>NC_138035.1:3897796-6734819 GCF_964106645.2 Podarcis pityusensis | reverse complement strand
GATTGGCTCTCTGCGCGGCGAGAGGCGGGCCAATCGGGGCGTCGGCACGCCGGCCGGAGAGGCGGGGATTGGTCGAGGGGGCGCGGGGGCGGGCGCGAGGGGAGGGGGCGGGGCGGTGGGAAGGCGACGCTGACAGTTGGGCAGGATGTCGGCGAGGAGGCGCATCGGGGACCCTGAGGTGAGGGCTCGGCCCCTGCGGGGAGCCCCGGGAGACCCCGTCGCCCCTCTGCTCCCCCCCTCACGAAGCCCAAAACGGGGTGTCGTGTATGGGGGGGTCGCCCTTCGTTTTTGGGGTCCCCCACCGACGACCCCCCCCCCTGAAGCCCAGCCTTTTCTCCCTCCTTGGTGGGGGCCTCTCTCCCCCAAACACCACCTTATCCCTCCTTTTGGGGGGGGGGGTTGTGGTCCTCATTTTAGGCGGGGCCCCCTCTGTATTTTAATGTTTTAATGTTGGATTTTTACATAGCTTGCATTTTAATTCTTTGGTTCTTTGCTGTTTCTATTAACCCTAGCAGTTTTTAATAAATGTTATAATACCAACCTACTACTACTACTACTAATAATAATATTAATAATGTTCTATTTTAATCTTGTTTTTAAGTTGTATTCATTCAACTTGTTTTTATTCTTGCTTGCTAGACACCCTGAGCCCGGCCTTGGCTGGGGAGGGCGGGGTATAAATAAAAATTATTAGTAGTAGTAGTAGTAGTAGTAGTAATAGTATCTCAAGCAACACTGGATCTGCATAAGAAAAAGAAGAGTAGCCCTTCTTTCTTTCTTTCTTTCTTTCTCTCTCTCTCTCTCACACATATTAATGTCACATGCCAACCTTGGATTTTGTAATTTGGGGCAGGCTCCCCAAAGAGGCTGCTCTCCCCACACACACTTTTTTTGGGGGGAAGGGGTGGGGCAAAGATTTTTCACGCTCTTTCTTTTTTTGGGGTTCCCAATAAGCCCTGGATTTGAGTCCCTAGGGAGGCCCTAACATAGACTCTTTCATTGCTGGAGGGGGTCTATTATTGTCTTATTCTCCTTTTTATTCTGTGTTCCTATGTTGTGTTTTTATGCTGTGAATCCGCCTTTGAGCTTCGGATGAAAAGTATACAAATTTACTGTAATAGGATAAAATAAAAATGGTTTTTTTGGGGGGTGGCGGGGGGGTTGTTTCCCTCAACCTAGGCTTCCCAAAGGGGACTAGAGACATTTGCGGAAGGGGAGAGGTCTTCTTGTAGCCATTAGCCACTCAGGCTGTATGGAACTTCCACAGTCAGGAGCAGTATACCTTCCAGGAGCAGTTGCTAGGAGACAAACTTGCGAGCTTCTCAGAAGCATCCTGTTGGCTGGTACAGGAAGGAGGGTGCTAGACCTATTGTATCCAGCAGGGCTGCTGTAATATCTTGTCTTAGGTGTCTGAGTTGCACATTTGCTGCTGCTGCTACTGCTGCTGCTGCTGCCACCCTCATTCTGATTTTTAAAAAACAGGTTTCGGAAAGAAAGCTCTGGCTTTCTCATATTGATGCTTCCTGCTTCCGCTGATGTGGAAGGCAGGTACCAAATCATGGTACTGTTTAAATTTCCTGCTGTTACCCTGGTGATGCCAACTGAATGTGAGAGCCAGTGGGATATGGGAGACTGGATTTGAGTTCCAGCCGAGGATCTGGGGAAGAATTTTCTCTGTCATTTTCTCTGGCTAGAGATATCATACTTGTAACTCACTGTGATTGATGGAGGCTTACTAGGTTGACCATGTTGGTGGGTAGGTAGTCATAACGCATAGTACATGATTGTTGCATCCTTTTAACTGAGCTCTTGTCTTGGCTTTGGGTTTCCCTTTGCCCTGCATGGTCTCTCCACCTCATATTGGTGATTTAATTGATGGATGTTGAAATTGCTTTATGAATGGCATCTTCTAGAAAAGAGCTATCTAACTCTGGTGGGAAACCTGTGGCCCTCCAGATGTTGTTGCACTACAGCTCCCTCCATCCCTGACCATTGATTGGCCAGACTGGCTGGGGCTGATGGGAGTTGTCCAGTATCATTTGGAGAGCCACAGGTTCCCTGACTCTGCAGTGACTTTGGAGGGTCAGGACTGAGATGGCAGTGGGCTGGTGGCAAAGTCCTGCTGAAATATTGTTCTGCCCAAACAACTGCTTTCATTCGTTATGTTGTCAGACATAACTAAATTAATGATTGGTTGTGACACTCTGTTCAGAAGGGAGGCTTCAGCTCGTTGGTGGAGCACATGATGCTCTGAATGCAGAACATCACTGGTTCAATCTCTAGCAGCTCCAAGCAGGCCTGGGGAAAACTCTGTTGTGAATGTATATCAGAATTCTTGCTTCTCTGTGCTGCTGCAGAGTTTTGGGTAGGAACCTGTGGTGATATGGTGTGGTGTGTGTGTGTGCATGAAAGAGAGAAGCAATGACACAAACACTTTGCCAACCTACCTCATTGTGAGGAGGAGAGAGAGTAGTTTAAAACAATTTATTTGATTCAGTAATTGCCATTTTAACAGGATCGTGTGAATGGACCTTTGAGGCAGTTGTATATAATACGGCATTGCCAGTTGGACAAGTGAACAAGGCTGCAAAGCTACTGGGTGCCTCTTTGTACAGGCACCAATAACTTTTATGCTAGCTCCTAGGAATCTGGGTTATTTTTTCAGCCCTACACTTTTGCTGAACGTTGATAGGAATCAAACTGAAGAGAATCATTTCCAGGGCATGTAATTGCCTGAGCTCAAGCCACAATATCTGTGTGCTGTCTGGCAGTCGACAGTTCTGTGCTGATATCTATTTTCCCTAGCTGGCCGTGAGTCCATTTGGAACCAGGAGATCAAATAACCCAGCCACTCTGGTCCATCCAGTGCTGCTCTGACTGAGTGGTAGTTTGAACACCACCTAGCCAGGATCAGCAGTCTTCAAGCCCCCTATTCAAAAGAATGAAGCTCAGTATGATTAGTTAAAGTAGACTTGCTAACTCCCCAGTGCACAGCATGAAGACAAGGCCCTGCTGTTCCTGAGGGCCTGTTAAAACCACTACCCTGTGTCAGTCTGGCATTACTGGAAGCAACAGGACAGCTGGGTTGTTAGATCATCTCCTCATCCTAATTTCCCTGAGGTGCACTGGGAGTCTCGGGGGTCACATTGGATCACTGTGACCTGTAGTCCTGCATGGCGCATGGACATTGTGGAGTGGGCCTACAATAATAAGACTTGTTTTTCCTTTCTCCCAGACCAAGGGGAGGAGAAAGGACCAGCTTAATAAACTCCTATAGTAAGGATGGATGGCATATTTAGTACAGTGGTACCTCGGGTTAAGTACTTAATCCGTTCTGGAGGTCCATTCTTAACCTGAAACTGTTCTTAACCTGAATCACCACTTTAGCTAATGGGGCCTCCTGCTGCCACCGCGCCACCGGAGCACAATTTCTGTTTTCATCCTGAAGCAAAGTTCTTAACCCAAGGTACTTTTTCTGGGTTAGCGGAGTCTGTAACCTGAAGTGTCTGTAACCTGAAGTGTATGTAACCCAAGGTACCACTGTAAATAAATAAAAAGGATCCCCTTGGTTAAACTCAGCGAATGAAATGGAAGTAAAGCTGTTAGAGTAGGGGTAATAAATGTGTAGCGTTGGTAGAGGCTGGAGGAAGAAATAAAGTTTGTGTTGTGATAAAATGTGGTCTTATGCCATTTGCCTCTTTGCATATCTTAGTATATTGGCTCTTGGGTTTAGGACCACTACTGCCCAAATTTTCTTTCTACACTCTTGTTTCAACAATTATGTGCACATCTCATCTGGCATTCCAGTTCTTCACTCCATACTTGGGATACCTGTTGTGTATACTGAAGGTTTCTCTCTTTCCTTTTTTTCTTTCAAAAACACAACAGTTTTTGACCAAAAGGATCCCACAGAATCCTAAATACCAGCATGTAAAAACTCGTCTTGACACAGGTAAGTGAACATCTCTCTGCTTGGATAGAAATGTATAAATCAGAGAAAAGTGAGACAGAAACCTTGCTATGTCCAATCTGTGGAATTTTTTTCCTATATCCTGGAGGTTGTTACCTTTCAAGGGTTGTGGGCTGTGATGTCAGATCATGAGGTAATAATGTGCTTTTGTGACTTAGATCTCAGAGTAAACTTAGTACAAGCTATTAGAAAGTCAGCACATTTGATAATCGTGTTAGAGAAGGCTTGTAAACATAAGTATTTGGTCACCTATGATGAATAAGAATTGCCATGAGGCAATCAGGAGTGGAAGTATTAGAAAAGTTGGTTCTTTATTTCATTTCAGCCCTACTTATTTAAGAGGATTGTTGCAAGAGTCAGATGGGACAGGTGAAAACACGTTTGCCACCCTGAGCTCTTTGGAAGAAGAGCAGGACTAAAATGCAATAAATAAAATATATATTTCAAGCCTCACAGACCTAGCATTAACTATTTTTGGATGCCTATGATTTTCCAGCCCTACTAATCCACATTAAGGATTATGAGCATAGGATTAACTTAGAATAAACAGGTGAGGTGAGGCCTTGGTAACAGTTAAGATTTCTCCCAACATTTCCCCAACATTTCTATTGCTGTAGAATGAATTAATCGCACATCTTCGGTGGGAAAGGATGCATCATTGGGTGTATGTTCTCTTGTAGGTAGCAGTATGACCAAATACACTGAAAAACTGGAAGAGATCAAAAGAAGTGAGTAACATCACAACCACCACTTAGACTTCTGTAATCCACTCACTCAGACCCACAGATCGAGCTTTTGGGGGGGGGGCAATGCAGGATAACTTGTTGTAGTGGGTTTAGCACTTTGAGGCTCTGCCATGTGACTTGGGATTGTTCCCACCCAAGCAGGGGGCAGGGGTCCTGGAATTAACACGTTGTTGGCATCTTTGCAATTGCTGTCATGTATGATCTGGCTGAGATTCCTACATTGCAGGGAGTTGGGTTAGATGACCCTCAGGGTCCCTTGTTGTTGGTGTTTAGTCGTTTAGTCGTGTCCGACTCTTCGTGACCCCCTGGACCAGAGCACACCAGGCCCTCCTGTCTTCCACTGCCTCCCGCAGTTTGGTCAAACTCATGCTGGTCGCTTCGAGAACACTGTCCCACCATCTCGTCCTCTGTCGTCCCCTTCTCCTTGTGCTCTCCATCTTTCCCAACATCAAGGTCTTTTCCAGGGAGTCTTCCCTTCTCATGAGGTGGCCAAAGTATTGGAGCCCCAGCTTCATGATCTGTCCTTCCAGTGAGCACTCGGGGCTGATTTCCTTCAGAATGGAGAGGTTTGATCTTCTTGCAGTCCATGGGGCTCTCCAGAGTCTCCTCCAGCACCAGAATTCAAAAGCATCAATTCTTTGGCAATCAGCCTTCTTTATGGTCCAGCTCTCACTTCCATACATCACTACTGGGAAAACCATAGCTTGAACTATATGGGCCTTTGTTGGCAAGGTGATGTCTCTGCTTTTAAGGGTCCCTTAGAACTCTACAATTCTATGATTCTGAGATCTCCCGCAACCCAAATTCAAAGCATCTCTGTTTAGGGAAAGTCACGTTCAGGGATTAATCTTCACCAAAGTGTGCCTATGTCACCGCGTGCATTTTCAGAACATCATTGTGCAAAAATGGGGACTGGAAGCTTTCCAAAACGAATGCTAAGATTCTCAGCTTAATTAATTCTGAGAACTGTTTTTTTAAGCTTTGTACAGTTCCAGTAGCAAGTCACATTACATACTTAGAATACAAAGGGATTTCAAGTGTATTTTTCAAAAACAGAACTGTTTTGGCTTTTCCTCACTCTGCACTCCTTTTTTTAGTTGCAATTGCTTTGGTCAACTAGAAATGAAGTTACTTTGTTCCACAACATTCTTTTGTTCAGAGATTGCTTTTGAGTACTGAAATCTTAGCAGTGGTCTCGTTGTATCACGGCTACAAAACTTGTTGTGTTTCTGTCCCTTTCTTCCTCTGCACTCCCTGTTGTGCAAACCCGAGTGCCTCTTTTGTGTCAGACTCTTTTTTTCTCTTTAAATCCCACTTCAAGAAGCTTAGATGCAGGTACCCTCTCACTGGGCCGGTGGTGAATAGCACCTTGTGTGGTTCAGATAATTTGCTAACCATCTTTGATTTCTCATGGATAGACGACACCAGTTGGACACAGGCTTAAATGCCTGGTACAGTGTTGCCTCTGTCTCTTCTGTAACTTGAGAAAAAGAGCTACGAGGCTAGAAAATCAAAACTGAGAAGCCAGCCGGTGTAGTCCTCATTTGCCTATCTAGTGGACACGGGTGAGAAACAAACCACCTAGTTTTCTTCTCATTGTAAATCTTGTTTTGCTGCTCCTGAGGAGTTCTAGACTCTTCTGAACAGTCGTACTTTGGTTGTCTCTGAATCTTTGCTTCAAGATGTCTGGAACCTTAAAGGGACCTTCTGAATTAGCTCCAGGTATGTTGTGCTGATGTTGTGGGACAAAGTGGCTCTGTTAATTTTCTCTTCTATCTGATGCCCCTAACTGCTTTGGGCCACAGCTCCCTGCTGGCTGGTGCTGATGGGAGCTGTAGATTTTCTTCTCTTCCCTTAAGGAGAGCCAGTGTGGTGTAGTGGTTAAGAGTGGTGGACTCATAATCTGGTGAACCGGGTTCGCTTCCCCGCTCCTCCACATGCAGCTGCTGGGTGATCTTGGGCTAGTCACACTTCTCTGAAGTCTCTCAGCCCCACTCACCTCACAGAGTGTTTGTTGTGGGGGAGGAAGGGAAAGGAGAATGTTAGCCGCTTTGAGACTCCTTCGGGTGGTGATAAAGCGGGGTATCAAATCCAAACTCTTCTTCTTCTTAAGGACAGCAAAGTGTTGGATATCCATATCCATCCTTTTTATAATGCCCCTGAACCAGGCCTGGCAGGGAAAATAATAAATAAATATTTACTTCGTGGCAGGTGGTGCTAAGATTGTTTCATTTAAAGTGTTGGTAGCTGAAAAGCAAAGTTCAGTCATGCGTCTTGTATATGTTGACCTTATGAATATCCATGGAGTGGTTGTGATCCTTGTCTTGCTTTCTCACATCATTCAGAGTTGTATGCAGGCTTGTGCTTCAGTGTGCTCAGTCCTCTGCTTGTTAGCTCAGTGTGGGCTCGATTGCATGAAGTAATTGGTGCTGCTGATTTGAGAAAGGGCTTTCTTTGGTTAGAAGGAGGTCTTATCTTAGGTGACCTTTTGGATCCCACCTCCAACCCTCTGTGAAGGCAGCAGTAGATAGTGCAGGGCTGAGGAACCTGTCACCCTCCAGATGATGATGATGGCATGCAACTCCCACCAGACCCAGCCAGCATGGCTAGTGATCAGGGATATGAAGGGAGTCCAATAATGTATGGCAGGCCACAGATTTCCCCACCCTTGAGAGAGGGAATTGGCCTGGGAATTGGGTGAATCTTTAGTTGGGTAGATCTGAGGGGTTGGGGCTCTGTTCCCTGCACAATCCCGTTCAAGGTGGTTGGGAGTGAGATCGGATTTCGTTCTAAGATGAGGTTACCAGATTTTTTTTTAATGAATCCTGGGACACCTTTCAACTTCCTACTAAATAGATGGGTTTTGTCACGGGACTGATTTGTAAATCTGGGGACTGTCCCCGGGAAACGGGGACGTCTGGTAACCTTTTTCTAAGAACGGTTCATAAGTGTTCGTACATCCTTTGAAGAAGAGCGGAATGCAAGTATAATACATGGAACTAATGCAATGGTGCTGCCAAAGTTTTCTCATAGATTACACCTCTTCACTGTTTTCCAGATTACAGATACAAGAAAGATGAGCTCTTCAAGAGACTGAAAGTGACTACTTTCGCCCAGCTGGTATGTTCTGTCCTTAAACTGTATTTTTCCTGAAGTGTCCCACTGTATTCACAGTAGTTCAAATGCTTCTCATAAGCGCCTATTGTCCCCTGCTCCCACCCCAGCTCTTGTATAGCAGACAATCAGATCTGTGAGCTCGCCATACTTCTGCAAATGAGACTTCCATCGTTTAATATCCTGGACAACCAGCAGGATTCAAGGGTTCTTGGGCCCCTCAGGTGTCAACCCTGATATTAAACTATAATATGTGAAGCAGAAATAAAGATGCCTCGATATAACCCTCGGGGTCCCTTCATGCTCTGCAGTTCTGTGATTCCATGAAAACTCACACTAGGGTTGGCCTTCCTCTGGACCGATGCTGCTTCCTGAGTCCCAGAACAACCCTTTTACTGAGCTGCTTTTGATCATGTCCTTGCCTCAATCCACAGGTGACCCAGGTTGCTTCCCTAGCTGATGAAAACTCAGAAGTACCATGTGAGGAAATTCAAAAGTTTGATGGTAAGGTCCGGGGCTTCTAAGAAATTACTTTTTTTAAGGTTCTTGGAAATGGTAGAAGTGTAGGCATAAAGTCCTGCCTTGTAACTTTGTGCCAGTGGTCCATTTTGTCTGGCGCTGGCTACTTGGTTTCCCCCAACCTATGACCTGAGATCCTGTTTTAGTATCAAACCTGGGATATGCTGCTTATATAAAGCATGTCCTCTGCCGCTGGGCTATGGCCTTTCCCTACACAGAGGTCTTCTTACTACTTTTTTTCCTTATTTAAGGAACTGTTTGGGTTCTTATGTGACAAAGTAAGCACTTGTTAAAAGTTAAAAGATTGTCCCAGAGATAGATGCGTGCCAGAAGTAGCTATGGTGGGCATTGTGTCTTGTCATCAGCGATGTCACAAACACTGTCCAGTGGGTGCTGGTTCTGTTCCTAGCAGGAGGCTTTGGGATTTGGCAAGTGCCGCTTGAAACATTACAGACAAGTCCTGAAAAATTGGTTTCCTGTGAGCGAATGAATGCAAATATAATCATGTGCTACAAGAGGAGAAGAGCACTTCTGCGTCTCTGGAAAGCTTATTGTCCATACAGTCTAGAGGCTTTAGAAATAGCCTCTATCTCATCGTCTACAGCAGAATTCCAGCCTAACTTATCCCTGCACTTACCCTGACTCCTCAGACTAAACCCTGTTATTACCAAATTTCTGTCTGTATTATTTTTCTCATTTCGTACACCACTGAGAGATTTAAAGGTCGTAAGAGATTCAGAAATGCTTTTAGATAAATATCTTTTTCAGTGAAATATCTGTCTTCTCCCCACCCCTGTTTCAGAAGGCGATGCTGCTCCTGCAGATAACAGCCCTGACATGGCGGCAGAGACCAATGGCAAAAGCAGCCCTGGTGACAAACCAGCCAGTCCCATCCTGTTCATAAACAACACCGGAGCCGGGGAGTCGTATCGTTCCACCCTACAGAGGTATCCAAGAGTCTGTCCCTGTGCTCGGGCTTCCTTCCTTCCACCTGCCATGATTCCTTTTGCTCCCTGCAAAGACGGGTTTGGAAAAAATCAGTGATGCAGTTTGATGAAGTCCGCTAATACTAATAGATGAGACTTCAAAAGCAACACATGGTATTCCAAACCATGCCTTAGCTTGGCTTAAAATGCTGAAGCAGGTCCATTGGAATGTTTGATAGCCTTTCCAAAAAGTTGGATGAGACTTGATCAGTCAAGCTTCCACGAAAAAGGAGTTGGAAATCAAGGAACTGTGATCATAGAAGCCTCCCTCCTTGTCCTAGCTGGGCACCCATGTCCTTTTCTACCAATGACCATTAGCCATCAGCTAAATGGAATATCAGGAAGCAGCATACCTTCATACCAGCTGCTGGGGACAAAGAGCAGGAGGAGGGCTACTGCTTTCATGCCCTGCTTGTGAACTTCTCAGTGGGCGAAGTTGGGAAGCCTAGTGGGTCACATTTGGCCCACGGGCCAGATGTTCCCCACCCCTGGACTAGCTGGGCTTTTGTCCTTATATTTAAAGGTAAAGGGACCCCTGACCATTAGGTCCTGTCGTGACCGACTCTGGGGTTGCGGCACTCATCTTGCTTTACTGGCCGAGGGAGCCGGCGTACAGCTTCCGGGTCATGTGGCCAGCATGACTAAGCCGCTTCTGGCAAACCAGAGCAGCGCACGGAAACACCGTTTACCTTCCCACCAGAGTGGTACCTATTTATCTACTTGCACTTTGATGTGTTTTCGAACTGCTAGGTTGGCAGGAGCAGGGACCGAGCAACGGAAGCTCACCCCGTCGTTGGGATTCGAACCGCCGACCTTCTGATCGGCAAGTCCTAGGCTCTGCAGTTTAACCCACAGCGCCACCCATGTCCCTGTCCTTATAATTAACCTCACCTTTTCCCATTAAGTTCAAGGAATCATTCGATGTCTTTGCTCTCCCATTTTATCTTTGCAGGAACCCTGCAGAGTAGGTTAGGGTATCTTCAGATGCTCTTAGTTATTGGCACCAGGAGCAGAACCTCCCTCTGTGATCTTAAGGGGTTACAGGATTCATCACCTAGGAAACTGGCTGGATTGCTGTCTGTTCTGAACTCAGAGGGCAGCGTCTGTTACTAAATTGCTGGCTTCTTTGATCAGCTTCTGCCTAGCCCTGATAACCACAGAAACATACTATTTTGACCTGACAGGCTGACGGCGGTCCTTATTGTGCCTTTATCCTGAAGTTAATGGCTCCTCTTTCTCCCAGTGTCATCAGTGGCGTGGGTGAGCTGGACCTGGGGAGAGATGCCCCGAAGAAAACGGAAAACTTTGCAAAAGACAGACCTTACCCCGACTGCCCCTACCTGCTGCTGGACGTGCGAGAGCGGGATGCGTTTGAGCAGTGCCACATAGTGGGAGGTGAGGCAGCCAGAGCGTGACCCCAGGAGGTTGCGTGAGTGGGGGTGCACCATAAGCATCCTCCCCCCCCCTTGCGGAGGTTAATCACCTTTAGAGAAAACCAGAATGGACAAAGCAGCCTCCCAACTGCAGAGAACTTTGTGGAGGTGTCCAGCTTGCTCTGAAGGCAAGAGCTGCTTCCAGTATCCCAACTTACATCTGCTGATGCCTTTCGACTCCCCCTGGTGTCAGATGGCGGCGGTGGTTGCTCGTGAGTAACCAGGCAGGACTCCGACCTGGCTTTTACAGGTTTTATTATGCAAACTATTTACAGTCCAGATCTACCAAGCTTATGTCCGTCTCGGTCACTTGCAGAATCCGGGAGTGACCCCTTCCGTCTTCTCCCCCAACATAAGAACTTCAGCACCCCAAGCCTCCTCCTCCCCTCCTTGCGTTTCACCCCTCTGCGCAAGCTGGGTGACGGATGTGGCGTGCGTCCCTCCCGGCCAGCCTGGCAAGGTGAAGCGCTGGGGCTCTCAGCAACATCCTCCAGCCCTTTCCTCGCTTAGCTGGCCCCTTCCCTCTCTTCTCCGCTGGAGGTGTGGCTTTTCCTACCGCTGGAAGAGGAACTGCTCCTCAGGAGTTTCGGAGGCTCTCTGTATACCTGCCTCCCTCCCCTGTTCAGATGGCAGTCCCCTGACACCTGGCTTCCTAAAAAGAGCTCCAAGAACTTCAGGCTGTTTTCTAGCTCAGGAGAAGGCAATGAGCAACTGACTCCCCAGTCACCACTGCATGAATTCAGTCTGTGAAGTGGTCACCAAAGTGATAATACACTATTTTATTTATATAATCAGTTTGTATACTGCCCTTCATCCACAGATCTCAGAGCAGAGTGATAATTTTGTGTACCTGACAAAGTGGACTCTGGCCCACAAAGCATAACAATAACATTCATTCATTTGTTCGTTCGTTCATTTATTTGCTGCCCATCTGACTGGGTTGCCCCAGCCACTCTGGGCATCTCCCAACAAAAATAGTAAAAACATAATACAACAGCTGACACTAAAAACTTACTTGAACAGGGCTGCCTTCAGATGTCTTTTAAAAATCACAAAAAGCTGTTTAAAGATTAACAAAGTGCCACAGGATTCTGAGTCATTTGTGCTGTCCACAAGTAACAGGCTTCCTCCTCTGGGATTTGCTATCTGCAAACACTGAGCCTTGCTTAGAAGCAACTCTGTAAGATTGGGGGTCCTACCACACTCCCTGGTACCAGAGGTGACCACATCAGGAAAGGGGGGGGGGTACAAATGCAGTCCAAGCTGCAAGTCTGTCTCCTAAGCTTGGCCTCCTCCCTCAGTAGGAGAAGGCATCCTGGAAGAGGTATTTGGCCCATCTGCTTCAGCAGCAGATCTGTACAACTGGCACATGTATGTTGGAGTTCCACCCTCCCAGTTTCAGTCCCAGTGAGAGAAAGAAAGCAGGGCTTCTGCTGAGCTTTGTGGAAAAAAAAGAAATTCACTGGTGTGATCAGCCTTTTCTCTTTCCCTCCCCTTTCCCGTTTCCGAGCACAATTCAAAGTGTTGGTGCTGACCTTTAAAGCCCTAAAAGGCCTCGGTCCAGTATACCTGAAGGAGCATCTCCACCCCCATCGTTCTGCCTGGACACTGAGGTCCAGCGCCAAGGGCCTTCTGGCAGTTACCTCGCTGCGAGAAGCCAAGTTACGGAACCAGGCAGAGGGCCTTCTCGGTGGTGGCACCTGTCCTGTGGAACACCCTCCCACCAGATGTCAAAGAGAACAACAACTACCAGACTTTTAGAAGACATCTGAAGGCAGCCCTGTTCAGGGAAGCTTTTAATGTTTAATAGGTTATTGTATTTTAGTGTTTTGTTGGAAGCCGCCCAGAGTGGCTGGGGAAACCCAGCCAGATGGGTGGGGTATAAATAATAAATTACCGTATTTTTCACTCTATAACACGCACATAGTTTTTAGAGGAGGAAAACAAGGGGAAAAAAATATTCTAAACGAAACAGTGGATGTATGATTTTTGTGGTTCATGCTGTGGCCACAGACATGTGATCTGACGGTGAGTTTGGGGTGGGGTAGCCCATTGCAAAAATCCTGAGGATCCATGTGGATCCATGCTTTGTAACCATGTTTTTGCACCATTGCGGCCCCATGAAACTGTGGGTGTGGCTGTGTTTTTTGGTACAGGCTGTAGCCATGGACATTCTATGTGATCTGATGGTGAATTTGGGGTGACCCAGTGCAAAAATCCTGAGGATCCATGCTTTGTAACCACGTTTTAAGTGGGGAGGGAAGGAAAAGCACTCAAGGGACAAGGAGCACGCGTGGGGTGTGTGGAGAAGGATGCTGCTAATAATGCAGGAGAGGGGTTTAAGGGGAGAAGGAACATACGTGGGGTGTGTGGGGAGGGATGCTGCTAATAATGCAGGAGAGGGGTTTAAGGGGAGAAGGAACACACGTGGGGTGTGTGGGGAGGGATGCTGCTAATAATGCAGGAGAGGGGTTTAAGGGGAGAAGGAACACACATGGGGTGTGTGGGGAGGGATGCTGCTAATGATGCAGGAGAGGGGTATAAGGGGAGAAGGCTCCTCTCCTCTCCCGCTTTGCTCCTTTAAAACAAGCAGGCTCTGCTTCTCGGCTGGCTGAAAAGCTTTGCTGCTATTTAGCGAGCTGAGTGGGGAGGAGAGAGGGACAGAGAGCACGGTTGATTTAAAGGAGCCAACCAGACAGGAGCCGCTTACACCTGTGTAAGCGGCTCCTCTCCCGCTTTGCTGTTTCAAAGCGAGCCACAGAGGAGGGAAGGAAGGGGAACCATGGATCCTCTGCTCACGACTGCAGCAGATCCCCTCCGCCACCCGCAGGCATTCGCTCCGTAACACGCACAGACATTTCCCCTTACTTTCTAGGAGGAAAAAAGTGAGTGTTGTGGAGAGAAAAATACAGTATTATTATTAATATTATTCCCTGTATTAGCTAGTGAACCGAGAGGAAAAAATGGTCAAGGTGTCTTCTCACACTGGGGTTCTTCGCCTAGCACTGCTGCTCTTGCTTGGAAGTGGACAGAAGTGCTAAGCCTCTGCTCTGGCTTCTTTTGTCCAGCATTGTCCTACCTTAACAGCTAGAGAACCACCCTCCCACCTCCAAATGGATGCTCACGATTCCAATATGATTTTTTTTGTGTGTGTATGTGCTTTTTAAGCTGTAGAAAATGAGAACAGGCCTACTGAGTTTCTGTCTTTCTCTTCCCTTTGCAGCTTACTCCTACCCAATCGCCACGCTATCCAGAACCATGAATCCCTATACGAATAACATTTTGGAATACGTATCCTTCATCCAAAGAAGCCTCTTCGTGTTCTGCCATTATTTCTGCTTCAAATCTACAGCTTGATCAGGAGCCCTGACCCCACAGGAAGCGACGCTCACAGTCCCGTAACGTTCCCTTTGAGGAAAGCTCAGTTCTGTGCTCAGATCCACTTGATCATCATATTTTGCTGCTTTCCCCACAGTATGTCTTCCAGATCCATGTTTCCTTTGCATATGTGGGTCTAGAACCCCATGGGGATCAAAGCAGATGGGGAAAACTTCAGGGATCTGAAGGGTGGAGAGAGATGTAGTATTGGGGCTCCAGGATGCCTGCTTGCAGTGTGACTTGGGCATAAGCCAATGTCTAATATGTGGAGCTTTTGCTACCCCCACCTCCTCCTACTTACCAGTCTATGATCCTTCCTCTCCACAACATCCCCTGACATGCACCCTCTCACACCATTAAGGAGAGGAGATGTGGGTGGCACTGTGGGTTAAACCACAGAGCCTAGGACTTGCCGATCAGAAGGTCGGCGGTTCAAATCCCTGCAATGGGGTGAGCTCCCGTTGCTCGGTCCCAGCTCCTGCCAACCTAGCAGTTCGAAAACACGTCAAAGTGCAAGTAGATAAATAGGTACCGCTCCGGCGGGAAGGTAAACGGTGTTTCTGTGCGCTGCTCTGGTTCTCCAGAAGCGGCTTAGTCATGCTGGCCACATGACCCGGAAGCTGTACGCCGGCTCCCTTGGCCTTTAGAGTGAGATGAGCACCGCAACCCCAGAGTCGGTCACGACTGGACCTAACGGTCAGGGTCCCTTTACCTTATAATAAACTATCCATCTTCTTTCCTCCCAATCCTATTCCTTACCCCCAGAACTAAAAGGAGACACAGTCTATCTCTCCTCATTTAAAATGTCCAGGGATGTTACCTAATTTAGCTCACTTCCGAATACAGAATTTGAGTTTTAATATGTTTTGATGGAGTTGAGAGCTTTTGCTTGCCCGTCTTTCACAGCAACCGAATGTTGAGGCTACTGACCTTGGTTTCTCTTGAGAGAAAGTGTTGACGCTTGTGTCCAAATCTCACTTCTCAAAGCCTAGGTGCCCCTCATCTGCCGTTGGAGTGAGCTGTCAGGCACTGCTACCTTGACATCCCTAAATGCTTGGGGATGGGGGGACTTTGCCAGCATCTTGTTCTCTTCCCACTTCCATTGATTGTACAAGCCTTAGCATCTCCGCCCGCCAGAAAAACGCTCATGGAAAGATCATCATTCTGTACGACGACGACGAGAGAGTAGCGAGCCAAGCTGCCACCACCATGTGTGAAAGGGGTTTTGAAAACTTGTTCATGCTCTCTGGAGGTAGGAAGCCCTGGAATTTCCCGGATAATTACCTGCTAGTTTCAGATATCAGATCCATTCTCCCTCCCCTCCAGCCCTCACACACCGAGGCCACTTTGTAATGTGATCTCTAGTGAACTGACATGCATTGCATATAGTACAGTGATGTGCCCTGGTGGCTACGCTTGCACACAAACGTTCCTAAAGAGCTAAATTTCTGGAAAGATCAAACCAGTTTAATAGGCTTGGCTAATTAGGTCAAAACCACATGCCAAAGTTGCCCCAAATCCTGCTTTTGTGACCCTTCTGGTTATGCAAATCATCAAGCACACTTTGCATATATCTGGATTTCTCTTTTAAAAGAGCTGCGCATAGCACATTAGCCCTGAACACAGAAACCTCATTTCGTCCCTGCTTCCTCAGTGTTTCAATGAACTGTAATTTTTTTTCACCATATTCCCTCGCCCTGCAGGGCAAAGAGAGAGAGAGAAATGTGCACTGCCTCCATTTCCAGTGCTAAATGTGCAATGGACTATGCCGATATAGGCAGAGGCTTCATTCTAAATCAGCCTTTAGCCCGTTCAGAGTAACATCGGAAGGTGTCGAGCCGGACTGCGTTGTCAGAATCTCCTCCTTCCTTGCCTCCCAGGTCTCAGAGTCGTCGCTCAGAAGATCCCCGAAGGGCTGGTAACTGGCACATTTCCTTCCTCTTGCCTATCGGCCAGCCAGCCTGGGACCGCCCGGAAAAGAGCCACTCCCAGGCAGCCCCTCCCCCCGCCCGCTGAGAATAAATGGAGATTTACAGCAGAGGATCTACAAAAGATACAGTACTATCTAGAAGAGGAGCAACTTCCGACAGATTCCGCCAGTAAGACTTAGCTGTCTGTCTCCTACAGCTGGGGTTGTCACCTTTGGTCAGGCAAAATATGGGGCAAGTCCAGGGGGGGTGGGATGGGATGGGGAACTAAAATTACTCTCCCTGGCTCTCCCTGGTGCAGAAATGACTTCAGAGCAATCCATTATAATGGGTTGTTTCCAATGCTAGTCATACTCATAGAATAGACCAAATGAAATTTACGGACCTAAGTTAGCAAATGCATATTAATTTCAGTGACTCACTTCCTTCCCACCTGCTGAATTTCTTTCTGTCAGAAGGAATGGTAAATGTAAAACTTCTGAATTACTGCTCTGGTGTTTCTTAAAACACTCAAAAAATCTTGCAGTCAGTAAAACATACAAGCTAAGAACATCTGTTAAAACCATAATAATAATAATAATAATAATAATAATAATAATAATAATAATTTATTATTTATACCCCTCCCATCTGGCTGGGTTTCCCCAGCCACTCTGGGCAGCTACCAACAAAACACTAAAATACAATAACCTATTAAACATTAAAAGCTTCCCTAAACGGCTGCCTTCAGATGTCTTCTAAAAGTTTGGTAGTTATTTTTCTCTTTGACATCTGGTGGGAGGGCATTCCACAAGGAGGGCGCCACTACCAAGAAGGCCCTCTGCCTGGTTCCCTGTAACTTGGCTTCTCGCAGGGAAGGAACTGCCAGAAGGCCCTCGGAGCTGGACCTCAGTGTCCGGGCAGAACGATGGGGGTGGAGACGCTCCTTCAGGTATACAGGACCGAGGCCGTTTAGGGCTTGAAAGGTCAGCACCAACACTTTGAATTGTGCTCAGAAACGTACTGGGAGCCAATGCAGATCTCTCAGAACCGGTGTTATATGGTCTTGGCTGCCGCTCTCAGTCACCAGTCTAGCTGCCGCATACAGCAATTCAATACAGCAATTCAATATATATATCATCACAGTTAAGTTATTATTTAGGTTACAGGATCAACATAAGCCCCCAAAAGACAGATTCCGGCCCTGAGAAGCTTACAGCCTAAGTTTTAACACTGAGTGGAGCAAAGAGGTTCAGGGGCAAAAGAGGGAAAAGGACCCAGGCCTGGATGTGTCCCAAGCTGTGCCTTGCTGGTGGTGGTAGGAAACGGCCTGGGTTGCTTAGCCAGAGGCCAGCTTGCCTCGCTCACCCTCCTGTTCTTCTTCCTCTCTTACAGCCCGTCTTAGCCGCGGTTCTTCAGCTCGAGACTCCAAAGCCACCGCCGTGCGGAGCAGCCAGAATCTGCCCACCACCACCACAGCGGTGGCCCTCTCCACCCGCTCCCTCAGCAGCAGCAGCCTGCAAAGCAGGCCCTGGAGATAGACGGTGTCGTTTCCCACTCAATAAAAGAGAGTCCCTCTTCCTGGGGCCCTTTGATCACTACAGCCAGTCTTTCGCTTTTAGGAAGGTGGTGCGCACGGGACAGAGAGGGGCAGAGGAGCAAAGGTGGGCAAGGTATGGAATAGAGGGGGAGACGCCACAGGCCAAGGACCTTTGGAGCGGAAAAGAAGCCCAGGGTGGGAAGGAAACAGGCTAACCTTATCTAAACCTCCCAGCTGGTGTTTGTCATTACCTCCCCCCACCCCTAAAGGTAACAGGATTTCCTAACTGCTGGTATGTGAGAACATGTAAACCAGAGCAATCCAAAAATGTGACTGGACTTTGAGCAGAAATGGAGCAAAATGAGCAAAGTTAGCAGTAAGCAAAGTTAGTTAAGTGCTTGAGTTATAATATCTAGACATTTGTGGTACAGCCAGGTGATGAATGGGTGATCTGAGTGTTTAATTTGTGGCCTGCCCAGAGTTCTTTGTCGTCATCCCAAAAATACTCTTAAGAACAGCAGTTGTACATAAAAGGGAAAACGTAACTCCTCCGCTTCCTGGATTTTCAAAGCCATAAACCTTGGCCAGCTATTTTTCCTGCTGTGGCCATTCCAGGCTATGATTGTGAATATGTGGGCAGCACAGAGGGAAAGTTCCCTCCCCTAACGTTGAAGGATAACTTTGGGGACCAGATCATGAAAGATGCTGGAAATAAGATGCAAGGGATAGAAGACAAAGCCATTCCATCACCTAGATGAAATCTCTTATCTATAAAACGTCCTGATTTTGGGAGAGTAGCAGAAGTTGTGGTGGAGGGAGAATGTATCTGTCCCACTTCGTAATTCCGTTGTTTGTTTGCCTCTGAAGGTGATGCTGAGCATCACAGTGGAGCGGTGTAATTCCACCCCCTGTAGTTTTGAGGCCGCTCATACCTCAAAAGGGCAGCGTTTCACATACAGATAGCTTCTGGCAAATTTGTTTGGCTTGTTGCGTTGGCAGAAAGGGGAGTCCTTTTGACCCCTTTTCTCTCCTCTCCCCCTGTGACATTTCCTTCAGTGCCAGATCAGTTCTCCCTTCCACCTGTGGTTCATCTTGCAGGAGGTGGAGAGGTCCTAGTGTTCCCCAGCCTTGGCTCTTAGGACAAGCTGGTTTCTTGTCGGTGTCAAATAGAAACTGGAGCAATTATCTTTTGGCTCACAGTCCTAAGCTATGGTGCCAATGGTCTGTGGCATGGACATCTCCGCTCCAGAGGTCATGGGCAGCTTACTGCTGCAACTCTGATCCTGCGAAGCAGCGTCGGAGCTTACAGCCTGCTCCTCCTAAGCCCCTTTGTTTTCCTCTCTCTCCTGACCCCAAAAGAGGAGGTGGGTCGCCTCTGTTTCTGCCATGTGAACCAACTGGGGGTCTGTAAAAGCCACAATCAATGGTATCCCATGTTGGTCCCAGGAAGAGAGAGCTTCCCTTTTCCTGTTCCCGCTTGTTACATACAGAAGGAAGGTTAGTGCTGGAAATATTCCCTTGAAAGAATCCACGTGGGGACCATAAATGTACAATCCGCTTTGAGCAAAGATCCAAGATTCCAGCTGCCTCCCGTTTTGCAGGCCTTTCCTAGGAGAAAATCTGCCCAGATTTTGAGTATGCTGTTTTCCAGGTGCAGCTCATCCCACAAGCTTTTTCCGTGGACGAAGATGATTCCATTAGATGTCCTAGGAGGCACAGTCTTCCCTGGAGACTCTCCATCCCTACCATTTAAAGCACTAAATTGTAGAATTGTCTCTGCCGCATCAGTTGCATTTGTAGACCCCATATGGATACGGCTGTGTGTGGTTCCTCATGCAGGCGAGGGCTGCTGTCTCCTTTTTAATTTGACACTTTGGCCTTGTTTCCGTCCTTCAACTTTTCCCATATGGCACTGTCATAAAATAGCCCTGGATCAGTCTCCCCCAACCTGGTGCCCTCCAGATGTTTTGGAACCATAGCTCCCATCATCCTTGACCACTGGCCAAGTCAGCTGGGGCTGATGGGAGCAGAAAGTCCCAAAACATTTGGGTAACATCAGGATCTATTTCTTCTCAAGTTGCGACTGCAGCCGTCAACTCTACAAGCTAGTTGTATCCCTGGTGGCATTTAAACCCCTGTCTGCATTCTTAAGCCCCTGTAAGCAACATTACAGCATCTCTAATCTAATCTCTAACCTTAGAAGCAATGATCTTGCTAGGGGTTCCATGTGGTACACATGGGTTCCACTCACACACATTTTTCTTCACCTCCAATTTGAAAAGCTACTCTTTGGGGCTTTTCTTTTTATACAGATTTTTAAAGAGCTCTATTTTTATATGAAACGAACTTTGCAAGGTTACAAAAAGTGACCACCAACCCCCGTAGCAACTAATGAGTTTGGCATTCATCAGCCACCTGGCTCTCTCTGGGTTTTTCCTGCCTTTGCTTGTTCCTTGCCTTAGCTTTAACAGTAGCCTGGAATTGCTCCTCCTCTGTAGACAGGGGGATGTTAAGACAGGCATCAGAGCGTTTCACTCCTCAGCTGTTTGTTGGACGTCATCTGCAATATCCTTAAGCTATTGTGGACATCTTGCTGAGCAGTTCTCCCATTTGATTTTTGTTCCTTTTGAGCGATCATCTTGAGTAAAACTGATTGTCAAAGGGCAGCTGCTATTAAATAGGGTGGGGTCCAAGAATTGGGGGTGAATATTCTGTCTGGCATCTGGGTCAGTCTGCAGTGTTGCCAGAGCCCTTCAGCTAAGCTCGTTTGCCTTATGTAAGCAAGTCACAGAAGTCTTCTGTGCTTCCTCTTCCCCATATCTATCCTGAACCCTGCCTCGCCTGGCAGTGATTTCCTGACCATTTGAAATGAGTTGTATTTAAATATCATGTATTTATTATAAATGGGGAGACTGCTGGTGGGTTGATGTTTGCCCTTGGCATATGTGTTGCTCCCTCTTGGTCTGCGGTGATCGTCTCTTTTTTGCACAGAAGACTGATTGAGCTTTGTAGTGTTTTCCCTTTCCTTCCATCTGCTTTTTTATTGGCTGGCAGTTCTTAGTCCTTTTTAAAACAAAAACCAAAAGCTGGAGCCTATGGACACTGCCTGCTGCCTAAGGAATTCTGGAAATGGTACAAGTGAGTTAAGCATTTCTAGTAAACCTTTGCCAAAGTGCAATGTTCAGGATTCCTGGGGAAACCCAAGAAGGCACAATGGTTTGAGACCAAGTAAGTGTTTTTACAAGAAATGCAGGTACTACATTTTTTTTTCTTTTTTCTTAAACCCAAATACCATTTTGTGCAACTGCATCAAAAGTCTGTTTAGTCAACAAACTACTTGATTCCCCCGAGCATTAGATCAGAACCTCAGTTTCATCAAGCAGACGTTCCTTCAGTGTTGGATGCTTGTGTGTCTTTTTGTCCCAGTTTTGTTTCCGTTCCCCCAAGACTTGAGCTTTCTGGACCTGGACTTCCAAATGCCATCTTGTGTATCAGAAAGGCAATCACATTCTGAGTCCCACAGTCTGAAGAACAGCCTCTCTTAATCCTTGCACTGGAAGAAGAGCAGCTCAACATTGCTTTGATCCTCTTATTGGCTTTGTGGATTTTGTATATTTTGCTCATTAGGTTAATAATGTCAAATGGTTTGGCCAGTCCTGCTTTTTATGACGGGTGGATTAGATATTTCTGTGTATAGTTTTGCCTCTTACTTTGTTTCCGGCTCAATAAAATAAGAACCGTCCACCATATCTACAAGATTCTTGCATGGGCTACCAGTCAAGTCACTGCAGGAGATTAACTGCAGAAATCATTTGAGTTGTTGGCATCTGTCTCGAGAGACAATGAAGTGTGTGCCTCCGGGAGTGAAGTCAAACCACTATGCTAGCAGCACCAAAGTGAACTTTCCAGGGTGCAAGCCTAGGCAGTGTGTATGGAGGTCCTGGGCTGCCCAGATGACAAGACCCCACCCTCGATTTCACTGATGTGGTCCAAAATATCTCTTGAGATGCATTTGTGTTTGGTAATATATAAGAAAAAATTAAAAATTGTCCAGTAGCACCTTAGAGACCAACCAAGTTTGTTCTTAGCTTTCGTGTGCATGCACACTTCTTCAGATACACACTTCTTCAGATACACACTTCTTCAGATCTGAAGAGGTGTGCATGCACACAAAAGCTTATACAGTGGTACCTCGGTGTCAGGGAACTGCCATCAGTGCCGGAGGGAGAGAGAGAGCTCCAAAGGGATCCCAGAGAGCGTCACGGGATTGGGAGAGGCAGCCCATCTTCTGGGGAAGGGAATCAGCCCAGCTCCAGTAGAGAAGGGGGGCAGATGGAGGAATCTGAGAGGGAGTCACAGGACTCCTTGCCTGGGACCAGCGGGGGGAGGAAGGGTCCTCCGCTGCCTACGCCTTCCTTGCACAGAAGGCTTCCGCGCAGGGAAAGTAGGAGGCGACTGGGCATGAAAGAACTTCTTTGCTGGAAGAAGTTTAAGAAACGCCCGCTGACGGATTCTGCCAGCGATTGAGACAGCCACGGGTGAGTGGCTGTCCGGACAGAAAAGGTTCACTTAGGCAACCCAGCCAGGTGTGGGCACCGGCTTACGCACGAGCAACCCCTTGAACCACTACACTCGGGTAAAGAACTTAATTCGTTCTGGAGGTCCGTTCTTAACCTGAAACTGTTCTTAACCTGAAGCACCACTTTAGCTAATGGGGCCTCCCGCTGCTGCCGCGCCAAGATTTCTGTTCTCATCCTGAAGCAAAGTTCTTAACCCGAGGTACTATTTCTGGGTTAGCAAAGTCTGTAACCTGAAGCGTCTGTAACCTGAAGTGTCTGTAACCCGAGGTACCACTGTACCAAGAACAAACTTAGTTGGTCTCTAAGGTGCTTCTGGACTATTTTTTTATTTTTTATTTTTTATATATTTCAACTGCGTCAGACCAACATGGCTACCTGCCTTGTGTTTGGTAAAATAGGGATAGGGGTCCTCTTTGAATGACATCCACTCTTACATAATCTGATAACAAAATGGTGCCTAAGTGTTGAGTGTTTGCAGACAGGAAACGCCCACCCTCCATTTGCAAGTTTTCCCAACAGTGACCACACACAGGTAGTCATGTAAAGGACTCCTGAGCCACTAGCCTGAAGTGAAGCATCCTTTGGAGTTATCTAAGGCTGCTCTGAGTGAGGAGCCTTGCTAGCACAATAGCAAGGAAACTCTTCCATGGAAAAGTTCAAAAGGACATTCCTTTCTTGGCTATGATTCCTGCATTGCAGGGGGTTGAACTAGATGACTCTGGGTCCCTTCCAGCTCTACGATTCTGTGATCACTCGAATTCTTTTGATTGAGAAAAGTGAGCATTCAGGGCATGTGTGTAAATTGGAAGGGCTTATTTGTGAGAGTAAGGCAGTTATTTGTGAGAGAAGGCTGATCGCCGAAGAATTGATGCTTTTGAATTCTGGTGCTGGAGGAGAATCTTCAGAGTCCCATGGACTGCAAGAAGGTCAGACCTCTCCATTCTGAAGGAAATCAGCCCTGAGTGCTCACTGGAAGGACAGATCCTGAAGCTGAGGCTCCAATACTTTGGCCACCTCATGAGAAGAGAAGACTCCCTGGAAAAGACCCTGATGTTGGGAAAGATGGAGGGCACAAGGAGAAGGGGGCGACAGGACGAGATGGTTGGACAGTGTTCTCGAAGAGACCAGCATGAGTTTGACCAAACTGCGGGAGGCAGTGGAAGACAGGAGGGCCTGGCGTTCTCTGGTCCAGGGGGTCACGAAGAGTCGGACGCGACTAAATGACTAAACAACAACAACAACAAGGCAATGGAAAAGCTACTTCTGTACTCATTCCAAGTGTTTATTATGTATTACCAAGGAGGCTCCTGTGTGTTAGTTGCAAAGTTGTCTCCTGAGACGACAGCCTCCTACTTTTGGTTCTAATAGGGGTGATCTCGTGTGTGTTCCATGATGACCATCAGGGCCAGCCATGTCTCCTCAGCGGTGGGGATGATTTGGCTGGCAGGGAGCATGAACCCGTAACGGCCCGTGTCTCGCAGCTCAAAAGTGTACGAGTATTTGATGCCTTGTTCGTAGGTCCAGTCGACGGTTCCACCACTTGCTTGGTCTAGATCAAGGAAATGGGTACACAAAAGAAAGCAACCGCATCACATCTCTTCTATACAACTCTTGCTACTCTTCCCGTCTGGAAAAGTTTAATTTCCGTCCTGTGCATGCTTTGAAACTCAGCGTTACTGCTGAGGTTCTGGTTGAAAGTAAAGGGTAGACTCTGTTAATCCTCTTTAATAGGCAGCTTGGCATCCAAGCTGTTCACAGCTGACATAAGGCTTGGACCCAGTTCAGCACACCTGCTTAGAGGGGGGACTCTGGGTTGTTTGCTATCTCATCTAGGAATACATTTGACTTCAGAAATAATAAAAGTGTGATGCCTTAAGAAGCACATTCAACATTCTAAAAAGCAAGTGGGTTTCTAGTCTTCATGGTTATGAATCAAACCTGGATCGTGTAGGAGAGACTTTTAAGAGAAGCTTTTCAAAGCCAGAGAAAGTCAGATGTTTCTGGTATCCAGAGGATGGGAATTTCTCTCTTGGGTCTTCTGTAATCCATCTCTCCCCAACCAAGTCCCTTCCACACGCTCCTTCTAACCTCTTTTCTCCTAGCAAAATGTCAGCAAATTAAGCGTTACACAGGAATCTCTAGTTTTTCACCCGTACAGAGCAGCCACATATGAATCTTGCAGGCGTAGCCTAAATGAATGCGGTTGCATTTGGCCTAAAAAAATTTGTAGAAAAGACTTATGTCCAGGAAAGCCATATTTTGTGAATAGACCATACTGTGTACTGTAAATACCAGATCTGTCCTGATTCCTGCTCATCCATACTCAACAACCGCTGCACCAACAACTGGCCCTGCCAGTCTTCAGCCAAGTAGCACAGCATATTAACGGTTCGATGGTATATCACCTGGATAGCTCAGTTGGTTAGAGCATGGTGCTGCTAATGGCAAGGTCGCAGGTTCAATTCCCGTAAGGGACAGCTGCCTATTCCTGCATTGCAGGGGGTTGAACTAGATGATTCTCAGGGTCCCTTCCAATTCTATGATTCTATGATGTGCATTGGAGCATCACCAATACTGCAACCTCCATAGAAAACTATACTCTAAGAGAAGGTAGAGTTCAATTCAAAATAGTTGACTGCCCCCTGGCGGCTTGGAGGACCACATTTGTTTTCACAAGTTTGGTCACTTACAGATGGTGGTGATGATGCTACCATATCTGTATTTGGTTCCATGGAGAGAAGTAAGGGCTTCGACTGCCTTCTGAGCAAGAGCATCCTGGAAGGGAACAAGGGGCAGAAGAAGAGGAAGAAAAAGTGAGATCTAGAAAGGTCAAACGCGTGGGATGAGAACTGCTACATAACAAAGGTGACCTAAGAGATGCAGGCTTGTGGGGAGAGAATTGACCCCCTTCAGCGGGTGGCGCTGTGGTCTAAAATCACAGAGCGTAGGGCTTGCCGATCAGAAGGTTGGCGGTTCAAATCCCCGCAGTGAGGTGAGTTCCTGTTGCTCTGTCCCAGCTCCTGCCAACCTAGCAGTTTGAAAGCACGTTGAAGTGCAAGCAGATAAATAGGTACAGCTCCGGTGGGAAGGTAAACGGTGTTTCCGTGCGCTGCTGTGGTTTGCCAGGAGCGGCTTAGTCATGCTGCCTGCATGACCCGGAAGCTGTACGCCGGCTCCCTCGGCCAGTAAAGCAAGATGAGCGCCGCAACCCCAGAGCCCTCCGCGACTGGACCTAACGGTCAGGGGTCCCTTTACCTTTACAGTGGTACCTCGGGTTACATACACTTAAGGTTACAGACACTTCAGGTTACGGACACTTCAGGTTACAGACTCCGCTAACCCAGAAATAATACCTCGGGTTAAGAACTTTGCTTCAGGATGAGAACAGAAATCGTGCGGTGGTGGCACGGTGGCAGCGGGAGGACCCATTAGCTCAGGTTAAGAACAGTTTCAGGTTAAGAACGGACCTCCAGAACGAATTAAGTTCTTAACCCAAGGTACCACTGTATTTTAATTTCTGCACTTTTTCCTTACACAGTTTTCTCCTTTCTGTGCTAGGCCAGCTCCCTCTTTCCCTACAGGAAATGTTTTCATACTTGAAGTCCCTATCTTTGTATGTCCTTCTGCTTTGGTGGTACTTCGCAAGAAAAAACACACCTTATATTCTGTCTCCCAGGTGTGCTTCTCTTTCTTCTTACCCCTCTTGTTCTAAAGAGGTCACACTAGAGACAGCCCCATCACTTTGGGTTTCATTCAGCTGCTGTCAGAAGTGACAGCTTTTTAGTACAGTGGTACCTGGGTTACATACGCTTCAGGTTACATACGCTTCAAGTTACAGACTCCGCTAACCCAGAAATAGTGCTTCAGGTTAAGAACTTTGCTTCAGGATGAGAACAGAAATCGTGCTCCGGTGGCGCGGCAGCAGCAGGAGGCCCCATTAGCTAAAGTGGTGCTTCAGGTTAAGAACAGTTTCAGGTTAAGTACGGACCTCCGGAACGAATTAAGTACTTAACCCAAGGTACCACTGTAGTTCAAAATGGCCAGCTGAGGTTTTATCAGTGATGGGAGACGGTTCCCTGATAGCTTGGGATTCCTTCTCCAGCTTTTGGAACGGGAAGTCCATTGGAGAACACCTCCAGTTGAGTGGTGAGGTGGAGGAGTGATTTGATCTTACAAAGGCTGAGCCTTTTGGGTTGGGGTGTGGAGTTAGCTGAAATGGGGATTCAGCAGGAGCGGCACAAGTTGTCCCCTCTGGGGGTCTACTGCTGGTTCATTACACACGGATACCACGTCCCTAAGGGAGGGGACTGAGCCATGGAGTCCTACCAGCTCTGCCTGATCAGCTGCTTTCTTGCTGGTGTAGCCATAAGGATAAAGGAGAAGCTGAGAGTAACTGTGGATGGAGACGAAGGCTTTGATGTTGCCATGACTCTTCACAAAGTCCACGATGGCTTTCACTTCGGGCTCAGAGTTAGGGTAGGGTCCACGGTAGGTCTCGGTGCAAGGATTCCCGCTGGATCCAGCCTCTGTAATGCACAAAAAAAGCACTGTTTCATTGGTTGCTGTAGATCAGGAACAATTCAGATAAGGCACTTTGGTGATACAACCCTTCCATAACCCGCTGGTTTGGACATTAAAAACCCATTAATTGATAAGGGCAGGTCTACGCGATAAAGTTAAATGTTGGTTTGAGACCAATATCATGGCTCACTCATCCCAAGTGCTTTTTTTCTTAAAAAATGTTTAGGGGTACTCTCATTTTGACTCAAGAAAATCACCATTTTTTAGTTCAAATCAGGAGAAATAAATACAGTAAATGGACAAAAGTACAAAGATTCACAAAATGTTTAGGGCAACCTTTCTCAACCTGTGGGTCCCCAGATGTTGTTGAACTACAACTCCCATCACCCCTAGCTAGCAAGGCCAGAGCTCAGGGATGATGGGAGTTGTAGTCCAATAACATCTGGGGACCCACAGGTTGAGAACCGCTGGTTTAGGGGTCTGCGTACCCCCCAGAAAAAAGCACTGCATCCTCCCAATCACGCACACTTCAATTTTTGGTAGAGAATCATAGAACAGCAGAGTTTGAAGGGACCCTGAGGGTCATCTAGTCCAACCCCCTGCAATGCAGGAATCTCAACTGAAACCTCCATGACAGATGGCCACCCAAGCTGGAGAACTCTAGCTCCAGTCTAGGAGTCTGTGGCTGGAAGTTTTGCATTTTGCCATAATGAGTTGACAGGAAACTGATTATGGTGAATGGTTGGACACAGAAGAATGGTGGAAGGAACCAACTGGGGAATCCCCAAGGGTGTTGGGTCCTGCTTGAGGTTTTCCAGCAGGCATCTCAGTGGCTTCCATGAGAACAGGATGCTGGACTAGATGGGCCATTGGCCTGATCCCACAAATGCTTCCTGTGTTCTTAACTGGAGGCTGGAATTGAAACAATGACCTATGTGTGCTCTACCTCCAAGTGATAGTGCTCCACCCTACATCAGCATCCCAAATTAGGCACACGTAAGGATGTATGGAGGGACACGGGTGGCGCTGTGGGTTAAACCACAGAGCCTAGGGCTTGCCAATCAGAAGGTCGGTGGTTCAAATCCCCACGACGGGGTGAGCTCCTGTTGCTCAGTCCCTGCTCCTGCCAACCTAGCAGTTCGAAAGCACAAAGTGCAAGTAGATAAATAGGTACCGCTCCGGTGGGAAGGTAAACAGCGTTTCTGTGCCCTGCCAGAAGTGGCTTAGTCATGCTGGCCACATGACCCGGAAGCTGTACGCTGGCTCCCTCAGCCAATAAAGTGAGATGAGCGCCACAACCCCAGAGTTGGTCATGACTGGACTTAATGGTCAGGGGTCCCTTTACCTTTACCTTTAATGATGTATGGAAGTGAGAACTGGACCATAAAGAAGGCTGATCGCCAAAGAATTGATGCTTTTGAATTCTGGTGCTGGAGGAGACTCTTGAGAGCCCCATGGACTGCAAGAAGATCAAACCTCTCCATTCTGAAGGAAATCAGCCCTGAAAGCTCACTGGAAGGACAGATCGTGAAGCTGAGGCTCCAAGACTTTGGCCACCTCATGAGAAGAGAAGACTCCCTTGAAAAGACCCTGATGTTGGGAAAGATGGAGGGCACAAGGAGAAGGGGACGACAGAGGACGAGATGGTGGGACAGTGTTCTCAAAAAGACCAGCATGAGTTTGACCAAACTGCGGGAGGCAGTGGAAGACAGGAGTGCCTGGTGTGCTCTGGTCCATGGGGTCATGAAGAGTCGGACACGACTAAACAACAACAAATCATTTGCCATGGCGCATTGGATCCCTTCAGACAATCATATTTCGCTCGACCTCACAAAGGTACACGCCTCCCCATCGGGGTGGGGGATGAGGAAGCAAAAGCCTTTACCTCCAAATCCTGCGTCCCAATTCCTGTTGGGGTCTACTCCGATGCAGGATGACCCGCTGTTCTTGGACCTTGTCTTCCTCCACATGCGGTTCTGCAACAGCCAGGAAAGGCCCATCAACAAAGTTCAGAACTTCCAGAGCTGCTTCTGAAGCTAAATGTTGGTGGTAATTCAATCTACCAGCTTCATTCTGAACACAGAGGCTTGAAAGGGAAAGAAATACCTTGGAGTGGGTGAAGGCAAACCCATCTGGGTTTGTGACAATTTCTAGGAAGATGTCGAAGTTGTCCAGGATGGAGGTCAGGGAGGCATCCTTGCCGTAGCCATCAAGGATCTGAACAGGATGAAAGAGAAGGGCTTAGGGACAGAGCCTTGGAGTCCGTCATCATTCGTAGACAGAGGTGTGTCTGGCTTCTTCAGACAAAGACAAAGACACACTTTGTTTCCACCCTTCCGTCCATCTTTCCTTTCTTTCATTAATAACCCACCATTTTTTTCCTCCAAGGAGCTCAAGGTGGCAGAAATGGTTCTCCACCATCTAATTTAATTCCAACAACAGCCCTGTGAGGTTGGTTAGGCTGAGAGGGAGCGACTGGCCCTAGGTCACCCAGTGAGCATCATAGCCGAGTGGGGGAATCTGAGCCCTGGTCTCCGAGTTCCCAGGCCAGTGCTCTAACCATTACACCACATTGGCCATTGACACCTGACAGGTGCATTTCAGGACCCACCCTATTCTTCTGACTGTTCTGGGGCTGTTTTTAATTCTGAATTCTACATTCTTGCGACCCACCCTGGGACCCGCTGTTGAAAGCAGGTAATAAATGCGGTAATAATAAAAATAATAAATAATATATTTTTCAATTTAGTCTGTGTTTGCTAAGTAGTGAGCATCTACTCTAGACGAGAAATGTGTTTGTTATGGTTGGGAGAAGGACAGCACAACTGCAGATGAGATTAATTTCTCCGGAAGACCTTTGATTTGATTTATTATTTTGATACTGCTTTTCTGACAGCACCACTGAGCTCAAGGGAGCTCAGAATTATAAGAAGGCGTTAAAATTAGCAATCAGCATTCCCATAAATATAATCCTATCAATAAACACCACAGTATGCAAGTAAATCAAACCATCTGTTCAAGTAGTTCAATACAAACATATAATACTATTTTCGTTATATGTTGCCTATGTATGTCAGTTGCTGTCCTGGGCTCCTTCAGGAGGAAGAATGGGATATAATCTGAATGAATGAATGAATGAATAAATACAACTAATAATTTATGAGAGATCAAACAGGTCTGGAAGCCTTGAATCCTGTGACTGGCATAAATATAAACCAACCAGGATGTATTTGCACTTTTTGATAGCCAGCTTCACTCTGGATTTCCATGTGAAGAGACCAAGGCAATGCAAGACATGGAAGCTGCACTCCTTCTCTCTCAGAATCCTGGTGCCCCCCTCTGAGATTCCACACCAAGTCTATCTCCGCAGCCTTGAGGAGTAGAAACTTCTAGCAGAAAATAATGACATTCTGAAGATGTTGGGTTCTGTGCCCCTAGTACATGAACACATTTGGGTGCATGCACACCATTTAAAACCCACCCACACCCAAGAATCTTGGGAACTGTAGTTCACGATGGTGCCAGGAATTGTAGCTCTAAGCAGGAGACTACAGTTCCCATGATTCTTTGGGAAGGGTGCTTTCAGTGGTGAATATGCAGCCACGAAGTTGTGAAATCCTTACAGCATTGGCATCTCTGAACATGGGCGGTTCATTCTTGGACGGCGGTTGCCGATGGAGCTCTGAGCCCTTCTTCCTCCATATGAAATGTGTGCCTCTGAGACTAAATTGCAGCCAATACCTTCTTTGCAAGGGACGCGGGTGGCGCTGTGGGTTAAACCACAGAGCCTAGGACTTGCCAATCAGAAGGTCGGCGGTTCGAATCCCCGCGACGGGGTAAGCTCCCGTTGCTCGGTCCCTGCTCCTGCCAACCTAACAGTTCGAAAGCACGTCAAAGTGCAAGTAGATAAATAGGTACCACTCTGGCGGGAAGGTAAACGGCGTTTCCGTGCGCTGCTCTGGTTCGCCAGAAGCGGCTTAGTCGTGCTGGCCGCATGACCTGGAAGCTGTACGCCGGCTCCCTCGGCCAGTAAAGCGAGATGAGCACCACAACCCCAGAGTCGGCCACGACTGGACCTAATGGTCAGGGGTCCCTTTACCTTACCTTCTTTGCAAAGTAGACTCCACTGGCTTGAGTGACCCATTCTCGGGAGTGGATACCGGTGTCGATCCAGATTGCTGGCCGGTTGCTTCCCCCGGTGCTGAACTGTGCGGAAAAAGGAGAAAGAGAAATCTGAATTCCTACCTTCTCCTCCACGAGGCTGTCTCCAAGTCTGATGGGCCGCACCTGAACAAGGTGACCTCTGGCAAGTCCACTACCACCCTGCCAGCTGTTGTAGCAATGCCCCAAGAAGCTGGGGAGCTGGGTCTTGGGCATCCTTTTAATGACACACAATGACCGGGAAAGTGACACTGGGATTCAGCTACGTGTGTGCCCCTCAGCCGTCCCAATTTGAACGGGGCATCCCAGAATTGCAGAAGCCATCCTGGCTTTGGACTGGATCCTGGAATGTCCCATTTTTTGATCAAGCGCTTTTTAACGGAGAAACCTGAAGGCTCCCTTGGACAAAAAAATGAGGACACCAGCCAGGAATACCAGAGCAAAACAGCAGCCAGTAGGCTTGGTCTTTATTGAAGACTGTCGCAACAGGACTCCCACCTGCCACAAGGTGGAACAAGATGGAAGCCCCGAACAAAAGAGAACCCAAACTTTTATTAGCTGCTAATCCCCATGTTACGCCCCCCCCAAACTACATCACTCATACATCACGGTTACATCATGAAAGGGGAGGTCTGGTGGCAGGAATCTGAGCATCCTGGACCCTGCCCCATGGTTCCCCTTGCCCTCCACCAAACACCCATCCAGTGTAACAAAAGAGATATTTACATTTCCCTATTTCCCAGCCAAGTTAATCACACCCTTTTGTCTTCATCTGGGTTTGTTATTTCTGGAATGGCTACCTGTCTGGCACTCAGGTATCAGGATGCCAGGGATTATCCCTCAGACAGAGGGGCTACTGAGTAGCTGAGCTCACATGTCTGTATGAATTTCTGAAGTTACTTGATTGGATTTCCTGGGGAGCCTGGCTAGTCTTTTGCAGTGATAAATTCTTAGTTCCTGGGCCAGGTCACAGCTCACACCCTATTCATATCTTAAATGAGCCCTTAAGACAGGCTTTGTGAGGAAAGAGACAATGGGGAGGTTTCCCACTTTGACCTTGCAGAGAAAACATTTGCTCAGTTTAGGAATCAAAATGGTTCCGGGTTGGTCTTCTTATGCTGATCTATATACGTGCTTGGTTATGAACATTTATGAACATTTCCGTATATCTAAGACCTCAAAATTCCTATCACAGTATGAAACTGCTCGGCTGGTGGTGTGTGAATTAAGGGAGCCAAGGGCAGCGACCGTACAGCCATGGGCCTGCAAGCTCCCTAGGAATGTCGCGTACTGAAAGTGGCATCTTAGCATCCAGGCCTATAAATCTGAGCACTTTGTTAAACCTCATAATTCCCTAAAGCAAGTTCTTTGGAGCCTGGGGGCACCTTTGAAAAATCTAAGGAAATGTTATGCATGCCACAAAATGCCCATTTCACAGAAGGAGAATCGGTGGTGCTTGAAACACACACACACTCTCGAAACAACGGGGGACACACACCCGAAAACCAACCTCCCCAAAAAAACAATTTCTCAAAACATAAAAATTAGGAGGGACAAGGGTCCCGTTGAATGCCAGAAGGAAGTATTTGAAGAAGTCGGGGTGGCCACAGGTGCCATGTTGGAGACCCAATATTTAAAGGCCGAAATATTAACACATTATATCCGTATGTGTTAGAGATGTGGGAGTTCCACCTCCTGCATGGCGTGGGAAGGTCAGGAGTGGAAATTGATGTTTGTTTGTCCAAATGCCCCAGAAGTGACTTACCTTCAAGATGTTGATTGGTCGGCCCTCGTAACTCTTCCCAATCTGGATTTTACTGACCAGTTTGGGGTTTTCTCCCACCAGGAGGTCCATGAAATCGTAGATCTAGTGGAGAGAGAGAGAGAGGGCTGGAGTGAAGTGTGTCTGTGTGTGTCTCAGTAAAAGTCTGTGTTCTGAAATTCTGTCTCAAGAAAGCAACCGTCAAGACCCCAGGGGTCCCTGAAATGAGGGCTTTATTTTTCATTGTGAAATATACTCGGAGTCAAGAGTGGATTTCATGCTCTTTATTCAGCTCATAGGGGTGAGGAGGAATCGAAGTTCCCCCAGAATGTCTGCTTTATATATATTATTTGCACAATGGGCCCCACGTGATTGGCTAATTCCGGGATTCACCTGTAGGCCAATCAGGTTGTGGATTCACTTCCACCTGGAGCTGGATTGGGTGGCTCCTGTGGACCAGTCAGACTGCTGCATTCTGGATCCTATTGTTCTAGGGCCAATCAGACTGCTGCCTTTTGGATCCTATTCAACTCAGTACATAACACATTGTGTTCTACATGGCAATGTTAGTCAATTAAATTGTGGGGTGGGCTAACTCACCTGACTTGCACATACCCTGTGCCATGGAGTGGAGAGACCATTAATATACACACACACACACACACACACACACACACACACACACACACACCATTGATGACAGCTGCTATCTCTTCTTATTTATTACATTTATATACCATTTATAGGGACGCGGGTGGCGCTGTGGGTTAAACCACAGAGCCTAGGACTTGCCGATCAGAAGGTCGGCAGTTCGAATCCCAACGATGGGGTGAGCTTCCGTTGCTCGGTCCCTGCTCCTGCCAACATAGCAGTTCGAAAGCATGTCAAAGTGCAAGTAGATAAGTAGGTACCGCTCCGGCGGGAAGGTAAACGGCGTTTCCATGTGCTGCTCTGGTTCGCCAGAAGCGGCTTAGTCATGCTGGCCACATGACCCGGAAGCTGTACGCCGGCTCCCTCGGCCAATAAAGCGAGATGAGCACCGCAACCCCAGAGTCGGCCACGACTGGACCTAATGGTCAGGGGTCCCTTTACCTTTACCTACCATTTATATACCACTTATATCTTTCAATGAGTTCAAGGTGGGTGAGCCAGTTCTGCACTCTTTCCCTCTGGACTATCCTCCGCAGCTTGAAAAGCATCCCCCTTGTTTGATGACATTTTGATAACACTTGCAAAAATTTCCACCTATCCACTACCATTGCCCTCGCTCGCTTGCTCTCTCAGTTGACTTTGCCCAAGGTGATGTCACGAAGTAACCACCCCTGATTGGCTATTTACACATCCTATTCACTGTGTGGTCTCTGATTGGCTTGGACTGGTGAAGTGATGAGCCTAGGAAGCAATGCCCTCGCTCTCAAGTGGCTTGGTTAACCCTCAGTATTTTCCCCACATTGGCAAACCTGTTTGACTATATAGCACAGGGGTCAGCTACCTTTTTCAGCCGTGGGCTGGTCCACCGTCCCTCAGACCATGTGGTGGGCCGGACTATATGGGGGGGGGGGATGAACGAATTCCTTTCCCCCACAAATAACCCAGAGATGCATTTTAAATAAAAGGACACATTCTACTCATGTAAATACACGCTGATTCCCGGACTGTCCGTGGGCCGGATTGAGAAGGCGATTGGGCCACGTCTGGCCCCCAGGCCTTAGGTTGCCTAGCCCTGATATAGCATAGTCATGATATCATCCCATCCCGTCCAATGAGATTACAAGTTCAGGAAGCAATAAACAGGAGAGGTGAAGTGTAACTAAAGTAGCAACAAAAAGTGATAGGTATTTCTGCTATCAAAGCATTAGCTGGAAAATCTTTTTACCCTCTCTCCTAAACCCATGTCTTTGCTCCCCATACAAAATAATCACACTGAAATGGGATATTTGCAGTTACAACAAGTATGCATTTATTTCACTCACCTCATCCAGATTGTGGTAAGAAGCATAGTTAAATGTCTCAATCGACCGGGGCATAAAATGTTGGCGGGACATGAAAAGCTTCTCCTCATCCACCAGTGACTGGAAGGGACAATGGGAAGAGTCAGGGAGGAGTGGGGGTTGTTGGAGAAAAGCACACTCCCTTTTCTTGAGTTTGTAGCTAATGCACATATTACTTTAAACCACATGAGCCCATGGTTTGTCTAGCAACCTAGCCAGCACTTACTTGTGAAATCTCTAAGTTAACTCTGCCCCTAAAAGCTGAGCCATTTTGTGGTTCTCTCTTATAACCTTCAAATAGTTCCTGCTCCTGCATGAATAAAGCCTTTGAACTCTCCCAGTGGAAACGGGAGTGTGTGCACAGCATATATCTGAGGTGTCAATGATTTGGACAGCATACACATAATACTTTTAAAGCACACCTGAGACACATTTCCCCCCTCAAAAAATTCTAGGCACCATAGTTTGTTAAGGGTTGCTGGTGATAGATAAACTATTGTACTCAGGATTCATTGTACTGTGTACACAGCCTAGGTTAAAGAGGTTTGTCACCAGCATGATAGTGGTGGTGAGAAGGTAGACTCAGTCAGGGAAAGGTGCCTGTGAGGGGAGACCTGCTTGAGGTCCCTCAAGAACCAGCAGCCGGCCCTGGTGTCAGGTCTCAGGGCTGACAACGCACAGGTTTATACAGCAGGGTCAACCCTACCATTAGACGGTGGTAGAAGTGAGGTCTGGAAGGACAGAACTGGGCCAGGCCTTGCTTTGCAGGCCACACGCACCTGCACCCGTTTCCCTTGTCATCTGGGCAGGTCACTGACCTGAAGGTCCTGGATCATGATGGAATAACGGATGCCATTGGATTCCAGGAACACCTTGACTCCTTGGAGGCTCTCAAATGGGACACGCACGTCTATGGGGAACTCGGAGTGAACTGGGTGGCGCCAGAAATCCAGCTGGAGGAGAAAGGTATTAGTTTAATATATGTCTATGGCCTTGTGTTTTGCAATCTCTCCTGTGGTGCAATAATGTAAGAATTGCCTTGCTGGCTTTGGAACCTGGGGAGCTGCCTTATATTGAGTCAGACATTGTTCCATCTAGGTCAGTATTGTCTGACACTGACTGGCAGCAGCTGCCCAGGGTTTCAGGCGGGATATTCCTAGCCCTTTGTGGAGATGGTACTGAACCTGGGACCTTCTACTGAATCTGGGACCTTTTGCATGCAAGCAGATGTTCTGCTCACTGAGTTACAGCCCTTATCTACCTCCCCCCCGCCCCAAATTCCGACAGTGAAAAGTTAAAGTACAGCTTAAATTCGCCACCTTACAAAAATTGGCTTTTACAATATCGCTGCTGAAACAGGCATACGGTAAAACGGAACAAAAAAATGTTTTATTGCCGATTTGCGAGATTGAGACTGTTCATTTGCTATTTGCCGGTGTGAGTGCCTGCGGAATTACAGCAATAGAATAGCGATTTGCGATTTTAGCAATTGTAAGGTAACTTTTGCGGGCTTGCAAGATCAAAGGCTTAAATTGGCTCAGAGTTACAGTTCTACCAACCGCAGCGATTTTCAGCCTGTAACCCAATTTTAAGGGAGCGGCTTATATTTGGGTATTGTCTTTTTTTATTCCACACCCCCCCTTGAATTTCAAAGGTGCGGCTTATTTGCGGGTGCGGCTTATATTCGGGCCAATATGGTATCTCTCTGTCTATCCACCCACTCCTCCATTCAGCTGCCATTCGCTGTAAAGTCCCAGGGTGGGTGTCAGGGGCAGGGAGCCAGGCAATAAATCACACGGCATCAGTGAAGCCAAGTCTTCATTCATGAACACAAGGTCTACTCAGGAGGCCAGGCCTAGTGAGCTCAGCAACTCATCCCAGTAGATCTTGCTCCATGGGGCAGTTGTGGGGACTGAAGGTCCCCTCCTTCCCACAGCTGCCTAGGTTAGGGTTACCAGACGTCCCTGGTTCCCGGAGACAGTCCCCGGATTTGCAAATCTGTCCCCGGGAAACGTGTTAGCGGCAGCCTCAGCAGCCCGGAGCCAGCCTGGTAGCGCAGTTGGCTCTGGCTGGCTTCAGGAGCTGCTCGCTGCCGTGGCACCCACCATTTTTCCTCACCAGAAGTCCCCATATGATGTGTCTTGTGCACAACACATCATATGGGGACTTCTGTAGAGGAAAAATGGCAGGCACCACGGCAGCGAGCAGCTCCTGAAGCCAGCCAGAGCCAACTACACTACCAGGCTGGCTCCCGGCTGCTAACTGCCGCTGCCACTGCCGAAGGGGAACCGGGGATGTCCGGCGGTACAGATCTCCTGCCCCATTCTCCCTTTGTTTTGACTGATCGGGGGAGGCTCGGGAGTCGCGAGAGGCCAGCCGTTGCCCAGTTTTTAAAAAACTCTGCACATTTCTATTTCACAGGGTGTGAAAGAAGGCTTTGCACCTTGCCTGGCAGAGAAACCGTGCGCCCCCCCCGGGCAACAGACACCCGCCCGCGACTCCCGAGCCTCCCCCGATCTGTCAAAACAAAGGGGGCAGGAGATTGGGGGAGGCTCAGGAGTCACGGGTGGGCAGTGTGCTGTTGCCCAGTTTTTTAAAAAACATTTATGTTTCACAGGGTGCGAAAGAAGGGTTTTGCACCTTTATACAATATGCATATGTGCTTGGGCCCAGGGTCTTTTGCCTCACCGTCCCCACTACTGGCTCCCTGTTGCTACTCAGCTTAAAAAAGAAAAAGAAAAAAAGTGTCCCCGGATTCAATGAAAAAAATCTGGTAACCATAACCTAACTCTCCTCCTCTTCCAGGTTGTTCCCAAGCAATTTGAGACTATGCCAGCATGCCTGCCTTTGCTCCTCTTACTTCATCCCTTTCCTGGTTCTGGGAGACCAGAGGTAGGGGAGCTGATCACAGCAGGAGGGGAGACTCCCTGTCTTCTTCACCAGCCTGACTCATCTCTGCCTCTCAGCCCTCCTCCTCTCCAGCCTCTGATTCTACCTCTGATTCTGGACTGCTGTCTGCCACAGCCTCTCCCAGCTCACTAAGCCCTGTTGCCTCTTCAGCTTCTGACACCTCCTCCTCACAGTCTTCTCCCTCTTCTCCCCCTGACCACTCATGGCCGTCCCACCACCACTCCCCAGGCTCTGAGCCTTCTTCGCTTGGGGTTCCCCAACTGATGTCTCCCACCGCTCCCCTCTGTGATGGCCTGGGACTTGGGCTCAGACTCGGAGCCAGAGGAGTCTCAGTCCGCACCGGATCCTTTGCCACAGGCGGCATCTGAACCAGGTCTGGGGCCTGATTCTGAAGAGCCCCAGTCTGCACAGGTTCCCCTGCAACAAGCACCAGCTGGGCCGAGTCAGGGGCCTGAGCCTGCCCTGGCTCCAGATGCAGGGATGACCTCGTTGCCTTCAGCTGGGCCATCACTTACAGCTGCTCCACTACCAGTTGGGTCAGGGGAGGCTGAGGCAGCCTCTGGGTCTAGTAACCCACCGACGTCTCCTGAGCTGCAGAGACTCAGGTCTGAAAGAAGGAGAGACCTGAGTACTCGCAGGAGGAGTGCTCGCCTTTGGGCAAGACAGGGAGGTGAGTCACCAGGGGATCAGGACCGGCCGTTACCCCGACAGAGATAAAAGGCTGTTGGATCCCGCCCCAGGTTGCGGGAGCAACGTTGCTGTTTGCCAGAACCTGCCTGTGATCCTGTGCCTGTCCTTGCCTGGTTTCCTGCCTGGTGTCCTGCCTTGGCCCTGTTGGACTGACTCCTCGTGGAACCCTTGGATTCGGGACCAGACCTGGATCACGTTTCACGGGTTACCCCCGGGCCCAGTACGCCCTGCATTCAACCAGTCCATGACGGGGTGTTACATCGAACAGAGATAAACAACCCCACCTGCATCTCTGCTCCAAGGCATTACCTGAAGATGCTCAAGAGCTTCCAACTCCTTCACCTTCTCCACTTGGAATTCATCTGCAGCAAAGATCCTCAGCACCTGGTGACTGCAGAGACAAGTTAGGTGAGCCTTTGCTGCCGTCAAATAGCACACTTGACGATGGGCTTTCGTGAAGGATAAACGTGGTTGTCATTCTGTGGCTGGCTAGCTGAATTTCCCCCACGGGCTTCTGTGCTTGCTGGTTGTCTAGTCAGGCAGCACTGGTGGAATGGGACAGAGGAATGTGTGTCTCCACGCCCCACCTCCCCAATGCCCAATATACATCCGTTAGTTCAAGCATGGCCAAAGTTGGCCCTCCAGATGTGTTAGGACTACATCATCCCTAGCTAACAGGACCATTGGTCAGGGATGATGGGAATTGTAGTTCCAAAACATCTGGAGGGCCAACTTTGGCCATGCCTGGTTTAGTTGATGATCTAAATTAGAGTTGTAATACTTGTGTTCCGTCACTAGGTTCCGCTGTAATGCTGTTTTCTTCAGTAGATGCAAAAAGAATTTCACATCAAGCTACAAAACAGAAAATCTTCCCGGCGTAGAGCACAAGATATCAAATAAATGCCTCCAACACAGCTGCTCCTTCAGTTATTACTTACGAAAGGTCAGGTGTGTCTTATGGCCAGGTGTGTTTTATGGAGCGAAAAATACAGTATAAAAAATAAACAAAAAATGAAATGAAATGTGGAAAACAAAACCTATAAAATAAAATGCAGAACTAGCTGCAGCTTGGTTCAAGTAAAAAAAAACCCCCAAAAACACACACACACACAAAAAACAAGTCAAGCATTTCCATTTCCCTGGACTATTCTATCTATCTATCTATCTATCTATCTATCTATCTATCTATCTGTCTGTGTCTGTCTCTCTTTCTGCTACCTGGAGATGGAAAGTGGAGCTAGGTAAATCACGACACGGCCCCCCGAGCTTGTGTCTACATACCCCACAAAGGTCTCGGTGCCGAGCGCAACAGCCACGAGGGCACCAAACCACAGGAGACTCTTCATTTTGGCCAAGACGGGATAGCCACTAGGAACTCGGGTGCCTCCCCAAGGCCTCTTATATTCCATCCACAGTGTGAACGCTGGCTGGAGCGTGGCCAGCAGCTACAGGGACCAGCCTTCCGCCAGCCGCCCTCCTTCCCACAGCTCCATCGGGAAAAGGGCTGACACTTCCAACCCCTTTTGCTGATTGATGTTCTGGGGAAGGTAGCAGCTGCCTTGATAAGCGAGGAGGTCGGGGACCCACAAAGTTTCCTTTTGTCTCTGCCAAGCTTTCGTGCAATGCCAAGGGGTTGTTGAATCATCCGCACCACAGAGCTCAAACAGAGCAGAGGGCTTCAGACCCTGCTGAGATCCATGCCAGGGGATATGTGAACAGGCTGTGACCCAAATTAACCCCCCAGACACACACACACCTGTAGTTGAAGGTGCTCCTAGATGGGTGTAGGATTTATTTATTATTTGGGGATTTTATGCGCTGCTTTTTTTGTGTCCCAAAAAACAACAGCAAAGGGGTTTCTGTAAAACAGACGCCAATCACAATGAAATGGACAAAAGGTGCCATTCAAACCAGAGTTTGCCAGCCTGGGACTGACTGCCCACTTCTTTTGGACTTCAACTTCTCAGCAGTTCGGCTGGGTTGGGCTGATAGTTAGGGTTGCCAGCGTCAGACCCTCCAAGTGCCCCTATTTCCCAGAGACAGTTACCAAATTTACAGAAGCCATTTCTGATTTGATCCCGGAACGTCCCGCTTTTCCTTAGGACGCCCCTATTTTCATTGGAGAAATGCTGGAGGGGATGGAGTTTTCCAACCATATGAAGCCATATGAAGACAGCTCTCTGTTTTATTATGTTTTTATATACCGTATTTTTTGCTCCATAAGATGCACTTTTTTCCTCCTAAAAAGTAAGGGGAAATGTCTGTGCGTCTTATGGAGTGAATGTGTGGTCCCTGGAGCCGAATTGCCCAGAGGCAAAAAGCAGATCGTGCTCTTTTTTTTAGAAAGAGGGAAGGGGGTGTTGAAAGGAAGCAGCTGATCGGCAAGTGATCGGGAGGGAGATAAGGGACTCTAGTGATAAAGGAGGCTGCCTGGGAGGGGGGAGGTAAAAGCCCATGGATCCTCAGGATTTTTGCATTGGGTCACCCCAAATTCACCATCAGATCACATAGCATGTCCATGGCTACAGCCTGCACCAAAAAAACCGCACCCACTGTTGTGTGGGGCCGCAATGGCGCAAAGCACAGATCCACATGGATCCTCAGGATTTTTGCATTGGGCTACCCCAAACTCCCCATCAAATCACATATCATGTCTGTGGCCACAGCATGAACCACAAAAATCATACATCCACTATTTCGTTCAGAATATTTTTTCCCTTGTTTTCCTCCTCTAAAAACTAGGTGTGTCTTATGGTCAGGTGTGTCTTATAGAGCGAAAAATACGGTATGTTGGACAGGAGGGCTGGGGAAACCCAGTCAGATGAGTGAGGTATAAATAATAGGCATATCATTATTATTTCCATCTATCTCCACTGTGGAACACAGACAAAGAATCATAATTTGGAAGGGACCCTGAATAATAATAAATAATAATAATTGTTATTATCATATCATAATTATAATAATATTAATATAATATAATGATATTATAATCGTATATCTAATATGTTGTGTTGAATAGGACGTACTTATTTTCATCAGATAAATGTTGGTGGGTATGCACATTTGGTTGGGCAAAATACAGGACAGGTCAGGGGAAAATTCTACCAAGTAATTCCATTCTTCAAGAATTTTGTCCTGTAATTTAGTTTTGTCCTCTCAGCATATTCCACCATCTACATAAGCCAGTCTTCTTCCGTTGGGATTTTAATAGTCTCTCGGGTCAAAGTGAATATGTGATGTCCTCCACAGATTATGTTTCTTCATGTTCTAGTGAGTAACTCGGCAGCTGTTGCAACCAGGGAAGGACACAGAGAGATTAGCCACTAACACTATTTTTGCCACTGTGCCAGAATAAATGTTAACCTTCGGGATTAGATCATATATACCACCTTGGACTCCTTTGAGAGAAAGTAATAATAATAATCACTGGGACGCGGGTGGTGCTGTGGTCTAAACCACTGAGCCTCTTGGGCTTGCCGATCGGAAGGTCGGCAGTTCGAATCCCCGTGACAGGGTGAGCTCCTGCTGCTCGGTCCCAGCTCCTGCCAACCTAGCAGTTCAAAAGCACCTCAAAGTTCAAGTAGATAAATAGGTACTGCTCCAGTGGGAAGGTAAACGGCGTTTCCGTGCGCTGCTCTGGTTTGCCAGAAGCGGCTTAGTCATGCTGGCCACATGACCCGGAAGCTGTACGCCGGCTCCCTCGGCCAATAAAGCGAGATGAGTGCCGCAACCCCAGAGTCGGTCATGACTGGACCTAACAGTCAGGGGTCCCTTTACCTTTACCCTTTACCTAATAATAATAATAATATTAATAATATTAATAATAATAAATGTCCTGAGCTATTTTCCTTTGAGTAGCCTGCCTTGGACCCTCTCTTAAAAACAATCATTTTACAGCCGACACTTTTCCCGGCACTGTATCTCCATCCTAGAAAAAGCTACAGCTTTTTAATGTTGACGATCCAAGCTGCTAGTTCACAAGCATCCGAGCCTCACCAGAAGGCTGTGGTGTGTGGCCAACCCTCAGTCTTGGTTGTCAGGTACCCCAGGAGACCACGGACTTCGTACACTGATACAGAGGCCTACAGAGCTCAGAGCCGGGACGAACGGCAGCCCCCCCGCACTCTAGAGACAAAGGCGATCGCAACCCTTTGCCACAAGTCTGTGTGGTGAACGTGCAAAAGCTGGAGCACGAGAGTTTCCAGAGTTCAGCCCCATTCCATGGAATCGATTGCCTTCCTGCCTTGCTTTGTGGCATCTGGCTAGTCGCTGTTGATTTGTTGATTCCCGAACAAATCGGCTCCCGAACGCCGCAAAAACGTTTGCAAACGTTTTTCGGAAGCCAAAAAGTCCAACGCAGCTTCTGCAGATTCTGATTGAGTGCAGGAAGCTCCTGCAGCCAATTGGAAGCCGCGCCTTGGTTTTTGAACAGTTTCAGGAGTCGAATGGACTCCCGGAACGGATTAAGTTTGAGAACCAAAGTACCACTGTACAGGGTTGTCCCTTATTTGAGTGTAAAATGCTGTGACCTGTGTTGATGCAATACAGGACGCAGTTTGTCCCAGATCTCCCCTATTCATCTCTCTCCTGTCCTGGATTAAACTGTACGGAGCCCCCTAGGCAGTCAAAATCAGGGGAGGGGCCTCACCTCTCAAATTATCTCCTAATACATGTTTTTATTTTACCAACAAACCATTTTAATAAACCAATTTTATTACACAAAACACTGGACGAAGAAAGCTTGGTTGTCATGTACTTCCAAGATCAAATCAATATTAAATCAATATTGTATTGATCCGTTGTCGCGGGGCCCCTAAAAGGCGTGGGGCCCAATAAACCGGTGTAATCTGGAAAACTCCCCTCTCTCTTTCTCCACGCTTCACTTCTTTCCTTTTCTTTTTTCTCCTCGCTGCCTCTTTTCATCCTGCTCCCAAGGAGCAGCAAAGCAGGGCAAGGCTTTTGTGTCAGTGCAGCCCAGAAGTCCCTATTCTGAATCTATGGTAGTTATCTGCATTCTATTTGGGAGTGGGGCGGGAGAGAAGCAGCTCCCCACAAGGCTTATCTTGAGCTGGCCCCGACCGCAGGGGTCCCACATCTTTGCACTAGACCAGGGGTCAGCAAACTTTTTCAGCAGGGGGCCAGTCCACTGTCCCTCAGACCTTGTGGGGGGCCGGACTATATTTTGAAAAAAAATATGAACAAATTCCTATGTCCCACAAATAACCCAGAGACACATTTTAAATAAAAGGACACATTCTACTCATGTTAAAAATCGCTGATTTCCAGACCGTCCGCGGGCTGGATTTAGAAGGCGGTTGGGCCGGATCCAGCCACCAGGCCTTAGTCTGCCTACCCATGGACTAGACCAGCGGTTCTCAAACTGTGGGTCCCCAGGTGTTGTTGGACTACAACTCCCATCAACCCTGAGCTCTGGCCTTGCTAGCTAGGGGTGATGGGAGTTGTAGTTCAACAACATCTGGGGACCCACAGGTTGAGAAAGGCTGCCCTAGACCAAAAGCTTCAGACACTGGAAGTTTGTGAGACACCTCAAAACTTGCACCGCTTTTGAAAGACAAGAAAGACCCTAAAATCTGGCATGGCTCCATGCTTTGTGGGGCCCTGGGAGCAAATTGTGGAGCAGCGTAGTTTGTTTTCTGTGTGTTCTTCTGCTTTGAATGCATTATAATTCTATCCATTGCTTTATGATTAAATATGCCCTGCGACTGTCCTTCAGTAATGAACAGAGTGAAGGATTCTGAGTCATGGGGATGGCGAGTGTGTGTGCTTAGTTTATTATTTGGTTCCTATTTTGCTCTTGTTGTTAATATTGTTTTATAGATTATAAAGGTACTCATTTGTTAATCATATAATAGGATTTTTGCTGTAATTGTGAGGTTTAGCTTATTTTTTAGTTATAGTTTTGCTAACAATGTTTTACAGATTGTAATTGTTTTACTGATGATTTGTTCATTATTCTCTAGGCTGTATTTGTGATGATCCATTATGTTCTATCATATTTATTATTATTATTATTATTATTATTATTATTATTATTATTAGTGATTCAGCTGAATGAAAAACAGCATAGAAATATAATTACCAATCAAATCAAATATTGCATTTGAGTCCAAATTCAGACCTCAGTGCCCATAATATTGCATTCACTGGATTAATTTACAAGTCCCTTAACAGCTGGGGTCCAGGATACTTTAAGAAATGTCTGCTTCTTTATATCCCTGAGGACTTTTGGGGGGGGTCACTATTAAAGATCCCCCACAGCCCAGTTGCACAGAAGCCATTCATTCAGTACTGGGCGCCCAGTTCTGTGGAACTCCCTCCCACTTGAGACCAGACAAGCAGCCGCACTCCCTGTTGAACCTGCAATACTTGCTTCTTTTTCTTTCAACAGGTGTTTTTAAAAGCTTTCTGATGGTGTGGTTAACTATTTTGTTTCTATCTATCGCAACTTTACTGTACCCTGCTTAGAAACTGTGGCTGTGTACACACCTATTGAAATATACTTGGAGTTGAGTGTGAATTTCATGCTCTTTATTCAGCTTATAGTAGCAATGAATGAATCTTTTCCCCAAAACTTCTAGCTATATATATATATATTATTTACACAATGGGCCGCGCGTGATTGGCTAATTCCGGGCTGCTCCTGTAGGCCAATCAGGTTGCGGATTCACCTCCTCCAGAAGCCTGATTGGCTGCTCCTGCAGGCCAATCAGGTTGCTGATTCACTTCCACCTGGAGCTGGATTGGGTGGCTCCTGCAGACCAATCAGACTGCTGCATTCTGGATCCTATTGTTCTAGGATTCAGCTCAGTACATAACACCTATATTTAAAGCACGCCCCTGCTCCCAAGGAATCTTGGGAACTGTCATTTGTTAAGGGTATTGGGAACTCTAGTTCGAAGGGCTAAACTGTAATTTCCAGGGTTCTGGGTGGGCAGAGGAGTGCTTTAAATGTATGGTGCGTTTGTCAGGCTGTTGAGCTTTTATTATTCACTCATTTATCGCATCCTTTCTCCCAAAGGAACCTAAGGCGATGATAAATGGCTGAAATAAATATACAGTGGTACCTCTGGATAGGAACGGGATCCGTTCCGGAGCCCTGTTCGCATCCTGAAGCAAACGTAACCCGTGTCTGTGTGTCTGCGCATGCGCAGATCATGATTCACCGCTTCCGCGCATGCGTGTGATGTCATTTTGACTGCGCATGCGCGAGAGGCGAAACCAGGAAGTAACGCGTTCCGTTACTTCAGGCTCACCTCAGAGTGAAACCCGAAAGCACTCAACCTGAAGCAACTTCAACCCGAGGTATGACTGTACAGTGGTACCTTGGTTCTCAAATGCCTTGGTTCCCAAATGCCGAAAACCCAGAAGTAAGTGTTCCAGTTTTCGAACGTTTTTCGGAAGCCAAACATCTGATGCGGCTGTTGGCTATTATTTCCTGGGCGCCTGCACCAATCAGAAGCTGTGCCTTGGTTTTCGAACATTTCAGAAGTCAAACAGACTTCCGGAACGGATTCATTTCGGCGCTTTTAGGGGTTGTTTTTAAAAGTCCGGAACGGATTAATTCGTTTTGCATTACTTTCTATGGGAAAGTGCGCCTTGGTTTTGGAATGGACTTCCGGAACAGATTAAGTTTGAGAACCAAGGCACCACTGTAATTCATATCCAGGCTAAATTTGGGGCAGGTTTTCTGTGTAAAATGAAATGACCTGGAAAATTTGAAAGTTCCCTTGCTATTTTGTGGCATTTCAAGCCGGTCCCATTTAAAAAATATCACCCAACCGTGGCGTTTAGTTTTTCCCCACTGCACCCTTTTTCTTATGAGACAACACAGCTCCTTTGTTTTTTTTGTTTTTTTTTAAGACGTCTTTATTCATCTTTAAACGGAAGCGTGTGGTTGATTTCTCTCCCTGTCCCTCTAGGCTCCAAAATCCCTCTTCTCAGTATGGATGGTCCCTCACGTGCTCCATGATGGTTTTCAGAGCCAGCCAGGTCTCTTGCGCTGTCGGAATAATCTGGTTGGCGGGCAAGAGGAATCCATACCGGCCGGTGTCTCTGAGTTCGAGACCAAAGGAGTATTTGATGCCTTGGTCGTAAGTCCAGTCGATGCTGCCTCCACTGGCTTGGTCTGGAAGGAAGAAAAATGCTTAGGATGGAACTCTGGCTTGACAATCTGTACGAATAATAATAATAATAATAATAATAATAATAATAATAATAATAATAAAATTTTATTTATACCCTGCTCTCCCCGGCCAGAGCTGGGCTCAGGGCGGCTAACACCAGTAAAATTACAATAAAAACATAATAGGGGGGGAAACAATTTAAAATACAGGTTAAAAATACAATTTAAAATGCAGCCTCCTTTTAATAATAGCCCATAGATCAGCAGTTCTCAACCTGTGGGTCCCCAGATGTTGTTGGACTACAACTCCCATCATCCCTTAGCTCTGGCCTATTCCACAAAGTATTTAACGTTTGTCATGGTGAGGTGTCAAATAATATTGCTAAGCATGTAAGCAGTTTATTGTGCAACCGAAAAGCTGAAATATTTATCAGTGCTGGTAGCGAAACTTTGTTGTTGTTGTTCTTTAGTCGTGTCCGACTCTTCGTGACCCCCTGGACCAGAGCACGCCAGGTCCTCCTGTCTTCCACTGCCTTCTGCAGTTTGGTCAAACTCATGCTGGTCGCTTCGAGAACACTGTCCAGCCATCTTGTCCTCTGTCGTCCCCTTCTCCTTGAGCCCTCCATCTTTCCCAACATCAGGGTCTTTTCCAGGGAGTCTTCTCTTCTCATGAGGTGGCCAAAGTATTGGAGCCTCAGCTTCAGGATCTGTCCTTCCAGTGAGCACTCAGGGCTGATTTCCTTAAGAATGGATAGGTTTGATCTTCTTGCAGTCCATGGGACTCTCAAGAGTCTCCTCCAGCACCAGAATTCAAAAGCATCCATTCTTCGGCGATCAGCCTTCTTTATGGTCCAGCTCTCACTTCCATACATCGCTACTGGGAAAACCATAGCTTTAACTATACGGACCTTAGTTTTAACTATACAGACCTTGGTAGCGAAACTACAAAAAGCAATTAAGGTGGGTGCGGCCTCTGTGGCTCCGCCCTCTTTCGCCTCAGGCTGAAAAGCCGCCCCCATCCTGAGCTGAGGAAGACCTCTGATGACCACAGTATCAGGCATATATACTCACAGATAATGTTGCAAATGGGGCCAACTTTATATACGGTGCCGTAGAGAGAAGCGAGAGCATCGGCCGCCTTTTTTCCTAGCGCATCCTAGAAGGAAATCAAAAGTCAATCGAGGAGAATCACAAAACAACCTTTGGATCCTTGGAACATCTCCTGCCAAAGGATGGATAAAACAAAGCTAGAGGTGTGGTTGGTTGGTTGGGTTTATTCTATGCATCGCTGGATGGTAAAACAACATTGACAACAACAACAACCTTGCAGCAGTTTGCAAGAGATAAAAACAGGAAAATCGAGAAAGCTTTACAACCCTGCTTTAAAACATACAAAAGTAAGAAAGAATGGGAAAAGCTTATAATATATTTAGAAGACCACTGTAAGCAGATGAAAACATTAGCAGGGTTTTAATCTCACCTGTAATGTAGCAAATGATATGGGCAATATGGATTGATATAAAATATAGATTGTGAAACAATATGCGGTTGAAAATGTTGACAATAGGATCCATCGAGGGGATGGGGATGGGGGGAAGTCACGAGATTCAGAGTAATCTCTATATATGGATGTGTATTTGGTTTGGTGATAAGCTTATATTTGTAAAATCAAATCAAAAGGATTTCGAAAAAACAAAACAAAACATGCAAAGGTAATGTGCTAAAACAGTTTAAAATCGCCTCGACTTTCTACAGATCTATGACAGATTCCTTCGTCCATTGCTTAGAAACGATGATATTAACTGAGTAAGTAAAGTATTAAAACGAATGGATTCTTAAAACAAATAAAGAATACAGTAAATAAATTCAGGTAGGTAGCTGTGTTGGTCTGATGCAGTAGAAATATATATATATAATTTTTTTAAAAAGGTCCATTAGCACCTCAGAGACCAACTAAGTTTGTTCTTTGTATGAGCTTTCGTGTGGATTCACAAAATATCTGAAGAAGTGTGCATGCACACGAAAGCTCACACCAAGAACAAACTTAGTTGGTCTCTAAGGTGCTACATATATATATATATATATATATATATATATATATATATATATGGCGTCACGTCTACCTACCTGAATTTATTTATTGTATTCTTTATTTGTTTTAAGAATCCATCTGTTTGAATACTTTACTTACCCGACTAATATCATCGTTTCTAAGCAATGGACAAAGGAATCTGTCATAGATCTGTAGAAAGTCGAGGCAATTTTGAACTGTTTTAGCGCATTAACTTTGCATGTTTTGTTTTGTTTTATTTTTTCAAAATCGAAAAAGGTGCTACTGGATAAATAACTTGGGACCTAAGAGGAGTCTGGCTATGCTTATCTCTGAGCTGCAGGTCCTATCGAGTCCAGCATCCTTTTCTCACTGTGGCCAACCAGATACCTATGGAAACCCAAAGAAGGACCTGGGTGCAAGGACAAGAGTCTTCCAGACCTGTGATTCGCAGCAACTGGTATACAGTGGCACAATTGCCTCCACCAGCGGAAGCAAACACTTCCATTGCGGCTAGGAGCGTTCTCCTCCGTGATTTTCACCTAATCCTTTTTCTTTTTTTAGCTATCTGAGTTGGTGGCTGTCCTGTGGCAATGAGTTCCACCTCTGCCTCTGGCCGCTGGAGTCATAACCTTCGCCGCTGTCATCGAGCAGCCGGCCAGCAGTGGGTGTTGTTAAGTTGTGGGTGAACGTATCAGACGACACAGTGATTCTTCAGACAGCTCTTGTTTATTCACAGGCCAGAACAGAACTGAACTGAAGGGTTCAGCCAGCCTGCTTATATAGAGCTCCACTACAACGCAACAGTAACAACTTTCTGTAACAATCCAATCACTGAACGTCACTTTCAATCCCTTATTTGCATATGCGGACCTGAGTGAAAACTATCCACAGTATACCCCCTGCTCGCCCAGGGTGAGAACTTCAGTACATAACAGGCGTCTCTGCCAGGACAGCCACGTCCAGCCTGGGGCCTTACCAGTTCTTCGTAATCCTTGATGGCAGCGGTGCAATTGTAGCCGTAGGGGAACATCAGGAGTTGGGAGTAGCTGTGGATGCTGATGAAAGCCTTGAGGTTTCCGTGGCTCCTCACGAAATCCACGACGGACCTCACTTCCACCTCGGAGTTGGCGCTGGGACCGTGGTAGGAGTCGGAGCAGGGGTTGTTGCTGGCTCCGGGTCCTGCCAACGTGGAAAGTCCAAAGAACAAGGTGTCAGTCAGTTTTATTGCACATAGCCAAAGGCTGCCGCAATGTACACAGAATCCTTCAACAATTTAAAGAAACTATACTGGATTGAGACAAAAAACCTTAAAACGTTTATATTATCAAGACATTGCCTACTCTAAACAGAGCTATAGAAGTACCTTAATATACAAGTTAAGACATGAAACAATAAAAGTTATAAGCTAAAATTATCACATGGCCACTAATATATTAAAAAATAATGTTAATTAATACAATGTGCAATTATATTCAGAGTTTGGTGATAAAGACAGAATATAGCTTGATGTAGATAGGGTCAAATAAATTCATCTCCTTTGCAGTTGGTGGCTACCTTGGCTATATAATTTGCTCTATTTTTCCTAGCGGCAGTTGCAAAGAGTGCTACACGCCAGGTCACATACCGTATTTTTCGCTCAATAAGACGCACTTTTTCCCTCTTAAAATCTAAGGGGAAATGTCTGTGCGTCTTATGGAGCGAATGTGTGGTCCCTGGGGCTGGGGGGGGGGGGCCGGGCTTCCCCTGCCAGCCCCGACCTGTTCTTTGGGGCTGGCGATGTTGATATTTTGCCCCGTGCAATGGCTTCAAGATATTTTATGGAGGATGATTCATAAATGGAATCAGTCGGGGAAAGCATCACCCCCTGTTGCGTGAGATTAAATCCCTTTGCCTACCTACCTCCAAAGCCGGCATCCCAGTTCCTGTTTGGATCAGCCCCAAAACATAAGCTGCCACGAATCTTGGAGCGGGTCTTCCTCCACATACGATTCTGAAAGTCAGAAAGAAGAACGGCGCCGTTGGAAAAACCCTCCACAGAACAATAGGAGAGCAGCGAGAAAGGTGGATAAAGGACCGCAATGGCTGAAAAGCTTCCCAGTTTGAATGAGAAGAGAGGGTGGTAAGTTTTCAAGGACTCACTTTGGTCTGAGAGAAGACGTATCCATCCGGATTTGCAACAGGCATCAGAAAAACATCCACTGTGTTTAACAGGGAAGTTACTGACGGATCATTCCCATAGTCGCTGGCAATCTGCAGAGGGCAGAAGTCGTCTTAGGGCTATTTTTGTCTCAATCTGTATATTATTATTATTATTATTATTATTATTATTATTAATACAGTGGTACCTCGGGTTACAGATGCTTCAGGTTACAGACTCCGCTAACCCAGAAATAGTACCTCAGGTTAAGAACTTTGCTTCAGGATGAGAACAGAAATCGCGCGGCGGCAGCGGGAGGCCCCATTAGCTAAAGTCGTACCTCAGGTTAAGAACAGTTTCAGGTTAAGAATGGACCTCCGGAACGAATTAAGTACTTAACCTGAGGTACCACTGTATTCTTATTTGTATACCACCCTTCATTCACACAGACCTCAGGGCAGTTCAGAACATAAAAATCACAATAGAAAAACCACAAAATACCTAGTGAAAATAAGAACAGCAGACCAATACAGAGGACGCTCGGGTTGCGAATGTGGTTTGTGCAGGAGGCACGTTCGCAACCCGCAGCGTTCGCAACCCACAGCGCCGCGTCTGCGCAGGCGTGGGTTGTAACCTGTTCCTGTACTTCCGGGTTCGGCGCTGTGTGCAACCCGAAAATGCACAACCCAAAGCGTCTGTAACCCAAGGTATGACTGTAATCACCCCCTCCCACAACACATTTAAAAGGGCATTGGGTGTCTTTCAGCCGAAGAGGAACATTTTTACCCTGGTGCGTAAAGATGTATAATGAAGGTGCCAGGCAAACCTCCCTGGGGAGAGCATGCTACAGGCGGGGAGCCACCACAGAAAAGGCCCTGCTTTCGTGTTGCTGCCCTCTGTACATCTCATGGGAGGAGGCACACAAAGAAGGGCCTCAGATAATGATCACAGGGTCCAGTTCTGTCAGTTCATACCAAGAGCAGTGGTCCTGGGGGTATCATGGTCCTGAACCATTTAAGCCTTTATAGTATGTGCACATACTCCTATTTGCAGCACACTCTCACGGCTGGTGTGGGAAGTGATGCAGACACAGTGTTGGCCACAATCCATATTTATCCTGTCTCTCTCGTGTTGTATCTAACCCAAGGGATAGCTCAGTCGGTAGAGCACGAGACTTAATCTCAGGGTCATGAGTTCAAGTCTCACGTTGGGTGAAGAATTCCTACATTGCAGGGGGTTGGACTAGATGACCCTTGGGTTCCCTTCCAACTTTGCAATTCTATGATTCTTAGGGAAAACTTTGCTTAGATGCATTTTCCCCCAAACCAGCTTTGAGCATAGCTGTCAACTTTTCCCTTTTCTTGCGAGGAATCCTATTCGGAATAAGGGAATTTCCCTTAAAAAAAGGGAAAAGTTGACAGCTATGGCTTTGAGAGGAGGGAAAACAGCCGTTCTGTGTTTTCAGCTGGTAATCCTCTTCACCTACAGATGGCCAGCTTGAGTCGGACCTAAGTTTTGGTGGAACTCCAGGCCAAAAGGGCTGCAGTGGAACCTCTTTCTGAGAAGTAGTTCTGCTCCCTTTTATTCTCCAGCGGTATGTTCATGAGCATGGGTCCCACTCATTTTGGCCATGCTCACCGCTGGCATGCGGCCCTCAGAGGCATGCCGAAGGCTCAATGCGGCCCTTAGGCGAAAAGGGATTAGCCATAGTTCAGTCGGAAAGAACAGCCAACCTTCTTCGCAGTCCAAAGGGCAGTAGCTTGGGTGACCCATTCTCGAGCGTGGATGCCGGCATCGATCCAGATCGCAGGGCGGCTCCTTCCTCCGGTGCTGAACTATTGGACGGAAAGGGATGTTTCAGGGATGTTTACTTGCTGGATCCGCACCCTGCCTTTCCACCAAAATGTGTGCAGGGTGGCTAACAGTGAAGCAGGGTCTGGAGGAATTTCACCTTTGTGCTATTCATATAATCAGTTATCCATGTAATCAGTTATCAGTTATCAATATATTCACATATGCTCACACATAACCAGAGTTTTACAGTGATTTTATAATCCATTTGAATCATAAAAAGCTTTTTGCCTAGCCTAACAGCAAAACTGCTTGAAACTGTAAGTTTCCAGAGATGAACCTTGCCCCAGTCCCTTTTTGAGTCCCTACAAAAGAGGAAGCTATAAATCAGGAGATGCTGGTATATCTCTCCCCCCTCTTGTCAAGACTAATTCTGTACATGAAACAGGAAGGACTGACCACAATGTCCTTACATGAACAGATGTTGCAGGGGAGTTAGAGTCAGGAGCTCCTCTTAGCTTAAGTTTCTATTCTCCTTTCAATCAAACTGGGGAAAAGGTCAGACTGTTTGTGCAGACAAAGAAAGCAGAAGTTGGGAGTAGTACTCTGCACACGGTCAGGAGCCTGGCTGAATGTGCTTATTGGCTATTTTTTGCTGGCGTTCATGATTGTCTCATGATCTGTGATGCTGTACTCATTTATATAGCCCCAGACCTTCAATGCTCTGGGTCCCAGTCTTTTGGAAAGGATTCCAACTGGGTCCATTATTGCTCAGCAATAAAACCTCACCTTCTTTTTCTCCAATTGCTGTGTCTGTCAATCCTTTGTCTCCATTTAAGTGGGTACCATTGCTAAAATATTTGCAACAACAGAAGCAAAATACAACCATTGAAACTGTTGAGATACTGCCAGGGAGACAGTCATCTCCCGACGATCCATCGGTCTCTCGTAGAACAGTGTCAGCCAGTTAGCGACACGAGCCTCAGACACATTCCAGGACTCGTGCACGCCCTTGCAGCAGACTCCGCAACAGAAGATGCACCCAGAAGAGCATATTTACAACATTATTCAGCGTTGGTCAGAACAAAGGAAAAACACGACTGCCTGCCTTCGTGTCGAGGCAACAGACAGAAAACGAAAGCTATATACAAAACGAAAGCATCCTATGAGCAGGAAGTACGCAGGCTTGTGACACACAACAGCCTGCTCCCTTTTTAAGGAGGAACGGAAATATCCTAACATCCTCCCCCTTTCCGTGTAACCTGTAGTACCTGTGGTTCAACCCAATTGCAACCTCTGTACATAAACCTTAAGTTGTTCTCTGTTAACAACCTTAGATAACAGATCAGCAGGAATTTCATTTCCTGGCATGTAGGACACCTGAATGAGTCCTTTCTGAATACACTCTCTTGCACGATGTAGCTTAATCGGCAAGTACTTGGTTCTTTGCTTGCAACTCTCTGAGTTCAGCAAAGCCAAACAGGATCTATTGTCTTGATACACTTGTATAGGACACTTCACAGAAACTCTGATGTCCTGAAATAGTTGCATCAACCATTCACAATCCATGAGTGAAAACGATAGAGCATTCTGTTAGGAAATATCCTAACAGAAACATGGCAGCAGGCTGATTAAATTGTTGGGATACTGCCAGGAAGACGGGGGCATCAGGCAGGCCCCCAGCTGGCTCCAGCCACCGGCCGGCAGCCGGTCTCCCTAGGAACAGCATCAAATAGCAACACAAGCCTCTGATACATTTAGAGACTGATACATTTAGAGAGATGTGCAAGCATAATGTACAGCATTTTATTCAGCATAGGTCAGGAACAGAGGAAAACATGTCAGCTTCCCTTCGTCTCCAGCAAAACAGCAGTAACACAAAAGCTATATACAAACGGAAGTTCCCAGCAGATCTGTGCTGGAAGTAAACAGGCATGTGACACACATGTTCCCTTTTAAGGTGGAACGGAACTATATCCTAACATAAATAGGCAAGAAGCAGCTAGCTGGGGGAGAAATTGCACCATTTGCAGTTAGCTAATGATGTGGTAGTTAACATGAAATTGGCGTACCTTGAGGACGAAGAGGGGTCGTTTTTCATAAGACTCCCCAATCTGATGTTTGCTCACAAGCTGGGGGTATTCAGCCACAATATCATCCATAGCGCTGTAAATCTAAGATACAACATTGTGTGTTTTATACTGCTGTCGGAGAGAGGAATGTTTATGAGAGAGAGAGAGAGAGAGAGAGAGGGAGGGAGGGAGAGGGAGAGAAGGAGAGGGAATGTATCTGGGGACAAGTGTTGGGTGTAAAGCAACAATGCTTGCAGTAAGTATTTTTCCTGTATTATCCTGACTGCTGCATGGAACAATGCATGACTGAGACCTTGAATCTGTAAGTAAAGCATGTTTAACTTACTTCGCAGTATGTGGTCTGTTCCTCGCAAAAGAGGGGAGTGTTGTAACGGGATAAGAAAGGTCTAACAAATTATATTCCTAATGCTACACCATTGGGCAACTTTTATGAGTTTAATTCTCTGCTACTGGGGCTCTCTGTGTGCTAGCCCAACCTTTCAAATCCAGGTGCCCAGCCGTTTCTTTTTGCTGTCGGTCCACTCACACGAGTCCATTCAATTATTTAATTCCCCACAAATATCGACTTAGGCGGGCCAACAATCTGGTTCAGCATGAGGCATCTTCCTAACGTCTCTTCATCTTAAGGATGAGTGACAGCACGTCGCCCTCGCTGTAACTGCGCGGCAGATTTGGCACGCCAGGCCATGGCACAGGACTGGCTCTCTGGGGCTTCTGATTGCCAGGATCAACTACCTGCACTTGAAACGGGCATTTGGTGCAAGAGCAGGTCCATAGGTCTCTGCCTGTGATGGCCTGGGAATCGATTCATAGGCTGAACCTGAGGAATCCCAGCCTGCACAGGAGTCCCCGCCTCCAGGGCCGGCTGAGCCGGGGCAGGGGCTTGAACGTGAAGGGCCCTCACCTGTGCCGGATCCTCAGGAGCAGACACCAGATGAATCCACTCTGGCTCCGGAGGTGATGGAGGACCCATTGCCTGCAGGTGCTCCTCTCCCAGCCCTGTCAGGGGAAGGTGAGGTTGCCTCTGGGTCCGGTAACCCTCCAGCCTCTCCTGAGCTGCAGAGGCTCAGGGCAGAGAGGCGGAGGGAACTAAGTTCCCGCAGGAGGAGTGCTCGCCTCCAGGCCAGGAGAGGCAAGTCACCTGTGGACTGGGGCCGCCCTATGCCTCGGAGCAGATAAAAGCCAGTCAGCCCCAGTCCCAGGTTGCGGGAGCAACATCGTTGGTTACCTGTTCCTGCCGGCACCCTGTCCTGCTTTCTGCCAGAGTTCCTGACCACGCCCGACTCCCTGCCTTGGACCCCGCTTCACCCTTGGACCAGACACAGACCACACCGCACGGTAACCCCCCCCCCCCCAGGACCAGCACACTGCCTCTCCTCCATCTCCATCTTGAGTTTGAAGAGAAAGACAAAAGCGGCAGGTTAGAGGAGGTGATCAAATCTTTATCCCACTTACGGATTCCAAGGGGTGATATGCGGCGTAGTTGAAACTGTCGCTGCCACGCTCCTTCCGTGCGTTGAGGTTCATCTCTCGGGCTTCTTCATCCACAATAGCCTAGGGCAAGAACCAGTGCTGGATTTACGTATAAGCTAAACAAGCTATAGCTTAGGGCCCCACTCTCTTGGGGGCCCCAAAAAAATTTGAAGGAAAAAACTGGATGTGCATTTCCAAGATATAAGATAAAAAAGAAATAAAATAAAACCTACATACAGCAACAGTGTTTTGTGTTGTGTAGGCTCCTATTAGGTCCATCAATTACCATATAGCATATATTCAACATGAAAAACAGTGACAATTTGTTGTTGACAAAGGACAGCTGGACATATCAAGGGCTCCATTACCTTCAGTAGCTGAGGGCCTCATTAAACCTAAATAAAACCTACATATAGCAACAGTGTTTTGTGTTGTATATGGACCTAGGCTCCTGTGGCGCTGTGGTTTAAACCACAGAGCCTAGGACTTGCCGATCAGAAGGTCGGCGGTTCGAATCCCCGCGACGGGGTGAGCTCCCGTTGCTCAGTCCCTGCTCCTGCCAACCTAGCAGTTCGAAAGCACCTCAAAGTGCAAGTGGATAAATAGGTACTGCTCCGGCAGTAAGGTAAACGGCGTTTCCGTGTGCTGCTCTGGTTCGCCAGAAGCAGCTTAGTCATGCTGGCCACATGACCCGGAAGCTGTACACCGGCTCCCTCGGCCACTAAAGCGAGATGAGTGCCGCAACCCCAGAGTCGTTCACGACTGGACTTAACTGTCAGGGGTCCTTTACCCTTTTTTTTAAAGGTCAAATCCACACCATACTTTTAAAGCATTCTCAACAGCCTTAACAGACATAAGGCTTCATGGTAGATTTCCTCCCAGCTCTTTCCCCCCCTTTTCCTACCTGGACATCCTCAATCAGGACGGAATACTTGATTTGATGGGACTCCAGGAAGGCTTTGACATCTTGCAAGCAGGCAAAGGGGACCTGGACATCTGCCGGGCGACCAGGATATGAAGGGAAACGCCAGAAATCCAGCTGACAAGCAAAGATAAGCAAAAAAACATGAGTCAATGAATCGTCGAAAGAGATGGCATAGGCTCCGATGCCCCTGAAAATGCCGGGAACGTCGCAAAACCCTGAGGCCATCGCAGCGTCTCACAGCCACAGAAAACCCCAAATCCCCATCTTTGTTGAGTACGCTAGCCAGAAACAGTGCCGTGATGATGGGGAAGCATGGGGTGGGGGCAGGGAGAGAGTTGCCTCCTTTGCCGCCACTCCTGGGAGTCAGAGAAGCCAGTCAAGTCGAACCCAACATGGGAGGGACATTTGGACCTGCAGGGACTGTGTACCTGCTTGTAATAAACAGAAATATGCCCTTATTCCCTTATGAGGGACACAAGAGCCCTTACACAGTCCTTTGCAGGTTCTCCATCGGTTGGAGAAAAGAACAGAGGCCAACCAGAGAATATTGAGAAGCAAAGCAGCTGGTAAGCCTGATCTTTATTGAACTGTTGCAACAGGGTGCTCCCCTCACACGTAGGAGAAGGAGGAGGAACCCAGAACCCAGGTGTGTCTGCCCTTATATAGACATTTTAAATTGCCTGCCCTGGAGTCCAAGACCACCCCCAGACACATCATACCTACATCACAGAAAGGGCGGTCTACAACAGAAATCTGAGTGTGTTGTTTACCTCCTGTCTGGCAGGTTACCTGTTAATGCTCACTTGACTGGATACCCTGGGGAGCCTGGCCATTCTTTTGTAATGATAAATACTTAGTTCCTGAGCCAGGTCACAGGCTCACCCTATTCAAACACAGACATACCCTTAAGACAGGATTTGTGAAAGAAAAGACAGTGGGGAGGCTTTTCCATTTCCTTCGACCTTGCAGAGAAAACATTTGGTCAGTTTGGGAGTCAAAATGGTTTCATGGCTGTTTTCCTGTGCTGCTTCAGACATGTGGTTTATATATTTATGTACGTGTTTGGTTGGTACATTTATGAACATTTATTTTATATATATAAGACCTTAATTTTTTTTTTATTATTTCATGCTGATTTCAGATCCAGTATAATCAGGACTCTGAGCAGGAACCGGGCGATCGGGACTGCCGTACGCACCTAAGCATCTCCCTAATAACAGCCTCCCTCTTTGCGTGGAGCTTGTGAATGCTTTGGAGAGGCAGCCCAAGCTGGAAATGAAGTATAACAAGCAAAGGAAGAAACAGACGCTCCTCTGTGGAAGCTGGTGCAATTATAGGCATTATTACTTGTGCAACTTTTAAAGAACTGCAGTTGTGCAAAGCGTAGCCTGAGCTTCTGAGCTGAGCTTCCAGGGTATTCTTTTCCCAGAGGCTCTGTCAGTCTCCGAACAAGCTGTCTCCAAATGGGTCCGAACTTCAATGTCTAAAACTCCTGGTACAGGACAAGGATCTAGAGATCACGCTAAGGGTGGCCAAATTCTGTGCGACTGCCATAAAACCTGGGGAATAAGCTGTACTACCAAAATGATTAAGGTTTTAAATGACAATTTTAGGTTATATTTTAGGGATCAAGATAGATAGATATATAATTTTTTATTTTCCATTTTAATAATCCAATCAAATCACATCAAATACTCCAAATTATACAAATACATATCATATAGTCCAAATATTCTGCCAAATTATAAATTTTTGTTGGGGCTTCCCATGCTTCAAGTTCAGTGGGGCTCTAATCATCTTATGCTTCTACTGCCTTGAGTTTCCAATAGTTCCTTCTTTAAATCTTCCTGTTGTTATCCTTCCTTCTAGTGATCAAGATTTAATATATATTTTTAACTGCCGCTAAAGGGAGATGGGAAAAGGTTTCTCTCAATATTTTCTGTGCTTAGAACTCTGTACCTAAGAAAGGTTGCTCTCAAATATTATCTGCAGTAAATTCCTGTGCTAATCCTGTGCTAATCTTACTTCTGCAAATTTTGGCCAGACAGTTAGCACACCGCCAGTGACTGCTTGCAAAATTTGGCTGACAGGTCAAAAGTTCGTTTCCTGCCTAGCCAGCTAGCAAGAAACCGCTGCTGTTAGCAATAACTAACCAGACCTACTAAATTTGGCTGGCGGGTCAAAAGTGCAGATTTAACCAGGCCTGCTAAAGAGGCCCCTTTTCCTGTCTTATGCTTACTAATGCAAAGATGAGAAAAGACACGTGTACGAAGGAAAGGGGAGGAATGTTTAGCAAGCAATAAAATGTGTTTAGCAAGCAAAATAGAAAGACAGGAATGTTTAGCAAGCAATAAAATGTGTTTAGCAAGCAATATAGATGTGCCACGTAAGGGAATAATTTGAGAAGGTATGGGAGGGGGGAAGAGTGCTCAGAGAGTATAAGAAAGTTTGCTGAAGTGTCTTGCTTTACAGCCAGTATATTTTCAGGAGCTATCCAGCTGGTTGTCTCTCTGTACAGATATTGTCTCTGTGCACAGATTTCAATAAACTTTTTCTCCAAAGAAGATTTTGCTTTCCTGGTACTTTTGTTCCCTCCAAGGTCCGGGGATGGCGTGGCTGATGGATCCCTAGGTAAATAAGGCTTCATTTCTTTGGGGGCTCGTCCGGGATAAGCCCTCTCCCCAATACGGACCGGAGGGCCAGGCTCAACCAAGGTGAACAGCTCAGCAGCGTTTGCAGGCTTCCGTGCGCACCCCACCTGTTTCGTGGGGGGAGCCAGCCACACTGTTCTGGAGTGGAGACATCTTGTTGAGGGAGAAAAACAAAGAGGACGGCGCCGAGGGGACAGGTCCGCAGCGGAAAAAGGTAAGCCCAAGGGAAAGGGCGTGGGCCCCCAAGGAAAAGGGGGGCGAGGTCTGATCAGCCTCACCTGGTTGGGCAGTAGAGTGCCAGCCACCAGGAATAAGGGGATTGGTTGGGCAGTAGAGTGCCAGCCACCAGGAATAAGGGGATTGGTTGTGCAGTAAAGTGCCACCAGCAAAAATTTGGAACAGAAGAAGGAGGGAAAATTATTTTGGTGTGTTTTGAGTATTGCATGCTGAAATTATTTTGGTGTGTTTTGTGTGTTACATGTTGAAATTATATTGGTGTGTTTTGTATGTTGTATGTTGCATGTCAAGATACTCTAGTGGCTGAATTGTCAAGTGTGGGCCAGGGCTTAGTGTCCCCTTGGCCGAGCGATTGTAGGTCTGTTGTGTGTGAAGTATCTGGAAGAAATGGGTTCTGGCCAAAGTAAAAGTACCCCTTTGAAATGCTTTTGGGGATTCAAGCTGATGAGAGGGGAGGATGAGGACATTGTGTAAATTAGATTGGCCCACCCCAAAATAACAAATTGGCCGTCCATCAGGACCCTTGATTTGCAACTCATTAATCCATTATATCAGAACATTTTGAATGTCCACCCTGATCAAATCCCCTACATTTCCACATGGAAGACCAATGTGGAACAGAACCCCCCCCCCCCCCCTGGCTGAAGTCATGCTGCCAAAAAGTCTCAGGCAGCCGTATCTGCTCAGTCAGGAAGACAGGAGGACAACCCCCCAGTCCTCCAGGATTCAGAGAGGGAAGAAGATAAAAGTTTTGATGCCCCACCACCTCATGCCCCGGCAACAGCCCTGGCACCACCCCCGCCACAGGGAACAGATGGCCCAGCCCCCAATCCCGTGGACAATGCATTGGTAGACCTGGGCGAGGATGGAGAAAGGGAGGAACGAGAAGAGGATGGTGAGGATGATGAATTTGTAAAAAGATTAGTTAAGTTGATAGGTGATAATAAGAACAGGCAGAACGTTTGAGAAAGTATGTGGAACCTTATGCAGGAGAAGTGGACGTCAGTCCCCATATGTTAAAAACAGCGGGATGTGTAGGGGAACAGAGAAGAAAGTGGCAGAAAGAGTGGGGAAGGCAGTGAAAAGAGTGACCCTCCATAGGGCACATAAAACACAGGAGGAGGGCGCGGCCAGAGTGATGCCTCTCCATAGAGTGTATGACCCTCCAGCCCCCACGGGACCTAACGGGGTGGTGCCCAATAGAACTTATACAGTTCAACATGTCCCCTTCTCTAGTGCAGATGTTTGTAATTGGAAGAACCAAAACCCTTCATTTGAAGGAAACCCTGCCAAAAATAATTAAGCTGTTTGAGGGAATTTTATTTTTTAAAACATACAACCCCACTTTTTATGATGTGCAATATTTGATGGATGCCCTGCTAGCTACAGAGGAGGAGGATAGGCGAATTCATGCTGAAGCCCGAGCACACATGAGAGCGCAGGGGGCAGGAGATCAAGCTGTTGCAACAGGATATCCTGAAACTACACTGAATTGGGATTATCAGACCATTGAAGGGCAAAATACCCTCACCACTTATCGCCAGAATGTCTTAAATGGCATGAGGAGGGCAGCCAGAAAACCCACCAACTTTGTGGAGGCCAGAGAAATAGTGCAAGGAACAGAGGAGGCCCCTGGAGCCTACTTAAAGAAGCTGAAGGAAGCCTACCGCCAGTATATCCATGCCCCTATCATAAAAACTGCCTTTGTAGCCCAAGCAGCGCCCGATATTTGCCGAAAAATCCAGATGGGCCACACCCTGAAATGGATGTTAGAAAATAGCCCAAACCACTTATAATCAGAGAGAGGAAGAGGCCCAGAAGAAAAAAGGAGAAGTACCAGGCAAAGAAGTTGATGGCCCTGAAGACGGGAGGTCCACCATTAGAAGAAGAAGAGGAGGGCGAGGCCGCTTAGGAAAGAGTCAGCGTGCCATCTGCCGAAAGGCACCTATTTCCTCTCCCAGGCTAAAATGAGGAAATGTCAGATGCTACTACATCCGCGTTAGAAATTCCAAGTCACCACAACCCTCAACCCAGCTGCCCTATTACCGGTAGGAGTAGGTGAGGAGCCCACGCATGACTGCATTGAAGTAATGGATGAGGTGTATTCTAGCAGGCCTGACCTTAAAGATGAAGCAGACCCCCAGTGGCCATCATGGTTTATGGATGGAAGCAGCTTCATTGAGGCTGGACACCGGAAGGCAGGTTATGCAGTGGTAGCCCTGGAAGACCAGGTGATCGAAGCAAAGTCACTCCCGCCTGGAACATCGGCCCAGCTGGCAGAGCTAACTGCGCTTACCAGAGCCCTGAGCCTGGCAAAGGGACAGAAGATAAACATTTATACAGATTCTAAGTATGCATTCCTGACTTTACATGCCCATGGAGCCTTATGGAAAGAAAGAGGTTTGCTTACCTCCAGAGGAAGCCAGGTGGCCCACCCACAAGCCTTGTTGAACCTTCTGGATGCTGTATGGGAGCCCGAGGCAGTGGCAGTTATCCATTGTTATGGACACAAGACTGGACCAGGAGAAGTGGCCAGAGGAAACCGATTGGCAGACAGAGTGGCCAAGGAAGCAGCCCAAGAACTGGCCCCCGCCTCGGTTATTGGAGCACTGGTCCCAGAAGAAAATTTTAAGCACCACTGACAAGCCAGCTTATACGAAGCAGGAAAGGGACACTGCAGACGCTCAGGAGCTGACATTGTCCAAAGAAGGATGGTACCTTACCCCTGATGACAGGATATGGATTCCAGAGTCCCTTTCTCGGCAGGTTACTCAGAGATACCATGATTCAACCCACATAGGACCAGATGCTACAACCAAGCAGCTGGAGAAATGCTTCTATATAGCCCACCTCTACCAACTGGCAGCCCAGGTTTCCAGGAAATGCCTGCTATGTCAAAAGAATAATCCCAGAGCCGGACCACTAGCTCCCCCAGGAGTTCAGCACAGTGGAACTGCACCTATGGAAGATCTTGTCGTGGACTTTACTGAATTACCCCATTGTGGACTACACCGCTACCTGCTGGTGGCAGTGTGCACCTACACCGGATGGGCCGAAGCATGGCCAACAAAGACTGAAAAGGCATTTGAAGTAACCAGGTGCCTGCTTAGGGAAATCATCCCTCGCTATGGATTGCCAAGGTCCATAGGATCTGACAATGGACCAGCATTTGTTCATGCAGTCCTACAGGGACTGGCAAAAGCGCTCCAGATCAACTGGAAGCTGCATACTGCTTATAGACCCCAGAGTTCTGGAAAGGTAGAGAGAATGAACAGGACTCTAAAGAATCAGCTGTCCAAGCTGACACAGGAAACCGGGTCTAATTGGGTGACCATGTTGCCCTTGGCATTACTCAGGGTCCGCAGTCTCCCGTCAAAGCGAACCCACCTGTCACCCTTTGAAATTGTGCTTGGGAGACCGGTCCCATATGTCAGAATGTTGTCCCCACATGCTGGTCAGGATATGCAATTGAATAATTAAGTCCAGATATTCTTCCGAGTTTTCTTTTGTCTCGACAGGTGGACCCAGGCTCGCAACCCCTGTGTGTTGGCTGCATCAGTTCGAGCCAGGTGATGAAGTGTGGGTAAACGATTGGGCACGGACGCAGCTACACCCGTGCTGGAACCTTATACCGTCCTGCTCTCCACACCCACCGCCGTGAAACTCGCCGGCATCACCCCTTGGGTCCACCACACCAGAGTGACCACTATAGATTGAACTGTGCAGTTAAATCCTGATTGACCCCTTCGGCTGACCATCTCCAGACCCTCCGCTGATGACCGCTCTGCTGATATATCTCAACGCACAGCTGAAGAAATGGATGGGAGGGACGCCCGCGGGCAGCGTCCCCAACGTGAAAACCCGTGCCGGGACTGATCCAGGAAGTCCACCAGGACATTTAATACTTTCATAAGGACTTTCTCTTTTCCTTTTTTTCTGTTATATTCTGTATTGATTTGCTCTATGCCCCACAGCCCTGACCCTACCGAGCCATACCGCCCTTACTGGCCTGCTGGCCTCTGCTACGACTGGTTCGTCTTGCCGGTGGTAAGAGATGGCGTGCTCATTGACTACTGGAAACAGGGGTTTGATGAGGTTACTATACCAACCTCATCTGATGGACCAGGTTCTAATCTTAATCCAGGCGTTAGATGGGACGGAACCTATCTTAATGCAAGTATTGCAGGGGTGGGAGCCTTAACCAGGTGTGCATTGAAATTGCTAAACAAGTGCCAGTAAGAATTGCCACCCCAAGATTTCAGCTTCCATATGCTCTGGTCAGTAGGGAGGCAGCACGAGAGTTCAATCCACCCAACAGGGTTAGTATGGTGATAGGCCCAATAATGCTTCTATTGCTTTTTTTGCTTTTGTATTCCCTGCTTGATGCAATGCTTGCAGAATATGATGGGAAAGATGATGTCTCGCATGATGGGACCTCGCGTGATTGCTGTAATGAGAGAATATAGACCCCTACCCCAGAACGAATCTAAGTAATAGATTGTTCAAAAGAAGAGGAGGGAGTAAAGGGAGATGGGAAAAGGTTTCTCTCAATATTTTCTGTGCTTAGAACTCTGTACCTAAGAAAGGTTGCTCTCAAATATTATCTGCAGTAAATTCCTGTGCTAATCCTGTGCTAATCTTACTTCTGCAAATTTTGGCCAGACAGTTAGCACACCGCCAGTGACTGCTTGCAAAATTTGGCTGACAGGTCAAAAGTTCGTTTCCTGCCTAGCCAGCTAGCAAGAAACCGCTGCTGTTAGCAATAACTAACCAGACCTACTAAATTTGGCTGGCGGGTCAAAAGTGCAGATTTAACCAGGCCTGCTAAAGAGGCCCCTTTTCCTGTCTTATGCTTACTAATGCAAAGATGAGAAAAGACACGTGTACGAAGGAAAGGGGAGGAATGTTTAGCAAGCAATAAAATGTGTTTAGCAAGCAAAATAGAAAGACAGGAATGTTTAGCAAGCAATAAAATGTGTTTAGCAAGCAATATAGATGTGCCACGTAAGGGAATAATTTGAGAAGGTATGGGAGGGGGGAAGAGTGCTCAGAGAGTATAAGAAAGTTTGCTGAAGTGTCTTGCTTTACAGCCAGTATATTTTCAGGAGCTATCCAGCTGGTTGTCTCTCTGTACAGATATTGTCTCTGTGCACAGATTTCAATAAACTTTTTCTCCAAAGAAGATTTTGCTTTCCTGGTACTTTTGTTCCCTCCAAGGTCCGGGGATGGCGTGGCTGATGGATCCCTAGGTAAATAAGGCTTCACCGCTATATCTGAATTGTCTGTCATACCCAATTGCAATTCAATGTGTTCCTGTTGTGTTTTATGATTTTTCTGATATTGTCAGTGAGCTGGAAGTGGTCTGTGACCGTAATAATAAAATTCAATTCAGCTGTCACCCCCAACCATTCACATTCAGGACGAATAATTAGCCAACACCCCCAAGAGGAAAAACCACACACCTGGAGGGCTTCCAGAGTTTAAAACTGCTTCAGAAGGCGAACCTGTTCGTCGTTGCTTGGCTCCAGCCGAAGAACTTGATCCCTACAATATTTTAAAAATGGTACTTAGCTCAGCTCTCTGCTGCACTGCAATTTTATCCAGGGTAGATTTACCGCACAGGGAAACCAATGTGAGCTTTGGGACGGGAGGAGACATTTTGAGGTGAACCTACCAAGTCTGATACAGTGGTACCTCAGGTTACAGATGCTTCAGGTTACAGACTCCGCTAACCCAGAAATATTACCTCGGCTTAAGAACTTTGCTTCAGGATGAGAACAGAAAACGTGCGGCAGCAGCGGGAGGCCCCATTAGCTAAAGTGGTACCTCAGGTTAAGAACAGTTTCAGGTTAAGAACGGACCTCTGGAACGAATTAAGTTCTTTACCTGAGGTACCACTGTATTCTCAAAACATGATCTGGGCCAAAATGCAGATCTCCCCCAAAATTTGCAGTTCTCTGAATTCTGCGGTGAAGTTCCCTGACCAGGCAATATGTACAAAAATGTCTGTCTTCCTGTGCTATTTTTCTAGAAAACGAGGTGCTGGAACTCAGTGTGAACGCCTCCCTTGTTCTCTTATAATGACACCTGATAAGTGCCGGAACTGAGCTCCCGTGAGTTTTGGCTGAAAAAAAGCCCGGTTGTGTGGTGTGCTGAAAAATGTGCGTGGCTGAGAAAATCACACAGACCAATGCATTATATTAGGGAACCTTCCTCTAAACGTGTTGTGTTTTAGGAGAAATGCGCGGAAAGACGCTGACCTATTTCCATGGGGCCTTGTCAAAAAAACAGTCACGAACAACTTGCAAACTGGAATGCTTTTTTGCTGGTTTTCAAACAGACAGAGCAGGAGATCCTCCGAGAGAGAGAGAGAGAGAGAGGGAGGGAGATCTGCCCTTGGAAGTTTACCCATGAGATCGCCCACTTCATTTGGCGGAACTGGCACTCCTCCAGGCGCATAACCCCTGTGCCACATTTGTAAGAACTACCGTATTTTTCGCTCCATAGGACGCACTTTTTCCCTCTTAAAAACTAAGGGGGAAAGTCTGTGCGTCCTATGGAGCGAATGCAGGGGGGAGGCAGGCAGGAAAAGCCCCCAAGAGCCGCACACAAGCTTCGCGTGGCTCTTGCGGGCTTTTCCCCAGGAGGGAGAAGGGACTGACGCGGCCAGTCAGTCAGGGATGGATCGCGCTCGCTGTCTTGGCTTCTTTGCTCTTTGGGGCTGGGGGGGGGTTAATATTTTTTTCCTTGATTTCCCCCTCTAAAAACTAGGTGTGTCCTGTGGTCCGGTGCGTCCTATAGAGCGAAAAATACGGTATTTTAATATGGTGGCACCTGCACTTTGGAAATCCCTGCCTCTTGACAACCAGGCAGGCGCCTTCGCTGTGCTCTTTTCGGAGCTTGCTGAAACCATTTTTTATTCAGACAGGCCTACTCAGGAGTTTACAAAGCTGATGCGAGTTTTATTCCTTTTTCATTCTCTTGCTATCTTAGCTTTTTGAAAGGTTGTTGATTCTTCTCATCGATAATTTTTCTCGTTTTGAGGTTTGTTTGCTGAAATCGAGCTGCATATAAACCTTACAAACTAAATAAGTATCAGAGGCAGCTTTGACTCTCCTGGATCCCTGAACCCTCCTGATCCTTTGACATGCAACAAGAGCGGAGGGTAAACTGTGCACTGGCCAGGGGAAGGAAAATCTCTTAATTATTTTGTTTGTGTGTTTATGGAAATGCTGACTGTTAAGTTGTCCGTGAACATATCAGACGACACAACGATTCTTCAAACAGCTCTTGTTTATTCACAGGCCAGAACAGAACTGAACTGAAGGGTTCAGTCAGCCTGCTTATATAAAGCTCCAGTACCACGTTACTGTAACAACTTTCTAAAACTATCCAATCACTGAACGTCACTTTCGATCCTTCATTTGCATAACTATCTACAGTATCCATCCAATCACTGAACATCACTTTGGATCCTTCATTTGCATAACTATCTACAGTATCCATCCAATCACTGAACGGCACTTTCGATCCTTCATTTGCATAACTATCTACAGTATCCATCCAATCACTGAACGGCACTTTCGATCCTTCATTTGCATAACTATCTACAGTATCCCCCTGCTGGCCCAGGGTGAGAACTTCAGTACATAACACTGACGGGGAGTTGTCTTTCCACCCTTCTAGCCTGCAGGTCTTTGGACCGGTTCTGCTGCCCCACCAACACTTGCTCCAGATGTGGTAGGATTGCTCTGCCAAAACCAGCTGCTCTCTTTGCCCCTTAATTTCCCGTTGGCAAAATAGGACAACCAACCAACCTCACCAAATTGATATGGTTCATCTAAGTTGGCAGTGTAATAAACAAAAATCTGCCCTTATTCCCTTATGGGGAACACGAGCCCATATAGAGTCCTTTGTAGGTTCTCCATCAGTCAGAGAAAAGAACAGAGGCCAACCAGAGAATATTGAGAAGCAAAGCAGCTCGTAAGCCTGATCTTTATTGAACTGTTGCAACAGGGTGCTCCCCTCACATGCAGGAAACGAGGAGGACCCAGAACAAAGGTGTGCCTGCCCTTATATAGACATTTTAAATTGCCCGCCCTCCATACATCATACCTACATCACAGAAAGGGCAGTCTGCAACAGAAATTTGAGTGCGTTGTTTACCTCCTGTCTGGCAGGTTACCTGTTAATGGTCACTTGATTGGATACCCTGGGGAGCCTGGCCAGTCTTTTGTAATCAGGACGGATGCTTGCCGAACCTAGAAGCAAACTTCCTGAGGGCATAGGTAGGTATTTTGAGGTTGCCCCAAACACAAACATACCCTAAAGGAGCAGCTTACCCCAATCTCTAGACGAGTTACAAAACTGCCATCAGCCAGCAGGGGAAGCCTGAGCCCCAGAGTCTGCTGGTATTGCAATGTTTGAGAAGCACATACCCTCCAACATTCCTCGGATGAAAACTAGGAGGCGCGCATCTTTTGGTGCTGCGCAAGTCAGCTGGCTTGCATGGAAGAGCGTGACCAAAAGACACATGTCTTTTGCAAGCACCAGAGCCAACACTGGTTCATTGCAGGACATTGCAGGATCAAATCAGAAGCTGGGATGGCTTCTGTGATTCCAGGAATTTCTTGGGAAAATAGGGGCAGTTGGAGGATGCGAAAGCAGCAAAAAAAGCGTTCCAGAAACAGTGGGGTCCAAAGGAGAACTCACCCAGCAAATGTTTGCAGTCCCTGGGAAGCCCCAACAAGGGCCGCAAGAAGCAGAAACAGCCTCATATTTGGAAAGTTGTTCAGAAGCTGGAGAACGACGATTCAACGAGGCTGTATTTAAGCTGCGCCTAAGCCTTTCCAAAGAGGCTGCATGTGTTTAAATTCCCATGTCACGTCCGAAAGGTTCGAAGCACCTTGGCAGATAAGGGAGTATCTTTCCCTTGGAAAGTCTTGCTTGCCTTGATGTAATCATATAATTAATGGGTGGACCTTGATCAGCAAGGCTGGGACGCAGGAGCCCTCGGGGCACGGTAGTAAACAGCAAAATTGCAGAATTATCCAAGTGACTGGATGTGGCCCAGATATTCCAGAGACAGCCTATTCACAGGTGAGTCAGAGTGCTGGGGCAGGTAAGCCAGGCGCGGGGAATTCAAACGTTCCTGAACTACAACCAGCTCCATCTCATACACAGGATAAGACCCTCCCTGCCCGCGGACTGTCTTGCCAGAGTGGTGCATGCTCTGGTTATCTCTCGCATGGATTACTGCAATGCGCTCTACGTGGGGCTACCTTTGAAGGTGACCCGGAAACTACAACTAATCCAGAATGTGGCAGCTAGACTAGTGACTGGGAGCGGCTGCCGAGACCACATAACACCAGTCCTGAAAGACGTGCATTGGCTCCCAGTATGTTTCCGAGCACAATTGGTGCTGACCTTTAAAGCCCTAAATGGCCTCGGCCCAGTATACCTGAAGGAGCGTCACCACCCCCATCGTTCAGCCCGGACACTGAGGTCCAGCTCCGAGGGCCTTCTGGCGGTTCCCTTGCTGAGAGAAGTGAGGTTACAGGGAACCAGGCAGAGGGCCTTCTCGGTGGTGGCGCCCGCCCTATGGAACGCCCTCCCACCAGATGTGAAAGAGAAAAATACCATAACTACCAAACTTTTAGAAGACATCTGAAGGCAGCCCTGTTCAGGGAAGTTTTTAATGTGTGACATTTTAATGTATTTTTAATCTTTGTTGGAAGCTGCCCGGAGTTGCTGGGGAAACCCAGCCACATGGGCGGGGTACAAATAATTATTATTATTATTATTATTATTATTATTATTATTATTATTATTACAACACCCATCATCCCTAGCCACTGGTCATTATTGGGGCTGATAGGAGGTGTAGTTCTGCAACCTCTGGAGGTTCCCCACACAGAGGTAGCTCCAAATTGTCTACACTGACTGGCAGCAGATATCTGGGGCTTTGGGCAGGAATCTGTACCAGCCCTACCTGGCAATGCCAGGGATTTGAACCCGGGACCTTCTGCAGTCAAAATACTGATGCTTTGCGCACCCATGTCTAGTCTTCCTCCTATCTAAAATTTATTATTGGTGTGCGTTGTCCTTTCTGTAAATCTACCAAAGAATAAAATAAAATCGGAATTAAGGGGTTTTCTCAGGACGGTGGGGGCACTTGCCCTTATTCTGCCAGGCGCCCTCCAGAACTTGGTGTGATGGCCTGGGGTTCGGATTCAGATGCTGAACCTGAGGGATCCCAGTCTGCAGAGGATTCCCTGTCTCCAGAACCAGCTGAGCCGGGGCTGGGGCATGAGCCTGAAGGGTCCTCACCTGTGCTGGGTCCTCAGGTGCAGGCACAAGCTGAGTCTGCTCTGGCTCCTGAGGGGATGGAGGACCCATTGCCTGCAGGTGCTCCACTCTCAGCCCCGTCAGGGGAAGCTGAGGTTGCCTCTGGGTCCGGTAACCCTCCAGCCTCTCCTGAGCTGCAGAGGCTCAGGGCAGAGAGGCGGAGGGAACTAAGTTCTCGCAAGAGGAGGGCTCGCCTCCAGGCCAGGAGAGGTGAGTCACCTGTGGACCGGGGCCACCCTATGCCTTGGGGCAGATAAAAGCCAGCCAGCCCCAGTCCCAAGCTGCAGGAGCAATATTGGTGGTTGTCAGTCTCTGCCTGAACCCTGCCCTGCACCCAGCCTCAGCTTTTACGGACTGCCTTCATATTGCTTCTTTGACCATGGACTGGACTTGGACCTTGCCTCTTGATTAACCCCCGGGACCAGCACACTTGGCGCCCCGTGCCACTAGCCTCTATGGGTAAGACGCCCCTGAGGGGACCCTCCCTCCCCAAGAACTAGGAAACCCATCCGTATTAGAGAACAAAGAATGCAGAGAGGAGAAGGAACTTCCCATTGGCGCCCAGGATGTTGCTGGAGACAGAAGGGGGAGGATTTAGAATAACCAACTCTAAATGTGGAGAGATGTCGATTTTTGCTTGCAACCAGATGACTGAATCAAAAAGGCTCTTGTCAGGGAACTGCCATGGGAACAGGGGAGGGAGGTGTTAGTTTCTGTTTGCCACTGAGCAGTGCTTTGGAGTCACAAGACTCTGTTTACATTCCGCACAGTCCAGGCTATTGGAAGTCTCACAGGAGACGGGAGACGGATGTGACGTACTGGTTTCCTGTTCTTTGTTCCTTTCTTTCAGTTGCTCTCTGCTCTCACAGGGAGTGGATGTGTTTTCTGTCTGCGTAGTTAGGAAAATAAAACTCTTTGCATTGTAGCCATAAATCTCATCACTTCCACGTGCTGTTTTGGATTCTCTGCTGAATGGGATGTGGCTGGAGCCTTATCAGAGGCTCAGGTCGTCAATCTCGTCGGGGGCGATTCCGAAGGACTCGGAGGCCGGAGGAAGATGAGCTTTATCAGCTCGGTCGAACGCAGATCCTGACAGGAGGCGGGGGTTACAGAGAGCCTCCGACGCTTCTGAGGAGCAGCGTCTAGTCTAGCGGTGGTGAAAGCCACACCTCCAGTGGAGCAGAGGGGGAAAGGCCAAGCGAGGGGAGGGCTTGAAGATGCTACTGAGAGCCCAAGCGCCTCACCTAGTCCGGCTGACCAGGAGGCAGACACGCTGTTTCCGTCACCCAGCTTACGCAGAGGGGTTAAACGTAAGGAGATTTGGGGTGTCTAAGTTCTTATGTTGGGGAGAAACCGGAAGGGGCCACTCCCGGAATCTGCAAGTGACTGAGACGGACATGAAATTTGTGGTTCTGCACTGTAAATAGTTTGCACCAAATAAAACCTGTTAAAGACAGGTCGGAGTCCTGCCTGGTTACTCACGAGCAACCACCACCAGCACCTGACAACTATAAAATATAAACCACTCGTTAATTCTTGTCTGTGAAGTTACCGAAGCGAGGGGAGGACTCTCCACACCTGACACAGCGCGGCTTCTCACGGACGGCACCATTCAGTTGGCAAACGGTGTTTCAACAAGCTGGCCGCCTTCGTAGCACGTTGCAAAGAGGAGAACGTTATGTGGTATGTTGTTGTTGTTTAGTCATTTAGTCGTGTCCGACTCTTTGTGACCCCCTGGACCAGAGCACGCCAGGGAGTCTTCCACTGCCTCCCGCAGTTTGATCAAACTCGTGCTGGTAGCTTCGAGAACACTGTCCAACCATCTCGTCCTCTGTCGTCCCCTTCTCCTTGTGCCCTCCATCTTTCCCAGCCTCAGGGTCTTTTCCAGGGAGTCTTCTCTTCTCATGAGGTGGCCAAAGTCTTGGAGCCTCAGCTTCAGGATCTGTCCTTCCAGTGAGCACTCAGGGCTGATTTCCTTCAGAATGGAGAGGTTTGATCTCCTTGCAGTCCATGGGACTCTCAAGAGTCTCCACCAGCACCAGAATACAAAAGCATCATAATTCTTCATAATTCTCCTTCATGGATCACTGCCTTGTCGTGGCGAAGGGGCTTGAATAACTCAGAGAAGCTATGAGCTATGCTATGCAGGGCCACCCAAGATGGAAAGGTCATAGTGGAGAGTTTTGACCAAACGTGATCCACCTGGAGCAGGAACCGGGAAGCCACTCCAGTATCGCTGCCAAGAAAACTCCATGGACAAAGACAACAGGCATATGTGGTATAGGAGCTTTATTGACACGACTCAGGCCTCAGCCACCTCTCAGAGGTGCGAGTCGCCCATCTCACCCTCCTCACCCAGGCCAACAACCCTTGAAGGAAGCCTGGCTGAAAGCGGGTTGTGTGTGGACATTGTCTCCCTTCCCCGGAAGGGACTCCCCTCAGGATCAGTTGCGCTTCCCTGGAGAACACCACTCTGGGTCAAAGAAGTGCTGGGCCAGCCATTCTCTGGTCCTCTTGGCTTTGCAGCGGGGACACGGTTCCTCGGGCATCCAGGGCACGCGCCTGGGGCTCCTCTGCCTCACCGCCATCTTCCTCCCTTTCGTGCTGGAGGCGCTGCCGTCCGTATCGCCCGTCTGGCTGCCTTTCCACGAGGACACCTGCGATTCTGAGGTGCCCACGGAGTCGCTGTCACAGAAGGTTTGCTGGCTGAGCTTGGAGAGGCGCTCCTTTGTCTCCTTCCTGGGAGGAGGAGAACTGGGGGACGCCTCGTCCTCGGCGACGTCCCTGTCACACTCTCCTGTAAACAGCTTCCTCAGGCACCCCAGGATGCCACACGCGCTGTCTTGACACCTGTCGGTGGGGTCCTGGCAACCTAGCAGGTATCAGGTGTGAGAGAGAGAGAGAGACACGAGGGGGTTATTTTTGCGGTGGATAAATAGCAAGGCTGCCATCATTTTCACCTGAGCTCAGTGGTTCTCAAAGAGCATTGCGACCATGCTGCCATACCCTCCAGCCTATCTCCAATGAAAAGAGGGACATCCTATATATTTACACAAAGGCATCCATTTACAACATACCATGTTATTATTTGTGGGGCAAAAATTTTTAAGAAAAATTCTAGCCCCAAAGGGGGGGTATTGTGATAGAAATGTTGAGGTCTTAGATATATGGTAACGTTCATAACCGCACGTACATAGATCAGCACAGGAAGACTGACCTGAAGCCATTTTGATTCCTAAACTGAGCAAATGTTTTCTCTGCAAGGTGAAAGTGGAAAAGCCTCCCCATTGTCTTTCCCTTCACAAATCCTGTCTTAAGGGTATGTCTGTGTTCGAATAGGGTGTGAGCCTGTGGCCTGGCCCAGGAACTAAGTATTTATCACTACAAAAGACTGGCCAGGCTCCCCAGGCAATCCAATCAAGTAACCTGCCAGACAGGAGATAAACAACGACAGGAGAAAAACAACATTCAAATTTCTGTTTAGACCGCCTTTTCTGTGATGTCGGTGTGATGTATCTGAGGGGTGGTCTTAGGTTACACCCCTTCTGTGATGTATGTATGATGTTTCTGGGGGTGGTCTTGATCTACAGGGTGGCAATTTCAAAAGTCTTTATAAGGCCTTGCACACCATTTTTCTAGGTCCCTCCTCTCTCCTGCGTGTGAGGGGAGCACCCTGTTGCAACAGATCAATAAAGATCAAGCTTACTAGCTGCTTTGCTTCTCAATATTCTCTGGTTGGCCTCTGTTATCTTCTCCTACCAATAGGAAACCTATGTAAGGACTGTATATGGGCTCTTGGATACCCAATAAGGGAAAAGGGCAATTTTTGTTTACAACACTAGCAGGCATCAGGTGAGAGAGAGAGAGAGAGGTGAGGGGGTTACTTTTGCAGTGAAGAAATAGCAAGGCTACCATCCATTTTCGCCTGAGTTCAGTGGCTCTCAAAGAGCATTGCCACCATGCTGCCATACCCTCCAACGTAACTCCAATGAAAAGAGGGACATCCTATTCCGTGCCCTCCACCATTTCTCCAGTGAAAACAGGGACGCCCCAGCAGGGGACGTTCTGGGATCAAATCAGAAACTGGTTCAATCAATCGACCGGTTGGACATCCCTAAAATAACTCAAAAACATCAAACAACTTTGGCCTAAACTAAAAAAAAAAAAGTTCTAGAATTTTGGCAAAAAAATTAAAAACAAATCGGAACAGCTTTGCCCAAAAAAAAAGTTCAACAACTTTTCTGTCTGGATATGGCAACCCTAGTTTAATCCACCTATTAAATAGATCACTGTTTTGTACTTGATCCCCAGCCAACTATAAACTCACTGGGTGACAGTGAAGAGCGACACGCACTCACAGGGTACCCCTACCTTCACTGAGATTTAGGGTGCGGACAAAAGATTTGCAAGTTCTTACAGAACTTTAATGCAAATCTATCTCCGAAGGGGGGACTGATACGGAAGGGGGGGGGCATGTATTCTTCACCTTCTTCTTCGCTACAATATATCAATTTATTTCCAATTGTCAATGTCAAAAGGGACTAAAATCTATAAAATTCATAGAAAATCAACGTGCCAATTTGCTCAATTTCTCTAGGACTCCATGACACCTCCCCTGTCCTCCATAATCCTTCAAGCAAGGTGTCAAGACCCTAATCCTGTCAAATCACTCTGCCAAGCCTTTCCTCCGGGCAATGCCAGGTGGCAGACCATGCATACATGGACCATTGTCTTCTCATCACCGTACTCAGGATGTGCTTATCTGCGCATATCTCCAGCTCTGCATATTCCCCCCTCCCTCCTCCATATGTTAATCCTGTGTGACCCAACCTCTTCTTAATGTATTCATGATGTAACTGGGATGTATTTTGCACTGTATTCTGGGACATGGAGGGAAGTTTCAAAAGTTTATGTCACCCCTTTCTGGCTGTTCAATCTCGTCTTGAACCTGTTGCGCAATAAACTTGGATCTTGCAGTTTGGAAAAAAAAAAAAAAAGAGCGACACGCTCTCAGTCATTGCCTCACAACTTGATCTATTCTTATTTAGTATATTTCTTACAGCTTACACACCATTTGATGGTAAAAAAACAACCCTCAAAGCAGTTTACAAAAGAACAAAGCAATAATGGGTTAAAAGAATTATTTTGAACATTCAAGATAGGATTCTGTGATTCTGGGATGTCCTGCTTAAAACAGGACAGTTGGGTATGTGGCAATTGTCTCCTCCAAAGCAAACAGCAGGTTGTTTTTAAACTTCCAGTTACTCCTTGACTTTTGCTTAATAAGAAATGCTTTTTTTTTTGCAGCAAATGAATTAAAATTTACCTTTTGTATATCTAACCTTCTTGCATGGCTGAATTCCACCACCACATTTCGGGACGATCTGTTCTCGGAAAATATGGGATTTTATTGTTATTCATGTTTTTATACCATATTTTATGCTGCTCTTATAATTAAGTGTTTTAAAGTGTTTTAAATTTGTTGTTAGCTGCCCTGAGCCCGGTTTTTGAATCAGGAAGGGTGGGGTATAAATAAAAAAATATTATTATTATTATTATTATTATTATTATTATTATTATTATTATAGAAGGGTGTCTCGTCACCACCGGCACTCGAATTGTTGCTACTCTGCAACTGGTATCCTGCGCTGCACTGTGCCTGGATATGGAGGTTCCACCTGGCTAGAATAATTTAGGAACCATTGACAAATATATAAAAGGATGTGACATAGAGGAGGGAGAAAGGTTGTTTTCTGCTGCTCCAGAGAAGCGGACACGGAGCAATGGATCCAAACTACAAGAAAGAAGATTCCACCTAAACATTAGGAAGAACTTCCTGACAGTAAGAGCTGTTTGACAGTGGAATTGGCTGCCAAGAAGTGTGGTGGAGTCTCCTTCTTTGGAGGTCTTTAAGCAGAGGCTTGACAACCATATGTCAGGAGTGCTCTGATGGTGTTTCCTGCTTGGCAGGGGGTTGGACTTGATGGCCCTTGTGGTCTCTTCCAACTCTATGATTCTATGACAGAACTATCCTCCATTATTGATATGTGTACAGTGGATGCTCGGATTGCGAACGTAATCCGTGTGGGAGGCATTCAGGACCAGGGAGTCCTCCACACCCGCCCGCCTCCTGTCCCCCCAAAACAATACTTCTTGAACCTTGTCAGGATTCAACCTCAATCCATCCTCCAACCGCCTCCAGATACTCACACTCAAAAATCAATCAGATAATCCCCAGGGCTAGCTGGCTGAATTGGTTCTACTAATTGGGACGCGGGTGGCGCTGTGGGTTAAACCACAGAGCCTAGGACTTGCTGATCAGAACATCAGGGGTTCAAATCCCTGCGACAGGGAGAGCTCCCATTGCTCAGTCCCTGCTCCTGTCAACCTAGCAGTTCGAAAGCACGTCAAGTGCAATTAGATAAATAGGTACCACTCCGGCGGGAAGGTAAACAGCGTTTCCATGCACTGCTCTGGTTTGCCAGAAGCGGCTTAGTCCTGCTGGCCACATGACCCAGAAGCTGTACACCGGCTCCCTCAGCCAGTAAAGCGAGATGAGCGCCACAACCCCAGAGTCGGCCACGACTGGACCTAATGGTCAGGGGTCCCTTTACCTATTACCTCAGAGCGGGTGATCTTCATAAAAAGGGGAGGGGAAGGGAAGAGAAGGGAAATAAAAGTTCTGGACATCCAGCTGGCCACTGTTGGAAGCCAAAGGCTCAACAAGACAGCGCTTTGGGCTCCCCTTCTGTCCTCCAGCCGCACACAAGAGGAATACGGCTAATAAAAGACTTATTACCCAGTCTGCACCAATGTAGATGATCCTTATAGCAGCTACAGCCAGGCAGTAATAAAGCAGAATTTCTCCCAGGGCCCAGCAGACATCGTCTTCCTCGGGCACCTCCTCCTCGCACTCAAATTCCTCCAGGGAGCCGGTGTCGACGGGGTCTCTGGTACGTGAATAAATCCACCACAAGAATGGGAAGGGGAATGCCATGGACCACGAAGGGCCAAAATGTCAGGTGAGGAAGTGAAGAGTTTGAATAGGCAGCGGCAACATGGTACCCTGGCAACTGATTGTTGACCAGAGTTTGCTCACAAGCCGTGGGCCAGGACCCAACAGAACCTTTTTCTCGCATCATTCTCAGAACCGTGGCGATAGGAAATGGGAGAAGGGTGCCGCTGCCCAGAGAAACTCTCATTTGGACCATTGCTGTTGGCACGTCATCGAGAACGCTTGCTTGCTTGTCTGTCGCATTTATTTTTTAATAATAATAATAATAATTTATTATTTATACCCCGCCCATCTGGCTGAGTTTCCCCAGCCACTCTGGGCAGCTCCCAATTGAGTGTTAAAAACAATACAGCATTAAATATTAAAAACTTCCCTAAGCAGGGCTGCCTTCAGATCTCTTTGAAAGACAATATAGCTGCTTATTTCCTTCACATCTGAAGGGAGAGTGCCACCACCAAGAAGGCCCTCTGCCTGGTTCCCTGTAACCTCACTTCTCACAGGGAGGGAACTGCCAGAAGACCCTTGGCGCTGGACCTCAGTGTCCAGGCAGAACAATGAGGGTGGAGACGCTCCTTCAGGGATACTGAGCCGAGGCCGTTGAGGGCTTTAAAGGTCAGCACCAACACTTTGAATTGTGCTCGGAAACGTACTGGGAGCCAGTGTAGGTCTTTCAGGACCGGTGTTATGTGGTCTTGGCGGCCGCTCCCAGTCACCAGTCTAGCTGCCGCATTCTGGATTAGTTGTAGTTTCTGGGTCACCTTCAAAGGTAGCCCCACGTAGAGCGCATTGCAGTAGTCCAAGCGGAAGATAACCAGAGCATGCACCACTCTGGCGAGGCAGTCCACGGGCAGGGAGGGTCTCATCCTGCGTACCAGATGGAGCTGATAAACAGCTGCCCTGGACACAGAATTGACCTGAGCCTCCATGGACAGCTGTGAGTCCAGAATGACTCCCAGGCTTTGCACCTGGTCCTTCAGGGACACAGTTACCCCATTCAGGACCAGGGAGTCCCCCACACCTGCCCGCCCCCTGTCCCCCCAAAACAGTACTTTTGTCTTGTCAGGATTCAACCTCAATCTGTTAGCCGCCATCCATCCTCCAACCGCCTCCAGGCACTCACAGGCTCGCGGAGCTCTTCAGATGTTGTTAGGCCCCCAAGTCCCAGCATGACACGCTGTTAAGAATGATGGGAACCTTTTTACCATATGTGGTGGGAATGTAGAGAAGTTTTTAAAAATTCGAAAATGATATACAGTGGTGCCTTGCAAGACGAAAAGAATCCGTTCCGCGAGTCTCTTCGTTTTGCGGGTTTTTTCGTCTTGCGAAGCAAGCCCATTAGCGGTTTAGCGGATTAGCGCTACAGTATTAGCGGCTTAGCGGGCTTAGCGGATCAGCTGATAAGCGGCTTAAAGATCAGCTGATAAGCGGCTTAACGATCAGCTGATAAGCGGCTTAGCGATCAGCTGTTAAGCGGCTTAGCCGATCAGCTGATAAGCGGTTTAGCGGCTTGGGAAAAAGGGGGGGGGGAAGGAAAAAAACCCCGCAGGAACTCGCAAGACATTTTCGTCTTGCGAAGCAAGCACATAGGAAATTCGTTTTGCGAAGCACCTCCAAAACGGAAAACCCTTTCGTCTAGCGGGTTTTCCATCTTGCGAGGCATTCGTCTTGCGGGGCACCACTGTATAATGAATTGAAAAAAATGTTTAAATTGACATACCGTTTTTTTTGCTCTAGAAGACTCACTTTTTCTCTCCTAAAAAGTAGGGGGAAATGTGTGTGCGTCTTATGGAGCAAATGCAGGCTGCACAGCTATACCAGAAGCCAGAACAGCAAGAGGGATTGTTGCTTTCACTGCGCAACGATCCCTCTTGCTGTTCTGGCTTCTGAGATTCAGAATATTTTTTTTCTTGTTTTCCTCCTCCAAAAACTAGGTGCGTCTTGTGGTCTGGTGCATCTTATAGAGCGAAAGATACGGTATGTAAAAAAAAAACCAGAAGCATTTTTGCTAGGGATTGTAGGACAAGACCTGCCAAGAAAAATAAAGAGCTTATTTATGTTTGCTACAACAGCGGCAAGAGTCTTGTTAGCACAAGGATGGAAGAATGAGGAAACTCCAACGAAAGAACAGCGGCAAGAAAAATTGATGAGTTATGCAGAACTGGCCAAATTGATATACAAACTGCGTGAAAAGCACAACTGTGACTTCAGGGAAGAATGGGAACTTTTTGGAAACGATCTCAAAAGACAACAAAATGAACTGGGCTCTTTGGCAGGTTTTGAATAAACATTCACAAATTGATTAGTTGAACATATGATAGATATGGTTAATAAAAATACTTTAAAAAAAAAAAATGATGGGAGCCACCACAAAAGATTCCTGCATTTTCAGGGGGTTGGGCTAGAGGATCTTTGTGGTCCAGTCGGCGGACTAGACGGGAACAAAATTAAAGAATACAAAACTGTGAAAAAACCAGCAGTATAAACAGTACAATGAGAATGATTGGAAGACTCGTTTTGTCAGAAGTCTTTTTTATTTAAGTGTTTATTTAAGTATTAATTAGGAAGATTAAGTTTTTTTTATGCACGTAAATCTGCTTTTTCTTCTTTCTTTTTTCTGTATTTTCTTCTATATTTCTTAATTTTTTTTTCTTTATTTTTCTTTTTGTAGTATGAGATTTTTAAATTCTTTGTAAATTCTTCGTATATGTGTGTAATTTAAATTAATAAAAAATTTTTTTAAAAGTAATAATAATATAATGAGAGGCGTCTAGAGAGAACTTTGCTCCGCCTCAGCGGTTTCTCCCGCCAAAACTTGAAAGCGACCGGCCGGCTTAATAGAGGAGGGGAGGGGCCAAGTCGTGACGAAATGGGAGCGGGGAGGGAAACAGATGCGACCCAATCGGAGCCGAGCGCGAGAGCAACCGCCGACCGTCGCCTTCACCCTTCCGTCGCCCCGGCGACAGCTCCCGCCTCCGCCGTCTTCTCCCTCCTCCAATTGGTGCGAGCCAATTCTGCTGTCGTCAGAGGTTTGGCTTTTTTAAAAAAAACCGAGCCTGCCCCGCTGCGCATGCGCGCTTTAAAAACGAAGCCGCGTGAGGAGCTGCCGGGGTGAGTGAAGGGAGACGAGGTGGTTGGTCTGCTTGCCTTTGAATTGGGGGGTGAGTGAGTGGTGCGCATGCGCTCCCTGGGGCCCCGTTTACCGTTGGGCCCCAGAGGCGGGGGCGGTTAACCCTGGGGCCCTAGAGGCTGCTGGACTCCAACTCCCATGAGCCTCAGCCAGCACGGCCAGTAGCTAGGCATGATGGGAGTTGTAGTCCAGCAGCGCCTGGAGTGCCTCAGGCTGCCCCTGCCCCAGGGGGGAGCGCGTGGGGCGCCCCGTTTCTCACTGCCCGGGTCGCAGCCCGTGTCAGGATCAGTCCCTGGCACCTCCTTGTAGCTGGACCAGGAAGTGTGGGCCCGGCTGGCCCTCTGGCATTAGGAGGCAGCTTGGGCTAATAAGGCTTAGGTTGCCTGAGGGACTGTGTTCCCCTCATGGGAATCCAACCAGGGGAGGCCCTGGTCTCAATCCTGCCACCCTCCCAGGCACATTCAGTGGGGACGCGGGAGAGGGCCTTCTCGGTGGTGGCTTCTCCCAGGCGGCTGTGGAACTCCCTGCCAAGAGAAGCCAGCCTGGCTCCCTCCTTGTCGTCCCTCCGCGTTGCAGGTGGAGGAGATCTTCCTGTTCCAACGTTCTTCCCTCCCCCCAATCTTTTTTATTGGTTTTCACAACATTATAAACAAATACATAAGAGAAACAAACATAAATCATAGCCTTATTAAAAATTACACTTGTTAACATTGTTAAGTGACTTCCTCGCTTCCCCTTGGTTGAATTTCATTGCATGTCCTTTTAATGGTTTTCCAAATCACAGTTCTTAGAAAATTTAACTTAAACATTAACATCCTTAGATCTTCACATTATGAAATTAAACATATTAATTCGACACTTAACATAAATAAAACCCTAAGCCAATTAAGTATTCTCAAGCTGTTTTCAGTTAATTTAACTTAACATATTTAACTAAGTAATCATTAAATTTAATCCACTCTTCCTGATACTCCACCTCCTTCTGGTCACGGACTCTTCCGGTTAGGTTGGCTAGCTCCGAAAAATCCATCATCTTCATCTGCCATTCTTCTATCGTTGGTAATACTTGGGTTTTCCCCTTTTTAGCTAACAAAATACGCGTAGCAGTTGTGGCATACAAAAATAATTTAACGTGTTCCAACGTTCTTTTGGGAACCGACTGTTTTAATGAGGGGACTGGCGGCATGCTGTTTTTATTGTAATTATTTGAATCGTGGAATTGTAGAGTTGGAAGGGACCCTGGAGATCATCTAGGGTAGGCAAACTAAGACCCGGGGGCTGAATCCAGCCCAATCGCCTTCTCAATCCAGCCGCGGACGGTCCAGGAATCAGCGTGTTATTGAGTAGAATGTGTGCTTTTACTTCAAATGCATCTCTGGGTTCTTTGTGGGGCCTGCCTGGTGTTTTGACATGAGCAGAATGTGTGCTTTTATTGAAAATGCACCTCTAGGTTATTTATGGGGCATAGGAATTTGTTCATTAATTTTTTTCAAAATATAGTCCGGCCCCCCACAAGGTCTGAGGGACAGAGGACCGGCCCCCTGCTGAAAAAGTTTGCTGACCCCTGATCTAGTCCAATCCCCTGCAATTCAGGAATAGGCAACTGTCCCATACGAGGACTGAACCTGCAACCTTGATGCTATCAGCATCACACTCTAACCAACTCAGCTATGTTTTAATAGAACTTGTGTATGTCTTCAATTGTATTTTAATTATTGACACCCCCCATGTTTTTAGCTGTTCTTATCTGTAAATTTCCGGGGGGGGGGGAGCAGAGTATAAATAACTATATAATGATCACAAGAGTGTATGATTTGCATGGAACTGTGCCCCAAGATTCCAGTTGAAAGCATCTTTCTGTCTTTTAAAACTCCCCTGGTTTTAAATTGCTTGTATTTTTTACTGTTCCATGGTGTTTCAATGCTTTTTCCCTTCTGTAAAGCAACTAATAATAATAATACTTTATGTGTTCATTAGCTGCCCAATAACTTAATGTTGTTATTGTTATTTATTAAATTTGCATGCCACCTGAAGATCACAGGGCGGTGTGGTGTTCAATAGAAACAAAATTTAATCCATGAATGTGTTTCTGTAAATGGCATTAAGACATTTGGGATAAGACAAAGGGACAAAATTAACACTGGGTGCAGAACAGAGACCCTTGTAATGTTGGTGGGAAAAATTGCTTTGCAGCTATGCGGCCCAAAGGAAGGTCACTGGTGGGCTAAGGCTCTTTTAAGTCCCTGACGACAAACAACTGAAGTGCACCTATAATGTTTACTTACTGTGAAAAGGAGCTTCAGATGTAGTTAGTTCAGTGTGTTCTCTTTACCACTTATTTATATGGCTTCATCAGTGTGCAGAATGCAGGGAGAGGAGCTTGCAGTATAAAATTTGGCTCAAGGTAAAGGTAAAGGACGCTGGTGGCACTGTAGCTAAACCCCTGAGCCTAGGGCTTGCCGATCAGAAGGTCGGCGGTTCGAATCCCCACAACAGGGTGAGCTCCCGTTGCTCAGTCCCTGCTCCTGCCAACCTAGCAGTTCGAAAGCACGTCAAAGTGCAAGTAGATAAATAGGTACTGCTCCGGCAGGAAGGTAAACAGCATTTCCATGCACTGCTCTGGTTCGCCAGAAGCGGCTTAGTCATGCTGGCCACATGACCCGGAAGCTGTCTGCGGACAAACGCTGGCTCCCTTGGCCTGTAAAGCAAGATGAGCGCCGCAATCCCAGAGTCGTCCGTGACTGGACTTAACGGTCAGGGATCCCTTTACCTTTACCTTTTAAAGGAAGCACAACTGATATCCCGCAGTGCCCATCTGCAAGTGTAATAGCTGTGATTCCTGCATTGCAAGGGGTTGGACTAAGTGAGCCTTGGAGGTCCTTTCCAACTCTACAATTCTATGAAAGCAATTTCTGCTTGTATAGTCGGACTTTCCCCTTCCTCTCCCAGCATCCCCCATTGCCCCCCCCATCTGCTGTAGAAGGCTGAGAGACCATCTTGAGAAGATTTTGAGGGAAGAAGGGGACATCTGGTCGCACAGCTTTGGGCAACACCCGGGGTAAACAGGAGAAGGTGCACTTGAATTAGCACTGAAATTTCTTTGAACGTTAAGTAAATGTTCTCATATAACTAACTGTCCCTCTGCTCTTTCCAGACGATGAAGGGGGAACAAGGTCCAGCTGCTTCCCTCATTGACAGAACCATCGAGATGAGGAAAGAAACTGAAGCAAAGAAAGTTGTCTTGGCATGGGGACTTCTGAACTTGTCCATAGCTGGCATGATTTATACTGAAATGTAAGAGAGGCAAACACCCCAACTTCATTCTGCAACCTTGCTGATGGTTTCTTGTGGCCCATAGTCATCAGTGAGATAAATGTTCACCGCTTCTCCCATGAATTCATCGTTCATCATCCCATGAATTCATCAAGGATTTCAAGACACTTTCTCTTGGTGTCAGCCATATAGGGGATGGCTGTATCTGGCTGTTTTAAAAATGACAGAGAGAATGTTCGTGGAAGTGCTTTCTGACACTCAAAAATGCTATTAAATTTTAAAGGGGTTATTAATGAGTAAACGTGTCTGCTCTGCTTTGGCAGATGACTGTTGGGTGGAAGACACAAATCTCTCATAGCTCAGATTTGGAGGAGAGAATCGGGGAGGCCACTGTGAGGTGCTGGAAATCTGGCCATAAAGTTCATCCTGGGGGAAATTGTTGTATCTTCATCGTGGGGAGTGAGCTATTTATTGTGAATCACTGAAAAGTAGTTGGTGCTTCCATGCTGTGGGGCTATGAATGACCTTTGTCTCCCTCTTCCCTCCTGCCCCCCACCCCAGGTCTGGAAAACTAATCAGTTCCTATTATAACATTTCGTGCTGGTTACTGTGGTATGTTGGTAAGTACTTTGAAACTCCAGAAGAATGTAGAAGTTGTTTGAATGGACTGGGGATGTCTCTGCATTTATGCCTTTAGGGAGATAAAAAGGAAGTGAGGAGGTGATCCTCTGGGTTTCGTTTTTTCACAGAATTTTAGAGTTTCAAGGGTCATTTAGCCCAACCCTCTACAGTGTTGTCATCACAGCTGAAGAATCCCTGGCAGACGGCCATTCAACCTCCTTTTGAGAACCTCAGAAGGAAGGAGAGTCCCCCACCTTTCGAGGGAGTCCATTCCACTGTCGAACAACTTTTACTGTCTGAAAGTTTTAAGAATAATAATAATAATTTATTTATACCCCCCCCCCATCTGGCTGGGCTTCCCCAGACACTCTGGGTGGCTTCCAGCAAAATATTAAAATACTGTAATGCATCAAACATTAAAAGCTTCCCTAAACAGGACTGCCTTCAGATGTCTTCTAAAAGTCTAGTAGTTGTTGTTCTCTTTGAGATCTGGTGGGAAGGCATTCCACAGGGCGGGCACCACTATCTAGAAGGCCCTCTGCCTAGTTCCCTGTAACTTGGCTTCTCGCAGGGAGGGAACCGCCAGAAGGCCCTTGGTGCTGGACCTCAGTGTCTGGGTAAAATGATGGGGGTGGAGACGCTTCTTAGGATATACTGGACCGAGGCCTTTTAGGGCTTTAAAGGTCAGCACCAACACTTTGAATTGTGCTCGGAAACGTACTGGGAGCCAATGTAGGTCTTTCAAGACCAGTGTTATGTGGTCTCGGCGGCCGCTCCCAGTCACCAGTCTAGCTGCCGCATTCTGAATTAGGTGTAGTTTCCGGGTCACCTTCAAAGGTAGCCCCACGTACAGCACATTGCAGTAGTCCAAGCGAGAGATAACCAGAGCATGCACCACTCTGTCAAGTCAGTCTGCGGGCAGGAAGGGTCTCATCCTGTGCACCAGATGGAGCTGGTAGACAGCTGCCCTGGACACAGAATTGACCTGCGCCTTCATGGACAGTTGTGAGTCCAAAATGACTCCCAGGCTGTGCACCTGGTCCTTCAGGGGCACAGTTACCCCATTCAGGACCAGGGAATCCCCCATACCCGCCCACCCCCTGTCCCCCCAAAACAGTACTTCTGTCTTTTTTTTTTTTAATGATTTTTATTAAGATTTCAGTAGAAGATTAAACAGAAAAACATAAAAAAGAAATACACAAATACACAATACATAATCCGAAGAAGAAGAAAAAACACAGAGAGCAAAAAACAAAAAAAGAAACAGAACAATTAAAAACAATATCACCTTTTCATTTCCGTTTTTAAATTTACTTATTTTCTGGACCTCCTCATACCTCCCTCATTTGTATTCCAGTCCAAATTGTTTGTCCAGCAATTTCTTTTCCACTTTTTTAATCCCAATCTTTAATCTTAATGTAATATAGCATTAAAATTTTACCTCTTAAATACCAAATTTCCATTTCCTTAAACTTCTTTAATCCTAATCTTTAATCTTAGTCTATCTATAACTTTAAATCCTGTACAGCTGGAAACCACTTATTTTCAATCCAACATCACTCTAACATTCTTTAATTTTGCAGTGTTTCTGTAGATAATATTTGAATTTCTTCCAATCTTCCTCCACCGACTCTTCTCCCTGGTCACGGATTCTGCCAGTCATTTCCGCCAGTTCCATATAGTCCATCAGTTTCATCTGCCATTCCTCCAGCGTGGGAAGTTCTTGTGTCTTCCAGTACTTTGCGATGAGTATCTTCCAATACTTTGCGATGAAGACAGTACTTCTGTCTTGTCAGGATACAACCTCAATCTGTTAGCAGCCATTCATCCTCTAGTCGCCTCCTGACACTCACACAGGACCTTCACTGGTTCTGATTTAAAAGAGAGGTAGAGCTGAGTATCATCTGCATATTGATGGACACCCAGCCCAAACCCCCTGATGATCTCTCCCAGCAGCTGCATGTAGATATTGAAAAGTTTTTCCTAATGTTCAGCTGAAACCTTTCTTGTAGTTTGTGTCCACTGGTTTGAGTCCTCCTCTCTGGAGCAGGAGAAAAGCTTGCTTCATTTGACATCCCTGCAGATAGATGGGCTTCTATTACCTCTCAGTCTTCTCTTCTCCAAGCTAAACATGCCCAGCTCCCTCAACCATTCCTCATAAGGGTATAAAGCCATATTGTAGGGTTTAATGCCACCTTGCTGTCCCCATGCTTGCTTATTCCTCCGTCTAGGTTCCATCCATACAGTGGTACCTCGCAAGACGAATGCCTCGCAAGACAAAAAACTCGCTAGATGAAAGGGTTTTTTGTTTTTTGAGCTGCTTCGCAAGACGATTTTCGCTATGGGCTTGCTTCGCAAGACGGAAACGTCTAGCAAGTTTGTTTCCTTTTTCTTAACACCGTTAATACAGTTGCGACTTGACTTCGAGGAGCAACTCATAGAACGCGGTGTGGTAGCCTTTTTTGAGGTTTTTACTTTGGTGATTTTTGAAGCTTTTCCAAAACTTTCCCGACACCGTGCTTCGCAAGACGAAAAAAATCGCAAGACGACAAAACTCACGGAATGAATTAATTTCGTCTTGCGAGGCACCACTGTACTGGGTAAACATGGTCAGGTGCAGACACAACACTAGCTTCCTGCAAACTCTGGTCTGTGTTTCAGGAGTTAGCTTCAGGGCTGCACCTCTCCTCCCTCCAGCCTCCCCCCCCCACCTCGGTGGTGCAAATTTCTTCCCTTTCGTTCCCTTAAAAATAGTTCAGCATTACAAGTGCCATCATCTGTGACTGGTGCTACCTCTGGTTAGACCATTTCTGTGAGTTGCTAAGTGCATATAGGTAAAGGTAAAGGTACCCCTGCCCATACGGGCCAGTCTTGACAGACTCTAGGGTTGTGCGCTCATCTCACTCTAGAGGCCGGGAGCCAGCGCTGTCCGCAGACACTTCCGGGTCACGTGGCCAGCGTGACGAAGCTGCTCTGGCGAACCGGCACCAGAGCAGCACACGGAACGCTGTTTACCTTCCCGCTGGTAAGCGGTCCCTATTTATCTACTTGCACCCGGGGGTGCTTTCGAACTGCTAGGTTGGCAGGCGCTGGGACCGAGTGACGGGAGCGCACCCCGCTGCGGGGATTCGAACCACCGACCTTTCGATCGGCAAGTCCTAGGCGCTGAGGCTTTTACCCACAGCGCCACCCATATCCCTGTAAGTGCATATATATGTGACAAATTATAAAGGATTAATTGCCCTTGACTGCTCTGGTTGCCAGGCAACTGCATAAATTCAGTGAGACTGGAATTTCCATGTACCTGTGGCTTGCCGTAAGTCAATTAAGAATTGTCTGAATTCTACCCACCCTCCTTTTCTGCTATGGACCAACACTTTTCATACTAAATTTCTTGATTGTTCTGATATTTTGATAATCCCGATTACTTGGTGAAACCAGCATCTTTCGTACGATAAAACCGATGAGTGGCTGGCTGTGTAAATTGTTACCTGTCTCATGCCGTTCACAAACTCTTATTGTAATCTTTTGTTTTGTTCTAGAACTTGCATTTGCGTCTTTGTTCAGCCTTAATGCCTTATTTGACTTCTGGAGGTATTTTAAATATACTATGGCCCCAACCAGCTTGGTGATGAGTCCTGGACAGCAGACACTCCTGGGGTTGCAGAATGCAGGTAGGAATGCAGATTTAAAAACAACTCTGCAATTCAAGTAACTTATTCAAAACATTTGGAGCACCCATGCAAATACTGACACAATGGAAGTGGTGTGTAGTTGATATTTTCTATGGGGAAAGTCATGTATTTGACAGATCATCTTGTTGAGGAGAGCAAGGGGAAGGCAATAGGGTGGGAGTACCTAATCTTACGGGACACGGGTGGCGCTGTGGGTTAAACCACAGAGCCTAGGACTTGCCGATCAGAAGGTCGGCAGTTCGAATCCCCGCGACGGGGTGAGCTCCCGTTGCTCGGTCCCTGCTCCTGCCAACCTAGCAGTTCGAAAGCACGTCAAAGTGCAAGTAGATAAATAGGTACCGCTCCAGCGGGAAGGTAAACGGCGTTTCCGTGCGCTGCTCTGGTTCTCCAGAAGCGGCTTAGTCATGCTGGCCACACGACCCGGAAGCTGTACACCGGCTCCCTCGGCCAGTAAAGCAAGATGAGTGCCGCAACCCCAGAGTCGGCCATGACTGGACCTAATGGTCAGGGGTCCCTTTACCTTTTTACCTGATCTTACATGTAGCTGTGCTTGGTGTGCCGCCAGGAGCCTGTTGTCGCCCGCCAAGCTTTTCTCTGCAACGCACACCACAAAGAGCAGAAAATTTAAAAAGCAAATAAAATGGCTGAGTTCCTTGACATATATATACGATCCTGTGGGATGTGCAGAAGCTTTCTTTCTTTTCTTTTTTTTATTAGGTTTTATAAATAAGAATAATGTTTTACCAATAAACATAACAAGTTTTCTCATGTTATTTGTATATCACAAAAATAGCATAATAAATGTGGGAAAATATCTACAACATACCGTATATTTCATTATTAATGGTGAGTGTATAAGTTCTTGGTTTATGAATTGGTTTAAATAATTAGGAAGATGAAGAAGAAAGGGGCGAGTGGTGTAGTATGGTTATCCTTCTATTATTTTACTTAGTGTGTGTGAGGGGTTGTGTCAGGGTTACTTGTATGGGTTCTCTTACTGTTCACTTGTTGTATTTCCTTGGTGGTGAGAGAGGTTGGGTATGGCTTAGGGTGTGATTGGTTGTCTTTGGTTGGCTGTAGTGAGAATTGTATTTGTGTGTGAGCGGAGTGTGAGTGTGTATTTTTGAATCAGGTTAGCCAGCTTGATTCATATGCTGTCGGGGGATTCTTGTTGTTTTCCTGTTGGGCTGTGTAAAGGTGCAGAAACTTTCTAAAGCTTAAAAATATATTTAAAAATTTCAATTTCAGCTGTCCAGACTACTCCACCCCGTGAGCTGACGCCAAAGAAAACTCCTCCTTCGACGCCTTCTCCTCCCATCCAGGGGCAGAGTGTGCTGAGTTACAGCCCTTCCCGCTCGCCTAGTGCCAGCCCAAAATTTGCCTCCAGCTGCATGTCCGGCTACAGCCCTCAGCTCCAGGCTCTGTCGGGTAGCAGCTCTGGTTCTTACAGTGCTGCTATGAGCTACTCCCCAGGCAGCTGCTATAGCAAGGTACAGAGCTTTCTCAATAGTCTCTTCTCCTATAATACTTTTGTTGTTGTTTAGTCGTGTCCGACTCTTCGTGACCCCCTGGACCAGAGCACGCCAGGCACTCCTGTCTTCCACTGCCTCCCGCAGTTTGGTCAAACTCATGCTGGTAGCTTCGAGAACACTGTCCAACCATCTCGTCCTCTGTGGTCCCCTTCTCCTTGTGCCCTCCATCTTTCCCAACATCTGGGTCTTTTCCAGGGAGTCTTCTCTTCTCATGAGGTGGCCAAAGTCTTGGAGCCTCAGCTTCAGGATCTGTCCTTCCAGTGAGCACTCAGGGCCCCTGCCCTGCTCCAACTTGGCTTTGATTTCAACTGCCTCAGATGACATGAGCTTATCCTGTTGCAACGCAGAGGTGGAATCCTTTCCAGATTTCCCCTGCTTTTGTACCCCCTTTGGGCCAAGTGCCAGAGGCATGAACAAAAGTCACTGTCTCTTCGAGCTCTTGCCGTCGGGACGGAGATACAGGACGATGAAGACAAGAACGAGCCGTCTTAAGAACAGCTTCTTCTCCAGAGCGATCTCGGCCCTGAATGGGAAGCCCGGACTTTGAAAGTCATCTAATCTCCCTTGCTGTATTATACTGTATTGATTAATTAGTGTTTTTATGGAGCAGTCAAATAATTTCGTTGTCCCCGAAAGGGGCAATGACAATAAAGATATTATTATTATTATTATTATTATTATTATTATTATTTATTATTATTAATGTTTCTTTTTTAAAAAAACAACAACAACTTTGCAGCTCTCTGATGGAAAATAAATGGGGAGAGATCACTCATCCACGTGTTGGGATTCCCAGTATATTCCAGGGAGATAGGAAGCCCAGAGCACTTGTTCTTTAGATGTCCCTTTTATGTATAGGCACATAGTAAGACCATTGATCCCCTACTGGTGAGGCTTGCTGACCTCCCAGAAAAGCAAAAAATCGACCTTTTCCTGTTTGGCAAAGATCAGAAGACGACCCGGATGGTCGGCAGATTCTGTGTACAGATCTGTAGGCGCAGACCATCTCCCGACTCAAACTAGTTCGTTAAGAAAATCCCCAAACATTGTTCCATGGGTAACTCTGGGTCAGCTCTCTGCGGTAGTTTATCTTAAAGTTTTAAGTGTCTATACGCTTGTCGCATTTATAAATTTTAAATTTATTGTTGTACATTGTTTTAATTGTTTGTTTTTCTTTCTGGGACTGTACCCCCAAGTGTGTTTTATAAGCTGGTCTCCGACCATAATAATCTATCTATCTATCTATCTATCTATCTATCTATCTATCTATCTATTAGTATATTCCATTTTGTTTTGCCCAGGTCCCCCCTTTTAGCCCTTCCCCAAGCACTTCACCATACCCCACCAGCATCGGCCCAATGGATAGCAGTGGAATGAGGTCACGGTATCGCTCTTCGCCAACTGTATACAACTCCCCTACTGGCAAGGAAGACTATATGACGGACCTCAGGTCTCTGGACAATTTCCTTCGAAGCGAGGAGGAGAAGCTGCACAGAGTTCAGCTGGGTAAGCAATTCTCCACGTAAATAATGTCTTTGGCCCCACCTGATGGAGTATTCGTGTATGTCCATAGCTATGAAAGCCTTGCCAGCCAGTTCCCGTAGATTTGTAGATTCCCGTAGCCAGTAGATTTGTAATCTGGGGGACTGAGTTCGCTTCCCCGCTCCTCCACATGCAGCTGCTGGGTGACCTTGGGCCAGTCACACTTCTCTGATGTCTCTCAGCCCCACTCACCTCACAGAGTGTTTGTTGGGGGGAGGAAGGGAAAGGAGAATGTTAGCTGCTTTGAGACTCCTTTGGGTAGTGATAAAGTGGGATATCAAATCCAAACTCTTCTTCTTCCCATAATTTCTTTTGCATGCTTGTGGTTGGATAATTACAGGGAGCACACGGTGGCGCTGTGGTCTAAACCACTGAGCCTCTTGAGCTTGCTGATCAGAAGGTTGGTGGTTCGAATCCCTGTGACGGAGTGAGCTTCTGTTGCTCTGTCCCAGCTTCTGCCAACCTAGCAGTTCAAAAGCACACCAGTGCAAGTAGATAAATAGGTACCGCTCCAGCAGGAAGGTAAAAACGGCATTTCTGTGTAGTCTGGTTTCTGTCACGGGGTTCCATTGCACCAGAAGAGGTTTAGTCATGCTGGCCACATGACCCGGAAAGCTGTCTGTGGACAAACGCTGGCTCCCTCAGCCTGAAAGCCAGATGAGCGCCGCAACCCCATAGTTGCCTTTGACTGAATTAACTGTCTAGGGGTCCTTTACCTTTTACAGGGAGCACAGATTCCAGTTCTCCTTCTAGCAGCCCAACCTTTTGGAACTACAGCCGGTCCATGGCAGACTATGCCCAGATGCTCAGGAAATTCCAGTACCAACCTGCCTGCAGGTCCCAAGCCCCATCGGCCCACAAAGATGAAGCTGAGTTGAGCTCCAAGCAGGTCGCTGAAGAGGTAAACGGAAATTGGCATCAGGGCAGTAGGGAATTGTTTCCTTCTGAATGGCACCTCCAGAACATCAGTCTTCAACCTTTTCACATCCAGGCCCACATTTAACCCAAACATGCTTTTGGGGACCCCCCTACTTCCCCCAATATATTTATATGGTGTTAGTGCTATGCGGGTGGCGCTGTGGGTTAAACCACAGAGCCTAGGACTTGCTGATCAGAAGGTCGGCAGTTCGAATCACCGCAAAGGGTGAGCTCCCGTTGCTCGGTCCCTGCTCCTGCCAACCTAGCAGTTCGAAAGCACATCAAAGTGCAAGTAGATAAATAGGTACCGCTCCGACGGGAAGGTAAACGGCGTTTCCGTGCGCTATTCTGGTTCACCAGAAGCGGCTTAGTCATGCTGGCCACATGACCCGGAAGCTGTACGCCGGCTCCCTTGGCCAGTAAAGCGAGATGAGCGCCGCAACCCCAGAGTCGGCCACGACTGGACCTAATGGTCAGGGGTCCCTTTACCTTTAGTGCTATTCACCTTAGTTCAGGTCCCAACCCACCAGCTGAAGACCAGTGCTCTAGAGTCATTACAGTGGTACCTCGGGTTAAGTACTTAATTCGTTCCGGAGGTCCGTTCTTAACCTGAAACTGTTCTTAACCTGAAGCACCACTTTAGCTAATGGAGACTCCTGCTGCTGCCACTGCACCGCCGCTGCATAATTTCTGTTCGCATCCTGAAGCAAAGTACTATTTCTGGGTTAGCGGAGTCTGTAACCTGAAGCGTATGTAACCTGAAGTGTATGTAACCCGAGGTACCACTGTACATGTTAGTGGCAAATCACTACAAGTGCATGTACTTAATAGTGAACTCCATTGGGACTGGAAGACTGAATTCAGAGTAAAATTGCATTGGAGCGTGCATTTGGGAGTAGTAATAGTTGTTTACTATTAGACTCTAATGGGTTATTGATACTGCTTTGTTTGATATAAGTTGTTTATTTTAAAGCGATTGTGACTTTTTTGTATTTGATCTGGTTATTATTGTTTGATGGTTTATTTTGTTTTTAAATGGGCGGGGTATAGATAAAATAAAAAGTTTAAAAGACTTGCGACTTTATAACTTGCTTACTATGTTTCAAGAAGATAGGAGGATGTAAATAATAATAATCATACAATGACTGGACTGAGTTGACATACTGAGACCATCTTGTTTTCCCATTCAGGTTTGGGCAAGAGTGTCAATGAGTAGGCAACTTCTGGATCACATGGACTCCTGGACTGCTAAATTCAGAAACGTGAGTTCTGCCACTGGCCTTTGAAATCAAACAGGTGACTTGTTTGATTTGGGGGATAAATAGTCAAATTAAGCTAAGGAGGGATGGCTGACAGATTGCTGTGTGGGACAAACTGAAATGGCTTGAAAGCCCAAGACGCAGTTCAGCTTACCTTTCTTTCTTTCTTTCTTTCTTTCTTTCTTTCTTTCTTTCTGCCATTTAGTGGATCAATGAAACAATTTTAGTGCCCCTCGTTCAGGAGATTGAGTCCGTGAGCACTCAGATGCGGAGAATGGGGTGCCCAGAGTTGCAAATTGGAGGTACGTTGACTTACATAAAACTTGTGGCCTGTTGAAGGGGAAATAGCCCACTATTTTTACCACTTGGTAATATCTGGGAAAACCCTTTGGACGCCACATTTGTTTATATTTAGAGGCAGAGTCGGGTCAGGTTGTTGTGATCTACTGGGACACTGTACAGATAAATTTGCATGTTTGTGGGTAGCAGAACATAACCTTGTAGATTAAATAAAAGGAAGTGAGCAGCCCTTATCATGACTTATCTTAGAGCTTTTGGGGCTTTTCCTGTCTGGCGGGCTCATGGCCTTTTGTTTTTGCAGATGCCAGCATCAGCAGTCTGAAGCAAGCAGCCCTGGTTAAAGCTCCACTCATTCCCACACTGAACACAATAGTGCAATACCTGGACCTTACACCAAACCAGGAATATTTGGTTGAAAGGATCAAAGGTAAAGAGTCAAGGTGCTGGTGTGCATTTTGGGGCTTTTTTACGCTAGGTATAAATAGCATTGGTTTTCAGCAAGCTGCTATTGCATCAGCAAGGCCTCTGCACTTTGGCCTCTGCTAAGGCAGAGGTGTGGTAGTAGAAGGAGGGTCTTGAGTTTCAAACAACAATATTACAGATTGGCAGTATAGCACTTAATGGTGATCCCGATGAAGGTTTCCACAGGCTGAAATCAAATGAAATAATAATAATAATAATAATAATAATAATAATAATAATAAATGTATTTATTATTTATACCCCACCCATTTGGCTGGGTTTCCCCAGCCACTCTGGGCGGCTTCCAACCGAATATTAAAATACAATAGTCTATTAAACATTAAAAGCTTCCCTCAACATGGCTGCCTTCAGATGTCTTCAAATAAATCAAGGGCTGTCACATGGAAGTAATAATAATAATAATAATTTATACCCCGCCCATCTGGTTGGGTTTCCCCAGCCACTCTGGGCGGCTTCCAACAGAATATTAAAATACAAAAACCTATTAAACATTAAAAGCTTCCCTAAACAGGGCTGCCTTCAGATGTCTTCTAAAAGTCTGATAGTTGTTTTTCTATTTCACATCTGGTGGGAGGGCGTTCCACAGGGTGGGTGCCACCACCAAGAAGGCCCTCTGCCTGGTTCCCTGTAACTTGGCTTCTCGCAGCAAGGGAACCGCCAGAAGGCCCTCGGCACTGGACCTCAGTGTCCGGGCAGAACGATGGGGGTGGAGATGCTCCTTCAGGTATATCATTCTAAACCAGCTTTTGCCAACTTGGCTCCCTACAACTCCCGTCAGCACCATCGTTCAAAACATCTGGAGGGCACCAGGTTGATGAACGCTGGACAAACAGGTGTTGAAGGGAACAGCCCTCTTTTAGAACTGCCTCTTTCAGTCATTGAATAGTACTGAAGCTCCAGGAATGGATTCTCTTTTGTTAAACCTTCCTCCAGTTCTGCCCTCAAATAACGTCCTGTACAATTCTGCCAACCCACAGAGCTTTCTCAAGGAGGGTGCATGAGCTCTTTCCGGTGGAATCGGGGCGGAGACTTCAAAGCACGGAAATGGGATACTGATTTGCCCACAGACTCTGCAGTAAGTCTTGTGTGTTGTCTGCCCTAAATATATTCCATTAATGTTCTGTGGCTCAGCAACAGTGCTAAGAATTAGATGGGAACGTAGATTGCAGTACTTGGAAGCAGGGGTTATATGCCATTAATTTTAGTCCTCTTGTGCTTAAACGAGGTTACATGAAATGTATGACATTTGTACGAACTTTTCTGTTTGGATCTAAGCTGATTGCTAGGTTGCCTGTATTGGACTGACCTTGAAATTTTTTAACTAGTTCTACACTTTCTCAAAGCACTAGAATAAAATTGTTTTGAAGTGACGCAAACACAGTAAGTCGTTAGCAGACATTAAGGAGTTTGTTTGGCTCTGTCCCAGCTTGGTTGAATGTGGATTTCATTTCCCTCCGCCTCCTTCAGTGCATCCCAGCAAGCTGAGAGAGAGAGAGAGAGAGAGATGCACGTACCATATTTTTTGGTCTATAAGACTCACTTTTTCCCTCCCCAAAATTAAGGGGAGATGTGTATGCGTCTTATGGAGCGAATGTAGGCGTCGCAGCTATCCCAGAAGCCAGAACAGCAAGAGGGATTGCTGTTCTCACTGCGCAGCGATCCCTCTTGCTGTTCTGGCTTCTGAGATTCAGAATATTTTTTTTCTTGTTTTCCTCCTCCAAAAACTAGGTGCGTCTTGTGGTCTGGTGCGTCTTATAGAGCGAAAAAAATGGTAATTGCTTAGTATACTTTTGCTTCTATATAAGTATTTGCTAGTAATGGTCATATTCATGTCATTCTTTATTCAGTTGCCTGGGAACAGGGTTGTGTTTTGTATTAAGAAGAAGAGTGAATTCATGGCTTATTCTGGGGATATTTTCTTGCCAATGATGGTGAGGAAACGCATTTCTTTCTCTTTCTTCAGATTATCATGCACGTGTTCTGCACATACCTTGACTCCAGGCTACCACCTCATCCAAAATATCCCGATGGCAAAACATTCACCTCCCAACATTTCATCCAAATGCCTGATAAGCCAGGTAATGGGGCTGTTACAGCATTTTATGAACTGGGTGGGGCGGTGTTTTGCCCTCACTCATTGGTGATGGTTGATCATGAGAACAGAGGAAACTCCACACAAGCAGGGATGCCTTTGTGGACATGGAGCTCTGCATGTATATTGGAGCCTCATGAAACTTTTTGAGTATGGCCTTTAGATACATCCAGCAGTCTCCCACAAGCTATGGGTTGAGTAGCATTATCTTACTTTATATAAACAAACACACAGGATTGTATCCAGTGGTGATGCTCAGCTGACAGTAAGGCCTCCATCAGTGGACCGGGGAGAGAAGTCATTTTCAGCCATTCTCCCCCGCCCCCAAAGCCTACCCCCATCTGCTCCTGAGGTTTTGCAGAGTTGTTTCGGGGGGGGGGGCGGCGAAGGGGAAATGGCTGGATATTATTTCCCTCCCTCTACCACTTGTCATCAAGGGACGTGGGTGGCTTGACCACAGAGCCTAGGACTTGCTGATCAGAAGGTCGGCGGTTCAAATCCCCGCGACGGGGTGAACTCCCGCTGCTCGGTCCCTGCTCCTGCCAACCTAGCAGTTCGAAAGCACGTCAAAGTGCAAGTAGATAAATAGGTACTGCTCAGGCGGGAAGGTAAACGGCGTTTCCGTGCGCTGCTCTGGTTCGCCAGAAGCGGCTTAGTCATGCTGGCCACATGACCCGGAAGCTGTACGTCGGCTCTCTTGGCCAATAAAGCGAGATGAGCGCCACAACCCCAGAATCGGTCATGACTGGACCTAATGGTCAGGGGTCCCTTTACCTTTTACCACTTGTCATCAGCCAAATAACTCCGTTAATCAAGGCAAAATATGAACTTGTTGTTCACAGACGTCTCCAACGAGAACTTGTTTTGCATCTACCAGAGCAGCGTCAACCCTCCCCACTATGAACTTATTTACCAGCGACAAGTCTACAGTCTACCAAAGGTAGGAATGCAGCAACTTTCCCATTGACGCCTCCAGGACAGCGGAGCAGCGCAGAAGAAATTGGGTGGTGTTCCAAAACTGCTAGGGAGGCGTCCAGTGGGTGGGGATATGAGCCGCCTGCTGTAGAGGATATTTCCGTGGCATCAGTCTCCACACACCTGTTGAGCCGTCACCTGTCTTCCTCGCAGCATGGTCATGCATCTGTGGCTGGGAGAAGGGAGCAAAGTACAGTGGTAACTCAGGTTAAGTACTTAATTCGTTCCGGAGGTCCGTTCTTAACCTGAAATTGTTCTTAACCTGAAGCACCACTTTAGCTAATGGGGCCTCCTGCTGCTGCCGTGCCGCCGGAGCCCGATTTGTGTTCTTATCCTGAAGCAAAGTTCTTAATCTGAAGCACTATTTCTGAGTTAGTGGAGTCTGTAACCTGAAGCGTATGTAATCCGAGGTACCACTGTACTGGTCGTCTCCATTAACGAGGCTTGCCAGTTACCCTTCCTTATAAGTGACAATCCCTGCAACAAAATGTTGTGGTATGGAGTACTGCTGTTCAGGATTCCCTTTTCTAAGCTACTACATGACATTTCCCGCCCCCCTCCTGAATTTGCTGTTTCTTTCCCCTAATTGTCAACCAGCATGCAGTCGCTGAGTCTGCTTAGTCCCCATTGGTGTGTTTTCAGCCTCATCGGTCTGTTTTCAGCTTTTGGGCTTCCCTGAGGGAACCTGCTGAACCCTCCGTCTTGGATGTGGATGGTGCAGCCTTAACTTCATAAGGGCCCACAGTCCTGGGAATGAGCTCACATTTAACGTATAGGATACTTAGGAAGCTTCAGGGGGTGAAAACAGTTCACGTCTGAGCTATCCAAAAGTATAGCCGCTTTCGGGTCTGGGAGATGCTGTATTGTGCACTAGATTCTCAGTTGACCCAACCAGGTGTGTGCATAGTGGTCTTACAGAGGTGCAAGCGATTCCAGTATTGCAATCCGACAATATAGAGGGCAACAGCCCCTCATGCTTAGTCTAAGTCTTTGTCACGTGACCCCCCTCCTGTTCACTCGGACCCCTTTTGTCTTTCAATTTAGGGCAGAAACAACTTGTTCCACACCTTGCTAATGTTCCTGTACATCATAAAGACTAAAGAATCTGGGATGCTTGGGTAGGTATGGCATTCTGCATATTGCTGAACCCAACACTGGGCTGGGAATGTCCACTGAATAGCTTCTCTCGGTCAGTGTGGACAGTACCAAGATACAGTGGTACTTCTGGTTACGTACTTAATTCGTTCCGGAGGTCCGTTCTTAACCTGAAACTGTTCTTAACCTGAAGCACCACTTTAGCTAATGGGGCCTCCCGCTGCTGCCGCGCAATTTCTGTTCTCATACTGAAGCAAAGTTCTTAACCTGAAGCACTATTTCTGGGTTAGCAGAGCCTGTAACCTGAAGCATATGTAACCCGAGGTACCACTGTATATGGACCCAATAGTCTGGCAGCAATAGCATAAGGCATCTTCCTATGTCCCTAAACAAGGAGAGGTGAACTGCTCCCTGCCCAGAAGAGAGCTTATCACATCACATTGAGGATGGAGGGGGAGAGTGGTGGTGGAATAATAATAATAATGATAAAATTTTATTTATATCCCGCCTTCCCCAGCTAAAGCTGGGCTCAGAATGGCTAACAACAGTAAAAATAGCACAGTTTATATAAAATCACAGTCAATTAATTGAAATACATTCTAAAATCAATTCATTCTAAAATCAATTCAAAATCAAATTAATGGGAAGAGAACAAATTCTAGCCAATAGAGTGTGGAGGGATGGCAGGTGGAAATATTTAGCAAGAAGGACTGAAAATGAGCTGGATTTGCCCCCATTTATTATTATTATTGCTGGCATGTGCACATATTGGGGTGGAGGCTTGACGAACGAAACTCCCTAATGAGGGACTTAGGCTGTGGCCACATACGGTAAGTGGGAGTATGAGAATGAAGCCCAGTTAATCAAATAAGCACGGACATTAGAATTGGCTTCTGTGTATCAGTAGCAATATTTCTATAGAGTGGTTATCGAATGGAGGGGTTTAGCTTAACCCCGCTCCTGGTGCACCAGCTTCAAATGAGACTTTAACATTTTAAATTTCTTATTTTATGATGAATGGTATAACTTGCATGTCTTGATATGAAATGCATCAACTATTTTTTGCAGGCGGGTCAATCTTGGCTTATCTGGTGTGAACGTTTTGTGGATTTTTGGAGACTAGCTTCCAGTCCCTGTCGCAGGACACGTGGGGATAAACACCCCGACTTGTGTTTGGGAAGAGAACTCAGCAGCTTGCTGAACTTACTACCTTGAAAGCATGGTTTGGATATATAAAACAAGACATTTGTTTTTTAAAAACTGTATTTGGAATAATAATGAGAAACTTTCAGCATCAAAACCAAATGGTTTCTGTGAATGACTTGACTTGAGGATCACAGTGGGAAAGTTACATCATTTCTAGATGGACTGAATTACCTTTTTGGATATCATTTTGTTGAATGCGACTGCTGCTTTTAGACAACAACAGGAGGCCTGTTTGCCACACAAACCATCTGCCTCTGGAGATTCATATAAGCATGACACCAAGTCGATAATGCATTGCTGAATTGGATCCAAACTATTCAAGTGAGGCTGTGTATTCTTGGAGGCTGCTTCATTTTGCCATGTCAGAAAAAAAGGTCACATCAGTATATCTTAAGTACAAGGCCCCAAACCACAGAAATACATCAAATCAGGTTTCTTTTGAGTCTTGGTTACAAAGCTATGTGCCTTTCATCTCTAATGCACGAGTGACTTTGTATGATCTACGTTGCCTTTTTTCTTTTTTGAAGTGACAGTACTCCAGCTCCTCTACCAACGGCAGGCAAAACAGCAGGCAAACTTCATTTTGACACGGCCTTTTCTCAGGGCCCTTGGGAGATGTAGTATTTTGGGTTGGTTGGGGTTCAGATTTCATGTTTCTATGGGATTCTGCGAAGTGAACTGCATCTAAAGCGTAGGGGTTTCCAATAGTTCATGGCATGGACGTGCTGCTGCCTTTCTTCCCCAATGCAGTCCGATAAGCAGAGAGCTACAAGAATGGAACATCACCCTGCCATTCCAGCAAAACTGCCCCATGAGTCCTGTTGCCAAATAAACCAGTACAGTGGTACCTCTACTTACGAGCACCTCTGGTTATGTATCCTTCGGGATACGCATGCAGCAAACCCAGAAGTATTTTTCCGGGTTTCGCCGCATGCGCAGAAGTGCTCTACCGCGCGCATGCGCAGAACAGGCACCTCCGGTTGCGAAAACCTCAGGATCCAACCGGAGCTCCGGAACGGATCCCATCCACAACTAGAGGTACCACTGTAGTTTATTTTTCCTCCTAAGTTAAGACTGTGTGGTGGGTGGGAGAAGGATTGGCATGGATTGGACGTTGCAGGTCTTTGGATAATCTGGTATATATATATATTTTTAATGAGCGAATTCTGCTTCCAGTCACGTCACTGGGGCCTTTCCAGTCTGCAAACATCTTGGCTGCAGTTGTACTTCTCTTTCCTTGCAAGGGAACAATTTTGCTGCTCTGTGTGCCTGATTGTTTTGGAAAGGAAGTAGCGGCTGGAACAATCGCCGCACCTTTTTAAAATTAGGCTTCCCCTGCGAAAAGCTCCCCAACCTTAGCATGTACATCTTGGTGCCCAGGCATTTGACAAACAAAGCTATTTCAGAAAACTGCACCCTCTTTTAAAGAATAGGGTGTTCCAAAACAAACTCTCAGCATAAAATATAATTCATTTGCCTTGCAATCACAGCACACAGAACAATTTGTAGGTCTAATTTAATTAATTTACCGCTAGAGGTCTGTAGCCCTGCATCTCTTAATTCAGTTCTGTGAAACCCAAACATATCAATAGATCTTGTTGTGACCCAGAGCAGCATATTTTGTAAGCAAAGCTTCTTTTGTTGCCTTGACAAAGTGTGTTTGTACTGGATTTTGCAGGAGTGAACAGGCTGGTGAGATGGCAGGGGGTGGCTGCTGCTGCTTCCGTAGCCACTGGTCTTAAGACCTATTGCTGTGACAGCAGCTTGTGTGTTACGTTTTTCTGATCCGAGTCATGCTTTCCTCAGGGAGCTGAAACCTTTGTTGACACCTGTCTTGGTGCTGCCATTAAAACGTCTGTTTTGATTTGTCTCTGTGTGACTCTTTTCTGGGTCCCTTCTCTTCCCTCTTTTTTGCCTGTCCTCTCACACCACAAAACCTGTGGTCCTTCGGATAATGTTGTACTACAGTTCCCATCATCACGCTGACCATTGGCAGTGCTGGCCAGAGCAGATGGCAGCTGCATCCCAGGAAGCCCATTCCTGCCTTATACCTTTAGCTTCTTAGGCAGCCATTCTATTTACAGGTGAAACTCAGAAAATTAGAATATCATGGAAAAGTTCATTTATTTCAGTAATTCAACTTAAAAGGTGAAACTAATATATGAGATAGACTCATGACATGCAAAGCGAGATATGTCAAGCCTTTATATGTTATAATTGTGATGATCATGGTGTACAGCTGATGAAAACCCCAAATTAACAATCTCAGAAAATTAGAATATTAAATGAAATCAGCAAAACCTCTGAGAAGCAGAAGCATACATATGTACTCAGTGCTTCGTTTGGGCCCCTTTTGCATCAATTACTGCCTCAATGTCGCGTGGCGTGGATGCTATCATCCTGTGGCACTGCTGAGGTGTTATGGAAGACCAGGATGCTTCAATAGCAGCCTTCAGCTCTTCTGCATTGCTCGGTCTCATGTCTCTCATCTTTCTCTTGGCAATGCCCCATAGATTCTCTATGGGGTTCAGGTCAGGTAAGTTTGCTGGCCAATCAAGCACAGTAATCCCATGGGCATTGAACCAGGTTTTGGTACTTTTGGCAGTGTGGGCAGGTGCCAAAGTCCTGCTGGAAAATGAAGTCAGCATCCCCATAAAGCTCGTCTGCGGAAGGAAGCATGAAATGCTCCAAAATCTCCTGGTAGATGGCTGTGTTGACCCTGGACTCAATGAAGCAGAGTGGACCAACACCAGCTGATGACATGGCTCCCCAAATCAACACAGACTTTGGAAACTTCACACTGGACTTCAAGCATCTGGCAATGTGTGCCTCCCCATTCTTCCTCCAGACTCTGGGTCCTTGGTTTCCAAATGAGATGAAAAAGCTGCTCTCATCAGAAAAGAGATTTGGGGATGATCATCACAATTATAACAAATAAAGGCTTGACATATCTCACTTTACATGTCATCAGTCTATCTCATATACTAGTTTCACCTTTTAAGTTGAATTACTGAAATAAATGAACTTTTCTACGATATTCTAATTTTCCAAGTTTCACCTGTAAGGTATCAAGGGAATCCTTTTACAGCCTTCAGCTAGCTAGCTAGCTATCAGTCTCCCATCATTCTGTCTTTCTGCATAATTCCGTGTTACTAAGTGGTTTATATCTATTGCACATCCATTAAAAACGCAAGAGCCCTGTGGGATCAAAGGCTCCTTTAGCTGGTGGTCGTCACTGCCTCTTGTGGGAATAAACTCCAGAGTTCCTTCTGAACCCTACACAAAGTCGCTAGCTGCAGGGATGACTGGACAACTACCAGCTCTGTTTTACTATACAATGGTACCTTGGTTCTCAAACGCCTTGTTACTCAAGCAACTTGGAACCCAAACACTGCAAACTCGGAAGTAAGTGTTCCGGTTTTTTCGGAAGCTGAATGTACTCCGTTTTGAGTCTTACACTTCTGATTTGAGTGCCATGTTTCCGTTTTGAGGCTGTTTTTGCTATTTATTTTGCGTTTTTGTGGCACTTGTTTTGTTTTTGTGACTGTGGGGAACCCAGTTCAGCTACTGATTGACTGCAGTACATTGTTTATTGCTTTCATTTTATGGATCAATGGTCTCGTTAGATAGTAAAATTCATGTTAAAATGCTTTTTTAGGGGTTGTTTGTAAAAGTCTGGAACGGATTAATCCATTTTGCATTACTATGGTGCACGTTGGTCTTGGAACAGACTTCCGGAATGGATTAAGTTTGAGAACCAAGTTACCACTGTACTCAGAAGAGCTGTTAACTTCAGCCTCCTCAAGCACAGCTTGTCTAGATCGTAAAGGCAGCCGGAAGCCCACATGATATGCCCACCAATTGGGTAGTCCCTAGGCAGCTGGTTTTGGCAAGGACCTCTGTGGTTCTTGGTCCCTCCTGGTGGCTGCCCAGTTCCTTTGGGCCAGTAGTTTTACAATACAACAGATGTTCTGAGGGGCTGAAAGCTAAATTTGAATGCTCTTCATATACACCTATGAAGATATTTCAGGGGTTGACTTGAGGCTTGGTGTTTTTTTTAAGTATGGGTAATAATTGCAGGATGGAAACCCTATGTAAAGTGCAGCCTTTCTCGGTGTAATTTGCCAGCTTCAATCTTGGTAAAAATGAACCCCAGACTGGGCAGATTGACCCTTAAGAGAAAAATGTGCTCCTCTTCTCTGGCTTAAAACAAATATTCCCTCTGCCTTTTCCTGCTTCAATACATTACCTGCTGCTTTTTTAAAGGCTGCTACCTGTCCACAAACCTTTTGAAAATCATCCAGGCTTCCTCTTTGGGAACTGCAGAGGAAAATGACCATTCAGTCTGGCTGCCAGAGTCTTTTGTCTCACTGTTTTGGTATCCTGGTACGGATTTGTACAGGGTTGTCAGCCCTTGAAAGCTCAGCCCCAGCAGATACAGTCTTGCTGGCTATACAGAAGAAGGAATTCACTGGTGAGCTCTTGGAACGTATTCTATTTTGATGATTTTTCACATCAACTTAAGATTTAGAACATGTTAGCGAGACCTACATGTAGCAGCAACAAGCAAAATGAGAGATAGGTGTATGAGTTTGGACAAATACGGAAATTGGAAAACTACAGAAGCAGAAAACACATTGAGGTCGAAAGTGTCTGTATAGCAGGGCCCACATACTGGTAGATTATTTGTTGGCCTCAGTACCTCTTGAGTTTGCACAGGGTGGGGAGGTCTTTGGTTCACTGATCATGTCTGTACAAGATTTTTGGTGACCACTGCTGTCAGCCAGATCCATTTTGATTGCTCAGGTGTGAGATTCCATCTAACAGGAATCTAGCTCAGTAAGAGATTCACACCTGTAAAAGTGTGGTGATACTTCACTTCCCTAAATTAATGTGAGCTCAAAACCTGAACTAGCAGAAGACCTGTGGGTTATGCCAACACAGCAGAGATACCCACAAAGTGACGATATCGACAACGTAAACTTCCACCCCATCGTTCTACCCGGACACTGAGGTCCAGCAATGAGGGCCTTCTGGCAGTTCCCTCACTGCGAGAAGCCAAGTTACAGGGAACCAGGCAGAGGGCCTTCTCGGTAGTGGCGCCCTCCTTGTGGAATACCCTCCCACCAGATGTCAAAGAGAACAACAACTACCAGACTTTTAGAAGACATCTGAAGGCAGCCCTGTTTAGGGAAGCTTTTAATGTTTGATGTATTACAGTATTTTAATATATTTTGTTTGGAAGCCGCCCAGAGTGGCTGGGGAAGCCCAGCCAGATGGGCGGGGTATAAATAATAAATTATTATTATTATTATTATTATTATTATTATTATTATTATTTGGTCATATGGTTTTGACCAACTTGTCAGTGCTTATTACTCTTCTCCTGTGTATGAATGTCCAACACGTATCAGGGTTCAATTTGTGGGTTATGGGAAGCCCTTGTTTTATACCCCAAAAGGAATTGCTGATGGAACCAGAGCACATGAGTCTCCCCAGTTTGTGAGGAACTTGAAAGCTTGCTTGCTATTTTTCTGGCACCTCAGCCAGCCCTAATGAAAAAAAATACTACTCTGCTGTGGTTTTTGAACTCTCATTTTATGACTTCCCAAAAGCCGAAATGTGCCCCAGCCCTATGGAGGTGTGGGGTGACTTGATAACATGGATTTTGCCCACAGTTCTAGCTTCAGCCAAAGGGGTCGTCATAGTTGACAGTATAAAACAACACACAATACCCTACCAAAAACCCAGCTGAAACATCACTCCCCATTTTGAAGTTTAGCATTAGTGAGGAGAAGCATGTTCACAGCGGAAAATTTTCTTGCAACGCTTGCAGGGGCTCCGGGTGTCTCTGTAGGAAGTATAAAAGAGAGCCTTGTAGAGACTTAACGGATTTAAAAGGAGATAAGCTTTAGTTGATTAGTCCACATTTCATCAGCTGCATGAAATGTTATCCCTGAAGCGCAGATATACATACATTTTTTAAAAAAACCACATGGTAGACAGTGGGTGATGTGCTGCCTGTGACAATGCCAGGTCAGTTGTGACCATTGAGAATAACTGGGTGATTAATGCAACCTTCCTAGCTTTGCAGCCCTAACTGCGCCTTTAGCAGGAGAGAAAATCGCAGTCTGGAGAGAGGGAGTCCTAAATGGATATAGCATCAGACTTGCTGATACACATGATTGCATGCTGGAGTCTCCCCTTTGTGGAAGAATTGTGACTTTTGTGTTAGCAGCTGAACGCTCCAGCTTGCTCTCCTGACATCATTGCTACGCAGAACTATAAAGCCCCACCAACAGTCAAAGGTATAAAGCGAGAACGTAAATAGCTGGTTCCCTTATCCAGTACAGCATCTCTTGCCAGGCCTAATCAGATTCAATAAATCATTCACCATCAATTGGATTTGCACTACTGGCTAATCAGTTCAGAATTATCTCTTTGCTACAAACCTAGCCTAGTCCTAGTTCTTGAGAGTTAACTGTTGCAGCTTGAATTGGGAGATACCTTTTTCAGAAGTAAACAATAAAATAACCACAGCACTGACAAGATCATTTCTGGTGAACAAAAAACAAAACAAAACTCATCTGTTACAAAACGGAGCGGAACCCCTATTACATATTACAGCGGGGGTTGGAGAATAAGAATGAAAATATAAATGTCACAGTACCCTTGGAATTGAAACAGGCTTGGAAGCAACACAACTCCAAGCATGTCTGCTCAAAAATAAGTCCCATCAAGTTAAATGGGATTGCTGCCAGAGATCGTATCCACTGCAGAAGGAGCAGTTTGGGATCTGCTTATAGATCCCTGGGATCTGCTTGTAGATCTGCCTGGGCCACTTTTTTGCACTTGGCTATAGTTTGGGAATATTGGGGAGCTAGTAAAAGAAATGCCCAAAAGTAGATCCTGTAAGCCTGAAGTCTGCACACACCCCATAGCCTACAGGAAGGAAAGCTTGCTTGTGCCATTGTTGCTATTTAATGCCATGCAGAATGCTACCATTCCTTAAAAAGGTAAAGGGACCGCTGACCATTAAGTCCAGTCGTGGCCGACTCTGGGGTTGCGGCGCTCGATTTATTGGACGAGGGACCCGGCGTACAGCTTCCGGGTCATGTGGCCAGCATGACTAAGCCACTTCTGGCGAACCAGAGCAGCCCATGGAAACGCCGTTTACCTTCCCGCCGGAGTGGTACCTATTTATCTACTTGCACTTTGACGTGCTTTTGAACTGCTAGGTTGGCAGGAGCAGGGACTGAGCAACGGGAGCTCACCCCATCGTGGGGATTCGAACCGCCGACCTTCTGATCGGCAAGCCCTAGGCTCAGTGGGTTAACCCACAGCGCCACCCGCATCCCTATTATGCAGTATAGAAATTAAGTAATCCATAATCAGGTTAGCAGAAGACAAGAATTAACTCTGTCCTAGCTACCAGGGGAATGCACAACCCACCGCGCTCCGCTCCTTTGCAGCGCCTCCCTCCTCCCATGAAAGCTTCGCAGCCCCTTCGGCCAGGTCTCGGCGGCGGCGGAGCTCGCTCCCGCGCGTAAGAGCCGCCCTGAGGACTGGCGCCTTTAAAAAGCCAAGCGCGCGCCGAGGAGAGCGCACGCTTTGCGCAGCGAGAAAAAGGAGAGGCGGCGCTCGCTGCCCCACCGCGCCGCCTGCCTGCCTGCCTGCCTGCCCCTCCCGACCCCCCGACCCCCAGCCCCACCTCCTCCTTGGGGCTGGACCCAGACCCACCCCCGGCACGTGCTGGACTCGCCCGGGGAAGCGGAGCTCGGAGAGGCGCCCGCGGTCAGTTGCGCGCCGGAGCGCAGCGCTGGAGGCGGTGGCGAACCCGGAGCCGGTTTGCGCGGCGATGTCGGCGGACGCGGATCACGCGCGCAGGCGGCGGCACACGCACGACAACTGCGGTGAGGGGTCGCTTATCTTCCGTGGGGAAGGGGCGAAGTAGGGGCCGGGCAGGAGCATCTCTCCTGGAGGAGGAGGAGGAACAGCTCTCCAGATTTTTTAAATAGTTATCCTTTATTACGCATAGCTCTCCAGATTTTCATGGGCTTTTTTGGAGAGGTCTTTTTTCCAGCCCCACCCGGGGATCGAACTGGCGACCTTTGGCATGCAAAGCAAGGGGTTGCACACTGCTGGAGCGATGACCCTCGAGTAGCAGAGCTGTGGATAATATAGAATTGGAAGGGACCCCGAGGGTCATCTAGTCCAACCCCCTGCGACGCAGGAATCATTTGCCCAAAGTCGGGCTCGAACCCACAACCCTGAGATTAATATTGTGCACGTGTGTATGTCTATATTGCTGGTTTAGGTTTCGCAAAGCACCTTGAGAAGGTGTTTAGCTTTAAAGGTGGTATAAAAATATTTTTAAAGTCTTCTTCTTCTGCGATCACTCCTAGCCGAGTAAGATTGTCTTCCATAAACACGGTTTTAACAGTGAGTCCGTAAGTGACTGTGGAGACCAATTCTGGACCCACAGGTCCTTCCACAGTGGGGACATAGGTTTCCGGGCGGGATTTGATCACGGTGAGGGTTTGCCAAACGTAGCTTCCTCTTAGCACGTTTCTCCCTTGCGTCCTGAGTTCAAGTGTCTTTAAAGCCATGACACCTTTGGTCAAGGCTGTTCTCCAACTGGAGCGCTCGCAGGCCAGTGTTTCCCAATTATTGGTGTTTATACTACATTTTTTAAAGATTTGCCTTGAGACAGTCTTTATACCTCTTTTGTTGACCACCAGCATTACACTTTCCATTTTTAAGTTTGGAAGAGTGTAGTGTAATAATTCTAAATGCAGCTTTTAAAATAAATTTGCATTGTGAAGCTAGAACGGACTCCCTCTGGAGATTGTGGACTCTCTTTCCTTGGTGGTTTTAAAGTAGAGTTTGGATGGCAAGCTGTCATGGATGCTTTAGCCGAGAGGTGGACTGGATGACCCTTGTAAGGTTACCAGATTTTTTCTATGAATCCGGGGACACTTAGAATCATAGAATCATAGAGTTGGAAGAGACCACAAGGGCCATCAAGTCCAACCCCCTGCCAAGCAGGAAACACCATCAGAGCACTCCTGACATATGGTTGTCAAGCCTCTGCTTAAAGACCTCCAAAGAAGGAGACTCCACCACACTCCTTGGCAGCAAATTCCACTGTCGAACAGCTCTTACTGTCAGGAAGTTCTTCCTAATGTTTAGGTGGAATCTTCTTTCTTGTAGTTTGGATCCATTGCTCCGTGTCCGCTTCTCTGGAGCAGCAGAAAGCAACCTTTCTCCCTCCTCTATATGACATCCTTTTATATATTTGAACATGGCTATCATATCACCCCTTAACCTCCTCTTCTCCAGGCTAAACATGCCCAGCTCCCTTAGCCGTTCCTCATAAGGCATCGTTTCCAGGCCTTTGACCATTTTGGTTGCCCTCCTCTGGACACGTTCCAGTTTGTCAGTGTCCTTCTTGAACTGTGGTGCCCAGAACTGGACACAGTACTCCAGGTGAGGTCTGACCAGAGCAGAATACCGTGGCACTATTACTTCCCTTGATCTAGATGCTATACTCCTATTGATGCAGCCCAGAATTGCATTGGCTTTTTTAGCTGCCGCGTCACACTGTTGGCTCATGTCAAGTTTGTGGTCAACCAAGACTCCTAGATCCTTTTCACATGTACTGCTCTCAAGCCAGGTGTCACCCATCTTGTATTTGTGCCTCTCATTTTTTTTGCCCAAGTGCAATACTTTACATTTCTCCCTGTTAAAATTCATCTTGTTTAAATAGATAGATAGATAGATAGATAGATAGATAGATAGATAGTTCGGGACGTTGATGCTGCAGCGATGGTGGTGGCAGAGGGGCGGCTGCCGCCTTGACCTCAACCGCCATGTTTCCCCTTCCTCCGAGGCTTCTGTCTCCTTTCTCCCTGAGCCTGGGCATTCCCTGAGTTGTGGGTTTTTTGGTGGTGGTGGTGGGGAAGTGATGTGCGGTGGGTCAGGCATGGAAGGCGGAGAAGGAGAGCCGAGAGCGGAGGCTGTGGCGAGGTTCGGGCAGCGCGATGCCTCCCTTCCCATCGGAGCAGCCCCAATCCCATTCCTACTTGTGTGCAAACAGGAAAGAGCAGTGAACCCTCAGCTGGCTTCACACTGGATTTTGGAGCAGCCCCATCCTAACTCCTACTTGTGTGCAAGCAGGAGGGGGCAGGGATCTCTCAGGCAGTGCAATGCCTCCCTTTTCAACGGAGCAGCCCCAATCCCATTCCTACTTTCGTGCAAGCAGGAGGGGGCAGGGATCCCTCAGCTGGGAAGCAAGACTTCACACTGCCTTTTGGAGCTGAGGGCCTCATCAAACCGAAATCCGGTCCTGCCTTTATCCCATCTTAAAATGGGGCATGCGAGTGTCAAACGATGCTAGCCGGGCCAGAGAACGAGGGTCCTCTTAAGGCAGGCTTCCTCAACCTCGGCCCTCCAGGTGTTTTGAGACTACAATTCCCATCATCCCTGACCACTGGTCCTGTTAGCTAGGGAGCATCGGAGTTGTAAGCCAAAAACATCTGGAGGACTGAGGTTGAGGAAGCCTGTCTTAAGGGATGGGTAGGCAAACTAAGGCCCGGGGGCCGGATGCGACCGAATTGCCTTCTAAATCTGGCCCACGGGACGGTCTGGGAATCAGCGTGTTTTTACATGAGTAGAATGTGTCCTTTATTTAAAATGCATCTTTGGGTTATTTGTAGGGCATAGGAATTCATTCATTCCCCCCCACAAAATATAGTCCAGCCCCCCACAAGGTCTGAGGGACAGTGGACTGTGCCCCTGCTGAAAAAGTTTACTGACCCCTGTCTTAAGGCATTTTGTGCAAAGTCCCTCACCTGCTGCTCTTTCTGTCCGTAGCGGTCCGGAGGATTGAAGGGTAATTAAGATTTCAGATTTGAAATGCTGGAAAGATGAGATCACCCTGCTGCCCATTGATCCAGCCAATCGCCCTGAATTCTTGGGGATTAGCGGACCTTGGCATTTCAAAAAGGGCGAGATAAATGGATGGAGGATAACGCTATCACTGTGGCTACTGGCCACAGGCGGTAGGGCTCTGAAAAATACTATTTGCTGGGAATTCCTAGTGGGGAAAGTGAGCTGTTGCGGTCAGATCCTGCCCATTGAGGCATCTGGTTGGCCGCTGTGAGAACAGGATGCTGGGCTAGACAGGCCTGATCCAGCTTGTAGGATTCTCCTTCTGTTCTCATTTAAAGCAGAGCATCCATGAGGTTTAGCTCGGTCGATAGAGCATGAGACTCTTAACTTGCAGGTTGTGGGTTCGAATCCCACATTGGGCGAAAGATTCCTGCATCGCAGGGGGTTGGGCTAGATGACCCTCGTGGCCCCGTCTTCCATTCTGTGATTCTGTATCCTGCTTCTAGAAGCCAGACAGCACAGGGAATTAAGGGAGAAGTTGCATTCGTTGCTTCACAACAGAGCCCAAGCGCTTGGAGCCAAAAGCACTCGTTTTTTCCCCATCTTCCAGAGTTGCCAGATAAAATCAGGTTTTATCTTGATAGCCTTTGACCCTAAATTCTTCCATTGTCTTGTCTCCTCCTGCACCTCCTTAAAAAGAAAATTCTGGGTCACCAACAGGGCCTCTTTCACGGCCTTGGTGGATAAGATCGTGTTTGCGTTGCGATTGCGTGGGGCTCTGCACGTCTCTGCCTCAAACCCTCACCTTGCGGGGGAAGCAAGTTCCCACCCATTTCAAGCTGAAACTACAACTCATTGGGCAGAAAACTCGGAGGCTGACAGTAGGGGGCGCTAAAGCCAATAGCACCATCTACGTCAGGCATAGGCAAACTCGGCCCTCCAGAGGTTTTGGGACTACAACTCCCATCATCCCTGACCACTGGACCTGTTAGCTAGGGATGATGGGAGTTGTAGTCCCAAAATGTCTGGAGGGCTGAGTTTGCCTATGCCTGATCTATGTCGTGCATTGAAAGCAGCATCTTACCACTTTAAACAGCCATGGCTCTCCCCGCAAGCATTCTGGGAACGGTAGTTTTCTAAGAGTGGTTAGGAGAACCCATTTTCTCCCTCTTAGCAGACCTGAGATTTCCAGAGTGCTTTAGCAACCAATCCCTCTTCCCAGGGCACTCTGGGAGTTGTAGTTCTGCGAAGGGAGTAGGGGTCTTGTGTTAACGCTCGGCAGCTTTTTAACAAACTACAGCTCCCAGGATTCCTTGGGGGAAGCCATGGCAGTGATGGGATGATACTTTCAATGTATGGTTCAGATGGGAGCCTTAGTTGCGTTCATTCATTTCAGCTCACCTACTCCTAGTGAAAAAGGGATGCGGGTGGCGCTGTGGGTTAAACCACAGAGCCTAGGGCTTGCTGATCAGAAGGTCGGTGGTTTGAATCCCTGCGACAGGGTGAGCTCCTGTTTCTCGGTCCCTGCTCCTGCCAACCAAGCAGTTCGAAAGCATGTCAAAGTGCAAGTAGATAAGTAGGTACCGCTCTGGCAGAAAGGTAAACGGCGTTTCCATGCGCTGCTCTGGTTTGCCAGAAGCGGCTTAGTCCTGCTGGCCACATGACCCGGAAGCTGTACGCCGGCTCCCTCGGCCAGGAAAGTGAGATGAACGCCGCAACCCCAGAGTCATCCGCGACTGGACCTAATGATCAGGAGTCCCTTTACCTTTACCTTACTCCTAGTGAAACTTAGTTGAATATGACCTGATGTTTTCATTTCTGTTCCTGGGATGTGTTTTTCTATTCTCTGCAATGGCTGGCAGCAGCTGTCCTGGGTTCCAAACGAGGGTCTCTCTCCCAGACCTACCCTTTGATCGAAGCTGGGGCCTTCTGCATGTGGGGCACACGCTCTGGGTCAGGAGCGAGCCCCACCCCTGCTGGGAGACCAGGGAGAAGACATTCCAGGTTGCTGTGACTCCCAGCAGCCTCGTTTCACATGGCTGATGGCCAGGGATGCTGTGAGCTGTAGTGCAAACACTTCTGGAGGGCATCAGGTTGGGAAAGGCTGCTCTAGGCTTCGGGGCAGGGAGCTAATGCATGGATAGGCAAACTTGTTGTTGTTTAGTTGTTTAGTTGTGTCCGACTCTTCGTGACCCCCTGGACCAGAGCACACCAGGCACTCCTGTCTTCCACTGCCTCCCGCAGTTTGGTCAAACTCATGTTCGTAGCTTCGAGAACACTGTCCCACCATCTCGTCCTCTGTCGTCCCTTCTCCTTGTGCCCTCCATCTTTCCCAACATCAGGGTCTTTTCCAGGGAGTCTTCTCTTCTCATGAGGTGACCAAAGTATTGGAGCCTCAGCTTCAGGATCTGTCCTTCCAGTGAGCACTCTGGGCTGATTCCCTTCAGAATGGATAGGTCTGATCTTCTTGCAGTCCATGGGACTCTCAAGAGTCTCCTCCAGCACCAGAATTCAAAAGCATCCATTCTTTGGCAATCAGCCTTCTTTATGGTCCAGCTCTCACTTCCATACAACACTACTGGGAAAACCATAGCTTGAGCTAGACGGACCTTTGTTGGCAAGGTGATGTGTCTGCTTTTTAAGATGCTGTTTAGGTAGGCAAACTAAGGCCTTCTAAATCTGGCCTGTGGACAGTCTGGGAATCAGCATGTTTTTACATGAGTAGAATGTGTCCTTTTATTTCAAATGCATCTCTGGGTTATTTGTGGGGCATAGGAATTGGTTCATTTCCACCCCAGAATTAGAGTCCGGCCCCCCACGAGGTCTGAGGGACAGTGGACCGGCCCCCTGCTTAAAAAGTTTGCTGACCCCTGAGCTAACGCACCACGTCCCTTGGTTTCCCTGTGGGGGTGTGGGGGTGGTGATGATTTCCTCTCTCCTCCCTCCTTCCTTTGTTGATGTTCATCCCAAGACGTCTTAAGGCTCCGAGACGGTTAAGCTGCCCTTAATCTCTCAGTGGTGTCTAATTGATTGCCTTGGTGCGCATCATGTGAGCCCCGCACCCCACGGGCTGCGCATAATTCTCCTCGCCATCATCTGATGATTGCGCCAGGCCCTTGGTGGCAAGTCCGTTAGCTTTCCGTGGGGCTGTGATTTCACGGCACCGCAAGCATTTTGCTCGCTAAAGGCCTTACAACTCCCTGGTCCTGAATGGGGTAACTGTGCCCCTGAAGGACCAGGTGCGCAGCCTGGGAGTCATTTTGGACTCACAGATGTCCATGGAGACGCAGGTCAATTCTGTGTCCAGGGCAGCTGTCTACCAGCTCCATCTGGAATGCAGGGTGAGACCCTCCCTGCCCGCAGACTGTCTGGCCAGAGTGGTGCATGCTCTGGTTATCTCCTGCTTGCACTACCGCAATGCGCTCTATGTGGGGCTACCTTTGAAGGTGACCCGGAAACTACAACTAATCTAGAATGTGGCAGCTAGACTGGTGACTGGGAGCGGCCGCCGGGACCACATACACCAGTCCTGAAAGACCTACATTGGCTCCCAGTACATTTTCGAGCGCAATTCAAAGTGTTGATGCTGACCTTGAAAGCCCTAAAAGGCGTTTTTGTTTTCGAGGCTTTTTCGGTTAATTTGTTTTTGTGACTGTGTGGAACCCAGTTCAGCTACTGATTGATTGTGTGACTGCAGTACATTGTTTATTGCTTTCATTTTATGGATCAGTGGTTTCGTTAGATAGTAAAATTCATGTTAACTTGCTGTTTTAGGGGTTGTTTTTAAAAGTCTGGAACGGATAAATCCATTTTGCATTGCTTTCTATGGGGAAGCGCGCCTTGGTTTTGGAACGCTTTGGTTTTGGAACTGGCTTCTGGAACGGATTAAGTTTGAGAACCAAGGTACCACTGTATATCTAACGTCCGAAAGGTATCTTTTTAAAGGACAGGGCCAGTCCTTCGTTGCAACCTGGGAAACTGCGATTTCCCAAAGCTCCCTGTTCTTGTGTACACACAGCAGTGCAGAGAAACCTCTGTGGAGCTATTCTGATCCCTTTGGAGGAATGTTCTGTACATAGCAGAGTGGTGTCAAATTCCTAGGGGCTCACCATATTAGCAGATTTTTAATCCCCCCCCCCAAGAGTTGTGGGCCACTTTCAAGGCTGAGTTACAGGGTTATCAAGACAAGGATTAGCCGCCTGAGAAACAGTTTCTATCCAAATGCGATTTTGGTTTTAAATGCAATGTAAGGAGTCTCTATGGGAGTATATTGTATTTTAAAAATATCAGAGTTTTTAGGGGGCTAACCAGGTTGGGATAGCTGGGATAGCAGGCTTGTTGGTTTTGAAGGCCTTATGTAGATTTTTTTTTCCAGTTTCGTTGTTCTGTATGGGACAATGATAATAAAGATTATCTTTTTCAACCAATTTTTTTTATTAATTTCCAAATTTTTAACAACTACAACATAACACATAAAACAAAACATATGAAAAACAAACATAGAAAATTTCTTCCAATCAAAATCCAAGCTGATTTCCATTGTTAAGTGACTTCCTCAAATCCTTCCTAACTGATTTTCATTAAATCTCATTTTAGCAATTTTCCAATATTCATTTTCTAATATAATTAACTAGTTCAAATTACTAACTTCCTTTCTTTTCATCATAGTCTCAGTGACAATAAAGATTATCGAATCGTATCGTATTTTTCCGTGTATAAGACTAGGTTTTCCCCCCTTAAAAATAATGTCAAAAATGTGGGGGCGTCTTATAGATGGGAAAATACGGTAACTTCCAGCATTTATCTGACAGCCATTCTGTCTCCCTTTCCAGACTTCCCCAAAGAACTGGAGCCCAAGGCTGACCCACATCGGAGGGGGTCTCTCTGCGACCGGCACTGCGCTGCCGTCAGCAACACCCACGGGGACGTGGGCGACCTCCATTCGGGGTCCCACCAACTCATGCATGGCATCCTGACCCCCAGGATACTGCCAGGTAAGGTGTGGGGGTGGAAACGGGAGCTTCTATTGTAAAAGGTAAAGGGACCCCTGACCATTAGGTCCAGTCGTGGCCGACTCTGGGGTTGCGGTGCTCATCTCGCTTTATTGGCCGAGGGAGCCGGCGTACAGCTTCTGGGTCATGTGGCCACCATGACTAAGCCGCTTCTGGTGAACCAGAGCAGCGCACGGAAACGCCGTTTACCTTCCCGCCAGAGTGGTACCTATTTATCTACTTGCACTTTGAGGTGCTTTTGAACTGCTAGGTTGGCAGGAGCAGGGACCGAGCAATGGGAGCTCACCCCGTCGCGGAGATTCGAACCGCCAACCTTCTGATCGGCAAGCCCTGGGCTCTGTTGTGGATTTCATGCTCTTTATTCAGCTCATCGTAGTGAGGAATGAAAGTTTCCCCGAAATGTCTGCTTTATATACATTGTTTACACAATGGGCCCCACGTGATTGGCTAATTCTGGGATTCTCCCGTAGGCCAATCAGGCTGCGGATTCACTTCCACCCGGAGTTGGATTGGGTGGCTCCTGTGGACCAATCAGACTGCTGCATTCTGGATCCCATTGTTCTAGGACCAATCAGACTGCTGCATTCTGGATCCTATCGTTCTTGGACCAACCAGACTGCTGCATTCTGGATCCTATTGCTCTAAGACAAATCAGACTGCTGCATTCTGGATCCTATTGTTCTGGGGCCAACCAGACTGCTGCATTCTGGATCCTATCATTCTAGGACCAACCAGACTGCTGCATTCTGGATCTTTTCGTTCTAGGACCAACCAGACTGCTGCATTCTGGATCCTTTGTTCTAGGACCAACCAGACTGCTGCATTCTGGATCCTATTGTTCTAGGACCAATCAGACTGCTGCATTCTGGATCCTTTCCTTCTAGGACCAATCAGATTGCTGCATTCTGGACCCTATTGTTCTAGTACCAACCAGACTGCTGCATTCTGGATCCTATTGTTCTAGGACCAATCAGACTGCTGCATTCTGGATCCTATTCAACTCAGTACATAACAATACCCCTGACATGTCCTGATGCCTCTGCCCGCTTCCTCCCTAGTGTTTTCGAACCCTTCCTGCTGCCCCCACCACTCTGAGGAAGTGCCGACATGCGATGGCTGCCTGGTCAAGACCACCCTCACCGCAGAGAATGAGGTCGAGGCTCACAAGCTCTCCAACAATTACAAGGTGAGTTCCTGGCAGGGAGAGGAGGGCGGGCGATGGCAGGGGGGGGGCAGAGAGGAACGGAGCCCTGTGTGCCCATTTCAATTCCTGGCAATGGAGTTGAGAGATGCCCTAACCTGGGGAGAAAACAGCAAAGACCTGATGAAGAGAGCACAGCACAGGTTATATTTCCTGAGAATCCTCCGGGAAAACAATCTCTCAAAGGACCTGTTGATGGCATTTTACCATTGTACTGTGGAGAGTGTATTAACTTATGGTCTGTGTGTGTGGTTTGGGAGCTTCACGGTCAGGAGAAAAACAACGCTGTCCAGGGTTGCAAAGACTGTGGAGAGAATAATTGGGTGCCCTCTTCCCACCTTGGATCAAATCTATGCTTCCAGGTGCCATAAGAAAGCTGCAGAGATAGCGCAGGATAGTGCACACCCCGGAAATGATCTCTTTCAGCTTCTGCCGTCTGGAAGAAGGTCCAGGGTTATAAAGACTAGGACTAGCCGCCTGAGAAACAGTTTCTACCCAAATGCGATTTTGGTTTTAAACGCAGTGTAAGGTAGTCTCTGTGGGAGTATGTTGTATTTAATTATGACGTATCAGAGTTTCTTAGGGGATTAACCAGGCTGGGATAGCAGGCTAGTTGGGTTTTGAATGTCTTAGGTAGATTTTTCAATTTCGTTGTTCTGTATGGGACGATGGCAATAAAGATGATCGTATCATAGATCCGGCACAACCGCGAGGTGAGGTGTGGCAGTTGCCTCAGGCGGCAGATCCAGTGTCCAGGGACCACACTGCTCCTGCCCCCCTTCTCTCTAGCCTCCTTTTTCTCCCTCTGTCGCCTTGAGCTTGCATGGGGGGGTGGGGCTGCAGAAAAAGAGGAGAAGTTGAGGGGGGTGGCATTTTTTGTTTCGCCTCCAGCGGCAAAATGTCCTTGCTGCCATTGTTTCTGTCCGATCCCGCAAGCTCTTCTTATTAATTTATTTCTCAAAATATATACACCACTTGGTTGCAAACAGCAACAGCAGCAGCAATCCTCAAGGTGGTTTGCATAATGATCAAGCAGGAAGGTTGAGGGGAAATGGCAACAGCATAATAATAATAATAATAATAATAATAATAATAATTTTATTATTTATACCCCTGCCCATCTTACAGCACATATAAAAAATGGTAAAACTTCAGACATTAAAAACGTCCCAGTACAGGGCTGCCTTCAGATGTCTACTAAAAGTCAAAGACAGTGGTACCTCGGGATGCGAACAGAATCCGTTCCGGAGCCCCGTTCGCATCCTGAATAGAACGTAAGACACGTCTGCGGGTCACATTTTGCCACTTCCGCGCATGCGTGCGACGTCATTTTGAGCGTCTGCATGAGCAGCGAAACCTGGAAGTAACGCACTCCGTTATGCCACGGAGCATAACTTGAAAACGCTCAACCTGAAGCACATTCAACCCGAAGTCTGACTGTAGTTTTTCCCCCCTTGACATCTGGTGGGAGGGCGTTCCACAGGGCAGGCGCCACCACCAAGAAGGCCCTCTGTCTGGTTCCCTGAAACCTCACTTCTCGCAGGGAGGGAACCGCCAGAAGGCCCTCAGTGCTGGACCTCAGTGTCCGGGCAGAACGATGGGGGTGGAGACGCTCCTTCAGGTCTACTGGGCCGAGGCCGTTTAGGGCTTTCAAGGTCAGCACCAACACTTTGAATTGTGCTCGGAAACGTACTGGGAGCCAGTGTAGGTCTTTCAAGTGTTATATGGTCTCGGTTGCCACTCCCAGTCACCAGTCCAGCTGCCGCATTCTGGATTAGTTGTAGTTTCCTGGTCACCTTCAAAGGTAGCCCCACATAGAGTGCATTGCAGTGGTCCAAGCAGGAGATAACCAGAGCATGCACCACTCTGGGGAAACAGGTGTGGTCTCAGCCTGCTTACCACATGGAGCTGCTAGACAAACATGGACTAAAATGACCTCTACTTTTCTGCGCAGCGGGGTAGGTTTTTGGTTTTCTGCTCTTTCCTGGAGGCCCCACCCAAGTCTGCTGAGTGGTCCAGGGTCCAGTTTGAGTAGATTGAGAACAATGGGGTGCAGTTTAAGTAAGGCGAAAACTGAGAGGGACCAGAGACCCAGATAATTGAGTTTTTGGATTCTGTAGGTTAGCAGTGGGGAACTCTCAGCTCATGCACCTGGTGACTTTGAGACTGGATTACTGCAATGGACCTGGTGGGTTCAGCTGCCCTTGGGTCTGGTTCAGACGCTCCAGCTGGTGCAGAATGCTGCGTCCAAATTGCTGACAGAAGCTTCTTGTTGAGAACAGCTGACACGATTGTTAAAACAGCTGCATTGACCGTCCATCTGCTACCCAGCTGGATTCAAGGTTCATGTATTAATTCAGAGACTGCCAGAACCCTGATATCCTAGCCTGATTATCTGCAAGAGCATCTCGGGTTATTCCCCTACATTGGTGAGGCTCTTTTAACAACAACGACAACAAGAAACTGAGCCTTTAGCGTCGCTGGCCCGGTCCTGTGGAACTCTCTGCCACTGGAGATTCAGCAGACGCCGTCTGTGCCAACTTTTAAACGCCCGCTGAAACCTTTTCTGTTTCTCAAGGCCTACGTAGGCAATTAAGAGTGCACACCCCACAGTGGTCTTACTGCTGTTTGCTTTTGCTTTTAACTTGTTTTTAAGCTTTTACTCTGTTGTGAACAATGTTGCTATATTTCTTTGATACGGCGGTACATAAATATTTTTTATAAATAAATAAATGAGGTTTTTTTGGGGGGAGCAGGTTAGTTTCCCCTGCTTGCCTCATATCTTGGGTTCTACAAATGCTAGAAACTTAACTCTTTATTTGAAAAAAATAAAGCCGGGGTTCTCGAGATCACGATTCATCAACCGGGGGGCGGGGGGCAGGGCAGTATCTCCCTTTGGCTTCCTGCAGACATTCATGGGAACATCACTTTCAAACAGCCGTGGCTTCCCCGCTCAAGAGTCCCAGAAATTGTAGTTTGAGAACCTAGAACCTAGAACTATGGTTCCTAGAAAGGGCTTGGTGATGCAACGTAGCTTTAAAAGGTAAAGGGACCCCTGACCATTAGGTCCAGTCGTGACCGACTCTGGTGTTGTGGCGCTCATCTCACTTTACTGGCCAAGGGAGCCGGCGTACAGCTTCCGGGTCATGTGGCCAGCATGACCAAGCCGCTTCTGGCGAACCAGAGCAGCACACAGAAACGTCGTTTACTTTCCCGCCGGAGTGGTACCTATTTATCTACTTGCACTTTGACGTACTTTCGAACTGCTAGGTTGGCAGGAGCAGGGACCAAGCAACAGGAGCTCACCCTGTCGCGGGGATTCAAACCGCCGACCTTCTGATCGGCAAGTCCTAGGCTCTGTGGTTTAACCCACAGTGCCCCCCGTGTCCCTAACGGAGCTTTAAGTACCTTTAATAGATGCCCCTGTAACAGACGACCTCTTTCTCCCTCTTGCAGTTTGGCTTTAAGAAATGGAAGAGCCACGTCACAGCCAGGCCCTGGGAAGACCGCTCGGAAATCGTGAAGGAGCTGTACTCTGACCTGAACATAATTAAAAGCCCTGCAGGTAAAAAATAGAAATAAATACCTTGCCTAACAATCAGCTGGACATAAACATCAAGAAGGGCTTGGTGTTTTTTAAAGAGGCCAATGCTTCTGTATCTTGCTGAAGGACGGACTTCTTGGATGAAACTTTTACCCCACTTTCTCCATTGAACGCTCCCATTTAAAAAAATACGTGGGGAAAAGTGCAAATAAAACTCTGCTGAAAGATCTCAAATGCTAGTAGAATTGTGAAGGTACAACATCATCAACAACAACAATAATAATATTTATACACCACTCATCTAGCTAAGTTTCCCCAGCTGCTCTGGGTGGCTTCTAGCAAAATATTAAAATACAATAATTCATCAAATATTAAAAGCTTCCATAAATAGGGCTGCCTTAAAATGGCTACTAAAAGTCAGATAGTTGTTTATTTCCTTGACATCTAATGGGAGGGTGTTCCACAGGGCAGGCGCCACCACCGAGAAGGCCCTCTGCCTGATTCCCTGCAACCTCGCTTCTCGTAGGGAGGGAACCGCCAGAAGGCCCTCGGCGCTGGACCTCAGTGTCCAGCCTGGACGATGTGGGTGGAGACACTCCTTCAGGTCTACTGTTCTGAGGCCATTTAGGGCTTTCAAGGTCAGCACCAACACTTTGAATTGTGCTTGGAAACGTACTGGGAGCCAGTGAAGATCTTTCAGGACCGGTGTTATATGGTCTCGGCGGCTGCTCCCAGTCACCAGTCTAGCTGCCGCATTCTGGATTAGTTGTAGTTTCCGGGTCACCTTCAAAGGTAGCCCCACATAGAGCGCACTGCAGTAGTCCAAGCGGGAGATAACCAGAGCATGCACCACTCTGGCGAGACAGTCTGCGGGCAGGGAGGGTCTCAGCCTGCGTACCAGATGGAGCTGGTACACAGCTGCCCTGGACACAGAATTGACCTGCTCCTCCATGGACAGCTGTGAGTCCAAAGATCATCCACTCTGCCCCTCTGCCAATGCAGAGAATCCACAGCTATATCTACCCTCATAGGTTGGCCATCTGGCCTCTGCTTCAAATCCTTGACTGATGAAGAGTCCACCTCGTCCCAAGGCAACCTCTTCCTCCAAACTGCTAGGAAGCTCTTCCTAGTGCTTAGTTGAAATCCTCAAACATGAGTTAAGCACTGGGCAAATGTTCTCTGGAGAGTTTTAATTATTTGAGGGCCAGTACTGGAAAATTCCACTGTCCTGTAGCAACCCGAAAAGGTCTCTACCTGCATATATAGTTAAAAGTAGTATCCTACAACTTTAAACAGTCATGGTTTCCCCCAAAGAACCCTGGGAACTGTTCATGCTTTCCTTGAAGACCCAATTCTGCCCACAGAATTACAATTGCTGTAATAAGTCAAATGTGAAAGAAGTATTTCACCAGTACAGTGGTACCTCGGGTTACATACGCTTCAGGTTACATACGCTTCAGGTTACAGACTCCGCTAACCCAGAAATAGTGAAAATAAAAAAATCCTTCCAGTAGCACCTTTAAGACCAACTAAGTTAGTTCTTGGTATGAGCTTTCGTGTGCAAGCACACTTCTTCAGATACACTGAAACAGAAGTTGCCAGATCCTTCTATATAGTGAGAAGGTGGGGAGGGGTATTACTCAGAAGGGTGGTAGGAATGGGAGATAGCTGAGATGAGCCTGCTGACGACTCTTAACGACTGTAATAGGTCTTACAGGAAAAGGCAAGGGGTGAGAAGGTGAGAAATGGCTTAGTCATGTATAATGGGATAAGAATCCAATGTCTTTGTTCAAACCAGGTGTCTCCATGGTTTTAAGTTTGGTAATGAGTTGCAATTCAGCAGCTTCTCTTTCCAGTCTATTTCTGAAATTCCTTTGTAGTAAAACAGCTACTTTGAGATCTTGTATAGAATGTCCTGGGAGATTGAAGTGTTCTCCTACTGGTTTCTCTGTTTTGTGATTCTTGATGTCAGATTTATGTCCATTTATTCTTTGGCGTAAGGTTTGGCCTGTTTGTCCAATATAGAGAGCTGAAGGACACTGTTGGCATTTGATGCCATTCACAATGTTAGATGATGAGCAATTGAATAGTCCCGAGATGGTATGTGTGATGTTGTTGGGGCCAGTAATGGTGTTGTCCGGGTGTATGTGGCAGCAAAGTTGGCATCTGGGTTTATTGCAGGCTCTGGTGCCAGTGTCCGTGTTAAGTCTGGTTGTAGTATTATTGTGGGTTAGGAGTTGTTTAAGATTGGGTGGCTGTCTGTAGGCAATGAAAGGTCTTCCTCCCAGAGCTTGAGAAAGAGAACTGTCATTGTCCAGGAGAGGTTGTAGATCTCTGATGATGCGTTGTACTGTTTTAACTTGGGAGCTGTATGTGATGACTAGAGGTGTTCTGTTATTTTCTTTTTTGGGTCTGTCTTGCAGCAAGTTCTCTCTGGGTATAAGTCTGGCTCTGTTGATCTGTTGTCTAACTTCATCTGCTGGGTATAAAAAATACAGGATGGGCGCATAGACACCACCTTATACCGTAAACCAACTGACCGACAAACATATCTACATGCCTCTAGCTACCATCCCAAACATACCAAACAGTCCATTGTATATAGCCAGGCACTACGTTACAGCCGCATCTGTTCCAATTCTACAGACAGAGACTCCCACCTAAGAGATCTACAGCAAACCTTTTCAGAACTAAAATACCCAGCAGATGAAGTTAGACAACAGATCAACAGAGCCAGACTTATACCCAGAGAGAACTTGCTGCAAGACAGACCCAAAAAAGAAAATAACAGAACACCTCTAGTCATCACATACAGCTCCCAAGTTAAAACAGTACAACGCATCATCAGAGATCTACAACCTCTCCTGGACAATGACAGTTCTCTTTCTCAAGCTCTGGGAGGAAGACCTTTCATTGCCTACAGACAGCCACCCAATCTTAAACAACTCCTAACCCACAATAATACTACAACCAGACTTAACACGGACACTGGCACCAGAGCCTGCAATAAACCCAGATGCCAACTTTGCTGCCACATACACCCGGACAACACCATTACTGGCCCCAACAACATCACACATACCATCTCGGGACTATTCAATTGCTCATCATCTAACATTGTGTATGGCATCAAATGCCAACAGTGTCCTTCAGCTCTCTATATTGGACAAACAGGCCAAACCTTACGCCAAAGAATAAATGGACATAAATCTGACATCAAGAATCACAAAACAGAGAAACCAGTAGGAGAACACTTCAATCTCCCAGGACATTCTATACAAGATCTCAAAGTAGCTGTTTTACTACAAAGGAATTTCAGAAATAGACTGGAAAGAGAAGCTGCTGAATTGCAACTCATTACCAAACTTAAAACCATGGAGACACCTGGTTTGAACAAAGACATTGGATTCTTATCCCATTATACATGACTAAGCCATTTCTCACCTTCTCACCCCTTGCCTTTTCCTGTAAGACCTATTACAGTCGTTAAGAGTCGTCAGCAGGCTCATCTCAGCTATCTCCCATTCCCACCACCCTTCTGAGTAATACCCCTCCCCACCTTCTCACTATATAGAAGGATCTGGCAACTTCTGTTTCAGTGTATCTGAAGAAGTGTGCTTGCACACGAAAGCTCATACCAAGAACTAACTTAGTTGGTCTTAAAGGTGCTACTGGAAGGATTTTTTTATTTTGACTATGGCAGACCAACACGGCTACCTATCTGTAACTGGAACCAGAAATAGTGCTTCAGGTTAAGAACTTTGCTTCAGGATGAGAACAGAAATTGCGCGGTGGTGGCAGCAGTGGGAGGCCCCATTAGCTAAAGTGGTGCTTCAGGTTAAGAACGAATTAAGTACTTAACCTGAGGTACCACTGTATTATTCTAAGTTGATTAAAGGTCAAGTAATCTCTTTTTTCAAAAAACAAAACAAAGCACACACACAGATGAATACTTACAGAGATAGCGTTTACCAAAGATTAAGACTCTCAAAGACAAATAATGAATGACCCTGTAGCTGTTCAATAATTATGTGATGCCATCAAAAAAGTTCAGAATGGAAAGGTACTGGACCAGAAGGACTGTTGACTTCTTACCATAAGTCTTTTGAAGATGTACTTTTACAACCCTTTCAATGGACAATGGACAATATTTTACAGAGCGGTAAGATTCCAGATTGTCAGAGAGAGGTCAACTTGCAGCTGCTGGGAGAGATCATCAGGGGGTTTGGGCTGGGTGTTCATCAGTATGCAGATGATACCCAGCTCCACCTCTCCTTTAAATCAGACCCAGTGAAGGCAGTGAAGGTCCTGTGTGAGTGTCTGGAGGCGGTTGGAGGATGGATGGCGGCTAACAGATTGAGGTTGAATCCTGACAAGACAAAAGTACTGTTTTTGGGGGACAGGGGGCAGGCAGGTGTGGAGGATTCCCTGGTCCTGAATGGGGTAACTGTGTCCCTGAAGGACCAGGTGCACAGCCTGGGAGTCATTTTGGACTCACAGCTGTCCATGGAGGCACAGGTCAAATCTGTGCCCAGGGCAGCTGTTTACCAGCTCCATCTGGTATGCAGGATGAGACCCTCCCTGCCCGCGGACTGTCTCGCCAGAGTGGTGCATGCTCTGGTTATCTCCCGCTTGGACTACTGCAATGCGCTCTACGTGGGGCTACCTTCTTGGTAGCAGCACCCGTCCTGTGGAACTCCCTCCCACCAGATGTCAAAGAGAACAACAACTACCAGAGTTTTAGCAGACATCTGAAGGCAGCCCTGTTTAGTGAAGCTTTTAATGTTTGATGTATTACAGTATTTTAATATTTTTTGGGAAGCCGCCCAGAGTGGCTGGGGAAGCCCAGCCAGATGGGCGGGATATAAATAATAAATTATTATTATATTATTATAATTATTACACTTATACCTATAGAGTCTCAGGACTTGACTTTTTCCTTACTGAACAATGATTATAAGTTACTTACATCAATTTTGTCAGAAAGGTTAAAAAAGATTTTGGAGGATTCAAGTCATCATGATCACTGTGAATTCCTGCCTAAAAGACAGTTAAGATATAATGTCAGAAATATATTGGATGCTTTGGAATATCTGAATTGCCACAAGAAACGAGCTGCTTTGATTTTTTTGGATGCAGAAAAAGCCTTTGACAAGGTGAATTGGGTATTTTTGTTTAAAGCACTGCAGGAAATGAACTTTGGTGATAACTTTATTAAATGGGTAAAAATGATTTACAAATCACAGATAGCCCAGATAATTGTTAATGGGAGATTGACAAAACCCTGTGAGATAACAGAAGGGGACAAAGCAAAAGTGTCCATTGGCCCCATTACCTTTCATTCTGGTCTTGGAAGTCTTGGAAGATGCGAGAATTATGGGAATAAAGATTGAAAAAGAAAGTTATGGGCCTTTGCTGATGACCTGATATTAGTTCTGGGAAATTTGCTGCAGGGAATGGAGATTCTTATGAAGTAAATGATTTTGGTATGTTAGCAGGCTTAAAGGTTAATGACCAGAAAACAAAAATATTAACAAAGAATATGACAACAGAAGATCAGAACGTTTTGATGGAGAAAAGAGGGTTTCCAAATCAAAAATTAAAATACTTGGGTACTACTATGACAAGTATGAATTGTGTGTTGTTTCAAAATAGCTATGTTAAGACATGGGCCGAAATCAAAAAGAGATACGTCAAGATGGGAGATGCTAAAATTATCGTTGTTGGGTAGAATCTCAGTGATAAAGATGAATGTTCTGCCTAGAATGACGTTTTTATTTCCAACAATACCTACTTCGACTATTCACCGTTTCAACAATGGCAAAAAGATTTATCTAAAATTCTATGGCCGTGGGGGCGGGGATGACCGAGAGTCAAAATTAAAGCATTGCAGGATTCAAAGAAAAGGGGAGGGTTGGGTTTACCTGACCTGAAATTGTATTTTGTGGCTTCTTGTTTGGTGTGGATGAAGGAGGGGGTGACACTGAAAAACAAGAGACTCTAGAACTTAGAAGCACATGATTTAAGGTTTGAATGGCGTGGATATTTGTGGGGCAGTAAAGTCAAAGCTGATGTGGATTTCAAAAATCTGATTAAGAATTTGGAATAAATATGAACCTAGAATATGTCCAAAGACACCCGAATGGATTTCGCCACAAGAAGCTTTTCATAGAAAAGAGGAGGTTGGTAAAGAGAAACCGCTAACTTATCAAGAGTTATTAGAGTGGAGTCAAGAAGGTTGTAAAATTAAAACAAGGGGAAAGTTAACAGTGGAAGGTTATCGTTTCCAGCGGTTTTCTCATTTACGACTAGCGAGAGATTTAAGTTGGATGAAAAGACTTTTTGGTGAAGGTCCCCTCCTCTCTCCTGTGCGTCCTTGATGCCTTAACCTCCAAAGTTCTCTGCGTCTGAAGGAAGGGGACGTGGGAAATGCGAGTCTGGGATAGCCTTTGTGTGTTTTAAAAAACGAATCTTCTACCTAGGCTCTATGCTGACATGTGGAAACCTTTTCTACCTCCTCTGTTTCGGATGGTGGCTGTCCTTGCTCTACGTCCTGGTCTCCGTCCTGATGTTCCTCACCATCCTGGGGGTACCCTACGGTGAGTTCAGGGGCCTTAGCATAAAATTGTAGAATTGGGACCTCAGGGTCATCTAGTCCAACCCCAGGAATCTCAGAGCATACGAAAAGCAGTTGCGGCTGCGCTCATGTTCAAGATCCAGTTTCGGGGGGAGGGAGGGACTGAAGAGGCAAAAGCAATGGATGAGTGGAAAATTCAGGACAGGTATGTTTGTAAGAACTCATTTGTCTAGTGGGGAAGCGTTTGGACTTTGGAACTACCTGCCAATTGATACAACGCAGGCACATATGTTGGATGTTGATGTCTGTTTTAACTGATTTGAATATTTTAACATTTTGGCCAATGATTGTACAGTGGTACCTCTCGTTGCGGACACGATCTGTTCTGGGGTGCCATTCGCACCCTGGAAAGTCCGCAACTAGAGCGGCGCTTCTGCGCAAGCGAGGAGAGCAACTGAGCGCTTCTGCACATGTGCAAAGCGCACAGAACGCTTCTGTGCGTGTGTGCAAGGCGAAATCCGGATTATACACTTCTGGGTTTGCCGTGTGCGCAAGGCGAAAAGACGCAACATGAACCTAACGCAACACAAGGCATGACTGTATTCTTTTATTCTTTTTCTAAACAGCTTCGAGGTTTTTTTTTTAATTTAAAAAATATCTATCAAGAAGTACATACATTTTATGAAATAGGTAATTTTTTAAAAAAGGAAATCTGCCCCAGAAAGCCAGAGCTAATGTGACTAGTAGCCTAATTTTTGCCTTAGTGGCTGGGAATAGTCAGGCTAACCTAATGCGATGTAGCTGATTTTTCTGTGAGGAAAAGCCTGAGACTTGCATGCACCACGCCCATTATCCCAGATGGGATCTTGCCAGTGGCGGCTAGTGGCTGTTGGGAGTCGTAGTATGGAAGGCAGAGCGCCCGGTCAGGGACAGATCTACTGTGAAACAAATCAAGCTGAACTGTCTGGTCGACCCAATTTGAATCGCAGAACTCAAATGGATTAATTTTGGGTGGTATGAATTCTGTCAATCCCGGAGTTTGAGATTGTCGGAATATTTTGTAAAATGTGCTTCGCTTAGTAGGTGTTTCAGCTGAAAGATTCTATCGACTGTGGTCTTTTCTCAGTTTCATTTCATCATTCTAGGATACATCCTGCATGTCTAGAACATTCCCCACATTTTCATCCCACCAACATAACTCAAAAACTATAAATCACAGGACGTTTTTATTCAACCCAGTGACTTCGGCACATGAGATAATTCAGTACAGTGGATGCTCAGGTTGCGAACATGATCCATGCGGGAGGCACGTTCGCAACCCGCAGCGCACGCGTGGGTTGCGATTCAGCGCTTCTGCGCATGCACAAAGCATGATTTAGCGCTTATGCGCATGCGCAAGCGCCAAAACCGGGAAGTAACCCTTTCCAGTACTTCCGGGTTTGGTGCCGTGTGCAACCCGAAATCGCACAACCCGAAGCGTCTGTAACCCAAGATATGACTGTACAGCCATTTTAATCAAAATCTGAGATGTAGTTGTTAATTTTCTGAAAAATAAACATGCTGATCCCTTGTGGGGCAACCCCAGTGAAGAAGGTCAAAGGGTTCCCCAGACCACATTGCTGGTTGAGAAGGGGGGGCGGGTCATGACCGTTGGAGCTCCAGGGACCCCCCCAAAACTTAGAATAATAGGCGGAGCCAGCAAATTCTGATTTTTGTCCCTGTCCTCTTCCTTGATGCATTCTGCAAGGGGCAACCCTGAGATTTAAGGAGAAGAGGAAGATGGCAACAAGAACCATCCCCTGGGCTGGTTTAAATTAAGAAGGAAAGTGGGGGGCACGGGGTTGCTGGCCGAAGGCAGAGGACCGAGGTTGGTGGGGGGCAGTGCCCCATTTGCCTAATGGATCTTGCCCCAGCCTACAGAAAGGGGTAGCTTCGGCTGGGGAGGGCGGGATATAAATAAAATTTATTATTATTTATTCTTATTCTTATTCTTATTCTTATTCTTATTCTTATTCTTATTCTTATTCTTATTCTTATTCTTATTTCTTTGCTCCGGGACCTCACCTGTCTTTCTCCCCTCTGCAGGTAAGCTGTGTTGGAAACTTGCGGGATATTTCCTCTGGCCGTTTGGGAAAGTCATTCAAAAGGTAGGAGACCCAAACGGAAGCTGGCAGCCGTCTGTCCAGGACACAGCCTGCAGCCGTTGATTTTTGCAGAACAGCGACTTCGGGCATTTTTGAGAGGTGCCGGCCAATAATGGCGGCTGAGGAAGCTGCGTGTCTTTAGGGCAGAGGTTGAGGGAAGAGGGGGGCCGTGGCTTGTGAGATGAAACCTGCCTGCTCCTCTGGGGTGGGGGGTGATTTCGGTCCTCGCCTTACGGTCACTTCTGGAAAGAATATGCAGGACGAAATGCAGCCGGCCTTTGAATAATAATAATAATTTATTATTTATACCCTGCCCATCTGGCTGAGTTCCCCAGCCACTCTGGGCGGCTTCCAATCAAGTGTTAAAAACAATACAGCATTAAATATTAAAAACTTCCCTAAACAGGGCTGCTTTCAGATGTCTTTTAAAGAGAAGATAGCTGCTTATTTCCTTCACATCTGAAGGGAGGGCGTTCCACAGGGCGGGTGCCACCACCGAGAAGGCCCTCTGTCTGGTTCCCTGTAACCTCACTTCTCGCAGGAAGGAAACCGCCAGAAGGCCCTCGGTTCTGGATCTCAGTGTCCGGGCAATATGATGGGGGTGGAGACGCTCCTTCAGGTATACAGGACCGAGGCCATTTGAAATGATGTTCACTTCTCCGAATTCTGTACTGCTGTTTAAAAAATTGCTTAGCCATGTGAAGATAGCAGTAGAAAAATACATGCGAGTGGAGGGGGGAGAGAATTGCTTACAAAAATACCGTATGTTCCGGCGTACAAGACGACTTTTTAGCCCTGGAAAATCACCCCAAAAGTCGGGGGTCGTCTTATACACCAGGAATACACATTGGGAAGTGAGCAGAGGTGCCCCTTCTGCTGTCGCTCCTCCTCCCTCCCCACAGAAGGGGACAGAAAATCCTTCCGAGCGCGGCGCTCGCCCGCCCGCCCACCAAACGCCTTGCCTTGGGCTGCTGCGATAGCAGAGGCAGCTGAGGGGTGCGCGATCTGCCCCTGGCGGCTCTCAAACTCTATAACTCTAAAACTCTAAAATTGAACAGCAAAAGTTGGGGGTCGTCTTATACTCCCAGTCACCTAATATGCCAGAATCTACGGTATGTTTATTAGAAGAAATGTGCAATGATAGCACATCTTTGTGAGGACTCTACCACCTCCAGCACAGACCACCTCGGATGCGGTTTTAAAACCTATACAGCTGTACCTTGGGAGTCAAACGGAATCCGTCCCGGAAGTCCGTTCGACTTCCAAAGGGTTCAGAAACCAAAACATGGCTTCCGATTGGCCGCAGGAAGCTCCTGCAGCCAATCGGAAGCCCCGTTGGACATTTGGCTTCCAAAACTACATTCAGAAACTGGAACACTCACTTCTGGGATTGCGGCATTTGGGAGCCAAAACGTTTGAGAACTAAGCTGTTGGAAAACAAAGATACGGCTGTGTTTAGTTTTGTTGTGCGTTGGCAAATCGCATTAAGTCTACAGTGGACGCTTGGGTTGCGAACGTGATCCATGTGGGATGCACGTTCGCAACCCACAGCAGTGCGTCTGCGCACACGTGGGTTGCGACCCGGCGCTTCTGCGCATGCACAACGCACAATTTAGTGCTTCTGCGCATGCGTGACCGCCAAAACCCAGAAGTAACCCATTCCGGTACTTCCAGGTTTTGGCGCATCCGTAACCCAAAAAAACACAACCTGAAGTGTCTGTAACCCGAGGTATGACTGTACAGTGGTACCTCGGGTTACATACGCTTCAGGTTACATACACTTCAGGTTACAGACTCCTCTAACCCAGAAATAGTGCTTCAGGTTAAGAACTTTGCTTCAGGATTAGAACAGAAATTGTGCTGCGGCGGCAGGAGGCCCCATTAGCTAAAGTGGTGCTTCAGGTTAAGAACAGTTTCAGGTTAAGTACGGACCTCTGGAACGAATTAAGTACTTAACCCAAGGTACCACTGTAATGTGAAAGGTGATTCATAATCTATTGTTGTTGTTGTTATTTTATTATTATAATATTTTCCCTAATGTATACATTTTTTGCAAACCGTTTCCCGCAGTAAAAATAATGTCTTGGGCTTTGATTTGGGAAGCACCCTTTCCCTCCCCTGACTTCTTTCTCAACTCCTGCATCTCGCAGACGAAAACTTACCACCGGAACTGCAACATGAAGTTCAGCAAATACGATGCCATTGCAGAAGTGAACGAGGTGAAGGAGACGACTCCCCTCGTCGCCCGCCAGGAGTCGGCTTGCGAGGATAGTGCAGCACACTGGGTAAGGTGGGGTGCTGCTTTCCTAGAATTGTAGAGTTCGAAGGGACCCCCCAAAGGCCATTTACTCCAGCCCCCTGGAATGCAGGAATCACAGCTCAAGAATCCTTAAAGGAGAGGGGGCAGACTCCCCCCCCCCACTGGAGGTTTTAAAACAGAGGTTGGAGAAAACGAGTGAGGTCCCAACTAAAAAAGAATGGCAACTGAAGCTGACGGAATATGCGCAGCTTGCAGACTTAACGTATAGAATAAGAGAACAAGAAAAAAACATAGGTTTAAAGAAGATTGGAAAACATTTGTTGAATATATGGGGGGAAATTGTTTAAAGTGGAGCCTCTGGATATGAATTTAATTTGTTCTGGAGGTCCATGCACACCCAGAAAATTTTTTAACCAGAGGCGCCGCTTTCGCGCATGTGCGTGGCACGATAAAGCGTTTCTGCGCATGCGTGAGTGGTGAAAGCCGGAAAAATACTTCTGGGTTTGCCACTTACGCAACCCAAAGTTTATATGACTCGAGAGTAACGTAACCTGAGGGTCTACTGTACATTTGAAAACGTTGGCAGCGTAAAGTTAAATTTAATAGTGTAAACAAGTTTGGATGGATGTAGTAATGGAATACAGTGGTACCTCGGGTTAAGAACTTAATTCATTCCAGAGGTCCGTTCTTAACCTGAAACTGTTCTTAACCTGAAGCACCACTTTAGCTAATGGGGCCTCCCACTGCCGCCATGCGATTTCTGTTCTCATCCTGAAGCAAAGTTATTAAACCAAGGTGCTATTTCTGGGTTAGCAGAGTCTGTTACCTGAAGCATCTGTAACCCGAGGTACCACTGTGCTGAATGGTTTAATTTACCTAAAATATGCAGGGATTTATGATATGTAAAATGAACCGTGGAAAGAGAAGACGGGAAGTCATTGATATTTTAAGGATGTTTAGGTGAGCATTCTAAATTGTAAAACAGAAAATTTAATAGAATTATATTTTAAAAAATAAAACAGAGGTTGGGTGCCCATCTGCCAAGGAGTCTTTAGCTGTGATTCCCGTCATGTGTGAGGGCTGGACTAGATGGCTCTTGGTGTCCCTTCCGCCTCTACAGTTTTGTGGTTCCACCCCTGTGTGTTTTTGATCTGCCGTGGGGAAGCTCTCCCCCCTGACTGATCCATCCCATTCCCCATTTCTCCCCCAGCGGCGTCCCAGCACCTACGTCTGGCTCCTTTTGGGCTACCCGCTCCTCTCTCTCGCCCACGGGCTGATCTGCTTCGTCTGCTGGCTCCTCGTCTTCATCATCCCCGTGGCCAAGATGAACGGCCGCACCATCACCAAGCTCCTCCTCCTGCCCCCGGAGCAGGTCCACGTCCAGCGGCTGCGGAAGGTAAAGGTGAAGGCGGGGCGGGGGCCGCGGAGGTTGCAGAGGGCCGGGCCCCCGTGGAGAAAGGCTTGTGGCTTTTTAGCCAAGCAAGCAAGAGACGGCACGGGGAGAATTATCCGAACAGATAAACAAAGATATTTCGTCACACAGTTCGTTGTTAGCCTGTGGAACTGCCTGCCACAGGAGACAGGGATGACCACCAGCTGGGATGGATATAAAAGAGGATCACAGATGAGGAGAGGGCAAAGCTTCTCGATCCCACTTGCAGGAAACCCCAGAAGGAGAGAGTTGCTCTCGCGCTCGGATCCTGTTCGCAGGTTTCCCTTCGGAGCATCGGGTCGTCCCCTGCGAGAACAGGGTGCTGGACTGTATGGGCTATTAGCCTGATCCAGCTGGCTTTTGTGTGTGTGTTGTAACACAGGTGGCGCTGTGGGTTAAACCACTGAGCCTAGGACTTGCCAATCGGAAGGTCGGCGGTTCGAATCCCTGCAACAGGGCGAGCTCCCATTGCTCAGTCCCTGCTCCTGTCACCTAGCAGTTTGAAAGGACGTCAAAGTGCAAGTAGATAAATAGGTACCGCTCCGGCGGGAAGGTAAACGGTGTTTCCATGCGCTGCTGTGGTTCGCCAGAAGCGGCTTAGTCATGCTGGCCACATGACCCGGAAGCTGTATGCCGGCTCCCTCGGCCAGTAAAGCGAAATGAGCGCCGCAACTCCAGAGTCGTCCGCAACTGGACCTCATGGTCAGGGGTCCCTTTATCTTTTTATGTTATAACATCCCAGGGCAAACACACGCAATTCACACAGTCCCTACCCCTGAACTGAAGCTTTAGCACAGGTGTCGGCAACGTTTTTGTGGCTTGGGCCGGTTCACGTTCCCGCAGACGCCGCTGTGGACCGGCGTGTGTGCGCACGCTATTTTCGACGCGGCGGAGGCGTGCGCAGCTTCTCATGGGCTTCAGGAGCATCCCGCAGCCAATGGGAAGCTGGCTAGTGTCGCAGAAGGCAGTCCCTGCTCTGCTCTGCCCTGGTTTAGCGCGGCGCACGGGAGCTGACTGAGCTGGCAGTGGGGGTCCATGCGCCGGTTAAACGACCACCGTGGGCCGCCTGTGGCCCATGGGCCTTAGGATGCTGACCCATTTTAGCAGCATTGTGCATTGACTGGCGTCAATTCTGTGTCCAGGGCAGCTGTCTGCCAGCTCCATCTGGTACGCAGGATGAAACCCTCCCTGCCCGCAGACTGTCTCTCCAGAGTGGTGCATGCTCTGGTTATCTCCCGCTTGGACTACTGCAATGCGCTCTACGTGGGGCTACCTTTGAAGGTGACCCGGAAACTACAATTAATCCAGAATGCGGCAGCTAGACTGGGGACTGGGAGCGGCCGCCAAGACCACATAACACCGGTCTTCAAAGACCTACACTGGCTCCCAGTACGTTTCTGAGCTCAATTCAAAGTGTTGCTGCTGACCTTTAAAGGCCTAAACGGCCTCGGCCCAGTATACCCGAAGGAGCGTCTCCACCCCCATCATTCAGCCCGGACACTGAGGTCCAGCTCTGAGGGCCTTCTGGCGGTTCCCTCCCTGCAAGAAGCCAAGTTACAGGGAACCAGGCAGAGGGCCTTCTTGGTGGTGGCGCCCGCCCTGTGGAGCGCCCTCCCACCAGATGTCAAAATGATAAACAACTACCTGACATTCAGAAGACATCTTAAGGCAGCCCTGTTCAGGGAAGTTTTTAATGTGTGACATTTTAGTGTATTTTTGGTCTCTGTGGAAGCCGCCCAGAGTGTCTGGGGAAACCCAGCCAGATGGGCGGGGTACAAATAATAAATTATTATTATTATTATTATTTTATTATTTATTATAACTGATGGTCCGCAGACAGAAGTTCCCCTCGATGCTGAAGTGCTCCTTTGCTGCTACCGGGCTGTGAACGCTTATTACTACAAATACGCCGTGGATGGGATCAATGTATTTGCCGTCAGTATCCTTTCGGTGTTGTTGCTTTGGGCTTTGCTTCCTTGGGAGTGGGGTTTGCGCGAGAGCTTTGGATCGGGGTCTCTCTTAGCAGAGTAGGATCTCTTGAATGCAGTGATGCCCCTCCTTGATTTATAAACCTCAACTACGTTGCATTAAAAAAATAAAAAATTGAGCAGACTGAATCGGTTAAGCAAAACAGATGGGTTTTCTGCGCAGTTGCTTCTGCAGATGTAGCGAGCGCTGAGGAGCAAAACCTGGACAGAGCTGAACACATCTACTTGTCCAATGTTGTAAAGACTGCGGAGAGAATAATTGGGTGCCCTCTTCCCACCTTGGATCAAATCTATGCTTCCAGGTGCCATAAGAAAGCTGCAGAGATAGCGCAGGATAGTGCCCACCCCGGAAATGATCTCCTTCAGCTCCTGCCTTCTGGAAGAAGCTCCAGGGTTATAAAGACCAGGACTAGCTGCCTGAGAAACAGTTTCTACCCAAATGCGATTTTGGTTTTAAACGCAGTGTAAAGTAGTCTCTATGGGAGTATATTATATTTAATTATGGGGTATCAGAGTTTTATGGGGCTAACCAGGCTGGGATAGCTGGGATAGCAGGCTTGTTGGTTTTTGAATGCCTGATGTAGATTTTTTCAATTTCGTTGTTCTATATGGGACAATGACAATAAAGATTATCATAGTGTATCAACCGTTCTGAAAAACCTCCTTGCCCATCTTTAAACAAAGAGGTTGCACACTCTGCACATGCTTAAGAGAACTCTTGACTTTGCAACGGGCCTCCAGAGGAGCCTTGGCTCAGATCAGGCCCCAGGTGCAGCCCCAACGTTTTGAAGTTTTAATGTCCTCCATAAGGCCTAGAAACCTGTTTTGGTAAAGCAGGAGCGTTGATAGGGAGAGCATCAAAACTCTGGCTCTGCTGTCTAATTCAACGCTTGCACACGGCAGCTCAGCCGGTCCTTGTATTCCTAGCACCTCCTTGGCTTCATCTTCCCAGGAGGAATAGTAATAATAATAATAATAATAATAATAATAATAATAATAATTTATTATTTGTACCTCGCCCATCTGGTTGGGTTTCCCTGCCACTCTGGGCGGCTGTTTCTCAGCGAAACCTCCTGCGCCGTTGATGCCACTCAAAAGAAAATACACACGTGTGTTTTTCCTTTCAATACCTCTTGTCAGATCTACTCCCTTTGGTTATTGTGACTCTAGTTCTGGGCTACGCAGATAAGCACAACCATTACACCAGCTCTGTGGTTAAGTTCACCTTGGCGCTGCTCTCCATCATGCCCCTCTCGTACTACATAGGCATGGCAATTGCCAGGTAAGAGGCGTTAAGAAAGAATTAACCATGAGATTTAGAATCATGGAATCATACAAGGTGTGACCGGAAAGTTCGGTGAACGGCCACAGAAATCGGTAAGCGGGAAACAAGTCGAACGTACAACCTTACAGGCCTTCAAATTAGGCCCCCTCTGATACAACGCACCGTTGACAACGTTTGTAGAACTGTTGGAAACTTCTGGAGAAGTCCTCTTTTCGTACGGCTTTCAGTTCCCTCGTCACAGTAGCTTGGACGTGTGAAATGCTGGGAAATCTGTGCCCTTTCAGTGCAGATTTCAGTTTTGGAAAAAGAAAGATATCCGGTGGGGCCAGATTGGGAGAATATGGAGGGTGGGACAACTCAATAACCTCAGTAACGATTTCACACGGAATATGCAATTCTTCCGCCATCATTCGGACAAACGCCGATCCCTCATCAATAACTCACAATCTCGTACAGTGGTGCCTCGCAAGACGAAAAGAATCCGTTCCGCGAGTCTCTTCGTCTTGCGGTTTTTTCGTCTTGCGAAGCAAGCCCATTAGCGGTTTAGTGGATTAGTGCTATTAGCGGCTTAGCGGGCTTAGCGGATCAGCTGATAAGCGTCTTAGTGGCTTAACAGATCAGCTGTTAAGCAGCTTAGCGGATCAGCTGTTAAGCGGCTTAGCGGCTTAGCAGATCAGCTGATAAGCGGCTTAGCGGCTTGGGAAAAGGGGGGGGAGGGAAAAAACCCCGCAGGAACTCGCAAGACATTTTCGTCTTGCGAAGCAAGCCCATAGGAAATTCGTTTTGCGAAGCACCTCCAAAACGGAAAACCCTTTCGTCTAGCGGGTTTTCCGTCTTGCGAGGCATTCGTCTTGCGGGGCACCACTGTATCGACATTTGCTGCCGTTCTGCTCGCTGACGGTTTGCCAAACTGAGGGTAATCTTTGATGGTTTGCCGCCTTTCACAAAACTGCTTCAACCACTCACACACTTTCAGCTTCATCTCTGTACACAATTGTGAGCATTTTGGGTGGCACTGTGGGTTAAACCACAGAGCCTAGGGCTTGCTGATCAGAAGGTCAGCGGTTTGAATCTCTCCCACAGGTTGAGCTCTCATTGCTCAGTCCCTGCTCCTGCCCACCTAGCAGTTTGAAAGCACGTCAAAGTGCAAGTGTATGAATAGGTACCACTCTGGCGGGAAGGTAAACGGCGTTTCCGTGCGCTGCTCTGGTTCGCCAGAAGCGGCTTAGTCATGCTGGCCACATGACCCGGAAGCTGTACGCCGGCTCCCTCGGCCAGTAAAGCGAGATGAGCGCCGCAACCCCAGAGTCGGCCACGACTGGACCTAACGGTCAGGGGTCCCTTTACCTTTAATGCCAATTGTGTGTTCGAATATTTCTCGCTGTCCGATTTCTGTGACCATTCACTGAACTTTCCAGTCACACCTTGTAGAATGGCTGAGTTGTGAGGGACCCCAAGGCAATTCTGATGATGCTAAGTGCCAGCGACTTCACCTCGTGGACCTTCTCTGTTTCTCCTGCAGCATCTCAGCCCAGAGCAACTTTGCGGTGGGGGCCGTGGTCAACGCCACATTCGGCTCCATCACGGAGCTCACTTTCTACATCACGGCCCTCATCAAAGGCGCCCGAGAGAAGAACAAGTGCTACGAGGAAATCGTCAAGTCCGCCTTGACGGGGACCCTGCTGGGCTGTGTCCTTTTCATCCCGGTGAGTCCTGCCCTCGAGTGGCCATACAAACACTCTAAATAAATAACTACCTGACTTTTAGAAAACATCTGAAGGCAGCCCTGTTTAGGGGAGTTTTTAATGTTTGATGTATTTATTGTGTTTTGAATGTTCTATTGGGAGCCACCCAGAGTAGCTGGGGAAGCCCAGCCAGATGGGCGGGGTATAAATAAAAAATAAATAAATAAATATTATTATTATTAATAACAATATATTTATTTATTATCTTCCTTCTGGGAATTTGTGGCTTCTCTGTCCCTCCACGCTTCCCAATCCCCTCGTATCTGTCAGGACTGTTCCTTCCGGCCTGAAATTCTGCGACCGAATTCTGCAAGCGGAACAGGGGAGCTTTTGGCCGCGTTTGGAAGGGATTTGTTTTTACTTTATCGGTTTCGTAACGTTTACATGTCGCTTTGATTTAATTGATTAATTGGTGAATTTACTGGACTCCTCCTCTCGCCGCGTTAGCTTGGGGAAGGCTGTGCTAGAATAAGGGCTCCCCTTTTCTGCGTGCTGAATGGAGTCCCCAGCCTGGTTCCACAGTGGTCCCGTCCCCGACCTCGTGACACGTTATTCCCTGATCATAACGGATCTGCAAAACAACAACAGACTTGCGGCGAAGTCGCACAATGAGAAACCGGAGGGGAGGTGCTGCAATGTGCTCTACACGGGGCTTCCCTTGTGCTTGATCCAGAGGCTGCATTGAGTGCAGAATGCTGCAACACGATTGCTGACAGTAATGAGGCCTTCCCGGCGTATGACACCTCTGCTCAGAGATCAAAGAAGTAACTTACAGGGTCCCATGGGGGGGGGGGTCAAACTGGGCCCGGACCAAAGGCTAGGTGGAACAGCTCCGTCTTGCAGGCCCTGCGGAAAGCTGTCAAGTCCCGCAGGGCCCTAGTCTCCTGCGAAAGAGCGTTCCACCAGGCTGGGGCCAAAGCAGAAAAGGCCTTGGCCCTGGTTGAGGCCAGTCTAACCTCCTTGAGGCCCAGGACCTCCAAGATATTATTATTTGCGGACCGTAAGGTCCTCCGCGGGGCATACCAGGATGTCTTAAACATTCTTTTCATTTCACTGTATTTTTAAAAATATATCTTTATTAATTTAGAATAAATACATTTGTGAAAAACAGACGTACATACAAGTAAACAAACATACAATCAAACAAACAAATAACAGAAAAATCAAACAAACCACCACACTATAAGATATAAGAAGATTAATATAATTTTCATCATATATACTCCTGGCATTGAACACAATTATAAAATTTATAGAACAGAAATTTAAAACTGACTTATCTCACTGTACTTTGTCTATCCATTACTTTATACCGCACAGTTACATATTTCTTATATAATTTCTTTTTCCCTCCCTACAAACTTACATTTATACAATACAGTGATCAGTCTAATTCTGCCAAGATGTTTCCTTTCATTCCATAGTTTTCTAAATATTCTTTAAAGATTCTCCAATTCTCATAGACTGTTTGTTTTGGTTGGCCTCTTGCTCTTCCTGTCGCTTTCGCTAGATGCAGATATTCTACCATTAGGATTTGCCAATCTTCCGTGTTGGGTATTGTTGATGTTTTTCCAATTTCTTGCTACTAAAATTCTGGCCGCTGTTATTCCATGAACAATGTTCTTTTCGATTTCCCTATTTCTTTTGGCGAAATGCTTAATAAAAATATAAATTATCTTTTCATTTCATTGTAAATTACCCCCCAATAACTTTTAGTTATTTTGCAACCCCGCCATTCTTCTTTTGCTGGTATCTTGTCGTCCTTCCATCTTTGGGCTAGTAACATCCTAGCTGCCGTTGTGGCATACATAAATAGTTTTTTACATCCTTTTGGCAAGTCTTGACCTGTAATACCTAACAGAAATAATAATAATAATTTTATTATTTTGGTTACAGACCAGTTCCAGCTCAAATACAGTATCAGGGAAGTCATAAAACACGATAAGGATACATTTTAATTTACAATTGGGTATAACAGGGACAATACAGATATAGCAGCAGTTAAAAATATATAATTTAAATCACTAAAATACAACCTGAAATTGTCATTCAAGGCCTGAGGGAACAAGCTGTGCTACCATATAGCTGTCAACGTTTCCCTTTTTGAAAGGGAAATTCCCTTATTCCGAATAGGATTCCTCACAAGAAAAGGGAAAAGTTGACAGCTATGATAATGATTAAGTTTTATGGCAGTTGCACAGAATTTGGCCAACCTAATAGAAAAGCTTCTGGTCTTTTAACAAAAGATGTCTTAAACATTCTTTTCATTTCATTGTAAATCGTTCCCCAATAACTTTCAGTTATTTTGCAATCCTGCCACTAATAATAATAATAAATAATAATAAATAATACCCCGCCCATCTGGCTGGGCTTCCCCAGCCACTCTGGGCGGCTTCCAACAAAATATTAAAATACAGTCATGCATGAAACAATAAAAGCTTCCCTAAACAGGTCCTCCTTCTCTTTGCATTTCCAACACTTATTGGAGCTTGTCCTATCCATTTTTGCCATTTTTTCAGGGGTAATGTACCATCTCTCAGGGGTGGGCAGTGTTAAGTTGTGGGTGACCATATCAGACAACACAGCAATTCTTCAAACAGCTCTTGTTTATTCACAGGCCAGGACAGAACTGAACTGAAGGGTTCAGTCAGCCTGCTTATATAGAGCTCCACTACAACGCAACAGTAACAACTTTCTGTAACTATCCAATCACTGAACGTCACTTTCAATCCCTTATTTGCATAACTATCTACAGCATCCCCCTGCTGGCCCAGGGTGAGAACTTCAGTACAGTGGTGCCTCGCAAGACGAAAAGAATCAGTTCCGCGAGTCTCTTCGTCTTGCGGTTTTTTCGTCTTGCGAAGCAAGCCCATTAGCAGATTAGCGGATTAGCGCTATTAGCGGCTTAGCGGGCTTAGCGGATCAGCTGATAAGCGGCTTAGCGGATCAGCTGATAGGCGGCTTAGTGATCAGCTGTTTAGCGGCTTAGCGGATCAGCTGATAAGCGGCTTAGCGGCTTGGGGAAAAGGGGGGGGGAAGGAAAAAAACCCCGCAGGAACTCGCAAGACATTTTCGTCTTGCAAAGCAAGCCCATAGGAAATTCGTTTTGCGAAGCACCTCCAAAACGGAAAACCCTTTCGTCTAGCGGGTTTTCCGTCTTGCGAGGCATTCGTCTTGCGGGGCACCACTGTACATAACAGGCAGTTTGGAGAATTCTGAGCTAGGTCTTCCTGCTTCCTCGCTGCCTCTTCCAAAGCCAGGCTGGCGGACGCAGGGATGGAGCCACTATCCTTCTCTCTCTTTCTCCTTCTAGGGGCTGTGCATGGTGATTGGCGGCATTCGGCACCAAGAGCAGAGATTCAACAGCCGGTCAGCCGGGGTCAGCTCTGCCCTCCTCTTCCTCTCTGTGGGAGGTAAGTTGCAGAGGTAGGTAGGAGGGAGCTATTGAGAGATAGCCTTATCCAACTTGCAATCATTTATTGCGTTTGACTAGAAGCCACTACAGATTAGTTTTTACAGATCCAGCAAGTCAATTAAAACCTAATGAAAGAAAACCAGAGACGCGCACCCGTTTACAATGAGTCAAAATAATGAATCGCCTACAAAGTTTGCGGCATTGTCTTTTATATAGCTTTTATTTATTTAGTGTATTTAGCAAATGGGGCCGTTTTTTATTTTTATACACACACCCCCACACTAATTTTTTAACATATCATTTCCAACAGTCATTTAACATATTTTCTTATCTTATACAATGTTTTGGACTTCCATCAACCGCATATGAAGATTTTTCAGTCTTTATCACTTAGTCTACATTTCTTATTTTCTCTATTACTTTTAATTGTCCTTAACTAATAACTCTCTTCATTGTCTTCATTGCAATATTTCGCATAATCCTCCTTACAAAACTTCTCGCAGTCCTACTAGCGTAATCTGTTTATTACAATTGCTTTTCAAATAATTCAAATATTTACTCCAGTCCTCTAAGAATCTCCGGTCCTGCAGGTTTCGAATCCTTCCTGTCATCTTATCTAATTCTATATAGTCCATTAATTTCATTTGCTGTTTTGTATGTGACAAGCAGGTCGGCAGTCAGATAATAGCCAACGTATTTTCACTTCAGGGTTCTGACAGCATCTGTTCCAAAAAATCTCTTTCTGGGGTTTTGATAGAGCTTATTATAGAGCATAGGGACGTGGGTGGCACTATGGGTTAAACCACAGAGCCTAGGGCTTGCCCATCAGAAGGTCGGCGGTTCGAATCCCTGCGACAGGGTGAGCTCCCGTTGCTCGGTCCCTGCTCCTGCCAACCTAGCAGTTCAAAAGCACGTCAAAGTGCAAGTAGATAAATAGGTACCGCTCCAGCGGGAAGGTAAACAGCATTTCCGTGCGCTGCTCTGGTTCGCCAGAAGTGGCTTAGTCATTCTGGCCACATGACCCGGAAGCTGTCTGCGGATAAACGCCAGCTCCCTTGGCCTATAGAGCGAGATGAGCGTGCAACCCCAGAGTCGGTCACGACTGGACCTAATGGTCAGGGGTCCCTTTACCTTTACCTTTATAATAGAGCATATCACAGGGGAGATCTTCTACCTCACCTACAAATACATAGTCTTAAATGCCTTGGAACATTTCTGTATCTTCCGTCTAAGACTGATGTAGGGATTGTTTGAAAACGGAGAGCAGTTCTCAGGGAGGCAAAGGGCAGTGACAGCAAATTTTGTGCTCCTGGTATGACTAGATTTCAGTAAATAGTACCAATAGAAGAATTTTGACATATGGATTAGAGATAAATCATCCTTGTTATCCTGTTTATAAATCCAACCCCTGAGCAGTCTTGTAACACCAGGGAATACAAAAATATCTGTTGTCATGTTTTTTGAGGCTAGCAGGTCTAACTGTCAGGAGTTCAGCCTACTCTCAAGTAGGACCCTGGCAGAGACACATGCCCAACTGGCATGTTTCCTCCCTCCTGGTCTTTCGTTTGGGAGCTTCAAAAGCTTTCTTCTGCCCGAACATCACAGCGACCAATTCCAACTGACACCGGCACACTTAGGGATCCGCAGAGTTTGCGCATCATGAGCGTAACAGACCTCAGCAACTCAGCACTTTGGCTAATCTACTTTATTTACATATAAACACACACGGAGCACTGCAACATGGCTCCCTCTCTCTCCACCATCAGACAGCAAAGAGAAAGAAGAAAGGACAATAGTCCCGCTTCATGGAACACAGTAACACAAACATCCTGTCTCCGTCACTTCCCACTCTGTGGAGTCAAAACATACACCGTCATGTGATAGACAAAAATTCCATGACTGCAATCATGGAGCAGGAATTCTAACATCCTCCCCCAATTCATGATATGTCTTGCAGACATCAGTGTAACTGCAACAACCATACAGATGTCATACAGTATACAGTATACGCCTGTTCCGCCCTTGGAACTACCTGCAACCAGATTGGCCTTGGGCCTCACCATCCTGCCCTTCTGACTAGTCTTGGCGTCATAACCCTTCTAACACTAACTTGGCCCAACTCAAGCTTCTTCCTTGAACAGAGTCTAGGCAAGTGGTCCTCTGGCCTATCCAGGACAGAAAAGCAGCCAGAATTGCCTTAACCCTCCACAATAAGGCTGAACATCCATATTAAAATGTGCTATAAAATGATCCCGTTAAAACAACACAGTAGAGTGATACCTTGGTTCTCAAACGTCTTGGTACTCAAACAACTTGGAACCCAAACACTGCAAACCCGGTTTGCAAACTTTCTTTGGAAGCTGAACATGCTCCGTTTTGAGTGTTACGCTGAGGTCTGTATGTTTTTGCTATTTATTTTGCGCTTTTGTTTTCGCAGCCCTTTTCGTTTTGTTTTTGCGACTGTGTGGAACCCAGTTCAGCTCCTGACGGATTGATTGTGTGTGTGACTGCAGTACACTGTTTATTGCTTTCCTTTTATGGATCAACTGTCTCGTTAGATAGTAAAATTCATGTTAAACTGCTGTTTTAGGGATTGGTTTTTTAAAAAAATCTGGAACGGATTAATCCGTTTTGCATGACTTTCTGTGGGAAAGCGCGCCTCGGTTTTGCAACGCTTTGGTTACGGAACAGACTTCTGGAACGGATTAAGTTTGAGAACTGAGGTACCCCTGCAATGAAAATGGGGAACTCGGCTCAGGGGGGAAGATGTGGGCTGGACGGATCCTGGGAGGCGATGGGGCTGATCTTCTCTCGCTCTCCTTTCCCCCCAGGTGTGTTCGCTCCAACCCTCTTCTCCAAAGTCTACGGGAGGCTGGTCTGCGGGGAATGCCAGAACGTCACCCAAGAGCCACCAGGGCACTACATCTGCCAGAGCTGCTACTTTGACTTGGTGAGCAGCAGCTTCTGGGCCCCACATGGGGCTGGGATTTCACCAACCAGTCCCAGCCGCGTTGGCTATGTTGTTGTGGTTTAGTCATTTAGTCGTGTCCGACTCTTCGTGACCCCCTGGACCAGAGCACGCCAGGCACTCCTGTCTTCCACTGCCTCCTGCAGTTTGGTCAAACTCATGCTGGTAGCTTCGAGAACAGTGTCCCACCATCTTGTCCTCTGTCGTCCCCTTCTCCTTGTGCCCTCCATCTTTCCCAGCATCAGGGTCTTTTCCAGGGAGTCTTCTCTTCTCATGAGGTGGCCAAAGTCTTGGAGCCTCAGCTTCAGAATCTGTCCTTCCAGTGAGCACTCAGGGCTAATTTCCTTCAGAATGGAGAGGTTGGATCTTCTTGCAGCACATGGGACTCTCAAGAGTCTCCTCCAGCCACCAGAATTCAAAAGCATCCATTCTTTGGTTGATCAGCCTTCTTTCTGGTCCAGCTCTCACTTCCATACATCGCTACTGGGAAAACCAGAGCTTTAACTATACGGACCTTTGTCAGCAAGGTGATGTCTCTGCTTTTTAAGATGCTGTCTAGGTTTGTCATTGCTCTTCTCCCAAGAAGCAGGCGTCTTTTAATTTCGTGACTGCTGTCATCATCTGCAGTGATCATGGAACCCAAGAAGCAGGCGTCTTTTAATTTCGTGACTGCTGTCATCATCTGCAGTGATCATGGAACCCAAGAAAGTAAAATCTTTCACTGCCTCCATTTCTTCCCCTTCTATTTGCCAGGAGGTGATGGGACCAGTGGCCATGATCATAAATCAGGCATAATCTCTTTGCTGCTCTGCAGTGGATCTCAGCCCCAAAAACCAGCCCAGATGCATTCTGAGTTGCTGGTTTCTTCACACACCGCAGGGGATTTTGGCTTCTTAAGGTTCCAAGTTGTTGGCGATTACCGTATTTTTTGCTCTATAAGACTCACTTTTTCCCTCCTAAAAAGTAAGGGGAAATGTGTGTGCGTCTTATGGACCGAATGCAGGCTGCGCAGCTATCCCAGAAGCCAGAACAGCGAGAGGGATTGCTGCTTTCACTGCGTAGTGATCCCTCTTGCTGTTCTGGCTTCTGAGATTCAGAATATTTTTTTTCTTGTTTTCCTCCTCCAAAAACTAGGTGCGTCTTGTGGTCTGGTGCGTCTTATAGAGCGAAAAATACGGTAAATTTCTATACCGCTTAAAGCCAAAATACAGTCATACCTTGGGTTACAGCCACTTCAGGTTGCATTTTTTTGGGTTATGGCCCCGCTGAAACCTGGAAGTACCGGAACGGGTTGCTTCCAGGTTTCGGCGGTCGCGCATGCGCAGAAGCGCTAAATCGCGCTTTGCACATGCGCAGAAGCGCTGAATTGCAACCCGCATGTGAGCAGACGGGCCGCTGCGGTTTGCGAACGTGCATCCCACACGGATCACATCCGCAACCCGAGCGTCCGCTGTAACTCACTGAGCTGTTTACCAAGTATAAAAACAGTTGCTTTTATTATCAATTAACATTTCATATTGCCCTTCATGAAGAGACCTCGGGGCAGATTACAGCTTAAATCGCAAAGCAGGTAACATAAGAGCAAAAAGGGGGCAGGGAAAAAATTGCTCAGGGGTCATAATGTAAATACCCCTAATTAAATTATTATTATTATTTATTAAAATTATTAGTTGCTCTCTTTTTTTTTTGCAATGGCAACTCAAAGCAGCTTCGCGACTTACAATAAAAGAACAACATATATTGAAACAACCCATCTGCTCTAAAAGGTTGTAGATGGTTCAATCAGCCTTGTTAAAGAGAAAGTTTAAATGAAGGCATCGGACAAGCATCCACAAACAGGGAGCTGATGCAGAAAAGGCCCCGTCCTCGTTTTGCCACCATCTGGATGTCCCACGAAGATGATCTCAGGGTCTGGTGCTATACCAGCTGCACTGGCTCCCGGTGGAGTACAGGGTCAGGATTAAGGTGCTGGTTTTGACCTTTAAAGCCCTATGCGGCCTGGGACCCTCGTACCTACGGGACCGCCCCTCCTGGTATGTCCCGCAGAGGACCTTAAGGTCCACAAATGACAACATTTTGGAGGTCCCAAGTCGCAAGGGGGTTAGATTGGCCTCAACCAGGGCCAGGGCCTTTTCAGCACTGGCCCCAACTTGGTGGAACGCTCTGTCCCAAGAGACTAGGGCCCTGTGGGACTTGACATCTTTCCGCAGGGCCTGCAAGACAGAGCTGTTCTGCCTGGCCTTTGGTTTGGACTCAGTCTGACCCTTATGTTTCCCTCCCCTTATGATCTATGGGCTACTTTAAAAATGAGGCTGCATTTAAAATTGCATTTTAACCTGTATTTTAAATTGGTTCCTGCCCCCCCCCCTTATGTTTTTACTGTAATTTTACTGGTGTTAGCCGCCCTGAGCCCGGCTCTGGCCAGGGAGGGTGGGGGTATAAATAATAATAATAATAATAATAATTATTATTATTATTATTATTATTTTCAGTTCATATGGGGAGAGGCTTTCCTTGAGGGCTGCGGTCTTAAAACTTTATAGGTCAAACCCAGCTCTTTGAATTGGATCCAGAAACTACCGTATTTTTCGCTCCATAAGGCGCACCGGACCATAGAGCGTACCTAGTTTTTTTTTTGGGGGGGGGGAATAAAGAAAAATAAAGAAAAAAAAGACAGCCCACTGGCTGTCTTGGCTTCCTCTTTAGCCACGCACAACCTCTCCAGCCGGGAGAGGCTGTGCACGGCTTTGTTTTTAGCCGTGGGGTTGGGGCGGGGGAAGCCCGAACAGGTCCGGGAGCGGAGGCAAGGTTGCACAGCCCTGCCGCTGCTCCCGGAGCTTGCGGGCTGGGGGAGCGCTCCAAAGGTTTGCGGATAGCTGCCTGAAGCCCGGGGAGCGCAGCAAGAGATGGCACTGCACTCCCTGGGCTTCAGGCTGCAAGCTGCAATCCGCAAGCCTTTGGAGCCCGGCGGGAACTCCCGCTGCACTCCGAAGGTGTGCGGATAGCTTTCTGAAGCCTGGAGAGGGAGAGGGGTCAGTGCGCACCGACCCCTCTCACTCTCCAGGCTTCAGCGAAAGCCTGTATTCGCTCCATAGGACGCACACACATTTCCCCTTCATTTTTGGAGGGGAAAAAGTGCGTCCTATAGAGCGAAAACTACGGTAATCGGCAGCCTGTTGAGCCAGGATTGGTCTTATGTGCTAAAGACAGTCTTGCCTCGGTGAGCAAACTGGCTGCCGAATTCTGCACCGGCCGAAGTTTCCGAACCATCTTCAAAGGCAGCCCCACGAATAACAATATTTGCAAATGGATAACTTCTGGCACTGCAAGGTCTGATAATTCTATTATCTCTTGGTAGATGGAGAACAATGGAACCCTTTACTACAGCCATGTTGAGTAAGTACCTAATCATTCATCCTTTTTATTTGCTTGTCCTGTTTAACTGCTTCTGGTCATGGGAAACCTCGCTGGCTGGAGCTGTTGTGAGCCACAAAATTCCATTCCGTCATGTGCCAGAGGCGCATAACATGCTCTCTGTCTTCCTCATCCTTGACTGTGGCAGATCGATTTTTCTAACGCAGCCCCATGCATGAGTCGTTCATCATCTGATCGGATCACCAGTTCCCTGGTAGCTTCTGAAAATAATAATAATAATAAAAAACTCTGCACAAGGCTTGAGGAAGTGACTCCTGCGACTCAATGGAGCTTCTCAAAGAAACCTGTTTATTGAGCGTTTATCCAGATTTGCATGCACAAAGCTTACGGGGAGGTTAGATGGTATCTGGGCTTTAATGAGCTTTTGCTCTGATTTGTTTGTGGGGAGATTGAGTGATGATGAGCATTCATTCGCATTTGATTTTTCTCATTAATCAGTGGTTCGTTCCACTTTTCGTTGCACTTCCTCATAATATTCCTAACAAGTCCGCTTCTTTTCTTTCGTTTTTTTCACTAGCACAGCAGAGCCCTCTGTTCCGTGTTAATTTTTATTTACATGAAGAATTTCAAAACCATTTGGCAGAGAATGTCACGGCCATTTGCTATAGAACAGGCATAGGCAAACTGGGCCCTCCAGATGTTTTGGGACTACAGCTCCCATCATCCCTGACCACTGGTCCTGTTAGCTAGGGATGATGGGAGTTGTAGTCCCAAAACATCTGGAGAGCCCAGCTTGCCTATGCCTGCTATAGAAGCATTAAAGCCAAATGTATAAAATCACGAAATCCAGAAGACTCAGCACGGAACCAAATGAATTCCCTGTAGACACCTGAAAGGCTTTGAAATGGCGCAAACTTAAATTTCCCAGTTTGCAGCTGAATTCCTCCCATAAAATAATGACTGCCTAGAACCATAGAATTGTAAGGGGCCCCCTTGCTGTGCAGGAATCTCAACATGCGGTCCCCCATCCCATTTGAAACCAAAGTGGACCCTGCTTAGCTCTGCAAATGTCCTAGCAGTTTTATTGCTGCACTACCAGGAAGATAGGGGACGTGGGTGGCGCTGTGGGTTAAACCACAGAGCCTAGGACTTGCTGATCAGAAGGTCGGCGGTTCGAATCCCCACGACGGGGTGAGCTCCCGCTGCTCGGTCCCAGCTCCTGCCCACCTAGCAGTTCGAAAGCACATCATAGTGCAAGTAGATAAATAGGTACCACTCTGGCGGGAAGGTAAACGGCGTTTCCGTGCGCTGCTCTGGTTCGCCAGAAGCGGCTTAGTCATGCTGGCCACATGACCTGGAAGCTGTACGCGGGCTCCCTCGGCCAGTAAAGCGAGATGAGCGCCGCAACCCCAGAGTCGGCCACAACTGGACCTAATGGTCAGGGCTCCCTTTACCTTTACTTTACCGGGAAGATAGAAGCACCTGGCCTATCTTAACTTGGTATATATCAGCTTCCCTTTTTAAAAAAAATATTTTTTATTAATTTTCCATTTAAACGTATATAATCACATCATTATTATCCACTTTACCTCTTTTGGCTCTTTAGATTCTGTCGACTGCCTTCCCTCCCACCTCCTGGTTTCAACAGTAACCTTTTTATCACAGCATTTTATATATTTCCCCATTCTAATATAACTCGTTACAAAATACCTCAAAGTTTAAATAAATGTAGAAAGGTAAAAAAATTCTCATAACAAGTCTTCGGATAACCCTACTGGTGTTGTTAATTGCTTACAACGGTCTTTCAGATATTGTATAAATGTACTCCAGTCTTTTTTGGAATATTGATCGTGCTGGTTTGGGATTTTTCCCGTCAGTTTCGCCAGTTCCGCAAAGTCCATCATCTTCATCTGCCACTCTTCTTTCGTTGAAACAAAATAAAAATAAAAATTCCTTCCAGTAGCACCTGTTCTTTCGTTGGTACTTCTTGTTGCTTCCATTTTGGGGCTAAGAGGATTCTTGCTGCTGTTGTTGCGTACATGAACAGTCTTTTATCTTCCCTTCACCTACTATACCCAGTAAAAAGTCTTCTGGTTTTTTTAACAAAAGTGTTTTTAAACGTTGTCTTTAACGCATTATATATCATTTCCCAGAAAGCCTTTACCATTTTACAGGTCCACCACATAAAATATACCTTCCTTTTCTTTATATTTCCAACACTTGTTAGATCTTGTGTTACACATTTCAGCAAGTTTTGATGGTGTAAAATACCATCTATACATCATTTTCATCCCATTTTCTTTAAGTGCACTGCATGCATAGATCAGCTTCTCTGCGCTCATCTCTGCCTCTTAAGGTTTGGTCCTGGGGCTGCCCTGGCATGTGGGCCAGGCGTAAAGGCTAAAAACACCCCCCTGCATATTTTAACCCTTTGTGTGCGGCAGGCCCCTTGTGTATACAGTGTCCCTGTTGCTCCCTGCGGCATACATCATCGGCCTCCTCTTCACCCTGAAGACTCACTCGCACATCTACGACATCCATGTCAGCGACTGCCACAGTAAGTACCTTCCTGAGCTTTGCTTTTGTCAGGTGGGGAATAATTTATTATTTATACCCCACCCGTCTGGCTGGGTTTCCCCAGCCACTCTGGGCGGCTTCCAGCAAAATGTTAAAATACAATAATTCATCAGATATTAAAAGCTTCCCTAAAAAGGGCAGCCTTCAGATGTCTTCTAAAAGTCAGATAGTTGTTTATTTCCTTGACATCTGGTGGGAGGGCATTCCACAGGGCAGGTGCCACCACCGAGAAGGCCCTCTGCCTGGTTCCCTGTAACTTCGCTTCTCGCAGGGAGGGAACTGCCAGAAGGCCCTCGGAGCTGGACCTCAGTGTCGGGGCAGAACGATGGGGGTGGAGACGCTCCTTCTGGGCCGAGGCCATTTAGGGCTTGAAAGGTCAACACCAACACTTTGAATTGTGCTCAGAAATGTAAAGGTAAAGGGACCCCTGACCATTAGGTCCAGTCGTGGCTGACTCTGGGGTTGCAGCGCACATCTTGCTTTATTGGCCGAGGGAGCCGGCGTACAGCTTCTGGGTCATGTGGCCAGCATGACTAAGCCTCTTCTGGCGAACCAGAGCAGCGCACGGAAACGCCGTTTACCTTCCCGCCAGAGTGGTACCTATTTATCTACTTGCACTGTGATGTGCTTTCGAACTGCTAGGTTGGCAGGAGCAGGAACCGAGCAGCGGGAGCTCACCCTGTCGCGAGGATTCAAACCGCCGACCTTCTGATCGGCAAGTCCTAGTCTCTGTGGTTTAACCCACAGCGCCACCCACGTCCCTGCTCCGAAACATACTGGGAGCTAATGTAGGTCTTTCAGGACCACGGTTATATGGTCTGGCTAGTCACCAGTCTAGCGGCCGCATTCCGGATTAATTGCAGTTTCTGAGTCACCTTCAAAGGTAGCCCCACGGAGAGCGCGTTGCAGTAGGAAGTTGGCCTCTCTTAATGCCTTGAGGCGGGTTGTGCGCCACCATGTTGAAGTCCCAGAGCGCTGTATACAATTTCTCACAGAGCAGAGTTAATCTGCGAAACTCGCTGCAGCAGGAAGCAGGGATGGCCCGTCTTGAAAAAGATTAGACAAAACCGTGGCAAAAGCTTTCCTTAGGTGGTCTTTTAGAAGCGGGTCGGATGCCAGGCAAGACTTCCTTCTCCCAGGCCTTTGGCCAATTAAACAATCTACAGTGGTACCTCAGGTTAAGAACTTAATTCGTTCCAGAGGTCCGTTCTTAACCAGAAACGGTTCTTAACCTGAAGTGTGCTTCTGCTAATGGGGCCTCCTGCCGCCGCCGTGCGATTTCTGTTCTTATCCTGGGACAAAGTTCTTAACCTGGAGCAACCACTTCCTGGTTAGCGGAGTTTGTAACCCGAAGCGTCTGTAACCTGAGGTACCACTGTATAGGCTATTAAACTGAATTGGGTGGTGGTGTATTTTTTTCCGTTTGTTACTATGCTCTCTCTCTCTCTCTGTGTGTGTGTGTGTGTGTGTGTGGTAAAGGTTAAGGTTAATAGCGACGCATGTGGCGCTGTGGTCTAAACCACTGAGCCTCTTGGGCTTGCTGATCAGAAGGTTGGCGGTCCGAATCCCTGCGACAGGGTGAGTTCCCGTTGCTCGGTCCCTGCTCCCGCCAACCTAGCAGTTTGAAAGCACACCAGTGCAAGTAGATAAATAGGTACTGCTCCGGCGGGAAGGTAAACGGCGTTCTGTGTGCTCTGGCACTCATCACGGTCCTCTGTGTGCCAGTAGCGGTTTAGTCATGCTGGCCACATGACCCGGAAAACTGTGGACAAACGCCAGCTCCCTTGGCCTGAAAGTGAGATGAGCGCCACAACCCCATAGTCACCTTAGACTGGACTTAACCACCCAGGGGTCCTTTACCTAATATATATACACATATATATATACAGTGAACGTTCAGGTTTCGAACGTGATCCGTGTGGGATGCATGTTCGCAACCTGCAGTGTTTGCAACCCTTAGCGGCGCGTCTGCGCACGTGCAGGTTGTCATTCAGCGCTTCTGCGCATGTGCAAAGCGTGATTTAGTGCTTCTGCGCATGCGTATCCCCCGAAACCCTAAAGTAACCCATTCCAGTACTTCTGGGTTTCGGTGCTTCCGTAACCCGAAAACGCGCAACCTGAAGCGTCTGTAACCCGAGGTTACATATAAAACCGCCCTGTTATCTTTGGATGAAAGCTGCATAGAAATTTAATAAATAACAAATAAATACCCCTTGTAGTTTAAGGGTGAATTCTGGATGCAATGGAGATGTAAAAGATTTGGATCATCATCACCAGGAGGAAATGATTAATAATAGGACCCACAAAGTCGAGGAAGGAAGTCCAGGAGATTCCTTGGAATCTTGTTGTCATGATTTATGTTGAAAAACCAAATAAATAAATAAATAAATAATGACTGGTAATTATAGTTGCCTGCAAAAAAGGGGGATAAATTTAATAAATAACAACTATGGTAATGTTGCTGGATGTTTTGTTGCATTCTTTTATATTCTGTTGGAACCCACCCAGAGTGGCTGGTGCAACGCAGGTGGGTGGGCAGAGGAGTGCAAGCAATATTTTTTTCCTTTTTTTAAATAAAATTTATTTAACATAAATGTTACAAAATATAAGCAAAATATTGCAAATGCATACATACATACATATATATTTCAAATAAGCACATCTACAGTGGTACCTCGGGTTAAGTACTTAATTCGTTCCGGAGGTCTGTTCTTAACCTGAAACTGTTCTTAACCTGAAGCACCACTTTATCTAATGGGGCCTCCTGCTGCTGCCGTGCTGCTGGAGCCTGATTTCTGTTCTTATCCTGAAGCAAAGTTCTTAACCTGAAGCACTATTTCTGGGTTAGCGGAGTGTGTAACCTGAAGCGTCTGTAACCTGAAGCGTATGTAACCCGAGGTACCACTGCATATGAAAAAAGGAACAAAAGGAACGAGTAAAGAAGAAGAAAAGTTGGAAGAATTTGTTCCAAGTTTATTCTACAAATTCCTCAATATGAAAGTAATAATAATAATTCATTGATTGACTTCCATAACTTAAAGTGCACTTCCCCATACAATCTCTCACAAATATTCTAATCAATAAGTTTTCTAAATCTTTCATAAATCTATTCTAAACAAGTAATCAATTATGATCGTCCTTATCGACTCCTGACTCCCAGCCTCCCCGGCTGCTGCTTCCACGCCACCCGCTTACAGATGTACGTGTCTCTCCTGTTCTCTAGTGCCCGGCCACCATCACAGCGCGGTGGTCCACTGGTCTCGCTGGAGAGCTTTGCTCATCTTGCTGGTCGCCACTCTGGGCATGTCCGCCTGCGCGGACCTGGCCACGGAGCACATCAGCCCCATCTTGAACAACTCGGCAGTGTCTCAGGTGAGGAGGAGGCAGGGCCAGGGCTGGCGCAGGTGGGGGCCGCAGTGGGGCGATGGCATCCTTGGCGTGAAGACTTTATCTCCTTCTCCATGTCTCCCACCCCATCTAAGGAGGTGGTTTCTACCGGGGCCTTTTCGGTGGTGGCCCCTCAACCGTGGCTTGCTGCGTCCAGAGAGGCTCTCCTGGCCATCACAGGAGCATCTCTTAAGCCTCTCTGTTCTCCCAAGCCTTTCAATATGATTTTTAGTTTTTAGGATTATTTTGGTTCAATTTCTTTTTAAGGTTATGTGAGATGCCATTGGGGGAGTGTCTTCTCATGATAAATAACACTGCACAGTCCTATATACAGGCGAATAAATTCTGTTGGCTAAGTGGATGGCAGGGTTTTGAGGTTGGCTGTGGGCAGAAAAGGCGGGATACGTTGGGAGCTTAGATTTGTTCTGCAATGTTGCTGTTAAGCTTCTGAAGTTCTGATAACCGAACCACCTGTAACATACAATGCCTAGTAACTAGGTATTGCAACTTTAAAAAGTGGAATATTTAAACATCCTATTCAAAGTTCTGGGGTGTTGATGTTTAGTCTTTTTATATACGGTAAAAAGGATTCTAAATTCCACACTTAAAATAGATTAGAATCTACCATAAGTCTATTGTACTAATGCAGTTTTGCATGTACTCTGGAAGTATCTGGAAATAAAAGTGTTCAAAATGTTCAAAATGGGGGGGGGGGGGGAGAAACGGTGTTGTCGTTGGGCCATTAGCATTGTTTTATGGGTCTTTAAGAATTTGATCAAGTCTTTGAATGATATATCAGTAATGCAAGGAGGTGTTTTTATTTTTTTAAGTACCGTATCTTTCGCTCTATAAGGCGGACCAGACCACAAGACGCACCTAGTTTTTGGAGGAGGAAAACAAGAAAAAAAATATTCTGAATCTCAGAAGCCAGAAAAAGCAAGAGGGATCGTTGTGCAGTGAAAGCAGCAATCCCTCTTGCTGTTCTGGCTCCTGGGATAGCTGTGCAGCCTGCATTTGCTCCATAAGACGCACACACATTTCCCCTTACTTTTTAGGAGGGAAAAAGTGAGTCTTATAGAGCAAAAAAAACACGGTATTTCTTCATAGCCTCATGACATTCTCCCCTAAATTGCCACTTTCCCACACTTTCTGCTCCCTTGGTCTGGATTTTCTCTGAACCGGGTTAACTCAGAAAAGGAGAGGGGTGTGAGGAAATAATAATAATAATAATAATAATAATAATAATAATAATAATATTGGTGCGAGGAAATAATAAATAAATAAATAGGAACTTCGGTTGTCAAACATAATCCGTTCTGGAAGACTGTTTGACTTCCGAAACGTTCGACAGCTGAGGCGCAATAGACTGTCAGCAAACGCAATGGGGGAAATTGAGAAACGCGCCTCGGAAGCCATTTGAAAACAGAAGCAATTACTTCTGGGTTTTCGCCGTTCGGGTTCTGAATCGTTTGGCTTCCGACATGCTAGAAAACCGTGGTTCCACTGTAATAATAATTTATATGCCACCTATCTGACTGGGTTTCCCCAGCCACTCTGGGTGACTCCGAACAAATCCAAGCTGATCCTAGGAGGGGAAAGTCAGTGATTTGGAGGAGAACGTCATGAAGTGTTGACTATCCTACAACATGGATAGGCAAACTAAGGCCCGGGGGCTGGATCCGGCCCAATCGCCTTCTAAATCTGGCCTGCAGACGGTCCAGGAATCAGCGTGTTTTTACACGAGTAGAATGTGTGCTTTTGTTTAAAATGCATCTCTGGGTTATTTGTGGGGCATAGGAATTCGTTCATTTTTTTTTTTCAAAATATAGTCCGGCCCCCCACAAGGTCTGAGGGACAGTAGACCAGCCCCCTGCTGAAAAAGTTAGCTGACCCCTGATCTACACTAAACGACGGCGTGGGTTTGACTTCCGAGGCACGTTTGAAAACGGAAGCAATTACTTCCGGTTTTTTGGCATTCGGGTTTCGAATCATTTGGCTTCCGAGATGCTAGAAAACTGCGGTTCCACCGGGAGCCCGGCTCTGGCCAGGGAGGGTTGGGTATAAATAAAATTTATTATTATTATTATTATTAATAATAATAATAATAATAATAATAATAATAAAATAATAATAATAATAATAATAATAATAATAATAATAATAATTTATATGCCACCTATCTGCCTGGGTTTTCCCAGCCACTCTGCGTGACTCCCAGCAAATCCAGGCTGATCCTAGGAGGGGAAAGTCATGAAGTGTTGACTAAACGACGGCGTGGGTGAACCCTATTTTAGTCCCGTTGTGTATATATATACAGTGGTACCTCAGGTTAAGTACTTAATTTGTTCCGGAGGTCTGTACTTAACCTGAAACTGTTCTTAACCTAAGGTACCACTTTAGCTAATGGGGCCGCCTGCTGCCGCCGCGCGATTTCTGTTCTCATCCTGAAGCAAAGTTCTTAACCTGAAGCACTATTTCTGGGTTGGCGGAGTCTGTAACCTGAAGCGTCTGTAACCTGAGGTACCACTGTATTGAAGCTCTGCGCTGCTCGGAGTGAGGAGCTTATAAATCGGCTAAAGAACCAAATAACCAGGCCGCCTCTCCCTGCCCTCAGCACTTCATTGGCGTGACCATCCTTGCCATGGTGCCAGAGCTCCCTGAGATCGTCAACGGGATCCAGTTTGCCCTGCAGAACAACCTCAGCCTCAGGTGGGTCTGCGGAAGGCTAGCTTGGAGGGTTTCCCAAGAAATATTCCTTAAATATGCCCTCCTCCTGTGCCAAACCTCTTTAGGGGTGCAGGTCACAGCGGATGTGAAGAAAGAAAACCCTATTTTTTCAGCCCAATATATATAAATCTCAAAACAGTTTACAGCAATAAAAGCATGCAACAAAGACCATTTAAAAGGTTAAAAGCAGACACCCATTTTCAGCTGAAGCTACAACTCATTTGGCAGAAAACTCGGAGGCTGACAGTAGAGGGCACTAAAGCCAATGGCACCATCTATGTCAGGCATAGGCAAACTCGACCCTCCAGAGGTTTTGGGACTACAATTCCCACCATCCCTGACCACTGGTCCTGTTAGCTAGGGATGATGGGAGTTGTAGTCCCAAAACATCTGGAGGGCCGAGTTTGCCTATGCCTGAATTTACCATTTTGGAAGGATGTAGTTGTCTTGAGTCGGCTCCCAGTGGAGCGGGAAAGCTTTCAGGAGGTATTTGAAAGCTGAATCTCCAGTGGCATAGAGTTCCACAGGACTGTTCCGACAACATCAGTTTTTTGTTGTCGAACGAGCTTTTGCCAACTTGGTGTGCGTGCGTGTGTGTGTGTGTGTCCAGCAACACTCCTGCAGATGATCTCGTCGACCAAGCTAGGATAGGATAAGGGTTCAGGTGATCCCTGAGGAACCGTGGAACCGTGTGGGGATTGTAAACAGCCCCTCCTGCGTTGTGGCAGATGCCCTTGCCATCCTGACAGAGAGGGACCTTTGGAACTCTGTGCTACAGGAGGCGATTTCTAACCGGGTAGCGGGAAACAGCAAGGCGGTGGGGGTCCTTATGTATCCGGGGAGGGGAATTTTGACGGCTGCATTCACCTCCCCTCCCTCCTGTCTCTTTCTCTCTTCTAGCATTGAGATTGGGAACTGCATCGCGGTCCAGGTCTGCATGCTCCAAATACCCATCCTAGTGCTTTTCACAGTCTTCTATGTAAGTCATGGGCTCCCCAACCACCTTGTATCATCATGTCATAGCGTTGAAAGGGACCCCCAAGCAGGGCCAGATTTAGGTTAATAATAATAATTATTATTATTTATACCCTGCTGTCAGAGGGTTTCCCCAGCCACTCTGAGCGGCTTCCAACAAAGATTAAAAATACATTAAATGATGAGGCCCTCAGCTACTGAAGGTAATGGGGCCCTTTCTATGTCCAGCTGTCCTTTGTCAACAACAATTGGTCGCTGTTTTTTGTGTGGAATATATGCTATATGGTAATTTATGGACCTAATAGGTATCTCAAGCCATTTGCACGTGTTGCCATGCGCCCAGTCCATGCAGAATGTAGGCACCCTGTATATAGAAAGGAGCAAACCAGGGCCTTTTCAGCACTGGCCCCGACTTGGTGGAACGCTCTGCCTCATGAGACCAGGGCCCAGCAGGATCTGATTTCTTTCCGCAGGGCCTGTAGGACAGAGTTGTTCTGCCTGGCTTGTTGCTTGGAATCAACTTGATTCCCTCCCCCTCTTTCTTTTTTCCTTTCTCCTTCTGTGTTGGAATTCCTATTTGGGGACTTCCCTGGCTTTTTCCTGGCCCATGTAGGACCAGTCTGGATAGTTAGCCTTGGTGAAGACTTGACGTTTCCATCCCAAAAAAGTTTTTGATTTGAGTTTCTACTGAAATGAGGCTGCGTTTTAATGTTTTAATGTTGTATTTTAATCTTGTTTTTAAGCTGTATTTCAATTAATTGTTTTTATATTTGGTGTTAGCTGCCCTGAGCCCGGTCTTAGCTGGGAAGGGCGGGGTATAAATCAAACATTATTATTATTATTATTATTATTATTATTATTATTATTATTTCCAGCCCACGGACTTCATCCTGGTTTTCAGTGACCTTCATGTCTATGCAAGCATGTTCAGCGTGGTCCTGATGAATTACATCTTTATGGACGGCAAGTGCGACTACTTCCAAGGTAAAGGTGGCTTTCGAGCTGCGAGTTCCAGTCCTGCCTGCTGGGGGGGCTACTCAGACCCAGAAGACCACCGTCTCTGAGCTAACTTGGGCTGTGTACTTGCTGGAACCTTTAAAGGGCATTCAAAACGTAATCTCCACCCCACCCGTCTCCGGTAGATTTAAGCAATCTAAGGGTGTGTTCACATCAGCAGCTTAAAACTCAGCGAAGTCATTTCAAGCCAGTTTTGCATTGAGTTTTCACCATCCGTGGGCGAAGTTTTTCGCCTTCCAAGGGATGCCTTCACCAATGCACAGGACCTTTTGGGTTTCCCCTGCCCGTGAACCTGTCATCTGCGCATGCGCAGCGGCCGTCTCAAATGTTCACACAGTGCAAAGTGAAGTTTTCTACTTAAGTTTTCTAGTTGGATTGAAGCTGGGGTTTTTTGGGGGGCGGGGGGGTGGAATACATCCAACAGCAGGATTTGTTCAGAAACAGCACGGTCGGTATAGATTGTGGGTCGTGCATCATGTGTGCAGCATTAAAAAAAATCTAGCAGTGGGAGCACACTGGATGTTGTTGAATTTATTGCCTGCCCTTCAGCAGATCCTAAGTTACAAGAAAGTGCAATCTAGAATTAAAAACAGTTAAAATCATCTTGGGCTACATACTGGCTTATAGAAAATACAGTCGTACCTTGGATTTCAAACAGCTTCGTTCTCAAACATTTTGGCTCCCGAATGCCACAAACCCAGAAGCGAGTGGTCCGGTTTGCGAACTGTTTCTGGAAGCCGAACGTCCAACGGCCAATTGGCCTCCAGCCAATCAGAAGCTGTGCTTTGGTTTCCAAATGTTTTGGAAGCCGAATTCCATTCGACTTCCAAGGGACGGCTGTAGAATAGCTGGATGTGTGAATACTTTGAACAAGTTACGACGTTTAGCTGGCAGAGAATCAGAAGTCGTTTTTATCTTTTTCTAATTTTCTCTTTTTGGATTGTATTTTTAAAATATTTACTTTTTTCTGGTGTATTATAAAAAAATAAAATACATACTTTGCCTTGGGTATGGATTTTTGATAAGTATCAGTAAGAAGAAAAAAGTAAAAGAAAACCCAAGGTGAGCCAAGTTTGTCTCCCAGTGAACTGGGACGGCCTTCAGATTGCCAAAAAAAGTTGTCTCATGATGACTTGGTCTCACTGGTTGATGATCTCCGGCGGGCAAGGGACAAAGGTGAGAGCTGTTTCCTAGTTCTGCTGGATCTCTGTGGCTTTTGACACCATCGACCATAACATCCTTCTGGACCTCCTAGAGGGGCTGGGAGCTGGGGGCACTGTTATATGGTGGTTCTGCTCCTTTCTCCTGGGCCATGTTCAGAAAGTAGTGTTGGGGGATGAGTGTTCAGACCTCTGGGCTCTCACTTGTGGGGTGCCTCAGGGTTCCGTCCTCTCCCCCATGCTTTTTAATATCTATATGAAGCCGCTGGGGGTTTGGGCTGGGTGTTCACCCTGTGGAACTCTGAGATAATTTATTGCTCAGAGATATAAGGTCTGGCACGCTTCTGTTGCGGCAGACGTCTGTTGCGCAGCACGCATTCCAAAAGCTCTGAGCAAAAGCAGAGTCTCACAGCGGTCAGAAATAAAGCCTTCTATCTTCTGTGCGTCGGGGTGCATAAATCAAGCCCTCACGCAGAGTTACTAAAACTAAAAGCACTTTATTTACAGCTCAAACTATCCTCACAGGAACGCCCTCCCTTCAGATGTGAAGGAAATAAGCAGCTATCCTATCTTTAAAAGACAACTGAAGGCAGCCCTGTTTAGGGAAGTTTTTAATATTTAATGCTGTATTGTTTTTAACACTCGATTGGGAGCTGCCCAGAGTGGCTGGGGAAACTCAGCCAGATGGGCGGGGTATAAATAATAAATTATTATTATTATTATTATTATTATTATTATTAGACCCGCCAATCTTTCCATGCTGATCTGCTCTCTCCCCCCGCAGGCACCGTGCTGGTGATGGTTTACTTCATCCTCCTCGCAGTATACTTTTTTGCTCCTTCTCCCGCCGGGTGCTGATGCCTCACACCCTGCTGGACCCCATCCTCCCGCCGCGGAATGTGCCTTTCGCTCAGGGACTTTAAAAACCGCCGCCACTACCAAGGAAGGTTTCCTGCTGCGTCTTGTCAAGGTGGTGGTGGTGGGAAGCCTCTCTCAGATTCCTGCCAGCTTCAAAGCTTGTTCCCCGACACGTTGGGTGTTTTTAAATTGAAGAGGCTGAGCTGGGAACGGCAGAAGGATGTTGTTGGAAGTTGGATGGACGGGAGCAAGCAAGCAAGCTCCTTGCTCCTTTCCACGCTCCAAAAAACTGTCCGAGATTCCCGACAGCTCCGACGTCTGCTGTTTTCTCGAAGGCTCTCGCTGTGTTCGTGACTTTCTGGGGTTCTGTTTGCTCAAAACGGCTAGCTACCTCGTGTCCCGGTGGCGGTGGTCGAGGTGGTGATGGCAGGGTGCTCCCAAGCAAAGCTGCCTCTGGCCTTGACACAATAAAAGATGCCTCTTCTGAATACGTCTCCCAGTTGGCCCTTGAACTTCTTTTCAGTAGCTCTGAGTCGCCGTCTTATCTCAATAGGGAGGCTGTGTAGTCATGAAATACCGTATTTTTTGCTCCATAAGACGCACTTTTTTCCTCCTAAAAAGTAAGGGGAAATGTCTGTGTGTCTTATGGAGCGAATGCATGGTCCCTGGAGCCAAATTGCCCAGGGGCGAAAAGCAGATTGTGCTTTCTTTTTTTGAAAGAGGGAAGGGGGTGTTGAAACAAAGCCGCTGAGCAGCTGATCGGCAAGCGATCGGGAGGGGGATAAGGGACTCTAGCGATAAAGGAGGCTGCCTGGGAGGGAAGAGGTAAAGACAGCGAACTTGCAAGGAGAGGAGACAGGAATACTAAAACAAGCAATGAGGAGAGAAATTAGAAGAAAAGGAGGAGCAAAAATTTGCTCCAGCTAAGGAAAAGACACTAAGGCAAACAAGAGGGAAGGGAGTGTTGAAAGGAAGCAGCTGATCGGCAAGTGATTGGGAGGGAGATAAGGGACGCAATAAAGAAGGCTGCCTGGGAGGGGGGAGGTAAAAGCCAAGGATCCTCAGGATTTTTGCATTGGGTCACCCCAAATTCTCCATCAGATCACATAGCATGTCCATGGCTACAGCCGGCCCCCCAAAAACACACATCCACTGTTTTGTGGGGCCGCAATGGCACAAAAACGTGGTTACAAAGCACAGATCCACTTGGATCCTCAGGATTTTTGCATTGGGCTACCCCAAACTCACCGTCAAATCCCATGTCTGTGGCCACAGCATGAACCACAAAAATCATACATCCACTGTTTCATTCAGAATATTTTTTTCTTGTTTTCCTCCTCTAAAAACTAGGTGCGTCTTATGGTCAGGTGTGTCTTTTGGAGCGAAAAGGTCTTATGATACCTTTCCCCCCCTGGGCTGGTCCACCCAACCTCTGAGAGAGGGAAAAAGTTGTGTGGTGTGGTGGTTTTTTTGGGGTGTGTGTGTGTGTTTTGTGAATGATCATGGAAAGTCTAGTGCAGTTTCCAAAACTTAATACAGGGCCATCAGAAACCACCACTGGGCAGCCGCTTTGTTCATCAATCTCGTCCGCCGTTACTTGACATTGGCTTGCAGGATTTCGGATATTTGCAGCCCTAACTGCATATGAGTTTGTTTTTTACCGTATTGGCCCGAATATAAGCCACACTTCTTTTTTCCAAATTCCGACCGTGAGAAGTTATAAGTGCGGCTTAAATTTACAACCTTACAAAAATTGGCTTTTACGGTATCACTGCTGAAACAGACATACGGTAAAATGGAATGGGTGTGAGTGCCTGCAGAATTTTAAGGGAGCGGCTTATATCCGGGTGTTGTCTCCCACCCCCCTTGAATTTTAAAGGTGCGGGTTATGTGTGGGTGCAGCTTATATCCGGGCCAATACGGTATTTGTTTTATTTATATCCCTCTTTCCTCCCCAAGGAGCCCAATGTAGCAAACGGATATGCAATATAACAACAGAAAAGAAAGCGAAAACATTTTGAAATGGATTAAAGCATTCTAGAAGCTGTTAAAAGAGCATTATCCCATTCAGTGATCTCAGGGTGGCCAGGAAATGTATTTTTCAGAGACCCAATTGCCTGGCTAAACAGGAATGTGTTCAAACTCCTCCTAAATGTTAGTAATGATGGAGACAGGCACGCCTCTCCAGATCTGAATGACTGGCTTACGTTACTTGTTAGCGGCTCCCAATGGGTGGTTCGTGGACCACCTGGGGGTCTGCGTAACCCACCCAGGAGGTCTGTGACACATACTCATCAGCTGTCCCAGACTTCACATTTCGGGGGGCTGTGCTCCCACAAAGGTCACATGACTGGTGTCGGAGTGCGGCGCTGAAGATGTGCACCCCATTTTTGTGCTGGGACAAGTTGGAGGGTACGGTGGCACCGTTCGCAAGACGAAAACTGCCACAGAGGTGTCAATGTTCTCAAAAGTAGGGGATCTACGGCTTGGCTTTTGAAAAATGGGGGGTCCACAGTACTTAAGAGCATATATTCATCAGAATTCCACCTGTGGGTCCTGCCAGGAAGGTAAGACAGTAAAATAAAATAAAAAACCTTTTCCCTGCTACTGGGTTAGACTTCCTCTAGCTGGGGTTTCTCTCTCTCTGCACCTGGGGAAGTACAGATTGAAAGCCATGCTGCTTCTCAGCTGAGCTTGCATCCTGCATGTCTAAATGATGCCAGAACACAGCCATTTGATAGAGGCAGTAGAGTCACAGGAAAACTTCCTGCCCCTTCAGGCAGGAAGAAGGGGGTTCCACACTTGAATACTCCAGCATAAAGAACACAAACAGCAAAGCAAAGGTATGTGCTATTTGCCTTGATCACAGAGGACTATTCAAACATGTCAGGCAGGGTTTGGAAAACCAGTGGCTATCCAGACATCGCTGGAACCAATCTCTCATAAATCCTAGGCAGCGTGATCATGAATGATGGAACCGTTATCCAGCTGTTACGCTGTTTTGTTTTCATTATTTACTTGCTTTTGCCCTATATTTTATTCTCTGAACCACCCTGAGATCTTATGATGGGAGGACAGTATATAAATTTAATAAATAGATAACAGAGCCCCACGCCACTCAGGAACGCATGGTACGGGCATGATTCTGTTGCTTCCATGAACCAGGCCTCAGGTGTGCTTCTAGAAGAGGCAATGCAAGCCACAGGAGGGGTGAATGACTGCAGATACAAAAGACGAAGGCAGAGGGACATGAGAATATGGACTGAGCTCACCTGCTTAACAAACCATGGCTTAGTGCCACGTGCTCGAGGAAAGGGGCGCTTGCACACCAGCTCATAGACCCCTTGCATTCCACAATCCAGGACCTGACAATCCTGGTCAAGCAGGGAGCCGGTCTGCCTCAGTGTCCCAACAGCCAAGAATGGCTTACATTTGCTAACTTAGAACTGAAAACCATGGTTTGGCGGGAACGGCAAACCATGGTCCCGGCTACTCAAATGTTGAGACACAATGAAAGCTTGCTGCTAAATCAGAATTGGAAATCCTGGATCGTGAGGAGGGGGGACAGGGAATGAGATCTATGGTTTGATGCTACATGGGAATACTGTACAGCAGGGATCGCCAACCTGCGGCCCACGGAGGCCGTTTAACCGGCCCACGAGCCACCCCAGAACCGAGCCGCCTGATTGGTGAGTCCCAGTGCGCGGCACTAAACTGGCGCAGCGTGGCACAGGGACTCGCTTCTGAAGCCGGAAATCGCGTCTGCGCAGCCGCTGGAAATCACAGCTGCGCACGCGATCTGACCCACGGAGGAATCTCTGAGGGTCCGATCCAGCCCAGACAAATTAACCTTGCATTGAGCATTGAGCAAATTAACAGCATTGAGCTCCTATCCACTTCCAAAGAAAGCTGTGATACTCCCACCAGAATTTTAAAGAAGACAACTTGACAAGGACTACCAATAATAGTTCATGTACAGTGTTGTTGTTGTTTTTTTAAAAAAATAAAATTAAAATTAAAAAGCCAGTTTCTCAGGCTAGGTATGATGCTTGGTTTGACGGCTGTTTTGGTATACATTCTACAGGACATTTCCGCAGCCATTTGGAACACAACAGTTAAGACACAGACATGGTTTCCTTTTCCAGCATTATTTTTTAAAAGGCAAATACTGTCCACAGCAAAATGTCAGGCATTTTGCCTATGCTAAAGAAGAAGAACAGAAACGCAGCAGTGACAACATGGCATTTCCTGCAAATGAAGGACCAGTTAATACAAAGATTTTTTGTTTCGGAGGAAAAAGACAGGCCATAGAATGGGGTTTTAAAACAAACCAACTTGCAAGGGGTGGAAGCAGGAAGTGGGGAGGCCAGCAGAGGAAAGCCCCCTATCTACGTAAGAAAAACTAGCAGATAATAACAGCTATTGCACAGAGCATGAATTTCCAAATCCTCCTTCACTTACACTCTCTCTCATGCACACACACAAACACACATACACACACTTGCGACAGGAGAAAGAAAAAATAGCATCGGCTTATTCACAGTTCTCTTTCCCCGTTAACTCCTTCATTATCTCGGGCAGCTCTCTATATCCCTTTCCTGCCACCATTCAGGATAAACTCTTGCGCTGAAGCCAGCCAGCCACACGGAAGTAAACCAGTCTTGGACTGGGCAGTTCAATATGAAAAGGCAATAAACGACACGCGTTTCAGAAAGTCACAACACAAGGCGCCAGTCTTTCCAAACTGTAGCATCTGTAAGAAGACAGATCAGAGAAAGCCAGCTCGCATTTAGGCCTTTTTTTTTAGAGAGAGGCAAGGGATGTGGCAAGAGCTACTATGATGGGTTCCCATGTGAGCAGCCAGCCTTCCCCTTTCGAAACTGCTGCAAGTTACGGCCATCTTACAGAACAGTAACTAGGAGAGACTGCGTCACGCCGTCCGCCTTGCCTTCCTGCGACTACAAAGCATGCAGCAAAAGCAGTACAAATCAGCGGAGCGACAGCGTCTTTCGTTCATGATGTATTTATAGGTATCCATAAATTAAAAACAAAAAAAGCTTGACTTCCATAAACTTTAAAATAAAAATTCACAGAAGAAGAAAAAAAGGCATCTGATGTATATTTGCCGAGTAAGGCTTTGGAGTCGGGCGTCGTCCCATCCTCCTAGCAGCAATCCTCCGCAGTGCTCATAAATAGAGAGAGAAAAGGAGAGGGAGAAAGAGAGAGAGGAGAGGGAGAGAAAAGAGAGGGGCGAGAGGAGTCGCTTTTTTAAAAGTAGTGTTTGAAGAGCAGGTGCTTTCTCATTTCAAGCGCTCGATGAGTCCCTGTGTGAGTCCAAGGTGCAAAAGCTGCGATCTGGTGAGGTTTGCTAAGTGGGGGAAAAACCCCAGAAGCTTCTCCCAAGACAGTTCCAAGAGGCTGGGCACTACCAGCCACATCTTAAAGAGAGAGCCAGTCCGTTTGTTCCTTTGGATGTCCACCACGCCTCCGTGGACGTACATGCAGCCGGCCTGCGTGGAAACGAGGGGGAAAAGGAAGATCACTGCTGGGTTTTCTTTTAAGCGGAACGGCAAGCACCTGGACTGCCTGCGAAGGAGAGATGCCATCCGGCCCCAAATATCTGTGATCAGCTTGACATTGAGGTGGCATTCTGTTTGCCAACCACAGGAAGCAGAGGGCAGTGGGTGCTACAAGCCTACCAGCCGGGTTCCCCGGTGCTTAATGACCTCAAGATCCTCATGGAAAACTCATTTTGTAACTCACTCTATGTGGGGCTGCCCTTGAGACGGACCCAGAAACTCCAGCGGGTGCAGAATGCCGCGGTGAGACTCCTTACGGAGTCCTTGCTGTGAGATCACATTCACCCGCTGCTATACCAGCTGCACTGGCTCCCGGTGGAGTACAGGATCAGGTTCAAGGTGCTGGTTTTAACCTTTAAAGCCCTATACGGCCTAGGACCCTCGTACCTACGGGACCGCCTCTCCTGGTATGACCCACGGAGGACCTTACTGTCTTCAAACAAAAACATCTTGGAGGTCCCAGGCCACAGAGAGGTTAGGCTGGCCTCAACCAGAGCCAGGGCTTTTTCGGCTGTGGCCCCGATCTGGTGGAACACTCTGTCCCAAGAGACTAGGGCCCTGCGGGACTTGGACATCTTTCCGCAGGGTCTGCAACACAGAGCTGTTCTACCAGGCCTTTGGCCAAGGCACAGTCTGACCCCCTCCTTCGGTAATCCTCATAGCACTATAGCCCAGTGGTTGCCATTAATTTGATTCTGAATAGATTTTAGAATGAATTGATTTTAGAATGCTGTGTTACTTTTATTGTTGTTAGCCGCTCTGAGCCCGGCTAACAGAGAGCCAAACTGCACAGAAAGGCCCTTTGCTCCCACCCGCCGCTCCTCTTCCTCAGCCTGAGTAGCACTGAAGACATGAGGCAGAACAGGGGTGGAGAACCTCCGACCCGCAGGGCATCCAATTTGGCCATTTCCTATCAAGCAAACGCCCACCTTCCCGCCCATCAGCTGACATTGCTGGTCTAATCCTGCAGTGCCTGAGCGTTTGTGTTCCCAGCAGCAGGATTTCATCTCCAGCATCTGAAGGTTGCTGTTCCAGGGCCATTTCCCACCCCCCAATGACGGTCTGGGTTGACAGAACTCCGGTATTTTGAAATACCTCCCTCAGCTAGTTAATTCACCCCCCCTCCCCACCTTCTTGCTGGCCATTTCTGTGCCACGTAGGACCCTGCAGAAAGGCTGGGCGCTGGCAGCCGCTTACCGGAGTCACAGCAGCACAGTGGAAATAAACTGGCTCTGGCATCACGGCTGGGAGTTTCACCCACTGGAAGGTCTGCAAGCTCAGTTTCCAGATGTCTCCCAGGATCACTTCTCCGTTGTATCCTCCGCAGACGAAGACATCTGAATCGACAAACGGCACAGGGGCTTAGGCGTTGTTTTCCCACCATAAAGGGGCACACAAGGAGGGTTTGCTCAGTTCTTCAGCTGGTGCAGAGAAACTGCCGTTTCCACAGCAGTTTCTCTCACCAGACTTCCACTGAGATTAATACCCTGTTTCCCCGAAAATAAAACAGTGTCTTATATTAATTTTTGCTCCCAAAGATGCGCTAAGTCTTATTTTCGGGAAAACGGTACTCCGGGGAGGCCTTATTATCGGGGAGGTCTTATTTTCGGGGGGATGCCTTATATTACAGCGAGAGGCAAAACTGGAAGTAGATCTTATTTTCGGGGGATGTCTTACTTTTGGGGAAACAGGGTATGCTCCCCCACCTCCATCTTTTCAAGGAAATACCGTACTTTTATATATAGACACCCCCGTGTATAAGACTACCGCCGTGTATAAGACACTACCCCCGTGTCTTATATATAAGACACCCCCGTGTATAAGACTACCCCTATTTTGGGGGACTCAAAGAAAATGGGGGAAGATGGCACAGAGTTGCTGAGCTTTTTTTTTTTGCAGAGGATTGCCAAAAATCGCTCGCCCGCAGGTGTTGCAAAATCCACCTCCCGTCTGTCCCATTGCCTGCAGAAGCTGCCAATCGCCTGCCCAACTGCTGGAGCGTCAGCCAATCAACACCACCCATTGACGCGGCAACCAATAACACACAACCACAACCACGGCAGCAACCAATCAAACGTCCACCCTATGCACTACCAATGTATAAGACGACCCCCACTTTTCAGCATGATTTTTAAAGAAAAAAACATCTTCTACATGGAAAAGTACAGTAACTTTTAATCTTGCCTGGGAACCTAGGAATCCTGGGAACCTAGGAATCATCTGAGGTGCTCTCTCCCTGAGAAGCAGTGCAAGAATGGGCCTTTTCTGTGTTGGCTCCCCGTTTGTGGAATGCTCTCCGTAGGCAGTCTCATCTGGCACCTTTATTACATATATTTAGGTGCCAGGCGAGAAAGTTTCTCTTCAAGCAGGTGTTTGGCTGAGAAACACCCTGTGGCTTTTAAAATGTGTTTGTGGGAGGTGTTAGTTTTTGTCTGTGATTTATTATGTATCTTGCGTTCTTGTTTTGTATTTTTCTGTTGAGAAACGCCCCGGGATCTTCAGATTAAGGGCAGGATACAAATTTTAAAAATAACCCAGTGTATGCAGCGAGGAAGGCCCGGGTTCAAGTCTACACTCAACCATTATAGCCTACCTTATAGGGTTGTTGAGAGGATGAAATCAGCGGGAGGGCTGTAATATGTATGCTTCCCTGAGCTATTTGGACTCAAGCAATAGTTAAATAACTAAGTAATAAGCAAAATTCTGAATTTTCCCACATCCACCCACTTCCTTCCTTCCTGATCACTCACCCTATTTATGGAACACTCTTCCCAGGAATGCCCCCTTAGCACTGCCAGACAAAGAAGTTTTTGTTCTTCCATGCATTTGGGCACCACCAACAATACATTGTAACATTAAATCCATTTTTAACCAAGTTTATGTGATTTTATTATTCTTTTTCACTTTGGTTGTAAATGGCACTGGGATACAGTGGATGCTCGGGTTGCGAACATGATCCGTGTGGGATGCACATTCGCAACCCGCAGCGTTCGCAACCTGTGTCTGCGCACGCAGGGGTTGTGATTCAGCGCTTCTGTGCATGTGCAAAGTGTGATTTAGAGCTTCTGCGCATGCGTGACAGCTAAAACCCGGAAGTAACCCGTTCCAGTACTTCCATGTTTCGGCAGTCCGCAACTCGAAAAAACGCAACCTCAAGCATCTGTAACACGAGGTATGACTGTACAGTGGTGCCCCGCAAGACGAATGCCTCGCAAGACGGAAAACCCGCTAGACGAAAGGGTTTTCCGTTTTTGAGTTGCTTCGCAGGACGAATTTCCCTATGGGCTTGCTTCGCAAGACAAAAATGTCTTGCGAGTCTTGAGATTTTTTTTTTGCTTTCCCCCCCCCTTTATCTAAGCCGCTAAGCCTTTAATAGCCTTTTAGCAGCTAATCCGCTAAGCTGATAAGCCTTTAATAGCCGCTAAACCGCTAATAGCGCTAATCCGTTAAGCCGCTAATAGGGTTGCTTCGCAAGACGAAAAAACCGCTAGACGAAGACACTCGCGGAACGGATTAATTTCGTCTTGCGAGGCACCACTGTACTCTTTCTTTCTTTTTTTTTAAGTGGGAAGTGACATGGACATTTGACAAACCAGAGTCCATTTGGAGGAAGTGGCCCCAGGGTTACGATGTTTCTCCCCTCGAGTCAAACCAGCCTCCCATTTCTCTTGTGACAAGCTTTCCAACAATATGGCTGACCCTTCCACCCTCTGCTGTTGGAATGTTTCTGAACATGCTGAGGCACTGCAGCACCTCAAAGATGGACTGTTGTGTGCGTACAGAAGCAGGCTCAAACGCTTCATCCCAGTTGGGATTTCACATGCCACAAACAGGAGCCTCTGCAGCTGAACGTCCCAAAGTGAGCCAGTGATTCTTACCATTTTTTATCTGTACACAACTGTGACATCTCCTGGCCGCCGGGAAATCTGTGGAACAAAAACCTGAGGGTGAGCGAGTGTAACAGAAGAGAAGACTGTTCAGTAAATGCGGATTTCTCATTATTGGGAAGGGGCCGGCCAGCCTGAAAAGGGGCTTAACATGAATTGCAAAGAATTCTCCTTGTGCCTGGCTGTGAAGCACTCATACGATCATTCAATACCAACTGACCTTTAGCCATCCTTAGTTTAATCCATGTGAAGAGGTGAAGTTGAAACAGGGAGGGAGGAAACTGCCTACTCCTAAAGCATACTTTAGCTTGTGTGTGGATAAAGATGAAAAGCCTAAGAACAAAAAAATAGTCCAGTAGAACCTTAGAGACCAACTAAGTTTGTTTTTGGTATAAGCTTTTGTGTGCACACTTCTTCAGATAAACACTTCAGTGTGTATCTGAAGAAGTGTGCATGCACACGAAAGCTCATACCTAGAACAAACTTAGTTGGTCTCTAAGGTGCTACTGGACTTTTATTTTATTTTATTTTTGACTGAGTCAGACCAACATGGCTACCTATCTGAAGCCTAAGAACAGTTTGTGCTAGCTTTACAAGCGCTCTGGAACGCCCATTGAAGAGAGGGTTGTGAGAGCAAACCAATAAAAATGACCAGGGGAAAATAATCTGAACTGAAGTATGTTGAAAGGCCACCTGGAGGAGGGAGACTTCATATCAAGAAAGGTTACAAGATCCTAACTATGAGCGTTGATTAGAACCCAAGTCAAGTGGAATCACTAAATCTGAGCTCTACATGAATACAGTAAGCCCACAATGTATGTGCATATAATTTGTGTACATTTAAGTGCTTGGCTAAATAAATAATTAGAGGACAGGCATCTGGGGGGAAAGTCACTGGCAATCCCACCCACCACAGAACCCTCAGCGTTTTGACTATATGCAATTTTGGTTTTAGGCATGATTTCTGGAACATAACCGCTCTTAAAAGTTTACTGTACATTTTAAAAAGTGTTTCTGAGATGTCAGACTTCCACAAGGCAGCAGAATCCAAAGATAAATATCTAGTTATTAAAAAAAATTAATCTGGAACCAGCTACTATACATGAGACCTGGAATTATGCAGCATTTTTAGTGTATATTTCAGATCTATAAGTTTAGTTTGGATTTTTAACAAAGAGTAAAGTACAAAGGTTTTGAGAAGACTGACTTGTTTGCAAACTTCTTTTGAATCTCTCCCTGGGGACCCCACCAACATTTTATTTCTGGCTACAAATAGTTTTGTCTTTTCAACACCTGCCAATATATGCTATTTTTCAAAAGCCTACCTTTTTTCTTATGAGGCTTTGTTGCAATTTCTTCCCAGGTGTTTGTTTCAAGGTTGTAGGCGTGGATCTGAAGCAACAGAAATAATACAATTATATATATATATTTTTAATGACAGAAATGGAAGAAGGCAATGGCTGAACTCAAGGCCTCTGCCAGCAAGTTCCCCCGACAAGCCCACTCCATTACCCCACAAAAGATTTCCAGGTTAAATAGCTAAAGCGTTGGAAATTAGGCAAGAGGCTGACACTTGATTCATGGTATCCGGGGGTATGGATTGTTGGGTTTGCAGAAAAATTGCCATGTCATCTGCCTGCTGCCAAAGGGAAACTTGAGCCGTTATAATTCTGTGCGCTTTGGCAACCTGTCAAATGGCTCTTACTGTCAGAAAGTTCTTCCTGATGTTTTAAGTCAAAATCTGCTTTCTTGTAACTTCAGTAATAATAATAATAATAATAATAATAAATTTTTATTTATACCCCGCCCTTCCCGGTTCAAAAACCGGGCTCAGGGTGGCTAACAACAAATTTAAAACACTTAATTATAAAAGCAGCATAAAATACAGTATAAAAACATGAATAACAATAAAATTCAAAATTCAAAAATCAATTTAGGGGAAATAAGCATTAGATAATCCCCAGGGCTAGGTGGCTGAATTGGTCCTACTTGGGCCAGCGAGGAGGCCAGGGGAGAATTAGCTGTGGGGTCTCAGAGCAGGTGATCTTCATAAAAGGGGAGGGGGGGAGGAAGAGAAGGGAAGGGAAATAAAAGATCAGGCTGAATTCAAATTAAAGGCCAGGTGGAATAGCTCTGTCTTACAGGCCCGGTGGAAGGAGGTTAAATCCTGAAGGGCCCTAGTCTCATGGGACAGAGCATTCCACCAGGTCGGAGCCATCACTGAGAAGGCCCTGGCCCTGGTGGAGGATAGTCTGATTTCCTTAGGGCCCGGGACCTCTAAACCATGGTTATTCATGGACCTTTGCGGGGCAGACCAGGAGAGGCGGTCCCGTAGATACGAGGGCCCTAAGCCACAAAGGGCTTTAAAGGTCAAGACCAGCACCTTGAAATCTTTCCGCAGGGCCTGCAAGACAGTCTGACCCCCTCCTTCTGTAAACCTCATAGAACTCTAGCCCAATGGCTGCCATTAATTTGATTCTGAATTGATTTTAGAATGAATTGATTTTTAGAATGTATTTCAATTAATTGATTGTGATTTTATGTAAACTGTGTTAATTTTATTGTTGTTAGCTGCTCTGAGCCCGGCTTCAGCTGGGGAGGGCAGGATATAAATAAAATTTTATTATTACCATGTCAATTAAATCAACAGGAACTGTGTAAAAGTGTGGCTATGTATGTCAAAGGAGGCTTGCACAGGATAAATTCATCCCAGGTTGTGCCCTATTAGAAATCCAGGTGAAACATGTTAGGATTCCTAGTCTGCAAATCTTTGCACTTTTGTCTTCATGGCACCCTGGTAGATGTTTTCCCCCTTGCAAGAGCAATGTTCTGAGATGGAAAAAAGGGTGAACTGCCACACAATCAATCAGAGCAGTGACTGGAACCCAGTTCCATTCACTAGATCACTCACCAATCTGCATTATGTGCCAAATACTCACGACCCCAACATTCTGCTATTAAAATTCACCAGTTCTGGTCACGGGCTTACTTTCTGATCTCACTAGCGAGAAATCAAACTAATAAAAAATATTTTGGCAGTTGATCCTATTACCTTGTCCAAGGAATAGGCTGTCCAAGAAGTTCCCCCTCCTAAGATGTAAATCCTCTGTCCGTCATGTGCAATTTCATGTCTGTATCTGGAAAGAAGAAGTCAATAATTTATTATTTATACCCCGCCCATCTGGCCAGGCTTCCCTAGCCACTCTGGGCGGCTTCCAACCAAATATTAAAATACAGTAATACATCAAACATTAAAAGCTTCCCTAAACCTGGCTGCCTTCAGATGTCTTCTGAAAGTTTGGTAGTTGTTCTCTTTGATATCTGGTGGGAGTGCGTTCCACAGGACGGGTGCTGCTACGGAGAAGCCTTCTGCCTGGTTCCCTGTAACTTGGCGACTCGCAGTGAGGGAACCACCAGAAGACCCTCGGAGCTGGACCTCAGTATCTGGGTAGAACGATGGGGGTGGAGATGCTCCTTCAGATATACTGGACCGAGGCCATTTAGGGCTTTAAAGGTCAGCACCAACACTTTGAATCGTGCTCAGAAATGTACTGGGAGCCAATGTAGGTCTTTCAAGACCGGTGTTATGTGGTCTCGGCGTCCGCTCCCAGTCCCCCGTCTAGCTGCCGCATTCTAGATTAGTTGTAGTTTCCGGGTCACCTTCAAATGTAGCCCCACGTAGAGCGCACTGTAGTAGTCCATGCAAGAGATAACCAGAGCATGCACGACTCTGGCGAGGCAGTCCGCCAGACATGCTAGAATTTTCATAGCAAATGTTTCCAAATTTAGGCATCCCAACTAAACCACAAAGCCCTAACAATATCTGGAGGCCAGGGGGATGTGGCTGAAGAGATGGCCAATTTTTTTGAATTGGAAATGACATTTTAATAAGAACTTGTCTATCGAGAGACTGTCATTTTGAATGAGGAAGACTTGAGGCTGGTCGCCTTGCAGCTAGTTTTACGCAGCAGGCGCCACTGAGCAAGAGGCCAAGCTCACCTTTCCTCCGGCATGTCGCAGTGCATGTTGTTTGGCTTCAGCTGGGTCCACTCCCTGGTGTTCAGGTCCAGCTTGTGCAGGTCTGTGCTGTAAATGTATCCTGTCGTGCCTCCGAATACGTACAAGGAGCCATTTATGATCGCCATTGCCTGGTAAGGGAGAAGAGGGAAGAGCTGCAGGGGAACTGAAGGGGCACCATAGGAAGGCAGCCGAAAGGCAGGTATCCTCTGAAGAGCATCCATCTCCCCCTTCCCTGGATCCCCTTTGTCACACCACTTTCAAGGGAGCAGAGCCATGAGTGACAGTATGCCACGGACAGCACTTGGTATTGCCAGGGCAATAAAATCTGCCTGTAAGTCCGATCTCATTTTCGTGAACTGAACGGTCCGGGAATCAGTGTGTTTTTACATGAGTAGAATGTGTCCTTTTATTTAAAATGCATCTCTGGGTTATTTGTGGGGCATAGGAATTCGTTCATTTCCCCCAAAAAATATAATCCGGCCCCCCACAAGGTGTGAGGGACAGTGGACTGGCCCCCTGCTGAAAAAGTTTGCTGACCCCTGGCCTAAGCCATCAAGACCTCAGGCTCAAATTAAATTCTTATCTCTTTGACTTCGTACTATGCAATCCCCCAAAGATGCTCCAGTATACTTCATGCTCAGGAACTTGAGAACTGCTCCCCATTTTTAGACCCGAGGAGATAAGTGAGACCTGAATTAAGAGCACAAGCCTCTCAGGAATATGGAACCACTCTCTGTCCTTGAAGAGTCTAATAATAATAATAATAATAATAATAATAATAATAATAATAATATTTACATCCTGACCATCTGAATAGGGTTGCCCCAGCCACTCTGGGTGCCTCCCAACAAAATATTAAAAACACAAGAAAACATCAACCATTAAAAACTTCCCTGTACAGTAAAATAGGGGCTGCAGTGGATGACTCCCCCCACCATACCTGTCCATAGATGCGGTTGGGCTTCTTGCCTCGACAGTTGAAGAGGGCCCAGCGCTTGTACTTGACGTTGCAGACGTGGACGTCATTGCCGTTGCTCTCGCCAAAGGGGATCCCGGTGCCGCCAAAGACCAAGAGATTATTCCCATGCAACACAACTGGCAGAAAACAAGAAAGCAGAACAAAACCTTTGACATGCAGATTTGGTAGCCTTCAACAGCAGCTTGGAACAATCATCTTCTCTGCTGAGCTGTTCACCAGTAACCAAAAGTCTAGTGAAGGGATGGAGAGAGCCCTCTTGCCAGTGACACAGAACTAACAAGTTAGAGGTAAAGGATAAAGGGACCCCTGGCCATTAGGTCCAGTCGTGGCCGACTCTGGGGTTGCGGCGCTCATCTCGCTTTATTGGCCAAGGGAGCTGGCATACAGCTTCCGGGTCATGTGGCCAGCAGGACTAAGCCGCTTCTGGCGAACCAGAGCAGCACACAGAAACGCCGTTTACCTTCCCGCCAGAGCGGTACCTATTTATCTACTTGCACTTTGACGTGCTTTCGAACTGCTAGGTGGGCAGGAGCAGGGACCGAGCAACGGGAGCTCACCCCGTCGCGGGGATTCGAACCGCCGACCTTCTGATCGGCAAGTCCTAGGCTCAGTGGTTTAACCCACAGCATCACCCACGTTAGCGCTGGGTAAATGGGGCCTCTGCAGGTGGAGCGTGAGCAGCAGACGGGTTCATGCGCAAGCAGTATGAATGGGCATGCAAATAAACAGACGAAGCATACTAAAGGAACCCGAGCAACTCATATTGCTTTTCAGTCAAGCACTCACACAACAGCAAAAGGCAATAAAAGTCGCTGACACTTCCCTGCAGACCTGAATTTCACAACAGAAAGCGGACTGCACTAATGGAAAAAACCCTGCCTGCAGAGCTGTGGATGAATCATGCAAAGTACATCCACCATGAAGACTTTCCGGGGTGGGGGGGGGGGAGAAGTAAAGAGAAAGGACAGAGCTCCAGAATTCAGCACCCCCAGCGTCCCAAGCTGTAGCAGTTCCAAAAGAAAAGGGAAGCGAGAAAGCCCCGCAAAAAAACAACCCCATGGCCACTGCTGGGGTGATGGTGGCGGTAGTGCCACACCTCTTAAGACTCTTGGTAGCCACAGCTGTGTAACATGAATTTATCCACAGCACAGATCTGGACAGCAACAATACGAAGCCTTCTTGGCATCTATGCCTGGACTTTTATAAGACCCTATTTTAAGTACAGGAGTTACAAAATGGATCTCAAAATAGCTCACTCTAATCTTACTCAACTACTGCACTTATACAGATGGGACAGATGATGATTATTAAATTTGTATACCACCCTTCGTGCATAGATGTCAGGGCAGTTCACAACATGAATGCCATTAAGGCGAAGAGTTACATTTATGTTTTACTACCGCAATAATGCATTCTCCTCCACTCACGTGACATAGATGCTAACTCCCGGGGCATGTAACCCTCTGTGCCCATTTGATGCCAAGTGCCGGTAGCAAAGTTGTATCGCCAAAGCTCCCTGAAGAGTGGGTAGTCTTCATTCTCTGGCCCTCCAGACTCATCATAGTCAGGATTGTATCCGCCGAACACGTACAAGTTGGCATTGTCTGCCACACAACGGTGGCCGCTTCTGGCTGGTGGGACTCTGTGGCCTAAAGCAGAGAGACAAAAGATTTTCATGAACTAAGGCGGGACAGAATATATTTTGCAAGGCTGGGTGAAGCAGCATAGAAAGACGACAAAGGAGGGAGCATCACAGTGGATAAAGTCTCAACACAAGAAAGGAAGCTGCTCCAGTTCCATCTTGGATAAATTCCCGAGAACCCGTTTTCATTGGCGGGCATGGGAGCAGGTAAGTCATGACAGGTGTGTGTAAAGAGTTTGTGTAAAAGCTACACAAGGAGATGTGGTGTTGTGGATGGTTACAGCTGATCCTCCAAACATTTCTGGCTTTCAATCATACAGTGGTACCTCAGGTTACATACGCTTCAGGTTACAGACTTCGCTAACCCAGAAATCGTACCTCGGGTTAAGAACTTTGCTTCAGGATGAGAACAGAAATCGTGCAGTGGCGGTGCGGCAGCAGCAGGAGGCCCCATTAGCTAAAGTGTTGCTTCAGGTTAAGAACAGTTTCAGGTTAAGAACGGACCTCCAGAACGTATTAAGTACTTAACCCGAGGTACCACTGTATTGGCTTGTGGGCTTCTCATATGTATCTGGTTGGCCACTATGAGAACAGGAGTGGACAGATTATTAGCTTGATCCAGGAGGCTCTTATGAACTCTCAACATTATCTGGGAGGGGTTTTTCCACTGTGGTTTCAGTCCTTCCTAGAAGTTGGTTTACCAAAAGTTGGTGGTAGAGGTTGTCTGCTCAACATTTTTTTCCATCTGGGGTTCTATTTCAGCCCTTATGCTGAAATATGAAAATGCTGGGAGAGATCATCTGCACATACAAGGTACAGTGCCATCGGTACAGAAATAACACCGCCTCTCCTCGCTTTTCATCCCAATTCCAGAAAGGCTGCAGAGGCGCTGAATTAATGCCTGAGCTTGATAAGCGACTGCATCATATGAGTTAACAAACTAAAACTAAAGCTTAACCTTGATGGAACTGGAGCCCTTTTCAGACTGCCACCTCTCCCAGTCCGATGAACCCTGTGGCAGAGGGCCAAGATCACACTAGCTGGCCTGATTCATGGTCTCCGTGCACTCCCGAGACACGCATCCAGCAGTAACATGAAATGGGGTTGAAGTACCTTGTTCGGATGTGGTTTAGATACATGCACATAAACCAGTATGCATTCAGGCGCCCTGTCACACTAACAAAAAAAAGTGTGGCCTCGCTAACAAAGAACATTAACGAAGAGTTAGATGTGCTGCTGGTCAAGAGAACCAATGATGCAGGGATGTAGGCACAGCCCGGTCATCATCATTATCATCATCATCATCATCATCACTTAGTTATACCCTGCCCATCTGACTGGGTTTCCCCAACCACTCTGGGCGGCTTCCAACAAAATATTAAAATACAGTAATGCATCAAACATTAAAAGCTTCCCTGAACAGGGCTGCCTTCAGATGTCTGCTAAAAGTCTGGTAGTTGTTGTTCTCTTTGACATCTGGTGGGAGGGCGTTCCACAGGGCGGGTACCACTACCGAGAAAGCCCTATGCCTGGTTCCCTGTATAACTTGGCTTCTCACAGTGAGAGAACCGCCAGAAGGCCCTTGGAGCTGGACCTCAGTGTCCGGGTAGAACGATGGGGGCAGAGACGCTCCTTCAGGTATACTGGACCAAGGCCGTTTAGGGCTTTAAAGTTCAACACCAACACTTTGAATTGTGGCTGGAAACGTACTGGGAGCCAATAAGGTTGTTTATGGTGTGACTGTTCTCCTAGATAGCCAGTACCAGTGATAACTGTGACCAGGAAGGAGAGCTTTTGCACATCTTAAACTAACACGCCAACTGCAACCAAACCTAGAGAGAGCAGATCCAGCTGCGGTTATGTACTTGTTACACCTAGACTTGCATTACAGTAACAAGTCTTGCATCAGACTCTCTTTGAAGGATATAACAGGACTCTAAGTGTGTTCAGTTGATGCAGGAAGCAGGAGTCAAGAGTTCTGACCAGCAAGAAGTTCCTGAAGCGTGTTGCTCCACTGCCATACCACCTGCACCGATTTTCTGATTTCTTTCCAGACCCAACCCAAAGTGCTGAGTACCATTTTTAAAGCACTGTGCAACTCTGATACTCTCCTCCAAGGTGAGTTCACCTGTTCACTCAGGTGATACTGACAGACTGCTCTGGCCATTCCACCATCAGAAGACTGGTTGGTGGTGGCACATGAGGGGAAAGCATTCTCTGTGGCACACACATTACGGGACTTCCTATCCTGGCTGTGTTTCAACAGCACCTGAAAAACTGGCGGTATAAGCAAGCTGGTCAATGTCCAACTTTCTTTACATTTCCCCCCTTATATACAGCACCTGATTCTTTTAAAAGTTTTAGTTGTGCTTTTGACAGTTAATGTAAGCAGGAAACAGGAAGTATATAAACATTTTAGTAACCGAAAGTGCAACTCTATGCATTCTTGGGGTAAATACCAGTGAGCACCATGGGATTTATATCCAATGAGCACGCAAGGGATCAAGCAGCAGGTTTCCAATGTAATGAACTTGGCACTGTTTTATGGGGCGGAATTAGTCACGAACGACGGGAAAGGTGCCAAAAGCTTGTGTGGCACAGTGGCTAAAGCTATGAGTCAGGAAGTCCTGGTCTCACTCTGTCAGAAACTCATTAGGGAGCCTTAATCAAGCTGCCTGACCTCTCCCTTCACCCCATGCCAGCAAAGCGGAGAAGCAACAACGCCAAGCTACCTTTCAGGGCTGCTGTTCAGGATCGGCCAAGGCGCTGTACGCAAGTTGCAACATACAGTGGTACCTGGGTTCTCAAACTTAATCCGTTCCGGAAGTCCGTTCCAAAACCAAAGCGTTCCAAAACCAAGGCACGCTTTCCCATAGAAAGTAATGCAAAATGGATTAATCCACTCCTGACTTTAAAAAACAACCCCTAAAACAACAATTTAAGATGAATTTTACTCTTTAACGAGACCACTGATCCGTAAAATAAAAGCAATAATGTACTGTACTAGAAAACAAATAATACAGTATTGAAGATAACATGTACTTTACTATCTAACAAGACAATTGATCCATAAAATGAAAGCAATAAACAATGTACTGCAGTCACACAATCAATCCATCAGCGGCTGAACTGGGTTCCACACAGTCAGAAAAACAAAACAAAAAGAGCTGCAAAAACAAAAACACGAAATTAAAAGCAAAAATAGACCTCAGCGTAACACTCAAAACGGAAGTGTGGCACTCACATCGGAAGCGTAACACTCAAAACGCAACACGTTTGACTTCCGAAAAACGTTCGCAAACTGGAACACTTACTTCCGGGTTTGCAGTGTTTGGGTTCAAAGTTGTTTGAGTACCAAGGCTTTTGAGAACCAAGGTGCCACTGTATACATACACACACGAAGCTCAACCCAAGGCAGTGACTGCAGCATCAGGCGACCTTGCAGGGCTGCTGTTCGGGATTTACACATGGGGCTCCCTGCATTGTGCACGCGCAGGGCGAATGTCACCTGAGGTGGCTCCCCAAACGCCCCTCCGTAAAGCCCTTATAAGCGGATCATACCAAGGTGGCCCCAGCCCAGCAAGCTGCTTCCAACGGCGGTCAGCCGGAAGCCCCCAATCAAGCACAAGACATTCAAATTCAGCAGCACCTTCTCCATATATATATTCGGGGAGAGCACAAAATATGGTCTGAAGCTCAACATCAAAAAAACTAAGCTCATGGCCACTGGGCCCATCACCTCCTGGCAAATAGAAGGGGAAGAAATGGAGGCAGTGAGAGATTTTCCTTTCTTGGGCTCCGTGATCACTGCAGATGGTGACAGCAGCCATGAAATTAAAAGACGCCTGCTTCTCGGGAGAAAAGCAATGACAAACCTAGACAGCGTCTTTAAAAGCAGAGACATCACCTTGCCAACAAAGTTCCGTATAGTTAAAGTTATGGTTTTCCCAGTAATGATGTATGGAAGTGAGAGCTGGACTATAAAGAAGGCTGATTGCCAAAGAATGGATGCTTTTGAATTATGGTGCTGGAGGAGACTCTTGAGAGTCCCATGGACTGCAAGAAGATTCAACCTCTCCATTCTGAAGGAAATCAGCCCTGAGTGCTCACTGGAAGGACAGATCCTGAAGCTGAGGCTCCAAGACTTTGGCCACCTCATGAGAAGAGAAGACTCCCTGGAAAAGACCCTGATGTTGGGAAAGATGGAGGGCACAAGGAGAAGGGACGACAGAGGACGAGATGGTGGGACAGTGTTCTCGAAGCTACGAAGATGAGTTTGACCAAACTGTGGGAGGCAGTGGAAGACAGGAGTGCCTGGCGTGCTCTGGTCCATGGGGTCACGAAGAGTCGGACACGACTAAACAACAACAACAACTTAAATGAAGAAAGTGGTTTTGCAGAAATGACATTAGAATGATGGAAATAAATGACTGAGAAATGGTGTGTACAGGTGAACGATCTCTTCCTGGCTCCTGGGGCCTAAATCATGACTTCCAGTATGGCTAGAACATTGTTAGCTATAACCACTTTTTAGGTGTATACAAATATCTGAAGGACTGTCACATGGAAGATGGAGCAAGCTTGTTTTCTGCCGCTCCAGAGGGTAGGACCCGAACCAAATTACAAAGAAAGGAGATTCTAAATAAACGTTAGGAAGAACTTTCTGAGGGCAAGAGTTGTTTGACAGTGGAATGAATGCCCTCAGAAGGTACAGTGGTACCTCGGGTTAAGTACTTAATTCGTTCCGGAGGTCCATACTTAACCTGAAACTGTTCTTAACCTGAAGCACCACTTTAGCTAACAGGGCCTCCTGCTGCTGCTGCGCTGCCAGAGCACAGTTTCTTTTCTCATCCTGAAGCAAAGTTCTTAACCTGAAGCACTATTTCTGGGTTAGCGGAGTCTGTAACCTGAAGCGTCTGTAACCCGAGGTACCACTGTAGTGGATTCTCCTTTCTTGGAGGTATTTAAGCCGAGGTTGGGTGGCCATCTCTCAGCTGTGAATTCTGCGTTGAAGGGGGTTGGACTAGATGGCCCTTGGGGTCCTTTACAATTCTGTGGTTCTAAGACCGGCAACATTAAATGCCCGACGTCTGATTCCAACAGGCAGGAGGGCCCGGCGTGCTCTGGTCCAGGGGGTCACGAAGAGGCGGACACGACTAAACGACAACCATTCGGGGCGGGCAGCGGGGCTCTGGCTGTGGCGCAGGCGCTCCCTCTCTCCCCCCCCCCCCACTCACCGCCTCGGCCCGGGCCCGGCGGGAGCCTGACGAAGCGGTTGAGGAGCCCCCCGCGCGGGGCTTGAGCCGCGGGCCCGTTCCCGCCGCCGGCGCCGCGCTGCCGGTTGCCGTCCCAGCCCTCTCCGTTCCCCGCCGACATCTTGGCCCTCCTTCCTCTTCTCGGCTCCCTCACAGTCGCCCAAACGGAGCGCGACGTGAGGGGCTGGAGGAGGGGGGGCAAACAAGAGTTTCCCGCTGCCACAGCCAATAGGCGCCGGCCTTGCACAGCGCCGGCCAATCGGAGGCGCGGTTGTTGGAGGAGCGGCTTGTGCGTCCCTGCGCGAGGAGCGGAGGGGGGAAACAAGAGTTTCCCGCTGCCGTAGCCAATAGGCGCCGGCCTTGCACAGCGCCGGCCAATCGGAGCGCGACGTGAGGGGCTGGAGGAGGGGCTTGTGCGTGCCTGCGCGAGGAGCGGAGGGGAAACAAGAATTTTCCCGCTAGCACAGCCAATAGGCGCCGGCCTTGCACAGCGCCGGCCAATCGGAGGCGCGGTTGTTGGGTCGGCTTGGAGGAAGAGGAGGAGAGGCGAAAGGGGTGGGCGACGTCATCATGGAAAGGAAGGGGGAGGTGGAGGCAGCCAGGCCAGAGCAATCGCTCGCAAGGTTAAGGCCTTTCCGCACAGAACGGGGATTGGGGGGAAGGCAGGAGCAATCGAAATAGGAAATAGCGGATCGACAGGCGGAAGAGACGGTTCTTCTTCGCCAGGAATCTTGGGAGTTGTAGTTCTGCAAGGGAGGGGTCCTGGGCGCTAGCGCCAAAACTATAGTTCCCAGGAGTTCTGAGGAGGTCGCGACAGTTTTAAGGGCTGCAGAAGAGAAACAAAATGAATGTTATTAGTAATACTACTACTACTACTACTACTACTAATAATAAATTCATATTCCGCCCATCTGGCTGGGTTTCCCAAAGCATCAAACATTAAAAAAAACAAAATAAAAAAATCCTTCCAGTAGCACCTTTAAGACCAACAGTTGGTCTTAAAGGTGCTACTGGAAGGATTTTTTTATTTTGACTATGGCAGACCAACACGGCTACCTATCTGTAACTAAAAAAAACAAGATATCCTATCAAGCAACATCTAAACCAAGAAATCAGTGAAAAGCAGTAACAAGAGCAAGAATGAGCAGTTCATGGTTATACCCAAATCAAAGTAACCGCCAACCCCAGCCGAACATTTAAGCGACAAAAATGAAACGAGAGGAACCAAAATTAGGGAGGGAAAACACAGCTGTACTTTTGCATCCTCCCTGCCTTTCCTTCGAGGAAATAAAGGCAGCAAGACGTGGGTCTCCTCTCTGCCGCCGTTTTGGCCTCACAGCAACCCTGTGAGGTAGGCTAGGCAGGCTGGACAGACAGTGTCTGCGTTAAAGCTCAGCCAATGAAACTCATGGTCAAGTGACAACTTGAACTAAGCAGGATCCCCCTGCTTAGCTTAACACTCTAACCACTACACCACACTGCCTTGCAGCACAGGAAGGTGCCTTTTCTGACAGTAAGAGCTGTCCGACAGTGGAACGGTCTCCCTCTGGAGGTGGTGGACTCTCCTTCCTTGGAGGTTTTTAAGCAGAGGTTGGGTGGCCAGCTGCCATGGATGCTTAACTGAGATTCCTGCATTGAAGGGGGTTGGGCTAGATGACCTTTGGGGGTCCCTTCCAACTCTATGATGGGCTGCGCTGGGCCTGATGGGAGTTGGAGTCCATCGGCATCTGAAGGGCTGCAGGTTCCCTGTGTCCCATTTAGAATGCTGTATCATTTTACTGTTGTTAGCCGCTCTGAGCCTGGCTTCGGCTGGGGAGGGAGGGATATAAAGAAAATATTTTTATTACTAAAGGTAAAGGGACCCCTGTCCATTAGGTCCAGTCGTGGCCGACTCTGGGGTTGCGGCGCTCATCTCGCTTTATTGGCCGAGGGAGCCGGCGTACAGCTTCCGGGTCATGTGGCCAGCAGGACTGAGCCGCTTCTGGCGAACCAGAGCAGCGCACGGAAACGCCGTTTACCTTCCCGCCAGAGCGGTACCTATTTATCTACTTGCACTTTGAAGTGCTTTCGAACTGCTGGGTTTGCAGGAGCAGGGACCAAACAACGGGAGCTCACCCCGTCGCGGGGATTCAAACCACCGACCTTCTGATCAGCAAGCCCTAGGCTCTGTGGTTTAACCCACAGCGCCACCTGTGCCCCCATTTATTATTATTATTATTATTAAACCCCATTTGTTTGTCCTGCTGCACTTTCTCGGCGGAGGGTGGCTGCTAACCAGGGGAGAAGGTGATTGCTGCCGTTTGCTTGGCCGTTCCACTCCCTTCGAGACGAGACTTGTGCAGAAGTCCCAGCAAAGGGTTAGGGTTAGCAAAGGAAGTATGGATACAAAAACTTATGGAATACAGTATGCAGAAATGACGAAATGTCCCGGAAGAATGAGAACTCAAGATAGCAATCTTTTTATAAAAGGATGGAAATGGTTTATTGAGTAATTGTAAACAGATAAAAACATTACCAGGATTATTGTAATAACCTGCAGTTTTATAAGAGTATACATTTAAAGTAGATGAATAAATGAACAAGCTAAGTTCATTTGGATATGCAGAAGATATTAACAATAAATTTAAGGAACAGCAGAAAAGAGGGGGAAGGAAGTTCGAATTTTTGAAATGTTAAAATGATTGTAAAACCAGTGAAATATATAAACCCGAAAAGCATAAATAGAGAGAGAGAGAGAGAGAGATCAGCCTTGCTGGTAGCAATGGGCGCGGAACCGAATTTCCCCGGAACCAACTTTGCTTTGCCACCTTGAGGAGGCGCGGCGGAAGGTTTATAGCGAGGGACCAAGATGGCGGCGCCCAGCGCTACGGCAGCTGCCGCTGCTGCCCCGACGAACGAGGATGGCGATTCGGGGGGCAAGACGAAGTCGCCGGCCATCACGCCGCAGAAGATACGGGAGCTGATCGATGAGGGGATCGCTCCGGAGGAAAGCAGCCCGGAAGGGTGAGCGGGGAGCGGAGAGGAGCAGCCCAAGCCCGACGGCCCCATCCGCACCTAGAAACGGCCTGCGCGGCATCCGAGGCGGTTTCGTGCCGGAGGACCTCGCCTTCCCCTCGGTCTGCTGCAGGCCAGACGGCGACGGGCAAGCGGGATCCCAGGGCTGAGGAGAAGGAAGGGGTCCGGGATTGCACAGGATATAGAAACCTGGATTTGTTCAATGCATTTATACATCCTGCCTGCTTTCCTCCATGGTTCTCTCCTTCTTCCTTCCCATTTTTATCCTTGCAACAATTCTGTGAGGTGGGGTTAAAGATGAACCGTCCTGTGGGAATATTTTATTGTTGTTGTTGTTGTTATTATTATTATTATTATTATTATTATTATTATTTATACCCCGCCCATCTGGCTGGGTTTCCCCAGCCACTCTGGGCGGCTTCCAACAGAATATTAAACTACAATAACCTATTAAACATTAAAAGCTTCCCTAAACAAGGCTGCCTTCAGATCATAGCTGTCAACCTTCCCTTTTTTTGCGGGAAATTCCCTTATTCCAGCGCCGTTTCCCACTGCTTCCCGCTGCTATCCTGGACTGTTATATATCCCGTAGACTGTTCCCGGGACAGGTGAGGCTGCTGATCCCTTATTTTCAAATCTGAAAGTTGACAGCTATGCTTCAGATGTCTTCTAAAAGTCTGGTAGTTGTTGTCCTCTTTGACATCTGGTGGGAGGGCGTTCCACAGGCGCCACCACCGAGAAGCCCCTCTTCCTGGTTCCCTGTAGCTTGGCTTCTCACAGTGAGGGAACCGCCAGAAGGCCCTCAGCACTGGACTTCACTGGGAAGAACTACCCCCCTTGATCAAAGGGAAAACAGGAACATCCTGGGCATTATTCTGTTTCCAGCTGCTAGCTTAGGGGAGGCCCGCAGAGCAGGGCAGGTGTCCCCCGTTTGCTGCTCCCAGGACAGCTGTGGACTTAACATGTGGATGATAATGCTTTAGTTTGTATCGGGTGGGGAAACTTTTTCAGCCTGAGGGCAGCATTCCCTTCTAGGCCAGGTGTGCTGGCGTGGATGCTTGTTCCAGCAGTTGTCACCAAAGCAGCAGCTGCCTGTAAAAAGCAGTGTTACAAGCTGCTACAATGATACCTTACCTCAGTTCCCAACTGCTTCCGACTTCTGCTCATGCTAATATACACTATTGTCATAAGTGTGAGGAAATAAATGGGAATAGTTTTTTATTTTTTAAAAAACCCCTGTGCATGACCATGTTAATCGTGTGCCATTTGGTATGTTTGTATGGAAACTGAAAGATATTCTGAGTACTGACTGTGAAGATTGAATGGTTTTAACACATTTGATCCTGTGCTTTGCACTGTCATTGAGGTACAGTGGTACCTTGGTTTGCATACGTCTTGGTTTGCCCACGTTTTGGATAACAAACATGTGAAACCCGGAAGTGCGTGCCCAGGTTTGCAAACTTCTTTTGGATTACAACCCTTTTTTTATTATTATTACGAACAAACTTTTTTGGGAGGCCTCATTGGCGAAAGTGCGCCTTGGGTTACAATCTGTTTTGGTTTACAAACAGACCTCCGGAACGGATTATGGTTGTAAACCAAGGTACCACTGTATATTGGTTCAGTGGGCCAAGATTGCTGGTCTTCAACTGTTCAATTGTCGAAGCTTTATTTTGCTCTGGGTGGAGACATATTTGAGCTGATGAAAGACAGGAGTGAAATCAGTTCTTGCTGCTACCATGAACAGAAAATTGTCTTACTTTATTACCTCTTCCCTACATTTCAGAAAGGATTCGTCTGCTTTCCCTGAAGTAGCAAATGGATCTCCCCAGATTGACGAGCTGCCTTTTGAGGCCACCAGTAAAGAAGCCTACTTCAGCAGAGTGGAAACATTTACCATATCCTTTTCCCCTTGTTTCTGAGACAACTATATCGAGCAACTCCCCAGTAGTCAAGAGCAATATCAGCCACTGGGAATTTCCCCATTTTGTAATTTGGAAACTGCCAAATAGTGGGGATTCATAACAAGTCAAAATTGGGCATGTTCTGTAGGTCAGGTGAGTGAAGGTCTAAGTGAGAAGACAGTTCAGCAGTAGGGTGAGAATTGGGCTCAGAAAGGCAGAGGCTGGAAAACATACCGTATTTTTCGCTCTATAAGACGCACCAGACCACAAGACGCACCTAGTTTTTGGAGGAGGAAAACAAGAAAAAAAATATTCTGAATCTCAGAAGCCAGAACAGCAAGAGGGATCGCTGCGCAGTGAAAGCAGCAATCCCTCTTGCTGTTCTGGCTTCTGGGATAGCTGCGCAGCCTGCATTCGCTCCATAAGATGCACACACATTTCCCCTTACTTTTTAGGAGGGAAAAAGTGAGTCTTATAGAGCAAAAAATACGGTACTTCTAATTGGGAAGTTCTGGCATTTCATACTCATAGATGGAACTGGGATTGGTCCCACCTGAAAAAAATAGCTTATGTAGATTGGTTCTTCTGACTTGCAGACAATTTTATTTATTTTTTATTTTTTTTTTATCCCCAGCCAAGACCGGGCTCAGGGCAGCTAACATCAGGTATAAAAACAATTGATTAAAATACAACTTAAAAACAAGATTAAAATACTGTTTAAAATGCAGCCTCATTTCAGTGGAAGCCCAGATCAAAAACTGTTTGCTGGGAGAAAACGTCAAATCTTCACCAAGGCCAACTATCCAGACTGGTCCTTAGTGGGCCAGAAAAGCCAGGGAAGTCCCCAAATAGGGGTTCCATCACAGAAGGAAAGGGACCTGGAGGTGCTTTAGACAGCTGGGAAAGTTGGACAAAGTTTTAAATTCCATGGTAGGCCCTCGGAAGAGGAAACCTTTATCCTAAGCATAAGCAGTTGAGCTCCTTAACGCAAGCACTCTCTCAAGTGGGCAGGCAAACCCCACGAGTTGTCTCCTCTGATTTGTGCCAAGTATGGATGGACCAATATCGAGTGCGATATGTTGAAGTGTGCCAGCTGCCAGGCCTACCTCTGTGCCAGTCTACAGCTGGCTTTCGACTTCAGCAAGTGTAAGTGCCTTAGAGCCTCAAATCCTGACAGGGCCCAGTCTGTTAAAATCCAAAGGCAACCCTATGTAACAATTTGCACAATCTGTGATTTTCTGGGGCAACTGTGGAATGTGGACAGCTGTGAAAAAAGGCAAATTCAATGCTAGAGAACATTAGGAAATGAATTCCGGGGAGGGGCACACATTGCTTCCATGATGAGGGACTGGAATGCTTCTTAATACCAGTTGCTGGAAACTGCATGAAAAGTCTTCTACCAGCATCTCATTGGCTGCTCTTAGAACATTATGCTGGATTAGATGGACCATCAACCTGATCCATTGTGTTCTTCTTATGTTTAAGAACTCCCATCAGTCTTAAACAGCATGCTCAATGATCAGAGATGATTGGAGCTATAGTGCAACAACATCTGGAAGTCCAAAGGTTCCCAGTCCATGATTTATAGCATTTTCTTTACCCCTGCGCCTCTCATTTTGCTCCGCCCTGTTGGAATGGCTTCAGCTAGGTGATAGTTGGGGTCCCTAGTGAGTTCATGATGTGGGCAAGATTTGAATTAGAGGACTTCCCAGCCACCACTGTGCACCAGTTCCTGTTTGTCCCGAGCAATTAATAATAATAATAATAAATTTTTATTCATACCCCGCCCTTCCCGGTTCAGAAAACCGGGCTCAGGGCGGCTAGCAACAAATTTAAAACACTTAATTGATGCAACAAAAAAGAGCATAAAATACAGTATAAAACGTGAATAACAATAAATTCAGAATTCAAAAATCAATTTAGGGGGGGGAAATCCATCCAATAAACATTAGATGATCACCAGGGCTAGCTGGCTAAATTAGTCCTATTTGGGCCAGCGAGGAGACCAGGGGAGAATTAGCTGTGGGATCCCAGAGCGGGTAATCTTCATAAAAAGGGGAGGGGGAGGGAAGGGATTAGTCTGGAAGCACCTGCTGTTGTGGCAATGATGGCACTCGGTGAGTATGGACCCCTCAGAGAGAGTCCCATGTAAGAGCAGGTTATCAGCATAAAAAGCATTTGAACGAAACACTTGAGTTTGCCTGATGTGAGCTGCCGTCTGAAACAGTTGGGGAGGTGTCAGGTTCGGGACAGCTATTGAATGGGCGTGGTTACTTTAATAATAATGATAATAAGAAATTATTTATATCCCGCCCTCCCCAGCTGAAGCCGGGTTCAGAGCGGCTAACAACAGTAAAATGATAAAACATTCTAAAATCATTTCATTATAAAATTAATTCAACTCAAATTGATGGCAACCGTTAGGCTAAAGTTCTATGTGGATTACAGAAGGAGGGGGTCAGACTGAGTCCAGACCAAAGGCCTGGTGGAACAGCTCTGTCTTGCAGGCCCTGCGGAAAGATGTCAAGTCCCACAGGGCCCTGGTCTCTTGTGACAGAGCGTTCCACCAGATCGGAGCCGCAGCCGAACAAGCCCTGGCTCTGGTTGAGGCCAGCCTAACCTCTCTGTGGCCTGGGACTTTCAGGATGTTTTTATTTGAAGACGTAAGTTCCTCTGTGGGGCATACCAGGAGAGGCGGTCCCGTAGGTACGAGGGTCCTAGGCCGTATAGGGCTTTAAAGGTTAAAACCAGCACCTTGAACCTGATCCTGTACTCCACCGGGAGCCAGTGCAGCTGGTATAGCACCGGGTGAATGTGATCTCGCAGCGAAGACCTCGTAAGGAGTCTCGCTGCAGCATTCTGCACCCGCTGGAGTTTCTGGGTCAGTCTCAAGGGCAGCCCCACGTAGAGCGAGTTACAATAATCCAGTCTGGAGGTGACCGTTGCGTGGATCACAGTGGCTAGGTCAGGGCGAGAGAGATAAGGGGCCAACTGCTTAGCTTGGCGGAGATGGAAAAATGCCGCCTTTGTTGTAGCTGCAATCTGCGCCTCCATGGAAAGGGAGGTGTCGAAGATTATACCCAAACTCTTAACGGACGGTGCTGGCACTAATTGGGCCCCCGCAAGAGATGGGAGTTGCCCCCCCAATCCCATATCGTCCTGACCCAGCCAGAGGACCTCTGTCTTCAAAGGATTTAATTTCAACCGGCTCCCACGTAACCATCCAGCCACAGCCTCCAAACATCTGGTCAGTGTGTCTGGGGCCGAGTCAGGATGGCCATCCATCAACAGATAGAGTTGGGTGTCATCAGCATATTGATGGCAGCCCAGCCCAAAACTCTGGACAAGCTGGGCGAGGGGGCGCATAAAGATGTTGAAAAGCATCGGGGAGAGTATCGCACCCTGAGGCACTCCACACACCAAGGTGTGGCGCGATGACAGTCCCCCCCCCAAGCGCCACCCTCTGTCCCCGACCTTTGTCACTTAACCGATTTGAAAGGATTTTTCAAAGTGGCTCCTTTCCTCGGGAGACCGGGCATTCAGGAGGTATGTTTGCTTTCCAGACAAAGAGAGGTGCGTGGAGCTGAGGAAGGCTTTGTCAGCAGCTCACGAGAAGTTCTGCTTCTGGCCTGACAGCCCCTGCCCAGGTAAGCAGTGAGACGCTTTGCTGATGGTGAGAAAAAGGAGCGAGATCCTGCCAACAGGCGAAAACGTGTTTATTCTCCCAGGCATTTAGGCCATCAATAATGGTCTGCATTTGGGTGAATGCTTTTTGGTGTTCTGTCTTAAGCTGGTAATGGTAAAGGGACCCCTGACCATTAGGTCCAGTTGTGGCCGACTCTGGGGTTGTGGCGCTCATCTCGCTTTATTGGCTGAGGGAGCCGGTGTACAGCTTCCGGGTCATGTGGCCAGCATGACTAAGCCGCTTCTGGCGAGCCAGAGCAGAGCACGGAAACACTGTTTACCTTCCCACTGGAGCAGTACCTATTTATCTACTTGCACTTTGACGTGCTTTTGAACTGCTAGGTTGGCAGGAGCAGGGACCGAGCAACGGGAGCTCACCCCGTCACAGGGATTCGAACCGCCAACCTTCTGATCGGCAAGTCCTAGGCTCTGTGGTTTAACCCACAGCGGCTCCCGCGTCCCCTTAAGCTGGTAGTTTGGTTATTTTATCTTTTGGGGTGATTTCTGTGGATGAACACTTTAGTGTGTGTGTGTGTGTGTGTGTGTGTGTGTGTGTGTGTGTGTGTGCAAGCGTGCAATGTTTTAAAGGATCTTTTATTGTACACCATTTTGTGCTGGGGTTCTGTTCCTGTGCCCCAGTGTGCATTGGTGGGGCACATATAAACCCACCCCTGTTCTGCCCTCTTCTGGGTCCAAACGGACCCGTGCATCAGCAGTTGTGTGACAATTGGGACACACGCAAAATAGCCGCTGCCTGTCAATTGCCCTTGTCGATCGCTTTGTGATTTCTTTTTTCCCCCCAATTTTTTAAAATTAATTTTTCCACAATTATAACACTTATAACCTAACAAAAAACAAAAACAGAAAAGAAAGAAAAAACATACCAAAGGAAAAACCAGTACAGTACATTACAAGAGAAACATAACCAGAATCACAACATAAAAAAAGAAAAGAAAAATAATCTTAATCCCTTAAAACCCAACCTTGTTTACATATTAATTGACTTTCTCTACTCCCTCCCTTCTGAGTTTCCTTGTATTTAAATGTAACAGCTTTCCAATATCATTATTAAACAACGATATTCCAGTTGTAATCAAATTTATTCACTTTTCTTACTGTTCTAAGTCCCATTTATTTAATTAGATCCTAATTTAATCCTAGGCCTATTTGGTACTTTCAAGTAATTTCTAATTTTTTATATTGCAATATTTATTCAAATAGTCCTTACATTTCCTCCAATCTTCTTGATATTCCTCTTCTCTCTGGTCGCGGATTCTTCCAGTCAGGTCAGCTAGCTCCGAAAAGCCCATCATCTTCATCTGCCAATCTTCCACTGTTGGTAATTCTTGTGTTTTGCAATTTTTGGCTAGTGAAATTCGAGCAGCCATTGTGGCATACAAAAATAATTTAACATCTTTCTTGAGCAGTTCCAAACCTGTTATTCCAAGAAGAAAGGCCTCTGGTTTCTTAACAAATGTATATTTCAACATTTTTTTCAGTTCATTATAAATCTTCTCCCAGAAGTCCACCACACGCTTTGTGATTTCTTCTGGCTGTGTAAAGTCATGCATAAATTTAGGGGTGGGGGACCTCAGGCCTCGTGGCAGAATGTGGCCCTCTATGCCTCTCTATTTGGCCCTTGGGACTTCTCCCCAAGCCACACCTCTCTCCCATCCTTGCTCCACCCCTTCCTCAAGTGTATTTTGCCTAATTGGAAGGTAAGGTTTTTTTTAAAAAAAGGATATTTATTGAAATTTTTTTTAAAAAAATTACACATAAAAAAGACAAGACAGAAAAATAAAAATAAAAAATAAAACCATCATTCTCAAATTCTCCACTTTCAATACCTTCTTTCTTTGACCTCCTCCTCCTCCCTTTTCTTGTATCCTGATTAATAATAATCGCAGCAAATCCTTTCCATAATTCATAGTATTCTGTCATTACATTACCTTAATCTATTTTCATCTTATCTTATAGAAAACCTTAAAGTTTACAACTTAAATCTTATTTTTACCAACTTCTCCTAACCATAACATTCTTACCAAATTCTTTAGACATTTTTACAAGAGCCAAGTAATTTCATTTCAACATTTTTCTAGCATTCATCAATTTTATAGAACAATCCTAATGATAAAAAAAAGAAATAAACAATCCAATCTTCATCCAGCGTCCCTTCCTCCTGGTCCCGGGTTTTGTCAGTCCTTTTTATCCTATTAATCTAGCACATTAACCAGGTAATCTTATATCCGAGGCCCTCAAGTCTCTTCCATGTCCCTTCCGCAGCTCTTCTTCATATTTTCCTTTCATTCGTGGGAACTCCAGCTTGGTAATATTTTTGACCCTTTTCAACAAATCAGCCCCTTTTCCATAGTCCAGACTAGACTCCATGTGGTATTTAAAAACATGTTTCAGATTCCCTCCAAAATTGAGAGCCCCCACAGCTCCAAACATCTGACAGCCCATTGCCAGACTCGAAAAGTCCAAATCTCCCTGTATAGGGGGGTCTGTCCAACCCCCCATTTCCAAACCAAACCAAACTTTATATTTCCAAGTCTGGTTTTTTCCAAGTTCATTTGTCAAATCCAAAAATTTATGTTCCTGCTGGGCCGCAGCTCCCTCCGTCTCTGGCACCCAAGATTCAACAGCATCCTCTTCTCTCAGCGGTTATGTCATGGCACACTCCTGTTTTGATTCCTGGGTGGGCTCCATATAATTTCCCACTACCTGTTCAAAGGTTCTGGCCGCATTAGTCATGAAATCCGTCTTCTGGCTTAACTGATCCAATAGGGCATTTATTTTGCAGAGAGCACCCAACAGTGCTTCTGAAGACATTGTCCTGCAAGGTCACAAATCCTTTCCCACGGTTGTAATCTGTGGCAGCTGCAAGCTCCCAGGAATTAGTTACAATTTCACAGTCCCCCTCTAGGGGGAAATCTTCTGGTTGTTCTTTCTTTTAAAAACAATAGCAACAAAGTTTCTTTTTTAAGGTATTTTGTCCATATTTGTTCTTTTTAAAATGCGAAAGGAAACAATGGAATCACTATGTTTCTCTTCTTTTAACTATCTGTCAAAGACATTTGTTTCTGGTCAATGAGCTTCAAACGTCAATTCTGACACCCCGCTCCAGGATCAGGACGGTGGAAAATTACTTTGCTTTAAACTCACTTCTGCAGGTTTAAACAGCCCAAAAAAGATCCCCCTTCTTCTCCTGCTGCCGAAGGGGGGTTCAGCGATTTTAAATGATGAAAGCCAATCCTTTGAAAGTGATTTTTAAAGCTCTAGTTTACGTTGTCTTTGCTTTATTGTGGCTACAAGGAAACGGAAGGCTGACTTCCTGTTTAGACCTTCCCGTTTCAGTACCAAATTAAGGTAAATTTTTAAGTCCAAATTCCTTTCTATTTCGCCAGTTCTTATTTAAAGTCCAAATGTTCAATGTTCCAGTACTCACGGGTGGTTATTTTAGATGCCAAATTGTCCCAGGAAAAAGGCAGCGCTCTCCGGCAACAGCTATGCAGCTTCAATCCGCAGAAAAAGCGATTGACTCACAGCACCGTGCCACTTCCCCCTCTTCGCTTCGGAGCCCGTTAGTGGGTTCCTTTGTGGGTTGGGGGGGGCGCTAAGGGTGCCCGCCGAGTCCCACGGTCACAGGCTTCATCCGCCTGTGATTTCCAGAAGGGTCCCCGCTTCGCCGTAGCGGAAAAGACCCGTTTCACGCGGAGCTGGTCCCTCCAGTTCAGAGGGAGTCCGCCATTGCCGATGGCGCCACCCCGGAAGTCCTTGGAAGGTAAGGTGTGTGTGTGTGTGTGTGTAGGAGTGGTGCAGGAAAAACAACTTACTCCTTAACTTAAAGAAAACAAAAGAGATCATTGTGGACTTTAGGAAATGTAAATTGAACATTCAGCCACTTATTATTGAGGGGAAGTGCATGGAACAGGTCTCGGTGTTTTGATTCCTGGCAATGGAGTTGAGAGATGCCCTAACCTGGGGAGAAAACAGCAAAGACCTGATGAAGAGAGCACAGCAGAGGTTATATTTCCTGAGAATCCTCCGGAAAAATAATCTCTCAAAGGACCTGTTGATGGCATTTTACCATTGTATTGATGAGTGTGTATTAACTTATGGTCTGTGTGTGTGGTTTGGGAGCTGCACGGTCAGGGGAAAAACAATGCTGTCCAGGGTTGTGAAGACTGCAGAGTGAATAACTGGGTGCACTCTTCCCACCTTGGATCAAATCTACGCTTCCAGGTGTCATAAGAAAGCTGCAGAGATAGCGCAGGATAGTGCGCACCCTGGAAATTATCTCTTTCAGCTTCTGCCTTCTGGAAGAAGGTCCAGGGTTATAAAGACTAGGACTAGCTGCCTGAGAAACAGTTTCTACGCAAATGCAATTCTGGTTCTAAACGCAGCATAAGGGGTCTCTATAGTATAGTGTATTTTAAAATGGGGTTTCAGAGTTTTTAGGGGGGTTTGAATGTTTTATGGAGTTTTGTAGTAGTTTTACGTAGTTTTTCAATTTCATTGTTCCTCATGGGACAATGACAATAAAGATATCGTATATTGTATATCGTATCGTATATCGTGTGTGTGTGTGTGTAGAAACCTCTGGTTTTTGTATGACTGGAATAACCAGGTGGGTCCAGGGAATGATCAGTACTTCACTGGAGGAGTGGGACCTACTTTCCGCTTTCAATGAGCAAACAAAAATCTAAAAGCAAAGAGGTTTTTCCCAGCCCGGCTACCTGAGATGTTTAAATACGAGAGGCCCAGGAATGAACTTCAGCCCTTCTGTGTGCAGATCAGGAGCTCTGTCACTGAAGCTACAGATAATTGCTCAAAAGATAGATGTTCGTGCTGCTGCCCAGTATTTGAATTTGAACCTATGCCTCTGCTTGCACAAGTTGAGGGCAATTGCTAATTTTGCAGAGGTGACTGGGACACATTATTGTGTTCCCTGCAGGACCTGGCACTCTTGTGAGAATTCTAGATATAAGAGAAAGTATGTGTGGCATCTGGGACGCGGGTGGCGCTGTGGGTTAAACCACAGAGCCTAGGACTTGCCGATCAGAAGGTCGGCGGTTCGAATCCCCGCGACGGGGTGAGCTCCCGTTGCTCGGTCCCTGCTCCTGTCCACCTAGCAGTTCAAAAGCACGTCAAAGTGCAAGTAGATAAATAGGTACTGCTCTGGTGGGAAGGTAAACGGCATTTCCGTGCGCTGCTCTGGTTCGCCAGAAGCGGCTCCGTCATACTGGCCACGTGACCCGGAAGCTGTACTCCGGCTCCCTTGGCCAATAAAGCGAGATGAGCGCTGCAACCCCAGAGTCGGTCACGACTGGACCTAATGGTCAGGGGTCCCTTTACCTTTACCTTATGTGTGGCATGACTGAAAGCCTGAAAGGGAGCCAATGGGAAATGGCCAGAGAAGATTTCCCCATGGCTTTTGAGCATGCTGGAAGAAGTCATGAGAGGAGAAGGGTGGCGTCTGACCTGAAACTTGATTAAATGAGTCGCCACTGTCAAGCATTTTTGTTGACTGCTCTGCCTGCCCCACTGTTTGTTGGCCAGCTGTTCTTCAGACTGCTGTTTCTTCTGCCTTTTGATTAGATCGCTTTTCTGTCTTGCTGGTCGACGAGCCCCTTGCGCTTTTCAGCGACTTCCTGGAGCGCTTTCAGAGCCTCTGCCAGTTAGAACTTCAGCTGCCCACTCTGAAATCAGAAGATCTCAAAAGCATGGTAAGAGTTCTCAAGCGGCCTGCAACCCTGCCAGGGGTAGTGAGCCAAGCGGAGGGGAGAGTCCATGGGGTAAAGGACTCAAGCATCAATCTGAATTTTTAAATGAGGGACACTTGACCTATAACTCACCAGCTGGAGGTGATCTAACAAAATTCAAGTTTGCAACCCTCAGACGGGGTTTTAAAAAGGAGCCAAGATGTAGCCATGCCTTGAATGTCTGAGCTCAGTCCAGGAAGCATGAATTGTTGTTGTTGTTTAGTCGTTTAGTCGTGTCCGACTCTTCGTGACCCCCTGGACCAGAGCACGCCAGGCACTCCTGTCTTCCACTGCCTCCCGCAGTTTGGTCAAACTCATGCTGGTCTCTTCGAGAACACTGTCCCACCATCTTGTCCTCTGTCGTCCCCTTCTCCTTGCGCCTTCCATCTTTCCCAACATCGGGGTCTTTTCCAGGGAGTCTTCTCTTCTCATGAGGTAGCCAAAGTCTTGGAGCCTCAGCTTCAGGATCTGTCCTTCCAGTGAGCACTCAGGGCTGATTTCCTTCAGAATGGATCGGTTTGCTCTTCTTATAGTCCATGGGACTCTCAAGAGTCTCTCCCAGCACCAGAATTCAAAAGCATCCATTCTTCGGCGATCAGCCTTCTTTATGGTCCAGCTCTCACTTCCATACATCACTACTGGGAAAACCATAGCTTTTACTATACAGACCTTTGTTGGCAAGGTGATGTCTATAGGGGAGCGTAACTCATTTGGTGAGGGGGCACCAGATTTTGCCATCTCACAGGGCGCCACTGAAATTTGAGGCACCAAGGTCCGCCACTGCCCTGCTGGCACACGTTCACTGGTGATGCTGTACGGGGCTGCTGGGAGTTGGTGGTCCGCAACATCTGGGAGGCAGCAGGTTGGGGAATAATAATAATAATAATAATAATTCATTATTTATACCCCGCCCATCTGGCTAGGTTTCCCCAGCCACTCTGGGCGGCTTCTAACAGAATATTAAAATACTAAAACCTATTAAACATTAAAAGCTTCCCTGAACAGGGCTGCCTTCAGATGTCTTCTAAAAGTATGGTAGTTGTTTTTCTCTTTGACATCTGATGGGAGGGCGTTCCACAGGGCGGGCGCGACTGCCGAGAAGGCCCTCTGCCTGGTTCCCTGTAATTTGGCTTCTCGCAGCGAGGGAACCGCCAGAAGGCCCTCGGCGCTGGACCTCAGTGTCCGGGCAGAACGATGGGGGTGGAGACGCTCCTTCAGGTATACTGGGCCGAGGCCATTTAGGGCTTTCAAGGTCAACACCAACACTTTGAATTGTGCTTGGAAACGTACTGGGAGCCAAAGGCAAATGGGGCTTCCTGTGATTCATTGCCAAGTCAGCTGGGGCCAGGCAGGGCTGTGGGAGCGAGTCCTGATGGAGGGAACCCAAATTCTCAATTCCTCGTCCCTCCCAAAGAGGTGGAGGGTGAGCTTAGATTATCAGAGATCCCCACATTGATTTGTTGCTGTTGTTTTCTGGATCCTGTTGTAATTGCTTGCAGTGAAACCTTCCTGGCTTATATTTCCCTTCACTTACTTGAAAGCAGAGAGGCGGAACTACAGGGCTGCTACTTTCCCATCCCTAGGCTGAAGGGGTTATATCCAACGTAGTGCAAAGCAACACATTCCATTTATGCAAGGATTTCCACCTATGCAATGAAACTTGCACACCTACTAAATCTGGGGGGTCGTCTAACCCTCTGTAGCAGATTTGGGAAGAGTGCAAGTTGCAGGCGAGTTCCATGTCCGAATGGAAAACTTTGCACTTGGGTGTTTGTCGGGTGCCACCCAAGCTCTCAAAATCTCATGGAACATTGGCCTCGGACATAAGATTACCAGGTTAATGCGCTAGATTGATGGGGTAGAAAGGACTGACAAAACCCGAGACCAGGAGGAAGAGACGCTGCATGAAGATTGGAAGGGGAAATTTTTTTTTTTCCCATTAGGATTGTTGTATAAAATTGATGAATGTTAGAAAAATGCTGGAATGAAACTATTTGGCTTTAGTAAAAATGTTTAAAGAATTATGTAAGAATATTATGGTTATGAGAAATTGGTATAAATAAGATCTAAGTTTTAAGTGTTAAGGTCTATTATAGTAAAATAAGATTAAAATAGATTAAAGTAATGTAATGACAGAATATTATGAAAAATGGAAAGGATTTGCTGTGACAATTAACAACTAGGATACAAAAAAGGGAGGAGTGAGGAGGTCAGAGAAAGAAGGTACAGTGGTGCCCCGCAAGACGAATGCCTCGCAAGACAGAAAACTCGCTAGACGAAAGGGTTTTCCGTTTTTTGAGCTGCTTCGCAAGACGAATTTCCCTATGGGCTTGCTTCGCAAGACGAAAACGTCTTGCAAGTTTGTTTCCTTTTTCTTAACACCGTTAATACAGTGTTAAGACTTGACTTCGAGGAGCAACTCATAGAACGCAGTGTACATAGTAGCCTTTTTTGAGGTTTTTAAAGACTTTGGTGATTTTTGAAGCTTTTCCAAAACTTCTTTTGCAGCCATTTGGTAAGTTAAGCTTTTAAAACTTTTTTGGGGGGTTTTGGATTTTGGGTTGGGGTGTTTGGAATTCAAGGACTTGGTGTTGGGGAGGGGTTTGCAAGAATGTGGAAGCTTGTGTGTTTTTTTCCTGCATTTTTATGATTTTCTGTGACCATTGGGGCACTCTGCTGTTTTTTAAAAAAAATTCTGGATTTGAATTTCTGTGTGCTGGGTGGCTGGGGGAACAGTTGGGGAGGGGTTTGCAAGAATCTGGAAGCTTGTGTGTTTTTTTCTGCATTTTTATGATTTTCTGTGACCATTGGGCGACTCTGCTGTTTTTAAAAAAAAATTCTGGATTTGAATTTCTGTGTGCTGGGTGGCTGGGGGAACAGTTGGGGAGGGGTTTGCAAGAATCTGGAAGCTTGTGTTTTTTTTCTGCATTTTTATGATTTTCTGTGACCATTGGGCAACTCTGCTGTTTTTTAAAAAAAATTCTGGGTTTGAATTTTGAAATGCTCTTTACAGTATGTGTGACTTTAAAGAGCACTTAATAAACTCTTGTTGTACCAAATTTGGCTTTGTTTGGACTTTTTTTGACCATAGGAACCCATTAATTGATTTTCAATGCATTCCTATGGGATTTCGTGCTTCGCAAGACGAAAAATTCGCTAGACGAAAAAATTCACGGAACGAATTAATTTTGTCTTGCGAGGCACCACTGTAATGACAGTTAAGGATTTGAGAATATTGGATTTGTTTTTAAAAAGTTTGTGGCTTATTTTTGTCTTTTGATTGTGTTGTGTTATTTTTTGGATTTTGATTTTTATTAATTTGTACTGTTTGATTGTGGTTTGTTTTTCTTTTGTTTTTTCTTTTTCTTTTTCTTGTTTTTTTTTTCTTGTAATTTTAAAATTCTTAATAAATATCATTTAAAAAAAAAAAATCTCATGGAACATTGAAAGCTGCCTTCTACCAGGTCCAACTCTTTGTTCTCCCAGCCTTGGATTTTCCACCTGGGGGGGGAGAGAGGCTGCCACTGGGGACTAAGGGAGAGTGAAGTCTCTCTGACCCAACCTCTTTTCCATGAATGCCTGTTGGCATTTTTCTTCCTTCCTTTCTGGAGCTCCTGCATGAAACTGGAGAGATCTCTGCTCCCCAGTTCACTTTGGGATGTGTAGTGATCAGGTGGGATTGCTATGAGGAATTAAAACAAATATAGAGTAAGCCATCTGTGTCAGCAATGAAAGCATTGCGTTGACTGGGTTTAAACTATTTTGATATGATTCTTGATCAATCTACACCTCTGCATCCCTGTTCCATTTCTCTTTCTTCACCAGTCACGTACACAGCCCAGTTGCTTCGCCAGGCAGGCTCCTGGGCCATAAAGGTAGTGGGCAAGTTTCTTTGAAGTAGCCTTTCTGATATGTTAATCCCAGGATGTTAATCTTAGGGCCAGGAAACAGATCTCATATGAAGGTGATAGATCGCTGTCCTCCTAGCCATCCTTCTTATCATGTATATTGCTTGTTTATCACCTCCGGGGTTGCCAAATGCTCTCCTTTGTAGTTCTGTTCTTTGTTTACCCCAGAAATATGTGTGCTTAATTAGTTTTGGCAGTTTAACTTTTCCCCACGTGGGGTTTGTGGAAATGCTCAGAAGAAATCTGATTGGTTCTTACGAACACTCTGTAAAAAGTTCTTTTGTGAATAAAACGACCTGGGCCGAGGGGTAGAGAGACACAGACAGAGAGAGATTATCATACGCACGCTTCCCAGAGTCTTGCTGGTTCAAGCCTCTGTGTGTATTCTTATTAATCAGAGTTCAATCCTTTACTTTGGGAACGCCTCAGGGAAGAATGGGAGCTTTTCAGGTACAGAATCCCAAGTTTTCTAGGTAGCCAAACGGAGAAGGCAGGCATCTGCCTGTAGGGAGTGTGTTGACGTGGTTCCTTTGGCTTCCTAGGGATTGACTGAAGAGAAGATCAGCCACATCCTGCAGCTGATCGAGGAGGAAGCCGACTGCAAAACAGAGAGTGAGAAGACGCCAGTCAAACGTGCCTCAGACCTTCAGGTCCATGTCCCAGCCTGCATCTTGGCCCTCTGTGGATGGACTAGTAGGTATGTAGACAGAATCATGGAATTGTAGAATTGGAAGGGGACCGAGAGAGTCAACTAACCCGACCGCCTGCAGTGCAGGAAGCACAGCTAAAGAAATGCCTAAAATCTGTTTTAAAACCTCCGATGAAGGGCCATTCCAAACAGCTCTTACCACCAGAAGGTTCTCCCTGGTGTTTAGTCGGAATCTACTGTCTTGTAATTTGAATCCAGCAGAAAGCAAGCTTGCTCCACCTTTCACGTGACAGCCCTTCACATATATGAAGATGGCTATCATACCATCTCGGAGTCTTCTCTTCTGCAGGCTAAACATACCCAATCGAAAGATGTCTTTTTAAAAAAATTCGTCTTTATTAACTTAAAATATCATCTTACATATATATTACAAATAGTTACATCAAAATTAAACACAAAAATATAATAGAAAGAAGATAAAGGAAATAAAAATAAAAAGCAAAAAAGAGTTAACAATAAAAAATGAATATTGGTTATAACATCCTGTCTTTTCTAATACAGTGGTACCTCGGGTTAAGTACTTAATTCGTTCTGGAGGTCTGTTCTTAACCTGAAACTGTTCTTAACCTGAAGCACCACTTTAGCTAATGGGGCCTCCTGCTGCTGCTGCGCCGCCGGAGCAGAATTTCTGTTCTCATCCTGAAGCAAAGTTCTTAACCGGAGGTACTATTTCTGGGTTAGTGGAGTCTGTAACCTGAAGCGTATGTAACCCGAGGTACCACTGTAAAGTCTTCTGAAAGAAACCTCCAATCATTCTTGTTGTACTTTTCCTCTTGTCTTAATTTTATCGCACAGTTTGTTTTATAACTTTTCCTGTATATTTATTCCATTTGTTTATTATATGCAAGTACCATTCAGTCCTGCTAGGATAACATCATTATTACAATATAACCTTATATATTCTTTGAATAGTCTCCGTTCTCTGAATTTTTTTTGAAAGATGTCAGGCACATTCAGACATTCCCACGTTCCAGTCCCGTGACCCCTGCTCCTTCTGTACTAGGCAAGTTGTCCTGCAGCTGCCCTTGTCATCACCATCTGTCGCAGGGATGGAGAACCTGTGGCTCTCCAGATGTTGCTGTGCTTCCAAACATCTGGAGGGCGCTAGCTTGGGAAAGGTGAGCCTGGAGGGGCTTGGAAGCCCCAAGGCTTTGCAGATAGGGCTAAGCTGATGTATTGGTATGGATCACATTTCCTTTATCCCCTGATTTTAATTTTTGGTATTGATTTTTGTGTCCTCCCTCAGCCCTTCCTCTGGATCCGTCCATCTCCCCTTGATCACCTGCTGTCGCTGCATGAGGAAGGTGGGTCTGTGGGGTTTCCACCAGATCGAGTCGGCCATCCCTGAGATGGAGCCTCCCTCCAGCCTCACCAGCACTCCTCTCCCTTTTTCGGACGGGCGCACGGACAGAGTCCCCGCGGTGCCCACGTCCCCACGACGGATGATGACCCGTAGCCGGGACACGAGCTTCCCTCTGGGCTTTGAACAGGTCAGTCTTGTGGGGGGGGGCAAGTTACAGGTCTAAGCTGGAAGGGGCTTCCTTTCACATTGGGGCAGGGGCTCCTCTTTCAGATCCCTGCCCTGCTTGCATTTGAACCACCCGCAAAAATCTTTATTTGCCTTCTTGGGCTCTGTTTAGATTTTCTGGATCTCCTCCTGAGACTTTTAGAGTGTAATAAGGGACGCTGGTGGCGCTGTGGGTTAAACCACAGAGCCTAGGGCTTGCCGATCAGAAGGTCGGCGGTTCGAATCCCCGCGACGGGGTGAGCTCCCGTTGCTCGGTCCCAGCTCCTGCCAACCTAGCAGTTCAAAAGCACAAAGTGCAAGTAGATAAATAGGTACCGCTCCGGCGGGAAGGTAAACGGCGTTTCCGTGTGCTGCTGTAGTTCGCCAGAAGTGGCTTAGTCGTGCTGGCCACATGACCCGGAAGCTGTACGCCGGCTCCCTCGGCCAATAAACCAAGATGAGTGCCGCAACCGCAGAGTTGGTCACGACTGGACCTAATGGTCAGGGGTCCCTTTACCTTTACCTAAGATGCCATAAGAAAGATAGCGCAGGATAGTGCGCACCCCGGAAATGATCTCTTTCAGCTTCTGCCGTCTGGAAGAAGGTCCAGGGTTATAAAGACTAGGACTAGCCGCCTGAGAAACAGTTTCTATTCAAATGTGATTTTGGTTTTAAACGCAGTGTAAGGTAGTTTCTATGGGAGTATATTGTATTAATTATGGGGTATTAGAGTTTTTAGGGGGCTAACCAGGCTGGGATAGCTGGGACAGCAGGCTTGTTGGGTTTCGAATGTCTGATGTAGATTTTTTCAATTTCGTTGTTCTATATGGGACAATGACAATAAAGATTATCGTATCGTAAGGGTATGTTTCCCCTATCATAGAGTTGGAAGGCACTACAGTGGTACCTTGCTTTACAACCATAATCCGTTCTGGAGGTCCATTTGTAAACCAAAACAGATTGTAACCCAAGGCATGCTTTCGCCAATGGGACCTCCAAAAAAAGTTGTTTGTAACCCCCCCAAAAATGGGTTGTAATTAAAAAAAAAAGGTTGCAAACTGGGACACGCACTTCCGGGTTTGACGTGTTTGTAATCCAAAACGAATGCAAACCAAGACGTACACAAACCAAGGTACCGCTGTACAAGGGTTGTCCAGTTGAACCCGCTGCCATGCAAGAAGCACAGCTGAAAAATTCCTAACAGATGGCCATCTGGCCTCTGTTTAAATACCTCCAATGAAGGAGAGTCCGCTACCTTTAACAAAAGAATGCTGCATGCTAAAGTAACCCATAAAGGAAATCTGTGATCCATATAAATTAGGCAAGGTGGGAATATTCTGGTAGTATGGGCTTATTTCTACTGCTCTCATCTTTTCATTTCCCTTACTGCAAATCTACTGACCCTTTGTCTTTTTTAACTTGGTCTTCGTCTGTTGTCTCTGTCTTCGTTGTCTCTGTCTTCATCTCTGTCTTCATTGTCTCTGTCTTCATCTCTCTCTGTTATTCACTGCCTCTGTGTAGGAGTGGGATGGAGGGAGAATAGTTCCTGCCCCTCTGGGACCCCTTCTGAGTCCCACTCCTTGCTTTAATGCAGGGGGAGGGCACACCCAGCTAATCCCTCCTTCCCTTTCACAGCACGAGAAGAGCCCGTCCCCCGTGATCAGCCGCATGCGCAGCTGGGACAGCTCCAGCTCCAGCGAACGAGCCGAGGCAGAAGCAGCGAGCCCCACCACCCGCAGCCGTCCCGTCACCCGCAGCATGGGGCAAAGCGATGGCAGCCTGGGGGCAGAGGTCTCCTGCAGCCCTCACCGGAGGACCAAGCGGGCACGACTGTGCTCCACAAGCAGCTCGGTGAGTGCTTGGCAGGGGGAATGGAGAAGGAGGAGGAAGAATAATAAGCCAACCCTTCAAAGAGACAGAAGATTTTAGGAAGGAGAAAACATAAACTAGAACAGGGGTCAGCAAACTTTTTCAGCAGGGGGCCGGTCCACTGACCCTCAGACCTTGTGGGGGGCTGGACTACAGTGTTGACGGAAGTAAAAAATATTGTATAAGATGTGAAGATATGTTGTATGACTGTTGGAACTGATATGTTAAAAAATTAATAAAAATGTATATATAAAAAATAATAATAAATTCCCAACTCCTCTGTCTCTCTCAGGATTCATCTATCCGGAGCTTCTTTGACCCCATTTCCCAGCACCGCGACTGGTGCCCGTGGGTCAACGTGATGAAGGATCCTGTGAGCTCTGGAGGGACCCAACAGGAGGAGAAGGAAGACCTCGGCTGGCAGGTCACCCTGAAGGCCCTCTTGGCTTCTAGGCTGTCCGACCGGCCTGTGGATGTGGAGTCAGAGGTGAGAACCTGCCGCCCAGTGCCCGTGGCATGCTAGGCGCTGTACAGAACAAGGAAAGCCCTTTTTCGCACAGCGTGTGGTTAGCCTGTGGAACTCCCTAACACAGGAGGCAGGGGTGGGCACAAACCTAGATGGCTTTATTTATTTATTCCCCCCCCCCAATTATTCATTTTATAACACAAATAAAGAACACAAACAGAAAAAAAACAATACACACAAATTCTTGTCATATCCTTATTTTTCTAACCATTAAGTGGGCTTCCCCAAGTCCCACCTATCTGATTTTCATTTTACTTCATCTTTAGCAGTTTACATATATCATAGTTTCTAACCATCTTTTTTTATCACACTTAAAATAACTTCACATTTTATCACTTACAAATAATACTATTTTAAAGTACACGATCTACTACTTCTAACCCTACAGCCTATATCCACTTCCAAAGCTATTCCAAGATTTAAATATTAACATATTTTTTCAAATATTCCTTAAACTTCTTCCAATCTTCTTCCACTGTCTCTTCTCTCTGGTCTTGGAGTCTCCCAGTCAGTTCGGCAAGTTCCATATAATCCATCATCTTCATCTGCTGTTCTTCTATAGCTGGTAAATCTTGTTTCTTCCAATTCTTTGCTAGCAATATTCTCGCAGCTGTTGTGGCATACCAAAAAAAGTAACATCCTTTTTGGGGATTTCACCCCCCACTATACCAAGTAAAAAGGCTTCTGGATTTTTAATAAATGTGTTTTTCAACACTTTTTTCAGTTCATTATAAATCCTTTCCCAGAAGTCTTTTACCTTGGGGCAAGTCCACCACACGTGGTGAAAGGTTCCTTCTTTTTCTTTACACTTCCTGTATTTATTATCATGAGTATGATACCTTTTTGCTAACTTCACTGGTGAAGCCTAGATGGCTTTAAAAGAGGATTCAACAAATTCGTGGAAGGGGAGAGGGCTATCGAGCGGCAGGCCATTGGTGGCCATTCGGTTCTTCTGAAAACGAGTTGGTGGAAGCCACAGGAGGGGAGAGGGTTCTGTGGGGTTTCCCACTAAAGGTATCTCGTTGGCTCCTGTGAGAACAGGGTGCTGGACTAGATGGTCCGCAGCCCTGTTTGTTGTTGTTTAGTCGTGTCCGACTCTTCGTGACCCCCTGGACCAGAGCACACCAGGCACTGCTGTCTTCCACTGCCTCCCGCAGTTTGGTCAAACTGTTTAGGGACGCTTTTAATACTGGATGAATCATTGTATTTTTTAAATAATAATAATAATAATGATAATATTTTATTTATATCCTGCCCTCCCCAGCCAAAGCTGGGCTCAGAGCGGCTAACAACAGTAAAAATAGCACAGTTTGCATAAAATCACAGTCAGTTAATTGAAATCCATTCTAAAATCAATTCTGAATCAAATTAATGGCAACCATTGGGCTAGAGTTCTATGAGGATTACCGAAGGAGAGGGTCAGACTGTGCCTTGGCCAAAGGCCTGGTGGAACAGCTCTGTCTTGCAGGGCCTGCGGAAAGATGTCAAGTACCGCAGGGCCCTAGTCTCTTGTGACAGAGCGTTCCACCAGATCGGGGCCATGAAAAAGCCCTGGCTCTGGTTGAGGCCAGCCTAACCTCCCTGTGGCCCGGGACCTCCAAGATGTTTTTATTTGTGGAGCTTAAGGTCCTCCATGGGACATACCAGGAGAGGCGGTCCCGTAGGTACGAGGGTCCTAGGTTGCATAGGGCTTTAAAGGTCAAAACCAGCACCTTAAACCTGGCCCTGTACTCCACCGGGAGCCAGTGCAGCTGGTATAGCAGCGGGTGAATGTGATCCTGCGGCGAGGACCCCGTAAGGAGTCTCACCGCGGCATTCTGCACCCGCTGGAGTTTCTGGGTCAGTCTCAAGGGCAGCCCCACGTTGAGTGAGTTACAATAATCAAGTCTGGAGGTGACCGTCGCGTGGATCACAGTGGCAAGGTCAGGGTGAGAGAGGTAAGGAGAGGTAATATTCTGCTGGAAGCCGCCCAGAGTGGCTGGGGAAACCCAGCCAGATGAGCGGGGTATAAATAATAAATTATTATTATTATTATTATTATTATTATTAGCCGGATTTAGCAGGCTCTTTTTTAAAATAATTATATTTATTACTTTCCAACAATTTGAACATACATAGAAAAAGAAAATAAACAATACAATACAATACAATACAATACAAAAACAATACCTAACACTAAACTAACAAAAACAATTTAAACTAAGAAAACAAAACAAAAACAATTTAAAACACATCACATAATTTCAATCTTTCATTCCCTTATTTCCACGACCTCCTCACACCTCCCTTTTTGTATTCCACTTCTATTTGGTTGTTTCAGCAATTCCTTTCCATCTTCCTCTGCTTTCCATCCTATAGTTATCTTAACACATTTTAACCTTATTTTTCCCTTTAATTCTCTGTTAATCCATTTATGCTTAATTCCTTATAACATTTCGACTGAAGCCTATGACTTCATTCCAACATTTTTCTAACATTCATTAATTTTACAATATCTCTGTAAATAGTCTTTAAACTTTTTCCAATCTTCTTCCACCGACTCTTCTCCCTGGTCTCGGATTCTGCCAGTCATTTCCGCCAATTCCATGTAGTCCATCAACTCTTCTTATGAAGTACATTTGTGGCTGTTGGAGGTCCCATCCTTCCTCCAACCTGGGGGCCTTTGGAGCTGTTGGACTACAACTCCCAGAAGCCCTTGCTAGCACTAGCTGGTGTGCCCAATCCCAGTGTAAGGCACATGTGTCTGAATAGCTTACAAAAGGCCCTGGTGGATCTTTTCGGAGATCCTGTCTAACTCTCAACTTGATGCAAGGAATCCAAAGCAGCCCTAAAAGGCACCCCCTCCCATTTCTCTGCTTGATGTCATCCAAAAGGAGACAGGATGTTTCCCTCCCTTTGCTGGGGTTCCCCAAACATTGGGGAAGTTCACTGATCCCGGATGAGCTTATAACGTTGTCCTCGCCCCCTAGCTAGAATGCATAGGAATGCAAATGAAATAAAATCAAGAGCTGGTACAGTCATACCAGCGTCATACCAGCGTGGAACGCTCTGTCACAGGAGACTAGGGCCCTGCGGGACCTGACATCTTTCCGCAAGGCCTGCAAGACAGAGTTGTTCCACCAGGCCTTTGGTCAGGGCCCAGCCTGACTCCCTCCTCTGGCAACCTGCACAGAACTTTGCTTAACGGTTGCCATTAATTTGATTTTAATTAATTTTTATAATGAAATGTTTTTAGAATGTTGAATTATTTGATTGTTTGATTATTTGATTGTTGTTAGCCGCCCTGAGCCCGGCTTTGGCTGGGGAGGGCGGGATATAAATAAAAATTATTATTATTATTATTATTATTATTATTATTATTATTATACCTCTTGTTATGTTTGCTTCAGGTTAAATCTTTTCAGGTTGCGTCCTGCGGCGACCCGGAAGTACTGGAAAGTGTTACTTTCGGGTTTCACCGCTCGCGCATGCGCAGACGCTCAAAATGACATCAGGCGCATGCGTAGAAGCGGCAAATCACGACGCGCGCAGGTGCGGGTTGTGTTCTGCTCATGTTACGAACGGGGCTCCGGAATGGATCCTGTTCGCAACCAGAGGTACCACTGTATATGATCAGCGTTTATCCATCATTACTAGGAATCATAAAATGTCAAAAAAGAAGAAAAAGGAATACCGTTCTCTGAAAACAGCTTCTTACATACAGAGGTTTGGGTAGTGCACTCTGTACATTCATTTTATTAGTAAATTAATTGCGGCATTTACATCCCGCCTTTTCCTCCAAGGAGCTCAAAGTGGCGTGAACGCTTCTCCGCCTCTTCATTTAATCCCCACAACCACCCTGTGGGGTAGGTTAGGCCGAGAGGCAGGGACTGGCCCAAGGCCACCCAATGAGCTTCATGCCCATGCCTTTGATTTCTGATGCCCATCGTTCCAAATTAAATTTATGCACTGCCCCTCATAACCTTTTCCACCCCTGTAGAGCCCCATCAACCTCAGGAGAGGTCAGTATCCACCTCTTTGAGAAACCCAGCGGACTGGTTCCATTGTGGAACTGCTCTGACCATTGAGTTTCTCTCGGTGTTCACCCAGAATCTGTCCTCCTGGAACTTCAGCCCGTGAGATCTGGTCCTTTGCCCTGTGGGGCGGCAGAGAACAAAGTCTTTGCCCTGTTCTTTCTGCAGGGATTTGAGGAAGGTTTCATGTGTCCATCCGTCCCCAACACACCTCAGCCTTCCGGTAAAATGTACAGTGGTACCTCGGGTTAAGTACTTAATTCGTTCCGGAGGTCCGTTCTTAACCTGAAACTGTTCTTAACCTGAAGCACCACTTTATCTAATGGGGCCTCCTGCTGCCGCAGCACCGCCAGAGCACGATTTCTGTTCTCATCCTGAAGCAAAGTTCTTAACCCGAGGTACTATTTCTGGGTTAGCGGAGTCTGTAATCTGAAGGGTCTGTAACCTGAAGCGTCTGTAACCCAAGGTACCACTGTATCTGACTTCTATAAGACACCTGAAGGCAGCCCTGTTTAGGGAAGTTTTTAAAATTTGATGAATTATTGTACAGTGGTACCTCGGGTTAAGTATTTAATTCGTTCCGGAGGTCCGTACTTAACCAGAAACTGTTCTTAACCTGAAGCTCTACTTTAGCTAATGGGGCCTCCTGCTGCTGCTGCGCTGCCGGAGCACAATTTCTGTTCTCATCCTGAAGCAAAGTTCTTAACCTGAAGCACTATTTCTGGGTTAGCGGAGTCTGTAACCTGAAGCGTATGTAACTCGAGGTAACACTGTAGTCCGTTCCTACATCCTTCCCTCCTTTGAGTTGTTCCCCACGCCCCTGCCAATATTTATTATCATCTTCTGAACCCATTCAAAGTTGTCTACAAGAGCATCCGCCAACCTGAGTTTTGGACTACAACTCCCAGCTGTGCTGGTTGAGACTGCCGGGAGCTATAGTTTCTGCTTGCGAGATGGAACGATTCCCCTAAACGCCCCCTGCTCACCATTTTGGGGGTTCTCCTGACACACACCCCCAAGATCTAATTTGGGGGGTAAGGGAAAGCCTCATTGCTCCAGGGCTTTTGCTGACAGGGTTTGTTCAGGCAAATTCCACCTGTGGAAACTACTAGTAACGCAGCCTGAAATTAGAATCATAGAATCACAGAATCATAGAGTTGGAAGAGACCACAAGGGCCATCGAGTCCAACCCCCTGCCAAGCAGGAAACACCATCAGAGCACTCCTGACATATGGTTGTCAAGCCTCTGCTTAAAGACCTCCAAAGAAGGAGACTCCACCACACTCCTGGGCAGCAAATTCCACTGTCGAACAGCTCTTGCTGTCAGGAAGTTCTTCCTAATGTTTAGGTGGAATCTTCTTTCTTGTAGTTTGGATCCATTGCTCCGTGTCCTCTTCTCTGGAGCAGCAGAAAACAACCTTTCTCCCTCCTCTATGTGACATCCTTTTATATATTTGAACATGGCTATCATATCACCCCTTAACCTCCTCTTCTCCAGGCTAAACATGCCCAGCTCTCTTAGCCGTTCCTCATAAGGCATCGTTTCCAGGCCTTTGACCATTTTGGTTGCCCTCCTCTGGACACGTTCCAGTTTGTCAATGTCCTTCTTGAACTGTGGTGCCCAGAACTGGACACAGTACTCCAGGTGAGGTCTGACCAGAGCAGAATACCGTGGCACTATTACTTCCCTTGATCTAGATGCTATACTCCTATTGATGCAGCCCAGAATTGCATTGGCTTTTTTAGCTGCCGCGTCACACTGTTGGCTCATGTCAAGTTTGTGGTCAACCAAGACTCCTATATCCTTTTCATATGTACTGCTCTCAAGCCAGGTGTCCCCCATCTTGTATTTGTGCCTCTCATTTTTTTTGCCCAAGTGCAATACTTTACATTTCTCCCTGTTAAAATTCATCTTGTTTGTTTTGGCCCAGTTCTCTAATCTGTCAAGGTCGTTTTGAAGTGTGATCCTGTCCTCTGGGGTGTTAGCCACCCCTCCCAGTTTGGTGTCATCTGCAGATTTGATCAGATTTGATCATTGGCCATTTTTGCTGCAGCCTCACATTGCTGCCTCCAGAGATAACACTACACGTTTTTGCCTGCGCTCATGTGAATGCTTAAGTTTGTCTCTCCTTCCTCTACAGAACCTCTCTGTGAAATCCCGCAAGGTGTTCCAGATCTTCCGGCAATGGGAAGCTCCCTGTTCCTCCTGAGAACTTCCGGCCTTTGACAGCATTGTGGAAAGGAACCCGCTAAGCATAATGGATGGAATTCTCTCTCTCTCTGTTTGTTATCAATGGAAAAAGACTTATTATTTGCACTGGTGGCAAGGCTGTCCCGGGAAAACTTGCCTTCTCTCCAAACTTGTAAGCCGGAGTAATCCTCAAGGGCAGCAACCGGCTAACAATGGGAAGAAGACACGTCAATTGCAGCCACGGGGAGCCATTTTTTCCTATGCCTTCTTAGGGTTTACATGATGGTTTCCTGAATCCTTTGCACTGGTTCCCAACTCCCTGGGCGATTCTCCATCTTAGATGGAGCTGAATTTCCCTGATGTGCCCCTGGCTTGAATTGAACTGAGAGAAGATGGGTGAGATGGCCCACTTTGATGTGGCAGATTTGGGTACGTCTCAGCTACAGAATTCAATTGGTTTTGCAGTTGAGGCTCACTGCCCTCCTGCTGCAAGGGATCCTGGGAGCTGTAGTTCTGCAAGGGGCCTAGGGCTATCCGACCAACCATTCTCAGCCCCTGCACAAAAACTACAACTTCCTGCCATCTTTTTTTGGGGGGGGAGCCATGCTATTTAAATGACTTTAAAACCAATTTAAGTTTGCAACGTCAATGTGGCTCTCGTGTTGAGTTTTGTACCCAGGCTGAGGTCTGGAGAACTTGACATTAATAAAACATTTTGCTGTCTTTTTTTTATTATCATAACTTCGCTCAGATTTCCATTTGCGTGTGAGACTGCCAGGAGCCACAGGCATTCTCTACCAAATAGCTTTTTGTTCCTTATCAGCCTAAATTGTACAATCTGGACGGCCAAAGAATTCACTTGGGGTGGGATGCATTTATGAAGATCATGCGTTCCTGTCTAGTAAGAGTGAAGAACTCTCCTTGGCTCCATGGGCCAGATTTTTATCTCCCTCAAACAGCTGAGCCAGAAGGCTTTGGTTCTACCGCCAAAGCCTGGTTTCTCTTGTCAACACAGTCACCAGGCTCCCGATCGTGCATTGGCAACCGTGTCAGCTACACCTGATATCCCCAAAGCCCTGAGCAACTTGGATCCAGGATAGGTAAAGGTAAAGGGACCCCTGACCATTAGGTCCAGTCGTGACCGACTCTGGGGCTGCAGCGCTCTTCTCGCTTTATTGGCCGAGGGAGCCGGCGTACAGCTTCCGGTTCATGTGGCCAGCAGGACTAAGCCGCTTCTGGCGAACCAGAGCAGCGCACGAAAACGGCGTTTACCTTCCCACCGGAGTGGTACCTATTTATCTACTTGCACTTTGATATGCTTTCGAACTGCTAGGTTGGCAGGAGCAGGGACCAAACAACAGGAGCTCACCCCGTCGCGGGGATTCGAACCATCGACCTTCTGATCGGCAAGCCCTAGGCTTAACCCACAGCGCCACCCGCATCCCTATCCAAGATCCCTGAGCCCTTATATCCCAGCCTGATCACTGAGATCATTCAGAGGAGTGTTCTTAGCTGCTCTCCTGTGTTACAGAGGCCTGACCGGCTTCAACAGAAAGTCGGGAATTTAGTCCAGAATTGGAGGGTTGGAAGGGATCACCAAGGGTCATCTAGTCCATCCCCCAGCAGTGCAGGAATAACAGCTAAAGAATCCCTGACAGGCGGCCACCGAACCTCTGCTTAAAATCTTCCAAGGAAGCCTGGTAACAACAAACATAAGCAACACCTCTAACAAATAATGCAAATTTGTTTTGCGTGTTTAACCGGATTGCAGAATCCTGTTTTGAATTTCCAGGCTGCTGATTTTTTAATTCCCTTCTCCTTACACAAAGTGCAGGATCTGCCCTCACCCTCCAACTGCATTCATCTCCATGTGCTTCCCAGTTTGACACTCGGCTGTCTCGTTCCTTGCTTTGAAAAGTTCCAGATTTTCTGGAAAACCTGAATCTTGGAGACAGAATTCACCGTGAAGGTTGAGGGCATTTGGTGCTCGACTTGCCTAATACTATATTGCAGCCGTTGCTTGCGGTGGGGGGAGCTCCTGGACACACAGTGCAGAAGGGTAAAGGCATCTTTCGGTGGGAAAGCCATTTGCTTTACATGCAGAAACGTCCCGCATTCGACCCCCCCTAAAACTCCAGAGAGTTGCTGTAAGTCAAGAGGAGACAATACTGAGCTAGATGTAGCCTGCAGGATCAGGCCCATGGCCCATCTAGTCCAGAATCCTGCTCTTCTCACAGCGGCCGACCAAATATCTGTGTGGGAGACCCAGAAGCAGGATTCAAGCGCAAGGGCAACTCTCCCTTCCTGCTGTTTCCAGCAACCGGTACAGTGGTACCTTGGTTCTCAAACTTAATCCGTTCCAGAAGTCCGTTCCAAAACCAAAGCGTTCCAAAACCAAGGCGCGCTTTCCCATAGAATGTAATGCAAAACAGATTAATCCGTTCCAGACTTTTAAAAACAGCAATTTAAGATGAATTTTACTCTTTAACGAGACCATTGATCCATAAAATAAAAGCAATAATGTACTGTACTATAAAATAAATAATACAGTATTGAAGATGATAAAAATTCAATTATTTTTTCCCCTTACCTGCACTGATGATAGTCATTGTTTGGATGGGGGGCTTTTATCCATTTCGGCAGTCACACAATCAATCAGTAGCTGAACTGGGTTCCACACAGTCACAAAAACAAATTAACCGAAAAGGCCTCAAAAACCAAAACGCAAAATAAATAGCAAAACCAAAAGCACCAAATACAGTATTCAGAAGCATTGTCACCTGCAACCATGGAAGTAGAACATAACCCTCATGGCTAGCGCAGACCTCAAGAGCAAAACTCCCCTCCTGTGGTTTGCAGCAGCTGGGATTCAAAAGCATTGCTGCCTAGTCTAGGCAGAGCACAGCCATTGATAACAATTACCGTATTTTTCGCTCTATAAGAAGCACCAGACCACAAGACGCACCTAGTTTTTGGAGGAGAAAAACAAGAAAAAAAAGATTCTGAATCTCAGAAGCCAGAACAGCAAGAGGGATTGCTGCGCAGTGAAAGCAGCAATCCCTCTTGCTGTTCTGGCTTCTGGGATAGCTGTGCAGCCTGCACTCGCTCCATAAGATGCACACACATTTCCCCTTTTTAGGAGGGAAAAAGTGAGCCTTATAGAGCAAAAAACACGGTACTGTATTTCTCTTTTAAATCCATCCAAGTTGCTGGCCATTGCTGCCACCTTGTGGGAGGGAGTTCCGCAGATTAACTATACACTGTGCCAAGATCTGTCCCAAAGAGTCTGCTTCACTGGCTGTCCACAAGTTCTGATGTTAAGAGAAAGGGAGGAAAACTTTCCTCTATCCTTTTTCTCTGCCTTATTTTTTACATACTTCCATCATGTTGCCTCTTGCTCTCCTTTCCTCTAAACTAAAAATCACCCAACGCTGTTCTATCCCCTTGATCATTTTGCTTGCCCGTTAACTCCACGGCTGGGGAGCAATCGATCAGTGCATGTGGCTATGAACCAGAAGGTTGGTGGTTCAAGCCCACTGAAGGATGGCTGTGGGCCGGATTCCTGCATTTCGGGGCTGGACTAGATGACCCTTGGGGATCCCTTCGAGTTCTACAATCCTTTCCAACAATAGCCTCTTCGAGGTGAGGCGACCAGAAATTTACACAGCATTCCAAACTACAACTAATCCAGAATGCGGCAGCTAGACTGGTGACTGGGGGCGGCTGCCGAGATCACATAACACCGGTCTTGAAAGACCTACATAGGCTCCCAGTACGTTTCCAAGCACAATTCAAAGTGTTGGTGCTGACCTTGAAAACCCTAAACGGCCTCAGTCCAGTATACCTGAAGGAGCGTCTCCACCCCCATTGTTCAGCCCGGACACTGAGGTCCAGCGCCGAGGGCCTTCTGGCGGTTCCCTCGCTGTGAGAAGCCAAGTTACAGTGGTACCTCCGGCTACATATGCTTCAGGTTACTGACTCCGCTAACCCAGAAATATTACCTCGGGTTAAGAACTTTGCTTCAGGATGAGAACAGAAATCGTGCTCTGGCGGGGCGGCGGCAGCAGGAGGCCCCATTAGCTAAAGTGGTGCTTCAGGTTAAGAACAGTTTCAGGTTAAGTACGGACCTCCAGAACGAATTAAGTACTTAACCCGAGGTACCACTGTACTGGTTTTTGGTCATTTAAAGTTACAGGGAACCAGGCAGAGGGCCTTCTCGGGAGTGGCACCCGCCCTGTGGAACGCCCTCCCACCAGATGTCAAAGAGAAAAACAACTACCAGACTTTTGGAAGACATCTGAAGGCAGCCCTGTTTAGGGAAGCTTTTAATGTTTAATAGGTTATTGTATTTTAATATTCTGTTGGAAGCCGCCCAGAGTGGCTGGGGAAACCCAGCCAGATGGGCGGGGTATAAATAATAAAATTATTATTATTATTATTATTATTATTATTATTGGTTAGACGTGGTGTAAGGCAGCTTTTAATGTCCTGTAGGAGAGGTATATCAGGTATATACAGTGGTACCTCAGGTTAAGAACTCAATTCGTTCTGGAGGTCCGTTCTTAACCTGAAACTGTTCTTAACCTGAAGCACCACTTTAGCTAATGGGGCCTCCTGCTGCCGCCGGAGCACGATTTCTGTTCTCATCCTGAAGCAAAGTTCTTAACCTGAAGCACTATTTCTGGGTCAGCGGAGTCTGTAACCTGAAGCGTATGTAACATGAAGCGTCTGTAACCTGAGGTACCGCTGTATCAGGTATATAAAAGCAGGACAGAATGGAAATTTATCTGTGTTGGGGTTTTTTTGTATTTTAAATCGGTGTCTAAAACAGTCTGCTGCCCTCCAGATGTCTTGCACTGCAACTCCCATCTGCCTCTGGAGGGCACCAGGTTGGGGAGTGCTGGCCTGATCTGTTGGCCGGGAGCAGAGAGCGCGAGCCTTTTCCGGAAAAGCCATCTGGACGTAAGGTGGGTGGGGGAATTTGCTGGTCTGCTATCTGAAACCGTCCCATGCTTTGCTGGACTGGCTGCATTTTGGTAGATAGTTTGTTGGGAGGGGCTTAGTGTGGGGGTTTTTGGTGAATACACAGTTGTCAAGGAAAAACAGCTGTTTGGTTTCCAGACCTCAGCCGGTTTCATAAGACGCCGCTGCTGACGTTGCAAGGTTTTATCAGTCCTCTCAAACATCTGCTGAGGAACGCTCCCCGTCATTTGTTGATTCCCTGGGAAGTACCAGGCGCTCAGCGCTGAATGCTGGCAAGAAAAAATTCAGGCTAGGGAAGGATCCAGTAGCTGAGGGGTAGATGTGTTTATTTCTGTGAATTTAGGACCCAGATGGGCAGCCCGTGGCTGAGGAGCTGCAAGTGGACCCCAGCCTCATTTTATGTCGTGGGTAGGCAAACTAAGGCCCGGGGGCTGGATCCGGCCCAATCGCCTTCTAAATCCGGCCCGCGGACGGTCTGGGAATCGGCGTGTTTTTTACATGAGTAGAATGTGTCCTTTTATTTAAAATGCATCTCTGAGTTATTTGTGGGGCATAGGAATTCATTCATATATTTTTTCCCAAAATGTGGACTGGCCCCCTGCTGAAAAAGGTTGCCGGCCCCTGTTTTATGTAGTCCCCGTGGCCTCCTAAATCTGCTGAATTATTTTATCTCTTCAGTGCTTCTTCCCGTTCACCTCCTCCTCATTCCACGCTTTTAAGTGGCTGACCACCCCATTTGGTTTCAGACCAATTTGAAGGGATAGCTTTTTATTAAAGGTAAAGGGACCCCTGACCATTTGGTCCAGTCGTGACCGACTCTGGGGTTGTGGCGCTCATCTCGCTTAACTGGCTGAGGGAGCCGGCGTACAGTTTCCGGGTCATGTGGCCAGCAGGACTAAGCCGCTTCTGGCAAACCAGAGCAGCGCATGGAAACGCCGTTTACCTTCCCGCCGGAGTGGTACCTATTTATCTACTTGCACTTTGATGTGCTTTCAAACTGCTAGGTTGGCAGGAGCAGGGATCGAGCAACGGGAGCTCACCCTGTCGCGGGGGTTCGAACTGCCAACCTTCTGATCGGCAAGTCCTAGGCTCTATGGTTTAACCCACAGCACCACCTGCATCCCTAGCTTTTTATTAGATAAAAGATAAATAAGCACCCCCAGTTTTTCCTTAGTTTTATGGCTTGTGGAAAACAAGTTTCTCCCCCTCCCCAGCTGAACAAATCTGTAGATTTCTGCCGTGACTGTGTTCAGCACACTAAAGCCAGAAAGGAATTGTTCCTTAACAGTACGGGGTACCTTGGTTCCCAAACTTAATCCGTTCCGGAAGTCCGTTCCAAAACCAAAGTGTTCCAAAACCAAGATGCGCTTTCCCATAGGCAGTAATGCAAAACGGATTAATCCATTCCAGACTTTTAAAAACAACCTCTAAAACAGCAAGTTAACATGAATTTTACTATCTAACGAGACCATGGATCCATAAAATGAAAGCAATAATCAATGTACTGTACTATAAAATAAATAAGACAGTATTGTAGATGACAAAAAGTATATACAGTGGTGCCCCGCTAGACGAATGCCTCGCAAGACGGAAAACCCGCTAGACGAAAGGGTTTTCCGTTTTGGAGGTGCTTCGCAAAACGAATTTCCTATGTGCTTGCTTTGCAAGACGAAAATGTTCCTGCGGGGTTTTTTTCCTCCCCCCCCCCCTTTTCCCAAGCCGCTAAACCGCTTATCAGCTGATGGCTAAGCCGCTTAACAGCTGATGCTAAGCCGCTTATCAGCTGATCGTTAAGCCGCTTATCAGCTTATCGTTAAGCCGCTTATCAGCTTATCGTTAAGCCGCTTATCAGCTGATCCACTAAGCCCGCTAAGCCGCTAATACAGTACTGTAGCACTAATCCGCTAATGGGCTTGCTTCGCAAGACGAAAAAACCCGCAAGACGAAGAGACTCGCGGAACGGATTCTTTTCGTCTTGCGAGGCACCACTGTATTTTTTCTTACCTGCACTGATGATAGTCATTGTTTGAATTGTGGGCTTTCATCCATTTCCGCAGTCACACAATCAATCAGTAGCTGAACTGGGTTCTACCCAGTCACAAAAACAAATTAACCGAAAAAGCCTCAAAAATGCAAAATAAATAGCAAAAACAAAAGTGCCAAACTTAATCTGTTCTGGAAGTCTGCTTGACTTCCGAAATGTTCAAAAACCATCTTCTGACTGGTGCAGGTGCCCCAGAAACAATAGCCGACAACCGCATTGGACGTTCGGCTTCCGAAAAACGTTCGAAAACCGGAACACTTACTTCCGGGTTTTCGGCGTTTGAGTACCAAGGCATTTGAGAACCAAGGTACCACTGCAGTTGAGTTGGACTACGAAAAGGAAAAGAAAACTCTTCGTATGCTCATTTAAGAGTAACCCCACTAAACTTGGAGGGCCTTGCTTCCAAGAAGACCTGCATAGGCTTGGGAATTCCAATCCGGTATAGTGAAAGTTGAAGCATATGGGTCTTTATTCCAAATTAGTGAATGCAGAAGGTTTGTGTTTTGGGCTCCACCTTCCGTTGGGGAAGGGGCTTAGCTCAGTGACAGGACACGTGCTTTTCATGCGGAAGGGCCTGGGTTCAACCCATAGCTGTCAACTTTCAGATTTGAAAATAAGGGATCAGCAGCCTCACCTGTCCTGGGGACAGTCTACAGAATATCTAACAATCCGGAAGAGAAGCGGGAAGCAGCGGGAAACGGCGCTGGAATAAGGGAATTTCCCGCAAAAAAAGGGAAGGTTGACAGCCATGGTTCAAGCGTCTGCATCTCCAGGTAGGTATCATGGGCTGGTTGGACACAGAGGAATGGTGGGAGGAACCAGCTGGGGAAAGCACCAAGGGAAGAAGGTTCAGAGCCTGGGACGACCATAAGTGGTCAGAGAAGAAGAAGACTGGGAAGAGGTAACAGGGCTTAGTGAGGGGAGTCTGTGGCAGAAAGAAGTCCGGAATTAGAGACAGAAGCTGAAGCTGGAGAGTGGGAAACTGGGAAAAGGTGGGGTAGCAGAAAAAGAAAAGGCAGCTGTCAGATAAGGAGGTATCAGAGAGATTAAAAGGGGTGACAGAGCGGGGGGGGGGCTCCCATTAGGCAAATTGAGGCAGCCACCCTGAGGCAGCTAGTTTGGGGTGGGCGGCAAACTGGGAATTATTTACAGTGGTGCCCCGCAAGACGAATGCCTCGCAAGAAGAAAAACCCGCTAGACGAAAGGGTTTTCCGTTTTTCGATGAGCTTCGCAAGACGAATTTCCCTATGGGCTTGCTTCGCAAGACGAAAACGTCTTGCGAGTCTTGCGATTTCCCCCCCTCCCCCCCTTTTTCTAAGCCGCTAAGCCGCTAATAGCCTTTTAGCCGCTAAGCCGCTAAGCCTTTAATAGCCGCTAAACCGCTAAACCGCTAATAGCGCTAATCCGCTAAGCCGCTAATAGGGTTGCTTCGCAAGACGAAAAAACCGCTAGATGAAGAGACTCGCGGAACGGATTATTTTCGTCTTGCGAGGCACCACTGTAATAGGTTCTGTTTTTTCTACACAGACAGTAATGTTGACATCAAGGCTGACCTTTTTTTTTCTTTTTAAATTCATCACTTTTATCTCCCTAAGAAGACATGCTGCCCTTACTGCCCTCTTCCTTAAGATACTGTTACAAAAGTCTTATTTTTTATTGTAGTTTTAATATTTTGTTGGAAGCCGTCCAGAGTGGCTGGGGAAACCCAGCCAGATGGGCGGGGTATGAATAAATTATTGCTATTATTATTATTATTAGTTTATCCTTTAACATATTTCTAATCAGCTGTGATATTTGGGGATATTGTTGGCAGAAACACAAATTGGAGGGAAAGGGGTGCGGAGAGAGATTTCATCACATGCCTTTCAAGTCCCGATGGGGTGATAGGGGGTTGGATGGGATCTGCGCTCATTATCTGTCAGCATTTGGTATTTCCTCGCAGTCGTCCCACTTGGCTTGGAGACTCAGCTGGCAAGAGGGAGACTCAACGCTCTTCACAATATGTTAATTGTCACACTTCCCAATTACGCTCATAGAAATGTGCAAATATGAAGCGAGCTCCCTGGCTTGTTTTGAGCTCCTGGTGTGCCTCTTCGCTCTGGGCCCGTTTCCCATCTCTGCCCAAGGAAGACATCATATGGCCTTTCCCCTGTTACGACAAGTACCATCACGGGACCCGGGGCCAAGCGTGCTTTCGCACACAACATTTGCAGTGGAAGAGCCACACCATGTTTGTTATGTACTGAAGCTCTCACCCTGGGCCAGCAGGGGGATACTGTAGATAGTTCAGGTCCACATATGCAAATAAGGGATTGAAAGTGACGTTCAGTGATTGGATAGTTACAGAAAGTTGTTACAATTACGTTGTTCGGGAGCTCTATATAAGCAGGCTGGCTGAACCCTTCAGTTCAGTTCTGTTCTGGCCTGTGAATAAACAAGAGCTGTTTGAAGAATTGCTGTGTCGTCTGATATGTTCACCCACAACTTAACAATGTTCACACACTGTTTATGGGGCAGCCGCACGACACTGGTCCACTTATAATAGATTGCTTAACAAACCACAAGTTGCCCCACAGATGATTACACAAACCATGGGTTGCTTCTCAAAAGTTTGGTGTGTTTTCCAGTTTGGTGAGCGTTTGGGGTTGGGTGGTCAAGCAAACCATAGTTAAGTAACGACTGAGCCACAGTTAAGGCAAGCCAAGGTTCTTAAACCAGCAATAAACCATGGCTTTGAGCCATGAAACAAACCATAGTTAGGCGACTGTGCTACTTTCTCTTTTTAGTCGCATGTTTTTTTAATCAGTCATTTTCTTTGGTGAGGTTTTGCCTGCAAAAAATATTTTTTGAAATATTTCCACAAAAGCACTTAAATGAAGAAAGTGGTTTTGCAGAAATGACATTAGAATGAGGGAAATAAATGATTGAGAAATGGTGTGTGCATAGGAATTCGTTCTTTTTTTCTCTCCAAAATATTGTCTGGCCCCTCACAAGGTCTGAGGGACAGTGGACCGGCCCCCTGCTGAAAACGTTTGCTGATCCCTGGGCTAGATGTTTCCCACCCTTGCTTCCTCCCCCGCCCCACCCTTTACCTGAAAGGAAGCCTCACTGAACTCAGTGGAGCTTACTTCTGAGTAGATACGTCTAAAACTGCACTGTAAATCTCACCTCAGCCGCAAAATCACTAGCCAAGCCACTCTATCTCTTGCACATGCGCCTGGCCACAAAGGATTAACAAAGGTGGGTGTGGTCAGCTGCACAAGTAAAGAACAGAATATATATTTGATCTAGGACGGTATACTTTTTTTAACGTACTGTCTGTGACACTGGTTTGCTGCCTTGAGTACTTGCTTTGAATAGCAGGCCAAAAATGCTGCAAGGAGATATGCACAAACAAACTTTTGTGACTTCAGTGGCGAGGCTGCCTTAAGAAGGCCGCCCACGTTGGCCAGGGAACAGGGAGATGCACTGGATTTCAAGATGATAAAAGAGCCACCCATCCCAAAGCGTCCTGAATTAGGGATGTTGCTCAGAGGCACGGTGGTGAGTCACAAGAGAAAACAAAGCACGGACACCCATTCCCCTGAAGAGGAGGGCGATGGAGAAGAGAGGCACATGCTCCACCGGAAAGGCCTCCAAAACAACCTCTTTGTAGCCGCATCCTGCTGTTGTTGCGCTGGAGGGCATTTTCCATGTCATCACTGGTTGCCACACTTCCTTGCAGCTGACTCAAGCAGATTCCAGGTCACGCAAGACATTTCTCTTCAATGCCGGTGAAAAACACCTGCTTCCATTCCTTTAGGACTCCTGGAAGCTGTCCAGGCACTGACTGTTGTTGTAAACAAAAATTGCCCTTTTCCCTTTTGGGGTATCCAAGAGCCCATATAGAGTCCTTACATAGGTTCCCTATTGGTAGGAGAGAATAACAGAGGCCAACCAGAGAATATTGAGAAGCAAAGCAGCTAGTAAGCTTGATCTTTACTGATCTGTTGCAACAGGGTGCTCCCCTCACACGCGGGAGAGGAGGAGGAACCCGGAAAAATGGCGCGCAAGCCCTTATATGGACTTTTGAAATTGCCACCCTCTAGATCAAGACCACCCCCAGAAACATCATACATGCATCACAGAAGGGGTGTAACCTAAGACTACCCCTCAGATACATCACACCTACATCACAGAAAAGGCGGTCTAAAACAGAAATTTGAATATTGTTTTTCTCCTGTTGTTTATCTCCTGTCTGGCAGGTTACTTGATTGGATTGCCTGGGGAGCCTGGCCAGTCTTTTGTAGTGATAAATACTTAGTTCCTGGGTCATGTCACAGGCTCACACCCTATTCAAACACAGACATACCCTTAAGACAGGATTTGTGAAGGAAAAGACAATGGGGGAGGCTTTTCCACTTTGACCTTGCAGAGAAAACATTGCTCAGTTTAGGAATAAAAATGGCTTCAGGTCGGCCTTTCTGTGCTGATCTATGTACATGCGGTTATGAACATTACCATATATCTCAGACCTCAAAATTCCTATCACACTGTGTACACACCAGGCATTAAACCACATGACTTCCCCCAAAGATTCCCAGGAACCATAGTTTGCGTGGGTGCTGGGAACCATAGCCCTGTAAGGGGTGAACTAAAATTACTAGGATCCTTTCGGGGGAAGCCGTGTGCTTTGAATGCATTCTGGGCACGCAGCCTAATGCTGCAAAAAACACCCCCAACAATTAAGGTGCAGGTTATGGCTAAAGACAAGATGCACAGAGCATTGTGGATCAGGAGTTCAGGTGCAACACAGAGGAAGGAGATCTCTGTCATAATTGACGGGTGCTTAACAATGCCCCGAGGGAGGGAGCGTACATACACCTGCTTGGCACACCGCTGTGATGAGTTTGCAGAAGAAGAGGCGAGAGTTTGGGCAGGAGGAACCGGTGGCCTGAGCCGCCCAGGAAGCAGTGTGGGCGAGGCATATCCTGACCAGTGTTAGAAACCGAGATAGCAAAGCTAGAAGCCTAAAGGGCACCTTAAACCTAGGTTATGGGCGCAACAACGGAATGTCTAGGCATGCTTTTTTAATAAGAATACAAAGCTGAAAATGAATGAACTGCAGCTAAAATATTGTGTTCGTTTTTCACATGGTCCAGTCCTCCCCCCCCCCCTTTCATGGACACAACCTTGATGGCAGAAAGTGAGGAGGAATTAAAGAACCTTTTAATGAGGGTGAAAGAGGAGAGCGCAAAATATGGTCTGAAGCGCAACATCAAAAAAACTAAGATCATGGCCACTGGGCCCATTACCTCCTGGCAAATAGAAGGGGAAGAAATGGAGGCAGTGAGAGATTTTACTTTCTCGGGCTCCATGATCACTGCAGATGGTGACACCAGCCACGAAATTAAAAGACGCCTGCTTCTTGGGAGAAAAGCAATGACAAACCTAGACAGCATCTTAAAAAGCAGAGACATCACCTTGCCAACAAAGGCCCGTATAGTGAAAGCTATGGTTTTCCCAATAGTGATGGTACTTAACCCAAGGTACCACTGTACAGTCATACCTCGGGTTACAGACGCTTCAGGTTGTGTTTTTTTGGGTTATGGACCGCCGAAACGGGTTACTTCCGGGTTTCGGCAGTCACGCACATGCAGAAGCGCTAAATCGCGCTTTGCGCATGCGCAGAAGTGCCGAATTGCATCCCACGCATGCGTAGGTGCGCCGCTGCAGGTTGCGGACGTGCATCCCGCATGGATCACATTCGCAACCCAAGTGTCTACTGTACATTGATTATTGCTTTTATTTTATGGATCAATGGTCTTGTTGAGAGAGTAAAATCCATCTTAAATTGCTGTTTTAGGGGTTGTTTTTAAAAGTCTGGAACGGATTAATCCGTTTTGCATTACTTTCCATGGGAAAGCGCACCTTGGTTTTGGAACGCTTTGGTTTTGGAACGGACTTCCGGAACGGATTAAGTTTGAGAACCAAGGTACCACTGTACCAGTTGCTGGAAACGGCACGAAGGGAGAGTTGCCCTTGCGCTTGAATCCTGCTTCTGGGTTTCCCACAGTCGGCCGCTGTGAGAAGAACAGGATGCTGGCAAGATGGGCCATGGGCCTGATCCTGCAGGCTCTTCTTATGGTCATGTGTGAGAGAGAGAAAGACGGAGAGAAAGAAGGAGCTCGTTGAGACGGAAGAGGAAAGGAAGATGGCTGTGTGCTCACAAGATGAAAAGGAAGTCAGTCTGGAAAAAACACACCACCAGCAGTAAAATCCTCTCTGAGGCTCATCTGTATAAACAGTGCTTAATGAAGCCCTCCTTCTCATTAAGGGAGCCAGGAGTGGCCTAGAGAGACCCCTGGCTGCTTGTTCCCTCTCATGTTGGGGAAAGTCTGGGCAGCCTCCTCCACCTCCAGCCTCGCTCAGCACAAAGGGAAATCTGGGCCATACTCATGGGTCACCTCCCTATACAACCATGTTAAGATCTTAGGAGATAAATAGGATATGGGGGGGGGGCAGAATGCCCTTACTCATCCCCTCCCCTCCCCTCCATCTGACTGGCAGGGGAATGGAGTCTTTGCCCTACAGTCCATCTCTCTCTCTTTTTTTTTAAGAATAATTTTTTATTAACCGACCAATCACATCAAATCAGACCAAATTACATAAATTCCAAATTACACAGCCGAATTTTAAATTTTTGTTGGGGGTACCCATATTTCAAGTTCCGAAGGGGATCCAATCAACTTCTTGCTTCTTACTGCTGTTTTAATGTCCACAAATCTAACTGTTACGGCTAAAATCTGGGTGCGGGGTTACTCTGCCACCCAGCTCATCGGACTAAGTCCGTGGGTCCCTGCGGAAGAAAGTGAGCTCAGCCGGACGCAGGAGCAAACTACAGAAGATCCAAGTTTATTGCGCAACAGGTTCAAGGCGAGATTGAACAGCGAGAAAGGGGTGACATGAACTTTTGAAATTTCCCTCCATATCCCAGAATACAGTGCAAAATACATCCCAGTTACATCATGAATACATTAAGAAGAGGTTGGGTTACACAGATTACATCATGAATACATTAGGAAGAGGTTGGGTTACACAGATTACATCATGAATACATTAGGAAGAGGTTGGGTTACACTGGATTAACATATGGAGGAGGGAGGGGGGAATATGCAGAGAGCTGGAGATATGCGCAGATAAGCACATCCTGAGAAGACAATGGTCCATGTACGCATAGTCTGTCACCTGGCATTGCCCGGAGGAAGGGCTTGGCAGAGCGATTTGACCAGATTAGGGTCTTGACACCTTACTTGAGAGATTATGGAGGACAGGGGAGGGGTGATGGAGTCCTAGAGAAATTGAGCAAATATATTGTAGTGAAGAAGACATGCCCCCCCCCCTTCTGTAACAGTCCCCCATTCGGAGATAGATTTGCATTAAAGTTCTGTAAGAACTTGCAAATCTTTTCTCCGCACCCTAAATCTTGGTGAGTGGGAATAGGCTCTAATGGAAAAGGAGGTGGGTTGAGCAGGGCAGCAAAAGAGGGAGCAACACTGACGAATACAATGCAACTTGGTATCTACCGTATAGCTGGATATAGGATATTATATAAAAGAACATCTGTTATATTTTGTTACTAAATTACTTGTGGCATTCTAGCTCTTGGGAGAAGCATTTTCAATAATGGTGTATGCTTTACATTTAGCAGGAAGGTCCACTACTGACTGAAAAAAATGCAGTCTGCTTTTTAGCCCCACCGTTTTTGTGTTCTCAGGTGCCAAGCTAGCTCTTCTGTGGTCTCACACCGGCATAGTGGTACAGTAACATATCCTGTTGAATCCCCTCAGGGCTTTCATTTAACCATGTCGCCTGGCACTCACCATAGCTGGCACAGGCTTGGGCATATCATGAGAGATACGTCTGCGCCTTGGCCTTTCTATGGTGGTTTTATTTTTTTCAGGCTCTGGTCTTGCACTCATGGAAAGTTGCTCACTTGCTCTTAAAGGACCAAAAGCTAGTTGCAGCCTGGATACACGTGCCCAATTCCAGCAGAGTCCAATTTGAATTTATCTTGCCCCATGGTTCTCAACTTTTCCAACCAATCTGTTAAAAGAAAACCATTCTTAAAAGGGCACTTTGTCCAAATAAGTCAATTTAACTCTATAAGGGATCATTCCTGCTAAACCAAAGCATATGCACCTTCATGTACCTGGTGTTTTATGGATCCAGAAGCTTGTCCTTGGCAAAACGAGGTTTAACACATTTTAAAATGGATAGGGAAAGTTGGCAGAGTGCCAGGTGGAACAATGAAATGTGGTTATAAATTGAGCTAAACATTGGACTACACAATAGTGTGAGCTATTAGAAAGTATAAAATGCATGAGAATTCTCCATTGGTGTGTAAGCAATAAGACATTAAACATAAAAACAATTACACACAAAAAATTGCCCCCCCCCCTTTGTGGAAATCACACTGTCAGACACATTTCAACATTCTTACATAATAACACATAATACAAAACAAACTAATTAAATATCAGTTTCATATCTTGACACAATTGTGATCTTTTACGTATGTATCTTTTGAATCCTGGAGCACATGGCTTGAGTTTCAAAAGTGAGAAAATGTCCTTGCAATTCAACTCCTCCCCCCTTTGTCAGCCCCACTCCCCCATTAGTCTATATCCTTTGAAAGAGATAGCTGTGGCTACTTTGAAAACTTTGGTGTCTGTTGTTGCAGGTCTTGTGGTGGCGAAGCTTTTCATTGGATCTGTAGTAACACATCTGTAGAAGTGATATCCTGTAAGGGACAGGGTTTTGGGGGCTTGAAAGACAGTTAGAAAAAGTAAGGAGCAAAAGGCAAAAAGGATGTCTTTCAATTTACGTGGGAAGCTGCAAATAATAAAAATCTTAGCGGATTAAGCATTTCATTCATTCCAATATTATTATCATCACATTTTCATATAATTACTGTTATTATCTGCCCAGTTTGTTTGCTTTCCTTCACTTAGTTTGGCTGTGGAAGAAACGAAGGGACAAAACCTTTGTTAATTTGAACACAATTGGCAAGTTATTAAACATTTTGCTTATGTGGGTCCGAGTTCACGTATCCTGTTTTAAAGGGAAAATTATTTCATGTGAGAAGCCTGTCAGGAAATGCTGTTCCTAAAATTCCCATTGAGGGGGGAATGCTTTGATATTTACCTGTGAAAAGAATTTGGCATGTTACGATTTGGAACCTGGAAAGCTCTTGACTTTTGATGGGCTAGTTTTTTAACCCTTTTGTCTTACGTAGCCCCTGGAGCAAAGACACATTAAGGTTGATTTCCCTCAATGGTTCCAAGTTTTACATAAGGAAATTTGGATAGGTTTCTCGCACACGCTCTCCAAGCTTCCTTTCCCCTTTACAGTTCCCCCCTTCCCCCCCTCTTTTTTTTTTTTTTTTTTTTTACTGATCTGGCCTCTGTGCATGTGCAGAGTTCATGTCTCAGCAAACCTTTTATACTATTGAAAATCTTGAATCTTTTGGCTAAATTACCATTTGAATAACTGAAGGGTAAGGAGTAGATTTAAAAAATAGGGTTAGATTTTAAAACAAAAAGAGAAACTCAGCAATTTAAGTATTCACCAAAGCTAGCAATTTCAGCCCAAGCAAAAGGAGTGCTTCCTTTATGTACAGGAAAGGGCTATCATTATTGGTCATTTTATCTGGTCATTCGCGGAACAATCAACCGCTCTCTTATTTATGAGTAAAAATGGCCAGAGAGTTAGAATTCATAGGAATTTTTTTTTTTTATTTTTTTTTTTAACATTCTCAGTCATTTCAGCCTTACCATTTGCAGACAAATTTTACTGCCCTTTATTTACAGGATTGGTCAAGGCTAATTCTACTTGATTATTCATTTGTATGTGCTTAAACTTCGAGTAGACTTTTAAGTCTGATTTTTGTAAATAATAGACAAAACGATAAACACTGTAATCACTTAAATGCCTGATATCACCAGTTCTGCTTCAAACATCATGGCTTCACCTCACACCTTTTAAAAAACAAAGAGCAAATCTGGGCTGAATTTCAACACATCACCTCACCAGAATTTAAGAATTACCCTCCAATGCTTGCAGACACATGGCCTTCCACACAGCCACAAATTGGGAGAGTTGAAAGGGACCCTGGGGTCATCTAGTCCAACCCTAAAATACAGGGTTCATAGCAAGATTTGTACTACCAGAGAGACACACACATACTTATGTACACAGACACAACTGGGGAAGAGATCACAAGCCATGCGCCTATCACAAGCCATGCGCCTATCATGTACTAAGGAAGAGGAAAATAAAAGTACCCATAATTAAAACAGCCATAGATTTGATTTAAAAGGAATACAAAAGTGAACAATTTTTTCTGAACTTGCAGAGGAATACTAAGCCTAATCTATGCCCCCCCCCTTGCAGTTTCCTTTAAAGGAAGCTTACTCGGGAGTAAATTTACCTGGCACAGAATAAGGAGAAGGGAAAAAAAAACAAGACAAAAAAAACTGAAAGAGACAGAATGAAACAAGGGGGGCATTTTCTAAGAAAAGAGGCCAGGACGTCTTATAGAGACTGATATCAGGAGCCTTACAATAACTCTCACAATAACCAAATCAAAGTTAAAACTGGACTCACATAATTTTCTTAGAAGGAACACCATACTTTCATAGGCATATGCTTAATGAAATACATACACTGCATTTTAGCTTGAGAGCAGTTGGCTCAACTAGGCTTTTGCAGCAGAAACATTAGGTTAACTTCACATTCCAAGATAGACTGGAACACAGGTGTACTCACAAACTCAAAAGTTACAACACAACATCATTTACCATTAGACTTAAAATCACCCTCCTCTCTTAAACTAGAGGAAGGAGGTGGGGTAATCCTCCTTTCAGAACACAAGTATACAGGATTTTACCACTTGGGAGGAAAACTCTCTTTTGGAGCCCCTCTCAAATAACAAACATTTGCACACTTCATTCTCAATTTTTGTCTTATTTAGGACTGCTAAGGTCCAGCATGGTTTCCTTAGATTTAGAAATTTGAAGCAAGCTTGCAGTTTAAACTATGCACACTTAAGAAAGGCAGTCTGCCAGAGACAGAAGGAACAGACAACACACATAACAGACAACATGTAAACATACATATTCTCATATATGTATTAACAGACAACACACATAACAGACAACATGTAAACATATATATTCTCATCCTTTAGTTGGTTATTGCAAGGAGTTGGGCCACTACCTTTGGCTTCCTTAAGTGAAATTAGTAGGAAGGTCCCACATGGTTTTATGAGCCTCCTTGCCTCTTCAAACACACCACCAGTTAATCAAACTGGCAGGGCTCACAACGCTTGGTTGACTGGGTACCCCTTTATGATTCACGCGTGTCTAGACAGAAAAGGGGGAAAGAAAGGGGTCTGTAAGGATTGGTATGTCTAGGGGTTTGGTATGCTTAGTACAGGGACGTATAGTAACGAAGAGAAGGGACTTCTAGTTGCCTGGCAACTTCCTTAGTGGGTTTTAGAGAGCTCTAGCTATCCGGTTCCTTGCGTTCCCTTTCCTATTTCCTTATTTCCTATTTCCTTATTTCCTTATTTCCTTATTTCCTTATTTCCTATAACCTGGGGTCTCTTTCCACTCTGCCGGTCCTGCCCAATTCCTCATGGGCTATCCCTCCTGGCAACCTCCTACCTATCGTCACATCTCAGGAAAAGGGGCCCTACTGGACGCCCGCGCCATGCGGTGCCAGATCGGGTGATCCCTGGATAGAATTTTGAATCGAAAATCCCCCTTGCTTTCGGAAGCGGGCTTACGATACACGTGGTACGTAGATCCGACCGGTGCGGCTGGGATTGATACAGAAAGCAAGACCACTTCCTGCCCCCTTGCCGGGCGCTAAAGAAGTTCGGAAAAGAACTCCAACCCCTTGCTTTCAACTAGGATGTCCGTTGCGGAGAGTCGGCTGTTTTTCAAGTCGGCTCTCTCCGTCTTACCTTCGGACTCCCAATTGGTGCGGCTGGCTGGGGAGTTTAGAGAAAGGGATAGAGCTCAGAGCCCCCCTTTCGGGCTGAGCGGTGGTCCACGGTCTCTCTCACCACTTGGACCAAGAGACAGGCGAGAAGGAGCGATAGAGAGGAGGGCAGAGAATTCAGTTGCCAGGAGACTTCCACCCCCTTCCCACCAGTGCACTGGATTTTTCCTTTTCCTTATACTCACGCGCCTTCTATGATGATCCCGGGATCGATGAATAAGCCGGCTGGATCCCTCTTTGCTCCCCGGCTGAACTCCTGGGGCTTTCGATTACCGCCCGGAAGATGGCCGGGGGTCCAAAGGATCTTCCCAGGCAAAATGGCCCGGTGCCGGCTGAAGATTTCGGGGCCCCCGGTCAGCAACGCGGGAGAACCGCATCAAGCCCCACGTTGGGCTGCCAACTGTTACGGCTAAAATCTGGGTGCGGGGTTACTCTGCCACCCAGCTCATCGGACTAAGTCCGTGGGTCCCTGCGGAAGAAAGTGAGCTCAGCCGGACGCAGGAGCAAACTACAGAAGATCCAAGTTTATTGCGCAACAGGTTCAAGGCGAGATTGAACAGCGAGAAAGGGGTGACATGAACTTTTGAAATTTCCCTCCATATCCCAGAATACAGTGCAAAATACATCCCAGTTACATCATGAATACATTAAGAAGAGGTTGGGTTACACAGATTACATCATGAATACATTAGGAAGAGGTTGGGTTACACAGATTACATCATGAATACATTAGGAAGAGGTTGGGTTACACTGGATTAACATATGGAGGAGGGAGGGGGGAATATGCAGAGAGCTGGAGATATGCGCAGATAAGCACATCCTGAGAAGACAATGGTCCATGTACGCATAGTCTGTCACCTGGCATTGCCCGGAGGAAGGGCTTGGCAGAGCGATTTGACCAGATTAGGGTCTTGACACCTTACTTGAGAGATTATGGAGGACAGGGGAGGGGTGATGGAGTCCTAGAGAAATTGAGCAAATATATTGTAGTGAAGAAGACATGCCCCCCCCCTTCCGTAACAGTACCTTATGATGTTCACAGTACTATCCAGTCCTTTCTTATTGTTTTTCCACATCTCTTGTTGTTATTTTCATATATTTTTCCTTTCTCTTTGTGGCCCTACAGCCCATCTCAGGGCTGACTCCCTTCCGTTCAGATTTGGCTACTGGATTCAGATGGACAAGCAAGCTGATTTACGAAAGGGGCCTAGACATAGCTTTCTCTCAGCTGGGTGGAAAAGCAAAAGAGGCAGGTCTGTGGGGAGACGTCCAACTGAATAGAACCAGTTAACGTAGGGAGTTTCCACGTTTTATGAGAAGTGGCCCGGGCTCTGAGGTTTGCATGCCAGAGTTTCCGAGTTTGAATCCTGCCACCCATGGTATTTTATTTTTAAAAAAAAAATCATAGGCACCAGGATTGGGAGGTCCTTGCATATGAGATCCTGGGCATAGCTGTCAACGTTTCCCTTTTTTAAAGGGAGATTCCCTTATTCCGAATAGGATTCCTCACAAGAAAAGGGAAAAGTTGACAGCTATGATCCTGGGGGTCACTAGGCAGCCTTTTCCAACCTGGTGCTCGCCGGATTTCAGAAATTTGATAAAATAAATAAATAAATAAATACCAGAAGCATTTGCACTGGTTTTCAACTAATCACAGTTTATCGACAGGTGCAGGGTTCATTTCAACAATGGTTTGCCTGGAGAAGCCCGGGTTGTAAACCGTGGTCTGAAGTTAGCTGTTTGGACAAATCACACTGAAAATTAACCACAGTCTCTCCCAGTTCAGACATAACGGCAAACCAAAGTTAACTGACAAAACCAGTAAGGAAATGCTTCCGATCTTCTCCTCATGGCCACGTTGGAGGAGTGGGGATGTAAGAATGAACTAACCAAAGGATCCTTGATGTATCACTAAACCGTAGTTTAGCACAGGGATGGGGAACGTGTGGCCTTTGACGTGTTGCGGAATTCAGACTCCCATCACCTGCAGCCAGCATGGCTAGTGGTCAGGGTTGATGGTCAATGTAGTCCAACTGCAGATTTGGGCAGGTGCCTGAGCCGCCGCGTCACTTCCAGGAGAGACGCGTGGCTTGGGCACGCTGCAGGCCCCGCTGCCCAGTAATCCCCCAACCCACCCCTCTGAAGATAAGTAACCCATTGTGGGGTGTGCACTCTTGATTGCCTAAATGGGCTTTGAGAAATAGAAAAGTCTTCAGCAGGCATTTAAAAGTTGGCACAGAACGTGTCTGTTGCACCTCCAGTGGCAGAGAGTTCCACAGGACTGAGCTGGTGACACATAGTTGTTGAGGCTTGTTGTCAAACGAGCCTCACCAACTCAGGGGAACAGCCAGAGATGCTTCTGCAGAATGACTGAGCTGGGATATAAAGGTTCAAGCAATCCCTAAGGTTGTTGTTGTTTAGTCTTTTAGTCGTGTCCGACTCTTTGTGACCCCCTGGACCAGAGCACGCCAGGCACTCCTGTCTTCCACTGCCTCCCGCAGTTTGGTCAAACTCATACTGGTAGCTTCCAGAACACTGTCCAACCATCTCATCCTCTGTCATCCCCTTCTCCTTGTGCCCTCCATCTTTCCCAACATCAGGGTCTTTTCTAGGGAGTCTTCTCTTCTCATGAGGTGGCCAAAGTCTTAGAGCTTCAGCTTCAAGATCTGTCCTTCCAGTGAGCACCCAGGGCTGATTTCCTTCAGAATGGAGAGGTTTGATCTTCTTGCAGCCCATGGGACTCTCAAGAGTCTCCTCTAGGACCATAATTCAAAAGCATAAATTCTTCAGCGATCAGCCTTCTTTATGGCTCAGCTCTCACTTCCATACATCACTACTGGGAAAACCATAGCTTTAACTATACGGGCTTTTGTTGGCAAGGTGATGTCTCTGCTTTTTAAGATGCTGTCTAGGTTTGTCATTGCTTTTCTCCCAAGAAGCAGGCGTCTTTTACTTTCGTGGCTGCTGTCACCATCTGCAGTTATTAAGTGGGGAAGGGCGACCAGGTGGGTTTAAAACTGGGCAGGTGGCAATGTGCTCAACTTCTTTGAAAGCAAAGCCGAGAAGCGGCAGGAGTGCCGTTTCCCAGAATGCAACTCTCAAAGGTCACCTGAGGCTGTACACCTGTTTCCTCTGCGCACAGGGACTCTCAGCGCTTACCTGTTCGACAGGACAGCGCTCACCTGCTTTCTGTTTGTGTTGTGCTGCCGAGTAAATATTTTTGAGGTCATAGCACTGCCACGAATGCTTTTTCTAAAAAGGAAAAAAGAGTTGTTTGTTTTGACACGCCAAAAACATATATCTCAAGTTAATTGAAAGCATTCTTCTTGGCCGCAGTGGGCTGCACATTCCCAGGATGTAAGTCAGAGAGGCGGGGAGCCCAAGAACACACAAAAAAGTTATTTAGAGTTCGTGTCTCGGGGACTCAGACTGAGATTCTTCAGGTCTGAAGGAGGTGAGGTAGCCTGGTGAGCTACTGAAAACTATGTGTAATAAGGCCGTTTTTCAGAAGCAGACGAGAATTGGGAAATGCAAAATCATCCCTTGCAATTGGAAGGTGAAATAAAGTCTTATACCTAGTATGACTTCTGCAAGCAGATCATCTGTTGTTGTCTGGTCAAGGGGAACAGTAACTTCCCACTTGCTGTACAGTGGTACCTCGGGTTAAGTACTTAATTCGTTCCAGAGGTCCGTACTTAACCTGAAACTGTTCTTAACCTGAAGCACCACTTTAGCTAATGGGGCCTCCTGTTGCTGCCGGAGCACAATTTCTGTTCTCATCCTGAAGCAAAGTTCTTAACCTGAAGCAATATTTCTGGGTTGGCAGAGTCTGTAACCTGAAGCGTATGTAACCTGAAGCGTATGTAACCCGAGGTACCACTGTATTCTAGACTCCAGCAAAAACTGCTGATGTTCTGGACTCTGAGCTGAAGAACAAACTCCTAGTACATCTGCCCAAAGCCACACCCCAGTTTTAGTACACCATACATTTAGATCCCTGTTATACTGCTTTTAACAGTCACCGAGAACTCTGTAGTTTGTTAAGGGTGCAGAGAACTGTAGCTGTGTGAGGCCGGCACCCTTTAAACTACAGTTTCCATGATTATTCGGGCGGGGAGGCATCCTGACTCATAAAGCAGTGTAAAAGTCCTTTAAATGCATGGTGTGGATGTGACCCACATTTGACACATCACTGCCGGCCCAGCTGCCAATGGAATTTGAGCAACTGGTGCCAGCCTGACGCGATGCAAGTGTGTCACAAACGCCCGGCTGTTGATGGATGTGGTAAAGCGCCATCTTTATGTGGCACAGGAGTAGGCAGAGAGGAGGGCAGGAGGGAGACTCATCTATGAGCCACGCGACTTAATACGTTGCAGGAAGTACTTAGAAAGGAATTGGAAGTGGCAAGCTGCGGAACAGGCTCCACTCACTTGCATCACCCGAGATGGCACTTCAGGAGTGGCAGCCATGATGACTGGCAGCTACACTCATCTCTAGGATGAGGGTCTTCTCGGTGGTGGCGCCCTCCCTGTGGAACGCCCTCCCATCAGATGCCAAGGAAATAAACAACTATCCGACTTTTAGAAGACATCTAAAGACAACCCTGTTTAGGGAAGTTTTAATTGTTTGATGTTTTGTCATGTTTTTAATTTTCTGTTGGGAGCCGGCCAGAGTGGCTGAGGAAACCCAGCCAGATGGGCAGGGTATAAATTAACATTATTATTATTGGACTAGGTGGCAGAGGTGGCAAGGTCAGGGATGTGTCGTGTTTGGGCTCCCCGAAAACATAGACCACTGGAAGACCTCCTCCATTCATTCAATTGGCCAGACAAACATTGTTGTTGTTTAGTTGTTTAGTCGTGTCCGACTCTTCGTGACCCCATGGACCAGAGCACGCCAGGCACTCCTGTCTTCCACTGCCTCCCGCAGTTTGGTCAGACTCATGCTGGTAGCTTCGAGAACACTATCCAACTATCTTGTCCTCTGTCGTCCCCTTCTCCTTGTGCCCTCCATCTTTTCCAACATCAGGGTCTTTTCCAGGGAGTCTTCTCTTCTCATGAGGTGGCCAAAGTATTGGAGTCTCAGCTTCAGGATCTGTCCTTCCAGTGGGCACTCAGGGCTGATTTCCTTTAAAGACAAACATTACAGACCCATAATAATAACTATTATCTACATATTTAGTTATTATTATATTCCTTTAAATTTGCTTTCCTTAAAAGCACTCTGCTAATAAAAGAAATCGATAGAAGAATAAGCAAGATGATTAAAACATATATCTTTCTTTTATTTAAAAAGCTATTTAGAAACTTATTTAAAAATAGCTAGCAAGCAACCATAAAAGCTTTCAAAAGCCACCTGCCTTCCTAATATATATGTTCCTGAGTGATTTTGAGGCAATCAGCTTAACCTACCGTACCTCACATAGTTGTGGTGTGAATAAAATGGGAAACAGGAAGAGTAATGGTATCGGCTGCTTTATGTTTCAGAGAGTTAGATCTTATTTTTTACAATGAATGGCGAGGTGGAAAACTTGAAAATAAATTGATACCTCTCTGTCTCGACATCTTCATTTTTATTTTTCCCTTAAAAGCTGTTGTGGTATGTTAGTGTGTGAGAGAAAGTCTTGGATCAGGACCACGTCCCCCATTTTGCCACCTTAAATAGTCCACTGTAGCTGGGAACCATTCAGGGAAAGAGTGGAGACACACACACACCTATATTGTACCTGTCTTTCCCCTATCCTATGCTGCTAAGGACAGATCGTGAAGCTGAGGCTCCAAGATTTTGGCCACCTCATGAGAAGAGAAAACTCCCTGGAAAAGACCCTGATGTTGGGAAAGATGAAGGGCACAAGGAGAAGGGGACGACAGAGGATGAGATGGTTGGACAGTGTTCTCGAAGCTACCAGCATGAGTCTGACCAAACTGCGGGAGGCAGTGGAAGACAGGAGGGCCTGGCGTGCTCTGGTCCAGGGGGTCACGAAGAGTCAGACACGACTAAACGACTAAACAACAACAACATGCTGCTAATAGCAGCTTGGGGGGGATAAGTTAAAACAGGAAATCGTACAAGGGAAATAAATGGCTCCTCTTCCCCACAGCACCAAGGCCTTGTTCTGAATCAGGGCCTTTCCACCACTGAATTTCCTGTAAGACAAACGCAGCAGGAGATGTGATCACAGGTGTCCCATGATGGCATCTCTAGCTTGGCCCAGAGAGACAGACAAGACAGCCAGATCGGGTGCATGTATTTAACCTCCGTGGCATGTCTGGAAAACAGGTTTTGTAGGGGGTTTTGGTGCTTAAATAACCCTGCAAAACCTGCTTATCAGAGGCAAGAGTGGCAAAACAGAAATGCGTGTGTACACTGCCTTCGGCATTGGGTGCCTCCAGTTTCAACAAGCCAGGAATACCTCCCTAAACACAAAAAGAAGAGGCCGGCAAGTTATCCTTAGCGCCTGAAGCTGGGTTTCAAAAGGAGAGCCTTATTGCCTTTAGAAGGCTAATGAAGAGAAACATCACCAAACTTCTTCCAGTTCCCTAGCTATGGGGCAACCACCGAGAAGGCCCTGTTCTTAACGCCCTGATCTATCCTCTCAGTAAAAGAAAATGTGGGATTCTAGAAAGGGAAGCGGTCTCCTGAGTTACAGCTTGGTCAAATGTTAGGGATAAACATTTTGGAGCTGGCTGACCTGACTGGAAGAATCTGCGATCAGAAAGAGGAGGAAACACAAGAAGATTGGAAGAAATTTAAAGAATATTTAGCTAGATATTGTAATATAAGATATTAAGAAATTCCTAGAAGTAACAGATTAGGCTGAAGGATAGAAAAAGATTAATAATAGTGAACATTATGGATTACAACAGGAAGTAAAGATAAGAAATTTGTATTTGAAAAAAATATATTGGTGTTATAAATATGAAATTGGGAACTGCTAAATATGTGATATGATGAAATTCAGATTGGAGGATGTCGAGGAAGTCTTTTAGCAATGTAAATACACCAGGAAACAAGAAGAAAGAATTCTTTTTTGTTTTGTTTTTATTGTTGTTATGTTTTTATGTTGCGTTAAGTGTAATGTTTTTCTTTTGTGTTTATGTCTATGTGTTATAAGAGAAAACCAATAATTTTTTGGGGAAAAACAATAACAAATGTTAGGGATAAAGGGTAGGGGTCCCAAACTCAGTTTCCAAGAGTTATTCCCACCAGAAGGGCTGCCACATTTCCACTTGGAGTGGCCCTGTTTTCTGCTGTTCCAGAAGGGAGGACTCGATCATTTGCCCGATAATAAATGTTGGAAATGTAAAGAAACTGAAGGTACATTTTTTCACCTTTGGTGGACGTGCCCAAAGATTAAGGCTTTCTGGGAGATGATATATAATGAATTAAAAAAGGTATTTAAATATACCTTCCCCAAGAAACCAGAGGCCTTTCTCCTGGGCATAGTCAGCCAAATGGTGATAAAAAAGGATAGAACTTTCTTTATGTACGCAACAACAGCAGCAAGAATACTCATTGCAAAGTATTGGAAGACACAAGAGCTTCCCACACTGGAGGAATGGCAGATGAAACTGATGGACTATATGGAACTGGCGGAAATGACTGGTAGAATCTGTGACCAGGGAGAAGAGTCGGTGGAGGAAGATTGGAAGAAATTCAAAGACTATCTGCAGAAACATTGCAAAATTAAAGAATGTTAGAGTGATGTTGGATTGAAAATAAGTGGCTTCCAGCTGTACAGGATTTAAAGTTATAGATAGATTAAGATTAAGGATTAGGATTAAAAAAGTTTAAGGAAATGGAAATTTAGTTTTTAAGAGGTAAAATTTTAATGTTATATTATATTAAGACTAAAGATTGGGATTAAAAAAGAGGGAAAGAAATTGCTGGACAAACAATTTGAACTGGAATACAAAAGAGGGAGGTATGAGGAGGTCCAGAAAATAAGTAAATTTAAAAATGGAGATGAAAAGGTGATATTGTTTTTAACTGTTTTTTTTCTCTTTTTCTTTTTCTTTTTTGTCTTTTGTTTTTTGTTCTTTTTTTTCTTTTTTGGATTATGTATTGTGTATTTTTTGAATTGTGTATTTCTTTTTTATGTTCTATGTTTAATCTTTTATGGAAACTTTAATAAATATTTTAAAAAAAACACAGAAGGGAGGACTCGAACCGATGGATTCAAATTACAAGGAAATTCACACTCACCTTCCTGATGGTAAGAGCTGTTTGACAGCAGGGCTGGGTCCCTCAGAAGGTGGACTCTCCTTGGTTGGAGGTTTCTGAGCAGAGGTTGGATGGTCATCAGTCATGGATTCTCCAGCTGCTGATTCCTGTGTCGCAGGGGGCTGGACTAGATGACCCTTGGGGATCCCTTCCCACTTTACAATTCTATGATTCCATCCCCGCTCCTGCCCAACAGCTGATCAGTGTTATGATAGCAGTAGCTTACTTTTACCGGTATTTAGGTTGGGCAGCTGGCCCTAGACCTCAAATGGCCAGGCTGCAACCTCAACTCATCCAAAGGGTCTCTTAAAATCGCAACTTTAAAGCAATGCATTTAAGACTTTGCTTTCTGCTCTGAGTCAGTAGCAGTTCTTCCCAAACTGATATAGTATTTATTTTATGCTTTTTAAATGTGTTTGTAGGAGGCCGTGTGTGTGTGTTATTGGTTTGCTTTTGCATTATGTCTTTTGTATTCTCATTTTGCATTTTTCTGTTATGAGCCACTCGGATCTTTGGATGAAGGGTGGTATACAAGTTTAATAAATAAGAGTAATACTTTATTTCACTGACTCGCCTCCAATGAATTTGAAGCACACTTGCAAGAGGCCTAGTTTTCCAAAATAAGACCTTCAGAAAAAGAAGGAAACTCTACTTTCTTATCCTAGACCCAGGTTCGGGGACGGACGACATGTGCTCAGTGACCCTCTTTTTGCCAATCAATCAGGAGATGTAGAAAGGAATTAGATCATTCTTCTATTTATTCATTTACTGCTTTATATCACTGCCTTTTCCTCCAAGGAACTCAAGGTGGGGTTCATAGTTCTCCCTCTCTCTCCTAGAATCATAGTTGAAAAAGGTCCTGAGGGTCATCTAGTCCAACCCCCCTGCCATGCAGGAAACTTTTCACCAGCGTGGAACTCGAACCCACGACCATGAGATATTAAAAGAGTCTTGTGAGGGCTTAGTTCAGGCATAGGCACACTCAGCCCTCCAGATGTTTTGGGACTACGATTCCCATAGAATAGAATTTATTATTTATATCCTGCCCATCTGGCTGGGTTTCCCCAGCCACTCTGGGCGGCTTCCAACAGAATATTAAAATACAGTAGTCTATCAAACATTAAAAGCTTCCCTAAACAGGGCTGCCTTCAGATGTCTTCTAAAAGTCTGGTAGTTGTTGTTCTCTTTGACATCTGGTGGGAGGGCGTTCCACAGGGCGGGTGCCACTACCGAGAAGGCCCTCTGCCTGGTTCGCTGTAACTTGGCTTCTCTCAGCGACGGAACTGCCAGAAGGCCCTTGGAGCTGGACCTCAGTGTCCAGGCAGAACGATGCGGGTGGAGACACTCCTTCAGATATACTGGACCATTTAGGGCTTTCAAGGTCAGCACCAACACTTTGAATTGTGCTTGGAAACATACTGGGAGCCAATGTAGGTCTTTCAAGACTGGTATGTGGTCTCGGCGGCCGCTCCCAGTCACCAGTCTAACTGCCGCATTTTGAATTAGTTGTAGTTTCTGGGTCACCTTCAAAGGTAGCCCCACATAGAGCGCACTGCAGTACTCCAAGGGGGAGATAACCAGAGCATGCACCACTCTGGCCAGATGGTCTCCGGGCAGGTAAGGTCTCATCCTGCATACCAGATGGAGCTGATAAACAGCTGCCCTGGACACATAATTAACCTGCGCCTCCATGGACAGCTGTGAGTCCAGAATGACTCCCAGGCTGCGCACCTAGTCCTTCAGGGGCAGAGTTGCCCCATTCAGGACCAGGGAGTCTTCCACACCCACCCGCCCCCTGTTCCCCTATAACAGTACTTCTGTCTTGTCAGGATTCAACCTCAATCTGTTAGCCGCCATCCATCCTCCAACAGCCTTTAGATGCTCACACAGGACCTTCACCGCTCTTTCAGGTCTACTGGACTGAGGCCGTTTAGGGCTTTCAAGGTCAGCACCAACACTTTGAATTGTGCTTGGAAACGTACTGGGAGCCAATGTAGATCTTTCAGGACTGGTGTTATGTGGTCTCAGCAGCCGCTCCCAGTCACCAGTCTAGCTGCTGCATTCTGGATTAGTTGTAGTTTCCGGGTCACCTTCAAAGGTAGCCCCACATAGAGCGCATTGCAGTAGTCCAAGCGGGAGATAACCAGAGCATGCACCACTCTGGTGAGACAGTCTGCGGGCAGGGAGGGTCTCATCCTGCGTACCAGATGGAGCTGGTAGACAGCCGCCCTGAACACAGAATTGACCTGCGCCTCCCATCATGCCTGACCACTGGTCCTGTTAGCAGGGATCATGGGATCTGCCTCTGCCTGGCTCAGTTGGTAGAGCACGACAACCCACAGGCTGAGAGGCTGTGACCATCCATCAGCTTCACGGCCTAGTGGTGGGGATTCGAACCCAGACCTCTCCCAGGTCCTAGTCGCTCACTCCAACCACCGCACCACCACTGGCTCTCAGTTAATGAAAACAGGCTCCGGGCCTCAAGCCTGCCATTTGTGGAGCGCCGCCCTGCAAAGCGCTCTGCACATGCTCAGATGCCCTCACATCCAGGGCCGAGCCTTGGCGCCCAGAGAACGGCATTCAGACATGAACCTCCGCCGGGAGAAATGGTCATGTGGGCTTAATTTAAAAAGCCAGGCCCTGGGGTGGGAAGCGGGGGCTCGAACCCTCTAGCGGCCGAACCAGTCGGCGGGCCTAATAACGCGGCGGGCAGCTTCTCCTTCGCCTCAGCTGCCCGACTTCGCCTCAGGCCCGGCGGACTACACCTCCCGGCATGCCGAGCGGCGAGGGAGGCGGGCTTGCGGGGCGGGGCCCGGCGCGTCTCTTCGCGTCACTCGGGGCCGCGTCCAATCCGGAGCGGGCTGTTCGGTGAGGTCACTGTGGGTGACGTCAGGGGTCCAGAGAGAGGCTTCGGCAGAGCCGAGGCAGCGGCCGGAGCAGGAGCAGCAATCCGGGAGCGGGAGGGCGCAGGAAGCTGTGAGGGGGGTCAGGAAGCTGAGGCTGAGGAGAGGCGCGGAGGAGGGGGGAAGCCCGCGGGGCAGGAAGAGCCGGCTCGTGAAGGGAGGGGCCGCGGAGGCGAAAAGGGCTCGGGCGGCGGGGGGGGGGAGAGGCCTCCGCGCAGGCGCAGAGCGGGGCTCGGACCCCCACCTCCTGAAGCGCCCCCCCACCTCCCCCAGCGGAAAAGGGGTCCTGACAGGACAAGAGAGGCAGCTCCAGACTCCGCCCGGGAGGGGCCGCCGGCCGGGGGGCCACCATGTCCTCCCCCAGCCCGGGCAAGAGGCGGATGGACACCGACGTGGTCAAGCTGTATCCTTACCTGGAGAGTGGGGGGGGGGGTTGTGAGGGGGGGCGGCAAAGGCAGGTAAAATGGGGGGCAGCCCCCCATTCTGGAATGTCTTGGGGAGCAAGATACAGACACCCCCCCCACCACACACACACTTGAGGGGCAGTTAGTGAGAGGCAGGAATAAGGAGATAAATGAAGACTTTGTTGGAATGGTGGGGGGGGGCAGGAAGAGACAGGGGCCCCCCTCAAAAAAACTGGACTGGGTGTCTTAAATAGAACTTCATATTGGTGGGTGGGGGTCTAGAGAATAGGTTTCCTTCCTCCACAAGGCCAAGGAATGATGGGGAGAAAGCAGGTACTTTTTGGGGGTGGGTGGGGGGCAGTGCCCTCCACTTGCTGAAGATAAATGCCTATTCCATTGCAGAGAATAGATGAACGGTTATTGTTTCTGTTCTGTTCCGCTTTGCTTCTCTCCCTTTCTCTGCCTCCAGTTCCAGGTGAGGGGTGCAGAATCACGGACCCCTTAGAACTGAGGAGTGTACAAAGGCTTTCCTGGAATATGGGGGTTCGGGAGGAAAAGCCCTTCCCTCTCCTTTTCACCAGCAGGAGAATAGAATTATTCCCACCACCACCATTAGAAGAAAGCAGCCTTCTCCAGAGTAAAATGTTTAGAATAGGGTTGGAGAGTGAGGGCACCCCAATAATCTTAGCGTAGGGGAAGAGACTTGCAACTCCTGGAGAGTAGTAAATTTTAGCAGCTCCAGGTGATTTTTTTTGTTCTTGTTGAGCTCTAGGAAATGGGGGGAGGAGAGAGATGAGGCACCCCAGGTATAGGCAGAGCAAAATCTTTTCTTCCCTCCCCCCAAAAACCCCAACAACGCCATCATACCATTGAAGGGATATCTCATTTTTAGGTAAAATGAGGCCTTTAGACACCCCCTTTTGAGAAATGAGAACACAATTGGGGACTTTTTATTCTAGTATTTTTTTTATGGGGGGTTCAGGAACTCATTTCCTACCCCCTCTTCCTTGCCCCCAAATATAGACCTCTTCAAATCCGTTCTTTCTTCTCTCTCCCCAAAGAAACTGGTTCTTTTGGCGGATTGGGGGGGGGGCTGCTCTCTGGTCTGTAGAGGCCTGTGTCTAAAGCCAGACTCTCTTGGGGTGGTCAGAACCCCTTGTTGCCTTCAATAAATAAATCCCCTTTGTCTTGGGAGAGGAATCCCAAAATATTTTCGTAGGGAAACAATATAGGCAGTGGGGGGGGGGGGGAGAAGCACTTATTCTCTGTCTGCCTCACTAATGATTGTGACCAGAGTCAGTGCTCCCCCTTTCAGGTATTGTGACAATGCTTGAATAATAATACAACTCCCTCTACACACACTGATTCAGATGTGCTCTCTTTCCCCCTCCCCAACCAGAATTAATACATGCTTTGTGGGGTGGGGGGCAATGGGCCAGATTTAGCTGGGGGGAGAAGGGAGGGTAGTTGTTGACAGTTAGCAATCCAGTGATCAGCTTCTGGTGGTGTGTTACTATTTACTCAATCCAGTTTTAGTATGCTGTTCGGGAAGCTTCTGATGGCAGCTGGGGGGGGCAGTTAGTGCGGGTGGGAGCACCTGGAGAACAACATTGAAGTAGTAATAGTGGAGAAAAAGAATCGAAATGCCGTAGAAATCCATCACCCATTTTTCCTTTTTTGTGCTGCTGGTTTTGTTTATGTAACACTTCAGTTCGGTGAAGATTTTCCTTTATCCCTTCGTAAAGGATCTGTTTTTGTTTTCCAAATTATGTTTTGTTCTTGCCTCTCAGTAGAATGTTACCTTCTCCCTGTGTGCATATTTGAAGATTGTGAAGCTTCTGAAATAGTGCAGTGAATTTGCGTATAGAATAGGTTTATTAATAGTTCTGTTTATCAGGTGGTGGGGAGGGAAGGAAAGATGGGTTGGCGTTGACATAGCCAACTGAAATGCATTCAGATATGTTTATTGAATGTGTTAACCTCCCCCAGGAGAATTTAATCGGGAAGGAATTAACTATGTAGAAGGGTGAGAGGGTTACAAATAGCATTTAGTTTCCAGAGATAAACAAACTTGTTTAGATTAGGCCTGCTGGGGTGAAATTATTATAGTCAATTGTTGACGCTGCACAGCGAGTTCCCCGGTCTCTTGCTTAACTGTCTGTACATTTTTAAAAGCACAAAGCCTGTGTTTGATAACTGTCTATAGATTCCCCCTTTAAAAATGTTGTTTTTAATAAATAGGAAGTGGCATGTGATTGCTGTGGAATCAAAGCTATTTTTATCCTCTGCTTCAGTTGCATATGCATGACATATCGTTCCTCGGATACAAACTTCATTCGATGGTTAATTTTTACTGGTTTGAGGGGAAGCTAGATAGAACTCCAGCTGTTCAGTGACAAAAAAAAAGAGAGATTCTCATTATTTATAAATTTTGAAAAGGCAGCCGGATTATGGAGCGATGAGGCCCACTGTGACCTCCTGGTAATGTATCCTTTTTCTTTTTTGCCTCCCCCACCCCCACTTTCTGTTCACTTGGTAGCTGGCATGTTGAAAGATCATAGCATTTTAGGAGACAAAGAGCAGGGGTTGTTTTTCTCTCTTTTTCTAAAAAATGACTTCATTTGGCTTATTGGTACTGTGGTTGCTATTTAATTTGATGGTGGATAGGAGAAAAGCGAATAGCCTGGCATTCCTCTCCGGTTCATGGTTAGCTGCCGATCCTTCTGTTTGACAAAAGAAACAAACTAAACAGCTAAAAAAAGGCCTCAAACCAGAGTTCTTATTATCATTCCTGGTATTTTAAGTGATGTGGACCAGTTTGTCCTGTGAGTGTGATGAACAAATAGGTCTTTTTGTTTCCTGTGGCTTTCCTTTGGCATCTGTACAGTCAGTGTTTTGGGTATGCAGGCCACAGCAACTGTGACCCAGCCTAGTCCTCACTGTTTACTTGGAAGTCTGTGTTGCTTTCATTGGGGGGGGGGGGGTTACTCCCAAGTCATTTTGTGCTTAGGAGAGCAGCCTTAATTTATGTATGAAGTTTGCTCACTGGAATCTGGAGGCGGAGGGAGCCCAGCGCACCTTCCGGTGGCTTCCAGTCGATGCCTCTTTCCTCAACCTGTGTCCCTTGTATGCTGCTGCTACTTGTAGGACTGCCTCTCCTGCTTTCAAAGTACCGGTACCTCTTTGCCTCTCATCTTGATTTGCAGCCTCTAACTAACTTGGGGATATAGGGTGGGGAGCGAAGGCATGGCCCCACAGAAAGTGTCTGGAGCTGTCGACTTAACTGCTCTGACAGGTTTGGTGGGGTGGGGTGGTGGTGCTTCTGTCATTCCCCCACCCCTGTTTTGGCCTTGTGTACTCACATCTGTGCAACCCAGAGAGGGAGAGGTTGGTTGGCCAATGTCCTGTATTACATGGGTGAGTTGTTAGCATGCCTAGCTAAAAAGAAATGAACCTCCTCTTGGTAATTGCATGACGGTGATCTGAAACTCTGAGTCACTCGGTTGCTTTTTTGGACGCTTCTCTAAACGTTGTGCAAACCTTTGAAAGAAATGAGAAGCTTGTGTGTGTTGCATTTCAACCTTGTGGGGGGGAATCGCAGCTCCAGCCTTTTTTTTTTTTTTTTTGTCTTTGCTGACTTGTTGTTGAGTTCCTTTCTTGCATTGCAGAGTTACTAATAGAATGTGTTGGGGGTTTTTAATATAAAAAACAACGACAACTCTCAACACCTTTCTAGTCCTGGCTAGGGTGCCTTTCATAAATCTCCAAGAACTGGCATCAGTGACCTTAGTGTGTGACCTTTTAAAGTTCCAAATCTGGAGGAATGCCTCTCTCCTCTTTCTAGCACCCCCTTTATTTTTATTTTTTTATGGTTCTTAGCTTCCCTTCTTGCTCCGAAAGAACCCAGGGACTGCTTGTTTTGGAAAAGTGTTTGCAGGCAAAAGGCCTCCGGACAGAGCCTGCGAGTCAGCCGATTGGCTGTTCTGTTACTACCCGGAAACTGAGGCTTGGGCGGAGCAACCCAAACAGCTGATGGAGTGTGTGACAAGAGTGTGTTTATATTCAGGAGCGTGGGGGCTGGGAAGGGGGAGGCCTGGGCTGGAAGGCTTTGGAGAGGAGAGAGCGGGACAATCTGTGCCGGGTCAAGGGGTTGCTTGGCGCAGGAAAGGAAGAAAAGTGTCCTGCAAGCAAAAGGAGGTCGCGGTTAATCCAAACTCATGTTAATCCAAGGGACATGACTGGCTGCCAGGGGTGGGACAGGGTTTGGTTTCTCCACCGCCCCCCCCCCCCCAGGCTTGCAATGATTTTTGAGGCAGTCTAAAGTTTGGGCTGAATGACAGTTCAGCAGTTTACTCTTAACAATCTTAAAATACCTCTGGGTCACAGCAGTAGTGTGCCTTTAACTTCCCCAGTCTGAACCAGCACCACGATACGGTTTATTTAGTTTATTTTTGCCCTTCTCCTGGGGACTCAGGCTGGTCTTTAAATATATATTGTACAGTGGTACCTCGGTTTAAGAACTTAATTCGTTCCGGAGGTCTGTTCTTAACCTGAAACTGTTCTTAACCTGAAGCACCACTTTAGCTAATGGGGCCTCCTGCTGCCGCCGCACCGCCAGAGCACGATTTCTGTTCTTATCCTGAAGCAAAGTTCTTAACCCGAGGTACTATTTCTGGGTTAGTGGAGTCTGTAACCTGAAGCGTCTGTAACCCAAAGCGTCTGTAACCTGAGGTACCACTGTATATATATTGGGCCTCATTGACTTGGTCGCTTGCAGAGGAATCAAACGGTCAGAGAGTTCCACAACTAATGGAAAGGTGGTGCAAGATTCTGGGTTTGTTTTTGCGAGCTTGAAAATGGGGCACCTAGCGTGATGCTAAGCCTGCCTCAGAATAGGGCTAGCAGTTCTGTGGCAAAGAAGCCGTGCCACATGTGATGAAATGGAGAGGTGTGGAAGTAACTCCACACTCTTGAACTGGCCTTGGATATGGAAATGGGGGGGGGGGAGCTCACATTGGCAGCTGGGAATGTATCGCTGCTTGCAGAATTATGCTGCGTTGGCTATAGAGAACCAAATTCCAGAAGAGTGGCCATGTCAAAGCCTATGAATAGAGAGATTGGATGTGGATTATGGGAGCTGGAGGCTCATGTCTCATCTCTGGGGTAGTTTTGGACGAGACAGTTTCTTGGTCTTGGTAACCCCCTCCATAAAATGGGCGAGAGCGAACACACAATTTTTGCAAGGGCAAATGGTTAAAAGGTTGAAATGTGCTCTGGGAATCTAAAAGATTGAATAAATTACTAGCAGTGAATCCAAAAGGCTGTATAAATTATTGGTTACAGATGCTTATTGGTACAGTGGTATAAAGGCTGTATAAATTATTGGTTACAGATGCTTCAGGTTACGGACTCCACTAACCCAGAAATAGTACCTCAGGTTAAGAACTTTGCTTCAGGATGAGAACAGAAATCGTGCAGCAGTGGCAGCAGGAGGCCCCATTAGCTAAAGTGGTGCTTCAGGTTAAGAACAGTTTCAGGTTAAGAACAGACCTCCAGAATGAATTAAGTTCTTAACCCGAGGTACCACTGTAGTTAATATTGAATACCAAACTGCAACTAGAGGTCTTTCTGCCATGAAATCTGTATTATGTCTGATACACCTGTGGCATCTCCAATTCCAGCAGAATTCCCTCAGATCCTTTGCTGCAGCTTCCCCAACATCAGCACTGTGTCCAGAAAAAAATACCTACAGCCTTGAAAAGAGAACACAGGAAACACGACACTCCATAAATTGTGTGCTTGTGTTGAGCTTGGGTGGACTAGAGAAACCTGGATTCAGACTTTGTGTATGCCACAGACTTGCTTGATAAGCTTGGGCAAGTTTTTTAGCTGCCTTTTCCTGTAATCTAAAACGTTGGTACTAATTTCACTTGGCATTTATACACTTGCGGCAGGTCAGCGTGTTGGATTAACTATAAAGGTAAAGGTACCCCTGCCCGTTCGGGCCAGTCTTGCCAGACTCTAGGGTTGTGCGCTCATCTCACTCTATAGGCCGGGAGCCAGCGCTGTCCGCAGACACTTCCGGGTCACGTGGCCAGCATGACAAGCTGCATCTGGCGAGCCAGCGCAGCACACGGAACGCCATTTACCTTCCCGCTGGTAAGCGGTCCCTATTTATCTACTTGCACCCGGAGGTGCTTTCGAACTGCTAGGTTGGCAGGCGCTGGGACCGAACGACGGGAGCGCACCCCGCCGCGGGGATTCGAACCGCCGACCATGCGATCGGCAAGTCCTAGGCGCTGAGGTTTTACCCACAGCGCCACCCGCATCCCTTGGATTAACTATAATATATACTTAAAACACGGTTTGTGGTTGTGCAGCCTAATCCATTGCTTCTCTGCTTGGAAGTATCTCGATCAGTTAGGAGCAGAGGAAGCTCCCTTCCCCCTTCAGGGGACTTAGATTTCTAAGGAAGCGTGTGTGAAATATTTTGGGTGGGGTTGATGGCTCTGTCATATCTGAACTTCACAGTTCTCTAATACAGTGAGGCCTCGTTCTCTGTGAGGTGCTAAATATGTGTCTGAGTGGTATATTTCAGACCAGAAATGGTTTGATGCTGCTCAGTACAAACAAAAACCCCTTCACATAGAAAACTACTGTTTGGGGGGAGAAGGTAGACTAAAATTCTTTTACCTGATATGCTCGTTTCTTTGTGAAGGGAATCTCTTGAACGGAGAGTCGTTGAGTCACGCGAGTCTCCATCTGAAATGGTACGAAATGCAACCCAGGCGCACGTTTATTGCCCTGGTGAGAACCTAGGCTAGGCTCTAGCATGAACACTGGTTGCTGTTGCATTGCCCAGGTTTCTTATATTCATCTCTTCCCTTTCCTCCAAGTTGCTCAAGACATACAAGATCTTCCTAATCTTATCCTTGCATACGGAGATAGATTAAGCTGAAAGATGGTGACCAACCCATGCCAGATCTCGCTGGTCCCAGTCTCTGACACTAAAATTGGGACCCATATTAAATGAAGCGAAATCTTTTTTGCATATTAATTTTTAACCCATGCTGGATTATATATAGGATGAATATAAAATACCCCCCCCCCAAATCCCATACCTGCGTAGCCCCAGCATTTAACAGCTGTTAAATTCCTGCCCAGACAACAAGGTCTTCGGTATGTACAGACTTCGATTCGTTTTGGCTTTCAAAGCTCTCAGGGTACATCCATGGCATTTAAAGCAAACAAACTGTCTGGCTTCAAAGGCAGTGTTATGCTGAAGTTTTCGGATGAACAAAGAAGCCATGGAACAGGAAGCAGTTTACTGAAAAAATAACTTATCCTGGTTGTTATAGGGTAGTCAGCTCTGGAAATCTCCTGATTCAGAATGCAAAGTTAGAAACTTGGTGGAATGCTTCTTGTTGTGTTGGGTCTCCTTTTATGAACAGATGCAAAGCTGGGGAAAGGAAAGATTGGGGGGGGGGAGTCATATGTGTGAAACATCCTTTGAAGGCTTCGTCACAGTTGAGGTGTTCAGAATTAATGTTCAGATTCCCCCCACCTCCCACCCTTGTGTGGTGCTGTAGTTGATTGTGGTGACACAAGATACCCCTCTTAACTCACAGTTTTGAGTGAGTCACACTTTGCAATCCATTCTTTATTTTTATTTTATCCAGGAAAATAACCATGTCACTCTGTAGCTGCAGAAAACCCCAAAGTATTCAGAATTCTGGTTATGAATACCTTCCATAAACACTGGAGCCTCCATATCTCATTTTGAAAATACCGATGTTTAAATGAACTGCAATTTGCATAGGTTATATATACCAGGCAATTTTAAAAGCTTATAGTTTGTTTCATGGAATAGCCCAAGTAAGGATTTGTTTTGGTGGTTTTAATTTAAGTCATTTAAATCCATTTTTTCTTGGCCAGACGCAGGCAAATCACATATAACGTGGCAAATCTTAACTGTATTATCTGAGTCATTGTTTACAACAATATCATAAGCATTGAACACCATTTCACAGAGGGACAGCTGTGATTAAAAATTCATATTTTTAATCTGCAATTAATGAGTTGCCTGAGCATGTTGATTAATTGCTTATGTGATATCCGCTGTGCATAAACGATAGCTTTCCAAGATCTTACCTTGTTGCTTTCAGAAATAAACTTACTAGGCTGTGCTGAGTTCCTTGCTTGTGTGGAAGGCACAGGGCTTTGATTTTAAATTCACTGTCTCATTGTTGCTTTGTCAGTTTGATTGCATAGCCCATTGAAGCTTAGTCTTGTAACGCAGACTTGAAAGAGTGCTGCATCTACTTATAATATCATTAAAATGGTTATGTGGTGCTGGAGCTGCCTAATATGAATTGGCTTAGAACAGCTTGCAAGACAAGGCCTTAGCAAGCTTTTCATTCTGGTCTGTCTTATAATAAGGGCTTGTTTGTGTGGATTCAACTTAATTAACCAGTAGAGCTGAAAGCAAGAATTGAGTTAGTGCAATTAATGCATTAAGCAGATTTCAGAGATATGAAATCTGTTGGTTTTTTTGTGGGGGTTTTGTAAACCAGTTGGAATTGAAGGGTCCCTAGCTAAGCCGTTACTCACCGAAAGAGTTGCACAGCTCAAGTTGAATGATGTTTGCTGTGAACCACCCTGATATCTACAGATGAAAAGCAGTATACAAATTTAATAAATAACAATAATCATCATAATAACAAGTAATTGCAGATTGGACTCAAAATCCATGACCACTAATATCCTAATATTCTTTCTAGTGGATGGGTTGAAAGCTGGCTTGACCACACAGTATTTTTACCCTGTTTTATTCTTATGCATTAAGAATTAACATGCCGGGTCTAACCACTCACCGACTTGTTGGCAGATGATGACTTTGAGAGGCTCACATGCAAGATGTGGTGGCAGCATCAGACTCCTGTCTCTTGGTAAGGAGAGATGTAAAGAACGCCTGCCATTTTCTGTTTGCATTTACTGGGGCCGGAAGCTGTCTGTAGATCCATCCCTTGATGTTTACTTCTCTAAGCAAGTGGTGGTCAGGCTTCTTCCAAGGAACGATTTGGAAGCTTGTTGGGGGCGTGTTAGCGAGGTCACTTAAGTCAGGAAACCTCTCCGAAAGAGAGACTTGTTGTCCATGCAGTGCCCTATTGCCGGTGAGCTAGAATTTGGATTATTCCGTGGTGTAGCCATTCCTTTATCAAACTGAGGACGAGGGTGAATCCCTGGGGGAAGGGAGTTGTTCCATTCTGCAGAGCTCACAAACATGGTCATGGGCAATGGGGACAGGACAGATTCCTGGTGAATAATTCAGTGGATTTCCCTGGGTGCCACAGAGAAGCGAGTAGTGCTGATAAGAACAAGCAGAAAAGTTTGGACTTGTGGCTTAGCCTGAGAGCAGTGGGTGAAGTGGAGATTTGTTTTGTTCTGGTATTACCCGTATGGCTCCTGAAAACTAGGAAAGACCGAACTGGAATTAAATAGCTTGGAATGGAGACAGTTAAGCCCAAGTCTCATTGATTAAACAGATCAAGTGCACTGTTGCCTTACCATTAAAAAAATAAAACAATCAATTACACATTTTTTAAAAAGCGTAGGCGTTTGTGCTGCTCAGAGCCCTTATACCAGTTAGGCTCTGGTTACGATGCGAAATCTGCCTCTAAGCTTGTAAAGCAGGGATGCCCAAACTTTTTCCAAAGAGGGCCACATTTGATGAAGTGAACATGCGTGAGGGCCAACCAAAGTTGTGGGGCTTTTTTTAGGATTTCACCCCAGGACATATACTGCCACACGATTAAATCGACCAGCGGGCCGGATCAGGCCCCCAAAACGGACTTTGGTCATGCCTTTTGTAAAGCATTTGAAGTTGGCTGTGTCGATGACTTTGCAGCTCAATCAAACTGCCCTCTCCTGATGGACCTAGTGATTTGGGGAGCCGCTGCTCCTTAAGAGGGCACTCATTACCTTAAAGGTAAAGGGACCCCTGACCATTAGGTCCAGTCGTGGCCGACTCTGGGGTTGCAGCGCTCATCTCGCTTTACTGGCCAAGGGAGCCGGCGTACAGCTTCTGGGTCATATGACCAGCATGACTAAGCCGCTTCTGGCGAACCAGAGCAGCGCACGGAAACGCCGTTTACCTTCCTGCCGGAGGGGTACCTATTTATCTACTTGCACTTTGAGGTGCTTTCGAACTGCTAGGTTGGCAGGAGCAGGGACAGAGCAACGGGAGCTCACCCCATCGCGGGGATTCGAACCACCGATTTTCTGATCAGCAAGTCCTAGGCTCTATGGTTTAACCCACAGCGCCACCCGTGTCCCACTCACTACCTTGCCTGTGTATAAACATGAGTTGTTCTGGAGCAGTGGTGGGAATTATTAAAAAAAACCAGTTTAATACTAGTTAGATGACCCACTTCGTGGAAGTATTTGTCTTGCATCTCTTTAGGGTCTCTGGATTGCGTTTCGTTGCCTGTGAAACTTCAGAGGTAACATCCTCTTTAAGTCCCGGGACCTGATTGCAAAGCTCAGCGGCTTGGCTTCTGTTATTGCTAATGTAGCTGTGTTAAGGTGGGGGGGAATGGGGGGGGGTGAGAGAAGAGAGGGAGAAATAGCTGAGCTCACTAAAGAGAGACTCCTGAAAGGCCTATTCATGAAAGTGAGGCCTTGAAGTTTTCTGTGTCCTTACCCTGTTGCTATTATGGTGGCTTTTCCCATGCCTCGCATAATGATGTTGGAGTGGTTTTGCTAAGACGCGCTCTTGCTCTCAGGCTGCGGATGTCAAACGGCTTTGCCAGCTCCAGCGCCAGTAGTCGGGGCACGGTCACAGTGTGGTGACCTTTGGTCAACAATATGGTAAGGTTTTTGAAGCACTAGAGGGGGTTTTTTGGGGAGGGAGAGATTTCTAGAAAAGAGTAGTTTAGACTCCCGTCATTGTGGGTACCCAATAAGATAGGGCTGCGTCTGCCAGAGCTTATAAGCTGAACCATTGTTCTACCAGTGGTAATTGGGGGGCCCCAAGTTGATCATTAATCTGAAGGCCTGGGTGCCAGAACTGCACTTTTTTCAAGTGCTGTGTGCCCTTGGCTCTCATTAATTGGGGGTGGGGGTGGGAGGACTCTAGGCAGGGATGTGCCCACAGCAGATTTTAATGTGATATTGTCACAGTTGATCTAGAGAACAAGGGAGCTATAACAAGGTGAAATGAAATTGCATTTGTATGTGTGTGTTGTTTTTAAATGGCCCTGTTCGGGAGTGTGCAGGTTTTCAAGCTATATACATATTTTGTTCACCAGGCCAGACTGAAAGATGGTGACTGCTTAACTAAAACGCACTTCCCATGTAGCTAAAGGTAAAGGGACCCCTGACCATTAGGTCCAGTCGCGAACGAGTCTGGGGTTGCGGCGCTCATCTCGCTTTACTGGCCGAGGGAGCCGGCATACAGCTTCCGGGTCTGTGGCCAGCATGACTAAGCCGCTTCTGGAGAACCAGAGCAGCACACGGAAACGCCGTTTACCTTCCTGCTGGAGCAGTACCTATTTATCTACTTGCACTTTGACGTGCTTTTGAGCGGCTAGGTTGGCAGGAGCAGGGACCGAGCAACGGGAACTCACCCCATCGTGGGGATTCGTACCGCTGACCTTCTGATCGGCAAGTCCTAGGCTCTGTGGTGTAACCCAAAGCGCCACCCGCGTCCCCCCCCCCCATGTAGCTAGAGATACTAATATACCGTATTGGCCCGAATATAAGCCGCACTCCCCTCCCCCCCCCCAATTCTGACAGTGAAAAGTTACAGTGCGGCTTATATTTGCAATCTTACGCTGCCGGGAAGGCGGCATGTCTCCCCCCCCCCAAAGGAAACAGCCCAGAGTGTGGGGTGATGGCGGCAGTCCGCCGGCCGCTCTCAAGCCTCCCCCGACACCGGCTTGTGGAGGGAGTGCCGGGAGGCGGTAGTGTTAGAAGGCGAGTGTGCAGCACACTCGGAAGCCGGCGCCGGCCCCCCGTCAGGGCAGTAGAGCCGGGAGATGGGCCTCACCCCCAAATAAGCCTTGAATTTTAAAGATGCAGCTTATTTGCGGGTACGTCTTATATTCGGGCCAGTACGGTATTTGATAATCTAAGGTAGTGAACCGAATGCAAATGGTTTGGCTTGTAAAAACGCCCAGTAGCCTCAAGAGCTGGAGGTTTTGGGTCGTCAATTGCCCTTGCTTAAATACAGAATAAATGATGACAGATTATTAAGCTTTGTGCAAGTTCACAATAAAGAAATGGGGAGTGTTGCAACCCTTAAAACCCCAGGTGCTGCTTGCGAGTAGCAATAATAACTTGAGTCAGAAAGCTGGGTTACAGTACTCGTTTCTCCTCCAAAACAGCATTGGGTGGGGGCCAAGACCAAGGTTTCAGGGTGTCTCTGTGTGATGGGGTGACTTGGGCAGGCAGCCCCCACTCACGTTGCAACATCTCGGAAGCAAGTCGACCCATTTCCTCTGAAGAGCTCTGTGGACTTGCTGCCAAGTGAAGTCTCAAGAGTGCGTATCTGTAGCAAAATTCCCACAAGGTTTCCCCACATTGCTAGAAATCAAAGCTGAGGACTCAAGTTTTGTGCTTCCTGTAGCCTTTGCTTGGGGGTGTATGTTTAGATTACTTTCTCGGGTGCTCAGGGTGAATTCTTCATTTCTTCCTGCAAAGCTCTTGTGATGGAAGAATACTGAAGGCTGTGGCTGAAAAGGCTCTGTACAGAAGGAACCAGATTAACCACCCTCCTTGAACCAGTGTGATGAACACTTCTGAAAATTGTTGCTCTTTGGCCCTTATTGGCTACTGAACAAGACAATTATTACTGCTGCCTTCTATTTACTTATTTTATTTTATATTTTATTTTTATGCCACCCTTCATCCATATATCTCAGGACAGTTCACAGTATAAAAATACAAGATAAAAACACAACACTCATAATAAAAACAAGAACCGTCCCTCTCCAAACCCAATAACTCCTCCCCAACTCCAACATTTGCAATGTGCAGTCTTTTATTGCACCTTCTCAATAACTCAGTGAGGCAGTCCATGTTCTCATCTGATAGACAGGGGGTGCGGTGGCAGAGGTGGGACTTAGTTAATCTTCCTGGACTGGACCAGATGTAAGTCCACTTAGTTCAGCATCCTACTAGCCAGTTGCTCCCGGGAAGCTCACAACCATTTCTTGTTCTTTCCAAACATTGTGGGGAGAAATGGAGAGGGCACATACCCTACATATGGATGCTCCATTTATAGCTACCACGGGGAGTATATTGATCATAGCCATGCTTTGATTTAATTATTATTTTTTAAAAATCCGAACTTGAAAGCCCAGGTCTCGCAGGTTCAAGTCTGTCTCTGTATCCACTGGACTAGACTGGCTGAACGACTCGGAAGCCCTCCAGCTGATTTCTTTTCCTGACCCGGCTTCATTTTCATTCAACTTTGCAAAAACAATGGAAACTGGCAATTGGAGGAGGGGCCCTCCTGATATCGAAAGGGGAGGCTCTGGGCTGGCCGTGGGGCAGTGGCTGCCTGTTGCTAAGTAACTACATTCTTTGCACCTGTTAATCTTTGTGCTCTCCTGAAATCGCGCTTGACCACACGTCATAATTAAAGGGGACTTAAACAAAAGGCGTCCCGTGTTTGCAACTTGTACACAGGGCAACCAGTGAAGCCCTTTTGAACCTACCCAGTGGGTTTTCCCTTTCTTGGGGATCCAGAGGTGTATCTGAGAATATGGGGTGAGAAGAGGAGAAATTGCTTAGAACTGAGTAGGCTGTTTTCTCTCTTAATTTCCTGGACCTTTGCCCATTCTCTTGGCAAGAAAGATGAAAAGGCACTGTTTACTGAATTGCTTGTGAAGACTGGATATGGCTGTACAGTGTGTGTGTGTGTGTGTGTGTGTGTGTGTGTGTGTGTTTTACCAGGACCTTGTATACCTTTATTGTCCGTGTGCAACCCCCCTGCTGCTATTGTTTCTTGTTTTCTTGTGGACTCTTGGTATACAACGAGGACACAAAGCACTCACTGGGTGTCTCTCGCGTGCGCAACTAATTCTTTCCTTTTTACTGCTTCTGTTAGGTCGTTTGACTGATCCTAGCAGAGTACTTGAAATCAGAAAATGCTCAGGGTGATGGTCTTCTTCCGTGTGCCTCTGAGAACCTGTCCCACAGCCAAATAGATGCTGCTATTTCATAGGATGTGCCCGAGATGGTGCAGCCACAACTTCAGCCAGTTTTTTTCTTGGCTCTGATACCTGAAATTCTTCAGTGCTGTCACGCCACCGATTTTTCGTCTAGCCAAGACTGTTTGATTTATTTACCCCACACCTTGTAATAGAGCAAGCCATTTGCTCTAATTGTAAATATTGCTCTAAATGTAAATATTCCGATTTGTAGGGCTCCTGTGCATTTCAGCAAGGATAACTTGGGTCCTCATTGTTGCTGAACTTCAAGATCAAAGTCAGATTAATTTGTGTCCGACGTGCTATTGATGTCACCAGTCACTTGTGTTTTGGCTGAGGTGGTGAGTCCCAGTGTGCCTTCTGTGCAACTTGCACTTTTTTTAGTCTATACATTCTGGATAGAGCAATAGGTCTAGGATCTCTTGAGTGGATCACAGAACTGCAATTCTAGAAGGATCACCCAGTCCACTCCTACCCCTTGCAGCAAGGTATCTAACGCAACCTTCCAGTAAAAATTATCAAAGGCAGCCATCTCGGTCCATCAGATAAAAATCCAAAACCCACCATCAGACAATATCTTTATTAAGACAAAGCAAAATTTCACAATGCTGTGGCAAGCTTTTGAGTTCTTTAGAGCTCAAGATAACAGGCAAGATAACCTCATGGCTACAACACGCAGCTTAACATTTCGTACTTTCTAAAAAATTTCCATGTCCACTCATTTCCTGCATTGTGTAACATCTTTGCCTCAGCCTACCTACGGCTGCACAAACCAAATTCATTCCTGGTTTTGTTAAATGAAAGGCTGCTATGTTTGTCTTCTTCACCACTGTGTCTACCCAGGAACCTGTGTTTCTCATTTATAGTTTGGAACAGATCCAGGTTACTAGCAAGTTGTGCTGTCAAAAGCAGGGAGGAAACATTGCTTCTTTGCCCCAGAATCCTTGGTGCAGCACCTGAGAGGGACGTGTTATGCTACAATCTCCATCTTGGAACTGAATCTGCAGCCTGAGCTCATGGCTACAGCACCCGTCATAATTTCTGCACTTGTTCTATTTTTCCTCATCAACCCCCTGCTTTTTGTAACTGGCACTGCCTGATACAGAGTGCTGGGGAACCCGAAAGCTGGGTTTGTGACATTTTGGTTGGTCCATGGATGCTTTAGTTGAGATTCCTGCATTGCAGGGAGTTGTACAAGGCTCTACAATTCTTTGATTCCATGATATAGGTATTTTTCCAGGTGTGGAATTCAGAATTCCAGCAAGACATCCAGTTCTCTAGATAAATGCGAAAAAGGTTCATTTTTTAAAAGTCAAAGGTATGCTTGCATTGTATTTATATTCCGTTCCTTCTCTGTGAAGCTGAGAGCAGCTTCCCCGAAGCCTCTAGCAGCCTATTTGCAAAGGAAAATAAGCCCCCGTTTTCTTGTGACTTCTGCTTGTGAAATCAATTTAAATTGCAGAACTGTCATGAATTGGGAGTAAGTGCATAGACACTTGTGAGTTTGGCTTTTAGCTACTTCAAAATGCTGCTGGAATGTTTTAATGAAGTAGGTGCAGAGGTTGTAAGAAAATGCCCTCTTTCTGAGTCTCGTAAAGATTCAGGTAGCATCGGAAATCAGACAAACAGCTTCATTGAGCCTGGCCTTGTTCCAGAAGAAGTTGTTTAATTAATTTTAATAATTTCGTCTGTTTTTAAATGCTACTAGTTAGAAAGGGTTGCATGACCTGAAAATCACTGGAGCACCAAGGAGCTATTACGATACGGACATTGACTTGCTTAATTATTGCTTCGGATCTGTGCTTGTATGACAGGTGTCCAGCAGTTGTCTCCCATCCAAGCCTTGATCAGGTCAACACCTGCTTAGCTTCAGCAGTACTGTAGCACTAAGCTGTGCTCAAGTCAGCGTGGCTCTTTCATTTGCTTTGCAAACAAGGGGAAATTTAATTGGAAATGCTCTAAGCTGAGGTGGAAGTAGGAAGAATTGTGAGATGCTACTAGTCATCATTAGGGACATGGGTGGCGCTGTGGGTTAAACCACAGAGCCTAGGACTTGCCGATCAGAAGGTCGGCGGTTCGAATCCCCGTGACGGGGTGAGCTCCCATTGCTTGGTCCCTGCTCCTGCCCACCTGGCAGTTCGAAAGCACGTCAAAGTGCAAGTAGATAAATAGGTACCGCTCTGGTGGGAAGGTAAACGGCGTTTCCGTGCGCTGCTCTGGTTCCCCAGAAGCGGCTTTGTCATGCTGGCCACATGACCCGGAAGCTGAACATGACCCGGAAGCTGAACGCCGGCTCCCTCGGCCAGTAAAGCGAGATGAGCACCGCAACCCCAGAGTCGGTCACGACTGGACCTAATGGTCAGGGGTCCCTTTTACTAGTCATCATTAATTGCAGGACTTATGCTGTGCAGATTTGCTTCACGGTCTTCATTTTGTGGGCCTTTGCAATGACTCTGAAGTACGTCAGTGCTCCCATTATACAGACGGTGCACTGAGGCACGAAGAGTGCCTAGTCCAGGGCCACAAAAGGAGGCCATAGTCTGCAGGTGCACATCTCCAATATTCTGGGGAAGTTTATCCTTCGATAAATTGGAAAAGAGAAGTATGCAAACTCACCATCTAGCTGCATGAGCACATCCCACTCTGTTTATGCCAGGCCAGGAATGCAGGTGACATATTTGCAGACTTGAGTCTCAAAGAACGCTCATTCGGCCTATCTTATTTCCAGTGTGAGTGACAGCTTGGGGACGGCCTTTTCTAAACAAGTTGTCTTACCCATTTTATTGTAACTTCTTTTTCTTAGGCAGCGCTTATCATTGCAGCAATCTCATGTAGACTACTTTGTGAGGTCTGCCTGAAAAGGGGCATATAAATTAAATAGAACAGAATAAAGCCCATATATGCTTGGAAGAAGAGTGGAGTATAAATGCAAGAAACAATTAAACTCTGGTGACGGAGGCTTGTGTGCATGCCATGGGTTACCCATGAATTTTGGAGCTAATGAGAGATGGATGGCCATCTGTCATGGATGCTCTAGTTAAGATTTCTGCATTGCAGGGGGTTGGACTAGATGACCTGTGGGGTCCCTTCCAACTCTACGATTCTATGAGGTTAGGGACCCAGTGGTTCCATAATTACCAGCAAATTCACTGCTGACGTGAGATTAGAACCTGGTTTGGCCTTCCCCTCTTCCTCCTTTCCATTTTTGGCTGTTGGGATTCTTACAGCTAAAACCACGACTCTTCCACAAACACCTTCCAATCAGGTGTTTGTGAGCTCCGGATTTTGGCTATCATCTCTCTTGTATTTCATTCATGACTTTCACCGCTTAACTGGTCTCCTTTTTAAATCCATGCTTGGGGAAGGTGTGGATCTGTGGGGGGGCGGGAATGCAATCTTGCTGACCTTTCCGAAAACCTTCAAACCTGGCCATGCCAAAGATTACACCTGCCAGGTATTGATTACATGAAGCGGCAAGGAGAGGATTAAGCCATACAATGTCTTGGCAGCCTCTTTGCTTAGCTAATGTCTTGGGCTAATGATCTGTCCAGATCAGAGGCGCTCTCGGAGTAGGCACCTCTGGGTTTGCTTCTATATTTGCATGAAAGGTTATCTGTGGAAGGGGTGGGTGGTGTAGCAGCAGGGAGCAAGTGGCGTAGGACAACCTGTGTGACTAGGGGCAGCTCACATAGCTATGAGAAGCTAAATGAAATAAGAGATGACGCCGCTTTAGCTTGTCCCATTTCCAAGGAAAATGAAGGGTAGCAACTATGGTAGCTTCAAAGTTCAAATCTTGATTGAACTGCAGAATCAATTCAGACAAATGTCAAACTCCCCTCCCCCCCATTTTTAAAAAATAATTTGGCGGTTCCCTCGCTGCGAGAAGCCAAGTTACAGGGAACCAGACGGAGGGCCTTCTCGGTAGTGGCACCCGCCATGTGTAACGCCCTCGCACTAGATGTCAAAGAGAAAAACAACTACCAGACTTTTAGGAGACATCTGAAGGCAGCCCTGTTTAGGGAAGCTTTTAATGTTTGATGTATTATAGTATTTTAATATTTTGTTGGAAGCAGCCCAGAGTGGCTGGGGAAGCCCAGCCAGATGGGCGGGGTATAAATAATAATAATAATAATAATAATAATAATAATATCTGGACAACATTTGCCTTACCGTCTTGATTTATTTTGACATTTGGATACTTGAAAACATGCTCTATAAATGCTCCATGTTTTTAACATGCAAGTACATCTGCACCACCCAAACTACTGGAGTAGGGAACACACCATTAGATTACATTGATAGGCTTGACCCAAAAGCCCTTTCCCCCACATTTCCTGGAAATATTTGTCAGAATTGAGCTGCATTGTTCGCAGCAGTGCAGGGCCTCCCCTTTTCTAGGGGACATTTGCAGCACTCTTTGTTGTATGCTGGCATAGTGGCGAATCTAGCAGCTCAACAGCAGGTGGTCTGCCTTTCTTGGATCACATGATTCATGGTGTCCTGGCTTGAACTGACCGCAGTGCAACGGAACAGTGGCCCGGGGAGTATGAAATTAGGTGCCTGAACCTCAGGGGCTCCTGACACACACGCAGTTGTGCTGCCGCTTCAGAAGATAATCTGCATCGAAAAGATAATGTTTGCTAACATACGACGAAGAACCTTTAGACTGCAGAGGGGCTTGCCATTCCACTCTAATTATTTACTTAATCCCATGCTGTCTGGTATGTGTACAGCACCTAATCCCCCCCCCTTGAATCCAGGACAAAATCATCTGGATATTCCTGAACTGAAATGGGAGCAATTTCTTTGGATGTTTACAAGGCTTATTAAATTGCTGCTGTGCTGTCTTCTGTAGCTATTGCAGACTAATAGCTTAGGCTGGCATCCATCTGTCTCAAGAAACAGTGGAGGTGAAGCCTTCGGGGGTGAAGTCAGATGATTGGAGAGTTGCAGCATCTGCTGTGTCTGTACAGACCAATACAGAGGAGACATGTTTTTTTGCAGCTGGGGCAGATGAAGGTGTCCAGTTGTGCTAATGCACATGCACCGTGACGTTTCTTCTCTGCATTCCCAGTGGCCATTCCTCCTCTGGTCACTGCTGCGGATGCACGATTGACTGTCTCCAGGTACTGATACCAGGTTCCATGTTTGGAATGAGCTGCCTGTTGAGTGCAACCTTCTCCAACCTGATTCTCTCCAGATGTGGTTCAAAACATCTGGAAGGCACCATGTTGTGGAAGGCTTGTTTAAGAGTCTCTGGGACCTGGTGGCCATTTACCTTCAGGCATTCCTGCTTGTGACCTTCATCTGTGGGATGTTGTGAAAAGCCAGCCTGGTGAATTTGTGTCTACAGAAGGCTGCCCCAGTTGAACCAGATTCAGGTAGGTAGCCGTGTTGGTCTGACGCAGTAGAAATACATTTTTTAAAATTAAAAAAATTGTCCAGTAGCACCTTAAAAAGGTAAAGGTACCCCTGCCCATACGGGCCAGTCGTGTCCGACTCTAGGGTTGCGCGCTCATCTCGCTCAAGAGGCCGGGAGCCAGCACTGTCCGGAGACACTTCCGGGTCATGTGGCCAGCGTGATTAAGTGGTGTCTGGCGAGCCAGCACCAGCGCGGCACACGAAAACGCCGTTTACCTTCCTGCTGTAAAGCGGTACCTATTTATCTACTTGCACTTAGGGGTGCTTTCGAACTGCTAGGTGGGCAGGAGCTGGGACCGAATGACGGGAGCTCACCCCGCCGCGGGGATTCGAACCGCCGACCTTGCGATCAGCAAGTCCTAGGCACTGAGGTTTTACCCACAGCGTCACCTGCGTCCCCACCTGCGTCCCCACAGTAGCACCTTAGAGGCCAGCTAAGTTTGTTCTTAGTATCTTGTTCTTGGTATCTGAAGAAGTGTGCATGCACACGAAAGCTCACACCAAGAACAAATTTAGCTGGTCTCTAAGGTGCTACTGGACTATTTATTTATTTTTATATATATATTTCCAGTTTAACCAGGCATGGAAATGCCTCTTGTTCAAGAGTGCACAGAGCTGAACTCAGCTCAGGGTCGTCTTGTGCTACTTTCTCAGGCTCCTTGAAAGGAAAGGCATTTGACAAGCACCAGCTTAGTGTTAACTCTGTGAAGACCCCCTTGCAAGTGATGGTAGTCAGAAGTCAGCTGCAAACCTGAAGCAGTGGCCAAAAAAACTTCCCAACCTCTTAAATGTACTCTCAGTGGCAAAGCCAACTTGGCCTTTCTGTAATGAGGAATGCCCGTTAATGTAGTAGCCCTTGTAGAAGTTTGTAACAGTAGCCTTAGAAATAGGTGTGTGTGTTCTTATATTGCAGATTGGCACTTCTTTAATGGTTTATCTTCTGCAAAACCTGGAAGCTGTCTTGTCTTCCTCTTACCTAACTAAAGCTGCAATGTTCTGCAGCCCTTAAATTTTATAGACTGCCTTCTACAAATCAGCTTGCTAAATGGTGCACAGATAAAAACTTAACAAATTACAAAGCTAGACATGTATTACATAAGTAGGGCCTGCAACAAAGTGTTGCAGTTTGTCCCCCATCCTGAAAAGAGAGCTCCTGTTCAGTATTCCAGCAAGCACCCCCAGGTCTGTTTTTCCTTTTCCATTTGTCACATGGCCTAGTGGGCATGATTGGTCCTCATTGTGTTGTTTGTGGCTTTGTTTGGTTTTTAGGTCCCCCTCAGGTATATTCCATGTTTTTTATACTTGCTCCAAGCGTGTCAACGCCTCCCTCTTGTTTCTTGACAGCCCTGCCTTGGCTGCAATCCTGGAGGTACTGACCCAGCAGAGTTTGCTATTATAAGGAGTTATAGTTCCAGAGAAATACACAGAGTTAAACAGCAAAACAGCAGTGGTGGTTCCTGTTCTGCAAATCACAGCATTAAGCACCTAGGCCTGGTGAACAAAAGAACGCTTACTTTGTCAGAGCAGTTCTGACCAAGAATGGTCGGTGCTCCTCTCAGCCAGAGCGGCCTCTCCTGTCCCTGCTATGTGGTCCCTTGAGAACTTTATGCGCCAACACTGAATTTCCCTCCGTTGTCATGTAAGGAAGTTTAGCTGCAAGTATTTTTAATGGATTGCGCTATAAAAGTCATACCAATGTTTGGGATAAACTTAGCAGTGAGTTTGCCTTGTCTCAGTTTGGGATGAGTTCTCCCAAGAAGGGAGAAGGGACCCCTGACCATTAAGTCCGGTCGTGACCGACTCTGGGGTTGCGGCGCTCATCTCGCTTTATTGGATGAGGGAGCTGGCGTACAGCTTCCGGGTCACGTGGCTAGCATGACTAAGCCGCTTCTGGCGAACCAGAGCAGTGCACGGAAACACCGTTTACCTTCCCGCCAGAGCGGTACCTATTTATCTACTTGCACTTTGATGTGCTTTCGAACTGCTAGGTTGGCAGGAGCAGGGACCGAGCAACGGGAGCTCACCCCGTCACGGGGATTCGAACCGCCGACCTTCTGATCGGCAAGTCCTGGGCTCTGTGGTTTAACCGACAGCACCACCTGCGTCCCTTTTAAGAACAAGATACCTTGAGCTTAATTCAGGTTGGGGCCGAATCGGCTCATTTTAAAGCTTGCCCCATTCTGAACTCCAGACCTTGCTGTGTTCCCAGGGGTGTCATTTTCCAAATTACCAGGTCTGTGGCCATTTGTGTGTGCCCCCCCTCCCCGTTTTTGCAGGCCTTCTTCCACTTCCGTAAAACATATCATCTTGTAGCAGCAGTTGGGAAGGGCCGCAGTGAACAGGCTGCTCCTTAAACCTTCATCAGGTCCTAAAGCCTGACTGGTACCCAGCTCAAGGACCCTTGCCAATGGATACCAAGCTACAATACCAGGGTTCCTTGCTGCTACAAAGGTAAATGGGTTTCTCCCCCCATGGGGATGAATTGAAAAGGAGCCATACTTGTTTTTGAGCTGAGCTGGAATTCAATAGTATTTTGGCATTGATTGCAGTAACCTTAACATTTCCCACCTGGAAGCGTGTGGGGTGGGGTGGGTGTTTCCAAAACTATTCATCAGCTTTAGATTTGGCAAATGACACACTGTGTACTGGCAGAGGTGGGGAGGGCAGGGAAGTATAAAGAACAAGCAAGAGCACAACTGTGTATCTGTCAGCAAGAGCCGAAATCCCTATAGAAAAAGCTGTACTTGCCCCACACCCCTTCTGGCGCTCGGTATGGAACTGGCTAGGGCGGAAGGCTCTCGGCTTTCGTTTTTAAAAATAGCATGTTCCTAGAGCTCATGCTTGCGGGTCCTGTTGCAGGTGCTGCACTTCCCAATCTCTGGAAAGTCCTGTCAAAGCCCTTTTGTAAGCGTTGTGTATTTTCCAGTTCCCAGCACAGCTACAAGGCTCATTGCAAAGTACCCACCCGGGCCGGATTGTTGTGGGCAGGTGTGGCGCAGAGCCTTCTGTGGAATCCCGTGTCTTGCAACTATATGCTGCGTTTTATTTGGCTTGGCTTGGCAGCCCCCCTACTAATGCTTCCAGAGTGTGCTGAGCAGCTCTCGGAGGCAAGTCTGATTTTGACCGAACTGTTGCCTCGCCATGGGGGCTCCTTGCCCGCCATTCACACAGTTTTCCTTGAGCGGTGCTTGTGTAAGCTGGTCACATCTACTGGCTTACGCAGGTGTGGTGTAGAATGTTGGACTAGGACCTAGGAGGGTTCAAACCTCCACTTGGCTATGTAGCTCATTAGGTGACCTTGCGCCAGTTGCAGTCTCAGCCTGAACTCCCTCACAGGATTGCTGTGAAGATAAAATGGGGAGGGAGGGGACCTGTGGGCCACCTTGAGCTCTTTGGAGGTAAGGTGGGGTAAAGGTAAAGGGACCCCTGGCCATTAGGTCCAGTTGTGACCGACTCTGGGGTTGCGGCGCTCATCTCCCTTTACTGGCCGAGGTAGCCGGCGTACAGCTTCCGGGTCATGTGGCCAGCATGATTAAGCCGCTTCTGGCGAACCATAGCAGCGCACGGAAATGCCATTTACCTTCCCGCTGGAGCGGTACCTCTTTATCTACTTGCGCTTTGAGGTGCTTTCGAACCGCTAGGTTGGCAGGAGCAGGGACTGAGCAACGGGAGCTCACCCTGTCGCAGGGATTCGAACCGCCGACCTTCTGATCGGCAAGCCCTAGGCTCTGTGGTTTAACCCACAGCACCACCCTCATGCCAAGGTGGGGTATTCATGCAATAAATAAAAATAAACTCTGTGTCTTATTGGCAGGCCTGTCCAGGGTATATATGCAGGAGGGCAGGGAGACAAAGCATGTCCTCTGTTGCCCCACTGTTTGGGAATGGATAATGTTGGTGATCAGCCTACATCAGGCGTTAGCTGCCCAGCTATTAGAGCAAATGCTTGAAGGCCATCTTGCAACTGCTTGGCCTGAGCCATAAATGCCTACACACCTCTCCTCTTGAGCTTACTGGTTGTTTTTTTTTTTTTTTTAAAAAGGATCAGTAGCATATTGAAAAACATTCCTTTTCTTGTCAACAGCTCTTCCAAAGAGGAAGGAAGGGAGGCGGTGTGATGCCAGAGTTCACTCTGACCTTGGAAGTTCAATAGCTATTCTTTTTAGGATGCTGGTCAGGAGAAGAATGTGTGTCTATGTGTGTTTTTCTCATGTTGTGCCAACTTCCTGCCTCCAAACAGTGAGTTCAGTCTGCTTGGCAGGTGTACTGAAAGTCCATACAATCTGGGGGGAAGCCTACATTTTCCAGTGGAACAGCTCCACAGAGGTCTTGGGCAAAAGGGGATTATATCTGTCCATAGAGAATAGGCCAATCATCAACTATCAGCATGGTAACTCAATGGAGCCTCCATCTGCAGGAGATGTATACCCCTGAATCCCAGTTGCGTAAGGGGCAAAAATGTGTGGTGGGATTAGGCCTCCATGCTCTGCTTGTGAGCTTCCCAGAAGCACCAAACTGGCCACTGTGGGACCCAGGGGCTCTCTCCTTCTGCTTGTCTCTCTCTGCTTCGTTCTAGCCTCACTTCTGCGCCTGTTTACATAGTTGTCCTGAGATAATGCCGCCTTAATTCTCTTCAATCTGCCTTTTTCCGTGACCAGAGGGTTATTCAGGGCCACCTCAGGCATTAATATGTTTATCAGAGCTGCTCTTCAGGTTTCCCAGGCTGGCCCATTTTACGGGAGATCGCATCTACTGCTCAAAAAGCTCTGTGCTCTGAAAGGCACTCCACTCCTCGTGGACCAAAGGGGGAATGAGAAGGCAGCCATTAATTTATTGGACCTTAAAACGAGGAGCAACTGGAAGTAAACTACTTTGATCTCCTCCCCTCAAATCCTTCATTTTGGAGTTTGTATTAAATATGGAGGCAGGTGATATATTTGGAGTTGGTTTGCTAGAGCCATATCTCGTGTGCACATATTTTTCCTGTCCCACTGTTGTCGTAGGCTAAGCAGGTTTTGCAAGCTCTTCCCCAACAGGGATTTGAAAGCTTGTAAGACCTGTTTGACCAGAGACAAAAGAGATGAGTGTGCACACCATGGAAAACAGCGTCTGAAAAACACTGCCTCCAAATAACTCTTTGGGGAAACAAATCATTTGCTTCCCATGATAGCTTTCGGGAAGAATGCATCATTCTTGCATGAGCACTTGGTGGGTTTCCATGAAAGAACCAGGTGTTCACCAGGGCGGCCATCTTTATCTGGAGGTGGGCGCTACGGATACAGCAGAGAGCTGAAACTGCACATTTAATCCTGACTAGTAGGGGGAAAGGGACACGGGTGGCGCTGTGGTCTAAACCACTGAGCCTCTTGGGCTTGCCGATCAGAAGGTCGGCGGTTCGAATCCCCACGGTGGGGTGAGCTCCCGTTGCTCGGTCCCTGCTCCTGCCAACCTAGCAGTTCGAAAGGACATCAAAGTGCAAGTAGATAAATAGGCACCGCTCCGGCGGGAAGGTAAACGGCATTTCCATGCGCTGCTCTGGTTCGCCAGAAGCGGCTTAGTCATGCTGGCCACATGTATGCTGTACGCCGGCTCCCTCGACCAATAAAGCGAGATGAGCGCCACAACCCCAGAGTTAGCCACGACTGGACCCAATGGTCAGGGGTCCCTTTACCTTTTAGTAGGGGGAAAGGCTCTGAGACACTGCCTGGCAGGATTTAAGAAATCTTGAAAAGCTTCTGGGAGAACAGAGGCGCAGAGTGACCTTGTTCCAAATGCCGTCAGCTTGGATTCAGCACCAGGGTCCCCCATGGGTGGGGTGAAGAGACTCTGCTGCTACAAAACCCCACATCCTATGTGAACCCTTGTCACTGGGTGGTGGGTACCAGGGTCAAACTGGGCACGAGATGGGGGCGATCTCCTGACCCTTTACCATTTGATACTGAAATCATAACCATGGGCAGCTTCAGATGTCGTCAGAGCAGTGACGGGAGGTGGGGCAGTTTAATTCGTCCCATCTGGCCGGTTTTCTGTAGATCAAAATGAAGCTGGGTGCCTTGCACCCCACCCTCCATAGATGGGAAAGCAGCATGGGAAGGGCAGTTTTAATTAGAGAGAGAAAATGCCCCATTAGGAAAGGCTCCCTCCCCACCATTCTCTACTACTCTGATCAAGTTTGCAGTCCCACCACCCCCAAACTGCATTTCAGATTTTAAAGATATAGGGCGACTGCATGCCGTCCTTCAACTGTACTTCTACTCTGGAGCGCAGGAAATGAGAAAGCCTCGCCTTGCAGACTACTGCTAAGAAGCAGCTGCTCCCCTGCTCAGCTAGAATCTATGGACATTTCCCGCAGGTCTCCATGGAGGGGTATTTGTGTTATTACCATTTATTAAGTTTTGTATCCCTCCCTCCTTCCTCCCAAAGGAGCCCAGGGCGGCAAAAAAACAAAGCAGCGAAAACAGTGCAATTAGAAACGAAAACATACTCGCGGCATTCTAAACTGTTTAAGAACATCTGCAAACGTGTTAGATCGAAAACATTCTGCTCAGAATACGCAGCACAATATTCCGCTATAAGACGCACCAGCTGGTTAACTCGAGGTGTCCGCAGACATTTCACAACAGCCGTCAGAATGTTATCCAGCCGCCATCGGGCAGAGTTGGAGGCAAATCAATGAGAGCAAGAACCAGGCGGGAAGGGGGGGGGTGTCAAGTGAAGGTTGTCCCTGGGAACTGAGGACACTTAAGCAGCACCTAAGGTTTTCTTAGGGACGCGGGTGGCGCTATGGGTTAAACTGCAGAGCCTAGGACTTGCCGATCAGAAGGTCGGTGGTTCAAATCCCCGCGACGGGGTGAGCTCCTGTTGCTCGGTCCCAGCTCCTGCCAACCTAGCAGTTCGAAAGCACTTCAAAGTGCAAGTAGATAAATAGGTACTGCTCTGGCGGGAAGGTAAACAGCGTTTCCGTGCGCTGCTCTGGTTCGCCAGAAGCGGCTTAGTCATGCTGGCCACATGACCCGGAAGCTGTACGCCGGCTCCCTCGGCCAATAAAGCGAGATGAGCGCCACAACCCCAGAGTTGTCCACGACTGGACCTAATGGTCAGGGGTTCCTTTACCTTTACCTTTTAAGGTTTTCTTAACATAGTGGCTAGACTGGCTTTCTCAAACCTAGGTTTCCAGCTGTTGTTGGACTACAACTCCCATCGTCCCTAGCTAACAGGACCGGTGGTCATGGGTGATGGGAGTTGTAGTCCAACAACAGCTGGAGACCCAGGTTTGGGAAACACTCCCGTATGTGGTGGACGTTGTGGAACACTTGAGAGGTTCTGGATTTTATCAGGAGACATTTCTTGTGGGGGTGCGGTGTAGCTTCCTACGTGGTTGAACTGGGACTGCGTCTGCCAGCCTTTTCCAACTTGCAGTTGTCCCCCAGATGTTTTGGGGCTACATCAGCCTCAGCCAGAGCAACCAATAATAATAATGGAAGTTTCATCCAAAACATCTGGACGGCAGGCACCAAGTTGGGGAAGGCTGTTGTAAACAGAGGAATTTGAGGACAGTGACTCTCCTGGTATTGTATTGCATATTGCTAAGAATTTCAGCGATCTCTTTCCTCGGCAAATGGCAACAGCTAATGTAGCAAAAGAATGTTACTGGGGAATTCAGTATGCAGATTCGGTCTTTTTGTGATATCTCCTACCTTGGACAAAATGTACTTTTGTTTCGAGCCTGCAGAAGTTCAGCTCCCCTGGGATCACGCACACAAACACACACACGCTTTTCTCCCTGATGTTTCCTTAAAAAACTATTTGTGCATGCATGCGGTTGTGCCAGTTCTTTCACTATTGGGATTCTACTACCTGCTAAGAATGAGGAAATGCCTCTGAGTTGGTCAGTTTTTGCAAAAGGGAAAGATGCCCAGAATATCCTGCTGCTCCCACTGAAGCTGTCCCTTGTCCAAGACTGTTGGAAGTGGGATATTGGGTGTACACAGTTGCCCTGAGGCCATTGGCACTGTTCTCTGGATGAGCAAGCAAGTGGCATATTACAAGGCTGAACCAACTCCCCTGGAGCCGTTGCTCAGGACCAGAGAGGCATCAGTTCTCCAGGATTAGGACAACGTCCAGGTCTAAATTCAGAATGGAAAACAGTCTGCTAAAAGCTTGCAGGAAACCTAGTCTTAATTGTACAAATCTCCTGTTTAGCGCTTAAGATACAGTGGTATGAAATGTCTTTAATGCTGTTTTTTTATTATTTTTAACCAAGGCTGGCAGAATGAATCGACTCTTAATCTTCCAGCACTTGCCAGAGCTGAACAAATATTTCAGAATCCATTACATTTCTTAGCAGCTGGGTATCTGGGATTTCCCCAGTTCTGGTTTTATGCCTTTAACCTGCACTTCGGACTCTCACTTGGATGAAGTTAAGCCTTAGAATGTTTGAACTGCTGGTTTTTGGCACGCTGGTTTCGACTTTCCTCGTGGGTTCGGGTAGGGAAGGGAACAGAATCACGTTGGCTCAGTCAGATAGTGCTGTGTGCAATCAGATTTGCCATTTTTTGTATGTTGTGTTATTACCATGGTTGCCTGTGGACTGCTGTGGGCCCTTATGGAAAGACAGTTTATAAATAGAGAAGGAGAGCTTTGTATTGCTCTCGCTGGCTCTGTGGTACAGTGTGGTGGAAGAGAGTAAAATGCAGTTTGCTGTAAGTTTTTGGTGTGTATTAGTCAGAGAGAGAGAGAGAGTCATTCAGAGGCCCACACCCCTAGGAAGTCTGCTTGTAGCAAGGACTTGGGTGGGATCTGCCAAGGCAGTAGAAATTATTTGCTGTATCAAACCTCTTTGTCAGTGAAAGCTACTCCCTTCAGTGGGGAAGTGGCCATAGCTCATTGGCACTTCACTTACTTTGCATGCTGAGAATCAAGGAATCTCAGACAAATTGAAAGAGATTTGTTAGCAGGGCTAGGGAAGACTGCTGGTATGGCTATTAATATAATTCCACATGGATCATGGGTGGGAAACCTTTATGGCTCCACAGACTCAATCCTTAGCTTCCCTCCCTGACCCCTTCTTTAGGGCTGCCATCACACCCACAGTTTGTACGCGGCCCAGCAACCACTTGGGGGAGCCACATTATTGCTGCTGGTAAGACAGTTGCCATGGCTTCAGTGCCCAGCGCTCTGCAATTTGCCACTGCCTGTCTGTCTCCACACCCTCACCCGGTGCTCAGAAGTTTTTGTGTCATTTATTCTTTTTTCCCCGCTTCCCCAGCTGCAGGGCTTTTTGACCCCGTGATCTGATCCAGCAAACCCAACGCAGTTTCAGTTTCTGAGCTTTTTGGGCAGTCTGGAGCCAGTATGAACACACCTTGTATTGAATTGGATTGTTGAGCCTTCTAGCCCACTTCTCTGTCTTCTCTGACAGGCAGTGGCACTCTAAGGCCTTCAGCAAAAAAATAAAAATAAAATTCTCAGCTCTGCTACCTGAGAACTTTTAAACTGCAGGTACCACAGATGCATACGGGACGCGGGTGGCGCTGTGGGTTAAACCACAGAGCCTAGGACTTGCCGATCAGAAGGTCGGCGGTTCGAATCCCCACGACGGGGTGAGCTCCCGTTGCTCAGTCCCAGCTCCTGCCAACCTAGCAGTTCAAAAGCACGCCAAAGTGCAAGTAGATAAATAGGTACCGCTCCGGCGGGAAGGTAAACGGCGTTTCCGTGCGCTGCTCTAGTTCGCCAGAAGCGGCTTAGTCATGCTGGCCACATGACCCGGAAGCTGGACGCTGGCTCCCTCGGCCAGTAAAGTGAGATGAGCGCCGCAACCCCAGAGTCGGCCACGACTGGACCTAATGGTCAGTGGTGCCTTTACCTTTACCTTTACCACATATGCATAGTTTATGCACTCCCACTGAACTGTGGCTCCTCACCTAAGGTTGAGTCTTGTGCTGGCTCCAGCATGATGAAAATGGGATTTGAACCCACGGCTCCATAGATGCAAGCTTGGGGCAGCGACCCTAAGTAAGGCACTGTGACATAGGAGCCGAGTGCTTAGTATAATAGGGTGTTGTGAGAACTAGGGCGAGGAGGTTTGTGGTTTCATTTTAAGTTACGCATCAGTTTCATGGGGTTCTGTTCAAAATATGTTGGGGTGCAGGGATCCTTTGGGCACTAAGTACATGTCTGGGCTTTTGAGGGCGCTAGCTCCAGGAACATAGAGCAGGGCACAGGGCTCTCCCCCCCCCCCCTTAAAAAGATAAAGGGACCCCTGACCATTAGGTCCAGTCATGACTGACTCTGGGGTTGCGGCGCTCATCTCGCTTTATCGGCTGAGGGAGCCAGCATACAGCTTCCGGGTCATGTGGCCAGCATGACTAAGCCGTTTCTGGCGAACCAGAGCAGCGCACGGAAACGCCATTTACCTTCCTGCCGGAGTGGTACCTATTTATCTACTTGCACTTTGACGTGCTTTCGAACTGCTAGGTTGGCAGAAGCCGGGACCGAGCAACGGGACCCGTCTTGAGGATTCGAACCGGCGACCTTCTGATCGGCAAGTCCTAGGCTCTGTGGTTTAACCCACAGCGCCACCCGCGGCCTCCCCCCCCCTTAGGAATGCACAAAAATACAGAGCTCTGGGCTTCCCCCTTTGTTGTCTTTGCTTCAGCTACTGGAAGCCAGCCTGTGTCAAGTCTTACAGCACTTCTGCAAAATGCACTTTTGCATTCTCTCTCCACCCCCACCCCCCCACCCCCGCAAGATAAAAAAAGGGGGGGGGGAATCATCTCAAAGAAACTGAAATCAGCAGCTGCCTCCTCTGAAAATAACACGTCTATTGTCTCATGGATTGCTTCAGATTTGGCATGATCTGTACTTTCGGAAAAGTCTCTTTCAACAGGTTATTTGAGGGCAAAGGAATTTCTTAGACTTGCAAGCTTAATTCTTCCTAGCTCAGCTTAACTGCTGCTTTCTCCTGAAGACCCTTTGCGCGTGGGGTGGGAGGAGCTGTGTACTTCTCATTTTTTTCTTTGTGTGTTAAGGGCTCAGGTTGCCGGGGGGGGGGGCGTCTCTGGGGGTTTTGATAGGTCTCTGGTAGAAATCTCAGCAGGCGGTGAAGTTGCTTAACGTAATGTAGAAGTCATGTCTTGTAATCCGAAGAGAGAAGAATGTACACAGCAGCCTCGTAGCGCTTTCATCGCTTTGAGCACCTTCCTCCTTGGCCCTCTTCTTTCTAGATCGGAGGGAGAAAGACACAGGGCCTTTTCCTGCTCCCTCCTCTAGCCGCTTGGGAAAGCAGTGGGGGGCAGCCATGCCTTGCTTCTTCCCAGCCTGGGAAAAGAGCAAAGCATCTTTTCTTCATGGGTCGTTGCAAGGCTTTGTGGGTGAAAATCCTTTCTGAGCTGCATCTGCAAATGGTTGAGGAGCTGTGTGGAGCCTGGAGCCCAGATTGTAGAACTTGGTTGCGTCTTGTGGTTTGTTGGGCTTGTGGTTTGTCTCACCCCATGCACATTGCAAGCTGTAACCATGGTCTGCCTTGCCATGCATTGTTTGTTAGGAAGAAAAACCCTGAGCCTGGGTTCGCTTATACAGTGGTACCTCGGGTTACATGCGCTTCAGGTTACAGACTCCGCTAACCCAGAAAGAGTGCCTCGGGTTAAGAACTTTGCTTCAGGATGAGAACAGAAATCGTGCTCCGGCGGCAGCGGGAGGCCCCATTAGCTGATGTGGTGCTTCAGGTTAAAAACAGTTTCAGGTTAAGAATGGACCTCCGAAACGAATTAAGTTCTTAACCCGAGGTACCACTGTACTGCTAAGCATGGGTAGGCAAACTAAGGCCTGGGGGCCAGATCTGGCCCGATCTCCTTCTAAATCCGGCCCACGGACGGTCCGGGAATCAGCATGTTTTTACATGAGTAGAATGTCCTTTTATTTAAAATGGATCTCTGGGTTATTTGTGGGGCATAGGAATTCGTTCATTCCCCCCCCCCCCCAAAAAAAAATATATAGTCCGGCCCCCAACAAGGTCTGAGGGACAGTGGACTGGCCCCCTGCAGAAAAAGTTTGCTGAGCCCTGCTGCTAAGGCATACTGTGGCTTATCTTCTGGTAGCGCTGCAGGAGTGGGCGAGAGGAGCAAAGCTTATAGGTTTTATTTTACAGGCTCTCTTAAATAAAGCGGCCACAGTTTTCTTACTGTGCTTGCTATTTGTGCTAAGCCTCCGTTTGGCTTAGCATTATGTGTAAACAAGGCCAGCCAATAGCCAGTCCACGTATAGAAGTTCCCTGTTGATGCGAGGTGACAAAACCTCCCAGGGTGGAGCTGAAGGAGTAGGAGAAGAAAGAGCTGTGAGTTGAGCAGGGGGCTTTTCCATCCTTTGGACCCCCTGGGAAATTCAGCAAACCTGCTGCTCCTGGAACTGGGTGGGGAGAGGCTGGGTGGGGAGAGGCTGATGATGATAATAATAATAATAATGTATTTATACCCCACCCCTCTGGCTGGGCTTCCCCAGCCACTCTGGGCGGTTTCCAACACAATATTAAAATACAGTAATGCATCAAACATTAAAAGCTTCCCTAAACAGGGCTGCCTTCAGATGTCTTCTGAAAGTCTGGTAGTTGTTGTTCTCTTTGACATCTGATGGGAGGGCGTTCCACAGGGCGGGTGCCACCACCAAGAAGGCCCTCTGCCTGGTTCCCTGTAACTTGGCTTCTTGCAGTGAGGGAACCGCCGGAAGGCCCTCGGCGCTGGACCTCAGTGTCCGGGCAGAACAATGGGGGTGGAGACGCTCCTTAAGGTATACAGGACCGAGGCCGTTTAGGACTTTAAAGGTCAGCACCAACACTTTGAATTGTGCTCGGAAACGTACTAGGAGCCAAAGGCAAATGGGGTTGACCTGGGTCAGGATAAAAGGAAAGGACTGTCGTTTGAATGGGGACTCCAGCAATGATAGAAATGTAATACAGTGGTACCTCTGGTTGTGAACAGGATCCGTTCCGGAGGCCCATTTGCAACATGAAAAGAGCGTAACCCGCAGCAGCGCATCTGCGCATGCGCGGGTTGTGATTCGCCGCTTCTGCACATGCGTGTGACGTCATTTTGCGCTTCTGCGCATGCGCGAGCGGCGAAACCCGGAAGTAACCCTTTCCGGTACTTCCGGGTCACCGCGGGACGTAACCTGAAAGAAAGTAACATGAAGCAAATGTAACACAGGTATGACTGTATATTAGATATTTTGCAAGGGGTAATGTTCTTGGGTGTTTATATTCCTGCAGTGCATTGTAAATACGGACTTTGATCAAAACTGTAAAATGCTTCTCATTGAGGGGGTGGGGGTTAGTGCTTTGCTTCTCACTGGCAGTCCCTCATCTAACCCTCATCTCAAAAAGAAAAAGAAAAAAAGGGTTCGTTGGAACAACATGCTGTGTGGCACAAAGGACTGCAGCTGCAATAGGGGAATATCAGAGTATCCCACATGCATGCATGAACACACACATCCATGCATAAGTATAGCTTCTACTCGCACAAGCATGTTTTGAGCCATAGTTATGACATCCGGCTTGCAGTTGTGCGGGGCCTGGTATCTCTTCCCCCTCGTCCACAGCAGAGCGAAACTTTTCCCAAGGTCAAGAGACGGTGGCTTACAATCTAGTCAGAATTCATCTGGAGTCTCTTCTTTGCTTCTCTTCCAAGAGCCGTACGTAGATCTTCTCCTGCTGGCAAATATTTGCACGGGCTTTTCTGCAGCCTTCCGACGGCATCGGAATCCTGGCTCCGTTACATTGTGCAGACACATTTCTTGGAATAATGTTTGGCAGAGGTGGTGTGGAGAGCTAGAACAGGTTTGGGTGGGAGAGTCGAGCAACGCCACAGAGGTGTGTGACCAAGGCTGCCTCGTACGAGCACGTTTCCCCCGAGCGGCTGAGGCAACCTAGTCAGATGGGCAGCATATAAATAAATTATTATTATTATTATTCTCTAAAGCTCTGAGATTGGAGTAAATCTGCACTCTGGTCAGTCTGTTGGTTTTTGTTGGGACATTTGACTTGTGTCTGAATTTCCACTTTCTCCAGATTTGAGTATTGCTTTCTTAAGCGGACCAAATGAGAAAAAAAAGGGGGGGGGGAGCCAGGATACACAACTTTGTTCTTGAAAGTTGCACATCCAGTTCCCTTTCTGGCAAATGGGACACCTTTTAGAAGGAGTTGGGGCAGAACTGAAGTCGCTCAGCCCAACCTGGCCCAGAACCAGCTTGTGGTTTTATTTCAAGTTCCTGCAGCAAGTAAGAGATCACACAGAGAAGCTGCGCAACATTTGATTATCTTCCTCTCCTCCCCTTTTTAAGAATATCAGTTAATAACTTAGGTATGGGCAGGCAGGCTGGTGAGAATTATTGTGGCCTACCAGCTTTGATTATTTGTTTAAGGCTTGCTTATGCTGTAGCCAGTTGTTTCTCAAGACTCAGGGCAGTAGGCATTTTATTACTATTATTATTCTAACCATTAAAGCACAATATTAATTTTTTAAAGTAACGTGTACAAGCATCAGATGCAAAGGATGACTGGATAGTTGGTTTTCTTTCAGAGCGCTGAAAGTTGTATGGCGTGTTTTGGGTGTTCAGGATTTCTTGGCTAAACAGTGTGTTGCCAAAGGTGACTTCTGGTATTTGCATTTAAAGCATTTCCTTTTATTGCCTTTCTGCAGAAAGCTCAGATACACCTGTACAGTAAGAGAGATAGCATAATGTGGTCTCTTCCTTCAAATTCCACCCGCCTTTCCCATGAATGAATGGGCAGTAAAATGGCAAATATAATTTATTGTGAACAAGAGTAAGGCGATGCATGCTGGGGCAATAAATGAATCTTTATTTCACTGGTGGTGATTGACCAGGGATCATAGTGGAGAGTTTGATGAAGTTGTCAGCCCAGTGTGCGCCAGCTGTCAAAAGGGGAAATTCCATACTGGGGATCATCAGGAAGGATACCTACAGGTACCGTAATGCCGTTACACAGATCTGTTGGAATACAAATCCCATTTGGAATACTGTGTGCAGTTCTGGTCAGCTTCTTGAAAAAGGTTCGGAAAAGAGACAACCAAATGACTCCTCCGCAAAGAAAGCTTGCAGCATAGGAGATTCTTTAGAGAAAATATGAGTAAGAGGTGACACGATAGAATCTTGTAAAATTATGCACAGCATACAGTGGTAAAAAGGTAAAGGTAAAGGGACCCCTGACCATTAGGTCCAGTCGTGGCCGACTCTGGGGTTGTGGCGCTCATCTCGCTTTACTGGCCGAGGGAGCTGGCGTACAGCTTCCGGGTCATGTGGCCAGCATGACTAAGCTGCTTCTGGCGAACCAGAGCAGCGCACGGAAACGCCGTTTACCTTCCCGCCGGAGCGGTACCTACTTATCTACTTGCACTTTCACGTGCTTTCGAACTGCTAGGTTGGCAGGAGCAGGGACTGAGCAACAGGAGCTCACCCCGTCGCGGGGATTCGAACCGCCGACCTTCTGATCGGCAAGCCTTAGGCTCAGTGGTTTAACCCACAGCGGCTCCCGCGTCCCTTAAGGGAAGTAATAGACCCACTCTATTTTGCCACACCTGGAATACTGTGTCCAATTCTGGGCACCACAGTTTATGAAGGATGTTGACAAGCTGGACGATCAGGGGTCTGGAAACCAAGCCTAACGAGGAAGAGCTGAGGGAGCTGGGGATATTTAGCCTGGAAAAGAGAAGACTGAGAGGAGCTATGAAAGCTATCTTCAAATATCCAAAGGGCTGCCACATGGAGGATGGAGCAAGCTTGTTTTCTCCTGCTTCAGAGAGCAGGACTCGAATCAACGGCCTCAAGTTACAAGAATGGAGATTCTGACTCAACGTCAGGAAGACCTTTCTGACAGTAAGAGCTGTTTGACAGTGGAACGGATTCCCTTGGGATGTGGTGGAATCTCCTTCCTTGGAGGCTTTTAAGCAGAGGTCGGATGTGCCACCCGCATCCCTGAATACAGTGGTATCTCGGCTTAATAACTTAATTCGTTCTGGAGGTCCGTTCTTAACCCGAAAGTGTTCTTAACCTGAAGCACCACCTTAGCTAATGGGGCCTCCTGCTGCCGCCGCACCGCCAGAGCACGATTTCTGTTCTCATCCTGAAGCAAAGTTCTTAACCCAAGGTACTATTTCTGGGTTAGCGGAGTCTGTAACCTGAAGCGTCTGTAACCTGAGGTACCACTGTAGAGAAAAGCTCCCCCGCCCTTTCGTAGCACTGGGAACTCGTGGGCACCCAGAGAATTTGAATGTTGGAAGATTCAGGACAGATAAAAAATAAAGTGCTGGTTCACATAGCACATAGTTAAAACTCTGGGATTTGCTCATGCAGGAGACAGTGATGGCCAGCAACTTGGGATGGCTTGAAAAAGAGGATTGGACGGATTCATGGAGAGGGCTAATGACGGCTGCTAGCCGTGATGGCTCTGTTGGCCTCCACGATTTGAGGCAGCAGATCTTCTGAAGACCAGTTGTTGGAAATGAGAGGAGGGGAGAGTTTCTCTTGTGCCTGGGGTCCTACTTGCGAGTTTCCCCCAGGCGTCTGTCTGGTTGGCCACTATGAGGACAGGATTCTGGACTAGATGGGCCACTGGCCTGATCCAGCAAACTCCTCCGATCTTAAAGCTCTCAATACAGAAATGAAGCCAATGCTAGAATCTGTAACCTGAAGTCATTTACAGGTTTCAAGTCTTTATAGCCTGAACTCTGTTTCACCTGTGTTGTCTGGCCAGGTACTTTGGGTCTGCTTAAACCACGGCAAACGGCCTCAGACATATTTTGAACAGGCTTCATTTATGAGAGGATTATTTCAGATTTGCCGGTAAAGGAATTCTAACAATCTGCTGTTCCTGGGGTGCCAGGGTTCTCGAGAGTTTGATAAGCCTCGCGCACATGACAAACGTTTCCTTGACTTGCGTGCATTTAGTATTGAAAGTAAACATGAAGTCACCATCCTAGGAGGACTCAACGAATTTGTAGTGAAGTTCTATGGACCACAAGGAAGTAAGTATGCAAATATTCCCCACCATTTGTGATACTTAAGCTGTTGGTTTTTTTAAGCACTTACTACATAATTTGTTGATTTGCCAGGAAAGCGTACCACTGAGAAGAAAGGAAGGTGTTTGGGTGGGTTTTTGGTTTCCCCCCTGTTTCTTTTTTACAAAAATGCCCATCCCCTGTGCCTCTCATGAAATATGTCCTGTCTTACTGTGAGGCTGGGGCTAACACTTTAGCACCTGTGAGTGCAGTGGTGCCCTTCCAGACTTTGCCTGGCACCTACAAAAGCCTCCAGGTTCCCATGCCTCCTGCTCACTACCCTGGTCACCACGAGGTGGCATGGGTGGTTTACTCCCCAACCACCTTGGAAAAGTACACAGAACCAGAAGAGGAAGCTGAAAGAGTTATACCTTTCCTCCACTTTTCAAAGCTCAGGTCAGCACTAGAGCTGTTGGATGGAAGGCAGAGTGACCAAGAAGATGGTGGGGAATAATAATAATAATAATAATAATAATAATAATAATAATTTATTTGTACCCTGCCCATCTGGCTGGGTTTCCCCAGCCACTCTGGGCGGCTTCCACAAAGACCAAAAATACACTAAGATGTCACACATTAAAAACTTCCCTGAACAGGGCTACCTTCAGATGTCTTCTAAACGTCAGGTAGTTATTTTTCTCTTTGACATCTGATGGGAGGGCATTCCACACGGCGGGCGCCACCACCGAGAAGGCCCTCTGCCTGGTTCCCTGTAACCTCACTTCTCGCAATGAGGGAGCCGCCAGAAGGCCCTTGGAGCTGGACTTCAGCATCCGGGCAGACGCTGGGAAGGGAAGGAAACTGGGTGGAAGAGGAAAAGGAAACAGTTGAGGAAGGGAGAGAAAATTGGATGAAAGAGAGATGGGGCACCTCCACGCACTTTGGACCAAGTAGAATGGATCCTCTTAAAATGGCATACTATTTTCCCCAGAGGTTCCCTGCTGCCACCTCCCATCAAATCACAGGTCACCTCTAGCTCCACTGACCAAACCGTAAGAATCATGGATCTGGGGCACCGATCCTTATGGATTCTCATAAGTGATTCCCTCAAAAGCACCATCAAATCGTAGGTCACCTCTGCATACATGGTTGTGTTCTGTGATCTGGTGGTTGGGCTTTCACAATCCTTTGTCAAAATCATGAGAATCCATGCTGTGGATGAATATTTTTATGACGCTAGCAAGCACCAGAACTGCTCTTTGTTGTGTAGTCCATCACTGTAAGCTTTCATTTGATGGTGAGTTTTGGGAGGACCCTGTGTAAATACAGAAATTCACAAGGCTCTGGATTAGGTTTTTACCCAGGCCCCTTGGAAAAGCCAAGTATTTTTGTGTGTGGCCATTAAATATAGGGTAGTCCAAAAAGCTGAAGGCACAATGCCATTGGGAAGGTCTCCTGCAAAAGCCCCATTGGAAGCAAATGGGTTATCATTCAGTCCTTTATGTGCCTTTACGGTTAAGAATGCAAACCATGCTTGAAGATATTTGTTCAGTTTGTGTTTGTGCAGCTAACACCATTTTCCTTCCCTGATTGCAGCACCGTACGAAGGTGGCGTGTGGAAAGTTAGAGTGGACCTTCCTGACAAATACCCCTTCAAATCCCCATCTATAGGTAACGGATTCAAATGTTTACCATTTTTCTTGCTTGTTTAACTCCTAAAGGAAACTCCCAAATTATCCATAACACTCTGCCAAGGTTGTTGTTGTTTAAGTAAAGAGGTGAGATAACAATGTCTGAACAATGGTCAGGTGTTCCATAGCTTGGAACCACCCACCCAGGAGCTGAGAGATCGAACCTCAGGTCTCTAGACTACAAGCTTCATATATGTAGCTGATGTGCCCTGAGCTTTGATCTTCTCTCTGCACTCCTTCTACTCACCCCTGCCTCTCTGCATTTGAGCAGCACCAGGAAGCTCCAGACTAAGAAATTGGAAGTGGTATTTAGCACTACTAGTCCCTGCAACACACACACACACACCATCAGAACTGGCGCAGGTGTGTTGACTGGTCCATGCGTCTAAGCAGGACAATCAGTCCATGTGCAGTCCGCACAGCTGGCTTTCTACAGTGAACATGGCATTGTCCAGTGAGAGGGGAAAGCACATCTGTAGGCCTGTGAACTAGAAGCTTGTATTTCTAGGAACCATGCCTTTTTCTCCAAATGGATGCAGAAGATACTGTCTCCCTGACTAACCAGGCTCTCTTAAAGGTAAAGGGCCCCTGACCATTAGGTCCAGTCGCGGACAACTCTGGGGTTGCGGCGCTCATCTCGCTTTATTGGCTGAGGGAGCCGGCGTACAGCTTCCGGGTCATGTGGCTAGCATGACTAAGCCGCTTCTGGCGAACCAGAGCAGCACATGGAAACGCCATTTACCTTCCCGCCGGAGTGGTACCTACTTATCTACTTGCACTTTGACGTGCTTTCGAACTGCTAGGTTGGCAGGAGCAGGGACCGAGCAACGGGAGCTCACTCCGTCACGGGGATTCGAACCGCCGACCTTCTGATCGGCAAGTCCTAGGCTCTGTGGTTTAACCCACAGCGCCACCCAGATCCCAACCAGGCTCTCTTAAGTATTGCCAAAGTTGAAAGCTCAGTGGCTCTATGCCTGCTGAGGATGGGGTTGCTTCCTTGCGGTAAATGATACAGGTGATAAGAGTGTATGGTTTTTGTCTCACTCTTCCCAAAGCGTGTTTATTCTTCCCTACAAACTTCTCCTCCTTGTGACCAAAAGGAGAGCTTGTAGAATTCAGGGCAGGGCACAGTGTGGTTGTTTCTCTCCACCCACCCCCCATCACTTGGGAAGAGAGCTTTCCTCCACCCTCCTTGGTGCCCCCCACTGCCAGACCTCCTGTATGAGTCATCAGCTCTTGCGTACTTGAGTGGGAGAAGGCAATATGATGATATGTGGGTGCCACCTACAGGACAGGAGGGCACAACAGATTGGAAGCCAGGGGTGATCAGGCAGTGAGAAGGCTCACCCCTCCTCGCCGTATTGAAAGTAAAGGAGTTCATCTAAGGACACAAGTGGGGCACAGTCTAAATCTTCTCTCGGTACACAGTGACACAGCATCTGAGCATCTACGAATTCTCACCCTGGGTTCTGTGTCTTGGTCGGTCCCATTAGAGCAGGCATCCCCAACCTGTGGCCCTCCAGATGTTTCGGCCTACAACTCCCATGATCCCTAGCTAACAGGGCCCAGTGGTCAGGGATGATGGGAATTGTAGTCCAAAACATCTGGAGGGCCGAAGGGTGGGGATGCCTGCATTAGAGCATGACAGAGCACTGGGACTTGCTTTCATTGTTTTCTTTGCAGGTGCAACTTTGAGTATGGGACAAACCCATGTTTACAGTTTCCAAGCAGTGGGTTTTGTTGCTAAACTTCAGTTTTAAAACATGAAGTTGGGAGGCAGCAGTGAATTGCGGCAAAGTCTCACATGCTTTTCCTGGAGTTTTGAAAAGGGAGGTGCTAATTCAGCAGTGACTGTGCATTTCCACTTAAGGGTAGGTTTATATGTCAAGCCACAGAGGTGCTTATGAGGACTCTTCCATCTAGGGAACAGGAGACGCTTGAGGGAGAAGCGGTGTGGAGACGTCATGCGTCTCTTAAAGATGCTTGGACAAGACAGGCGGCCTCCTCTTCCAGCCTAACATCCTGCTTTGAGTCAGCAGGCCGTGGCTGTTTTCATTACTTAAAATAGACCTTTGCATAGTGTATCTGCATTCTATTTTCAGTGTGCGTTGCTTCTTCCCTAATTTGCTTTTCAACTACTGTCAGCCCACTTAACACACAGCGTTCTCTAGGGCGGGCCCAGGCTTGCGTCCTCAGCCAACTCAAGTGTCGCCACTTGGGAGAAAAACCCACCTAGGGTGGAGCTGAGTTTGTGCAGCTACAGGAAAGCTGGCCGTACATCTGCCTGTTAAGAAACCCAGCGCTGCATTTGTTGAACGGAAATGTGTACGGATGCCAGATTTTTAGTAGCACTCGGAACTAACCTCTCAAGTAGATAGAATCATAGAATTGTAGAGTTGGAAGGGACCCCAGGAACATCTAGTCCAACCCCCTGCAATGCAGGAATCTCAGCTAAAGCGTCTATGACACATGGCCATCCGACCTCTGCTTAAAAACCTCCAAGGAAGGAGATTCCACCACATCCCAAGGGAATCCGTTCCACTGTCAAACAGCTCTTACTGTCAGAAAGGTCTTCCTGACGTTGAGTCAGAATCTCCATTCTTGTAACTTGAGGCCATTGATTCGAGTCCTGCTCTCTGAAGCAGGAGAAAACAAGCTTGCTCCATCCTCCATGTGGCAGCCCTTTGGATATTTGAAGATAGCTTTCATAGCTCCTCTCAGTCTTCTCTTTTCCAGGCTAAATATCCCCAGCTCCCTCAGCTGTTCCTCGTTAGGCTTGGTTTCCAGACCCCTGATCGTCCAGCTTGTCAACATCCTTCATAAACTGTGGTGCCCAGAATTGGACACAGTATTCCAGGTGTGGCAAAATAGAGTGGGTCTATTACTTCCCTTAAGGGACGCGGGAGCCGCTGTAGGTTAAACCACTGAGCCTAAGGCTTGCCAATCAGAAGGTCGGCGGTTCGAATCCCCGCGACGGGGTGAGCTCCCGTTGCTCAGTCCCTGCTCCTGCCAACCTAGCAGTTCGAAAGCACGTGAAAGTGCAAGTAGATAAGTAGGTACCGCTCCGGCGGGAAGGTAAACGGCGTTTCCGTGCGCTGCTCTGGTTCGCCAGAAGCGGCTTAGTCATGCTGGCCACATGACCCGGAAGCTATACGCTGGCTCCCTCGGCCAATAAAACGAGATGAGCACCACAACCCCAGAGTCGGCCACGACTGGACCTAATGGTCAGGGGTCCCTTTACCTTTTATTACTTCCCTTGATCTGGACGCTAGACTTCACTTAGAAACAAGCTGGGCATCCGAGCCTTGAAATATTTGGACAAGAATGAGGGCAACTTCTTCTTTTCCCTCAAATGTTTGCCGTTTTGTACACGTGTAGCTGGCACTTTACAGGGGTGACTCTGCAGAATCTTGGGAATTTTCCACTCAGCTGTCCCCATCTCGCATCCAGTTTCTGAGTTGTTGGCACCTACCATTCAGTATGTCTCGCACATCTGCAGGAGACTAAAGGATGTCCCCAAGCCTTTAGCTCCTGACAGAACCTGCATCTCAGTATTCTTGCCACGTTCTTCCCGACAAACACAAATGGTAGTTCGGCAACCTAAATGGAGAGGTGATTCACATCACTCTGTAGTAAGGGCAGCCTGCACAGTTACCCTCCTTTGGAATTCCACTGTCTTTGGAATTGCTTCCCTACCAACTTTAGCAAACGCAGGCTAGGGAACCAATTGATGGGTGTAACTGTCAGTTTGCTCTTTTTAGGTGGGTTTTCAGGGGTCAGCAAACTTTTTCAGCAGGGGGCCGGTTCACTGTCCCTCAGACCTTATCTTGAAATAAGACTATATTTTGAAGGGGGGGAAAGAACAAATTCCTATGCCCCACAAATAACCCAGAGATGCATTTTAAATCAAAGCACACATTCTGCTCATGTAAAAACACCAGGCAGGCCCCACAAATAACCCAGAGATGCATTTTAAATAAAAGGACACATTCTACTCATGTAAAAACATGCTGATTCCCGGACCTTCGGCGGACTGGATTTAGAAGGCGATTGGGCTGGATCCAGCCCCAGGCCTTAGTTTGCCTACCCATGGTTTAAGTACAGGAATTGCCCAAGGGAGAGCATTCGTGGTTCACTTCCCTCTGCTGATCTTCCTGCTATTCACTTGGTCTGGCTTTTTAAAGAACCTGTAGTCTTTGCTTTTCTTGCTTTCCAAAAACATACCTGTAGAAGTAGCGGCTTAGTCATTCTGGCCACATGACCCAGAAGCTGTACACCGGCTCTCTCGGCCAATAAAGCAAGTTGAGCGCCGCAACCCCAGAGTCGGCCATGACTGGACCTAGTGGTCAGGGGGCCCTTTTACCTAAAAAAACAACAACAAGAAGATGATCTCAACTAGGATTCTCCTCAGTATCACTTGATGCTCCTGCTCTCATTTTGAAAAGATCTATCCATGTTGTGCAAAAAAATAAATACTATACTATACAATTTTTTTAAAAAAAATTAATGTGAGAGCAGCGCTGTGTGAAGCAGCAAAGCCCGTGTGGAAGCACCGAGAAGTAGCGCCCAGAGCAACAGCTGGCGCCGAAAGCCCGTGTTAAGAGAAGCTGACAGAGGGTTCAGCTAGGCCAGAGAATAAGATAGTAAGAACAGCCTTGCTGGGTTAAGGCCAGTGACTCATCTAGTACAGCATCCTATTCTCATAGCCCAAACAACCCAAGCAGAAGTTGAGCACATCTGCACCCCTTCTATTTGTGATGCCCAGCAGCTGGCGTCCAGAGGCTTCTTGCCACCCTAAGTGATGGTAGAACATAGACATTGTGGCTCGTAGATGTTAGGGACGAGAGAGAGGAGCCAAGAACCTCCAGAGTGGCAAGGCCAGGGAAGTGGTCCCAGATGTGTTGCAGCCAAGAGGAGGACGAGGTGGCAATGAGGAGCAAGGATGCAGGATTCCTGTTGGAGGGTTTCATAAGAGAAGGGAGGGACGCCAAGCAGCGATGGCTGCAGGCAAGATTCAGTGCCTGAGGAGGAGAGGGCAAAAGCCATGGGAGGTTTATAGCAGGGGTGAGGAGCCTCAGGACTACAACTCCCATCACCCTTGGCCATGCTTGCTGCTATGGCTGATGGGCTTTGAAGTCCTAACATCGAGTGGGGCTCCAGAGTCCTCAGCCCTGGCTGATGCCTATAAACCAGCGTTTCCCAAATTAGGTTTTTTCTTTTTGATCCTCTGTTCCGAGCATCCTGTCACCCCTGGGAGTCACGAGGGGAGCTGTTGGTGCTCTGTTTTCAAAAATTCTTAGTAGCTCTATCCTTTCGTGTTTGAATAGATTTCTTGCTCTAAAAATAAAATTTGCCAGGTTATGATCTAGAAACGTGATCAGAGCTCGTACCGAGTGACTGTCTTGATATAAGTACCCTGTGGCAACTGTGTCAGATGTTTTTACCACCCCTGGTAAAATACCATTTAAAATGGACAGGAGGTGCTTCAGGCGATCCATCCCAGCACATGGGCCCAACAGCTTTGGATAATTGGCCAAAACAAGCTTTTGAGGAATTAGAACCAATTTCCATCCTTTTTTTTGGACACAAAGCTAGCCGATCCTGCAGTGAATTCACATCGATGTTTAGGGTCACCGACTCGCTTCTATCTGCGGTTTTTGGAGATGCCCTGGAAGGGCTCTGATGGGGTATGGCCGTGGATGGCATAGTTTCTTTGATCACGCTTGGAGTTGTTTTCTCAGATAGGCGCTTAGATTTTGTCTTAGATGTGCCCGCTTTGCATGTCTCTTTAACTCCTCGTGAGTTGGCTTTATTTGTTCCAGTTGTGGCAGGAGATGATAATAGATTAAAAAGTTTCTGCCACCGCTTCTTACAGGTGTGGTGAATTATCCTGGACATCCTTAAATTTGTAATGTTTTTGGATGTGAGGGCGATCTGGCTGCGACATCTGTCACCCCATTGATCGCCAGGGTTGATTTGGCTGATCGGGCTGGCTAGGCGGGTGTCCCCTTCCTCCCTCACCACTCCATGTCCATCCCTCCCGAAGCTGCGTGCTCGGTGGAAGAGGACGACCATCCCTCAGAAGGAGTGTACCGTCCTTCGGTCAAGGGTATACGATAGCTGCGTTCCCCTGCTAGAACCTCCAAAATAAGCTCAAGGTCCATTTGTAGGAGAACGTAGGGTAGTCAAGCCAAACTTGGGTTTCGGGCTGGGTTTTTTGGACTACAACTCCCATCATCCCTAATGAGCAAAATCAGTGGTCAGGGATGATGGGAACTGTAGTCTGAAAAAACAGTCAGATACCCAAGTTTGAGAAATTTTGATATAAGCGGCAGGGTTGCCACCCTTCTTTGCAGAAAGGCAGGTGGTGACGGAGGGGCCTTGTGACGTAGAAGAACTTCCTTGGGGAATTGTGGTCCCCACGGCTCAGGTGTCTCCCCCTCTTATCTTCACCGCCTTTAATAGTGTGACACATTCATTGCCTGAAGCCATTGCCTCTTAACTGGCCTCCTTGCAGGTCTGCCTCTGGCTCCAGCCTCGCTGCCAGGACAGCTTGCCCTTCTGCAAGTTTGGCTTTGTGCCTCTGCTTGGACCTCTCAGAGACTCAGCAGAGTCGCCTGCCTGCCTCCCAGAGCCTCTCTCTCTCTCTCTCCCTCCATACGGATTCTATAAAAAGATCCTTTTATTTATTTTTCAAAAGAGCTCTGATAACGGAGGAGGTTGGGAGGCTGGTGGCCGGGAAGAGGGACGGCGGCGGCGTGAGGCTCTGTCTAGACTCCCTGAACCAGCCTGCGCTGCTCAGTACCTCATTAAGAGAGGCACCACCAGCTTTTCAGCGAGGGAACCCAAGGTAATCGGGCAGAAAAAGGTGGCAGGTCTCTGTGGTGACGAGATGCTAATTGCTTCCCAGGCATTGCTGCTGCTAATTACTGTTTGTGCTGCAAATGCCTGTCATTGTGATGGGCAGCTTGTCAAGTGGAGGTGTCCATTGAGAGCTTTGGGAGTGCAGTGCACCTCTGCACAAACGCACATTCTCCCACCCCATACACACTTCACAGGTTGTGTGTGGGCGCAGATCCAGCATCTAGTTGGTACTGGAGGGCTGGTTTTGCCCTTGGCACAACAGCGCCCCCCCAAGGGTAGCAGTCCCCTTGGCAGCCACCCCATGGAATTCCTGGGATGGAGGGCTACCTTCCCTGATTGATCCCAGCCCTTGAAGACTGAACCTTTTTCTCCTTGGTCACTCTGCGTAACCAAGGGATATAAATGCGTATAAATGGATATAAATATGTTGTCGTTTAGTCGTGTCTGCCTCTTTGTGACCCCCTGGACCAGAGCACGCCAGGCACTCCTGTCTTCCACTGCCTCCCGCAGTTTAGTCAAACTCATGCTGGTAGCTTCCAGAACACTGTCCAACCATCTCGTCCTCTGTCGTCCCCTTCTCCTTGTGCCCTCCATCTTTCCCAACATCAGGGTCTTTTCCAGGGAGTCTTCTCTTCTCATGAGGTGGCCAAAGTCTTGGAGCCTCAGCTTCAGGATCTGTCCTTCCAGTGAGCACTCAGGGCTGATTTCCTTCAGAATGGAGAGGTTTGATCTTCTTGCAGTCCACGGGACTCTCAAGAGTCTCCTCCAGCACCAGAATTCAAAAGCATCAATTCTTCGGCGATCAGCCTTCTTTATGGTCCAGCTCTCACTTCCATACATCACTACTGGGAAATTTGTATGCCTGTCCATGGAGTTTTCTTGGCAGGGATACTGGAGTGGCTTGCTGGTTCCTGCTCCAGGTGGATCACGTTTGGTCAAAACTCTCCACTATGACCTGTCCATCTTGGGTGGCCCTGCACGGCATAGCTCATAGCTTCTCTGAGTTATTCAAGCCCCTTCGCCATGGCAAGGCAGTGATCCATGATTGGGGCATATAAATATATATGCGTTTAAATCAAGGGATTTATACCCCACCTTTGGACTTTAAAAGCTCTCAGTGTAGCTTACAGAACCAGATTCACATGACCGGATGGTTGACATAAACATCAATGATAAAAAGTGCCTTTCTGCTGCTTTTTACATTTTATTTTTTTGTAATAGGAGGACACTCTGTGAATTACCCCGTATAGAAAAGAATAGGAGTATGTTGTGTAAACTGTGGATGATGTGCTAAACCATGGCTCGGTGTTATGTGCGAATGGAGCCCAGCAACTTAACCATTGTTCATGGGCCGTGGTTAAAGATTGCTTCTCCGCCAAGGTTTGTACTTGGATTATAAACCTTAGTTAACGATACTCATAGCGTATTGCAGAAGGCGGGGGAAATAATGCAGGTACAGGAGTCTGTTTGCTGGGTACCCTGTCAGCCAGCAGCAGCGAGTGAAAATAGAAATATTTAATTCTAATATTCACTGAGTTATAATTGTACAATCCCACCAGGCTTCGCCACAAAACCCATCCCAGCTTCTTTTTATTGTTTGTGGTGGTGATAATGGTTATAATACTGACTTCAGAAGGCTGGCTAATATGTCCACAAGATGTGGGTGGTCTGTTGTTCCTCATAATTATTATTTTCAATGAGAAGACGAGAAAACTGTGCCCTGCCTCCGGGCTGTTTTTCTGCCAGGGCTAGCAATTCTGTTTATTATTTGTTTATTTCAACAATTTGTATACCGCTTAATCCGTCTTCTCTAAGGGGTGTGCAGGAGACCTGATGCACCAAGACTGAAAATGAATACTTGTTGTTTTTACTTACTAAATTTCTCTGTCGCCCTTCATCCGAGGATCACATGGCAATTTACAATATAAAAACACAAAAATACACATCATGGTCACAAGCAGTAACCTCCTCCCAGTTGAAAAGGCCATAGATTGTTTAATGAGCCAGAGGTCTGGGTGAAGAGGAATGTTTTTGCCTGGTACCTAATGATTTGTAATGAAGGCACCAGGCGAGTCTACCTGGGGTGAGCATTCTACAAAAATCAGATTTAAAAGCCTTCTTATTTTTTAAGTCTTGAATAAATGGCGGAAGTTCAACAGGGAGGAAGTCCTCAGTGTGACCTCAGCTAGAAACGAGTTCCACAATATACTGCAATAATAACTGCTCTCTCCATCTGGTGCATCTGAATTGGAGGGGACTGCCAGCAGTGGCAGTGGGAAGGTTTTGGCTGACCTCTGTAGTGCTGTAGAGCTTTTCCCCATAGGACTGGATGTCAGCCCTTGTTGCTTGTAAGGCAGGAAGTAAAAGAACCCAGTTCAGGACTGGAAGGAGGCGGGCCTGATCCTGAAGCCTTGAGCACACCCTCGCCTCCAACCTGGCAATTGTATGTGCCCTGCTGTGGAAGGGGCATGCTAGATTTCTGCCCGGGTAGTCTTCCACCTGTGAGAATCTCTCAACATCCGTGGTGGTAGGGTGGGGAGACAGAAACACTGTTTGAGGTGGAGGGAGAAGAAGATAATAATAATATGTGCAAGCAGAGTACCGGGTGAGCGGCTTGGATGCTCATAGCAGGTCACAGGACAGCCAGCCAGTACTCCTGATCATCTGATGAGGCTGTTGGAACATTAATGGCCGTGCTTGCTGTGCTTTTGGAATGGGCTGGCAAGAACGTGTCCAGCACTCCCGAAAAGTGTCTTCCTGCTTGTCAAAAGCACAAGGCAAAATGCCGACACGATTCCATGCGAGGGTGTATGTCCCTCACCCTGTTCCGTTGCTCGCGCGTTCTGTTCTGGATGGGGATTGAGGGGACGTCAAACCAAAACAAAAAAACCCAGTGCAGGGAAGAACTTGACCTTCAGTTCCCAAGAGGTGTATAGCAGCTGCCTCTGGCTCACCCAGTCAGCTGGACTCTTGCCCCCCCCCCCATGCCATGGCAGTTACGGGTCAGACCAGGAAGTCCCAATTGCAAGGCCTTCAAGAAGTATCCGCTTGGCACTGGATCCTAGGTGACCAAGCACAGATTCAGGGAGCTGGTGTGCACATTTCACCTAAATAGTGACTCGAGTTGGACAGAGCCCAAGGGGCAAACCAGTTGCAGGGCAAGCTTAATTGGGAGTTGGTAAAAGAGGATGCGGGTGGCGCTGTGGGTTAAACCATAGAGCCTAGGGCTTGCTGATCAGAAGGTCGGCGGTTCGAATCCCCGCGACAGGGTGAGCTCCTGTTGCTCGGTCCCAGATCCTGCCAACCAAACAGTTCGAAAGAACGTCAAAGTGCAAATAGATAAATAGGTACCGCTCCAGTGGGAAGGTAAACGGCATTTCCGTGCGCTGCTTTGGTTTGCCAGAAGCGGCTTAGTCATACTGGCCACATGACCTGGAAGCTGTACGCCGGCTCCCTCGGCCAGTAAAGCGAGATGAGCGCCGCAACCCCAGAGTCGGCCCCGAGTGGACCTAATGGTCAGGGGTCCCTTTACCTAAAAGAAGATGGAGGACTAGAACGAAGATGTGGCAGTCAAGTCCTCTGCTCTTGAATATTTACATGTCTTACAGCACTGCTGCAGTCTCCTCCTCTCCCGTGTAAAGGGAGGTTACTAGCCTGTGATGCCTGCATCCTGCTCTTTTGCTTTCTGTTGCTACGTAAAGCTCTTCACCTGCCAAATGGCCTGGAATGTGGTAGATTTGGCAATGGCCCCTGTCTGATAACCCTCAGGCCATGGGTTCAAGGTGGACAAGAATTCTGAAACCCCAGCTGCTTTCCTGTGTTTGTGAGCCAGGAATTCTAGAGTTTGGCAGCAGCAGCTCCTGTGATTTGGAAGTGACGCGTAGGGTCGAGTTTTCCAAAAACAGAGGAACACATGCACCTTTCAGTGGCACAAGTGTTGAGTCTTGCATGTCGGCTTCTCGTTAAATCAGCATCAGATTAGCACATAGCCATAGTAAATATGCAGCCCAGGAGAGTTAAGTTCACAGAGCAGGCCCACCTGCATTCAGTCACTGGCTAATGGTTTTCAAGGGACGCGGGTGGCGCTGTGGGTTAAACCACAGAGCCTAGGACTTGCCGATCAGAAGGTTGGCGGTTCGAATCCCTGCGACGGGGTGAGCTCCCGTTGCTTAGTCCCTGTTCCTGTCCACTTAGCAGTACAAAAGCACGTCAAAGCGCAAGTAGATCAATAGGTACCACTCCGGCAAGAAGGTAAACAGCATTTCCGTGCGCTGCTCTGGTTCGCCAGAAGCGGCTTAGTCCTGCTGGCCACATGACCCAGAAGCTGTACGCCGGCTCCCTCGGCCAATAAAGCGAGATGAGTGCCGCAACCCCGGAGTCAGTCACGACTGGACCTAATGGTCAGGGGTACCTTTACCTTTACCTAATGGTTTTCATGGAAATGGATACAGATGCTGAGCCTGCAGCCATTTTTGGGCTTCAGACAGGGGCCGCTACTAAGGTTCTGGGAAGCGCAAATCAGTGAATTGTGTCTCTCTTAATAAGCCTTGGGAACTCCCAACCAATGCATCTCAGCGTGATGTGTTAAGGTGGGCTTTATGAGATGCAGTGAACATAATGCGGTGATTTCTGATTTCTTGAGCGCCTCTAGTCTGCAACGTCTCCAAAGCCAGCCCCCATCTGCATTGGTGGTGCTTGGCTGACAATAGGTTTTGCTCAACTTCAAATGGGAAACTGTAGTTTTTGATTCTTCCACCCTTCCTTTCCATGCGTGAATGACAGAATTCAGGAGCGGAGCAACACATTTTGCTTTAGGGACCCGTGACTTTCACCAGAACAAAACTAGGGACATGCATGCCATTTTTTTAGTTGTTCAGCACAACAACATTCCTTAAAATACTTTCATTTAGGCAAGCCTGTCCGGAAATGTAGATGTTGATTTGTTTTGATCTTTTTTTTCAACAGTTAATTTTAATTACTTTTCAGTGTTTTCAACTTTTTTTATTGATCATTTTAATGTTTCTTGTAAACCACTTAGAGGCTTCACTACAATCATATATAAGTTTTCTTAAGTAAATAAAAGGTAACGGTGATAAAGGTGGCTAACATCTCCTTTGTTTGTCTCCATTGCAGGATTCATGAATAAAATTTTCCATCCCAATATTGACGAAGCGTAAGTGATTGAAGATGTTTTGTACTAAACAAAATTATTTAGGGGGGAGGGTTATCTCTTAACCTCAGTGCATAGCTTCTTTTCTAATTCAGGAAGGGGAAGAGAATGGATATGTGATGAGTTAAGATTTTTTTTAAAAAAAGAAGGAAAGATGGTAAAGACCAATTTATTCACCCTCTCTGTTGAGGATAAGGCAAGAAGTCAGGGGCTTATGCAAGTTTTCAAACACCCTGCCCTTAGAGAACCCTTTCCATTTTCTGTTATCTACTGGGGAGCTCCTTAATGTTTTAGAAGATTCTTGAGACTCAATTTAGGGTTCCAGCATCAGGCAGGTTGCTCAGTCCGGGCACAATTTTGGCTAAACCCTGTGCCCTGCAGGGCTAAATGGAAGATTAAGCGCTATGGCTTAAAATGGTAACCCAAGTTCATATTGTCTGGATTTATCAGTCTGTGTGGATAGGCATTTATATGTAATCCATGTAAACTGTGGCTTTGGGGGCCCTCTTGGTTAAGACTGGGTCAAATGCTCTAGCCTACCTGTGGGCAGGCTTCCAGCTTGCAGGATCAAAGTCTACCAACTGGAGCCAGAGGCAATAACAGCACCTGCTCAGCCCTGGGACTCTTTTCAGTACCAGAAGTGAGCTGTCTTTTTACACAAAAAATCTACTCCTGAATTTTCCTTCCTTCCTTCCTTCCTTCCTTCCTTCCTTCCTTCCTTCCTTCCTTCCTTCCTTCCTTCTTCTTTCTTGATTTTTCACGCCCCCCCAAAAAACAAACCCTTTACAGATTTTAACATAGACCATAAATTACTTTATCCGTTGTCTTCCCATCCTCCCCTTCCATGGTTACCATATTTACCCTTGAATGCTGCGTAATTTCACGTAAACTATTCAATACATCCATTTTAACCTATTTATCTTAATAATTAACGCTGTTGCTCATATTTCAAGTCCTACATCTTTCTTTTTTCTTCTTCTTCTTCTTCTTCTTCTCTCTCTCTCTCTCTCTCACACACACACACACACCCTTTCTGTGTTTCAGCAACTTAATTTTGGGGAAGTGAACTAGGTAAACCACTGGGTGCCATAAACCTTTCCAGTCTCCCAAAGGTCTTCCTGTAGATTCCAGTCTGCTTTTTTTGCCCGCTTCCACTTTCGTGAAACGTACTGGGTGTTAATAGGGAAGGGAAGATCTGAACTTGTGTAGCTGCTGTACCAGACCAGCACTGCCTAACTGCAAATGGAAGTCAACCCTTGTTTGTCTCTTTCAGGTCAGGAACTGTATGTCTAGATGTAATTAATCAGACTTGGACAGCTCTCTATGGTGAGTTAAGAAATGTATGGCGTCGGTGGTTTTGTACTATACAAGGGGTGGATGTGCGCGCACACATATTTTAGCTTGTTGTCTGAGAGCACAGTCTTGCACATGTGCTTTGAAGTGTGCAGATTGCAAGAGTCCCTCCCCATTGCAACGCTGGCACCCATTTTAGGACCTCTTTAACCTTGAGCATAGCACGCTCTAGAATTTGGCATCCCAGGGGTTAATGCTCTCAAGGACAACGAAGATTACTTCAGTTACTTCTGTAGTACCAAAACAGAGTTGGCATATTCATTAACATTCATTTAAATTGTGTTAAACGAATTCAGCTGACATGCAGACCTTCACAAGCGGTACTCTAGCAATAGGATAGTTTTAAAAGAGTGAGCATTTACTTCCCCCACGTACAAAGGATGAGCAAATCCCTACTCAGCCTTGAAGCTCGCTGGGTGGCCAGTCACCAACCCTCAGCCTAACCTACCTCACAAGGTTGTTGTGTGAGGATAATATGGAGATGCATGTTCACCACACTGAACTCCTTGAAAGGAAGGCAGGAAATAATAGATTGATTGATAGATAAGATCAGCTAGCCGGCTGTCTGGGTGAGCAGGGCCATCTTACTGGTTCCCTCTTACTGGAATGGTAAGTCCTGTGAGGTGGGGGCATAGCCGCTTTCGTCGAATAGATGTTGTAGTGGTAGTAGAGATCATGTCAAATGGCTCTTTTGAAGGCCAGCTTCAGGCGTTACATGTCAAATTCTTTTTGTGTTGATGATTTTCAGATCTTACCAATATATTTGAGTCGTTCCTGCCCCAGTTGCTGGCGTATCCCAACCCCATAGATCCCCTTAATGGTGACGCGGCAGCCATGTACCTTCACCGACCAGAAGAATACAAACAGAAAATTAAAGGTAAGGGCTTTCGAAGCACGAGAAACCATTAGCAGCCTGTCTTGGAACTTTGTCGCGGAGAGCATTTGGGTCTGAAGAACTCGTGTGTTGTCTTGCTTATGCTGCGGCTTTGGCAAGCCAGTTGCTAACCTCCCAGGTGAAGGGAAGCAACGTCTAACTGAGGTGTCCATCTCACTTGGGAGAGGCCAGCTAGCCTTAAAAGGAAAGGGGGAAATCACCAGGCCTTATTTTGGGAAAAGGAGGCTTGCTCAGTTACGAAACAAGCAAAACAGGGCAACAAGCAAGCTTCGGTTTGGTGAACCAGTGTCTAGCGTGGTGGATTTCTTGTGTAACCACACCACAGTGATGTTTAAAGCAACTTTATTTAGTCGTAGCAAATAATTCAATTCAATTCAATAAATAAATAAATAACAGTGGCCGCTGGAGAACCTATGAAAGGGGAGATCTTAGCACAACTCCTTCCAGCAACTCCTGCAGCCCAGCTGGTGCCAAACGTCTTCCTCTGCTTTCCTTTGGACCACATCAGTGAGGCTTGGGGAGGGGGGTCTTGTCGTCTATGCAGCCCAGGACCTCCACACACGCTGCCCAGGCTTGCTCCCCAGGAAGAGGTCACTTCAGTGCTGCTGATGCAGCGGTTTGACTTCATCCCCAGAGGTGCACTCCCTTGTCTCTCGAGACAAGACAGATGCCAACAACAGGCCTATAAATTGCATGGTCTTATAGAAAGGCATTCCCTCACCTTAGCTTTGCACATGTGTAGGAATTTCTCACTCTATAAGACGCACCAGACCATAAGACACACCTAGTTTTTGGAAGAGGAAAACGGGGGCGGGGGGGGTCTGAATCCCATAAGCTAGGACAGCAAGCTTGCTGTCCTGGCTTATGGGATAGCCGCGTGCAGCCTCTCCCGGGCAAGGGGAGCCTTCATCCCCTGCCCGGGAGAGGCTGCATGCGGCTAAGGCTCCCCCAAGAGCCGCGCTCCCTTTAAAGAGTGCATGGAGTGTGTGTGCGGGTCTTGGGGGGCTTTTCCCCGAGGAGGGAGAAGGGCGGTCCTCCCTCCTCAGGGAAAAGCCCCCAAGAGCCGCACACATGCTCCACGTGGCTCTTTAAAGGGAGCTCTGAGCAGAGCCTCCCGCCTGCATTCGCTCCATAAGACGCACACACATTTCCCCTTACTTTTTAGGAGGGGGAAGTGCGTCTTATAGAGCGAAAAATGCGGTAAGTCACAATCTCAGAGGCAGAGTAGGCCTGGATTGAGCTGAATGCTCAGTTCAGTGCGAATAACAGGGAGCCTACTTTATCTCAGGCTAGCTCAAGGCTGGGGTTTTCCCCGCACAAACCTCCTTGACACATTCGTAATAGAGCATGAACAAGCAGATTCTTCCAAGGATATCCTTTCACACTCCCTTTGATGGTTTTTACAGGTTGTAGGTTGTGGGACGCGGGTGGCGCTGTGGTGTAAACCACTGAGCCTTGGGCTTGCCGATTGAAAGGTCGTCGGTTCGAATCCCCGCAATGGGGTGAGCTCCTGTTGCTGATTCCCTGCTCCTGCCAACCTAGCAGTTCGAAAGCACATCAAAGTGCAAGTAGATAAATAGGTATCACTCCGGCAGGAAGGTAAACGCCGTTTCCATGTGCTGCTCTGGTTTCGCCAGAAGCGGCTTAGTCATGCTGGCCACATGACCCGGAAAAACTGTCTGCGGACAAACGCCGGCTCCCTTGGCCAGTAAAGCGAGATGAGTGCTGCAACCCCAGAGTCATTCACTACTGGACTTAACTGTCAGGGGTCCTTTACCTTTACCTTTGACAGGTTGTAGGCTATCAAAAGGGTGCTATAACTTCCACTACACTAGCTAGGGGAGAGAGAAGAATTGCCCCCAACCCAAGATGTGTGTAAGACTGGTGAGAGAAAGAACTAATGGACAGTTGTGTCCTTTTCCCTGCTACACCACTGAGTATGCAACATCAAAATCAATCTGGGACTTCCACAGCCACTCCCCATCATCACCGCCACTATGAAAATATCCCTTGTTTTAGCTTTGCTATGCATGACATCAGCTGGTAGACCTGGGATGCCCTGCCACACCTCTCCCCACACACCCCAGTTGCGTGCCAGGCAGGCAGCTACAAGTTGGGAGTTGCTCAGGCACTGACATGATGCAAAGAGCTTTCTGGCGACAGTGGCGCTTAAAAATAGCCTCTGCGCCGATGCCTTGAGTTGCAGCAGCTCCTCTGCGCTGGGAGACAAGGTTCTGTAAATGCATAATTTATCTCGTCTTCCCTTTTTAACTGACGGAGCCGTAGAAGTCGTTCTGGTGTACCCCTGGGGGAGGGACCGCAAGGCCCCGTTGGCTTAGAGGAATCAGCCCACAATGTGTTGGAGCTAGAATTCAGGAAACCTGCCTCTTAACTGGTCGCAGCAGTAGATGGTCAGTGGCAAGTACTTCTGTGACGGTTGCCTTCTCCAGTTCTCTAGAGAGAGGCAATTGCGCTTAGGCCTGCTCAGACGAATTCTGACACAGCTGGGCCACATTTTGGAGAAGCAGGCAGCAATCTTTAGTAGCCGTTCCTCCTCCCGGGTCTCTCTCGGGTGCAGAGTGAGCTCTTGTCCCACCGGCACTGAGAGGCAGGCTGTGAGATTGAGGCCTCATTTGCGTAGATACGACACCCACAGGCCGCTGAGCATCTTTTCTTAACATGGAGCTTCATAACACGCATCCTTCCTGGGCTATATAGTAATTGGTTCAGCTTCCTGAAACTGGAAGCCCTTTTTTGCTGAATGGCTTTTTTCAAGAAGGGATACGGGCTGTGGGTTGTTCTGACACACACCAAAAGACATATTTGAGAGTCTGAGGCGATGAATGGAGCTGTCCTAGGAGATTTGCACCCAGCGGCTAGTTCTGAGCATCACCCAGCGCATTGAGAACACGCAGAGAGCCCTGCTAGATTACTTGACACAGAGGGAACCGGTGGACTGTACCACTTCAGAGCTCAGCAGGAGGGTGTGTGCCACTTTTCTGAATGCTCTCCTGTTGTGTAAAACAAAACACAGAATACTGATTTTCTGGGAGCTCCCCTGTCTGCTCCCCACCTGTCCTGCTGCTCCCCCACCATTGGTGCTCCTAACTTCCTGGAATCCATCCTCCCATTTTTATAGTTAGACACCAGGCTTTAAAAAACTCATGTCTTGACTCTGTCGTTTTCCCGCTAACTGGTCTCATTCCACTATCTCTTCTGCCCCCCTCCTCTCCCCAGTCCTTGTGTCTCTTGGTATGTCTTAGGCCCCTCCCCTCAGGCTTGCAATCTCTGCCTTCTGTCCTGTTTGATGTCCAGTACCCAGAACACGCATGTGCTTTAGAAATAATTCAGAAACGTGTTTCTGCACCTCCCTACAGTTTTGAAGGTTTCTACCCTCTCCATCCATTTACGGCGTGCTCTGCTGAGCCTTTCCTCGCTCTTCCCACCCCCTCCAGCTTCAGGACTTTTCTGTGTTTTGCACAGAGATGTGTTCCCAAGCCGAGCACGTCATGAGAGTCCCAGCTGTCTTACGCCAGTGGTGGTGTACTGGTTAGGGCATCGGACTAGGACCTGAGAGACCAGGGTTGAAATCCCCACTCTGCCACAAAGTTCGCTTGGGGGGCCAGGCACTGCCCTTAAGCCTAACCCAGCCTTTCTCAACCTGTGGGTCCCCAGATGTTGTTGAACTACTACTCCCATCACCCCTAACTAGCAAGGCCAGAGCTCAGGGATGATGGGAGTTGTAGTCCAACAACATCTGGGGACCCACAGGTTGAGAACCGCTGGGCGCTAACCCTACCTCACAGGGTTGTGGTTGGGGTCAAATAAGGAGGGGGAGAACCAGTTACAGGATCTCTTTGGAGAGGAAGGTGGGGTTATAACTGCAGTAAATAAAATATTCTGAATTCCAGAAGCCAGAACAGCAAGAGGGATCTGGCATCTGGGATAGCCGCGCAAAGCCTCTTCGGGGCAGCAGGATGAAGGCTCCCCCAAGAGCCGCGCAGCCCTTCTCCCTCCTCGGGGAAAGCCCCCAAGAGCCGCACACACGCTCCACGGTGCTCTTTAAAGGGAGCACTGAGCAGAGCCTCCCGCCTGCATTCACTCCATAAGATGCACACACATTTCCCCTTTTTAGGAGGCGAAAAGTGCGTCTTATAGAGTGAAAAATACGGTACACTGGAAGGCACAAAAGCACATGAAAAACGGGCAAGATTATCACAGGTGCAAATGTTGACTGTTTTTTATTATTATTACTATAATTTCTTAAATTCTTGCTTTTAAAGATTTTTCAGACAAGTACTAATGTTTGAGCAAGGGGTTGTCCTTGCTGAAATCTGGGGGTCATTTTGGTGGGCGGGCACGTGCAGGCATGTCGAAAAAGCACATTAAGGTGTCCAGAAGCAGTTTGTGGTCTGCCTGGCCATGTTGTTTTGAGGGACCTCAGGGTGTTCCTTTAGTGTGTATGTTGATCGTCCCTCTTTTTCTTCCCCTGCCCCCACCTTTCTCTTTCACCCCATCCAGAATACATTCAGAAATATGCAACAGAGGAAGCGCTAAAAGAGCAGGAAGAAGGCACTGGGGACAGCTCTTCGGAGAGCTCCATGTCTGACTTTTCAGAGGACGAGGCCCAGGATATGGAGTTGTAGTAGAAGCAGCACCCTGCTTTTCAGAGAGACTGACTTCCTAACCACGCGCTGAGAAGCAGACTATAATATTCATATTTAAACAAAGCAATTTTTTATTACTAAACAAGGTTTTTATGAATAATAGCATTGAGATATATATACATATATATATATCACCCTTTAGATCTTGATTTCTTTTGGTCATTTCTCAGAGCCCAAAAGTGCATCGTAGCGCATTTCCCACATTCCACTTGGTAGCAATATGCAGCCCAGATGCATGCGAGGCATCCGTTTATAATTCCATTTGAGCAAGGGCAACTTGTGGGCTACTGAACTGTCAACCTAAAAAACAAAACACAAAAATACAGCTGCTTTGCTAGGGAGAGGGTCTGGATGTTCCCTTTTTTTTCCTCCCTGCCCCCCACTTTTATTATTATTATTATTATTATTATTAATGGTTCCAAAGATGGCAGGACACCCTCAGATGCAAAAGCCGAGCAGCGCTTGCAGAACGTCGGAGAGAAATATCGGGGGATAAACGCGAGAGGCAGTGAAGTCGGAAAGGTGCCCTTTCGATTCAGCTCGGCCGCTTTACACTTTAAACGGAGTTGCATTTTTAAGAAACGAAACACCGTCGCCAGAATACGCCGAGTTCTTCGAAGTGGTTCTGACAAAGGCGCCTTTCTTTGGCTTAAAGAACATTTTGCGCGGACTTCCTGCCCTGCCGCTAGAGACTGGCGATTGGTCCGGTTTGCTTGGGGGACCTTTTGAAAACCTGCGACTGGACAGTCAAAAGTCAACTTTACTGGTCTGGATCCCCGGTGTCCATCTGCCTCTGTTGCTGTTACTACTCTTAAGGGACAGAAAGCAAGCAGAGTCCAACTTTGGCTTAGCTTTCCTGGAGCGCGTCACACCCAATCCATTTTTGGCCCCGCTGTTAAAACCACTGGCAGTTGTGATTATTCCACTCATTGATGTCTCTTCAAGCACTGTGCCCATGACCTTCTCCGGAGAGGTCTTCTTACAAGTCGGATTTGTCAAGAGCGCTGCAAGCCCATGGACAGTTTCATTGCCCCCCACCCCACCCGAGTTGCCGCTGATCACGACCTCCATCGGTGGTCTCCCAAGTTTGCTAGTTCCTTCCTTCCTTTGCTCACTTGTGGCCCTTCTATAAAGCAGGCCAGACAATCTAGGAAAATCTAATATAATGGGCTTAGGAAGTGGGTCTGGTTTTTTGTTGTTTTGGAAGGGGAATTGATAATAAGAGTGCTGGTTTCAGAGATTTTCTTCCGAATTAGATTCTTCCTCCCTTTTCATTTCTTGGGCGTTTTTTGAACACACAAATGTTCCTTCTCTCTTCCCCTCCACCCTGTCCCCCCTCCCCCCAAAATGGAATGGTAAGAGAACCCCCCTCATACGTTGAATGCCTACCTGGGATGCTGATGTTACTTGAACATGGATAACGGCAAGGAAGACGCCCGGCAAAATGTGGATTTTGCAATCTGGACATTACCTCTGATGTATTTGTAAAGAGTTTTTTTTCCTTTTTCTTTTTGGACAGGATGTGGGGAGGGCAGTTTTGGTGCAATGTCTGTGGGTGGGGCGGGGTGGGGGCAGTAAACGGAATTTAAATTTGAGCAGAATTCTGAATATCAAGCTAAGCCCAGTCCGTTGTATTTCCTTCCCAGATTCCCCTGAAACGCCGTCAGAATTTTGCGGATTGTTCTGGGGTGCGAGGGGAAGACGCGTCGAGAGAGTACAATCTTAAAGCCTAATCAGTTTGCTTTCCCCCCACCCCTTTTGAAAAGATCTTATGTAAAGTAGAATTTAACTTTGGCATGATCATTTTCCTTTAATAAAGCAAAAGCATACCAAGAAGTTGAATTACGGGCATGAAGAAAAAAAACCAACAACAACCATGAACCTTTTATTTTCTTTCTTTCTTTCTAAATTAAAAAAAAAACAAAACAGTAATGTGGTTATAGTAGCTGAGCTGAAGTTCTCTCCTTTAAGCAAGTCTGGCTTGTTTGGGGGGGCAGGTGGGTTAGTATTAATATGGAACATGTAACTCTGTGCCATTTCCTTGACTCTGGAGGAACGTGGGGAGAGCTCTGTTACTGCTGCAGGGCTCCTGAGACCAGCCTTCACCAACCCCGTGCCTTCCAGAGGTCGATGGACTACAATTCCCATCAGCCCCCGCCAGCGTGCTGGCTGAGGCTCATGGGAGTTGTAGTCCCAGCAACCTGCGGAGGGCACAAAGTTGGCGAAGCTGGCCTTAGAGATGCCCTCTGCTTGTGTGGTGGCCTCTTAGGTGCTATTTAGGTATAGATTTTGAGTGCTGAGGTGGCAGTGGTGATGGTGGTACCAATTTAAACGAAATAAATTGTATTTTTTCAATATTGTATATACAAATATTAGTGTTCTAATTCCCTTTACTTTACGCAGGTAACTTTTTCCTTGGGGGGAAAAAAAAAAGAATCTCAATCCTGGTGCACAGTTTTTAACAACTCTGACGTACACAGCTCTTTTCTCCTAAGCAAACACCCGTTCTTGATTTCAACAGTCCTGGCTTTTAAATTGAACGCACGGAAGCGGTTCCAAACGCAGACATGGTCCATGTTAAATGGAATCCCACCCACCCCAAGAAAAGGCAGCACCGACTCTCCTCTATATCCCCTCCCAACATCCACACACTTTGCCCCTGGGGTGCAAAAGACCCATTTTCGCAATTCCTGTTTGATCGGACCCCTTGTTTGTGCGTTGCAGGTGCAAAGATCTCTTCTTCTGCATTTACTTTCCGGGTGTCAGGGAAGGCTGGCAAAACGCCCTTAGTGGAATGGGATCCACCTGGAAAGATGAATTTGTGAGGACCGACCTTATGAGTTAACTAGACCAGGCTCCCTTCTCCTCTGGTACCACTGATTTAAGCGCAGTTCCTTCTGTCCCCCTCTCTCTTTTCGGCCTGCCCAGATCCCCTTTGCTCGCAGAGCTGCTCCGCTCTCAGCCAGACCCAGATGGAAAGGCCACTTCCAGTCACCAGTCCCCAGTCCCCTTGCCGTCCCTTCCGAAACGCCCGCGTTCCTTTTGAAAACCACCTTTCAGGCTTCAGACCCAACTCCCAACGCAGCCGCCCCTGGGAAGCTGCAAAGCTGTGTGTGTTTGTTGTGAGTTGCCTTGTTAACATGAACACACTCTGATGGGATCTCAAAGTGCTTGCACCGGCTATTGCCCTTCTCCCTCCCCACCCGTAAAAGTCTGTTGTGCTTTTTGAGTGTTTCGGCACCGGTAGACAAAACCTCCCACATCGACTTTGGTGTTTGACCTGCTCCTCTTCCTCAAAATGCCTCTTAAATCACCCACAGAGACGTACTGCCGAAGCACAGTTTTTATCCCACTCTGCTCACCGTGCCGGTCTCCCAAGTCCACCTGTCAACCTTCTGTTAGTTGTTCTTGCTACACCATCTTGTGCTTGATATAAGAGAGAGGGGACGTGGGAAACAGAGGCAGAGAGCAGCATGGATCAGAGTGGCGCAGGGTTTTACCCAGGTGACGGCTGGTGGCGAAAGCAAATGGCCCTGGAGCTTTTCGTTGGCTAGGTCAGCTTGTAGAAAAACCCCAAAGCTCCCCGGCTTGTGTGGTTGGTTGATATTTTCCTACCTTTGGGGCAGCGGGTGGGAACTTCCACAAAGAAAAGGGGGTTCGTAGGGGAGGGGGTGAAGCTTTTATCCTCTTGGGGAAGGGTCCGTGCTAGCTAGATCTGGAACAGATAAAGTAGTTAAACGTGTGGAGTGTCCGAAGGCGACTCCTGTGATCTGAGCGTGCGCTGGTTTTATATAAATATATATATAATATTTTCTCGCTCGCTCGCTTCCTTTTGCTCGTCTGAGTTGCTGTGGCACCTTGGAGCCAGAAGTCTCTTGCCGCATGAGAAATGGCCATTTTCCTTCCCTCCTTTTTCTTTTACTGACTGTGTTTGGTACATATTGTGTGAATACTTGAAGAGGTAAGCTGGGCCTCCAGCCCCTTCCATTCGAGTCCTTGATTTTTTTCCCCTTCGGGGTTTTTTTTTTGGCTGGTTTGTTCCCACCCCCACCCCCCCGTTTTCATTTCCGCTTCCTCTCTTATACCCCCCGCCCCCCATCCTCTTTGCATTGTGATGATGTTAGTGGGCATGCCTGGCGCCACGGCAATCGCCTCTTCTAAGAATTATAACCTCTCAAAATAGTTGTGTATAATTAAAGAAACTGTAAACTTTTTTAAAAAATAAAATATGTATATACCTTGGCCCCTCGACTGGTAATTGCCCCAGGAGAGAGAGAGAGATATATAGTGGGGGTGTGGGTCACTGCTGCTGCTGCCGACGCTTCGTAGGGCTTTTAAAAATTTGGAATAAATTGCATCTCTCCCTCTCCCCCCCCCAACCACTTTCTGATTCTGTGGCACCTATTCTCTCCTAACTCGATATACAGTACTGATATACGCATCCCCTAAAATGAGGTCCCAATCGGTGGGTTGGGTGTACTTTTTGTGACAAATCCACATTTGCGCCAGCTTTGCCTGTGACCTTACAAAAGGAGGCAGGAGGGCAATGTGGAGGAAACGGTTTGGGGAAATGGGATGGTGAAGACGATGAATGGATTTTTGTATATTGATTCCCAAGTTGCCAGCACAGAACTTTCATTTCCCCCCACTGTTTTTGGGGGTTTTTTTCTTTTGAAGAATGTAGAATCCTAGAATTGCAGAGTTGAAAGAGGCTACAAGGTTCGCAGGAATCTTTTGCCCGACATGGGGTTTGATCCGACGTCCCTGAGATTAAGAGTCTCATGCTTTACAGACCGAACTATCCCAGCCCAATATGTAAGTGACCACTTCAAAAAAACAACAAATTGTTACTTGTTATGGTCACAGATGGGAACTGGCAGGGCGCAAGCTCAGGGGATGATGTGGGAAAATTGCAGTGCTGGAATTCTTAAGAGTTGAGCTAGCTCAATGCTCAACAAAATGATATCTCAAAATCATTGGAACAGCAGCTCGCGATCCGCTTTGCTAGCCTGGGCTGATGTGGGTTGTTGTCATCGTTGATCAACAAAAAAATTTGGTTTTTGCCATGGTAACTCAAAGCGACTTACATACACACGTTAAACCACCACAAAAAATATCTAAAAGACAATTTTTAAAACTGCATAAAAAAACATCCTGCCCATGCAAAAAGGCCTCAGTTAAAAGCCAAAAGGCCTGATGAATATAGTTTTTGCCTGGTGCCCAAGATATGCATTGATGGTGCCAGCCCAGTCTCCCTTGGGGAAGTCATTCCATAAGCTCGGAGCCACCACTGAGAAGGTCTGTTCGTGCCAGGTCACCACCTAGACCTCTCATGGAGGAGGACTCTGATGACAATGGGAGGATCTGGGTTGGTTCCTGTGTGGAGAGGCAGTCCCTGGGGTACAAGGATCCTGAGCCACATAGGACTTTATAGGTCCAAACCAGCATTTTGAACTGGGGCCGGAAATTCACTGGCAGCTAGTACAGCAGGACCAGGATTGGTTGCAGTCTAAAATAATCTGGATGGCATTCGGTTTGAATGACCATTTGAAACCACACCTGCCGTCCCTTCTGGTTGGTTTGCTTTTTCAAATACTCAGTCCTCCTGCCTTCACACTCCTTAGGCTCCGATCGCAGGAAACATGCACCTTCTTTCAAGAACAACTGTGTTTTCTGCAGAGACCTTTGCTTCCTACTGGAAGGGCAATGCGCTACCCTTCTCTGTTGTTTTTGGCTCTGCGTGCTTTCCTAGATCTTGCGCCACCTGCCTGAAGAGGCACGACCTCAGGAAGGAGCACAGGAAGATGACTTACATGTGATCAGGCTGCTTGTCCCATCTAGCCCCATGTTGTCTACTCTGTCTGCAGCAACTGTCCTGGGCTTCAGGAAGAAAGAAGTCTCTGCCATTGCCAGCTGCCTGAGAACTTGTGCTGAAAGTGAAGGGGTTGCTAAGTGGGATCTTCTGGGTGCCCAGAATGGGGAAACTCTGCCCCTGAAGGACCAGGTGTGCAGCCTGGGAGTCATTCTGGACTCACAGCTGTCCATGGAGGCGCAGGTCAGTTCTGTGTCCAGGGCAGCTGTCTACCAGCTCCATCTGGTACACAGGATGAGACCCTCCCTGCCCGCAGGCTGTCTCCCCAGAGTGGTGCATGCTCTGGTTATTTCCCACTTGGACTACTGCAATGCGCTCTATGTGGGGCTACCTTTGAAGGTGACTTGGAAACTACAACTAATCCAGAATGTGGCAGCTAGACTGGTGACTGGGAGCGGCCGCCAAGACCACATAACACCGGTCCTGAAAGACCTACATTGGCTCCCAGGACGTTTCCAAGCACAATTCAAAGTGTTGGTGCTGACCTTTAAAGCCCTAAACAGCCTTGGCCCAGTATACCTGAAGGAGCGTCTCCACCCCCATCATTCTGCCCGGACACTGGGGTCCTCCAAGGGCCTTCTGGCGGTTCCCTCCCTGTGAGAATTGAGGTTGCAGGGAACCAGGCAGAGGGCCTTCTCGGTGGTGGCACCCGCCCTGTGGAACACCCTCCCATCAGACGTCAAGGAAATAAACAACTATCTGACTTTTAGAAGACATCTGAAGGTGGCCTGTTTAGGGAAGTTTTTAATGTCTGATGTTTTATTGTATTTTTAATATTTTGTTGGAAGCTGCCCAGAGTGGCTGGGGAAACCCAGCCAGATGGGCGGGATATAAATAAAATTATTATTACTATTATTATTATTATTTATTATTAAAGACAAGGCTTCTAAATCTTGCCATTTGGCATTAGCGGAGCCCTGAGATGGCTGAATTGTAGTCTCTCTACATCAGGAGAGTCACAGCTCCCATAATCATTCACCATGCTACCCGGGGCTGATGGGACTCTCAACTCTCAAGAACATCTGGAGGACCACAGATGAGTCACCCTTACAGGTCAGGATCTTAAAAGGTGTCAGGGGGAGGCAGGGCCAGATTTCGGTTTAATGAGGCCCTCAGCTCCTGAAGGTAATGGGGCCCTTGATATGTCCAGCTGCCCTTCGTCAACAACAAATTGCCGCTATTTTTTATGTTGAATATATGCTATATAGTAATTTATGGACCTAATAGGTATCTCAAGCCATTTGCACATAACAAAATACGTATTTTATCATAAGATTCATATTTTATGTAGGCACCCTATATATAGAAATGAGCAAACCAGTGATAGTTTAGGGAGCAGGCTAGCAGGCGGGGCCCATGACTTACATCATAGGAGCTTACACAACACAAAACACGGTTGCTGTATGTAGGTTTTATTTTATTTGTTTTTATCGAGAAGCCAAGTTACAGGGAACCAGGCAGAGGGCCTTCTCGGTGGTGGCACCCGCCCTGTGGAACGTCCTCCCACCAGATGTCAAAGAGAACAACAACTACCAGACTTTTAGAAGACATCTGAAGGCAGCCCTGTTTAGGGAAGCTTTTAATGTTTAATAGGTTATTGTATTTTAATGTTCTGTTGGAAGCCGCCCAGAGAGGCTGGGGAAACCCAGTCAGATGGGTGGGGTATAAATAAATTATTATTATTATTATTATTATTATTATTATTATTATTATTTGGGAAATGTACATCCCGTTTTCCCCCCTTTAAATTTTTTGAGGGCCCCCAAGAGAGGGGGCCCCTAAGCTATAGCTTGTTTAGCTTATACGTAAATCCGTCACTGGAGTCAGGGAGAGTCACCCAATTGGGAGAGAGAAGTCCAGCATGTTTCAGGACAGAGTTGTTGGACTTTACAAGGAAGCTGTGTGTGTTACCGATCTTTGAACTTGCTTGACCAAGCGAGGTGGAAAGACATTTACAGCGGAAGGCAGAGAGTGGTTACATGACATTTAACTTCTCAATCTTCCTTCTTTAGAATCATAATAGTTGGAAGGTAATCTGAGGGTTGTCTAGTTCAGCTCCTTGCAATGCAGGAATATGCAGCTGTTTCATATGGGGATCAAACCTGCAACCTTGGCATTTATCAGCATGCTAGGGATGCGGGTGGCGCTGTGGGTTAAACCACAGAGCCTAGGACTTGCCGATCAGAAGGTCGGCAGTTCGAATCCCCGCGACGGAGTGAGCTCCTGTTGCTCGGTCCCTGCTCCTGCCCACCTAGCAGTTCGAAAGCACGCCAGTGCAAGTAGATAAATAGGTACCACTCTGACGGGAAGGTCAACGGCGTTTCCGTGCGCTGCTCTGGTTCGCCAGTATCGGCTTAGTCCTGCTGGCCACATGACCCGGAAGCTGTACGCCGGCTCCCTCGGCCAGTAAAGCGAGATGAGCGCCGCAACCCCAGAGTTGGTCACGACTGGACCTAATGGTCAGGGGTCCCTTTACCTTTTATCTATGTAAGAAGCACGAGTGTCTTAAATCCCTAACCTGGAGCAGGCACAAATGAGGGTGGTTTGCTGCCAAATCTTCAAGCAGAAACTATCAAAAGAGCAGACTGAAACGCAGCAACAAATAGACCAGCTCAAGGGGGGGGAATTAAAGACCTTTGCCTGGTGCTGTAACAACATTGGCGTGGGCACCAGGTGAGCCTCCCAGGGGGAGGTAAAACTCCTAAATGTGGGGGGGGGGTGAGTTGCACCTCATTTTCATTTTATTTCCTCCTTTTGTCAAATCTATACACTGCGTGGAAACCCTCAAAGCAGTTTGCAAAAGGAAGAAAGCAATTTATCAGCCAAAACGGCTAAAGCATTCCAAAAATTCAAATCGGCAATAAACTGAAAACAGATTAAAGCACACATCAGTGTTCTCAATGTCAGGGAAGGTTTGTCCAAGCAAAGATGTTTTAGCAGCTGTTGAAAAGGTAAAGGTAAAGGGACCCCTGACTATTAGGTCCGGTCGTGGCTGACTCTGGGGTTGTGGCGCAAATCTCACTTTACTGGCCGAGGGAGCCGGCGTACATGTGGCCAGCATGACTAAGCCGCTTCTGGCGAACCAGAGCAGTGCACGGAAACGCCATTTACCTTCCCACCAGAGTGGTACCTATTTATCTACTTGCACTAGTGTGCTTTTGAACTGCTAGGTTGGCAGGAGCAGGGACCGAGCAACGGGAGCTCACCCCGTCGCGGGGATTCGAACCACCGACCTTCTGATCGGCAAGCCTTAGGCTCTGTGGTTTAACCCACAGCCGAGCTGTTGAAAAGAGTATACAGCAAAGGACCGCCGTAGCTCAGTGGCAAGAGTGTATGCCTTGCAAGCAGAACATCCCAGGTTTCTGGCATCTGTTGGTTTCTGCTTTCCTTCACTGTGCAGCGAAAGGGCTTGTCACGAGACAGGTGTTTACATTCCACAGTCTGTACTGTTGGAGTTTCTCACGGGAAAGGGAGACTGGATGTGACGTACACTGGTTTCCTGTTTTTCACTGTGTGATTCTCTCCGAGCTGTCGAGGAGAGAGGATGCATTTTTCTGCTCCGGCAGAGGCAAGATGTCTTTCTGTAATATAACAGCTTTGAACTATAAATAAAGCAATTTAGAGTATGCAGCACGTACTCCTCATCCTTCCGCTGGGCACGGGACTCTGCTTTAAATCAACACGTGGTTATGGGCTCCAGAAGTCGAATCGGAGTGCCGGCAAAGGATCGGAATGCAGAGGGACAGATCGGAACGGAATCTGCTCTGCGCGTAGAGGTGATTGATGAGGTATGTGCTACTGCTCCGGGCAGCCTGCCAGCTTCTAGTTAATGGCTTTATGGCTGGACTTTGAACTTTCAAAGCCGTTTTGCCGGGAATAGGCAAAAGGCTCCCAGGCACAAGTCACTATGCTGGGGAAATCGAAAGTAACTTTTAAGTGCGCTTTTGGAATAAAGCAGCTGCAGCAGTGACGCAGCAAGATTTAAAGCAGCATATATGACGCTGAAGGCTAATGCCAGAGTCATGATAGCCCTTCAGGATGCTTGTGGGATTCCTAAGCTCAACAAGAAAAATTATGCCGACTGGGTTCTGTATGCAGAGGCAATTCTGCGGAAAGAGGGTTTGTTTGAGGTGATTACAGAAACCCCCCCAGTTCCAGTTACAGATGCATGGGAAGCTAAGGATTCCAAAGCAAGGGGAACTCTTACATTGATAGTATCCCCAGAAGAGCTCTGTCTATTGCGTGATAAGACCTCAGCCAGAGAAATTTGGGACTCTTTGAGAGAGGCTCACTTAAGGACAGAAGCTGGATCCACTATGTTTTACTTTAACAAGCTGCATAATATGGCTCTTGCTGAAGGTGGAGATGTGCGTTTACATCTGATGGAGATGCAAAATCTGAGACATGAGCTGCAACAGAGAGGACTCAACTTTCCAGAGGCTGTGTATTCTTTCATGATACTACAATCTTTGGGTTCAGGTTGGGAGTCTGTTGCAACCCAGATTGCTGTGCAACCAACTGCTCAGCTGACAGTGGACTTTGTTACTGCCGTGATTCAAAATGAAGCAGATCGCCGGGGTGCTAGCTGCATGGGCAAGGGGGAGTCTTCACAGACGTCATCCCATAGTGCAGTGGAACCACCAGATGGCGCCAAAGCTTTGAAGGCAGTGAAATGCTACTCGTGTGGACGTCTAGGCCATATGAAGAGGGAATGCAGATATCCCAGGGCCAAGACAGAACAGCGCAGCGAAAGCTCATCGCGCGGAAAAGGCCGAGGCAAAGGCAAAGGTCCGGTGTCTAAGACAACGCAGCACAAGGCTATGGTTTCACGCTTCACTCCAAAGGTTGCAGAGGTCCAGAAGACGTCTAGATCTTTCTTCGTTGTTGATTCAGCGGCGACCCACCACATGTGCAACGATAAGAGACTGTTTGTGTCTTTTACACCGCAGGAAGGTGCGATTCACCAGGCGGATGACCACACTATTCCCAGTAAAGGCTACGGAACTGTTGTTCTTCACAGTTTGGACTTATCGATACAGAATGTGCTTTACGTGCCAGACGCCAAACATAATCTGCTCAGCGTTGGACAGCTGAATGAGCGGAACATTGACGTTTCCTTCAAGAACAGGAAGTGCATCATCACAAAGAAAAATGATTATGTATTGCATGCAGAATATGTTGATCGTTTGTTTGTTTTGTATTATGATGATGTTGAAAAGGATGACACTTGTTGCATTGCAGGTTCTAACAAAAGTTTGCATGCAGAATGTATTCACGATTTTCATAGAAAATTTGGTCATTTGCATTTTGAGGCAGTATCTAAAATGCCTGCCTTGGTTGAAGGTATGACTATTAAACCCTGCAGGTACCACATGAAGTGCAAAGCATGCGCAGCAAACAAGGTGAAAATGGCTGCGAAAGGTAAGGTGTCTAGTAGGCAAGCTACAGAACCATACCAGGTTGTTCATGCTGATTTAGTTGGACCACTAGCGCCCTCTTTGGGTGGAAATAGGTACTTCATGGTTCTCATTGATGCATTTTCTAGATATATTTTTGTGTACAATCTCAAGCAGAAATCAGAGGCTTTTCCTAGGTTCAAGGAATTCTGTGCTTGGTTGGAAAATGTGCATGGTAAGAAGATAAAGACTCTTTTCAGTGATCGCGGGGGAGAATTCACTTCTCAGCAGTTTGAAGCTTTTCTGACTGAGAAAGGAATTCAACACGATTTGTCTAGTCCTCGCTCGCCATGGCAGAATGGACTTGCGGAACGGGCAAATCAGACATTGCTTCAAGGGTTAAAAACCTTGCTGCATGATGCCAATCTTCCAGAGAGTTATTGGGCCGAATCTCTCTCGTGTTTTGTTTACAGTTACAATCGCAGGTTATCTTCAGCGATTGGTTGTACCCCCTATGAGAAGATGTTTGGCAAGAAGCCATACATCAAACACATGAAGATTTTTGGTTCTGACATGTGGGTTCGCTCACCACAAAACTCCAAGTTAGACAAGCGTGGATTGCATGGTATCTTTCTAGGTTATCAGAAAGGGTCTTACAGAATAATGATGACTGACTCTAAGACAATTAAGCTCACGAGAAGTGTTGAGTACAATGCAAAGTGGGGGGAGAATGTGGGAATTTTCCAATGTTATCCTGATGACGGTGATGAGACTGAGGATAGTCAAAAGCAACCACAACAACCCACACCCACTGATGAAGGTTCTGAGTCTGAATCTGAAACTGAATCGGGTGATTCAGAGGATTTCAAGAGTGCGAAAGCCTCTATGCGACCCTCTGAAAGCTCTGATCAAGAATTGGAGGAACCATTGTTCACAGTAGGTCGTTTTTCTCCTAAGAAGGAAGAGGAGAGTGTTGAAGACTTAAGGCTAATTCGTAGGTCACAGAGAGCCACAAAAGGCAGACCTCCAAAGAGATTTGCTGATGAGTTTGCTACGATAGCAGTAACAGCTGTTAAAAGCTCCAAGAAGGTATTTGAACCTTCAAGTTTCCAAGAAATCCAGGGTTTGGATTCAAAGGAAGCTGAGCCATGGTTAAATGCCATGAAGGCTGAGCTTGATTCCTTAGAAAGGAACAAAACATGGGAGCTAGTTCCAGTAGTTCCAGGAATGAAACTGCTTGGAAGCAAATGGGTCTTCAAAGCGAAGACAGATCAAAATGGCAAGATAGTCAGACACAAAGCCAGATTGGTAGCCAGAGGTTTTGCACAGGTACCAGGTGAAGACTATCACGAGACCTATTCACCCACAGTGAGATATGAAAGCATTAGGCTTATGCTCAAGCTAGCTGCAGAGGAAAATCTACACATTAGTCACCATGATATTAATACAGCTTTTCTGTACGGATCTCTAGATGAATCACTTTATATGCTTCCACCTGATGGCGTACAGGTAAAACAGGGATTTGTTTGTGCTCTGAAGAAATCCCTTTATGGTCTCAAACAAAGTGCACGGTGTTGGCACACAAAACTCACTGAAGTATTGTTTTCTCTAGGTTTTCAGCAAGGGAAAGCTGATCCATGTGTATTTGTCAAAGAGGAGGGGCAAAAGAAACTGTACTGTTTGTTTTATGTTGATGATTTATTATTCTTTTGGAAAGATGTCGCAATGTACAATAACGCCCTAGCTCAACTGAAAGAGCACTTTGACATGAAAGATCTTGGTGAGGTAAACAACTACCTATCTCTGGAAATAGAGAGAGATCAAGATGGTAACATTCTAGTACACCAGTCACGGAAAATTGCTGATGTGTTAAGCAAACTAAATCTGATGGATGCTAACCCTGTAGACACACCGATGACAACAGGTTATCAGGTAGATGACACTGAAGAAGCATTTTCTGACACTACACTGTACAGAAGTGTGCTAGGCAAGCTAAACTTCATTGCCAGATGTTCAAGACCAGACATTGCTGTTAGCTGTAATTTGCTAAGCAGACAAGTCAACAATCCTAGTGTCAAGGATTGGAAAGCTCTGAAACGCATAGCGCGGTATTTGAAAGGCACTATGCATTACAGACTGAGATTTAACAATCAGAAGTCTGGTGGTCTTGAGATGTTTGCAGATGCAAGTTTTGGAAGTGACACTACAGACAGGAAAAGTACGTCTGGAGTTTGCTACATGTACAATCAGAGTCTGTTTGATTGGTCATGCAAGAAGCAAACAACAGTTAGCTTAAGTACTTGTGAAGCCGAACTGAATGCACTGTCTTATTCACTTAAGGATTGTGAATGGTTAGTACAATTGTGCAAAGATATGAAAATTCCTGTCAAATGTCCAATCCAGGTTTACCAGGACAACAAAGCATGTTTGGCTTTGCTGAAGTCTGAAGGTTGTAAGCAAAGCACAAAGCACTTGCAATTAAAGTTGCAGCATGCTAGGGAATGTATTCAGAAGGGACTCGTAACGGTGTCCTATATGCCAGGTAATGAAATTCCTGCTGATGTATTGTCCAAGATTGTATCAAGGGATCAACACTGTACCTATGTGCAGAAGTTGGGTTTGTACTGATATTGTACGAACACGCTGCCCAGTGATGTTCACAGAAAGGGGGAGGATGTTGGTTTCTGCTTTCCTTCACTGTGCAGCGAAAGGGCTTGTCACGAGACAGGTGTTTACATTCCACAGTCTGTACTGTTGGAGTTTCTCACGGGAAAGGGAGACTGGATGTGACGTACACTGGTTTCCTGTTTTTCACTGTGTGATTCTCTCCGAGCTGTCGAGGAGAGAGGATGCATTTTTCTGCTCCGGCAGAGGCAAGATGTCTTTCTGTAATATAACAGCTTTGAACTATAAATAAAGCAATTTAGAGTATGCAGCACGTACTCCTCATCCTTCCGCTGGGCACGGGACTCTGCTTTAAATCAACAGCATCTCCAGGTCAGGGAACCCTACCCCGGACCCCTGGAGAGCTGCCAGTCAGTGTAGGCAGCCCTGGGCAAGATGGACCAATGGTCTGACTCCGTATAAGGCAGCTTTCCTATGTTGCTGCCTTATACAGACAGATTTCTTGGGGCGTGCAGATCCTTGGAAGCAATTGCTTCTCACCACCACAAGGTGCCGCTCTTTCCCCACTGCAGTCTTCGCTGCCAGCTGACCAATTAGGTTGTCAACATCTGGAAGATTTAAAGCTTGCAGGAGTGCGTTAAAAACAACAACCAAGAACCCTGAAGTCTGCCAAACAGAGCGTGGTACACAATGTGGGAGAGACTGTGGCCCGACTGGTTATTGACGTGGCCTGGAGAGGGGGGTGTCCGGGTTGGCAGAAACTAGGGAGGGTCCCAAAGGCTGCATGAAGTTTGGACTGGGCTGCCAGGCCTGAGGTTCCCCACCCTGGACGACATGGGTCCCTTGGGCATCCCTCGGAGGCTCCTGTGCCCTCCGGGGGGGGGGGCAGTCTTCCAGTCAGCCGATAGATGGTGCTCATACTCCACCTGTGCCCAGATCTCAGGTAAAATGTGTGTTTCGTTCATCAAAAAAACCGAAAAGGAAAATGTTTGTTTTCTAGTGTGAATGAACACCAGAATTCTTATGGGTCCCCCTCTACACACACACACACACACACGGCTCCCATTGCAAGTGAAAATGAACCAAAGTGTGTTCAAGAACATTTGTGGTCTGTATTATTCACTACAATGCTGGATTTACATATAAGCTAAAACAAGCTATAGCTTAGCGCCCCACTCTCCTGGGGGGGGGGGGGATTAGAGGGGGAAAAACTGGATGTACATTTCCAAAACATAAACAACAAATAAATATTACAGTGGTACCTTGGGTTAAGAACTGAATTCGTTCTGGAGGTCCATTCTTAACCTGAAACTGTTCTTAACCTGAGGTACCACTTTAGCTAATGGGGCCTCCCGCTGCCACCGCTCAATTTCTGTTATCCTGAAGCAAAGTTCTTAACCCGAGGTACTATTTCTGGGTTAGTGGAGTCTGTAACCTGAAGCGTCTGTAACCCGAGGTACCACTGTACTTTGATAAAATACATATTTTATGTGCAAAAGGCTTTAGATACCTATTAGGTCCATAAATTACCATACAGTATATATACAACACAAAAAAACAGCGACAATTTGTTGTTGACAAAGGACAGCTGGACATAGAAAGGGCCCCATTACCTTCAGCAGCTGAGGGCCTCATTAAACTGAAACCTGGCCCGGATTCACTGTCATAGTTACAGAAGTGGGACAATTCGGGGACATCCGTCTCCTCGAGGACTTTTGCTCCTGACCTCTAAAGGGAAGACTTCCTTTTGGTTCTAACCCTTCAGGTCTGGACAGAGGCGATGGTTTCTTCTTTCACTACGAATGGTCATTTCTTTAGCATCGCTGAGATAATGATGGCAGAACTCTGCACAATTTCAGTGAGGGGAAAGACGCACGTCTTAAGCCTAGCTGTCAAGCGTCCCTTATTTGGCGGGACGGTCCCTTATTCCAGCGCCATGCCCCGCTGCTGTCCCTTATTGATGATGTCTCTTAAATAAGCTACTTTCTATGTCCAGCTTGCTTTATCAACAACAAATTGTTGCTTTTTTTGTGTTGAATATATGCTATATGGTAATTTATGGACCTAATAGGTATCTAAAGCCCTTTGCACACAACAAAATATGTATTTTATAAAAGTAATTGTTGATCCCTTATTTTGGCTGCTGGTCCCTTATTTTCAAATCTGTAAGTGGACAGCTATGGTCTGAAGAGCAGAAGAATGAATCCTTCTGGATCAAGCCGTCTGCCCACCTAAGTCCAGCATCCTGCTCTTGTGAGGGCCAACTCGATCCAACAAGCAGGATTCGAACGCAGGAGCGGAAGTGAGTTCCACAGTTTAACTTTGTGCTGCAGTTTTGCGTTCCCTGTCCCCCACCCACCTAATTGCCCTAATTCCTGGTTGCATAAGAGATGGGGGCCGTGTGTGTGTGTGTGTTGTTGAGCTTAACCAGCTTCCTTTGACAGGCCTGTCTCCTAATGAGCAGCGGGAAGCCAGCAGGCGGCTTAGAGGCTTATCAGGGTGACGACAGGTTGCCTTGGCTGGGTCACGGATCCTGAGAGGGAAGGAGAGGTGGGTGGTGGGGTTAGGAGGGGGGGTGGAATAGAGAAGTGGGGCAATTCGTCCTGGCAAAACGGAGCCCTCCCCTCCTGTTTGGAGCTGCCCAGAGTGGCTGGGGAAACCCAGCCAGATGGGCGGGGTATAAATAATAAAATTATTATTATAAATTATTATTACTGTATTTTTCGCTCCATAAGACGCACCTGACCATAAGACGCACCTAGTTTTTAGAGGAGGAAAACAAGAAAAAAAATATATTCTGAACGAAACAGTGGATGTATGATTTTTGTGGTTCATGCTGTGGCCACAGACATGTGATTTGACGGTGAGTTTGGGGTAGCCCAATGCAAAAATCCTGAGGATCCATGTGGATCTGTGCTTTGTAACCACGTTTTTGCGCCATTGTGGCCCCACAAAACAGTGGATGCGTGGTTTTTTTGGTGCAGGCTGTAGCCATGGACATGCTATGTGAGCTGACGGTGAATTTGGGTGACCCAATGCAAAAATCCTGAGGATCCATGGGCTTTTTCCTCCCCACTCCCAGGGAGCCTCCTTTATCGCTAGAGTCCCTTATCTCCCTCCTGATTGCTTGCCGATCAGCTGCTCAGCGGCTTTGTTTCAACACCCCCTTCCCTCTTTCTAAACAAAAAAAGCATGATCTGCTTTTTGCCCCTGGGCAATTCGGCTCCAGGAACCATGCGTTCGCTCCATAAGATGCACAGACATTTCCCCTTACTTTTTAGGAGGAAAAAAGTGTGCCTTATGGAGCGAAAAATACGGTATTATCTGGGACCTTTTACCAGGAAGCCCATCAGCTGAGGGCTGCACGATCATTCATTTGATCAGCTGAGGAGGCCAAAACTTCCACACAGACCCCCACAAGCAGGCGATTGTATTCTTGTATGCTGCTTAGATTTCCTGCAAACCGCTTAGAGGTTTCTACTACCAGGGGCGTAGTGGTCTGGGGTCTCAAGAAGGGGTCCTGCAAGGTCTCCAGCCTCCGAGTTGACTGATTAGTATGAATGGAGAGCTTTTTTGAAATTATTTTTTACCCACCTGATGCTCCAAAAGAAAACTGAATACTCCAGGCATTTTGCTTTGAAGGGAGCGGTGAGCAAGTTCTCTGGCATGCAACGGAACGTCACGGAAAGTGCAACCCAAGTCACTTTAAGAAAGGAGATATTGGTGCACTCCTAAAAAAGGGGGGGTATTTATTTATTTATCTAGCTCTTCTTCCTTTTACTTACCTGCATGGAAAACCAAGTAACGTTTCCCATCATCTCGATTCTTACGCAGTGCTCACTGTTGGCTTGCCTTTTTGGATGTTCCGAGAGTGAAAAATAAATGTTTTTACCCATGCTATCTCTTGGATAATTCCAAGATTCCCTCGGAAGGCGGTGGAATCTACCTCCTTGGAAGTTTATAAACAGAGATTGGGTGGCCGTCTGTCAGGGTTACTATTTCCAGGGAGATCTTTAGCATATGCGCCGCTGGGGTGCAAAGATCTGCCCAGCACCCCCAAATTTAGTTTAGCCCCCAAATTAACTTTTATTATGCTTATGTCAGACACCACGCTTACGCCTTATCTCTTGTTTACGAAAGAAGGGAGGAAAAAGAAACTTTTTTATTTGCTCATTTATTTACAATACAGTGGTACCTTGGTTTACAACCATAATCCGTTCCGGAGGTCCGGTTGTAAACCAAAACAGGTTGTAACCCAAGGCGCGCTTTCACCAATGGGGCTTCCCCCCAAAAATGGGTTGTAATAATTTAAAAAATGGGTTGTAATCCAAAAAAGGGGACATGCACTTCTGGGTTTGACTTGGTTGTAATCCAAAGTGGTTGTAAAGCAAGGTACCACTGTACACTTATACTTGTTGAGTCTGACAAGTGCCACCATTGTGCATGACAAGCGCCGCTGCTGGCGCGACACATCTTTGGTAAATGAGCACACAAAGTCAAAAGTCCTTTAGTGAAACAGTAGGTATACATTTCGATAATACCTAGGTATATATGTATTTTGTTTTTCTAGCTTGATCAAAATTATTTATTATTTCATAACAGGAAGATGGTTAAGAGCTTAGGCGGCTTCAGCAGCAGGCGCCTGGCGCCCCCCAGAATTCGGCACCCGGGTGCCCCACACCCCTAGCACCCCGGGTAAAGACGGCCCTGATTGTTTCTTGCATTGAAGGGGATTCGACTAGATGACCATGGTCCCTTCCAACTCTACGATTCTATGATGCAATTTACTACTACTGTTATTTGCTCTGGGCGGGGCTGCCCTTGAAGCTGACCCGGAAACTCCAGCGGGTGCAGAATGCTGCAGCGATGCTCCTCACGGGGTCCCTGCCATGGGAGCATATTCACCCAGTGCTTTACCTGCACTGGATCCTGGTGGAGTACAGGGTCAGATTTAAGGTGCTGCTTTTGACCTTTAAAGCCCTTCATGGCCTAGGACCCTCATACCTATGGGACTGCCTCTCCCGGTATGCCCCACGGAGGACCTTAAGGTCCATAAATAGCAACACCCTAGTGGTCCCGGGCCCTAAGGAAGTTAGATTAGCCTCAACCAGAGCCAGGGCCTTTTCAGCACTGGCCCCGACTTGGTGGAACGCTCTGTCTCATGAGACCAGGGCCCTGCGGGATCTGATTTCTTTCCGCAGGGCCTGTAAGACAGAGTTGTTCCGCCTGGCCTTCGGCTTGGAATCAACTTGATCCCCTCCCCCTCTTTCTTTTTTCCTTTCTCCTTCTGTGATGGAACTCGTATTTGGGGACTTCCCTGGCTTTTTTCTGGCCCATGTAAGACCAGTCTGGATAGTTGGCCTTGGTGAAGACTTGACATTTTTATCCCCCAAAAAGTTTTTGATTGAGTTCCACTGAAATGAGGCTGCATTTTAATGTTTTAATGTTGTATTTTAATTTTGTTTTTTTTAAGCTGTATTCTAATCAATTGTTTTTATATTTGGTGTTAGCCGCCCTGAGCCCAGTTTTGGCTGGGGAGGGCGGGGTATAAAGAAAATTATTATTATTATTATTATTATTATTATTATTATTATTATTACTATTACTATTACTATTATTATTATATTATATTATATTATATTATATATACTATTACTATTGTTATTGTTATTGTTATTGTTATTATATTTCAGGCAGCAGGATCCAGGTTATGCAAGGAAAAGAGAAATCTCAATCCCTTTGCATCACCTGCAGGGATTTTATTCCATCTGCTTCCAGCAAACACACAATAGCAGCCATTGTGGCATTTGGCAAATTTACTGTATGGAATTCGGACTCTGGAAAATTTTATTCTTTGAGGACATAACGATGTGCCTTGTATGAACTGTTCAACAGTGAAATGGGCTCCCGGAAGGTAGTGGACTGCCTTCCTTGGAGGTTTCTAAACAGAGATTGGAGGGCTACCTGTCAGGGGTGCTGTAGCTTCAATTCCTGCATTGCCCGGGGTTGGACTAGATGACCGCTGGGTCCCTCCAGGCAGTCCTATGATTCTAAGGGGGTACGACTCTGCCCCTGCTGCCGCAGGCCGCTGGCACGCCAGTCCCGCCTGTTAACACTCGCCTTGGATCAAAACCAGCCAGGAAACTGAGACCTGCCATGACACCCGAGCCGGTCCCTGAGCCACGAGTTCGGGTTACGTCTTCTAAGCTTTCCGCCAGCTGGAAAAAAAAGGCTGTCAGAGCTGGGCCAGATCAGTTGCTGTTATTAATGCATGATGTTCTGATGGAGGGGAGGCGGTCGAGAAGAGGGGGGTGGAAACTGGAAAAAAAAGAAAAAAACCAAAAAGAAGGGGAAGGTTGGAAACCAGTTGCATCGTTCAGCCTAGTGTTGGAAGAAACATGCGTATGGCGGAGCTGAGAGGGTCCCTGATGGATGGGGGAACATTATGCAAGCATCTCCTCTGCTGCCCCCAAAAGCAATTCCACCAGAAATTCAGCTTCTGCAATCGGAATAAATGATGCGCCGGAAGCAAACATAACACTTCAAGATGTTGGCTGGTTTGCAAAAAAATAAAAATGGATATATTACCAGCATAATTGGGGGGGGGGCGCGGAATAATATTGCTCATCAAGTGCAAGTAGATAAATAGGTACCGCTCCGGCGGGAAGGTAAAGGGCGTTTCAGTGCGCTGCTCTGGTTCGCCAGAAGCGGCTTAGTCCTGCTGGCCACATGACCCGGAAGCTGTATGCCGGCTCCCTCGGCCAGTAAAGCGAGATGAGATGCGCAACCCCAGAGTCGGCCACAACTGGACCTAATGGTCAGGGGTCCCTTTACCTTTACCTTTGCCCCTCCTCCTTGAATCCCCACAACAAGCCTCTTGCCCTGCAACTCAGGCAGCAAAAGGTTTTGGGCCAGCCCTGCTTAATATCGGGCTGCCAACTTGAATAAAATATTGGGGGTCTAGGTAAGCTCCACCCCGCATAACTGATCACAAGATGTGTCATGCACACACCATTTGAACGGCAGTGCCCATTCGCTTTGGAGGGGCCCTGGCCCCCTCAAATATTACCGTATTTTTCGCTCCATAAGATGCACCTGGCCATAAGACGCATCTAGTTTTTAGAGGAGGAAAACGGGGGGGGGGGGGGATTCTGAACGAAACAGTGGATGTATGATTTTTGTGGTTCATGCTGTGGCCACAGACACGTGATTTGACGGTGAGTTTGGGGTGACCCAATGCAAAAATTCTGAGGATCCATGTGGATCCATGCTTTGTAACCACGTTTTTGCGCCACGAAACAGTGGATGCGCGTGTTTTTTGGTGCAGGCTATAGCCATGGACATGCTATGTGATCTGATGGTGAATTTGGGGTGACCCAATGCAAAAATCCTGAGGATCCATGTGCCTTTACCTACCCCCTCCCAGGCAGCCTCCTTTATCGCTAGAGTCCCTTATTTCCCTCCTGATTGCTTGCTGATCAGCGGCTTCGTTTCAACACCCCCTTCCCTCTTTCTAAAAAAAAAAAAAAAAAAGCACGATCTGCTTTTCACCCCTGGGCAATTCAGCTCCAGGGACCACACATTCGCTCCGTAAGACGCACAGACATTTTCCCTTACTTTTTAGGAGGAAAAAAGTGCGTCTTATGGAGCAAAAAATACGGTATATTTGGGGACCAAGGGCCCTCAGGTTTTGGCTCCTCCTGTGCTTAGTATAATCATAATTTAGCATCTCTTGGGTTGATGCACAGAGACATCTCTGCATTTCGGAGTGGGGATTTTATAGAAGGAATGAACATGGAGGAGGGAGAGCTATCAATGGCTGCTCAATGGAGGCAGCGATGCTTCTGAATCTGGAAACCGCAGGAGAGGAGAGTTCTGCTCTGGTGCTCGGATCCTGTTTGCGGTTTCTCAGGGCTATCTGGTGGGCCTCTGTGAGAACAGGGTGCTAACAGATGGTACTGAACACCAGTGAAGTTAGCAAAAATATATCATACTCATGATAATAAATGCTGGAAATGTAAGGAAAAAGAAGGAACTTTTACCACATGTGGTGGACGTGCCCCAAGGTTGAAGACTTCTGGGAAAGGATTTATAATGAACTGAAAAAAGTGTTGAAAAACACATTTATTAAGAAACAAGAAGCGTCTTTACTTGGTATAGTGGGGGGTGAAATCCCCAAAAAGGATGTTACTTTTTTCCTGTATGCCACAACAGCTGTGATAATATTACTAGTGAAGAATTGGAAGAAACAAGATTTACCAACTATCGAAGAACGGCAGATGAAGATGATGGACTATATGGAACTGACTGGGGGACTCCGAGACCAGAGAGAAGAGACGGTGGAAGAAGATTGGAAGAAGTTTAAAGAATATTTGAAAAAATATGTTAATATTTAAATCTTAGAATAGCTCTGGAAGTGGATATAGGCTGTAGGGTTAGAAGATAGTGTATTTTAAAACAGTATTATTTGTAAGTGATAAAATGTGAAGAGTTTTATGGTAAAAGTAAGCGTGACAAAAAAAAAGGCTAGAAATTATGATATATGTAAACTGCTAAAGATGAGATAAAATGAAAATCAGATAGGAGGGACTTGGGGAAGCTCACCTAAGAATTTGTATTGTTTGTTTTTCTGTTTGTGTTGTTTAGTTGTGTTATAAAATGAATAAAAAATTGGGGGGGGAGAACAGGGTGCTGGACTAAATGGGCCGTTGGCCTGATCCTGCAAGCCTCTTACGTTCTTAGAATCATAGAATCATAGAATCATAGAATCATCGAGTTGGAAGAGACCACAAGGGCCATCGAGTCCAACCCCCTGCCAAGAAGGAAACACCATCAGAGCACTCCTGACATATGGTTGTCAAGCCTCTGCTTAAAGACCTCCAAAGAAGGAGACTCCACCACACTCCTTGGCAGCAAATTCCACTGTCGAACAGCTCTTACTGTCAGGAAGTTCTTCCTAATGTTTAGGTGGAATCTTCTTTCTTGTAGTTTGGTGGAATCTTCTTTCTTGTAGTTTCTTAGCTTGCCCATCCATCCTCCGTTGCCAGCAGAGACCATCTCTCATTCCCTGGCCTGTGCGATATGATAGCCTTGCGGTCGTGAAATATTGATGGCGGCTCCGTTGCACAGAGAGGGAATGAAGTCACTGCCTTGAGGAGGCAAGGGAAATGGGGAGAGGAAGGGGAAAGAGGCAGGCTGCGAAGGATGGAGGGTCCGGACAGCAGATTGGTCGGCCGGCCAACCAGACAAGCTCTTGCAAGTGAGGGGAACCGGGAGCATCTTGCCACAGGACAGGGGGGTGTCTGGTCAGCTGAGCAAGGATTCAGGAGGGGATCAGACAAATTAACAAAGGAGGAATCATACTGTCAGAAGGGGACTTCAGAGGTCATCCAGCCCAACCCCGCTGCCAGGGAAGGGATTCCTTCAGCCTCAGCAAACTGCTTCATGGGGGCAAGACCTACTGGGGATACGATAAACTTTATTGTTATTGTCCTATACAGAACAACAAAATTGAAAAAAAATCTACATCAGACATTCAAAAACCAACAAGCCTGCTATCCCAGCCTGGTTAGCCCCCTAAAAAATTTATACCCCATAATTAAATACAATATACTCCCATAGAAACTACCTTAAAGGTAAAGGAACCCCTGACCATTAGGTCCAGTCGTGGCCGACTTTGGGGTTGCGGCACTCTTCTCGCTTTATTGGCCGAGGGAGCCGGCGTACGGCTTCCGGGTCATGTGGCCAGCATGACTAAGCCGCTTCTGGAGAACCAGAGCAGCGCACGGAAACGCCGTTTACCTTCCTGCTGGAGCGGTACCTATTTATCTACTTGCACTTTGACGTGCTTTCGAACGGCTAGGTTGGCAGGAGCAGGGACCGAGCAACAGGAGCTCACCCCGTCGCAGGGTTTTGAACTGCCAACTTTCTGATCAGCAAGCCCTAGGCTCTGTGGTTTAACCCACAGCGTCACCCGTTTCCCTAGAGACTACCTTACACAGCATTTAAAACCAAAATCGCATTTGGATAGAAACTGTTTCTCAGGCGGCTAGTCCTAAGTCTTTATAACCCTGTACCTTCTTCCAGAAGGCAGAAGCTGAAAGAGATCATTTCCAGGGTGCGCACTATCCTGCGCTATCTCTGCAGCTTTCTTATGGCACCTGGAAGCATAGATTTGATCCAAGGTGGGAAGAGTGCACCCAATTATTCTCTCCACAGTCTTTACAACACTGGGGATGAGTTGCTCTGCTTATTAGGCCTGCCAGTCCTGTGCAGATCCTGCTTTTGCTAGTGAAGTGTGAACTCGTAACTTGCTAGGTGTGATTTACTGCTGGCTCTGTCAGCTTGTCTTGTGGGCAAGATGGTGGTCCCCCTTTCTGCGGAAAAACTGAGGTGCCCGTTGAATTTAATTTCTGTGTAGGCAGGAAGGCTAGTTTATAGAAATTGCCTCAGTTCACCTCACACTTGCTGTGGGAGGCAGAGCATAGCACAAAATGGCTTCCGCAACTGAGCAGATAAGAGTCACAAAATGAGCAGATTGAGCTCCACTTTGCAGCTGGAGTGGCACACGTCAATTACATTTTTGAAGTGAGGGGAAGTCCTGTATTACTTGGGACCAGGATACCTAAAAGATCACCTCACCCCCCCCCCATCCTCTCTCGGCAAGAGAGGGCCTCCTGCAGTTACCATCTTATCAGCAGGTCTATACCATATGGTATAGAAACAGGGTCTTTAGTGTGGTGGCTCCTAACCTTTGAAAATTATCTGACTGCGACACTGGCGAAGAACAAGTGTAAACAATTGATACTGAAAAGGGGGAAAGAAGGCGTGTTTGCAACCTCTACCTCTCCTTTAAATCAGAACCAGTGAAGGCGGTGAAGGTCCTGTGTGAGTGTCTGGAGGCGGTTGGAGGATGGATGGTGACTAACAGATTGAGGTTCAATCCTGACAAGACAGAAGTACTGCTTTTGGGGAACAGGGGGCGGGCGGGTGTGGAGGATTCCCTGGTCCTGAATGGGGTCACTGTGCCCCTGAAGGACCAGGTGCGCAGCCTGGGAGTCATTCTGGACTCACAGCTGTCCATGGAGGCGCAGGTCAGTTCTGTGTCCAGGGCAGCTGTCTGTCAGCTCCATCTGGTACACAGGATGAGACCCTCCCTGCCCAAAGACTGTCTCGCCAGAGTGGTGCACACTCTGGTTATCTCCCGCTTGGACTATTGCAATGCGCTCTACGTGGGGCTACCTTCGAAGGTGACCCGGAAACTACAACTAATCCAGAATGCAGCAGCTAGACTGGTGACTGGGAGCGGCCGCCAAGACCATATAACACCGGTTCTGAGAGATCTGCATTGGCTCCCAATACATTTCCAAGTACAATTCAAAGTGTTGGTGCTGACCTTTAAAGCCCTAAATGGCCTCAGTCCTGTATACCTGAAGGAGCGTCTCCACCCCCATCGTTCAGCCCGGACACTGAGGTCCAGCGCTGAGGGCCTTCTGGCGGTTCCCCCCCTGTGAGAACTGAGGTTGCAGGGAACCAGGCAGAGGGCCTTCTCGGTGGTGGCACCCGCCCTGTGGAACGCCCTCCCTTCAGATGTGAAGGAAATAAGCAGCTATCTTATCTTTAAAAGACATCTGAAGGCAGCCCTGTTCAGGGAAGTTTTTAATATTTAACTCTGTATTGTTTTTAATACTTGATTGGGAGCTGCCCGGAGTGGCTGGGGAAACTCAGCCAGATGGGCGGGGTATAAATAATAAATTATTATTATTATAACCTGGACAGAGAGCTGCTCCGAGGCCTTTGCGAGAGAGCCCTGAAATGGCCGTTGCGGATGGGCGAGGCATTGCCACCTGAGAAATGTTATCAGTATAGTTTTCTATCCTCGCCCCATTAATATTATATCCCTGCCATCCCTTCCGCCTCGCTCCTTCCATTTGAGCCCAGCGAACAGGCTGAACGGCGGATTTAATCCTCTCCCTAAAGGAAACAATGGCTTAAAAACTGGGGGACGGACGGACACACACACAAATGCAACACAACAAATCCACCCTCATCTTCTCTGTAGCAGCAACGCTCTCCTGTGGCATCTGCCATCCATTCAAAAGAGGAGATGGAGAGGGGCAGAGAACAGAGAATAAAAGACTCTGGAGAGCATGGCAGTAACATTATATGATCATCACTCAGACCAGGAAGGGGAGGAGGGCTGGGGGCTGACAGCGCCGTCAGGAAACCCACTCCGCAGCCGAGTCCATTAATCCGTTTAAATTTCTGCCTTCTCCTGCTAGCCTGGTAATAGCCTGCCCTTTATTAAAATCCAAAACGACAGCATTCAAATGCCATTTTACGCACACCCCCCCCCAAGACACGCACACACTTTCTTCTAACATAAGGATAGGGGAACGTAAGTAGAACACCTGTTGGATTGAGCCAAGGGACCACACAGCATCCCTGCTCTCACAGATGCCCTTGGGAAACCCGCAATCAGGATTCGAACACAAGACCAAGTCAAGGATAGACAAAAATGGAATGAAGAGTTAGGGGTACAGATAACAAATGATATATGGGAGTCAAGTATAAAATCAACAGAAATAGTCTCTATGGATCTAAGACTTATTCAGCAGAAAATAATATTCAGAGTCCACTGGACTCCCCAAAACTATACCAGAAGAAAATAACAAGTGCAGACAACTGCTGAAGATGTGGGAGTGAAAATGCGAACTTAGTACATATGTTGATTAACTGCCCGATGATAAGATCGTTTGGGTGCAAGGCGAGGTTATTTATAGCAAGAGTAATAAAAAGAAATTGTTATTTAGGGGAATTGAATTTAATTCTAAATTATATTCCGGAAACGTGGGAGATTACAAGGGGTCAAAAAAAAATGGATGTACCGTGCTATATTAGAAGCAAAAAAAACGTGTTTTGATGAATTGGAAGAGCCGTGAAAAGATTCCATTGAGCGCATGGATTGATATATGGACAGATTAGCTGCATACGAACGAATTGCATGTCGACGCAAATTAAGAATGGATAAATATGAATAAATCTGGAAGGAATATTTAAGCGATAAGGCGGACAGTGGTGGGAAGCTGGGGAAGGAGAGAGAGGGGGGGAAATATTGTTTTAAAAGGTGTAGTAGGTATATCAGTGTATTCAAATCTGAATTATCAAAGAATTGTGGAGTTGGAAGGGACTACCAAAGGTCATCTAGCCCAACCCCCCCTGCAAAGAGCAAAGAGCCTTGTGACAGCCGGTAGCTGGCTGAGTTAGTGACTTCACAGGCAAGAGCCTACTGCGTCAGATGTGGAGAGAGCTCTTTCCCCTCTGCTTTTATTGATTTCTGCTGAAAGCAACTGCCTTTTTCTATTTCTGAGTCTCTCCCACAGGGGTTAGCAGGAGAGCTGCCGCTGCTTATGTAAGAATCATTTTGGGGAATGCAGTGGTACCTTGGTTCTCAAACTTAATCCATTCCAGAAGTCGGTTCCAAAACCCAAGCGTTCCAAAACCAAGGTGCGCTTTCCCATAGAAAGCAATGCAAAACGGATTAATCCCTTCCGGACTTTGAAAAACAACCCCTAAAACAGCAATTTAACATGGATTTTACTATCTAATGAGACCATTGATCCATAAAATGAAAGCAATAAATGATGTACTGGACCCAGTTCAGTTCCTGATTGTTTTTGTGACTGCAGTCATCAAAAAATTGTACATCGATTTTTTTGATGTACAGTGGTACCTTGGGTTAAGTACTTAATTCGTTCCAGAGGTCCGTTCTTAACCTGAAACTGTTCTTAACCTGAAGCACCACTTTAGCTAATGGGGCCTCCTGCTGCTGCTGCCGCGCCGCCGGAGCACAATTTCTGTTCTCATCCTGAAGCAAAGTTCTTAACCTGAAGCACTATTTCTGGGTTAGCGGAGTCTGTAACCTGAAGCGTATGTAACCTGAAGCGTCTGTAACCCGAGGTACCACTGTACTGCAGTCACACAATCAATCAATCAGGAGCTGAACTGGGTTCCACACAGTCACAAAAAGAAAACAAAAAGATCCGCATAAATAAAAATGCAAAATAAAGAGCAAAAATAGACAGACCTCGGTGTAACACTCAAAACGGAGCACGTTCGGCTTCCGAAGAAAGTTCGCAAACCAGAACACTTACTTCCAGGTTTTCAGTGTTTGGGTTCCAAGTTGTTTGAGAACCAAGGTACCACTGTATAGGAACTCACTGCAACTCGGTTGTTAGAGCAGGTGCTTTGCATCAGAAGGCCACAGACTCCATCCTCACAGTGGCGTAGCGTGGGGGGTGCAGGGGGGGCGGCCGCACCGGGCGCAACATCTGGGGGGGCGCGCTCGCACTAGCAGCTCTCTGCCCCTACGTTTCCACGGGTTAGGGGGCGCAAATTACTTGCCTTGCCCCGGGTGCTGACAACCCACGCTACGCCACTGCATCCTCATTCCAGCTCCAGGCAGGGCAGAAAAGGCCCCTTTCTTGAAACGCCAGACAGCTGCTTCCAGTCCGTGTAGGCAGTACTGAGCAAGATAGACCTCAGTGGTTGGCCATGGGATAATAATAATAATAATAATAATAATAATAATAATAATAATTTATTATTTGTACCCCGCCCATCTGGCTGGGTTTCCCCAGCCACTCTGGGCGGCTTCCAACAAAGATTAAAAATACATTAAAATGTCACACATTAAAAGCTTCCCTAAACAGGGCTGCCTTCAGATGTCTTCTAAAAGTCTGATAGTTGTTTATTTCCTTGACATCTGGTGGGAGGCCGTTCCACAGGGCAGGTGCCACTACCGAGAAGGCCCTCTGCCTGGTTCCCTGTAACCTCACTTCTCGCAGGGAGGGAACCGCCAGAAGGCCCTCGGCGCTGGACCTCAGTGTCCGGGCCGAACGATGGGGGTGGAGACGCTCCTTCAGGTATACTGGGCCGAGGCCATTTAGGGCTCTCAAGGTCAGCACCAACACTTTGAATTGTGCTTGGAAATGTACTGCCAATGTAGGTCTTTCAGGACCGGTGTTATATGGTCTCGGCGGCCGCTCCCAGTCACCAGTCTAGCTGCCGCATTCTGGATTAGTTGTAGTTTCCGGGTCACCTTCAAAGGTAGCCCCACATAGAGCGCATTGCTGTAGTCCAAGGCTCAGTGATAAAGCAGACTTTGGTAATACGGCGCCCTGAACAAGGACCAAATTTGGCACCACCTCCCTCAATATTTATTATTTTCACGCCAAAAATTGCTTTTGGTACAGTTGCTTTTTTGTAGATCTTCTCAGCAGCTCCTTCTCTCCTTCCTTGTAGGTTTTTAAGCAGAGGTTGCATGGCCATCTGCCATGGATGCTTTAGCTGAGATTCTTGAAGGAGCGTCTCCACCCCCATTGTTCAGGCTGAGGTCCAGCGCAGAGGGCCTTCTGGCGGTTCCCTCCCTGCGAGAAGCCAAGTTACAGGGAACCAGGCAGAGGGCCTTCTTGGTGGTGGCGCCCGCCCTGTGGAACACCCTTTGTCAGACGTCAAGGAAATAAACAACCATCTGACTTTTAGAAGACATCTGAAGGCAGCCCTCTTTAGGGGCGTTTTTAATGTTTGATGTCTTATCATGTTTTTAATATTCTATTGCTAGCGGATCAGAGTGGCTGGGGAAACCCAGCCGGATGGGTGGGGTACAAATTAGTAATAATAATAATAGTAGTAGTAGTAGTAATAATAAAAAATAATTTATTGTCTTGCATCTTTCCTTACTCATTTGAAAGGGATTTTTAATAGCACCGTGCTGTTTTTATCACCAGTTTTTAAAAATAGATTTTAAAAATATTGTTTTGATTATCTTACTGTTTACTTTTTAGCAATTATCTCTTATACCTTTTCCGCTTTCTGTATTTATTTTGTGTAAGCCACCCTGAGTCCGAACTGGGGGAAAGCGGTAGGGGGAACAAACAAACAAACCAACCATGCGCTAACCAATGGAGACCAGCGCTCTGTGCATGTCTACTCGGGAGTAAGGCCCCCTCTGAGCTCACTGACACGCCCAGGTAAGTGCGCAGTAACACCTGCCTGTACTTAGCTGAACAGCTGTGATAGGCAAATACCAACCAGAAAGGCTAGAGAAAAATGGAAATAAATCTTTAATTTTTGCAAACAAGTGGACCAGTTTTCTTCAGCCAGAAGCCCATCAACTTGTTTGTTATCCGGGTAAAAATATCGCGTAAATGTCTGTTTTGTTGCTGTTGTTGCTGTTGTTGTTGCTTTAAACCTTCCTACACTACGATCTAGGTCATTTACAAAGTATTTTATTTTTCTGCCTCTTATTTTGTTTTTTTAGCATTTTATTTGTTTGGATTCCTTCTGCTGCAGAAACCTCACCAACGTCTTTCGAGGCGAGGGAAGCAGAGGAGCCTTCAGTGGCGAAGGGGGAGGAGGTGAGAGAAAAGAGATGCTTCCCAAATAATCGAATTATTTGTCTCTGCAGCGGATTCCACCCCCGCCCCCCCCGCCCCGCGCGTCTGATGCTTTTCCGCTTTAATCCTAAACGGCAGGTCAGGCTTTTAGCAATCCGATCCCTCCTCGGGCAGCGCGGCCGCCTCTCCCCGCCGACTGGTTCGACTGGTTTGCTTTTCCTGAATTCCCAGGGCCTTCCTGGACACATTTCTATAGAGACCAACACAAACCACGTTCTCTTCTCCGCCATATATTCCTCTCTCTCCCCCCAACCCCCACCTTGCCCAAGCGCGCACAGAGGCCAAAAAAGACACTCAGACTGGCGAGACGCAGACGCGCAACGGAGCTAGACAACTCTCCAAAACATATCCCTTCTCTTTCAGATAAAAAGCGACGAGGCTGATTCACACACCTCAACATCTATCAGAGCCTTTCATTTCATTTCATATTTATGTATTTATTTTACCTTTTTAAAAATACATATATAATATAGATTTGTTTGCTTTTTCAGGTTTATCCGTCGCCAACCCAGAGCTCACCAAATCCTGTATTTAGATACTTCAATAATAATAATAATAATAATAATAATAATAATAATAATAATAATATTTAAACCCCGCCCATCTGGCTGGGCTTCCCCAGCCACTCTGGGCGGCTTCCAAAAAAAATTAAAATACTGTAATACATGTTACATGTTGTTGTTGGTATCGTTATTAAAATACTAATACCGTTTTTCAGTTTTTCATGTAGGCATTTTGGGTGGGCGGGGTGTTATCTATTTATTTCGACATTTGTTTGGTCATTTTGGGGGGGGGTTATTTTTTTTCCCCGACATTGCTTTGTTTGGACATCTCCGTACGGTCACAGGGCGCGGGTGCCATCGGTTAAAAAAAGCACAGTCTGCCCCTAAAATCAATTGGGGTGCGTGGAATCGGCGCAAGGTTACAGGATGGCAGCCCGGATAGGATGGGACGTTTTCCTTTGCAAGACGAAGGGAGGTTCAAAATGATGAGTAGAAAATGTAAACCCTCCTAAATCATGATAAACAGGAAACAGACAGGAGCTAGGCAGGAAACCGTTCCACGTGGCGAAGTGTTGGTATGAATGCTATGACAAAAAGGGGAATATGCATTTTTAAAATAATTAAAATACATATCGAGTTATTCTTGCTCTCCTATTGTGGAGCAGCGGCTAAAACCTTATGTAAAGTTATTACTGACATTGTTATTATTTTGTATACCGCTTATATAGCAACCATGGCTCTTAAGCGTTTTACAGCTGTAAGATCTATCCATGATTAGAATATACAAAACATTTAAATAAAATATATAATACGGGCAATTAAAAGCAATGAAAATCCACAATTGGAATATACGAAAACATTAAAATATCCTTAATCGAAATATACAATTGACCAAATATACAATAAAACAGACAATTAAAAACTGTTTTTAAAAAACAACAACAACCTGCAATTAAAATGTACACAAACATTAAAATATCCATAATCAAAATATGCAATAAAAATGCAAACAATAAAATCGAATGTTCAGTTCAGGTGCGTATTTTATCTGCAGACGGTGAGATCTGAGGCCAGGGGAACCTTAGAATAAGAAGCTGTTTCTTATGTTCCACTTTTATACATTCTAAGTAGCTCAAGGAAGCGCCCGTCATGCGGATAAAAAAAGAGAACATCAACCCTGTGAGGTAGTCGAAATATATAAAAAATAAAAAATAAAAAAAAATTGTCAGTAGCACTTTAGAGACCAACTAAGTTTGTTCTTGGTATAAGCTTTCCTGTGCATGCACACTTCTTCAGATATCTGTGAGGTAGGTTAGGCTGACAACGGCTGGCCCAAGTCACTGGCTTTCCATGGCCCAGTGGCGCTTTGAACCAGCGTCTCCCAGGTCCCACCCTGGCTAACTCTCACAGGCGGCAGGTACCTCAGAGAACGGTCAACTCTCTTCACTCGCCGTGTTTTGGAACTCAGCCCATTCACACGTGCGCCGAGCCCTGCATGCGCGCACGTGTGAATCGGCCCAGTTCCGTGAACGGGAAGGGAAACCCTCCTTTGCTCGAAGTACTGGCCTCCCCCGGCTCTCTAGGGTGGGGTGGCGTCCGAAGAAAGAAGTAGATTGAGGAGGAACAGCGAGGAGGAGGAAGGATCTCAGGCTGAAGGCTTATCCGTGTCAGAGAAGTCACCCCATCCCGACGCAACTGGGCTTACTCCCTTCCTTCCTCACCTCGGAAGGACCTGATGAAGAACTTCAGAGGGAGATCTCAGCAACCCTTGGGAAGAGGTGGTCCTTTAAACATCCGAGGTTGACCACTGCTGTGGTTCAAAACAGTACACGTTTCATTAGCATCGTCAGGATCCTTGATGTAGCCCCACGATCGTGCGTGGCAGTACAAGTGTGAGGGCTGTTTGCGTGTCCTGCACTGACGAGGAGCGAGATCAGGAGAGACAAGCCGTCTGTCAGCCTGAGGGCCGGACGCACAACTCGACCCCCCTCCGCGAACCACGTCCCCATTTAATGTAAAGTGAAAAGGCATGGCTTTTTAAAGGGAAGATTAGGCAGACCCAAGGACGACAAAACTATCAGTTGCGCTCCTAGCCAGGATGGCTTACATCCGCTGCTGCTGGGGACCACAGGAGAGCAGAGTAGCTGTGGGGCAGAAATCCATTTTTTGGGTCCTCCTATGGGGGCATCTGGCTGGTCCTTGAGGGAACAGGATGGTGGGAATTGATGGGTGGCCTTTGGCTTGATCCAGCGGCCAGTCTCTTCTGATGGAACCTGCAGGTCCAGGAGCAGTCTATCTTGATCTCTAGGTTCTTTGGGGGCGTTTGGACACTGTGAAGATAGGGTGCTGGCCCCAGGCCTCATCCGGCTCTAGGGCTGTTTTTGCTTTCTTTCACCACTACTCAAAACTAAGCCCCCGATTCCCAGGGAAGTGGACATAGGATGGCAGCCTGCTAGACAGCAGATTTTTTTGAAAAAGTAGTTTTTATTAATGGTTTGTTTTTTTGTTTAGTTACAAAACAGATAGGGTACATCTATCGTTTCCACATTCAACGCATGGAGTCTTTTTCACAATTCATTTCCATTTAGTGAGAGGCACTTTTTAAAATCAACTATTATTTGGGGAGGAATGGGTTTGCATAGACTCTGTAGGTAGATATGGAGCCTTCGAAAGCCTGCGGCTCCTTTCCAGATATTTTAGGGCACAACAGCTGATCTGCTATGATCTGATGATCGCTCTCTCACACACAAACTCTCTTTCTCTCTCTCTCAGGAATACATTCATTCTTCTTCCTCGATATGGTTCCCCTCTCTTACCCATGCACAAAATTTCCTTTTTTTCCCATCCCTCTGTTCTCGTCCTTGATGGCAGAAAGTGAGGAGGAATAAAAGAAGCTTTTAATAAGGGTGAAAGAGGAGAGCGCAAAATATGGTATGAAGCTCAACATAAAAAAAACTAAGATCATGGCCACTGGTCCAATCACTTCCTGGCAAATAGAAGGGGAAGAAATGAAGGCAGTGAGAGATTTTACTTTCTTGGGCTCCATGATCACTGCAGATGGTGACAGCAGCCACGAAATTAAAAGACGCCTGCTTCTTGGGAGAAAAGCGATGACAAACCTAGACAGCATCTTCAAAGCAGAGACATCACCTTGCCAACAAAGGTCCATATAGTTCAAGCTATGGTTTTCCCAGTAGTGATGTATGGAAGTGAGAGCTGGACCATAAAGAAGGCTGATTGCCGAAGAATGGATGCTTTTGAATTCTGGTGCTGGAGGAGACTCTTGAGAGTCCCATGGACTGCAAGAAGATCAAAGCTATCCATTCTTAAGGAAATCAGCCCCGAGTGCTCACTGGAAGGACAGATCCTGAAGCTGAGACTCCAAGACTTTGGCCACCTCATGAGAAGAGAAGACTCCCTGGAAAAGACCCTGATGTAGGCAAAGATGGAGGGCACAAGGAGAAGGGGAGGACAGAGGACGAGATGGTTGGATAGTGTTCTCGAAGAGACCAACATGAGTCTGAGCAAACTGCGGGAGGCAGTGGAAGACAGGAGGGCCTGGCGTGCTCTGGTCCAGTGGGTCACGAAGAGTCGAACTAAACGACTAAACAACAACTGTTCTCCTCAGCCCCTCCACGCCCTTCTCCATCCCTCGGGTTCCTGTGCCTGCGGACCCCCCGCGGGGGGGCAGCGCGGAGCGGCCCGCCACGCCCGACGGCAGCAACTATCCCACCGCCCTCTATCCCTCCCACCTCCCCCTCCCCCCCGGCCCCAACAAAGGGGGTGGGTTGGGGGTCCCGAGGCCAGACGGGCGGTGGTGCACTCGTGTTTCTGGCGACGCCTCGGGGCGCACAAAGGCGCTGCCCGGGCAGCCTCTGAAATATTCAACGCCTTCCCAGCCGCCCTCCTGGCGCGCAGCCTCTAAGGTTGCCCGATCCGTCGGGGGTAGAAAGAAGGCAGCCTTAAATTTTTAAACACCTCCCTTTTAGACCTAAAAAAAAGATGGGGGAGGCAGAAGATCTCGTTTCCATCCTGCCCCCCTCCCCGGTTTTGCTCCAAAGAGACGGAAAGTGGTCCACAGCCCCGTCGAGGAAACCGGATCCGCCGGGCCGGCTCAGGTGTCTGCCGTGGGGATCTCTTTTCTCTTGCCAAAGGTGTCCGGTTTGCGACAGCAGGTAAGTGGACACAAAGCGGAGCAAAGGGGAGGAGCGGGCCCCCTCCTCGGGCTTTGGGGAGCTGTATAAATTCCCCCTGGACCGAACCCCGAAGGCAGCCCGGTCGGCGAGCCGCAGGGACGAGCAAGAAGGCCCGTCGGGGGCCGTTCCGGAGGTGGCTCCGGCCCTTGTCTTCTCTCTCTCTCTCTCTCTCTCTCTCTCTCTCTCGTCTCCTTTCCCTCCCTCCCTTCGCACGCATAAGGGCCCCTCGGGCCGCCCTCGGGGGCCACCCGCTGGATCCGCTGCCCAGCATCTCAAGGCCCGCGGGGGCCACGAGGCGGCCCGCGCCTGCCCAGGGACAGGTAAGACACGTCCGCCTGTGGGCAGCCGGCTGGGGAGGAAGCAGCGGGAAGAGAGACGGGCCTGAGCAACTTCCGGGGGGGGGTCTCCTTGGCAAGTGGGGCGGGAGTAGGGCTGGGCGTGAGGTGGAGCCCTGCGCAAATGGGAGGGAGTCTGGACCGCGTTGTTGCTGCTGTGCCAGAGATGGAGCCCTTGGGAAAGAGAGGAAAGGGGAGGGAGGGAGACAGAGATGAGGGATGTATCCGTGAGGGGGGGCGGGGGGAGAGGGAGAAGCGTGGGAATAAAAACGGGTAAATACATAGGTGCCAATTCCTAGGGGCCGAGGTCCCTTGGCAGCCCCATCCCAATAAAATATTTGAGTTCCCCACTCCAAAGTTGATAGGCATCGCCATTCAAAAGGTGTGTGCGCTGCGTCTGGTGATCGATTACGCGCGCGGGAGGGGGGGGGTTACCTGCTCCACCCGCAATATTTTCTCCAAATTGGCACCCTTGGGTGCACATGGATGTGGAGAAGGAGGGAGGAAAGGGGGAAGAGAACGAGCGCGCTGATAGTTTAAAAATAATTTTGTATACTTCTTCATTGTCTTTGTGTTGTTTTTTTGGAAAGTAGGCAAGACAAATAAACTGTAGAAAACCGACAGGAACTCACGCAGCATGCGCCCCCCCCCGAACAAAGCACAGACTAGGTGTCTCCCCATAAACCAGCGTCGCGAGGATAGCGAGAGAGTTGGGGGTCATTTTACGCGCCCGCAGTGACCACCCATAATCCCCGCGCGCTGCTTCTGTGCCAAAGTCTGTGTCCTTTCCAAGCCAGCGCGCGCCAGTGCGCGGGACAAATCCTGCGCGGAGCTATGCTTCCGAGAACCGCCTTTAGTTCACATGGGTTGGGGCAAAACGTTAGCCGAAGAAACGAATTGAGTGAAAGAGGATGGGAATGGTACAGGAAGGGGATGGATGGATGAAGACTGGAGAAGATGGATAGAGAGAGGGGGGGGGGAAGAAAGGGATGCTTGGAAAGAAAGTGGAAAGCCCCCCCCCCCAGTCAAGAGAACACGCGTGCCCGGAGCGTGCCCGACCAGGGCGCCCCCTGCAGGCCACACGTTTGAAAGAAAAGAATAAGCCTTCACGTGTACGCGCTTCCACACGATTAGGAACCCATCAGGGTTCGGGAAGGCGAGGCGTCCGGGACCCGCAGCCGTCGCCAGGCTAGCCGGGTGCCTTCCAGATGTTTTGGACACCAAGGATTGGGAGTCCAAAACATCTGGAGGGCACCAGGATGGCGACGGCTGCCCTACGCTTCTCGTTAGCCGGACGCGCGACGGCTCCCTCCTTAGCTGTACTGAGAGAGGGCAGCGGGAGAGCCGTGTTCTCGCGAATGGCGAGCTGAACGTCTGAAGGGGACTGTCGAGGAAACCTGGGAATGAACGAGGGTCAGGCAGGCATGGGAATAAGGGGTCTCGCAGTCCGGCGCACTGTGCGGAATAGAGCTGCGGATTTAATTCCTATTTCAGAGTTAATTGCGGGTGGGGTGAAGGTGCGTTTGCGCGTGTCCCGCTTTTCTTCTGTCTCCACCGCAGACTCCTTTCCAAACAGCGCAAGCTTGGTGTGGGTACAATCATTCACACGTTCCCCGCAAACGCGCGTTCATTACCACCGGAAACACCCTCCCGCTTTAATGGGAGTTCCCAAACTGCTTTCCTTGGGGTTCCTATGCTGTGTAGCCGGTAGCACGTTCTGAATTCTCCTGGGTCTGGCAGCACCATTAAATCGCATCGACCGGTCTGGAGCCCAACATAATCGTGGGAGGTATGCGTGTTTAATCTTTTAAGAGCTCCTGCGTGGCAAGGGGTTGGACTAGATGTCCGCATGGAACCCTTCCGACGATTCATTTCTATGGTTCTCTAAGAGCTCTTCAGCCACCAAAACCAGGAAGAGAAGTGTTGAAAGATAATATATATATATATATAAGCATCAACCATGAGATCCACGTAGGATCAGAGGTCCCTGATTCTCAGAGGGCCTAAGCAAAAACAACAGTTCTCTTCCTCTCTGCCTTCCCCAAACACTGGAATTCTGAAGTACACTGGAGGTGGAGGTTCACATCTCGCCATCCTCACCAGTAGCCATTGCTGGACTTTTGCTCCGTAGATCATACAGCTCTTGCTCCGCTGTTAATTGATATAATTTGGTATTAATATAGCATAATTAATAATCATGTTTTAGAAGCGCTGTTATTAAGATTCAGCCCGGTCTGTCTGGTGGTTTTTGTGGGAAAGCTAGTCTGCAAGTCAATCCCACGGAACTCATCGGGGCTTAATCATAGAATCGTAAAACTGTAGAATTGGAAAAGGGACCCCGAGGGTCATCTAGCCTGACCCGCTGCAATGGAAGGAGAAGGCGAGGATGCCGCTGGTCAGGAGGCTGCAGTCCTCAGGGGAACTCGCGAGACTCGCTTCCGGGGACAACCACAGCGGAATTTTGCGCTTTTTTTGCACCTCTCTCCCGCTCGCGTTGTCTTTTAAACTACGGAACTCGCTGCCACGGGAGGCGGCGAGGATGACTAACCTCTATGGGATTAGACAAATTCATGGAGGGATGAGAAGGCTGGCGAGGTTGTTGCTCTTGTGCACGGATTCCCCTTGGCCAGAACAGGATGCTGGGCTAAGATCTTCTGACAGGATCGCGCGCAAAGCATTAATGACGGCGACTCTAGAAAGGACTGCATCAAAATAATAAATATACATGCTATTCTGATTTAAAAAAAAATCACTATTATTATAGGTAGAGTTGCAGCTGAAACGTATTAATTCGTAGCCCCGGCTTTAGGGAAGGCGCGGCTTTCATCTGCTGCGCGCCCCCACCACCTGGCTGCTGCTATTTGAGCCTCCTAAATCCCCGGAAGGCGAAAGGCTGTCTTAAAGGGCCAGCCGCCTACTCATGGCGCGGCATCCAGACCAAGGCAAGGGCGGTACGCGCGCCCTTGGAGAGGGGCGCATTGGTGCGCGTGTTCGTGTGTATGTGTTCGCGTGTTCCCCGCCGCCTCTCCCCAAAACTCCCTCCTCCTCCCCACCCCCACCAGACCACTAGATTGGTGGGATTTCTTCCTCCAGGGTTAGGCAGCTGGAAGTCCAAGGGGACTTTTAGGAGGAGGGAGAAGAAGGGGCGGAGAGGGACCATTGTTGTTTAGTCATTTAGTCGTGTCCGCCTCTTCGTGACCCCCTGGACCAGAGCACGCCAGGCACTCCTGTCTTCCACTGCCTCCTGCAGTTTGGTCAAACTCATGCTGGTAGCTTCGAGAACACTGTCCAACCATCTCGTCCTCCGTCGTCCCCTTCTCCTTGTGCCCTCCATCTTTCCCAACATCAGAGTCTTTTCCAGGGAGTCTTCTCTTCTCATGAGGTGGCCAAAGTATTGGAGCCTCAGCTTCAGGATCTGTCCTTCCAGTGAGCACTCAGGGCTGATTTCCTTCAGAATGGAGAGGTTTGATCTTCTTGCAGTCCATGGGACCCTCAAGAGTCTCCTCCAGCACCATAATTCAAAAGCATCCATTCTTCGGCAATCAGCCTTCTTTATGGTCCAGCTCTCACTTCCATACATCACTACGGGGAAAACCATAGCTTTAACTATACGGGCCTTTGTTGGCAAGGTGATGTCTCTGCTTTTTAAGATGCTGTCTAGGTTTGTCATTGCTTTTCTTCCTAGATGCAGGCGTCTTTTAATTTCGTGACTGCTGCCACCATCTGCAGTGATCATGGAGCCCAAGAAGGTAAAATCTCTCACTGCCTCCATTTCTTCCCCTTCTATTTGCCAGGAGGTGATGGGACCAGTGGCCTTGAATGGAGAGGGGTCATTACGCAGGTGCTTAACTTAGTTGACCTAGCAAAACCCAACAAGCCTGCGGCCCGATCCTGTGCAGGCTTACGTTACGCGCCATCCTGAGTTCTACGGGATGGTCTCCGAAACCACATAGGATTTCAACCTTTCTCACGATATGATTGTTAATAGTGGTAATGAAAAACTTCCCTTCATTTTATTATTTAATGCACAAAAAAGTATATATTTCCTACAAGAGAGACACAAAACTTTTGATCCCTGTTTGTCTACACACACACACACAATTATTATTGTGTGTCTTTGTGTGTTTAGGCAAATAGTGATGTAACAAGATTTGGGGTGGGGTGGGGGAAACGCGTACATATTTTCGCGTGTAATTAAACCTATGCGTTTAGTTTAGTTTAAAACCTTGCACGGATTTTATAAATGTTATCAAACCTTTATTGCAAATGGCTGTTATTGCAAATAGCTCTGTCCCCTAAGGACGTTGGGGAGGGGGGGTGAGTTAAATGTCTTGCAGCCCAAAGGAATATCCCCAAATAACTGTGAGTCAATCTGTAGGCCTACTTCGACAGAACTTAGACGGGTGGTTTTTGTTTGCAAGCTATAGATAGCTTAGAATCAACGATGCAATGCTTTAACCCCTTCTAAGTAGCTGCGGCACAATCACCATCCGAATATTTCGTATTTTTGGAAATCATTTGCCCCTTGGATCCATTCTTTGTACCTCTAAATGCGAGGCGGGAAGAGAGACCCAAAGCCCCGCTTTGCAAATGGAGGTCTGAGCAGAATTTAATCATCTCTTTGCATCGAAGTCCGAGGGATTAAAGTGGGAAAATTGAGGCGGAGGATAAATAAAACATACATAGGATTTCCCGGCCCCCGAATGCTGCTGGGCTGAGGTTTGGGACGAGGAAGACACCCCAGGACGAGCAGCCTGGTGGTCCCAGTTATGTTTACTCGGAAGCAAGCCCCCCTCTCCCATTGATGTCAGTGAGAATTTCCTTCCGACTCACTGGGGTTTCGCTAATCAGCAAACGTGCCCAGGATCGGGAGCAAGCCTCGTTGAACCCAGGGGGACTTTTACTCCCGAGAAGGCTTACCTAGGATCGGGTTCCAGCCCTCCGTCTCTCCCACTGCACTGAACGGATTGCGTGAAAGGATTGGTGCTTGGCCGGGTCGTGCCCCCATCCGGTTTGGGCCCCGTGTAAACGGGAGCTTCTTCTCGGCGTAAAAGGATCCTCGCTTGCAAGGCAGCGGTGAGGAAGAGGGGGAGCCTTTTTTCTCCACTCCGCCCCCCCCCAAAAGGGGGGGACAACATCAGAGTCTTTCCAAGACTAAGGAGCTGCTGTTGTGTGTTTGCACCTAAAGGGCCCGATCCACTGGGTTAGTTCTCCAGAAAAAGTCCCTTGGAAATCCAAGGGTCCCGTTCATCTCAACGGGGAAGGCGATTACCTCGGTCAAATCCTGCTCCATTCGAATGAAATCTAGTGCATGGATGGTTGGTTTTTATTTGGTTAAGAAACAGAGGGAAGGAGAATGGTCCTTAAGACGCCAAGATGGAAATATGAAGATGATGATGTCTTTCTTATTATTTTAATTTATTTTCCCTCTAGACATGTTAAGGGGTCATTCCCCAGACCCCATGAACCACATCACAATACAAAAGCGTTTATCTGAACTTTAATAATAATAATAATAATAATAATAATAATAATAATAGATTTTATAGGACACTGCCACCCTAGAAATAATTAATAAAGTGGCAGTAAAGGATTTTACCGGATGATAATAAGAGTAGCAATATTATGATTTACCCCATCAGAGCTGCTCGACCCGATGTAGATGAACCTAGTGAATGCCGGTTTTTATTCATTTTTATTTCTTTCTCTGGACCCCCCCCCCCACCGCCGCCGCCGCTCGGTGACTTGCTTTTATTTCTCTCATATAACCTCCCTCGCCCTTCTCGGTTGCTGCCTGCGAATTCCTTCCCTCTGCCCCCCCCCCCGCCCTGCCAAATCCCTCCACCTCTACAGCTGCTGTGTCGCAGGCACGACGCCAGCTAATCCCTTTGCAATTACTGGCATCCAGTAAGCCCCAGCCCAGTAAGGAACTGGTGGCGCAGTGGGGCGAGGCGGGCTCTGGAAGCGGAGCGCAAGGGGCGAGGAGAGGTGGTGGTGGTGGGGACGCGTGGATCGCGACCAGAAAGGAGCCCCAGGTCGGGTTTTTATTTTATTTTGCGCAAGGGAGAGAGAAGATGGAGAGAAGAACCGTCTGTAATTTTGACGCGTAGGGAAAGCAGAGAGAGGGATGTGTTGTTTAATTTTGTGTGCGTGCGTTTATTTATTGTGCGTGCGTGTGTTTATAGCACGCACGCACACACAGTAATATATTTATTTGCTGCCTTCAGTTCAAGGCTGGGGAGGGGGGCAAAGAGGGAGAGATCTAGTTCTGCAGACACAAAACTACTCTTTGTCTGCCCACTGTGGAGCAAAAAGAAAAAGAAAAATTCAGGGAGCGAGCGAGCAGCTGGATCTTTCCCTCCCAAGTTCGTCTCCTGAAGCGATCCGGAGCTCAGCTTTGCTTCCCGATTTCCAACAGGCGAGTGAAACCTTTCCCCTCCTCCTTTTTTGTTTGTTTGTTCATTTGTCCTTTAAAAAAACAAAGTAACCGAAACGTAGAACCTGGAAAGGGCTGCTGTCCCTAGGAAGCCTGCCCCATGGCAGCGAGGAAGGGTTGCTTCCGAGTAGACCTGGGATGTGGTTGGTGTCACCCCGTTAACGAGAGCCCAGATATTTGCAAAAAGCTTCGATGGTGGCGGCTTAATTGATCTGAAGATCAACCAGCCGAACTCTCCAAACACTTTGAACAGAACCAGCTCCACATCCGGGGGGGGGGCAGCGCCCCGAGCATCCTTTGGGGCTCTGCAAACCAAATTTAATGGTGGTATAGGTTGGGAGAGACAGATGGGGAGGTTTCTTGGGGGCTAAATCGTCCAGGCGAGAATGTATCCCCCCCCATTTCAAGTGTCATGATCATGTAAATAAAAACCTCCACTGAAAAATGTGCGCCCTGGGGAAATTCTCCTGCGCAAACGTCTCGGAGGATCCGGGCTTGCGTGGGAGAACTGCCCGGTGGATCGTGCCCTTGACTCGCCAAGGAGTGAATAAAACCCTTTTGTCCCCCCACGAAGCTCAGAAACAGCCCCTCGCCGTTCCTCTGGCTTTGCTTTTGCAGCGCGTTTTGCAGAGAGGGCGCCCCTTTGAAACGCCACCGCTTTCCAAACAATGAAAAGAGCTGCACACCTGGGAAGAAGAATGTGGGGCTGGGGGCGCCCCCCGAGGCGGAGGGGGAAAGGGGACCCCAGGAGGAAACGAGGGAGAGAGTCCAAAAGAAATCTTTGTTTTAGGAGGGGATGGGGCTGCGCTGGCGTGCCCCAGTCCCGGGAAGCGCCAAAAATACTTAACAAAAGCTTTGGAAAGGACATCAGGCCAGGAAGGGCCGGGTTAGGGCATCGCATGTTAAAAGCCTTTGCTGCTCGCATCGCTCGGGGCTGAACCTGCAGCGGCCCGTTTCGCACTGAAGCCAACGGCGTTTACTCTAGTGTAAAGGCACCTGGCCTTGCAGGCAGCAAGCCTCAAAAAACTGGAGGTGAAGCCGCGTCTCCACCCCAGCTGATATCTCTCTGTGTGTGCCTTACTTCCGAGTAGACCTGCTATGGAGGGGGCCGGGCTGCCGGCCTCGTGGGAGCGGAGGAGGAGGAGTCTCCTGCTTTCTCCCCCCCTCCACCCCACACAGGTGAGCCAGCCAGCCAGCCAGCCAACCCCTTGGGCACCTGAGCCAATGGCAAACGCCAGCCAGGCCCCTTCCAGAGCCGCTCCATTGGATTACTGACGTCCGCGGCGGGGGAGGTAAGGTGATTACAAACTAATTATCTTCCTGGCTTTTCCACCCACCCAACCCCGCGCCTCTCTCTCTCTCTTTTTTCCTTTCTTTCTTTCTCTCTCTCTCTCCTTTTTTCTTTCTTTCCATTTAGCCAAGCCGGAGCTTTGCAAGCGCGTCTGCTTGGGGAGGGAGAGGAACTTAGGACCCTCCCCAAATTTCTGCGCAAGGAGGGGGGGTCGTCAGCTTGGAGGGAGGGGGAGAGGGAGGAGGAGGGAGAATCTGGGAGGGGCACAGGTAGTGCGCGCCCCCCCCCCGACCTCTCCTTTCTGTGCCAGAGGGTCGGTCAGCTTGGAGGGAGGGGGAATAATCTGGGGGAGGGGAGCAGGAGAGGTGGGGGAGGGAAGGATACTGGGTCGGACTCCTCAGACCCCTCTCCCCCGCCCCAACCTCTCATTTTCAGGAGGCTCTTTGCAAAAGCCCTGGGGCTTTTTAGCTGACATCTGATACCCCGGAAGTCAGCATCTGAAGAGCTCATTTTCTTTATCTCTCATTTTCAACACCCCCCCTCCAAAACAACCCCACCCTCACCGCTCAGTACCACACCATAGTCTCTCCTGCAACGATGCGCGTGCGTCCAGGGGACGCGATGTGAAAAATTGTTGGGTTTTTTTGGGTTAGGACTCGAGTATATTTTCCTTTGTCGACTCACCTGTGGACTCTTCGCTCCCTTCCTTTTTGTCTCCCTCTCAGCTCTAGGAACGAAAAATCCTCTTACCTGTTTCTCTCCCTCCCTCCCTCCAAAATATTATACACTGGGAAAGAATTCGCTTCCATAGCACGACTGGTCGGTTTCACGAACGCGCCGCCGCCTCTCCCCTTTCCCTCTATTTTGTGTCAGATCCTTAAAAAAATAAATACGTTTTTAATTTTGCCCTGAAAAAGAAGCTCTTTTGAAAGATGCTTCTCAGAGCCGCGTAGCAGCAGCCCGTGCTAAGGAGGATGGCGATTCTCAGTCCGCCTTGTGGAGCCGGTGAGTTCATTTTTCTTTTTCTTTTTAAATGGAAATAAATCCGCTTTATTTTTGTTTGGGGAGAGAAGGAGGGAATTGGAAAATGCAGGTAATTGTGGCTTTAAAGGCGTTTCTTTCTCCAGAAGCCCATTTTATCTAACCGAGCCGGGATGTTGTTACATGCGTTTTCCAGGGAGTAAGTCCTATTGAACTTTAAAAGGGAATTACTTCCCAGTAGACCGGCGCTGGGCGTAGGTTTTCCCCGTCGAAGGAGGCTCTCTCCGCCCTCCCTCTCGTGGCGTGTGGGGGTCTTTGAATGTGGGAGACCACGAGAATTACCCCTTATTTTTTTAAAAAATGTTTCCAAATAAGTCTTAGTTTGTGGTTTGGCAAGGCTCACCTATTTGTTATTATACCAGATTTCCTGGGAAATTGGAGGGGTCTCTTCTTCGTAAGAGTGGCCAGAGGGGTAGGGGGTGTGCAAAATGGGGGGGGGGATATTTGCTTGGAAATAAATGAGAGTTGGAGAGTGTTGTTGTCTTCACGGAATGTGGTCACCTGCTTCTCTCTGCGCTCTGTTTCCCCCCAGATTTTTGTTGTCTTTCCTATGGGGGGGGGGCTATTTAGCTAGATTAAACGAGGTGAATGAATTGCAGCATATCCAAATCACATTCTTGGTGGAGAGTTTTGGGTTTGTTTTCTGGTGGGGAGTCTCGGAAAACAATATTTTTGATGGACACTTTTCCTCTCCAATTGAATCCAAATCGGGATGAGTCTCTCCTAGGAGAACAAGACGGGTCAATTTCTGGGAAATAATGCGGTGGAATTATCCAGGTTCCTGTGTTGTGATCGTCCTAGGAATCTATCCCTGGTCGAGGCTATTTTTCTTACTTGGGTTGGTTTTATTAGCTTCGTATTATTCTGCTACCGCGCTAAGGTGACTCAGTTAAAGGGGGAAAAAAGATAATGGTTATTTCCCTCGCTTGACGTCTTTCTGGTTTTGATCCAAGGAGGAGGAATTCTTTACTTTTCCTTCTCCCTCCCTTCCTCGGTCTTCTTTCTAAATACCGAAATTGTGTTCTTGTCAGGCGTGCCTGAACCGCGAAGGTATATAAATAGCAGCGAAGCTCCTGGGCGCCAGCCGAGATCAAATTACATAACGAAATATTTCCTTCTCTTCAGAAGTTCGTTTCAAAAATTGCACAAAGAGGAGCCGGATCACCGTTTCCTGTCTGGCTTTTGTTTTAATAATAATAATAATAATAATAATTAATAATACATAGACTATAAACTTAGTTTTAGTGCTTTCCTTCAAAGGAACACGCGTCCTATTTCTGCAGAAGATACTCACTAACACGTTTATATTTTACACCCACCTTCCCGCCAGGTATCTGTGATGCGCTGTGCTCAGGCATCACTCAATAATATTTAAATATTATTTGGCAAGGGAGATGCCACAGCAAGGCTAGGATCCAAAGCGCAGCGATGCCCCTACGCACGCTTTACCTGGGAGTAAGCCCTATTGAAATCAGTGCGCGTTACCTCCGAGGAAACCTTTTTTAAAAATTAGGATTGCCCTGGCAAATAATGCTGGGAGACTTTTCTTAGGGCGGTGACGGCTCCCTACTTGTTTCTGCTCTATTTTATGGAGTCGGAGGCAACGTTGAGAAATTAAAATAATAATAATAACAATAATAATCAAGAAGTATATAATTTGTTATGAAATAAGGCAAATATGTTTTTCTTCTCACGATTTCTGCATGGCTTTTTTCTGGCTTAAAATATAACACTGGATTGCAGAGTCCCTGGTCTGCTACCCTTTGTCCTTGTCAAAAAATTAAATGTTCGCCCTCCCAATTCAGAGGCGAAATCGAATCTGCTGGAGGCTTTTCAAGGCCACGCATCTCATTCTCTCTCTCCTCCTTCTCCTCCTCATTTTCTGGATGTTTCTGAGAAAATACCTTGAAAATAACTTCGCAGCAACCGAATTTCTAGGAGCTGGGGAATCGGGGCTTATGGAGCCACCCCAAAGATACTTACTCCCCCCGCCAAAACAAGCAAACAAGAAGAAAACAAACGACCCTGAAAGTTATATTGAGGAGACAGTTCAGCTTAGGAACCTGATCTGATTAGCAGTATGTTGAGGCAGCAATGTTTGCAGGAATAAATGGGTGCATCTGATGCTAGGCAAAGCGCATATTCCATCATTCTGCGCAAACCCCACCTGCAATTGAAAGGCGAGGCCAAGGGGTCTGGAGTCTTTTATCCAGGTAGACGCGGGTCTCTGCGTGGGCTATTTTGTTGGCATTAAAAAGGAGCCCATCTTAGACCATACTGAGCAGGAGAGCGGTAGAAAACTGTTTGCAGTGGTACCTCGGGTTACAGACGCTTCAGGTTACAGACTCCGCTAACCCAGAAATAGTACCTCGGGTTAAGAACTTTGCTTCAGGATGAGAACAGAAATCGTGTGGCGGCAGCAGGAGGCCCCATTAGCTAAAGTGGTGCTTCAGGTTAAGAACAGTTTCAGGTTAAGAACGGACCTCCAGAACGAATTAAGTACTTAACCTAAGGTACCACCGTATCATCTTCTGACTGACCCATAAGAAAAAAAGAGACAGGAGAAGGCTGGAAGAAACTAACCCGACGATTGCGCAGGAGAAATGAAATTGCTTTTCAACTTTGCAATATAGACTCTGGCCTGTTGAAATTGACCGAAGGAGATGATAACTCTATACCGAAAAGGATTTTTAGAAAGGTTGGCCGTGTGTTAAGTCTGTTGTGGCTCTTTTTTTTCCCTAAAAGAAGCAGTATTTTGTGGCAATAAAGCGAGATGAGCGCCGCAACCCCAGAGTCGGTCAGGACTGGAACTAATGGTCAGGGGTCCCTTTACCTTTACAAAAGACAATAATTGATGGTTCCCGGAGTTTTTATAGACTGCAGTCCACGTCACCAGCTGCAAATGTCACTATGACATTCCTGGTGTCCCCCTCCATCCCCCCCCCCCGACGCCCAGATTCTTTGTTTCACTCCGGTTGAAATTGCCCAGAGTTTTCTGCGCCATTCGACCTGGAACCAGAAGTGGCCATGGCAAGTTGCAATCTTCTAGAAATCGCCAGGGTTTATTATTTTATTTTATTTTATTTTTGCGGGACGTGGATGCTGCTGCTGTTGCAGGCAGATGACAGCCCACCGTCGCCTCTCCAACAACCTCTCCTGACTATGGGCATGTAGAAGAGGAGGGGCCTTTGCCTTGCTGGCACCAGGAGATGCTTCTCCAAAGACGCTGCAGGGAGGCCTGAGAGATACCGCAGTGCCGTCTTTTTTCCTTGTGATTGATTGGGAGGGTGGAGTTGAGTTTGGGGTGTGGATGGGGGCAGGAGGAGCACAGCCAAGGCTTCTTGCTGGTGGAAGAGCCCAGGGGCAGGCATTGCCAGCCGAGCCTTCCTCCCTGACCAGCTCTCTCTATCTCTCTGCATCTCTCTCTCTCCTGGCTTTAGAAAGGTTAGTGGGTACCTGCGGTGGTCTTTTGAGTCTCCATCCAAGCCCCCCCCCCCCTCCTATCACCTTCCTTGCTCCTCCACGCCAACCCAAAATCTCTTTCCATCTCTGGAAATGGCACCCACCTTAAAAAATAAAATCAAAACACTGGTGTAGAGCCCTATTATAATCCCAGTTAAATGCGATTAAGCGCAAAGATGCTTGGAACTGGGATGTTGGGCGTGTGTGGATTTTGAGTGTGTGGAAGAGAATTTAACCCTGAGGTTGGCTTGTATTTGCTTTCTAGACTGGAAAGGCAAAGTCAGATCAAACCAAAGATTTAGAAGGAGGAAGGCGGGGGGAGGGGGGTTTTTGGGGAGGGGAGTTGGGAAGGTGAAAAGGAACTGGCATTCTTAGACGGCAGAGAGCAAGCCTCTTACATCCCACATTTTAAAAAGCCAGTCGGAACAATGTATATGTGCCTTGCCTCTTTTTCTGTGTATTTATTGCAGAAAGCATTTTATGGTTAGGGTTAGCATTGAAGAGCAAAGCTTTGTCCAGCTCTTAGCTCTGCAATGAATAGGCAGGATAAAATTCTTGTGGATTTTTAGCCCTACAAGGAAGGAGATAAGAACGTGGTTCCGAAAAGAAAGTCGCAGCATATTCTTAAACATTTAAATATTAAGACTTAAATTACAGCCTGTGCTTTTGAAACCCAAACCTATCTGATCAGCTACCAAACCAAGGCTTTGCCATCCTTCAGTTTAAATGCAATGTTAAATTATATAACTATGCTAATACTTGAGTATATTTTATGTCTCAAGTGTGAATTTAAGAATTTTCATTTGCTACATACTGGGAGACCGAATTTTTAAAGCTGTTGTTATGATAATAGTAGATCCATTTTGAATAAAGTATAAAATGATTATTTTTAAATAATCCTCTGAAAGCGGAGAACATTGACTGAGATGGATGGCAACCTTACCTTGTCTGGCTCAACACTTTCATGGTGAAATGAATCGATGGATAATGCAAATGTTGCCAGTTTATTTGACCTTGAAGCTCTGGTATAAGAGGGCTTGTAATATTTCCTTTCTTATATAAAACCCTTCGTACCTTTAGATCTCCAAATGATGAAAAGGGCTATTTAAAAAATGGGCAATGCACATTTTAAAGGGTACAGCTTTGCTTTTCAAGTCAGCTCATGAAAGGTTAGACAGTGAAGTCCAAAAAAAGAGAGAACATATCCTTTACAATTAAAATCATTGTAGTGTTTTTAAAAAATTGTTGTTGTTGTTGTTGTTGTTACTACTACTACTACTACTATTATTTTTAAGAGGTGTTGCCACCTAAATCACCCGGAGAAACCAAAAACGGTCCATGTTGCTGTTCTTTTAATAGACCAGGTTGACTTTTTAAAAAATAACTCCTGCAGGCTTTCTGTTTTGGCATGAATTCTTTAGATAAAGAAATTGTCCTGAATGTGACTGCTTGGGTCTCCCTTGCCTTTGAAGAAGCTTGTGGACTTGCAAGGCTATTAAGATGATTAGCTCATCCGGGATGGATTGTTTTGTAAGACTGTAATCCAGTTCCATTTCAGTCTATAGGAGCCGTGCCCTTGACTTCAACAGGGTGTTACCTGCACAATCCAGCTGTCTATCAAAGCGGCTGTTCTTCTGTCTATTAGAATGCCCCTCCCTCCAAAAAAAGCACAAAGGACGGAGAAAATGTGAAATAAAATCAAACTGGTTTGCCTTTTGTTTCTTTTGGAATAGGCTTAAGGCAAAGAGAAATAAGGTTAGGACACACCTTCAGTTTCGCTGAGCAGGTGCTTAACTCCCATTGAATTAAACGGGACCCAAACTTGCTTGGTCCTATCCTTGGAGGGGGGGGGTTCCAGCCCAATCCTACCCCCTCCCCACCCTGCGATTTCCCATCTGCTGTCAAATATTCAGGCTCCCTCCCTCCCCGTGAGTCTCAACTGGGTGTTGAGGCCTATGCAGTAGATTTGGCAGAAGATGATGTCACTTCCAAACATTAGCTGCTCTGCCTCATGGGGAAATGTGGGTCGGATTTCAGCGGGCTTTGTGTCAGCCTGGGCTTTGAGAAGCAAGCTGGGGTAGACAAAACCAGCCTGAAATGCAAGATTAAAACAGAACAGAAACCAAGAAAAACCCAAACCCAACCAAATGTTCCAGCATCCATTTAATTTTGCATTAAATTCATCCATGTAAGCCACACTTGGAGTAGGCCATTGGGTTTCAATGGGTCTTCTCGGAGTATGGCTTTAGCACTGAATATTGCCCATAGAATATGCCAGATGTCCAGTTTTATTTTGGGTGATAGCCGTTTTGATACCCAGAGTAGACCTATTGAAACCCGTGGACTCAATTTACGGGAAATGCGAGATACCACCCGTTGTGAGGGCAGCGTTGCAACCACCATCACGACTGGTCAGGCTACTGCCAAAATATTATCAATTTTTCTAAATTTGTAACTGGCCATCCCGTTAAAAGAAAATGGATTGTTGCCTTTTCACCCAAGGAAATGAGCAGAACCCTCTTGTACACTGGAAAATTACACACACACACACACACACACACACACACACACACACACTGTAAGAATGTCTACTCAGGAGTAAGTCTTATTGACTTCAGTGGTGCTTGCTCCCAGGAAAGGGGGGTTAGGACTGCAGCCCAAAACTGCCTTTTAAGCCCAATTGAATACAGTAGGCCTTTCTTCTGAGTAAGCATGCATATGGTGGGGATTACTTCTGAGTAGACAGACATTGTGCTGTTGTTTTGGTTATTCATTTTGCAACTCCTGATTATTATTATTATTATTATTATTATTATTATTATTATTATTACTATTTATTGCCCTCCCCCTTCACCAGGGCGGGTTACGACATCAAAGCACATTAAACACAGTTTAAATCAGCGTGCAGTCATTAAAATTATTGCAGTTCCTTTTTCTTCCTGTTCTAGCTATGATTTATTTTAAATATTTAAAACATTTTATTTGCAGCTTATAGCATTTAAAAATCACATGATTGTATCCGGTTGTTCAAACACAATTGTGTAATAATTTTTCAGCCTTTATTACTGGAAGCCTCCCAAGAAGGTAGCTAATTTAAAGTCATTCCCCTCCTCATCACCTCTTTAACCCTTCAGGACTGTTTTTATTGGTAAAGTATTATAGCTACCCGTGGGGCTAAGGCCAGGCAGGTTGAAGCACCTTTGTGTCCCATTCTTAAATCCTAAACCTTAAGCCCTTTGATATATGTGAAATTGACTTCAGTGGAAGTGTGTCTAGGGGTGCTGCTTAACAACACAATTCTCAGCAAGCCTACTCAAAAGTAAGCCCTGATTTCAATGGGGCTTACTCCCAGAGAATTGTATACAGAACTACGGTCTTAAGGCTGCACACTGATTTGGCCATCAGCGAGCATCCCATTGACTTCAATGGGGCTTACTCTGAGTAGACTTACCTAAGCTTGCTTTGTCGGGAAGGAAATTGGGTTGCAACGAATACATTGGGGAATACTTCTGAGTAAACCTGTGCAAACTGGTTCATCTCAAGGGGTGAAGTCAAAGTGTCCTTGCTAATGGTGCAGGATTTGTGTCCTGTGGCAAGGACATGAACGCCCCTGCAGAGTTAGACCATGCAAAAGGCTGGTCAGCCCAACATCTTGGTTCTGGCAATGGCCAACCATTCTATTCCATAATTCTTATTTTTTTAATATGCCACCATCTGACTGGGTTGCCCCAGTCACTCGGGGCTGTTTCCAACATATTTAAGAACATAACAGAACATTAAACATAAAAACCTTCCCTCTACAGGGCTGCCTTGAGATGTCTTCTAATGGTTGCATGATTACTTATCTCCTTGACTTGGTGGGTCTCATAACTTCATACCCTCCAACATTTCTCGGATGAAAACTGGGATGACCTAAGGAATAGCAGGACATTGCAGGATCAAATCAGGAACTGGGACAGTTTCTGTAAATCTGGGACTGTCCCTGGAAAATAGGGACACCTGGAGGTTCTGCAGAAGTCCGCAAATGGGGGCATTGAGGCAACAGATCTTCCCAGCAGTTGGCATTCAGAGGTAGACTGCCCTGGACCAAGGAGGCTCTGTTAAGTTACCATGGCTGGCTAGCAGATGTTGGCAGACCTCTCCTTTGCCACGAATGAGCCCGGAATCAAGGTTTATGAAACACAAGTCCAAACATCTCGTCTGTGCGCTTAGGATGGGTGAGGTCAAAGCTCTGTCCACCACAACATCCATCCTCTTCCGAGGAGCCTGTAAGCAGGACCCGAGTGCCATAGCATTCACCTGTGGAACTCTCTGCCACAGGAGGCCACCAGCCCAGAAGGCTTTAAAAGAGGATATGGCAGGTTCATGGAAGAGAGGGCTATTTGGATTTAGGGCGGTTCTTCCTCACAGGGTGCCAACCGAGGGGGTGAAAAATGGAGAAGATCTATAATTGAGAAGGACCATTTGGGGGTGCCAAATTTTGACCATGCACAGGGTGCCATATTATGAAAGATTACCAAAGTCCGCTCCTGGCGGCGACTAGCCCTGAGGCTATATAACGCCACCACAATTGGGGTCAGCAATGCTTCGGAATCCCAGTCCCTGGAAACCAAAGGGGGGGGAGTTGGTCTTGTGTTCGAATTCTGCTTGCACGTATTCCCAGGGCAACTGCTCACCCCCTGTGAGAACAGGGTGCTGGACAATATGGGCCATGGGCCTGATCCGGCTGCCTCCTCTCATGCTCTTGTGTGTTGTCGTACCTGGAGTTGATCTGAAAACAGGGCCTTTTCGCTAGTGGCACCCTCCCATCAGATGTCAGACAGAAAAAACAACTGCTGTATTTTTCGCTCTATAAGATGCACCAGACCACAAGATGCACCTAGTTTTTGGAGGAGGAAAACAAGAAAAAAAATATTCTGAATCTCAGAAGCCAGAACAGCAAGAGGGATCGCTGCGCAGTGAAAGCAGCAATCCCTCTTACTGTTCTGGCTTCTGGGATAGCTGCGCAGCCTGCATTCACTCCATAAGATGCACACACATTTCCCCTTACTTTTTAGGAGGGAAAAGGTGAGTCTTATAGAACAAAAAATACGGTATTTGACTTTCAGAAGATATCTGAAGGCAAACCAGTTTTGAATGGTTGATGTTTTATTGTGCTTTTAATACTTTGTTGGGAGCCGCCCAGGGTGGCTGGGGCAACCAGTCAGATGGGTGGTAAAGGTAAAGGGTAAAGAGACCCCTGACCATTAGGTCCAGTCGTGGCTGACTCTGGGGTTGTGGCGCTCATCTCGCTTTACTGGCCAAGGGAGCCGGTGTACAGCTTCCGGGTCATGTGGCCAGCATGACTAAGCCGCTTCTGGCGAACCAGAGCAGCGCATGGAAACGCCATTTACCTTCCCGCCAGAGTGGTACCTATTGATCTACTTGCACTGGTGTGCTTTCGAACTGCTAGGTTGGCAGGAGCAGGGACCGAGCAACGGGAGCTCACCCAGTTGCGGGGATTCGAACCGCCGACCTTCTGATCGGCAAGTCCTAGGCTCTGTGGTTTAACCCACAGCGCCACCCGCGTCCCTATAGATGGGTGGTATGTAAATATAAATTTAAATATATATAATATAACAACAACATCGTATTGGATTTTAAGCCGGTGTTGCAAGCAGAACTTCCCATAACCATCTAGGCTTCTGGAAGCTGTGAGGAGCCAACAGATGCTCAATTTGCTCCTGCGCATTTTAGTGTGGTTTTTTTTGGTGTTTTTTTTTTCAAGGGCCCATTTGCGTCAGGGGGGCACATTAGCCCCCCCCCTTTCCTCCTCTGCTCTGAATCAATCTAAGTGCTCCCAAATCACGACTGCCACCCGGGGAACTGGGCAGGCCAGACCGCTTAGAGCTTGTAAAATATTAATAATCCTTCTAATTGATCTCCCCATTTCACCCTCCCACCAACTTGCGCCCTTAGGAGATCCATACAAGAAAATAAGTGTGTTTGGAGAGAGAGAGGATTGTGATCTGACACAGCGGGGCATTGGGGGGGCAGAGAGAAGGGGGGGCAGTTGTTGTTCTTCTCCCTTTGACCCCGTCCAGATTGATTTCTGCAGATGCTTCTGCCAAGAGCCCGCAAAATACTTTAGAGTATTTTTAAAGGGTTTGGGGATCAATGGCGCGCCTGCCAAGTTGAATTTAAAGGGGGGGGGGGGACAGGGAAGATGTAGGGGGGAGGAGGAAAGGAAGCGAAGAAGTGTATCCTAGAGGCATGGACCTGGCAAACAGACTGGCCCCCGTATACGGTGTCAAGGAGTTCCTGAGGCAGTTTTTGCTCCTTTAGCAGACGGTCCATATGGTGCCAGATTTTAGGACTGGGTAAAAATGGCCAGCTGTCGCTTGGCCCAAATGCTGACCCATAGATTTCCTGGCCTGCAGACCTCCGTGATGCTTTTAAAAAAGACACACACACACAAAAATGCCACTTGTTCAGGTCAAATTGTGACATCTGGCGAGACGAACTTGTGTCGTTTTTCAAGCCACACAGAGAGAATGGTGCCTTTATTTCGTTTTCTGCGCCTTCTGTGAGAGTTTTGACTCCAGGGTTTTGTCGCTGCTGCTGGGGCTCTTTAGAATCAGGGTTTTGGTTTCCAAAAATCCAGATTTAATTGCCTGCTTGAAGTCTATAAATGCCGATTATCGACGTAGCAACTGTATTATTTTTATGTAATTCAAATCACGTGCAAATCTTATTGTTGGGTTGCTGTTTTTTTTGCATATTCAGGGTGGCTCACTTTGAATATGAGGGCAGTTAATCATGGTAGCAGCAGCAGCATTTATTTATTCAGAGAGATTTATAAACTGCTTCATAAAAAAAAGAGAACCAAATCTCTTAAGTGGTATACACAAAAGAATATAAAAAATTATTAATAAAACAGAGGTAAATTAGCAAATGCTAAAAATGAGTTTTTTGCTGGCATATAAAATAATATAGCTAGGCTTAATATTACCATAATATTAATAAGTAGCAACCACAATATTAATAATTGTATTGTGGGCAGCCTATCATTTGGGCAGAGAAAGACAGTTATCATTTAATCAGTTTCCAGCTTTGTAAATAACAGGTCATGGAAGATACTAAGGTCCAGTTTTTAATTCATTTTTTTTTCTTAAAGCTCAGAAAGGCAGCCTTTGAAATTGATTTGTCCAAGGTTACTCAGTGAAGGGCCTGTGAGGATTTAAAAAATCTTTAATACAATAACACACACGTGCACTGGTTCTATAAAATCCACTAATTATAATGTATGGGAAATGGGTGACATCAGTCTGTTTGCCAGTAGAAGGGGTGATTTTGGCAGGCTATAGGGGGGCTGTAAGGGGAAGTCAGACCTGTTGTGTGATCTGACGTTCAATCATGAATATTTAATTTTGGCAAAATTAACTGCTAATAATAAGAAATCAGTCGAATAAAAAATTTAAAAAGGAGTGGAAATGTTTTGATGAAAATATGGCAAAATATTGCTCCAAAAAAAAAAAAAAAAAGAGATACGCTAATATGCCTAGATTAAAATGTGAAGTACTGGATGGAAGAAAAATTAGTAAGGAAAGATCCCGTATTTTTTGCTCTATAAGACTCACTTTTTCCCTCCCAAAAAGTAAGGGGAAATGTGTGTGCGTCTTATGGAGCGAATGCAGGCTGCGCAGCTATCCCAGAAGCCAGAACAGCAAGAGGGATTGCTCCTTTCACTGTGCAGCGATCCCTCTTGCTGTTCTGGCTTCTGAGATTCAGAATATTTTTTTTCTTGTTTTCCTCCTCCAAAAACTAGGTGCGTCTTGTGGTCTGGTGCGTCTTATAGAGAGAAAAATACGGTGATAAGAATATATAGATGATTTGAGAAGATTGTAGAATGCAAAGATTATTGTAAATTGTATAATGTGGAGGAAATTGAGTGGGAGGAAGGAGAAAAGAATAATATGATGGACTGAGGAAATATAAATGTAAATGTATGGGGAGGAAATGGTGTTGGTTTTGGTACATCTGTATTGTAATGTAATATGTGAAAACCTATATATATATATATATATATATATATATATATATATATATATTTCACCCCCCCCAATGCTTTCAGCCTGGGAAAGAGACGACTAAGGGGAGACCACCGTAGTCTGTAAGATAAGGCACATGGAAGCAAAAGCAAATAAGAGGACTTAGAACTTGCAAAACCTCCAAGCGCCCCTATTTTCCAGGGACTGCCCCTGATTCAAACAAGCCAGTTTCTCATTTGATCCCGCTTTTCCTTAGGACGTCCCTATTTCCATCAGAGAAATGTTGGAGGATATGGCGTTATGGGACCCCCTCCTGAGCCAAGGAGATAAGTAACTATACAGCCTTTAGAAGACACCTGAAGGCAGCCCTGGGTAGGGAGGTTTTTTTAATGTTTAATGTTTTATTATGTTTTTATATATGTTGGAAGCTGCCCAGAGTGGCTGGGGCAAGCTTGTCAGATGGGTGGGGTATAAATGATATAATAATAATAATAATAATAATAATAATAATAATAATATTTATACCCCGCCCTCCCCGGCCAGAGCTGGGCTCAGGGCGGCTAACACCAGTAAAATTACAGTAAAATCATAATAGTAAAAAAAATCAGTTTAAAATACAGGTTAAAATGCAATGTAAGATGCAATAATAATAATAATAATAATTAATAATTAATAATAATAATGGAATAGGACATTCCTATTTTCATTGGAGAAACGTTGGAGGGTGCGAATTTGGAATGGGAGGGTGGCATGCTGTGTTGAAACCGATGGATCAGCAGTGAATTCAGGGCAGGAGATGAGGTTAAGCCTTGTATTTAACTTGCGGTATCTGGTGGTGCCACGGGATATGGCTTTCAGTGGCAATAAATCTCTGGAAAAGCAGTTGCTATGGGGCAAAAGAGTAGAGGGTGGGAGAGAATTGCTGGTGTGGGGCAGGGACACTTCCCACTGGGGCACCCCCCTGGCCAGGGCGGGACACAAAAGGCTGGTGTGAATGGACTTTTGATCTGATCTTTCCTTGCACTCCTAATGCCTCTCTGATTTAGCTGGCCTTGGAGTGATCCTGTACCATTGGCCCAAATATATCCTCTGGACGTCTTTGATCCAGCGCTTAATTTCTGGGTTTTAAAGCTTACCTGCCATAGGTGTGGGCAGCGGGGGGAGGCTGCCAAGATTTTGTGCCACACGGTCGCTAAGGGACAGCGATCAAGTGACCCATTTGCATCTGCAAAGAGCATTCTCGTTGGCCCTAAGTGTGCCTTAGCAAACGGCGGATAATAATACGGCCGGGGCGTTCTTCAGTATCTGCATTTGGCTTCAGGGCCAAGTGAATACTCTGTGTTATTTATTTTTGTTTTGTTTTGAGAGATTAAAAAAACCCCCAAAACAAGTTGCCATAGAGCAGGGGTCAGCAATCTTCTTCAGCCGTGGGCCGGTCCACCGTCCCTCAGACCATGTGGTGGACCGGACTATATTTTGAAAAAATAAGAATGAACGAATTCCTACGCCTCACAAATAACCCAGAGATGCATTTGAAATAAAAGCACACATTCTACTCATGTAAAAACACACTGATTCCCGGACCGTCCGTGGGCCAGATTGAGAAGGTGATTGGGCCGGATCCGGCCCCTGGGCCTTAGGTTGCCTACCCATGCCATAGAGTCCACACTGTTCTGAGGCAGGAATCTGCCTCTTCCAGGTCAGATTATGGCTTCATCTAGTTCAATATTTCCCACACTGACCTGCAGAGGCTGTCCAGGATTTTTGGCAGGGGGTCATTCCCAGTCCAATGTGGAGGTGCCAGGAATCGAACCCAGGACATTCTGCATGCGAAGCAGGTGTTTTACCACTGCACCAGAGCCAATCCCCCTCCTATTAGTATTTCCCCACCCTCCCCATTGGGGTACGGCCATCTTGGCCCTTTCTTATTGGGGAAATGTTGCTTCAGTTTCCATCCGTTCCACCCTTGCGAAGTCGAGGAAAGCTACTTCCTAGGAGTTGTCATTTATATTGGATCCAAGTTTTTCGATGGAGGTTTAGCAACTTCTTGCCTAAACTACAGAAAGGAGAAAACACCGTATTTTTCGCTCCATAAGACGCACCAAGTTTTTAGAGGAGGAAAACAAGAAAAAAAATATTCTGAACGAAACAGTGGATGTATGATTTTTGTGGTTCATGCTGTGGCCACAGACATGATATGTGATTTGACGGTGAGTTTGGGGTATCCCAATGCAAAAATCCTGAGGATCCATGTGGATCTGTGCTTTGTAACCACATTTTGCGCCATTGCAGCACCACGAAACAGTGGATGTGTGTGTTTTTTGGTGCAGGCTGTAGCCATGGACATGCTATGTGATCTGATGGTGAATTTGGGGTGACCCAGTGCAAAAATCCTGAGGATCCATGTGCTTTTACCTCCCTCCTCCCAGGCAGCCTCCTTTATCGCTAGAGTCCCTTATCCCCCTCCCGATCGCTTGCTGATCAGCTGCTCAGTGGCTTTGTTTCAACACCCCCTTCCCTCTTTCTAAAAACAACAACAACAACAACACAATCTGCTTTTTGCCCCTGGGCAATTCAGCTCCAGGGACCATGCATTCGCTCCATAAGACGCACAGACATTTCCCCTTACTTTTTAGGAGGAAAAAAGTACATCTTATGGAGCGAAAAATACAGTATGTGCCTCCTGTTTGGTATAGAACTCCCTTCGCTCGCCCATAGCATTGCACCCTCACCTTCCCTCTGTATTGCTCCGTGAGGTTCTTAAGCAGAGGTTGGACAGCCCTCTCTCAGTGATGCTTTAGCTGAGATTCCTGCATTGCAGAGAGTTGGACCACATGACCCACGGCGTCCCTTCCAACTCTATGGTTCTGTGATGAAAGATGCTTTGACAGTGGTCCTAGCTTCTTTTGCGGTGTCCTTCTTCCATAAGCTGCCTTGAGGAGGGTTTGCATAAATAAAACTAAGAGGGAGGACAGGGATAGATACCCAGGGATGCCATAGTTAGCAAGAGAAGCCTTCAAGCAGGAGGAAGAAGAAGTAAGCTTATTTTCTGCTGCTCCAGAGGGTAGGAACAGAGGAAATGACAAGGAGTTTCTGAATAAACACAAGGAAGAGCTTTTCTCGTAGCAAGAGCTGCTTGGCAGTGGAACAGATGTCCTCAGAAGGTGGTGGACTGACTCTCCTTCCTTGGAAAATTTTAATAATAATAAAAATAAATTTATAATATAAAATTTATTTATACCCCGCCCTCCCAGGCCTGAACGGCTAACACCAATAAAATAAAATCACAGTAAAAACATAATAGGGGGGAAAGAGAGGGGGGGGGAAACCAATTTAAAATACAGGTTAAAATGCAATTTAAAATGCAGCCTCATTTTAAAAGAGCTGATAAATCATGGCCATAAGGGGAGGGAAACATAAGGGTCAGACTGAGTCCAAACCAAAGGCCAGGCGGAACAGCTCTGTCTTGCAGGCCCTGCGAAAAGAGTCAAGTCCCGCAGGGCCCTAGTCTCTTGGGACAGAGCGTTCCACCAAGTCGGGGCCAGTGCTGAAAAGGCCCTGACCCTAGTTGAGACCAATCAAACCACCTTGTGACTTGGGACCTCCAAAGTGTTGTCATTTGTGGACCTTAAGGTCCTCCGCAGGGCATACCGGGAAGAAGAAGAAGAAGAGTTTGGATTTGATATCCCGCCTTTCACTCCCTTTAAGGAGTCTCAAAGCGGCTAACATTCTCCTTTCCCTTCCTCCCCCACAACAAACACTCTGTGAGGTGAGTGGGGCTGAGAGACTTCAGAGAAGTGTGACTAGCCCAAGGTCACCCAGCAGCTGCATGTGGAGGAGCGGAGACTCAAACCCGGTTCCCCAGATTACGAGACTACCGCTCTTAACCACTACACCACACTGGCTCTCGGGAGAGGTGGTCCCATAGGTACGAGGGTCCTAGGCCGCCTAGGGCTTTAAAGGTCAAAACCAGCACCTTGAACCTGACCCTGTACTCCACCGGGAGCCAGTGCAGTTGGTAAAGCACTGGGTGAATATGCTCCCATGGCAGAGACCCCGTAAGGAGCCTCGCTATGGCATTCTGCACCCGCTGGAGTTTCTGGGACAGCTTCAAGGGCGAGTTACAATACTCAAGCCTGGAGGTGACCGTCGCATGGATCACTGTGGCCAGATCAGGGCGAGAAAGGTAAGGGACCAACTGCTTAATACGGCGGAGATGGAAAAATGCCACCTGCCAAACACCTGCCAAGACTTCTTTAGCTGTGATTCCAGGAGAGCATGCCAAAGGCCTGTTCCTGGATCTATGCTAGAGCTCACCACAGTATCTCATGTGCAAAGTGCTTTTTCCTTCCCAGCCAATTAACCCTGAGATAATGCGGCAAGGTTTCTGGGGCACAGGCTGGAGCTTACAGCAGTGTTGGGTATCCCCTAGCCCCTCAGATGTTGTGGGACTACAGCTCCCAAACTTTTATATATATATATATATATATATAAATTTTTATTAGTTTTTTAACATACCATTTCCAACAATAATTAAACATACTTTTACATCTTACTCAATTTTTTTGACTTCCATCAGTCCTGTCTGAAAATTTTCCAATCTAATCTCTCAGTATGCATTTCTTATTTTCCCTATTACATTTCAAACTCATAACCAATATCTCTATCTTTTTCTACTTTGTAACACTTCGTATATTTCTTCTTGTAGTCCTACTAGCGTAATTTGTTGATTACAGTTGCTCTTCAAATACTTCGTATATTTCTTCTTTCATTTTGTAAATCCCTGGTCCCACAGGTTTCGAATCCTTCCTGTCATTTTGTCCAATTCTGCAGAGTCCATTAATTTCGTCTGCCATTCTTCTTTCGTCAGAATTTCTTCTTGCTTCCATTTCTGGGCTAACACTACTCTTGCCGCTACAGCCCCCGAACTTCATGCTGGCTGGACTTGGTGGGAGTTGGACTCAAGCGACAGAGTGGCTCAGTGGGGAGAGCACGAGACTCTTAATCTCAGGGTTGTGGGTTCGAACCCCACGTTGGGCGAAAGATTCCTCCATTGCAGGGGGTTGGACTAGATGACCCTACAATTTGGATTCTGTGACATATGGAGGACCACAAGTTCCCCTCCCCTGGCTTATAAATCCATCGTGCTGAAACGTTAATCACAGGAGGGAAACTGTTGAACCTCCTTTCCCCAGCAATGTGAGAACATTTAGCTTATCTCTTCTACAAATTTCCCTGCACTGTGTGTTGGCTTTAAATATGAGATGCTGTTTTGGTGGATTTAGGCACTTTATTTATGGCAATGTTAAATTTAAGTATCCTAGCCCATGCTCCTAGCCCGATGGTTCATAGGCAAGATATCCTATGAGAGTTGTCTAAGTAACGCGATGCCAAATAATTGAAATTTGAGGAGAGATCGTGAGGAAGTCGAGGAGGAAGTGGCTACACCAGGATTTCCCCAACCTGGTGCCCTCCTTTTGTCTTGAACTACAGCTCCCATCAGCCTCAGCCAGCAAAGTCAGGGGTCAGGGAAGATGGGAGTTGTAGTTTAAAACAGGAGGAGGGCACCAGGTTGGGGAACACTGGGCTACAGACATCCTTCAGGACAGGAGAAGAGATACAGGTCACAGAGAGGTAGGAATATCAGGCCCCAGTTCACACTGCTTCATTTCGCCCGTTGAGATGGACCAGATTCAACTCGTGGGTGAATTTGACTTTGCTGAGTCAGGGCAACCAAGAATCATGGGAATTCTTTGAAAAACAGGATGAATCAAGATACGTTGCGGTTTGACGTGGACAAACATTGGCACATCTGTCGGGTCACACCTGTATGCCAAAAAGGACTGAAGAAATTTGCCGGTGTTGATTTCCTGGGTGGTTTTATGGGCAACCTCATAATGGCGGAGTTTTTGGAGACGCGGTCTGAGTTGGCTAAAGAAGAGAGATGTAACGGCAGAACAGGTCAGCAAGAAACACTTTCTGGTAGTCAAAATAGGAGATGGCAGGGGCGAAGATACAGGTTTTCCCATAGGTGTGAGTGAACATCCTAGTTTTTCATGTCAGTTCATGAACTCCTCTGTGTTCTCTTCCTTCTCCTCTCAATAGATGTTGTATTGTGTTTTTAATATTTTTTTGGGAGCCGCCCAGATTGGCTGGGGCAGCCCAGTCAGATGGGCGGCATATAAATAATAGAATTATTATTGTTGTTATTATTAAGGTAGACAAAATGCTGCTTTGCTTGATGTGTAGGGAAAGGCCCTGTAAAAAAATAAAAGGAAGAGTCTGGTATTGTATTCCTGCATCATTTTGCTTCCAGCTGACCAGTTAAGAGTAGATATTATCAGTGTTTTGTATCCACGATAGCCAGTGTTTATAAGATACTATTTATTGATTCCCTGCCGCTGCCCTTCCCACTAAGGTCCCAGGGTAAGGTCCCAGCATTTAAAACAACTGATAATCTCCTCAAATAAGGTGGTTTCTAAAAACATGCATCTCAGGTGTCAAAAGCCAGGCTAAAGATGTGTGTGTCCAGAAGCTGTATAGCAAAGGTACCAGGCGCCTTTCTTATTTATTTATTTTTCAAAAATATCTGTTTTTATTTATACTTATCCAAAGATCTACAAAAGTTCATACCCAATACAAAGTATCTTTTTTTAAAAAAAAAATACACCAGAATAAAAGAAAGACTTTAAAAAAGGAACAGAAGCAAAAAGAAGGGAAAAAGGGAAAACGAAAAGAAAGAGAAAGGAAAGGGGAAAAAATATGATAAGACTTCTGGTTCTCTGTCCGTCAGCTAAATATAGTATTCACTGGTGCCAGACGCATTTCTGTGGGGAGTTTCACAGTTTAGGGGCCACCACGGAGAAGACCCTGTCAAAGGCACCACCTCCATATCATCTGAGGACAGAGAAACAGCCAAGGGGGTGGTCACTGGCTACAAAATACTGGTGGTGGATATTACAATGATGCCTTCTAGAGACTGGGCACCGTTGGCAGGCAGGACGCTGAGATAAAGGCACCACAAATCTCGCCCAAGACTCTGAGATGCTCAGGGATTTTTCACCTCTCTAGGGTCTGGCATTCCTGTTCCCCAGTGTCTCTGGGGATACAGTTGCCAACTATGGCTATTGGGAGCGGGAAAGCCAGTTCAGGATTTGACATAATAATGATAATAATAATAATAACAATAACAACAACAACCTTCCCGGTTCAGAAAACTGGGCTCAGGGCGGCTAACAACAAATTCAAAACACTTAATTGATGCAACAAAATACAGCATAAAATACAGTATAAAACATGAATAACAATAAATTCAGAATTCAAAAATCAATTTAGGGGGACGCAGGTGGCGCTGTGGGTTAAACCACAGAGCCTAGGACTTGCCAATCAGAAGGTCGGTGGTTCGAATCCCCGCGACGGGGTGAACTCCTGTTGCTCAGTCGCTGCTCCTGCCAACCTAGCAGTTCGAAAGCACGTCAAAGTGCAAGTAGATAAATAGGTACCGCTCCGGCGGGAAGGTAAACGGCGTTTCCGTGCGCTCCTCTGGTTCGCCAGAAGCGGCTTGGTCATGCTGGCCACATGACCTGGAAGCTGTACGCCGGCTCCCTCGGCCAGTAAAGCGAGATGAGCGCCGCAACCCCAGAGTCGGCCATGACTGGACCTAATGGTCAGGGGTCCCTTTACCTTTACCTTAAAAGTGCCCAGGAGATCTCTGCGGCATTGCGAGGTAGCCTGGCCATTTTTCTTTCCGTCTCTGAGGGATCCGCATATTTTCCCACCCACCACCACCTCTGTCTCACTAAGCCTTCATGGTCCAAGGAAGCTGAGACTTCTGGAATCAGGGAAGGGAGAGAGCCTGGCTCTTGGCCAGCTTGGCTGCAGTTTCCTTTTAAGCCAACCAGACAAATACTCGGATAATCCAGAGGCAAAGTCAAGTGAAGGAGATCGCAAGCTCCAGCTCTGAGTGCGTTGGCTTCCTCTTTTAGATGAGTCTGGTGTCGGGGGGGGGGGGGGCTTTAAAATACTGCTCCACCTACACGGGAAAGAGTTCAGACCAGTAGTTCCCAGGCTTTATTATTATTATTATTATTATTATTATTATTATTAGTTTTTCCACAATAACAACAAAAACCAAAAAGCAGAATGATACACAAAAACAGAAAAAAAGAAAAATACATCAATGAACGGAAAAAAGGAACAATAAACAGATAAACAACAACAAACTTAATTCTTTACAAATCCAACCTTTTAAACATCTTGGTTGACTTCCTCTAGTCCCTCCCTTCTGAGTTTCCTTGTAGTTGAAAGTAACAGCTTTCCAGTATCATTATTAAACTAAAACAATTTCTAATTATACTCCATCTTATTCACATTTCTTAATATTCTAAATCCCATTTATTTAATTATAACTTAGTTTAATCCTAAGCCTATTTGTTTCTTTCAAGTAATTTCTATTTTTTTTATATTACAATATTTGTTCAAATAGTCCTTAAATTTCCTCCAGTCCTCTTGAAACTCCTCTTCTTTCTGGTTGCGGATTCTTCCAGTCAGGTCGGCTAGCTCCGAAAAGTCCATCATCTTCATCTGCCAATCTCCCACTGTTGGTAGTTCTTGTGTTTTCCAATTTTTAGCAAGTAATATTTGGGCGGCTGTTGTGGCATACAAAAATAATTTAACATCTTCCTTAGTTCCCAGGCTTTTTCCGGCCATCGCCCCCTCCCTTGGTTCCATATGCTCACCCCCCAGAGCCCCCTACCCTATTTTTTAAAAAAGCATTTTTCAGAATAGCGCAATAAAATGAATCTTGGATTTGCAGAAGCTGCTCAGAAAAGAATGTACCCCATACTGTCAATTTAATGGTGTTTTTTGGGTGGTGGTGGGTTGTTGTTGCAAAAAGCCAATAAATTGGTTCCCCGGTCTACTTACTTATTCCACCTTTCCTCCAATATTTGCAGCGTCTCAAATATCAGTTGCTGGAAACCACAAGAGGGGAGAGTTGTTCCTGTGCTCAGATCCATAGCTGTCAACTTTTCCCTTTTCTTGCGAGGAATCCTATTCGGAAGAAGGGAATCTCCCTTAAAAAAAGGGGAAACGTTGATAGCTATGCTCAGATCCTGCTTGCTGGTTTCCCGCAGGTATCTGGTTGGCCACGGTGTGAACAGGATTCTGGACTCGGTGGGCCGGTTGTCCAGTCCTTCAAGGTAAACTGGCTTTGAATATGGAGGTTCTCTTTTGGCTAACAGAGAGAGGCAAGAGTGGTAAATGTAATATGTAGCACAGAGAAGGGTAGCTCAGTCGGTATAACATGAGAGTTGTGGATTTAAGCCCCCACCTTGGGTAAAAGATTCCTGCATTGTGGGGTGGGACTAGATGACCCACGTGGTCCCCACCTTGAGATTGGACCTGGGATCTTCTAGGTACATTGCAAGGGTTCTGCCACCCACTCTGCCATCTGCCATGCCCCAGGGAATTGTGGGACCTGTAGTCTGGTGAGGATGCTGAGAAGGATATTTAGGGACTGCACAGAACTGCAGAATCATAGAATTGTAGAGTTGGAACGGGGCCCATCTAGTCCAGCCACCCGCAATGCAAGAATCTCAGCTAAAGCATCCATGAAGCTGATTTGAAAGTGTGCCGTTGAGAACCCGTTTCCATTCCTAGACCTCGCCATAATGAGAATGCAAGTCCATTGCCCAGTGCCAGTCTTGACACGATCACTGCAGATGGGGACAGCAGTCACAAAATTAAAAGACACCTGCTTCTTGGGAGAAAAGCGATGACAAACCTAGACAGCATCTTAAAAAGCAGAGACATCACCTTGCCAACAAAGGTCCATATAGTTAAAACTAAGGTCCGTATAGTTCAAGCTATGGTTTTCCCAGTAGTGATGTATGGAAGTGAGAGCTGGACCATAAAGAAGGCTGATCGCCGAAGAATGGATGCTTTTGAATTCTGGTGCTGGAGGAGACTCTTGAGAGTCCCATGGACTGCAAGAAGATCAGACCTCTCCATTCTTAAGGAAATCAGCCCTGAGTGCTCAGTGGAAGGACAGATCCTGAAGCTGAGGCTCCAAGACATTGGCCACCTCATGAGAAGAGAAGACTCCCTGGAAAAGACCCTGATGTTGGGAAAGATGGAGGGCACAAGGAGAAGGGGACAACAGAGGACGAGATGGTGGGACAGTGTTCTCCAAGCTACCAGCATGAGTTTGACCAAACTGCGGGAGGCAGTGGAAGACAGGAGTGCCTGGCGTGCTCTGGTCCATGGGGTCACGAAGAGGCGGACACGACTAAACAACAACAAACCTTGACTCTGGGCAATCAGTCAATCCTCCTCAATGTTTTCCAGAACTTGCTTAAGGGAACTTAAGCAAGTTCTGGAAAACAAAAGATCAAAGGTCTGGCATTTTGGGCTTTGCAGAGAAGCAAAGTGGATGGTCTCGTATCAGGAACCTTAGCCAGCTATCACGTAGGAAACCATTTTTAAAAAATTATTTATTCATTTTTCTTTTTCATTCATTACATACATCTCAGATTCTTAACATTTAGTATATATTTCTCCCTCCCTCCCCTGCTAGGCTTCCCCAAACTTCCATTTCTGGTTTGTTTCTCTTTTCGCCCACTTGGCTACCTATCAGAAAAAGTTATTAATAACATAACATCAAACCTAATAAAAAACATAAAAGTAAAAATGAATACACCATAATATTTCTCTATCATCTAAACATTTTCTAATATTATTAACGTGAATGTTTGTTTAAATCCTGCCATCAAGTCTATTGACTTTCACGTAGGAAACCATTTTAGCCCATTCAGAAGTGTGGTGATGGGTATGCCTATGTTGAATTTCAATGGAGGGCAGATTTGCCTGACTTGATCAGTGTAAACTCTTGTAATTCCAGGCTGGGTGCTCTTACACTCTCCTTGAGGAGATTAATCAGGCTAATAATAATAATAATAATAATAATAATAATAATAATTTTATTATTTATACCCTGCCCATCTGGCTGGGTTTCCCCAGCCATTCTGTGCGGCTCCCAACAAAATATTGAAAACGTAAGGCAGGGAAGCTACTAAAATGAGTTTGACCAAACTGCGGGAGGCAGTGGAAGACAGGAGTGCCTGGCGTGCTCTGGTCCAGGGGGTCACGAAGAGGCGGACACGACTAAACAACAAGGCAGGGATCATGGGAAACCTGTGAGCTGCCAAACATTGCTCTCATCATCCCCGACCATTGGCCACTGGGCCTGATTTGGGTTGATGGGGGCCAACGACAGCTGGAAAGTCACAGATTCCCCTGGAGAACGTGCCCCAAGATGGACTGGGGAAGCCATGTTCTAAGATGGACCTGCGTTTTGGGCAAAGTTGACGGGTGACTTTGGTGAAAAATATGAAGAGGCCTGTTGGATAAAGCCATTGGCCCGTCTTGACCAGTATCCTGTTCTTGCGGTAGCCAAAACCAGATGTCCATTATGGGAAACCAGAGAGCAGGATCTGAGCGCAAGAGCAACTCTCCCTTCCTGTGGTTTCCATTGCTGCCTGTGGAGCATATTAGCCATTAAGACAAGCAGCCATCAATAGTCCTCTCCTGTTGTTCTGTTAGGTTCGTATTAGGCGCCTAAACACGGAATTAACATTTCTTCAAATAGCAAAAGATCTGGCAAGGGAAAAACAGAAGAAGATGAAATCTGGTCCTACTCCAAAATGGGAAGGTTTTGAAAAATACTTTCCTTTTCTTTTGGACCAGAGAAGATCATAACCTGAGCCCAGTTCCAGTGTTCGTTCCTGAAATGGCTGGCTAGATTGGGGAGACTTAATGCTCCCTCTTAGGTGAGATGTGTCGGCAACCTTCCTACTGCCCAGAGATGATGGGGCTTAATGTGAATGGAGTCTCTGCAATGCACAGAGAGTTTCCTCCATGAGGACTGGAACCCTGAGGGCACACGTTGTCGTCAACAGAGTTAGGGTTCATGTGTTCGGAATTGAAGATTGGAAATGGATTCTAGTTGGGTGGAAGAGGTGGAAGTCAGTGGTATATTCAAGAGCTGTTGGTTTAGTTGTATGAGATGCAGCGAAAGGTCCCAGCATCTCTCCTGGAAGGGCTGTGGAAGATGCCATCTGAAATTCTGCAAAAAGCCACTGCTAAAGGTACCCATGACTTGATCTATGCAACTTCCTGTGTCCTATGTTGGGCTCTGCACTAGGAAAGGGCCAGGTTTGCTGTTGTGCCGAACCCTGAAATAAGTCTTCTTAGAATCATAGAATTGGAGAGTTCGAAGGCCAACTCCCTGCAAAGCAGGAATTGAAAGAAGAAAGCAGGACGGGGAGGATGTGATCTTGCAGCCTTCAAGTGATCCATCTTGTAGAATTATAGCTCTCCAGCTTTCTCCCAAGCTGGTGCCCTCCAGATAGACTACAACCCCCATCGTCCAGCGCAGCTGCGCAGGCTGCGGATGATGGGAGTTGTAGTCCAAAACTCCTGTAGTCCAAAACAGCTTGGAGAAAGCGATGTTATGTGATTTTATTTTATATTTTTAATGGTAAGTTAAGAACTGGGGAGGGGAGAAGAGGAGATGCAGCAGCCTGCAATTGCCAAGTAGGAGGGCAAGTGGAGCAGTACTTCCTAATTAAAATCTAATCCTCCCAAGCTTACAGTTCTAAGATTTTCATCAAGCCAAAAGCCTGCCGGCTTTGGGGAAGGAGGGAGGGCCTCCGCCTGAGTCTTGCTAGCTGATCAACAAAGCATATGGCCGGCTCCAGGCTTGCTAAGATGCTATTAAGGTGGTAGGGAGACGTTCTGAGCCTTCCCCCTCTGATGCAAAGGTTGCCATGGGCTAACCTTCCTGCTGCCCTATTCGGGGCATTTCTGCCGCACCATTTTTTGTTCTGCAGAGCTGATGGTGTGCGCTGTTTCATTAACATAGCTGTCAACTTACAGATTTGAAAATAAGGGACCAGCAGCCAAAATAAGGGATCAACAATTACTTTGATAAAATATATATTTTGTTGCGTGCAAATGGCTTTAGCATATATTCTACACAAAAAACCAGCAACAATTTGTTGTTGACAAAGCACAGCTGGACATAGAAAGGGCCCCATTACCTTCAGTAGCTTATTTAAGGGACAGCAGCGGGACATGGCGCTGGGATAAGGGACTGTCCCGCCAAATAAGGGACGCTTGACAGCTATGTTCATTAAGCTTTGGGTTTTATGCTTTAGGTTGCAGGAAAAAGAAGCGAAGGCAGTTGTTTGCCTTTGCAAAATAGCCCAGTGGCTACGGGTTTGTAGCATATTTGCGTGGCATTTTGAAGCACGCAGTTAAATTACCTGCCCTGGAAGGGTAGTAGGGACCTTTGGGTGGTATCGTGGCAAGAGTGTCGGGCTAGGCTGCGGGAGGGACCAGGGTTCAAATCCTGCCTCAGCCATGAAGCAGCCCTCTGGTTGACCTTGGGCCAGTCGCTGCTTCTCAACCTAAGCCACCTCAAAGGGTTATTTTGTGGATTAAATGAGGAGAGGAAGAACCCCTTGTGCTACTTGGAGAAAAAGGCGAGGCGTAAATGCAATAATAATGAGAATAAAATGTGCACAGGACGAACAGCCGTGGAGTCGTCTTTCCACTGAGGGGTAGCGGGTCTCCTTTTTTCCAACAGCGGGTTTGAACTGGGGTGAAACTCACTCCTGTCCTGTCTATGGCACTGGTAGAATTCACTGTGAAAAGACTCTATCAGTGAATTACCATAGGGCCATAAACAGAGCAGAGAAAGAACCACAAGATAACCTTCCCCCAAGAGCCATTCGCCCTGTTTGGTCGCCCTTTTGCTAAAACTCCCAGTGTTGAAGCAAAATGTGCATAAGGATGGGGAGCAATGTGCAATCTCGAGCGCCCCGGTTGACTAGCAAAGAGAAGGTTGAAAATGGAAGGCTTGGTGCACTTTGGAGCAAGAAGAAGGTTATATCTGGGACTGATGGGATTTGTAGTCCAAAACACCTGGAAGGGGGCTGATTTCTCTGCTCCAGGGCAATGTCCAGGCCTCCCTCACTCCACCCAATGATGCTTTTTGCACAGGGCTAGTCAGCTATATAATATTTGCACCTGCTAGGAAGTTGAACGAGGCCATCCTGCCGTGAAACTCTTGTGACGTCACGAGCAATTTAACAAATCCGATGTCATGGGAAGGGGGCCCTCTGCGTCCTTTTCCAAGTCCAGTTTTGTTGCAAAAGTCATGGAGGTTGGGATTTCTCGCTGTCGCTATTAAGGTGGGCAGTGGCATCTGAACAAAACGTCCCGAAAGATGTCCATTTCCGCAAAGGTTTCCCGCGCTTTGTGTTGCACGGAGAACAGGGGTCAGTTCTTCCGACTAAGTGTCCTGTTCCAGGGAGGAGATCTGGAACCTGCCAAAAAACCCTCTGCTTGGCCCTTTTTGGCACTAGCACATTTTTGCTGTTGTATATATACTTTGAGCAATTATGTGTAGTGCCAATATGGGAGAAGATGGAAAACGCAACGATGTTTAGCCCTTGCCACCGCAGCCATCGGCATTTAGTATTTCCTCCGCACGCCCTTCCTTGTAGCTGTGTGTAGCCAGATTATGCCCTCGGCTCCTTCCTTACTTTTGGGGGTTTCTTTTGCTCTTGTGTTGCAGGTTCAAGTATGACACAAATGAAAGGTTCTACACAAAGGCAGGAATAGCCAGATGCACAAATATAGGGTGAGGGACAGTTGACTTGTGAAATGGATGTAGGGGTCTTAGTAGACCACAAGCTGAACATGAGCCAACAGTGTAATGCAGCAGGAAAATAGGCTAATGCAATTCTTGGCTGCATCAACAGAAGTCTAGTGTCCAGATCAAGGGAAGTTAAGAGTATTGCTCTTTTCTGCTTTGGTTAGAACCCACCTGCAGGACTGTGTTAGGTTTTGGGTACCACAGTCTAAGGGATGCGGGTGGCGCTGTGGGTTAAACCACAGAGCCTAGGACTTGCCGATCAGAAGGTCGGCGGTTCGAATCCCCGCGACATGGTGAGCTCCTGTTGCTCGGTCGCTGCTCCTGCCAACCTAGCAGTTTGAAAGCATGTCAAAGTGCAAGTAGATAAATAGGTACCACTCCGGCGGGAAGGTAAACGGCGTTTCTGTGCACTGCTCTGGTTCACCAGAAGCGGCTTAGTCATGCTGGCCACATAACCCGGAAGCTGTACGCTGGCTCCCTTGGCCAATAAAGCGAGATGACCGCCGCAACCCCAGAGTCGGCCACGACTGGACCTAATGGTCAGGGGTCCCTTTACCTTTACCTTTACCTTTACCTTTACTTTTACCACAGTCTAAGAAGGATATTGACAAGGTCCCAACTAAAGAAGAGTGGCAACTTAAGTTGACAGTATATGCACAGCTTGCAGACTTATAAGAGAACAAGAAGAACATACATTTAGAGAAGACTGGAAAACGTTTATTGAATATATGGGAAATAACTGTGTGCAGCTGAAAACGGTGGCAGCATTAAGATAAAGTCAACAGTGTAAAGTGTAAAGTTATGATGGATGTAATAATGGAATACTGAATGGTATAGTTTCTGTAAAATATTCAGGGATTTATGATATGTAAAATGAACCATGGAACAAGAAGAAGGGAAGTCACTGATATCTTAAGGATGTTTAAATGAGTACTTTGAATTGTAAAACAGAAAATTTAATGAAAAAAGGGGGAGGGAAAGAAGGATATTGACAAGCTGGAAGGTGGGCAGAGGAGGGAAACCAAGATGATCAAGGTTCTGGAAACCAAGAACCTTGGTTTCCAAGGTTGATGGTTTCCAAGATTGATGAGGAATGGTTGAAAGAGCTGGGTTTGTTTAGCCTGGTGAAGAGGAGAGCGAGAGGAGATATGAGAGCCACATTCAAATATCCGAAGGGCTGTCATGTGTGAGATTGAGGAAGCTTGTTTCAGAGGGGAGGAGCCGAACCAATGGATTCAAATGATAAGAAATTAAATTCTGACTAAATATTAGGAAGGATTTTCTGACAGTAAGAGCTGCTCAACGATGGAACGGTCTCCCTTGGAAGGCGGTGGACTCTTCTTCCTTGGAGGTTTTTAACCAGAGGTTGGCTGGCCAGCTGCCATGGATGCTTTAGTTGATATTCCTGAACTAGACAGTCCTTAAGGTTCTCTCCAACTCTGCAGTTCTGATTCTATGATCAAGGGATACCTGGAGGCCTGTCTCATAGCAGTAGAACTTTTGGACCTCCAGTGAAGCTGAATGTTGGAAGATCTCAGGTCAGATCAAAGAAAGTCCTTCTTTATGTGACACTTAAGTTAAAACTGTGGAACTTGCTCTCATAGGCGACACTGATGATCACTAACTTTGTTGTTGTTTAGTTGTTTAGTCGTGTCCGACTCTTTGTGACCCCCTGGACCAGAGCATGCTAGGCCCTCCTGTCTTACACTGCCTCCTGCAGTTTGGTCAAACTCATGCTGGTAGCTTGGAGAACACTTTCAAACCATCTCGTACTCTGTCGTCCCCTTCTCCTTGTGCCCTCCATCTTTCCCAACATTAGGGTCTTTTCCAGGGAGTCTTCTCTTCTCATGAGGTGGCCAAAGTCTTGGAGCCTCAGCTTGACGATCTGTCCTTCCAGTGAGCACTCAGGGCTGATTTCCTTAAGAATGGATAGGTTTGATCTTCTTGCAGTCCATGGGACTCTCAAGAGTCTCCTCCAGCACCAGAATTCAAAAGCATCAATTCTTTACAATACAAACCTTTGTTGGCAAGGTGATGTCTCTGCTTTTTAAGATGCTGTCTAGGTTTGCCATTGCTTTTCTCCCAAGAACCAGGCGCCTTTTAATTTCGTGGCTGCTGTCACCATCTGCAGTGATCATGGAGCCCAAGAAAGTAAAATCTCTCACTGCCTCCATTTCTTCCCCTTCTATTTGCCAGGAGGTGGTGGGACCAAAGATTAAGAAAATTTGTAGACAAATTCATGAAGGATGTGTCTATCAGTAGTTGATAGCCATGTCAGTTGTGTTCTGCCTCCCCCTTTGGCAGGGTCTTCTTATGTTCTTATGCTCATAAGGAATGTGGATTTCACTTTTGGAAAATTAAGTGATGGACCTCAGGTGGCTTTGGAAAAAGAAAGTGGTTCAGATAAATTCATGGTGGTCAGGTTGACTGTCCATGAGAGTTACGAGGAGCTTCCTTATTGAGACACAGTCTACCCCTGAATACCACTTGTTTTTTGGGGAGCTCCTTCCTGTGGAATCTCTGAAGGCACCTGGTTGACTCCAATGGCAAGCAAGATGGAGGACTATATGGATCTTTAATCTAACCCAGTAAGCCAGTTCTTATGCTTACCGCAGCAGTGCGTATCTTGCAATCATGCCATCAAGCACAGACGTTTGCATTAGAAATTTCAAAACTTTTGGGTGGCATTTATCCAGAGTGGACCCATTGAAATTACAAGCATGGCTACGTTGGGTATATTAATTTCATTGGGTCTACAGAGAAAAGTGGAATAAAAAAATATTAATTTAGCAGAGGCTGTTACTCTTTGGGGAGGGGCATGTGCCATCCTCAGTTTTCATCTCTGCCCATTCTGAATGGGCAAGCTGGGTATCATTTTATGGCAATTCTCCAAACATTATAACGGACAAGGAAAGATTGTTGTAGTATGACATAGGTTTGAATAGCGCACAGAGCTAGGTTGTGCACACACCATGCATTTAAAGCACCCCCCCCCCCAAGAATTCTGGGAACTGTAATTTGCTAAGGGCGCTGGGAATTTGTAGATCTGTGATGGGTAAACTTCGGTTCTCAGGATTCATTGGAAATGTGTTGGAATGTTCTTTAAAAGTATGTTGTGTATACAACCCTATAGCATTAGGAAGCCTCACAATAGTTAATTTTGCAAAACTGGGACAGAATCTTATTAAATGTGATTGATAACCTGCAAAATGAGAATGAAATTGGAAGACACCAATCTCACTCCATTACCCGAAACCACTCTAGCAGCCAGGGAGAGCTGGTACAAAATCATCTGTCCCATACATACACATTTGCTCCCTATATTTCAAAGGATTGGCTGGAATTGCATAAAACCTGTGCACTGTTTTCGGCTGTCCGTATGATTAATATCATATACAGATGTCATGAACGGTTCAGAAAGCTAGACTGGAGTACTCCTGTCTCTGTTAGACAAGAACAGGCAGAGGAAACTCCTGACTACTGCAATGTACCTTCATCCAGTGCCCGTTCCTTACTGAACTGAATAATGAACACTATCCACACAACTTATTCTGCTCCTGTTTTAAAATAAACAATAAATAAATAAATAAACCAGCCCTGTTGAAACACTTGACGGTAAATCGTCAAAGGCTTTTGAATAACTCTGCTGGCACAGGTGATGATCTGAGCCAGCCTTCCCCAACCTGGTGCTCTCTAAATGTCTTGGACCACAACTCTCCCCAGCTCCAGGTAGCCTGGCCAATTGTGGTCCAGATCAGGTGAGGCTGGTACAACATTGGTCTTAGTCTTAGAAGATGGCTCAGCAGATGCTCGTTAGATGATTTTGGGTTTCCGTACTCTCTCAGCAACAGGAGAAGACTAGTGTTGGTTTCTGTTTGTTCTACATTTAATCTCTATGGAATATGATCCAAGCGTTGTTGTTGTTTTCTGATACAGTAACTGGAGTCTGCCATGCCTTTTCTCCATCAGGTTCGATGTAAACCTGACTCCTGGCTCTGAATGTACTAGATCTTCCACTGAACTGAGCTGGTTTTGCCAATTAACTGATTAGTTTGATTCCATTTTATGTGTCGCTTTCCATAAAACCCCTCCAAGTAGTTTTTTACAATAAAAATAAATAAATCAACAATAAAAACAATTTCATATGTAAAAACAATTACATCCCATTCTATGAATACAAACAGTTCCGTGTGCACGAACAATTAACAACAATTTCATAAGTAAAAACAATTTTGAGTAGGCTGGGATAAAGATCTCTGCTGAAAAGGCTTGTTGAAAAGGGAAGCTCTTCAGTAGATGCTGAAGAGGCAACAGAAGCAGGTGTTTGTCTGATATTTAGTGGGAGACCGTTCCAATGAATAGATGCCACCATACTAAAGAAACACTCCTAACTTCTTTTAGCTTGATAATCTGAAGAAGCAACTTCTCCCAGTTCAGGCCACTTTGGAATGAGCTTCTTCTCTGGAGTTGGAAAGGGTCTTCTGATTTGGCTTCCAGGAAGCTGATATCCCGTGTTGTATCAAGTCGCTATCAGTGCTGCTGATCCATTGCTTAAAACAGCAAGATGTGGAACATTATTTGCAGGTTGTGCTGTTTTCCCTTGTCTCCCCATCCTTTTGAGGATAGTGAAGAGTAACAGTAATGTGGAAAAGGCTGTAAGATGTCCCGAAAGTCTGGAATTCTGTTGCTATAAAGTGAGTTCGATTGTCGGCCACAATTTTATCTGGAATGCCAAAGCAAACAGGTATTCTTCAGCTGGGCAACAACACCAAACGTCAAACATTTAAAAACTTCCCAAAACAGGGCTACCAATCAGGTAAGGATGCAGCCTTCACCAACTCCAGATATTTCAGACTTAAAACTTCTATCAGCCCCAGCCAGGATGGCCAGGATGGTTAGGGCTGATGGGAGTTGTAGTCCGAAATATCTGGAGGGCACTAAACTGGTGAAGACTGTCATGATTAAAGGTTTCTTGCATTGTCTTGATCTGTTTCTTCGGCAGTAGTCACAGGTCAAAGGTTTGTTTTTTATGTCACTCTCAATATCAGGCCAACATACTGTCTTCCTGGCTTGCTCATGGCATTTGGTTACAGATGAGGTTACTTTGCTTGCATATCATGGTGAAATAATATGGTTCTCCCTTCCAGTTTACTCAGTTGTCATCAGTCAACAAATTGCCTCCAGGCATTGCTAAGGTATTTAGTGTAAGACTTGATCTTTGTGAATAGCCATTGAGATTTGATAAAGGGTGTTTTTGGGGTTCTGGGAGAGAGAGCATGTATAGCATAAAACAGTCCTCAGATGTTGTTGGACTACAACTCCCATCATCCCTGAGCTCTGGCCTTGCTAGCTAGGGGTGATGGGAGCTGTAGTTCAACAACATCTGGGGACCCAAAGGTTGAGAAAGGCTGCTCTAATTTGTATTGTGGGGCTTCATGGCAAGAGAGTGGCTGCTACAAGGGATGTAAGGAGCCATCATTATTTTCTGCATGCAGCCCTGTTTACATTCGCCTGCATTTCATCTTCTGCCACAAACTGCACGGTTGACGTTTTTTCCGATTCAGCACTAAAGAGTGGGTTTTCCAGAAGAAAGTGGTAGGGCAAGCAGAAAACCACTCGGATCTGTGCTTAGAAAGCACAGGAAAAGTGGCAAACCACTCAGACTCGTGCTTTCCAGGCACAGGAAGAGTGGATGAGCCCCTTGAGTCAGACCATTGGTCCATCCAGTCCAACATGGCAGCGACCTTTTTCAGTTTGAGGGCCACATGCCTTTCTGTGCAGCCTTCCCGCGGCCATTTCTTCTTCTTTGGCAATCACTCCTAGCTGAGCAAGATTGTCTTCCATGGGTACGGTCTTAACAGTGAGTCTGTAAGTGACTGTGGAGGCCAATTCTGGATTCACACCTCCTTCCACAGTGGAGACATTGGTTTCCAGGTGGGAGTTGATCACGGTGTGGATTTGCCAAGTGTGCCTTCCTCTTAGCATGTTTGTCCCTTGCGTCCTGAGTTTGAGTGTCTTCAAAGTCCATGACACCTTTGGTAAAGGCTGTTCTCCAACTGGAGCGCTCGCAGGCCAATGTTTCCCAATTGTTGGTGTTTATACTACATTTTTAAAGATTTGCTTTGAGAGAGTCTTTGAACCTCTTTTGTTGACCACCAGGGACACAGGTGGCGCTGTGGGTTAAACCACAGTGCCCAGGACTTGCCGATCAGAAGGTCGGCGGTTCGAATCCCCGCAACAGGGTGAGCTCCCGTTGCTCGGTCCCTGCTCCTGCCAACCTAGCAGTTCAAAAGCACGTCAAAGTGCAAGTAGATAAATAGGCACCTCTCCGGCGGGAAGGTAAACGGCGTTTTCGTGCGCTGCTCTGGTTCGCCAGAAGCTGTTTAGTCATGCTGGCCAAATGACCTGGAAGCTGTACGCCGGCTCCCTCGGCCTGCAAAGCGAGATGAGAGCCGCAACCCCAGAGTCGGTCACGCCTGGACCTAATGGTCAGGGGCCCCTTTGTTTAGCATAACGCTTTCCATTTTTAAGTTCGGAATAGAGCAGTTGCTTTGGAAGACGATCATCAGGGATCCACACAACATGACCAGTCCAACGAAGCTGACGTTGAAGAATCATTGCTTCGACACTCGTGATCACATGGCCATAGTGAGCAAGGGGAGAGGCAAAGCAGCCAGAGTATCACATGTAAAAGTTTGCTTTTGTACGCTAAGCTAGTTTCTACGCACAGTCTCACAACTCTCTCCATCCAGGGACACATCCCAGCTAGTGCTGGTGAGAGGTGTGGCACAGGAAGAAATGGGGGGCCAGATAGAGACTTCTGGGGGCCTGTGCTTGGTGCACGGCCCTGTGGTGCACACCATGCCAGAACTGAGCAGAAAAAAGGCCGTTTCTGGTTCACCATGAATTACACAGGCGAGCACAATTTGAATGATGAGCTGTCTGTGCATTATGTAAACCTGATGCCCATTTCACACCAAAGGCTGTTCTTGGGCTAAAGGGTCCGTCCCTCTTACACCCTCCGTCCTCTGCTCCTCCTGTCATGGGAGCAAGAGCGGTATAGTGGTTAGAGTATTGCAATAGGGACCAGGGAGAGGCCAGGGTTCAAATTTCCAGTTAGCCCTGCGGCTCACAGGGTGACCTTGGGCCGCCCATTGCCTCTCAGCCCAACCCTACCTCACAGGAATATAAAATATAAAAGATAAAAAATATATAATATATAATATATAATATATAATATATAATATATAATATATATATAAAATATAACATATATATAAAAGATAAAAAATATATAATATAAATATAAAAAATATAAAATATAAAAAATATAAAATAGGTTGTTGTGGGGTGGGGGTTAAATGGAGAGGTGGAGAACTATATCCATCACCTGGAGCTCCTTGGAGGAAAAAATGGTGGGAGATAAACTCAATAAGCAAAATAAATGAAAACATGCTCATCCGATGCCCTACTTTAGATGCTTTAAAGGTCCATTCGCTGTATCTTTTTCCCGACCCGCCCTTTGGGAGAGACCCATTTTCTTCTTTAAGCCACTGCTCTCAAGGAGATTTATTTTATTTCATGATTCCCTGGTTGTTTTCCTCCTCACCATGCACTCCACAGCCTCTTGCTTTCCCAAACGCCCACCTTGCCCCTGACTTTGCTGCTCATCATCTCGATGTCGGGGAAAGTGGATCGATTCCCGGACACCCGCACAGATAGATCTTCCTGTCAATTTTTTCCTGCACTAGCTCAGCTGCTGCCCTCTCCATTTCTTCTTCTTCTTCTGACAACCGGGTTGCAAAACCGCAAACCTGAGAACCAAAAGCCTAATGGGCTCTCTGACGCCATCGGCTGGGAACCAGTTCAGCTATTTTGCTATTTCCCACGATGGCTGCACATCAGGAGGGCATCAGGTTAAGTTCGCATCCACTTCTGATGACTCACAGCTCTTTCTTTTCTCTCCATTGGGATGGCTCCTCTGGTAGAGCATGAACCCTCTTAAATCTCAGGGTTGCGGGTTCGAATCCCACGGCGGGCAAAAGATTCCTGCATTGCAGGGGGTTGGACTAGATGACCCACGGGGTCCCTTCCAACTGTGCAATTCTCAGATTCCATGACTCCCTTCCACGCAGGCATCTTGGTTTGTAAGCGCCTCGGGGCAGGGAACTGCATTTGTGCAGTGCTTTTGAACGCTGATGCCACATCCATTAACATGATTCGGAAGAGGGTTGTTTTTAACGCAAGACCCTTTGGGAAATTAGCATGTAAAGTGGGGGTATTAAAAACACACAAAATAAATCTGGTTTTTAAGAAAATGCACTGTTGTCGCCACAGAAATTACACGGAACAATTTGGCTTCCTGGGTGCGGATGCGAATTCTCTTTCCCCCTCCATGTTGAAAACCTGTTCCATAACACTGAGATGAGAATATGCGAGTGAATATTCTCCATTTGCCTTATTGCAAAAAGCAGATTTCTCCTGCTGGATCAGGGCATTACTGGGAGGTTGCAAAGGGGTAGCCATGTTAGTCTGTTGCAGCAACGAAGAACCATATGTAAAATTCTGAGTAAATTTAAACCAATTATTTAGACTTTTAAGCTGCCGTGAGATTTATTAGGAGAGGCTACTTGAGGAAAACATGGAGAAAGGACAGGAAATGGCTACGAAGTTATTTCTGCCTGCTGTTACGGTTGCAGGCCAAGTTTATTTAATGCCGCAGTTTAAATGGCTGCCTTCTTTGTCAGGTTCAATATGGCTGCCGAAAGTCGTGTCATAGGCCATTCCTTGTGCTGGATGACGAGAGAAAACAAGAAAATAAGACTGTCGGCTGTTCAAGGAGGGTCGACATGAGGAGCCGAGTTTTCCTGGAAAGGAGCCGGCAGCTCTATAGGAAAGAACCGGGTGGGAAGCTGAGGAGACGGAGGCCATTTTGTTTTCAGTCCCTCAGGATGAAAAACCGCCTAAATGAGCAACTTGTGGTTTTCGTTTGCTTGTTGAAAAGGAGTAATAAGCTCTGCCGTTTTATCCCCTCCATGGCGTGAAAACTAAAAGGGCAGCGAGGTTCCCCTTCAGTCCCTTCTGGGCCGTCGGGGGAAGAGCGTGAGGGCGGCCATTTTGAAAAGAAGCCATCTTGACTGAGGGGGATGGAGACTGGAAAATGGCCGCCTCTGACAGGAATCGATGGACGAGAACGACGGGGTTTTAACTCCTCAAAAAGAGATAGCTGGGCTTTTAATTATTTAATGCCATTGATCTGGCTTATTATAGGATTTCTCACCAGGCCTTCAACCATATATGGTCCTAAGGGCAGGCTGAGGCAGTTTTTAAAAACCAGATAAACATTATTTTTTAAAAAATGAGAAACCAACTTGGGTCTGGTTGGCCCAATTTGACCACTTCAATTGGCACAATTGCAGGTGCCCCCAAAATGTCCATTTCACGTTTGTAAGTACTTGGTCTTTTAGTGTTGTTGCAGCAGCAGCACTGTGGAACTACCTGCCTCATGATATCAGGCACGTGCCTTCAATGTAATAATAATAATAATAATAATAATAATAATAATAATAATTAATAATAATTTTTATTTATACCCCGCCCTCCCCAGCCAAGGCCGGTCTCAGGGCGGCTAACAAGCAATAATAAAAACAATGTACTTTTTTTGGCGTCTGCTAAAACCAATTTTGCTTAGACAGGCCTACCCAGATGCTTAGAAGGTCGAGGTCATTTTAATCTACTTTAGTATTTTAACTTTTGCATGTTTTTAAAAGTATGGTTGTGATTTTTTCTCTCTCGGTGTTTTTGCTTTGTCTATTTGTAAACTGCTTTTTTTTTTTTACATTCAGCTAGCGGGATGTAAATATAATGGAATAATAAATAAATAAATACTGTTTGAATTGGAAAACGGAGGTTGTTATAAAAACACCCCTTAGCTGTCCAAGGCTGGGGTAAAGAGTTGCATCTCTTTTGTTTTCATTTTCTTTTAATTTCAAAACTTTATAACCCGCCTGCTAGCCCTGTAAGGTCTCTCAAGATGGCTTATCCTGGAACAGGAAAAAAAAATACAATCCAAAATTATTATTATTATTATTGAAAGGAGCCCGGCATAATGTACAAGAGGTAAGTTAATATAATACAATAACCTAAAATGTACAGGAAAATACACACAGGCACACACTCCACCATAAATAGCATTTAAAAAGCTTTGCGAGAACAGAGCTGTCTTGCTTTAGTGCCCAAGACAAAATGGAGGTGCCTGGTGGGCCTCTTTGGGGCAGCTGGAGTCGTGCCACTACCACCAAAAAGGCCCTGCTTCAAAAACTCATCGCTGTTACCTCCTGTGAAATGGAAACTGAAGCAGAGCCAGGGGCGTAGGAAGGGGGACGGGGGGTGTAAAAAATGAACAATTACTGCCCTGCTAGGGCAGTTCATAAAAAACTTTTTTTTAAAAAATGCCTGCTCCAAAGGTCTTATCTTACTACACTAGGGATTATATAGCTATATCTGAAATTTAATGCATATCAGTTAATATCTTGACTCTCCTCCACGAAAATAACTGTTTACTTGGCCGTTTTCATACGTCGTGAAGGTTGAAATTTCAATTCAGTGGAGCCAAAACACAATCCACCCTGTAGATTTAAGTATCTGTCCACAGCCGCCTCCTTGTTATCAGAGGCCCAGAATCCACATTGTAAGAAAATATGAAATAACGTAAAACTATTTTTGCAGGCCAAAAAATAATCAATGGGGGGGGGGGGGGTGACAAGAGATTTTCCACACCTTGGAGAGATAAAATCGAGATATGGAAATATGGAAATATCGATGAGAGGCAGGACTGAGATTTGGAAATGCTTTGAGGTTCAGACTGTGGGAAGTCGTAAAATCAAAATTACAATTCAGAAGACAATTGGATTTTTTATTTTAGTTTTTTACTTTTGATTTGATATGTTAATTGGATATTTTTTATTGGAAAATTAATAAACGCTCTAACAAAACAAAAAAGAAAAGAAATTTTCCACACCGGGTACCACCCGACCTTCCTGCGCCTCTGAGCAGAGCTCCCTAGTTATCTTAAATAAAAGCTGGGGCAATAAAACAGGAGATGAAACACACATGCACTTTCTGCCTATGATGCGTTTGGCCCAGATTGGGCCAGGGCAGAGATCAGCCGCTAGACTCTCTAGGACCAAATCCGCCCGGTTTCTCCCCAGACCCATAAGGTGAGTGTTATAATAATAATAATAATAATAAATTTTATTTATATCCCGCCCTCCCCAGCCGAAGCCGGGCTCAGGGCGGCTAACAACACTAAAATAGTGCAACATTATAAACATTATAAAAATTAATTAAAATCAAAATTGATGGCAACCATAAACTAAAGTTTTGTAAAGATTGCCAAAGGAGGGAGTCAGGCTGCGCCCTGACCAAAGGCCTGGTGGAACAGCTCTGTGTTGCAGACCCTGCGGAAAGATGTCAAGTCCTGCAGGGCCCTAGTCTCTTGGGACAGAGCGTTCCACCAGATCGGGGCCAGTACTGAAAAGGCCCTGGCTCTGGTTGAGGCCAGCCTAACTTCTCTTTGGCCTGGGACCTTCAAGATGTTTTTGTTTGAAGACCGTAGGTTCCTCTGTGGGACATACCAGGAGAGGCAGTCCCGTAGGTACGAGGGTCCTAGGCCGTATAGGGCTTTAAAGGTTAAAACCAGCACCTTGAACCTGATCCTGTACTCTACCGGGAGCCAGTGCAGCTGGTATAGCACCGGGTGAATGTGATCTTGCAGCAAGGACCCCGTAAGGAGTCTCGCTGCGGCATTCTGCACCCGCTGGAGTTTCTGGGTCAGTCTCAAGGGCAGCCCCACGTAGAGCGAGTTACAATAATCCAGTCTGGAGGTGACCGTCGTGTGGATCACAGTGGCTAGGTCAGGGCGAGAGAGGTAAGGAGCCAACTGCTTAGCTTGGCGGAGATGGAAAAATGCCGCCTTTGTTATAGCTGCAATCTGCACCTCCCTGGAAAGGGAGGTGTCGAAGATTACACCCAAACTCTTAACGGCCGGTGCTGGCACTAATTGCGCCCCCGCAAGAGATGGGAGTTGCCCCCCCAATCCCATATCGTCCCGTCCCAGCCACAGGACCTCTGTCTTCGAAGGATTTAACTTCAACCGGCTCCCACGTAACCATCCAGCCACAGCCTCCAAACATCTGGTCAGTGTGTCTGGGGCCGAGTCAGGATGGCCATCCATCAACAGATAGGGTTGGGTGTCATCAGCATACTGATGGCAACCCAGCCCAAAACTCCGGACAAGCTGGGCGAGTGTTAGTGGGCCTGATGGCTGCGGCCATCCGCTTTGGGGGAGCAAGCGAGGCCGCAAAGCGACATGTCTCTTGCACGCCAGACTCAATTTAAGGGAAGTTTTTAAGTTTTAGGACTTGGGGAAATTTTTAATGACAGATGTTTTGATGTATTTGTGGATTATTTTAAATTTTATTGAAGTTATTCACAACACAAATCTACTACAGCAACAACTGAGACAAATAAACCCACCACCATAACATCTAAAACGAAACAAACTTTACAACAATACACTTACAACAAAGAAAAACGAAATAAAGGACTTCCTTTATCCTGTACATGGCTTCCTTATTTACTTCTTATAAACTGTTTCCCGTATAGATAACTATGACTGGTCGTCTCAAATTGTAACTTAAGAACCATAAATCCTCCTGCAAGAATTAATCGAAACAAGTCCGGGTGGTTATTTGGGGGCACTGCTTTAAGGTACCGTATATTTTGCTCTAGAAGACTCACCTTTTCCCTCCTAAAAAGTAAGGGGAAATGTGTGTGCGTCTTATGGAGCGAATGCAGGCTGCGCAGCTATCCTAGAAGCCAGAACAGCAAGAGGGATTGCTGCTTTCACTGTGCAGCGATCCCTCTTGCTGTTCTGGCTTCTGAGATTCAGATTTTTTTTTTCTTGTTTTCCTCCTCCAAAAACTAGGTGCGTCTTGTGGTCTGGTGCGTCTTATAGAGCGAAAAATACGGTATTTTTAATCTTTTGTCGGAAGCCGCCCAGAGTGGCTGGGGAAACCCAGCAAGATTGGGGGGGGGGGTAATAAATAATAAATTATCATCATCATCATCAACGGCATCTTGCACATTTTTCTCTCTGTTTCAGGCATAAAAGCATCTCTGGCCTGCCGCGAAAGGATCGACCCAAACGTTAACCTGGATGCAAAGGTATAATGAGCCATCGGGGGTGCTGCACGGACGCCATCCAGAAATGCCGCCCCAACTTTCTTCCTCCTTTGCAGGCGATGGTGTCAGTCAGGATGCGGCCCTCCTGTGTCGCTTTTTCCAGCCGTATCCTCTCTCTCTTGCTGTGTTTGGCAATGGTAGAACTCACACTGGTGAGGTATCATGATCCGGTGGTTCTAGACTTGCCAACTACAGCCTGAGGGTCGAGCCTCAGTCGCCCGTCCTGCGGTCAGGGAGAATGGACCCGCTAGCAAACAGCTCCCTCTGCCAGTGGTCGAGAGCAGGCGCAGACAGAAGTGAAATTCCAAATTCTCTGCCCGCTCAGGGTCACAGAGCAAGTAGTCCTTTGGAACAGGGGGCTTCCCCAGCCCCACTCTTGGCTTGGGTTCAGGGGGGCTGCACGGGGCCACTGAAATCTTCTTGTGCCAAGATGATTGTTTCTTCTAACGAGGGATAGAAATTTTTAAAAAATAAAATAGAATTCAAGTTTGTCCTCATTCAAGATGGAGGCTACCATCTTGAATTGTGAATTTATTGTGTATAAATGTTGGCTGCAAGGAGTGTGTTTATGGAGGGCGTGGAGGGGTACCAGGCTCCAAAGATATGGAGTCTTTCGTAAAAAGAGATTGCAGGATTAAGCCAAAGCGCAGCATCCCGTTCTCACGGTGGCCAAAAGAGAAGCCTGCAAGCAAGATCTGAGCACAAGAACATTCTCCGCACTTGCAATTCCCAGCAATGGAGGTGCTGCAGAGAGGCTCAAAATGGACTATTTTTTTAAAAAAAAAAGATGAATGCTGTTGTCCTCTGTGTCTGGGACTAGCTTTCACACGGTCTCCGGCACAGTTCCGTTCCTAATGTACATTTCCTCTCGCAAGTGCCCCTTGTCCTGTCTCAAGGCAGCAAACTGGTTCCTTGCAAACAAAGAACCACCCCACCACCTTCCAAATTCTGCATAACCTTTGAAATATAACCTTTGAAATTACATGTCGCTGATGCTTTGCAATAAAAGTTCCTTCTTTTCTCTGGGATCCTATTCCTATTTTGCAGAGGGGCAGGAAGACACCTATCTAATAGGTCTTGGGGGAAAAAGGGCTAAACTGCTTTGAAAGTCCAGCGGGCTTTCCGCATGGCCAGATTTTTGCACAATTGCACTTGGGATATACTTCAGAGCAGCCCCCTCCTCAAAATGCAAAGGGGTCTTGCATAGTTCCTATTAGCTTCAATCACTGTTAAGGTGACCAGATTCACCTTCCCCTGCCAAGACATTCGCTCTGTCTTGGCCTCAGTGGCCCATCTGTATAATGGGAATAATGAAACTGTTGTAAGCACAAAGTGCAGGTAGTGGGGCAGTAAAGGACTTTGCTAAGCGGAAATGCAACTTAAAAACACACATCGTCGCAGCAGCTTCGAGGAACACCATTATACTGAATCAGACCATTGGTGCAGCTAGCCCAGGACTGTCCACACTGGCAGCTCTCTATGCTTTCAAGACAGGGGCCTTAACCTCACTCTTAACTGAACATGCCAGGGATAGGAGCTGGGCCGTTCTGCATGAGAGGCAGCTGCTCATTCACTGAGATATAGAAGATAGGAAATAATAATAATAATAATTAATAATAATAATAATAATAATAATTTATTTGTACCCCGCCCATCTGGCCGGGCCTCCCCAGCCACTCTGCATGGCTTCCAACCAAACATTAAAATACAGTAATACATCAAACATTAAAAGCTTCCCTAAACAGGGCTGCCTTCAGATGCCTTCTAAAAGTCTGGTAGTTGTTTTTCTCTTTGACATCTGGTGGGAGGGTGTTCCTCAGGGCGGGCGCCACCACCGAGAAGGCCCTCTGCCTGGTTCCCTGTAATTTGGCTTCTCGCAGGGAGGGAACCGCCAGAAGGCCCTCGGAGCTGGACCTCAGCGTCCGGGCAGAACAATGGGGGTGGAGACGCTCCTTCAGGCATACTGGCTTTACCAGACCAATTGGTCCATCTAGATCAGTATTGTCTGGACTGATTGGCAGCAGCTTGCCAGCGTTTCAGACAGGGCATTTTTCTAGCCCTCCCTGCAGATTCTGGGGATTGGACCAGAGTCCTTCTGCATGCAAAGCAGGTGTTCCGTCACTGAGCTACTGCAGCCCCTCTCCCTTAAAGGGCAGCATTCCCACATTGGCGAGGGCGGCTTCCAGGAGGCCTGTGCCCCAGAACCCCATTGATTTGGAAATCTGCCCTAGTGGAGCTGGAAAAGCAGATGTTCCTGAGGCCAAAGTGATTTCCTAGTACCTGACGCTCAGCAAACCACGTTTGCTTTTTCACCTCCTGTTTCTTCATACCTCCCTGCTCCTGACATAACTTAAAGGTAAAGGGACCCCTGACCGTTAGGTCCAGTCGTGGCCGACTCTGGGGTTGCGGCGCTCATCTCGCTTTCTTGGCCGAGGGAGCCAGCGTACAGCTTCCGGTTCATGTGGCCAGCAGGACTAAGCCGCTTCTGGTGAACCAGAGCAGCGCACGGAAACGGCGTTTACCTTCCTGCCGGAGCGGTACCTATTTATCTGCTTGCACTATGACGTGCTTTCGAACTGCTAGATTGGCAGGAAGACATAACTTGCTGTAAGGCAAATTGCGGATTCCTTCCTCGTTCTCGATGGAAAATGTGCTGCCACCCCCCCTTCCGCCGTGCAGGTGCTTTGGATGCTGGGCCTTCCGCCGGCCTGGGCGTTTCTCCTACTTGCGCGGCTGACGGGAGCTGACAGGTTAAATTATGCATGACCCGGGATTCGATTTGGACAGGTGTCTCTCGTGGAAACAGGACTGAACAAGACTCCGGGCGCTATCCAGCCAGGAACTACAGAGGGCCCAAAATGAGAGGGGCAGTTTTCATGGAGTTAAGGGGCCTCGCTTCTGAGTTTTGGCTTTTGGATCTGCTCTGCCAAGCACTGAAAATCTTCTTTAAAAAGATGGGGGCCATTCATCCCGCCAAATGAGATCCTACACTGTTAACCACACACAAAGAGATTTCTAAAATCTCACTCAGAAACTGATCGCTTGGCATGCCCTCATTCTCTCTCTCTTTTATTTGACATGCCATCTATTTTTCTTACATTTCCATTCCACCTTTGCACCTTTGGCCAGGTGTTTATTTTAGCTCCTTCCAGTCTAGCCACATACTGGGAGCATTTGAAACAAATAGAGAAACTCAGCAAAAGCAACTGTTTTTAACGCCGGAATGCATCCCTGCCAAGAATGATGTATCTTAGTCCTTTCCTTCATATCCTTTCCAGTTTGTGACAGGAAGGGAGCACAGGTGTGCCTCTGGAGGGCCCACAGGTCTTTGGGGTACTGTCCCTAGATATTTCGCAGACTGCTTTGTTCCAACAGATGCTAACTTTGCTGCACCTCCCAGTTATCCTCTTTGTTTTCTAAGCCTCTGCAGAGAGAAATACCAGCCAGTGCCTGTAAACACTAGCCTGGTAAATATTTTGCTTCAAAAGAAAAAGTATATTGTTCAATTAACTGGGGTACCTTTTTAAATCAATCAACAGTGCCGAAGTTCAGTGGGTCTTACTCCCAGGTAAGTGGGTTCAGGACTGCAGCCTAAAACTCATCATATTTGCCCAAAATGAGCGAAATCTGACCTCAGGTTTCAGCTGTACAGGGAACTAACCTGGTGGACAGGAACCTCAGGCCCAGATGCGGCCCTCCAGGACTCTGCGTCTGGCCCTTGGAATGCTTGCCAAGCCAACCTCTCTTACTGGGCCTGTCCCCCCCCCCTTTTAAGTGCTTTTCCCTGGCTGGAATGTGACCTTGAACTCTGATGATGCCTCTGTCGGAGGATAGACAGGTGTACGGACCTGGGCGGGAACTACCTGGTTGCTTATTGCATAAAAGGTAAAGGTAAAGGGGACCCCTGACCATTAGGTCCAGTCGGGGCCGACTCTGGGGTTGCGGCGCTCATCTCGCTTTATTGGCCGAGGGAGCCGGCGTACAGCTTCCGGGTCATGTGGCCAGCATGACTAAGCCGCTTCTGGCGAACCAGAGCAGCGCACGGAAACGCCGTTTACCTCCCCGCCGGAGCAGTACCCATTTTCTCTACTTGCACTTTGAGGTGCTTTCGAACTGCTAGGTGGGCAGGAGCAGGGACCGAGCAATGGGAGCTCACCCCGTCGTGGGGATTCGAACCGCTGACCTTCTGATTGGCAAGTCCTAGGCTCTGTGGTTTAACCCACAGTGCCACCCGTGTCCCATAACATTGGGGTTAGCAGCTAATAAAAGTTTGGGTTCTCTTTTGTTTGGGGCTTCCATCTTGTTTCACCTTGTGGCAGGTGGGAGTCCTGTCGCGACAGTCTTCAATAAAGACCAAGCCTACTGGCTCCTGTTTTGCTCTGGTATTCCTGGCTGGTGTCCTTGCTTTTTTGTCCAAGGGAGGCTTCAGATTTCTCCGTTAACATCCTCCTCCACGAATTTGCTGACCCCTGGTTTAAAGGTAAAGGGTAAAGGGACCCCTGACCATTAGGTCCAGTCATGACCAACTCTGGGGTTGCGGCGCTCATCTCGCTTTACTGGCCGAGGGAGCCGGCGTACAGCTTCCGGGTCATGTGGTCAGCATGACTAAGCCGCTTCTGGCGAACCACAGCAGCGCACAGAAACACCGTTTACCTTCCCGCCGGAGTGGTACCTATTTATCTACTTGCACTTTGACGTGCTTTCGAACTGCTAGGTGGGCAGGAGCAGGGACCGAGCAATGGGAGCTCATCCTGTCGTGGGGATTCGAACCACCGACCTTCTGATCGGCAAGCCCAAGAGGCTATGGGGTTTTAACTATACGGACCTTTGTCGGCAAGGTGATGTCTCTGCTTTTTAAGATGCTGTCTAGGTTTGCCATTGCTTTTCTCCCAAGAAGCAGGCGTCTTTTAATTTAGTGACTGCTGTCACCGTGATCATGGAACCCAAGAATGTAAAATCTCACTGCCTCCATTTCTTCCCGTGGAAGACAGGCGTGCCTGGCATGCTCTGGTCCATGGGGTTCACAAAGAGTCGGACACGACATTGTTCGAGCCCCACATTGAGCAAAAGATTCCTATTTTCCCCCAAATTTTTTTTATTGATTTTCCACATTTATAACAAATATAACAAATAAAACACACAAAAGAAAACACAACAATACTAAAAAAAATGAACAAACCAAACCAAACCAAACCAAATATATAAACTCTTATTACTTCTAAGACCCAATCTACCGTAGCTTTCATTGTTATCTGACTTCCTCAACCCCCCCAACTGAATTTCTTTGTCTCACCTTGTAACAGTTCTCCAAAATCATCTTTCTAATAAAATTAACTCCTTCAATTTACTATCATCTTCTCTTTTCTTAATAGTCTAAATCCATAATGTTTTACAACTCATTCTTATTCTAATCCTAAACCTATTTGGTACTTTCAAGTGACGTCTAATTATCTTATATTACAATATTTAGCTAAATAATCTTTCAATTTCTTCCAATCTTCTTGGTATTCCTCTTCTTTCTTCCAGTCAGGTCGACCAGCTCCAAAAAGTCCAACATCTTCATCTGCCATTCTTCAACAGTTGGTATTTCTTGCAATTTCCAGTTTTTAGCTAATAGCTGCACATTGAGCAAAAGATTCCTGTATTGCAGGGGGTTGGACTAGATGACCCTTGTGGTCCCATCCAACTCTGCAATTCCATTATTCTTTCTTCCTGATTTCTCCATAATTTTCCCGCCCCCACCCTGCCTGCCATGACATATCTCCTCCTCCTTTTTCACCTCCATCTTCCTCCTCCAGTCCGCCCTTCACTGTAACAGGTAAGGCGCTAATGCAAATAATTCCTGTTTACCGCCAGCCGGGCCTTGCAGCCGAAATCGAAATCTAGGCCACCGCCGGCTGATGGTGGCGCTTTCAGAATAAGCTGTTTGGATAGTGGATGAGGACTGGATTAAGGGCCGAAGGCTGTCAGCACTTAAAAATAATGTCAGATTCACAGCTGATGCGGGGGAGGGATGAGAGAGGGATGAGGGGTCTCGCCATGCAAGGCTTATGGGGCAAGACGGGGATTGGATGGGGTTGCCAAGCAACCGGTATTTTACTGGTCCCATTAAGAAAACTCTATCAGTTCGGGCAAGGGCTGAATGCATGCAAATGCAATGAACCCTAAATGCAAAGCTTTGCAGCCACAAATAGAGCACAAACTATTTTTACATGCCACCCAAAACTCTGGGCAGTGAGGGACTCGAAAGGTTTAGGTATGCAGCCCGGGCCTTGGAATGAAGGTCATATGTTTCCCCCCCCCCAAAAAAAAATTATTTTATTCATTTTATAACACAAATAAACAATATAAAGAGAAATACAAACAATACAACCAAATTCTTGTCTTATCCTTAATTTTTTCTAAACATTGTTAGGTGAGCTCCCCCAAGTCCCCCCTATCTGATTTTCATTTTACCTCATCTTTAGCAGTTTACATATATCATGATTTTTAACCATTTTTTAATCACACTTACTTTTACCAGAAAAATCTTCACATTTTATCACTTACAAATAATACTATTTTAAAATACACTATCTTCTACTTCTAACCCTACAGCCTATCTCCACTTCCAAAGCTATTCTAAAATTTAAATATTAACATATTTTTTCAAATATTCTTTAAACTTCTTCCACCGTCTCTTCTCTCTGGTCCTGGAGTCTCCCAATCAGTTCCATATAGTCCATCATCTTCATCCGCCATTCTTCTCTAGTTGGTAAATCTTGTTTCTTCCAATTCTTTGCTAATAATATTCTCACAGCTGTTGTGGCATACAGAAAAAAGTAACATCCTTTTTGGGGATTTCACCCCCCACTATACCAAGTAAAAGGCTTCTGGTTTCTTAATAAATGTATTTTTCAACATTTTTTCAACTCATTATAAATCTTTTCCCAGACGTCTTTCACCTTCTTGTTGTTGTTTAGTCGTTTAGTCGTGTCCGACTCTTCGTGACCCCCTGGACCAGAGCACGCCAGGCACTTCTGTCTTCCACTGCCTCCCGCAGTTTGGTCAAACTCATGCTGGTAGCTCCGAGAACACTATCCAACCATCTCGTCCTCTGTCGTCCCCTTCTCCTTGTGCCCTCCATCTTTCCCAGCATCAGAGTCTTTTCCAGGGAGTCTTCTCTTCTCTTGAGGTGGCCAAAGTATTGGAGCCTCAGCTTCAGGATCTGTCCTTCCAGTGAGCACTCAGGGCTGATTTCCTTCAGAATGGGGAGGTTTGATCTTCTTGCAGTCCATGGGACTCTCAAGAGTCTCCTCCAGCACCAGAATTCAAAAGCATCCATTCTTTGGCGATCAGCCTTCTTTATGGTCCAGCTCTCACTTCCATACATCACTACTGGGAAAACCAGAGCTTTAACTATACGGACCTTTGTTGGCAAGGTGATGTCTCTGCTTTTAGGACACAACAAACTTTTTTCAAAGAGGGCCAGATTTGATGAAGTGAACATGTGTGAGGGCCAACCAAAGTTGTTGAGCTTTTTAAAGAATTTTTAGGATTTTACCCCAGGATATATACTGCCATGGGGCCGGATTAGGCCCCTGATTCAGACTTGACCCAGCCTTCCCCCAACCCACAAGTGACCTCCACAAGTTCAGGACTCTTGATCCCCTCTTGAGGGAACGATAAAAGTGGCCTACCTCACAAGGTTGTTGTGAGGGCAAAACCAATAAAGACAATAAAGGACTTTGAAAGCGCCTTCTGGAGTCTCATCTCCCTATTTCAGCAGGTTGGAAGAGGTGAACCCGAGGCTGGAAGGGCTGTGGAGAGTTTTGAATCGGCGACGCCTTGGGTCTCTGCTCTCGCTGAGCCACACCGACAAAGCCGCCCTAAATACTTATGGTTATGAAGGACTTAAGAGAGTTTCTTCATTTTTAAGTTGAGAAACTGGGGAAAGGGTTCAGAACGGTGTGACATTGAACCCCGAAATGACTCGGGCCCCAGATATCGGAACATTGCTGTCAACGTTTCCCGTTTTTTAAGGGAAATTTCCTTATTCCGAATAGGGTTCCTCGCAAGAAAAGGGAAGAGTTGACAGCTATGTATCTGAAAGGCCACCTCCTTCTTCCATGCAGACCCTCTCAGGTGCTGAGATTGGCAGACCCCCTTGGTAGATCTTCCACCCTCAGGGGCTGAGGATTATGATGGCCTGGGAAAGGGCCTTCTTGGTGGTGGCCCCATAGCCAATAAACTAATAGGCTGATAGTTCTGGGGGTTGTGTTTGCCACCTTCCTTGTTAATTGGGATGATAATACTCTGGTTCCAACCCTTGGGGAAAGTGCCAGTATAGTTGTTATAAGAAATTAATTTTGCTAGGAGGGGAGAGACCACCACTCAGAATTATTCCTAAAGACCTCTGAAGGGTTCATGTCTTCTCCAGGAGCTTTATCAGTCATTAAGGCACCTATAAGATTGCTTAAGGGATGCGGGTGGCACTGTGGGTTAAACCACAGAGCCTAGGACTTGCCGATCAGAAGGTTGGCGGTTCGAATCCCCGCGATGGGGTGAGCTCCCGTTGCTTGGTCCCAGCTCCTGCCAACCTAGCAGTTTGAAAGCACGCCAAGGTGCAAGTAGATAAATAGGTACCACTCCGGCGGGAAGGTAAACGGTGTTTCCGTGCGCTGCTCTGGTTTGCCAGAAGCGGCTTAGTCATGCTGGCCACATGACCCGGAAGCTGTACGCCGGCTCCCTCGGCCAGTAAAGCGAGATGAGCACCACAACCCCAGAGTCGGCCACAACTGGACCTAATGGTCAGGGGTCCCTTTACCTATGTATCTGAAAGGCCACCTCTTTCTTCCATGCAGACCCTCTCAGGTGCTGAGATTTGCAGAGGGGACCCCCTTGGTAGATCTTCCACCCTCAGGGGCTGAGGATTATGATGGCCTGGGAGAAGGCCTTATCGGTGGTGGCCCCATAGCCAATAAACTAATAGGCTGATAGTTCTGGGGGTTGTGTTTGTCACCTTCTTTGTGAATTGGGATGATAATACTCTGCTTCCAGCCCTTCAGGAAAGTGCCAGTACAGTTTATATAAGAAATTAATTTTGCTAGGAGGGGAGACATCACCACTCATAATTATTCCTAAAGACCTCTGTAGGGATCCTGTCTTCTCCAGGAGCTTTATCAGTCATTAAGGCACCTATAAGATTGCTTACTTCTTGTTCTGAAACGGGGCTATTATGGTGTCAACGTTAGCAGGTCCTGAATCATAGTTGGCCCACTGTCACCATCACTTTCAAAGATTTTGCTGAAGTAAACACGCCAAGTATTAGCAGAGATAAAAGCATCTAACGTAGGATTAAAACCTGTATCTGAAATCAGGTGCCAGAACTGTCTACCCCTTTCTAAGGCTGCCATTCCCAACTCTTTCCACTGAGTGATCATGAATGATCTCTCCACCTTAGTAGTTCCTTATAATTTGATAAGAAGCCAAAGTTTTTAGGTTAACTCTAGTCTGTGTCTGTCATACCCTCCTGGTTAGTTGAGCCAAATTCTTTTTTTGTTGTTGTTTGCCTGCACTCATTATCGCACCGACCCAATTTGCCCAAAAATCCTCGCTGGATGTGTGACCCGGTTTAGTTAAAAGCGGTCTTAGATCTGCAAAGATGAACACAATGCCTTCAAAGGGATCCAGCCGTGGAAACTTGATGAACTGGACTTCAGCAAACAAAAGCTTATGCCAGAATATTGTTCCATGCACCGCGATCTCTGAGCAGCGGGAGATTTCCCCTCTTTCCTTTCTCCTTCTGTGATGGAACTCCTATTTGGGGACTTCCCTGGCTTTTTTCTGACCCACGTAGGACCAGTCTGGATAGTTGGCCTTGGTGAAGATTTGACGGTTCCATCCCCAAAAAGTTTTTGATTTGCGTTTCTGCTTAAATGAGGATGCATTATAATATTGTATTTTAATCTTGTTTTTAAGTTGTATTTTAATCAATTGTTTTTATACCTGGTGTTAGCCGCCCTGAGCCCGGTCTGGGGAGGGCAGAGTATCAATAAAATTTATTATTATTATTATTATTATTATTATTATTATTATTATTATTATTTCTGCACCTACCGTTAGGTCTGGTTTCCGGAGAACAAAGGCCCCTGGAGATGACAGCAGTGATACAGGGTTTTATTTACACACAAACATATACATGCTGAGCTTAAGTTGGAAGGGCTTGCAACATTTGATACTCGCAAAAGCTCTTGCCCCTGACAGTTAGGTTTCTAGGGAGGTTCCCAAAACCACAGCTTCGGATTCAGGACAGAGAGGAAGTCAAGCCTCTGGGTCTCATCCAGTGTGAGACAGGCCCCTTTTCTATTTCTCTCTTATACCCCCAGCAGCCAGAGCCGTTGCCCCATTGATTACCATGCTGAACCTCGGAAGATTCAGGAGATGCAGAAGGCATTCCTTCGCTCAGCACACATTGGTCTCAACCAGGGCCAGGGCCTTTTCAGCACTGGCCCCGACTTGGTGGAACGCTCTGTCCCAAGAGACTAGGGCCCTGCGGGACTTGACACCTTTCCGCAGGGCCTGCAAGACAGAGCTGTTCCGCCTGGCCTTTGGTTTGGACTCGGTCTGACCCTTATGTTTCCCCCCACCCCCACCCCTTATGGTTTTGATCTATGGGCTGCTTTTAAATAATAATAATAATAATAATAATAATAATAATAATAATAATAATTTATTATTTGTACCCCATTCATCTGGCTGGGTTTCCCCAGCTACTCTGGGCGGCTTCCAACAAAGACAAAAAATACACTAAGACATCACACATTAAAAACTTGAACAGGGCTGCCTTCAGATGTCTTCTGAATGCCAGGTAGTTGTTTATCTCTTTGACATCTGGTGGGAGGGAGTTCCACAGGGCGGGTGCCACCACCGAGAAGGCCCTGTGCCTGGTTCCCTGCAACTTGGCTTCTCGCAGGGAGGGAACCGCCAGAAGGCCCTTGGAGCTGGACCTCAGTGTCCGGGCAGAACAATGGGGATGGAGACGCTCCTTCAGGTATACAGGACCGAGGCTTTCAAGGTCAGCACCAACACTTTGAACTGTACTTGGAAACGTACTGGGAGCCAATGCAGATCTCTCAGGACTGGTGTTATATGGTCTCAGCAGCTGCTCCCAGTCACCAGTCTAGCTGCCACATTCTGGATTAATTGCAGTTTCCGGGTCACCTTCAAAGGTAGCCCCACGTAGAGCGCATTGCAGTAGTCCAAGCGGGAGATAACCAGAGTATGCACCACTCTGGCGAGACAGTCTGCAGGCAGATAGGGTCTCATCCTGCGTACCAGGTGGAGCTGGTAGGCTGCATTTTAAATTGCATTTTAACCTATATTTTAAATTGGCATTAGCTTTTTACTGTAATTTTACTAGTGTTAGTCGTCCTGAGCCTAGCTTTGGCCAGGGAGGGCGGAATAGAAATAAATAAAAATTATTATTATTATTATTATTATTATTATTATTATTATTATTATTATACCCTAGATGGCTTTAACAAGGTTGAGACAGATTAATGGAGAAGGAGAGGGCTATTGATGGCGATGGGTTTCAAACAGGGGGTATTTTAGCCACTGTGGCCCATTTGCATGCAAAGAATGAGCTCAACCCCCGAGTTATAGCCCTGCCCTGACTTTTTGTTAGTCTTTATGGACCCAAGCAAACTCTCTATTATCCAGGGATGCCCTTATGGGGCTCGTAGGCCAAGCTGTTGCGCTCAAAACAGGTAGCGGCCTCCTTTGGCGCACCTGCTCTCAAACCCTGCCAGCCCTTTCCGCTTAGAGGAGCCCTTGCAGTTGGTCCTTTAATCTTCCCTAATCATTTGTTAATTAGGAGGTCACGGTCCTCCTGTTGGGAGTCCTGCTCACAGCTGCCACAGTCTATGTAATCCTCTCTAACCCCGCTCCACTCCTGCCCTAACCTCCATCAGTATTTCACATGCGGCAAGAAATAAGGGAAGGAGGGAGGGAAGGAAGGAGAAAGAGACAAAGGTGCCTTACCTTTCTCGCCCTGATCTGGCCACAGTGACCCATGCGACGGTCACCTCCAGGCTCAATTATCGCAACTTGCTCTACGTGGGGCTGCCCTTGAGACTGACCCAGAAACTCCAGCGGGTGCAGAATGCTGCGGTGAGACTCCTTACGGGGTCCGTGCCGCGAGATCAAATTCATCCAGTGCTTTACCAACTGCATTGGCTCCCGGTGGAGTACAGAGTCAGGTTTAAGGTGCTGGTTTTGACCTTTAAAGCCCTAGGCCTACGGGACCGCCTCTCCTGGTAATGCCCCGCGGAGGACCTTAAGGTCCACAAATGACAACACTTTGGAGGTCCCAAGTCGCAAGGTGGTTAGATTGGTCTCAACTAGCGCCAGGGCCTTTTTGGTACTGGCCCCAACTTGGTGGAACGCTCTGTCCCAAGAGACTAGGGCCCTGCGGGACTTGACATCTTTCTGCAGGGCCTGCAAGACAGAGCTGTTCCGCCTGGCCTTTGGTTTGGACTCAGTCTGACCCTTATGTTTCCCTCCCCTTACGGTCTTGATTTATCAGGTATTTTAAAATGAGGCTGCATTTTAAATTGCATTTTAACCTGTATTTTAAATTGGTCCCCCCCCCATTGTTTTTACTGTAATTTTACTGTTGTTAGCCGCCCTGAGCCTCGCTCTGGCCGGGGGGGGGGGGCGAGGTATAAATAAAAATAAAAATAAAAATAATAATTATTAAAGAAGTTGCAGAGGGGAAGGAACAGCAGCAGAGTTTTTCTCCATCTCTCGAAGCCATGCAGCGAAGCTGAATGTTGCAAGATTCAGGACAGATAAAGTCCTTCTTTGTGCGGTGTGCAGTTAACCTGTGGAACTCCCCCCCCCCCACAGGAGGCCACCAAGCTAAATGGGTTTTAAAGAGGATTGGACAAATTCATGGAGGCCTATCAGCGGCTATTAGCCACAATGGCCCTGCTATCCTTTCACAGCTGGAGGCAGCAATGCTTTTGACGACGGTTTGGCAACTTCAGCTGCTGCAGAATTTGGTGGTCAGGTTCTGGGTCCGATTCAAAGGGCTGGTTTTGAGCCATAAAGCTTTCAACGGCTCAGGGGCGCAATACCTCAAGGACCGCCTCTTGTAATTCGAATCGATCTGGACCCTGAGATAATCATATGAGGCCTTTCTTCACGTGCCTCCTCCGTGAGAGGTCCGGAGGGTGGCAAAATGAGAACGGGGCCTTTTCTGCAGTGGCTCCCCGTTTGCGAGACGCTCTCCCCAGGGAAGTTTGCCTGCTCCTTCATTATACACCTTTCGGTGCCAGGCAAAAAAACATTCCTCTTCGACCAGGCCTTTGGCTGATTGGCATCCAATACCCTTTTAAATAGGGGACGCGGGTGGCGCTGTGGGTAAAACCTCAGTGCCTAGGACTTGCCGATTGCATGGTCGGCAGTTCGAATCCCCGCGGCGGGGTGCGCTCCCGTCGTTCAGTCCCAGCTCCTGCCCACCTAGCAGTTCGAAAGCACCCTTAAGTGCAAGTAGATAAATAGGTACCGCTTTATAGCAGGAAGGTAAGCAGCGTTTCCGTGTGCTGCGCTGGTGCCGGCTCGCCAGAGCAGCTTCGTCACACTGGCCACGTGACCCGGAAGTGTCTCCGGACAGCGCTGGCCCCCGGCCTCTTAAGTGAGATGGGCGCACAACCCTAGAGTCGGACACGACTGGCCCGTACGGGCAGGGGTACCTTTACCTTTACCTTTTACCCTTTTAAATGTGTTGTGGGAGGAGGAATTACTAGTTTGTCGTTCTTAATTTTTTACCCTGCATTTAGTGATTTTTATACTGTGATTTTATGTTGTGGACCACCCCCGAGATCTTCAGATGAGGGGTGGTATACAAATTTAACAAATAAGAATAGTAGTGTACCTGAAGGAGCATCTCCACCCCCACTGTTCAGCCCGGACGCTGAGGTCCAGCTCCAAGGGCCTTCTGGCGGTTCCCTCCCTGCAAGAAGCCAAGTTACAGGGAACCAGGCAGAGGGCCTTCTCGGTGGTGGCACCCGCCCTGTGGAACACCCTCCCGTCAGATGTCAAAGAGATAAACAACTACCTGATATTTAGAAGACATCTGAAGGCAGCCCTGTTCAGGGAAGTTTTTAATGTGTGACATTTTAATGTATTTTTAATCTTTTTTGGAAGCTGCCAAGAGTGGCTGGGGAATCCCAGCCATATGGGCGGGGTAGAAATAATAAATTATTATTATTATATATTATATATTATATATTATAGTAGTAATTCTGATTGCTAATTTCTGGAACCCACAAGAGGGGAGAGGGGACTCTTATGCCCGAGTCCTCCTTGCGGGTTTCTCACAGGCTCAAATCTCCCATGAAATGAGGAACAGACATGGAACTTATTTCTCTGCACCCCGGGTCCAGCCAGCCTGGCCCAAATTGTTACGATATTGAATGAATGCAGCCGCGAGCTGCTGGTAGCTTGAAAGCAAAACATAATGGGAATGTTGGGACTGTTCCGTGGGAAACAGAGGGACAGTCAATTCACAGTGCAGAGGGCACTGGAATTAGCTCAGAGTGTAATATGAGCTGTACAGGAAGTACAGGAGGAGTTTGTCTCTCGACTGCTGAAGCTTGAAGAAAGCAGTCATGATTTTTGTAACGCTGCAAAGACAGAAATAAAGGAATGTAAATACGTTTCTGTCTATCTCTCTCCCCTGCCCGGGGGGGGGGGCAGGAAAGAGGGGGTGTGTTCTTCTCACTCTGAGAAGGATCGCCTATCGCGACCTCTGCCTGGATCCTGCTGGGGAATGCAGACAGGGAGGTCAACAGGAGATCAAGCCGGGTGCCTGGAGAGTGGTCAGTTTCTCCTGATAAAGGCTTGATTCCCAACATCTGGTAGCATGGAGCCGATGGTTTTGATCCATGAAAGCAACAAGAGAGGTTGATGGATCGTACTTCATCCTCTGCAAGGAGATAAAGAAAGAATGTGGTAGCGGGCGGATGGAAGCTACAAGGACAGCTGAGCACTGGAGGAGGAGGTGTTTTTGCTGAGCAACGGATTCCCTCAAGGTATAGTGATTTTATGGCTGTGAGAGTGAACGCGAATTGAAGCATTCTTCGGTTCACTGAGTGTCTGCTTTTGGATGAAACCAGCACTGAAAGAGAGCCACATATTTCGCATTCCTGAGTCTTGATAAGCCTGGAATGTCCAGTTGCTAAGCAACGAAACGTCAGTAAAGTGGAAAGTTACTAGCCAACAACGGAAGAGGGGCTGGGACCGTGAGAGGCTGGTAAACAGCGTTTGTTTTGTCTATTATCTCACTGCTCTTGGAGGGACTTTCAAAACCGCCTGTGTTTAGCTGCCAAGTGAGGCAGTAAATAGCCAATAGACTCTTGGAATTTTACAGGCTCGAGAGTGAGAGCTGAGGCTTGGATTCAAAATGGATGCCAGGAGGGGGGGAGGCTTACCTTACCCACCTCCACTGACTAATGACAATTATTCCTCATGGTCTATAAAGATGAAAGCCCTGCTTCAGAATCAGAGGATTTTGGGGGTGATTGATAACCCCATCCCTGCAGCACCAACGCCAGGTTGGAATTCACAGAATGTGAGAGCCAGGACGGCCATAATTCTGTGTATCTCAGATGATCAACTCATGCATATTCAGGATTTGGAATACACGCGTGAGATTTGGCAAACGCTGCGTAGAATACATCAAAGAGATGCTGGTTCTTCAGCGTTGCTGCATTTTGAAAAACTGACCAATCTGAGGCTAGCGCCTGATGGAGATGTACAAGCGCATCTGACAGAGATGAAATTCTTATGCCAGCAGATGGCGGAACGCAATTTCCCTCTACAGGAAGAGATATTCTGCTTCATGATTATTAACAGCCTTAATCGGACTTATAAAACAGTTGCAAGTCAGCTTGGTTCTCTACCTGCCGCAAATCTTTCGACGGAGAGAATTTGTGCCGTGATTCTCAATGAGAAAGACAGACTTGCTGCAATCGATGTCAAAGACAGGGGGAGAGAAGCTCGGAGTTCTGACACCCCCACTGCTATTGCTAGCGAAGAACAGGCTGTTGCTTTGAACGTTGTCCATTGTTACAATTGTGGACAGACTGGGCATCTTCAGCGGAACTGTAAGAAGCCACGTCAACAGAAAGGAGCTAAGGGGAGCTCTGCAAAGCCTGAGGTGTCAGGCAAAAGTTGTACCAAGTCCCAAGTGGAACCAGCTATGGCTTTGATGTCACTAAAAGCCACACCAGAAGTGGAAAACGCTTTTATTTTGGACACTGGAGCGACGCAACACATGACGTCACGGCGAGATCTGTTTTCAACGTTTAAGAAGCAAAGCTTCACAGTGAAACAAGCCAACGGTCAGGAGCTGGAAGCGACCGGGTTTGGAACTGTGTATCTTGAGAGTCTGAACTTGACTATTAACAATGTGTATTTGGTTCCTGATTTAAAGTTCAATCTGCTGAGTGTTTTGCAGATCAGAAAGGACTGACTTTGTCCTATGATAGAGAAAGCTGCAAAATCTTCAAAGATGGAGAGCTGTATCTTTCTGCCAGAGAGAAAGATGGACTGTATTTGTTGACTTTTGATCAAAGTGATTGCATAAATTGTAATGCATCTGATTCTAACATGATTTCTCTCGCAGGTGTGTCGAAAAACGTCCAGAAGACGACGCAAGTAACCAAAGCTTTTCAGCGAGTGCATGCTGATGTGATTGGTCCTCTAGCACCACCTAGAGGCAATGCAAGATATTATCTTGTGTGTGTGGATTATTTCTCTCATTATGTGTGGGTATATATATTGCAGAAACCACAAGAAGCCTTAGAAAGGTTTAAAGAGTTTTGTGACAAGGTTAAGGATGTTCATGATGCTAACATTGATTGTCTTTTCACAGATGAAAAGCCAGTTTTTCTTTTACAGGATTTTCAGGATTTCCTGGATAAGAAAGGGATAAGGCACAAGACTGCTGTTTCTGCAGAAGCATGGAACAGAAGTATCTGTGTGCAAGTGAACAAAGAATTGCAAAATGGGATGAAGGCGCAATTGCTGAGTTCACATTTGCCACATGAGTACTGGGCGGAATCGATATTGTGTTTTTGTTACAGTTGGGTGAGAAAAGTTTCAAAAGGTTTAGGATGTTCTCCTTTTGAGAAGCTGTTCCACAGAAAACCTTCTGTTGCCCATTTTAAGGTTTTTGGGTCTCATGTGAAGACTGAAGCTCCAGGTGGAGTAAAGAATGCTAGAGGCATTTTTGTGGGTTATGAAAAGGGTCTCTACAGAGTAATTTTGTCTGAATCTGGTCAGGTGGTTCTCACAAAATTTCTAGAGAGTGCTCCTGAACAGGAGAGAGTAATTGTTCACACATTTCCCACTGAGGACAATTCAGATGATGATGATGATTTTACTGATTACAGTGGTACTGAGAGTGACAGTGATAGCTCAAAGAGCTCAGTTGACACTGTCATTGAGAGGAAATCTCACACAATGGAAAGACCTTCACAGGTGAAGGATGAACCACTGTTTACTATCGGAACTGGTTCTCCAAAGAGTCCTGAGACTGAACCAGTGAGCAGAGAGGATCAGCACCTTATATGCAGGTCCGAGAGAGTTACAAAGGGTGTACCACCCAAGAGGTATTCAAAAGAGTTTGCTAACTCAGCTGTAGCATGTGTTACTATTGTTGACAACTCAAGACAGGTTGAAGCTGTGTCTAAGTCAGAGACAAAGACACAACAGAGAGTTGCTAAGCGTAACACTACATTCCCTAGCCAAGGAAATGCAGATGCACTCATTCCTTGGAAGTCAGACAACCAGAGAGGTACACTGGGGAAACCAGTGGCGGGTAGTTCCAAGGGTGGAACTGAAACAACAGGGGAGTGTTATATGTATAACAACTGTTTGTTTTCTTCTCTGGATCACACTTTGCTCGCAGCACACATTGATTCATATGGGGGAGTATGTTACGATATTGAATCAATGCAGCCGCAAGCTGCTGGTAGCTTGAAAGCAAAACATAATGGGAATGTTGGGACTGTTCCGTGGGAAACAGAGGGACAGTCTATTCACAGTGCGAAGCACCGGAATGAGCTCAGAGTGTAATATGAGCTGTACAGGAAGTACAGGAGGAGTTTGTCTCTCGACTGCTGAAGCTTGAAGAGAGCAGTCATGATTTTTGTAACGCTGCAAAGACAGAAATAAAGGAATGTAAATACGTTTCTGTCTATCTCTCTCCCCTGCCCGGGGGGGGGGGGCAGGAAAGAGGGGGGGTGTTCTTCTCACTCTGAGAAGGATCGCCTATCGCGACCTCTGCCTGGATCCTGCTGGGGAATGCAGACAGGGAGGTCAACAGGAGATCAAGCCGGGTGCCTGAAGAGTGGCCAGTTTCTCCTGATAAAGGCTTGATTCCCAACACAAATTGCCTGGGATGATGGGAGATGGAGTCCAGCGAACCCTGCAGTCGCCCCATCCCTGGTTTAAAACCAGAAACTTTGTGCATGGCCAGGATGTGCCCCACGACAGAGCTAGGCCCTTTATATTTCTCACCTAAGGCCACCCGCCGCCCTGTTTTTTAAGGATGCGCCATGCAAGAAAGGGAAGATTGGCAAAGGACGGCAGGTTTGGGCGTGCGCTGGCAGCACAAGCGGAGACCGCAAGGGAAGACATTTGTAAGAAATCCACCTTTTAAGTGCAGCAGAATTTACACTGTGGAACTACCTGCCTATTGGCGTTAAGCAGACGCCATCGTCGTACTTTTGGGTGCCTGCAAAAAACATTTTTGTTTAGACGACTCTCCCCAGACATGTAGACTGCTGCTTTTTGTTTTGACCTGTTCGTTGCTGATTTTGTACTTTGCTAAAATATAGTAGTAGTTCTTACTGAAAGTTCATCTCTTTATTCTGCTTGTAAACCGCTTTGGCTCTCCACAAAAAGCTCAATAACTTTGATGAAGCTTTCCCAAAAAAGCTGAACAACTCTGGTCAATCCAATGGGGAGATCACTGCCAAATTTTTTTTTATGGTGCTTGTAGATCGCAGTCTCTTGGAAGTTGGACAGCCCTGTTTTATACAATCAAGCGGTATGTGAGGGATGGCTCAGCATGGGACTCTTAATATAAATTTTATGAAACAAACAAATGGTAAGAGAGAAACAGGGACGCGGGTGGCACTGTGGGTTAAACCACAGAGCCTTGGGCTTGCCGATCAGAAGGTCGGCGGTTCGAATCCCCGCGACGGGGTGAGCTCCTGTTGCTCGGTCCCTGCTCCTGCCAACCTAGCAGTTCAAAAGCACGTCAAAGTGCAAGTAGATAAATAGGTACCGCTCCGGCGGGAAGGTAAACGGTGTTTCCGTGCGCTGCTCTGGTTCGGCAGAAGCGGCTTAGTCATGTTGGCCACATGACCTGGAAGCTGTACGCCAGCTCCTTTGGCCAGTAAAGTGAGATGAGCGCCGCAACCCCAGAGTCAGCCACAACTGGACCTAACGGTCAGGGGTTCCTTTACCTTTTAAGAGAGAAACAGCAGGATTCTGGCATCATTTGCCCCAATCGTGTGAGTTTCCGTAGTCCTAGGTGTCGTTCGCTCTGGAGTGAGCAGGAACCTGTTGTTTGTGCAGGAGCGATCCACGCAGCTTCCATGTTTCCACCTGCCTCTCTAGTCCTCCATGTGGACTAGAGGCTTGTTTTAAAAATTGTGCACACACCCGCTGAGGCTTTTAAAGGAACTGGGTTCTACATGAGACGCAAACCCGATTATTAAGTTCTGCCCTTTTGCCACCGAGTGGAGAGAGAAGACTCGACAAGGGGAAGTTATAGACACTTCTGTAACAATTTATTGAATGAGGCAATAGACAGAATTTGGGGGAACAACAGGTACTTCCATGCTCTGCTACAGGACTGCGGGTGGCTGGGAACGAGGATGGTTTATCTTTGGGTCTCGGGGAATAATGTCTCAGTCTATCGGAACGTTATTCCATTGCCAAAAAAAGAGAGAGAGGAAACACTGACTGTAAAGTCACACCTGACATCTTCACGACGACGATAAAAAATAATAATATGTTTAAAAAATTTAAAAAAATTAAGTCAGAGACCTGGGCTTTTGTTTCTACAGGAAGGATTCCCTCCCCTCGATTTAAGTCCGGGGTGTTGGTGGTGGGGGACGGTGATTATACATTTGAGATTTTCTGTTTTTAAAAAAAGCCAAGTAAACACAAGAATCTGGAAAAAGCAAAACCCTGCCGTGAAAGGTTGGGACAGACAAGGAGAGGTGTGGTGAATGGGACGTGTAAAAGAATGCAAAGAACGAAACTAATTGCTGCGTACTATTCCCAGCCGGAAAGGGTGCTTGAAATAGGAAAGTAAGAGAGTGATTCTACCTGTGAGGCAACAGCAGCCATTTGCTTAGCTGGGGGCCAGTGAAAGCCTTGGCCCTGTCTAAAACAGCTATCAAAAAATGCCTGGGGGAGACATGAGGGGGGGGGCAGCCCTCCCTGAGCCCCCATTCTGGGGTGGGGGGCTATCACCTTTCCCTTTGCCAACTCCGCACAGGGACTGCGGGTGCCCAGCCTCGCTGGCCACATGCCTTTCGTAGACGTGCAAACCCTGGGCCCCTGCACGGCGCAGAATGGCAGCTGATGTCGAGTTTGCAGCCCTGGGGCCATGGAGGGAGGCCTTGGCCGCCACGAAGGGGATGTGCGCAGCTGGGGCCGTGGGGTGGGGCGCCAAGGGCTCCGGACAGCTGCCACGAGAAAGGGGTCTTTGGATGGGCCGCTGCCCCAGGGTGCCAGGTGCAATTTGGAGGAGAAGGGGTCGGGGGAAGGAAATCGAAGCGAGAATTGTGGGTGGGATCTAGTGTGCGATCTGAAGCCCCTCGCCACCCGAACTGCCACCAGGAGCTGAAGGCCGGGATCTCAGCCACGTGGCCGATGAGAGCGTGCTTAAATGCCACCCGTGTCCCTTCGCAACACCCAACAGGGCCTTTCTACTGGTCTCTCCCTCGTGCCTTTCCGAACTTGTCATTCCAAGGGAGGAGAGTCTAAAACAAAAACGCACGCAGAAATTCACCAGTGGGGAAATGAGGCTTTGGAGGGAAGGCTTTGAGCATGGACTTAAAAAGGGAGGACAGAATCTCCTTCAACAGGTCACCAAATAACTTTGGAAGGAAGGAACGGAGGAGGAACAGTCCCTCCATCCTGACAGGATCCAGAGTCAACAGATTGCAGCCCTCGCTGTCTCCCGCAGGACTTTTCTTACCCTTTCAACGCCTTTGCGAGAAAAAAAGAGGAAGCCTCTTTCCCCAATTTGTCTTCTCAAGTCTTGCTTTCTCTATCTCTCTCTTTTAAAATATATGTCCATGTTAAAATGATACCTAATTCTCGACCCGAGGAAGGCGGAGGAGCCTGGCTTTGTGGGGGCCTGCCGGGCCAGGAAAGCCTGCAGGGAGCCCCACCGCGGACCCCGCCTCCCCCCCCCAACAAGCCCTGAAAAGAGAGGGCTATAAACCTTTCCCACCACATCTCACCCCGGCTTTGAGAAAGGAGGGTCCATGCAATGGGAGACGAAGGCTTGGCCCAGCCTGCCCCAAACAGGCTTCCTTGCTTTCGCGAGGCCCGAGAGGAGCTGTAAAAATCGCGGCTCCGAAATACACCCTGTGTGTTTGTGTGTTGTTGTTGTTTTTTCCTGTTTGTTAAACGAAACCTTTTTTTTTGCTTCCAAAGCTGCGAGACTCACAAATGCCACCTGATTGCACCTCCGCAGAGGCGTAGAAAAAAAACTATTCGCACAAGGGAGGAGGAAGCTGCTGCAGTGCCATGATCCTGCCGCTCTCGCCCGTCACTGCTCCAGAGTCACCACCTCCACGGCCTGGCCGTCCATGGTGACGGTGCTGTCTGTTATCCTCGCGGCCACGGGAGCCATGGCGACCTGGACCGGACCGTTGCCCTGAGCAAGGCTGGTGACCACCGTCTGGTACATGCTGACGGGGATCTGGACGAGCCCTGCGGAGAAAGAGAGAGGGGAGAGGGTCAGGCGAGGCTGGGCAAGGCGCTGAGTCAGTTCCTGCGATCATGGAATCATGAGAGTAGGACAGGACCCCGGGGGGTCATCTAGTCCAACCCCCCTGGCAAGGCGAGAATCCTGTCCCTCTGACAGGTGGAGGCCCAACCTCTGCTTAAAAACCTCCAAGGAAGGCGATTCCATTCTTCCTGAGGTTAAGTTGGAATCTAATTCCCCGTCCTGATGAAGAGAGCACAGCAGAGGTTATATTTTCTGAGAATCCTCCGGAAAAATAATCTCTCAAAGGACCTGTTGATGGCATTTTACCATTGTATTGATGAGTGTGTATTAACTTATGGTCTGTGTGTGTGGTTTGGGAGCTGCACGTCAGGGAAAAAACAACGCTGTCCAGGGTTGTAAAGACTGCAGAGAGAATAACTGGGTGCCCTCTTCCCACCTTGGATCAAATCTATGCTTCCAGGTGTCACAAGAAAGCTGCAGAGATAGCGAAGGACAGTGCGCACCCTGGAAATGATCTCTTTCAGCTCCTGCCTTCTGGAAGAAGATCCAGGGTTATAAAGACTAGGACTAGCCGCCTGATAAACAGCTTCTATCCAAATGCGATTTTGGTTCTAGACGCAGTGTAAGGAGTCTCTATGGGAGTATATTGTATTTAAAAATGGGGTGTCAGAGTTTTTAGGGGGCTAACCAGGTTGAGATAGCTGGGATAGCAGGCTTGTTGGTTTTTGAATGTCTTATGTAGATTTTTCAATTTTGTTGTTCTGTATGGGAAAATGACAATAAAGATTATCGTATCGTGTTTTGAACCCACTGGTCCTACCCTCCAGAGCAGGAGAAAACAGGCTTGCTCCAAATTCCACGGGGCAGCCCTTGAGATATTTGAAGATGGTTAGCATATCTCCTCTCAGTCTCCCAGGCTAAAACATCCCCAACTCCCTCAACTGTTCCTCATAAGGCTTGGTTTCCAGACGCTTGATCATTTTTGCTGCCCTCCTCCTCACACCTTCCAGCTTGTCAACATCCTTCATAAATTGTGGTTCCCAGAGCTGGACACAGTATCCCAGGTGTGGTCTGACCAAGGCAGAATAGAGTGGGACTATTCCTTCCCTTGATCTGGACACTTAGACTTCTGTTGATGCAGCCTAGAATAGCATTCACTGATTTTGCTGCTGATTTTTGAAAGCACCTGAGAGCGAAAAGGGACTCATCTTCTGCCTATAAAAGAGAGCTGTTGAGCCCCTTTGCCCAAAGACTAGCCCAGGGGGGTGTTTTTCTAAGCCCAGTGGCCGCCTTCCCTTCTGGGTGACCTTCTAAGGACCACATGCAACAATTGTGACTTTGTGCACCAGATTATGGTTGCCATTGTTTTGCATTATTACTATTATTTCATTATCGTGTTTATATCCCACCTTTTTCTCCAAAGAGCTTGAGGTGGTCTACGTGGTTCTCCCCTTCTCCTGCTCATTCAGTCCCTACAACAACCCTGTGAGGTAGTTTAGGGCGAGAAACAGTGACCAAAACCATCCAAGCCAGCTTCGTGGCCGAGTTGGGAATTCGAACCCTGGTCCTAGCCTGACACTCTTGAGCGCTGCGCAGCACAGGCTCTCATTACAAACATGAAACTCACTCTACGTGGGGCTGCCCTTGAGACTGACCCAAAAACTCCAGCGGGTGCAGAATGCCGCGGCGAGACTCCTTACAGGGTCCTCGCTGCGAGATCACATTCACCCGGTGCTATACCAGCTGCACTGGCTCCCAGTGGAGTACAGGATCAGGTTCAAGGTGCTGGTTTTAACCTTTAAAGCCCTATACGGCCTAGGACCCTCGGACCTACGGGACCGCCTCTCCCGGTATGTCCCACAGAGGACCTTACGGTCTTCAAACAAAAACATCTTGGAGGTCCCGGGCCACAGGGAGGTTAGGCTGGCCTCAGCCAGAGCCAGGGCCTTTTTGGCCGTGGCCCCGATCTGGTGGAACGCTCTGTCACAAGAGACTAGGGCCCTGCGGGACTTGACATCTTTCCGCAGGGCCTGCAAGACAGAGCTGTTCCACCAGGCCTTTGGCCAAGGCACAGTCTGACCTCCTCCTTCTGTAATCCTCATAGCACTCTAGCCCAGTGGTTGCCATTAATTTGATTCTGAATTGATTTTAGTGTGAATTGTAGAATGCATTTCAATTAATTGCTTGTGATTTTCTGTAAACTGTGTTACTTTTATTGTTGTTAGCCGCTCTGAGCCCAGGTTCAGCTGGGGAGGGCGGGATATAAATAAAATGATGATGATGGTGATGATGATGATGATGATTAAAACATCTTTAGCAAAATTAGCAAAAATTCTTGGGTCTGGGAAGCGGAATCTCTGAGCCGCAAGCTTTGAAGGAGGGGCAAAGGGAGTCTGCCGCAGACCTCGGATTTCATTCCTGAAGGTCACCGTTTGACAGCAGCAGCAGCAGGAGGAGGCAGAATGTGATTTGAGTGTCCTCATATCACTTTGCTGTGCAGACAGGGAAGCTTAAGCCTTAAGCGCTCTGACCTGGTATCCGAGGCAACTCCAAATTGGGCAGGCCTGAGCCCTGCCTGGTTGCTCTTTCTTGGACGATTGTGGCGCCCTTGGGCACCGCCAGGTAACACCACCTTCTCCCCAGAAAAGCAGGTAAAAGAAGAAGCCTGTCCAAGACAGACTCACGGAGTGGGGGCGCTGCTCTTTCAAGCCCCGCACCACAATAAATCAGCAGCAGAACTAGAAAAAACATGCTAGGAATCTTTAGGCCAGGGGTCAGCAAACTTTTTCAGCAGGGGGCCGGTCCACTGTCCCTCAGACCTTGTGGGGGGCCGGACTATAATTTGGAAAAATAATAATGAACAAATTCCTATGCCCCACAAATAACCCAGAGATGCATTTTAAATAAAAGGACACATTCTACATGTAAAAACACGCTGATTCCTGGACCATCCGCAGGCCGGATTTAGAAGGTGATTGGGCCGGATCCAGCCCCCGGGCCTTAGTTTGCCTACCCGTGCTTTAGGAAAAACATTTTCAGAAATGAGCATGAGGGGAAATTTGCACGCGGGTTCCTATTTTCCCCAGGACCAAGCTATGCAACATATCCAAGTTCTCTACAGTTCGTCAAGCGGCAGCGACGGGAGTGGGGTGGTTCAGTTGGGAGACTTCTGAAACTTTTTAGTTTAGAGAAATCGCGAGGAAGAGGTGACGTAATAGAAGTTTGTAGAGTTAAGTCTGGCTTGGAGGAAGTGGACTGAGAAAGGTTTCTCTCCCTCTCATTACGCTAGAATTCATGGAGCCAAATGGAGCCGAATGTGGGAAGATTCAGGAAAGGTTAAAAAAAAAAAAATTATTTACACGACGCATAGTTAACCTATGGAACTCACTGCCACAGGAGGCACGGACAGCTGCCAACTTGGATGGTTTAAAAAGATTTGTCTAATTTGTGGAGAGGGCTGTCAAAAGACTCCTAGCCATGATGGCCCTTCTCTGCCTCTGCAGTCGGGGGCAGACGTGCTTCTGAGTCCCAGCTGCTGGAAACTGCAAGAGAGGATAGTTGGTCTTGTGTTCGAATCCTGATTGCAGGCATCTGAGAGCAGGATACTGGACTGAAGGGGCCATGATCTAGCAGGAACACCTTATGTTATCATGAGATAGTTAATTTTTTTCTCTCCCAGTGTTAGGTTCCCAGGGAAAATCACCACCCACCACCATTCTGAAGCTGCTTTTTCCCCTAAAAGGAAAAGAAAAACTTATTTGTACTGGGAACTTAGGAGAAGCTTTTCTCCATTGGCCAGTGTTCGTCCCCTTCCCTCCTCCCCTTGCATTGATCCAGTTCAGGCGTAGGCAAACTCTGGCCCTCCAGATGTTTGGGACTACAATTCCCATCATCCCTGACCACTGGTCCTGTTAGCTAAGGGTGATGGGAATTGTAGTCCCAAACATCTGGAGGACTGGAGTTGGCCTATGCCTGATCCAGTTGGTTACTCCCTGGCTTGATCAAACCATAGTTTACTGTTACATCTCAGCCTTCCAAACTGTCTCAACTGAGCCAGTGAGTGACTTTTGTTAGAAACAGGCCTCCGTACCAGCTATACATGCCAGGAAGCAAAAAGATGGACCTGCTGTTTTGCACAGAAAACCTTGGTTTAGACATTAAAAAATTTAAAAATAAATAAATTATTATTTATACCCCGCCCATCTGGCTGGGCTTCCCCAGCCACTCTGGGCGGCTTCCAACAGAACACTAAAATACAATAACCTATTAAACATTAAAAGCTTCCCTGAACAGGGCTGCCTTCAGATGTCTTCTAAAAGTTTGGTAGTTGTTTTTCTCTTTGACATCTGGTGGGAGGGCGTTCCACAGGACATGATCTATAGCAAGCCGTCTTAAAAACCAAATTACTTTTTTTCCAATTTAAAAATCCTGACTACACTCCAGAGCTAGATGTTAAAACTTGCCAATGCTCTAAACTCCTACCTGCTAAACAATTCAGATCACAGATTCAATCAATCTATCAATCAATCTCCCATCTTCCTCTCCCAGGAGTTCAAGCTGGTATAAATGGCTCCTCCGCTCCTCATTTAACCCCCACGACAACCCTATGAGGTTGGTTAGGCTAAGAGGCAGCGGCTAGCCTCCAAAGTCACCCAGTGAGCTTCACAGCCAAGTGAGAATTCGAACCCTGGTCTCTCCCAGGTCCATGCTGGCAAGCCTAGATCAAGCACGTTGCAGAAAGATGAGGAGGGGAACAACTCTGGAGGAAACGAAGCCGAAGAGCCAAGCCAGAATGCAACGATACACTTCTACACGCTAATTCAGTTAAAAACAGCAGAGAACTTAATTTGGGGTTTGCTATAAACATCAACAACCTCATAATGTTTTAGACTACAATTAGGGCTGCCGGTAGTAATCTCAAACCATTTGGGAGGGGGGTACCAGGTTGGCAGGGATGCGGGTGGCGCTGTGGGTTAAACCACAGAGCCTAGGGCTTGCCGATCAGAAGGTCGGCAGTTCGAATCCCCGTGATGGGGTGAGCTCCTGTTGCTCAGTCCCTGCTCCTGCCAACCTAGCAGTTCGAAAGCACACCAGTGCAAGTAGATAAATAGGTACCGCTCCGGCGGGAAGGTAAACGGCGTTTCCATGCACTGCTCTGGTTCGGCAGAAGCGGCTTAGTCATGCTGGCCACATGACCCAGAAGCTGTACGCTGGCCAGTAAAGCGAGATGAGCGCCACAACCCCAGAGTCGGCCACAACTGGAACTAATGGTCAGGGGTCCCTTTACCCTTTACCAAGTTGGCAAAGGCTGATTTCACTCATGTGACCCGTCCTGGAATCACGTGAGCACAAGGACTCTGCCCCACACAGCCTACAATCTGAATCCCGAAAGTGGGGAGAGAAGTGAAGGGCAGGGGATGCGATTGTAGGAACAGCTTCTCGCCAGCGATCTTAATCTTATTTTTATGGTTGTACACAGTGCTTCCCCCCCCTTAAAAAAATGTTTAGGGGGTACTCTCATTTTCCTACTCATATTGAAATACTGCCCCCACCGGGAACTGTCTGTGCATGCACACGAAAACACACACAAACGTCCTTTGCTCCAAGGGGATTAAGCTGAATCGCTCCCCAGTCTTGGATGCAACGGCCTTCAGTGCCGAGAAAGCGAGCAAAGGGAGAGGCGGGCAAGTTCCCTGCAGGACCCCAGATCACAGCCGCCTGCCCTTGGGAGAGCAGCCGTGGTTAAAGCCCCAGAGATATGGTAATCAGGCCTGGGACTGTCACCCCACGCATCTGCCCCTCTGATTAGCCTTAATCTAGTTGGCACATGTTAATCTAAAGCTTGGGATTTCGGACCCTTTCAATGGTATTAAAGAGAAAATCCCTTTGCTCACAACTTGGGCAAGGGCGGCGGCGGGGGGGTGCGAAGAGCACGTCTGTAGGGCTGTCGGTGCTGCTCCCTGGTGTGGCACCCTGCCCCAAATGAAGGCGCACGAATTCCGGGTGCAATCCATGGGTGGGGTGGGGTGGGGACTGTACCAGGGTGGGCCATGGGGAAACATTCCAGAAACTTCAATCCGTTCAGAACATGCTGGTGGTGGTAGTGTCTAATCGGGGTGACTAACTGTTGCCTGATTATTATTTTTTAAAAAACCACAACACAATTCTTATTGATTTATTATTAACACATAACCAACAGTGGCAGAGACATGCAGGAAGAATAGTCGGTGCAAAAAAAGAAGAAAATGACAGAAGCACAGTTACAGGTAGCCAAGATTTTAAGGTGAGTCTATATAATAGCCCTAGGGACGCGGGTGGCGCTGTGGGTTAAACCACAGAGCCTAGGGCTTGCTGATCAGAAGGTCGGCAGTTCAAATCCCCATGACAGGATGAGCTCCCATTGCTCGGTCCCTGCTCCTGCCAACCTAGCAGTTCGAAAGCACATCAAAGTGCAAGTAGATAAATAGGTAAACGGTGGGCGGGAAGGTAAACAGAGTTTCCGTGCGCTGCTCTGGTTCGCCAGAAGCGGCTTAGTCATGCTGGCCACACGACCCGGAAGCTGCACGCCGGCTGCCTCGGCCAGTAAAGCGAGATGAGCGCGGCAACCCCAGAGTCGGCTACGACTGGACCTAATGGTCAGGGTTCCCTTTACCTTTACCTTTATATAATAGCCCAACCACAACAAGGAATTGCGGGAGGGGCTGCTCATAGATGACTCTCCTATTTGTGTGGTCAAAGAACAGAGACAAGCACACGTGAAAACTGTCCGATTGGGCCTCGCCCCAGGCTACATGTCTAGTCCTCGCCAGGCACTCAGATAAAGCAATAAAGATATAGGTCAATAAGATTTTATGGTACTTGGCAAAGGCCATGACGAAACCATACAAACACCCATACAGTGGTACCTTGGTTCTCAAACTTAATCCGTTCCAGAAGTCAGTTCCAAAACCAAAGCGTTCCAAAACCAAGGCGCGCTTCCCCATAGAAAGCAATGCAAAACAGATTAATCCGTTCCAGACTTTTAAAAACAACCCCTGAAACACCAATTTAGCATGGATTTTACTACCTAATGAGACCATTGATCCATAAAATGAAAGCAATAAACGATGTACTGAAGTCACACAATCCATCAATCCATCAGGAGCTGAACCGGGTTCCACACAGTCACAATAACAAAACAAAAAAGAGTAGCAAAAACAAAAGCGCAAAATAAATAGCAAAAACAGACAGACCTCAGCTTCCCTGCTTTGAGTCACTGACATTGTGCCCAATGTAGAGTTCTGGAGAACCTGAAAGCTTGCCAAACTTGCGTAACATTTTGGCTGGTCCCAATATTTCTCCAAGTGTGGATCTGGAAGAACTTTTGATGAGGACCTGCATCAAAAGCTCTCTGAAAGTCCAAGAGTAAAATATCTACCAGATCAGCCCTAGCCACCTGCTTGTTCACACTCTGCAAAGTGTTGGTGCTGACCTTTAAATCCCTAAACAGCCTCAGTCCAGTATACCTGAAGGAGCGTCTCCACCCCCATCGTTCAGCCCGGACACTGAGGTCCAGTGCCGAGGGCCTTCTGGCGGTTCCCTCACTGCGAGAAGCAAAGCTACAGGGAACCAGGCAAAGGGCTTTCTTGGTGGTGGCACCCGCCCTGTGGAACGCCCTCCCACCAGATGTCAAAGAGAAGAACAACTACCAGACTTTTAGAAGACATCTGAAGGCAGCCCTCTTTAGGGAAGCTTTTAGTGTTTGATGCATTACTGTATTTTATTTTGTTGAACGCCACCAAGAATGGGCAGGGTATAAATAATAAATAATAATAATTATCATCATCATCATCATCATCTAAAATGTTGGCAGCGTTTCTTTTTGCAGAAGCCATGCTGATCCTTCTGCCTCAAGACTTATCCTTCTGTGGGTTTTAACGATTCTTTCTGTCAACTGAACCTGGGTCAGACGTTATGTCGACAGGTCTATGATTTCCTGTTTCCTCCTTAGATGCCTTTCAGGCAAACGGTGTTAAAATGGCTGTCTCCTAATCCTCTGCAAAGGAGTTTGATTTAAATTCCAATCAGCATTTTGTTGTTGTTGTTAAAAGCAATTTCTAACAAGTTCTTTAGAGGACTCCGGGTGAATGCCGATGGCTCGTTAAATCTGTCCGCCAGCTCTAACATTTCACCTCCTGTCTCCTCCGTTTGGCAGACTTGCTCAAGAGACCTGCCCGGAAACAATGGCTAGCGAAAAGGAGAAAAGAGAGAGGAACTGGCTGCAATTCATTGCTTACGAGCTTCCCACCAGAATGCTTGTAGCAGGAGACAGAAGGCTCGCCTAGACAGAGCGTATCTGATAGACCTTTTGGCTCGATCTGCTGGGACTCTTCCTGTCTCGGGCTGGCGCAAGGAATTAGCACCCGGAAATGGGGGAACTTAAAGCGACGAGTTATTGTGGTTAGCGGCAGCGGAGAAAGGCGAGCCGGAGTTCCTGGGTGCAAGATGAGGAAGGGCTGTAGCTCAGGACACCTGCCTTGCATGCAGAAGGTCCCAGGTCCAATCCCCAACGGCACCTCCCCAATGGAGATGGGAGAGACTCTTGCCTGAAACCCTGGAGAGCGGCTGCCCATCAGTGCAGACAATACTGGACCATTGCTCTGGCTTGCTATAAGGCAGCTGCCTAGGATCCTATGTCCGTCAACGATGTTTAGGCAACACGATGACCATATGCATACATAACAGACAATCTTTGTTGAATTCCTTCAAACACTAACAAGTTCAAAATGAAATCTTAGACTTAAAGTCTCTGAAAGTCTTTGAATGAAGTGCGGCACCAAACTTTGTACAATGAAAGATAAGCTGTGAAGCTTTGTGTCTTCAGCAAATAAGATGTCCAACACTGCCCAGAGATTCCGGATATTGACTGCTGTTTCATAGATCTTCGTCAGCATGGTGGGAGAATATAGAATTGTTTCATAAAAAAGGTAAAGGGACCCCTGACCATTAGGTCCAGTCGTGGCTGACTTTGGGGTTGCGGCGCTCATCTCGCTTTACTGGCCGAGGGAGCCAGCGTACAGCTTCCAGGTCATGTGGCCAGCATGACTAAGCCGCTTCTGGCAAAACAGAGCAGCGCATGGAAACGCCGTTTACCTTCCCGCTGGAGCTGTACCTATTTATCTACTTGCACTTTGACATGCTTTCGAACTGCTAGGTGGGCAGGAGCAGGGACCGAGCAACGGGAGCTCACCCCATCATAGGAATTCGAACCGCCAACCTTCTGATTGGCAAGACCTAGGCTCTGTGGTTTAACCCACAGCGCCACCCGCGTCCCAGAATTGTTTCATAAACCCATCTTATTTTGAATGAATATATGTGAATGAAAATATCAAATGCTGTGGAGCAGTGCTCATGTAATAACGACTACATTATTCTCCCACCACGCTGACGAAGATCTACGAAACAGCAGTCAATATCCAGAATCTCTGTTCAGTATTGGACATTATATTTGCTAAATACACAAAGTTTCACAGCTTATCTTTCATTGTACAAAGTTTGGTACCTTGCTTCATTCAAAGACTTTAAGTCTAAGATTTCATTTTGAACTTGTTATTGTTTGAAGGAATTCTATAAAGATTGTCTATTACAAATAATTGTCTATTATTGCTTGTAAGCCGCTCTGAGCCCGGCCTTGGCTGGGGAGGGCGGGGTATAAATAAAAATTATTATTATTATTATTATTATTATTATTATTGTTATTATTATTTATGCATATGGTCATCGTGTTGCCTAAACATTGCTGACATTCTCTTTTGCAACACAGGGGTTGGTTTAGGTTCCTATGTCCGGCAGGAAAACCTCAGAGAGTTACAGTGACCTCCACACAACGGTGGCTGCCCCATGGCCTCTTGTTCTCATTTCAGAATCTGCAGGGCAAGGGGAGCGTGCGTTTGCGTGTGTCCGTGGGGTGGAAAGAGGCCGATTCTTCCTGCAAGCTCCCCGCACAGCTGTTTACCGGCTACGGATTACTGCAGTCACATGATCCGCTTCCCAGCAAAGCCAAGCTGTCCCCGGGACTGAGAAGGTCACTGGGAGATGTGGGGCTGGAGAGGGAGAGGAGAAAAAGGCAGGCAGGCAAGCACTGCCCTCCCCATTGCATCAGGGGGCAGGATTTGCAGCCAGAAGGGCTACAGAACTGCTGCTCAGTTCCTGGCACCGCACGCCAGAGAAACGCCAGCACATCCGTGTCCTCAGCCACCCATCCAATCAAAGGCTAAAGCAAATGCTGGCAAACCTCACCAGCCTCCTTCTCTGCCCCTTTTGCCTCCTGAGTTGCACCCAAGAGACGTGAGGAAAGTGCCGTTGGTATTCATGGAGAAAGGAGATTAAGCACGGGTGCAAAACGTAGGCATTTCTGGTGCATGGCCTGGAAGCTTTGCAATCTGGCCCCAAACACCTGCCCCAGATGTGCAGGAGCCAATTCTTGTTGTTATTTTATTGCATTGCGTTGATGATATCCCACTTTATCTCCAAGGATCTCAAGGTGGTGTACATGGTTTTCTCTCTCCTCATTCAATCCCCACGACAACCCTGTGAGGTAGGTTAGGCTGAGAGGCAGTGGCTGGTCCCCAGGATCACCCAGTGAGCTTCACGGCTGAGTGGGGCTTTGAACCTTGGTCTCTTACGTCCTGGTCTCTGTCCCAGCTCCTGCAGTTCAAAAGCACACCAGTGCAAGTAGTGCTGCCCTTGTTCTTGTTGTTTAGTTGTTTAGTCGTGTCCGACTCTTCGTGACCCCCTGGACCAGAGCACGCCAGGCACTCCTGTCTTCCACTGCCTCCCGCAGTTTGGTCAAATTCATGCTGGTAGCTTCGAGAACACTGTCCCACCATCTCGTCCCCTGTTGTCCCCTTCTCCTTGGGCCCTCCATCTTTCCCAACATCAGGGTCTTTTCCAGGGAGTCTTCTCTTCTCATGAGGTGGCCAAAGTTTCAGTTTCAGGATCTGTCCTTCCAGTGAGCACTCAGGGCTGATTTCCTTCAGAATGGATAGGTTTGCTCTTCTTGCAGTCCATGGGACTCTCAAGAGTCTCCTCCAGCACCAGAATTCAAAAGCATCCATTCTCTGGCGATCAGCCTTCTTTATGGTCCAGCTCTCACTTCCATACATCACTACTGGGAAAACCATAGCTTGAACTATGCATGGCATTTATCGCTCTCCTTTATCTGTGTTGGGTTTCTCTCGAATCCTGTTCAGAATAGGGGCTTGGGCAGGGAAGGCCAAGGCAGTGCTAAGCAACACCGCAACTAGATTAGAGATAGCTGCATCTTAGAACTGGCAAGTATAGAATCACAGAATTGCAGGGTTGGAAGGGACCCCAGCGGCTATCTAGTCCAACCCCTTGCAAAGTAGGAATCACAACTAAATCACAACTGAACTATGACTGCACGTTGTATTAGGTAAAGGTAAAGGGACCCCTGTCCATTAGGTCCAGTCGTGGCCGACTCTGGGGTTGCGGCGCTCATCTCGCTTTATTGGCCGAGGGAGCCGGCGTACAACTTCCGGGTCATGTGGCCAGCAAGACTAAGCCACTTCTGGCGAACCAGAGCAGCGCACAGAAACGCTGTTTACCTTCCCGCCGGAGCGGTACCTATTTATCTACTTGCACTTTGAGGTGCTTTCGAACTGCTAGGTTGGCAGGAGCAGGGACTGAGCAACGGGAGCTCACCCCGTCACGGGGATTCGAACCGCCGACCTTCTGATCGGCAAGCCCTAGGCTCTGTGGTTTAACCCACAGCGCCACCCAAATCCCTCTGCACGTTGTATTAGCAGTTACTAAAAAGACGTAACACTTTTTCATTTTCATTTGTAATAAAGCCTGCTTTTAAGCAGGGAGATGAAAAGCCAGGAATCAACATGCTCAGAGGCTCAGCGAGAACAGGGGGACAGGCAGGAAGTGGGCCACCCTTGCAATTTCCCGCTGGCCTGCAGCCTAACACAGCACAGCACATTGAAAAACGACTGGGGATAGTGGCAAAGACATTAAAAGGCAGCAAAGTTTGCAGGTTTCCCCACCGAACAGCTGGTCTTCCTGGGCAGTGAGAATTTCAACAGAAGCACGCTTACAAATTCCTCAGTCCTTCTCCAGGCAAATTATTGTAGTGGGAAGGAAAATAGCGAACAGGAGAGGCAATATAAAAACAGCGATGTTAAGATTGACGAATGAAATGTTAAAATCAATCCACTACATGAGTTTTATATGAGCCACCCAGAGTGGCTGGGGCAAGCCATTCAGGTGGGCGGGGTACAAATAATAAATTATTACTTTATATTTGCATCATCTGCAGTTTTAAAGAAAGAAAGGGCACATAGATTTTTATGCATAGTGGGGGCTATCTCAGAAGACATATCCCCCTTGTTCAGGAATGGATGAATCCCGTCCAGGGCAAATTCTGCAGGGCTCTGTTTGATCCCATTTCCACAATAATCTCTGAACATTTTTTTTAAAATCCTCTGTATTTACATGTATATTTCATCACTCTCTCTCTCTATATATATGTGTGTGTGTGTGTGTGTTATGTATGTATTTTATCTCAACGTATGCAATGTACACATTTCAAAATGTACTTTACTTTAATACACGTGGTTTTTTTTAATGCCATCCAGTAAATTTTTTGAACTGAGCACCATAGCACAAAACTCAGAGGCGCATAATTGCATTCGGATCTCTGAATTAGTCTGGAAGGTGCAAATTGGGTCAATCTAATCCTCTTCCATCCCTCCTCTCGTGTGAGAAGTGGAGCAGGAAAATTCTCTCTTCTGCCTTTTGCTAACTGGAGCGGGGGAGCATCGTTTCGGTCTACAATATTAAACCCGCGAACAGGGGGAGTTAAGTAACACTGAACTTAGTGGGACCGACTTCTGAAGCTCAGCGCAGCACAGAAGGGTTTGAGTTGATTAACCAATCAATCAACTCAAAAGCTGCAGCCTTAGCCTACGTGCCAGTGGCCCTGGACAACCGCTGCTCGCAGAGAGATGAGCATCCTTCCTGATCCCCAACACTTCCCCTCTCAGCAGAAATGGCTGCGATTATCGTCTCTCCTCTGCTGATGCATTATAAATGAGTCACCGAAAATGTCCTGAGTGGTGGCAGCAGCGGCTGAAACCAAGTCACAGAATGCAGGGGGCAGTCAAGTCCGGTTCCCTGGGGCAAAAGCATCCCTTCCCAGCCTGAGTTCCGGATACAGTCATACCTCGGGTTACAGTACGTTTCCAAACACAATTCAAAGTGCTGGTGTTGAGACAGATAGAAATTGCAGAGTTTTGAAAAACTAAAAAATAAAGTGCGAGATCGGCTTCATTATTATCAGATAATGGAGGCATATAATTTGGACAAGAAAATTGGCTTCCAGGTGGAAAAATCAAAACTGGAAACAGAACTGTTAGAACCCAAAACCAAGATTCTGTCAAAGATGTATAACTTGCTGTTGAAATGGAATACTCAGGATGAAACGGTGAAATCAGCTATGATTAAATGGGCACAAGATGTTGGACATAACATAATGATGGCTGACTGGGAACAGTTATGGACCACAGGTCTGAAGTTTACGGCATGTAATGCCTTAAGAGAGAATATTATGAAAATGATTTACAGGTGGTACATGACACCAGTCAAGCTAGCAAAAATCTATCATTTGCCCGATAATAAATGTTGGAAATGTAAAGAAACTGAAGGTATATTCTTTCACCTTTGGTGGACGTGCCCAAGGATTAAGGCTTTCTGGGAGATGATTTATAATGAAATGAAAAGGGTATTTAAATATACCTTTCTGAAGAAACCAGAGGCCTTTCTCCTGGGCATGGTTGGCCAATTGGTGCTAAAGAAGGATAGAACTTTCTTTATGTATGCTACAACAGCAGCAAGAATACTTATTGCAAAGCATTGGAAGACACAAGATTACCCACTCTGGAAGAATGGCAGATGAAGGTGATGGACTATATGGAACTGGCGGAAATGACTGGCAGAATCCGAGACCAGGGAGAAGAGTCGGTGGAAGAAGATTGGAAGAAATTTAAAGACTATTTACAGAAATACTGCAAAATTAATGAATGTTAGAATGATGTGGGATTGAAGTTAAGTGATTTTTAGCAGCAATGTTAAAAGGAATATGTAAAAATGGATTGTTAACAGATGATAATCTAAAGTTATTATATTTTAAGATAAGAGATTAAGATAAAATTAAAGAGGGAAAGGATTTGCTGAACTAATTTGAACTGGAATACAAAAAGGGAGGTGTGAGGAGGTCGGGGAAACAAGCAAATGAAAGATAAGACATGGAAAGACTAATCTGTTTTTTAATTGTTTTTATCTTGTATTTTCATTTTTTTTCTTTATTTCTTCTTTCTTTTTTTGCTTATTTTTGTAATATGTTGAAACTTTAATAAATATCTTTTAAAAAAAAAAAGTGCTGGTGTTGACCTTGAAAGCCCTAAACGGCCTCGGTCCAGTATACCTGAAGGACCGTCTCCATCCCCATCGTTCTGCCCGGACACTGAGGTCCAGCTCCGAGGGCCTTCTGGCGGTTCCCTCACTGCGAGAAGCCAAGTTACAGGGAACCAGGCAAAGGGCTTTCTTGGTGGTGGCACCCGCCCTGTGGAACGCCCTCCCACCAGATGTCAAAGAGACCAACAACTACCAGACTTTTAGAAGACATCTGAAGGCAGCCCTGTTCAGGGAAGCTTTTAATGTTTAATAGGTTATTGTATTTTAGTGTTCTGTTGGAAGCCACCCAGAGTGGCTGGGGAAACCCGGCCAGATGGGTGGGGTGTAAATAAATTATTATTATTATTATTATTATTATTATTATTATTACAGCAGCTGCAGGTTGTGTTTTTTGGGTTACGGACTGCTGAAACCCAAAAGTACTGGACCGGGTTACTTCCAGGTTTCGGTGGTGGCGCATGCGCAGAAGCGCCGAATCGCAACCTGTGCATGCACAGATGCAGGTTGCGAATGCTGCGGCTTGTGAACATGCATCTCGCACGGATCACGTTCACAACCCGAGCGTCCACTGTATTGCCATTCTCCTACCAGCTGGGAGCATGAGTCACCAACCTTCCCTGCCCTGCTAGGAAAGGGATACCCACCACCCCTTTTAAGATGTAGAGAATCTCCAGAAAGTGCAAGGAACGTTAAGACAAGCTTGCTGGATCAGGCCCATGTCCCATCTTGTCCAGCATCCTGTTCTCAGAGTAGCCCTGGGAAACTTGCAAGCAGGGTTCAAGCACAAGGGCATCACTCTCTGCTCCTGCAGTTTCCAGAAACTGGGATTTAGACTGAAGCATCACTGCCTCCAACCGCGGAGGCACAGCCAACCTGGCTAGCAGCCATTGATAGCCCTTTTCCTCCATGAATTTCTCTCATCTCTGGCCCCTGCAGCAGTGAGTTCCACAGTTTTAATCATGCGTTGCAGGAAGAAGGACCCGATTATCTGACTTGAAGCACCTCCAGACGCTCAGCCTGAAAAGAAAGCCCCTCTAGCTGCTGAGAGAGGACCAGCGGCCTCTCTGCAGGGACAGCGGCCCAAAAAACCTCCCAAACACTTTCTGAGGTCTCCCGCTTGCTGAGGCCCAAAATGGCTGCCAGCTTCTCCTCCCGTCAACAGCGCAGGCTGCTATTCCTTGGCGCAGAGCAGGAGGGAACATATTGCAGCGGGCGGCGAGCACCCGAGGACGGCCATCTATTCCTTTAAATGCAACGTTAATGCCTTGTAATCAGCTTTAATTTTTAAACAGGCCCGGTCCCTCCTGTCCATTTCCCCTAATTCAGGCCACGTGGAAGGTAAGAACGCTCCTGCGCTTTAAAGGGAATACACACACACACACACACACACACACACAGACACACACACAAATAAAAATAGATGCCATCGCCTGTGACAGCTGGAGGGAGCGACTGATCGGCCCATTAATGGGAGAGGATGTCAGGGCTCCCAGCAGAGAAGGAAGGAGCTAAAGAGTGGGGGGGGGGAGAAAAGGGGGTGCCGCAAGCTTCTCTAAGAGCCGCAAGGCAAAGCGGGTAGCATGTGGCACGCCTCATTTATGTAATGCTTTAGAAGGCCAATGTATTCCTCTCTGTATGCGACCGGGAGTACAGTCATACCTTGCGTTACAGCCGCTTCAGGTTGCGGTTTTTTGGGCTGTGGACTGCCGAAACCCGGAAGTACCGGAACGGGTTACAGTCATACTTCATGTTGAAGTAGCTTTGGGATAAGTATTTTTGGGTTGCGGGGTGTGGTGACCTGGAAGTAACATAGCACGTTACTTCCAGGTTTTGCCGCTCGCTCATGCGCAGATGGTCAAAGTGAGGTCATGCGCATAAGCGGCGGTTCGCAACCCGCGCAGACGATGGTTGCGTTCGCTTCTGGATGCGAACGGGGCTCTGGAACAGATCCCGTTCACATCCAGAGGTACCACTGTACTTCTGGATTTTGGCGGTCACGCATGCACAGAAGCGCTAAATCGTGCTTTGTGCGTGGGCAGAAGCGCAGAATCGCAACCCGCGCATGAGTAGACGTGGGTTGCGAACACTGCGGGTTGCGAACGTGCACGGATCACATTCGCAACCTGAGCGTCCACTGTACCCTTCCCAAATTGCAGGTGGGGAATGCAAGGCCGAGCGAGGCAGAGTCCCGCTCATGCCCAGAGATGCCACCCAGCAGCAGAGACAGCATGTCTCTCAATGGGGAGAGGGATGCCGCGGGGTCTGTTGTGGCATCTGGCTGGTCACCGAGGGAGCAGGAAACTGGGCTGGAATGGCCTCCACCTGCAGGGCTCCAGGCCCACTGAGCCAGATCAGAAGGATGTAGTCAGCGCCACGGGGCAGAGTTCGCCATCACGCTCTCTCAGTCCCAGCTGGTAGAAAGGCGGGCACACGTCAGGCCCTGCCTAGACAGCAACCTGGCTTCAGTCCCACTGTGTCCCGACCGAGTGCTGCAATGGCTTTGCTGGGGCCCCGTGGCAGAAGTAAGAAGCGCATGCACAGTCCCTACTGGCAAGCGTTAATGTCCAGGAGCAGTCTAGGACGACCAGCAGAAGCACACCCAGTGCTGGGCTTGAATTTGCAGTGGGCAGCACTGACCTCGGGGTTGGAGGCCTCCCCACTCCAAACACACAGTTAATCTCCCCAGGGCATTCCAAAAGCCACCAGTCATATTGAGAGGGGGGGGGGAGGGAGGAAGAGATTGTCACATGACCTCCTTGGGCTCGGCGTTTGATAGATCACTGAGACGAAGTGACATTCTGGAGCAGTCAGGATTGTGTCTGCAGTTCCACAAATAAAGCATCCAGTTTGCAGAATTCAGCTCTCTGAGAACTGTCTTTTTCATTATTTAAAAGAATCAAGGCCTAGCCCTTATGGCTGTGTCCCTGCGGCTGGCATCTCAGCAGGGCAGGAAGAGGGCTGGATGGGATTTCTGTAGCTTCGGTGAGCAGCAAAGCTCCTGACCCGCAACTAGCAAATCTAGAACCGGAGATCAGGAAACAGAAGACGAATTGTGCACGTTCTGTCAATGTACCTAATCCACGCCGGTCGCAGAAATCATCCTTTATTGGTGCAGAATTTGGATTGAGTAGGCATGTAAGGACACAAGAGGAGCCGGCTGGGTCAGGCCAATGGCCCACTTAAGTCCAGCATCCTGTTTTCACAGTGGTCAACAAGATGCCCTGCAAACAGGATTCGAGCACAGGAGCTACTTCTCTCCTTCTGCAATTCAGAAGCATGGCAGCCTCCCAGTTTGCAGGCAGACCACAGCCACCAGGGGCCAGTAGCCACGGAGAGCCCCTCCGCTATGAATTTGCCCCCGAACTGAAACACTCGGTTCTGCTCATGGGAGCCCCTGCCCCTCTGCAAACAGGTTGCTCAGGTTCACCCCGAAACATGACTTCAGTGTCAGAGCTAATAATAATATAATAATAATAATAATTTATTATTTATACCCCGCCCATCTGGCTGAGTTTCCCCAGCCACTCTGGGCGGCTCCCAATCAAGTGTTAAAAACAGTACAGCGTTAAATATTAAAAACTTCCCTAAACAGGGCTGCTTTCAGATGTCTTTTAAAGATAGGATAGCTGCTTATTTCCTTCACATCTGAAGGGAGGGCGTTCCACAGGGTGGGCGCCACTACCGAGAAGGCCCTCTGTCTGGTTCCCTGTAACCTCACTTCTCGCAATGAGGGAACCGCCAGAAGGCCCTCAGAGCTGGACCTCAGTGTCCGGGCTGAACGATGGGGGTGGAGACGCTCCTTCAGGTATACAGGACCAAGGCCGTTTAGGGCTTTAAAGGTCAGCACCAACACTTTGAATTGTGCTCGGAAACGTACTAGCTAAGGCTAGGGACACGTGAGGTGGTGAAGCGAGTGCGCTCCTCTTCTCCACTGAATAACCGCAGCCGATCTCCATCGACTGGGGTTAATGGGAGAAGGGCTAGGAGGACAAAGTCCTCTTATCAGTTAAATTTGGTGTCCAAAAGATTCCAGCGTGGAGAGATCACTGTACCATGAACCCTGGCAGCAGAGATACAGCTTTCTGACCCTTGAAGAACATCCCTTCTGCCACCCACTGCCTTTATGGTCAGGGAGGGGTTCTCGGCCGGCCTCCACTAACCAGCGGCGATATGGGTAACAGATACGGCTATTTCCTTGCAGGAAAGGACGTCAGGATTACTGGACTTTGGCAAAGCTCTTGCTAAGAAGCGAAGGACGGGCCGGAGGAGGCATACGTAATAGGATGATGAACGAGCCCATTCGTCCGCATCGAATCTAGGGCAGAATGAATTGGCTGGTTAATTCCACCGCTCGCTAAGGCTCTTCGCCCTCCGTCCCCTCCCTCAGCTATTCGTGACCAATCAGATAGCTGCCCCCTTAATCTTCTATGCCGACCGAGTTCCGCGCTAACGAAGCCTCCCTGATTGGCTACGCCGGGGAGCTGATGCCCGTGTAACCGGGCAGATCCTTTCCTGGGAGTCAGGTGGGAGAGGACTGGCCTTCCCAGAAGTCAAAATGCAAAAAACATCCAAGCACGAGCCAGGATGCCGAGTGCGATTGCAAAGAGTCTCCTAGTTCTGCCTGCTCACCAACGAAGGGAAAGCGATCGGCCAGTTATGTAAGAACACTACATGACACAATGTTCCCCAAGGCTCCCCAGCTCCCAACCTAGCTTAGACAGAGGCACCGAACTCTTAATGCCACCCAAAATTAGAGCAATGGTAAAAAGGTAAAGGGACCCCTGACCATTAGGTCCAGTCGTGGCCGACTCTGGGGTTGTGGTGCTCATCTCGCTTTACTTGCCGAGGGAGCCAGCGTACAGCTTCCGGGTCATGTGGCCAGCATGACTAAGCCGCTTCTGGTGAACCAGAGCAGCGCACAGAAACGCCATTTACCTTCCCGCCGAAGCAGTACCTATTTATCTACTTGCACTTTGACGTGCTTTTGAACTGCTAGGTTGGCAGGAGCAGGGACTGAGCAACGGGAGCTCACCCCGTCGCGGGGATTCGAACCGCCGACCTTCTGATCGGCAAGTCCTAAGCTCTGTGGTTTAACCCACAGTGCCACCCGCGTCCCATAAGAGCAATGGCAGGAGAGAAGAAATGGCATGGGGATGGAAGTGGTGCAGGGCAGAAAGCCAGCAATGCAACCCCCTTTATCCTGAAAGTCAAGAGCTGGGTATGTGAAGGATTCGGAAGAAAAAGAAAGACTTGGGTCACCTGGCTTGTTCGAACGTTGGTCAAATAATGGTCAAATATTTTTCAAGCATTCACTTTATTACAACAACAGCAACAAAAAAAGAGAGGGTACTTTCATCATCTACAGATTTTGATGGTCACACTAATTACAAGAAAAAAGAACCCCAAAGCCGTTAACGGTTACTGCGAAACAATGCAATTGACGTTTTGAAAGCTGAAAGATATTTCCAGGCCGATGTAAGGCAGACCCACATGGGAAAGGGGAGAGCAGCCTGCGTTCCCTGCAGCGAGCAAAATGGGAGTCAGGGGGTGGCCGTTTGCATCTGAAGATGGCTGGCACCCCTGTCAGGAGCCACTGGCCGTGACCAGAAAGAGAAGCTTTCATATAATGCTGAATCTGCTCCTGACTGCTGCAAGGATGTGGGGCGGAGGCCCTATGCCTGCCATTGCAAAGATATGGGCATCATCACAAAACTTGGGGGGGGGGGGGACCGGACCCTTGAGCTGCCACAAATAAGTTGGCATTCTCAGAATATTTGACAGAATTTGACCAAGGTCAAATCACGGGCCTTCTTCAATATCTGACCAGCGCGCCAACCCTCTTGGAAGAGAAACCATTTCATTTCTGAACGGGTGAGCGAGGCAGAAGGGCTCGGAGGGGGATTGGGACCGGCAGCTCTGTCCAACCCGTCTCAATCCTTAGCTTAAAAGGGATGCCAAGGTCCTTTCCATGCCGTTTCCTGCGGGCCAGATGATGTAGGAGTGTGTCATGGGGACGCCCCAAGTGAGGCTCACGGGGTCAGCAGGGGCTTCGCTCCCCACTTCCTCTGGGGCAACAGGAGCTGCAAGATGTAAGGCAGTGGGGATTTAGGCACTACAATAACTTAATAATGCCTGCATTGCAGGGGGGGTTGGACTAGATGACCCTCGGGGTCCCTTCCAACTCTACAGTGATTCTGAGCGCAGACCAAGGTCAGAGCAGCTTCTGGCACAAGTGGGTCCGAGAGAACAAGCAACCACCAGCCCTCTAGCCGTAAGGAGAGCCCGCTGGATGAGGCCAATGGCCCACGCACTGTGCATCCTGTTTTTGCAATAGCCAAGCAGATGCCAGCAAGCAGGATTGAAGCACAAGAGGAACTCTTCCCTCTGGTGCTTTTCAGCAGCTGGAATTCAGAACCATTGCTTGGAGCCGTCGACAGCCCATTGCACTGAGTCACAATTTTTGCTGCAGGGTGAAATTCGAAGTGCTGGTTATTAGCAGCCCCAGCTCCTGGGGCTGCTAATAAGGCTCTCCATGGCTGCAAAATCCTAAGAAGCGCCGCTTTGCATGGGAACCCATTAGATGGACTAGGAACGCCTGCACCCCCTGGCAGAAAGCAGAACAGTCTTGCTAGAACGCTCTGTGGTTCTGCAGGCCTGCCAGAGTCCCACTTTGCAAAGACCCAGCTGCCAAGAAAGTCTTCTTTTGGGCAGGGCTGAAGCAACCAAACAGCCTCAGAACTGTTTTGCCCTGCTGAAGGAAGGAGGAAGGTTTGGGAACGCTTTGCTGAAGGCGTCGCAAGTGACTTGTTTACCAGCTGCAAGGTGCCTGGGCTCTCGGGAGCAGAAAAGCAGCAATTAAGCAAGCAGAGAGACCACGCACATTTCTATGCTTGGTTACCGGCTCTGAGGCCGGAGCGGGAAACCCAACGGAGTAAACAGCACGAGGGACGCTCAGGTCGACGCCACACAGGGAACTGTACGAAACCGCCTTACACTGAGGCAGACCGTTGGCCCAGGCATGCTCTCTCTTCCTAGGCCATATGTTGTCAGCCCTGCTTTGCACACTTCCTAGAGGGTTTTTGCCTGGCTGGGCTGCGCCCCTGAGGTCTGATAATACCTAATAATAATAATAATACAGTCATACCTCGGGTTGAATGCGCTTCGGGTTGAGCGCGTTCGAGTTGCGCTCCGCGGCAACCCAGTAACGGAGCGCATTAATTCTGGGTTTCGCCGCTTTCGCATGCGCAGACACTCAAAATGAGGTCACACGCATGCGCAGAAGCAGCAGAAAACGACGTGTGCGTGCGCAGACGTGCCGTCGCTAGTTACGTTTGCTTCTAGAGGCAAACGGAGCTCCGGAACGGATTCTGTTCGCATCTAGAGGTACCACTGTAATAATAGTAATAATAATAATAATAATAATAATAATAATAAATTTATACACTGCCCATCTGACTGGTTGCCCCAGCCACTCTTGGCAGCTACCAACACATATAAAAACATAATAAAACATCAAACATTATAAACTTCCCTCCACGGGGCTGCCATCAGATGTCTTCTAAAAGTCACATAGTTGTTTATTTCCTTGACATCTGATGGGAGGGTATTCCACAGGGTGGGAGCCACTACCGAGAAGGCCCTCTGCCGGTTCCTTGTAACTTCACTTTCGCAGGGAGGGAACCACCAGAAGGCCCTTAGTGCTGGACCTCACTGCAGAGACCTTGTGCAGAGGTCTTTCCTGTCACCTGCTAACCTGACCTTTCCCCCCAGTGAAGCTGTGGAACTGAATCTGGGACCTCGGCATGCAAAGACCTAAGTTGAGTGGCTCCACCCATGTCACCCAGGGAAAGGAAGCAGAGGGGCCTATAAATTGGAGAAGCTAAGTTCTGCAAACTTTCCTGCATTCTGAGAGCCCAACAACTCAGGAAGCTACTCCTTTTGAGGCGAGCAAACGACAAAGCGGGTAGATTTTACTGCTCTGGCTGGGAACCGCCTTCTTTGAGCCCAGTGAGACTTTGCAACCCCATCCATCAGTCCGAGGGAGTTCACAAAGGGATCAGGAAGAAACGCAATTGCATATCTGCATCGGCCTACCGTTCGCATCTTGAACCCCGGTGAGCGCGCCGACGGCTGCTGCAGTTTCACCGGACAAGACAATCTGGCCTCCGCCTTGGAGGGTGGCTTCTGCAAGCGTGGCGACGGCGTGGGCGGCTGCTTCGCTGCAAGGCAAGGAGAGGAGGGGTTACCAAAACTAGAGATAAGAGAGCAATGAAACATGTGCTGGGCATGGACAGGAGTCCCAAGCTCAACCTCTAGCCCTGGGAATTTGAAAAAAGCAAGTGTTCCTGATTCAAGGTAACAGGCGTGGCAAAGTTGGGGAGATGATGGAGAACATGTCTATGTTCACAAAAGCCCTGCAGAAGTCAGGAGCCACCAGAACATCCCCACCTAAGCATCTTCTTTGTTTATTTCATAAAATCTATACACTGCTAGGTTGTAAAAAAAATATCCCTCAAAGCAGTTTACGAAGAGATTAAAACAATACAACCATCAGTAAAAAAAAAAAAAAATCTGTAAAAGCAACTATGCAAATCATTCAAAACATAAAATCAACAGTAACCAGGTCACAACATACATACATACATACATACGCAATACAGTGGTACCTCCGGTTGCGGACGGGATCCGTTCCAGAGCTCTGGACGGATCCCGCAGTTTCTGCAATCGGAGGTGCCGCTTCTGCCCATGTGCACCGCATTCTGCGCATGTGCAGCGCTTCTGCGCATGCAGCAAAACCCAGAAGTATACTTCTGGGTTTGCCGCTTTCGCAACCCGAAGTTTATTTTACCCAAGGGTAACGTAAGCCGAGGGAGGGCTGTATGTCTGGGTAAAGGTAAAGGGACCCCTGACCATTAGGTCCAGTCGTGACCGACTCTGGGGTTGCGGCGCTCATCTCGCTTTATTGGCCGAGGGAGCCGGCGTACAGCTTCCAGGTCATGTGGCCAGCATGACTAAGCCACTTCTGGCGAACCAGAGCAGCGCACAGAAACAACGTTTACCTTCCCGCCGGAGTGGTGCCTATTTATCTACTTGACTTTGATGTGCTTTCAAACTGCTAGGTTGGCAGGAGCAGGGACCGAGCAACGGGAGCTCACCCCGTGGCGGGGATTCGAACCGCTGACCTTCTGGCCAGCAAGCCCTAGGCTCTGTGGTTTAACCCACAGCACCACCCGCGTCCCTGGGACATACCACCCGTATGTCTGGGTAGGGTTGTCTAAACTAAAATGTTTTTAGCGGACACAGAAAAGAGCACAATGAAGGAGCCTGCCTAATATCAATAGGCTAGGAGTTCCACAGTGCAAGCGCTGCTACACAGAGAGATTGATCTCTTGCAAATGGGGAACGGGTATTATGTGTACTCTTCTTTGAAGAGCGGGCTTCCCTTGGTCCCACCGCCTTCACAGGCGAACGTGGTGGGGACACAGAAGCGGGGCTTTTCGGTGGCTGCTCCCAGACTTTGGAACTTTGGAAGCCAGATTGGCTCCCTCCCTGTTGTCCTTCTGCCAGCAGGGGAAGCCCTTCTCCTTCCAACAGGCTTTGGGAGTGGAATCAACAAAAAACAAGCAAACGTTAACAGAATTATATGCAGACATATACAATTCTATTAATATTTTCTTGTTTTTTAACGTTTTGCCCTCATGTTTATAGCAATTCATATTTTATTTGCAAGCCGCCTTGAGTCCCTGTCAGGGGAATAAGGCAGGGTATAAATAAATATAACAGTCATATCTTGGAAGTCGAACGGAATCCATTCTGAAGTCCGTTCAACTTCCAAAACGTTCGGAAACCAAAGTGCAGCTTCTGATTGGCTGCAGGAAGCTCCTTCAGCCAATCGGAAGACCCGTCGGACGTTCAGCTTCCAAAAATAGTAGGCAAACTGGAACAGCCACTTCCAGGTTTGTGGTGTTTGGGAGCCAAAACGTTCGAGAACTAAGCTGTTCGAAAACCAAGGTATGACTGTAATAAAAACTTTATTATTTGTACCCTGCCCATCTTACCGGGTTGCCCCAGCCACTCTGGGTGTAGTATATAATACTACTACAGTGGTACCTCGGGTCAAGTACTTAATTCGTTCCGGAGGTCTGTTCTTAACCTGAAACTGTTCTTAACCTGAAGCACCACTTTAGCTAATGGGGCCTCCCGCTGCTGCTGCGCCGCCGGAGCACGATTTCTGTTCTCATCCTGAAGCAAAGTTCTTAACCTGAAGCACTATTTCTGGGTTAGCAGAGTCTGTAACCTCAAGCATATGTAACCCGAGGTACCACTGTATGACTACTGGGCTGCAACAGGAAAGAACAATGCCTTTTCTCTCTGGTTTCCGTATCTGTCGGCTGCAATCCTGTTCGCTCCCGGCCCAGCTATCGCCTCACTCCCGCACAAGGACTGCTCGAGTCAGCTCAGGCGCTTTGAGGCTTGTTAACAAACCCTCGGGGGACGCTATTAAATCCGCTGCCATCAGAACCATTTCCCCACAGCAAAGCAGACCTTCCTGCCGATACCCCAAGCCAGTCCTCCTGCGCATCTGAGGCTTAGAAGCTGAGCTGGTGTGGGGGAGGGCAAGGGAATCAGCTTCGAAACAACAGAGGCCTGATATTGAATGTTATTGCGGAGTCGGTGGAGAGGCAGGGCACCCCACGGCCCATCACCACAGGTGGCAACATTTAGACTGTGTGTGTCTGCTGTTCAGGATGCTCAGAGGTCAGGGAGCACACCTATTGCGCCCTCCTTGGCAGAAGGGTACGGTGAGAAGGATGGAGCAGCTCACGGCGGGGCGGGGGGCCTTGATGTGCCCCCCAAAAGACTGAGCCCAGGGCAATGACCCCCTCAGCCCCCCACTCTACGCTCCTGTCGTGGCTAGCAGCCACCTGGCTATAGTCAAGGGCATTTTGCCTCTGGTGATGTGCTAACATAGTCAAATGAGCACTTAATAAATAAGCAAATAAATGGGAGATTCCTAACCAAATCCCTTTAAAAGCGAAGACGCAGGTATTTGGCTACCCCACCATGCTTAAGTTTTCTCAAGCAAGCGCGAAAGCCTGTTGCCCCATCACCTTGGGGGCCTATTAACAAAGAGGATGGAAATATAAACGGTGCAATGCTTTGCTGGTACTTTATCGCTGTTTTCGGCTGGGGTGTTTTCTGTCACCAGCAGCACTGCCTTCCCGACGGGAAGCAAGAAAACAAACGCTGCGCCATGCTTCAGAACTGCAGAGCTCTCTTAGAAGAGGGCCTCTTAAAGGCAGACTCGCCGAGTCTCATGAATCCCAAAACAGCTCTAGGTAAAGTTAAAGGGACCCTTGACCATTAGGTCCAGTCGTGACCGACTCTGGGGTTGTGGTGCTCATCTCGCTCTATAGGCCAAGGGAGCCGGTGTTTGTCCGCAGACAGCTTCCGGGTCATATGGCCAGCATGACTAAGCCGCTTCTGGAGAACCAGAGCAGCGCACGGAAATGCCGTTTACCTTCCCGCCGGAGTGGTACCTATTTATCAACTTGCACTCTGACATGCTTTCGAACTGCTAGGTTGGCTGGAGCAGGGACCGAGCAACGGGAGCTCACCCCGTCGCGGGGATTCAAATCACCAACCTTCTAATCAGCAAGTCCTAGGCTCTGGGGTTTAACCCACAGTGCCACTCGCGTCCCCCCCCAAAACAGCTCTACTGTTGGCTAAAAGAGACTTGACTTTTTGCAAAACTACCCAAGGTGAGATTTCATGAGCGTTTTGACCAATTCCAGCTATAACTTTGCTTCTTTTGCAAAATAAAAAAAAACCTTCCAGTAGCACCTTTAAGACCAACTAAGTTAGTTCTTGGTATGAGCTTTCGTGTGCAAGCACACTTCTTCAGATACGTGTATCTGAAGAAGTGTGCTTGCACACGAAAGCTCATACCAAGAACTAACTTAGTTGGTCTTAAAGGTGCTACTGGAAGGATTTTTTTTATTTTGACTATGGCAGACCAACACGGCTACCTATCTGTAACTTCTTTTGCAAGTTACTTTTGGAGAGAGGTTAGGTAGCAAGGAGCCATTGGCCTTCACCAAACCAGCCCAGCACCCAAACATCAATGAAGACCCCCCTCCCCACATGGCAACAGTATCTCAATACCTGTTGAGGGCCATGGTGACTGTTGCCCCTTGCTGCATCTCTTGCGATGCCGCCACCGCCGCTTCTGCCAGGGATGCCACTGCCTGCGTGGCTTCTGAGGCTTGGGTGGTTTGGATCGTCATCTCTCCTCCCTGTAGCGTTGCCCAGTTCTGCTCCACCTGGTGGGACGGAGAAGACGAGAGAGGCATGATGGAACTCGCACCGTCTGAGAATGTATCCAGGGACCGTTCCCGCTTGGGTGCATTTCTCTCTCTCTCAATTTATTTATTTGGTTTTTCAAGTAAGAATTTCACCATCCCAAGTCAAGTCAAAGTCAAAAGTCCCAAGTCAAGGCAAAGGCATCTCGAGCAACGGGAACGACTAGAGCCTCAGGCAGGAGAGTCCAAGACAGTGCTTCTCAAACTTGAGTCTGCAGCTGTTGCTGGACTATGTTAGTACAATGGTATCTTGGTTTTTGAATGGCTTAGTTGTTGAATGAATTGGTTCCCAAACGCCGCAAACCCGGAAGTAAGTGTTCCAGTTTGCAAACGTTTTTTGGAAGCCGGACGTCCAACGCAGTTTCCGCTTGCATGTAGGAAGCTCCTGCAGCCAATCGGAAGCTGCGCCTTGGTTTTCGAACGGTTTCGGGAGTCAAGCGGACTCCCGGAACAGATTAAGTTTGAGAACCAAGGTGCCACTGTATTTGTATTGTATTTACATTGTAAATGTATTTCACAAAGAATAAATGGTACTGGGGAAATGGTACTGGCAGGTAGCGGTCGGTTGGTTATTCTATTTAGCCGACGTGGCAGGGAACAGGCTGTGGCCAGACTCCGTTGCAGGAGGCAGCGACTTCGTATCTTCACATGCTCGGAACAGGAAGCAAGTACATTAGGCAAGGTGGAAGGTGCCCGCTTTCACAGAGACAATGAGGGGCTTGTCTCCTGAAACCCCCTTTGATGCATGGGATGGAATTTTCAGGGACAGAAATCTCAAAAAACAAAACAACCAGTTTCTAGCCGGCCTTTCAAATGCAAATGCCGGCGTCTCTGGGAACAAGAGCTGTTTTTGTGCTGCCACCTATTGCCCTGAGAATCCTATCCCTTTCCAGAGAAGCGCGGGACTTCGCCACTCTGTCCTGACACAAAGGCCTGGAGACTTGGACTTGGGTCCAATAGAAAGAGAACAGGCCTCTCCCTCTCTCCAAGAAGAGTCTGTTCTTCCCAGCTCCCCACACCCAAGTGTTCAAGAAAGTTAGTATTCGCTTCCCCAGCCTGGGCTTTCCAGTCCCAAAGTCACTCGCTTTGCCTCTGCCAGAACACCTATGTCATGGGTAGGCAAACTAAGGCCCGGGGGCCGGATCCGGACCAACTGCCTTCTAAATCCGGCTTGCAGACAGTCCGGGAATCAGCACGTTTTTACATTAGAATATTTCCTTTTATTTAAAATGCATCTCTGGGTTATTTGTGGGGCATAGGAATTCATTCATTATTATTTTTTTCAAAATATAGTCTGGTCCCCCACAAGGTCCGAGGGACAGTGGACCGGCCCCCTGCTGAAAATGTTTGCTGACCCCGGACCTATGTGGTGCTACCTTTGTGAAGCCTGTTTAACCCTCCTGATTCTGCTCCAGTTGAAATGAAGCTTAAGTATATCCACTGTGCAAATGTGCTAGGAGGCAGGGAGCCATATTTCTGCATATCTATTATTCCTTGCCATCAGAGCAGAGTATACCCTGTACAAGGATGGCACTGAGAAAATGATCAATAACCACCGCAACGAAGTCAACTGATTAACACCAAGAGAGTTAACAGAAAACGAGACCTTAGATGGTATTTAAAAAAAACACACTTTTGCTAACTGTTGTGGAAATGGATATTGCTGATAGATCCACCTGGCTAGTTCTTCATGAAATACGTAAAGCAAATTTTTGACCTATACCGGTCACTATGTGCAAAAATCGGAACCCAGAGGAAAAAGGGCTCTACTGAATCATTCGTTCTCATATTATTATTATTCCACCACCATTCATCCATAGATCTCATCAGGGCAGTTCAAAACATAAAAGTACAAGACAGAGAACAAAAAATACATAATCAAAACAATAACAATAACCCCACCCTCCCCTAACCACCTTGCCAGCAAAAAGCACAGCTATTTGTGGGTCCGCATCCAGGTGGACATAATGTAAAAATAATGGTTTTATAAAATGTACCAATCTCTTTTCTACTTTAAAAAAAGAAGCAGCAAGCTCTAATGGCAGCCATTTTGCACATAGCAAAATGACCTTAAACGTCAGAAAGTCAGATTCAATTAGCCCCGCTCATTCGGTCCTGCAGGCCTCCACATTTGGCTCACAGGTAGCTTTCGCTAGGTCGGCCCACCTGCCCAACACCTGACATCAAAAGCTGCAGGGGCCGCCAATCAGCAGCACCTACGAAGCCCTGTGCCTTTGCAAGAGCTGGACCACCAACTGATAATCAGCCCTTGCCTTCATCAGCTGAGAGGGGCCAGCCCCTTTGAACTCATCACTCATCAATATCCTAATGACGCCAAGGGACTGACAGTTGGGCAGCTCCACCCACCTGTCGAAGCTGGTGCATGGGAGGTCAGGATTCTGCCCAGCACCTGATCTGGCTCCCTATCCCTAAGGGAGGCAAAGCAGCTTAGCTGCCGTGCGGGTTCAGAGAGCTTGTGGAAACACTTTCCATGTGAATTTTCAGGAAGTGATCTACCATGAGATCTCTGGGCACAGGCCTTGCCAGCCAACATCGCCACTCACCTCTCCGTCGGTTACTGCAGAGTAGTTGACTTGTGCGACAGTGACGGTGGTGGGCAATTCGGAGGCATCTGCCAAGGTCGCTACCGTAGCTCCTGTGCCAACCTGCAACACACAACGGTAGTCAGTGAGATGCCACCAAGGGTTGACTTTCCAGTCAGTTTGCTTCTTGGGCTATGATCATATGCATCACACGGTCCAAGTTAAAGAAACACAATACGTATCTCCCTGCTCATTCAGATTTCTAGCTTGGTCCCAAGCCCTGCAGCCGAGCTGCGGGTTTCAAAATTTATTTATATGGGGGGAAATAAAATATATTGGCACATTCTTTTCCATTCTTAAGGAAATCAGCCCTGAGTGCTCACTGGAAGGACAGATCCTGAAGCTGAGGCTCCAAGACTTTGGCCACCTCAGGAGAAGAGAAGACTCCCTGGAAAAGACCCTGATGTTGGGAAAGATGGAGGGCACAAGGAGAAGGGGATGACAGAGGACGAGATGGTGGGACAGTGTTCTCGAAGCTACCAGCATGAGTTTGAGCAAGCTGCAGGACGCAGTGGAAGACAGGAGTGCCTGGTGTGCTCTGGTCCAGGGGGTCACGAAGAGGCGGACACGACTAAACGACTAAACAACAACAATATCGGCACAAAGGCCAATGATCTCTACACAATAGCTACAAGGCCTAGAGCCCAGAGAAAGCTTGCGTCACACTGAAACCAATGAGACAGGCCGGTTGTGAGTAAATCAAGAAACCAATTAAACCAAAGGGGTGACAATTTTCTGGATTCAGGTTGGCCGCATTCGCACATCACACCAAGCTAAACTATGACATATCAGAAACATACAAGTGCACTAGCTCCTGAGGAAGATTCCCTGTGTTCCTACAAAAATGAATAATTTCTGTGTCTTTGCACACCAACCAAGTATTTTGGAGAATGATTCCTATTACTCAGGGCCAGAACTCCTCAGGCCTAGAGGTATTTGCCAAAGTTCGACCCTGGGGTGACATGACACAGAATATTGTTTGCACAGTACTAAGGAACTGCGAGAGAGCTAGTGTGGTGTAGTGGTTAGAATTGGACTAGGACCTAAGGTAAAAGTTAAAAGGTAGAGGACCTCTGGACAGTTAAGTCCAGAGTTAAGACATCTGAAGGCAGCCCTGTTTAGGGAAGCTTTTAATGTTTGATGCATTACAGTATTTTAATATTTTTTTGGAAGCCGCCCAGAGTGGCTGGGGAATCCCAGCCAGATTGGTGGGTATAAATAATAAATTATTATTATTATTATTATTATTATTATTCTGGCACAACGGGACACCATGGTGGAAACCAGAGAACATGGAAATGCCATTTAAAAAACAGAGACATCACCTTGCCGACAAAGGTCCATATAGTTAAAGCTATGGTTTTCCCAGGAGTGATGTATGGAAGTGAGAGCTGGACCATAAAGAAGGCTGATCGCCAAAGAATCGATGCTTTTGAATTCTGGTGCTGGAGGAGACTCTAGAGAGTCCCATGGACTACAAGAAGATCAAACCTATCCATTCTGAAGGAAAATCAGCCCTGAGTGCTCACTGGAAGGACAGATCCTGAAGCTGAGGCTCCAATACTTTGGCCACCTCATAAGAAGAGAAGACTCCCTGGAAAAGACCCTGATGTTGGAAAAGATGGAGGGCACAAGGAGAAGGGGACGACGGAGGACGAGATGGTGGTACAGTGTTCTCAAAGCTACCAACATGAGTCTGACCAAACTGCGGGAGGCAGTGGAAGACAGGAGGGCCTGGCGTGCTCTGGTCTAGGGGGTCACGAAGAGTCGGACACGACTAAATGACTAAACAACAACAGAAGCAGCAGCACTACTTGCACTGGTGTGCTTTTGAACTGCAGGAGCTGGGACAGAGACCAGGACGTAAGAGACCAAGGTTCAAAGCCCCACTCAGCCGTGAAGCTCACTGGGTGATCCTGGGGACCAGTCACTGCCTCTCAGCCTAACCTACCTCACAGGGTTGTTGTGGGGATTGAATGAGGAGAGAGAAAACCATGTACACCCCCTTGAGCTTTTTGGAGGAAAAGTGGGATATCATCAACGCAATGCAATAAAATAACAGCAAGAATTGGCTCCTGCACATCTGGGGCAGGTGTTTGGGGCCAGATTGCAAAGCTTTTGGCCAATCTGAAGCCGGGGACCCTCTTTGTGCTGCTGCAACTTCTCACCTGGATGAGAGAGACTGTGCCGTCGGGATTGCTGAAGGTCTGGACCACGGTTTGGGACGGGACCAGGTGTGCTATACTGTGTGTTGCTGTCGCAGGCTGTGTTTGTTGATCCTCAAAAGCGTAGAGCAGGTCCTCGCGGCCGTGCTGTTTGTAGCAGTTCTTGACAATGGTCCTCAGCGCCTGAGTCCAAGACACCTGCCGGATTAAAGAGGGAGAGAAGAGGCATATTCAGGGATACCATATCCCATTTAAAAAAACAAAAACAAAACAGAAGCAAAACAAACAATAAAGTAACCAAGCTCTGAAATATTCCTTAAATTGAGTGATGGGATCTCTGGTAAACTTTACTCCATAAAGAGCTTTCAAAGCAGAAATGTACTTCCAATGGGGGCAAGATTAAGAACACAAGATGGGCCGGCAGGATCAGGCCAAAGGCCTATCTAGCCCAGCGCCCTGTTCGCACTGCAGCCAACCAGGTGCCCCCACAGAAAGCCTGCAAGCAGAACCTCAACTCAGCAGCATCTGCCCCACCTGCGACCCCCAGCAAATGGTACTCAAAGGCATTGTCTCACGAAAAACCACCAGCGATGGGTCCCCAAATCACTGCAAGTCGACTAGCTAACCTACGGTGTGAAAAGGGTGGCTCTAGCTCACATTAGCAATTGTGAAAATTGCTAGATTTTAACTGCATTAACTAAACCAGGGTAAACAAATGACTTTCTCCATTCTGGGATTAGATTGGACAGACAGGCGCGCTCAGAGGCCTTTTTCCTTCTTGTGCAGAATCTTCCCGAACAGCCACAGACTGGAGGCAGCTGGACCACCCTGCTTTGCTCTGGATGTGCCGGTCTGGGGTGGGGAACGCCTGGCCTGGGAGCCAAATACACCTCACTCTGTGGTCCTCGTGTCTCTCCCCAGGCCATGCCCCTTCCCCCCAGCTAAATCCCTCGCCAGCCCTCCCTCAAGTTTTAGTTTTTTTACCTGGCTGTGATGTGTCCTCGAGCTCTCGCAATGCTCCTTGCTTCCCTGGATGGAGGACAGAAAGGGGTGTGCGAGTGCATGTGTTGAAACTGGCCTCCTTTACAAAGGTAACAATTTACATCAATTGCTCCGCCCACAGCTGGCCCCACCCACCACTGGCTTGCGGCCCACGATGGAAAGTTGCCCAGAAGGGAGAGCTTGGGGCTCGGGTAGCCCAAGGGCTTTCTGCTCCCACATGACCTTGCTAAGAAATCAAGTAGGGACAGGGCCTTTTCCGGTTGTGGCACCCAATAGTTGGAATGCTCTCCTAAGGGCAATTCACATGGTTTGATAAGTTCGTAGGTGCTGGACAAAGAATTTACCGTATTTTTCGCTCTATAGGATGCACTTTTTCCCCTCCAAAAATTAAGGGGAAATGTGTGTGCGTCCTATAGAGCAAATGCAGGCTGTGCGGCTAAGCCCAAAGCCAGAACAGGGAGACGGAGCGCTGCGCAGCTCAGCACAGAACGCACCTTGTTTTAGAGGGGGAGAACAAGAAAAAAAAAATTTTTTTTTCCTGTTCTCCCCCTCCTATGGTCCGGTGCGTCCTATAGAGCGAAAAATACGGTATTTGCTTTCTTATTATTATTCTTATTAATCACATGTTAATTTTATCCGCTGCGTTGCGGTTTGCTTTTAAGTGCATTCTGAAATTGTCTTAAGATTACTACTGTTGCTTCCGATTGGATTGTGACCTGTCTTGAACTGTTTGTTGAATTATAAAGGCACGATAAGACTTCTGTAAAACAGAGAAACGTCCTGCCCTTTCCCACGGAGCGTAATCCGTGGCTGCTTTTATTTATGTCAGTTTTGCATCTCCAGAAGCAGGCTGGGATTCAGCTTCCAGATCTGAAAGGCTGGCTTAAGTAAGTGGGGAATACCAAGGCTTTTGCTGGAAGCTAAGGGAGAAACGTGCGGGATTCAATGCACAGCAATGTGCTCTGGTGGCTGCTGGCATAACAGCTGCTAAAATAACAGAGAGGTAGATTCCGGGAGGACAGGTCATTAACGGCTGCAAGCCAAGATGGCCAGGAATGTAACCAATTGCGTCCATAGATCATATGCCTCTTGGGAACCAGATGCTGGGGACTGAGATCCAGGGAGGGCCTCTTCCCATAAATGCCACGCTTGCAAATTCCTGGGGTGCCTGGCTGAACCCACTGGCAACAGAGAGCTGAGCACCTTTGGCTGGAGCTGCGATGGCCACCCTCTTGTGTTCTTACCTGATCTATTTTGGTCCCAAAGCACTTCACAGACTTCCCCAACAGAGATCTATAAGCTAAGCCTTTCCACTTGTCATACCAAGTCAGAGCCCTTTGCTGAAGCAAGAGGACTTTCATCAACACACACCCTCTGCTTCTGCTCCTCCGTCCGGACGTCGCTGCGGACGTTGGCCCACGGGATGTCTTCGGGCCACCAGACGGGCTTGCAGCTCTCCTTCCCCCAGCCCGGCTTGCCACGGCCCGTCGAGTATTTCAGCATTTCGGGGATGAAGGCCCGCAGCTGTGCCTGTGGCATTAAAGAAAAATATCAATCAACCAACCAGCATTCAGAAATCAACGTTCCAGGAGCAGCTTGGGACATTGCATACACAAAGTTCTAAAGGAATGGCTGGGTTCAGTCCACATGAGAACAGATCATGTTCAGGAGGGGCTGTTTCCCCCCGTTTCAACTTGTGTCAGGGGCACGGTGACCAATTATCATCACACGCCCTGAATATTTGACCTGTATCACCAGCTTTTGCTTTGAAAATTCAGAGCCAGAGTAATTCAGAGCCACAGCAGAGGCCTTCCAAGAGATTTGGGATTTCATAGCCTGGTCCTAGAAAGGAAGCACATTTTTTCCTAGGTATGATTCCAATGATCCTGAAAGATTGCAATTTTCGATACTGACTAGGAATGGGCGATATGTTGATATATCATCCAAAACTGGTTTGAAGTCCATATTGTGATATCGGTTTCATAATTTTTGAACTGGCAATATATCATGAATCACAATGTGTGTGTGTGTGTGTGTGTGTGTGTGTGTGTGTGTGTACACACACTATGCAAAAATCAAAATGTGGGAAAAACCATGAAGGCAGCCAGTGCCTCTCTTGATGCCTGCAGCCCCTGCTAACTCTGCTGGCTCAGCTCTCCCCTGCCTCCTACACGGGGGGCAGCAAATCTCAAGAGCAGGCGCCGGCAATAATCACAACGCAGAAACCCCGTGAAGCCAGCCAATGTCTCTACATAAAGGTAAAGGGACCCCTGACCATTAGGTCCAGTTGTGGCCGACTCTGGGGTTGTGGCGCTCATCTCGCTTTACTGGCCGAGGGAGCCAGCGTACAGCTTCCGGGTCATGTGGCCAGCATGACTAAGCCGCTTCTGGTGAACCAGAGCAGCGCACGGAAACGGCGTTTACCTTCCTGCCGGAGCGGTACCTATTTATCTACTTACACTTTGACGTGCTTCCGAACTGCTAGGTTGGCAGGAACAGGGACTGAACGACGGGAGCTCACCCCGTCGCGGGGATTCGAACCGCCGACCTTCTGATCGGCAAGTCCTAGGCTCTATGGTTTAACCCACAGCACCACCCACGTCCCTCAAGCTCCATCCTTATTCCAGACATCGTGATATAGCCAAGGTCCCCTGGCCAGAACCCCTCTGACATGATTTTATATCTCCTCGCAGACACAGATAAGTATGTGACCTGGCATGTAGCACTCTTTGCAACTGCCGCTAGGAAAATTAGAGCAAATTATATAGCCAAGGTAGCCACCAACTGTAAAGGAGATGAATTTATTTGACCCTATCTACATCAAGCGATATTCTATCACCAAACTCTGAATATAATTGCACATTGTATTAAGTAACATTATTTTTTAATGTATTAGTGGCCATGTGATTATTTTACCCTATAAATTTTATTGTTTAACGTCTTAACCTGTATATTAAGGTACTTTTATAGCTCTGCTTAGGGTAGGCAATGTCTTGATAATATAAATGTTTTAGGTTTTTTGTATTAATCCAGCATATTTTCTTTTAATTGTTGAATGATTCTGTGTACATTGCAGCAGCCTTTGGCTATGTGCAATAAAACTGACTGACTGACTGATATAGCGGTATATCGCAATGTTTAGCTGGTGGGATATGAAAGATGAAGCATCTGTAACCTGAAGTGTCTGTAACCCGAGGTACCACTGTACTGGGCCGGGGCCGTTTAGGGCTTTCATGGTCAGCACCAACACTTTGAATTGTGCTCGGAAACGTATAATATGACCACTGTGAGAACAGGATGCTGGACTAGACAGGCATTTGGCCTCATCCAGTATTCAGGCACAGAGCCTTCTCGGTGGTGGCACCTGCCCCATGGAACACCCTTCCATCAGATGTCAAGGAAATAAGCAACTATCCTACTTTTAAAAGACATCTGAAGGCAGCCCTGTTTAGGGAAGTTTTTAATGTTTAAAAACGTGGGCCAACGAGGTACAGTGGTACCTCGGGTTACAGACGCTTCAGGTTACAGACTCTGCTAACCCAGAAATAGTACCTCAGGTTAAGAACTTTGCTTCAGGATGAGAACAGAAATCGTGTGGTGGAGGCAGCGGGAGGCCCCATTAGCTAAAGTGGTACCTTAGGTTAAGAACAGTTTCAGGTTAAGAACGGACCTCCAGAATGAATTAAGTTATTAACCCAAGGTACCACTGTATTGTGTTTTAATATTCAATTGGGAGCTGCCCAGAGTGGCTGGGGAAACCCAGCCAGATGGGTGGGGTATAAATAATAATAATTATTATTATTATTCACTTTGGCTTCTATTATTTCCCCACTGTCTATTTTAGACTGCAAGCACCATACAGAGAGCAGGGACCTCTCCCTGGCAATTGCGTGAAGCAGCTGCAGTATGGCATTGGGATGTCTCTCCCACACTTTCCTACTACAGTGGTACCTCGGGTTAAGAACTTAATTCATTCTGGAGGTCCGTTTTTAACCTGAAACTGTTCTTAACCTGAAGCACCACTTTAGCTAACGGGGCCTCCTGCTGCTGCTGTGCCTCTGGAGCACGATTTCTGTTCTCATCCTGAAGCAAAGTTCTTAACCCGAGGTACTATTTCTGGGTTAGCGGAGTCTGTAACCTGAAGCATATGTAACCCGAAGTGTATGTAACCCGAGGTACCACTGTATAGTTATTAGATAAAGGATGGGCTGTTTTCAGTGAGGTCTCTCTGCATGTTCTATGAATGGGCGCAGCAGCTATGCAAATGGCGCTATAGCACCATCTAGCAATTATGCATAAATATCCCAGGGATGAGACCGCAGCATATCTAAGCAACCGAAAGTGAACAGGACGGATGAGGCAGCATCCATCTGAAAGGAGGCACGCTTACACAAGGATGCGCCATAAGCCCTAGTAATCCATCCATGTAGACACCACCAGGCTTTATTAACGCTGTGGGCAAAAAACCCCCAAAGCAACACACATTCAAATTATGCCAATCACTAAAATGTGTGCAAACACGCTGGGTTTGAATGAACTTGCTTCATTTGCATGCTTCATTTTGAAGGTGATGTCTCGGTTTTGCAAACTTTTTGTCCCATCCCCCCCAAGCAAAAGCCACCAGAAAGAAAACTAGAGCAAGGACCCGGTACAAGGAAGAAGGACAAGCTAGATGCAGCGAGCAGATCAGGACCACAGCTCAAGAATATAACAGCTTCGCCACGGGGTCCAAGAACAGCAGCATGCGGCTCTTGCAATAACTGCTTCTCGTTTCCAGGTGGATTAATTAGCGGTGCTTGGGAGCCGAGAGTTTTGAGCCACTTGCAAGCGCTTGTTAAGGGCTCTGGAGCCACCGGGGAGACAATCAACGGGGAGCCCTGCATCTCGGCCTGCTCAGGCACGAGGACCTCTCTAATTGCCACCATAACAAGAGTGGAGATCATCAGCTCACCATAGAATCCTGGAGCTGGAAGGGACCGTGCAATGCAGGAATCTATTGTCCCATGTGGGGCTTGAACCCATGACCCAAGAGGCCCTTTTGCTCCGAAAAGCCTTATGTGGACGGGCCAATGCATGTCAGCCAAGGGCAGCGCTGAAGGCCCTATTATTATTATTATTAGTAGTAGTAGTAGTAGTAGTAGTAGTGGTAGTAGTAGTAGTAGTAGTAGTAGTAGTATTTATACCCCGCTCATCTGGCTGGGTTTCCCCAGCCACTCTGAGTGGCTCCCAATCGAGTGTTAAAAACAATACAACATTAAATATTAAAAACTTCCCTAAACAGGGACACAATGTCACCTCAAGCCTCAATTTTAATTTTGGCAACATCCTATCACTGAAGATGCTAAGAACTGAACTGGGTGCTTCTGACTTAGAAGTCACAAGCTCTGCCAAAGTGCTCTAGAAAGCAAGCCTTCTGAGGAACCGTTATTAATAATAATAATAATAATAATAATAATAATAATAATAATAATTTATTTCTATCCCGCCCTCCCCAGCCGGGCTCAGAGCGGCTAACAACAATAAAAGTAACGCAGCATTCTAAAATCAATTCATTCTAAAATCAGTTCAAAATCAAATTAATGGAAACCATTGGGCTAGAGATCTGTGAGGATTACCAAAGGAGGGGGTCAGGCTGTGCCCTGGCCAAAGGCCTGGTGGAACAGCTCCGTCTTGCAGGCCCTGCGGAAAGATGTCAAGTCCTGCAGGGCCCTGGTCTCTTGTGACAGAGCGTTCCACCAGATCGGGGCCACGGCTGAAAAAGCCCTGGCTCTAGTTGAGGCCAGCCTAACCTCCCTATGGCCCGGGACCTCCAAGATGTTTTTGTTTGAAGACCGTAAGGTCCTCCATGGGACATACCAGGAGGGGCGGTCCCATAGCTACGAGGGTCCTAGGCCGCATAGGGCTTTATAGGTTAAAACCAGCACCTTAAACCTGATCCTGTACTCCACAGGGAGCCAGTGCAGCTGGTATAGCACCGGGTGAATGTGATCCTGCGGCGAGGACTCCGTAAGGTTGAGGGAGTCAGGTATGTTTAACCTGAAGACAAGACCACTAAGAGGTAACGTGACAGCCATCTTCAAATATCTGAAGATGGAGCAAGCTTCTTTCCTGCTTCTCCCAGGGGGAGGACCCGAACCAATGGATTCAAATGACAATAAAGGAGATTACGACTAAACATCAGGAAGAACTTTCTTATGGTAAGAGCTGTTCAACAGTGGAACAGGCAATCTCAGAAGGTGGTGGATTCTCCTTCACTGGTGATTTTTAAGCAAAGGTTGGGAGAGGCATGTCTGGAATTCTTTAGTGATTTCTGCACTGCACAGAGTTGAACTAGATAATCCAGGAATGTAAGCTTTTTCTATATGCAGTAACAGCAGCAAGAATACTATTGGCCCAAAAATGGAAGCAAGAAGAATTACCAACGATGGAAGAATGGAGGGTGAAATTAATGGACTATGCGGAACTTGACAAACTAACAGGAAGGATCCGAAACAGGCGGGACCAGAAGTTTACCGAGGACTGGAGTAAATTTACGGATTATTTGAAAAGTATTTGTGGCGACCAGACGATGTTTGAAGGTATGCAAGAAGTTCTGTGAGGAATAATATTAGAAATATTGCAAAAATGGAGAAGGAGACGTGATATGTTAAGAATGTAAAGGCAATATTAAGTTAGGAAATGCGTAAGAAGTGATTAAGACGGAGGATTATCAGAGGTGCTGATGGAAGTCCAATAAGAATGTATTTGTGATAAATTGTGTGGTATGTTCTATAATTTTGTATGTTAAAAACCAACAAAAATATTTTTTAAAAAAGAAAGAGTTGAACTAGATAATCCTTAGGTTCCCTTCTAATTCTTTGATTCTGCAATCCTTCACGGGTGTTATGAGCAAGCCATGCGTCCAATGAGCTGCGCAAAGGAGCAAGGCAAACAGATGCTCCCAGGCAGGTGGGCTGACAAAAATATTGCCTCTGGCTCTGGTTATTCTCCCACACTTTGTAGAAAAAGCAGCATCAATGGGAACACCTTATCTCGTACCGTTTAGCAGAGTCACTGCAGTATCCCCCTGGAGAGAAAGAATTAAGTGTGTCTTGGAGGAGTTGTGTGTGCGACAGAGAAGGCGAGAGGGAGAGATTTTGAGACTAGAGATTCTTCGCTGGAAAAATCAATAGGCTGGAGACAACCAAAGCTCCCCTGAATGGCTTTTTCCACCTTTTCTACTTGCTTACCTGGGTCATCTTGTCCACAGAGACCGGAATCCCGTCGATGGTAAGTGGTGGCAGCTCAGAGTTAACCTCTTGCGGCGCAGGTGCGTGTTCCAACAGAGCGGACTCCAGGTCTTCCAGGATCATGCTCTTGTACTTGCGCACCTGTGGGGAATCGGAAGGGCTCAGGTAAACAATGTGAAGAGCAACAGGAGAGAAGAGGGTGCTAAGTAACGGGAAGGGGGGGGGTGAAAACAACGCCCCAGCTGCCAGATGAAAATACCCACTGGCCCCAAAGCCCTCAGACCAGGAGGGCATTCGAGCGAGATGATGATGAAACTCGGAGCAACACCAAGGAGAGGAGAACTAAAAGGATTTCCAGAGAAGTCTGGAGGCTGGGTAGGACTGTCCCAAACAGCTGCTGGCATGTCTATTCCGGATCCCTTTTGAACCAGCCCTTGCTGGAGGTCTACATCCCTTGAGAGTGAAGACCGTAATAATAATAATAATAATAATAATAATAATAATAATAATGAAATTTTATCTATATCCCGCCCTCCCCAGCCAAAGCTGGGCTCAGAGCAGCTAACAACAGTAAAATAATACAACATTCTAAAATCATTTCAAATCAAATTAATGGCAACCATTGGGCTAGAGTTCTAGGAGGACTGCCAAAGGAGGGAGTCAGGCTGTGCCCTGACCAAAGGCCTGGTGGAACAGCTCTGTCTTGCAGGCCCTGCGGAAAGATGTCAAGTCCCGCAGGGCCCTAGTCTCTTGGGACAGAGTGTTCCACCAGATCGGGGCCAGTACTGAAAAGGCCCTGGCTCTGGTTGAGGCCAGCCTAACCTCCCTGTGGCCCTGGACCTCCAAGATGTTTTTGTTTGAAGACCGCAAGGTCCTCCGTGGGTCATACCAGGAGAGGGGGTCCCATAGGTACGAGGGTCCTAGGCCGTATAGGGCTTTAAAGGTTAAAACCAGCACTGTTGGCAGACAAGCTGGGCGAGAAGATCATTCTCAGGCATCTTTGGGATCAGCCCATGATTTGTTCACTTTTTTAGTTCACTTGCTCATCTTTTATCTCGCCGGTGGCCCTTCTTCCCCTCTAAATAGGACTCTAGGAGCTGAGTCAGGAACGACGCAGCCCAGTGGTTCCCAAACTTTTTTGGCCCACCACCCCCCTTGGTTCCATAAACTCACCCCCAGGCACCCCCTCCCCTCTCCTATAAAAAGGCATTACAGTGGTATCTTGGGTTACAGACACTTCAGGTTACAGACTCCGCTAACCCAGAAATAGTACCTCGAGTTAAGAACTTTGCTTCAGGATGAGAACAGAAATTGGGTGGTGGCGGCGTGGCAGCAGCAGGAGGCCCCATTAGCTAAAGTGGTATCTCAGGTTAAGAACAGTTTCAGGTTAAGAACGGACCCCCAGAACGAAGTAAGTTCTTAACCCGAGGTACCACTGTATTCAGAATAATGGTCTGCACGGCCCACTTAGGAACATAATAGCACAATAAAATTCAAAACAAAAACTATTAATTGCGCTTTTATTCAAAACCCAATTAAAACTATTTTGGTTTAATTAATTCAACAAAACTGAATTACCACATTTAGTAAGTACTTCACTGCTGGGTAAGTTCCAAATGTGACGAAGGGAATAGACTAAGCAATACCAGTTTCCCAATGTCTGTTTTGCTGCGGCAAAGAATTTAGCAATTTCGAAAGATGGATTAGATACCAGCAGAAACTGACGTTGGTAACTGCCTCTTGGTTACACCAAAGTCTGCTTCCATCTGCTTCCATCTTATGACTGGCTCTGCCCCTGCTCTGCCTTTTTGTGGGCCTTGGTAATTTTCAGCTGTCTCAAGTGGGCAACTGACATGAGTTGCAATTCCCAGGAGAGGTCTTGGACTCTCCTTCCTTGGAGGTTTCTCACAGAAGTTGGGTGGCCCTCTGTCATGGGTGCTTTAGCTAAGATTCCTGCAATGCAGCAGGGGGTTGGACTAGATGACCCTTGGGGTCTCTTCCAACTCTACAGTTCTGTGAACCGCCATAATCCAACAAAAAAAGAACCACTGGGGTGTGTGGGGGAATACTAATTCCTCATTCAAAGCTAAACAACAGTATTACCACTAATCTCCTCACATTTCAAGTAACGTAATTAAGCAGCAATTAAGCATCTGCGGACATGGGTGGCACTGTGGGTTAAACCACAGAGCCTAGGACTTGCCAATCAGAAGGTTGGCGGTTCGAATCCCCACGACGGGCTGAGCTCCCGTTGCTTGGTCCCTGCTCCTGCCAACCTAGCAGTTCGAAAGCACGTCAAAGTGGAAGTAGATAAATAGGTACCGCTCCGGTGGGAAGGTAAATGGCGTTTCTGTGCGCTGCTCTGGTTCTCCAGAAGCAGCTTAGTCATGATGGCCACATGACCCGGAAGCTGTACGCCGGCTCCCTCGGCCAATAAAGCGAGATGAGCGCTGCAACCCCAGAGTTGGCCACAACTGGACCTAATGGTCAGGGGTCCCTTTACCTTTAAGCATCTCAGAATGATGTACAGTGGAACCTCGGTTTGCGAAAGTGATCTGTGCGGGAGGCACGTTCGCAACCTGCAGCGCCGCGTCTGCACACGAAGCAATTCGGCGCTTCTGAGCATGCGCAAAGCCCAATTTAGCGCTTCTGCTCATGCGCCGAAACCCAGAAGTAACCCGTTCCAGTACTTCTGGGTTTGGTTTGTCAGTAACCCGAAAATGCGCAACCTGCAGTGTTTGCAACCTGAGGTATGACTGTACGTAACTAAAATAAGTAAGAACCCCAGGAGCAAATCATGCATGGAACTTCAAAGCCTTACCACGTTCTCTAGCGGTGCTGCACCAAACACTTTAAAAACAGGGTTGGGTTTGGAGGGCGAGATGCAGAGGACAATGGCCTGCTGCCCAACGCGGGTGGTGTATTCGTCCAGCGTGGCACGAAGCTTCCTGTTTCAGTGGGCCAAAAAGAAAAGAAGTTATTTCCCTTTAAAGACATTTTACTATACATAAGAACATAGGAAGAGCATCATAGCCAGACACTGGAGAGACCTGTCAGGAGTAAGCATGGACCAATGGTACCAAATAGTATGGGAAACAGCCCTACTAGAAAAATTAACCAATAAACTGAAACTGACACGGGGACAAACAGAAGACGCCTTTACCCCTGTATGGCTCCCCTTTATCACATACACAGCCCAACAAGACAATGACAAGAATCCACCAACAGCATACAAATCAGTATGGCTAACTTGATCCAAAACACCCACCCACCCCACTCACACACGAAAACAAAGATCACCACAGCCAACCACAAATGAATAACCACACCCGAGGCCAACCCCAACCTCTCTCACCACCAAAGGAACACAAGCGAAGAGCAGAGAACCTGCAGAAGCAACGCTGTCACCAAACCCCACATATATTAAGTAAAATAGAAACATCGTCACCCAACCCCACCCCACCCATCTTTCCCCCCCTCCATCTCTTTCCCCCTTTTCTTCCTAATGTCTCAACAAATGAAACTGATTTGTAAAAATGTTACATGGGGGGGGGGGATAATATGAGAGAGAGGCATTGCACACACTTTTGTAAATCAAGAAAATCTTTAATTTAAAAATAAAAAATAAAAAAATAAGAACATAGGAGGGGCCTACTGCTGGACTAGGCCAATGTCCCATCTAGTCCAGCATCCTGTTCTGACAGTGGCCAGCTAGATGCCAGTGGGGAAACCCAAGCAAAAGAAGCCTCTCTCCTCTTGTGGTTTCCAGCAACCAGTATTCTGAAGCATTGCTGCGGAGGGGAGGCAGAGAAGAGCCATCCTGGCTAGGAGCCATCGATAGCCCTCTCCTCCTCCGTGAATTTGTCTAATCCTATCTTAAAAACAAGGCTGTCTATTGTCTCCCTGCTTATTTAACTTGTATGCAGAATTCATCATGCGAAAGGCTGGGCTGGATGAATCCCTAGCCGGAATTAAGATTGCCGGAAGAAATATCAACAACCTCAGATATGCAGATGACACAACCTTGATGGCAGAAAGTGAGGAGGAATTAAAGAAGCCTTTAATGAGGGTGAAAGAGGAGAGCGCAAAATATGGTCTGAAGCTCAACATCAAAAAAACGAAGATCATGGCCACTGGTCCCATCACCTGCTGGCAAATAGAAGGGGAAGAAATGGAGGCGGCAGTGAGAGATTTTTCTTTCTTGGGCTCCATGATCACTGCAGATGGTGACAGCAGCCACGAAATTAAAAGACGCCTGCTTCTTGGGAGAAGAGCAATGACAAACCTAGACAGCATCTTAAAAGCAGAGACATCAGCTTGCCAACAAAGGTCCATATAGTTAAAGCTATGGTTTTCCCAGTAGTGATGTATGGAAGTGAGAGCTGGACCATAAAGAAGGCTGATTGACGAAGAATGGATGCTTTTGAATGATGGTGCTGGAGGAGACTCTTGAGAGTCCCATGCACTGCAAGAAGATCAAACCTCGCCATTTTGAAGGAAATCAGCCCTGAGTGCTCACTGGAAGGACAGATCCTGAAGCTGAGGCTCCAAGACTTTGGCCACCTCATGAGAAGAGAAGTCTCCCTGGAAAAGACCCTGATGTTGGGAAAGATGGAGGGCACAAGGAGAAGGGGACGACGGAGGACGAGATGGTGGGACAGTGTTCTCGAAGCTACCAGCATGAGTTTGACCCAACTGCGGGAGACAGGAGTCAATGTGGGAGCTCCCCTTAACAGCTAAGCTGACTCATTTTGTCAGAACTAGAGATAAGGGACAACAAGCTGGACAAGTTTATGGCAAATTGGTCAGCTTCTGTTGAATATGGTGTGAAGAACTTGCTCTTTCTTGGAGTGGAGGGGAGCAACACCAATATGGGTTTACGAGGTTTTGAAAGGCAGCAACGAATAATGTAATTTATCTTACAAATTAAATGAAGGATTTGCTTCAGTGGCAGGATTTGTGACCTATTTGGTTGCATGCAAATAGGCTGGGTCGCATCCAGCTAAATTCTCTTCTGGGTAGACCAATCCATGTCAATGAACCTTAGTTAGCCAGGTCTGTCCATTCAGAATTGGTCCACTCTGAATATGACTAGCACAACCCAGTGATGTATCACCTTTCTCTGTAGATGAAAAATGCTTAATAATAATAATAATAATAATAATATCATCTATATTGATATCAGGCAGGCACTTTCACTGTACTCTTTCCAGCACCGGCTAAAAAACATTTTTTTTACCCAGATTTATAGAATGCGGATGTGTTTTTCGTTTATTGCTGGTTTAAATTTTTTGAATGTTTTGTTTTTACTATTCATCTTATTGTTTAATTCCTTTTGCAAAGCACTTTGAGGTTTCTGTTTGTTTTTATCTATGTAAACTTCATGAAACGAGCAAACAAAATACCCAGTCACCATGCTTACAGGATAACCTTGGGCTGGTCACTGTATTTCAGGTTAAACTACCTCATACATAGGGTTGTTTTGAGGATAAAATGGCCAGGGCACAAGAGCACGGAAACCTGCTTCAAATTCCCTGGGGAAAAACGTCTCCCTGCTCAAAAGAATGCTTAAAGGGAGATACGAGGAAATAAAGCTGCAAAAGCTTGTTTATAGTGCTAGGATCACCATCATGCAAAAAGCACCCCTCTCTGTACAAACAAGGAACTCTCACGTACGCCCAGGTGTTTCCCTTTGAGTGTTCTGTGAGAAGAGAGTTAGGGCAGCGCAGGGTCTAGGAGAGACACAAGGTGCCGAGTTCAAGTCTTGGCTCTGCCATGAACTCACACAGTGGTCTCAGGCAATCTCCTTTCCCACGGCCTCAGTCTCTACCTCCAAAATACGGGGAGTAATAATACTAGTTCAACTTATCTCACAGGTCTGCTGTACAAATTAAAGATACAGTAAAAGTAAAGGGACCCCTGACCATTAGGTCCAGTCGTGGCCGACTTTGGGGTTGCGGCGCTCATCTCGCTTTATTGGCTGAGGGAGCCGGCGTACAGCTTCCGGGTCATGTGGCCAGCATGACTAAGCCGCTTCTGGCGAACCAGAGCAGCGCCCGGAAACGCCGTTTACCTTCCCGCCGAAGTGGTACCTATTTATCTACTTGCACTGGTGTGCTTTCGAACTGCTAGGTTGGCAGGAGCTGGGACCGAGCAACGGGAGCTCACCCCGTCGCGGGGATTCGAACCGCCGACCTTCTGATCGGCAAGTCCTAGGCTCTGTGGTTTAACCCACAGCGCCACCAACATACAGTAGTGTGTATTAAAAAAACTGCGAGGGAATAGCCTGCAGTGGGACACAGGAAGATGCCTTATGCAGAGTCAGACTATTGGTCCATCTACCTCGGTACCATCTACATTGACTGGCAGAAGCTTGTCCAGAATTTCAGACAGGAGCCTTTTGCTAGATCCAGCACTGAGGGCCTTCTGGTGGTTCTCTCACTGAGAAAAGTGAAGCTACAGGGATATAAGGTCCATGAATAATCACAGTTTAGAGGTCCCGGGCCCTAAGGAAGTCAGATTATCCTCCACCAGGGCCAGGGCCTTCTCAGTGATTGCTCCAACCTGATGGAAAGCTCTGTCCCAGGAGACCAGGGCCCTACAGGATTTAACCTCCTTCTGCAGGGCCTGTAAGACAGAGCTATTCCGCCTGGCTTTCAATATGAACTTAGCCTGATCTTTTATTCCCCTTCCTTCCCTCCCCTTTCCCTTTTTATGAAGATTACCTGCTCTGGGATCCCACAGCTAATTCTCCCCTGGTCTCCTCGCTGACCCAAATAGGACTAATTTAGCCAGCTAGCCCTGGTGATCATCTAATGTTTATTGGATGGAGCTCCCACCTAAATTGATTTTTGAATTCTAAATTTATTGTTATTCACGTTTTATACTGTATTTTATGCTGTTTTTTGTTGCATCAATTAAGTGTTTTAAATTTGTTGTTAGCCGCCCTGAGCCCGGTTTTCTGAACCGGGAAGGGCGGGGTATAAATAAAATTCTTATTCTTATTCTTATTCTCGGTAGCGACTCCCTCCCTGTGGAACACCCTCCCATCAGGTGTCAAGGAGATGAGTAACTATACAACTTTTGGAAGACATCTGAAGGCAGGGAAGCTTCTTAAGGTTTAAGGTTTTATTACAGTTTTTATATGTTGGAAGCCGCCCAGAGTGGCTAGGGCAACCAGTCAGATGGGCGGGTACAAATAATTTATTATTATTATATCCCCAGGGCTATAATAAATGCACCACTTTCTAAATTGCCATGTTTCTGCAGCGGAATATGAAGTACACACCCAAGAGAGTGCCATCTCATTCTTGCTTAAAGGTAAAGGGACCCCTGACCATTAGGTCCAGTCGTGGCTGACTCTGGGGTTGCGGCGCTCATCTCGCTTTACTGGCCGAGAGAGCCGGCGTACATGTGGCCAGCATGACTAAGCTGCTTCTGGCGAACCAGAGCCGTGCATGGAAACGCCGTTTACCTTCCCGCCGGAGTGGTACCTATTTATCTACTTCCACTTTGACGTGCTTTCGAACGGCTAGGTTGGCAGGAGCAGGGACCGAGCAACGGGAGCTCACCCTGTCGTGGGGATTCGAACCGCCGACCTTCTGATCGGCAAGTCCTAGGCTCTGTGGTTTAACCCAGAGCATTAATTTGTGGGTGCAAGAGCTCCAGATCTTGCCAGAGGTTGCTGAATCTCTTCTAAGTCTCTTCAACCTTGCAAATGTGCACAGTGAGTCTGAGGTTAGCCCTCGCTATCCAAGGACAGCCGATTATGTAAACTGATTTTTGGTGTGTTGCAGGAACACGGAAAGCCGACGTGTACCCACAAGCCATGGCCAGGCCCCATCACGCGCATGCAAAACAGGGTGCAAATCATGAAAAGAGCAACTTGTATGCAAATCCGCATATACAAATTAGCACTGGTCCTCTCAACAGACCTGAACGGTGGCCACATGGTTCAAACCAAATCTCTTCCTTTTGCTTCCCTGGATGGGGAGGGAATTCCTAAAATGGTTTCCAGCAACTGGGATTCAGAAACATTGCATAGTCATCGGGGCTACCAGACACTGACAGCCTTATCCTTGCATTTTGCTACTCTCCCATCTCACTTAAGTAACAAAAATATTTTTTGAAATTGCTTAACACAACAGAGAGAGAGAGAGAGAGAGAGAGAGACCCGGATTAAGAATAAAGCATAAAATGATCTAGTTTTTGGAAGTATGGAGACTTGGCATTTCAAACTTGGCTGCATAAAAAAAATTAAACCTTCTGCATCCCATCTTCTCATCAACAGCCCTTCCTCTTCTTTGGCCCCATATGAGTCTTTCCCCATCTCCCTCCAGGTCTTTAACCTGCTGACGACAGCCCATGGGTAGGCAAACTAAGGCCCAGGGGCCGGATGCGGCCCAATCGCCTTCTAAATCCGGCCTGCAGATGGTCCGGGAATCAGCGTGTTTTTACATGAGTATAATGTGTCCTTTTATTTAAAATGCATCTCTGGGTTATTTGTGGGGCCTGCCTGGTGTTTTTACATGAGCAGAATGTGTGCTTTTATTTAAAATTTATGGGTTATTTATGGGACATAGGAATTCGTTCTTTTTTTTTCTTTTTCAAAATATAGTCCGGCCCCCCCACAAGGTCTGAGGAACAGCGGACCGGCCCCCTGCTGAAAAAGTTTGCTGACCCCTGCCTCAGCCACTATGGCCCTCAAGCCCCTCTTATTCCCTCACCTCCATACACACACTTCCTGCCCCTAGTCTCTGTGACCATTTGCTTCCAGAGCTCAAATTAAAGGAGGGCTAGCCCCCTTAGCAATTAAAATATTTATTTTTTAAGGAGACCACAGGGAGAGTCATAATTTGGCTAAAATTGGCAGGAGTTGTCTTTGTCCATGGAGTTTTCTTGGCAGGGATACTGGAGTGGCTTGCCGGTTCCTGCTCCAGGTGGATCACGTTTGGTCAAAACTCTCCACTATGACCTGTCCATCTTGGGTGGCCCTGCACGGCATAGCTCATAGCTTCTCTGAATTATTCAAGCCCCTTTGCCACGGCAAGGCCGAAGAATTGATGCTTTTGAATTCTGGTGCTGGAGGACTCTTGAGAGTCCTATGGACTGCAAGAAGATCAAACCTATCCGTTCTGAAGGAAATCAGCCCTGAGTGCTCACCGGAAGGACAAATCCTGAAGCTGAGGCTCCAAGACTTTGGCCACCTCATGAGAAGAGAAGTCTCCCTGGAAAAGACCCTGATGTTGGGAAAGATGGAGGACACAAGGAGAAGGGGACGACAGAGGACGAGATGGTGGGACAGTGTTCTCGAAGCTACCAGCATGCGTTTGACCAAACTGCGGGAGGCAATGGAAGACAGGAGTGCCTGGTGTGCTCTGGTCCAGGGGGTCACGAAGAGTCGGACAAGGCTAAACGACTAAACAACAACAACAAGCAGGAGTTGGGGGTGCGAATTATGGATTTCATTAAGACTTCCCTACATCTCCTTCAGTTGAACCTTTCACTTCCACTGCTTCAGTTGTACTGATTTTTCTGCCTCCTGTGACTGACTTTTCCTCTTAGCAGTGTCAGCATTCACAAACATTCTGCAGCATATAGAATCGTAAGAGTTGGAAGGGACCCTGAGGATCATTTAGTTCCACTCCCTGCAATGCAGGAATACGCAGCTGTCCCTTACAGGGACTGAACCTGCAACCTTGGCGTTATCAGCACCACGCTCTAACCAATCACAGCAAATCAATCCGCAGGGTGGGAGCTCTCATTCAGGGAACAGCCAGATTTTAGGCTGCGGTCACTGGAATTGCAAATCTATGCCACTCCCCTAGATTTGAATTGTATTGCTGTATTGTTTTTAACACTCGACTGGGAGCCGCCCAGAGTGGCTGGGGAAAATATAATAATAATAAGAATAACAATAACAATAACAATAATAATAATAATAATAATTTTGAGCAAGGTTTTCCCCCACCCTGAGCAGTCCAGCTCTATCAGAAAGAACAAAGTTCTGCGACCTATTGTCTGATGAAACTAAGAGCAAATTGGAAGAAAACTCTTTTAAATGGTGTGGGGGGGGGGAGAGGGACATTCAAATTTTGCCCAAAAACTTTTATGCATGTTCCACAAGGGAGGAAAGAAGCCCTGGGACTGCAAACCTGCTTGAATAATCCCACCGGCACCAAGCCGCGTTGAGCAAGACTCGGCAACACATTGCAACAGCAGGCTGAGGGAAATGAATCTGCCCAGCTGAACGTTGCATCAGAGTGCCCCTAGAGGAAGAGAGCCTTTCATGGGAACAGAAGCGTTCTCAACTAGCAGCTAACTTCTTTCTTCTTTGAGACGCTGCAATGCGCATTCCTAGAGAGGCCGTCATTTGCATCATCCCACAGACCCGAGAGTGACTGGGTCATCACCTTGCGACTTCCAGCACCGGAAGACGGGTCGACATGCAACTATCGAAGGCGAGCACAACCATTATGGCATTCACAACGGTTTGAAATTTCAGGTGTCAACAATTCCCACTAAGTTGAATGCCAAGGCTTTTCTGGCTGTGCTCATCTCACTCTTCGGCAGTGTTTTACCCGAAGCCATTTTCAGGAAAGTGGCAGGAGAAGAAAGATCTTACAGATCGAGCTTTTCTCCCAATTTGGAAAGTTCTGGCTGTGTGCCACGCTTTGCAGCATCCCTGAAGGAAATCTCAAGGATATGCACAGGCGAGGCTGAGAGGAGGACGCCAGAGTCACTAAGAGCAAAACATTCCTCCTCTTTTGTGAAGGCCTGACTCTGCAACCCCATTTTGCATGCACTTCCAGACAGGCCTTTTGAGAAGAGACCTATGCAGGGGCAGAAGAAGGGGGTGCGGTAGGGACGGGCCGCCCCAGGTGTCACCACCGAGGGGGGTGACAAAATGCCGGGCGGCACTCACCGCAGGGCCTGCAGTGTACCCAAGCCACGCGTCTCTTCTGGGAGACACAGTGGCTTGAGCACGCACAGGGTCTGTGCTGCCCAAATGGTCCGCCTGCTGCCTCCCCCCCCCAAGCTGTAGGGCAGCTGAGTGGGAGGAGGCAGGAAGACTCTGGAGGCCCCACGGTGAGCCCTACGGGCGCGCCACCCCAGGCACCCTAGCGGCTTCCTCTGCCACTGGGCCTATGGCACATGAGCAGATTGCTGTTGTTGTTGTTTAGTTGTTTAGCCGTGTCTGACTCTTCGTGACCCCCTGGACCAGAGCACGCCAGGCACTCCTGTCTTCCACTGCCTCCCGCAGTTTGGTCAAACTCATGCTGGTCTCTTAGAGAACACTGTCCCACCATCTTGTCCTCTGTCGTCCCCTTCTCCTTGTGCCCAACATCTTTCCCAACATCAGAGTCTTTTCCAGGGAGTCTTCTCTTCTCACGAGGTGGCCAAAGTCTTGGAGCCTCAGCTTCAGGATCTGTCCTTCCAGTGAGCACTCAGGGCTGGTTTCCTTCAGAATGGAGAGGTTTGAGAGCTTGCAGCTGTCACAGATTACAATCGTGGGAATAGGCTTGTGACCTTGTAGGACAATGTATTCAGAAGCTCTGTTGTGTGCTCTCTGTAAAACAAATGCTCTACTGGAACAGTTAACTGAGAAGACGGATTTGATGAATAATGCGGTCAGAATTTTTGAACAGGCAGTGGGAAACTATATGGAGCCCACCCAGGAATTAAATCAGGCGTGTGCCCTGACAGAACAGATGAGAGAAGAGGATGTTGCGGAATCTTGGGCGCCAGAGATGGAGGGAGCTGCGGCCCAGCAGGAACATGAGCTTTTGGATTTGACAAATGAACTTGGAAAAAGCCAGATTAGGAAAGATAAAGTTTGGACTGGTTTGGAAATGAGGGGTTGGATAGACCCCCCTATGCAGGGATGTTTGGACTTTCCGAGTCTGGCAATGGGCCGTGAGATGTTTGGAGCTGTGGGGGCTCTCAATTTTGGAGGGATTCTGAAACATGTTTTTAAATACCAGAATGGAGAGGTTTGATCTTCTTGCAGTCCATGGGACTCTCAAGAGTCTCCTCCAGCACCAGAATTAAAAAGCATCCATTCTTCGGCGATCAGCCTTCTTTATGGTCCAGCTCTCACTTCCATACATCACTACTGGGAAAACCATAGCTTGAACTATACGGACCTTTGTTGGCAAGGTGATGTCTCTGCTTTTTAAGATGCTGTCTAGCTTTGCCATTGCTTTTCTCCCAAGAAGCAGGCGTCTTTTAATTTCATGACTGCTGTCATGGGCAGATAGATACCAGGAAATTAAATGCTAAGGCCAACATGGGGTGAACGAAGCAAGTCACAGTGGCCCGGTTTGCACATGACACAAAGCCAATTCAAGGCTTATCACGAGTGTACAGACTCCCAGAGAGGAAATGGCAGCTGCTTTACTCGTCCTCTGGTCCTGCTGGCGATGTGCTGCTATGAGCTATGCCATGGTTTGGATTAGCATGTTGCACATGAGCCCAGGCTTGTGCTTTGTCTGCTACAGACAAGTGGCAAGTCACGGAACAAACCTTGGCTACAGCATGTGGTTTACCTGGAGATGACTACTCTAATAATAATAATAATTTTTTTTTAAAAAAAAATTATACCCCACGCTCCCCAGCCGAGACCGGGCTCAGGGTGGCTAACGCCCGATATAAAAAACCATAATTGATGGAAATACAACTTAAAAACAAGATTAAAATACAACATTAACAGCCTCTAGGGAAACTGTGCCCCACCCAGAAGTTCAACAACCCCAGCTGCCATCAGACCCCCCCTCCTAGCACAGCCAATGGTCAGGGGAGTGGGTGGGAATTATTGTCCAGCAAAATCTGGAGGGACACAGGTTCCCCATCCATGGCTCTATAGGTATGGGGAAGAAGGACGTATGATGGGTCACTCATTCATCAGTCTGGCTCAGATGGTGACCCTGGAGGTTCAAGGACTTTATCCTGCTGGTGGAGGCGGCAGGGAGGGAGAAACCACACCTTTCGTCCTGAAACTTGGAGATTGAAAGATGGCTGTGGAGCACTGGGCACTACGGGGCTCAGACCACGGGCCACTGATTCCCAACACTCTACACTGCTGGAATCGCAGGCAGGTGGAGGGAAGTGCAAGGATACTTCCAAGCTGAAATTCTCCTGGTCCTGGGAAACAGGACTTCAGAGAACCGATCCCACGCCTCTACCTGCTGCAAGCCTGGACAAACTGCTTTTGAAGGAAACCACGAGACTCTTCCACTGTATATTGAGGCTATTTGTCCCTGGCTGCTTGCCATCCTGTTAAGTCATGGGGAGTTGGGTCTTGTCAAGCGCTGGACCCTGAGCACCTGATATACACAAAAGAGATCTCTTCTTCAAGACAGCATAGAGTGAAACTGTGGGATTCACTCCCGCAAGGGGGCAGAGATGACCACTGACTTGGACTACCTAGGGCCACATTGCTCACTTGGGTAGAGCGTGAGACTCTTCTCTTGGGTAGCAGGGACGACAAAGACCCCTCTCTACCCCCAAACCTTGGAGAACTACTCCAAGTTGGAGGAGACAATGCCGGGCCAGTGTAAGGCAGTTTTCTGCGTTCAGACGCTCTTACCGTAACAAACGCGTCTGCTGCCTCTTGCGGATCGATGGGTTGGACTCAAAGACGTGAGGGCGTTTCCTTTTCTTGCCTGTCGCCACGGCAGCGGCAGCGGCCATTCCCACAGGGCCTGCGGACGAGAGATGGGTTTTGAATATTGGGTGGGCCACAGGCCGAAGACACCATAGGCCATAAATGCTACAGCAAGCTATAGGTGAGATGCCACAGAATATCTGAGAGGTTAAGAAAAGCTGAACAAATCCACAGACATTTATGACATACTTATGCACTGGTAACTTCAAGGTTGGATTGGTGCAATGCGCCCTAAGGTACCAAAATATAAGACCCCGTACAATTTCTCCTTCAAAGGCATCAGAAGCCTGCTCCACAATAACTCAGAGCAAGGGCTTTCAGTTTTGCCTCCTCGGGGAAACAGGATCACTGCTGAGATATGACAGGTGCCCCATCTGTGTTTTCCAAAGACAACTGGAGAGTCTTTCGTACTGTTTCTCAAACTATATTTAGTTGGATTTTTGTATTGTTTTCAAAACTATTTTTTAGCTGTGCTTGGGACGCAGGTGGCGCTGGGGGTTAAACCACAGAGCCTAGGGCTTGCTGATCAGAAGGTCGGCGGTTCGAATCCCCACGACGGGGTGAGCTCCCGTTGCTCGGCCCCTGCTCCTGCCCACCTAGCAGTTCGAAAGCACGTCAAAGTGCAAGTAGATAAATAGGTACCACTCTGGCGGGAAGGTAAATGGTGTTTCCATGCACGGCTCTGGTTCGCCAGAAGCGGCTTAGTCATCCTGGCCACATGACCCAGAAGCTGTACGCCGGCTCCCTCGGCCAGCAAAGCGAGATGAGCGCCGCAACCCCAGAGTCAGTCACGACTGGACCTAATGGTCAGGGGTCCCTTTACCTTTACTATGGTATATTTGCAAATTGCCTCACATGAAAGGCAATTCATAAGTTAATTAAACAATGACAATGATGTATTTGTTGGTCTTTAAAGTTGGCTGCAACTTTAAGAACGGTAACTTTATGAATGTGTGATTGAGCTTGCTTTTCCCTCTTCCCTCCCACTCCTTTTTCCTCATGCGTCATGCTCTTTTAGGTTGTGATGTGAAGGTGGGGACTGTCTCATTTCCGTAAGCCACTCTGAGAACCTTTTTGGCTAAAGAGTGGAGTATAAATTCTTTAAATAAATAAACAGCACCATTAGACAAATACAACTATCCTTCCGGGTATAATTTCAATAGCAATTATTTCACGCAGTATCTTTCTCCATGCATATGTTCCTAAAATCACCCTACAGGTTATTATTCATTGTAAACAGGGTGGATTTAGAACCCTAACGAAGTTAGAACCCTAACATGGAGATATCAGATGAGAAAGAAACATTGTCAGTCGCAATAGCTGTACTGCCCTCTGCTGGTTGCAGCTTCACATTAGAAAATCTGGCTTGAGGACGTGAGTAAAATGTCCCCAAAAATGCAGATGAGGGTGGAAAGGGTTCCCCTTCCCGGGACTGGTTTTTAAAGACAAGATTCCAGGGCAGTTCTGACAGCAAGGTACAGACCAGTCAAATCACGAAAGTGTGTGTGCCTGCATTAGTTCTTTGCTCAAATGTACGATTGTTTTGAAATAAATTGCATTGCTCCTTCTTCTTGTTGTTGTTTAGTTGTGTCCTAGTCTTTATAACCCTGTACCTTCTTCCAGAGGGACATGGGTGGTGCTATGGGTTAAACCACAGAGCCTAGGGCCATTTACCTTCCCGCTGGAGCGGTACCTATTTATCTACTTGCACTCTGACGTGCTTTCAAACTGCTAGGTGGGCAGGAGCAGGGACCGAGCAATGGGAGCTCACCCCGTCGCGGGGATTCAAACCGCCGACCTTCTGATCGGCAAGCCCTAGGCTCTGTGATTTAGACCACAGCGCCACCTGCGTACCTTAAAATAGCTAGATGCACTTAAACTGCCCAAACTGTTCAGTTGACCCTTGTGAAAAATCAACCCGGATAGAAAAAGACCCTCCCTTTCGCATCAGTCTCTTCCACCAGGTGCCAGAAGTGAAGCTCGCACCCAGGGATACGTAAATAGATTGCGGGTGGTTATCAGAACATAATCAACCATCAAAAAAATGAATGGGGCAGAGTATTTTCTAAGGGTGCAGCGCTCTTTGTGAATCAAGAGGTTGTTTTGTTTTGTTTTGCTTTGTTGCTTTTCATGCATGTTACATGCCTAAGGGACTGGAAGAAGCCTCTGTGACTGGCAAGTAAACCCCACTGAAGTCTTCTCAGAGTTTGGACTTACTTATTTTTTGCTCTATAAGACTCACTTTTTCCCTCCTAAAAAGTAAGGGGAAATGTGTGTGCGTCTTATGGAGCGAATGCAGGCTGCGCAGCTATCCCAGAAGCCAGAACAGCAAGAGGGATTGCTGCTTTCACTGCACAACGATCCCTCTTGCTGTTCTGGCTTCTGAGATTCAGAATATTTTTTTTTCTTGTTTTCCTCCTCCAAAAACTAGGTGTGTCATGTGGTCTGGTGCGTCTTATAGAGCGAAAAATACTGTACATCCTGAAATATTAACATGGCCACATCCTTTGACCTGGAAAGGGGCCCAAGGAAATGCTTCCGTGCTCAGTACAGTGATACCTCTGGTTGCAAACGGGATCCATTCCGGAGGCCCGTTCTCAACATGAAAGGAACGCAACCCGCAGCGGCACATCTGCGCATGCACGGGTTGCGATTTGCTGCTTCTGCACATGACGTCATTTTGCACGTCTGCGCATACGGCGATACCCAGAAGTAACCCTTTCCGGTACTTCCAGGTCGCAACCTGAAAGAACACAACATGAAGCGGGCGTAACATGAGTTATGACTATACGAGTATTTTCTTCCACCAAAATAAAAAACAACAACTATGGGTATCAATTCTAACATTTGGGATCCCCTAAGAATTTTGGGCCTCTTCCTTGGGCACCTGTGGCCAACTCTGCACAGCCTAGTCAAGTCTCGATGTGAAAGGGAGGAAGAAATGCTATGCAGGAAAACAGGAAAACAGTGGGGGGAAACAGGATAGGGCGCCAGCAATGTACCTGCAGCAGCCAGGTGGGCGGTCACCTCATCAGTAGCCGTGGAGTTGAGGATGTCCGAGTCATCGTAGGAAGTGTCCTCAGGGGAAGAGGGCGAGTCTTCGTCCGCGCTGAGCATGCTGTGCTCCGTGTACGTGGCCACGTGGACCTGCTGCACCTGTTGGGCCACGGCGTGGGCCTCGATGGTGGCCATGTGCTCCGTCTGCGTCACTGTGTGTTCCTCCATCGGTAGCTACTGCTAGAGGAAAGGAGATACAGGAGGGGAGAGAAATCAGGCGGAGGAAGAAAAAGTGAAGTCTGAAATATCCATTCCTGACACTTATCTCAAAGATCAGAACCTAGAACAGGAGGGGATCTTGAAGAGGTGGAATCACAGGTGGGAAAAGCACTGGTGTGCTCAGGACCTGCTTGTGGGAGCCCCAGGGGCACTGTAAGTACAGGGCTGGGTGGGCCTTTGGTCTGATCCAGCAGTCAAGCTTTTCTTATGTTCTTATGACTGCTAAACCTGCATTGCGACCTGACTGGCTAGTGACAAAACACGCAGGCTGACGCGTCTCAGGTGTCACTGGCTGAGCGTGGCCCCTGATGTGACTGTCTCCCTCCCCCTAGATTCAGGTAGGTAGCCGTGCTGGTCTGACAAAGTAGAAATAAAAAATAAAAATAAAATAAAAATAAAATTGTCCTGTAGCACCTTAGAGACCAACTAAGTTTGTTCTTGGTATGAGCTTTCGTGTGCATACCAAGAACAAACTTAGTTGGTCTCTAAGGTGCTACTGGACAATATTTTTATTTTTTATATATATTCCCTCCCCCTATTCATAGAATCATAGAATTGTAGAGTTGGAAGGGACCCCGTGGGTCATCTATTCTAATCCCTTGCAATGCAGGAATCTCAACTAAAGCATCCATGACAGAGGGCTATCCAGCCTCCAAGGAAGGAGAGTCCACAACCTCCCGAAGGAGACTGTAAATAAATAAATATACCCCGCCCATCTGGCTGGGCCACCCCAGCCACTCTGGGCGGCTTCCAACAAAATATTAAAATACAGTAATGCATCAAACATGAAAAGCTTCCCTGAACAGGGCTGCCTTCAGATGTCTTCTAAAAGTTTGGTAGTTGTTGTTCTCTTTGACATCTGGTGGGAGGGCGTTCCACAGGGCAGGTGCCACCGCCGAGAAGGCCCTCTGCCTGGTTCCCTGTAACTTGGCTTCTCGCAGGGAGGGAACCGCCAGAAGGCCCTTGGAGCTGGACCTCAGTGTCTGGGCAGAACGATGGGGGTGGAGACGCTCCTTCAGATATACTGGATTTATAATTAAAAGACAAGGAACGGCTCCTCTTTCAGACATCAGAGCAACCCCTCTTCAGGGGCGTAATCTAAAACCCGAAGTTAAAACGGCACTGTAACTTAAAATCCTAAAGAACAGGATGAAGGCCTCATTCAGTATTCATGCGTTTCCTTTCCCAAGCAGTCAGGTTTCATGTTATACATGTGGTGTGAAGGTCGCTAATGCACCTTAAAGCATTGGGTTGTGCCCTGATTATTCACCGTTATAACAGAGGCAGCGTGGCTCATCGGATGTACAAACCAGGCATGATCCTTCAGGGGCAATCTGTTGGGGACTGAATGCTGGCAGTGAGTTAGGCCAGAGCCAAGTGGGCCACTTCACTTTCTCTACCACCCGCCCCTCCGTAGTGCCAGGAGAAGGAAGATCAGTCTCACCAGAGGTCTGAACTAATGCAGTCATACCTCGGGTTACAGCCGCTTCAGGTTGCATTTTTTCGGGTTACAGACCACCGAAACCCGGAAGTACCGGAACGGGTTACTTCCAGGTTTTGGCGGTCGCACATGCACAGAAGCGCTAAATCGCGCTTTGCACATGTGCAGAAGCGCTAAATCACGCTTTGCACATGTGCAGAAGCGCCGAATCGCAACCCGCACGTGCACAGACGCAGGTTGCGAGCGCTGCTGGTTGCGGACATGCATCCCGCATGGATCACGTTCGCAACCGGAGCGTCCACTGTAATTGCTTGCAGGACATCCCCACTCCTTCCATCGCTTTATTAATGTAAGAACATAAGAAAAGCCTGCTGGATCAGGCCAGCAGCCAGTCATGCCCAGAATCCTGTTCTCACAGTGGCCAACCAGATCCCTGTGGGAAACCCACAAGCAGGATTTGAGCGCAAGATCAACTCTTCTCCTCCTGTGATTTCTTGCAGCCGATATTTGGAATCATTGCTGCCTCCTAACTTTGGAAGCAGAGCAGAGCCTTCATAGCTAGCAGCCACTGGAGTCATCTCCTCCATTAATTTGTCTAATCCTCTTTTAAAATTGTCCAAGTCAGTTGCCATGACTGTCTCTTGTGGGAGGGAGTTCCATAGTTCAACTATGTGCAGCGTGAAGAAATACCTTCTTTTTTTCTGTCCTGAACCAACTCAGCTTCGTTGGATATCCACAAGTTCAGAGTGGTGCATGCTCTAGTTATCTCCCGCTTGGACTACTGCAATGCGCTCTACCTTTGAAGGTGACCCGGAAACTACAACTAATCCAGAATGCAGCAGCTAGACTGGTGACTGGGAGCAGCCGCCGAGACCATATAACACCGGTCTTGAAAGACTTACATTGGCTCCCAGTACGTTTCTGAGCACAATTCAAAGTGTTGGTGCTGACCTTGAAAGCCATAAACGGCCTCGGTCCAGTATATCTGAAGGTTATAGGGAACCAGGCAGAGGGCCTTCTCGGTAGTGGCGCCCTCCCTGTGGAACGCCCTCCCACCAGATGTCAAAGAAAACAACTACCACCAGACTTTTAGAAGACATCTGAAGGCAGCCCTGTTTAGGGAAGCTTTTAATGTTTAATAGGTTATTGTATTTTGGTGTTCTGTTGGAAGCCGCCCAGAGTGGCTGGGGAAACACAGCCAGATGGGCAGGGTATAAATAATAAATAAATAAATAATAATAATAATAATAATAATAATAATAATAATAATGTATTGCAAAAGAGGGAGAAAGACTTCTCTGCATTCTCTATGCCAGGCTTCCTCAAACTCGGCCCTCCAGATGTTTTGAGACTAAAAGGTAAAGGTAAAGGTACCCCTGCCCGTACAGGGGGCCAGTCTTGCCAGACTCTAGGGTTGTGCGCTCATCTCACTCTATAGGCCGGGAGCCAGCGCTGTCCGCAGACACTTCCGGGTCACGTGGCCAGCGTGACAAAGCTGCTCTGGCGAGCCAGCGCAGCACACGGAACGCCGTTTACCTTCCCGCTAGTAAGCGGTCCCTATTTATCTACTTGCACCCGGGGGTGCTTTCGAACTGCTAGGTTGGCAGGCGCTGGGACCGAATGACGGGAGCGCACCCCGCCGAGGGGATTCGAACCGCCGACCATGCGATCGGCAAGTCCTAGGCGCTGAGGTTTTACCCACAGCGCCACCCGTAGTTTTGAGACTACAGTTCCCTTAATCCCTGACCACTGGTCCTGCTAGCTAGGGATCATGGGAGTTGTAGGCCAAAAACATCTGGAGGGCTGAGTTTGAGGAAGCCTGCTCTGTGCCATAGCACAATTTTAATGAATTTCTATCATGTCCACTCTTTCTTCATGGAGGAACTACTCCATCTCCTTGATCATTTTCGGTTACCCTTTTCTGAACCTTCTCCAACACTGCAATGTCCTTTTTAAGTTGTGGCTATTAGAACTATACACAATATTCCAACTGCAGTTGCCCAATAGGTTTGTATTATGGCATTATAATACTGACAGTTTTTATTTTCAGTCCCTTTCCCAATGATCCCTAGCAACAGAAAGCAACCACAAACACAGAACGAGATTTCTAAGAATACTTCAGAACGGAGAGCAGATGTGGGGGTGGAATGGGAAATGGGCCTTTGTATCCTTTGTCTTGGTTCCATGTCCGTTTTCTAAGATGCTGCTTTGCCAAGTTTTTTTATATAATAAATATATGAAACACACACAAAACACTGCAGTTGCACTGTATAAAAAGAATCACAGAACGCTAAAAGCTAACAATCCATTTTCTTTGTAATAACGAAGGCTAATTAGCCTTCAGTCACCAATTAGTACCAGCAAGTTTGGTAAGATTACTGATGGGGTTACATAACTAGAAGCTTATGTTACAAGGCTGTGTGGGTAGAAAACGCAGGTGCTAAAAATTACCTGTTCTTAAACTGATAAAATTTAGTGAAAACATAATGCGGAAATACAGCTTTTGTGTCCATCGAGCTGTGCGCATAGCTTAAAATGCTTGAGAACCTAACATTGGGTGGACAATATGAGAGATGGATGGGCCCATGCTCTGGTGTGGTCCAGAAAAACTTCAACCAAACCTGTGGGTACCATCTGATGCTGACTCCAGACATCTGTTTGTGCAACTCTCCCCTCTCCTCTCCCCTGAAGCCCCTCTGCCCAACATCTTCTCCAGAAGTTTGGAGGACTTTCTGGAGAAGATTTTGAGGGTGCCCTTGGAGAGGAAAGGAAAGTCCCTTTTTTAAGTAGAACTCCCCAGGCTCAGTGTCTGGATGCAACTCCATTTGTTTAACCAGACATTCGAACAGAATTTGGGTTGTTCTGAAATATGGGTTAAAGGTAAAGGGACCCCTGACCATTAGGTCCAGTCGTGACCGACTCTGGGGTTGCGGCGCTCATCTCGCTTTATTGGCCGAGGGAGCCGGCATACAGCTTCCGGGTCATGTGGCCAGCACGACTAAACCGCTTCTGGAGAACCAGAGCAGTGCACGGAAACGCCGTTTACCTTCCCGCCGGAGCGGTACCTATTTATCTACTTCCACTTTGACGTGCTTTCGAACTGCTAGGTTGGCAGGAGCAGGGACCGAGCAACGGGAGCTCACCCTGTCGCAGGGATTCGAACCGCCGACCTTCTGACCAACAAGTCTGTGGTTTAACCCACAGCGCCATCTGCGTCCCCGAAATACGGGTACCATATCCTTAATTCCCCAAGAACTCTAGTGCTTGCGAAGGCGGGGGGTAGGGTGGGGTGGGCGTGTTCCAAGCCCTGCAGGCTTCAAACCCTTTTACAGCATTTTTCATTACTTGGGTAGGGGAAGCAGACGACTGCTGCAGAGGCCTCAGACTCCAAAGGTGCTGTGCATGTGCGCATGAATGCTCAATCGAGGGAGGCTGGAGATGGTTCATATGGAGGACTCTTGAAGGCCTCTGTGGAGCCATACAGTTCACTCTGTGGTGTGGAAAGGACAGGCGGATGTGCCTCTCCGAAAGCCAAATTCTCTAGATTTTGCACTGCATGATAACTGAGTGAATTGGGCAATAACTGAGGCAAGGATTTGGGTTTGTCTAGCTATGGAGAGAGGCCAAAGAGTTCTGCTCTGCTCACTGTGGCAGGCATCCTCCAAACAATTCAGTAGCACCCCTTAAAGTTTTCAAGTTAATCATGGAATCATAATGAGTTGGAAGGGACCACAAAAGTCATCTAGTCCAACTGCCTGCAAAGCAGGAAACTTTTGCCCAACGTGGGACTCTGAGATTAAGAGTGCCATGATCTAATGTTCCAAGTCTCTTCCATATCCTGCTCCATTTATTCCCCAAAGACTACTTCCACTGATGAATTCATGTGGTTTTTATGTTGATCTTTTCTGTGAACTGCCCCGAGACCTCCGGGTATAAGGCGGCATATAAATTCAATAAATAATAGTAAAGCGCAATTGCCGCTTGTCGGACGAGTGTTTGGCTGAAGGTTGTGGCAGTATAACTGGAGGCTGCCAAGCTGTGCTCTTGATTCCAGAGAAGAACTGTCATGGGAAGCACCTGCTCAGAAGGTGGCTGAGATCAAGTTTGTGGGCAAGGATAGCCTGAACCAAGAGGCTTCTACTTCAGCTAGGAGAGGTGTTGGTAGACGTTGACAGATAACATGTGAAAATGCAAGAACTGGCCATTTGGAAAGAGGTGTGGTACACATTGAAGGTCCCTCCAGACTGCTTTTAGACCAGAGAGCACGGAGTGCTCTGGAGAGTAGCACTCGAACCCTTGGCTTCAAGATACAAGAAAGGGGATTCCCACTCAACATCAGGGAAAACTTTCTGACAGTAAATCATTATATAAAAATGTATACAACGTACCCCCGGCCCAAAAGGTCCGACAGTTCTCCTCTTTCAGCAGTCAAGATCTGCAGGTTTTGGAAAACAGCAGACTTGAGGCGGTAAATTTGCAGCCAGTATAAACTTCAAGCATTATTCTAAGCCCACCCATGCCTTGATTCCAAGTCCACCCACTTTGGAAAGCAACAATCTCTACCAAAGTCAAGATGGCCCAATATCCTATTTTAACCAGTCATGCAAATGTTACTTTTGAGCTGAAGTGTTTCTCTCACCTTCATATGTCAGCTATGTGATATGGAAATATTCATAGCCAGTAGCTGATTGGGGGCTGTGTGAAAACAAACAAACCAGTAACCAGGATTGGGGCAATGGTCCCTTCTGTGTGCACTGCCTGCCTAGAAACCTCTCCCCAAAATATCACACCTACAGGACTGACATTTTCAAAGCAGAGTCCCTGCTAGCAGCATATTTTAAAAGACGATAATCACAGCCTTGAAAAAGAAGAAAAAACAGTCTGGGCTGCTAGCAAAAAGGAGAGGGGAATACAAAGCAGCTCTTTGTTTTAAGTAAGTTAACAGCAAAATGGCTGTTGGATTTTGGCACTGGAGAAAATTCTCATTAGCAAGCGCTCTGAGCTGCTTGCCTGAAGACAGGTCTTGATACAGGGCAGCCGTGCAATTTAAAACAATTGTCACCCCTCAAAGAGAAAGGCAGCCGCATAATATGTACTTGCATGTACCAGCTGAACAAGCGACGAACGCTGACAGAGCAGGGCACTGGGTGAAAGGAGCCCCAACACACACAAACACCCTGCCGTCCTTTATCAGGCGCTGATCTCTGACATTGCAAGGAAGAGGTTTCTGTAGCAAGTGGGACTGATCCCAGGAAGTGCAGCTGGGAAGGCTAAAGAGAGCCCAACCAAAGGCTCAAGAAAAAAGAACTGCCTTCCATTAATTCCTCCTCCAAAAATAAACAGGAGCAGGTTGTGGTTTATCTTCTTGCTAACACGCTTCCAGAGTACAGGGGCCAGCACTGAGGAGGCCCTGAAATCTGTCCGCTTCTTTGCTATCTGATCTCATCTCTTATAAGGATGATACCATAGCCAGAACCCAGGAAGGGTGAAATGGAGATTGATGATCCTGAGAGGCGTTGGGCTCAGGCTGTTTCCAGTTGAACACAAGGCAAAGACAGATGATCTGTACTTGGACATGGAAGTAGTTGTCAGACATCATTGTCAGACAGAACTTCTCTATGACATTTATGGTTCTTACACATAATAATAAAAATAGTAATTTTTATTTATACCCCACCCTCCCCAGCCAGAGCCGGGCTCAGGGCAGCTAACACCAGTAAAATTACAGTAAAAACATAATAGGGGAAAAAACACAATTTAAAATGCAGGTTAAAATGAAATTTAAAATGCAGCCCCATTTTAAAAGTAGCCCATAGATCAAAACCATAAGGGGAAGGAAATATAAGGGTCAGACTGAGTCCAAACCAAAGGCCAGGCGGAACAGCTCCATCTTGCAGGCCCTGTGGAAAGATGTCAAGTCCCGCAGGGCCCTAGTCTCTTGGGACAGAGCGTGCCACAAAGTCGGGGCACCTGGACACAAGATTTGTTAAGTCTTTCACAGATTTCATGAATTTGCACTGTGACAGGGAGCCTCTCTGTCAGTCACAGTGCAAAAGAGTAGCCCAGCTCTTCCAGATTCATAGCTCCTTTACATGTTCAGGGTTATATTCAAAGTAGTGCTAAGTAACCACTCCTCAAGGATTTCCAGTTGTGCAATCCAGTTGTCCTGCCCCTGCCCTCCTCAAATCTGCTCGGGGGGTGGGGGTGGGGGGGGGAACCCAGAGCAGATTTAGGGGATGAGGGAGGGAGAAGTTCTGTTGCAAAAGCATAAATCCTTGCATTGACAGATGGGTCCTTAGCATTATGTTGGTGACAAGACCATAAGGAGCTGTGACTCTTAAGGGGTTGCAACAATGACTGCTTAAGACGTAAAGTGGGAATGAACTTAGGCTGCAATCGTATGAAACCTCACTGAACTCAGTGGTGACTCGTACATTGGTAAAGGCTCGAAATATATATATATTTAAAGAAAATGTTTAAAAATACATTTGTCAAAAAACCAGAAGCCTTTTTACTAGGTATTATAGGTGAAGAGTTCCCAAGAGAAAAGACTTTTTATGTATGCAACAACAGCAGCAGGAATGCTACTAGCCCAGAAGTGGAAGGAAGGAAGAAGTACCAACAAAAGAATGGCAGATGAAACTAATGGAGTATGTGGAAATGGCAAAACTGATGGGGAAGATCCGAAACCAGGTATTTTCTAAAGACTAGAGTAAATTTGTAATTTACTTAAAAGACCACTGTAGAAAGTTAAAATCTTTGGCAGGGATGTAAAGACACTCATAATGTGGAATTTTTTAATGGTAAATTATAGTTATAGAATAGATAGATAATGGTAAAAGATACAGTAAATTTAATCTTAAAGATGGAACCCATCGTTTTGTTTTATAATTTTTTTCTTCAAAAACTTAATGAAAATTTGTGTGTGTGTGTGTGTAAAATATGTATAAATGTGTACTAACCCTTGAATAGACACACACACAAGGCTAGCCTGTAGGTCCTTAGCCACATACTGGGGGTGGGGTGAACCTACTGAACCCTTGGAAACTCAACACATCTATGGAGGATGTCTGTACCCCTCTACTCTAAGCTAGAGAGCAACATGGCATCATAGCAAGCAAGTAAAAAGCACACACACTGCACCTGGACATTACTCAGCCAGTAGGCCCAAAACTATGCCTAAAACTCATTAGTGGGGAAAGCATGTGGAATCAGACCAAGTATGTGACAAGCTGTCATGGCCTATGTTAGCAGTCGGACAAAGCTTAGTGGTGGAAGGTCTCATTTTAAAATATCTGTTGGCAAAGATCTCTGCCTAAGACCCTTGAGCGCTGCTGCCACAGTAGAAAATCCTGGGCTAAATAAACCAGTGGTCAGACTATGAATCATACGCCTTCATGTGCAAGTTCAGGAATCCACGGCAGACTTGGGGGCCAAAGTAACCCCAGAATTCTGTTCCGTTCACAGATTCTTTTACGTGTGCAGCTTGCTGATTTGGGGTCGTCGTGCCCTGTCCTCTGCCAGCCTCGTATTTGTGATGGTGCAAGGGTGAGAGTTTAAAATGCTATGCTGGAACACCACACCCAGGCTTGGGAGACCGGTGCCCCAATGCCACTGGAAACAAGAGTATGACAAAAGTATTACGGGTGGGTGGAGCAACAGTAAGACAAAAGTTAAAAGCAAAAGTACAGCCCCTCTAGCTAACACACTGAATGATATAGACCATAACAGAAGACAGAAGCAGCCAAAGAGATTTAAAGATTAAGACCATGGAAAGAAATTATCTCCGTTTTCTGGAAGCAGGGCCTGCTTATTACAACACTCTCAATGCTATGGTGAAATCAGGTAAGCAACCCTTTGATTTGTACTGTTAAGTATTTCTTCCCCCCACCCAATATAACAGAATTATGAACAATAAACGTAACTAATTTTTATCCCACCAGCATCCTTATTTGCTATAGTGGTACCTCTACTTACGAACGTGATCCGTTTTGGGGTGCCATTTGCACCCCAAAAAGACCGTAAGTAGAGTGACACTACTGCGCGTGCGCGAAAGAGCGCTTCTGTGCATGCACAAAACGCGCAGATCGCTTCTGCGCATGCAGTGAAACCTGCAGGTATACACTTCCTGCATTCGCAACCCAAAAATCCACAACATGAAGCAAACGCAACCAGAGGTATGACTGTGCTACTAGAAGACTCTTGCTTTTATCACAAAACATTAATTGGAATTCTAGTGTGGGAAGATACTTCCATTAAATTCTGATTATTTTTCTTAGGCTACATTTCTGTTTTCATCCTACTGCCAAGCTCAGAGCATTTCCGTGAAGCGGATTGACCTGAGACTGCGGTCTGGTTCATCTATAACTAAGTTAAGTCAAAACTGAAGTTTAGCAAGAATGAATACGTGTGCCGATATCTGTCCAAGATGAAAAATCGCGGCCACTTCACTCCTCTGCTGTTCCTGATGCTCTACGTGGACCCAAACTATAGTTTGGCTTAGTATTATATGCAAACACAGGCTTATGGTCTGTCTCCTTCCCAATATCTATGTGCTGTGCGAGTGACTTCTTTTGTCTGATCTGAACCTTGAGTGTTCAGGGGATCTGAATGTGTTTCTCTTGCTCTGGCCCAACACTGTAACAGTCTATAAATCACAGTGAACTCAGCTAGACTAGTAAAGAAAAAGTGATTTATCAAACACAACTAAACAACTTAACAACAAATGCATTGTATATGCAATGTGACATTGTGCCATCAGATGGAGATATGGAGTCCTGTTTTTTCTCTACCTGTTTTCTTCGGTGTGTTTAGATCAGGGGTCAGCAAACTAAGGCCTGGGGGCCAAATCTGGCCCAATCGCCTTCTCAATCCGGCCTGCGGACGGTCCAGGAATCAGTGTGTTTTTACATGAGTAGAATGTGTTCTTTTATTTAAAATGCATCGCTGGGTTATTTGTGGGGCATAGGAATTCATTCAATTTTTTCCCCAAAATATAGTCCGGTCCCCCACAAGGTCTGAGGGACAGTGGACCGGCCCCCTGCTGAAAAAGTTTGCTGACCCCTGGTCTAGATCCAGCCTGTATCTCTACTGACACAAGATTCACTTTGTGTGTCAAAAACATTTGCTTTAAGTTATGTACATTAACCATGCACAGTCATACCTTGGGTTGAAGATGCTTCATGTTGAGCGTGTTCAAGTTACGCTCCACGGCAACCCGGAAGTAAGGGAGTTCGCTACTTCCGGGTTTCGCCGCTCACGCATGCGCAGACGCTCAAAATGCAGTCACACGCATGTGCAGAAGCGGCAAAAAGCGATGCGCGCGTACGCAGAAGCGCCGTCGCTAGTTACATTTGCTTCTGGATGCAAACGGGGCTCTGGAACGGATCCCGTCCGCATCCCGAGGTACCACTGTATGTGTATTGCACGCACACACCTCTTTCCTTCTTGCAGAAATTTTATCTACACGTTTTAGGTGAGGCGGGAATTTTTTTGGCAAAGAACTGAATGATAGCAAGGATATGTGAAAGCATCCTGTGTAGGAGGATCATGTGTGCGGATCGAGGCAGTAAGTAGCAGCGAGACTTGCTTTCAGGCAAAATGCTTACAATCATACTGCATGAGCCAATTTAAAGAAGCGGTTTCAGTTACTTCCTTGTAGGAAATGAGTCTTGTCTGAAGCAAGCCTAAAGAGAAGTGGAGACTGCAGACACAGAAGCTCCACTCCGCTTTGAAACATGAATGCAGCAAAACAAATGTTGACATTTTCAGGAAAGAAAGAAAAAAGCCCAGGGAGAAATTATCCTTGTGGGATAATAGAAGATGAATTTTCCTGGTTCCAGATAACACTTTCCAAGGGTCCTCTGCATATCAAAGAAAACTATTTAAAAACCAGTTTTACTGCCACTGTTTCCCTCTTGCATAAAAACTGTGGGGAGGCTGCAATTCTAACAAGGATAAAAATTATTTGCACCTTGATGCACTGTACGAAGTCACAGCTACAAGCAACTGACCCAGCTTCTCTCTTCTGGTGTAGAGGGCTAGTGCTGGTGTCCCTCCCAATATCTTATGCCCAATGACAGAAATTAGTCAGGCACCATGTGTGTTTTGTGACTGACACGGGTCCTACGATGACTATGTGGGGATCTCTGAATGCCAGGCTGGTGACTGGGGAAAGCAAAATGTCACTTAGAGAAAGATCTGAAATATTTTCCTTGAAGCTTTAATTTGTTTTACTCTGGATTGTTTTATTTGATGTTTTAAAATGTTGCAAACCACTTTGAGAGCTGTTCTTTAAAATATAAATATAAAAATAAAATAGTATAGAAATGAAATCAATAATATGTGTTTTTAAAAAAATTCACTGGGGGGGAAAAGGGCACCCATTGTGGCAACCGTAACCCAGGTTTAAGGTGCCATTGGGCAAATTAGATTATATATCTGAGTTTCTAACACTGCAAGTTATGCCAGACAAAATGCAATGTTAACCAAACTATCTTACATATCCTGTATCTAGATTCAGGTAGGTAGAAGTGTTGGTCTGATGCAGTTGAAATAAAATAAATAAATAAATAAAAATTTTGTCCAGTAGCATCTTAAGAGACCAACTAAGTTTGTTCTGGGTATAAGCTTTCGTGTGCATGCAAACTTCTTCAGATACACTGAAACAGAAGTCCTGTATCTGCACATGTCTCTGGCCTCCAGTACAACACCAGAAAAATTGGTACACAGAGGTTAACTTTCAAACAAATTGCCCTACAGCTTCCGCCATACACGTCTTCTCCAAGTTGTGTTAAATGCACCAAGTTCTATTCAAACCACTCCCACATAACCATAGGTCTGGGGAAGAAGCCATTCCCTCTCTCTCTCCTCCAGTGCCCTTGCAGCTCTGCACAGTTCAAAGCCTAGCCTGCATTAGATAAAAGGAACTCCACCACACCCAGTTTCTATTGATATGCAAAGGATAGGCAATCTGCCACTTCCCCTGACAAGCAGCTCCTCTGCTACAGCAACTTTTGAGCCTTGGCTCATTCCTCCCAACACAGTTTGGGAAGAGGGTTAGTATACAAAACTTCTACCTCTTCGTACATCACCTGCTTCCGAGACATAGCTAATGTGGGGGTAAAAACCCAACGGCCCCTTCACACATCAAACATCTTGGAAAGAACAAGGAAGGAAGGAAGGAAATCTAGGATAGGAATGGAGCACTCCTTTTTGAAAGGCACTTGCAAGACACTAAATGCACAAACTAAAGGTCTCTCCAACGCTGTGGCCCAGATCCTAAACTGCAGGGTGCTTAAGGCTGTGCTAGTCCCTGAACCTATTGAAAGAACCAGTGAGATATCTGCCTTTTTCTGGGTCCTAATAGGGAAGGGAATTGGGCAACAATTTTGGTAGAGATGGGGAACCTGTGTCCCTCTAGATTTTGGCCCTCCAACTCTCAGCCAGCATGGTCAATGGGTCAGGGATGATGGGAGTTGTAGTCCAACAACTGGAGGGCCACAGGTTCTCCCTCCCCCACCCTGCTTTTTTGGGGAAGCTACAGCAGCAAGTTGAGCAATGATAGTTTCGCTACAGCTTCCTTAGCACAGCCAATGAGCCACGAGCTTTCTAGCATTCCCTACCAGAGCTGCAAAGACTTCCAAGCCTTAATCCACCCATTTCCAGGAACGAGAGCTGTCTAAAGAATCCCATCTCCTCCCTGTCTAAGAATACAGATTTGCTCTCTTGCAGGGATCCTCACCCTGGACGGAGCACCCTGCATTTCTTGAGGCAAAGAGGGACTCTTCCTTCCATGCCAACCAGTCAAGGGGTAAAAGCACACACACCAATTTAGGGACAGGTAAAGACTGTGGGAAAAGGTTAGGCACCTGCACTATGGTCTCCTTCTGCACTATCCAAAAGGATTGGGGTGGGTGCAATTTAAACATTAAAAAGATGCGAGTCTGCATATAACCAGAACCCAGGAGAAATATATTTATTTAACAGAATTTATACACCGTCCAATTGTCAAATTCTCAGTGGTAAACATTCTTTCTCTTACAGAGCATGCAAGGGCCCACCGTTCTCAATGACTGGGGGATCAAGAGCAGTCAGTGGGGGGAAATCAACTTGAGACAGAAGTTTGCACTTCTGTTAGGAATCCCAACAATAGAGATTAGGCTGGGCGCCTATGCCCCCACCACCACCACAAAAAACACCTGGTGACTGCCTCCCTTCTTATCAACAGATTAAATGTATTTATTTAGGGTAAGTTTGCCCCACCTTTCAACTTTAAAAATCCCCTTTGTGCAAGAAGACGGAAAATCTTTTTTTAAAAAAAGTCTCTGGCCTCCAGTAAAGAAAGAAAGAAAAAAATAAGGGGTGGGGGGCAGGCAAATCCTTCAAAGTTACTGCTTTCCAACCAGTACCTTATGCCCCCGCTTTCTCAAAATGGGGAGGTGGACAAAAAAGGGGGTTCCTATTTAAGGGGGAAAGAGCAGGGTGAGGTTGTTCTTGGCTGCTTGCAATTATCCTGGATTTCATCAGGAGGCCGCCCCATCTCAAAGTCCAAAATCAAGGAGGATTTGGAAAGAAAGCAGATTGGGGGGGGGGGGGTTGGAAAGAAAAATAGGAAGACCCCCCATCTTGACACTGCCCTGAGTCTGTGTATGAGGAGGGGGGTTCCCCGAAAAAAGGCGCGCGCCTCCCTTTCCCTCCCGCGCCCAGGATTAAGAGAAAAAAGGGGGGGGGGTGGAATATCAAGTAGCCGTACAAATCTATCCCAGGAGTCGCGGCCTAGCGCGAAAAGAGGGCGGGAAATAAAATAAGTGCAATTAATAACAACAACAACACAGCCCTCCTCCCCACCCCCCCGAGTTAGGGTCTCTTCTTCCTCTCCCCCCCCCTCATAAAGAGGGTCAAAATAACCTCCTATTTTTTAAAGGGAACCCGCCCCCCTCACGGCCGGCCTAAGTCTCCCTCCTTCCCCTCAGAGGCTCCTCGGGGCCTAGTCAGGCCTCGGCCCGCGGGGGCAAGAGGGGGCGGCGGCGGCGGCGGCCCCGGTGTGAGGGGGGGGTGTTCGTGAGGGGGGGTCGGAGGGCGCGCGCGCCCGGTCGGCGGGGGCGGCTCGCGGCCCTTTTCCCCTTCTTCTTCTTCTTCTTCTTCTGGGGAAGAGGAGGAGGAGGAGGAGGCGGAGGGCGAGGAGGTGCGGGGCCCCCGCGTTGCTGCGGCTGCGCCGGGTCTGGCGCGAGGCGAGTGAGGAGCTGCTGGGAGATTGCGCGGTAGGACACTCACCTCAGAGCGGCTGCGCTGCGGCGGGCCTGCGCCGTGGAGGAAGAAGGAGAAGCCAGGCAGGCAGGAAGGCAGGAGGAGGAGGGCGGCGGCGGCGGAGGAGGAGGCTGCTGCGACTGGGCGCGGGAGACCCGCACACGCGGGAGCGAGGGAAGGAGGGGAGCGGGCGCGCGCCCCTCCTCGGGCTCGGCTGAGGGGAAACAGGCGCGGCCTAGGCTGAGAGGAGGCCTCGCCACCTCACGGCTGAGGAGCCGCCGCCGCCGCGATGGCGGGAGCAAAAGGGGGGGAAATAAAGCCGGGAAGGCGGGCGCCTCAGAACGGGCCTAGCTCGGGCGGCACTCGAGTCGGGCGGTGGTGGCAGGAGCAGCAGCAGGCCGGAGGGGAGGGGGGAAGGGAGGACGCACGGCGTGAGGGGAGCCGCCGCGCCGCCATGATGGGAAGGGCAACGAGGGTTGGGTTTTCTGTACTTTAATCCTCCTCACGCCGATAGAGAAACGACCGAGGGAAGACGGGGGGGAGGCTTTTAATAGGCCTGGAGAGCTGGCGGCGTGGGTCGGAAAGAGGGGCGCGTAGTTTGGGGGGAGGGAGAGAGAGAGAAGGCAAACGGGCGCCATTTTGGGAAGGTCGGCTGGCAAAAGCGTCCCCGAACCGAGCGGGCTGTGCGGCCGCCATGATGGGAAGGGCGCTAGCCGCTCGGAAGAGAAGGCGGCGCCATGTTGAGGAGGGCGGGGGAGGCTCGCCATGTTGGGAAGGTCTTCGAGTGCTCTTTCTGCAATGGGCGCCCGTCGCCATGTTGAGGAGGAGGAGGAGGCGCCCCTTGACATGAGGAGGGAGGGTGGTGGTAGTAGTAAAGAGCCCGGTGATAAGCAGGGGCATGGGACGTCAAGCATTGGCCAGTTAAAGCGGCACCCTCGTGGCTTCGCAAAGCAGGCTCGGGAAGAATTGCAGGCCTCTGCCCCGAAGGGCTTACAATCTACAATTCAAGCAATACTGGGCAAAAGATGGCTAATAAGGTGGGGGTGATTAAGAGAATGGGAAGGCCAGGTCACTTGCCTTCGCCTCTGTGCCACCAGCCTTTTTAGAACTTATTTTTTTACATTTTTATGTACGGTATAAATAAATATATAATGCCAGCTTTGGGCAGCCAACTGCTTTTAACGAGAGGCGTGGTGCTGTGCTGTTTTTATGGTAATTCTATGTATGTTTTGAATTTTATATATATATATATATATATATATATATATATATATATATAGCTTAAATTCTATTAATGTTTAATTGTTTTTAATGACAACCCCCCCCCCCATTGTTTTCAGCTATTTTATCTTTAAGCCACCTTGAGTCCCTGTCACGGAACAAGACAGTGGAATAAATATATAATAATAATGGACTGTAGGGTGTGCTGCAAAGTGCTGTGGAACACGCATACACCTGAAATTGCTTGGAGACCTGAATTTGCATCTATTTATATAAAGCAGCACATGCCGTTTTATGCAAATTGGGCCACTGAGTCTTTTCAGTTCACAGGAACATCCCTGTGTATTTTCAGCATTACAAAATTATTTCAACTGAAGGTAGCAGAAAATCAATACATAACATGGTTGCCAGTTCCAGGTCATACGAGACTTCATCTCACTTTCATATTGATCACATTTTTTTACCCTATCTTTCCTTCAACAAACTGAGGATGGCATACATGGATTTTGCTGTTTCTTCACTCCTTTCATTCTAACAATCCTACAAGGTAGGATAGACAAGTGAGATGGAATTTGAAACTTGACTGTCCTCAGGCTTAGGCTGGCACTCTAGCAGTTTGATTATGACTATGTTGCAAGTCTTATACTGTATAGTGCTTAGAGATTTTTGAAATATTAAATGGTTCATCAATGCTTATAAATAAATAAATCTTGCATTAAAAGGTGTGTGTGGCTTTTTGCATCATCCAGCTGTGAAAGACTGTTAACATTCACAGGCTGGCACATCCTTGTTTGCAGGAGTTCTGAAAAACCTCCCATTAGGCAGGGAAGCTATCTTGTAATAACCACCAGGCCATGCCTTTGACAGAATGCAAGGGCCCGGGAGTTCTTGCTGGGACTTCCCTGTCACACAATCCAAATATTTGAGAGCGAAGTTTGGAGCTGCCTCCAGGAATGGGTGCATGCAGAGAGAAAGGTGTTATTTCCTAGTGTGTGACATGTTGGTGGATGTATGAAAAACACCCTGGAGGCAGTTTTGCACGTACAAATAGCCCAGTGTTCCAGTTTTGGAAAAAACACATTTCCCTCATTCATTAATAAAAACTCAGGTTCTCAACAGACTTAATAAAGCATCAAGAATTTGGTTTCTGCAGATAGGTAGCCGTGTTGGTCTGCCATAATCAAAATAAAAAAAATCCTTCCAGTAGCACCTTTAAGACCAACTAAGTTAGTTCTTGGTATGAGCTTTCGTGTGCAAGCACACTTCTTCAGATACAGTGTGCTTGCACACGAAAGCTCATACCAAGAACTAACTTAGTTGGTCTTAAAGGTGCTACTGGAAGGATTTTTTTTATTTTGGTTTCTGCAGTTTCTTAAAGCAGATACTGATTTAGTTAAATGCAGAGTCTGGCCCATGCTAAAGATTCTGGTTGTTGTAGTGGTGGGTGGATAGTTGATGCCAGGTTTGTTGGCCACAACAATGCACTGGCGCATGGACTGTGTGTTGCATACATGTTATATGTGTGCAGCAGAAGAGGGTTGCTTCTAGTGCCACCACTACATCCCACCACTGATGTATTACTTCCTGTACACATCTAGCTTATACACGGTATCATTCCATCAATGCATTCCCTTCTTAGAAGAGTGATACGGTACATCATCCGGTGGTCCTTGCATCCTGTCAGACTTTCAGACTTGCATCCTGTCAGTAGCTGTCAACTTTTCCCTTTTCTTGCGAGGAATCCTATTCGGAATAAGGGAATTTCACTTAAAAAAGGGAAACGTTGACAGCTATGTTTCAAACTGGGCATTTGCCTTGCCCAGTATATCTTAAGAGTCAGGTGGGAGTTCTGCCTAGGCATATTTTTTTATTTATTTCACTACTTAATACATTTATAGGCTACCTTTCCTCTATGGAGCTCAATTCACGGTTCTCCCCCCATTACCCTCACAACAACCTTGTGGTGTAGGTCAGTCTGAGGCAGGGATTGGTCTAAAGTTGCCCAGTGGGGCTCATGGCTGAAAGGGGACTTGGAAATCCAATCTCTACAGCAGGGTGGTTCTTTCTGGGTTCAATAGGGCTTAGTCTGTAGATACCAAATGCACTTGCCATGGTGGGTGTGATGCTGCCCTTTCTGAAGCTCGGGGAGGAAGGCGTGAAGGCATTCCAGGAAGTGTTACTACAGTATACAATCCTAACCGTGTCAGAAGTAAGTCCTATTTGGTTAAAGGTAAAGGGACCCCTGACCATTAGGTCCAGTCGTGGCCGACTCGGGGGTTGCGGCGCTCATCTTGCTTTACTGGCCAAGGGAGCCGGCGTACAGCTTCCGGGTCATGTGGCCAGCATGACTAAGCTGCTTCTGGCGAACCAGAGCAGCGCACGGAAACGCCGTTTGCCTTCCCGCCGGAGTGGTACCTATTTATCTACTTGCACTTTGACATGCTTTCGAACTGCTAGGCGGGCAGGAGCAGGGACCGAGCAACGGGAGCGCACCCGGTCACGGGGATTTGAACCGCCGACCTTCTGATCGGCAAGTCCTAGGCTCTGTGGTTTAACCCACAGCGCCACCCTATTGGGTTTACTCCCAGGTAAAGGGCTAGGATTGCAGTTAGCAGGGAAGACTTTGCCTGAATGTGCTCCACAGGGCATCCTCTACCCATCCTTTCCCTTTGGAAAGACCTGGTTTGGAAGGGGAGGGTGAGGTGCCACTTACAAAAGGCTCTTGGGAAAGCTGCATGTGATATTTGAGGGGGTTGTTTTGAACAGATTTCCCTGTGCTGATTGTACAGTAAGCTGAATTTTTACACTCCCACTGCACACACAAATACACTTGATAAGAAATCCTAATCCTTGCGCAAGCCAGCCTCCTGAACAGCTGATAGCAGAACAAAGGGAAGATTAACGTTCTGCAGAAGTGCTTAGCAAGGGGATTCGCAGCTCCCGAGTCTCCTGTGAAGAAAACAGTCTCTCTGCTCCCTGCCTTTTGCCAAGACAGAATACTGTGGCTTCAGCTTCTTGCCACTGCCTGCTTGCTCCCTTCGCACCCTGCGCTTCAAAGCACTAGAGCTGGTGTGGTGTGGACCACAGGGCAGTTTACAATAGCTTGCCTGCATCATCAACGGGTTCTGTGCACCCAAGTTGGTGCTTTTATTCCTGGTGCCTTGGCAACAACGGTGGACAAAAGGACGTAGACAGCTACGTTTATGCCATCACTCTTGTCCCAAGCATAGAGGTGAGCAGGCAGAAAGGGAAAGATTCAGAGCTGCTTGAGCCTATGATTGTGTGATTTGGTCCCAGGTGGAGACACAGACTGCAACACCCTACTTTAGAAGCAAATGAGAATCGAGGGGTTGGTGGCTAAATACACAATATTTACCCAATACAAAGGGGTGGTGGCACTCTGGCGCCATCAAGACATAAGGGAAAGCTGGATGAATAATCGATGGGGGTGTGATGTGAGAAACCAGAGGGAGGGGGCGGGAAAACACAGCCTGGAGGTTCATTTTGAGGAACAAGGGGCGGAAAGCAGCTGACCTGCAACATCCTGTGTATTATGCAACTGCTTTCCTGCTATTTAAACCAATGCACACTGGTCATTCTGTGTTGTTGCTGCTTGCCCATTTGAGTCTCAGTCCACCAAGGGGATCAGTGTAGACCAAAACAGCAATCCCAGCCTCTGAAATTAGGCTAGCTTAGATATGCCCTTAGGGAAAAAGGGATCCAGGTAAAGTGGAGTGTTTCTTCTTGGGTCACTTAAGTTCCTTCAACGCTCAACTTCAGGTGTGCCATACAGCAGAGAAAGGGAGAAGCAGGCAACGGACCCAGGAGATGGTGCTTCCTTGCTTCAGACACGAGATTCAGTCTCTGCTAAATTCCCTCAAGTTGTAGGAATTTAATTTCGTGTGGGGCTCATACTAAAGGAATGGGTTTCTGTGCAGTAAGTTTAAAACTGACTCAAACCCCTCCTTTTCTTCTTTCTTCAAGAGAGTACTCTAAAATGCGTAAAACTTGAGCTGTTGAGCAAAAGCATAACAAGGACACAGTTGCATGAACAAGTTCTCTCCTTTATCAGTCACGGCAAGGGATGACCCTGGCTGTTCTTCTAGGGGAACAGAGAAGATACGTCAGTACCTTATCTTATGTGCTGACCACAAAAGACGCACAGGCCGATGTCCGGGAAAACCGCCAAAAGCGTGTTCCCGGAGATGATGACCTCTTCCTCCCAGATAAGAGTAGGAAGAGGAAGATCCTTTTATGGTCAGAAGTACAGGAAGGAAACCCTTTTATGGTAAAGAATACCAGAGCATATGTGATGTCAACCTGCGTACATAGGCTGACGTGGTTGGAAGGAGGGAGAGGGTGCCTGGAGGATATATATACTGCATGAAACTTGTCATTTCTTTGGACTTGCTGTGGACTTGATCACACAAGTGCCTTCTGCTATCCGGAGAGCAGAATAAACTCTTTGAATCAACCTCGGTGTCATTTGACTTCCTTCCTCCTGTCCCGGAGCAACACAGACCCAATCGGTGAACTCCAATAAGGCTACAATACCTAATTTTAAAATTAAATTCCTACGAACCACAGTGACTACGTGCTCTACTAGCATCACATGTGCAGGCAGACTCACGCAGGTTTGTTTAATAAAGCAGGTATGCTGGAACAGTAGTCTTGCAGGGTGATGAACAGCTGCTCACTTCGCTAGCCTCGCAGCCTGCTGTGTTGGTAGGAATACAATTCCAGTGAATCCTGGTAAATCCTTTCTATCACACAATAGATTCTAGCAACGTTAAAGGTCATGGAGATACAAGGCAGAGGGACTTGGATAGCCTCAAGCAGGTTTGCAGACACTCAACGGACAAATTTCCCTCAGAGGATACACTGACGTCACCAGGAATTGAGGATCCAGCTTCCAGCAGGAAGTTGGAGAGACTCCCATGACGTTGCTATCTTGCTATTTTATTATCAGTGCATGTACTGCTTATATACCAAAATGGCTTTTTTACTGACACCCCTGGGAGCTTGCAACAATTAGGCTTGCTAACCATACCCACCAACTCTCTGCTCCTACAACAGCCACTATGGTGGGCAGAGATTTAGTCAGGGAAACGTTTCTCACAAAGCGAGCTCCTGACCTGGCCACGCTACTTGCTAAATTTGCCAGTGTTAGGCTGCTGCTGAAGACACAGGAGCAGAGCCAAGAAAAACAGCGGCAAGCCTAATTTTGTCGTTTGCGAAGTGCCAATGTAAGGGAAACATTGCGCAAAACCTTGGGTAGGCAAACTAAGGCCTGGGCCGGATCCGGCCCAATCACCGCCTAAATCCAGCCTGCGGACGGTCCGGGAATCAGCGTGTTATTACATGAGTAGAATGTGTGCTTTTATTTAAAATGCATCTCTGGGTTATTTGTGGGACATAGGAATTTGTTCATCCCCCCCCCCCATAAATATATAGTACGGCCACCCACAAGGTCTGAGGGACAGTGGACCAGCCCCCGGCTGAAAATGTTTGCTGACCCCTGCTCAAAACTAACAGGCAGGTTGTTTGGAAAACTATCAAGAGGATGTTCCCACTGGATGAACTAAGCAGGAGAATAATGTCAAGGTAGAAGGGACACTTTGGGTTGTTTCATTGCCTTCAAATAGGCCCACAAGTAAGAAACTATCTTAGATTTGGAAACTGAACAAGTTAACAACAAATAACAATCCCATCAACTTTCCCGTTGGGGTATTTACCACCCCCACCTTCCAAAAAAGTTCATAGCTCTGAAAGCGGTTAAGAACAGTCTCACTGCACACTCCAAGAGGAACCCCAAACCAAACCACTCTCACTGCTTTGCAACAACTCCAGAAGAAATGGCTTGCAAATTGCAGCCCGTGACAATGTGATCCTTTATAAAAAGCAGAGACATAACCTTGCCAACAAAGGTCCGTATAGTTAAAGCCATGGTTTTCCCAGTAGTGATGTATGGAAGTGAGAGCTGGACCATAAAGAAGGCTGATTGCCGAAGAATGGATGCTTTTGAATTCTGGTGCTGGAGGAGACTCTTGAGAGTCCCCTGGACTGCAAGAAGAGCAAACCTATCCATTCTGAAGGAAATCAGCCCCGAGTGCTCACTGGAAGGACAGATCCTGAAGCTGAGGCTCCAATACTTTGGCCACCTCATGAGAAGAGAAGACTCCTTGGAAAAGACCCTGATGTTGGGAAAGATGGAGGGCACAAGGAGAAGGGGACAACAGAGGACGAGATGGTTGGACAGTGTTCTCGAAGCTACAAACATGACTTTGACCAAACTGTGGGAGGCAGTGGAAGACAGGAGTGCCTGGCATGCTCTGGTCCAGGGGGTCACGAAGAGTCGGACACGACTAAACGACTAAACAACAAATAAAAAGCCATGTAAACACCAGGAGGACATTAGGGGGAAATCCTTATAGGATTTGGAGGAGTAGCCGTGTGGAGGAAGCCTATAAACAAAAGGAAAATAAACAAATGTACAGTATTGGCACCAGAGCCACCTGCTTTCCCTTAATCCCAAAATCAAACAGGCTAATTCCTCGCAGCAGGGGAATTAGTTGTGGACAAGGGCTGATACTTTGATGGAAGGGGAAGGGGAAGGGCAAGCCGCTCTTTGGCCAGATCCTGCCTCTCTTTCAGCTTTGAATGGGTGACCTGAGAAGGCAGCCTGCACTGGATGGAGGGAATAATAATAATAAATTTTATTTATACCCAGTCCTCCCCAGCCAAGACCTGGCTCAGGGCGGCTAACACCAGGTATAAAAACAATTGATTAAGATTCAACTTAAAAAACAAGATTAAAATACAACATTAAAATGCAGCCTCATTTCAGCAGAAACTCAAATCAAAAACTTTTTGGGGATGGAAACGTCAAGTCTTCACCAAGGCTAATTATCCAGACTGGTCCTACATGGGCCAGAAAAAAGCCAGGGAAGTCCCCAAATAGGAGTTCCATCCCAGAAGGAGAAAGGAAAAAGGAAAGAGGGGGAGGGGATCAAGTTGATTCCAAGCCAAAGGCCAGGCGGAACAACTCTGTCTTACAGGCCCTGTGGAAAGAAATCAGATCCCGCAGGGCCCTGGTCTCATGAGACAGAGCGTTCCACCAAGTCGGGGCCAGTGCTGAAAAGGCCCTGGCTCTGGTTGAGACTAATCTGACTTCCTTAGGGCCCGGGACCTCTAGGGTGTTGATATTTATGGACCTTAAGGTCCTCCGTGGGGCACACCGGGAGAGGCAGTCCCATAGGTACGAGGGTCCTAGGCCATGAAAAACCAGCACCTTAAATCTGACCCTGTACTTCACCGGGAGCCAGAGCTGAGCACAGTGATAGGAAGCATTTAGCCTCAGACTGTGCACACATCACGCATTTGAAGCACATGACACCCCCCCCAAAGAGTCCTGGGAACTGTAGTTCGCCAAGGTGGTTGGGAATTATAGTTTTGTGAAGACTAGACTGCAGCTCCCAGGCTTGTATGGAGGAAGACATGCCCTTTAAATGTATGGCGTGCCCACAACCTAACACTTCTGAAGTCGAAATCTATGGAAAAAAGGAAAGAACTTTAGGTACGCTTGGTGCATTTAAAGTAGCTGTTGGTCTGACAAGCCAGCGGCTGTTTCCATTAATCTGTCATATAACTGACAGTGGAAGACATTCCCCTCCAGACCTGTGCTTGACCTTCCAGAATCAGGTTCTCTTTGGTCCTGATCCAATGGCTCTCCCCATCTTCTCAACTCATCAAGTGTCTTGGCACAGTGGTTGCTTTTGTTAACCTTCCCTTTGCTTGCCCGTGTTTCTTTCGAGAAACAGCAAAAACCAAACCCAGGCATTTTCCTACTGGAACTTTGCATTTCCAGGTACCGTATTTTTCGCTCTATAAGAAGCACCAGACCACAAGACGCACCTAGTTTTTGGAGGAGGAAAACAAGAAAAAAAATACTCTGAATCTCAGAAGCCAGAACAGCAAGAGAGATCGTTGCGCAGTGAAAGCAGCAATCCCTCTTGCTGTTCTGGCTTCTGGGATAGCTGCGCAGCCTGCATTCGCTCCATAAGACGCACACACATTTCCCCTTACTTTTTGGGAGGGAAAAAGTGAGTCGTATAGAGCAAAAAATACTGTATTTCCTCTGTCCTCGCTCAAGCTGTTGACGTATCATAGGTAGCAACCTGGGATACGCAGCAGAAAATGGAGGGTTGCAGTAAACATGCTTAAAAGGCTAAAAGTGCAAAAGACTAAAAACTTGCTGCGTAATCCTGAATCACAAACAAAAAGGAGACGTTAAAAAAAATTCAAAACTTCTTGTGGATGAATTCAAAGTACACTAGCATAGAAACTTGGGTTGTGTCTTTACATGTAAACATGGGACAGAGCTGGGATGTTAAAGGGAAGAAGGCAAAACATAGTGGCCAGAAGCCAGCACAGACTCCACAGAGTTTAATGGGACGAGGGCATGTCACTGCACACTGGATTGTGGGAAGCCCAGTCTGGGTGTGCTCACAAGGATGTCGCAATGAACATGCTGTCCTCTTCCTACCTGTGCCTGGACTGGAAAACATTTGTACATTATATTTTGCTTATTCCTTGGTAACGATTTAACAAAAGAAATGGGTTCGTCTGCAGGTTTCTGGCTGCACAGCCTTCAACTGTATGTCTCCTTCACAAAGGAAACGTTTTGGACTGGAATATCAAATAGCACCATTTGAATGTGCACACCCACACACATATTTAGCTGTCCGCAGTACGTTAGTTCAAGAGTAGCTGACCAGCATCAGCAGGCAACCTGAACTTCCCGGAAGCTACACAGCACAGCCACTATGGAGAGTCAGGTGTGGTCGAAAGGGTGGATAAAATGGTGAATACACACCTGCCAACCCACTTCCAAACCAACAGTGTACCGTATTTTTTGCTCTATAAGACTCACTTTTTCCCTCCTAAAAAGTAAGGGGAAATGTGTGTGCGTCTTATGGAGCGAATGCAGGCTGCGCAGCTACCCCAGAAGCCAGAACAGCAAGAGGGATTGCTGCTTTCACTGCGCAGCGATCCCTCTTGCTGTTCTGGCTTCTGAGATTCAGAATATGTTTTTTCTTGTTTTCCTCCTCCAAAAACTAGGTACGTCTTGTGGTCTGGTGCTCTTACAGAGCGAAAAATATGGTACATCCTTGCAGAAAGGGAGGAGGACAGAAGGCTAGCCCACGCCTTCCCTCTCTATCAACCCCCAGCTTCCTAGTCTTCCTGAGCCAAGTTTTATCAGTACAGCACAGCTGTAAGGATAGCTGCTGCCCTGGGGCCCCATCAGCCAGGTCTACAAAGCCATACTGGTGTAAGGGAAGGCAACGCCTCTGCTTTGGCGGGCTGTGTGAGGCTCTGGAAGTACTGAGACACGCCTGCAGGCATCGTTAGATTTCCAGATTGGCACTGTTCCTTCCCCCTCACCTCGTCTGCCTACATGGCACATTCCCACCAGGACGCCGAAACTCAGGCAGGTGGCAAATCCTTCTTTGCTGCGGATAAGGTTTCAGGTCTGGACCTGTTTAGGCAGCAATACCAACCCAGCTGGCAAATAATTATATATATATATCTATAGATATATATATATGAGAGGGATGCGGGCGGCACTGTGGGTTAAACCACAGAGCTTAGGGCTTGCCGATCAGAAGGTCGGCGGTTCGAATCCCCGCGACATGGTGAGCTCCTGTTGCTCGGTCGCTGCTCCTGCCAACCTAGCAGTTCGAAAGCACTTCAAAGTGCAAGTAGATAAATAGGTACCGCTCCGGCGGGAAGGTAAACGGCGTTTCTGTGCGCTGCTCTGGTTTGCCAGAAGCGGCTTAGTTCTGCTGGCCACATGACCCAGAAGCTATATGCTGGCTCCCTCAGCCAATAAAGCGAGATGAGCGCCGCAACCCCCGAGTCGGCCACGACTGGACCTAATGGTCAGGGGTCCCTTTACCTTTATATAAACTCAAACTGCAGCTGAGCCTGTCAGGATGCCACCTGAGCCAGCGTACACTCTACTTCACAGCCCACTCTACAGAAATCCTTGCCCGTTTCTTCCTGATCTTATGTATAAATTTGCTTTCCAGCAGATCTATTCCTCGACTACTCCGTCACGCAGGTCCTAGGCGTCTTAACAGCTTCCCTTTACCAAGCAAATCACACAAAATGTTGCACTATCCGGTGCAGCACGCAAGTCCGGGATTCTTAGAATCATAAAAGATGCTAGATGTATACCCTCGCAGCTAACCGGGATCCTGCATGGAAATGACACTCTGCCCCAGAATCCCCTGGGCTGTCACAAAAGGATTATGGGGCACACTCTGGAAGCTGGCCATGCTTGATGCAGAGGCGCTGGACTTCGGCACTGCTTAAAGGATGGTCCCACCCACCCCTTCCCCAGGCAAATTCTCAGCCTGCCTTTACGCTCAGGCCAAACTTGCCTAGTGTGTGGAGTACTGAGCCTGTAAACGCCCCAGGTCCTGAAAGGCCCCTGCATCGCAGCTGCGGCTTGATTTGCACAACCAAATTTCACGCTTGCGGTGCAGCTTTCACAAGGGAAAGCAGGGGCCCTGGAGATGGGGGCGGCCCCTAGCGCAAAGCCCACCCCATCAGACACGATCAGGAGGCGGCACGGAAGGTTCTGCGAGTTACTTTCTGCAACAATGAAGAACAGACTGCGGTGCTGCGGTAGACATCTCAAAGCAGCGTTTACTTCCTTCTGGTTCTTGGAAGCCAGAGCTGCTTTAGTCCACCTGCAACAGTGATTATGGCAAAGAAAGAAACCTGAGTGAATTGTGCTCGGGTTCGCGTGGCCCCCGCAAAAGTCTCCTTCCCCCGTGACGGGGCTCCGGGTCTCACCGCGAACACTGGGGCGGCCTTCTCCCACTGCTGCGTCCCTATTTCCTCTTCTTCCCTTTCTTTTTCGGAGAGCCTGGCCACGGGAAGCCGCGGAACTCCAAGCAGGCAGCGGCGTTGTGGGCGATGTAGTAGAGGTTCAGCATGGCCGCCGGGCTCATGATGTCCACCTCGACGGCGCCCTTCTTCCCTTTCTTCCCTTTCCCTTTCCCCTTTCCTTTCCCCTTTCCTTTGCCTTTGCCTCCACCACCCTGCCAGGAAAAGCGGAGAAGGAGAGTCAGCGGGAGGCTGGGAAACAAGAACCATCTCAAACTGAAGAGTCTTTAAGTTCTAGAATTAGATCACTACAGCCAGCAAAACACATAATAAATTGTGCATTCAGAACAAGGGGAAATACCGTATTTTTCGCTCTATAAGATGCGCTTTCCCCCTCCTAAAAAGTAAGGGGAAATGTGTGTGCGTCTTATGGAGCGAATGCAGGCTCCATGGGCTTCAGCGAAAGAAACGCGAAGCTAGGAGAGCAAGAGGGATGGGTGCGCACCGATCCCTCTTGCTCTCCTGGCTTCGCTTCGCTGGAGAGGCGCTGCGTAGCTTTCCCTCTCTGCGCAGCGCCCCTTCAGCGAAGCGGGAGGAGAAACGGAAGGGGCTCCGTTTCTCCTGCTGGTTCGCTGAAGGGGCGCTGCGCAGAGAGGGAGAGAATATTTTTTTCTCTTGTTCTCCCTCTCTCAAACTAGGTGTGTTTTATGGTCAGGTGTGTCCTATAGAGCAAAAAATACAGCAAGTCTCTTAATATTTCTTGCAACAGGAACCTGCAGCCTTCTGCAATGGCCTTTGTTCACATCATTAATATACTGAGACAAATGCCTCTTCTTACAATGGTGTGTGTGTGTGCAGGAAGAGTCTGCAGGTTGGAGGAACCAGCTGAAGGTAGCATTGAGTCTTTCTGGGCTACGGAAACAAAACCATACTGGGTTTCTGTTGGGCTCCAGAAACTAAGCTGCCCGCTGTCAGGGGAGGGTTCTCAGAAGGCTCACATCCACCATAAAAGGTTCCCAGGGGCGGGGAAGGGAGGGGAAGGATGTTGTGAGATACGTTCCCCACACCACACCTTTATGGTAATGACTATTGATTTAAATCCTAGAATCGCTGAGTTGGAAGGGATCCTGAGAGTCTTCCAGTTCAACCCCCTGCAATGCAGGAATCTTCTGCTCAACAAGAGGCTCGAACCCACAAGCCTGAGATCAAGAGTCTCAATGCTCTGCCAAAACTTGTTCACCTGCTGTTTGGGGCAATGAGGCTTCAACAACAGCTTGGCCTCGGTCCAGTATACCTGAAGGAGCGTCTCCACCCCCATCGTTCTGCCCGGACACTGAGGTCCAGCGCCGAGGGCCTTCTGGCGGTTCCCTCACTGTGAGAAGTGAGGTTACAGGGAACCAGGCAGAGGGCCTTCTCGGTGGTGGCACCCGCCCTGTGGAACGCCCTCCCACCAGATGTCAAAGAGAAGAACAACTACCAGACTTTTAGAAGACATCTGAAGGCAGCCCTGTTCAGGGAAGCTTTTAATGTTTAATAGACTATTGTATTTTAGTGTTCTGTTGGAAGCCACCCAGAGTGGCTGGGGAAGCCCAGCCAGATGGGCGGGGTATAAATAATAAATTTATTATTATTATTATTATTATTATTAGTTAAGCAAACAAACAATGAAATCAAAGAACAATTAAAGCAACAAGCTGGATAAATTGGAGTTTTAAAGCTGGGGGCGTGATCTCTACCTGAAACCAAACAAATTGAAAAAAACAAAATGACTCCCCATGGAGGGAATTCCAAAGACGAGAAGCCCCCATCTTCAGTGCCCCATCTGACTTACCTCTGGTTGCAGGGGCGGGGGGCGGTTTGGAGGGCAGCCTCAATATTTGGAAGAGTTCAGGTGGGAAGTGACAGCCCTTTAGGAAACTCAGATCCAAAGTTATTTATGGTTCTACAGCAGTGGCCAGGAACCTGTTGCTCTCCTGTATACCTGAAGGAGCGTCTCCACCCCCATCGTTCAGCCCGGACACTGAGATCCAGCGCCGAGGGCCTTCTGGCGGTTCCCTCATTGAGAGAACTGAGGCTACAGGGAACCAGACAGAGGGCCTTCTCGGTAGTGGCACCCACCCTGTGGAACACCCTCCCTTCAGATGTCAAGGAAATAAGCAGTTATCCTATTTTTAAAAGACATCTGAAGGCAGCCCTGTTTAGGGAGGTTTTTAATATATAATGCTGTATTCTTTTTAATATGTGATTGGGAGCCGCCCAGAGTGGCTGGGGAGACTCAGCCAGATGGGCGGGTTATAAATAATAAATTATTATTATTATATTATTATTACTCCTAACTGGAAGCTGCTGAAGTTAGTCTTCAAAGGCAGCCCCATAGGGGAAAGGGATGGAAGGAGAACAGCAACCCATAGCATCAAGTAAGGCCTTCAGGGGTTGCTGGACTCTGATTCCCATCACCTTTTACCATTGGCCACGATGGCTGGGGCTCATTGGAGCTGGGAGTCCCATAACATCTTGAGGGCCATAAATCCCCCGTTAAATGTAATGTTGGATCCCTGGGAAACAAGAAGTCCAGCCTGACAACAGTGGGCTAGAATGCAGCCAAAATGTTTCTTTCTTTCTTTGCAAAATGAAAGGTGTTATACTGTACAGTGCTTTTTTGGGGGGGGGGGGAGTATGCATACAGTCATCCCTCGGGTTACAGCTGCTTCAGGTTGCGTTTTTTTGGGTTAAAAAAGGTAAAGGGACCCCTGACCATTAGGTCCAGTCATGGACGACTCTGGGGTTATGGCGCTCATCTCGCTTTGCTGGCCGAGGGAGCCGGCGTACAGCTGCCAGATCATGTGGCCAGCATGATTAAGCTGCTTCTGGCGAACCAGAGCAGCGCACGGAAACGCCGTTTACCTTCCTGCCGGAGTGGTACCTATTTATCTACTTGCACTGTGATGTGCTTTCGAACTGCTAGGTTGGCAGGAGCAGGGACTGAGCAACGGGACCTCACCCTGTCGCGGGGATTCGAACCGCCGACCTTATGATCGGCAAGCCCTAGGCTCTGTGGTTTAACCCACAGCGCCACCCGTTACGCACCTGCCAAAACCCGGAAGTACCGGAACAGGTTACTTCCGGGTTTCAGCGGTTGCGCATACGCAGAAGCGCCGAATCGCAACCCGCACGTGCGCAGACACGCCTCTGTGGGTTGCAAACGCTGCAGGTTGCAAGCATGCATCCCACACGGATCACGTTCGCAACCCGAGCATCCACTGTACTCCTAAACATTTTGTGAATCTTTTTCCATTTATCATATTCCCCCCCCCCAATTTGAACTATAAAGTGGTGATTTTTCTAGAGTCAAAATGAAAGTACCCCTAAACATTTTTTTTTTAAAGAAAAAAAAGCACTGATGTTATATACGTTATTTTAATGAAATAGAACAATTGAATGCAGGCTACTGTCGCTGTGGGAGAATAATGAAGCACCACCCAGAATGCGTAAAGAGAAAGCCAAAGGGGTCTGGAAAAGAAATAGCTTTTCCTGCGGCCCCTGAAGCAACGAATGGTGCCTCGTTAGCACTGGAATCTGTGAAACTATACATTACCATAGTGATGTCCTTTCACTGGACTGAGCTAGTGACCATTGTGTCTAGTCCCAATGCAAGGCAATTAATTTTTGTTAATACTTCCAAAGGCAATGCCTACAATGTAAAAAGAAAGTATAGTAAAGTAATGCTATAAGATGTTATAAGATAACACTGTTGTGATGACACAGTATCTGACTTTACTGAACAATTTTGAGGATGAGAATCAAGGCATACTGTATAAAAGAAAGGCCTGATTACCTGCATTATGGGCCTTTACCTTGTCATACCATAAATATGATTGCCAACCAAACACATTGTCGAATCCCTCCAAATCTAATAGATCTGTGTCTTCTAATTGCATCCATTCTTTAATCCAGCAAAGTGCAGCAGCTTCAAAATAAATTTTTAAATCTGGCAGGGAAAATCCCCCTCTTTTTTAGAATCCGTCAGTAATTTATATTTAATTCTGGGTTTCTTCCCCTGCCAGATAAATCTGGATAGTGCTTTCTGCCATTCTTTAAAACATTTCACATTATCTATAATTGGGAGGGCTTGAAACAAAAAAAGCATCTTTGGCAGCACATTCATCTTAATCACAGAAATCTGGCCCATTAATGACAGTTTTAGGTTTGACCATATCTCCAAATCTCTTTTAATTTCATTCCATAATTTACCAATTGGGTGGCTTTTAAAGGAGATTAGACAAATCCATTGAGGAGAAGCTGATAGATGGAGCAAGCAGGAAGTATTTCACTGAACAGAGTATGGAAAGTTTCATTTTCTGAAAAATGAGGCTCAAGGAAGGTCAGAAAAGGATAATTTCCTTACTGACCAGTTTCCCTTTGTTCAATATCTTAATAGCACCCTCTCTGGGTATAGGGTAGGTATATAACTCCAGCTGCTGTTAAAAGGTTGGGGCACTTCTCTTCGCCCCCTACTCCCCCCCGCTTCCTTCACTAACAGGCAACGCATTTCCCTAGCCGACACGCGTCCTGCTCCTTAACACGCGAGCCCGCGTTCCCACGTGCCGCCCGGGCTACACGCGTGTCGCGCGGACTCACCAGCCAAGCCAGCTCCTCCTCTCCCGACCCGTCCAAAGCGGAGCTCGCGCGCCCCCGCGCCTGCGTGCGCGGGACCAGACGGAGGAGCCGCCGCCTCGCGCTGCCAGTTTGCCGGGCGGAGCTTGGCCGTTCGGGGGCGGGGCTTGCCGCCTTCTGTTTACCTCGCCGCCCAGCTCGGTTGCCATGGTTCGGAAAAGGGGGAAAAGGAGGAGGGGGAGGGTCGATGAGGTCATTCCTTCGTAACCGGGCAACCTGCGTAACCCAGCGAGACCCGAGCCCGCGCGTGCGCACTCCGGCGGTAGTTTCGGGAGGACGTGTTACGCCTTGGTGAGGAGGGAGGAGAAAAGGCGGGAAAAAGAGGCGCCCGCGCGCGCCCCTCCCCCCTCTGTTCGAATAAGCGCTATGCCTCCAACAGGCGACTGTGAGGGAAAAGGGCGGGAAAATCTCCCCCATTCTCTCTTAAATAGAAGAATCAGATAAATATAGTATAATATTTTAATAATAATTTATTATTTATACCCCGCCCATCTGGCTGGGCTTCCCCGGCCACTCTGGGCGGCTTCCAAAAAAATATTAAAATACTATAATACATCAAACATTAAAAGCTTCCCTGAACAGGGCTGCCTTCAGATGTCTTCTAAAAGCCTGGTAGTTGTTGTTCTCTTTGACATCTGGTGGGAGGGCGTTCCACAGGGCGGGTGCCACCACCGAGAAGGCCCTCTGCCTATTAGATAGATAGATAGATAGATAGCATATGCTATTGTATATTGTCGCCCTGCTTATTTAACTTATATGCAGAATTCATCATGCGAAAGGCTGGGCTGGATGAATCCCAAGCCGGAATTAAGATAATAGAATCATGGAAGAGACCACAAGGGCCATCGAGTCCGACCCCCTGCCAAGCAGGAAACACCATCAGAGCACTCCTGACATATGGTTGTCAAGCCTCTGCTTAAAGACCTCCAAAGAAGGAGACTCCACCACACTCCTTGGCAGCAAATTCCACTGTCAAACAGCTCTTACTGTCAGGAAGTTCTTCCTAATGTTTAGGTGGAATCTTCTTTCTTGGAGTTTGGATCCATTGCTCCGTGTCCGCTTCTCTGGAGCAGCAGAAAACAACCTTTCTCCCTCCTCTATGTGACATCCTTTTATATATTTGAACATGGCTATCATATCACCCCTTAACCTCCTCTTCTCCAGGCTAAACATGCCCAGCTCCCTTAGCCGTTCCTCATAAGGCATCGTTTCCAGGCCTTTGACCATTTTGGTTGCCCTCCTCTGGACACGTTCCAGTTTGTCAGTGTCCTTCTTGAACTGTGGTGCCCAGAACTGGACACAGTACTCCAGGTGAGGTCTGACCAGAGCAGAATACCGTGGCACTATTACTTCCCTTGATCTAGATGCTATACTCCTATTGATGCAGCCCAGAATTGCATTGGCTTTTTTAGCTGCCGCGTCACACTGTTGGCTCATGTCAAGTTTGTGGTCAACCAAGACTCCTAGATCCTTTTCACATGTACTGCTCTCAAGCCAGGTGTCACCCATCTTGTATTTGTGCCGGAAGAAATATCAACAACCTCAGATATGCAGATGACACAACCTTGATGGCAGAAAGCGAGGAGGAATTAAAGAACCTTTTATTGAGGGTGAAAGAGGAGAGCACAAAATATGGTCTGAAGCTCAACATCAAAAAAACGAAAATCATGGCCACTGGTCCCATCATCTCCTGGCAAACAGAAGGGGAAGAAATGGAGGCAGTGAGAGATTTTACTTTCTTGGGCTCCATGATCACTGCAGATGGTGACAGCAGTCACAAAATTAAGAGACGCCTGCTCCTTGGGAGAAAGGCAATGGCAAATCTAGACAGCATCTTAAAAAGCAGAGACATCACCTTGCCAACAAACGTCCGTATAGTTAAAGCTATGGTTTTCCCAGGAGTGATGTATGGAAGTGAGAGCTGGACCATAAAGAAGGCTGATCGCCGAAGAATGGATGCTTTTGAATTATGATGCTGGAGGAGACTCTTGAGAGTCCCATGGACTGCAAAAAGATCCAACCTCTCCATTCTGAAGGAAATCAGCCCTGAGTGCTCACTGGAAGGACAGATCCTGTAGCTGAGGCTCCAATACTTTGGCCACCTCATGAGAAGAGAAGACTCCCTGGAAAGGACACTGATGTTGGGAAAGATGGAGGGCACAAGGAGAAGGGGACGACAGAGGACGAGATGGTTGGACAGTGTTCTCGAAGCCACTAATATGAGTTTGACCAAACTGCGGGAGGCAGTGGAAGACAGGAGTGCCTGGCGTACTCTGGTCCAGGGGGTCACGAAGAGTCGGACACGACTAAACAGCAACAACTATTTGAAATATACTCGGAGTCGAGTGTGGATTTCATGCTCTTTATTCAGCTCATAGTAGAGGAATGGAAGTTCCCCCAAACTGTCTGCTTTATATACATTATTTACACAACAGGCCACACATGATTAGCTAATTCTGGGATTCTTCTGTAAGCCAATCAGGTTGCAGATTCACTTCCACCTGGAGTTGGGTTGGGTGGCTCCTGCGGACCAATTGGACTCCTGCATTCTGGATCCTATTGTTGTAGGACCAATCAAACTGCTGCATCCTGGATCCTATTGTTCTAGGACCAATCAGATGGCTGCATTCCAGATCCTATTGTTCTAGGACCAATCAGACGGCTGCATTCCAGATCCTATTGTTCTAGGACCGATCTGACTGCTGTATTCTGGATCCTATTGTTCTAGGACCAATCAGACTGCTGCAGTCTGGATCCTATTGTTCTAGGACCAATCAGACTGCTGCATCCTGGATCCTATTGTTCCAGGACCAATCAGACTGCTGCATTCTGGATCCTGTTCAACTCAGTACATAACACCATTATATATTGTATAACATATACTGTATATTCAGTTTGTCATTGGATTTTAGCGGTACAAAAGCTGTCTATAAAATACACACACCCGCTCACGCACCCACAGTTTTTATTCATTCCCTTTTTGCGTGAAACATTTCCACACCACCTCTCACTGATTAAGATATAACAGTATATGGCGATGTAATTGTTATGTACTGAAGTTCTCACCCTGGGCCAGCAGGGGGAATACCGTAGATAGTTTTCACTCAGGTCCGCATATGCAAATAAGGAATTGAAAGTGACGTTCAGTGATTGGATAGTTTTAGAAAGTTGTTACTGTTGCTTTGTAGTTGAGCTCTATATAAGCAGGTTGGCTGAACCCTTCAGTTCAGCTCTGTTCTGGCCTGTGAATAAACAAGAGCTGTCTGAAGAATTGCTGTGTTGTCTGATATGTTCACCCACAACTTAACAGTAATCACGCCTCTTTAGGTGTATGTTGAGTGTTAAGTTGTGGATGAACATATCAGACGACACAGCAATTCTTCAAACAGCTCTTGTTTATTCCGAGGCCAGAACAGAACTAAACAGAAGGGCTCAGTCAGCCTGCTTATATAGAGCTCCACTACAACGTTACTGTAGCAACTTTCTAAAACTATCCAATCACTGAACGTCACTTTCGATCCTTCATTTGCATAACTATCTACAGTATCCCCCTGCTGGCCCAGGGTGAGAACTTCAGTACATAACATTGAGGGCCTGCCTTGTGTCGCCTTTTCTCCCCTCAGAAATTACTTTTCCTATTCACTTGGAGGAATCCTTGACGTCTGCGGATATTGGCACACAGTTAAATTTGTATTCACCACACTGTGGCGTGTGGGGATTATTGTAGGTGGGCCCAGGGCAAGTGGACCCTGCAAACAGTTATGGTGGCAAGGATGGGAGAGAAAACATGCGCCATCTACTACTACTACTTGGTGGTCTTAAGATCCCGCAGCTGGGATCTTGAACATACAGCTTATGATCATCAATCTCATTAGGACACCAATTCGGTCTGCTTATATTAATATCAATTTCAAAAACTATATACTGTTTGACTGTAAAAACAACAACAACCCAACCCAAACCCTCCAAACGGTTTAGAGAAAGAATAAAACAATTAAATTATCATGTTTTTTTTCAAAGTTTAAGAACGTTTTCAATTGTGCAGATTTACAGAAGATTGGAAGAAGTATATGAATTATTTGAAGAGCAACTGTAATCAACAAATTACGCTAGAAGTTTTGTAAGGAGAAATATACAAAGTCTTACAAAGTATAAAAAGACAGAGATATTGGTTATGAGTTTGAAATGTAATAGGGAAGATAAGAAATGCATACTGAGAGATTAGACTGGAAAATTTTCAGACAGGATGGATGGAAGTCAAAAATTTGAATATGATGTAAAAGTATGTTTAATTACTGTTGAAAATGATATGTTAAAAAAACTAATAAAAATATATTTAAAAAATCAGTTGTACAGGGTTTTTTTATTGTAAGTGTGAGCTGACTGTTTCTTTGTGTGGGTGTTATTTGCAAATCTTACTTTTCTCAAAAATAAATAAATTAAAAAATAATAATATGGGAATACACACACAATGCAGCTGCACCAGCCCAGCATGACCACGACTGTAACTGAAATTATATTATCTGAAAAAGGTCAACTTTGAGCTGTATGGCTTAAGGAAGCCCCAAAACGCAATCAGAGATGGTACCAGCCTAAGGCTGGAATTTACCTGAGATTAAGCTCTACTGAATTCAATATGGTTTACTTCTGAGGAGGGCAAAAGGTAGGATTGCACTGTAAATTCATTATCTGTGCTTCTTTGACAGGAATGGTGGGGTGAAAAATCCTAATAAAAATAATAATAACGGCACATTCATACTAGCATTTATTGTTGGACTTGCTGCTGGAACTAACTGCACATGTCTAATATCTTGTTAGTCCCTGGAGCATTTAAAACTCGTATTGGAAATTATACAGTGGTTTAAAACGTCCCTCCTGAGTTCATGTGAATGCATCTCTGGTGATCATTTTACAAATCATTAAAATGAACAACGTGAAAGAACACAGACACAAACATCCTTGAAGAGTAGCTTTTATTCTTGGTTACAACTTGTGCTTAAAAACTGGACTGACTTCATATGGCCATTTCCTTGAAAAATGCTTTGTCTCGATGCACACTAGGAAACAAACGTTCTCACTCCACAGCAACAGAGAGAATACATGTATTCTGGGAACTTGGTGTTTACAGTTTTCTCACATTAAACAGGAAGCTTAAAGTTGCAAGGGGATTTAAAGAGTGCGGGTGCTTCACCAAGAGAGATATCTGGCTCCCACTCATACCAATGAACTATGGAACAATCTCTGGCATTCGTACATCTAGCAGGGAGTGAAATATATGTGCTACCCCTTTATATAAAATGTTCGCATGTTTCACAGACGTTGATTGGAGTAATTTGTGGGTGTCCTTTTGTGCGTTTAAGAGGTAGCATGGAAGAACATTGGCCAATGCATATAGGAGTACAGAGAATAAAAATCCTCTTACTTGCATTTTACAGAGAAAAAGGCTTTGCTGTGTTATACATTATAGCTGTTAAAATGTCTTTTTGCACACAAAAAGTACACACAGCTTTGCAGTAAACCTCAGTGTTTCCAGGCTGGGTCTAGGGTTTGATTTTGGCCTCATTTCTGGCACAACAATCTCTCCAATCTCTCACTCACACCCACAGAAGGTCCACTTGGGGGCAGGTTTAGTGATGTACAAAGACATCCTTAAAACGTGAACAAGCAGAACATTTCTCACAACGTGAATAAGTAGAGCTCATGGAAGCAACGTAAGGAAAATTGAACAAATAATTTTTCATTCTAGACGTGGATGGAGAAACTTGCTTAATTTGCAATTGGATCCCCCCAAACTGGTTCTGTATGCACTGTTTTCTATTAAAAGAATCGCTCCCATTCATAGTTTTCATGCCTAGATGCTCTTTGGAATATAGCTGGGTGCCAGACTGACACTTACAGCTTGCTTTTTATGAACCGTGGAGTTTGCAGTTTCTAGGGAAGCAAGCTGCATGGAGTGCTGCAAGTTTTTTTAAAAGGTACACATTTGCTGAGATATTTAGAAACATGAATTGTGCATGGTAGTGACTCAAGTCTTGGGACAACCTGGCACACACAACAACCATCGCATGAAAGCAAGCAGGGAAGGAAAGCTCATCCACGTCAGATATTTAAATATATAATATTCAAGATAGATCAGTGTAAATGGGTCAGAACCAGGACTTCTGTTGCTACTTGCAGGCCCATGTACAGTAGATTGAAGCAGTCAGGGAGAAAAGGGAAGATTCTTGCAAAGTTGAGGGCATTTTTAAGGTGTTTAACATTTCAACTCGCCCTAAAAAGTTTTCTGCCAGACACAAGTACCCCCAGACACAGAAGGATCAGCCCTTTCTCCCAGGACACAGCACCTATTATCTGGAGAGACCAAGATGGTATTTGGTTCAGGTGAAGCTTCCCAGTGCGATCACGGATAGCGTAACAGTTCTTCCCAGCGGATGGGCTGTGAGAACACTTCTCTCTCCAGCCATAGTTCGTAAGAGTAATGGAAATCTTCAGGAAGGTCCAGGGGCTGGCCCAACACACTCTGCAAGCAGTTGTCCACTGGAGCAAATTCAGAGTCCTGGGATTTATCATACCTCCGGCTGTTAAAGGCTTCAATATTGGCTCGTAAAGTGCATTCTTCGGCTTGGAAGTCCCAGGGCCGAGCATCGATATCTACGTGCCAACAAGACAAGAGAGAGCCAAGATGAAAACTGGAAGGTGCTCTTTCTGGTAAAACAGAACAACCCTTTTGGGGTTGGGTCTGAGCCCACAGCTCTTTCAGCGTCGAGACTCATAGTGTCAATAATGGTCTTTGGAGTGACATCCTTGGATTCCTAGTGGCCCCAAGAATGAGGCATTTCATCATTACTGGAGAGAATACCATATTTTTCGCTCCATAAGACGCACCTGACCATAAGACACACCTAGTTTTTAAGAGGAAAACAAGAAAAAAAAATTCTGAACAAAACAGTGGATGTATGATTTTTGTGGTTCATGCTGTGGCCACAGACATGATATGTGATTTGACGGTGAGTTTGGGGTAGCCCAGTGCAAAAATCCCGAGGTTCCATGTGGATCCGTGTTTTGTAACCACATTTTTGCGTCACTGCGGCCCCACGAAACAGTAGATGCATGATTTTTTTTGGTGCAGGCTGTAGCCATGGACATGCTATGTGATCTGATGGTGAATTTGGGGTGACCCAATGCAAAAATCCTGAGGATCCATGTGCTTTTACCTCCCCCCTCCCAGGTAGCCTCCTTTATCGCTAGAGTCCCTTATCTCCCTCCCATCACTTGCCGATCAGCTGCTCAGCAGCTTTGTTTCAACACCCCATCCCCTCTTTCTAAAAATAAAAAAGCACGATCTGCTTTTCGCCCCTGGGGCAATTCGGCTCCAGGGACCACGCATTTGCTCCATAAGATGCACAGACAATTCCCCTTACTTTTTAGGAGGAAAAAGGTGTGTCTTATGGAGCGAAAAATACGGTGTATGCATTTCATGCCAATGGTCCCAGTCCCAATCCCTAGATTCTCCAGCTAAGACATCTCAGGTAGTTGGTACTGAGAACGCTCTCTGATCTCTAAAGTCCTGGAGACCACTGCCAGTCAGAGGCTAAATGGAACAGCAAACTAACTCTGTATATGGCAGCTTAAGGGGGTCACAATGGAAAGTACCCCAAATGGGACACTGCATAGGCAAAGGGAACACCGCGTCTTAAAATCTGCAGTTAAGGAGCCCAGCTAAGTCAATACACCTGAACGTTGCTAAACCACATTGACCTGATGGGGTTTATGACACAATAACACCTGGAGGGACAGCGTGGGTGGTGCCCTGTGCAAGCAAAAGAGACAGATCAAATGTTCAGTGGGTGATAGAGAGATGGGGAATGCCCGCAGAACGCTCAGCCAAGACCAGCATCACCCTTCCAGGCAAGGAAGGCATCTGCAACACCCACCGTTGCCGTAAGCCCAATCGTCGTTCATGCGATGGCGCACTTTCTGGTAGATGGCGGACATTGTCTTCATGTTGCTCTTCCTCCACTGGCGCCCGAGATACTTGGTCTGGATCTTCAGCAGCTTCAGGACGTAGAGCTGCATCATGGCTTGCTTGACTTTCAGAGCCCGTTTCAGGATAGGTGCAGACTTGAAGACCACCAACATCTACCGATATACCAAACAGGAAGCAACAGAACAAGATATATTTCTTTTAGGAGCACAGTCTTAATGATTGCAGGAACAGGCAAACAATACATTTAAGGCTTTCAATATGAGTGGAAAAGGGATGCGGGTGGCACTGTGGGTTAAACCACAGAGCTTAGGACTTGCCGATCAGAAGGTCGGCGGTTTGAATCCCCACGACGGGGTGAGCTCCCGTTGCTCGGTCCCTGCTCCTGCCAACCTAGCAGTTCCAAAGCACACCAGTGCAAGTAGATAAATAGGTACCGCTCTGGCGGGAAGGTAAACGGTGTTTCTGTGCGCTGCTCTGGTTCGCCAGAAGCGGCTTAGTCAAGCTGGCCACATGACCCGGAAGCTGTACGCCGGCTCCCTCGGCCAATAAAGCGAGATGAGCGCCGCAACCCCAGAGTCAGCCACGACTGGACCAAATGGTCAGGGGTCCCCTTTACCTTTACAAGTGGAAAAAGCAACCCAGCAAGATATGGTAGAACATCTGCTTTGCAAGCTGAAGATGCCAGCCCTGGTTTCTCCAGGTGGCACTGGGGATGCTGGAAATCCTGGAGAGCCTCTACCAGTTAGCACAGACCAGGAGCAGGAACAGGAAACCTCCATCCCGGTATCTTGACCTAGCTGGGGAGGCCAAGTTAATCTCTGCAGCTATGTTACCCAAACCATGCCCACCTATGCACCAGCTGACATCACTCCTCATGAGCCCAAGGGCATGATTGCATCCTGCACTGGCTACGTGCCCTGTTCCCAGTAGGGAACAGGACCCCACAGCAAAGGCAGCAGGAGTTGATCTCCATTCATCAGCTGATGAGCAGGGATTAAATAAGAGGGAATCAGGAAAAGTGCGCTAAGTGGGAGAGGGAAACAGCAGATCTTCAGGACCCTATTCCTATTTCCTGTTGTCTGAACAACTCATTTATCACTCACAGCTCTGACTTCACTCATTGGCCAGGCTGGTTCATTTCACAGGAATTGCTTAGAAGGGTACCTGCACATTTTACTTCACAACCTGTTTCCTGGGAGGGCTAGAGACCTTTTTTAAAAAGCGAAAGCTCAGAGTCTGGGGACCCTGGCTAGTGACACCAATGAAGGCCTGTGTTGGCAATCCCCTGGTTCAGATCAACAGAAGAATGTCCTATTTTGTTAAGCTTGCAAATCTTTAGTTTCCAGAACAGTACAGGTTCATTAATAGGACGCGGGTGGCACTGTGGGTTAAACCACAGAGCCTAGGACTTGCCGATCAGAAGGTCGGCGGTTTGAATCCCTGCGAAGGGGTGAGCTCCTGTTGTTCGGTCCCTGCTCCTGCCAACCTAGCAGTTCGAAAGCACAAAGTGCAAGTAGATAAATAGGTACCGCTCCGGCGGGAAGGTAAACAGTGTTTCCGTGCACTGCTCTGGTTCGCCAGAAGTGGCTTAGTCATGCTGGCCACATGACGCCAAGAAAGCGAGATGAGCGCCACAACCCCAGAGTCGGCCACGACTGGACCTAATGGTCAGGGGTCCCTTTACCTTTACCTTTACAGGTTCATTAAAATACACACACACACACACACACACACACACACACACTACATTTAAAGCCCAGGAAATGAATCTCTAAAATTCAAAAAAACCAGAAGCATTTTTACTTGGTATTATAGGTGAGGATATTAAGAGACAAGATGTTAAATTGTTCTTATATGCAACAAAAGCAGCAAGAGTATTGTTAGCCCAGAAATGGAAGCAAGAAGAAATTCCGACAAAAGAAGAATGGCAGACAAAATTAACGGACTACGCAGAATTAGATAAAATGACAGGAAGGATTCGAAACCTGCGGGAACAGAGATTCACAGAAGATTGGAAGAAATATACCAAACTATTTGAAGAGCAACTGTAATCAACAAATTACGCTAGTAGGACTACAAGAAGTTTTGTAAGGAGAAATATATGAAACATTGCAAAGTAGAGACAGAATAGAGAGATTAGTTGTGAGATTTAAATGTAATAGTGAAAGTAAGCAATGTATATTAAGTGAATTGATTGGAAAATTTTCAGATGTGATTGATGGAAGTAAAAAAAACCTATAAGATGTAAAAGTATGTTTAATTACTGTTGAAAATGATATGTTAAAAAAACTAATAAAATTTATATATATAAAAAGGAAATCTCTAAAATTAGGGGGGAAAGCCATCTGAAAAATGTGTTTCTGTTGTTGGCATCTGTCTGCCTCGAGAGACAAATGAAGAGTGCACCTCTGGAGGTGAAGTCAAACTGTTGGGAAGTTATGGCGTCTGCTGTGGCTGTAGAGACCGATACAGGAGAGCCATCTGAAACATGGGTTTCTAAAACCCACATGAAATTTGGAAAGTTGAAGCCATCTGCATTGCTGGGGGTGGCGTCACACAATTTGCCAGCTCACGCTCTGTTCTCTAGATACGCCAGAGTAGATGAATCATTCTTTCATTACATATTTGGTCTCACGACACACACTGCGGGAGCACATCGGCTCAGTGTGTAACATCTACATAGGCTAGTTCAGCCAGCTGGCATCTCACCATTGTCCTGGAATGCTTCCATTTGGTCAGTTTGTTGAGGATCCTCAGAAGGTTGATGCAGGAGAAGAGATTCCTCCAACAGAACTGGTTGTTGTCCCCCACTTCCTGCAATCGAGGAAGAAGGAAGCCGTCATAACATGAATAGGCTAGTAAGGACTGATAAAGCTTTAAACAGCCTGGGCCCGGCACAGCTACGATACGATACAATACGATACGATATCTTTATTGTCACTGTCCCATACAGAACGATGAAATTGAAAAATCTACATAAGACATTCAAAAACCCATAAAAACTCTGAAACCCCATTTTAAAATACAATATACTATAAAAGGTAAAGGGACCCCTGACCATTAGGTCCAGTTGTGACCGACTCGGGGGTTGCGGCGCTCATCTCGCTTTACTGGCCGAGGGAGCCGGCGTACAGCTTCCGGATCATGTGGTGCTGTGGGTTAAACCACAGAGTCTAGGACTTGCCGATCAGAAGGTCGGCAGTTCGAATCCCCGCAACGGGGTGAGCTCCCGTTGCTCGGTCTCTGCTCCTGCCCACCTAGCAGTTCAAAAGCACGTCAAAGTGCAAGTAGATAAATAGGTACCGCTCCAGCAGGAAGGTAAACTGCGTTTCTGTGCGCTGCTCTGGTTTGCCAGAAGCGGCTTAGTCATGCTGGCCACATGACCCAGAAGCTGTACACCGGCTCCCTCGGCCAGTAAAGCGAGATGAGCGCTGCAACCCCAGAGTCGGTCACGACTGGACCTAACGGTCAGGGGTCCCTTTACCTTTTACTTGGCCCCGAGAAAACCTGCCGCATAGCAAAGGAATCATTAACCACCGTCAGTTCACTTAGTAAACCACTAGAGGCCACTGTTGCTTCAGAGTACAGCACTTTGATGGCAGTAGGGAAGAGTACCTCTCAAATTAGAGCAATCTATACCCCAGCAACAAACCCTCTTAAAATAGGCAGCCCATTCATTTCGGTGCGCAGGAGAAATCCTCTGCTCATGGAGCCCTTTTAAATTGCCAGTCACAGCTCAGTTTGCACTTTAGCAAGTATAGATTCCGGGGGGTGGAGACACACAAACAAGTCTAATTTTTTTCAAGAGGTAGAGGCATAAATCATCTTGCTTGCTTACTACAGTAAGACTGCAACTGACACAGGGGTTAGGCTCTGGGGATCGCACCCAAAATCACGTATAGTCAAAACCCATTTGGGAACAGCGGCAGGAGGGATTGCCAAAGTCGTTTTTCCCAGAACGCCACACCCTTTCCTCCCCCCATTCTTCTTTTTTTTAAGGCGTGTTCCGTGCCTGAAATCCTGGAGAGTCAGTATTGGTAATATGGCAGTCTGATTAAGATTTCTGGGAAACTTGAAATCTTGCACACTATTTTATGACAGTTTGGTAGGTTTAATATGGGCTTTGGAATCAGGAGGATGAAATTGATGGACTATGCAGAACTAGATAAACTAATGGGAAGAATTCGAAACTGGCAGGACCAGAGATTCACGGAAGATTGGCATAAATTTACAGACTATATGAAAAGTAATTGTGATGATCAGATTACGTTGGTAGGTTTGCAGGAAGTTTTGTAAGGGGAATAATTTGTATGATTGCATTATTGAAAGAAAAGGATAATATTAGTCATGATAATTAAAGGCAATATGAATTTAAGAAATGCAGAAGAAATTATAAAAATGGGAGATCTGCAGAGGCGCTGATAGAAGTCCAAAAAGATTGTATAAGAGGTGAAATTTTGTGGAATGTTTGTTAAAGAATATGTTTTAAAATGAATAAAAATTATTTAAAAATAAATAAATATGGGCTTTGGAATCGACCAGCAAGTGCGTTATTAATCCCATTTTACAGAGAGCAAATGGAGGCCCCTGACACTGTATCTTGCCTAGCCCACAGGCAATGTGGATGTGAAGAGTAATCATCGTTCTCCTTACCAAGCTTTCAGTGTTGAGTTCTGGTAACTCATGGACCGTGCAGGAGGGATAATCCAGGACAGAGATGCTTCCGGGGAAATCAAAGGAGAGACACACACATGCATCAGTTCACTGCCATTACAGACGGGTGTCAACGCATCAGGTTTAAAATTGCCTTTGTGTTCCCAGAAGGGACGGGAGATTAACTTTCATGCAGGCACTACCTGTTTTTGGCAGTGATGTAGGACATGATATTCTGGTTGAAGAACTTCAGGATCAATGGGATGCAGTTGGCAAACACCAGGTGCTGAGAGACATACTCAAACTGGAGAGAGAAGGGAGTCCAGAACATGAAACAGGAAAGAGCGTTAACTAGCACACACACAAACACCACGGCTACTTCCAATATTTGCTTCTGGGCATGTCTCTTCAGACAGTCAAAGGTTTCACATGGGACCACTTGATGGCATAGCTGTCAACTTACAGATTTGAAAATAAGGGGCCAGCAGCCAAGGAAATAAGGGATCAGCAGCCAAAATTAGGGATTTTCCAAGCACAGGTATGTTCGACTTCTGAGCCCCTCCGAGCCAAAGGCAGAAAGCCCAGCCAGCAGCCAAAGGAAGCCTCAAGCGGTGGTTCCCACAGCGCAGCAACCCGGCAAAGGGGATGCAGCAAGGAAAACCACTGTCACCTCTCCGCTGGGAAGCGCTGAGCAAAGGCGAGTCCCCAGGCAACGCGGCCGATTTGATCGGCACAAGGCATGCAAGCTCCACCCCCCAGTCGTTCTTAGACTCCTTATTGGGTGAGCAACGCAGCCAAGCAACACAGTTGGAGCCTCCCTCCTCCCTGGCCGGCAGGGAGGGAGGGAGAGGAGCTGCTTCCTTTGAAACCCGGGAAATTTAAGGGACATCATCAATAAGGGACAGCAGCGGGACACGGCGCTGGGCTAAGGGACTTTCCCGCCCAATAAGGGACGGTTGACAGCTATGCTTGATGGGCTCCAGCTTCCAATTTCTCTCCTTCTCCACATTTCAGGCTTAGCACAGTCCTCTTGGCAGCTGCAACACGTCTTTAAAGCTCTTTTTGGTCTGATAGTCTAACCCTTTTATGGAAGTAAATTGCCTTCCTAAACTACATCCCAAGGACTGACTGCTGGCCATTGCTGCTAGCTCCTAAAAGCTCACCTGGTAGCCCCAAAAGCTGATATTACAACACCGGAAATACCATCCCACTCAGCCTTTGTTCTGTACACCACTGGAGAGTGGTTATACATAATCCTGCTTTCAATACTATTTATGGCTGCGGACATGGGATGTGTGTGTCATACTGCATTGTTTCCACTCGGTTCATGTCCCATAGCTTCCCCCTGAAATCATGTAACTTCTTCTGTTCCCCATTCATCTTGCAGCTCTTTATACCACAGATGTGACTGTTGGGGGGTGTTCCTGCTTTTGTTGTGCAATAGCACAAGAATGCCCCTCCAGACAGCAATAATGCGATAACATTGGGTGTGGGAGGTCAAGTACCATATATTTTGCTCTATGACTCACTTTTTCCCACCTAAAAAGTAAGGGGAAATGTGTGTCCATCTTATGGAGCGAATGCAGGCTGCGCAGCTATCCCAGAAGCCAGAACAGCAAGAGGGATTGCTGCTTTCACTGCGAAGCGATCCCTCTTGTTGTTCTGGCTTCTGAGATTCCGAATATTTTTTTTCTTGTTTTCCTCCTCCAAAAACTAGGAGCGTCTTATGGTCTGGTGCGTCTTATGGAGCAAAAAATACGGTATATATCCACCTCTACTGCAGTATTATTGCATCAATGACAGGTTGCGGAATGCACCTGCAAAACGAAACACCCGTCTGAAGAACCGCTCTTAAGAGAACCACAGATAACAGAGAACCAATCCAAGAAACGTGGGAGGGAAAGGGACAAAAGTCTGCCTTATTACTGCTCCGAAGACGCACCTGATAGATGTGGTTCAGCTTGAAATGTTTCAGGAGCAGCAGAAGCAAGGCCGAGATGCTCTTCACAATGATCTCTTTGTGCCTGTTCACGTCGATCCCCAGTTTCATGCTCTGAAGGACTGTGATGCTAACCCAGAAAGGGGTGGGGGAAAGGAGGAAGAACTTAAAAAGCAGCTCAGCGTCGACCCAGTTCAAAATCCAGGCAAAAAAACAACACCACAGGGAGGGTGTGAAGCAGCTCCAGCAAAAGCTGAGGGCTGGGGAAAGTTTCAAAGACCAATCAGAGATAATAATAATAATAAATTTTATTTATACCCCACCCTCCCCAGCCAAGACTGGGCTCAGGGCAGCTAACACCAGATATAAAACAATTAAGATACAACTTAAAAACAATATTACAGTGGTACCTCAGGTTAAGTACTTAATTCGTTCCGGAGGTCCGTTCTTAACCTGAAACTGTTCTTAACCCGAAGCACCCCTTTTGCTAATGGGGCCTCCCGCTGCCGCCGCGCCACTGGAGCACAATTTCTGTTCTCATCCTGAAGCAAAGTTTTTAACCTGAGGTAATATTTCTGGGTTAGCGGAGTCTGTAACCTGAAGCGTATGTAACCTGAGGTACCACTGTAAAATACAACATTAAAAAGCAGCCTCATTTCAATAGGAACTCAAATCAAACCTAGACGGCTGATTTGGCCCCTGAGCCTGAGGTCCCCCATCTCTGACACACCAGAAGTCAGAGAATGAGAAAAACGATGAAAAAGATGAATAATCAAGCGGAGGACCAGGTACTTCTTTTCTTTGATGGGATTCCTACTTCAGGCTAGCAGTTCACCGCCAACGCTTCCTGCTAAGACGTCTGACATTCTTATTTAAAAGCAAATGGTTGCATTTCACCATCTTTCTTTGTAACAACAATTAAGGAGGCCGTGGGGTTGTGAGGAAGCAAGGGCACCCAAGTGAGGCTGATTTGTGGAAGGAAAAAAAGGTCATCCACCAAAACCCCACGGAAAGGAAGGTTAGAGCAATTGGCAAACCTCAGCCATGAGAATTCCCCTCCATTTTGCTCATTTTAAATGTAATTTATTTTCTCATTAACTGATAGAGAATTGTGAACTGCCCTGAGACCTGTGGGTATAAGGTGGTACACAGATTTTAAGAGTACTAAAGGTAAAGGGACCCCTGAAAATTAGGTCCAGTCGTGGCCGACTCTGGGGTTGCGGCACTCATCTCGCTTTACTGGCCGAGGGAGCCGGCGTACAGCTTCCAGGTAATGTGGCCAGCATGACTAAGTCACTTCTGGCGAACCAGAGCAGCGCACAAAATGTCGTTTACCTTCCCGCCGGAGTGGTATCTATTTATCTACTTGCACTTTGACGTGCTTTCGAACTGCTAGGTTGGCAGGAGAAGGGACCGAGCAACGGGAGCTCACCCCGTCGCGGGGATTCGAACTGCCGACCTTCTGATCGGCAAGTCCTAGGCTCGGTGGTTTAACCCACAGCGCCACCCGCGTCCCTTTAAGAGTTCTAGCAGAGCCTAAATGCAATCAGAAGGCCCACTGCAGCCATATTCTAACATGCCAACCACTGCTACAGCTTCTATTGCTGTCTGCAAATCCTAATGAATTTGGTATTATTGCTGCTCTGTAGGGGGCATATATATTACCGTATTTTTCACTCTATAAGACGCACCAGACCACAAGACGCATCTTGTTTTTGGAGGAGGAAAACAAGAAAAAAAATATTCTGAATCTCAGAAGCCAGAACAGCAAGAGGGATCGCTGCGCAGTGAAAGGAGCAATCCCTCTTGCTGTTCTGGCTTCTGGGATAGCTGCGCAGCCTGCATTCGCGCCATAAGACGCACACACATTTCCCCTTACTTTTTAGGAGGGAAAAAGTGAGTCTTATCAAGCAAAAAATACGGTAAACCCTGCCACAGCCTTCTGAGGATTCAGCACCGCAACGAAGGAACGTGAGGAAAAAGACACTCACGTATACATCCAAAAAGACCATGTCTCGAATGGGTAAGCCTGACTCCCAAGAGTAAGGTGTGGGAGACCACAATTTTTAGGAGTGAAGGTGCAAAGTTGATCTGCAACAAGTGTGCAACATCCATCACACAGAAACCTGACGGACCTTCGCCCATTGCCCAGGTCAAGCTCGCTGAGAGATTACACAGATGTCACCCACCAGGTGATTTATCAGTCAAGCACTTACGGCATCTCCTCAGGTAACACGTCGGCCAGGATGTTGATGGAGTCCGTCTTGGCTTTGGAAGTTGGCGCTGCAGCTAACAGGATCTTCAGCAAAGCTATCTGTAGCAGGGGGGAACACCCGCCCCAGACCCCAAATCAGGCATTGTGACATTAACGTATGAGAGTGCTGGAGGTGAATTAGTTAAACAAGTTACCCAATCAGAATCCAGGGGGTGGAGTCAGAGGGACTATAAAACCAGCTCTGGGAAGAGTTCGCTGGGAGTTGGGTGGTTGGTTGGAGTGGGACCTCAGTGTCTGGGCAGAATGATGGGGGTGGAGACGCTCCTTCAGATATACTGGACTGAGGCCGTTTAGGGCTTTAAGGCACCAACAATTTGAATTGTGCTCAGAAACATACTGGGAGCCAATGTAGGTCTTTCAAGACCGGTGTTATATGGTCTTGGCAGCCGCTCCCAGTGACCAGTCTGGCTGCCACGTTCTGGATTAGTTGTAGTTTCCGGGTCACCTTCAAAGGTAGCCCCACATAGAACGCAGACAGATGATACCCACCATGTACTGTGGCAAGTTGTACAGCATCACCCGGTAGAGTATTTCGCAGGGGGTCTCCTGCACGTCCTCTTCCCCCTGAAGCACGGCAGGACAGATACAGGAGGGAGAGATGGGAAGGGAAGGCTGTGAAGCGCATCAGTCACACCATTTTCCAAACCAAGCAGGAAACAAAAGGAGGTACAGGGCGGGAAAGGGGGCAGCTCCACTTGCAGCCCAGTACTCCTACTTTTCTCAAGATGCTCTAGCACTTTCCTGCAGATCCCTACCCCCCATGTGGAATTTGCAAACTCAAATTCTGGGCACATCACCCAAGAACTGTGATCTCCACACTTCCAGCCCCAAGAAAAGGAGTCCCATAAGCATAAGGATTTCCACTTTCACAACAGCACTCCCTCCCCGTGCAAGCCCCCTAAATCTGTTCTAAGGGGTTCCCCGAACCCACCAGAGCAGAGTTAGGGAAGGCGCATGGCACACAGAGTGGGGAGGACGGGAGGAAGTCCCATTGCACAAGCAGAAATCCTGGCACTAATGGAACGTGTTAGCTGGATACAGCCCAGGGTTATCCAACGGGGGAAATCCATTCACCGACTCTCTCTAAAGATCCCCTCTCTTGCTAAGACAGCTCTACACTAACCCAAAAGTGAGAACCTCTAAGTTCCTGGACAGCTCAGTTGCCACAGCATCAGACCTTCAGTCTGACAGTCCAGGACTTAAATCCCTGCTGGGACGTACAAGGAAAGAACAGTTTAGGGGCAGAGGTTGCAGGCAGTTAAACAATCCAATGAAACAATCTGTTGAAGATGGGCCAGGAGTGACCATCCTCCGCTTTGAGAGCACAGAGAGATGCTGCCAGTCAGAGTGGAGCAGACTAGGCAGACCAGTCTCTCTAGAACAGTTTCACATACTTGCATTTCTGCTGAGGGAGTGTCCCTTTTAAAATTATTATTATTATTATTATTATTATTATTATTGTTATTATTATTATTATTAATACCCCACCCATCTGGCTGGCTTTCCCCAGCCACTCTGGGCGGCTTCCAACAAAATATTAAAATACAATAGCCTATGAAACATTCAAAGCTTCCCTAAACAGGGCTGCCTTCAGATGTCTTCTAAAAGTCTGGTAGCTGTTTTTCTCTTTGACATCTGGTGGGAGGGCGTTCCACAAGGCGGGTGCCACCACCGAGAAGGCCCTCTGCCTGGTTCCCTGTAACCTCACTTCTCACAGGGAGGGAACCGCCAGAAGGCCCTCGGCGCTGGACCTCAGTGTCTGGGTAGAACGATGATGGTGGAGACGCTCCTTCAGGTATACTGGGCTGAGGCCGTTTAGGGCTTTAAAGATCAGCACCAACACTTTGAATTGTGCTCGGAAACGTACTGGGAGCCAATGTAGGTCTTTCAAGACCAGTGTTATGTGGTCTCGGTGGCCGCTCCCAGTCACCAGTCTAGCTGGATTAGTTGTAGTTTCTGGGACCCGTTCAAAGGTCGCCCCACATAGAGCGCATTGCAGTAGTCCAAGCGAGCGATAACCAGAGCATGCAACACTCTGACGAGACAGTCTGTGGGCAGGTAGGGTCTCATCCTGCGTACCAGATGGAGCTGATAAACAGCTGCCCTGGACACAGAATTGACCTGTGCCTCCATGGACAGCTGTGAGTCCAATAAATGTCCCATACATCCTTCTAGATCTGGGAACTTTCCTCTTGTACTTTTTCACATCAATTAGAACGAGATTTAGGAGCAGGTTGATGCTGCTGTTCTGAAAAAGTGGGGTGCAGCCCAAGAGACGGACTCAGAAGGAAGCTTACCAAAGACATGGGACACTTCTCCAGCTCCTCTTCATTCTTGATCTGCACTTCGGAGATCGAGACATATTTATGCTGAGGGACAAGATGCAAACGGGAGGCTTCGGTCAAAAGATCACGGCAACTTGAGCGGCAAACCAATGGGAAGCCCCAACGTGATTATCAGACACCCCCAGAGTGGAGGCATCCTCTGGTTCCTTTCTCATTGCACCAGCATGGCAGGTGGTCAGAGGAAGAACTACTGTAGAGGCATCTCAGACCAGCTAGCAGGAACTTCTAGGCAAAGTCTTCAAAGACCAGGAGCTATGGGAAGGACAGGAAGGCATAATCCCTTGGCTCCAATGGCTTTGCTGAGAGTCTCTCTGTAAACTGGCCCAAGATATCTTCATTCACGGTGGCAGCAATGACTGAGGGACTAGTGTACAACTGACAAGTCCCTGTTAGGATTTCATGCCCCCCAGTGCTGATTTTATGCTTGGTATATTTCACACGCCTGTCTGAATGGAGCCTGAGAAAGGACGACTCTCTTATTTATCTCTCTTCCGGTGTGAGAGTCTGTGAAGCTGTACCGTATTTTTCGCTCCATAAGACGCACTTTTTTCCTCCTAAAAAGTAAGGGGAAATGCCTGTGCGTCTTATGGAGCGAATGTGTGGTCAATTGCTGGCTCCCTTTCCGGCCCCTTGCCCAGGTCTCCATTGCTGAATGTTCTGCAGACGGAGGCTGTTTGTTTCCCCAGCGACATGGGACTGGCTGATTTGATTATCTGTCTGGAAACTGTAGAAACGGCTCCCTTTCCTTTCCTAAAGAAGCCGCACAACTTTGAGCTGATCCTCGAAAAAATGGGACTTTCCCCCTTTGCAAAAGAAGCTGCACAGCTTTGAGCTAAGCCTCAAGAAAATGGGGCTTTCCTCCTCTAAAAACTAGGTGCATCTTATGGAGCAAAAAATACGGCACTTTCGCTTTTGCGCTGTTCTGTTTGTTCTCAGAGCTGGGGAGAACAGATGCCATAATGCTGTTGTCTGTAAATATTCTGTAAATAAATAGTAGTTTAGAACTACGACGCCTCTTTCTTTTGCTGTGTCAAGAGAGAAGGCTAGTGTGCATAAATCAAGTTGGTTTATGTCGCTGGAGCGCCCTGATGCCTTTTCCAGAGCTATGCTCACTGGAGGACGCTCAGAGGTCTGGGGTGGGGGCTGCAGATAGCCCAAGAGTCCCCACCCCACAAAACCCACCATCAGAAAGAGAGGCGCCATCATGTAAGCGCCTAAGTTAGAATTTACCTGTTTTAAGGTCTTTTAAGGTGGAGGGAGACCTTTACCACATGTGGTGGACCTGTGGTAAAGTGAAGGGCTTCTGGGAATTAATTTACAATGAACTCAAAAAAATCTTTAAATATACTTTTCTTAAAAAGCCCGAAGTCTTTCTACTGGGATTGACAGGAAAGGAAATTTAAAATAAAACAAAAGCCTCTTTCTATATGCCACGACGGCAGCAAGAACTATGTTGGCCCAGAACTGGAAAACGGATGTAATACCTACTATTATGGAATGGCAGGTTAAAATGATGAATTATGCAGAGCTGGCCAGAATATCAGGAAAATTAAGAGACCAGGATGAACAGAAGTTTCAAGAAAGTTAGAGTAAATACTTGATGTATATAAGAGACAACTGTAAAACTTTAAAGACACTGGTAGGGTTAAAATAACTCTAACAGCGTATGGTAGATGAAGTAAATCATACAAAATGCGCGATGTTAGAATTTATATGATACTTACCGAAGGAATAGAGGGAAGTCCAAAGCTCGGCAGAGCTTAGATAAATATGTGATTTATTTGTATAAGGTATGTATGTATGTATGTATGTTCAATGGAAAATCAATAAAAAATTAATAAAAAAAGAATTTACCTGTTTTAGGGTCTTCACACTTTCATGAATGGGGCGTGGTAACCCCACTAAGGTATCTGTGTCCCTGAAAGAAGGAGGGGGGGGAGATAGGGGGCAGGAATGAGAGGCTTAGTGTCAAACCATCATCTAATTATTCATAGTGCAGTTGATCTCTCTATCAAATAACAATTTTTCCACCTTGCATCACTTTCTTTTTTTAAGCTGTGGACCATGCAACAACAAACATGCAAGCCATCGTTTGTTTCTGTACCTGTCAGCCATTTGCATTGTTAAAATACAAATATACACAGACTCAGAAAGCCTACTAACTCACTGACAGATTCGCCTAATTTGACACGGTTTTCTGCAATTGCCTTTAAACTCAAATGAACAGGGATTGCAATAGATTCTCTCCTCTTACTGGATGAGTTACATATTTTCTCTCTCATCAAGCAGAGGCTGTTAGATCATGAATTTCAAAAACATTATCCTATTCAGCCCTCTGTATGCGCATCTGCTTACTGACGTTTGCGGCCTCGTCAGGGAATGATGCCCACCTATTTTTATAATTTAGATACCCCTTTGTATCGTAGGTTTTTTTTAATTAGCCCGTTTAAATGAATTCCCCTTATTTGTAATGTCTGGAAGGTTCCAAAAAAATACCTTCCAGAATAGACTTTGCTCTCATGGTATGATAATAATAATAATAATAATAATAATAATAATAATAATTGTTGTTGTTGTTATTATCTATACCCCACCCATCTGGCTGGGCTTCCCCAGCCACTCTGGGCGGCTTCCAACAAAATATTAAAATACAGTGGTACCTCGGGTTAAGTACTTAATTCGTTCCGGAGGTCCGTTCTTAACCTGAAACTGTTCCTAACCTGAAGCACCACTTTAGCTAATGGGGCCTCCCGCTGCTGCTGCGCGATTTCTGTTCTCATCCTGAAGCAAAGTTCTTAACCCGAGGTACTATTTCTGGGTTAGCGGAGTTTGTAACCTGAAGCGTCTGTAACCTGAAGCGCCTGTAACCCGAGGTACCATTGTACAGTAATGCATCAAACATTAAAAACTTCTCTAAACAGGGCTGCCTTCAGATGAATACACCAGATACAATATACCATATACCATATACCATATACAGTAATAGCTCTGGATACGAACGGTCCTTCTTGCGAACGCTTCGGGTTACGAGGTCCGCTAACCGGAAGTAGCTGCTTCCGGTAGCAAACTTTGCCCTGGGATGCGAGCAAAAGTCGCACTCCGGAGTAGGAGGCGCCATTAACGAAAGTGTGCCTCAGGATAAGAACGGCTTCCGGTTACGAACGGACCTCCGGAACGAATTAAGTTCATAACTGGAGGTACCACTGTAATTTTGAACCCGGACCCTGCAGTCATCACCACAGGCCCTTCTTTGTGTGCCTCCTCCTTGAGGTCCATAGGGCGGCAACGCAAGAACAGGCCTTTTCTGAAGTGTCTGCACGCACGACATGACGACATTGCGTGGCCCCAGCCCCCCTCAACCACGGAGGCAAGGCGCTGCAAGCGCTCCGGGAGGAGAGCAGAGAGGAAAAAATGCCATGGTAATCTGTAACAGCAAAACCAGATGCCTCAGCAGCCCCGGCTGCAACAAAACATGTCTCTCCTGTATCGATTTCTACAGCCACATCAGGGCTTGTAGCTCCCAATGGTTTGACTTCACCCCCAAAGGCACCGTCTTCCGTAAATGGTTGAATTAGCCAAAGGCCTGTTTTTGTTAGAATTCCTGCTCCGTGATTGCAGTCATGGGACTGTTGTCTATCACATGACGGTGTATGTTTTGACTCCACAGAGTGGGAAGTGACGGAGACAGGATGTTTGTGTTACCGTGTTCCGTAAAGTGGGACTATTGTCCTTTTTCTCTTTGCTGTCTGATGCTAGAGAGAGAGGGAGCCATGTTGAAGCGCTCTGTGTGTGTTTACATGTAAATAAAGTAGATTAGCCAAAATGCTGAGTTGCTGAGTTCTGTTACGCAAGCTGCGAAGACTCTGCGGATCCCTAAGTGTGCCGATGTCTGTTGGCATCGGTCGCTGTGATGTTCGGGCAGAAGAAAGCTTTTGAAGCTCCTGAACGATCGACCAGGAGGGAGGGAACATGCCGGTCGGGCATGTGTCTCTGCCAGGGTCCTACTCGAGAGTAGGATGAGCTCCTGACAGTTTTTGCCTGGCACCTAAAGATATGTAACGAAGGCGCCAGGCGAGCCTCCCTGGAGAGAACATCCCACAATCAGGGAGCCACTGCAGAGAAGGCCCTGTTCTTGCGTTGCCACCCTCTGGACCTCTCGAGAAGGAGGCACACAAAGAAGGGCCTATGATGATGACTGCAGGTGCCAGGTGAGTTCATACGGGGAAAGGCAGTTTTGCGCTCCTGAGCCGTTTCAGGCTTTATAGGTCAAAACCAGCACTATGAATTGGGCCCGGAAACTAACTGGCAGCCAGTGCAGTCAGACCAGAATTATCATTGTACAGTGGTACCTCGGGTTAAGTACTTAATTTGTTCCAGAGGCCTGTTCTTAACCTGAAACTGTTCTTAACTTGAAGCACCACTTTAGCTAATGGGGCCTCCTGCTGCCGCCGCGCCGCCAGAGCACAATTTGTGTTCTCATCCTGAAGCAAAGTTCTTAACCTGAGGTACTATTTCTGGGTTAGCGGAGTCTGTAACCTGAAGCATCTGTAACCCGAAGCATATGTAACCCGAGGTACCACCGTATGCTCAAACCGTTTTGCTCCAGTGAGCAACCTGGACGCCTAGTTATGCACGAGGCTGAAGCCCTATGTATAACGTGTTGGAGCAATATAATAATAATAATAATAATAATAATAATAATAATAATAATAATTTGTATTTATACCCTGCCCTCCCTGGCCAGAGCCGGGCTCAGGGCGGCTAACACCAATAAAATCACAGTAAAAACATAATGGTGGGGGAACCAATTTAAAATACAGGTTAAAATGCAATTTAAAATGCAGCCTCATTTTAGGAGTAGCCGATGGATCAAGACCATAAGGGGAGGGCAACATAAGGGTCAGGCTGAGTCCAAACCAAAGGCCAAGCGGAACAGCTCTGTCTTGCAGGCCCTGCTAGATGCTCTGCTGAAAGGAATGATTTTTGTTGGGAAAACCACATGGGGCAAAAGGGTCAGTATTCTGATAATCAAGCCGCGCCACCCCTATGATTAGAGCCCTGACATGCACGGTTGCAAACCCACTGTTACTCTGCAACATGCAAGCCAGCTCCTAGGAGACAAGAGTCTCTCCTCGATTCAGCCGGCAGCCCAATCGGTGATCAACGTCGAGCAGAAACCTTCATCTCAAGAAGTCGAAAACAGCCGCAAAGTGCAACCCTTCTCTCCCCAAACGCATAATGATAACTCACCGCCCAAGCGTGAATCCAATGAACTTATTTCTGCTCGCCTCCAGGAAATGTTCTATGTCTTTCTGTCTGGAAGAGAAGCAGTATGTTGCAGCGGCGGCGGCGGGGTGTGGGCAGAGGTGGAATATATAACAAAAGCACACCACACATTAGGGGGCAGGACGGGGGGGGGGTGCCCTCTCCAATATCTAGGCAGCTTGAGAGAAAACATTCTGCCTCCAGCCGATCTGTGTTCAGATGGTATCACACAGAGGTGAAAAGGATTTATTCTGAATATGGGTTTGTAGGCCATGCGCAATAAGCACGCACGCCTCTGTACATCACAGCTCTCGCACAGAAGCAAATTAAGTGCTCATCGCATTCCAAATAGCCCCGGGGACTTCAGATTCAACCATGTTCCCTGACTGTTTTATTTCTTCTCTTTGAAAAATCCAGTTCTTTTTCTTTTGGGGGGTGGACTGCAACAATTTGGAAATGGGCACACAGTTCGAAGGACGCCCCTCTCCCAGGGCTGGTTTAGCCACACAGCAGAATTTAGGAATTTCTCAAACAGAAAACCACCACCACGGCAGGGACAAATACACTAGTCCTGCCTTGTGCAAGGTGCCCCGACTATAGAATTGGAGAAATCGAGAGATATATAGCCGCACCGGCAGCATATCTCTTCTTTCTCGTATCTAGGGATGCAAGAAGGGCCTTTACACTCGCCAGAAGCTCGGCTCTTCCCTCGCCGGTCCTGGATGGAGCCTTCAGAAGGGTCCCGTATGCTCAGAGACTTTGCACCTGTCCATTGGGAGAGATAGGAAGCCCAGAACACTTTTTCTTTAGATGTCCCTTTTATGAAGAGGCACGTAGTAAGATCTTGGATCCCCTACTGGTGAGGCTCGCTGACCTCCCAGAAAAGCAAAAATTTGACCTTTTGCTGTTAGGCAAAGATCAGAAGATGACCTGGATGGTCACCAGACTCTGTGTACAGATCTGTAGGCGCAGACCATCGCCCAACTCAAAATAGTCCGGCATGAAAAGCCCCAAACACGGCTCCATAGGTGATTCTGAGTCAACTCCCTGGGACAGTTTATTGTTGTACACTGTTGCTAAATTTCGTGTTGCACATTGTTTTAATTGTCTGTTTTAACCATATCTGCACAGCAGTTTCTAATGTTGTGAGTGTCCTCTATTTAAGAGGCTTCTACTCTGCAGCCTCTTACAGTTGTTTTAACTGTGAGTCTTTTAGTTCTTATGCTCTTACAGTTGTTTTAACTGTGTGTCCTTGTTTGTTTTTAGTTCTTATCTGTTTTAATTATTCGTTTTTTATCCATCCATTATCCGTGTTTAATCTTGTATTTTATCCAGATGTTTTATCCTATGCCTGTTTCCTTGTCCTCATTTGCACTAACAATTATTGGTTAAGAAAAATCCAAACTGCTATTTTATCTACATGCTTTTTAATCCTGGTCTGAGACCGTAATAAAGTTCATTCCTTCATTCATTCACTAGTCCTGCCTGCTCTCCCTTGCTGTGCTAGCTTTCTCCTTGCAGGGAGATTCCAAAGCTGCGGCCTGAGTTGCTGCAGCCGTTACACTACCAAGCACTTGCACGGATCAGGCCCCAGGATCTCGCTCCGAAGGGAAGGAGCCAGGGGTAGGAATACCTGACTTTGGGGGCCCAGGGAAGCCCCTTTGGGAAGGAGACCCTCTCGACGGGCGGGCGTGGGGCCGACACGGTCTGGATGACCGTGTCCCGCTCCAAGAGGTCCAGCTCCCCTTCGATGCCGTTGTCGATGTCATCGGGCTCCTCCTCATCCACCAGCACCTCGTCGTTCTTGAAGGGGTCCCTCTCGTTGTAGATGTCAAGGCTGTCCTGTTTCATCAGAGGCTGCAAGGCGAAAGGAGGAGGAGAATGACTGTTTGGGTAGAGAGGAGTTGAGTAGCCCATCCACAGCTGCCTCCAGAGCCGGTCCACCCATGAGGCGGGATGGATGGCGGCTAACAGACTGAGGTTGAATCCTGACAAGACAGAAGTACTGTTTTGGGGGGACGGGGGCAGGCAGGTGTGGAGGACTCCCTGGTCCTGAATGGGGTAACTGTGCCCCTGAAGGACCAGGTGTGCAGCCTGGGAGTCATTTTGGACTCAGAGCTGTTCATAGAGGCGCAGGTCAACTCTGTGTCCAGGGCAATCATCTACCAGCTCCATCTGGTATGCAGGATGAGACCCTTCCTGCTCGCGGACTGTCTCGCTAGAGTGGTGCATGCTCTGGTTATCTCTCGCTTGGACTACTGCAATGTGCTCTACGTGGGGCTACCTTTGAAGGTGATCCGGAAACTACAACTAATCCAGAATGCGGCAGCTGGACTGGGGACTGGGAGCGGCCGCCGAGACCACATAACACCGGTCTTGAAAGACCTACACTGGCTCCCAGTACGTTTCCGAGCACAATTCAAAGTGTTGGTGCTGACCTTTAACGCCCTAAATGGCCGCAGTCCAGTATACCTGAAGGAGCGTCTCCACCCCCATCGTTCTGCCCGGACACTGAGGTCCAGCGCCGAGGGCCTTCCGGCGGTTCCCTCATTGTGAGAAGTGAGGTTACAGGGAACCAGGCAGAGGGCCTTCTCGGTGGTGGCACCCGCCTTGTGGAACGCCCTCCCACCAGATGTCAAAGAGAACTACCAGACTTTTAGCAGACATCTGAAGGCAGCCCTGTTTAGGGAAGCTTTTAATGTTTGATGTATTACTGTATTTTATTATTTTATTGGAAGCCGCCCAGAGTGGCTGGGGAAGCCCAGCCAGATGGGTGGGGTATAAATAATAAATGATGATGATGATGATGAAGAAGAAGAAGCTGCCTCGGGTGGCAGGAACGCAAGATGTGGCACTCCACCCCTTCTGCTGGAACGTCCCGCTCTGGGTTTTGGCAAAAGGGAAGCATTTCAGCGCAGGGTCCTGCTGCCCATCTTCCCTGCCCCTGGGGATCCAGCAGATCCTTCTGGTGTTCTTACGATCACGCAGGGGCCCCACAAGCTGCCACCACGAGCATGCAAAGTCAATATCCAATACTGCAAGCTTGGCGTGGCGGCAGACGTTGGTGGTCCTATCGCACGTCCCTGGCTGCAAAACTGATAGCGGACTCCTAGATATGTATTCTCCCTGGCTGCCCCACAGCTAGATTCACATTGCCCCCCCCCCCTCAAAAAACCCCCCAGTCTAATCTTAATTAGGATTGTATTTGGTTGAGAGGAAACAGCAACTCCCCCCCCCCAAAAAAAAATGTTTTTGGGTTGTTTTAGTAGCTCTAATCCAGCCCTTGAGATGTAGAAGGTTAGCAAAAATGTATCATACTCATGATAATAAATGCTGGAAATGTAAAGAAAAAGAAGGAACCTTTCACCACATGTGGTGGACGTGCCCCAAGGTAAAAGACTTCTGGGAAAGGATTTATAATGAACTGAAAATAGTGTTGAAAACCACATTTATTAAGAAACCAGAAGCCTTTTTACTTGGTATAGTGGGGGGTGAAATCCCCAAAAAGGATGTTACTTTTTTCTGTATGCTACAACAGCTATGAGAATATTATTAGCAAAGAATTGGAAGAAACAAGATTTACCAACTATCGAAGAATGGCAGATGAAGATGATGGACTATATGGAACTGACTGGGAGACTCCGAGACCAGAGAGAAGAGACGGTGAAAGAAGATTGGAAGAAGTTTAAGGAATATTTGAAAAAATATGTTAATATTTAAGCAGAACAGCTTTGGAAGTGGATATAGGCTGTAGGGTTAGAAGTAGAAGATAGTGTATTTTAAAACAGTATTATTTGTAAGTGATAAAATGTGAAGATTTTTATGGTAAAAGTAAGCGTGATAAAAAAAATGGTTAGAAATTATGATATATGTAAACTGCTAAAGATGAGGTAAAATGAAAATCGGATAGGGGGGACTTGGGGAAGCCCACCTAACAATGCTTAGAGAAAATAAGGATACAACAAGAATTTGTTTGTATTGTTTGTTTTTCTGTTTGTGTTGTTTAGTTGTGTTGTAAAGTGAATAACAAAATTTTTTGGGGGAAAAGAGATGTAGGTTAGAACTTTACCTTTTTTTGGACACTTAACTCGCTATAGGAAAAATCAACATTTTAAGCAGGGGTGAGGAGAGTCATTTGGGCTTTTTCATAAGCCTACTCTAAAAATATCACTTTAACAAAAGACCATTAAAAACGGCCTTCCTTTCTACCAATGAACACAACTTTGCAGCCGTGTCTTACGCGTGTTTATTCGGAAGTCCCACTGAGTTAAATGGGTTTTACTTCCAGGAAAGTGGCTATACATTTGTAGCCTTTCCTTGACAAAGGCTGCAATTTCCTACCACTTACCTGGGAGAAGGCCACACAGAGCTCAAAGGGACTTCTTTCTCGTTTATTCATTCCAGGTTATTTCTAGAAGGCTAATTGTTCAAACCATAACTTCTGAGTTGGCACGCAATAGGTTTGCACTGCAGAAATCTCAACCCTTCTTGAAACAGCTACAAAACACCCACATTCGCTGAGGTTTTGAGTTTTGCTGAAAGGTAATCGCTTTTAATCATGCATTTAATTCAAATGACGGGAGGGAGTGGATGCAAACACATTTTTTAAAAGGGAGGCAATGTGTCTCCTATGCTTGAGTTGGCTTCAAAATGAAGTCCATATCATGGTATCAGTTTCATAGTTTCTGACCTGGCAATATATCACGAATCATGATTTGTGTATTTTGTGTGCTATGCAAAAATCAAAAACCAGGAAAGAAATGGTCGTGTGGAAGAGGTGGATGAATTTGGGTATATTAATGTTAGACCTTCAGACCATATGGTTTGAAGCTCAACATCAAAAAAACGAAGATCATGGCCACTGGGCCGATCACCTCCTGGCAAATAGAAGGGGAAGAAATGGAGGCAGTGAGAGATTTTACTTTCTTGGGCTCCATGATCACTGCAGATGGTGACAGCAGCCACGAAATTAAAAGACGCCTGCTTCTTGGGAGGAAAGCAATGACAAACCTAGACAGCATCTTAAAAAGCAGAGACATCACCTTACAACAAAGGCCAGTATAGTTAAAGCTATGGTTTTCCCAGTAGTGATGTATGGAAGTGAGAGCTGGACCATAAAGAAGGCTGATTGCCGAAGAATTGATGCTTTTGAATTCTGGTGCTGGAGGAGACTCTTGAGAGTCCCATGGACTGCAAGAAGATCAAACCATTCGGAAGGAAATCAGCCCTGAGTGCTCACTGGAAGGACAGATCCTGAAGCTGAGGCTCCAGTACTTTGGCCACCTCATGAGAAGAGAAGACTCCCTGGAAAAGACCCTGATGTGGGGAAAGATGGAGGGCACAAAGAGAAGGGGACAACAGAGGACGAGATGGTGGGACAGTGTTCTCGAAGCTACGAACATGAGTTTGACCAAACTGCGGGAGGCAGTGGAAGACAGGAGTGCCTGGCGTGCTCTGGTCCAGGGGGTCACGATTAGGCGGACATGACTAAACGACTAAACAACAACAACAAGGTATCTAACTGTTGAAGATGCAATAGAGATAATGCTTCTCTAAAACATGCTTTTTCATTGTCCTATATTGAAAGATTTTTGGCAGAAGGTAACTGAAACCATCAACAGAACTGCATGGAACAACCTTTACAGAGCAAAATATCCTCTTGAGTTATATACCCAGAACATGGAACCTTACAAAAGGACGATATGAGTGGACTTTCTGCGCCCTGACCACAGCAAAAAGACTGATACTGATGAACTGGAAAAATAAAAATGTGGCTCCCTTCTAAGATTGGATTGAAGACTTAAACAAACTTGCAACGTATGAACAACTTGCATCTAAACACAGACTTGCCAGGGACAAATTCCACGATATTTGGAATCCATTCTTACAAATACTGTATTAGGTTCAGATCTGGTGAAGTGGAATAACACACTGTAAAGTATACAGATTTGGGTCTCCCCCCCCCCTTTATTTTCCCTTCTACACAGGTTTTTCTCTCTTTTATGTTTCTCACCATGTTTAGTGCACGTATAATCACGGACTTTTTGAACTTTCAATAGAGATGTTGTTTTTTTAAAAAGTGGGGGAAACCGTGAAGCCAGCTAATGCTTCTACATAGCTCCATCCTGATTCCAGACTTTGTGATATATCAGTACGCGAACGGGATCCGTTCTGGAGGTCTGGCCGCATCCCCAGGAATTTGCAACCAGAGGACCGTGTTTAGCGCTTCTGCGCATGCGCACGTGGCGTAAACTGGAAAAATACTTCCGGGTTTGCTGCATTCATATCCCAAAGATTACGTATCCAGAGGGATACGTAAGCGGAGGTACGACTATATTTTGCAATAAAAAAAAATTCTTCCAGTAGCACCTTTAAGACCAACTAAGTTAGTTCTTGGTATGAGCTTTCGTGTGCAAGCACACTTCTTCAGATACACTGAAACAGAAGTTGCCAGATCCTTCTATATAGTGAGAAGGTGGGGAGGGGTATTACTCAGAAGGGTGGTGGGAATGGGAGATTGGCAGATAGCTGAGATGAGCCTGCTGACGACTCTTAACGACTGTAATAGGTCTTACAGGAAAAGGCAAGGGGTGAGAAGGTGAGAAATGGCTTAGTCATGTATAATGGGATAAGAATCCAATGTCTTTGTTCAAACCAGGTCTCTCCATGGTTTTAAGTTTGGTAATGAGTTGCAATTCAGCAGCTTCTCTTTCCAGTCTATTTCTGAAATTCCTTTGTAGTAAAACAGCTACTTTGAGATCTTGTATAGAATGTCCTGGGAGGTTGAAGTGTTCTCCTACTGGTTTCTCTGTTTTGTGATTCTTGATGTCAGATTTATGTCCATTTATTCTTTGGCGTAAGGTTTGGCCTGTTTGTCCAATATAGAGAGCTGAAGGACACTGTTGGCATTTGATGCCATACACAATGTTAGATGATGAGCAATTGAATAGTCCCGAGATGGTATGTGTGATGTTGTTGGGGCCAGTAATGGTGTTGTCCGGGTGTATGTGGCAGCAAAGTTGGCATCTGGGTTTATTGCAGGCTCTGGTGCCAGTGTCCGTGTTAAGTCTGGTTGTAGTATTATTGTGGGTTAGGAGTTGTTTAAGATTGGGTGGCTGTCTGTAGGCAATGAAAGGTCTTCCTCCCAGAGCTTGAGAAAGAGAACTGTCATTGTCCAGGAGAGGTTGTAGATCTCTGATGATGCGTTGAACTGTTTTAACTTGGGAGCTGTATGTGATGACTAGAGGTGTTCTGTTATTTTCTTTTTTGGGTCTGTCTTGCAGCAAGTTCTCTCTGGGTATAAGTCTGGCTCTGTTGATCTGTTGTCTAACTTCATCTGCTGGGTATTTTAGTTCTGAAAAGGTTTGCTGTAGATCTCTTAGGTGAGAGTCTCTGTCTGTAGAATTGGAACAGATGCGGCTGTAACGTAGTGCCTGGCTATATACAATGGACTGTTTGGTATGTTTGGGATGGTAGCTAGAGGCATGTAGATATGTTTGTCGGTCAGTTGGTTTACGGTATAAGGTGGTGTCTAAACATATATTTTGCAATGTTTAGCTGGTGATATACCGTATTTTTCGCTCCATAAGACACACTTTTTTCTTCCTAAAAAGTAGGGGGAAATGTCTGTGCCTCTTATGGAGCGAATGCGTGGTCCCCGGAGCAAAATTGCCTAGGGGCAAAAAGCAGATCATTCTTTTTTTTTTTTTGAAAGAGGGAAGTGGGTGTTGAAACAAAGCTGCTGATCGGCAAGCAATCGGGAGGGAGATAAGGGACGCTAGCGATAAAGGAAGCTGCCTGGGAGTGGGGAGGTAAAGACAGCAAACTTGCAAAGGGGGGAAACAGGAAGACTAAAGCAATAAGGAGAGAAATTAGAAGAAAAGGAGGAGCAAAAAACTGCTCCAGCTAAGGAAAAGACACTAAGGCAAACAAGAGGGAAGGGAGTGTTGAAAGGAAACAGCTGATCGGTGGGATCGGAAGAGAGATAAGGGACGCTAGTGGAGGCTGCCTGGGAGGGGGGAGGTAAAAGCCCATGGATCCTCAGGATTTTTACATTGGGTCACCCCAAATTCACCATCATATCACATAGCATGTCCATGGCTACAGCCTGCACCCAAAAAATCACGCAACCACTGTTGTGTGGGGCCGCAATGGCGCAAAAACGTGGTTAGAAAGCACGGATCCACATGGATCCTCAGGATTTTTGCATTGGGTCACCCCAAATTCACCATCAGATCGCATGTCTGTGGCCACAGCATGAACCACAAAAATCACACACCCACTGTTTCGTTCAGAATATTCTTTTTCTTGTTTTCCTCCTCTAAAAACTAGGTGCGTCTTATGGAGCGAAAAATACGGGTATCGCCTGGGTTTTGCCCAGTCCTGGTTGGCCTTAGAGAGGTGAGCCCCCCCCCCCAATCTCCTACCCTCCTGCTCCGGTGCCCCCGCTTCTGCTGCTGCTGCTCCACCAGCTCGATGGCGTAGGCAGGGGGAGAGGCTGCCCTCATGCTGCGCATGATTTGGATGCTGTCCTCTGGCAGGGGGGGCAAGCCCAGTTCCTGGCGCTTCTTCACCTTCATGGCCTGCAGAGCGTCAAAGCCTCCCAGGGTGAACTGCAGAGGCAAGAGAAAGAAAGAGAGAGAGAAAAAGTTGGTCCCAGGCATAGCTGTCAACTTACAGATTTGAAAATAAGGGACCAGCAGCCTCGGAAAGAAGGGATCAGCAGCCAAAATAAGGGATTTTAGTCAACCAGCAGCCAGACGAAGCCTCAAGCGGTGGTTCCCACAGCGCAGCAACCCGGCAAAGGGGATGCAGCAAGGAAAACCACCGTCACCTCTCCGCTGGGAAGCGCTGAGCAAAGGCGAGCCCCCAGGCAACGCGGCCGATTTGATCAGCACAAGGCATGCAAGCTCCACCCCCCCAGTTGTTCTTAGGTTCCTTATTGGGTGAGCAACGCAGCCAAGCAACACAGTTGGAGCCTCCCTCCTCCCTGGCCGGCAGGGAGGGAGGGAGAGGAGCTGCTTCCTTTGAAACCCAGGAAATTTAAGGGACATCATCAATCCAGGACAACAGCGGGACACGGCGCTGGGATAAGGGAGTTTCCCGCCAAATAAGGGACGGTTGACAGCTATGGTCCCAGGTGGGTCCTCAACAACGCAGCCTGAGCTGAGAAGCTGGAGGCGGTGGGGTCATCAGAACATCAGAAGGGTCTGGATCAGGCCAGAGCAGACCCGTTCCACCCAGCATCTTGTTCCCACAGTGGCCCCACTCAGCCAGAAGCCCTCTGTGCTTGTCCTCAAGCACCGTTTGTTGGAAAGACATGGCAAATTTAACAAAGAAATAAACGAACAAATACATATTTAACAAGAAATCCGGCAGGACTGAACTGATGTGCTTCTGCAAAGCAATTCCTGCGCTCTTGTCATGTCCAGCTGTTGCTGATGATGTGAGAGATATTTTTTTGCTCCATCTGGGGAAAGTACAAAGTTCTAAACACAGCTCCATTGCACACCATTCTGTAGCCGCCTCCCCCCAGCCACAAAATTAAGCCTGCAAAAATCATGCAAGCTTTTTAATGTGCAATGCTTTATTATGTTTTTATATGTTTAATATATGTTGGAAGCCACCCAGAGTGGCTGGGGCAAGCCAGATGGGAGAGATACTAGCTGCTTTGCTTCTCAATATAATCCAGTTGGATGCAGGTGGCGCTGTGAGTTAAACCACAGAGCCTAGGACTTGCCGATCAGAAGGTCAGCGGTTCAAATCCCCACGACGGGGTGAGCTCCCGTTGCTGGATAATTGCTCCTGCCAAGCTAGCAGTTCGAAAGCACGTCAAAGGTGCCAGAGGAGGGCAACCAAAATGGTCAAAGGCCTGGAAACGATGCCTTATGAGGAACGGCTAAGGGAGCTGGGCATGTTTAGCCTGGAGAAGAGGAGGTTAAGGGGTGATATGATAGCCATGTTCAAATATATAAAAGGATGTCATATAGAGGAGGGAGAAAGGTTGTTTTCTGCTGCTCCAGAGAAGCGGACACGGAGCAATGGATCCAAACTACAAGAAAGAAGATTCCACCTAAACCTTAGGAAGAACTTCCTGACAGTAAGAGCTGTTTGACAGTGGAATTTGCTGCCAAGGAGTGTGGTGGAGTCTCCTTCTTTGGAGGTCTTTAAGCAGAGGCTTGACAACCATATGGCAGGAGTGCTCTGATGGTGTTTCCTGCTTGGCAGGGGGTCGGACTCGATGGCCCTTGTGGTCTATTCCAATTCTATGATTCTATGATTCTAAGTGCAAGTAGATAAATAGGTATCGCTCCGGTGGGAAGGTAAACGGCGTTTCCGTGCGCTGCTCTGGTTCGCCAGAAGCGGCTTAGTCATGCTGGCCACATGACCCAGAAGCTGTATGCCGGCTCCCTCGGCCAATAAAGCGATCTGAGCGCCGCAACCCCAGAGTCGGTCACGACTGGACCTAATGGTCAGGGGTCCCTTTACCTTTATAATCTAGTTGGCCTCTGTTATTTTCTCCTACCAATAGGTAAAGGGAAAGGGATCCCTGACCATTGGCCAGCATGACTAAGCTGCTTCTGGCAAAACAGAGCAGCGCACAGAAACGCTGTTTACCTTCCCACCGTAGAGGTACCTATTTATCTACTTGCACTTTGACGTGCTTTCGAACTGCTAGGTTGGCAGGAACCCATTAAGGACTCTATATGTGCTCTTGGGTACCCCAGAAGGGAAAGAGAGCAGTTTTTTTTCTTATCACATAAGGAAACTGAGCTCTGAGTAAGCGCCTGGAACCCCCGACATCTCTTGCCGCTCGGAGACCGGGGTGGCACGTAACGGAGCGCTTTTTCTTTGAGACCTACGGCAGGCGTGATTTGCCACACGCCACAAACACGCGTCGCTTGAGCCAGAGTTGCTCCTGTCGAAAGGCAAGCTCAGAACCTCACTCACCACGAGGACCTTCCAGAGCAAAAGCAAGACTTTCTTCATGGGGAAGTGGGGAGCATGTCCGCTGCAGAACTTGGTCACCATGGTGAAAAGAAGGAGTGCAAAAGGCTCCTCACCGTGCAGAGGAAAACCTAGGAGGGTGAGGTGGGGAGACACAAGTCAAAAGGGGGGGGGGTGTTGGAGGGCTATGGATGCAATACAAATGCAATAGGAAGGAAGAAGGAAGTCAGATTAGCCTCAGCCAGAGCCAGGGCCTTTTCAGCACTGGCCCCGACTTGGTGGAACGCTCTGTCTCATGAGACCAGGGCCCTGCAGGATCTGATTTCTTTCCGCAGGGCCTGTAAGACAGAGTTGTTCCGCTTGGTCTTTGGCTTGGAATCAACTTGATCCCCTTCCCCTCTTTCTTCTTTCCTTTCTCTTTCTGTGATGGAACTCCTATTTGGGGACTTCCCTGGCTTTTTCCTGGCCCACGTAGGACCAGTCTGGATAGTTGGCCTTGGTGAAGACTTGACGTTTTCATCCCCCTAAAAGTTTTTGATTTGAGTTTCTACTGAAATGAGGCTGCATTTTAATGTTGCATTTTAATCTTGTTTTTAAGTTGTATTTTAATCAACTGTTTTATACCTGGTGTTAGCTGGCCTGAGCCCCGTCTTGGCTGGGGAGGGCCGGGTATAAATGAAATTTATTATTATTATTATTATTAATTAATAGTGGTAGAGACATGTACTGGACCGTCCACAAGTCGTTCTCTTTATATGTTCTTCCCAATCCTTCCCCAGTGTTGTTGTTATCCTATTTTCCTATTCGCTTGCGAATGAGGTCTCCAAATGACTTCCATTTAAATGCAAGGGTCTTTTTAGTGAAACTTCCGGGTTAGCGCCTCCGGTAATGGCTGAATTCCTCTGACCGGGAGGAATTCGCTTCGTGGAAATTAGGGTCCGACCGCCACGGCGAAGGCGGGGACCCACAAAAAACCACAGGTGGGAGAAGCCTGTGAACGTGGGATTCGGCTGGCACCTTTTGCGCCTCCCCTACTCGCGGGGAAACCCGGTTTCGGGGATCCGGAGCGACGTGGGGTGAGTGGCGCGGTGCTTCGAATTGACTGCTTCTTTCACGGAGTGAAGCCGCATTGCTGTTGCCGGAGAGCGCTGACTTTTTCCTGTGGACAATTCGATTTTAAAACAACTACCTGTGAGTAGAACGGAAAATTGGATTTTTAAACGTCTTAATTTGGTACCGAAACGGGGAGGTTTCAAACAGGAAGTCCGCCTTCCCCTTTTGTAAATAGACTGGAGCAAAAAAGCTGCAAGCTAAAGTCTTGGAAAGCTTTCCATAAAGGATTAAACTTCCATCGGCTAAAATCATCAAACCCCCCTTGGAAGCAGGAGGAGAGGGGGGAATTTTTAGACCGCGCAAGCCTGCAGGAGAGAGTGAAGAAAGTCAAATTACCACCGCTCTGAACCTGGAAACGGGCTGCTAGTAGGACTGAAGTTTGGGATATGTTCATTGACTGTGAATAGATCATTTATTGACAGTAAGTTAAAGAAGAGAAATACATTGTTTCCATTGTCTCCTTCTGCGTTTAAAAAGGAGTAAATGTAATTGAAAATTGAAACTAACTTTATTGTTTGAATTGTGCTTAAAAGGATTGATACAAATAGAAATTGTTTCCCCCTAGAGGAAGCTTTTGAAATTGTTACATGAGTTGAGTGGGGAATTTCCAGCTGTAAGACAAGACCGTGAGAATCTGGGATTGACCTTGGACTGTTAAGAATGTTGACAGAAGAAGCCTTAGTGGTTGCATTATGTAAGATTAATGACTCCCTGGAACAGCTCCAGAGGAAGACAGATGTGACAATTATAAAAATTGATAACTTGGAACAAAAAGTGACTAATTTTGGACAAAAAGTGAATATTAATACAGAAGCTATTCAGGAATCGATACAGGGATCTACCTTGACGTGGCAAATTGAGGAGAAGGCGGGGGAGAAAGTTGTTAGAGCCCCAGCCTCACAGATGCAATTTGATGACTATAAGTGGATGCCTTTTATGACGGAATCTAGAGAAAGCCAGACGTTGAGGATTGGAGCCCCGCTTGGACTGGAGAAGGAAAGTTGGATAGATCCCTTCATGCAGGGATTCATTGACTTTTGGGACTTGGACTTGGGTCAGGAGGAGACTGGAGTTGTGGGGACTGCTATACTTGGAGGAACTTTGAAATACAACTGGAAATACCTTGTGAATTTTAGTTTTAACTATGGAGATCTGGCTGATTTGTTGAGAAGGAATAAAAACATTGCTAGTTGGGAATTTCCTCGAGATTTACTTTTCAGCATCAGAGGAAGGAAAATAAGAACAAGATCAGGAGAAGACAAAGTAAAGTGCATGTATAAACATGAAGAAGACTCGCAGAAGGGACTTGGAAAAGAGTTAAGATCACCAGAAGATCACCAGGTTGATGGACTATATGGAATTGACGGAAATGACTGGCAGAATCCGAGACCAGGGAGAAGAGACGGTGGAAGAATATTGGAAAAAGTTTAAAATCTATATATGGAAATAATGTAAAATTAATGAATGTTAGAAAAATGTTGGAAGGAAATTATATGGCTTTAGTAGAAATGCTTTAAGGAATTAAACATAAATAAGTATTATAATTTTAATGGAAAATAAGGTTAAAATATGTTAAGATAATCATATGACAGAAAATAGAGAAAGATGGAAAGGATTTGCTGAAACAATTAATAGAAATGGAATACAAAAAGGGAGGTGAGAGGAGGTCGATGAAACAAGGGAATGAAAGAGAGGATATTGAGATGGGATGATGTGTGTTTTTTGAACTGTTTTTGCTTTTGCTTTGTTTAATGTGTTAATGTTGTGTTGTGTATTGTTTATATATTGTACTGTATGTTTTTTTCTTCTTTTTTCTTCTTTCTTTTTTGTAAGGTTTAAAAATAATAAATATTATTTTAAAAGAAAAAAAGCAAGGGTCTTTTTAGTGGTGGCTCCCCTTTCGTGGAATGCTCTCCCCAGGGAGGCTCACCTGACACCATCATTATATCTCTTTAGTCACCAGGCAAAATCTTTCCTCTGTAAACAGGCCCTTGGCCTTTAACTGTCTGTGGCCTTGGTAATGCTTCTAGTAATCGCATATAAATAAAAATTATAAAATTGCATTTTAACCTGTATTTTAAATTGGTTCCCCCCCTCCATTATGTTTTTACTGTGATTTTTTTGGTGTTAGCCGCCCTGAGCCCAGCTCTGGCCGGGGATGGCGGTGTATAAATAAATTTATTATTATTATTATTATTATTATTATTATTAGACTACAGCTGCACGGATGTTATTGGCCCAGAGATGGAAAGAAGCTAAAGTCCCGATCAAAGAAGAATGGCAGATCAAGTTGATGGATTATGCTGAAATGGCTAAAATGTCCGGAAGAATCAGAAATCAGGAAGACCAAAATTTTAATAAGGAATGGGGGGAATTGATAACTTATCTCAAAAACCATTACAAACAGTTAAAATTGTTAGTAGGATTTGAATAACACTTGTAGTTTAATGGTGAATTTTGGATACAACGGAGAGGTAAAAGATTTGGATTATTATAAAAGATGCAGGAGAAAATGATTAACAATAGGACCCACAAACAGTTTGCCGCATTGATTCCAGATCTTCCCCATCAACTTTGCCAACTCTATGTATTCCACCATCTTGACCTGCCATTCTTCCAATGTTGGAATTTCCATTTCTGAGCCAGATGTATCCTTGCAGTCGTTGTGGCGTACATAAACAAATTTACATCTTTCTCTTTTATTAATTTCCTCTCGGACTGGAGCAAATTTGTATTTTATGTGGAAGAACATTGTAAACATCCGAAAACGTTTGTAGGCTTGAGTTGAAATGTTTTGTAATATGAAAATAAGGAACCGATTAACATATAAAGAGGTGAAATATAAAAAGAAGATAGAAGGTAAAAAAGTGGCTATAGAAATGCTAAGAATTTAGCAAAGATGTTTGGAAGTCAGAAAGAGGGAGGGAAGGAGGTCGATGCTCAGTTTGAGCAATGATTTAAGTTACAGAATTATGTAACAGAATGTGAATATGATAAATATGGAAAACTCAATAAAAATTACTATAAAAATAAAAAATAAGCAAAACGAAAATCAATAGGACCCACAAAAGGGAGGAGGGAAGTCCAGGAGATTATCTGGAATCTTGTTTCTATGTTGTATATACAACTGTAAAATTTTAATATGAAAAACCGAATAAATAAATTTATTTAAGGCCAAAAATTTGAAATTACAAGAAGTGCCAACAGTGGAGGAATGGCAGATGAAGATGATGGACTTTTGGGAGCTAGCTGATCTGACCGGAAGAGTCCGCGACCAGAAGGAGGAGGAGTACCAGGAGGAATGGAGGAAATTCAAAGACTATTTAGCTAAATATGCTAAGATAATTTAAATAGAATTACTTGCGAGCATCAGATTGGCCTAGGATTAAAATAAGCGATGTTGTAGAATATTATGGTTTAAAAAAAAATGGAAAGAAAAAAAGATGTTAATTGACTAAGTAAATTTTATGTGAAAATAGTTTTGGAAAACTGCTACAATGATTTATATGGAAACTCAGTGAGGGGGACTTGACACCTAACAATGTGAACAAAAGTGGAATTATTACAGGTAGGATAAACGTTTGCTTGTTTTCTTTTTGATGTTTTCTTTTTATTTGTTTGTTATAAATTTGGAAAACTAATAATTTTTTTTTGACACAATATTGACTTTGAGAGATGGGAAGTAATGTGAAGAGAATTTAATGAAAATGATGTACCATTGGTACATTACCCAGAGTAAGCTGGCCAAAATGTATAGGTGCCAGGACAAATTATGTTGGAAATGTAAGGTGAAGGAAGGGAACTTCCTACATATGGGTGGTCCTGTGCTAAGGTCAAGGCTTTCTGGGACATCATTTACAATGAATTAAAAAAATATATTAAAATATAACTTCAGCAAAAAAAACAGAGGCATTCTTATTAGGGCTAATTGATGAAGAAATTAAGAAAAAAGATGTAAATTTATTTATGTATGCCACAACAGCAGTGAGAATCCTCTTGGCTCCAACGTGGAAGCAGCAAGAGATCCCTACATTGGAAGACTGGAGAATATAAATGGTAGAATTTGTGGAGTTGGCGAAGCTGACAGGGAGAATCAGGAATCAGGAAGAAAAATATCAAAAGGACTGGAGCAAATTTATTTATTATTTGAAAGTGAAAGAATGGGTTTCTGTGCAGTCAGTTTGAAACGGGACCCAAAACCCCCCTTTTCTTCTTTCTCCCAAGGGAGCATTTCTAAAATGCATTAACTTGAGCTGGTGAGCAAATGCATAACAAGGACACAGCTGTATAAACAAAGCTCTCTCCTTTATCAGTCACGGCAAAGGATGATCTTGGCTGTTCCAGTGGAGTAGGGATGACATGTCTGGGTCTTATCTTACCACACTCTGACGCACAGACCTAGTCCAGGAACAGCGCCACAGTGTGTTCTTGGAGTTGGTGACCTCTTGCTCCAAGATAAGAGCATAGGAATAGGAATACCCTTTTATGGCCAGGAGTACAGGAAGGAAAACCCTTTTATGGTCAGGAGTACAGGAAGGAATACCCTTTTATGGTCAGGAGTACAGGAAGGAATACCCTTTTATGGTCAGGAGTACAGGAAGGAATACCCTTTTATGGTCAGGAGTACAGGAAGGAATACCCTTTTATGGTCAGGAGTACAGGAAGGAATACCCTTTTATGGTCAGGAGTACAGGAAGGAAAACCCTTTTATGGTCAGGAGTACAGGAAGGAATACCCTTTTATGGTCAGGAGTACAGGAAGGAATACCCTTTTATGGTCAGGAGTACAGGAAGGAATACCCTTTTATGGTCAGGAGTACCGGAGCAGGAACATCTGTGATGTCAACCTGCGTGTATAAGCTGATGTGGCTGGATTCCTGGGGAAGGGGGGAGAGGGTGCCTGGAGGATATATATACTGCATGAAATTTCTCATTTCTTTGGACTTGCTGTGGACTGACCACGCAAGTGCCTTTCTACTGCTCCGGAGAGCAGGAATAAAGAACTCTTTCTCTGAACCAACCCTCGGTGTCATTTGACTTCCTGCCTCCTGTCTGGGAGCAACGCAGAGCCCACCAATTGGTAAAGTCTAATAAGGCTACAAAAGAAAACTGTACTCATTTAAAAACGTTTGTAGCATTAACGTGAAATGTTTTGTAATGTGAAATTATGATGCTGATTTATAAATAAGAATGTGATTTCTTAAGGTGATTATAGATAAAGAAGTGATTACGGGAATGCGAAAGATATGTTATAGGCTATAGGGATGCCAGAAAGAGAGGTAGAAGGAAGTCAAAGCTCACTTTGAGCAAATAAGATGTTGCGAATATGTGTATTGTATTGAATTAAAATGGAAAAATTCAATAAAAAATTATGTTAATTATTTTGGGGGGGGGGGGAATTAAATAAATTTATTTTAAAAAGGTAATGATTCTAGACTACACAGAGGGAGGAGAAGAAAGCCCCCCCCCCGTGCCCAATCAGAGAATTGACAAAAACCTACTGAGTTCAGTCCTGAACGTATCACGGGCGGCCTTCCACGTTGGGGGGTCCGTTTCCATCTCCACGCGCATTGCTTCCACCATTAGGTACATGACGCTCAACAACACCCTGACGGGAAAGCAGAGAGGAGAAATCAATGTCCCGAACCACAGGAAGGGAGGCGAAAAATGCCTCGCCCACTTGGGGCACCAGCCCCGCCCACCAGGGGTACAGGTGACCCTGAACCCATTGCCCACCCCAAGAGAATGAGGCCCCCCAACGAAAAAAATATTCCCAGCAAGAACTTCTCAAGTCCAAAAGCCAAAAAGGAGCCCTGGGGGAAAAGATTGGAAGAATGGCCACTGGTCCCATCACCTCCTGGCAAATAGAAGGGGAAGAAATGGAGGCAGTGAGAGATTTTATTTTCTTGGGCTCCATGATCACTGCAGATGGTGACAGCAGCCATGAAATTAAAAGACGCCTGCTTCTTGGGAGAAAAGCAATGACAAACCTAGACAGCATCTTAAAAAGCAGAGACATCACCTTACCAACAAAAGTCCGTATAGTAAAAGCTATGGTTTTCCCAGTAGTGATGTATGGAAGTGAGAGCTGGACCATAAAGAAGGCTGATCGCCGAAGAATGGATGCTTTTGAATTCTGGTGCTGGAGGAGACTCTTGAGAGTCCCATGGACTGCAAGAAGATCAAACCTCTCCATTCTGAAGGAAATCAGCCCTGAGTGCTCACTGGAAGGACAGATCCTGAAGCTGAGGCTCCAGTACTTTGGCCACCTCATGAGAAGAGAAGACTCCCTGGAAAAGACCCTGATGTGGGGAAAGATGGAGGGCACAAGGAGAAGGGGACGACAGAGGACGAGATGGTGGGAGAGTGTTCTCGAAGCTACAAAGATGAGTTTGACCAAACTGCGGGAAGCAGTGGAAGACAGGAGTGCCTGGCGTGCTCTGGTCCAGGGGGTCACGAAGAGTCGGACACGACTAAACAACAACGACAAACCTGGGGGGGGGTGCTAGTGGGATTACCTGGGGGGTGCTAGGAGGCCAGGGAGGTAGCAAGGAGTGGTGGAGGTGCAGATGGCTGAATCAAGCTCATCTGATTGGAATTTGAAGAAATGTGCAATTAATTGTTTTGAATTTTACTGGGTCGTTTACCAACAGTCCCAGGGCAACATCAGTGACTCACCTGAGCTCAGTGCTATCAGCCAGAGAGATTGCTGGCTTCCTCAAGGCGCTCCCAGATGCTTGGCTGTTGCTGGAATACACAGAAAAGATCGAGTAAAATACCACCAAATTGTTCCTTCTGGAGACTTTAGATTGGGGATGGGGGGCGGAATCACTGGCAGTTAATTGTACCCTGGCAGATGGCTTGCAATTGCCGGACTTGGGAAAAGCATCCGTCTCCTGCTAGCAGATGGAGGGGAAGTACAACAATCCCGGAACGTGGCAGCTTTTAAAATTATTTTTAAATTATTATTTCTGACGACCAGGGTGAGCCAGCATGGCCAAATTTTAATCACCACCTCGCCGCCACGAACCGCTTCTGAGACCCTTCCCTATGCAAACCATCAGAGGCGAAGTGAGTCAGCGTATGAGAGAGAGAGAGCCTTTTTAGTGGTGGCCCTCAGAATGACAGCCAGGGAAATTATTTATTATTTCTTCAGTTTCTATCCCAGCTGTCCTCCAAGGAATTCAGGGTGGCAAACATCTCCCCGTTTTATCCCACCACTGCCCCCATCACTGACCGCAAGCACCAAAGGCCATTTCACTTTAGGACCACCTTGCCCCACATGAACCAATTTCCTTATCGTTCCCACACTGGCAAAGATATTTTTTTTGTTTCCTTGGGCATTTGGGCAACACTGGGGACTGGACATATTTACTTTACATTTTAAACATGTGTAAGTTATTTTCTAAACTGCATTCAATCCATCTCGTAAATCACTTCCGGACTTTTCGCGGTGCGGAAAGCGATTCATAATTTCACATAAAGCTATTGCTGTTTTAGAATTGCATTTGCTTTGTTGCTGTTATTTTTTACTAAAATCTGGGGTTTTTTGGAGGGGGGTCGTTTGTTTATGGAAAAGCAGGATATAAATATTCATGCGAAATATAAATAGTGGGGAAAGAACGAGTGACATGCAAAACTGAACTGGCATGATGGATCCAAGTCCCAAAGTCCTTTAACCTGCCCCTGTGTGGACACACCAGGTTTGATGCTAGGTGTGGCAGCCAAAAATTTGCTCAGCACCGTTCCTCACCTCCTGGCCCCTGCCGCCTCAGGCAGTTGTCCCACTTTAGCCAATAAAGGTAAAGGGACCCCTGACCATTAGGTCCAGTCGTGGCCGACTCTGGGGTTGCAGCGCTCATCTCGCTTTATTGGCCGAGGGAGCCGGCGTACAGCTTCCGGGTCATGTGGCCAGCATGACTAAGCCGCTTCTGGCGAACCAGAGCAGCACACGGAAACACTGTTTACCTTCCCACCGGAGCGGTACCTATTTATCTACTTGCACTTTGACGTGCTTTCGAACTGCTAGGTTGGCAGGAGCAGGGATCGAGCAACGGGAGCTCACCCCGTCATGGGGATTCGAACTGCCAACCTTCTGATCGGCAAGCCCTAGGCTCTGTGGTTTAACCCACAGCGCCACCCGCGTCCTTACTTTAGCCTATAGTAGGGCTTTTATATGTAATGCCCTAGCTATGCGAGAGAGCAGCCACTCCATAATTTGTCAAGCTCTTCCTCCTCAATGGCACCAACTAGACTACAGAATCTGGCTGCTCATGAGTGCATGAGTGTGTGTTGGGGGGGAATATAATAATAATAATAATAATAATAATAATAATAATAATAATAATTTATTATTTATACTCCACCCATCTGGCTGGGTTTCCCCAGCCACTCTGATAGTTGTTCTTCTCTTTGACATCTGGTGGGAGGGCGTTCCACAGGGCGGGCGTCACCACCAAGAAGGCCCTCTGCCTGGTTCCCTGTAACTTGGCTTCTCGCAGTGAGGGAACCGCCAGGAGGCCCTCAGCGCTGGACCTCAGTGTCCAGGTAGAACGATGGGGGTGGAGATGCTCCTTCAGATATACTGGACCGAGGCCGTTTAGGGCTTTTTAAAGGTCAACACCATGGAAACGTACTGGGAGCCAATGGAGGTCTTTCAGGACCAGTGTTATATGGTCTCAGCAGCCAGTCCCAGTCACCCATCTGGCTGCCACATTCTGGATTAGTTGTAGTTTCTGGGTCACCTTCAAAGGTAGCCCCACATAGAGCGCATTGCAGTAGTCCAAGCAGATCTTTGACAGTTCTGCTGCCACTAAAACATTTTTTGCATCCCTCAAACCCCTCATCCGGCGACCAGGATGGTCCCCGATGCGTTGTCCACCATTGCTTCACCTACCCAGTCCTTGCACAGGTTGCTCTCACCACACCATAGCCTGCAGCAATGAGTTCCACAGGTCAGTCTGTGAGTTTTTGTGAAGCAGAACTCCCCCTCCCCAATGCACACCTGATTTATTTATTTTTAAAAAATTGAAATAGCAATTTCCAGGAACAGAGTCAAAAGGAGCCCGCACTAAAATGCCAGCTTCAGATCCTGTTTTCAGAAGATATCTTACGCCATCTCCATGTTCAGCAACTCCAGGAAGGCAGTGAAGGTCCCCATCTGGTACAGGAGGAAGTTGTTGTGCCGGGACCAGCGGAGGACATCTGCCTCTGTGTCGCACTCCCCAAAGACCCCTGGAAAGAAGAGAGGAGGGGAGGAAAAAAGCCAGTAAGGGAGGGGGGCATGAGACATGAGAAGATGCTGTCAATTTGCATTTCTAAGTACAGAATGTATTGATCTGGTGTGCAGAGATCTTCCCTATTCTACTTAGCTCAAGAGGCTTCTGGAAGGTTTCTTTCTATGTGAAAGAAGCAGGCAGAAGGTTTCTGATGTTTGGGTTATTCCTTCCGGGAAGCTGAGTACAGCTGGTACCTGTGATTTTGGCTTGTGTTCAATAATACGTTTCATCTACTTTCTCTTAAAGAGAAAATGTTCTGCCCCAAAAGCACGCTGCATTTGGGCTGCTGTTTCCACCCAGATCAAGACGACTTGGTTACCTTGTGCCAAGTAGAGGATCGCCCGGGCGACTTTCAGCCTCTTCTCTCTGTTGACTACTTCCAGCCCATCCAGCAGCCGCATCACATAGGCCTTCTGCTGAGCCACGTCCAGCTCCGACCACTGCTTGTCCTTCACTGTCGGAAAAGAAGGACCCAAAAAACCAAAGTCTGAACATCACTGCCAAATGCCGCCCCCCTTTTCCCTAGCCCCTTTCCAGGAGTTCAGCTAACTCCACCGGGAGTTCCCTGGTTGGCACTGAACCATGGCAGGGCCTTTTCAGCAGTGGCTCCCTGCTCGTGGCATGCCTTCCCTGGCAAGGTGCGCCTGTCTCCATCGCTATTAACTTTCAGGAGAAATGAGAAAACATTCCAAAGGGGTCTGAACTTCAATGTCTAAAACTCCTGGTAGAGGACAAGGACCTAGAGTTCACACTAAGGGTGGCCAAATTCTGTGCGACTGCCGTAAAACTTAGGGAACAAGCTGTACTACCAAAATGATTAAGGTTTTAAATGACAATTTTAGGTTATATTTTAGTGATCAAGATTTTTAACTGCCGCTATATCTGAATTGTCTGTTATACCCAACTGCAATTCAATGTATTCCTGTTGTGTTTTACGATTTTCCCGATATTGTAAGTGAGCCGGAATTGGTCTGGGACCGTAATAATAAAATTCAAAGATACCTTGTGTTTGGAAATCCTCCTCAAAGCACCTCCTGTTAGCGGCAAACTCTGGCTCCTCCGTGTAGCTGTACAGTTCTGTCGGAGAAGGGGGAAAGAGGGGGAGACGAATTAGCACCTGCCAGCGCCACCGTCCCTGCCTGTTATGTACTGAAGTTCTCATCCTGGGCCAGCAGGGGGATACTGTAGATAGCTATGCAAATGAAGGATCGAAAGTGACGTTCAGTGATTGGATAGTTTTAGAAAGTTGTTACAGTTGCGTTGTACTGGAGCTCTATATAAGCAGGCTGGCTGAACCCTTCAGTTCAGTTCTGTTCTGGCCTGTGAATAAACAAGAGCTGTTTGAAGAATTGCTGTGTCGTCTGATATGTTCACCCACAACTTAACACTGCCCATCCTAAGAGCAGGGCAAGCAAGGTAGCTCAGTGGGTAGAGCATGAGACTCTTCATCTCAGCGCCGTGGGTTCGAGCCCTATGTTGGGCAAGAGATTCCTGCACTGCAGGGGGGTGGGCTAGAGGACCCTCAGGGTCCCTTCCACATCTACAATCCTAGGATTCTTTAAAAAATAAATAAAAATAATTTTATTTATAGTTTCCATTAATATATGTTTCAATAGTTTAACAACAGTTCTAACTTAATGTGCAGGAAATGATAAGAATAAATTTAATGAACCACAGAAAGAGGAGGAAGGAAGGTTTGAAAGAGGCCTAGGCAAACTCGGCCCTCCAGATGTTTTTTTTCTTCTCAAAAATTTTATTGATTTTCCAAAATTTTAAACAAACAAACAAACAAAAATCATAACTGAACTTGATCCAATCTTAGTAAGATTGTTAAATGATTTCCTCAAATTCCCTTGACTGAATTTCATTATATATCATTGTAACGGTTTTCCAAAATAAAATCTCATAAAATTTACTTAATCCTCTTAACATCTTTGTCTCTTTTCATCTTAACTTTAAACATGTTATTCTATAACTTCACATATTTAAATCCTTAGCCTATCTATTATTTTGCAAGTGATTCTATTTAATTTATCTTAGCATATTTGAGTAAATAGCCTTTGAAATTCTTCCATTCTTCCTGGTGCTCCTCCTCCTTCTGGTCCGGCCCTCCAGATGTTTTGGGACTACAACTCCCATCATCCCTGACCACTGGTCCTATTAGCTAGGCATGATGGGAGTTGTAGTCCCAAAACATCTGGAGGGCCGAGTTTGCCTATGCCTGGTTTGAAATGCGAGAACTACAATTCTACGATTCTAACCCATGGCTTTCCAGGTGATGCTTTTAGATCCATCCAAAACAATGGCCATCGCTGCCTCTTGTGGCAATGAGTTCCACAGATGCGCTACATGAAGAAGTATTTCCTCTTATCTGTCCTTTCTTTTGTCAGTTTTTTTCAGCCTTTGCTCCTAGGGGAGTCGCTCTGTCTCCATGACCCTTTCGGTTGCCCCATTCCAAGTCTGCGATATCTATTCCAAGGTGAGGCGACCCGAACCACACACAATATTCCAAATGCCTTCGCAGCGCAGACTTGCCCAATGGCATTATGGCATTGGCAGTTTAAATTTCGATTAGAAAGATGTTAAATTATTTTTGTATGCCACAACTGCTGCTCGTATTTTGTTAGCTAAAAAGTGGAAAGCACCAAGAATTACCAACGATAGAAGAATGGCAGATGAAGATGATGGATTTTTCGGAGCTAGCCGACCTAACCAGAAGAGTCTGCGACCAGAAGGAGGAGTATCAGGAAGAGTGGAATAAATTTAATGATTATCTAGTTAAATTTGTTAAGTTAAATTAACTGAAAACAACTTGCAGATACTTAATTGGCTTGGGAATTTATTTATGTCAAGTGATGAATTAATATGTTTAATTCCATAAGGTGAAGATTTACGGATATTAATGTTTAAGTCAAATTTCATAAGAATTGGGATTTGGAAAACCGTTAAAAGGACATGCAATGAAATTCAACCAAGGGGAAGCGAGGAGGTCACTTAACAAAGTTAATAAGTGTAATTTTCAATAAGGCTATGATTTGTGTTTGTCTTGTGTGTTTGTTTGTTTGTTTATAATATTGTGAAAACTAATAAAAATTTTTTGGAAAAAATAAATAAATTTCGATTATTTTCATTTGCTGCTTTGGGGAGAGGCCTTGGCACATGTGTGAACGAACGCGCACGCATGTTCATGCGACTGCCAATCCCTCTGCAAGAGGGACTTCCTATTTTTAGCTCAGGGGCCTCTTGTCGCTGGCGGGCTGGAATGCCTGTTGCAGGAGGGCAAATGGATTAGACAAATTCACTGGGGAGAAGGAAGGCTATAGGTGGCTCCTAGCCACAATGGCTATGCTCTGCCTTCCACAGTTGAAGGCAGCAACGCTTTTGAACCCCCGTTGCTGGAAACCTCAGAAGGGGAGAGTTGGTCTTGCGTTCAAATCCTGCTGGCGGGTTTCCCACAGGCAAGTGCTCAGCCACTGTGGGAGCAGGATGCTGGAGTAGTTGGGCCATTATACTGTTGTGTCCGACTCTTTGTGACCCCCTGGACCAGAGCACGCCAGGGACTCCTGTCTTCCACTGCCTCCCGCAGTTTGGTCAAACTCATATTAGTGGCTTCGAGAACACTGTCCCACCATCTCGTCTTCTGTCGTCCCCTTCTCCTTGTGCCTTCTCTTTCCCAACATCAGGGTCTTTTCCAGGGAGTCTTCTCTTCTCATGAGGTGGCCAAAGTCTTGGAGCCTCAGCTTCAGGATCTGTCCTTCCAGTGAGCACTCAGGTCTGATTTCCTTCAGAATGGAGAGGTTTGATCTTCTTGCAGTCCAGGGGACTCTCAAGAGTCTCCTCCAGCACCAGAATTCAAAAGCATCAATTATTCGGCGATCAGCCTTCTTTATGGTCCAGCTCTCACTTCCATACATCACTACTGGGAAAACCATAGCTTGAACTATACGGGCCTTTGTTGGCAAGGTGATGTCTCTGCTTTTTAAGATGCTGTCCAGGTTTGTCATCGCCTTTCTCCCAAGGAGCAGGCGTCTTTTAATTTCGTGGCTGCTGTCACCATCTGCAGTGATCATGGAGCCCGAGAAAGTAAAATCTCTCACTGCCTCCATTTCTTCCTCTTCTATTTGCCAGGAGATGATGGGCCCAGTGGCCATGATTCTTTTTTTGATGTTGAGCTTCAGCCCATATTTTGTGCTCTCCTTTTTCACCCTCATTAAAAGGTTCTTTAATTCCTCCTCGCTTTCTGCCATCAATGTTGTGTCATCTGCATATCTGAGGTTGTTGATATTTTAAAATATATATATATATATATATATATATATATATATATATATATATATATCCAAATCAGTAATTTCTGATATAACTGTAAAAACTACTCGGATAATTTATTATTCACAAAAAATAGTTGTAAATATTAAGATTATACCAGCAAGAACGAGCCTTTCTGTTAAAAATATATGATTTAAATCAAGTCTTACCAACTAGTGATTTAAATTGATTTGATTTAAATCAAATTCACCCTGGAAGGGACAGCAAGGGTCATCTAGCCCAACCCCGCGCAATGCAGGAATCTTTTTCCCGAAGTGAGGCTCTGACTCACAACCCTGAGATGCAGAGTCTCTCTCTTTTTTATATATATAAATTTTTATTGGAAATTTTATTTACAACATAAGATACACCCCCCACCCCCAATACAGAAATCCACCCTCATTAAACGTGAACATAACATACAATAAGCATAACATACAACAATACAAACAACCAAATAAAAGACTTCCTTTATCCTGTATCTGGGCTTCTTATTTACTTCTTATAAGCTGTTTCCTTTATGAGTAATTATTAAGATTTTTCTAATTATAACTTAAATATCCACAAAGTCTCCTGCAGACATTAATCGAAACAAGTCCAGGTATGTATTTTAGGGCAGTGTTTTGTGAAGTATTCTCTGCATTTTCCCCGTGCTTTTTGAAACTCTTGTCTTGTGTGATCTCTAATTGCCTCTGTTAATCTAGCCAGTTCAATATACTCTAACAGTTTGTCTTGCCATTCCTCTTTTGTTGGCACAGTTTCTTTTTCCCAGTTTTTAGCAATTAGGATCCTTGCCGCTCCTGTGGCATAGAGGAATATTTTCTGATCTTCTCTTGCTATGCCTGTGTCCGTTATCCCGAGTAGAAAAGCTTCTGTATTTTTCATAAGGTTATACTTAAACATTTTTTAAAGCTCGTCATATACTATGTTCCAGAAGCTTTTGATTTTTTCACAGGTCCACCAAACACGTATAAGTGTCCCCTCTGTTTTACCACACCTCCAGCACAGATTTGTTTCTGTCTTATACGTTTTAGCTATTTTGGTAGGTGTTAAGTACCATCTATGGGACGCGGGTGGCGCTGTGGGTTAAACCACAGAGCCTAGGGCTTGCCGATCAGAAGGTCGGCTGTTCGAATCCCCGCAACGGGGTGAGCTCCCGTTGCTCGGTCCCTGCTCCGGCCAACCTAGCAGTTCGAAAGCACATCAGAGTGCAAGTAGATCAATAGGTACCACTCTGGAGGGAAGGTAAACGGCATTTCCGTGCGCTGCTCTGTTTCGCTTCAAGCGGCTTAGTCATGCTGGCCACATGACCCGGAAGCTGTACGCCAGCTCCCTTGGCCAGTAAAGCGAGATGGGCGCCGCAACCCCAGAGTCGGCCGCGACTGGACCTAATGATCAGGGGTCCCTTTACCTTTCCCTAAGTACCATCTATAAAACATATTGATTGACCCTGGAATTCAGAATCTCGTGCTCTACCAACTGAGCTCCTCTGACTCCCAGGCCAAAAGAGCCAACTCAATGTCAGATGCTCCCAACAGTAGAAAATACACCCATGTTAGCAATTCCTGCTCATCCTTGGCAGGGCGGAAAACAGGCAAGATGCAGAAAGCCTATGAAGGGACACAGCCGGGCGAGGAAACAAGCACACAAACTGTGCTCTCTCTGATACATTGCAAAAGGTAAAGGGACCCCTGACCGTTAGGTCCAGTCGTGGCCGACTCTGGGGTTGCGGCGCTCATCTTGCTTTACTGGCCAAGGGAGCCGGCGTACAGCTTCCGGGTCATGTGGCCAGCATGACTAAGCTGCTTCTGGCGAACCAGAGCAGTGCACGGAAACGCCGTTTACCTTCCCGCCGGAGCGGTACCTATTTATCTACTTGCACTGGTGTGCTTTCGAACTGCTAGGTTGGCAGGAGCTGGGACGGAGCAACGGGAGCTCACCCCGTCGTGGGGATTCGAACCGCTGACCTTCTGATCAGCAAGTCCTAGGCTCAGTGGTTTAGACCACAGTGTGCTTTAAAATGCTAACATCTGCAAAAGTAACATGCAAAGGTCAGCTGTATATGGGGAAATTGCCTTGCAAAACTGTGTTGACTGGTTGATAGTAAAGGGACCCCTGACCATTAGGTCCAGTCGTGACCGACTATGGGGTTGCGGCACTCATCTCGCTTTATCGGCCGAGGGAGCCGGCGTACAGCTTCCGGGTCATGTGGCCAGCATGACTAAGCCGCTTCTGGCGAACCAGAGCAGCGCACGGAAACGCTATTTACCTTCCTGCCTATTTATCTACTTGCACTCTGACATGCTTTCGAACTGCTAGGTTGGCAGGAGCAGGGACCGGGCAACGGGAGCTCACTCCATCGCGGGGATTCGAACCGCCGACCTTCTGATCGGCAAGCTCTAGGCTCTGTGGTTTAACCGACAGCGCCACCCGCGTACGCTGACACCTGTCTTATTCTTCAGGACCCTCTGTCTCCCACTTCCTGGGTGGCATCGCGCCAATGTTGCCCAGAGTCCTCCCTTGCCAGCGTGACTGGCACACACTCGTCCACCGCGATCCTTGGAGATGCGGAGTTCTCTATAAATACACCGTAATATTATTACACATCCTCTTACTGACGATGTTGTGGTCCAAGAGTGACCTGGCATGCAACAGATGTCTATTTTAAAAGCAGTTGGGAAAGAGAGAGAGAGAGAGAGAGAGAGAGAGAGAGAGAGAGAGAGAGAGTTTTGCAATTAGTAGTTTTCTGGACACTGCAACTGAAATAAAGAAGGAATTTAAATTATTTGCAAAAAAAAGCGGGGAGGAGAGCTGTATAACTCGCTGCAGCAAAGGATTCCGGAGTGTTTGATCATTCAGTTGAATACTTGCAAAACTAACAGGGAGAATAAGAGGAAATACTATTCAAAAATTTAATAAAGAATGGTTAACTTTCAAAGAAGATCTTAAAAATCATACGGATAATGTAAGTTTCCTGACAGATATGGATTAAATCTTGAAAATTGAGGGAAGGCGTAGTAAAATCTGATTAGTTAAATGTAAGGAAAAGTAGAATAACTAATAGGAAATACGTACAGAGTTAAGATTGGCAATAAAGTATAAAGAGAAGAGTTGGAAGTCTAATATTTGTGGTGTACATGTAGGATATGTAGGTATGTTGGGTATGTATATAATGTATTGTAATGTATTGTATTTGTTAAGTTCTATGTACAGTGGTACCTCGCAAGACGAATGCCTCGCAAGACGAAAAATGCGCAAGACGAAAGAGTTTTCCATTTTTCGAGTCGTTCCACAAGACGAATTTCCCTGTGGGCTTGCTTCGCAAGACGAAACGTCTTGCGAGTTCTTGCAAGTTTGTTTCCTTTTTCTTAAAGCCGCTAAGCCGCTAATAGCCGTGCTTCGCGAGACGAAAAAACCGCAAGACGAAGAGACTCGCGGAACAGATTAATTTCGTCTTGCGAGGCACCACTGTAAAATGATGTATAATAAAGATTAAAAATTAAAAAAAAGAATTCTGGGGTGTACCTTTCGGAACTAAGAGTGAAATACTGCTGGAACTAAATATATTGCTGAATATATTGTCTTGGTAATAATAAAATAATGATTGTATTATCAAAGCACCAATTTATTTATTAAATATACTATTATGGAGCGCCTTTCATGCAAAACAACAAGGCAGCTTAAAGGATAAAATCAACGTAATAAAGCAGTAAAATAGCAAAAATGCATTAAATACAGCGACCGTACACACATGCAGATATCACAGAGATTTTAAAATGTCTAATAAGAGACAGTGCCAGAAATGCTTTGATGGTATCTAATGTGTCTATTCTATATAGAAGATTTTGGGGAGGAAGGGACTTATTAGGCCGTTCTTGTTTTTATTATGCATTTTGTGTTTTTATATTGTGATTTTATGTTGTGAACTGCCCTGGGACCTGTGGGTATAGGGTGGTATATAAATTCAGTGCTTTTTTTTAAAAAAAAGGTTTTGCGGTACTCTCATTTTCCTACTCATATTGAAATACTGCCCTTCAATGAGGCCAAACTTAGATTCACAAAATGTTTAGGGGTATGCGTACCCCCAGGAAAAAGAACTGTATAAATTTAACAACAATTTCCAGGTTTCACCTTCAGTGCAATAGAGAAAAAGCACGGTGTACATTTAAAAACACTACAAAAAAACAACAACAGAAAGAGCAATTCAGATAATCCCAGCCAAGGGTTTAACGATAATCTAGCTCGCGTTATGCGTGGAAACGGAAGGGTGTTGTGGGATGAGTGTTCAGACCCCTGGGCTCTCACTTGTGGGGTGCCTCAGGGTTCCGTCCTCTCCCCCATGCTTTTTAATATCTATACGAAGTCGCTGGGAGAGATCATCGAGGGTTTAGGTTGGGTGTCCATCAATGTGCGGATGATGCCCAGCTCTACCTCTCTTTCAAATCGGAACCAGTGAAGGCGGTGAAGGTCCTGTGTGAGTGTCTGGAGGTGGTTGGAGGATGGATGGCGGCTACAATATTGAGGTTGAATCCTGACAAGACAGAAGTACTGTTTTTGGGTGACAGGAGGTGGGTGGGTGTGGAGGACTCCCTGGTCCTGAATGGGGTCACTGTGCCCCTGAAGGACCAGGTGTGCAGCCTGGGAGTCATTCTGGACTCACAGCTGTCCATGGAGGCACAGGTCAATTCTGTGTCCAGGGCAGCTGTTTATCAGCTCCATCTGGTATGCAGGATGAGACCCTCCCTGCCCGCGGACTGTCTCGCCAGAGTGGTGCATGCTCTGGTTATCTCCCGCTTGGAATACTGCAATGCGCTCTATGTGGGGCTACCTTTGAAGGTGACCCGGAAACTACAACTAATCCAGAATGCGGCAGCTAGACTGGTGCGGCCGCCAAGACCACATAACACTGGTCCTGAGAGATCTGCATTGGCTCCCAGTATGTTTCTGAGCACAATTCAAAGTGTTGGTGCTGACCTTGAAAGCCCTAAATGGCCTCGGTCCAGTATACCTGAAGGAGCGTCTCCACCCACATCGTTCAGCCCGGACACTGAGGTCCAGCGCCAAGGGCCTTCTGACGGTTCCCTCACTGCGAGAAGTAAAGCTACAGGGAACCAGGCAGAGGGCCTTCTCGGTGGTGGCACCTGCCCTGTGGAACGCCCTCCCACTAGATGTCAGAGATAAACAACTACCTGAGTTTGGATTTTGGGGGGGCCACTAGGGGGCGTATTGGAAGATGGCTGACAATAACATCTCTCCGACCCACACGAGGTAATTTGGAGGCTATGATGGGGGTAATTAGCCTCCTTAACCCCCCCAGGATTGTGGGGGGGACGGCCCTTGCCTGCTGTGCCCTATACCACCCCCGAATTTGTGGGGGTGGGGGCACTAGGCACAAAGCCCTCCTGTGGGATTTCGGCACTTCTGGACGCCGTCCCTGATTCACGCCACTAGATGCAGAACTTCAAAGGAAACAATTTGGATGAAAGGAATGCACATATTTCAAGAAAGAAGGGGGAGTAAAGACTGCTAACAGAAGAGATCTCTGACAAAACAAGAGAAGAATAAAACATGAGAAGATACGCCAAGACAAGGTACGGCAAATGACTGATGGGGGAGAGGGGAAAAACTCTCCCTTCTTTCCCTATGTGATTAAACAAGAATCCCCTCCCCTCACGAGTCAGAAATGTCGTTTTAAGGACTTAAAGCTGTGGATTTAAGGCTGTGTGAAGATAAACTTTCGAACCAAAGCACGTTTTAAGAAGAGCGTGGAATGTGTAAGAGCTCTGGAATGACGCAGTTAAAAATGCCGTTGCCATATTGGGAAGCTCTGTCGGAGGTCTTTAGTCTGGGAGGAGAAAGAGAGAAATAGAGCTGTTTATATATTGTGGGTGAAACTCCTCAGAGGGACTCAAGAGCAACAGTTTTATGAGACTATGATGGAAAGAGTGATGTTATCTATGAAGGAGATGATATATGGAAACCATCTCGATTTGAGGATTGGAAGAACGGAAAATTCACACAGGACTATTATTACTATTGGTGTTTATCGGCTTAAGGAGACTATCAGAAGTGATCATAAAGAAAAAAGAGAAAATATATGAACAAGATGTGATGTGGAAACAGCAAGATAAGATGGGATAGAATTATGAACTCTGTTTGGACTGATTGGGACTGATTGGGACATTAACGCAGCAGCAAGAAGATGATCAGAATGCCCCTTCGGATCTTGAAATATGGGTCCCCCCAACAAAATTTAAAATTCGGCTTTGTAATTCGGAATTTATGTGATATGATTTAATTTGATGTGATTGGCCAGTTAATAAAAATTATTAAAAAAAAAAAAAAGAGTTTGGATTTGGATTTGATATCCCGCTTTATCACTACCCAAAGGAGTACCTGACATTTAGAAGACATCTGAAGGCAGCCCTGTTCAGGGAAGTTTTTTTTTTTTAAAAAAATAATATTTATTAATAGTTTCAGAATAATAGAAAAAAGAGAAAAATAAAAAACAACACTACAATACATAAAGAAGAAGAAAAAAACACAAAACATAAAAACCAATACAGCAATGCAACAAAAAAAAAGAAAAAGAAAAAAAAACACAAATCCCAAATTACATATCTTTAACTTCCATTTGCTTGTTTCATTGACCTGCTCACACCTCCCTTTTTGTATTCTAGTTTAATTAGTTATTTCAGCAAATTCTTTCCATCTTTCTCAATTTTTGTTAAATAATTTATCTTAACATTTTAACCTAATAGTTAACTCAACAAATCCTTCCCATCTTTCCCCATATTCTGTTATTTAAATTACCTTGATTTATTTAACCTTATCTTACCCTAAAATACCTTAAAGCTTGAATCTTAATGCTCAAATATACATAGCTCCTGATATCATTTCTGCTAGAGTCATATAGTTTTATTCCAACATTTTCCCTAATATTCATTTATTTTAGGCTAATTCCCCAAATAAAAATTTTCTTTATAGATTTTCTTCCAGTCTTCATCCAACGTCTCTTCTTCCTGGTCTCGGGTCATGTCAGTCCTTACTGTCCATTCCATCTAGTCCATCAACCTGGAAGTCTTATGTCCGAGGCCCTTAAGTCTCTTCCATGTCCCTTCTGCAGATCTTCTTCTTCTTGTTTATACTTGCCCTTTTCCTTGTCATTTGTTGGTCTCTTTCTTAATTTCTTTCCTTTCTCATTGAGGAGTAGGTCTCTGGGGGGTTCCAACCCAAAATTGTCTCCATCTCCCTTCATCAAACCCACCCATTCCCCACAGTCCCACTCCCCACAGTCATCAGTGTAATCCAAAAAGTATTTAAAAACATATTTCAAAGTGTCTCCAAAATTAGGAACCTCCTCAGCTCCAGACTCCCCCTGGCCCACTCCAACTTCCATCTTCAATGGCAACGGCTTATGCTCCTGTAGGGCCTCGGGTTTCTCCATTTATATTATTTGAGGTGCAACCGCATCCTCCTCCATTATTTTCTGCACTTGCCCAGTCAGTACAGGTTCATGAGTTGGTCCCTGAATGATTTCTGTATCAGTGTTCCCTGTTTGTCCAGAGTTGTTAACCACAACAGTCATCAAGTCCATTTTCTCATTCATCAAATCCATCTTCTCATGCATCTGTTCCAGCAAGGCACTTGTCTTGCATAAAGCAAGCACCCAGTCTTCCTCCCAGCTCATCTTTAGTCAAGGTCAGAAAAGACTAGTCCCACGATCTTAATCTCACAGCTGTTGAGTCCTCCCGTAGACTGCAGCAACAATTTAACAAGCTCCCTCTAGGGGAGACAATTTCTATTTGTATCCATTTTTTTAAAGGCAAGTCCAACAAAGGAAAATTACTTTCATTTTTCAGATATTTTTCAGATATTTTGTTTCTTTAGAATGCAAAAGGCAACATTGGAATCAGTTTATTTCTCTTCTTTAGCTATCTGTCAAAGTATTCCATTCACAGTCAACGAACCTCTCCAACTATTTCTGTCTCTGACACCCCGTTTCCAGGTTAGAGATGGTGGAAACTTATCCTTCTTCACTCCCTCTCCTGCAGGGGTTAAACAAAGTTCTCCCCCCTTTTCTCCTACTTCCAAGGGGGTTTCAGTAATTATAGATGAAGGAAATTTAGACTTTTTTAACGGCTTTCCAGGCTTTAGCTTACAAAGTTTTTGCTTTAGTCTATATACAGAAAGCGGAAGGCGGACTTCCTGTTTTGAACCTTCCCGCTTCGGTGCCAAATTAAGATATTTCTTGATCCAATTTTCCATTTCTACTCACGGGTACTTGTTTTAAATCCAATTGTCCACAGGAAAAAGTCAGCGCTCTCCGGCAATGGCTGTGCGGCTTCACTCCGTAAAAATAGCAATCAGTTCGCAGCACCGCGCCGCTCACCCCACTTCACTCCGGAGCCCCAAAATGGGGTTCCCGGTGCGTAGGGGGGGTGCTCCTGGTGCCCTGCCGAACCCCACATTCCCAGGCTTCCTCCGCCTGGGATTTCTAGCGGGTCCCCACCTTCGCCGCGGCGGGAAGACCCAATTTCCACGTAGCCCGTTCCTCCAATCGGAGGAACTCCGCCATTCACCGATGGCGCTGACCCGGAAGTCCAGGGAAGTTTTTAATGTCTGACATTTTAATGTATTTTTAATCTTTGTTGGAAACTGCCCAGAGTTGCCGGCGAGACCCAGCCGGATGGGCAGGGCACAAATAATAAATTATTATTATTGTTGTTGTTGTTGTTGTTGTTGTTTCCAAGGGGTTTGCCCAGCATCAAAGATGCCGCAACTTCCTGCACTAAAGGGGGTTGGACTAGATGATCCTCAGCGTTCCCTCTACAATTCTGTGATTCTATGAAAATGGCGTCTGGCCAGCCTTGGAGGGGAGATTCCCACAGAATCTCCACCACATCCCAAATCTCCCTTCTCCCAGGCATCACTCCCCTAAATTCAAACATGGGACCAGGGCCGGATTTAGGGTTGATGAGGCCCTAAGCCAGGCATAGGGAACCTCGGCCCTCCAGATGTTTTGGGACTACAACTCCCATCATCCCTGACCACTGGTCCTGCTAGCTAGGGATGATGGGACTTGTAGTCCCAAAACATCTGGAGGGCCGAGGTTGCCTATGTCTGCCCTAAGCTCCTGAAGGTAATGGGGCCCTTTATATGTCAAGTTGTCCTTTGTCAACAACAAACTGTCACTGTTTTTTGTGTGATATGCTATATGGTAATTTATGGACCTAATAGGTATCTAAAGCCATTTGCACATGTGGCCACGCAACCAGTCCATGCAGAATGTAAAGGTAAAGGTAAAGGGACCCCTGACCATTAGGTCCAGTCGTAGCCGATTCTGGGGTTGCGGCGCTCATCTCACTTTACTGGCCGAGGGAGCTGGTGTACAGCTACCGGGTCTTGTGGCCAGCATGACTGAGCCGCTTCTGGCAAAACAGAGCAGCGCACGGAAACGCCGTTTCCCTTCCCGCCGGAGCGGTACCTATTTATCTACTTGCACTTTGATGTGCTTTCGAACTGCTAGGTTGGCAGGAGCAGGGACCGAGCAACGGGAGCTCACCCCGTCACGGGGATTCGAACCGCCAACCTTCTGATCGGCAAGTCCTAGGCTCTATGGTTTAACCCACAGCGCCACTTGCGTCGCTTCTACCCTATATATAGAAATGAGCAAACCAGTGATATTTTAGGGAGCAGACAGGACCCATGACTTACATCATAGGAGCCTACACAACACAAAACACTGTTGCTGTATGTAGGTTTTATTTTATTTGTCTTTTATCTTATATTTTGGAAATGTACATCCAGGTTTTTTTCCCTTTAAATTTTTTGGGGGCCCCCAAGAGAGTGGGGCCCTAAGCTATAGCTTGTCTAGCTTATACGTAAACCTGGCACTGCGTGGGACTCAGGCTACGCCTGGTGCTTTTATAAGGCCCAGTGGGAAAGCTCTCTGCCCCAAGGAGCTTACAGCCTAGAAATCTATGTGAGGGGAGAAAGCAGAGGAAAGGAGGCAGCTGTTTGTGTGCAGGGGGGAATTTCTGCATTTACTCAGCTGCTGCAGAACTTTAGCTTAATTACTTCTTGGGCAGCTCTGATGCAGTGGGGTCTCTCTCCTCGCTGCAAATCCTAACATGCACACAGTTTAAGAGAGATAAGAAGTGATGGGTTTGTTTTTTCTGCTAGCAGCCGACACAGCGGGGTGGGCAGTGAGCTGACGGAAGACATCCAAATCCCAAATCGCGAGCTTTCGATATCCTGGAAAACGACCTCGTCAAATAAACTAATACAGTGTGTTACAACGAAGGGCGTTCATTTTTCGGAAGCAAATTCCGCCCCTACAGAAGAGAACAGCTGACCTACATAGGCAGAGAGAAGCAGGGCAGTTTGTGCGAATACATAGGGAGGTTTTCTGTTTTACAGCATGAAGCTTTTCCCCATCTGCATTTTCATCAACAGTTTGGAACGCCAAATGCAACGTCATCATTTTTTTTGCAGAATATTCCCCTGGGCTGCTGAAAAACATTTCTGTTTGGACAAGCCGACCCAGATGCTTAGAAAGTTGATCTGATTTTAACCGGCTTCCGTATTTTAACCTTTGCATGTTTTAAAGCAGGCCTGAGGATTGTTCTTACATTTACCGTATTTTTCACTCTATAAGACGCACCAGACCACAAGACGCACCTAGTTTTTGGAGGAGGAAAACAAGAAAAAAAATATTCTGAATCTCAGAAGCCAGAACAGCAAGAGGGATCGCTGCGCAGTGAAAGCAGAAATCCCTCTCGCTATTCTGGCTTCTGGGATAGCTGCGCAGCCTGCATTCGCTCCATAAGACGCACACACATTTCACCTTACTTTTTAGGAGGGAAAAAGTGAGTATTGTAGAGCAAAAAATATGGTAATTGTTTTATCTTTTTGGAGACGGCTTTGAAGTTTTCGGGTTTTTGTTTTTTAAAAAAGAGTCAAGTGCATATAAATATTATGAAATAAATAACTAGATAAATGTGGGTGGAGCGACGAATGTGAATTTTACTTCTGTTCAGAAGGCCAGTTTCTGCACAGGGATGGGCGGACAGACAGACAGACAGACGGACAGACTATTGTTCCTGTTGCTGAGGGTTTGTCACGGCCTCTGGCTAGAACAACAAAACTGATATTGACTGATTGTAAGCTCCATCGACACGGGTGGCCCTGTGGGTTAAACCACAGAGGCTAGGACTTGCTGATCAGAAGGTCGGCGGTTCGAATCCCTGCGACGGGGTGAGCTCCCGTTGCTCGGTCCCTGCTCCTGCCAACCTAGCAGCTCAAAAGCACGTCAAAGTGCAAGTAGATAAATAGGTACCGCTCTGGTGGGAAGGTAAACGGCGTTTCTGTTCGCTGCTCTGGTTCGCCAGAAGCGGCTTAGTCATGCTGGCCACATGACCCGGAAGCTGTACACCGGCTCCCTCAGCCAATAAAGCTAGATGAGCGCCGCAACCCCAGAGTCGGCCACGACTGGACCTAATGGTCAGGGGTCCCTTTACCTTTACCTTTTTAAGCTCCATCGACACAAACAAGAGGCATCAAACGGTTAAGGATCAAGGAAACATCCCAGTCCGGCAAAAGTGCTCAAGGAAGGTGCGAAGCAGGGCAGGGGAAGGGGTGTGGCCTGGGAGAAAGGGGTGGGGTCCAGGGGAAGGGTTGTGGTCCAGAGGGGTGTGGCCTAAGAGAAGGGGTGTGGCCAGGGGAAGGTGTGCTTCAGAGAGGGCGTGGCCTGAGATGATGTGGTCCAGAGGGGAGTGGCCTAGGGGGATATGTGTTGTCCAGGGGTGTGGTAGAGGGGTGTGGCCTAGGGGAAAGGGTGTGGCCAGGGAAAGGTGTGCTTCAGAGAGGGCGCGGCCTGAGATGATGTGGTCCAGAGGGGAGTGGCCTAGGGGGACATGTGTTGTCCAGGGGTGTGGTAGAGGGGTGTGGCCTAGGGGAAAGGGTGTGGCCAGGGAAAGGTGTGCTTCAGAGAGGGCGCGGCCTGAGGAGGGGATGTGGTCCAGAGGTTTTGTGACTTAAGGGGAAGGGGTGTGGCCCCAGGAAAAGGGTGAGGATGAGGCAGACTCATGGAGGTGGAGAAGGCTCTTGGCGACCAGCCACAATGGCTATCCAGGGCAGAAGGGAGTGTTGCCCTGGTGCTCGAATCCTGCCTGCAGGTTTCCCATTGACGCATCTGGTTGGCCACTGAGAGAAGAGGATGCTGGACTAGACAGGCCATGGGCCTGATCCAGCTGGTGGCTCTCCTTATGCTCTTCTGAGCTCCCCTTCCTTGCAGCAAAGGGAGCTCAGCGCGCCACCATCCCCGCATGTACTATTTTACCTGACAGTTCGGCAGCATAGATTTCGGAGTCCCCGTACTCAAACTCCAGGTTGGGGCAGTCCACCGAGCCCTGAAACAGAAGACCCAAGTTAGCCGAGGCTGGCATAGCAGACGGCAGGACACACATACGCTGAGGTGACCCAGTGATACATAACGGGAACCAGAAAAATGGGTTCCGATCCAACAGCTGTGGAATAGCTCTCCCTGTGACTCGGCTTCCCCGCTCTGTGAAATGGGCACTGCGGAAAAGTCCAGCGATCAGAATCGAGCAATCAATAGATGAGTCAACTTTCTAGTACTGGGATAGTGACCCAAACACCACAAAGACTCTGTTGCTCATTGCTAGGTCCTTTGTGGGACCCTGCCTCAAACCCCTCAGCCCCCCCATCTCCTTTTCCGCCCCCTTGCAACACACGGCCACCCCCGTTACAAAACAAATATTGTCCCCTAGCAAAAACCAGGCACCCATTTCCCCCTCATTGCAACAGCATGGTTCAATTTGAAGCCTTCTATGACATCAGAGCAACTCAGCCAATGGCTGGCGGAGGCTGAGAATCGCCCACCATCCTCAAAAAAGCAGTTTTCAACCACAAGATTCAGTCCCTACAGAACAGTGGCCTTGGGTACAATAGTCCTAACACCACGGGGGAGGGGGGGAGACACTTTTTCACCCCAAAGTCCGCATTCATTTATGGAGAATCTTCTGAGGGGTCTTGTTCCGGGGTGGGTGGGGCCAGAGGCAAAAACAGGCAGAGCAACGGAGGCAATTTTGATCTTTGTGCAGTAGGCTAGTTTCTGCACAACCTCTCTATTCTCCATCTGGATGACCAAGGGAGTTCAGAGACCTCGGTCCTGTCGGACTTGCATTCGACCGAGCGACTCTTCCGGTTGAGTCCTCTGACGTGATTAACGACCTGAGCCTTTGATGAGGCTCCAACCACGTTCCCCCATTACGCAGAGTATCCAGCATGCAAGGAAGGAGCCGAGATAGTATGAGCTACATTCCAAAGAGCGTTTTATTTCTAACTACGCAGACAGAAAAGAAATATACATGCTTTCTCTGTGAGAGCAGAGAGCAACTGATAAACAAAGGAACAGGAAACCAGTAACGTCACATCCGTCTCCTGTCTTCCGTGAGACTTCCCACAGCCTGGAATCTCTGGAATGCAAAACAGAGTCTTGTGACTCCAAGAGCACGGCACAGTGGCAACACACAGAAACCAACAGGAGCGTCTCCACCCCCATCCTTCAGCCCAGACACTGAGGTCCAGCTCTGAGGGCCTTCTGGCGGTTCCCTCATTGCGAGAAGTGAGGTTACAGGGAACCAGGCAGAGGGCCTTCTCGGTGGTGGCGCCCGCCCTGTGGAACGCCCTCCCATCAGGTGTCAAGGAAATAAGCAGCTATCCTATTTTTAAAAGACATCTGAAGGCAGCCCTGTTTGGGGAAGTTTTTAATATTTAGTGCTTTATTGTTTTTAACACTCGATTGGGAGCCGCCCAGAGTGGCTGGGGAAACTCAGCCAGATGGGCGGGGTATAAATAATAAATTATTATTATATATTATTATTATTTCAGCAAAGTCGAGCCAGTGAAGATCGTGGCTTGGGAGAGCAAGATAGGAGGGATGTCCATCTTTCTTTCTTTTCTTTTCTTTTTGCATATGATTTTCATTAGTTTTTCATTTCACATAAACCAACAAAATACAATAACATTTCATGACCATCTGTTATTATCTTTCTCACCCCTCTAACAAGCACTGACTTCCCTCCCTCCCTTCAGCAGGTTTTCTTACTTCAATTCCCTTTCCACAGTTCCTTAATAATATCCAGTCCATGTCATAAGATCAGACCTGCTAACGTCTTCAAATTTCTACAGTTTTTACTTATATAGTCCATAAATTTACTCCAATCTCTTTGAAACTTTGTTTCCTCTTGATTACAGATCTTCTAGGTCAGTTTTGCTAATTCTGCATAATCTACCATCTTCGTCTGAACTCCTCCACCGTTGGTAATTCCTGTACTTTCCATTTTTGGGCTAACAAAGTTCTGGCAGCAGTCATAGCGTACATAAATAGTCTCTGATCTACTTTTTCAATTTCCTCTCCCATCAAGCCCAGCAAAAAAGGCTTCCATTTTTTGGGGGAAAGTATATTTAAACATCCTTTTCAGTACATTATAAATCAGTTCCCAAAATTGTTTCATTTTCTCACATGTCCACCACATGTGGAAAAAATCTCCATCCTTCTCTTTACATTTCCAACAGATTTTACTACTCGTCCTATACATTTTTGCTAGTTTGACAGGTGTTAGGTACCGGGACGTTGATCTTTCCTGACTTCTGTTAGACATGTCCCAAAGGGATCGTGATGCCAGGATCTTTGTGGGATGCAATTGAGCCTTTTCTTGTTGTTGTTTAGTCGTGTCTGCCTCTTCGTCACCCCCTGGACCAGAGCACACCAGGCACTCCTGTCTTCCACTGCCTCCCGCAGTTTGGTGAAACTCATGCTGGTGGCTTCGAGACCACTGTCCCACCATCTCGTCCTCTGTCGTCCCCTTCTCCTTGTGCCCTCCATCTTTCCCAGCATCAGGGTCTTTTCCAGGGAGTCTTCTCTTCTCATGAGGTGGCCAAAGTCTTGGAGCCTCAGCTTCAGGATCTGTCCCTCCAGTGAGCACTCAGGGCTGATTTCCTTAAGAATGGAGAGGTTTGTTCTTCTTGCAGTCCATGGGACTCTCAAGAGTCTCCTCCAGCACCAGAATTCAAAAGCATCCATTCTTCAGCGATCAGCCTTCTTTATGGTCCAGCTCTCACTTCCATCCATCACTACTGGGAAAACCATAGCTTGAACTATACGGACCTTTGTTGGCAAGGTGATGTCTCTGCCTAGGCTGGAGCAAGTTTCTAACCCCATTCATAGCACCCATTAGCCTTTTAATGATGACCGCTGGCTAAGCTATGACCTACAAGGGACAGAGTCCCCTTAGGCTACTATCAGGGCTCTTTTCCCCTATAGAATATTACTGGGGCACAAACAATTCGTGGAATAGGGGAGAGGAGAAGGAGTGCCACTCACTGAAGGGCTTTCAACCATTAGCTATTGACTTCCATCCTTTAAAAAAAACCAACGGTTTATTTCTACTGCACCTCCAAGGTCCGCTCAAGCCTTGTCTGCATCCCCTCATCATTTGCAGGGAAGCTGCTACCCTCATTTTGGAAGCCAAACAGTAAAGAGAGCAATTGGCCCAAAGCCACTCAGGGTTGCAGAACTCGAACTCGCAACTCTGGAATAACAGTAACAGAAGGTGCCGGTTCAAAGGGTCAAATTGAGATTACTGACCGCCGGGTCTTTATTATCACATTCCTGAATTTTAGAAGCCGTTCGCTCATTCTGATCACAGGCAAGTACCAAATCTTTGGCTGCAGGTTTCTAGTCCTTAAGGAGTGATATAGGCATAGCTGTCAACTTACAGATTTGAAAATAAGGGACCAGCAGCCTCGAAAATAAGGGACCAGCAGCCAAAATAAGGGATTTTAGTCAACCAGCAGCCAAACGAAGCCTCAAGCGGTGTGTGATGGCCTGGGAATCCGATTCAGAGGCTGAACCGGAAGAATCCCAGCCTGCACAGGAGTCCCCGCCTCCAGGGCCGGCTGAGCTGGGGCAGGGCCTTGATTCTGAAGCGCCTGCACCTGTGCCGGATCCTCAGGAGCAGACACCAGATGAATCCACTCTGGCTCCAGAGGTGATTGAGGGCCCACTGCCTACAGGTGCGTCTCTCCCAGCTCTGTCAGGGGAAAATGAGTCTCCCCCTGGGTCCAGTAACCCTCCAGCCTCTCCTGAGCTGCAGAGGCTCAGGGCAGAGAGGCGGAGGGAACTGGTTTCTCCCAGGAGGAGCACTCGCCTTAAGGCCAGGAGAGGCGGGTCACCTGGGGGCCGGGACCGCCCCTGGCCTCAGAGAAGATAAAGGCCAGTCAGCCCGGTCCCAGGTTGCAGGAGCAACGTCGTTGAAGACCTGTTTCGGCCAGCATCCAGTCCTGTCCCCCCAGAGTTCCTGTCCTTGCCCGGGTCCTCGCTGTGGACCCCGCTTCGCCCGTGGAGGACTGTCTGCCGACCCTCGACTCAGGTCCTGGACCTCGCCCCACGGTAACCTCCCCCTGGACCAGCACACGGTGGTTCCCACAGCGCAGCAACCAGGCAAAGGGGATGCAGCAAGGAAAACCACCGTCACCTCTCCGCTGGGAAGCGCTGAGCAAAGGCGAGTCCCCAGGCAACGCGGCCGATTTGATTGGCACAAGGCATGCAAGCTCCACCCCCCAGTCGTTCTGCAACTCCTTATTGGGTGAGCAACGCAGCCAAGCAACACAGTTGGAGCCTCCCTTCTCCCTGGCCGGCAGGGAGGGAGGGAGAGGAGCTGCTTCCTTTGAAACCCGGGAAATTTAAGGGACATCATCAGTAAGGGACAGCAGCGGGACACAGCGCTGGGATAAGGGGCTTTCCCGCCAAATAAGGGACGGTTGACAGCTATGGATATAGGCTGCCTCGCTCTATTTATGGCCAGAGGCCGGATTCTGTATCCCCTCCTGGTTTTCTCTCAGACCCAGATTAATTGAAGGACATGCCTGGTGTCTATTCTCTCTTTCGGGGATACAACACACTGTTCAGTTTCTGTTAATTGATTCTCATGGGAAACTTGCAGATTCTGGCTTCACACAATTAACTCAAGGCAGTGTCAATTTACTCTTGGCAGAAAGCCCAGGTCTGCTTGACCTAGAAACTACTTACTCTGATTGGTTAACAACCAGCACTCAACTCTGTTATCTAGGATTGCTAGCACAGTTTGGTGTTAGGTGTGTTAGGAGAAGGAGTTAGAAGTGCTGTGTATGGTTATGAGAGAGAGAGAGAAAGAAAGGATTTATTTGCTTTGTTTTGTATGCAGAAACTCTGCTGGTTTTATTTTTCCTTTTAATAAATCCTGTAAATAGTTATTCTGAGTCTAGCTGACTAGTCATTACCGCCGCAACTAGCTTCCTCGCTGTGCAGGAAAACTCTGCTACGTTTGGGCTAAAGCCAATAGGGCTATGCCTGACACTTCAAAGTTCTATGAGGTTATGGGCATTGTGCTGCCAGCCTGAGTTGTGGTGGTGTCAGCATCAACGGTGTTGGTTCCAGTAGTTCCAGAAGTTGTTGTTCCTGTTGGTGCAGCAGATGGACACTGGCTGGTTCCTGACTGTGGTGAGCTGGTGACGCAGTGGACACAAGGACAACAGCTGCAGCGTGTGAGTGCTGGGTGCTGTGGTTCCTGTTTTCTCTCTCGGTGGTCGTGAGTAGCTGGTTCCGGGTTCCAGGGACATCGCTCTCAAGATGGCCTCACAACCAGTTCAGATGGCTTTTGAGCGTCTGAATGACTCCAATTACTTGCTGTGGTCGGAACGCATGCAGGCAGTGCTGCAGAGGGATCGTCTCTGGCAAGTGGTGAGTAAGTTTCCTACGAAGCCTGATGATGAAGACCTCGATAAAGACCAAAGAGCAAGGGCCACAATTGTCTTGGGGCTGGAAGATTCCCAGTTGCCGTATGTGAGGGGAATCAAGACAGCTAGAGGTGTGTGGCAAGCACTTAAAGAACTCCATGTGCGTGAGACAGCGGTTTCCAAGCTGTTCATTCGCAAGGCATTGTACAAGGCAATGTTACAGCCTGGGGTTACAATGCAGGAACACCTACACAGTCTACAGTTAAAGTTTGCTGCGCTACAGGAAAGAGACTGTGCGTTAGACCAGCAGGAGAAGGTGGCTATTATTTTGAGTTCTCTCCCGGAAAGCTGGGATAATTTAGTTTTGTCTCTAGAAGGCATACAGGAGCGTGATTTATTAGTCAGTTACGTTACTGGGCGTTTGATTGAAGAATGGCAGAAGCGGCAAGAAAGGTCGTTGGCTGCAGAGACTTCTACTGGCGGGCGGTTTGGAAGGAGTTCTCATGCCGTGCCAGAGGTGAAGCAAAAGCAGCGTACTGGTGAGGAGTCAGCGTTTGCTGTTAGGCGTTGTTTCCGATGTGGGTCTTCAGCGCATCTAAAACGACAATGTCCGGAGTTGGTCAAGTCTCAGTTGCCGGTGCAGGAGCAGAGACGAGATCAGCAGCAGCAGCGTAAAAAGAAATTCTTCAAACAAAAACAGTCGGCTCAGCTGGTGACCGCCGAGGTCAAGATTGCTGATGAGAAACAAGCTGTCTGGGTGGTCGATTCTGGAGCATCTCGGCACATCGTAAATTCAGATGAATTGTTTGTTTCCAAGAACTCAGCACAGCGCAGCCAGGTGGCTCTAGCAGACGGAAGTACTTCCGAAGTGATTTCGGGGGGTGCAGTTTTTGTTCCTTGTCTTCGTGAATGCCTGCAAAATGTACTTTGTGTGCCGTCATTAAGGAGCAATCTGATGTCTGTAGATTGTTTGCTAAAAGCTGGGTTTAAAGTGTATTTTGAAGGAGACAGTTGCATTATTAAGAAGGCTGGTGAGATTTTAGGCACTGCTAAGTCAGAGGGAGGCTTGTTTTGGCTTAAAGCAAGATCTCAAGTTGCAGCAGTAGTCAGTAAATCTCAGCCTGCAGTGAATAACAAAGCTATACATGACAACTGTGTGCACTTATTGCATAGGAAAATGGGGCATGCTTGCTGGAAAAGTGTACTAAAAATGTCTGAATTGGCTGATGGGGGTAATTTAAAGAGTTGTAACAAGTACCTTGATTGTAATGTCTGTAAAAAGGTTAAAACCCACAGAGTCTCTTACCCCAGAAGTGACAGAGTTAGTGAATCACCGCTACAGCTGGTTCACATGGACGTAATTGGTCCATTTGCTGTAAGCAGGGGTGGAGCGCGCTTTTCACTAACAATTGTGGATGACGCCACGCGTTACTCTTGGGTTTTTCCCATGAAAAATAAGGGTGACGTATTCACTAAGTTTAAAGGCTGGGTGGCATCTGTGGAAAGATTTCTGTCCATTAAACTCAGAAGGGTTCAGACGGACAGAGGTGGCGAATTTATGTCAAATGCCTTTAGAGATTGGTTACAAAAGCGTGGCATTGGGCATAGAAAAACAAACGTTTTTTCCCCAGAGGAGAATGGCGTTGCAGAGCGAAAAAACAGATCTTTACAAGATATGATGTTTGCCATGCTTGATGATGCTGATTTGCCCATGTCTTATTGGGGGGAGAGTATGCTCACCGCGTGTTATCTCCAAAATAGGCTCTTTCATCAAACAATAGGTACAACCCCGTACTTTAAATTGTTTCAGAAAAAACCTAAAATTGACCATTTGCATGTGTTTGGATCAAAAGCCTGGGTATTAATTCCGAAACAAATGAGAAAGAAGGGAGATCCTAAGACCAAACAGTTAGTGTTTGTGGGTTACCAGGAGCTGGGAAAAGGTTTCCGCTTTGCTGAAGGGACAAATGGCATTGTGATCTCCAGGAATGCCAGTTTTTGTGAACATAGTGGCTGGGAGAGACTACATGCCAATACTGAGGTTTGGTTTGAACCTTCCCAGGAGCTTCATGACTCTGAAGGTAGACACAGAGAATCAGAGTCTGAGGGGGAGGAAAGTTCAGATAAGAGCTCTCAAGAAAGTGGAGTTAGCCAGAGACCAGTTGCTAAGCAGCAAAAGAGAGGTCGTAGTTCTGAGGAGGAAAGTGGGTCAGAAGAAAAATTTTCTCCCAGAAGATCTAAAAGACAAAACAAAGGAGTGCCTCCGGTGCGTTTTTCTCCAGATACTGCAAATGTGTTTAGTGTAATTGCAGAACCCAAGAGTTTTCAGGAGGTGTTAAAGTTACCAAAAGAGGAGGCAGAGCTCTGGAAACAGGCAATGGAGGAAGAGATGTCCTCTCTGAATGAGCACAAGGTTTTTACACCAGTAGCAGCGCCTGAGGGGGCAAAGATTGTAGGCTGCAGGTGGGTGTACAAACGTAAACCTCTGGTGACAGGAAAGTACAAATACAAAGCTCGTTTAGTGGCTCAAGGATATTCTCAGAGGCCTGGAAAAGATTATGATGAAACTTTTTCCCCTACTGCTAAGGGGGACAGTGTAAGGCTGATTCTAACGCTTGGAGCAAAGAGAAAACTCCTGTTAAACCATTTTGATATCCAGACTGCATATTTACATGCATCAATATCAGAAGACCTGTATCTAGCCGAACCGCCTGGTTATGAGACAGGTTCCAATAGAGTGTTAAAATTAAACAAAGCTCTATATGGTCTCAAACAGGCTGCAAGATCTTGGAACAAGTGTTTCCATGAGGCCTTAGTGTCATTTGGTTTCAAGCAGAGTACAGCTGACAATTGTGTTTATGTACGTGGTACAGGCAGTGATCAAGAGTTTTGTCTGATTTATGTAGATGATGTATTGTATGCCTGTAAAACACATAAACAAACTAAAAGGTTTGCCAAGCAATTGTCCAGTAAGTTCAAAGTGAAGGACTTAGGCCCGGTTAGGACATATCTAGGGTTGGAAGTGTGCTGGGCCCAAGATGGCAGCTGCCTAATTAGTCAGCAGAACAAAGTTAAACAACTACTGACTACATACAGGATGCAGGATTGCAAAGGGGCAGCGGTGCCTATGGATCCAGGTTTCATAAAAACACTTCATATAGATGAGAGTCCTGAATTTGAACATCCTGATGTATATCACTCTGTAATTGGAAGTTTATTGTATCTAGCACAGTGGTCCAGACCTGATATTAGCTACGCAGTAGGCATATTAAGTAGATTAGTCTCAAAACCCACACTAAATGCCTGGAAAGGGGTAAAACAAGTTCTGAGATACCTCAAACAGACAATTGGCTATATGTTACAATTAAATTCTTCCGAGGACGAAATGTTGAGTTGCTACTGTGATAGTGACTGGGGAAATTTGCCAGATAGAAAATCTGTCACAGGACTAGTCATAATGGTCGGTGGAGCTTTAATCAGCTGGCGGTCACGCAAGCAAGACATTGTAAGTGTGTCATCAACGGAATCAGAGTACGCCGCATTGAGTGAATTGTGCAACGAGGTGATTTATTTCAAGCATTTGTTAACAGATTTAAATGTAAATTGTGGAGAACCAGTACAAGTTTACATTGATAATCAAGCTTGTATAACCTTAAGTAAAACAGAGGGTTTCAAATCACGTTCCAAACATATCTCTGTAAAATACCAAAATGTACGTTGCTGTGTACAAGACAATATAATCACATGTACTTATGTATCAAGTGAAGAAAATGTAGCAGATGTATTAACTAAACCATTGGCAAAGATAAAGAACAAGCAAATGTGCAAGGGTTTAGGTTTGCTGGAAAAATAATCTCCTACATAGGTGGTTTTTGATGTTAATTGTCCAGCAGAATCTGTGAGGGGGTGTTCAGTTTCTGTTAATTGATTCTCATGGGAAACTTGCAGATTCTGGCTTCACACAATTAACTCAAGGCAGTGTCAATTTACTCTTGGCAGAAAGCCCAGGTCTGCTTGACCTAGAAACTACTTACTCTGATTGGTTAACAACCAGCACTCAACTCTGTTATCTAGGATTGCTAGCACAGTTTGGTGTTAGGTGTGTTAGGAGAAGGAGTTAGAAGTGCTGTGTATGGTTATGAGAGAGAGAGAGAAAGAAAGGATTTATTTGCTTTGTTTTGTATGCAGAAACTCTGCTGGTTTTATTTTTTCCTTTTAATAAATCCTGTAAATAGTTATTCTGAGTCTAGCTGACTAGTCATTACCGCCGCAACTAGCTTCCTCGCTGTGCAGGAAAACTCTGCTACGTTTGGGCTAAAGCCAATAGGGCTATGCCTGACACTTCAAAGTTCCATGACACACAACCTGAAAATAATTGGAAAGGAGGAGAGACGCATTGTCTGAATTCTGCGAGATTACGCAGACGTCAAGGGATTCAAAGCTGGTTAATATAATCCTGGAGGTGTGGAGAGCAAGGAATCATCTTCGACAGGAAGACCATCAGAATAAATCACACGACGTAGCTCTTACTGGATTCTACTGAAGAAAGCCTCACTGCCTGGGTGCATAAAAATGCCTCAGATACCAAAGCGTTATAAAACTGCATTTCTTTCCTTCTTTTTAAAATTTTAACACTAGAGCACGGAAAGTCATCAAAGAGGAGCGGTGCCACAATTGAAGAAGGATACTGACAAGCTGAAGACGCGCAAGGGACAAAAAAGGAATTGTTATTTAGGGGAATTGAATTTAATTCTAAATTATATTCCGGGAAACGTGGGAGATTACAAGGGGTAAAAAAAAATGGATGTACCATGCTATATTAGAAGCAAAAAAACTTGTTTTGATGAATTGGAAGAGCCGTGAAAAGATTCCATTGAGCACATGGAATGATAATATGGACAGATTAGCTGCATACGAACGAATTGCATGTCGACGCAAATTAAGAATGAATAAACATGAAGAAATCTGGAAGGAATATTTAAGCGATAAGGCGGATTGTGGTGGGAAGTTGGGGAAGGAGAGAGAGAGGGGAAAATATTCTTAAAAAGGTGTAGTCGTAGGTATATCAGTGTATTCACATCTGAATTGTCAAATTATGTTGTTAGTGTTATTATGGTTTTTGTTGTATGTGTCTTTTGCAGTTGTTGTTTGTATTGAAAAATGATTAAATAAATTAAAAAAATAATAATCAGGGGTCTGGAAACCAAGCCTGATGAGGAACAGTTGAAGGAGCTGGGTATGTTTAGCCTGGGAAATAGGAGACTGAGAGGAGTTAGAATAAAGGTAAAGGTAAAGGGACCCCTGACCATTAGGTCCAGTTGTGGCCGACTCTGGGGTTGTGGCACTCATCTCGCTTTATTGGCCGAGGGAGCCGGCGTACAGCTTCCGGGTCATGTGGCCAGCATGACTAAGCCGCTTCTGGCGAACCAGAGCAGCGCACGGAAACGCCGTTTACCTTCCTGCCGGAGCGGTACCTATTTATGTACTTGCACTTTGACGTGCTTTTGAACTGCTAGGTTGGCAGGAGCAGGGACTGAGCGACGGGAGCTCACCCCGTCACGGGGATTCGAACCGCCAACCTTCTGATCGGCAAGTCCTAGGCTCTGTGGTTTAACCCACAGCGCCACCCGCGTCCCTTCAATAGGATAGCCACCTTCAAATATCTCTAGACCTGTCATATGAAAGATGGAGCAAGCTTTTTCTCCTGTTCCAGAGTGGAGGACCAGAACCAATGGATTCAAGTTGCAATGAAGGAGATTCCAGACTCAGCAGTAAGAGCTGTTTGACAATGGAACGGACCCCCTTGGAAAGTGGTTGAATCTCCTTCCTTGGAGGTTTTTAAGCAGAGGTCGGATAGCTGTCTGTCATGGATGCTTTAACTGAGATTCCTGCATCACGGCGGGTTGGACTAGATGACCACAGGGTCCCTTCCAACTCTACAATTCTATGATTCTACAAAGAGATGGGAAATACAATTCTACGTATGTATATTAAACTGGCACATAATTTAGGAGAGCCATATTTCTTTCTAGGGCGCAGATTTTATTTATTTATTTACTTATTTCCCCATTCTTTATGATCACACTTTCATCCAGGGATGTCGAATAACTTACAAAAATAAAAATAAAAGCATTCAGTCGAAAAATCTAACAATAACCTGCATCAAACTCATCCTCCTATTAGTTATACATAAAGGTATATACTTTTGTCCCTACTCATTTATCCTAATCTCCCCCCCTTCCTCCCTCCCCTTTAACTCCTCCCCAAAAAACTTGTTGTCTCTTCAGATCTTTAACCACGTGCACAGATTATTCATACTAATTTGGACGCTTGGGTTGGCTTTTCCTCTAGGGTGCAGATAAGGAGTTCTGCAGGTTCGGTGTTTGAAACGTAAGCTGTAAAGTCCCGCCAGGTTGCATCAAATTGCTTTGCTGGTTCTATGCCTTCCACCGCACAAATCTCAGCAGTTATCTTTTCAGTAACTGATAATAATAATTTTATTATTTATACCCCGCCCATCTGGCTGAGTTTCCCCAGCCACTCTGGGCGGCTTCCAACAAAACACTAAAATACAATAACCTATTAAACATTAAAAGCTTCCCTAAACAGGGCTGCCTTGGTAGTTCTTTTTCTCTTTGACATCTGCTGGGAGGGCGTTCCACAGGGCGGGCACCACCACCGAGAAGGCCCTCTGCCTGGTTCCCTGTAATTTGGCTTCTCGCAGGGAGGAACCGTCAGAAGACCCTCGGTGCTGGACCTCAGTGTCCGGGTAGAACTATGGGGGTGGAGACCCAACCATTAAGCAAGATGAGGCAAGTGCCTCAGGGGGCAGGATCCACAGGGGCAGCAGATCCCAATGCTGATCTTTATTCTGAGAGATCTGCATTGGCTCCCAGGACGTTTCTGACCACAATTCGAAGTGTTGGTGCTGACCTTTCAAGCCCTAAACGGCCTCGGTCCAGTATCCCTGAAGGAGCGTCTCCACCTCCGTTGTTCTGCCCGGACACTGAGGTCCAGCTCCGAAGACCTTCTGGCGGTTCCCTCCCTGCAAGAAGTAAGGCTACAGGGAACCAGGCAGAGGGCCTTCTTGGTGGTGGTGCCCTCCCAGCAGATGTCAAGGAAATAAGCAACTATCTTACTTTTAAAAGACATCTCAAGGTGGCCCCGTTTAGGGAAGTTTTAAAATGTTTGATGCTGTATTGTGTTTTTAATATTCTTTTGGGAGCTGCCCAGAGTGGCTGGGGAAACCCAGCCAGATGGGTGGGGTATAAATAATAAATTATTATTACAGTGGTACCTCAGGATGCGAACGGGATCCGTTCCGGAGCCCTGTTCGCATCTTGAATAGAACGTAAGACACGACGGCGCGTCTGCACGTGTGCGGGTCACGTTTTACCGCTTCCGCGCGTGCCCGTGACGTCATTTTGAACGTCTGCGCATGCGTGAGCGGCAAAACCCGGAAGTAATGCACTCTGTTACTTCCGGGTTGCCGTGGAGTGCAACCCAAAAGCTCTCAACCTGAAGCACATTCAACCCGATGTATGACTGTATTATTATTATTATTGCCTCCTTGTTCCTGATGTGGCTCTTCAGTCACCCCTTCTCCCCTGGCGGGAAGGAGATGTCGTTTTGTGGTTTGTCTTGGGCCGGCCCTGATAGGGCAGTTTCCTACGCGCCCCCTCCAGGTCCAAGGATTTTCACAAAGCCTGCGCACAAAGAACCGCCTTTGAGCGCAGGCTCCGGACGGACGTCCATCCACTGCGGGAAGTAAGGTGGCCAAGGAGTTCAGTTACTTATTCCACCGTGAAAAAGGGGAAAGGAGCTTTATCCAAAGGGCTGCAGTGCCATCATCTGCACTGGTCACCGGTTACTGCAGAAAGATCGTGGCCGCCACCATCTCCCTGAATTTCACACACACGGTTTCAGCTCAAGTCGAGCCCTTGATTTGCAGCCAAATATTTTGCGAGAAAGCTTTGGTTGCATAACATGCAGCAAAGAATCAACACTTAAGACATAGGCAGACGGCAGGGAGCACACAGATTTGCTGACAAAGTGAGTTTTCGGGGTATTAAAGACTACAGAGGGCTCAGTTAATTAACAAGCCGCATCATGTCAGCGTTTGCTCACCCCAACGAATGCAGGGCAGAGGCAATTTCGGGAAAGGTGGAAACTCTGTCTCCGTTTTGAATGGCAAGATGGATTTGTCGGCCGTGGCGCTTTTTTTTTTAGCAGCCCGATCCTGTCCGTTTGAACAGACAAAGGCCAATTATTGCGAGGGGAAAGGGAGAGTTAATTGACTGGAACCTCCATGACAGATTACAGTTGCATCAGGCTGCATTTGCAGTGTGCTGCAACAGGCGAGATAGATGCAACGCCAAATAAACACACACAAACTCTCTCACAATTAGGGAGAAACACACCAATTGAACAAGAAAGCCCCATTTTTTTTTTAAAGCTCAGCTTCTTTCCACTTGAGAACTAATCTCCTAAATCCAGTAAAATTCTTCCCACTTTGACCTTCACTGAAGTTTCCTAAACAACATCCTTGGCCGTTGCAGCCGCCCAGCAGCAGCAAACACTTTCCAAAGTACAGCAACGTGATTTACAAAGGGCTAAATTCACCAGCAACAGATCTGAGCTGTGTTGCAAAGTGTGCTGCTTTGTTTGTTCGCTTGCTTCAGACTTTGTAGAACTTTTTGGGTCGCGTCTTGCCAAATCCTAACAGAAGTCACAACGAGGCCTTGGGCTTCTTTGCAAATTGATTCAGCTGAGCTTCGCTGTGGTTGTTCCGGGAGAAAGCTCAGGCTGAAGGTCTTTCCGAAAAAGCCCAGCTCAGAATTCGCAGAGTAGAAAACTCAAATCTACTGCTTCACCACCTCAAAGCAGGGTCATCCGAAACATCTTCTTCTTTTGGGGAACAATCCTCTAGAAGTTTTCCTGCACCAGCAGCTCCAATTTATTTCAATGAGATTTCAGTGAGGAAGAAATTCCTGGAGGATTATGCCCTCTGCCTGAGCAAACACAAACAGGAATATTTAAAGGCCTTTCTCGGTTTTTGTTTCATCATGGCACCAGCTTAGGTGACTGTTATGTACTGAGGTTCTCACCCTGGGCCAGCAGGGGGATACTGTAGATAGTTTTCCCTCAGGTCCGCATATGCAAATAAGGGATTGAAAGTGACGTTCAGTGATTGGATAGTTAGAGAAAGTTGTTACTGTTGCTTTGTAGTTGAGCTCTATATAAGCAGGTTGGCTGAACCCTTCAGTTCAGTTCTGTTCTGGCCTGTGAATAAACAAGAGCTGCTTGAAGAATCGCTGTGTCGTCTGATATGTTCACCCACAACTTAACAGTGACATTTAAATAAGAGTTTAGATCACCCTTCATCAACCTGGTTCCTCCCAGATGTTTTGCACTACAACTGGGTCTGATGGGAGCTGTATTCCAAAATCTCTGGATGGCACTAGGTTGGTGAAAACAGATTTAGATGCTCATATAAAGGTCCAACAGCAGTTATCAGGTACAGACTAGATGGAACAAGAGTGTTTGGAATAACTTCATAGCCCTGTCACAGCAAGAAAAATGATGTCATCTGTTGGGAGTTTATCTCAGTGAAGGCCTTACTTGGAAAATAAATACAACCCAGGTGGTTAAGAAAGCCCAACAGAGACTCCATCTCCTCAGAGTCTTCGGAAGAACAATGTCAATCAACATCTGATGATCTCCTTCTACCGGTCCACAATAGAAAGTGTCCTTTCCTACTGCATCACGGTGTGGGGCGCTGGTTTGACATCATCTGATAGGAAGTGCCTACAGAGGGTGGTGAAGACAGCACAAGATATTATGGGCTGTCCCATGAACCCACTGGGTGAAATAGCAGAAGAACGTTGCCTCAGGAGAGTGAGGAAAACTCTCAGGGATGATTCACACCCTGGCCGGCACTTTCTTGATCTCCTGCCCTCGGGCAGAAGATATAGAAGCCTAATTAGTCGCGCCAACAGGGTAAAGAACAGCTTCTATCCATGGGCTGTTAGGCTGCTGAATGAAAAGATCACAACAGGGCAACTGACTTTTGGGTTTGGGGGGTATGCGTCAGTAAACGAGTAAAAGAGAGCTGAGTGGGGGGTGCTCGTGTAATCTCACTGTATACAAGTTGCACAAGTGACAATAAAGTATTTCAAATTTCAAATTATTTCACATTTGCCAAATGCTGTATGTTTGGGATCTGGCGAAGAAACCTAGCTTGCCACACAATCCCTTTGCTAAGTTCAGGAACGTGACTGATCAAAACACTGTTAGAAATTCAGATATATACGCCAGGCACTTTGCTCCTTAAGCAAAGGTTGCAGTTGCCAAAACAGAATGCCCAGTTGCCATTTTGGGGCAAGACGGCTCTTAAGGCTTATTTTTCAAATGATGGACTGACTCGGATTGATTTTTCAGTTAAACATCTGGATAGTTCAGAGGAGAACCTTCAGCTAGGTTAAGAACTTTGAGGATTTAAGGAGGAAAGTCGTGTGATCCATGGAGACTCCACATATATATTGGCCTATGACAACCTCTTTTCCTTAAAGGCAACTGCTCCAGCTCAGGCTATGCAGAAAAAGGAATTTGGTTCCAGAAATTCATTCCAGTTGTGCAGAATTCTACAGGACAGGGAATGAGTGTGTGAAAGCAGTCCACATTCAATGATCCCCAGATGGTGGAGAAACCAGGCCAGATGGGCAGGCATAATTAAATAAATTATTATTATTACTATTATTATTACAAAACGCGCCTTGCACCTGGCTAATTTTGAACACAAGTTTCCCAGTGAGCTTCCTCACAGATCAGAACCCAGATATTATGCCTATCAACTGATCCTATTAAGCTGGGCATTATGGGATCTGCTGCCATTTTGGATTTATACCTAGCAACACAGCAAGCATGGCCATGGACTCTTCCTGGGGGGGCTGCCACGGTGAGCTCCTGCGCTTCACGATTTACCACTCCTCCCCTGGAGACAGATAACAGGAGGAGAGCTTCTATCTGAAGATATAGGGTTGGCCCCAGGATTGTTGTTTAGTTGTTTAGTCGTGTCCGACTCTTCGTGACCCCCTGGACCAGAGCACGCCAGGCACTCCTGTCTTCCACTGCCTCCCGCAGTTTGGTCAAACTCATGCTGGTTGCTTCGAGAACACTGTCCCACCATCTCATCCTCTATCGTCCCCTTCTGCTTGTGCCCTCCACCTTTCCCAACATCAGGGACTTTTCTCTTCTCATGAGGTGGCCAAAGTCTTGGAGCCTCAGCTTCAGGATCTGTCCTTCCAGTGAGCACTCAGGGCTGATTTCCTTCAGAATGGATCGGTTAATAATAATAATAATACAGTGGTACCTCGGGTTACATACGCTTCAGGTTACAGACGCTTCAGGTTACAGACTCTGCTAACCCAGAAATACTACCTGGGATTAAGAACTATGCTTCAGGATGAGAACAGAAATCGTGCTCCGGCGGCACGGCAGCAGCAGGAGGCCCCATTAGCTAAAGTGGTGCTTCGGGTTAAGAACAGTTCCAGGTTAAGAACGGACCTCCAGAATGAATTAAGTTATTAACCCGAGGTACCACTGTAATAATAATAATAATAATAATAATAATAATAATAATAATAATTTATTATTTATACCCTGCCCATCTGGCTGGGTTTCCCCAGCCACTCTGGGCGGCTTCCAACAAAATATTAAAATACAATAGTCTGTTAAACATTAAAAGCTTCATTTTTGCAAAAGTCCAGGAAAGAATCGGAACACCATAGTTTAAAACTACTGCTAGAGGACAAGAATCCGAAGACTACATCAAATGTAGCCAAATTCTGTGCGTCTGCAATTAATCGCAGGAAGCAAGTGGTATCCCATAATGACCAAACCCCCAAATGTTAATTACAGGGGGCACGCTAATAATTAATTTTAATTTTTTATATTTAAATCCTTGTTATACTCATATTGTCCTCTGTATTTCTGATTTTTTTTTTTAATTTAATTTTATTTTTTTATGACCTGATATTGTGTGTGTTGACACTGGTCTGTGACCGTATTAATAAATTCATTCATTCATTAAAAGCTTCCCTAAACAGGTTTGATCTTCTTGCAGTCCATGGGACTCTCAAGAGTCTCCTCCAGCACCATAATTCAAAAGCATCCATTCTTCGGCGATCAGCCTTCTTTATGGTCCAGCTCTCACTGGCTCCAGGATAGAAGGGTCTTTGGCCTGATCCACCAAAAGGCACTTTTGAGGCTAAGAGGAAGCGCGGCTGCAGTTCCTTCGTCCGATTTTCAGAAGCAGGCGCATACTTTCATAAGAGGCGAGAGATTTATACAATCTGAAGAGAACCAGAATATAAGCAGGCACACACTGAAATAGTGAGGTCTTTGTTTTCCCGGCTCTGTGAAAACTACAGGAGCTTACATGCCAAACAGAGCCAGCAACAAAGGAAAGGTTACTGGATTAAAAAGGGGGGGAACTTGGCAGGGGCAGGAGAAACGGAGTAATTAAATTTGGAGGAGTAAAGAACTTGGATATGATAGGAGTCAAAGGTTAGTAACCACCTGCATGCACTTCCGTGGGAGCAAGCTCTGCTGAACTCAATGGGGCTTACTTCTGAGTAGCAGGTGTTGGAAGACCTTTTCAGGCAGAGGGCATGTTGTCAACCTTGGTGGGGGGCCACTAGTGGTGGATGGGGCCAAAGAAGCAAAAGAGGGTGGAGGGCTGTGAGATCCTGACCCCCTGGTTAAGATGCAATGACCAATGGCAGTTTGGCATAGCCTTGCCTGGCACCCCTTCCTGCCCTCCTCTTTCCTAAAAACCTGACCACTGGTCAGATGCAACACCAAACTTGTCCCTTAAACTGGAATCAGGGTTTGAAATCCGCCAGGCGCTTTTTGCACCTGGCTATCAACCACTTGGGTGAAAGAGGAGAGCGCAAAATATGATCTGAAGCTCAGCATAAAAAAAACCCAAGATCATGGCCGCTGGGCCCATCACCTCCTGGCAAACAGAAGGGGAAGAAAGGAGGCAGTGAGAGATTTTACTTTCTTGGGCTCCATGATCGCTGCAGATGGTGACAGCAGCCACGAAATTAAAAGACGCCTGCTTCTTGGGAGAAAAGCAATGACAAACCTAGACAGCATCTTAAAAAGCAGAGACATCACCTTGCCAGCAAAGGTCCGTATAGTTAAAGTTATGATTTTCCCAGTAGTGATATATGGAAGTGAGAGCTGGACCATAAAGAAGGCTGATTGCCGAAGAATGGATGCTTTTGAATTCTGGTGCTGCAAGAAGATCAAACCTCTCCATTCTGAAGGAAATCAGCTCTGAGTGATCACTGGAAGGACAGATTGTGAAGCTGAGGCTCGAATACTTTGGCCACCTCATGAGAAGAGAAGACTCCCTGGAAAAGACCCTGATGTTGGGAAAGATGGAGGGCACAAGGAGAAGGGGGCGACAGAGGACAAGATGGTGGGACAGTGTTCTCGAAGCTACCAACGTGAGTTTGACCAAACTGCGGGAGGCAGTGGAAGACAGGAGTGCCTGGCGTGCTCTGGTCCAGAGGGTCACGAAGAGTCAGACACGACTAAATGACAACAATCAGCCACTTGCGAAGATGCCCGGACCATCTGGTGGCGCATGCCTGGGGATCCTTGGATCTGGACCGTCTTCACACATTAGCAACGTATCCTGTAGAATTCTATCCTGCACAATCAAGACTGAATTACAGGAATCAAAAAGTTGTATTGAAAAATAAGACTTTATAGCAGTCTGGCCTCCAAAATGGCAACTAGGCATTCAGTTTTAGCGACTGTAACCCCGGTCTAAGGAGCCATTTGGCACCTAGCTGATATATCTGAGTTTCTAACACTGATTAGAAGGGAAAAGTGGGGAGAGAGGAAGGAATATACTCATTCATGCGGTGCCAAAATATGGTTGAACATTGCATCTATCAAAAGAGAGGCATGTAACTTTCCCATTTTTCCTGGAGAAGCACATCGCATGGAAATATATTTAGAGAGAGATTACCGGAGACTGGGAAGAGAGAGGACGCAGCGGCAGCCTCCCCCAGATGTGTGGGGCTGGACTGAGCCCCTGAAGATGACATAAACACCCACACTTTAAGCTCCTACAAATGGTGAAGGTTTTTGGAGACAGTTTTCCTTCCACGAGAGCAGTGGTGAGGTCACGAGCTCCAGCAGTTTGTTTCCCACAATTCTCTGCCCAGCGCACAAGTATGCAAGCAACGCATTAGCAATCGATAAACCAATAAATCAATTCTAAAAATCATTAGCAACTGGGGAGGAGTATTTCCCCAAAGGCAAAGAACATCTATCCTTCCAGCTGGAGCCAGAAAAATTTGGTGAATGAGGGCAAACAAGGATGTAAAGGGACTCCTGACTATTAGGTCCAGTCGCGGACGACTCTGGGGTTGTGGTGTTCATCTCGCTTTATTGGCCGAGGGAGCCGGCGTACAGCTTCCGGGTCATGTGGCCAGCATGACTAAGCCGCTTCTGGCGAACCAGAGCAGCACACAGAAACGTTATTTACCTTCCTGCCTATTTATCTACTTGTACTCTGACATGCTTTTGAACTGCTAGGTTGGCAGGAGCAGGGACCAAGCAATGGGAGCTCACCCCGTTGCGGGGATTCGAACCACCGACCTTCTGATCGGCAAGTCCTAGGCGCTGTGGTTTACCCCACAGCGCCACCCGCGTCCCTCAAACAAGGATGGAGTGAGGGCAATTCAACCAACCCAGCCCCTGTGATCATCCTCTGAGGCCCTTCTTCGTGGGCCTCCTCCACAAGAGGTCCAGAGGGTGGCAACACAAGAGCAGGGCCTTTTCTACAGTGGCTCCCCGTTTGTGGGATACTTTCCCCCAGGAGGCTTGTCTGGTGCCTTCCTTATACAGTCGTACCTCAGAAGTCGAACAGAATCCATTCCGGAAGTGCGTTCGACTTCCAAAACGTTTGGAAACCAAGGTGCACTTCTGATTGGCTGCAGAAAGCTCCTGCAGCCAATCAGAAGCCGCGGAAGTCCCATCGGACGTTTGGGTTCCAACTGATGAAGATGATGGACTATGCCAAAATGGCAAAATTGGGAAAGAGGAAGAGAAGAATTTTAAGAAGTAATGGAAAAAATTATAATGTACATAAGAGAACACTGTAAACAGCTAACAACTTTGGCAGGATTTGAATAATGCTTGTAATGTACAAAAAAACCGTTAAAAAAATAGTAATTTGTTTTTCCATAAGTTAAAGAAAATAAGATAAGCAGAAGGGTAGGAAAAGATTGATAACGGTAACCATGGAAGGGCAGAGGGAATCAAGGGATTCAGAGAATTGAAGATGTGAATGATGTGTTTGAACTGAAATTTGTTAGGTAAAACTTAATAAAAATATATATATTTTAGAAAAGAGATTGCACCTGGGAAAGAGGTGCATTTCTTCCTTGTCCCCATTGCCTGCCCCACTTCGATCAGACTCACATGTGCTTTCACACGTTTGCAAAGCGCCACAGCCCAACCCCAGAGAGGAAACAAACAAGACATCCGTGGGGTTTTGAGAGCGGTGGTGATGTCCTTGTTTTGCAGAAACAGCAGCCAGTCTTTTGCTGGAGGAGAGCTGCAGGAGGAATCGCCCTGGCGTTAGCAGAGGGAAGCCTCTTCCTCCTCCCCATTTCTGCGATCTTGACATCCACAACACACAAGCCTCGATTCTCCAGCTGCTCTTGTACATTACGCACAAGGGACCTGGCTGCCTCTCTCCACACAGAGAGGGGAGGGCGTTGGGAAAAGGGGGAAGCCAGCCCGGCCAGCAAACCAGGAACAGATAATACTCAGGGGAGGGGGGCTGCTCCACCTTGCAGAGTCCACCATTCCGTGTAAAAACCCCTGGCGAAAAAGAGAGTTCGGGGAACAGATGAGCGCAGGGAAAGGAGGATTTCAGATGCGCAAAAGCGCGCAAGCTTGGATCAGAACGGGAGGTGGACGGAGGCGCAGGGAAGAGAGACTCATTCACAAAACAGGAGCTGTTTTACTCCATCCTAAAGGAGCTAGAGGAACAATTCGCCCCCCCCCCCAAGTATCTGGGGAGGACGGGATATAAATAAAAGTTTATTATTATTATCTTCCAGAAACAGAAAATAGGGCGATTTAAGGTTCCACGGAAGCAGCAGAATGTTCACCCAACCCTGAGAGACCCAAGCGAAAGAAGGACACCCCCCCCCCCATCTCAGAAATCCAGGGAATTTCTCTGCAAGAAGCCCCCACCTCGCCAGGCTCAGGACAAATCCTGCCCCGCTTCCAAGGGCAACACATTTCCAATCTGGGGGCTGCCGGGCACTACCAGCCCCATACTCTCTCCAAATGCCCCCCCCCCATTTGGCTCTTTTTCTCTCCCCCAATTTTAGCCAGCCCCTCCAACTGCCCCCACCCGAGCTCTCCTGAGCGTAACCCCAAAACTCCAAGGCTCCCCTCCCCGCATCCCCGAGCCCCACCGACGCCGGGACCCAAAGAAGCCGTCGCCACCCTCCTGACCCCCAGCAACGCCTCTATTCGAGTCCAGCAAGACCCCCACCCACCCGCTTCTCTCCACTGCGCCGCCAGACCCTCCCCTTTGCAGGCGCCCCTCCGGCTGCCCCCAAAGCCGGCTCTTTCTCTCTTCCCCGCCACCCCACAACTCTGCAGCCCCATCGTGACACCCCCGGACACAGCTCTCTTTCTCCAACACTAGCAGGCACCCCACATCCCTTTTCCCTCCTGCCCCACAACGACCCCGCAGGGTAGGCTGCCAAGGCACTGTCCCTCTTGGGGGTGCTCTGCCTACCTCACCCCATATATATTTATATTATTTATATTTATATTTATTTATATGCACGCTCCAGGATGGCACACCCCACCCCAAATCCACCAGGAGTCTCCCCCCCCCCAAAAAAAATCAATTGCCCCACAACGTCCCCGCAGGGTAGGCTGCCATGGCACCGTCCCTCTTGGGGGGTGCTCAGCCTACCTCACCCCCAAAATATAAATATATATATATATACGCTCCAGAATGGCACACCCAACCCCAAATCCACCAGGAGTCTCCCCCCCCCAAAAAAAATATTAATTGCCCCACAACGTCCCCGCAGGGTAGGCTGCCAAGGCACCGTCCCTCTTGGGGGGTGCTCTGCCTACCTCACCTCCAAAAATATAAATATATATATATATGCGCTCCAGGATGGCCACCCCAAATCCACCGGGAGTCCCCCCTCCCCAAAAATAAATGAATTAATTGGCACCTCCGACTCCTTCCGCTGGCTCCTGAAGAGCTCCCTGCCCTTGGCCGGGGGCTGAGCCTTGCCCTTGCCCGGCGCCCCGTTGGCGCCTCCTCCGCCGGGCTCCTCCATGCCGCCCCGGAGAGCCACCCGCCTGGATCTCAGGGCGATCGCCGCGGCGCAGACGGACACGTGCGGGGCTGGCACAGGCACTTCCCTGCCCGGGCGCCGGAGCCACGCCCCCCCGCGGCCCCATTGGCCGGCTGCCGGCCGAGGGAGGAGCCCGGCGCGCACACCCCCTCGCGGCGATTGGCCGCGGCGGGAAGGAGGGAGACACCTGTTGGGAGAACTGTAACCAGGGCAGACGGAGGAAAAGGGGGCGGGGCGAGGGGCGGGGCTCGCCGGTGGCTTTGCTATCGCCCGGCTTGCGTTTCGATTCACCTCTGAGCATGTCCAGAGTGCCCTGCAGCGCCGGGATGCAGCCAGGGCCTTGCAAGGACATTGAATTGCAGAATTGGCTAAAGGTATGGTTTTCCCATAGTTAAAGGTATGATTTTGGGAGAAAAGCAATGGCAAACCTAGACAGCGTCTTAAAAAGCAGAGACATCACCTTGCCGACAAAGGTCCATATGGTTTTCCCAGTAGTGATGTATGGAAGTGAGAGCTGGACCATAAAGAAGGATGATCGCCGAAGAATGGATGCTTTTGAATTCTGGTGCTGGAGGAGACTCTTGAGAGTCCCATGGACTGCAAGAAGATCAAACCTCTCCATTCTGAAGGAAATCAGCCCTGAGTGCTCACTGGAAGGACAGATCCTGAAGCTGAGGCTCCAAGACTTTGGCCACCTCATGAGAAGAGAAGACTCCCTGGAAAAGACCCTGATGTTGGGAAAGATGGAGGGCAGAAGGAGAAGGGGACGACAGAGGACGAGATGGTGGGACAGTGTTCTCGAAGAGACCAGCATGAGTCTGACCAAACTGCGGGAGGCAGTGGAAGACAGGAGTGCCTGGCGTGCTCTGGTCCAGGGGGTCACGAAGAGTCAGACACGACTAAACGACTAAAGAACAACAACAACACCTTGAAGGAGAACGTAATGCAAATGATGTACCGCTGGTACTTAACACCTGTCAAGCTAGCAAAGATGTATAGAATGAACAGTAAAGTATGTAGGAAATGTAAAGTGAAAGATGGAGATTTTTTCCACATATGGTGGACATGTGAGAAAATGAAACAATTTTGGGATATGATTTATAACGAGATGAATAAGTTATTTAAATATACCTTCCCCCCAAAAACGGAAGCTTTTTTGCTAGGCTTGATAGATGAAGAAATAGGAAAAGTAGACCAGAAATTATTCATGTATGCCATGAAGGCTGCTAGAATTTTGGTAGCCCAGAAATGGAAGACACAGGAATTACCAACATTGGAGGGGTGGCAGACAAAAATGGTAGAATATGCGGAATTAGCAAAACTGACTTACAGGATTTGTAACCAAGAAGAAACAAAGTTCAGAAGAGAGTTGAGTAAATTTGTGGAATATATAAGTAATAGTTGCAGAAGTTTAAAGACTGTAGCAGGATTAAAATAAATCTAATGATGTGGATGGGATGTTATTAAGAAACTGCGGAAAGAAAAGTGGAAATTGAAAACCTGTTGAAGGGAGGGAGGGAAGTCTGCGCTCAGCAGAGCAATGAAAAAATAAATGGGTATAAGATTATGGAATCTCATTGTATTTGGTTTGTTTGACTTATGTTAAGGAAAACTCAATAAAAATGCATTAAAAAAAAAAGAGAGAGATATCTGAAGATGGCTCTCATATCTCCTCTGTTTTCCAGGCTAAACATACCCAGCTCCTTCAACCATTCCTCATCAGGCTACCTTTCCAGGCCCTTGATCACCTTGGCTGCCCTCCTCTACACACCTTCCAGCTTCTCAATATCCTCATTTAATTGTGGTGCCCAGAACTGGACACCGTATTCTAGGTGTGGCCTGACCAAGGAGCAGTAATATACCGTATTTTTCGCTCTATAAGACGCACCAGACCATAAGATGCACCTTGTTTTTGGAGGAGGAAAACAAGAAAAAATATATTCTGAATCCCAGAAGCCAGAACAGCAAGAGGGATCGCTGCGCAGTGAAAGCAGCAATCCCTCTTGCTGTTCTGGCTTCTGGGATAGCTGCGCAGCCTGCATTCGCTCTATAAGACGCACACACATTTCCCCTTACTTTTTAGGAGGAATAAAGTGAGTCTTATAGAGCAAAAAATACGGTAGATCTCTTCCCTTGATCTGCTTTGTTTGTACAGCTTCTCCACCTGGGGAAGCAATAGGCATGATTACAGTTCAAGGATAATTCCCCCTTGGGCAAAAGAACAGGAGGTGGTGGTGCAGGATCTGTGAGAGATGTGGCCTGGAGAAAGGGGGCGTGGCCTGGAGAAAGGGGCGTGGCCAGCAGAGCGCCCTGGCAGCTTGAAATAGGCTTACAGGGCCCCCATTCTGTTTCTCACCCCCAACACAAAGCTTGACAGAAGCCTTAAGCGGAGCTGACGAGATGCTAAAGTTCCAAGATGGAAAAACGTTTCAAGTCGCCATCGACCCGCAGCCTCTCTTCACTAGGGAAGCCGCAAAGCGTTGAGCAAACCTCAGCCGGCCTCCCGTGCTGAATTATTCAAACCCCTTCCATTACTTACCCAGATAAGTGGGTTGCAGCGAGAGATGAGCTGATGCCACAGCTTATTAAAACTTTGCTGACTCCAAGGACATGCGAAGACTGACCCTCTTTGTTGTTCTTGGCGGGTGCTGCCTCTTCCAGCGCTGCAAGATGGGAGAAGGTCGCGCAGGTTTCTCAAGATTTTTCACAGATTCATCAGTATGCTGATGACACCCAACTCTATCTGTTGATGGATGGCCATCCTGACTTGGCCCCAGACACACTGACCAGATGTTTGGAAGCTGCGGCTGGATGGTTACGTTGGAGCCGGTTGAAGCTAAATTCTTCGAAGACAGAGGTCCTGTGGCTGGGATGGGACGATATGGGATTGAGGGGGCAACTCCCATCTCTTGCGGGGGCGCAATTAGTGCCAGCACCGTCCGTTAAGAGTTTGGGTGTAATCTTCAACACCTCCCTTTCCATGGAGGCGCAGATTGCAGCTATAACAAAGGCGGCATTTTTCCATCTCCGCCAAGCTAAGCAGTTGGCTCCTTACCTCTCTCGCCCTGACCTAGCCACTGTGATCCACACGACGGTCACCTCCAGACTGGATTATTGTAACTCGCTCTACGTGGGGCTGCCCTTGAGACTGACCCAGAAACTCCAACGGGTGCAGAATGCCGCAGCGAGACTCCTTACGGGGTCTTCGCTGCGAGATCACATTCACCCGGTGCTATACCAGCTGCACTGGCTCCCGCTGGAGTACAGGATCAGGTTCAAGGTGCTGGTTTTAACCATTAAAGCCCTATGCGGCCTAGGACCCTCGTACCTACGGGACCGCCTCTCCTGGTATGTCCCACAGAGAAACTTACGGTCTTCAAATAAAAACATCTTGAAGGTCCCAGGCCACAGAGAAGTTAGGCTGGCCTCAACTAGAGCCAGGGCTTTCTCGGCTGCGGCTCCAATCTGGTGGAACACTCTGTCACAAGAGACCAGGGCCCTGCGGGACTTGACATCTTTCCACAGGGCCTGCAAGACAGAGCTGTTCCACCAGGCCTTTGGCCAGGGCACAGCCTGACTCCCTCCTTTGGCAATCTTCGCGGAGCTCTGGCCCAATGGTTGCCAGTGGCTTGAATTAATTAATTTTATAATGAATGATTTTAGAGTGTTGTTTGTGCTGTACTTTTGTACTGTTTTATTGTTGTTAGCCGCCCTGAGCCCGGCTTCGGCTGGGGAGGGCGGGATATAAATAAAATTTATTATTATTATTATTATTCAGGCAATGCCGCTAAGTGGAGGTGGGGAACCAGCAGCCCTTTGGATGCCCTTGGAGGGCAACTGCTTCCCTATCCAACCCGACTTCAAAGCCTCTTATCTCCCCAAGTTCCCATTAGCTAAGCAGCAGGTGTGATAAGCTTGCAGCAGACCTTTTCTAGGGCAATTTGCACACAGAGAGCAGAAATACGCCTACAAGGCTTTGCTCACGGGCACAATTAAGATTGGTTCCAGCAATCAGGATTTGGAAAGAGGGAGGAATCCCACGCAGCTTAAGAGCCAAAACATTCCCCACTCCCATAACACAGGAACATTCAACAACAACAACAACAACAATAATAATAATAATATATTTATACCCTGCCCATCTGGCTGGGCTTCCCCAGCCACTCTGGGCGGCTTCCAACAAAGTATTAAAATACAGTGGTCCATTAAACATTAAAAGCTTCCCTGAACAGGGCTGCCTTCAGATGTCTTCTAAAAGTCTGGTAGTTGTTCTTCTCTTTGACATCTGGTGGGAGGGCGTTCCACAGGGCGGGTGCCACCACCGAGAAGGCCCTCTGCCTGGTTCCCTGTAATTTGGTTTCTCGCAGCGAGGGAACCGCCAGAAGGCCCTCAGAGCTGGACCTCAGTGTCCGGGCTGAATGATGGGGGTGGAGATGCTCCTTCAAATATACTGGACCGAGGCTGTTTAGGGCTTGAAAGGTCAGCACCAACACTTTGAATTGTGCTCAGAAATGTACTGGGAGCCAATGTAGGTCTTTCAGGACTGGTGTTATACAGTCTTGGCGGCCGCTCCCAGTCACCAGTCTAGCTGCCGCATTCTGGATTAGTTGTAGTTTCCGGGTCACCTTCAAAGGTAGCCCCACATAGAGCGCATTGCAGTAGTCCAAGCGAGAGATAACTAGAGCATGCGCCACTCTGGAGAGAGAGTCTGTGAAACTGTGAAACTATTCCCGCCCCCCACTACCCCAGGGTGGGTTCAGGATCAAAGGTGGCCACAGGGTGTTATTCTGCAATAGTTTTGCAACATTCAACACATGCACTTTGCTGCTTCCTTTTCCTTCATTCTCACCTAACTGCCTGGGGCGCCTGAATTTCCTTTGCGTTGGGACTTGGGAGGCCTCCCTCATTTCTGTCTCAATCGTCACAGGGAACCTAACACACTGCCAAAAACTTCTGAAAGACTCATTTGGATTTTACAATATTTTATTTATTTTTGAGATTACAGAGTCCTTATTGCTGATCTAATACAATCACTCAGACATTAATATTTTAAACATCCTTTTTCGAAAATATTATAATCTCATAAGTTTTTTTTTTTTTTAAACTTCCTTATTGGAGAATTATGACATGATTTTTGTTTTCCTGGTTTCAGATATTCGGATCGCAATTTGCCGCTTTTCCTTATGACGCATTTTGTTTTGCTGGTGTCTCCTACCTGTCTTTTTTAAATAGTCTTTGAAATGTTACATTAGAAAATAAAACATTTATTACACTTGCTTAAAATTTAGAGATGATCACAGAAGTATGGCGATTCCAGACTGATTGGGAAATGCTGAGCAAGCAAAATCGCTTTACAGACAAATTAAAAAAAACGAAAATAAGCAGAACACAGAGGAAGATTTATTTATTTTTAAGAAAAGAAAATCAGAGGAGATAAAACTCTTTCTGTGGGACATTTCTATTTGTTCCCTCCCGCCATTCTCTACATCAAAGATAAAAATGATTTAGCGTGAACAAATTTAAAAACGAGGACAGCACCATCACACGCTCTAGCTAGTGACAGACCCTGAACAGGTGACCCCCTTCTCCCCACCCGACTGCACCCACCCCTTTCAAGTCACACACTTTTGGGGTCACATGGCAGAATGGTTGTCTCTTGCCTGGAGAAGTGGGAGGGTATATCATGCCTGGTAGGTGAGACACTAGGTGGGTGAGAGGGACTTGAACCGACCCTAGCAGCATCGGTCTGCCTAATGGCTGGAGCCATATTTCTTGTAGCGGGTTCAACGCTGCTCCATCTAAGAGGACAAGACAGGCCTTGCCAGACTAAGTCAAGGATCAGGGCCTTTGGGGGGGAAAGCAAACAAAGGTGGCCTTGCGCTTCGTGATATTCCAAAGTCCATGTGGAAGAACATACAACTCAAGAGTCAGGGGGAGGAGGGCGGTGAATTCACACAGCCATTTCCCCCACTGCAGGGCACAGAACCGGGCCCTTCCACCATCCTCTATGCAGAAGTGAATGCAGCCTCCAGCGTGAGATGGTGGCCCGGATCCTGAATCTTTCCCAATTTCCTTGCCACTTGCTCCCCAAGTGTCCTGGGGGTCTGGGCAGGCAGAACGTCCCTGGCAGTTCCTCCTCAAGGACTCAGGCACCACACATACCAGACAGATGAAGTCGAGCAGGTGCAAACTACACTCAAGAGAAGCAAAATAATGTGTTTTGTTTCTTGAAAAGTTAAGAATGAACCCAGTTTGTATTAAAAGCAACAAAACTGCCCAACAGCCCCTTCCTATATAGTTCACCACTGGTATTACAAAATGCACGACCAGATTTTTAAGAAATGGTGAAGAATTGCACAGTCAAACTCTTCACATAGCCATGCCCTCCAGAAACATCACAGCTGGACTAACCTTTGCTACTGAAAACATGAAGGATGTACAGAGACTGGGCAGATTTCCACAGAAAGCCAGACAGGCACCCACAACTAGTTCTGCAACTCTCTGCACCCCATTTTCTCTTTTCTTCTCCTCCGCTCCCCCCCCCCCGGCAAAAGCTTAAATTAAATTAACAAAAGCTTTGCTCCTTGCTCTGCCCCACCTTCTCCTGACTCCACTGGAAGACTTTTTCTTTTTCAATTTTCAAGCTATCTCCTGCCAGGAAATTTGCTCTGCTGTTGCTCTGACACACTCAGGTAGCAGATCAAATGCACAAGCTAAGTTCTTTCAGCAAAAGGTAAGCCATCCCTGAATCCAGGTCTTTCGTGATCCCGTCCGAAGGTGGGATTCATTCCCTCTTTCCTGGTGAAATGAATAAAATGTATTCGAATGGGTATGGGTCCCTGGCTGCAACTGTGCCAATTTGGAGTGTTAATAATCGTAGAAAAAGAAAAATCTATGGCTGCAGTGCTAGAATAATACCAGCATGGAGAGAGACAAAAGGAAAAAACAACTGCAAGAGGAATATTGGTCTGGATGCAGCCTGAGGTTGTCTTGCCTGAATCTGAGGACACCAGAAGTGCCTGGCTCCTGGATTACCCCAAAGCCAGTATCCTGTTTTCACCAGATGCCCCGGAGAGAAGCGCCCAGGCAGGACCTGAGAGCAGCTGGGCTCTTTTCATAGGACACCGTGAAGCCTGGGGCAGTTCAATGGAAAGGCAAAATCAGTTTGGGTGGGGTTTCCCTTTAGAGCAGAATCGGGACACGACGGGAACGGCCCAGCAGGAGAATCCCCGCACAAGGCGCTTTCAAAATGGATCGCGGGAGACGTGCAAGACCAAGGAAGCTCAAGGCTCATCCATTTCAATGTGCCTCGCCCAGCAAATGTTCCCACTGGCTCAGGCCCGGCATCACCGACAAATTCACCCCTGGTTCGCTTCACGCTAACAGAACCCGCTCTGCTCCTGCGAACAACTGGAAAGCAGATTTGAGTTTGTGCAAACGAATGCCCAGGTCACATTTGCAGGATGTTGATGGCGCCTGTTTAAAAAGCAACAGCTGCCCTACCGGGGGTGGGAGAGACTTGGACATTTCCTAAAACCAAATAGAGGTGGATCTCAAAGTCTATTCTCAGCAAGGACTACAATCCCTTGGCACAGAGAGAAGGATTGTGGGACGAGAAGGGTTCTCGCTAGCAGGCCTGCCAGCGTTCTGCCGCCCTGTTCCGCAGGGGCCAACGCAAGTTGCTTGGCTGCTTAGCGTCAGGAGGAGCACGTAATGCCCCAACACCACAAGTCCTGCAAGAATGAAGCTTTGGTAGGCATAGGGAGGGAGGGAGCTTGTCGCGACTTGCATATAAAACCTGCAAGGCTATTGCAGAAGCACAACAATGATCTTATGCAAAAAAGGGTGCCTGCTCCACAGACCCCAGCAAGGTAGGTGGGGGGGGGGGAGAGAGGAGGGGGCAACATTTGCCTGGCCTGCTCTCCAGAAGCTGCCCCTCCCCTTTGCACAAGCAGCTAAATTCAGAACACGGTTTCCCCCGCAATGAGGTTGCAAGTGTCTTAGCAGCATGTGGAGCGGACTTGTGAGGCTTCCACGTTAAAGCAAATCAGCAGCCGCTTTCCCACTGCCATGGCAAAAACACAAGAGAAAGAGAGAGAGAGAGAAGCGAAGGAAACTTGGAGTGATGGCTCCCCGCTCTCTCACGCCCATCCAACTTTGGCTGCTCTCTTCCAGCCCCCTTTGTTAATTTGTACACTGGATTAGACATAACAGTGATAACAAGATTGCTTGAAGCTGACATAATCTGCGGTAAAATTCATTTGGCCAGACAATCTCTCTCCTTCCCCCAGCCCCCAACTACAGCTTTCCACTCCCCACACCCCAAAAAACCACCCCCCAAAGTCCATCATCTCACAGTCCCATGGCAGTTTAAAAAACACCATTGGCAGAGGCCGCATTTACAGTATTCTAGTTTAATAAATAAATAACCTAACACACTGTGTACTACGGCAGCAAGCCTGGTTCTATGTTCAGAAGCTTGTACTGGTTTGTCCTGCACGGCAGCCGAGAGAGGTCTTGAGGTTTTTGCTCCTCCTCTTCCTTCCAGCTACAGCCACAGGAAATTAATACCTGTTTTAAAAAATAAATCACAAAACAACTGGATTATAACCCCAAAGCATTCACTTTCTCTTTCCTTCAAGAGGTGGTGGTGGGGTGGGGGCTGAGGAGAAAGGGCTGCTGCGCAATGCTCTTATAATTTGCTCTTGTAACGTCTGAGCTCTTTTCTCATCTCCTAATTCCCGCTGCACACTAAATCAGAACAAACACTTTCGGATGAGAGTAGGAGGTTTCTCTCTGTTAGGTAAGTGAATGCATTTCATTCAATTAAACTGCGCTAGTAAAGCAATTGCAAGTTCTTGGGAGCAGGAAGTTGCAGTGAAGCCCACCAAGCTCCAATTACGTTCCTCTTGGGACACAGGCTTCCATCCTCACCCCAAACAAGGAGACGGCTCTGGAAGCTACTGAATTCTTGGATCTAGCAGAATCAGGGGTGCAATAAATGAGGGACTCAGCTGTCTTTACACTGGCACCTCTGGTTACGAACTTAATTCGTTCTGGAGGTCCGTTCTTAACCTAAACCGTTCTTAACCTGAGGTACCACTTTAGCTAATGGGGCCTCCCGCTGCCGCCGTCGCACAATTTCTGTTCTCATCCTGGGGCAAAGTTCTTAGCCCGAGGTACTACTTCTGGGTTAGCAGGGTGTGTAACCCAAAGTGTTTGTAACCTGAGGTGTTTGTAACCCGAGATACCACTGCACCGTTAAACTAGGCTTTTGTAGCTGGGGGGGCCATTGCTCGCTGGACCTAGTTCTGTTTCCATGCTGCTAAGTGACTGCAAACTGTAATCTTTAACTGTAGACTGAGTCTATAATCTTCAGCCAAAATGCCTGTCATAACGGAGGATCGGATACGTTCTCACACTGACATGAGCTGGAGAAATATAAAGGCCTCATTGTGCCTTTATGGTCTCCTCACTACCTGCCCTACAGCACAGACTCTGAAACAACCCTCAGATCTTCAGCATATAGGACGTTATATGGGGGCAGGGGTGGGGTGGGGGAGGTTTCCTGATTTTTATTTTATTTTAACAAAAGGGAAGTACCTGTAGTAGTTTGGTTTGAAAGGCCCGTGTTTATTTAGACCCAAGTATTTCGCTTGCTCATCCGAAAGCTCCGTCAGGTGTGCGTCGAATGTTGGGAGATGAAGACTTGCCACATACTCATCTGAAAAGGGAAAAGCAGCCCTGGTTAAGTCCGTGTGGCTGCAGGAAGACCCCAAACATCCCACAATGCAAGTGGGTGGGATGGAAACAGGAAGTTCAGCAGCAACAAAACAAAACAAAACTCAAAACACTCAGGAATGCCTCGGCAGTTACCATAATCAGAAAAGCAACGAAGAGAAAATGGACCCCTCATTCCTAGATGGCTGGGATGAGGGATATGGCTGGGACTTTTTAGATGCGAGAAATGATAGAGGAGCTGAAAGGCCACAGGCTCCCTATCCCTGACCCAATAGCAGTGGACTCGTAATCTGGTGAACCGGGTTTGCTTCCCCGCCCCTCCACATGCAGCTGCTGGGTGACCTTGGGGTAGTCACCCTTCTCTGAAGTCTCTCAGGAGAAAGGGAAAGGAAATCGACCTTTAAAGCCCTAAATGGCCTCGGCCCAGTAGACCTGAAGGAGCGTCTCCACCCCCATCATTCTGCCCGGACACTGAGGTCCAGCGCCGAGGGCCTTCTGGCGGTTCCCTCCCTGCGAGAAGCAAAGCTACAAGGAACCAAGCAGAGGACCTTCTCGGTAGTGGCACCCACCCTGTGGAACGGCCTCCCATCAGATGTCAAAGAGATAAACAAACACCTGACATTCAGAAGACATCTGAAGGCAGTCCTGTTCAGGGAAGTTTTTAATGTGTGACATTTTAATGTATTTTTAATCTTTGTTGGAAGCCGCCCAGAAAGGCTGGGGAAACTCAGCCAGAGGGGCGGGGTATAAAGAATAAATTATTATCATCATCATCATCATCATCATTTCCCCAGGATCCTTGGGGATGCAGCAGCAGCAACAGCAGGGAACAAGTCCTGATGCTAACCTTCCACCTGCAGGAAGCAGGTAAGAAGGAGGGTACCTTAGGGTGGGGTGTGATGGCTGAAGCTTACCCATTTTTTTAGGGAGCAGGTAGACGTCCTGCTTGTAGCGTCCTTCCGGGGCGTTGTAGAGCTCTATCAAGGCCAGAGCCTGGCAAACAAACGAGAAGAGAGACCAGTTTAAGCTGCATCTCTGGCCACAGAACAGATCTACCCAACAATGGCTGCTCAAGTCGACCGGAACACCTAGTAGAGAGAACTAGAAGGGACCAGAAATGCCACCAGCCCAGGATTCTATTCCATGGCGGCTCACAAGCACCAACTGTTTCCATTCCTGATCCTTCCCTGCACAGGAACCAACTCTTAGGGGGCAAGGTCCCTTCACCCCCCAATAAAATATATGAGGGGGTTGGGCCCCTCCCAAAGTTGATGAGCATCGCCATGCAAATGGTGTGTGCCTGTGCTGCTTTTGATCAAATAGGTGGGGTAGGGCTTACCTGCGCCCCCCCCCCAATATTTTATTCAAATTGGCACCCCTGCTTCCCGTAAGATGGACATTGAAGGACAGGAGTCAGGGGAAGAAGGCACTTCAGCTGTTTCACACAAAGCCAGCCAGATCACAGGTTAAAATCAGGAAGGATGGCCCAGTGCTAAAACGAGCAGCTGTTCTGACTGTGGGTGAATGAGGCATCCCTTGTTCGCTCCAGACACAGCTATCAGCTAAACACACTGAATACGAAAGGAATCCAACCTCTGCTTTCTCACCCCGAGGAATTTTGCTGGGTCACAGATCTGCTCCACTCAGTATCATCTTGAACTGCGGGAGTCCTTGATAGCCCAGTGCAAGAGAACAGGGTGAGTGGGGGCAGAGCGTAGATATTTCAAAATGCGGGGGGGGGGGGGGTGGAACAGCAAGAACCCCTTGTCTAGAATGAGTCACAACTGAGGAATGGCAACAGAACTCCTGAAATACCCTTTGAAGGGAGTTCTTCTATGACCTAGCACTGTATACTCACTTAAACATTCTTTAAGTATCAATGACTTCCCTTCTTCTCTTTCATTTTGCATACTATAAATCCCTGCATATTTTACATAAACCAAACCATTCGGTATTCCATTATGTGTGAATTAAGTTTCTTGCTGCTGAAGGTGCGAGGCAGGGATGGGGAATCTGGGGTCCTCCATATGTTGTGGGGCTCAAACTCCCATCACCCGTGATCTCTGGCCACGCTTGCTATGAGACCATGGGTTGGCAAACTAAGGCCCGGGGGCTGGATCCGGCCCAATTGCCTTCTAAATCCGGCCCACGGAGGGTCCGGGAATCAGCGTGTTTTTACATGAGTAGAATGTGTCCTTTTATTTAAAATGCATCTCTGGGTTATTTGCGGGTCATGGGAATTCGTTCATTTCCCTCACCCATAAATATAGTCCGGACCTCACAAGGTCTGAAGGACAGTGGACCGGCCCCCTGCTGAAAAAGTTTGCTGACCCCTGTGTGAGACCCTCATCCTCACTCAGTGCCCTTCCCTCTTGAACTGCAGGAGTTGAGAGGTGCAAAACAACAAACTGTTGTTTGGGCTGCCTTTCTGGGTGCCAAACACACACTGAGAAGGACATCTGACCTTTTTCAGGGGAAACCCCTGTGTCACCATTATGAAAAAGAACTGAAATAGATGGCCTCTTGGCTGATCCAGTATGTTAGTTTATTGAAAACTGCCCCGCAAATCCCACTCACCTGGGTAGTCGCTGTTATTGACAGCACAAAGGTTGGAACTGTGGAGCAGCTCAGGTTCAGCAAGCGCCCCTGAAAGACAAAAATGCATCATTCCTGCATCCAACGCTGGCTTCTCCACGGGCAGACTGCTCCTGACCTGCAGGGGCTGCCAGCAATTCAGCTCCACCGCCAAACAGCAACAGGAGGAAGTAGCAGGAGCCCCCTCAGAAGGAAGTGAACTTGGACGGCTCTGTCTTTGACTCAGCAAGGCTGTTAGCTCTTGGGAGAAGCTTCTAAAGCAGCGGTTCTCAACCTGTAGGTCCCCCAGATGTTGTTGGACTACAACTCCCATCATCCCTGAGCCCTGAACTTGCTAGCTAGGGGTGATGGGAGTTGTAGTCCAACAACATCTGGGGGCCCACAGGTTGAGAAAGGCTAGCCAAGATGAAGGAGGAGCTCATCTTCTGAACCACAACTGTACACACAGGGAGCTCCCAGCACCCATCCAGCCTTCTTCACCAGCCCGGTGCCCTCCAGATGTTTAGGACTACAAAAAACATCCAAAAACATCTGGAGGGCACAAGTAAACAGCAAAGTTATTTCACCCTGTTTGGAAGGCCCTCCCTTACCTCTGCCAGCAGCACTATCCTCTTCCCATCAGGCCAAATCACATGGTCTACCTGGGACCTCACCCGCTCCCATGTCAGCTCCGGGGTACGCAAGCTGGCCTGGAAGACAACGTTCGAAAAGTCTGAAGCAGAAAGGGCCTTCGGAGTCAGCAGAAATGGTCACTGCACAAAGTCTCACTGCACGGAGTAACTTGTCGTGGGCTGAGCGAGATCTAAGGTTTGCAGGGGGTGAGCACTGGCAGGACAACGCACGCCTTACACTTCGGCGGCCCCGATTCACCAATTCAGCACCGCCAGAGGCAGGAAGTAAGAACTGCTCTGCTGAATCACACCACGGATTTGTCTAGTGCAGCCTCCCCCTTCTTCATCTTTAAAGCAACTGCTCTTGTGGCAACAGATCCCGTAAAACAGTTAGTGAAAAGCCACCTTCAGTCTGCCTGTCTTGAAACTTCTGGCACTGAGCTCATGGGATGACCTGGGTCGTTCTAGCATTGTGAGGGGATAGAAAAAAGTCCTGGGCTTTCTCCATCCCATACGTACCTCTACAAGTCTCTGTTATTACCCCCCTCTTAATCACCTTTGCTCTAGAGAATCCAAATGATTTTACATAAATGAATTGTGACTCACTATTGAATTATGTTGTGGTCAGTGTCATGAATTGTTAGGAGCTGATTACTGAAATTACTCTGAAGTTGTTTTCATCATCATCATCATCATCATTAATTTACCCAATTGTTATGTCTTAATAAAACCCCAATTGTTATGTCTTTATAAAACCCCAATTGTTATGCCACACTGATATCCACCGTGAATCCACTCTGGAGTGCAGAAATGGCAGAAAATGGGTATATAATGAGTATATACTTGACTTATAATGGGTATATACTTGACTTATACAGTGGTACCCCGGGTTAAGTACTTAAGTCGTTCTGGAAGTCCGTTCTTAACCTGAAACTGTTCTTAACCTGAAGCACCACTTTAGCTAATGGAGCCTCCTGCTGCTGCTGCGCCACCGGAGCACGATTTCTGTTCTCAACCTGAAGCAAAGTTCTTAACCCGAGGTAATATTTCTGGGTTAGCAGAGTCTGTAACCTAAAGCGTATGTAACCCGAGGTACCACTGTAACGGGTATATACTTGACTTTCTTGGGGGGGGGGGGAGGCAGTGGGAAAAAACCAGCCCAGAAAAAGGGCACTCCACCCCACTTTTCTGCAACATTTCTGAATGCAAGCCAGCAGCGCAGGCCAGTCCCCCGCCAGCAGTGAGATCGGACTGATGGAAAGAGCGCCTCAGTGGGTGTGTCTGGGGCAACAATATTTTGGGAAGCGCCCATTAGAAAACCAAACCAAACCGTGATTCCAGGCGTTGCAGTGGATTGCAGTTGCTGTGGTGTGGTGAAATGCTGTAAGGGCAAGTGAGGCAGGAAAATGTCGCCTACAATCCTGTCCCCTAAATTAGAGAGGTGCATGGGCACATCCAGACTCTGAAAAGGACAATGACAAAACCAGGAGCCTACTTGTCAGAGGGCTCCGATTACCCAGCTCCTCCGCTGACACTGACACACAGAGAGGCCTGGGCTGAAGGAACGTCAGTGTTTAGCAGCTGTTTACTGCAGGGGTTGCTTAGCAGCGAAATACTAGCTGGCATGCCAGCAGATGTCCTGACAGATGAGTGAGCGAGCTCCACTGCTTATCTCCCTGCCCTCCCGCCCAAAAAAACTTGGACAAGGCTGGTGTTTGCCTGGTTCCAAAAGAACAAATGTCAGCCCTCCCTATTGTGTTGTTTTGGAAAGCCGGGGGGGGGGGGGAGAGCTGTTCAGCACTCCCATCTGCCCCTACCGGTGAGACGAAGGGTCGAAAAGGCACTCAATGAGAGCCTGGAAGAAGCACGGGCAAGCGTCCTCAAGGGTGCTTTCACAAAGAGCGTTCTGAACGACCCACTTTGCTGGTTTAAAGGCTGACGTTTACTTTTTATTACAGCAGCCGAGTGGCACAGTCACAGGAGCCTCCGCAAACCTTGTGCCCTCCAGAGGCTGCTGGGGTCCAGCTCCTACCAGCCCCAGCCATCACGGCCAATTGTCAGGGGTGGTGGGGATTCTGGAGAGGGCACCAGCTTGGGGAAGACTAACTAATAGTCGTGACTTAGGGCCCTTGTACCTACAGGACCGCCTCTCCTGGTCTGCCCCGCAGAGGACCTTAATGTCCATGAACAACTATAGTTTAGAGGTCCCAGGCCCTATGGAAGTCAGACTATCCTCCACCAGGGCCAGGGCCTTTTCAGTGATGGCTCCGACTTGGTGGAATGCTCTGTCCCATGAGACCAGGGCCCTGCAGGATTTAACCTCCTTCCGTCGGGCCTGTAAGACAGAGCTATTCCGCCTGGCCTTTGATCTGAATTCAGCCTGATCTTCTATTTCCTTTCTCTTCCTTCCCCCCTCCCCTTTTATGAAGATCACCCGCTCCGAGACCCCACAGCTAATTCTCCCCTGGCCTCCTCGCTGGCCCATATAGGACTAATTCAGCCAGCTAGCCCTGGGGATTATCTAATGCTTATTAGATGGATTTCCCCTAAATTGATTTCTGAACTTTGAATTTTATTGTTATTCGTGTTTTTATACTGTATTTTACGCTGCTTTTACAATTAAGTGTCTTAAATTTGTTGTTGGCCGCCCTGAGCCCAGTTTTTGAACCAGGAAGGGCGGGGTATAAATAAAAATTTATTATTAATATTATTATTATTATTATTTCTGTCCAGGCCCAGGATACAAGTTCACACACAGCCATTAAACTCCCTAGGTGGAGGTTGTGTAGCCTCTCTCTCTCAGCCTAACCTAATTCACAGGGTTGCCAAGAAGAAGGGGGGAAACCTGGTACTCTGAGCTCCTTGAACAGAATGAAAATGTAATAAAACCAGGCATAAAGTTCTGTTCATTATTAAGCCAACCCATGTGTTTTCCTAGTTCAGAAGATGACATGCCCTCAGGAGGATAACCCCCACACAAGTGTTTCTTTGGAGCAGAACACAGGTATCTAGAAATATCTACTGGCAGGATGGCAATCTTTCAGGCTTCACAGAGCTCAGAGAGCCAGCGTGGTGTAGTGGTTAGGAGCGGTGGACTCGTAATCTGGGGAACCGGGTTCGCGTCTCCGCTCCTCCACATGCAGCTGCTGGGTGACCTTGGGCCAGTCACACTTCTCTGAAGTCTCTCAGCCCCACTCACCTCACAGAGTGTTTGTTGTGGGGAGGAAGGGAATGGAGAGTGTCAGCCGCTTTGAGACTCCTTAGGGTAGTGATAAAGCGGGATATCAAATCCAAACTCCTCTTCTTCTTCTATTGCCTATAGAAAAGCTGCTCTAGCACTCCCCTGAATTTGGATCCAGCTCTGCTAGAAAAGACCCAGAACCCTCCTTCGTTTCCCATAATGCACTGCATTGCAGGTAGAGCAGGGAAGACCATCCCTAAAGCCCTTTACTAGAGACTGGGGAAAAAAGGAAGCCCAGCTCTTACCACGTCAATTTCAGTGTTGGAATGCCCCATGTTACAAACAATGCAACTGTTCTTCATTCTGTCAAGATGTTCTCTGGTCACTACGTTTTTGTTACCTACAAACACACACACAAAGAAACAAGATTTACAGAATGGAGTGCTTACTCTAAACCCCACCCTGGCTTTCTAAGAACGACTAGCACACACTGGGAGCATCTTGTTGCACAAACCCTGGTTGAAATGGAAGGAGCTGGGCCCAGCCCACCCTTCCGGGACACGGCCAGCTATGGATTTCCTTCTACCGTTCCATTAGGAAGACTGCCAAAGGGGGTCGCGCTACCATTTGCACAACGAAACCCCACTGCGACGCAAGCGTACCTGTGCAAGTGATAACAATGTCGACTTGCCGAATCACTTCGTTCAGTTTCACAAGACGGAAGCCGTCCATGCTGTGAGAAATAAGCAGAGAGAGACCCCTAAAACCAAAGCCCAGCAGAAAATACCCCCATCTGAAAACCGGCCTGTGGAACACCCTCCCATCGGATGTCAGAGAGATAAAACAACTATCTGATGTTTAGAAGACATCTGAAGGCAGCCTTGTTTAGGGAAGTTTTTAATGACAGATGTTTTATTGTATTTTTAATCTTTGTTGGAAGCCGCCCAGAGTGGCTGGGAAAGCCCAGCCAGATGGGCGGGGTAATACTACTACTACTACTACTACTACTAACAACAACAACAACAACAACAACAACAAGTTGTGAAGCTCCTGCTCTGCTGAAGAATGCTCTGCTGATGTTGAGCACCCCAGGACCACCCAGGATAGGGGTAGTGGGGAGAGAGTGGCAATTTCGTTTAGAGAAGGGGTAGGCAACCTAAGGCCTGGGGGCCGGATGCAGCCCAATTGACTTCTCAATTCGGCCCACGGATGGTCTGGGAATCAGTGTGTTTTTACATGAGTAGAATGTGTCCTTTTATTTCAAATGCGGGTGATGAAGTCGGTGCTGCGTGTTATTTCCAGCGAAGGTATTATTGGTCATTTATTTCTGTTCTCTCCCCTCCCCCAAAAAAGCAAAGCAACTTTTGCTACCCCCAGCAAAAAGCTCCAAAATGTTGGACAGCAGCTCCCCCCCCCCCCAACTCTGGGCACTTTGCAATAAATAAGTGGGTTTTGGTTTGCAGTTTGGGCACTCGGTCTCTAAAAGGTTCGCCACCACTGCTTTAGAGTTACAAACTCCTTCAAAACTGGAAACTTTGGGAGCCTCCTAGCAGCTTCACTCTGATCCACGTGGTTCTCTTAACTCCTTCCCGCTGCCCCACCCTTCCAAAGTTGGCCACTGATGAATGGATGGCAATGGGAAGGGCCAGCGGCATTCAGTAAAGCAAGGGATCAAATCCGGTGCTGACTGAGGACCCTGCCCCCATTCCTCCGCAGCTTCAGCTCTTACCAGGCTTGCAGGGCACAAATGGGGTCGATCTCTGTCACGTACACAATGGAGCCCATGGCCTTCAGGGCGGCGCAGCAGCCCTTGCCCACCTGCAGCGGGAGAGCAGAGCGTCAGGAAAGAGGCACAGAGGACTCAACGCTGCAAGAGCTGGGGGAAAACAACAATGCAGCTCTACATTTCTGGGTCCTGTGGCGGGAGAAGCCCGAGGGAGGAGGGCCGGAAGATGTACTTTCAGCGCAATTAACCCAACAGCACCAAGCATTTGCGGGTGGGGAGCTTAAGCATACGGTAACTAGACACTAGGCCCAAGTGGGCATCCGCACGCAACAGCAGAAAAATGCTTCTGTCCAAGAGAGAGGAAAGCCCAGGAGTGTCTAGGTACAATAAAAGCATGTCCAGTTATATACAGCGGTACCTCTGGTTGTGAACGGGATCCGTTCCAGAGGCCCGTTCGCAACCTGAAAAGAGCACAACCTGAAGCACTGTATCTGCACATGTGTGTGGCGCGATTTGGCGCTTATGCGCATGCACGAAGCATGATTTAGCATTTCTGCGCATGCGACAAAACCGGAAGTAACCCTTTCCGGTACTTCTGGGTCACTGCGGGACACAACCTGAAAAGACGTAACCTGAGGCATCCGTAACATGAGGTATGACTGTACAAGAACCCAAGCAAGAAAGATGTTTTCCTGTAGGACAGGTAAGAACTATTCAAATTGGGGGACTTCCGGGTTAGCGCCATCGGCGAATGGCGGAGTTCCTCCGACCGGAGGAACTGGCTCCGTGGAAACTGGGTCTTCCCGCCGCGGCGAAGGTGGGGACCCGCTAGAAATCCCAGGCGGAGGAAGCCTGGGAACGTGGGGTTCGGCAGGGCACCAGGAGCGCCCCCCCTACTCACGGGGAACACCATTTCGGGGTTCCGGAGTGAAGTGGGGTGAGCGGCGCGGTGCTGCGAACTGATTGCTACTTTCACGGAGTGAAGCCGCATAGCCATCGCCGGAGAGCGCTGACTTTTTCCTGTGGACAATTGGATTTAAAACAAGTACCCGTGAGTAGAAACGGAAAATTGGATCAAGAAATATCTTAATTTGGCACCGAAGCGGGAAGGTTCAAAACAGGAAGTCCGCCTTCCGCTTTTTGTACATAGACTAAAGCAAAAACCTTGTAAGCTAAAGCCTGGAAAGTCGTTAAAAAAGTCTAAATTTCCTTCATTTATAACTACTGAAACCCCCTTGGAAGCAGGAGAAAAGGGGGGGGGACTTTGCTTAACGCCTGCAGGAGAGGGAGTGAAGAAAGATAAGTTTCCACCGTCTCTAACCTGGGAATGGGGTGTCAGAGACAGAAATTGTTGGAGAGGTTTATTGACTGTGAATGGAATACTTTGACAAATAGCTAAAGAAGAGAAATAAACTGATTCCAATGTTGCCTTTTGCATTCTAAAGAAACAAAATATCTGAAAAATGAAAGTAATTTTCCTTTGTTGGACTTGCCTTAAAAAGATGGATACAAATAGAAATTGCCTCCTCTAGAGGGAGCTTGCTAAATTGTTGCTGCAGTCTATTTGAGGACTCTACAGCTGTGAGATTAAGATCGTGGGACCAGTCCTTTTGAAGTTGACTAAATATGAGCTGGGAGGAAGTTTTGGTGCTTGCTTTATGCAAGACAAGTGCTTTGTTGGAACAGATGCATGAGAAGGTGGATTTGATGAATGAGAAAATGGATTTGATGACTGTTGTGGTCAATAACTGTGGACAAACAGGGAATATTGATACAGAAACCATTCAGGGACCAAATCAGGAACCTGTATTGATTGGGCAAGTGCAGAAGATAATGGAGGAGGTTGCGGTTGCACCTCAAATAATACAAATGGAGAGACCCGAGGCCCTACAGGAGCATAAGCCGCTGTTTTTGAAGATTGAAGTTGGAGTGGGCCAGGGGGAGTCTGGAGCTGAGGAGGTTCTTAACTTTGGAGAGACTTTGAAATATGCTCTTAAATATTTTTTGGATTACATGGATGACTGTGGGGAGTGGGACTGTGGGGAATGGGCTGGTTTGATGAAGGGAGACGGAGATAATTTTGGGTTGGAACCTCCCAGAGACCTACTCCTCAATGAGAAAGGAAATAAATTAAGAAAGAGACCAACAAAAGATAAGGAAAAGTGCAGGTATAAATAAGAAGAAGAAGATCTGCAGAAGGGACATGGAAGAGACTTAAGGGCCTCGGACATAAGATTACCAGGTTGATGGACTAGATGGAATGGACAGTAAGGACTGACATGACCCGAGACCAGGAAGAAGAGACGTTGGATGAAGATTGGAAGAAAATTTATAAATAAAAAATTTTATTTAGGGAATTAGCCTAAAATTAATGAATATTAGGGAAAATGTTGGAATGAAACTATATGGCTCTAGTAGAAATGATATCAGGAGTTATGTATAATTGAGCATTAAGTTTCAAGCTCTAAGGTATTTTATGGTAAGATAAGGTTAAATAAATTAAGGTAATTTGAATAACAGAATATGGGGAAAAGATGGAAAGGATTTCTTGAGTTAATTAATAGGTTAAATTGTTAAGATAAATTATTTAATAAAAATTGAGAAAGATGGAAAGAATTTGCTGAAATAACTAATTAAACTAGAATACAAAAAGGGAGGTGTGAGGAGGTCAATGAAACAAGCAAATGGAAGTTAAAGATATGTAATATGGGATTTGTGTCTTTTTTTTCTTCTTTTTTTATCTTTTTGCTGTATTGTTGTATTGGTTTTTATGTTTTGTTTTTTTCTTCTTTTCTATGTACTGTAGTGTTGTTTTTTGTTTTTTGTTTTTTTCCTGTAATTCTGAAACTATCAATAAATATTATTTTTTTAAAAAAAAAAGAACTATTCAAATTAGGGTATTCTATCTCACACAGACCCCTGGACTTCCCAAGATGAACAACGGTTCCACAACCCTGCAGCGTAGCAAGAGTGGCTTTCAAAGGGAATTTCTGCATGGGGACTGCAGGAAAGGGATGTCCCTTGGGAGCTGCTTATTCCATGAACCTGAAGTCAATGGACATGCAGATGCTGCAAATTATATGTAGGTGGTGCAAAAAACATAAACATGGACACGTGAAATCTTCTTTTTCCTCCTGGGATTACAGAAGGTTCCCATGCAGACGTGCCAGTTCAGTGAGTGTGCCATTGCTCCCCCGTAATCAGTTCTGTCCAGTAACAGCCAATCAGTGTTAGCGTTTCAGTCTCCTGTGTTATCTCACTTCCCATCCACCCCGCAGAGAATGCAAAGGCGTTTGGCTGACCCGAGGACCCCTGTCTGTGCAACGCAAGATGGAGAGATGCAGCCACCTTGAGCTCTCAGAGATCAGAGGCCACCACTAAGCCAACCTGGTGCTTGCTCTGCAGGTGCCTCAAAATGCACACAGGCCAGTTCTGCGCGCTAACACCAACATCCCATATGTTAAGTCCTTAACAATTTGAATAAAGATGAAAAACAGGGGTGGCACTAATGCTATGGGATGCACTTCCTGAAATATGAAAGGCTTAATCTGTATTGGCATTCCGCCGGCTTTTGAAGATGCACCTGTTTATGCAAGTAGACCCTTGATCTCTCCACCTGTGTCCCCCATTACTATGTTGTTTTATTGCATGCTTTAACTGTGGATGTTTATATTTTAATGCTCGTGTAATTGGTTTCTAGGGACGCGGGTGGCGCTGTGGGTTAAACCACTGAGCCTAGGACTTGCTGATAAGAAGGTCAGCAGTTTGAATTCCCACGACGGGGTGAGCTCCCATTGCTCGGTCCCTGCTCCTGCCCACCTAGAAGTTCAAAAGCACCACAAAATGCAAGTAGATAAATAGGTACCACTGCGGCGGGAAGCTAAGCAACAGCGTTTCCGTGCACTGTTCTGGTTCGCCAGAAGCGGCTTAGTCATGCTGGCCACATGACCCGGAAGCTGTACGCCGGCTCCCTCAGCCAATAAAGCGAGATGAGCGTCGCAACCCCAGAGTTGGCCACGACTGGACCTAATGGTCAGGGGTCCCTTTACCTTAATTGGTTTCTAGTCTTGCAAACCATTTAGAAGCCTATTTTGGCATCAAGCGGCATATAAAACAACAACACCATGGGGGTTTAAAAAAGGCTTCTGGGAAATACAAGGGCTCTAGTGCATCTCCAGTGGAAGGGAGCCCCACAGTTCTGGGTTCAGCCACTCAGAATGCCTGTCAGCATGGAGACTCTCTCTCCAGGAAGGGCCTTCATTCATCTTGAAAGAGATTAAAAAATGACTGAGGGAAGAAAGCAACTTCCATGACTGCTTTCTGTATCACACAGTGTCATGCAAAAAGCCACAGGAAGCCTGCAGGGAGAACCCACAAGATAACCTGACACCCGACCCGGATGTAAAAATAATGCAGAGTGGAAGGCTTGTCTTGACATTGGGCTAAAACTGTTGTGTGCTGCAAGTTTCCAGGGGTCCAACAGGAGGTTGTGGGTGGAAAGAGGGAGATCAACACAGCAGCAGCTGAACTCTGTGGAGTTCAGAAGTCCAAGGCACGAATGCTTTTCTAAGTCCTTTCGCAAACCATTATCTAGAGGTGCCCTTAGATATCCAGAGGGAAGTCTTGGAGAAATCATCCCTAGAACTGGAGAAGGAGCTATGATGCCACCCACAAGCTTCACCTAGAGCACAAGCACAGCTTGCTCCAAGGGGGAAACATCCGAGTCTTACCTCTCCGTAGCCACAGACTACGACTTGCTTTCCTCCAAACATCATATCGGTTGTCCTTTTAAGGCTGAGGAAAAAGGAGAGGGTTGCAAAGTTAATCTTGAGAAATTCTGTTATGTACGGGATTTCAGGCTCAAGGGCACAGCGGTTTTGGATTTGTGAATAATGGCCCTTGTGTATATTGCTCAACAGTGACGCAACATCAGTGAAATGAACTAGGAGCTATACAAATTACAGAGCAGTACCACTCTTGCCAAGGGGGCTTGCAACGTAGGGACCACATGTGTAGGCTATTGCAATCATGTGCGAAGACACTCTGTACACATGCGAAGAGGCTGCACCACATCCTTTGGGAGCCCTGGAAGCGTAATCACTGTACATTATCTGCACATGGGGATTCCTGCAAATTCTTACACACAAAGCCTATTTCACAGGTATCTGGGAATCTGCAAAGCGATCCTGTGGTTTGAAAAGGAAGCCAGGAACAGGCGAAAGATTGGAAATTATCAATGAATGACAGGGAGTGAGATGGGGGAGAGTCAATCAGTGATAAAGGTAACAACAAGCAAAACAGTAAAAGCCAGGCTGTCTCTTGCAAAGCAGCTAAATGTGGAGGCTCAATGTAACTGCAGATCCTACGTATCTAAGCACATCAACAGCAACCAACTGCCTTTAGGAAGATTTTAATTCCTTCCTATTCTTTTAATGCTGCTTTTTCTTTGGTTTATGATTCTTTGCTTCTGCGTGTCCCTTTCAAGCCTCCAAAAGGATACCCCTTAGATGCTGAGAACCGTTGGCCCTTGCGATATCCCAGCTTTTGCCGGGGGCTCTGTTGGGAAGCACAAAGCGGTGGTTTCCAGGTGAAGGAAGCCATGCTGTTCTGCACATGGAAACTCTCCCTCTCAGCATATCTCCTTCCCTACTTGGCATCTCTGCAACTGTGCCCTACATTGTAGTCTATTTTTAGCAGATAAGTAAAATAGGTTAGCGGTGTAGGGAGTGTGGAACTTCAATTTTCCACTGAATATAGACGGCAGTCTCGAGGGATAGGACTGCAGTTCTGCTCCTGTTTCTCGTGGCCCATTTTACAAGGCCCAAGCTAGCTGCCTAGCTGATTTAAATATTTCAACTGCTTCCATACGATTCTGCCAAGCAGCAGAAACAAGAGCGAGCCGATGATAATTTCCTCTACTGGAATCAAATTTGCATGAAAGCATATTGGTAGAATTAGGAAGCAGCAATTTGCCTGCATTTCAATAAATGGAGAAGCCAATTCGCGAATTGGGGGTCGGGGCTTTAACAGCAACTTTCCGCAGCATGCCCACTATAGCCTTGTTCTCACTGAGGGAGGTCAAGCTGTGCCTATCACATGACTGAATGCCAGAAAAACCCATTCACCACACAGGGAAAGCGAGTGCAGGGAGAAAGCCAGAATAGAACCCTTCTCCCTCATATGCTGATTTTCCATGTGCAGGGAGATGTTATGTTCAGTCATGTGTTCCCCCACCTGGCACTCTGGAAGCGTAAAATCTTTGGCAAAGGCGACCATCCTCAGTGAGTCAGGCCCACCCATGTCTCGCAGTGAGCATCAATGTTACCAGCAGGGAGAGATGTGTTCAGACAGACTGGGGTATGCACTGAGAAACAGCAGCTGGCTGCAAATCCTCCTCAAACACTGAGACGGCCGTGCCTCAATGCAAAGCAGCCCTGAAGCAGAGAGACAGGCCTAAGGAAGGCCGATAGAATTCACAGCCAGTCACAGGGCCTATGGGCATCGACTCCGCAGGCCTCTAAGCCCATGTTGAGCAGGATTGCAGGAGAGCCCAAGAGACACTCTAAATCCCACCTCCCTTTTGTATGCATCGGATCGTGCAAGAGCTTCCTTGCCACGGACGTCTAATGCCCCTGGGAAATGAAAATATGGGTTTGGGGAAACAATGCTAAATGTAGCTAATCAAAAGGTAAAGGTAAAGGTACCCCTACCCGTACGGGCCAGTCGTGTCCAACTCTAGGGTTGTGCGCCCATCTCACTTAAGAGGCCGGGGGCCAGCGCTGTCCGGAGACACTTCCGGGTCACGTGGCCAGCGTGACGAAGCTGCTCTGGCGAGCCAGCACCAGCGCAGCACACAGAAACGCCGTTTACCTTCCCGCTATAAAGTGGTACCTATTTATCTACTTGCACTTAGGGGTGCTTTCGAACTACTAGGTGGGCAGGAGCAGGGACCGAACGACGGGAGCTCACCCCGCCGCGGGGATTCGAACCGCTGACCATGCGATCAGCAAGTCCTAGGCGCTGAGGTTTTACCCACAGCGCCACCCGCGTCCCTTTGTAGCTAATGCTAAATGCTAAATTCATCGTGCTAAATGCTAATGCTAAATGCTAAATTCATCATGGGATGAATTGTCTATAGTGTTCCTTTAGCAAGAGGAAAAGAACAGGACAACAAGCTAGATGCCTTTGTTTCATGGTAGGGCAGTGGGCGGGGGGGTGAGGGAGAAAGGGATAACATCCCCCACACTTTTCCTCTCGTAGTTATCAACTTGGATGAACATAGCAACGTAAGAGATGGAAAAGAACATGCCGGGTCGAGTTGTCTTGTAATAAAAGCTTCAACCCACCAGGCTATGGAATGAGAACTGCAATTACCACGTCAGCAACATCCTGCTCTTAATTCCCTCTTAGTCTTCTGGGTTTAGGCGCTAGCGGCCAGCTTATTCCTGAAGCTACTGAGGAGTTTGGTGGCTCTGTGACATTTAGGGGAGGAAAGCTCCGCCACGTGGTGTCTGTTCTTTTGCCATTCTCCCACAGTGAAACGTTCTTGTGACGGGATTTGTACCGAACATCGAGAGAGGCCTTTTTAAAAAAACAAAACAATGCACTATATCTGGAATAAACAAACCCAAACTGCACCCGTCTCCTGGCAAGACTATGCGGTTTGGAAACATGGAAATCACATTCACTGGAAAGCTTCAGCATAGGAGAATGGGAGTTACCACCCCAGCTTTTTTCCTGCCATAAAAGTGAGATGTTTTATCTATTTATAAGAATATTTGTATACTGCTGTTCATAAACAGTATCACAGCAACCATACAGATCCACAATAAAAGCCATGTACAAATTGAAAACCAGAGATTAACTATTGCAGAAATATATTTTCTTAATTGCCTGTGTGAGTTCTGTGGCAGCTATTTTGGACGGTTGGGCATAGTTACACCTTTGCAGCTGCTTCTCTGCAGACCCTTGTGAGAAGACCTCATTCTCCTCTCTGTGTTCATTTAAACAGAAAGATACGTACCCATCTAAAATGGATTCCCGGCAGCAATAGAGGTTGTCAAACTTCTGCTTGGTGACAGAGTCGTTGACATTCATAGCTGGGACGCACAGCTTGCCTGCCTTTGATAGCTGATACAATCTAGGGTGAGAGGGGAGGGGAAAGAATGAAAGGATAAAAGCCAAGGTTTCCTGCAATTTCCCTGGCTGCTCTTCTGCCTTCTGTTCACCTACACAATTGACTGACCAGCACCGGGTGCTCCTAGTTAAGGGTTTATTGTGAAATCATTGCTTACTTCAACTCGCCTGTGGGAACAACTCAGAGGCCATGAAAGAAGGAAGGTTAACACAGGAAGATGTAAAGGAACTATTGGAAATTCAAGGCAGTAGAGATCTAAGATAATCAGAGCCCCCCCAGAGCCCCCCCAAACTTGAAGAATGGGAAGTCCCAATAAAAATTTATAATTTGGCAGAATATTTGGACTATATGATATGTATTTGTATAATTTGGAATATTTAATGTGATTTGATTGGATTGTTAAAATGGAAAATTTAATAAAAATATTTTTTTTAAAAAAAGAGTTTATTGTGAAATCAGCACTACGCATGCCTGCAAGGGTTTTTTGTTTGTTTGTTTTTGCAAGGTCCACATGATGCTATCATTAAAATGCCAGCCCACCCATTTTTTTACACTTAATCCAGATTTCCCCTTAATGTGGAAAGTCTGATAAGTAAAAGTTACTTTTTAATACATCTGCCCTCACAACACTTTCTGAGTTTTGTCTGGGAGGCAGTGTGTGTGTGATTCAAACTGTTGGGTTTTTGAAACTGGGGAAGTCAGATCCAAATTCTCTTTCAGTTATGAAATGTACTAGGTGACCACAGGCTATTATTGCCATGGGTTACTGGCATGTCAAGGTGCTACTCTGAATTCCTTTGGAGGACAGACCGAAGAGTAATAAAATTAAGGAAGCTGTTTCTCTCCAAACAGGGGCACTGGTGAAATAGGATGCAGTTCCCACCTCACCCAAAGCATGTGAGAGTTGTTACCTGTGGACCCCAGTGACACTCTCCTCTACGATCCCCTTGATCTTCTTAAACATGTTGGGGTACTTCTTGTAGATCCAGTGTGTGAGATCCCCACCATCGTCTAAGATCTGAAACACCAAATGTGTTATTACTACCACATTCCTTTGCTACAGACCCAGCAGTTGGCATTCTGCACATGTGGTGGGTAAAAGGTTTTCCCCACTGGTGGATGTAGATATTCTTTGGAGAGAGTAAGGAAAGACATATTATCGAAGGTGACATTGCTCTGTACGTCTGAGAGTCCGACAGTGATCTGCCAGCAGGATTCGGCTGGCATGCATGTCTTTGGTATGGGAAAGCTAAAATGTATAAGAGCTTTTTGAATCATGTGATCAGGAAGAATTTGTATAGCGTCTGGGAGAAATATAAGAACCGGATGGAAAGGGAAATATTCCTAGGGCTGCTGCCAATGGAAGCTATTACAATCAAGAGAATCAATATGGACAGATGGTGGGCAACTTATAGAGACTTACTGGACTTCTCAAGGAAGAAATAAGGAGCCAAGTAACAGATCTGTTACAGTACCACCAATTGTATGGTATGTTTAAACCAGTGGTGTCCAAACTTTTTTCAAAGAGGGCCAGATTTGATGAAGTGAGGGCCGACCAAAGGGCCAAACAAAGTTGGTGACCTTTTTTTTAGGATTGAAGTTGTTGAGCTTTTTTATGATTTAAGTTGTTGGGGTTTTTTACGTATTTCCCCCCCCCCCCAGGAAATAAACTGCCACAGGGGCCAGATTAAACTGACCAGCAGGCCACATTACGCCCCCGAAACGGACTTTGGACATGCCTGGTTTAAACTATATAAGAAAAATGGACTTCTGGACCATAAAGATCACAATTTGAAAGAGATTTATTAGTGAATAATGAAGAACTATTGTATAAGCTATTATTGGAGTGCGAAACAAAAGATGAACTGGTAAAAGCATCAATGACTTGCTGGGCATCAGACAAAGGGCATAAAATAGAATTTGACCTCTGGGAGAAACTGTGGAAGAAAAGATTTGAAATTTACTGCATGCTACACTTTGAAGGAGAATTATATGAAAATGATTCATGGATGGTATTTAACACCGAGTAGATTAGCTAAAATGTATAAATTTGAATCTGATCTGTGCTGGAGATGTATGGAAACAGAAGGAACTTTTTTCATATGTGGCGGGCATGCAAAAAAGTTAAAAGAACATTGGGAAATGAGAGATAATGAGATGAAAAAAATTGTTTAAAACAACACACACCCCTCCCAAAAAAACCACAAGAGGCATTCCTGTTAGGATAGTTCAGAAGCAGGTACCCAGGTGTCAGAACAAGTTATTTAAGTATGCAACAAAAGTGGCTCGGATTTTGTAAGCCAGAAAATGGAGGTTTAATGAGGTCCCTATTTAGGAGGATTGCAGCTTAAGATGATAGAATATGCAGAGTTAGCAGGTCTAGAAGTGGAATAATAGGGCAAGAAAAACAGGTATTTAAAGAGGAGTGGGGAATTTTTTGCTGAGTATGGGAAAAAATTGTACACAATGACAATGCTGGCAGTATTAAGGTAAATTCAACAGTAAAACATATTTAAAAGGGTGCAAAAGGGGGGGGGCTGATTTAGATGGATATACAAGAATATGCAGGAATTATGGGTAAATTAAAAGCACCTTGGAAGCGGAAGGAGGGAAGTCGTTGAATGGGTGGGTATAATGAAAGATGTTAATGTGGAAATGTAAAACCTGAAAAGTAAAATAAAAATTATTTTGACATGTTGACATCCAGATTATGTCAAAAGAGACAGAAATTCTAGGTACCTCAAATGACATGTACCTTGGAACTGCTGGTCACAGAATGAAGCCAGAGTCTATCATTGGTTACTAACTATGAAGGCTATGTTCTCCACTGTCGAGTCACTGAGCTGGGAATCGCAGGTGGCTGGGTGATTTAGCAATATATCATCCAAAACCAATTTGAAGTCCTTATTTTGGGGGGGGGGGGCGGAGCAGAGACATCACCTTGCTAACAAAGGTCCGTATAGTAAAAGCTATGGTTTTCCCAGTAGTGATGTATGGAAGTGAGAGCTGGACCATAAAGAAGGCTGATCGCCGAAGAATGGATGCTTTTGAATTCTGGTGCTGGAGGAGACTCTGGAGAGTCCCATGGACTGCAAGAAGATCAGACCTATGCATTCTGAAGGAAATCAGCCCTGAGTGCTTACTGGAAGGACAGATCCTGAAGCTGAGACTCCAATACTTTGGCCACCTCATGAGAAGAGAAGACTCCCTGGAAAAGACCTTGATGTTGGGAAAGATGGAGGGTACAAGGAGAAGGGGAAGACAGAGGACGAGATGGTTGGACAGTGTTCTCGAAGCTACCAGCATGAGTTTGCCCAAACTGTGGGAAGCAGGAGTGCCTGGCGTGCTCGGGTCCAGAGGGTCACGAAGAGTCGGACATGACTAAACGACTAAACAACAACAACATTGTGATAATCAGTTTCAGAATTTTTGGCCCGGCAATAGATCATTAAACATGGTGTGTGTGTGTGTGTGTGTGTGAGAGAGAGAGAGAGAGAGAGAGAGAGAGAGAGAGAGAAAAACCATGAAGCCAGCCAATGTTTCTCTTGATTCTCCAGCCTTTGTTAACTCTGCTGGCTCAGCTTTCTCCTGCCTCATGCATGGGGCAGCAAACCACAAGAACAGGCAGTGGCAAAAATCACAATACGGGAAAACTCTGAAGCCAGCCAATGCCTCTACATAGCTCCATCCTTATTTCAGACATCGTGATATATCAGTATGTTTAGTTGGTGATATATCACGATGTTGAAAACCAGGCAAGGGAGAGAGCAGCAGCCGCTGGTTCCCAGTCCTTTGCTCAAAGCACACCCCCTCCAAAATCATCCGATTAGTGGCCTGGAGAGACGTTTGCAATACAATGCTCATTCCTCCTTCCCAATCAGGGGTTGTGCTTGTTAATCTTCACTTAATTAAGAAGGTTGCATAATCTTTTTTTCTCTCCCTCCTCTTTTATGTGCACAAATAGGCCAGAACAGCAAAATTTGGCAAGCTTCCCTCGCACCCTTATGAAGAGAAAGAACAAGGACTGCAGCCAAAACATGACTCGTTCCTGTGGAGAAGAACGGGGTGCCCTTTTGCCTACACAAAGCACCAACTGGGCCCCATTCTGGTTGCCTCTTTCACTGCAATTCCAACCAATCCTTCCAATATTTATTGGTTTGGTTCACTTACATACCCCTCTTAATTTGGAAAAACGCAGAGCAGTTCACAAACCAAATCATCAGGTGCCTAACCAGATAAAACCATCTAATCGTCGTTTTTCCCCCTTCTCATAAATTTTTATTATTTTCTTTACATATTCTTTCTTATCATACTTTAAACAACATATACACCTTTTTGCTCTGCCGAGCTTGTGACTTCCCTCCCTCCCTTCAGATGGTATCCTTTATTAAAGCCACGTGTTTTATCTTTTCACCTCTTATCTACATTGTAGGAGTTACTTCAGTCCTGTTAGTGTTTTTAAGTTTTTACAACTGTCCTTTAAATATTCAATAAATTGACTCCAAACCATCAAATCATCTTGAACCTGAAAGCAGCAGCAACTTAAAACAATGCCACAGGACTTTTACTGTCACACCAGAACAGTCTAGAAATGCACACACATTCTGAAATAACCCAACAAAGGGGAAGGCGTTAAGAACAAAATATTCAGCAACCCCAAAAGCAAGCAAGCAAGTAGGAGACAATAGTATTATGACACTATTCCCCTATTCCCCCCTTCCACCAACCAGCCTAACTATCCCCCAGAATCACAGTTACCCCTATAACAACTGGTTCTCACCCAGCAGCTCCCCACTATAATTTTTATATCTGCCTTGCAACTATTACTGAAGTTCCTCGTACTGGGGCTTTTCTCCTTGAAGGCTGCCCCTTTGGGGAAAATAAACCCTTGGTTCCCTTTGCACCAGTTATAGCTACACAACCTGGCAGAGTTTCCAGATCAACATCCTTTTCGTGTCATCCATGCATTTTCCTTTCACAGGTAACGCCTGCTCTCTGGCTCAGCGGCCAGCCTGATGTTCAGTACCCAGATGGAGATTCAAAGCTTCTTTAGGGCAGCAAATGGTTTGCAGAATCACCCACCATGTTTTGGGTACTGGCCCGCCCAGACACACTTCATGCATCTGGCGTCAAGTTGCAACCTCCCAGCACTACAGCTATCTGCCATCCCTCACAAAGGCAGGCAAGGTAAGCTCTGCGGTGCTGCCATCTTCTGGTCCAAAACACACACATTCCTCCGTCACAGTTTGGAGTGAAACACAAGAACGGAAACCACCCACAAACTGTGATGCTTTCACCAGTTCTGCAAACAGTGTGGGGACACATGCAGGCAACCCAAAGGATATACTCTTATTTATTGTTTGCCTATAGAATGAAGGCAAGCTCAGAAGGTGAGAGAAGGACCATTATAACTTCCAGCATCAACAGAAAACAAAGAAATAAACTTTCGCCGATCCTGAGGGAGTTGAAACATGCCTGGCTCATGCACCAGCACAAATGTCACACGCCAACCATCTCTGCCCTGAGTTTTCAGCAGTGCATGAAAACTGTATATAATAATAATAATAATAATAATAATAATAATAATAATAATAATAAATTTTATTTATACCCCGCCCTCCCCAGCCAAGACCAGGCTCAGGGCGGCTAACCCCAGGTAAAAACAACTGATTAAAATATAACTTAAAAACAAGATTAAAAGACAACATTAAAATGCAGCCTCAGTAGAAACTCAAATCAAAAACTTTTGGGGGATGAAAACGTCAAATCTTCACCAAGGCCAACTATCCAGACTGGTCCTACATAGGCCAGGAAAAAAGCCAGGGAAGTCCCCAAATAGATGGCCCAAGAGTCAAAGGCTAATAATACAAGCTTGACACAATGTTGCTTCCTTTGTTCTTAATTGTCCAAATGCCGTTCTAGGGACCAGAACCGGATTTCATGAACACTGCCGACGGTTCTAGGACTCACCATATTTGGCTGCCACCCTTCAACATTGACGCAGCGATCAATGCACCACCAGAAGTCATCCTCAGATTCTCCCTTCCAGGCAAAAACGGAGAATCCTGCACAAGAGATAAGGAGGGTACGCACTTCAGATGGCAGCAGGCAGCTCATAGCATGGGAAGCTACACATGAAGAAAGATCACCTTAGAGCAGTAGTCCACTAAATGTTACTCAGAGTAGACCAAGTGAAATTAAGGGACCTACCCTAGTTGTTGTGGGTTAAACCACTGAGCCTAGGGCTTGCCGATCAGAAGGTCGGAGGTTCGAATCCCCGCAACGGGGTTTGCTCCCAGTGCTCGGTTCCTGCCCACCTAGCAGTTCAAAAGCACATCAAAGTGCAAGTAGATAAATAGGTACCGCTCCGGCGGGAAGGTAAATGGCGTTTCCATGCGCTGCTCTGGTTCGCCAGAAGCGGCTTAGTCATGCTGGCCACATGACCAAGAAGCTGTACGCCGGCGCCCTCGGCCAGTAAAGAGAGATGAGCACCACAACCCCAGAGTCGGTCACGACTGGACCTAATGGCCAGGGGTCCCTTTACCCTAGTTGTGTCCATTTATTTCAATGGGTCTACTCTGAGTAAAACTTAGTGGAATGCCACCCTTAGCACCAATGGCTCTTGTTTTAATCTTGTGTATGTTTTTACCAGAAGTCGGAAGTGCTTCTTAAAATCCCCACCCCCGAAATCACTTCCAGCAATACCTTTAATATTTTTTTAGGGATCTCAGCTCTGAAGCAGCCAAATACCCACCACTCTCAGCCAGGGCAGCAGCTACTTCATTGAGGGTGGAGTAGATGTTGCAGGCAGCCCACCGGCACTGAGCACCCAAGGCACCAAGGGTTTCCATGAGAACCTGTAATGAGGAAAATCGGCGGTGGGAGGGTCTGGGATTTGCCATGCCTGCACAAATCTTCACACAAAAAGCAAATGCCACATCCAGTAATATTCAGTAACACAGAGAATTTGCACCTATTAAGTTCCCTTTTAAAAGCAGTAAACTACATGCACACCCCTGGATATATTTAAAGTATCATTAGTACGGTTTTTACTTCCTCAACCTGAAAGTACACATAGAAAGCCATACTCTGATCACTTCTAGCCAGTAATGCAATTCTCTCCAAAAGTTTAGAATCCTGACTCCTGTTTTGCTTCAGCTCCTTACTTTTCTGTCGAAAAAGTCTAACCACTCATATACTTCATGTGAATTATTTGAAGAGCAACTGTAATCAACAAATTACGCTAGGAGGACTACAAGAAGTTTTGTAAGGAGAAATATACGGAATGTTACAAAGTAGAAAAAGATAGAGATATTGGTTATGAGTTTGAAATGTAATAGTGAAAATAAGAAATGCATACTAAGAGATTAGATTGGAAAATTTTCAGACAGGACTGATGGAAGTCAAAAAAACTGAATAAGATGCAAAAGTATGTTTAATCACTGTTGAAAATGGTATGTTAAAAAACTAAAAAGAAATTATATAAAAGAAAAAGTCGAACCCCTCTTTTCATTTCACACACACAGAAGATGCCCAATGATTTTTCCTGTGACTACAGCACTTGCCAGGTGCTGAAGCAACACCCCCATAAGCCCTCCATGCCCCATCTCACATCCAAAATGCTGGCTGGAAGCGCAGGCAGTGAAATCAGCAGGGGAGAATGGCAGAGAGCATGTCCAAGAAACAGCCTTAACAACCAGGGGTTGGATAACTTGACTGAAGCAGCTAGGGCAACAAGCCACGACTCAAAACAATTTCCAGCCCCAGAGGATAATGGGGGGGGGGGGGGAGGAAGAGTTGAACTCTCAGCAGCATTCTTCTCCCCAAATGCTCCCTAACAATCTGGTGGCAGTTGGAGGATGGATGGCGACTAACAGATTGAGGTTGAATCCTAACAAGACAGAACGACTGTTTTTGGGGGACAGGGGGCGGGCGGGTGTGGAGGACTCCCTGGTCCTGAATGGGGTAACTGTGCCCCTGAAGGACCAGGTGCGCAGCCTGGGAGTCATTCTGGACTCACAGCTGTCCATGGAGGCACAGGTCAATTCTGTGTCCAGGGCAGCTGTTTATCAGCTCCATGTGGTACGCAGGCTGAGACCCTACCTGCCTGCGGACTGTCTCGCCAGAGTGGCGCATGCTCTGGTTATTGCTCGCTTGGACTACTGCAATGCACTCTATTTGGGGCTACCTTTGAAGGTGACCCGGAAACTACAACCAATCCAGAATGCGGCAGCTAGACTGGTGACTGGGAGCAGCCGCCGAGACCATATAACACCGGTCTTGAAAGACCTACACTGGCTCCCAGTACATTTCCGAGCACAATTCAAAGTTGGTGCTGACCTTTAAAGCCCTAAATGGCCTTGGCCCAGTAGACCTGAAGGAGCGTCTCCACCCCCATCATTCTGCCTGGACACTGAGGTCCAGCTCCGAGGGTCTTCTGGCGGTTCCCTCACTGCGAGAAGTCAAATTACAGGGAACCAGGCAGAGGGCCTTCTTAGTAGTGGCACCCGCCCTGTGGTACGCCCTGCCGTCAGATGTCAAAGAGATAAATGACTACCTGACATTGAGAAGACATCTGAAGGCAGCCCTGTTTAGGGAAGCTTTTAATGTTTAATAGGTTATTGTATTTTAGTGTTTTGTTGGAAGCCGCCCAGAGTGGCTGGGGAAACCCAGCTAGATGGGCAGGGTATGAATAACAAATTATTATTATATTATTATAACAAGCTAACCTCCACATTCCTTCAAGCATGGACTTTTTAACATTGGGGGGGGGCACATGTGATCCCATGCACAAGGCTGGCTTCAGGTTTCAGCAAACTCCACCAGGTTTACCTGGAAGCAGCAGCAACAGGTGGCCATTTCAACTTCCCACATGTACTGTGAGTCCCCTGGGGCACCATCGGAAATTAAAACAGCATTTCACACCGGCTCATCTGCATGGCACGGGATGCACAGAGCAGGCACCAATGGGGCTGGGCACTGGGTATCCAAGTAGCTGCCAAAAGGTACCATGTGCCAATGCCGGCCTGGGGTGAGGAAAAAGGTCTGAAAGCTCAGCTACCAGAGAAATGTAAGGCCCCCTTGGAAACTGAGAGGCAGGGGATAAAATCAACCAAGTAAGAGGTGCCAGTTTCCTGAATAGAACAGTGTGAATTTCCAAAAGTGAAACATAGCCTCTGAAGGCTGGGTTTCAGAAGGCATCCAGAAACTTCCTGGAGAAATCGTGGCATTTGAGCTGCCTATTCTTCCCTCAATGCCACCATGTGGGATATCAGATATTTGAGCCAAGGTGTCATACTAGGCTTGTCACATGTGCTGGATGCCAACCACCGGTTGGACGGAAGAGCTTACAGCAGTCTGGGCTGTGATGTGCGTGCAGCCCACGATCTTGGCTCCAGCCAGCGGCTTCTCTCCCTGAGCTCGTTTCCTCAAGGCCATGAGCGCAGGCATTTCTAGGAAGGAAGAGGAAAAGAAATGACACACACGAAAATGGGCACAGATGCTCAAAACCCAAAAGCCAAGTAAATGTCAAGCAGGTGACAGCAAACATTTCCCCATATCGCCTTCAGCATCAGAAAGATTATCGCTTTAAAACAAAGCACTGCAAAGTTCTGTAACCCAGGGGTGGGGTGGGGAATAATCTGCAAGGACAAGTCCCAGAATTGGTGTGAACGTTCAAGGACGTGCCCGCTTCCCACGTTACACAGATAATTAGACAGTGGAATCCCAGGTCTGGAAGATGCCCAATAAATTTTCTGGGTTCAACACCCTGCCCTGAAGCAGGGCATGCATGGCCTAAAAGCTTCCCCAAGAAATGGTTCTCCAGCAAAGGAGATTTCACCATCTCCCCAGGCAACTTCTTCCAAGGCTAAGCTCATTCTTAGAATGCAGCCATGCTAACTTCCACCTCGATGTGGGAAAAGAGACTGTCAGGCAACAATAGGATTCACTTGGATCTGTAGAACCACAGCTTTGTTTTGCTTGCACTGTGCTGAGAACCTTGGAATTAAAACTTAAAAGGTGACTTGGTTTGGCTGTTTTGTAACCCTAAATGGGTCTTCCATCACCAAACAGCTCAGCTGTTTGAAGAGATGGAACTTAAAATGATGGCGAACCAATGAAAGCTTTCTTCAGTTTTGTTTCATCTCAGAAAGAAACAATGGTATTAGTTATTAGGTTGGACGAGAAAGTGTTCAGATAAGAGGCCTTCCACATCTACAGTGACGGGAAGTGATACTGTGAGATTTGCTTAGTGGCCTGAGGGTACCACTTGCCCATGCAAGCAAGAGCTATGAATTCCAAATGATCAAGAGCATCTGAAACAGTCTTACTCATGGAGTCAAGATTTAAGGGTAAACAACACATTGCACTGCCAAATTTCACGACATTCCTTTGCTAATACAACACAACGCCCACTGTGTATGTATCCTCCCCCTGCCCTTTCTCCCTTGCTAATGCCTCCTTCCTTCCTCCCCACCCGGTGGATTATTTACAGTCTCTGGATCTGGCTGGAATAAAATAGGCTGAAGGAGGCAGGGGCATTTGCTGAGAATGGCTAAGCCTTCCAGTTCATTGGTCCTCCCCGATGTTAGGACTAAATTTGCTAATTCTGATTTACAAAGTTCCGTTAAAATGATATTGAAGTCAAATGCCTGTGCTGTTTTTTGAGACAACAATAGCAATTTGTCATTCCTCTGATTTAATCTACATTCAATGATCTATATGGAACAGGAGCAATTTGGGGGCGGGTGGGGATTCTGGGGAGAGCTGAACTCAACTGTATGCCTTACATTTCATTAGTGGCGCACCACGGGCTCCCCAGGGCAGATTGGAAGAGTCAGGTCTTACTGCCACATAGTTGTGCCAGAAAAAGTGTATACCCAAACGGCAGCAAGACCAAGATCTCTTGATCTAATGAAGTTACCCAAAATGGCAGATCTCTCTTACCTTGCTCGGCAATTTCTATTTCCCGGCGCCCAAATTCAGCCTGCTTGATATTTTTCACACAGAAGTCACTGCTGCCTTTGGTGTTCTTCTGCTGCTTGTCCCGGGGGGAGGTCTCATCGTCAGAGCTGTCTGTGTAGGAGGCAGCTGGAAGAAGATGCGGACAAATTACTACTACTACTACTACTACTATTATTATTATTATTATTATTATTATTATTATTATTATTATTTTCTACCCCATCCATCTCGCTGGGTTTCCCCAGCCACTCTGGGTGGCTTTCAACAGAACATTAAAAACAAAATAAAACTTCAAACATTAAAAATTTCCCTAAACAGGGCTGCCTTCAGATGTCTTCTAAAAGTTGGATAGTTGTTTATTTCCTTGACATCTGACGGGAGGGCGTTCCACAGGGCGGGCGCCACTACCAAGAAGGCCCTCTGCCTGGTTCCCTGCAACCTCACTTCTCGCAGGGAGGGAACCGCCAGAAGGCCCTCAGAGCTGGACCTCAGTGTCCGGGCAGAACGATGGGGCTGGAGACGCTCAGAGAAGAGAAACATTCCCAAGATCACAATCAAAGCTGAACATGAATTTGTCTCAGACCTCAAGTAAGCGGCTACATTTACTTCTTTCCCTTTGGTGACAATTTTGGATCCTACAGCACTATATGAAAACATTTAAGCCAGATCGTAGAAGGGGTTCAAGATGTATCGGGATCCTTCCATTACAAGGATTTGACCACCATTTCTGCAGGTCAATGATTATGACCTGGGTATCCAAGGTTATCCATGCCTAAGAGCCTCACTGCAAAATCTCTGCATGGTTCCTTTCACAGCCCTTGTGTGCTCTGATGCCCACTTTCTCACTTACAATGCTCCAATGGCTTCTGCTTGGACCGACACCGACTTGGCCTCCTTGGTATTGAAAATGTTGGCAACTTGGACACCTCAGGTATTTCATCATTGTAAGAGTCACATGAGAAGACCCTTGGGACATCCATCCTAGCAGCACGTAACCTCTCCACTCAGCAGAAAAGGGTCATACATGGGCATGTATGTGAATGTACAGGGTCATATCTGAGACTCAGCCTCCTGGATCTCTTTGTAGCTAGGGCAAAGTCGTGCTCAGGGGCTGGAGATGAGTCATAAATGGTCACTGTGACCTCAGGTTCCAAAGGCAGGATGGAATCATATTGGCTCTCATGGCCAGACCCATTGGTTCCCTGCACTACTGCTGTATCACGGAATATAGGCAAAGTAGTCAAGGCGGCTTTGGAAAAAGCTCTCAAGGCAGACATCACCCTGTCAGCAGATATCTGCAATGTCTGGAGATATCACCCTGCCTCTCTCTCCCTCTCTCTCGTTCCTTAGTTTCAAGATTGTCCCACCCTAGTAGTTTTCTCATTTGAACCCTGCAAAGCAACTCCTGGCACACATATATTCTCAAATCTGCAATGAGACCAAATGGTGCAGATGCTAATGGGCACATTGCATCCTAAAAACTAATGAAAGTTACAGCAGACTTGCTGGATCAGACCAAAGGTGTGTCTAGATGAGCATCCTGTTTGCTGCAACAAACTAGGGACACTCACAATCAGGTCGTGACGGCAACTGGAGTTCCCTCTCAACACAGAGGTTACATCTCAACATGATTAATATGCATGGGCAGACCTATCCTCGTTCCATGCATTTGCTGAATCCTCTGCAAAGCTTTCTAAGATAGTGCCCTTACCACACTCTGTGGCAGTAAACTGTGTAAGCTTTTTGTCTGAGTTAGGTCTATCACTTTTGCAGCTAATTCTGAAATGGTGTTTCTTTTTAGTTCAGCCCTCTTAATTTATTTTACTTGTTTCAGTACTCATAAACTGTTCTACATTCAGAAAATACCTGAACGGTGTACATAAAAAATGTAAAACATAACACAGATGATAAGCAGCAGCAGAGGGAGGAGGTGGTGAGCAGGAGCCAGGGGAAGAAGCACCGTGCTTATCACCAGACCCCCTGCCTCATTGACAAAAGCAGCTGTCTGCCAAGAGGCAGGGATAGCCTAACTTCTGTTGTTTATGCTCTAGTAACCTCTAGGTTTATGGGACGCGGGGGGCGCTGTGGGTTAAACCACAGAGCCTAGGGCTTGCCGATCAGAAGGTCGGCAGTTCGAATCCCCGCGACGAGGTGAGCTCCCGTTGCTCGGTCCCTGCTCCTGCTAACCTAGCAGCTCGAAAGCACGTCAAAGTGCAAGTAGATAAATAGGTACCACTCCAGCGGGAAGGTAAACGGCATTTCCGTGTGCTGCTCTGGTTTGCCAGAAGCAGCTTAGTCATGCTGCCCACATGACCCAGAAGCTGTACGCCAGCTCCCTCGGCCAATAAAGCGAGATGAGCGCCGCAACCCCAGAGTTGTCCGCGACTGGACCTAATGGTCAGGGGTCCCTTTACCTTCAACCTCTAGGTTAGATTACTGCAACACAATATACATGGGGCTGCCTCTGAAGACAGTTCAGAAACTTCAGCTGGTGCAGAATTCGGTGGTCAGGTTGCACACCGGGTTGCATGAGAGCTTGAGCATTTTACACCAATCTTGGCTCGAGTACACTGGCTGCCAATTAGTTTCCAGGCCCAATTCAAAGTGCTATAAGCCTTAAATGACTCAGGACCACAAGAAATTGATTGATTGCCTGCCACGGATGTGATTGCTCTCCTCCTGAAGGAACCGGCATGCAGCCTGGAAGCCCAGTTAGCCTCAGTGGCTAGAAACACATTTTATTAGCTGTGCCTGGTATTATTGATTGATTGATTGATTGAATCTATATACTGCCCTATACGTGGAGGTCTCAGGGCGGTTCACATAAAAAGATCACAATATATAAAATAAAAATAAAAGCAATAACCCAATAATACCTCCCTCCCCCCAAAAGAGCCACATTTTAAAAGGGTATGGGATATTGATCAGGTCAACCAAATGCCTGGTTAAAAAGGAACGTTTTTGCCTGGCACCTAAAGGTATATAACGAAGGCCAGACGAACTTCCCTAGGCATTCCACAAACAGGGAGCCACTGCAGAGAAGGCCCGTTCTCATGTTGCCACCCTCCGGAGCTCTCGAGGAGGAGACACATGAAGGAGGACCTCAGGAGATGATATCAGGGTCAGGGTAGGTTCATGTGGAAAGAGGCAGTCCTTGAGGTATTGTGGTCCTGGGCCATTTAAGGCTTTATGGGTCAAAACGAGCCCTTTGAATTGGGCCTGGAAACTAATCGGTAGCCAGTTCAGTCGGACCAGTACAACAGCTATGACCATTCATGGACCAGGAAAGCTTGGCAACCGTAGTTCAGGCACCGGTGACTTCAAGTCTTGATTACTGCAATGCACTCTATGTGGGGTCCCTTGACCCCAGAAACTGCAGTTAGTGTCAGCACAACACACCTCTGCTCAGAGAATTAAGAGGGTTGCCAATTTGTTACTGGGTCAAGTTCAAGGCATTGCTACTGGAAGGCAAAGCCCTTAACTACTTTGGATCAGTTGATCTGCAGGGTCACCTTACCCCACATGTACCCACTTGATGGATGTGTGAAACTTGCTTGTAATTTTCATTTTGCAGTTGTAAAAAAATTGAACTTTTAGTATGCTAGCACCTACACGTTAGAACACCCTGCTGTTGACATTTGGTCGGGCAGATGCGTTCACTGTACGTTTTCTGGCATCCACTTAAAACATTTTTGTTTAGACAAGCTTATACAGCAGCGTTTCTCAAATTTGGGTCCCCAGCTGTTGTTGGACTACAACTCCCATCATCCCTGACCACTGGTCCAAAAACACACAAAGCTGTTGACATGCTTTTCTTTTCTACTGTTAATTTCATTTATCCTTAAATGGTTGGTTGTTTTTAACTGTTTTTCCTGATAGTTTGAATATTTTATGTAAACCATTTAGAGGTTTTATTACAATCAGGTGGTATGCACATTTTGTTAAATAAATAAATACTGCCTGAATCCTAGCAAGGTGGCAGTCTCCGTAGGAGGGTGGTTCCTGTATCCAGGAAACTGGTGTGTGACCTGCCCTATACGGGTCACAGTGTCTCTGAAGGAGCAGGTGGAACTGCGAAATGTGAACATGTTAGTGGGCTGGCTAATCTGGAATTTATTGGTTTGAGTTGCTTTGATTAGTCTGCTGGAGAAACTTCACTGTAAACTTGCTGATTTGTTCTGGAATAGTTAATAAATGAGTTGTTTATACTTTTCTGAATATTACTCGTTCTTAAGCACGAGTTGTGAATGTGGTGTCTTTCCTGGAACAGCTAAACAATTCATAACAAATGAAAACCAAGTAAAAATGGAAGAGAAGGCTGACGGTGATTCATTCCGAAAGCCTACACTGACCAGAACAAAGTCAGGACGCAAGTCTTGTATTAATCCCTGTCTTCATCTTCTGTTTTTGAGGATGTTAGAACATTTGGCTTTGGCTACACAGGAGCTGTTGTGCTGAAGCGGAGGGAACAGAGACATGCAGATGCCCACTCAAAATCTGAAACTGCCTCCAAGAAGAGCTTAGGACAAACAGTGCATACCAGAGCTGTAGCTATCCGTTGACGACTGAGAGATGGATCGGGACAAGGAACGGCGGCCAATCTTTGTGGGGCGCTTGTTGAATTCTTGCTTTTGGTCCGCAAACTGGATCTGTCAAGAGAGAAGGTAAGGTAAATTTAAAAGGCCAACAAATGCAATTGTTCTGCTGAAGTTAAGGAATAGTTGCCTGTATCAGTAGTTAGACTGGGTTGCAATTTGTTCAGCATTAACCTTCTTTAGTGGACTTGTTGGTGTGGGTGCTTCAGCCCCAGGCAACACACAGCGTTTTAACCTGTTACTTCCCTTCCAATCACAACTGCCAGGAGACAAGTGGCTGGAGATGAGGGGCCTTGGAGGTGCAGAGTCCACTCACAGTGGACAGAAACTACTGTTCTGTTCAAAGAGTTCCTGGCACTCTAAATTACCGTATTTTTCGCTCTATAAGACGCACCAGACCACAAGACACACCTAGTTTTTGGAGGAGGAAAACAAGAAAAAAAAATTCTGAATCTCAGAAGCCAGAACAGCAAGAGGGATCGCTGCACAGTGAAAGCAGCAATCCCTCTTGCTGTTCTGGCTTCTAGGATAGCTGCGCAGCCTGCATTCGCTCTATAAGACGCACACACATTTCCCCTTACTTTTTAGGAGGGAAAAAGTGTGTCTTATAGAGCAAAAAAATACGGTAAACCCCTCTCTCCATGCCAGGTGGTAAGAAGCTACACAGTGGGGACTCAAAACAGTTTTGTGCTATAGATACTCACTATGAAGACAGCAAAGACACCAAAATCAAGTATTTTCAGAAACCAAGGCTGTTTCGGTTAAACCTAAGCTTCCAAACCACATATGATTTCCGAAGAGTCAGAAGCTCAAACACACACAATTTCCAGTAGACTGCTGCCACACCAACACCTGAAAATTATTTGGGGGAGAACCTCCAATATTATCACGGAACAAAACATGATATGAGCCAGTGGTGACAAGGGTGGACATCAGTTTTAAAAACATGAACCATGGGTCCAATTTAGAAATAAAGTTGTTTAAAAGGAGGGAGAACTGAAAATGGCAGAAAGCATGCAATATAGCAAAATATACGCCCCAGATAAAAAGTCCTTTCTTTCACTGCCTATAAAGATGGTGCCAGACAAGGCCTTCTTTGGATCTCCTGCCTTCAGAACCGAGGCGGTGGCACCCCAAATTTGGAATGCCTTTTCCAGGATTGTTTTGGTGGCACAAGCTTTTTTAATTATGTTTTTACCACTGTTTTAAATCTTGCTTGGCTCTGGTTTTAAAACACATTCCTGCCCTTTTAATGTTGTTTCGTTACGTTTTTAATTTGTTATGAATTGGTATCTGTTCCGGGGACCTCTGGGGGTTCGAACAACAGGAGAGAACGGGGACAGTCATACATTAGTCAGGCTCTGAGCAGGCGCAAGGAGGCATGCGCTACATTACCATCGGTGTCCGAAGAAAGTTGTCGGCACGCCCAAGAACCAACAACTGAACTAAGGACCCATTAAGTGTCTTTTTAAACCCTTCTGTATATAATCCACAAAATGGTTGTGCCAATGACACACAAGGACTGAAAAAACTAGTGTAATCACAGAAGGCAGGGCAAATCTCATGCAAATGTAGGAAAGTAAGGCCCTCATTCAACACAGGCAACGGAGGGCGCACATTTGACACCCACGTGAAATGGGATTCCTCGACAGGAAATTGAATGCCACCTGTTACAATCAAGTAGGCTGTTTGAGACTGAAGGGGGGAATAGAGCAGGATGGGCTAAGTAAATTCAGTTTTTAGAAATCAAGCAGATTTCTATCAAATGAGTAAAAGAGTGGCAAAAGACGCACAAAAGCAAGCATTTAGACCACTCTGCTCACTCCAGTGCCCTTTTGACCAAAGGAAATCCTCCTCCCTGTTGAAGTCACAATAATGGATCTATTCCGGCAGCTAAAGGCTTTTCTTGCAGTAACCTTGCAAAGTTCACATTGTCTACTTTTTCTGAAAATAGAAGTATGTCTCTTGAAATTCACGTATCAGTCAATGCAGGCTTCCTCAACCAGATGTTTCTGACCTACAACTCCCATGATCCCTAGCTAGCAGGACCAGTGGTCAGGGATGATGGGAATTGTAGTCTCAAAACATCTGGAGGGCTGAGGTTGAGGAAGCCTGAGTCAATGGAATCAACCCAGCAAGAGTTCTAGAAGGAACAGTTTAAAATCAGACTTATTCCCATGACCACAAGGGGTCAGGCCTCTAACAATCCTTAACTATCCTAACTACTGCTGAAAAATAAATAAATGCCAACATCACCTTTCTTTTAGAGCCACTAATTCCTTTGATTAGGGTCACTAATGAATGGTAGTTCAATATAAAGAAGTATTTTTATTCACAAAACAAGACATTTCAGATGGGTGAAAAGTAGCAGTTATATTTGCACTCTGTAGCATCTCATTTCCCTTAAATCCCTCTTTCGACATTTACAGTACGTGTTCCTTGTGCAAAAGCCCCATTCATGAGAAATCACAGCATTAATCCACCATCAACAGAAAGCAAGTCTTCAACAGTTGTTGAAAGCCACTGAAAATGATTCCTTGGCAGCATGTACACAAAAGGGTCCAACACATTCCTGTGCCCTTTCTGGCTTTTCAACACAACTGGCTGCCCATTTTAACACCACCTTTGCACTGGTGCCTCACTTACATCCGGAGGGTAAACAAAATTCTGTCCCCCCAGATGCCACTTTCCCCATGCCCTTTGACTGGCAATTAGAAGAACAAGCAGAGACTTGGGCACCTGCCATGCCATATCTCAACAGGGATGCTGCTTCCGAGATCTCTGGACCCTCTTCTGCAGAATGCAGTGACGTACTGGGTATATAAGGGATGAGGCAGTCTTTCTAGCAGCCTGATCCCAAACTGTGCAAGACCTTATGCATTAGTATCAAAACTTTGGACTTGGACCGACAGCTGATTGGCAGCCAGTGGAAATCCCACAAACATGTTGCATGTTGGAACTCGCTTGCTCCCAAAAGTGGCCCAGATCTACTGCACTGGCCGTAGCCTCTGAACTGCCCTCAAGGGTAGCGTCACATAGAGCACATTGCAGTAATCCAGCCTCGGGGTTACCAATGTGTGGAAACTACGGTCAAGCTGTCCAGATGCGGGAACAGTTGTAGCTACGTCTGCACTTCCAGTGGCATTCAGTATTCTGAATGCAGAATCTCTGTGGGGAAGGAAAAATACGTGGCCCTAATGATTCAATGGTCATCTGAAGAACATCTTATGGCTGAGACTCCAAATGGCTTTGCCATCAAGATTAAGGCCCAGGACTAACTTAGGTCCGTTAATAGATCTAGTCTTGAGTAGGACTAGCAGTGGCTACAACCCAGTCATTTACCACTATAAGTGCGCAATCTGCCAGGTGGATGTAAGCAGCACCAAATAAAACCACCTCCCAGTGCGCACACCCCTCCACTCTGCATTCACCCGCTCAAAAAAGAGTGTTAACAAGGTCAGATGAGGAGAGGGGGGATGTGGGGGGGGGGGACCAGTCAGGCAACCACAACAGCCTTTGAAATAATCATCATTTGATGATACTCCTGCTACTGGATTTTTAATCTGATTGCATTTTTATTTTAAGGCTGCCATATAATTTACTTCATCATTTTAGGATGCCTGTATTATTTCCCTCCTTTTAAAAAGAGAAGCAGGATATGTGGGCAAAACAAGATGCATCATAATTTAAAGATCCCATCATCCCTGACTACTGGTCCTGTTAGCTAGGGGTGACGGGAGTTGTAGTCCCAAAACATCTGGAGGGCCGAGTTTGCCTATGCCTGATTTATAACATAGAAAACAACTACTTCACAATATGATCGTCGGCAACCCATAAAGTATAAAACAATGCAACTACATAAGAACACAAATCATTCCCAAGATATAACTATAAACACACCTCTTACATATGTACCTTATGTGTGTATACAAACTCAGTATCACTTGGTGTGTCTCTTGCTCTCATGCTCTGCAAATAAAAAAAAAAATATTTTGATACTATACTAAACTACACTGAAATCTTTAAATGTTTCTTTGGTTGTCCTTGAATCTTTCCTCCACCTTTGCCATCCTCTCCTGCCACACCCTTCGAGAACCACTAATCCTGTGGGAACAAGAAAAGCCTGCTAGATCCAGCTAAAGGGGTCCAATCCAGTCCAGAATCCTGTTCTTACAGCAGCCAACCAGATGCCTGCAGGAAACCATCGAACAGAACATGGGCACAAGAGCCCTCTGCCCTCCTGCAGTTTCCAGCAACTGGTTTTTGGAAGAACGGCTGCCTCCAGCTGTTGACCTCTGCAGTCAGTCAGTGTATACCAGGCATGGCCAAACTTGGCCCTCCAGCTGTTTTGGGACTACAACTCCCATCATCCGTAGCTAACAGGACCGGTGGTCAGGGATGATGGGAATTGTAGTCCTAAAACAGCTGGAGGGCCAAGTTTGGCCATGCCTGGTGTATACAATTCTAAGTTGGATAAAACATGTTCTGTTCTAATTGGTCTAAGACAGAACTAGACCTTTAAAATACGAAGCGTTCCTTTTTAATCTGGCGGACTTTATTTGTGACAGTATTAAAAAAAAGCAGCAATTTTTAATTACGATGCAAGTTTCAATTGAACTTTAGCAGCGTCATTCGGCTCATGGAAACATTACCCCCCCGACCCCCCCCCCCCGAAAGAGAACCTGACCTCAAAAAGAAACAGCACTCCCTCATGGTAATATAAATGAGTGGCCTCAGTTTCAGTGACCAGATCTCCTCCAGCCATCCAACACCAGTTGGAGTAGAGACACCCGTTGGCCAAAGAGGGCCAGTTTCATCCCTTGAAAGACACAAACCTATTTCTCAGGCAAGTTAATTTTCTGCAGGGCAAATTCTTAAACAGGCACACAGAGCGCAACTCGTGAGCCTGACCCGCTGCGATCAGGTAAGCTCTGCTTATACAACTCTGCAAATCGGACAGCCGTGAACATTTGAAACTAGATGCCAAATTTACCAGGGGGTGACAATGATTTCCATATTCCAGGGAAGACCCTCCTCTTCCTCCTCCGCGACCAGCAGGCCCTACACTATGCTATCAGCTCTCCACCAACGTGCGGTGCTTAGGAATGCACCTTGTTCTGAGAGGATACTGTTCCAACCAAGGGGTCTGGTCCACCTTTCCCCTCGCGACATGCTGTGGGGATGCAGGAGGGTAGTTCTAACCACCACCACTATTCTCAGCTTTATGATTCTGCCCCTGACCTTGAGGAAAAGAGAGCTGAAGACCAGGGCTGGAGCTCTAGCTGCCTCCCAAAGAAACGGGGAAGGCAGGCAGAACCGCAGCCTCTGCTCCAGGAAGAAACGGAAAGGCTTCCCCTCACCTGGGCTTTCATCCCCGAGTCGCCGTTGACATTGTACTTCTTGTGCTTTGGCATAGCGTTGCTACCTGGAGCTCTCTCGCCAGCCCTGCGCAGTCCTCCCGAGAGAGGCGGCTGGCCATCCCCTTTATACCTCCTTTCCCTGCACCAGTGACCCTGTCCGCTCTGGTTTCAACTCTCTTGCTCGGGGAGGGAAGATAGGGTAGAGGCGGGAGGGAGGTTGCGAGAGGTAAAGAGGGCTCCTTCCTCTTGCCTGGTGGCCTCAACTCTCTCTTCCAGGGCTCCATTTGGCAGGGAACGAGCCCACAGCTTTAATGAATTTCTGCTGCTTGCGCCTGGCGGAACAAAGCTTTGCTGGTATTCTCTCTCTCTCTCCCTCACCCCATTTTCCCTTCTCCTTTAATTGTTGTTTTATCGCGTTCCCCTCACCTCAGAACCATTAAGCTGCGGTTTCTAACATGGCCTGGCTTGTGCGCGCGTAACAATGGCTCATTTATGTAACCAGAATATTTCCTTGCCTGCTATAATTAACTTGCTAATTAGGTACCTTTAAATTTGAGGCTCTCTCCACCCACCCCTGTTTCCACAATCTCCCTTTCCTCAGCCTCAGATTAAGTTTAAACAGAGACACATTAGAACCAAGTTAACTAATGAGCAACTAAAACAATGAAGGCATTTATTGGCCAAAGGGTTGTTGGGGTTTTTTTTGCAACGGTCGAAAAGGTTGCTTGCCCTTATTGCAGTTGCAAGAAAATTGTGTCCTTCAGAGACGCACTAGCGTAATGCAAGGAAGCCACATGAGACTAAAATAAGCACACGGCTGTTTTTCTTCCCAGTTCTGACACCTCCTTGAAACGAGAAGGAAAAGAGGAAGACCAAGAGTGCCCCAAAATCCAACTATTCTGGACAACAGCCATACGAGAAATATGTAAAATAACTAAGCAAGTATTAGACACCACCCCAGAATTGGCCCTACTAAACATCTTCCAAGACAACAATGCTCATTTACACCACAAAGAACTCATAACCCACCTACTTTCAGCAGCCAGAAACACCATAACCAGACATTGGAGAGACCTGTCAGGAGTAAGCAAGGACCAATGGTACCAAATAGTATGGGAAACAGCCCTACTAGAAAAATTAACCAATAAACTGAAACTGACATGGGGACAAACAGAAGAAGACGCCTTTACCCCGGTATGGCTCCCCTTTATCACATACGCAGCCCAACAAGACAATGACAATAACCCACCAACAGCATACAAATCAATATGGCTAACCTGATCCAAAACACCCACCCCACTCACACACGAAAACAAAGACCACCACAGCCAACCACAAATGAACAACCACACCCTAGGCCAACCCCAACCTCTCTCACCACCAAAGGAACACAAGTGAACAGCACAGGCAACACTGACACCAAACCCTACATACATTAAGCATAATAGAAACATCGCCACTCGACCCCCCCCCATCTCCCCCCCCCACTAATGTCTCAACAAATGAAACTAATCTGTAAAAATGTTACATGGAAAAAATACGAGAGACATTACACATACTTCTGTAAAACAAGAAAATCTTTAATAATAATAAAAAAACAACTATTACAAAAAAAAATACTTTCCAAGAAAAGACCGCATCACCTGTGATAGTGCCTGGATGTGGGCTTCAGTCCAGGGACTGAACCCGGTGGTGTCATAGGAATGTCAAAAGCTACCTTATTATCAGTCTGTCCCTTGGTCCATCTAGCTCAGTATGGTCCACACAGACTGGCAGCAGCTCTCATGGAGTCTTTCCCAGTCACGTTGTGAGATGCTGGGGACTGAACCTGGGACATTCTGCTTGCCAAACAGGTGCTCTATCATTATGCTACTGTCCTTCCTCACTACAGCCCCAGCCTGCACAACAAAACATGTGAATGACACCAGGTTGGGGAAGTCTGAACGATGGTGTACTCAGAACACTTCCGGCGCAGATGCAGAACTCTGCATGCGCCACAGCCTACAGCCATACCACCATGAACACGCTCAATCTCACAACCTGCGCAAGGCAAAGAGTGCAAAAAATACACAAAACTCTTATTCCAAAAAAAAAGAAAAAGTGGTGCAGACTTTTCTTCTTGAGGCTGCTAACTAGTGACTCTGCCAATTTTGCAGCGGAGGACGCTTGAGAAATTCGCCAGAGAAGTCCTCAAGTTGTGATCTGCAAATAAGACCCAACCATATTTTTTTAAAAAAATATCCTGCATGTGGGAAGCCTGATCTTCTACTCCCAGCTATCATGCACAAGAAAGCATCTCTGGCACACAGCTGCTTAGGAAAAGAGTGAGATATGGAGGAGTCAGGTTCAAATCATCTTTCAGTCAGTTCTCTCCCTCAGCCTCCATTCTCCATCTCTAAAAATAGATCTGTTACCCACTGGACTAGATAGGTCCAAGGTTAAATACAGCAAGACCATGAACTAAGAATTTTGCACACAAAGTACAACTTAACAGAGATAGGTGATTGGTGGTCTGCGGGAGGCACCAAAAACCCCCCACAACTTATTCTGACACATGGGGCCCCAATGAAGACACAGAAGAAGAAGAAAAGCTAACTATTTCAACTGTTCAGAAAAGCAACAATGAATCCATGTGTATACTGGATACACTTCATGGTATTATCTCAGGTGCATCCTGGTAAGGCAAAGAGCCACCTGTCTCCTGAGGGAGCAAACCTTGCAGGAACCATGTTCGGTTTCCCAGTTGCCTTCACCTCAAGTCAATCACTCTAAAGTCAATTAACTCTAAAAGGTAAAGGACCCCTGACAGTTAAGTCCAGTCGCAAACGACTCTGGGGTTGCAGCGCTCATCTCGTTCATCTCACAGGCCGAGGAAGCTGACGTTTGTCCGCAGACAGTTTTTCCAGGTCATGCGGCCAGCATGACTAAGCCACTTCTGGCAAAACCAGAGCAGCGCACGGAAACACCGTTTACCTTCTTGCCAGAGCGGTACCTATTTATCTACTTGCACTTTGATGTGCTTTCAGACTGCTAGGTTGGCAGGAGCTGGAACCGAGCAATGGGAGCTCACCCCGTCGCGGGGATTCGAACCACCGACCTTCTGATCGGCAAGCCCTAGGCTCAGTGGTTTAGACCACAGCTCCACCCACGTCTTAACTCTAGGGGGTGCTAAATTAGATTCAAACAAACTGCAAACACGAAACAGTTTTGTAGCATTTTAAATACGAACAAAAAATCATTTTAGTAATGGCATTTGTGGACTGCACTCTACCTCAACTGATGCATGCCATCCTAGGTTACAAGTATATATACTTGCAAGGGGGAGATAGGAAAATATATAAACAGTAAGGTCAGGGGGGAAACGTAGGAAATACAGACATAATTACGTTATTAAAAGTGGCCTTTTTTTTTTTTAAGTAGATGGTTATAACAAAGTGCCATACTATGGGAGTGCAGAAAAAAAGCATCTAGTTCTCTCATGGCCTGGAATGGGATGTATAAGGGACCCATATCAGAATATTCAGGGATGGGCTGAGCTAAGCAGGAGATTTTGGGTGGCATATTTTGCTAGGGTGAACTTTACCCACTAAAGTCAGCAAAAGTTCATGTACAGCAAACAGTCCAAAGTCACTTTTAATTTTGGCTGTCCCTGAGCAACAAGGCTCAGTGAAAGGAAACTGGGCAGCTATCGCGAAGGGAAAGTTCCAACAGAATACTATTAACATCCGTAAGACAGAAAGATGGCCAGCCTTTGCTCAAACCTGGTTTTGTATCGAAAAATGTTTCTGATGACCATTGTTCTGGGCTTGGGCGGAAGCTTCCATTTTGGATTCCAAGTCTCTATGATCAATTTTACTTCACCGTTCGTCAAGAAGTTCATCAACGATACCTGGCTGGAGAGATACAACGCTCCCATTGATGACCAGACCCTCATGCTCCTATGGTCATTCACTGTGTCTATCTTCAGCATTGGAGGACTGACGGGAACCTGCCTCTCAGGGTATCTGTCTGCAAAATGTGGAAAAAAGAACTGCATGATATTTAACAGCCTCTTCATGTTAGTAGCTGCAGTGATCATGGGAACCAGCCGAATAGCAAAGTCCTTTGAAATGATTCTCCTTGGACGACTCCTGTATGGTTTTAATGCAGGTTTGGGCGTCTGTATCCAAGGTCAGTACCTAGCAGAAATTTCTCCTAAGCAGCTCCGCGGCTTGACCAATGTCACTATTGCAGTTCTAGCAAACCTGGGGAAATTTCTTGGGCAACTGACAGGACTCCGCGAACTTTTAGGAACAGAGTCCCTGTGGCCTTTCCTGTTGGCCAGCAGCGGAATCCTAGCGCTGCTGCTGCTCATCACAGTCCCGTTCTTCCCTGAATCTCCGTCGTATCTTTTAATCCAGAAGGGAGATATGGAAGGCTGCTTGAAATCTCTGAAACAGCTCTGGGGTGAAGGGGACCACAGAGCAGAGGTGAATGATCTGTTGAAGGAGCAGGCAGCCACAAAAGAAGCAAAAATTATGAGTGTGCTAGAGCTCTTCAGAGATCGCTCCATGCGATGCCAGATATACCTGTTGATCATAGTGACAGGTACGCTACCAGTCAGTGGAGTCAGTGCCATCTACTTCTACTCTTTTGACGTGTTCCGTACAGCCGGGTTTAGTGAAGAACTCAGCCCCTACGTCACTCTAGGGATCGGGACCTGTGAGCTCTGCTCAACCATTGTGTGCTGCTTCATCATTGAGCGTGCGGGCAGACGGACACTGATGCTGTGGGGATACGGTCTCATGATAGTGGCCTTGGCAGTCCTCACAACTACTCTCTCCCTGCAAGACAGAACCTTCTGGATACCATATTGCAATGTTGCTCTCATCTTCCTCTACATCGTTCTCTATGGCGTGGGGCCTTCAGGGACAACGTTCCCCGTCATAGCAGAACTCTTCACACAGTCATCCAGACCAGCTGCATTGGTCATTGGCACAACACTGCATTGGGTGGAATTGTACTTGATCGGGATGCTGTTCCCTTATTTAGTGAGTCATCTGGGCAACTTCTGCTTTCTTGTTTTCATGGGCATCATGACAATCTCATGGGTTCTCCTCTTCCGGTTCCTTCCAGAGACAGAAGGCAGGTCGCTCATGGACATCCAGATGGAATTCAATCATTTAAAAATGGGAAAAAATCCGCCTGAAGATCTTGAAAACTGTACAAAACTCTAGAAGGTCAGAAGGATGGGGACTGCTGCTCTAACAGAATGGAATGTAGCAACTGGGGTGGATAGCAGAACTCAACAGGTCCATTATTTCCAAAGACTCTGCTGAAATCAGGGTTTCATTGAAGAATCATGTGGTACAGCCCTCTTCAGAATGTAAAATTCAAAAGCATGTAGGGCAATTTCAGGCTTGAATACGCACACACTTTTAACCCTCATACTTATTCCCTTTTAAAGGCTGATACAGGGAGAAAACCCTAGATTTATTCTGTGAGTAAAATGAAAGATGGCCACTGCTGGTTCTGCAAAGAAAATGGGGGGCACTGGCACCACATTTGAAAGAAATGTCTCAAAACAGAAAGCATTTGGAGTATTGTGACTGAAGTGAGCAATGAATCTTTTCAGCTTCAAGTAATAATGAACTCATTAACATACTTATGTGAGGTATATCAAATCAAATATAGATAACGTATATATCTCAGGATTTTCTCTTAAACATGTTATGCTATGAAACAGTCTAGGAATTGGCTAATAAATAAATAAAGATACCATGGATGCTATATGCTAAACACCAGGAAGACAACAGAGTTGATTAGGGAAATATGGAGCCGGTTGGGAGATAGTAAAACTGACAAATGAAACTGCAGGTAGAATATAAGGATTATTTCAGCTGGGAGCAACTGTTAACTTGGGGCCAGTTTACCTGCAAGATCATGCCCGTTTGACCACTTCAGTCTGTGGAACTAGCCCTGTTACAGCTGCCACATAATGCTCATTCCGTATAGGTAGGAAATTGATCTTTTAGTGTAACTTTGGAACTCTCTGCCTATTGACATCAGGCAGCCACCTTTGCTGCATACTTTTCGGCACCTGCTTAAAACCTTTTCGTTTACACAAGCTTATCTGGACATGTAAAGATGCTGACATGTTTCAGTCTTTTTAAGTGTTAATTTTAATTATCTTTAAATGTTTTTTAATTGTTTGCAACTGTTTTTTATTGAACATGTTAGGGTTCCAAGGGGTTGCTCGAGAGCAAGTAGGCAAATGCCTCCCTGCTCGGCTGTGAAGCCTTGCTTTTGATGCCAAAATAAACTTTATCTGTCCAGAGCGCCACTCTCCCGTGGCTGGCTCATTCACTGGCAGAAACTGTGAGTGGACGGTCCTTAAACCTTCCCCAGCAAAGTAGTTTCTTGACGCCCAGTCTGCGCCTCCCCTCTCGGCGCGAAAGCTTACTGCGCAAGGAGGGCGTGGGTAACGGAGGACCTCTCTCCTCCCTGCTTTGCCCAGGCAAGGTGTCCTGGCCCTGCCTCGCCTCCTCCGAGCCCTGAAGCTCCTCTCCACTGGAGGCGTGGTTACACTCCTCCGCTGAGGAGGAGCCTGTTTCCCACGATCTTTGGGGGCTCTCTGTAATCCATCTGGCTTTTCCCCTCTCCCCCCTGAGCCGATGGCAGTTCCCTGCCAGATCATTTTAATATTTCTTGTAAAACGCCAAGAGGATCAAGCCATATGTAAATTTTGTTAAATAAAATAAATTTCCAGATCCCTCAAAGAAACAACAAGGCGTCTCACAAAGAGGAGAAAAGAATGGCTCACACAAAATGGAAAGCTATCCTCCTTTTGGCCATTCTCTTCAACATCCTTGGTGAGGCAGAGAAGCTGGTCCCCAATAGTTTAAGCAGCTGTCTCAAGCCATACAATTGATGAAGGTTCAATTTCCATGTCAGAATTCTACGTTGTGCAGGATTTGGCAGTTATTTTAGGCCTCTTATCTCAGTTACTCATAACAAAGCGACTCCACTGAGGTTCAAGTTGTATTATGAAGGGAGGTTGGTATACCAAAAGAAAGAGAGACTAAGGAAGCAGCTTTTGGAATTAGTCAAGCAAACAGCAAATGGAAAGTTGCAGGGGCCGACCCCCAATTGTAATCCGGTTATTCAGGCTTGCTTGTAACTAGAAACCTTGAATATGGTTCATTTTTGCAAGATTACAGCTTGTCGAACAACCAAGAGATTGAGGATCAGTGTCCAAGGCAAAGTCCACGCTGGCCATGACTCAAGCACTCCAATACACTAATATCAAAGCACCCACTGAGGGTTTGTACCATAGCTGTAATTCATCATTTAAGATGTGGGGCCTGCATGAAAATGTCATAGAATCATAGAGTTGGAAGAGACCACAAGGGCCATGGAGTCCAACCCCCTGCCAAGCAGGAAACACCATCAGAGCACTCCTGACATATGGTTGTCAAGCCTCTGCTTAAAGACCTCCAAAGAAGGAGACTCCACCACACTCCTTGGCAGCAAATTCCACTGTCAAACAGCTCTTACTGTCAGGAAGTTCTTCCTAATGTTTAGGTGGAATCTTCTTTCTTGTAGTTTGGATCCATTGCTCCGTGTCCACTTCTCTGGAGCAGCAGAAAACAACCTTTCTCCCTCCTCTATGTGACATCCTTTTATATATTTGAACATGGCTATCATATCACCCCTTAACCTCCTCTTCTCCAGGCTAAACATGCCCAGCTCCCTTAGCCGTTCCTCATAAGGCATCGTTTCCAGGCCTTTGACCATTTTGGTTGCCCTCCTCTGGACACGTTCCAGTTTGTCAGTGTCCTTCTTAAAGTGTGTTCCCCATTCAGATGGGATGGCCTTCCCTCACCAGTGTTTCTTCCTGAATACTTTTTGAAGATTTTCTACTACATGCATCCCCAACCTGCGGCCCTCCAGATGTTTCGGCCTACAACTCCCATGATCCCTAGCTAACAGGACCAGTGGTCAGGGATGGTGGGAATTGTAGTCCAAAACATCTGGAGGGCCGAAGGTTGGGGGTGCCTGTTCTATTACTTGAGGTTTCTCCCAAACCAGATGATATTTCCTGCTCTTGTGCATAGTTTTTGGCTATATGAGGCCCTAGACGGTGATCTTAGCATCTTAATTTTATTTGTGATTAGTAAACAAAGCAAAAAAAAAGTCCATCATGCTAATGCCCCCTGCCCAGCACACCATTAGTATTTGACCTGAAATATTTGAGGAGAAAAAATAATGAACATTTAGTGTGGTTTAAATGTTATATTATGTAGAATTTTGTATTAGAATACAGGTAAAATTTTGAAGAGGATAGTATGTGCTTTACTTACATTATTAAAATAAATTTGGCATCCATTTGTTTGTACTTATGGAACAGAACATTTTCTACAGGTAACAAAGCTCTGCCTCACATCACAGCCTCCCAATGCCACAATTTCTTTTTAAAAAAACATCAGGTTTTGATTCTTTCTAATTTGATCCTCATTCAGGGTTGGGCATTTGACCTTTCAAAAAAGGGCTGGTCAACTAACTGATCAAACATAGTCAAATATTAGTCAAGTATTTTAAAGCATTTTGGAACCAAAGACATATACTTTTATTCAACGCTATACGAGAGTAATTTTAATTGATTTTATCCACTATGATTTTTATCATGATTATGTAATATATATGATATGATATAAAAGGTCTACTGCATAATGCCAACTAGATAAAGTAATTGGTTGCCTGTAACCATGAAATAATGAAAGTGGCTTACAACTGTAACAAATTATAAAATCAATGTTAACCAAAGTTCCTCTTTTTGCCTGGAGAAACCCGCTGATCTATGATTCTCCTCATATCAATGGCCTTCTGGAGGAGAGGTTCCTTAGAGATTCTGCACAGGGGTCTGTTTAAAGATCAAAATATACACACCTTTCCAATGGACCTCAAACGTGCTATAGCACCTCACACTAATGGCCAATTAGTAGCAACACCTCTAATAATTATAATTTTATTATTTATACCCCGCCCATCTGGCTGGGTTTCCCCAGCCACTCTGGGTGGCTCACAGCACATATAAAAACATAGTAAAACGTCAAACATTAAAAACTTCCCGAAACAGGGCTCCCTTCAGATATCTTCTAAAAGTTGAGTGGTTCTTTATCTCCTTGACATGTGATGGGAGGGCATTCCAGGGGGGGGGGACACTAGTGAAAGCAATTCTGCTTAAGGAAATACAAGAGCACCATGTGTGACAACTGCAGATCTTTGCTGGATGCTGCAAGCCTTGAGCAAGGAAAGACTGCACCTGAACCAGTTTACTCTGGCACGAATGTTCACAGGCAGCCTGCCACTTCAGAAGGATACAGACTGAACAAAAGGCATCGAATAAGGCAAACAGCTTTTCTTTAAAAAAAGCAAACCCGCATGTTATAGCACAGCTAGCATCGGATATTAATTACACAACTAGGTCTTGCAGAGTGAAACACACACACCTCTCAGCAGCGACAGGATGTTCCCCCAGAGTCCTCCATTGCCATCTATTATGCACCTTGTTCCAAAGTCCAGCCATTTATTTGTTCATTAACAGACCTCAATGGTGCTTTTAGTGATTCTGCAATGTGTACCATTTCAAAGGAGAACCCCCCACTTCCTGGAACTCTCTCACCGCCAAAGTAAGTTCACAATCAAGAAGAAAACCTCAAGCGATTTGAGCACAGCCAAGGCCAGGTAATGCTAATCAGCAACTTTTCATTCCAGACAACAAATGTCCTGGAAAATGAAGTCGTACAAGGGTAGAAGCTCTCAGAAACCTTAGCTATACAGACTGCACAGACAGAACCGTTTCCTCTTCTATAATATCTCCTCTATCTTGGGTGCCCTCGTTCTGTCCCCACCGAGGTATTGTTTGCAGTGCTGGAGGGCAAGGGCTAGTGGGCTTCAGTAGGAGACTGGCGCCCAGAACTTCTGGCTCTCAGAAATGCGCTGTGCATTAAGGAGCGGGCTGGGAGGAAACCTGCCAACTGTCTAAGATCTCTTCGTTAGTCAGAAAAGAAAAGCCAGATGACGGGCAGCAACTTAAAAAGGAATGCCTTGCTTACAGGCAAGATGCTTATCAGCTGTCCTACTTTTTCAAATGAAACCAGAAGTGTGCCTCTGGATGCTTATGGGTTAACACCTGAGAGGGAGGCCAAGGCACACAGACGCAGTTTGAAGACAGACTTGGCTCTGCTGCTGACACATATACCTTCTCTCTTGCAGAGAACAGCTGGCTTTCAGAAAATGGGGGTTAGGGAAATTTAGAGGAAACATCATGGGACGCGGGTGGCGCTGTGGATTAAACCACAGAGCCTAGGACTTGCCGATCAGAAGGTCGGCGGTTCGAATCCCCATGACGGGGTGAGCTCCCGTTGCTCGGCCCCTGCTCCTGCCAACCTAGCAGTTCGAAAGCATGTCAAAGTGCAAGTAGATAAATAGGTACCACTGCGGCGGGAAGGTGCACATGACCTGGAAGCTGTACGCCGGCTCCCTCGGCCAATAAAGCAAGATGAGCGCCGCAACCCCAGAGTCGGCCACAACTGGACCTAATGGTCAGGGGTCCTTTTTATCACACTGCAAACCTGCAATGCTTAAAGTTTCAGCCAAAAGGTCTAAAGATCACTTCTACTTTCAAAGAGGTGGCTGCTTGTGCCAAACTCTCATACCTTAACTAGAGGTGCGGTGCCAAGGCCTTTGCTAAATCCTCAGAGTGGTTAAGATTCCAGCCTGCAGCTAGAATGTCACATGAGTTAAAACCTCAGGAGGATTAACACTTAACTCTTCACTGTTCTTGTTCAGCCTCGTTTCCTCTCACACAAGGCAGATTTGTGCATCTATTCCACTGCACAGACCATTGCTTATACTGACCTCTCACTGATCGGCCACATTGATTACCAAGCAGCTGGCAAGAATGCCACTTGGAGGAGATCGGATGGACAGAACTAAGAAAGTGGTGGGGGTGGACGCGAGAGAAACAAGATGCAGGGTATGGTCTGAGAAGGATATATCAAGAACTCTGGCCAAAAGTTTCAATATAAGGAATAATTCCTACTCAAGAGTTGAAATGAAAAACGTGTGTATTCTGCTAAGAATAACAGTTTGAAGCTAGTAGTAGATTTAAACACAACGTATAAGTATGATAGTTTTAAAGTAATGGTAAGTTTGGATACAACGTTTAAGTGCAGAAATAATGTCGTTTCAAATATACAATGATATAGTACAAAGGTACATGAAATACCAGTGCACAACAATTGTTTTATACAAGTCTCAATAGCAGTCAAAACGGGTCCACATTATATAAAATTAGAATAAAGAATAAAGAATGAAGGATCAAATGGGGCCAAAAAGGAGTATCCGGAGTGTGAATCAGATGTACGGTTCAGTGGTGGTAACCAGGACAGGGCCCTGTTTCGGAGTACACGCCTTCTTCAGCTGGTAATATCAAAAAATATGTCAAGATAGATCAAGGTGCTTCAATCCATAGATAATAAATATAATAAATTATATACATTCTAAAGTATGTTAACACATCTGAGGACACATGAGTCTGGTCTGAGGACACATGAGACAGCCACCTTGCGGAAGCTAAACAGGTCAGAGTCTGCTCAGTACCTGGATGGCTGAGTCCCATGATCAAAGGAAGATGGGATATAAATATACGAAACACACAAGCCAATATGTCAGGTAACTGAAATTGGTCCAAATTTGCACTGATCCACAATAACAACTCCATTACTTAATTCCTTAATGTCTGACTATCGTTCAAAAGCATGCACATCTCTTAGGCTTGGAGCAGCAATTAACTGTTGACCTAATTTGATTGCAAATACTCCATGAAATCATTATGGTAATGATGCCTGAAGAATTAGGCTGATGCCTACCTTAGCACACTTGCATTAAAAAATGTGGCTTATTTTTGAACAACTGCTGTTACTTCACTTTATTCCTGTTTTAGTTTCATTTTTTTTAAAACTGTAGACCAACCTTAGTGTTCCAGAAACATAAGCCAAGGAGAACGAAATTGTTCACATTAATAGAAACTTGTCTAACATCATTAATGCTGCAATATTTCATTACCATCTTTAAAATGTTAACCATTACAAAGCAACGACATTAATCAGTTTTCATAATTAACATAAATATTAAGTATAAAGCAAAAATGTTTGACCATTATTTGTTAGTACTTGACCAATTAACCAAATCTGTTTTGGTTAGAACAGCTCTTCAGCTGTGCTATGGCAGAACAATGCAAAAGGAACCAAGTTTAAAACAAAAATAACCACAGCAGACTGTATTTGAATTGCTGGTATCACAGAATTTCTGGAAATTTAGAGGATGTTAAGTGTGCGACATACCAGATTTGAGGCTTCAGAGGCTTTTCAACCTACAACGGCTGTTGATCCACCTGAGTGCAATTCAGAGCCCTGGTTCTTTGACTATACCCTCAATACATCTTCTCCAACACAAGCCTGCCTGCGGACTGAGATCGTTGATAGCCGTTCTCTGGATGGCCCAACCTCTGATGTTAGCTGGATGGCACAGGGGAGGGACCTTTCTCAGGTGGGGTGCCCCCATCTTTGGAAAGCTGCCCCCGGGTCGCCTTTTCAGTGCTAGGCAAATAACCTTACATTTTTAAAAGTCTGAGAATGTAATCTGATTTTATTTTATTCTACCATTGTGCTGCTCTTGTTTTATGGCCTCTGCTGTTTGAATATGTTTGATTCATTATTTTGATCTGCCATGTTGCTACTTCATTTGTTCTAATAGTTATTCATAAAGATAATGCTACTGAAGGGAATGATATAACTTTCTAAAAGCTTTTTTTATAGCTAGCTAACCATACTTTCCCTTCTGCACATAATACTGTAAATCTAATAGTACTCTTATTTTTCTTTCCTATAAATGGTCTTGCTTTGATTGGGATTAAAGTTTAACCTTTAAATCATGATACACATTGTCACTGGCTCATACCAGATTAAAAGCAGAGTTCACAGCTCTCTATTCCTAGCATGAACCAAGACTTCAGCAAAACTGCAACCTTTGCCCTACGTCTCTAACACTGAATTCAGACAGAGCGGCGAGTGACTCCAACAATGCTGAGTGGGGTATTTTTCCCCCCAGCCAAAATATCCGATGCCACAGTGAAACTCAGAAATCCTACAAACCTGACTACTGTAGAAACCTGTTAACTGCAAAGGCAGCCTTATGTCTACACTATTAACACACCTCATGTATTTTCCTAGAGGTATACAAAAGGTAAAATGAGACGGATTAAGAGATACTCAATAAAGGCACTCCGTACAAAGCTAAACAAGCTTTTAGCCTTTGATAAATTGAGTTAAATTGGTATTGATTGATTTGATTTCAATTTCAATGCATCTACTCTGAGCATAACAACATAGCTGGATACCACTAATCAATTTTTCTTGATTTCCTAATGTACTTTCAAATATGCATCAGTGAAGACAGCCATATCGCATACAGGCAATAACTCAAAGGTAAACTTCCAGAGCCCAATAAATGCATTGTGTCTTAGATTTTAGGTCACATTCCCTCTTCACCACGGCTAGGCGTACTACAGGATCTGCTCTTACAAGGGATGGGTTTGTACTTCTGCTATAGCAGCTGAATATTAAGCAGTATTTAAAGAAGGAATGAATGGTAGTAATTCTGAGCACCCCAGGGCAGAGCTCAGCTGTGTAGATCACCCTTCCTCAAGCTGGTATGTTCCAGATGTTTTGGCCTACAATTCCCATCAGTCCCAGCCAGTTCCATACTAGGTTACGGAAGGATATGTATGGAATCCTTACTGAATAAAGCTCTATGTTTCTTACCCTTATCCCACACTCAAAAGGAGTACAAGATAGCCATTTGGAGCTATCTTTGGAGAAAGAAGTGAGTGCATGTGGAATAATTGCAAGAAAGGCTTAACATGGAAGCAAAGTTATTATACAGAAATCAGATCAGATTCGAGTACCCCAGGAAAAAATTATTAGGCATAAGCACTCTTTGGCTTTCACAGAAATGGCTCTTTATGACAGCATTGAAGGAAGCCACTTGCCCACTGACAAGAGTAAGGCATTGTGTATCGTGCAAAGCAACTATGATACCCACACCAACCACATAAAGCTGTCCTGTGCTTCAAAAGGTTGCCACTGGACCCAGTCCACCGGGATGCTCTCTTTGCAAGCCTCATGGAAAGGAACAGGAAGATCAACACAGGAACAGAATAATGCACATGTGAAGTTGCTTATTTGTGGTGGATTGCGCTGTTTGGGCCAGATCAACCCACTTCCCGATTCCATCACCTTTAATGGTACCCAAAGATTTGTTGCCCGAGGTGACTGCCTCATTTTTCTACTTCTAGTACGTGAATCATTATGGTGTCCTTATCACACACAAGGTGCTGATGTGCTTTAAACTACTCTGCTGTTAATTTTGATTATCTGTTACAGTTGTTTTCAAACTGCTTTTATTTTAATATTTACTGTAAACTGCTTAGAGGTTTTACTACAATCAAGTAAAAATTTTGTTAAACAGACTAAATAAAGAAATCAGAAATTCCACTTTTTATCCAAGTAAAAATGAGAAGGAACTCTTGGGGTAGAAATGCTCCATTCTACAGATAGTGGTGACACTTGCTCATTTATAACATACCGTATTTTTTGCTCTATAAGACTCACGTTTTCCCTCCTAAAAAGTAAGGTGAAATGTGTGTGCGTCTTATGGAGCGAATGCAGGCTGTGCAGCTATCCCAAAAGCCAGAACAGCAAGAGGGATTGCTGTTTTCACTGGGCAGCGATCCCTCTTGCTGTTCTGCCTTCTGAGATTCAGATTTTTTTTTTTCTTGTTTTCCTCCTCCAAAAACTAGGTGTGTCCTGTGGTCTGGTGCGTCTTATAGAGCGAAAAATACGGTAGTTCGGGCTGTTAGACCCTGTCAAGAACAAGAGCACACCTCGGAACTGGCAGAACTCTAGACCAAAGACAAACCCGTCCAGCATGGTATGGCTCCAATCAAGACAGTTCTGCTGGTACAGAGAGCTGAACAGCAGTTAACTCACCATCCAGTCTGGCATATGGAATGCTGAGGCACCTGCGTGGTTGTCCCACTTCTCCATCACAGACACTTTGTGAGGCTTGGATTTGCGGCTGCCACAGGAAGGGGACTTTGGTTTGGTTCTACGAGGCTCCCGTTTGTGCGAAGGGTTATGCAATAATCTGCAGGTGCTGCAACTCCTTCCCAAGACAGTGCTGTCTCTTCCCAAGCAGTCAACAGAACATCTGGTTCCTCAAGAAATTGGATTTTGCCACAAGTCCTGGTCAGGCAAAGACTCTAAATCCTGTCTCTCATGTTTAGGCTTTCCAGCAGACGCTTCCAAGACGCCACTCTCAGCGCTGACTCTTAGGTCAGGCTGTGTGACAGGCAGCCTCAGTGTTGTGTGAATGCGACCATCTACCACCTGCCTATGTATATCCAACAGATGACGTCACCCAGACAGCCGATAGCGGGGATCAATAAAGCTCAAGGTCAAGGAGGCACTCTTTTACACGCACTGCAAAATAAACGTCTTCTCACATGTAGCTTTGGTACTTGATAGCATTAAAAGTTCATGGAACTGAAGCAAAAGGGCCCAGTAGGATTTCCAGCTGCCAAGCAAGTGCACCTGGCAAAAGACCAGCGAGGCAGCATTTAAAATTAACTTCTGAAAGCTTTGACTTTTGGGAGAACTGCAAGGCTATTGTTCTCAGCAATTATTTGCACAGCCATCCGCTTGCCTGCAACTCCCTCTGTTGGACAGTGGCAGGGCATGCAAAATCATGCACGCGCACACACACTTATCCAAAGAGGTCACAAAGTGAGTGTGCCCAGGAAAAGACTGTGGGATCTGCATCTGTTAGCCTTCTGCCGTTCCCCAAGAATCGCAAACACCTCAGAACACCTCTCTCCAGTCTTCGCAAGTCAACACTGTGTAAGATTAACAGCACAAGTCTTAGTCCCAGTCATGTAAGTGCTCCTCACCAAAAGAGAAGTCGTTCTGTAAGGCTTTCAGAGCACCCAAAAGCAGAGTGCAATGAAATGTACACATTGTCAGTATTAAGTGGACAGGAATAAATGTCCTTAAGTGGTACTTGCTCTTAAACTTGAGTTTGCAACAAGCAGCTTTAACTCACATATTATTTCAGTTGCAGATTAATTTCCATTTCAGTTCTGACAGGCTTATTACTTTTATTAGCAACCATTTCCAAACCTAATGGCGCAAGTTTCACTTTTAAAATTCTAAGTACTCAGCTCTCAAGGCCATGCATTACACTTGTCTCCAGCACTTAAAAAATGGAAGATTTGATTACAGAGGAAGGGTGTATGCATGATCCTGACATCACACAGACTGTGGAGGGGTGCTTTGGAGCTGTACTGTTAAGCCCCCAGGACACACACACCCAATAGCAGTTTAGACAAACCAATATTTTTATAATTGCTTGTCAAAATTGTAGTCAAAGATTAGGTCCCACACCATTTAAAAACCACTTTGAGCTCTGGTGAAGGAAAGAAAAGACAAAAATGCTTCACATACATAAAGCAGCAAATTTGCTTCCTCAACTCATTTTATTCTCATCTGCATGATAGCAAGTCCTGTCTAAAACGTACTATCTTATTTGTCAACTAAAACAAGTGACGAAGGCCAGAAATATTATCTGTGCTCAATTCGGGTAGGAAAATGTCACCATTAATTCTGCCTGTCTGACACGAGCCACATGACCCTTAGATGAAAATAACTATCCAGCCACCACCTCTTTAAAGCTATCAGAATATTCTCTGCTTCCTATGGCCCATATTTTAAGACTCCTGAAAAAGTAGATCCTGAAAGTCATTGGGTGGCAAAGTTTCGCCATAAAACAAAACATTCACTGAAGAACCTTAAAAACACAGCAGGCTTGCAAAGCTCTCGGCGATCCAGAAAAAGGTCACCTGGTAAGAAACAGGAGGATCAGGCCCTGTCTTAAGCTGGGCGGGTGTTAAGACAGAAGTTGTAGGAAGGAGGGGCAGATTTTCTTTAAGAAATGGAAAATGGATAAAAAATATCCTGACAACTGCAGCCAATGCCCTCTGGTGTGGGCTGGCAGGGGAATCAGAGCAGCTCCAAGAGTCTGTATCACATGCTGAAGGTCAAAGTTCATTTGAATGCAATCTTGATGTAAGCCCTTGATGACTACAGTCCCACTTCAACAGATGCACAGTGAGATTCTCAGCTGTCAGGTGTACAGGGATGCCTTTCTGGGGTCAGAGTGAGGTCAGAGTGGGAAAGAAGTGCAAAGAACGACTGACAGTGATAATTATGTAATGCAGACACTGCTAATTAGGTTTCAAATAGCCCATACTGGTCAAGAGGGGAGTTACAAAACAGGATTTGATTTATTGGGTCTTTAGGCACTGTAATGCTCAGCGTTGACACTAGAGGGAGATGTGAATCCAAAAACCACCTTGAAGGCTCAAATCCAGATGACTGTGAAAAAAATTAAGAATGGAAGTAGAAGAGGGCAAAGCGATGGAACATAAATCAACACGTCTTGGTGAGAACTTAGAACAGCCAGCAATTGCTGAGATGGATCGCTACAAGCTTTCTTAGTTTTAGTGTGCTTAATCAGTCTGAGTCAAGGCTTTTATGAGCATAGCTGTGGTCAGGAAGAGATTTATCGCAAGCAGGTATGCCTTAATGAGAGCGGAGAACAAATATTAAGAGAAGTTCAAAGCATGGGAGGCACATGGCAGGTGAGGCCAGTGCTGTCCAAGATTCAGAATACACCAGTTTAAAATCTCACAGGTGTCACTGGCCTCTCGTGCAAGTTTCTGCACGTTTTTAATCTTTCTCACGAGTGAACTGAAATTATTCCCACAAAGGAGCACAAATTGAGGTGGCAAGGCTGGAATAGGAAGTATCTGTAATTGGGATGCCACATTCCTGCAGGCTCCTGTTTAAAGTAGACCTATCTTACAAAACAACAACAACACCCACATGAATTCTCACTTCCATTTTCTCTCTGTGTGTTTTGCTACTCAGGTATGAAGAACTTCCCATCCAACCCTCAGAGGTTCAGTTCCCATCTATAAAAAGTGACCACGGATGCAGGTGGCGCTGCGGTCTAAACCACTGAGCCTCTTGGGCTTGCTTTTCGGAAGGTTGGTGGTTGGAATCCCCGCGACGGGGTGAGCTCCCGTTGCTCTGTCCCAGCTCCTGCCAACCTAGCAGTTCGAAAGCATGCCAGTGCAAGTAGATAAATAGGTACCACTGCGGTGGGAAGGTACAAGCGTTTCTGTGAGCTCTGGCAATTGTCACGGTCCTCCGTGCGCCAGTAGCGGTTTAGTCCTGCTGGCCACATGACCCGGAAAACTGCCTGTGGACAAACGCTGGCTCCCTCAGCCTGAAAGCGAGATGAGGGCCGCAACCCCATAGTCGCCTTTGACTGGACTTAACCGTCCAGGGGTCCTTTACCTTTTTTTAATAATAAAAAGTGACCCATTTCAAAACACTGTTAGGACAAGTGAGGCAGTGGAACAGGGGAGGGTGGAAAACCCTCTTCATCCAACATCCAAGGACTGCATTCACCTCCGGGGCCAAAGGCAAAAGTGAGCAGTGCAACAAATGCAAGTTTTACCTTTCTACGGTGTGCTAGTTTCTACCTACACTCACCCCCCCTCTCTATCCTTCAACCAGGTAAGCAAGAAACATTATTGCACAAGAGCGTTCCTTCAGCAGGGAAGCAGCAGGGAATATCAAACAATACTCTTGGAATTGTCACGCCAGATTGAAAGATGATCAGGAGGGGCAGTCAAGTACTTAGAGCGTGTAACTGGCATACACGAAGCCTTCTTCAGGCGTGACTCATTAAGGCTCTTACTCATGCCTTTTTCTCATATAAAAGCCCAAGCCACCCCCGTGCCATATGTTTGATCAAACTGACAACCTTTTGCCATTTCTACTCCGTTTTTTCCCCGACGGCTAGGAGTTCAGCAATCAAGAGGGACTTCAGCATCCTGCACAGCTCATTGCGCCTCTCTCCACTGCATGACTAGCAATTTAGCTAAGCAAATGAAGGAAGCCGGCTATTTGAATGAAGGATGATGGTGAGCAGCAGTCTGGCGCCTTGCACACCAGATGGGATCCAAAACGGCAAACTTACCATGTAGAAAATCCTACGCTTGCAAGGAGGATTCTTGCAGATAAGTGTCGCTCCCGAACACGTGACGCCGCTTTTCAGCGAGGGGACTATTTCTGCATAACTAAACCGGGGATGTTCCACGCATCCCTAAAGGGAAAGCGTTTGCCTAGATTATGCTGAAAGGAAAAGCAGCTTGCAGGATTAGGGCTGTCTGTAACCACATCTTGTTCCGAAAGACCTTGCCAGTGAGAAACTGGAGAAGGCCAGGTCAACGCGCTGGAGTTGCCCCACATTACAAAACTGAGCAGCTTAAGAGGGCAAAGTTCATCAGGACACTCTTCCAACCTACCTTTGATAATGAGTTTCTAATTTTATGAGGCAAGTGGTCAAGTTTGAAAAACTAGCCAAGTGTGGCAGGAATGGAGTACATTCAGAGCAACCAGCCCACTATCTCCACTCCCCCCACCAAAGGGGGGGGGGAATCAAATGCAAAGAAACAGTAGAGGAAAGCCATAATTGGCAACGACCTTCCTACCATCCTAGACAGCATCTTGAAAAGTAGAGACATCACCTTGCCAACAAAGGTCTGTATAGTTCAAGCTATGGTTTTCCCAGTAGTGATGTATGGAAGTGAGAGCTGGACCATAAAGAAGGCTGATCGCTGAAGAATGGATGCTTTTGAATTCTGGTGCTGGAGGAGACTCTTGAGAGTCCCATGGACTGCAAAAAGATCAAACCCATCCATTCTGAAGGAAATCAGCCCTGAGTGCTCACTGGAAGGACAGATCCTGAAGCTGAGGCTCCAAGACTTTGGCCACCTCCTGAGAAGAGAAGACTCCCTGGAAAAGTCCCTGATGTTGGGAAAGATGGAGGGCACAAGGAGAAGGGGACGGCAGAGGACGAGATGGTTGGATAGTGTCTTCGAAGCTACAAACATGAGTCTGACCAAACTGCGGGAGGCAGTGGTAGACAGAAGTGCCTGGCGTGCTCTGGTCCATGGGGTCACGAAGAGTCAGACACGACTAAACGACTAAACAACAACAACAACAATTCCTACCATCAGTAAAGTATTATCTTATCTTTAGTACTATGTGATGGTTTTGTGCTTGTTTTTCACTGGACAGCTGACAGGGACACATTACTTCTGGTTTCATTCCAATTAGCGCCCCCTTCCCTTCTGGGTCGAGGATCATCAGAAATATCAGCATTATTCAAATTATGACAGTTTAGGAATATAGGAAGCTACCTTATACAGAACCAGTCCATTAGTCTACTGAGTTCAGTATTGTCTACACTGACAGGAAGATCTCCAGAGATCTCTTTCGCACCAGAGTCTCTCCCAGCCCCACCTGGAGATGACCTCAGAGACTGAACCTGAGACCAGAGACCTGAGAAGCAGGTGTTCTATCCACAGAGATCCCTTCCCCAATATCCCCAATATCTGAAGGCAGCCCTGTTCGGGGAAGCTTTTAATGTTTGATGTATTAGAGTATTTTAATATTTTTTTGGGAAGCCGCCCAGAGTGGCTGGGGAAGCCCAGCCAGATGGGCGGGGTACAAATAATAAATAATAATAATACTACTAATAATAATAATAATAATAATAATAATTATTATTATTATTATTATATCTTAAAACAGCCTTTATTTTAGAATACAGAAAGGGAACCTTAAGGGACATCTGCAAAGCAACTTTTAAAGGGAATCACATGATATTGACGTATTGGGGGGGATTTTGCATCTGGTCTTTCCACACGATCCAGACTGAAGATAGATGGCACGGCTTGCATGGGTGTTCTTTTTGAGTAAAAGGTGTTCTAGAATTAAAGAGGAGCGTTCTGCACACTTCTAATTTGTTGCCAACAGACTGAACTGAGAAAGCAGATAACCCAGGGGAAGTATCCTTACAGCTTCTTATGAACATGCTACATTAGACAATTGGTCCCTACCCAGCCTAGTTTAGTCTCCTCTTATTGTGATCTCAATTCCATCCCAGCCCTGCTGCTATGAGCCTTTGAGTTTGGAAGCCTGTGTCCCTCCAGATTGCTGTTCAATTCCAACTCCCGTTAGCACCAGCCAACATGGCCAATTTGTCTGGGATGGTGGGAATTATGAAACCAACACCATGTGAAGGATCACAAGCTCGCCATGCCTTCTGTCAGTAAAAATGCCAGGGCTTGAATGTGAGAACCTGTACATGCAAAGCACATGCTCTAACATTGTGCGTGCAAACCTTCCAGCAGCAACATTTTAAACACTGTATTCTATATAAAGGAAATATATACAGTGGTACCTCAGGTTACATACGCTTCAGGTTACATACGCTTCAGGTTACAGACTCCGCTAACCCAGAAATATTGCTTCAGGTTAAGAACTTTGCTTCAGGATGAGAATAGAAATTGTGCTCCGGCGGCGCGGCAGCAGCAGGAGGCCCCATTAGCTAAAGTGGTGCTTCAGGTTAAGAACAGTTTCAGGTTAAGAACGGACCTCCAGAACTAATTAAGTACTTAACCCAAGGTACCACTGTATATTGAATCTATTCATCAGCACCAGGCCTCTGCATTGAGTCTTGTGTTGCTGGTGAGTGATTTACTTTATTTTTCCGTCTATAAGAAACCCCCATGTATAAGACGCCCCCTATTTGGGGGGACCAAGATTTAAGAAAATGGGAGAGATGTATCCGTGCATAAGACACCCCCTAATTTTTGACATTATTTTTTAGAAAAAAAACGGTCTTATACACGGAAAAATACGGTATTTATGTATAAGAATATCTAAGCCAACCTTCATTGAAAAGATTCCAGGACAGTTTAAGAGAGATGTTGAGAGTGGGGGGCCTCTGTGGGTCCATGTGGGTCCTCTCTGATTAAGTACCCAACACTATTTTTCTAGAGTCATTAAACAGCCCTGAACAAACCACATATCCTTCCCCACTGTATCAACTGTACCCTTTAGAAATGGCCCGTCTAAAGAACGCTCTAGCCTTGTGCATGCAAAGTGCTCAGAGTTCATGGTAAACAAAATCTCTGAAAATATTACAAGGTGATGTCAAGAGGCCATAATCAAAATTGTCAGTCTTGACAAGGAGGAGGGAGGCTGAGGGTGGGGGGATAAATAAAGAGTGAGCAGGCAGGAGGAAGGAAGCAAAAATACAACAGTTGTAACATGTCACAAAGCTCTTCTTGGTACAAGAATACCAAGCTCAGACATGCAAAAACAGCTCCGCAAGCAAAATTTGTTGAAGTCTGACTCACAGAGGGGCAGGGGTGGAGGGGGGTCATTCAAGAACACACTGGGTAATAACCTCAAGGAGATGAATATAGCAGTGGGGATTTGCATGAGGTACTGAGCAGGCACTGAGGGAATGTAAATGGAGGGAATGTAAACTGGTATGATTGCTCACACGTTGCTTTCATGCAAATAGTCAGATTAGCACCAATAAAGGAGAGTTTATCACCATGCTTATGCGTTAAGATGAGAAGAGGGCCCTCTTGGCTGTGCAATTGGGGTCTTTTTACTATTCTCAGCACTGTGAGCTTAACCGGGTTTATTTCGAGTAAGCTGTCTCCTCTGTGATAAACAGAGCTGCCAACAGTGGTCAGAAAGTCCAGATTACAAGATGCACATATTAGCCTAATGGGAAATGCCCCAAAGTCAAGAGCAACCACTGTCCTCATGTGGGAATGGAACAGGGATACGAGAGCAGGATCTGCTGGGGCTGGTATGCCTGAAGGGAAGAATTTACACCAAAATGGTACACTGAAGTTAGTGAAAGCTTGATTTCTCATTATCCCACCCCAAGAACACCCACTGACATCTGCCCAGGCTGCTGCTGCTACTGCTTCCAGGGGTCAGAGCTTATGGAGATCCTAGTTTTCCCAGAGGGGCCATATCCTGCTTTAGATCTGAAGAGGCTGAATCCCTTTTCTCCTCAGAAGAGTTCCCTATCATGCGAAGGAGCTTTACTGCATTCAAGGTCAAAAAGCCAATAAGGTTCATTATCAGAAATATGAATGCAACTAGCTCACCTGAATGCAGCCTACCTGATGTTTTCCAGAATAAAATGGTAGCTCCTAACTGCAGTTCTCAGTCCTGTAAGTCAAAAGCTTCTTCTTCAAAAGACTCAGAGCATTAACATGCCATACTGGGGGAGGGAGTCATAGCAAGCTTATTTGATGATTATCCTCTTTTAACGTATATTGGATCAAAGGGAGTTTACAATTTAAATGCAAAAAAAAAAGCCACAATAAGCAATATCACCATTAAACAGTGTTTCCCAACTGGTGCTCCATGGACCTCATGGGGTCCACATAACCCACCCAGCTGTCTGGTACATCCTGTTCTTGGGGGCCGTGCTCTCATGCAAGATCGCAGCACCCTAAAACATGTGAGATTGCTTCCTGACATAACAATATTGCTTCTGGAACTTGCCTGGATTTGAAATTTGGTGAAGTGACTTAAAAATGGGGGGCTGAGTGAGGAAAACCATTTCAGATTTCCTTTCCTGCCCCTCACTCCAAACATCTCTCTCTACTCAGTGAGTTACATTAGGCAAGGAGAGAAAGGAAATTACCAAAGGCCAACCAACAAGATTCATTGATCAGTGAGGCTCTGAAACTCAGCTACCTGTCCTGATTGCAGAACTCAGTAATGCAGGCATCAGGAACACTTCTCATTCAGAACTATTGCATGGCTTCTTTTCATCGAAAGCATTGCTTCCAAGTCGGAGATCCTACTGGCTGAGCAGGCAGGCAAAGCAAGCCAACCAGCCCTGAAAGCCACAGAACTTTATGGGTTGTCTTCGATACTAATCATATTCAGAGCAGACTCACATAAATTAATGGATGCGCCTAACCTGTTGTTTCCCCCCCCCCTTAAAAACATACAAATAAATAAAAAAAAACCTAGCCCACTGGGCAGGTATCAGAAAATCAAACAAGCCAGGATTTAATGAAACATAGTTTAATAAATCAAGAGTCAGTGTTATGTGCAAACCAGGTCAGTAAGTGAATGCACTGGCAAGATTTGAGTGGTATGTACCTATTAATATCATTGAAAGAACTGTCCTGGCTTCCATTTTGGTATTAACCTTTTCAAATGGGCCCCGGTTCAAAAATAGGCTCCATCTGCAGGTGCCAAAAGTAGGGGAAGCATCTTGACAATTCTTCCAGGGGTGTGAAATTAGCGGGAGGCTACGAGACATACATCTGATAGCCATGGTAGGATGTTCATGGTGGCGGTTGCAATTTTTATTTCCCCCATCCAACTGATGTTTTGTTATAATGAAGCACTCGCTGCTCAGGAAGGATTCTGAGAAATAGAAAAATAACTGTCTCTGGGTGGGAAGAGTACAGCAGCAAAACACATGGTGGGAAGAGGGCAAAAGTGAGCCATTTCTGCCCAAGTTTTCATTAGAGAAAATCTTGTGTCTCAGCACTATTTTTTGAAGCTGTAAATAGCTTGGTGCCCAAGAATGTAAAATACTGCCTTTTTCCATATATAGCTGCCCATCAAGATCTTCTGGTCCCTCTCTGGGTGCTTTTAGGCAGCCGATGGGCACAGAAGTGGCCTTTTTTGTCATAGCTCCCTACATTATATAACTCTCCCATAGACAAGGCATATTTCCCCGGATTTTCAATTAACATCTTCAGCACTCCAATAGTTTTAGCTGCTGGCTGTTTTTTATAATGGTTCAGTGTTTTAATACTTTATTTTTATTGCACGTTTAACACACTGGCTGGGTTGGGTTACAATGCTGGTCATAAACTATGATTAAGCAAACCAGTTTGCATGCTAGTCTACCATTCACTTCTCCCTAAATGGAGAGGGAAACAAACTATAGAGTTGCATCTAAAGCAACCATAATCACTGGTTTAGATGCAACACAAAGTCATCTGCCTCGTGGTTTGTTCCACCAAGAACAGCAGAATGGACTGGGAGGGCTCACAGTTTGTGCATCCTATGATTCAAGGCCAGAATTACATCCAAACTCAGCCACTGTTATACAGACTGAATAAACTGTTTGATTTTGTAGTGAAGTGCCTTGCAATCTTTATGAAATGAAAGACGAAATATAAATCCCAAAAACAGATGAAGAGCTTTATTCTGAAACACCTGGGTTCAGGTAGCATGAGCTCACTAGATTACCTTCAGGCAAGCAATTCTATCAGTTAACACCCACCTGTAAAATGGGAACAGTAAACTTGTTCACTGGCTTATTTTGAAAAGAAATGAGTGACAGGATTAAAGTCCTTCAATATTAAAAGAGGAAAAACAAGGATATTTTAAAGGAATCACGCCACACCCTAGCCTGAGGGCTACAGGTGGATAATAGCATCCACACAATGATAGGGCTTCCCTGGCCCAAAGGTACACCACCTGAATTAAACACAGCTCCACCTACACCCTTGGCTCGACCGCAAGGGCGTACTTTATAATACAACCACCACAGTTAATGCCTCCCTCCAACCAGCTTAAACACATTTCCAATCTCTTTCAAATTTCCACCTTCTACCAGCACCTTCCCTTCTCATTTACTCATTCCCTCTCTAACCTCAAACTCACTACGCAGTTATTTCTATCCCCAGCTCCTATTGCCGGCACCTACACCAGCCTTCCCCAACCTGATATCCTCCAGATGTTTTGGACTACAATTCCCATCATCCCTGACCATTAGCCATACTGGCTGGGGCTGATGGGAGTTGCAGTACATATTTGTCTGGGACACATCAATTTGGGAGCAGCTGTCCTTTAAGCCGCCTGTTTCCCAGAAGGAGATGACCTAGGGGCAGCCTTCAAGCTGCCTTCTTCCACCACATTTACTCTTGCATCTGCATTATATTGCACTTGTCTGCCTCAAGCGTTACCCACCTAAGCAATTACCGTATTTTTCGCACCATAGGACGCACCGGCCCATAGGACGCATCAAGTTTTTTGGGGGGGAAATAAAGAAAAAAAAATTATTTCCCCCCCAGGCGCTTGTGGGGCCGGCAGCGGGGAGAAGCGCTCTTCTCCCCGCAGTCCGCCTTCAGATCAGGTCCGGGGACAGCGGGAAGACGCGCTGCGTCTCCCAGCTGTCCCCGGAGCTTGGGGTCAGGCAGCGGGGAGAAGCGCTCTTCTCCCTGCCGCCCGCCTTGCGATCAGGTCCGGGGACAGCGGGGAGACACGCTGCGTCTCCCAGCTGTCCCCGGAGCTTGGGGGCAGGCAGCGGGGAGAAGCGCTCTTCTCCCTGCCGCCCACCTTGACATCAAGTCCGGGGACAGCGGGAAGACGCGCTGCGTCTCCCAGCTGTTCCCGGAGCTTGGGGGCAGGCAGCGGGGAGAAGCGCTCTTCTCCCTGCCGCCCGCCTTGCGATCAGGTCCGGGGACAGCGGGGAGACGCGCTGCGTCTCCCCGCTGTCCCCGGAGCTTGGGGGCAGGCAGCGGGGAGAAGCGCTCTTCTCCCTGCCGCCCGCCTTGCGATCAGGTCCGGGGACAGCGGGGAGACGCGCTGCGTCTCCCAGCTGTCCCCGGAGCTTGGGGGCAGTCAGCGGGGAGAAGCGCTCTTCTCCCTGCCGCCCGCCTTGCGATCAGGTCCGGGGACAGCGGGAAGACGCGCTGCGTCTCCCAGCTGTCCCCGGAGCTTGCGGGGCCGGCGGCGGGGTCTCCCCGCCGTCAGCCTCCAAACCACTTCGGGAGACACCGGGATGGCGGCGTTCCGCCTCCCTCTGTCCCCCGACCTTGTGGGGCTGGCGCTGGGGCTCTCCTGAAGCCTGGAGAGCGAGAGGGGTCGGTGCGCACCGACCCCTCTCGCTCTCCAGGCTTCAGTGAAAGCCTGCATTCGCACCATAGGACGCACACACATTTCCCCTTCATTTTTGGAGGGGAAAAAGTGCGTCCTATAGTGCGAAAAATACGGTACCTATGAATACCAAGGATTAAGCCTCACAAGAGATGAGCTCAAGGCAATCCAACACATTTTTTGGCAGCAGATCAGAGTTTTCCATTAAAAATTCCCTCAGCAGGAAGCTGGCACCAATCGTGGTTCTGAGAAGGGTGTCTACGTGATGGATATGCATTTCCAAAACATGCCTGCTTCAAAGAATCACAGAGCCGGAAGGTACCCTAAGGGTCATCAAGTCCAACCCAGAAATCAATGCTTCACACACTGCTTTTCTAGGTGCATGCTTTAAAAACCACTGAGGGGGTACACTGTTACTGCCACTGGCAGTCTAGGTAAAAATGAAAAAGTGTTCACATCCCAACAAGAATTGCCTTGCCAAGATCCCAAGCTCAGACCTCTCCAAAGGGGGATACGAGTTGCTAGATGCAAGTTCCTTCGTGCTCACAAAAGCCAGCCTTCCCTCCCCAACCGTTCCCATATGCATCATCAGCCTGTCACAAACTGTTGCTTCTCTCGGCAAACCACGCAGAACATGCACACACACATCTTGCTTCCCGCAGAGAATTTGTTCCAATGAACCACATAAGCAACGCTGGCAAGGAATCACATGTAATTGGATGACATCACTAGGCAGAGCGTGCCATTTGCGAGAAGCTCCAGCACTCTGGGGCCTAACCCTGGGCAGGTTGAAAGTGGCGCGAAACACTCAGCCAGAAATTAGTGCTGCTCTCCTTCCCATCGCGATAAATGACAGCGCTGTCAATGGGCTACGGAAAATGAAGTTAATGAGCACGGCATTAATCAAGAGACCTTGTTCCAGTCACAGAAACAGCTCTCTAAAGAGCGGAATCACGCCCATCCCATTTTTCTCATGGGAACTTAGCTGAGATTAAGTCAGCATTTCATATTCCACGTTAAGTCTCTTAATGGCGGAAAAAGAGGGGGTCTTGTGGCACTACGAACACTAAGCGGCACTGTGCCATATGCTTTCATGAAAATATTTGACAACAAATAATACAATATAGAAGGCTTGTACTGTTTGAGTTCTGGACATATATTTATAGGAAAATGTATATCTTGTCTTACAAATTTTGTAGCTGGCGTCATCAAAAAATGTCCAGGGGTCTCTGTGCATAGCTGGTGGTTTTAGCTACCTAGGTTGTTGGTTGAAATAAGCAATAAAGCAGTTTCCTGTTTTAACACATTTGACTGCTATGCAACTGGCTCGTGCTACTCTCGTCTTATACCCAGATACCCGTTCTAGACACAAAACAGAGTATGGCTTCTGCGGCAACAGAAGCTGCTTGCATATTACATTAGAGGTGGGGGTCCAGTGCTTCTCACCAGCGTACCCTTCCATCTCATCCATCAAAGCTAGCAGGTAAACAGGAGAATAGGGTGTCCATGTGATATGCTCAAGACCACAATACCACAAGGACCGCCCCTTCCCATATGAACTGTCCTGGACCCTGCACTCATCAGCTGAGGCCCTTCGTCATGTGCCTCCTCCAAGTGAGGCCCAGAAGGTGGTAACATGAGAACGGGCCATCTCTGTAGTGGCTCCCTGTTTGTGGAATACTCTCCCCAAGGAGGTTTACCTGGCGCCTTCATTACATATATTTAGGAGCCAAACAAAAACATTTCTCTTCTCCCAGGCCTTTGGCTAATTAAACAACCTATGGCCTTTTAAACTGTGGGAGCAGGTATTGTTTTGCTTCTTACTATGTGTTTTTGTGTTTTTACATTGTTATTCCACATTTCCTCCCTACAATGGACAAGATACAAACAGAAACCTGGCAGTGTAATCTCCTGGGCCCTAGGCAAGGTGGAGTTGATCATGGGTACAAAACGGGGGTCAGGTCTAAGAACAAGGTTTGAGGGACAGTGATCCGGCCCTCTACTTTAAAATGTTGCTGACCCCTGATTTTGCCTGTGGCTGGCTACCCCTTCTAGCTAAATACCTGATGAAGGGGACAGTAAAGAGAAAGAAAGCTCTACACTGAGGAAGGGGGAAAGAAACCTTAGCAAAGCTTACCTAGAGGTCTGTGGCGATGTATTCAGTTTTGGCCCTCACTTCCAGAAAGGACGTTATCCATTTCCTGTGTGTTGCATTTCTGTGCTGACCAAGAAACTGATGACCAAGTAAGTTTGTCCAAATAATTTTTATAGGTGTTCATGTAAATACAAGAACATATAACTACAGTAACTTGTCTAAAGCATTTTGTGAAATGGCAAGAGAGATGTGTGGTTCAAGAAATTCTTTAGATCCCTGCCAAAAAAATCTGCAAATTTTGCTCACCGGTACCTCCAGACACATTCAACACCAAAGCAGGGACAGGAAACAAAGAAAATGTGTGTTTTCTAAACAATCTTGTTTCTTTTTCTCTTCTGCAACATGGGAACATTAAGCTAAGTTAGTGGCAGTCAAGATAAGATGTACATTGAGATAACTCACAATGGTTGTTTTTATTACTATGAGTGTTTATATATATTAAAAAAACCTGTTATAAATGTTTGGAACGTGTGTAATCTTTGGGAACACTTGATTTAAACATTTGTCAACATTTTCTATTTTGTTACTACCATTTTTTGGGTTAGATGCAGATTTGTTCTGACAGCTCCATTAGCTTCACTTGAGGTTAAGGGGCTTACATAAAAACATTTGCCAAGGCTCCATGAATATTCTCACGGCAGTTTCACACCGGCAGGAAAAGAAAGTATAACTTCTAGATTACGTGAGTGAAGATAAGAGAAATGTGAAATATTGACAAATCATGCATTACAAGTATTAGTAAAAACTAAGTCCATCAAGTACTTGACATTTTATAGGATTGAGAACACTGATTCAATGTGTGCACTTGAAAATAAAATGAAATGGAAAGTTACTTAACATTTCCATTCTCAGCAAAGGAGAACATTCTGACAGCTGAAGAGGCAACTGTTTCATTATGCCACTTGCACGATTGGTGAATATTTACTCCCACACTTGGGAAAGGAAACGGGGTGATTGGCATTCTGCACATGAAGCACATGCACAGGATACTGTGAGCTGCCTGGAATGGGAGTCCACAGCAGAGAAAAACTACTTCACAGAGATTCAGAAGGAAAGAACAAGAATGCTCACACTAGGGGTCAGCAAACTTTTTCAGCAGGGGGCCTGTCCACTGTCCCTCAGACCTTGTGGGGAGACTGGACTATATTTTGAAAAAAGAAGAAGAACGAATTCCTATGCCCCACAAATAACCCAGAGATGCATTTTGAATAAGAGCACACATTCTACTCATGTAAAAACACCAGGCAGGCCCCACAAATAACTCAGAGATGCATTTGAAATAAAAGGACACATGCTACTCATGTAAAAACACACTGATTCCCGGAGCGTCCACAGGCTGGATCCAGCCCCCGGGGCTTAGTTTGCCTACCCATGGCTTATACAGTGGTACCTTGGTTCTCAAACTTAACCCGTTCCGGGAGTCAATTCGACTCCCGAAACTGTTCAAAAACCAAGACGTGGCTTCCATATGGCTGCAGGAGCTTCCTGCACTCAAGCAGAAGCCGCGTCAGACGTTTGGCTTCCGAAAAACGTTCGCAAACCGGAACACTTACTTCTGGGTTTGCAGCGTTCGGGAGCCGATTGGTTTGGGAGCCAAGCCGCTCGAGTACCAAGGTACCACTGGATCAGACTTTCAGCTAGTCAGCCACACATGGTAAGTGAACTTGCTAGGCTCGTAGCTCACTCCAATATGCTGAAGAGGTATTTTTAAATCCAAGCTTCTTACATGATTATCATCACATACCGTGGAGCAAAAACGTGATGCTGCTTGGGAAGCTCTGAAGACCAACATCACAGCGCACAAACTTGATTCAAAATCAAGAACAGCATGCCCCCCCATCAGCCCTCCACTGAATTGCCATCACACGCTCACACATGCACACGTATGCACACACACAATTATTACTATGATTATGGAGGATCTAGGAGTCTTGGTTGACCACAAACTTGACATGAGCCAGCAGTGTGACGCGGCAGCTAAAAAAGCCAATGCAATTCTGGGCTGCATCAATAGGAGTATAGCATCTAGATCAAGGGAAGTAATAGTGCCACTGTATTCTGCTCTGGTCAGACCTCAGCTGGAGTACTGTGTCCAGTTCTGGGCACCACAGTTCAAGAAGGACACTGACAAACTGGAACGTGTCCAGAGGAGGGCAACCAAAATGGTCAAAGGCCTGGAAACGATGCCTTATGAGGAACGGCTAAGGGAGCTGGGCATGTTTAGCCTGGAGAAGAGGAGCTTAAGGGGTGATATGATAGCCATGTTCAAATATATAAAAGGATGTCACATAGAGGAGGGAGAAAGGTTCTTTTCTGCTGCTCCAGAGAAGCGGACACGGAGCAATAGATCCAAACTACAAGAAGGAAGATTCCACCTAAACATTAGGAAGAACTTCCTGACAGTAAGAGCTGTTCGACAGTGGAATTTGCTGCCAAGGAGTGTGGTGGAGTCTCCTTCTTTTGAGGTCTTTAAGCAGAGGCTTGACAACCATATGTCAGGAGTGCTCTGATGGTGTTTCCTGCTTGGCAGCGGGTTGGACTCAATGGCCCTTGTGGTCTCTTCCAACTCTATGATTCTATGATTCTATGTGGGTTCTCATCATCATAATGGTTGGTATTAGCTAGCCTCCTCACACAAGGAAGGGAGAACTGCTAGGCTGTCTGAATGAAGCAGATCATAAGTAAAGGAACTATGTAATTCTACTGACGCACAGTTTATTAGGGAAAATGTCCTTGGCAACTACTTTCACATAATGACAGCAGTTGACGGCAACTGGTTTCAAACGCACAAATGCTCAATTGAACTAAAAGTGAAAAGTTTTGGGAAATTGAAACAACGAAATCTTATAGCCCCAGATTGATATGCCGGAGCATGGGTTAAAAATTCAAGAGTTTTCATCACTGTGTAGTTTATGTGAACACAATCTAAAGAGGCAATTGCATTAGTAATGCTGCTTCTTTGCATTATTACTAATACAGTGGTGCCCCGCAAGACGAATGCCTCGCAAGACGGAAAACCCGCTAGACGAAAGGGTTTTCCGTTTTGGAGGTGCTTCGCAAAACGAATTTCCTGTGTGCTTGCTTCGCAAGACGAAAATGTCTTGCGAGTTCCTGTGGGGTTTTTTTCCTTCCCCCCCCTTTTCCCAAGCCGCTAAACCGCTTATCAGCTGATGGGCTAAGCCGCTTAACAGCTGGTCGCTAAGCCGCTTATCAGCTGATCGTTAAGCCGCTTATCAGCTTTTTCCCAAGCCCCTAAACCGCTTATCAGCTGAAGGGCTAAGCCGCTTAACAGCTGGTCGCTAAGCCGCTTATCAGCTGATCTGATAAGCCCGCTAAACCGCTAATGGGCTTGCTTCGCAAGACGAAAAAACCCGCAAGACGAAGAGACTCGTGGAACGGATTCTTTTCGTCTTGCGAGGCACCACTGTACTGTAGTATACAAATTAGTAACAGCTATTGCTGAGGGTTACATACTATTAATTCCAGTTTGACTGCAGGATCTCTCAAAATCCCAGAAGTCTATTTTTGACCATCTGTAGACATGTTAACAAAAAGTACAAGAAAACTAAGATAGCAAAATGGAAAACATCCTACAGAACTCTGGAACTTCAGGTGGCTAATTCTATATAGAACATGTTCCTAGATATTACCATCCTGTACATAATTCTGGAGCAGAAAAAGCTACTAAATCTTCATAATACTGACACTCTCTTGAAGTTATGATGGGAACAGAGTACTTCCAGCTAACAATTTGTTTACTGCATAAATATTATCTGGTAGAACAGGCAAGCATCCATATCAGAGAATGTCCAGATTTATTCACCTCAACATTCTAGCTCAGTTCTACATGAAGAACTTTCAAAGTTCTAAGATCCTGGTGTAAACTAAGTTCCCAGGATTGCAGCCAGACTTCAATTTCCTGAAAATCTGCTCCAGAAAGTTGGTGCAGTGGTGGGAGCTGAAGGAGGAAAAGGTAACTGGTTAAAACCACCTCTCTTCATGTACTCGCACCTCCATCCCTCTTAATAGCAAACAATAACAATAATAATAATAATAATAATTTATCTATATGCCACCTATCTGACTGGGTTGCCCCAATCACTCTGGGTGCCTTCCAACAAATTAAACACATTAAGCACAGTAAAACATTAAACATTAAAGTTAGACTTAACCACTGGGTTAGAGTCCATTCTACAGACAAATGCCCTGCTGTTCATGGAACAGCAAGTCTAGATCCATTCTCAACACAGGCAGTGAGCTTCACATTTCTATTTGCAATGAAGGAGTTGTCCAATCCATCACAGACAAAAATGCCTTTAATGCCTATGTTCTGGTTATTCTGGGCTAGTTGTTTTGGGAAGCCCTCTACTAACAGTAAAAAGCTAAATGCTGGCGGTTCTACCAGGTATGCAGAAGAGTGCGCTCAAGATTCACACTTTCAAGCACAGGGCAGAAGGCGGCACTAAACTCTGGCCAGCATTACACAACCATCAGGGATTTAGAGCCGCTTATGAGAGTCTCACACAGCTTGTGGGTTACTTCCTTACTGCAGCTTTCCATGAACTGGCAACTGCTATTTTAATGTGCAAAAAAATGCCAATTTTACATGATGTGTTAATGCACTAAGAGCATTAAATCCTAGGTTAGTATCTTGGTATTCTAGGCATAAAAAATAAATCTTACATTTCTAAATAGTCTGCTGCCAAGGAGACCAGGTCATTTACCTTGTCTTCAATGTATATAATACAGGTGTCTTGAAATGCGGCAAGCAAATCCCACAAGGAATACAGAAGATAAACTGTACATATATCACCTAAGGCCCATGAGGTTGTTAAGTGGCAAACTTTAAGCATTCTCTAAGGCTAGCAGCATTGCATTGCTCAGAGTAAAGCAAGACCACTAATTGGCTTAAGGGAGATTGATAAATTACATTGATAAACCACTTAACCTTTACTTTCTCAGATAGCAACTGATCCTTTCTGGTGACCACTACCTTAAGGACAACCTGTGGAACTGTGTTACACAATTAGAGCACTGTGATTTTGAACTGGTGTAGCAGTACAGGTAGGAGATATTCCCGTTTTGACTAGATTGCTCAGGAATTTATCACACACCCTTTAAAAAAAGAACTTTCCTTCAGGACAAGGTAGACCCTATTTTTAAAGTGTGAATGAAAAACAGTACAGTGGTACCTCGGGTTAAGTACTTAATTCGTTCCGGAGGTCCGTTCTTAACCTGAAACTGTTCTTAACCTGAAGCACCACTTTAGCTAATGGGGCCTCCTGCTGCTGCCGCGCCACCGGAGCCCGATTTCTGTTCTCATCCTGAAGCAAAGTTCTTAACCCGAGGTATTATTTCTGGGTTAGCGGAATCTGTAACCTGAAGCGTCTGTAACCTGAAGCATATGTAACCCGAGGTACCACTGTACGGTGGATGGGAATTTGTTGACATGTTTCTCTCTTGTGAAGCACTGGAATGTGCAGTCCATTCCCATATAGATGCACAACCATGTTACTAAACCCCCAAACATCGCTAGCCCACAATAAATGAATAAATAAAATGATACGTCTGCTCTTTTACTCATAAGAGCGCACAAGGGGGCAGGGCTCAGCAGCAATAAAAGTTAAAAGCTTGCTGGAAAAGAAAAGGTTTCACACAACAACAAAACACAAAGAGGGGGAGAAAACCACTCATGGCCAGGAGTTCTACATTCTAGACGCCACTATGGGAAAGGATGTCTTGCACACCACCAGGCACACACCTCAGAAGGTGCAGGCAAAAAGGCCTCAGCAGACGATCTCAAGAGCTGGCATATTCATATGGCATGACTTTGACCCAATACAAGTTCTGAAACCCCAACATTACCCATAAAAGCAATTTGTGACACACCACAACATGTTCTCAAGTACTAAATATATATGTATTTAGCAGCAGCGTAATTGCTGGGCACGCCGATTATACTGCTATGTTTGGGCAATGGGAACACAAGCACTAGCTGCTCTAAAAGGCTGTGCATCCAGAAATGCTACACCAAGGATCTGGTTGCTAAGCAACATGATGCTACACTTAACTTCCCACACATATTTCTGGATGCACATGGAGTCATCAGCATGATGCAGCCGGGGAAAAGCGACCTCAACAGCTAAGACTTCTACAAGTGATTACATTTCAGGCAGAAAGCCTGCCTGCCTGCCTCTGAATGCCCCTATATTTATTTTATATGCCTAGAATACCAGGATACTAAGGTAAAGGTAAAGGGACCCCTGACCATTAGGTCCAGTCGTGGCCGACTCTGGGGTTGCGGCGCTCATCTCGCTTTACTGGCCGGGGGAGCCGGCGTACAGCTTCCGGATCATGTGGCCAGCAGGACTAAGCCGCTTCTGGCGAACCAGGGCAGCGCACGGAAACGCTGTTTACCTTCCCGCCGGAGCGGTACCTATTTATCTACTTGCACTTTGATGTGCTTTCGAATTGCTAGGTTGGCAGGAGCAGGGACCGAGCAACGGGAGCTCACCCTGTTGCGGGGATTCGAACCGCCGACCTACTGATCGGCAAGTCCTAGGCTCTGTGGTTTTACCCACAGCGCCACCTGCGTCCCACCAGGATACTAGGCCAGGATTTAATGCTCTTAGTGCATTAACACATCATATAAAATTGGAATTTTTTTGCACATTAAAATAGCAGTGGCCAGAATGCTGCAGTCAGGAAGTAACCCACAAACTGCAACTGTGTGAGACTCTCATAAGCGGCTCTAAATCCCTGAAGGTTGTGTAATGATGGCCAGAGTTTAGTGCTGCCTTCTGCCCTGTGCTTGAAAGTGTGAATCTTGAGCGCACTCTTCTGCGTATCTGGTAGAACCTCCAGCAGCTGGTTTTCAGTGGTGACTGCTTTTAGTTCGCTTTTACGGATTTCAATTGTATTATAATTTTTTTCTCCCCCGTGAGTCCCTTTGAGACTTTTAGTAGTAATAATAATAAAAAACCAATAAGTGAAATAGATAATAAAATACCACCCTTCATTTGAGGCTCACAGGGCAATTTACAATATGAAAACACAAAAATATATGCCATAGTACATTTTATTCACTTATGGGTTGCTTTTTCACTAAAATCTCAAAGGGACCCACGTGGGAGAAAATTTTATACTTCAATTCAAGTAAACAGAACATTGAAATCAGTCAGAGCAATCATCACTAATATGTAACAAAATATCTCCCCCTGCCCAAGCCACAATATTATTGTGGTTTTGAATAATTGTCTTCTGGAAGGAACTAACTGTCTTCATTTTCCAGTCCAACTTCCTTTTTACAAGTACCCTCCTCTTTTTTGTGTTATTTTTAGATGTTTCCCCTTTGGAGTAAATTGTGACTGTGTTCAACTTCCTTGGTAATTTCCCACTTACATATAAATCACTGTAAATTTGACTGAATGATTGTACTGTTTCCAATTTGTTCAAACAACAGTCGTGCCTGAAACCAGGCTCTGGATGCCATTTAGGATGAAGCGTGACATCGCCTCTTTCTGGTCCGCATCTTGGCTCAGAGACTTCTAGAATTAATCATGAAACCTAGACATGGTGTTCCTCTCTGGCATGTGCAATTTGCCCTATGGCGCTTTGGCTTCTTTAACTATTGCATCCTACTGAGTGCACATTGCTTAGTTCTACCCTGTTCCCATTGGAAGATCCAACATATTTATACCTCATACCCTAGAAATGACAAACCAGCTGCTCTGCAGCTTCTGTCAGCTTTTCCGCAGAGAGCCGTTCTGCCACTTTTTTGATATTAAGTACTAGCAACCTTGGGACGCGGGTGGTGCTGTGGGTTAAACCACAGAGCCTAGGACTTGCCGATCAGAAGGTCGGCGGTTCGAATCCCCGTGACGGGGTGAGCTCCCATTGCTCGGTCCCTGCTCCTGCCAACCTAGCACTTCGAAAGCACGTCAAAGTGGAAGTAGATAAATAGGTACCACTCCAGCGGGAAGGTAAACAGTGTTTCTGTGAGCTGCTCTGGTTCACCAGAAGCGGCTTAGTCCTGCTGGCCACATGACCCAGAAGCTGTATGCCGGCTCCCTCGGCCAATAAAGCAAGATGAGCGCCACAACCCCAGAGTCGGTCACGACTGGACCTAATGGTGAGGGGTCCCTTTACTTTTATCTTTACTAGCAACCTAGTACTTTCAGTTCAAGCTACTTGCTGTATGAGTTGACTTGTACCAAATCTTGTACCAAAATCTTCCCTGCTCAACTCTCCTGTCTAACAGGCCCTGCATGCAAACAGGTGGCATTTCTGAAAAGCCTGCCCTGAAGGTCCTGAACTTCAGCTTCCTATCCAGCAAACCTAGGTTTTGTTTCCAGGAATACACCATTATAGTTTTGTTTGCTGGTGAGCACTTTGACCGCCTACTCCTCCCCAGCACTTCCTACCAGCCAATCCAGACGAAGCATGACAGCTGCAGCCTCAGTGCCAGACAGGTCGCCGTGTGGCCTACATGCTCACAACTAAATGCAAAAGGAATGCATTTAGTCATTAAACACAACAGAGAAAAGTCTGCCAGCAGGGAGCTTGACTTCTTGAAAGGAGGCAAGGGAGAAAAAGTGGCGACAGGATGCTCACAAGCCATAAAAATCCCACATGTGGCTTTTTATTTGGATATTTTAAACACAATAGATTGAATACAGCAGAATATAAAAGCGCACAAATATCTGCAAAAAGGCCAATTTTAAGGTGGTCCAAGCAGCATGTGCAGGAGAAAAGTGTGTGAGAAACCACTTCTGTCTTTAAGATCTCCTAGTTTAGAGACAATGTTTATACACCAAGGTCTGAACTTGTGAAGAGCTCTTTATTACCCTGGAAATGCTGACAAATGCAATCAAAGATGCAGACACTATTAAGTCCCATCATAATGCCTCTGAAATGCACGCTGGAGAGGCCACACCTGCAGCAATCAATTGTTTTAATTCCCATCTAATCTCCAATTTGTGCTGTCACAAAAAAACCGTCTATGCCACTAGCACTTTTTAATATAGCTAGAGGCAGAATGGACTGATAAGAGTTGTCTCCCCTTTGCCCAAGCACAGCAATTGTATACAAAAGGGAAGAGTGCCCAGCGGGAAGAGACTTCAAGGGCTATAAAGCTAAAATATTTTTCCAAACACAAGGCATCAATTTATCTAGACTCATTTCGGCCTGGCTTCAGGCCTGAATATATGGGGGGGGGGGGAAGCCTTGGTCACCATGGTTGATGACTTTTATCAGGACAGAAAAGACAAGACTGTTAAATTCTACCCAACCTCTCAGCAGCTTTTGATACCATTGACCATGTTACCCTCCTAAAGTGACTTTGAGGGTTGGGTCCCGACCAGAAAATAAAATTGGCAGAACTTTGCTTTACCCCAGGTCCTGCAGGGTTACATCCTCTCTGTTTAAAATCTTTATGGAAAGTATCATCTTGAGTTTTGAGGGGTGCCATCTATATGCTGATGACACCCTGAGCTCTCAAAACCATCTGAATGAGGAGGTCCAGGGCCAATGTCTGGAGGCAGTGATAGGCTGGAATCCTGACAAAACATAGATTCTGTGGGTCCCAGATCAATGAATGGGGTTGAAGGGAGACAGCTTGCTTTGGGACTGGATAGCACACCACATAAAAGGTGCACGTAGCTTGGACATGCTAAATCTTTGGCCCTAGAGTAATACCCTGCCCATCTGAGTTGCCCCGGCCACTCTGGTTCCAAGAAGGAGTGGTCCCAAGTGTTATGGTGCTATAAATGTATGCTGCTCTTGAGTTAACTGACTGTGATGCAATTTTAAGACACGTTTTCATTGTATTGTTTTATGTAATTTTGTATATAAAGCCACCCCAGGCTCCTGTTCAGAGAAAGGGTGGGGTATAAAAACAATAGAAACTTGCACAATTCTCAAAAGCTATGTGGTGCAAATTCGGGGGGGAAACTACGGTAATCTTACTAACTTGTGGTGGAATAAAAACAGTGTTGCACCTTAAAAGCTGAAGCTTTTGTAGCCAAGTCCCTTTTTCAGAAGCATGAAATGGCCAATTACTTCTTTATCAGGGTATTTACATAGCACTTGCCAATCAAATTCAGACCTGTTTTAAGTGGCAAGTATAATATGGGATGCGGGAGGCGCTGTGGGTAAAAGCCTCAGCGCCTAGGACTTGCCGACGGCGGTTCGAATCCCCGCAGCAGGGTGCGCTCCCGTCGCTCGGTCCCAACGCCTGCCAACCTAGCAGTTCGAAAGCACCCCCGGGTGCAAATAGATAAATAGGGACCGCTTACTAGCGGGAAGGTAAACGGCGTTCCGTGTGCTGCGCTGGCTCGCCAGATGCAGCTTGTCACGCTGGCCACGTGACCCGGAAGTGTCTGCGGACAGCGCTGGCTCCCGGCCTCTAGAGTGAGATGAGCGCACAACCATAGAGTCTGTCAAGACTGGCCCGTACGGGCAGGGGTACCTTTACAAGATAAAAATAATAAAATTGATATACTAAAAAGGTAAAGGGACCCCTAACCATTAGGCCCAGTTGTGACCGACTCTGGGGTTGCGGCGCTCATCTCGCTTTACTGGCTGAGGGAGCCAGCGTACAGCTTCAGGGCCATGTGGCCAGCAAGACTAAGCCGCTTCTGGCAAACCAGAGCAGCGCACGGAAACGCCGTTTACCTTCCCGCCGGAGCGGTACCTATTTATCTACTTGCACTTTGACATGCTTTCGTAGTGCTAGGTTGGCAGGAGCAGGGACCGAGCAACAGGAGCTCACTCCATCGCGGGGATTCGAACCGCTGACCTTCTGATCAGCAAGTCCTAGGCTCTGTGGTTTAACCCACAGCGCCACCCGCATCCCATTGATATACTAAAAGGCAGCAAACCAAGCACCATAATACTATAAACAAATTACAACACCTAAGCCTATCCTAAAAATCTGAAGAACAATCAGTCTTTGCCCGCCCCAAAAATACACCTGCCTGAGGAAGTGCCAAGCAGATTGGGAGGGGGGGTCCCCATAGTAGGGGCGCCACACTGTCTCTGGTAACATCCTGCCTCATTTCAATTGGGAGGGACATCTGGTGAAGGTCCTCTGCTGGCAAGATATGAGTAGGCATGTGCTGAGACAGGTTGTTCATGAAGCCTGGTCCCAAGCCATGAAGGGTTTTAAAGGTCAGAACCATGTGACTCATATCTCATAGTCACTGTCAGTATTCTGGCAGAGACACTCTGCACTAACTGGAGCTTCTGAACCATCTTTAAGGGCAACACCACTTACAGGGGCAATCTAATCAGGAGGTTATCAGGTTGTGGTGTCCTCTTCCATTCTGCAGATCTGCTGCAAGCCTGGGTCACTGAGACAAGGCCAACTAACTCCAGATAAGGGCATGGTTGGCTTGTAGTGTGTGAACACTCAGGGGACAACCCCCACACCATGCCAAATATCTTTGCAGAAGCTTTTGAAAAGCTTGGCCTATCATTCAATATCCAAAAAACCAAAGTGCTGCACCATCAAGCACAAAACAACCCCTATGTAGCCCCAGAAATCCAACTCAATGGTGTAACATTGGAAAGTGTCGATCACTTCTCCTACCTGAAATAGTAGTTTCAGAAATGCACATCATTCTACATTGTCTTCTGTTGGTAGCTTCAGAACATGAGTTGAATTTCATCACAAGGTTAGCAGAACCATCTTAAACCAGATGCCCAAAATGGATTCAAAAAAATAAACTGAAGGGAGATGAGACATACTATGTGAGGCTTATCAGGCTAGGCCACAGAAACAGAAGAGAAGAGCAGCTAAGTCAAGACCCTTCCAGTGTCCTGTTTCACCGGATAAATTATTCCTTTTGCTCATTCTAGTTTAATAAAAATTTCATGGCCCTGACAGTAATTATGGCTGCACACACAGATTAGTGTTGAGCGCAACTTAACACCCAGGCTTTCTGTCTAGCAGTTGTGTGTGCAGCAATGAAACTATCAAAGAAGACAATTAAGATCTGGCAGCCACAAAAACGATGCCTAAGGGAACATAAAACACTATTGTCAGAAGAGATTGTTACTAGCTTGGAATTCCAACTCCCGGTTTGGATTTTGATAGGCAAACAAACTGGTTGAACAAGTTTCAAGAGAGTGGCCCAAGTGCTCCGGATTCGTTAAACCTGAAAGGTTTGTTGAACATTTTTATATGGTCATTTGCTGTTGGGAGGAGAACTGAAGTTCTTAAGTTACAGGTCTTTTTCTCAAACGTATGAAAAATACAAAAACGTAAGGGCTTGGGAGATGTTCTGTGTAACACAGACGTCTACTAACAAAGGTTGACAATGAAAATATTCATGGGTCTCAACCTTATTGACCTAGTGGTTTTTGCAGAAGTATGCCAGGGACCCTACTGTGAAAAGGAATCCTGTTACTTAGGACATTAGCCCAGATACCATGTGCAAACAAAATGTTCTAAATAGTCTATAGCAATGTGGAACAAGACATTTCCCCCCTTAAAGCAATGACCACCAGAGTCTGATGTGGCATATTATACTATTATAAATCTTTCTGCACCACATGAATATTGGTAGCACAGGTTGCTGGAGGTTCTAATTTAAGACCTTACATTTCCTTTTTGTTTGTATTTAATATCATTTTTGTTAATCTTCAGGAACAAGATCAATCCCAAGCTTTGACCATTGAAGAAATATAAAGCTAAATATCATAAATTAGCACCACAGGGGGTTGGACTAGATGACCCTTAGGGTCTCTTCCAACTCTGCAATTCTATGATATATATACTGATGTCATCCTATCCCAAATCTCAAGATTATCTCTTCCAGAAGCTTAAAAATGCTACTGATTGCTGGCAATAGATGTGGACTCCTGTGAAATTCCACCTATCGGCTCAAAAGGCTCAGAGCAACATTTCCAAACACCATCCTCCAAGTCTGCTCATTTGGAATCAAGACAGAAAAGAGAGGGGGAAAGGGAAAGTCCAATGTTATTTTATTTTTTTTAAGCAAAGACTTGTGTTTGAGGCAAGAAAAATTATGGACAAGTGTTTGTTACAATACAGTATCAACATTAAAACTTATTGCAAGTCATTTTTGTGAATAAAGCTACTAAATAATGATAATAAAAACAGTAATAGTCATCAAGAAATTTAGCAAAATCACCAAGGGAGAATCCCAGTACCAACTTACAGAGAATATCTTCTGCGCCTTTTCAAAGGTAACCCAAGAACTAACTGCCTCACAAGGAGCCAGGGTGTCAACTTGTCAACATGCAACATTTGATGAGACATCCATCTCTAAACATGTAGCAGCGGCTTCCTAATGAATGTGTTTGGAAATTGTCAATTTCTTCCAATAGCATGCTGTCTTACTGCAAACAAAACAGCTGCACAATGTTTATTAGATGAAGGCCAGAAATGCCACTTTCCTTTCTTGTCAAGCAATGAGGTGGGAGAGGCTGCGTTTTTGGCTCAGTACTAATTATTGCCAAAACTCTATTTGTGAGGAGGAGTTGCAAATCAAGGAATCTGCATTTGGCATTATCAAATGGCTGCTTTCTTAACCTGAGACTACTGGACGATAGAAGCTGCCTTGATAACCTAGCTGACATTGATCAATAATTCACAACAGGTCTATTATTATGGGGGAAATAGGCAGAGAAAGGGGCATGAAGCCCTTTGAGGAAGTCAACATTGACAAGACAAATAAAACACAGACACACACAAAGGACCATCAGTCCTCTTCTGTATGACTCATCAGCACTGTGCTCTGACTGCACTGAGAGAACAAAAAGCCATTAGGCCTAGACTAGAGTAAGACAATAGTATAGTCCGGTGTATAAGTTTGGGGGGTGTTCAGCAATTAGGATGCTCTAGTTTGTTACATCCATATCCCACCTTCCTTCCCAGAAGAAACTTAAAAGCAGCATTTCAGCAGTACAACCATCCTGAAAGATGGTGAGCTTCATGCCTAAGTGAGGATTTGAGCATGAGTTTCCAAAGTCAGGCTTTTGTTGAATGTACACAATTGTTCTAGAAGCATAGTGAGCTGCCTTATACCACGTCAAGCCACTGGTCTCTCATGCTCAGTACTGTCTACCCTGATTGGCAGCTAGGGTTTCGAGGGACACGTGTGGCACTGGGTTAAACCACAGAGCCTAGGACTTGCCGGTCAGAAGGTTGGCGGTTCGAATCCCCGCGACGGAGTGAGCTTCCGTTGCTCGGTCCCTGCTCCTGCCAACCTAGCACTTCAAAAGCACGTCAAAGTGCAAGTAGATAAATAGGTACCACTCCGGCGGGAAGGTAAACGGCGTTTCCGTGCGCTGTTCTGGTTCGCCAGAAGCGGCTTAGTCATGCTGGCCACATGACCCGGAAGCGGTACGCCGGCTCCCTTGGCCAATAAAGCAAGATGAGCGCCACAACCCCAGAGTCGGCCACGACTGGACCTAATGGTCAGGGGTCCCTTTACCTTTATCTAGGGTTTCAGGCAGGAGCCTCTACCAGCCCTACCTGGCGATGTCGAGGATTGAACTTGGCAGCTCATGCATGCAAGGCAAATGCTCTACCCCAGAGCTATGATCTTCCCCCAGCATGCTTTCAGAAGCTGTGGAACACTTCACCAGTAGAAATACTAACCACCAGTTAGAGCACACAGACACACACACCCCACCACTGCTGGGAAAAAGGGAATGATTTAAGACAAGTTCATTTGCACAACAGTTATTCACATTTGTATTTTTTCTTGGTGCTTTAAATAACTGATTGAACCAGGAGTCCCATGCACACTATCGCAAATGAGACATATTGGCTTACAACTAAACAGAGGGTTTATGCAACCTAGCAGCATAATCCAAAGCCTGTGGGTCATGCAGCCCACACACCATTTGCACTGCAAAAGCGTAGCTGCTTAGAGACAAAAGGAACATTTCTGCACGGTTGTTAAGCAAAATCACTTATCTGGAGGTTAAGCCACAATCCTGCACACACTCGATTTGGAATTAAACCCCACTGAACATCTGAGTGAAGCTGCAGGTGACTGAACTGGACATGCCCAGAACTTTCCAGAAGCAAAAGCTGGTGATTACTGGACAAAATAGTTTGGGCTATACAAATTGACTGGCAGAATGAATATCTGATCGGCAAATATTCATAATTAGGTAGCCAAACACACTGCAAATGTCAGGCAATTGGACAGCATAAAACAAGAATACAAGATGAACCATCAATGCACAATATACTATGGAGTTTTCTTCATCCCCCGATTGCTACTAGTTCAACCCATTTATCATTAGCCAGAGTCACCAACTATCAAGGCACATTACTCTTTGGTGTGGTGTTGTTTTTTTAAAAAGCACTTGGAGACCTAAAAAAAGTTCTCATGAGTTTGAAGTTTTAATAATCTACAGTATTTGCCAAATACAGCTATAAGAACTCTACAGAAGAAAAGCAAAGGTCCTACACCTTCCAGAAAAACACACTGCTTATAATATACAGTATTAGAACCTCATTCCCCATTCCCTCAAGATTCCCTCAACCCTCTTCAGGATTCATCTCAAAGTTATCCATTTATTTCTCAGTCTTCAGTTCTTCTTCATACCAAAATCTGTACTCTAGTATCCCACAATGGCCTTCCTGAGCTCAATCAGCTACCATAGATACCCAAGTTTTACAATGTGACCCATTTGTCCAAATGAGCAGCTTATGCAAGTTATTCATTCCTCTCACCTTCCTAGTCCAGTTCTTGAAGGGCTCCTATGGCTTAGAGTACAGACTGAATTTCCTGTAGCTTCCGAGTACCAAAGCTAAAACCTACATCCTTCTCTTGAACACAGTTATCTTAAGGCAAACAAAGGGACGTGTGAAGCTCAACAGTGGATCCAGCATCATGCAGAATTGCAGCTCATTCACTGCAATACAGTAGGACCACAAATTGCGCTGACGTTGCTTACACAATCATAGCTTTGCATGGCTTGCCAAAAAAATCCCCAAATAAATAGAAACACCCTTGCTTACCAGTCTCTGGAAGCTCTCACGAGATCTTGCAGGGCCATTTGAGATCTCACAGGAGCCTCGTATGACAGCTATGAGCTGCTCTTGTAGAACATGGCTAAAATAAAAATGGGTGGCAGAGTCCTCTAAGAACAGGTGGAGTGGGTAATACACTGTTCATATCACAATCAATTTGCACAAAAGTGAAAAGCTGCTTCTGATTTCCTGAGCATGGTTTACGTTTTTTAAAAAAACTGTTCAGAGCCACAGAAACGATAATTTGTTTATGGGGGGGGGGGCAGGACTTGCCAGTGTAAGTCCTGGAAAGGTAAGCAAACACTTTCAAGTTATGGAGTGAATGGCATAGAGACCTAATTTATACTGCAGTCAGCAGAGATTAGCACCTGCTAGGGAAAGACCTCACAGTGCAGTTCCCAAGATATCTGCATACCACATGGATTACCCACCAGCATCATTTCTGATCCGCCGCATGATGAGCTATGTGCATCTGCATACTTAACATCCCAGGAAATAAGCGTTTTCTGCAGCGTACAAATTGTCCCTTTCAAATGGCATATTAAATCTTCATCGAATCAGATACCTGCTTTGGTCAGTCCTACATTTCTTATTTCCTCAAGGATGTTCCCACACTATCTGTTCCAACCAGATCACACTATCTGTTACAAGGAGATCAAGTAATAGCTTATCTAACTAAGCTGTGACTAGTCAGTTATCTTGCTGGAAGAAGGTGCTCTCCAAAGGGGTAGAAACTTCTTTACATGACACAAATGTTACTATATAAGCTCCTGGACATCGTTTAAACTTATTTTAATTGTGCCTCGTGGCAATTCTTGGGGGATTCGTAATCATGTGAGGGTTTTTTGGTCCGACCCTAATATAGGCACATTTAAGACTGCCATATGAAATCTCATGCTATGCATACGCGACCCTGGCTGCTTAGGGCAGAATTGCTAAACATTTGCCAAAGGTGGATTTGCAAGACCCTTGGATCATCGATTCACATGGCCAAGGAATCAGAACAGGCAGACATTAAAAAGGAGTCAATCACGGAAATAGCCAACATGGGGAGATTTCTACAACAGTTAGCAGATTGCTATCACATCAGGAAAAGCTGTGGGTGTATAACCTACTTGAAAGGTTCCCCCCCCCTTTTTTTTAATGCCCCAGCAATCTACCTTCGAGCTATATTAGGCACAATAGGTTTGCACAGCAGCCAACCAGCTGCTGTAGCACAGTAGCTAAGTGCATGTCCCCAGCTCAAATCTCAGCTCAGCCATGCATTGACTCTACAACCACAACCCAACCACTATCTTTTAGCCTCAGCTTTAACATGCTATATGAGGGAAATTGTAAGGCGGAATGGCCAGAATGGCTAATCGTTTTTGGCTCATGGGCTGGATTCACTTTCAACAAACCCATCAGGGATTGTATGTCAACAGTTGGTGTCAGCGCGCTGACATGCCTGCACACACACACACAAAGGACAGCCACACAGGCACACAGACTCATTGCAGCGCTGCAGAGAAGTTTAAACTACTCTGCCCAGTCCAATGCAACATCTCCTTTTTTTATTCAAAAAAATGTGCTACCTGTAGGGTGTTAGGGTACCAAAATTAACTGCTGGGGGGATGCATTGCAGATCAGACCAGGGATTCACCACCTCTGGTTTACAGGGTACAATGGTACCTTGGTTTAAGAACAGCTTAGTTTATGACTTGGATTAAGAACGCTGCAAACCCGGAAGTAGGTGTTTTGGTTTGTGAACTTTGCTTTGGAATAAGAATATGTTTCGCTTCCTGTTGAGTGTGTTCCATTTGTAAACTGAGTCCCCCGCTGCTATGGGAAAGCACACCTTGGTTTAAGAACGCTTTGGTTTAAGAACGGACTTCCGGAACGGATTAAGTTCGTAAACCAAGGTACCACTGTACTTGCTATAAGTATGTTCAGCATTCCCTCCAAGGCAACACAAACAAACAGTTCTATTATTTTGGTTCAACTTTCTACTGAAAGGCCAAGAGCACAATTTCAACCCTATTAAATAAAATACTCCTGTGTTGCTGAGGTAAGTGAACAACTGAGTAAACCACTGCTTCTCCATCCTGGCAACAGGTTTCTACCTCTACTAGCCTGGGCTAGAGAACAGACTATCACAATTCCATAGAGGGAAGCGTTTTACTGTGAGTGTGCATGAAAATGGAAGCAGCAGCACTGTCTGCTCAATCTCTGGCATTCAAGCATTAAGTATCCCTGTGCTTCCCCAACTGAAAGAGACTCATAATCTCAGTGTCATGGGTTCAAGACCCGTGTTGGACAAAACAATTCCTGCATTGCAGGGGGTTGGGCTAGATAACCCTCATGTTCCCTTCCAATGCTACAATTTTGTGATTCTAAGTCAAACTATGGAAGTCCCACAGGTGGCAGTGACAGCCACCAACTTGGATAGCTTTAAAAGTGGATTAGACCAGGGGTCGGCAACCTAAGGCCCATGGGCCACAAGCGGCCCAAGGGGGTCGTTTAACCGGCCCCCGAGCAGCCCCCGAACTGAGCCACCCACTCGGCAAGTCCCTGCACGCTGCTGTAAACTGGCGCAGCGTGGTGCAGGGACTCGCTTCCGAGGCGCCGAAAATTGCATCTATGAAGACACCGGAAATCGCGTCTGCGCAGACACAGACTGCGGAAATCATGGGAGCACGTGGTCACTCATGGAGGGATCTCCACTGGAGTGAACCGACCCATGTGAGGTAAACCATGCCAACCCCTGGATTAGATAAATTCATGAAGGAGAAGGCTGTACTTTGCCTCCACAGGTGAAAACAGCAATGCGTCACAATACCAGTTTCTGGAAACCACAGGAAGGGAAATTGCTCTTGTGCTCCAATCCTGGTTGCTGGCATGTGGTTGGCCACTGTGAGAGCAAGATGCTGGCCACTGGCCTGATCCAGCAAGCTCTTCTTATAAGCTCCCGGTATAATCTTAATGGAAAGAGGCAGAAGGTGGTTCCTAAACTTAGGAACAAAGCTATTAATAATAGATTCACAACCTTTATCTCAAAAGGACAGTAAAATGAAATGCAGAACAGGAACTGGCAGCACGACTTTGCCAAAAGCAGAGTCATCCATCATTTGACTACACAGTATTTTGGGGCGGATTAATATCTAATGACTCCCCCATCTCTCTTAACTATCCATTTTACACATGGAATGCCCAAGCTTGCTTGGAACCAAAGCTATATAATGACATTATCTTCCCCATTATCTTTCAAAATACAGTGGTACCTCTGGTTACGAACTTAATTCATTCCAGAGGTCCGTTCTTAACCTGAAACTGTTCTTAACCTGAGGTACCACTTTAGCTAATGGGGCCTCCTGCTGCTGCCAGCGCACAATTTCTGTTCTCATCCTGAGGTAAAGTTCTTAACCCGAGGTACTACTTCTGGGTTAGCAGAGTCTGTAACCCAAAGTGTTTGTAACCTGAGGTGTTTGTAACCCGAGGTTCCACTGTAAGTTGTCTTCCTGGCCACTTGGTATACAAGATTGGCATGGCTACTGTACAGGCTTGTGAAGAGGCAATTGCTCTACCACCTGTGGCAAGTAAAAGTTGTCTCTTGGCTACCAGGCAGGAAAACGTTACAAAATGAAACCAATGAGAGCCGAAAAGAACATACATATGGGCAACTATGAGGACATTTTTAAGCTTGCTTTAGTACTGGGAAGTCCCACTCAATCCAGGAATGTCTCATCTGAACAGTGGGGGGAAGGCAACGCTCATTTCAGGTTTCATTGCACATATGGAGAAGTGAAGACATCACAAACAGTTCTGTCTTCTAAATGTTCAAGCATCAGTTGTTCCACTAAGCACTTTCAGATCCAATTCATCAAGGACTATCTAGCTAGGACAGTCCACTGCCACCCTCTGTTGTCAGCATGCCCGTCTGCCTCTTTAAAAAGGTAAAGGTACCCCTGCCTGTACGGGCCAGTTGTGTCCGACTCTAGGGTTGCGCGCCCATCTCACTTAAGAGGCCGGGGGCCAGCGCTGTCTGGAGACACTTCCGGGTCACGTGGCCAGCGTGACGAAGCTGCTCTGGCGAGCCGGCACCAGCGCAGCACACAGAAACGCCGTTTACCTTCCCGCTATAAAGCGGTACCTATTTATCTACTTGCACTTAAGGGTGCTTTCGAACTGCTAGGTGGGCAGGAGCTGGGACCGAAAGACGGGAGCTCACCCCGCCGCGGGGATTCGAACTGCCGACCATGCGATCGGCAAGCCCTAGGCGCTGAGGTTTTACCCACAGCGCCACCCGTATCCCTAAACGTCTTTACCTCTCCCCAAATTCATACCTCTCTCTCTACCACTTATAGAAGGGATTGCTAACATGTGGTCCCCCAGATGTTGACAGACTATAGTTCTCATAATGAAGGTATTTTGTTTTGTGGGACCCACCATTTCATTGAACACATCTCTTCCATTGAATTTATACTGTTCTGCTCCATTTGGAATGGCTTTATTTTTCAATGGTTTCATCTCTTTTATAATTGTTTATTATATTGACGCAACCCACCCTGGGACATTATAGGGAAGGGTAGGTACAAAATCTTATAAATAAACGAATCCCTGGCCTTGCTGGTTGGGGCTGATGGGAGCTGGAGCCCCACAACATCTGTGAGCCACCAGTTAGTCACCCATGACTTATAGCAACTTCGTGCAGCATCAGCAATGATTCATTCTTCCTCATATCTTTTGGCACAACCAATGACACCCTTTCATTTCATTGGGTGTCTTCCGGACAAAAGGAAGCCTCCAGGCTTATGATCTTCCCTCTGTTACCTTTTCACATCAAATGGGCCTTTTATCCTTCCTGCTATATGATCTTTCCATCTCTGTCCACAATAAACTTTGTTCCACTTCCTACATTGCAACCAATACATCACAAAATTTCACCACTTTTACTGTTCCCCTGCTAATGTCATTTTGCGAAAGCAAGGCCTCCAGCTTGCTTTGCCTGCTTGCAACTTCCGTCACTCATCAAATTTTCGATACAGGGTGAAAGCCACATGTGTTAGTTCATTACCCTCATTATTTTTCTCCTGCTAGTCTATTACTTTATGACGGTGAAGGCATAGGGAACACAGCCTGGGAAGGAAGGAGGCAAGTGGTAATGGAAGCAGCAGGCTAGATTGGGGTAGTTAGTGGCAAGTGAGCAACATCTAATCCAAAGCTTTTCAAACTGTGTGTCATGACACGTTAATGTGTCAGCTGCAGTGTGTAGGTGTGTCGCATGTATGCTCCCCACACTTCTCCTGGGGCTGGAAAGGGTTCGTTTAACCTCCAGTTTGCTAGTAAAACTGAACTACTGCGTCATGAAATGATCGAAAATTGAATTACCATGTCGCGAAATGATGCATGTCCAAAAAGTGTCTCACCAACTTGAAAAGTTTGGAAAGCTCTGATCTAATCTGTAGGTACCTGGGCTACCAGAATTTGCTCATTTGCAGACACATCATCACTGGGAGGTGCATCAACAGGTTAACTGTAGCTGACTATCCACATCTTAGGCAGGCGATGAGATACAAAGGTACTTTCGCCACTGAACAGCTTGACTCAAAACCAATACTAACCCAGATATCAGATTTGCTTGTTATATATGCAAGAAATATATTTTATTCATCTATATTTAGACTATATTTAGATTAGGTATGTCTAGATTGATAATAAGTGAGATATACAACAAAATGTTGCACTATGGACTGCTCCTGCTCAGGGTTCCAGCCAGGCATGTCTTCCACTAGATAACTCCATTCCTTTTTTTTTTTTTAATGATATTTATTAAAGTTTCAGATAAAAAGAGACACATCAATAAAAAAGAATTTAAAAGTAAAAAGAAAAATACACAATACAAAATAGAAAAAGAAAAAAAAGAAAAAACAGTTAAAAACAATTCCATCTTTTCATCACTACTTTTGAATTTACTTATTTTCTGGACCTCCTCATACCTCCCTCTTTTGTATTCCAATTCAGTTTGTTTGTCCAGCAATTCCTTTCCCTCTTTTTTAATCCCAATCCTTAATCTTAATATAATATAACATTAAGTTCTTATCTATTAATAGCCAATTTTCCATTCTTTTAACCTTTTTATTCCTAATCCTTAATATTAATCTGTATATAACTTTAAAGCCTGTGCAGCTAGAAACCACTTAATTTCAATCCATCATCACTCTAACATTCTTTAATTTTGCAATGTTTCTGTAGGTAATCTTTAAATTTCTTCCAATCTTCTTCCACCAACTCTTCTCCCTGGTCACGGATTCTACCAGTCATTTCCGCCAGTTCCATATAGTCCATCAGTTTCATCTGCCATTCCTCCAGTGTGGGTAGCTCTTGTGTCTTCCAATACTTTGCGATGAGTATTCTTGCTGCTGTTGTTGCGTACATAAAGAAAGTTCTATCCTTTTTTAACACCGATTGGCCGACTATGCCCAGGAGAAAGGCCTCTGGTTTCTTCAAGAAGGTATATTTAAATACCTTTTTTAATTCATTATATATCATTTCCCAGAAAGCCTTAATCTTTGGGCACGTCCACCAAAGGTGAAAAAATGTACCTTCAGTTTCTTTACATTTCCAACATTTATTATCTACTAGATAACTCCATTCCATTCTTCCACACACATTGTCACTATTCTGTGGAAATATTCAATCCTCCCTGTGCTCCCAGATATAGATATAGGTGATATAGATATAGATATGCGAACCTAGCTTCTGCCAACTTAGGAGTTTGAAAGCACACCAGTGCAAGGAGATAAATAGGTACCGCTGCAGCGGGAAGGTAAACACAGTTTCTGTGCGCCAGAAGCCGTTTAGTCATGCTGGCCGCATGACCCAGAAAACTGTCTATGGGCAAATGCTGGCTCTCTCGGCCTGAAGCGAGATGAGTATCACACCCCATAGTCGCCTTTGACTGGACTTAACCATCTAGGGGACGTTTACCTTTTACCTTACATATATGCGTAGGTGTGTACACACACACAAACCACTTAGGGTTTCTTCTCAAAATTGTATGTACTTCTGCAAAGCATGGAGTTCCCAAAGGTTGCCAACACCTCCAGCTTGTGGGTGGGTGGTGTCGTTTTGGCTGCAGAAGGATCATCACTTACCTCAGAACATTGCAATTAAAGGGAGCAACATTTCAAGCAAGAAGAAATGTTATCCAACACTGTTTGAATGGAATTACCAGATTTTTAACAGAATGATTTTCATTTAGCTAATCAAAATATATCTCCGGTGCTTTAAGCTTTAGGAAAAAAATACTTCTTTTACCGTTTTATATACTGTGTCATTAGTATTCCTTTAAAAATAGATATCAAAACACATTTGCCAACAGACAGCAGAAAGTATGAGTTACCAAACCTGAAGCATTTAATACTAAGAACTGTTTAGCAGGAACATGGATTTCATATGCTAAGATCCATATGCCCATCTATAGCCCAGCATTCTCTCTCACATACAGTGGCCAGACCGATCCCCCTAGGAATCTCAGCAAAGCAGTTCTTCATGTTCACATTACCTTCTGTAGAAACAGCGTGTCTCAATTTTTACTTCCAAAGGCCAGCTGGATTCTTCCTATCTTTAGGAAGGGGCCCGAAAAACTGGCTTAGATCGTAACAGACTTGCTTTCTAATAAACAGCATTTTGGTGCTTAAGATAGCTTTACCTGCAAATGATGTGTTAGACTGGCAGTTACACAAGCCCTTTGATTGTTCAAGATGAAGCTGGTAAAAGTGCTACTGTCACCTTCATAGTGCCTTGGAGAGTAGGGCCTGGATTTGAGAACTGTGCACCCACTTCCAATCACTAGAACAAGCCCCACAATGAAACTGTGGATAAGAAAGAATGTACTGCACTCACTCCTGGTTCAGTGCATCTCACCTCCTACTACAAAGGCACAAATCTCTACCTGCACACTGATCACTAAATTAACAGAATCTGTTATGTCTCGTTGCAGGAAGTTCAGGATGAAAGGGCACAGTTTCACCACATTAAAGAACTAGGAACTGGAGAGAAGTACAGGTACAATATCCTCCTTGGATATTCACTTCGCTGCTACAGTAATGGCAAGGATTCAATTCATTTTTCCCCATCTCAAGGATCTGTACTTCTTGCACCTTTTGACCTGAAGCATGCATAATTGAAATCCCAACAGCAGCAGTTGCATAATACCTTTTATTTGGACTAAAAGTCAGTAAATGATAAACTGGAAGAATTCTGTGAAACTCAAAAGCTAGCTAGCTTTGTTGTTTTTTTACATTACTTTCTGTTGGTTCGAATAAAGGTATTATATTGCTGCTGCTGCTGCTGGGAATTTTCTCTGATGAACTCATGCCGCTTCCTATATTATTATTATTATTGTCTGCTGTAGAGAGTAACTGAAATTGTAGACTAAAACACATCTAAGAAAATGTAAGGAGAGAAAAATTGTTAATGATCCCAGCAAATAGAGATCTAACACCACCTGCCTTGGAATCTCCCACTAGGAAAAAAAGAGGCAGGAGGAGAGAGGCTGTGCGACCATACTCAAATAAAGTCTGTTACTCCCTATCAGCAAATAGACAAGGAAACCATCTCTGTACAAGAACCACCAGATATTTCAGAAACAGGCAGGTCCTGAAAAAGGAGGGTAAATAAAGTAGCCCTCAAATGCTCTGAGAGTATCTGGCAAGGAGGTTCCTGTTGAGAGAAGCAAGATTGGATCAAAAAATCCAAAGAATGTAAATGGGAAGGGAGGAGAAATAACCCTTTCTAATGGACTTTTGAGGACAGCAACAGTCTTACTCCTCCTAGAGAAGCGGGACCTTAGCTGGTACCTAAGGAAAAGGTACCAACATACATGTGTGTGTTTGTATAAATACACACACACACACACAGAGAGAGAGAGAGAGAGAGAGAGAGAGAGAGAGAGAGAGTCTCTTTCTAACAGCACTCAGTTCCCAAGAAAAGGGAATGGTGATTATATTCGCTAGAACCATTCTGTCAATTGTGGCTAAGAGCTTCATGAGTTGGGAGGGCAAGAAGGTGGATCAGGGGGCCCCATTCTTTACATTGCTCCAATTATTAAAGGGAGGAATGGGGACTCTTCACAGAACGCCTTTCTCCTGCACTTAGGCTAATTCCTCAGGAATTTCTGGGTTAGGAGGCCAGGGGGTGAAGAAACTACAAAGAATGTATTTAATTTAAAGGAACTATGAGTGGAAGAACTAGTGCAGCCTTTCCTGACCTGGTGCCCTCCATTCAGGACTCTCTGTTTAGGGAAATTTTTAATGTTTGATGTATTTATTGTGTTTTTAATATTCTTCTGGGAGTGCCCAGAGGGGCTGGGGAAACCTAGCCAGATGGGCGGGGTATAAATATTTATTTATTTATTAACACACCCCAGCCAACATGGAGTCCAGCAGTCACAGGCTATCGTATATCAAGCCCACCAACTCTGTATTGTTGACACTGACATTCAAAGCTGAACCTGGGAACCATAATAATAATAATAATAATAATAAATAATATTTTTTTTTGTTTATACCCTGCCCATCTAGCTGGGTTTGCCCAGCCTGTCTAGGTGGCTTCCAGCAAAATATAAAAAATGATAAAATGTCCCCTGAACAGGGCTGCCTTCAGATGTTTTTTAAAACTTGTGTGATTCTTTATCTCCCTGACATCTGATGGGAGGGTATTCCACAGGGAGGGCGCCAACGCCAAGAAGGTCCTCTGCCTAGACTTTCTGGATGCAAAGCAGGAGCTCTGCCATCTAGCTACAAACCTTCGCAAACAGGAACATGGGAAGTTTCAAGACACTGATCCATCCACCTTAGTATTGTCCCCCGAGGTTTCCTTCCCAGCGTGAACTGGAGATGCCATGGGGGGATAGAACCAGGGCCCTTCTGGATGCAAAGAAGATGCTCTGCCAGTGAGCCATAGCCCTTCCAAAGCAGAAACACAGGAAGGTGCCTTACATCGAGGCAGACACATTGCTCTGTCTACCTCAGTACTGCCTACACTGACCGGCAGTAGCTCTGGAAGGTTTCAGGACAGAACAGTATTTCCTTGCCCTACCTGGAGATGCCACTGGGGACTGAGCCTGGGGCTTCTGCCGGTGCTTTGCCACTGATGGGGAGAGGGCTGGTTGGCAGAGCAGCCTGCACTTCATTTGCTGCAAGCCACCCAGAGCAGCTGGGGAAACAGAGTCAGATGGGTAGCACATAAATAATAATAATAATTTAAAATTATTATTATTATTATTATTATTATTATTATTGCGCTTGCAGGGACCCAGGGGGCTGGCCTTCCCTCCTACACCTCTCAACCCAGAACAAAAGCCCTGCTGAAGGAAGGGTGAAGAAGAGGAAGAATTGGCACTTTTGAGCACCTGAGCCTAACAGGACGGGGCTGTGCTCACCCACACGCAAAAGCGGGATTTTCGTCATAGAATCAACTGCAGGGTGGGGGTAGGGGGTCCCCAAGGGCCATCTAGTCTAGCCCACCCCTTGCAATGCAGGAAATCTCTCTTGCCACGGTGAGGAGAGTGTGCTGGACTTAAGATGAGGCCCACTGGGACTTGATCCCGCAGCCAGGCTGTTAGAATCATAGAATCATAATATTAATAATAAATTTTATTTATACCCTGCCCTCCCCGGCCAGAGCCGGGCTCAGGGCGGCTAACACCAACAAAATCACACTAAAAACATAATAGGGGAAAAAGAGAGGGGGGGAACGAATTTAAAATACAGGTTAAAATGCAATTTAAAATGCAGCCTCATTTTAAAGTAGCTGCTAAATCAAGACCCTAAGGGGAGGGAAACATAAGGGTCAGACCGAGTCGAAACCAAAGGCCAGGCGGAACAGCTCTGTCTTGCAGGCCCTGTGGAAAGGTGTCAAGTCCCGCAGGACCCTAGTCTCTTGTGAAAGAACATTCCACCACATCGGGGCCAGTGCTGAAAAGGCACTGAACTGTAGAGTCGGAAGGAACCGAAATGATCATCCAGCCGAACCCCCTACAATGCTGGAATATATATATATATATATATACACACACACACACACACACATATATATATATAAACGCTGGATGATCCTTTCGGTCCCTTCCAACACTACAGTTCAGTGCCTTTTCAGCACTGGCCCCGACATGGCGGAACGCTCTGTCACCAGAGATATATATAAAGAGGACACATTTGCCAACTTCTACTTTTAACTACGGGTCTCTATGGCGACTCTACCCATTAAAAAGAGGGCGTGCCCTGGGGAAAAAAGAGGACATATGACAACCCCACCTGCGGGGACCGAACCTGTAACCTGGGCGTTATCAGCACCACGCTCTCTCCAGTTCTCTGCCTCCGGATTGCATTCACACACGCGCCCCCAAACACGGGGCTGCAGGGGGTAGGAGAGGGCGGGGCGCCGCCTCTCACCGGAAAGGGCCCCCCAGGGGTCATCTAGCCCAACCCGCTGCAAGGGGCAGGATGGAAGGCGGGTTCAGAGCGAGGTACCTTCTTGACGGTGCGAGGCGCCTCCGTGACGGTGCCGTCGGGGCTGACCAGGGCCTCGCCCAGCTGCCCGCCCCCGCCGCCGCCGCTGCTGTCGCCCCCGTCGCCGGCCAGCCGAGGCTGCTGCTGCTGCTGGGCCCGAGAGGAAGCCGGCGCGGGCTCGCTGCGCTTCATGGCCGAAGCCTGAGGCGCCTTGGCGGGGGCCGGCGCGCCTCCGGAGCCTGGCGGGCCGGCCTCGGCGGGCGGCTGAGGCGCCGGGTTGGGCGGCGCGGAGGCGGCCTGAGCGCAGGCCCCGGACCCCGCTCCGCCTCCTCCGGCCTTGTCCAGCGGCCCGCCGCCCAGCTCCTTCAGCTCCACGGCCGGAGGGGCCGCCACGCGAACCGACATCATCGCCGCCTCAGCGGGGCCCGAGGAGGACGAGGAGGAGGAGGAAGACGACGACGACGACGACGCCGGCTCTCGCCTCACACACTGGCGGCCGGGCGGACGCGCGCGCCCTCGCTCCCTCAGCCGAAGCCCCGCCCACGCTCGGACGCCTCGGCGCGCGGGGGCTCACGGGACTTGCAGTCCGCGGCCGCCGTCTGGGAGGGGGAAGGCTGCGGGGAGGAGGACTACCGCTCCCGGCAGGCGCCGCGGGCGAAACGCGGGATCCAATCGCGGGGCGGGGAAGGAGGCGCGCAGGGGACGCTGGGGGTTGGAGTTCTTAACGGCTCTTTCTCTGTCTTCCCCCCTCCCCGTCTTTTCCTTCAGTTCTCAGCCTGTGGGGCCCCAGATGTTGTTGGACTACAACTCCCATCATCCCTGAGCTCTGGCCTTGCTAGCTAGGGGAGATGGGAGTTGTAGTTCAATCTGGGGACCCACAGGCTGAGAGAGGCTGGATCTTAGACCAATTCATGAAACAAGAACTTATACATTGACCACTAATAATGGAACATGTTGTACAGGCATAGGCAAACTCGGCCCTCCAGATGTTTTGGGACTACAACTCCATTCTAAGAAGATCAAACCTCTCCATTCTAAAGGAAATCAGCCCTGAGTGCTCCCTGGAAGGACAGATCCTGAAGCTGAGGCTCCAATGCTTTGGCCACCTCATGAGAAGAGAAGACTCCCTGGAAAAGACCCTGATGTTGGGAAAGATGGAGGGCACAAGGAGAAGGGGACGACAGAGGACGAGATGGTGGGACGGTGTTCTCAAAGCTACCAGCATGAGTTTGACCAAACTGCAGGAGGCAGTGGAAGACAGGAGGGCCTGGCGTGCTCTGGTCCAGGGGGTCACGAAGAGGCGGACACGACTAAACGACTAAACAACAACAACAAAGTGGTCCCGGGCCCTAAGGAAGTTATATTAGCTTCAACCAGAGCCAGGGCCTTTTCAACAGTGGCTCCAGCTTAGTGGAACGCTCTGTCTCATGAGACCAGGGCCCTGCAGGATCTGATTTCTAAACAACAACTCCCACCATCCCTGACCATTGGTCCTGTTAGCTAGGGATGATGGGAGTTGTAGTCCCAAAACATCTGGAGAGCTGAGTTTGCCTATGCCTGATGTTGTAGATATTTTTATCCACATTTATTATGCTGTTTTGTGATGTGCAAATGACATTGGAAAACTTGGTATACATATTTGTATAACATTATTCTTGTTTATAAAACCCAATTAAAAAAATAACATCTCTCTCTCTCTGCCTAGAGCTCTTAATATATCTGTCTGTCAATCAATATCTCATACCCCCCCCAACATTCCTCTGATGAAAATAGGGACGTCTGTAGAAAAAACTATGACCTCAAAAAAAGAGACAATGCAAGTACTTTTGTAAACCAAGAAACTCTTTAAGAAAAATTGTCTCTAGAAAAAAATCAGGAACTAAGATGGCTTCTGTGTATCTGGGACTGTCCCTGGAAATTATGGACACTTGGAGGATCTGGTATCTCTGGGAGGGGGATATTGTTTCATTATTGCTCCTTTTTTATTATGTATCTTCTTTGCATTGTTATTATGTGTTGTTTTTATTATGCATTTTGTGTCTTTGGCTCTCACCTCAGTTCCCAATTAAAGGCCAAAAGCAGGGTGCAGGCAGGGAGATGTCCTTGCCCCTCTTCCCTGCCCCACACATTTACAACCTGGTCTTCCTGAGTCCTCCTGTAAAAGACCTTTTCAATTGAGCATTAAGCCTGGAGTCTTTGGACCAGAATGTAGGTCCTCTTCCTTATACCCAGTCTGACACCTGGCCCATTGACATGGCGCCCCAAAGTCCTATCAAATTCCCAAGCAACTTCTCCATCTTCGTTTCTCTCACACACCTTGAACAGAATTCAAAGCCGAAGTCTGAGGAAGCTTTTTCCATCTCTCTTTGTATTTTTATGATGCGGACCTCTCTGAGATCTATAGATGGGCGGAAGTACACAAATTCAATAAATAAAATGGTAAATAATTAAATCTCTCTATAGCTATTTATATCTATCTATACGTCTAGCTAGGGACACAGGTGGCGCTGTGGTCTAAACCACAGAGCCTAGGGCTTGCCGATCAGAAGGTCGGCGGTTCAAATCCCCACAACGGGGTGAGCTCCTGTTGCTCGGTCCCTGCTCCTGCCAACCTAGCAGTTCGAAAGCATGTCAAAGTGCAAGTAGATAAATAGGTACTGCTCTGGCGGGAAGGTAAACGGCGTTTCCGTGCGCTGCTCTGGTTTGCTAGAAGCGGCTTAGTCATGCTGGCCATGAAGGAGCATATTACAATATAATTGTTCTATTGAAGGACATGCTTAAATGTTACATTGCAAATGGGCCTCTCGGAACGTCTAGCTTGGGCAGATAGAGATAAGGAACAAGGATTTCTTGTAATACCAGGATGAGGGAGGTTGCAGGAAGGAGGGAGAGAAGACCAAGACCTTATATGGTAATAGGAACTTATTATAAGTTTCGATTTCCTAGAAATCCGGTGACTTACAAGAAATCAGGTGACTTACAAGAGATCAGGTGGTATTCTATTTTGCAAATCTATATAAAGGGGCGCACCCTGACTACTGTGTACAGGTTGCGTACTGATCGCCCTGTGCCTTTGTTCTGCATATGCACTTCAAATAAAAATCCTGTTAATAACCTGCAAGAGCGTTTTGCCGCTTTGTGTGAATCTGTGCTTCAGGGACCCAAATAGCAGATATGTGTGGTCCTTCAGCCACATGACCTGGAAGCTGTACGCCGGCTCCCTCAGCCAGTAAAGCGAGATGAGCGCCACAACCCCAGAGTCGGCCACGACTGGACCTAATGGTCAGGGGTCCCTTTACCTTACCTTTAGACCTCTAGCTCAGGGGTAGGCAAACTAAGGCCCGGGGGCCGGATCTGGCCCAATCACCTTCTCAATCCGGCCCGCAGACAGTCCAGGAATCGGCGTGTTTTTACATGAGTAGAATGTGCGCTTTTATTTAAAATGCATCTCTGGGTTATTTGTGGGGCATAGGAATTTGTTCATTTTTATTTATTTATTTTCAAAATATAGTCTGGCCCACCACATGGTCTGAGGGACGGTGGACCGGCCCACAGCTGAAAAAGGTTGCTGACCCCTGTGAGTCCAGCTCCTGGAGAAGGAACTGGCAATCCACTCCAGTATTCTGCCAAGAAAACTCCATGGACATAAAAAAGGAGAAGCTTTGAGAAGAAAGTGAGTTTCCAAGGCATGCTCTGGTTCATGGGATCACAGAGAGTCGAACACGACTAAGACGACTAAACAACAAATACCTCTAGCTATATCTCTATCAATGTCTGTCTGTCTGTCTGTCTGTCAGTCTGTCTGTCTCATATCCCATCCTTGGCATCATCCACTGCACTGGCTCCCGCTGGAGTACAGGGTCAGTTTTAAGGTGCTGTTTTTGACCTTTAAAGCCCCATGCGACCTAGGACCCATGTACCTATGGACCGCCTCTCCTGGTATGCCCCGCGGAGGACCTTAAGGTCCACAAATAATCACACTTTGGAGGTCCCGGGCCACAGGGAGGTTAGGCTGACCTCAACCATAGCCAGGGCTTTTTCAGTGGTGGCCCCGATCTGGTGGAACGCTCTGTCACAAGAGACCAGGGCCCTGCGGGACTTAACATCTTTCCACAGGGCCTGCGAGATAGAGCTGTTCCGCCTGGCCTTTGGTTTGGATTCGGTCTGACCCTTATGTTTCCCTCCCTTTATGGCCTTATTTATCAGGTACTTTAAAATGAGGCTGCATTTTAAATTGCATTTTAACCTGTACAGTGGTACCTCTGGTTACATACGCTTCAGGTTACAGACTCCGCTAACCCAGAAATATTACCTCGGGTTAAGAACTTTGCCTCAGGATGAGAACAGAAATCACGCGGCAGCAGGAGGCCCCATTAGCTAAAGTGGTGCTTCAGGTTAAGAACAGTTTCAGGTTAAGAACAGACCTCCAGAACGAATTAAGTACTTAACCCGAGGTACCACTGTATTTTAAATTGGTTCCCCCCCCCTCTTTTCCCCCTATTATGTTTTTACTGTGATTTTATTGGTGTTAGCTAACCTGAGCCACCACCACAACCCACAGCATCAATAATAATCCAACCCCACCAGAGATTCTGGAAAGCGAGGGGAAATCTGTGGATTAGTTTTTTGCCAGCGTTCCTAGAAGCAGAACCGCAGGCACTCAACATCCCACATCCCAGGCAGGTGACTCACAAGGGCTTATGGCGCGGTTCCGTGGCAGCAGAGGAACAGCATCTTTAGCGGAAAACCCTCCCCGTGGCTTCTGCTTCACAGATATTTGTCTAGCAATGCGTCCGTTCCTTCACACCCACATCTCTCTCACACACACAGGCAGCTCTGCCAAGCGAAGGCGCGGGAAGGAAAGTTCAGACATCAGTGGAGAAAAACATGCGCAGGTGGAGAGAGGCTTGTGGCATGTGGGCAAGCCCACTGGTCTGGGAGAAACCGGGACCTCCCTTTGCACAGCCACAATGTGCCAAGGGAAAGGGTTGTTGTAAACAAAAATCTGCCCTTTTTTCCCTTATGGGGTACCCAAGAGCCCATATAGAGTCCTAACGTAGGTTCCCTATTGGTAGGAGAAAAGAACAGAGGCCAACCAGAGAATATTGAGAAGCAAAGCAGCTAGTAAGCCTGATCTTTATTGATCTGTTGCAACAGGGTCCTTGCTCACCACACGCAGGAGGGAGGAGGAACCCAGAACAATGGCGCACAAGGCCTTATATAGACATTTTAAATTCCCTGCCCTGGAGCTCAAGACCATCCCTCCATACATCATGCATACATCACAGAAGGGGTGTAACCCAAGACCACCACCCCCATACATCATACCTACATCACAGAAACGGCGGTCTACAGCAGAAATATGAGTGCGGCAGGTTACCTGTTTAATGGTCACTTGATTGGATTGCCTGGGGAGCCTGGCCAATCTTTTGTGATGATAAATACTTAGTTCCTGAGCCAGGTCACAGGCTCACACCCTATTCGTATCTTAAATGTGTCCTTAAGACAGGATTTGTGAAGAAAAGACAATGGGGAGGCTTTTCCATTTTCCTTTGACCTTGCAGAAGAAACATTTGGTCAGTTTGGGAATCAAAATGGTTTCAGGTCAGTCTTCCTGTGCTGATGTATGTACGTGCTTGGTTGGTACGCTTATGAACATTTAACATATATCTAAGACCTAAAAAAAAAAAAAAAAAAAAAAGCAGAGACATTACCTTGCCAGCAAAGGTACTTCAAGCTATGGTTTTCCCAGTAGAGAAGTATGGAAGTGAGAGCTGGACCATAAAGAAGGCTGATCGCCGAAGAATGGATGCTTTTGAATTCCAGTGCTGGAGGAGACTCTTGAGAGTCCCATGGACTGCAAGAAGACCAAACTGATCCATTCTGAAGGAAATCAGCCCTGAGTGCTCACTGGAAGGACAGATCCTGAAGCTGAGGCTCCAAGACTTTGGCCACCTCATGAGAAGAGAAGACTCCCTGGAAAAGACCCTGATGTTGGGAAAGATGGAGGGCACAAGGAGAAGGGGACGACAGAGGACAAGATGGTGGGACAGTGTTCTCGAAGCTACCAACGTGAGTTTGACCAAACTGCGGGAGGCAGTGGAAGACAGGAGGGCCTGGCGTGCTCTGGTCCAGGGGGTCACGAAGAGTCGGACACAACTAAACAACAGCAACAAGACCTCAAAATTCCTATCACAGGGTCAGGCAAGGGAAACAGGAGCGATCAAGGGGATGGAGCGACTCGGCTATGAGGAAAGCACTGGGGGCCTTTTTGCTTAGACCAGTGATGGCCAAACTTGGCCCTCCAGCTGTTTTGGGACTACAATTCCCATCATCCCTGGTCCTGTTAGCTAGGGATGATGGGAGTTGTAGTCCCAAAACAGCTGGAAGGCCAAGTTCGGCCATCACAGGCTTAGACAAAAGAGAAGACTGCAACATGGTGCATTGCATGGAGGCAGCAAGACAGAGCAGCTTTTCATGGATATCCATCAAATCTTAGTATACGTGCTGCCAAAACAAGAACGTGGACCTCCAAGGAAGTGGGATGTTGGGAGAGTCTCAGGACAGAAAAAAGAAAGCCCTTCACACAGGTGCAGTGTTAAAACTGTGGAACTCTCTCCCACTGGAGACAGGGATGGCCACCAACTTGGATAGCTTTAAAAGAGGACTGTCACTCTCAGGTTTTGCTTGCGAGTTCCCTGCAGGCATCTAGAGAACCAAATGCTTGACTAGATGGCCTCTTTTTGTGTCCTTATTATTCCGTACTGCTTCTGCGGTCTCTTCCTTTTTTTGCATTTGCCTATTGCAGTCTGCCTTCCTATCTTGTGAGAGTGGGCAGAACATACGTACCGTATTTTTCGCTCTATAGGACGCACTTTTTCCCCTCCAAAAATGAAGGGGAAATGTGTGTGCATCCTATGGAGCAAATGCAGGCTTTTGCTGAAGCCTGGAGAGCAAGAGGGGTCGGTGCGCACCAACCCCTCTCGCTCTCCAGGCTTCGGGCAGCTATCCGCAAACCTTCGGAGCGCTCCCCCAGCCCGCAAGCTCCGGGAGCGGTGGCAAGGCTGCGCAACCTTGCCTCCACTCCCAGACCTGTTCTGGGGGCTGGGGTCGGGGGAAGCTCAGGATTCCCCCGCCCCAGCCCCGCTGCTAAAAACGAAGCTGCGCGCAGCCTCTCCCAGCTGGAGAGGTTGTGTGTGGCTAAAGAGGAAACCAAGACAGCCAGCGGGATGGATCTGTTGCAAATAATTTTTTTCTTCTTTATTTCCCCCCCCCCCCTAAAAACTAGGTGCGCCCTATGGTCTGGTGCGCCCTATGGAGCGAAAAATACGGTATTTGTGCAAATAAATAAATTAGTGTATGCACGCTGTATGAAACTTTCAACTACTGGACCTCGGCCGTCGGTACTTAGCAATACCCTTGCAAAGTTGGGCTAATAGTGTTAAGTTGTGGGTGAACATATCAGACGACACAGCGATTCTCCAAACAGCTCTTGTTTATTCACAGGCCAGAACTGAACTGAACTGAAGGGTTCAGCCAGCCTGCTTCTATAGAGCTCCACTACAACGCAACTGTAACAACTTTCTGTAACTATCCAATTACTGAACGTCACTTTCAATCCCTTATTTGCATATGTGGACCTGAGTGAAAATTATCTACAGTATCCCCCTGCTGGTCCAGGGTGAGAACTTCAGTACATAACAAACAGCACCTCAAGGAGACAAAAGGTGCCTTATCATTAGTTGGGTTGCTTGTCCATCTAGTCCAGTGTTGCCAGCACTGAGTCCTTCCCATGTTCTTTGCTTCCCTTCGCAACGGCAACTCTCGAGCCGTGCAAGCCAGATGTCAAGGCGTGCCTCTTCCTGCATTTAGCCTGTGGGCACAAATTCTCATGAGAGCTCGCGTCGGCTGCCTCTGCACCAACAGCCTGTTAGTACGCCTTGCACTGGTTCCTTAGCTTTAGCCAATGTGCTGAGCTCCAGCTGTTGTCAGATCACAACACACATAGAGCCAGAGATTCGTAGAGTTGGAATCATAGACCTCGAGGATAAACTCGTCCAACCCCCCGCAAAGCAACTCAGGTTATTATTTGTGGGGCAAATTATTTTTTTAGTAAAAATTATAGCCCCAGCGGGGGGAATTGTGATAGGAATTCTAAGGTCTCATATATATATAAATCATAAATTTACAAGGCAAACACATACATAAGTATATACACATGTCTGAAATCGTACAGGAGAGCAATCCTGAAACCATTTTGACTCTCCCAAATTGACCTCAAATGTTTCTCTGCAAGGAGGAAGGAAATGGGGAAAGCCTTCCTATTGTCTCTTTTCTCGCAAATCCTGTCTTAAGGGCGTATTTGTGTATGAACAGGGTGAGCCTGTGACCTGGAGTCAGGAACTAATGTATTTACCATCACAAAAGGATGGCCAGAATGCCCAGGTAAAAGCAATCAGTGACATAGCTGTCAACTTACAGATTTGAAAATAAAGGACCAGCAGCCTCGAAAATAAAGGATCAGCAGCCAAAATAAGGGATTTTCAGAGTACAGATATGTTCAACTTCTGAGCCCCTCCGAGCCAAAGGCAGAAAGCCCAGCCAGCAGCCAAAGGAAGCCTCAAGCGGTGGTTCCCACAGCGCAGCAACCCAGCAAAGGGGATGCAGCAAGGAAAACCACCGTCCCCTCTCCGCTGGGAAGCGCTGAGCAAAGGCGAGTCCCCAGGCAACGCGGCCAAATTGATCGGCACCAGGCATGCAAGCTCCACCCCCCCCAGTCGTTCTCAGACTCCTTATTGGGTGAGCAACGCAGCCAAGCAACACAGTTGGAGCCTCCCTCCTCCCTGGCTGGCAGGGAGGGAGGGAGGGAGGGAGAGGAGCTGCTTCCTTTGAAACACAGGAAATTTATGGGACATCGTCAATCTGAGACAGCAGCGGGACACAGCGCTGGGATAAGGGAGTTTCCCGCCAAATAAGGGACGGTTGACAGCTATGATCAGTGACCATTATCAGGTACCTTGGCAGACAGGGTTCTGCTATAGACCGCCCCTTCTGTGAAGTATGTATGATGTTTTGGGGGGTGGTCTTGGGCTACAGGGTGGACAATTTCAAAAGTCTATTTAAGGGCTTGCACACCATTGTTCTGGGTTCCTCCTCCCTCCTGCGTGTAGGGAGTGAGGACCCTGTTGCAACAGTTAAATACAGATCAGGCTTACTAACTGCTTTGCTTCTCAATATTCTCTGGTTGGCCTCTTGTTATTTTCTCCTACCGCTAGAGAACCTACATAAGGACTCTATAAGGCTCTTGGGTACCCCATAATGGAAAAGGAGCAGTCTTTTCTTATAACACAACTGCAACATTGGCGTTCATCAACACCACGCTCTAACCAGCCGAGCTATCCAGGCTGCTAACATCATCCATTCAAAGTGTTGGTCCTGACCTTTAAAGCCCTGTGTGTGCGTCTTATGGAGCGAATGCAGGCTGCGCAGCTATCCCAGAAGCCAGAACAGCAAGAGGGATTGCTGCTTTCACTGCGCAGCGATCCCTCTTGCTGTTCTGGCTTCTGGGAATCAGAATATTTTTTTTCTTGTTTTCCTCCTCCAAAAACTAGGTGCGTCTTGTGGTCTGGTGCGTCTTATAGAGCAAAAAATACAGTACAAAATCTGAATATGCGGAAGGCTCAAAGATTGTCCCCACCCCAACTGATCTAGGGCTGCCCCCATGTGGTCACCGCTTTCACCCCTCTTTCTCTCCACCCCACCCAGAGATCGTCCTCCCCAGCACCTATCGGAACTACGTGGGAGGGCTCTGCGGGAATTACGACGGGCAGCGGAACGAGTACATGAAACCCAACAGAACGTGGACCCGGAGCCTCAACACCTTTGGGAACAGCTGGGAAGTCATGGTCCCCAGCAGAGAAAGGGAGGCTGGCAGCCATCCTCGCATCAGTTCAGGCCCTGGGGCAGCTCTTGTCCCTCATACTCGGCTTCTCCCTCATTCAGCAGTTAATCTCTAAACAAGAAGCAGAGAGCTGGGTCTCAAACTCCCTAGAGAAGCAGATTGGAACTGCAGGCCAGCCACATCTGTGGATGGCAGCATGTTGGCCACCCCAGAAGACCCACTGTCTTAAGCCCCCAAGTCACTCGCACGTGACCCTGTCGTCTGCTTGTCTGTACCACTGCAAACCTTCTGCCTCGGATTCCTGCGCCGATAATTGCCAGATCTGCACAGTGGTCATGAATGAAGCTCACGAAGGGTCCATGTAGTCTGAAGGCAACTAATTGCCCCCTGTTAAGAGGGTGGAAAGGGACGCGGGTGGTGCTGTGGGTTAAACCACAGAGCCTAGGACTTGCCTATCAGAAGGTCGGCGGTTCGAATCCCCGCAATGGGGTGAACTCCCGTTGCTCTGTCCCAGCTCCTGCCAACCTAGCAGTTCAAAAGCACATCAAAGTGCAAGTAGATAAATAGGTACCGCTCCGGCGGGAAGGTAAACGGCGTTTCCATGTGCTGTTCTGGTTCGCCAGAAGCAGCTTAGTCATGCTGGCCACATGACCCGGAAGCTGTACGCCGGCTCCCTTGGCCAATAAAGCGAGATGAGCGCCGCAACCCCCCGAGTCGGCCACGTCTGGACCTAGTGGTCAGGGGTCCCTTTACCTTTTAAGAGGGTGGAACTGCTTCGAAAATACTCCCAGTTCCTCGCTCTGGAAGGAGGAAGGCAGCTAAATCCAGCTCCACAGTGCCACCTGCCGGCAGAAACCTCACAAGGAATACCTCCCCTTTTCTCTCTCTTCCCAGCCTTACAAGTCTAGGAATCTAGAAAGCTGACCATCGCTCCATCCTGCCCAGTGATGTCTACACTGGGGACTGCACCTGGGACCTCTAATACTGAGCTATGTCCCTTTCTATAATTCTTCATCGTGGAAAGAAAAGCTCTTGAGATTGTAAGGCTACCAGATTTTTTTTTCAATGAATCCAGGGACACTTCAAATAAATAAATACTACACGTTTGGGACGTTGATGATGCAGCGACGGCGATTTGCTGCCTTGATCTCAACCGCCACATTTCCCCTTCGTCCGAGGCTTCTATCTCCTTTCTCCCTGAGCCTGGGCAGCCCCTGAGTTGTGGGTTCTTCGGCGGTGGTGGTGGGGAAGCGGTGCGCAGTGGGTCAGGCGTGGAAGGCGGAGAAGGAGGGCCGAGAGCGGCGGCTGTGAGGCTCGGGCAGCGCAATGCCTCCCTTCCCATCGGAGCACCCCCAACCCCATTCCCACTTCCGTGCAAGCATACAGAAATCAACTGGAATATAAAACAGTAAATATTTATTTGACAGCTGCGTATTGAAAATATACGATTTCTTCCTTTTCTCCGCCAGATACTTGGTTGCTTACAATGTACGGGTCTTGTCTTAACCCTACCCAAGTTCAGTAGCCTAGACTAGGACTTAAAAAAATAGAGCACAGATCAGCCTTCTGGCCTGGGGGGTTACAAACACCACCCCACACCACCCCATCAAAACATCAGCTATATTGGTAGGAATGACATTTATAAAGCAAGCTGTGATGCCTCAACAGCAGTTTGTTCTTGACTGTAAGGTCTTTGGGGGCAGAGACCAGTTTTCTTCTCCATTCTTTGCCGTACACGTCACAATCAATACCTTTTGGTCCTCCCCCTCCGTCCGTCAACTGCCACAAAAGCAAGATGAAACACACTCCTCTTTTTTTTAGTTGTGCATCTCAGATGAACAAAACTCTTTTTGTGCTGGTTCAAATCCCACCCACTTGAAATACCCCAGAACTTTTCTATTTCTTTATTTGAAGAGCTGGCAGCTTTACACCGTTTAACAAATGGCCTGGTTTTCTTAGGAAGGGCGCCACAGAATCGTAGAGCTAGTCAAACTGCTTGCAATGCAACGATCGCAGCTGAATCGCCAAAGCACAATTAATTTTCTCCCAAATTCCGATCAGGGTGTTAAGCAGAGGTACCCTTAATTTAGATCATGGGGTAGGCAAACTAAGGTCCAGGTGCTGGATCCGCCCCAATCGCCTTCTAAATCCGGCCCGTGGACAGTCCAGGAATCAGTGTGTTTTCACATGAGTAGAATGTGTCCTTTTATTTAAAATGCATCTCTGGGTTATTTGTGGGGATAAAAATGGGTTCATATTTTTTTTCTAAAATATAGTCCGGCCCCCCACAAGGTCTGAGGGACAGTGGACCGGTCCCCTGCTGAAAAACTTGCTCACCCCTGATTTAGAATAACTAGAATAAAGATGGGCCAGTTAAGACATTCCCAGAAATCAAGGCTCATAGTGGTAAGAATAGGCCACAGTGACCATAATTCACTGATTCTCCTCTTCCCCACTCCACATTAGAGGCAGAAGGAAAACTTGCACCTCTGGTTTGCAGCTAACCAGCTTACCAACAGCAACCAAACGTGGCTTGGGCAAGCCATTGTTTCCTCTCCAACCGGGATCTGAAATCGTATTTCAGTCCTTGCTTTCAGAACCATGGTTTGCACAAACCAGAGTTTGCTGCATTTCAAAGAAACCGGGGGAGGGGGGGCAAGATGAAGAGAGCGAGCCAATGCCAGTGAATTAGATCACTGAATTAAAATGCATTCGGTTAGGATCCTGCACTGTCAGGGGGCTTGGACTAGATGGCCCCTGCCAAGGCTACAATTCTTTGATTCTGTAAGGAATTAAGATACCAAGGCTGTGAATTCTATACACATTTTCCTAGGAATAAATCCCATTCAACTCAATGGGGCTTACTTCTGAGTAACCATGCCTAAGATTGCACTGGTTGATCTTTTTAACAAGATCTAGGGCTTGGTTGCGTACCGAGTCTCTCTTAGATCAATGGGGATTACAGCGGACGCTCGGGTTGCGAATGTGATCTGTGCGGGAAGCACATTCACAACCCACAGCGCAATTCGGCGCTTCTGCGCATGTGCAAAGCGCGATTTAGTGCTTCTGCGCATGTGCGACTACCAAAACCCGGAAGTAAACCGTTCCGGTACTTCCGGGTTTCGGCGGTCTGCAACCCAAAACAACGCAACCTGAAGCGTCTGTAACGCGAGGTATGACTGTACTTCCAGATATATACGGACAGGACTGTGGCCTTCAACAGAGGTAATTTCCCCCCCTCCCCCCCTCAAAAACCCTTAGCAGGCAGTCCTTCAGGGACTGCTCCAATTGCTATTTATATTTTAAATTTGTATTCCCACCCAGTCAACCTTTTCTTCCCTCACAGGTGATTCCCAGGCAGTCTCCCATCCAGACACTCACCAGCCCCACACCTGCTTAGCTTCAGCATTGGGGGGGACCCTCAGGCCGTGCGCCCTGGGACTAGGAGGCAGAAGGCATGATTTCTCCAACTAGGGACAGCTGGGTAGCGTTTTTCTCTTCTAAAATTCATTTCCTATGAAAAGGCTACGAAGTCTAAGCTCTGACACTATTAAACAAAACCTCACCTCTGCGCTTTATACGTCAATATGTTAACGAACGGCATGGAATTAAAAAAAGAGCAACAGAAATATTTCAATGTGTTACCAGAGCGGCGTTGCTCCCCCAAACTCTCCTCATCCAACGGGACGTTTGTGTTTACTTAATACGACGGTTGCTTTCCCCCCATCCTTGTTGCGAGACCAAAGTGGGCCTTCGATACAAATGACGGAAATCAAGACTACAACTCCCAACAGGCAATACGGAGGTGGCACGCACTGCATGCTGGGATGCTTAGTCTTCCCAAGCAGCCCTAGACTTCTGATTCCTCCTTTCTATGGGGAATGTTCTCAGAGTAGGGTGAATCCCATTGGAAGGATCACACAAAGTGGTCCTACAGAGGAGAGCTGGGGATCCTGTTCCCGCGCCCCCCAGATACTGCTGCACTACAACTCCCATCATCCCTGTGCTGCAGGGGATGATGGGAATTGGAGTCCAGGAACCTCCAGAAAGCTACAGCTTCCCCCAGCCCTGTTGAAAGGAGTTGGTCCAGGCCTGCAACCTCCAGACTGGAGACTCTCCAGGGATTCAACCTGCAATAGCCGATATCCAAGGGCTCTGGCACAGATTTGCAGCCCTGCCTTACGCATGAATCCGTCAACAAGGCACAAATGTACCCAAACCCATCCATGCAGCAAGCTGTGCTCCTTCTTGTCCAAACAATATTCTTCTCCCTTGCGACACCTATTTCCCAAACATCAAATGTGCAAGGCAAGAGCTGGTTCTCCAAAGCATGGATCCTACACCAGGGTGGAGGAACTCAGATCTGGAGTCTGAATCTGGCCCTGAAGACCTCTACATCTGACCCTCAGATCTGTTCCCCAGGCCTCAAGGCCAGCCCCACTCCGGGCGTGTTTATGGGCGGCCAGAACATGTCACTGAACTCTAAACGATGATGCTCGGCCGACTGTACAAAGGCAAAATTTGTTGCTGCGCCCATTTTTGCCACTGGCTCCACCCACCGCTGCCATGTGACCCCCGGGAAAGAACGAGGTGGGAAAGGTTCTTCAGCTACAAGATCAGAACGGATCCCAACCGCCGTTCCTTCTGGCCAGGAAAACCAGTGCGCCCGCTCACAGGAGGGAGCGTTCACACACACCGCCGACGGGGAAGAGACCCTGGATCTACTTCAGGACAGCGCCAATTGGCAAGCCCTGAAGAGGTTCTGTTTGGAAGCGCAGGGAGAAGACTTGAGGACCCTCTCTAACATCTTGCCCGACCGTCGCTGCGACCGTCGCTGCTCAAAAACCCTCCCTGGCCCTCGATAAATATCCCGCAAGATCCACGCAGCTCCTGCAAGATCCATGGTGTGGAAGAAGCATTCAGCGATCTCCATCTCAGGAGATCCGTCTGTTTTCCTAAGCAAACGACGAGGCAACGGTGGACGCGTTGGGACGTGCAAGATTTCGCCTGGAGGGAGGAAGGGAAGGAAAGGAAGGAAAGCTTTTGCACCAAAGTCAGAAACAAGAGCTCAAAGAAAACCGTCTTGTTATCTCAGCAGGGAAAATATAGCTTCTCCTAGCAGGGCAAAAACCCAGGAGACAGTTTCTGGTGGGGGCAGAAGTTGGGAACGTCCGCTTCTCCCGTCATGGCTGCTCTACAACCAAATAAACCTCTTCTCCCTCGTCCCCCCAAAGTCCTCTGGAAAGGGTCTTCCAAAATCCTAGAAATCCGAATCGAGGTCCAGCAATTCCGCATCCATGAGGTTTGTCCGGGAGTGCATAGGGGCTGGCAGCTCCCCTCGCCGTCCCTGCGGAGCCCTGCGCGGGGTGCCGCTCAGAAAGGCAGACCCCGGGGCCACGCTCCGGGGTGGCGGCTGGGGGAAGCTGCCGCGAGGCAGAGGCTGCCGACGTCCCGGGAAGAACCAGGCGCCGCTTCCGGGTCCTGCCTCCTCCACGGGGCCGTTATCCGGGCAGAAGGGGTGGGTGACGGGAGGCAGGGCGGCGCTGTTCCGCCGGCAGCCGAGGGCCGACGGGTGCTCTGGGGGCGCCCCCCTGGAAAAAGGGTCCTCCTGGGGCAGGGCCGCGGGCCGCCAGGCCGGGTAGGCCCTGGGCGCAAGGACGTCGTTCAGAGCCTGAGCCTCCCTGGCGCTGGCGACGAAGCACTTGGTCTTGGGGAGCTGGGGGAGGCGAGGGACGGAGCTGAGGCGCTGTGGGGCGAAGGGGTCCAGGTCGTAGGCGGGCCCCATGGGGCAGACCTCCTTCTTCTTCCGCCGCTTTTTCTTCTTGCGGCTCAGCTTCTTCTCCCGCCGGGGGGACAGCTCGGTTTCCACCAGCCACAAGTTGGCTCGCTCCTCGGGGGGCACTGTGTGGGTGGGCAAAGGAAGGGCAGAGGCGATGGTTAGGGGGGGTACGGGACCTCCGTCCGAAGCCCCCCACCCCAGCGCACAAACCTCAAAACCCCAAATCGCTGCCTGCTTCGAGATGGCTGATTCGTTTCACGGCACTCCCAGGCCGAACCAAACATTCAAAGCGCTGTGGAGGCACATGAAACCATCATGGCTTCCCCCTGCAAAGGATTCTGGGAGCTGGGGTTTTGCTAAGGGCGCTGGAAGTTATGAGGAAACTCCCCGCCCCACCGTTCTCCTTAAAGGTAAAAAGGGTAAAGGGACCCCTGACCGTTAGGTCCAGTTGCGGACGACTCTGGAGTTGCGGCGCTCATCTTGCTTTACTGGCCGGGGGAGCCGGCGTACAGCTTCCGGGTCATGTGGCCAGCATGACTAAGCCACTTCTGGCGAACCAGAGCAGCGCACGGAAATGCCGTTTACCTTCCCGCCGGAGTGGTACCTATTTATCTACTTGCACTTTGACGTGCTTTCGAACTGCTAAGTGGGCAAGAGAAGGGACCGAGCAACGGGAGCTCACCCCGTCGCGGGGATTCGAACCGCTGACCTTCTGATCGGCAAGCTCTAGGCTCTGTGGTTTAACCCACAGCGCCACATGCGTCCCTATCATTCTCCTTACGGAGCTACAATTCCCGGAGAAGAAGAGGGATTGATTGTTGAACAACTCTGGGAATCGAAGGGAAGGCCACATTCATAGCATACATTTCAAGGGCTGGGATACTGCTTGAAACCGTCATGGCTTCCCCCTGCAAAGGATTCTGGGAGCTGGGTGAAGGGCACTGAGAGTTGAAAGCTCCCCTCACTGAACTATAATTCCCAGAGCTCCCTGTGAAGAAGAGGGATTGGTTGTGAAACCGCTCAGATCAAAAATAACAGTTTAGGCCAGGAAACATCAGGGAAATGTCATAAACTACCATGTGAAACGCAGCCATAGAAACCCAGTATTATTATTATTTTTGTAATGTTATCGTTGCTTCCCTTGCTCTGTCTATACACCAAATAGAATATTATTGAAAGAAAGAAGAAAATAAGCAGAATTACCTGGCGTCGCTACCGGAGTGACGGAGACATCCTGAGACAAAATGGCTCCCCTCCTGGCTACCATCTTGGTCACATGCTGGGCCCAAGCAGAGGACACATCTCCCGACGGCTCATTGATATCGAAAACCAAACCAGCTGGGAAAAGAAAATTATAATGATGTATACAAATAAAAGGGGGAAGGGGAGAATATTTCAAACAATGCGTTTTTCAAAGCCTGAATCCCCTCAGAATTATCTTGGCCAACGTTTGCCCACTGTGGTGGGACGGCTGGGTTGCATTCCATTATGATATTTCTTCTAATCTGTGTTTGAACTGTTAATGCATACTGTGGTGAACCACACTGGGCACAATTTTGTGGGAGAATGATAAAAATAAATGGCATTAAAAAAAAAAGCAAAAAAGCAAGGAAATAGTCACGTTGAAGGTCAGGAACATTCAGGGGTGTCAGGAATTGTAACCCAGTTCAAACAATTCTGTATGCAATTATGCAGAATTTCCCCAAGACAAAATGTAAAAATAAGACATTTATATTCCACCAAGTGTCGGTCTCTTTAAATATGACATGACTTAAATGTATGCAATACCCCCAGAGATGGAAAGAAGATAAAAGTCCCGAAAAGAGATGAATGGTTGATGAAGATGTCTTTAATGACAGATGTTTTAATGTATTTTTAATCTTTTGTTGGAAGCTGCCCAGAGTGGCTGGGGAAACCCAGCCAGATGGGCAGGGTAGAAATAAATTATTATTATTATTATTATTATTATTATTATTATTATTATTATTATTGACTACACCAAAATGGCGAAAATGACCGGGAAAATCAGAAACCAGGAAGATAGAAACTTTAACAAGGAATGAGGAAAAATTACAATTTACTTAAGAGAACACTGTAAACAGCTAAAAACTTTTGGCAGGATTTGAGTAACGCTTGCAATGTATTAAAAACTAAGGTAAAAATGGACTATCTTAAGAAAAATAGAGAAAAAATATGATGCAGTAGAAAAAGATTGATAATGGAAACCATGGAGGGGTAGAGGGAAGTCTAAGGATTCAGGGAATCCTAAATGTTGTTGATGATGATTAATGTGTGAATTCAAATGTATAGTGTAAAATTGAACAAAAAATTATTTAAAATAAGGTAAATGTATGCAATACCAACATCATGTTCAAGTGATGTTGCAATACCAACATCATGTTCAAGTGAACGGGTCCCGTTCGCAACCAGAGGTACCACTGTATAGCATATATTCAAAACAAAAAAGCATGACAATTTGTGGTTGACAAAGGACAGCTGGACATATCAAGGGCCCCATTACCTTCAGTAGCTGAGGGACTCATCAAACCGAAATCTGGCCCTGGCCTGGCTGTGGGAGGCTGCCCTCCATCGGGCGGGCATGGAGCCCCAAAGCACCCCCTTCCCTGTGGACATACGTACCAACCGGCCCCTCGTGCGAGACAGTCCGCAAGCTGAAGGAGAGCTCTTGGTTGGGGTTGCGCTGAAGATCTTTGCGCCGGGAAAAGGCCTTGGCAATCATCTTGCTCTTCTTCAGCCTCTTGGGCTCGTTGCTGCTCTGGCCAGTCAGCCTGCGGGGAGGGGATTTATTTATTTGATGCAATTTAAACGCTGCTTGATCAGGGGGGGAAACATACCCCAAAATCCTCAAAGCAGTTTACCAAAAAAAAAAAAAAGAGAGAGAGAGAGAGAGGAATAAAATCAACCCTAAGAAAAAGCACCAGCGATAATCTAAAACATTCGAAAGTTAAAAACTGGAAAAATAACGCAGCTCCCTTTAATGATTGGATTGAAAATATGTGCAAATTTGCTGCACACTAACAAGTTGTGTACAAATGTAGACTTGCCATGGTGAAATTGAACAAAATTTGGAATTCTTTTTTATAGATACCATATGAGATTAAGGCCTGGTTAACAACAACAACAACAATAATAATAATAATAACAATTTTATTTATATCCCGCCCTCCCCAGCCGAAGCTGGGCTCAGAGAGGCTAACAACAGTAAAATAATACAACATTCTAAAATCAGTTCAAATCAAATATCAAGTCGTCGTCCCCCTTTTTTGTAACGTGCACAGTCTCTTTTTTTTGTTTCATTTTCTACATGTGTACTATTTCTTGTTTCTTAGTTTTTGTGCACTTGTATTTTTGTACTTTTCATTTTTCAATAAAGAATTTAAAATTTAAAAAACCAGACTTAAAAAAAAAAGATTGAAATGCTCAAATTTCTAAACTGCTGGGCAGGTAATTTTTGTCTAAACCAGCCTTTCTCCACCTGTGGGTCCCCAGATGTTGTTGAACTACAACTCCCATCACCCCTAGCTAGCAAGGCCAGAGCTCAGGGATGATGGGAGTTGTAGTCCAATGACATCTGGGGACCCACAGGTTGAGAACCACAAAAATGGTTTCAGCAGATACTGAAAAGAGTGCTGCGAAAAGAATGCCAAGTGGCAGGGAGTTCCAAAGTTTAGCTGCTGACACACTAAAATATCGAGTTCTTACAAATGGTTTATTATTTAACGGTCAGTATCGTCGGTTCGGCCGGAAGCCCAGTGCAGAGCAGATGGGGTTCTGGCGCCTGGAAGCCGCAGGATGGTCTCAAAATTTAAATCCCGGCTTCTTCCAAGGCTGGCTAGGCCCAGCTCTTACCTGCCCCAGGTGCGCTTCCAGATGAGGAGGGTAGCTTTGGTCCACACCCAGGTGCTCATGGAAATCCCCGTCCCAAACATGGCAAAGAGATTGATCTTCTCCACCAGCAGGCTGGGGCGGTTCTTGATCTCGCAGTCAGGGATGGGTTTGTTGGTCTGAGTGGCGATTGTCACGTTGGCCTCACACCTGCAGGGAGCAAGAGCGGAGGTGAAACTTGCAGGGGGGGGCAGAATATTATCACGAGATTCTTATGATTATCATTGATTTGTTTGTTGCCCGCCCTCTCCCCTAAGGTCCCAGAGAGGGTTACCAAATTAAAAGCAGCAAGAGTTCATGGGATCGCCTCTCCTGGTCTGCCCCGCAGAGGACCTTAAGGTCCATGAATAATCACAGTTTAGAGGTCCCGGGCCCTAAGGAAGTCAGACTATCCTCCACCAGGGCCAGGGCCTTTTCAGTGATGGCTCCAACCTGGTGGAACGCTCTGTCCCATGAGACCAGGGCCCTGCAGGATTTAACCTCCTTCTGCAGGGCCTGTAAGACAGAGCTATTCCACCTGGCTTTCAATTTGAACTTAGCCTGATCTTTTATTCCCCTTCCTTCCCTCCCCCTCTCCCTTTTTATGAAGATTACCCGCTCTGGGATCCCACAGCTCATTCTCCCCTGGTCTCCTCGCTGGCCCAAGTAGGACTAACTTAGCCAGCTAGCTAAGTTATCATATAACGTTTATTGGATGATCATCTAACGTTTATTGGATGAATTTTCCCCCTAAATTGATTTTTGAATTCTGAATTCATTGTTATTCACGTTTTATACTGTATTTTATGCTGTTTTTTGTTGCATCAATTAAGTGTTTTAAATTTGTTGTTAGCTGGCCTGAGCCTGGTTTTCTGAACTGGGAAGGATGGGGTATAAATAAAAATTTAATATTATTATTATAAAACAACTTACAATAAAAAAGGAAAGGTAAAGGTAAAGGACCCCTGACAGTTAAGTCCAGTCGCAAACGACTCTGGGGTTGCGGTGCTCATCTCGCTTTACTGGCTGAGGGAGCCGGGACACAGCTTCTGGGTCATGTGGCCAGCAGGACTAAGCCACTTCTGGTGAACCAGAGCAGCGCACGGAAATGCCGTTTACCTTCCCGCCGGAGCGGTACCTATTTATCTACTTGCACTGGTGTGCTTTCGAACTGCTAGGTTGGCAGGAGCAGGGACAGAGCAACGGGAGCTCACCCCAATGCAGGGATTCGAACCGCCGACCTTCTGATCGGCCAGCCCAAGAGGCTCAGTGGTTTAGACCACAGCTGTCAAACATACACCTCAAGTGTTAAAAGCCGGGGTACACAGGGGGAAGGAACCTCAGATCTCCAAACAGCCATCTGAATTTGAAGAGATATCAGGAGATTATAGCTGCAAGGTTAAGGTTGCAATCCTAACCACGCTGACCTGGGAGTAAGTGCTACTGGATTCAATAGGACTTTCTTCTGAGTAGATCACCCTGCCTAATAAACGCCCCCCTTAGAAGACACATTTTCTCCTGTGCGAGTGGAGTTGGAATTCTGGGATTATGTGTGAATCCTGTTAAACTGGGGTGGGGAACCTGCGCCCCCCCCGATGGGGAATTACAACTCCCAGCAACCTGTACGGACAATAGTCAAGGGTGATGGGAGTTGTAGTCTAACAGCACAGATTCCCCATCCCTGCAATAAAAAAAAATGAGAGTACCCCAAATTTAATTCATACTTTAACCAACACATTGGCTAAAGCTCATAAGATCATTCAACAAAGATTTCTTTAAATCTGCAAAGATTATTGATTTGAGTAGAACCCGCTACTCAAAGTACCACTTATAGCCTGAAAATGAAGCATCCTATAGGGAAACCCTGCTGCTGTCGATTTGTGATGCTTTCTTCCAGACAATGGTTTGTGTGTAAGAAACTGAGTTCCACTGGGAGGGCGATTGGGCGTGTTATTGTTTTGTTGTTTTGGTTTAAACATTTCCTTGTGTTCTATCCTGTATTTTATTCTGTGAACCACCCTGAGATCTTTCAATGAAGAACGGTATACGAATTTAATAAATAATAAAAAATACACTGTGATTCTGGACGTCGTCGCAGAATCTGGATTTCCTGGTGTACAATTCAAGGTGGGCGTTTTGGTGGACGTGGGTTTGTTCCGCAGATACACCATTTCCCAGGCTTGGCATCAGCATGTGAGCATCTGCCAGGGGTCTTCAGGGCTCCCTTAAATCCCTTATACATCCCTCCGCTCTGATACTCCCCAGTGCTTGACGGCTGGGAGCGTGAGGCACCATCTTGATTTCCCACAATGCCCCTGGAGTGTTGCTCCATCCCAGCCTTTGCCACCCAGGTGCCTCAGCTCTTGAGCTACGCAGCATGGCGCCCGAAGGGCATCAGGTCGGCCTCTAAGAGATCACCCACAAAAAGAGCCACCCACGAAGGCAGCCAGTAGCCCCCTGCCTGGAACAAGAGGGGAACATGGGTGGGCACCCGCTACTCACAAGACGTACTCCCGGAAGCTCCTCTCCCACTCCGCCTGGTTGAAGAAATCGTAGAAGTGGCACCCAAAGGTGATGAACACAAAGCCAAACGCCAGGAAGCCAAAGATCCCTGCCATGGAGGGAGAAAGAAATTGAGTCCGTCACACGTCCAGCTACTTCAGGGCATGGAGGAGTGCAGATATCCAGAGCGTGGGGGTCAGGTGGGATTGCGATGAGGAATTATGAAATATGGAGCAAGCTACTGTGTCCGCTATGAAAGCATTGCGTTGACTGGGTTTGATTCATTGACAATAGTTTCTGATCGAATCCCACAGGCCCTGCCATTTGCTTTCTAACAGATTGGCGGCTAACAGATTGAGGTTGAATCCTGACAAGACAGAAGTACAGTGGTGCCTCTCAAGACGAAATTAATCCGTTCCGCGAGTCTCTTCGTCTTGCGGTTTTTTCGTCTTGCGAAGCACGGCTATTAGCGGCTTAGCGGCTTTAAGAAAAAGGAAACAAACTCGCAAGAACTCGCAAGACGTTTCGTCTTGCAAAGCAAGCCCATAGGGAAATTCGTCTTGCGGAACGACTCAAAAAACGGAAAACTCTTTCGTCTAGCGAGTTTTTCGTCTTGCGAGGCATTCGTCTTGCGGGGCACCACTGTACTCTTTTTGGGGGGACAGGAGGCAGGCTGGTGTGGGGGACTCCCTTGTCCTCAGTGGGGCATCTGTGCCCCTGAAGGACCAGGTGCGCAGCCTGGGAGTCATTTTGGACTGACAGCTGTCCATGGAGGCGCAGGTCAATTCTGTGTCCAGGGCAGCTGGTCCTTCAGGAGTAATAAATAATAAATTTTTATTTATATCCACCCTCCCCAGCCGAAGCTGGGCTCAGAGCAGCTAACAACAGTAAAAATAACACAGTTTACATAAAATCACAATCAATTAATGTTGTCCCAACTTCCTTTTTCTCTGCAGGAACTGCCCTCCCTCCCAAAAAAACCCACACAACCTACAGATCCTGCCACGCAAGTCCGGCCTACTCACCAAGGCGCAACATCGTCTCATTGATCTTACTAGCGGCTTTTTCGCTCAGGAGACCCGGGTGGTTGCTTTTGATGGAGAACAAGGTCATCACACCTAGGAGGGAAGCGGCAGAATTAATAATAATAATAATAATAATAATAATAATAATAATAATAATTTATTATTTATACCCCGGCCATCCGGCTGAGTTTCCCCAGCCACTCTGGGCGGCTCCCAATCAAGTGTTAAAAACGGTACAGCATTAAATATTAAAAAGCACCAGAGAGAACAAATTGAGAGGAGCCCACCTCTGATCAGGAAATAGCCACCGATGATGAGCACTAGGCCGATGGGGGCCAGGACAAAACCGGCTCGGTAGCGGTAGTTCTTGTAGCCCACAAAGCAAATGCCGCTCACAGAGTCCCCGTCAACCTGGGAAAGCAAGAGGGAGGGAGGAAAGACAGGTAGAGAAGCCAGAAAGCTTAAAAAAAAACTGGAAACAAGTACAGTGGTGCCTCGCAAGACGAAATTAATCCGTTCCGCGAGTCTCTTCATCTTGTGGTTTTTTCGTCTTGCGAAGCACGGCTATTAGCGGCTTAGCGGCTATTAACGGCTTAGCGGCTTTAAGAAAAAGGAAACAAACACGCAAGAACTCGCAAGACGTTTCGTCTTGTGAAGCAAGCCCATAGGGAAATTCGTCTTGCGGAACGACTCAAAAAACGGAAAACTCTTTCGTGTTCCGCGTTTTTCTTCTTGCGAGGTACCACTGTACAGTCATACCTCAGGTTAGATGCTTCAGGTTGCGTTTTTTCGGGTTTACAGACCGCCAAAACCCGGAAGTACCAGAACGGGTTACTGCCGGGTTTCGGCAGTTGTGCATGAGCAGAAGCGCTAAATTGCGCTTTGCACATGCGCAGAAGCGCTGAATCGCAATCCGCACGTGGGAGGACACGCCACTGCGGGTTGTGAATACTGCAGGTTGCGAACGTGCATCCCACATAGGTCACGTTCACAACCTGAGTGTCCGCTGTACCTAAAACACAACAACATCTCCGAAACAGCTTTCTGTCCTCCCTACAAAGTATTAAGTGTTTTCCTCTCTCCTGTGACACCGGAACTCGTGGCGATTAAATGAAGATGACTGGTCAGAGATTGGGGACACAAAGAACTATTTGAAAAAATATCAAGAATGACCAGAAATTGTTCTTATATGCAACAACAGCGGCGAGGTTATCGTTAGCCCAGGATTGGAAACAACAGCAATTACCAACAGTAGAAGAATGGCGACAGAAGGTAATGGAATATGCAGAAATAGCTAGATTAACGGGGGAAATTCGACAACAGGGCGATGAAACATTTCGAAAAGAATGGGGAAAATTTATGTCATACATAGGAAGGATAAGGTGAAATAGTGAAACCAGTAGAATTGAAATAAACCTCATAATGTGAAATACAAAGAAAATTTCTGGATAAAGAAAATAATAAAAAGTAAAATGTATAATGTGATTAATCTAACCAGTGGTAGTTTTAAATGAATACAGACAGACAACAGGAATTGTATATACAGGAGGATTTACTTGACTATAGACACTCTATGGAGAAATACAAAAGAAGAACAATAATATACAATACGGATGAATACAATGCAAAAAATTTAGATGTGATATAAAAAGCCAGAAGAAGGAAGGAAGTCAGCCAGCTCTGGGGAGCAAATAAAAATGTAAAATGTAATACAGTATGTCTATGTGGAGTATGTAAATGAAAATCAACGAAGAATATTATGGGGGGGGGGAGTATAGTCATAATAAAAATTATAAAATAATAAAGTAACTTCATTATTTATTGCTAAGTATGATTTATAATTTGTTTATTTATGAAAAGGATTTAATAGTAGTAATTACAATAACAAAATGCAATATCAGAGAGTAAGTTGGAAAACCATCAGTCCAGGAGGTTGGAAGTCTTAGGCTGTTATGGCCAAATGTTTGCTATGCTATATATATATATGTCGGATGTTACGTTTAAAAATATGTGTAAAAACCAAAAAAGTTATGATAAAAAAGAAAAAAGTATTATAGTCAAGCACAGGCAGGATTCGAGATAGGAGCAGCAGCAGCAGAAAAATGATAAAGTAATTATATTAGAGGAGTTTCTGTAATAGATAAAGTGTTTCTACACAGGAGGAAAGGATTTGAACAAAAGCGCTGTGCAGGTGTGAGTGGGAAGTCAATTCATGAATGTGTGAGTAAACCGCTTTTATATATACTGTACACAAGATTGTGTTGTGTCTATTCTTTTTAAGAGGGGTATAAGGGAAATCACCAGGAATATTGAGAAGCTTAAACAAGCTTGCAACAAGCGAACCGCTGTGAGTTTAAAAGGGGAATGTTAAAACTCTGCTAAGTTACACAACTTGCTAGCGCAAGTTAGGAAGGAGATTAATAAACAATATATCCTCTCCTGCCTCCCTGAACATTCCCACATGAACAACTTAGGGAGTTCTGGGGTCACCTGAACCACCATATCCCAGCTCAGTTGCCAAGATAATTTGCAGAAGTGTCGCTGGAACATTCTCCAAGCTGTCAAGGCTCATTTGACAACAACGTAGGAACACCTGTTATATGAGGCCAAGGGTTCATACTGCCCACCAGATGTCCTAATGGGAAACCCGCAATCAGGATTTGAACCCAAGATCTCTCTCTCCACTCCTGCAGTTTCCAGCCAATGACAAGTATAAAGCACCGCTGCGTCCAACACAATCACTTCCCTGGGATGAGAACAACGCTTTCCCTGGGGAAAATCCAAGCCACACAGCACACCTGCGCAAAAAGGCCATTTTTGAATGGGGGGGGGGGAAATCCTGTGGCGTTTGTTGTCATATTCTCCATTAAAAAATGGAATTTAGCAACTAAGCGCACTCTAATGATCTCAAATCAAAGCTTACCTCGTGCACTATCACGCCTTGAATTTTGGAGGAGGGGGGCATTTTTAAGAACTTTGATCAGCAGGCTTTTTAATGGGGAAGCCAAATAGATCATTTCCAGAAACAAAAACCTTTGATAATTCCAAGCAGCCTGATTGGAACAAATGTGAGCTATACTCTCTGCATGCTCTTTTAATAGAGATGAGGTTTGTTTCAATCTTTTTCTACTAGCCTAATGTCTATCACATTATGTATGTATGGAAGTGTGAGCTGGACCATAAAGAAGGCTGATCGCCGAAGAATGGATGCTTTTGAATTCTGGTGCTGGAGGAGACTCTTGAGAGTCCCATGGACTGCAAGGAGAGCAAACCTCTCCATTCTGAAGGAAATCAGCCCTGAGTGCTCACTGGAAGGACAGATCGTGAAGCTGAGGCTCCAATACTTTGTCCACCTCATGAGAAGAGAAGACTCCCTGGAAAAGACCCTGATGTTGGGAAAGATGGAGGGCACAAGGAGAAGGGGACGACAGAGGATGAGATGGTTGGACAGTGTTCTCGAAGCTACCAACATGAGTCTGACCAAACTGCGGGAAGCAGTGGAAGACAGGAGGGCCTGGCGTGCTCTGGTCCAGGGGGTCACGAAGAGTCAGACACAACTAAACGACTAAACAACAACAAAGGGATATAATTTGCAGGAATATTAGGCATGACTTCCTGGATCAGAGCAAAGTTGGGCCAACATTCCAGTTTGGATCCAAAGACTCCTTCATTTCAGTGGAAAGTGCTGTATGGAGATTTGTCCAATCACAACCTAAAGTCTCCAATGGTAACCAGCTACGTATTTCTATAAATTTCACATCCAAGGCATAGTGGTGTTGGCAATCTACTCTAGCATCTGCCCTATGGATGGTTTGGGCAGCCAATCCCAACAGCCTCAGCTAGCATGGCTGTACTGGCTGGGGCTGATGGGAGTTGAAATCCAAAACATCTGGACGGGCACTAGATTGGAGAAAACTGGACAATTCCGTCAACATCTGGAAAACAAAAGTAACCAGTTTCTGAAAGGGACATCCCAACCATCACCTGTAAGATAAGGCGGGAACATAAGAACAGCCCTGCTGGACCAGACCAAAGCAGAGTTTCTCAAACCCAGTATCTGGTTTCTGTGGGAGATTTGAAGTTAAATCTAACAATGTTAGTTAGTATGTGAAGGGGTTAAGGACCACAGAGTCAGTGGAAGACAGGAGGGCCTGGTGTGCTCCGGTCCAGGGGGTCACGAAGAGTCGGACACGACTAAACAACTAAACAACAACAATGTCTATCACTTAAAATTATGGTTGCCATTTTTATGTAGAAAAGCGATTACCAGTAAATCATCAGTGAATGTCTGGAGCATAACTACTCTGACCTTAGTGGATTTTAAGTGACTTTCCCAGACTGTCGTCGGTTGCATTTTTGTGCTAAAAATATGAAGAGCACACAGCAGAAAGTAGTGAAATAACGTGGTCCGTTCTGTCAGGCACTGAGCATTTAAGGCAAAACTTCATGCAACTTTCAAAAGAATCCAGATTTACTATGTAAACCACTTTTGAGTCTCCGTTAGGGGAAAAAGGTGGGATTACAAAAAATAATAAATAAATAAAATAAAAGTAAATTTACCTGGGCAACCGCCAAAATGGCAACGGTGAGGACGAAGGGAATGGACCAGGTGACCAGGTGGAAGTAGGAGGTCTTCCCCACCAGCGGCTGGTAGGTGGTACCCAGCGCCTTGAAGGATGTGTGCCAGGCATAGGTGAGCATGACAAACCAGATCACGCCCGACATCAAGGAATAGTAGACGATGACGAAGATAATCACGCAGGAGAGGGTCTCGTTGGAGCTGCGGGTAAAGGGCATTTTCTTAAAAAAATGTTTAAATATTCTTTCCCCCCAAAGCCTGAATCCTTCCTGCTAGGAATTATGGGTAATGAAATTCCCAAAAAAGTCCAGGAGAGTTTTTATGTATGCCACAGGTGCCGCTGGAATTTTAATTGCAAAATTTTGGAAGGAAGAGGATACCCAAATCAGACTGGCAAAATAAATTAAGAGAGTACGCTGAACTAGCAAGACTCTCAGCAAGGCTATGAGATGTTACAGGTGAGAAATTGATCGGAGAGTGGAACATATACAGAGCCTGCGTAAAAGAACATTGTCAAAATATTAACCCATTGGCAGATTTCGATTGAACTTCTGTGCGCAAACAGGATCGTTTTAGAAAATTTAAAGTAAGTTAAACGACAGGGAGAAAATACAAGTTAAGCGCGTATTCAAGGGATTTATTTTGAGAACAGAATGGTGTACAAAGCAAGTCTCAATTAAGGAAGTACCGTATTTTTCGCTCCATAAGACACATTTTTTCTTCTTAAAAACTAAGGGGAAATGTCTGTGCGTCTTATGGAGCGAATGCGTGGTCCCTGGAGCCAAATTGCTCAGGGGTGAAAAGCAGATTGTGCGGGGGTTTTTAGAAAGAGGGAAGGGGGTGTTGAAACAAAGCCGCTGATTGTTTGCCGATGGGGAGAGAGATAAGGGACCCTAGAGATAAAGGAGGCTGCCTGGGAGGGGGGAGGTAAAGACAGCAAACTTGCAAGGAGAGGAGACAGGAAGACTAAAGCAATGAGGAGAGAAATTAGAAGAAAAGGAGGAGCAAAAAAACTGCTTGAAGGGAAGGGAGTGTTGAAAGGAAGCAGCTGATCGGTAAGCGATCAGGAGGGAAATAAGGGACGCTAGAGGTAAAGGAGGCTGCCTCAGAGGGGGGAGGTAAAAGCCCATGGATCCTCAGGATTTTTGCATTGGGTCACCCCAAATTCACCATCATATCACTGTTGTGTGGGGCCGCAATGGCGCAAAAACCTGGTTACAAAGCACGGATCTACATGGATCCTCAGATAATGATTGTTTATTTTTATGCTCATCTTTATTTTGTCTTTAACAAATATCTTTGTTATACAATTTTCAGCTAATAAATAAAGCATTTTAAAAGCCCCCCCTCCCCAAAAAAAAGTTAAAGGAAAGGAAAATCTGCCGGCTGCCCCCACCAGAAGGAAAAGGGCACGCAGCCCAGCCTCTCCAAAGCCCTCCACACCATCCCGTAACAGCCGAGCCGCACCCAAGCAGCTTTGGCCAACCTGGCGCCCCCCAGATGCTCTCATCAGTTTTTGACATTTTGGATTACAATTCCCATCAGCACCAGAGGACACCAAACTGGGAGCAGCAGCTAATGTTGCAGAAGATGGAATCGGGATGCAAGTTGACCTTATGAGATGGGAGAACCTGGCCCAGAACAAATGTCCACGGAGACTTACTGTCATTTAAATTCTACTCAATATTGATCCAGGGTAGATTCCAATGTATAGTTAGCAGAGTAACAACTTAAACAGGTTGCAGGATTCCCCAAAAAATAGATCAGCAGAGGTAATTATATTTTATCCAGCAGAGCTTTAAAGGTAAAGGGACTCCTGACCATTAGATCCAGTCGTGACCGACTCTGGGGTTGCCGCACTCATCTCGCTTTACTGGCCGAGGGAGCTGGTGTACAGCTTCCGGGTCATGTGGCCAGCATGACTAAGCCGCTTCTGGCGAATCAGAGCAGCGCACGGAAACGCCGTTTACCTTCCCACCAGAGTGGTACCTATTTATCTACTTGCACTTTGACGTGCTTTCGAACTGCTAGGTGGGCAGGAGCAGGGACCGAGCAACGGGAGCTCACCCGCTCGGCGGGATTCGAACCGCCGACCTTCTGATCGGCTCTGTGGTTTAACCCACAGTGCCACCCGCATCCCTCCAGGAGAGCTTTTCTTTACGGCAAATGAGCATAATGGTCACGTATCCAATACATTCAGGACTGGCACTGTCCATAAGAAATCCATAAATAAGAAATCCAGTTGCAGCAGACTTAACTTAAACTTATAATAACTTATGATAAGACTCTAAATAAATTAAAAAATTAAAAAATTGTCCAGTAGCACCTTAGAGACCAACTAGGTTTGTTCTGGGTATAAACTTTCTTGTGCATGCACACTTCTTCAGATACTTACATATATAATAAGACTAAACCTTAACACAAAGCATACTATATACAGAAGACCACACTAGAAGGAACAGAGTTAGAAAGAGAACGTGAAATCCAGGTTCCTTCTTTTATAGTCAGCATGACCTAGACCAGGGGTCAGCAACCTTTTTCAGCTGTGAGCTGGTCCACTGTCCCTCTGACCATGTGGTGGGCCGGACTATATTTTTTTGGGGGGAATGAACTAATTCCTGTGCCCCACAAATAACCCAGAGATGCATTTTAAATAAAAGGACACAATCTACTCATGTAAAAAACACGCTGATTCGCAGACTGTCCTCGGGCTGGATTTATAATAAATAATAATAATTTTTTTAAAAAAAATTATTTATACCCCGCCCTTCCCGGTTCAGAAAACCGGGCTCAGGGCGGCTACCAACAAATTTAAAACACTTAATTGACGTAACAAAAAACAGCATAAAATACAGTATAAAACGTGAATAACAATAAGTTCAGAATTCAAAAATCAATTTGGGAGAAAATCCTTCCAATAAAGATTTAGAAGGCGATTGGGCTGCATCCGGCCCCCAGGCCTTAGGTTGCCTACCCCTGACCTAGACAGAAAGAGATAACAGGACCAGTTTAAGCCAGCTGCACTCAGCTTCTCCAGCATCTTAAAAAGCAGAGACATCACCTTGCCAACAAAGGTCCGTATAGTTAAAGCTATGGTTTTCCCAGTAGTGATGTATGGAAGCGAGAGCTGGACCATAAAGAAGGCTGATCGCCAAAGAATTGATGCTTTTGAATTCTGGTGCTGGAGGAGACTCTTGAAAGTCCCATGGACTGCAAGAAGATCAAACCTCTCCATTCTGAAGGAAATCAGCCCTGAGGGCTCACTGGAAGGACAGATCCTGAAGCTGAGGCTCCAAGACTTTGGCCACCTCATGAGAAGAGAAGACTCCCTGGAAAAGACCCTGATGCTGGGAAAGATGGAGGGCACAAGGAGAAGGGGACGGCAGAGGACGAGATGGTTGGACAGTGTTCTCGAAGCTACAAACATGAGTCTGACCAAACTGTGGGAGGCAGTGGAAGACAGGAGTGCCTGGTGTGCTCTGGTCCAGGGCGTCATGAAGAGTCGGAAACGACTAAATGACTAAACAACAACAACACTCAGCTTCTCAGAAGGAATAACCCAAACACCACAAACCTTCTGCCTGTTTCTTTCACGCAGAAAAGCTTCCAGAACCATCTCGAATTAGTTAGAAGAGGAAAGATCTCTTAACACATCAGATCAAGACTTTCTATACTGAGATGTACAAACTGGTACTTACGTGGGTTCCCCCAATCGCATGGTCCCGTCGGCACGGCACACGATTTCGCTGCGGGCTCCATCCATGAACTGCGCCAGCCAGCCGATGCTTCCCATGAAGAAGCAGGCGTTGACGTAGAAGAGGATGACCGCCGGGTACCGGTTCGAATTCTTCCAGTCAGCAAGGAATGTGGCCTGCGGACAGCAGGGAGTTCAATCCTGATCAGTTTGCCTACACGCATCTGTTCCCCGCTGGAGACGCCCAGCCAACACAGAATGGATTTGATGATCTACATGGGCTCCCAGGATGTTCCCGAGCATAATTCAAAGTGTCGGCACTGACCTTGAACGTTTGCCTAGGCCAACTCGGTCCTCCAGATGCTTTGGGACTACAACTCCCATCATCCCTAGCTAACAGGGATGGTGGGAATTGTAGTCCCAAAACACTGGGCGGGCTGAGTTTGCCTACGCCTGCCCTAAGCTGCCCTGTTTACCTGAAGGAGCATCTCCACCCCCATAGTTCAGCCCGGACACTGAGGTCCAACTCCGAGGGCAAACACCCACCTTGCAAGGTGTTAAGGGCTTTACAGGTTGACGTCAGGACCTTGAAAGGGGCTCAGTAACTTATTGAGGGCCTTCTTGGTGGTGGCACCCGCCCTGTGGAACTCCCTCCCACCAGATGTCAAAGAGAAAAATACCAGACTTTTAAAAGACACCAGCTCCATCTGATACGCAGGATGAGACCCTCCCTGCCCGCAGACTTTCTTGCCAGAGTGGTGCATGCTCTGGTTATCTCCCACTTGGACTACTGCAATGCACTCTACGTGGGGCTACCTTTGAAGGTGACCCGGAAACTACAACTAATCCGGAATGCGGCAGCTAGACTGGTGACTGGGAGTGGCTGCCGGGACCATATAACACTGGTCCTGAAAGACCTACATTGGCTCCCAGTACATTTCTGAGCACAATTCAAAGCGTTGGTGCTGACCTTGAAAGCCCTAAAGGGCCTCGGTCCAGTAGACCTGAAGGAGCGTCTCCACCCCCATCGTTCAGCCTGGACACTGAGGTCCAGCGTTGAGGGCCTTATGGTGGTTGCCTCGCTACGAGAAGCCAAGCTACAGGGAACCATGCAGAGGGCCTTCTTGGTAGTGGCACCCTCCCACCAGATGTCAAAGAGAAAAATAACTACCAAACTTTTAGAAGACATCTGAAGGCAGCCCTGTTTAGGGAAGCATTTAATGTTTAATAGACTACTGTGTTTTAATATTCTGTTGGAAGCCGTCTAGAGTGGCTGGGGAAACCCAGCCAGATGGGCGGACTATAAGTAATAAATTATCATTATTATTATTATTATTGGGAGCCAGTGCAGATCTCACAATGATTGCTGCTACGTGACGGAAGTCCGGTCGATATTATTGCGGCTGCGTTCTGCGCTAGCCGCAGTGTCTGGACCGTCTCCAAGGGCAGCCCCAGGGACAGTGTGCACTGCAGTAGTCTATGCTCACCAAGGTGAAGAAGGTGCAGAAAATGGTGACGGAGCTGAAGGAGGCGATGTAGACGTGCATTTCACGGTGCTCCTTCTCAGTGAAAAGAGGGTTCTGGCACTGGATGCCGCAGCCTTCGACGTCCTCGTACCAACTCTTGGGGTTGTCCGTCCGGACCAGGGGGGCCTCACACTGTCCTGAGCTGTTGAATTTGATGTTCTGGACCTCATTCTGTGCGGTGGAAACAGTGGAAACGGAAATGGGATTAACTGTGGACTACAGTTTTGTGGTGCAAAAATGGTATCACCTGTAAGGTTATATCATATTACATAATCTGGAAGTAAGAATTGTTGGAGGAAATGTGGAGTGATGGGAACATACAGTCATATGTGGTGGGACTGTCCATTAGTTAATGAAGTCTGCAAACAGACTGGTATAGAAATATCAGGAATTGTGGGTAGGAAGGTGGAAATATCTAAATTAATGGTTCTTATTAGCCTGAGTAGCACCGAGTTAGAAACAAAAGAGGAATGTATATGAGTAAAATTGATGGTAATTGCAGCCAGACAGGTTATAGCGAGTAATTGGGAAAATGCAAAAGAGCTAGGGGTGAACCAATGGAGGGGAAAATATTATAATCTTAGAATATCTAACTGTGAAGATAGATAAAATGAAAGGGTTTAAGGTCAGTGAGAAGGAGGAGGATTGCTTTGAGAAGATATTGAATTATTTGGGCAGGTTTGAACAATTTGGGGCAATTAAAACGTTGAAAGTTAAACAAACCTTGTGGAAGGAGGAGTGTATATAGAATTGTACATATGGTTGATTTGAATGCGTTATTATTGATTATGTATACCCAACGTATCAGCCGCTTGGGGGGGGGGTTCACTGTTTGTTTTCAATGTTTGCGTTTTGGTTGTTGGTAAAAATAATTTTTTTAAAACAAAACAAAACAAAACAAAACTGTGGACTATGGCAGAGGTTTTTAAACTGTGGCGGCCCAGAAATCTCCACGTGGTGGCAATTGCCAGTAGCAAAACGCTGACCTCGATCACCCCAGATGTTCTGGAGCACATTTTCCACTGAGAAATGAATGAGCAGAACTGCAGAACAGGAGCTTTCTGTCTCAGCTGATCTCCCTGTTAGGATATACCGTATTTTTTGCTCTGTAAGACTCACTTTTTCCCTCCTAAAAAGTAAGGGGAAATGTGTGTGCGTCTTATGGGGCGAATGCAGGCTGCGCAGCTATCCCAGAAGCCAGAACAGCAAGAGGGATCGCTGCTTTCGCTGTGCAGTGATCCCTCTTGTTGTTCTGGCTTCTGAGATTCAGAATATTTTTTTTCTTGTTTTCCTCCTCCAAAAACTAGGTGCGTCTTATGGTCTGGTGCGTCTTATAGAGCAAAAAATACGGTAGTTCCATCCCACCTTAAAAGGGTACAGGCAGGACTGTGTGTGTCACATGCCTGTTTACCTCCAGCAGAGTCTGCTGGGAACTTCCGCTTGTATATAGCTTTTGGGTTACTGCTGTTTTGCTGGAGACGAAGGGAAGCAGACATGTTTTCCTCTGTTCCCTGACCTGGCCACAATGATCCATGCAATGGTCACCTCCAGGCTTGACTACTGTAATTCGCTCTACGCAGGGCTGTCCTTGAAGCTGTCCCAGAAACCCCAGCGGGTGCAGAATGCTGCAGCGAGGCTCCTCAGGGGGTCTCTGCCATGGGAGCATATTCACCCAGTGCTTTTTCAGCTGCACTGGCTCCCGGTGGAGTACAGGGTCAGATTTAAGGTGCTGCTTTTGACCTTTAAAGCCCTTCACGGCCTAGGACCCTCGTACCTACGGGACCGCCTCTCCCGGTATGCCCCATGGAGAGCCTCAAGGTCCATATATAGCAACACCCTAGTGGTCCCGAGTCCTAAGGAAGTCAGATTAGCCTCAACCAGAGCCAGGGCCTTCTCAGTGATGGCTCTGGCCTGGTGGAACGCTCTGTCTCATGAGACCAGGGCCCTGTGGGATCTGATTTCTTTCCGCAGGGCCTGTAAGACAGAGTTGTTCCACCTGTCCTTTGGCTTAGAATCAGTTTGATCCCCTCCTCCTCTTTCTTTTTCCTTTCTCCTCCTTTGAAGAGATTGCTCCCTAATTGTTTTAATGTTGTATCTTAATCTTTTAAATTGTATTTTAATCAACTTGGTTTTATTATCGGTTGTTAGCTGCCCTGAGCCCGGTCTTGGCTGGGGAGGGCGGAGTATAAATAAAAATTATTATTATTATTATTATTTTCATCTGAGGCTCATGTCGCTGTTTGATGCTGTACCAAGGGAGACCGGCTGCCGGCCGATGGCTGGAGCCAGCCTGATGCCCCCGTCTTCCTGGCAGTATCCCAACTCCCCCCCCCGACTGCAGCTCCCCTTACAGGACGTCCCAGTGCCAGCCCCCACACCCCCTGCTCTCCTACCGGGCAGCCTTCAGGAAAGCGGTCTATGGTGCACTTGAGGAAGTCCGGCCAGCCCCGCTCTCGTTCCACGATGGTGCAAGGTCCCCGGGTGGCTTGGCAGAGGGTTTGGCTGGGAAGCTCAACTTGGCCATCCTCACACTTGGGCATGTACACGGCGCAGAGGAGGGGCTGGATCACGTCCCAGCAGCGGGGGGCATTTCGTAAACCTTGAAATAAAAAGAGAGAGACAGGAGTCAATGATCCCTCGACATCTGTTATTGGCAATTCCTGCCCCCTTAACAAATATATAAAAGTTTCTTTCTCCAGAGTGCATGGGGGCCTGGAACCTGCTACTACTACAACAACAACAACAACAACATCAACAACAACAACAACAACAATAATAATAATATATTATTTATACCCCAACCGCAAACAAAGGTCCATATAGTTAAAGCTATGGTTTTCCCAGTAGTGATGTATGGAAGTGAGAGCTGGACCATAAAGAAGGCTGATCGCCGAAGAATGGATGCTTTTGAATTATGGTGCTGGAGGAGACTCTTGAGAGTCCCATGGACTGCAAGAAGATCCAACCTCTCCATTCTGAAGGAAATCAGCCCTGAGTGCTCACTGGAAGGACAGATCCTGAAGCTGAGGCTCCAGTACTTTGGCCACCTCATGAGAAGAGAAGACTCCCTGGAAAAGACCCTGATGTTGGGAAAGATGGAGGGCACAAGGAGAAGGGGACCACAGAGGACGAGATGGTGGGACAGTGTTCTCGAAGCTACCAGCATGAGTCTGACCAAACTGCGGGTGGCAGTGTAAGGCAGGAGGGCCTGGCGTGCTCTGGTCCATGGGGTCACGAAGAGTCGGACACGACTAAACGACTAAACAACAACAACACCCCACCCATCTGGCAGCTTCCAACAGATTAAAATACAATAATCTATCAAACATTAAAAGCTTCCCTAAACAAGGCTGCCTTCAGATGTCTTCTGAAAGTCTGGTAGTTGTTTTTCTCTTTGACGTCTGAAGGGAGGGTGTTCCACAGGGCGGGCACCACCACCGAGAAGGCCCTCTGCCTGGTTCCCTGTAACTTGCTAAAATGCACGTGCTTTAAAAGTTATAAAAGAAACAAAGCGTTGGCAAGCTAGCTGACCGGCTACTCAAAACACTGTGAGCATTTGAACACAGAAAAGTTGCAGGTCCGCCGATGGTCAAGATCCAAGGTAGCCGAGGCTGTAAGCCGTTGGGCAAGTGCGTAACTTAAGAGGCACCTTGGTCCAAGAAGGATATCGACAAACTGGGAGGTGTGCAGTGGGCGACCCAGATGATCAAGGGTCTGGAAACCAAGCCTGATGAGGAACGCTTGAAGGAGGGGGGTAAATTTAGCCTCGAAAAGAGGAGACTGAGAGGAGATACGAGAGCCATCTTCCAATATCTTAAGGGCTGTCCCTTGGAAGATGGAGCAAGCTTGTTTTCTCCTGCTCCAGAGGATAGGACCAATGGCTTCAAGTTACAAGAAAGGAAATTCGGACTAAGCATCAGAAAGACCTTTCTGGTGGTTAGAGCTGTTTGACAGCGGAATGGATAATAATAATAATAATAATAATAATAATATATTTATACCCTGCCCATCTGGCTGGGTTTCCCCAGCTACTCTGGGCGGCCTCCAACAGAATATTAAAATGCAATAATCTATTAAACATTAAACATGACCTTGGAAGGTGGTAATCTTTCCTTCACTGGACGTTTTCAAACATAGAGGGCATGACCAGAATAACAGCTGCCCAAGTACTTGCAGAGAGAGAGACAGATGATATATCTGTATGGTATCAACAGGAAATTATCGGCTTATTTTGTGCCCCTTCCATGACCGGATCCTTTTTCTGCCTCTTGAGAAAAAGATCAATAGAAGCAGAAAACAAACAGCAAAACGCAACCCATTTGCAGAGATGTTCCACGTAAGAGGAAACAGCTTAAGTGTTTATTGAAACTTTCGCAATGCATGCCCTTTCAAAAGTCATTTGGGGAGACTTTGGATGTTCCCTGTTCTGTTCCGTAAATACTACAGTTGAACCATCATTTCAAGGCTGCCATGCCAATTTTGAAGTAGGAATGTTCAAAACATCTCACCTCGAGATGTCTAAGGGCAGAAACTGAACACAGCTGATCTGTTTGTGCCAGAAGGTGAGCCTGTGATGAGACATGACTACATCCACAAGTTGTGTCTGGGACTTTTTGACTCCTTGGAGGAGGGACTGGTATATTTTGGAAGTAGGAGGAAGGGCCTGGAATTATGCAAATATGTCTGGGAAACAGAAATCTTGAAATTGAAGAGAGACCAAAGCCTAGGTCCAGTATATCTGAAGGAGCGTCTCCACATCCATCGTTCTGCCCGGACACTGAGGTCCAGCGCCGAGGGCCTTCTGGCGTTTCCCTCCCTGCGAGAAGCAAGGTTACAGGGAACCAGGCACAGGGCCTTCTCGGTGGTGGCGCCCTCCCTGTGGAACGCCCTCCCACCTGATGTCAAAGAGAAAAACAACTACCAGACTTTTAGAAGACACCTGAAGGCAGTCCTCTTTAGGGAAGTTTTTAACATGTGACATCTTAGTGTATTTTTGGTCTTTGTTGGAAGCCGTCCAGAGTGGCTGGGGAAACCCAGCCAGATGGGCGGGGTATAAATAATAAATTATTATTTAAAAAAATTATTATTATTTCAGGTGCCTTCCGCCTTCCTCCCTCTTTGCCAAGCTAGGGACCCTCTCCAAATGCATGTGCTTGAAAGGATGTGTGGAAGGTCTTCCACAGAGGTCTTCCAGCTATGGGTTGCCACACGCAGGCAGATGTACCAATTCATGTGTAAAGGTAAAGGTACCCCTGCCCGTATGGGCCAGTCTTGCCAGACTCTGGGGTTGGGCGCTCATCTCACTCTAGAGGCCAGGAGCCAGCGCTGTCCGCAGACACTTCCGGGTCACGTGGCCAGCGTGACGAAGCTGCAACTGGCAAGCCAGAGCCGCACACGGAAACGCCGTTTACCTTCCCGCTAGTAAGCGGTCTGTATTTATCTACTTGCACCCGGGGGTGCTTTAGATCTGCTAGATTGGCAGGCGCTGGGACCGAGCAACGGGAGCGCACCCTGCTGCAGGGATTCGAACCGCCGACCATGCGATCGGCAAGTCCTAGGCGCTGTGGTTTTACCCACAGCGCCACCCGCGTCCCATGTGTCTGTGTGGCTAATTCTAGAGGGGCCATCCTGGAAGGCTGCAAAAGATCGCAATGGATTGCTCTAAAGTCACTACAACACCAGATTTTGGGGGTGAGGGAATCGTCCCCCAACTGCAGCATCCTGTATTTTGCCAGAACTGAGGTGGCGATCCTACACCCCGGCGTCATGGGTGCCAATTCCCTGGGGCCCTGGGTGCAAGAGCATGCACAAAATCCCCCATGGAGGGATTAGGACCCTCGTACCGACGGAACCTCGTACCTCACGGCCTAGTACCGTCGTACCTACGGGACCGCCTCTCCCAGTATGCCCCACGGAGGACCTTAAGGTCCATAAATAGCAACACCCTAGAGGTCCCGGGCCCTAAGGAAGTTAGATTAGCCTCAACCAGAGGCAGGGCCTTTTCAGCGGTGGCCCCGGCCTGGTGGAACGCTCTGTCTCATGAGACCAGGGCCCTGCAGGATCTGATTTCTTTCCGCAGGGCCTGTAAGACAGAGTTGTTCCGCCTGGCCTTTGGCTTGGAGCCAATTTGATTCCCTCCCCCTCTTTTAATGTTTCCATATTTTAATGTTGTCTTTTTATCTTGTTTTGAAGTTGTATTCATTCAACTTGTTTTTATTATTGCTTGTTAGCCGCCCTGAGCCTGGCCTTGGCTGGGGAGGGCGGGGTATAAATAAAAATTATTATAGTGGTACCTCGGGTTAAGTACTTAATTCGTTCCAGAGGTCCGTTCTTAACCTGAAACTGTTCTTAACCTGAAGCACCACTTTAGCTAATGGGGCCTCCTGCTGCCACCACGCTGCCGGAGCACGATTTCTGTTCTCATCCTGAAGCAAAGTTCTTAACCTGAAGCACTATTTCTGGGTTAGGGGAGTCTGTAACCTGAAGCGTATGTAACCCGAGGTACCACTGTATTATGATGATGATGATGGAGGGCCAGGGACCCACACATTTTGGCACGCTGCATGTCACCCACGGTCGCGGGGCTCCCCAACTCCCTTCCAGCAGCCCCCTTACCGGACCACAGGAGCAGCTTGTCGTGCGCCTCCTCTTGCGAGCTGGAGTCCCCGGCCAGGAGGGTGGAGGTGGCGGCGTAGGGCAGCGGAGAGCCCAGGCACACGCTTTGCTGGAGCGCCTCGCATTGCGCCGCGCGCTTGCACCGCTCCTCGCCCCGGCCCGACGGCGCCGCCGCCGCGCTCCCGTTGAGCCTCGAGGCCGCCGCCGCCGCCCCGCCGCCCGGGACGCCCAGCCCCACGCCCAGCAGCCCCCAAAGCAGCCACCGGACCAGCCCTAAAGGGGCCATCGGAGCGCCCGCGCCGCCTGCGCCTCCTCCTCGGGTTTCCCCGGCCGTGCGCCTAGGGCGCACCGGGCTCCGCGCGCAAGGCGCCTCGTCCCGGGAGTCGCGGGCCGGGCAGCAGCGCCGTCGCCTCGGCCTGGGCCTGGGCCCCACCGAAGGCCATGATCCAGAGAGCCGCCCCCTCGGCCAAGGCAGCCCCCGGGTTGCTTTTTGCGTCCCCGCAAAAAGTCAGAAAGGAGCAGGAGGGGAAAAAACTTGGCGCGGACTTTTGCCAAAAGTTCCCAAGCAGAAGAAAAGCGTTGCAAAGTTTTGGCCGCCTCTTGCAGCAGTTCCTCCCGCCGCCGCCGCCGCCGCCCGCTCCTCCTGCTCCTCCTCCTCCTCCTCGGGCTTCTTTGTTGCTTTTGCTCCTTTCTCAAGAATGCGGGGCCGGGGGAGGGAGCCCAAAAGAGGGAGAGGAGCCCGGGCTCGCCGCCTCCCCCTTCTGCCTCCGCGATGGAAGCGCAGCGGGGGAAGGAGACGCCGAGAGAAAGCGAGAGAGCGAGCGAAGAAGACCGAGGAGAGGGGAAGAGAGAGAGAGATCAGACCCCCCCCCAAAAAAAAACTTGGGGAGCTCAGAGAGAAAAAACAGGGAGCCCCGTGTGTGGAGAGAGATGCTGCCTCGCTCCCCCCCCCAAAAAACACAGAAAACCCAAAACTTTCCGCCTCCTCCTGACGCGCCCCAGGAGAAAAAAAAGTTACGTGTCCGTCCGTCACTGTCTAGCGTGACCGAGCGACGGATCTGGGGGGAGGGCGGCGCAGATTTTAAGGAGCAAGGCTGGGTTATCCGAGGCAGCCTGTGCCAACCGGGTGCCTTCTAGACGTTTTGGATTACAGCCAGTGCCGGATTTACGTATAAGCTAAACAAGCTCTAGTTTAGGGTCCCACTCTCTTGGGGGCCCCCAAAAAAATTAAAGGGGGGAAAACTGGGTGTACATTTCCAAAATAGAAGATGAAAGAACTATAAAACAAAAGCTACGTACAGCACGTGTGTTTTGTGTTGTGTAGGCTCCTAGGATGTAAGTCATGGGCCCCGCCTGCTCCCTAAAATATCCCTGGTTTGCTCCTTTCTATATATAGGGTGCCCACATTCTGCATGGGCTTTTGCGTGGCAACATGTGCAAATGGCTTGAGATACCTATTAGGTCCGTCAATTACCATATAGCATCTATTCCACACAAAAAACAGCGACCGTTTGTTGTTGACAAAGGACAGCTGGACATAGAAAGGGCCTCATTACCTCCAGTAGCTGAGGGCCTCATCAAACCGAAATCCAGCCCTCACTACAGCCCCCCCCCCCCATGAGCCAATGGAATAGAAATATAATTAATTGATGTTATTTTTCGTTCAGTTTTTTTAAAAAAAAACACCAAATAAAACCCACAACCAACAGGGGGTTGCTGCACCTAGCGTTAAGTCATCCTAAGAGGAGACCCATTGAAATTAGTGAATGTGGACCACTTAGGTCTGTTGACTTCAATGGGTCTACTCTATGTAAAAAGTTAGTTGGATAGACCTACGTGGTGAATTGAAACAACAGATGGGCCTCAGAAGACTATGAGAGTCAGGACAGAGGCAGTATTATTTATTTGTTTGCTTACATTACATTATCTGTCTACAATGTTATCAACAATAAATTTGTGTTATGTTTATTCAAAACCTGCCAAGGAGTCCAGTTCGTTTCGTTGTGTTTTTAAATAATTTGTGAAAAGTTCCCATTCTTCCTTGAAGTCACAGTTGTCCTTGTCTCGCAATTTGTATGTCAGTTTAGCCAGTTCTGCATAGTTCATCAATTTCTCTTGCCACTGTTCTTTTGTTGGGGTTTCCTCATTCTTCCATCCTTGTGCTATCAAGACTCTTGCCGCTGTTGTAGCGTACATAAATAATAAAAAAGTGAATTTCATTAAAGGGAATTGTTTTCAAATAGACATGAAAACTTCCAAGTTAACAAATGCTCTACCTGCAGGTATAGGGCGGCATATAAATTCAGTCAATCAGTCAATCAATAACATAGCCGTCAACCATCCCTTATTTGGCGGGAAAGTCCCTTATCCCAGCGCTGTGTCCCGCTGCTGTCCCTTATTGATGATGTCCCTTAAATTTCCCGGGTTTCAAAGGAAGCAGCTCCTCTCCCTCCCTCCCTGCCAGCCAGGGAGGAGGTAGGCTCCAACTGGGTTGCTTGGCTGCGTTGCTCACCCAATAAGGAGTCTAAGAACGACTGGGGGGTGGAGCTTGCATGCCTTGTGCCGATCAAATTGGCCACGTTGCCTGGGGACTCACCTTTGCTCAGCGCTTCCCAGCGGAGAGGTGACGGTGGTTTTTCTTACTGCATCCCCTTTGCCGGGTTGCTGCACTGTGGGAACCACCGCTTGAGGCTTCGTTTGGCTGCTGGCTGGGCTTTCTGCCTTTGGCTCAGAGGGGCTCAGAAGTTGAACATACCTGTGCTCTGAAAATCCCTTATTTTGGCTGCTGATCCCTTATTTCCTTGGCTGCTGGGCCCTTATTTTCAAATCTGTAAGTTGACAGCTATGATCAATAATAACCCACCAATATAACCGGTACATAGAAAACAACAATGAAAATAACACATCACATAGTCAGGTGACTGCAGAAAACAAACCTGCCTCACAGAGAGGGGGAACCGGCACATGTTCAACCAGAGTCAGAATCACAGAATTGTAGAATTGAAAGGGACCCTAAGGGTCATCTAGTCCAACCCCCTGCAAGTAAGCCCCTGTGGGTGCCTGCCACATCTATGTGCTATTTATTTCATACAAATTATATACTGATTTTTTAAAGAAAAACATAATTCAAAGCAGCTTACAAGCGATTTCCAATAATCTCCTATACATAAACAAAACACCCCTTAACCCTTTTTTTTTTTTAATTCAGATTTCTTTTTCATTCATTACATACATCTCATATCCATAACATTTACTATGCATTCCTTCCTCCCTCCCCTCCTAGGCTTCCCCCAACTTCCGCTTCTGGTTTGTTTCTCCTTTCACCCACCTTGCTACCTCCTAAAAGAAAAAATACTACTAACATATTTATACAACAACATCTAACCTAAAAACATAAAGATGAAAATAAATACACCATATTATTTATCTGTCTTCTACACATTTTCTAATACTAGTGATGCGAATGTTTAAATCCTGCCATCAAGCCTATAGACTTTCTTTGTTTCTGCAAATATAATATAAATGGTTCCCATTCTTTTTCAAAGTCACTGTTGTCTTTTTCTCTTAGTCTGTCTGTCATTTTTTGCCAGTTCTACATAGTTCATCAACTTCTCTTGCCATTGTTCTTTAGTTGGTATTTCTCCAGTCTTCCAATTTTGTGCACTCAACATTCTCGCAGCTGTAGTGGCATACATAAATAAAGTCACCCATTCTTAACTCTATTAAACCCAGTTCTAAACGTATCCTGTACATTACACTTCAATTTGAATATGTTTGTCATTTAAAAAAATAATGCATTACATCTGTATCTCAAAGGAACCTAAGGAACTGCCTTTTGTACATGGTAAATTTGATGCAGGTCAGAACTTTATTGTCTTTAAGGTGGCACAATGTGGATACTTTTATTTGTAGATTTCAGAGACCAGCAGCTTAGGCTAAGTTCCTTTAGCTGACCTTTAGTTAGCCATACCAAAAAAAATTCATTCTAGACTGTTAACAAATTAAAATATAAAAAATAAGAAGGAAATGTGATTACTGTACACAACTGCAATACTACCAAGTTTCTAAACCCAGGACCTTGGTGAAATAAATCACTGATTCATTAAAACCTCACTAAAAGCTTTCCTTCAAACATAATCACTGTTTCAGTAACGTTATTCTGATAACTCCTGTATTTAATTAGCTGCTTTGTCAGGAAACAAACCAGAGATACGCAGATTATAAATGACTGACAGTGCAGGATTATATCTGATTCACTCTCCGGCCATGCAAGAATGACACTCGAGCAACTGAAATGTTATTCGCTTTTGCTGCACGTTAAGGGAATTCATCATGCGAAAGGCTGGGCTGGATGAATCCCTAGCCGGAATTAAGATTGCCGGAAGAAATATCAACAACCTCAGATATGCAGATGACACAACCTTGATGGCAGAAAGTGAGGAGGAATTAAAGAACCTCTTAATGAGGGTGAAAGAGGAGAGCGCAAAATATGGTCTGAAGCTCAACATCAAAAAAACGAAGATCGTGGCCACTGGTCCCATCACCTCCTGGCAAATAGAAGGGGAAGAAATGGAGGCAGTGAGAGATTTTACTTTCTTGGGCTCCATGATCACTGCAGATGGTGACAGCAGTCATGAAATTAAAAGACGCCTGCTCCTTGGGAGAAAGGCGATGGCAAACCTAGACAGCATCTTAAAAAGCAGAGACATCACCTTGCCAACAAAGGTCCGTATAGTTCAAGCTATGGTTTCCCAGTAGTGATGTATGGAAGTGAGAGCTGGACCATAAAGAAGGCCGATAGCCAAAGAATTGATGCTTTTGAATTCTGGTGCTGGAGGAGACTCTTGAGAGTCCCATGGACTGCATGAAGATCAAACCTATCCATTCTGAAGGAAATCAGCCCTGAGTGCTCACTGGAAGGACAGATCCTGAAGCTGAGGCTCCAAGACTTTGGCCACCTCATGAAAAGAGAAGACTCCCTGGAAAAGACCCTGATGTTGGGAAAAATGGAGGGCACAAGGAGAAAGGGACAACAGAGGACGAGATGGTGGGACAGTGTTCTCGAAGCTACCAGAATGAGTTTGACCAAACTGCAGGAGGCAGTGGAAGACAGGAGGGCCTGGCGTGCTCTGGTCCAGGGGGTCACGAAGAGTCAGACACAACTAAACGACTAAACAACAACAAAGGGATATAATTTGCAGGAATATTAGACATGACTTCCTGGATAAGAGCAAAGTTGGGCCAACATTCCAGTTTGGATCCAAAGACTCCTTCATTTTGGTGGAAGGTGCTGTATGGAGATTTGTCCAATCACAACCTAAAGTCTCCAATGGTAACCAGCTACGTATTTCTATAAATTTCACATCCAAGGCATAGTGGTGTTGGCAATCTACTCTAGCATCTGCCCTATGGATGGTTTGGGCAGCCAATCCCAACAGCCTCAGCTAGCATGGCTGTACTGGCTGGGGCTGATGGGAGTTGAAATCCAAAACATCTGGACGGGCACTAGATTGGAGAAGACTAGACAATTCCCTCAACATCTGGAAAACAAAAGTAACCCGTTTCTGAAAGGGACATCCCAACCATCACCTGTAAGATAAGGCGGGAACATAAGAACAGCCCTGCTGGACCAGACCAAAACAGAGTTTCTCAAACCCAGTATCTGGTTTCTGTGGGAGATTTGAAGTTAAATCTAACAATGTTAGTTAGTATGTGAAGGGGTTAAGGACCACAGAGTTCTAACTTGCTAGAGTAGTCTCAGTTATATCACACCCTCTCTTCTAAGAGGAAGTAAGGCTTGTTTCCTGTTCTGGCTCCTGCTCCCGCACCCTCCATGCTGCACATAACAGAGGCAAACATGCCTGAACATATCCCTCTGCCTGAAACATGTGTCTGAGACCGCCTTTGTTGGGGTTTCCCCCCAACTAAGAACCTTTGCCTGCATTTTATCATTGTTGCTAAGGGCAATGCATGACTGTAAGTAAAGTATACTTTAAACTTGCTTCAATGTGTGGTCTGATTCTTTGCTGGAGGGGCTGGAGGGGGCCCGTTGCCTCAAGTAGCTGGAATGAGGGGAGTCCCACATATAAGACATGAAAGTCATCCTAACAGGATGTCGTTTATTTATTTCATAAGGTTTATACACTGCTTGATTGTAAAAACAACAACCCTCAAAGCAGTTTAAAAGGTAAAGGGACCCCTGACCACTAGGTCCAGTCGTGGCCGACTCTGGGGTTGTGGCGCTCATCTCGCTTTATTGGCCGAGGGAGCCGGCGTACAGCTTCCGGGTCATGTAGCCAGCATGACTAAGCCGCTTCTGGCGAACCAGAGCAGCACACGGAAACACCATTTACCTTCCCGCCAGAGCGGTACCTATTTATCTACTTGCACTTTGATGTGCTTTTGAACTAGGTTGGCAGGAGCAGGGACCGAGCAACGGGAGCTCACCCCGTTGCAGGGATTCAAACCGTCGACCTTCTGATCGGCAAGTCCTAGGCTCTGTGTTTTAACCCACACTGCCACCCGCGTCCCTCAAAGCAGTTTGCAAAAAGATAAAACAATAAAACCGAGAAAAAATTACAACCCTGAGCTTGGATAACAGAGGGAAAGCTTAGAGCTACCCTAGACTCTAATTGGCTAAGAACTGGAAAACCACAGGAACCATCCTCTGCTGCCTTCTGCGTGTTGGGGCTGGAATAACCCTACTCATTGGGTCCCCCCCTCCCGACTGACTGTTAAGGCCTAAGGTCACAAATTTATTTCACACAGGGAAGATGGGCTATTCTAATCCAGACTAAAATCCTCTTGTGCACTGCTCCTTATATTGCTAAGACCTTGGTGATCCACTGTTGTCAGCAGAATAAGTATAACCCCTTGTAAGTGTGGGCATTAAGTGTGGGCATTGTATATTGTGGGAAGGCTGCTACTCAGAAATCCAAAATTGGGGTCCTGGGGTTTGGGGAGGAGGGAATACACTTGAGCCAGAATGAAGAAGAACATTTGCTAGGCAGTGAACCCAAGTCCGAAGCTTACAGTATTTTGGTTTTTGCCTGGAATAAGGAAAATATAGGCTCGGTTTTTGGACGCCATTGGGACTTCCTGAAAGAGTTGCTTGCATGAGGAACCCCCCATTACACAATAAACCCCCACCCGGAAGCATCCTGGGCATCGGGTGATATTTTTCCCACGTGAGATTTCTGAAAGAGAAATCCTGCGCCATTCGCATTAACGCTCCCTTCCTAACCCCCTTTTCTCACTCTTGAGCCACTATCCTTTCAATCTTCAACAAGCCACTTTTGCCACGGATAATTTTTTAAATACCCCAGCTGCTATCTCTACTGGGTTTGAAATGGTATTTGCGAACGTTTTACCTGTGTATGTATGTTTAACGGTTTTATTATCTTTTTTGCGGTATATATATATTTTTATGAGTTTTTCTTAAACATATCATTTCCAACAATCACATAACATAACTTCTTATCTTATACATTGTTTTAGACTTCCATCCACACCTCTGATGATTTTCCGTCCTTTATCACTTATTCTGCATTTCTTAATATATCTAATACTCTTATTTATCATCAACTAATAATTCTCCTCATAGTCTTTCTTGCAATATTTCATATAGTTCTCCTTACAAAACTTCTTATAGTCCTACTAGCGCAATTTGTTCATTACTAATACTTTTCAAATAGTTTGTATATTTACTCCAGTCTCCTAATAATCTCTGGTCCCGCAGGTTTAGAATCCTTCCAGTTAATTTATCCAATTCTGCACAGTCCATCAATTTCATTAACAGTTTTAACAGTGTTTTTATAACTGCAGTGGCTTCCTATATGTTCCTATACGGTGTGGCGGAATCGCTTTGAGGACCCTCGTACCTATGGGACCGCCTCTCCTGGTATGTCCCACGGAGGACCTTACGGTCTTCAAACAAAAACATCTTGGAGGTCCCGGGCCACAGGGAGGTTAGGCTGGCCTCAACCAGAGCCAGGGCCTTTTCGGCCGTGGCACCAACTTGCTAGAACGCTCTGTCCCAAGAGACTAGGGCCCTGCAGGACTTGACATCTTTCCGCAGGGCCTGCAAGACGGAGCTGTTCCACCAGGTCTTTGGCCAAGGCACAGTCTGACCCCCTCCTTCGGTAATCCTCACAGAACTCTAGTCCACTGGTTGCCATTAATTTGATTCTGAATTTATTTTAGAATGAATTGATTTTAGAATGCTGTGTTACTTTTATTGTTGTTAGCCGCTCTGAGCCCGGCTTCGGCTGGGGAGGGCGGGATATAAAAATGTTTTCATTACAGTTGTACCTCAGGTTAAGTTCTTAATTCATTCCAGAGGTCTGTTCTTAACCTGAAACTGTTCTTAACCTGAAGCACCACTTTAGCTAATGGGGCCTCCTGCTGCTGCCGCGCCTCCAGAGCACGATTTCTGTTCTCATCCTGAAGCAAAGTTCTTAACCTGAAGCACTATTTCTGGGTTAGGGGAGTCTGTAACTTGAAGCATCTGTAACCTGAAGTGTATGTAACCCGAGGTATCACTGTATTTTATATTATTATTCAGAGAACAGTCACCCTCAAAAAAAGCCTGGGGGGGCGGAATAGAGAAAGAGGGAGAAATTAATCCTGCAATCTTGAGGACCACCAGGGGTTATGGAAGGTGCAGTCCAAACATTGCTTTGCAAAGCCAGGTTTGGAGACGAGCCACCAAAACATCTCTCTCTGCCTCTCTGGGCAGCGCAGAGAGAATCCGCCATCGATGGCCCTCCTGGATGCATCTTGTCTTGGCACCTTAGTGCAACAGGTCTGGCTAGAATCTGAGGCAACAGCCTTCCGGGCTTCCCAGCCGAGTCCGGGCTCCATCGCAGGCCAGGCCTCTCCGCCAAACAGGCTCCCTCTGTGCCTCTCTGCTCTCTGACGCTGCTGCGCTTCTTGGCCTGCGAAGCGGGACGTGGGTGGCTTTGCTCCTACTCCAGCGGCTCTCTGTTTGCCGGGAGGCGGAGGGGGGCTCTGGGGCTGCCAGGGCAGGGAGCCTGTGGGTGGGTGGTCCCCCTGCCTGGAGGCCTCCCTCCCTCCCTGCTTCCCCTCCTGCCTGCCTGAGTGTAGCTGCTCAGCCATCTTTCCATGCACAGAAGGACCACGGAGTGACCGGCTGCCTCCGTCTCTCGCCGGGAATTCAAAGGGGGCAAAGCCTTGGAAGCAGTGTTGTCACCAGGGAGGTCAAGGTGGGTGGTGCTTCCAGGGAAGGGTTGGGGTCTCCTGCGCTTCCGGCAGTGGGGGGGGGGGTGTCCAGGTTTGGAGACCGGGGGCTGCCCTGCAGGGGTTCTGGGAGAGATCCTGAGCCCTACGGTCACAGATCTGCCTTGCCCGCTTTCTGGCTTTTGGACCAGTTAAAAACCAACAGCAACCTTGCTTCTTAAAACTGCAAAACAAAGAAAAGCCCCAGGTTTCTTGCACTCTTGATATGCCCAGAGGCCACTTTGTGCCGTGAGCCTCCTCCCAGCGCCTGCCATCGTGGCAGAAAAGGTCTGGAGGTGGAAAGGCAGTCTGGCTTTTTGGACGGGTGGTCTTTTCCAGCAGGTGAGATTTCTGAGAGAGAAATCACCCACCTTTCGCACCGACGCTCCTGCCTTAACCCCCTTTTCTCAGCCTGAAGCCACCATTCTCCAGATCTCAAACAAGCTGCTTTTTCCGCGGAGATTCTTTAATATCCCAGCTGTTGTCTCCATTGGGTTTGAAATCGTTTCTGCAAGCGTTTTACCCCTTTCTGTATATTTAACGGTGTTCAAGTTGTTTGTGCATCCGCAGTGGTTTCCTATACAGTATGTTTTTTTCCTAATGGTTTTGAAGTGCAGGAGAGAGAGGAGGGATGAATCCTGCAATCCTGAGGACCACCAGGCGTTATGGAAGGTGCAGTCCAAACATTGCCTTGCAAAGCCAGGTTTGGAGACGAGCCACGAAAACATCTCTCTCTGCCTCTCCGGGCAGCGCAGAGAGAATCCGCCATCGATGGCCCTCCTGGACGCATCTTAGAGCAACAGGTCTGGTTGGAATCTGAGGCAACAGCCTTCCGGGCTTCCCGGCCGAGTCCAGGCTCCATCGCAGGCCAGGCCTCTCCGCCAAACAGGCTCCCTCTGTGCCTCTCTGCTCTCTGACGCTGCTGCGCTTCTTGGCCTGCGAAGCGGGACGTGGGTGGCTTTGCTCCTACTCTAGCGGTGCTCTGTTTGCCGGGAGGCGGAGGGGGGCTCTGGGGCTGCCAGGGCAGGGAGCCTGTGGGTGGGTGGTCCCCCTGCGTGGAGGCCTCCCTCCCTCCCTGCTTCCCTTCTCCTGCCTTCCTGAGTGCAGCTGCTCAGCCATCTTTCCATGCACAGAAGGACAGTGCCTCTGTCTCTCTCTCTCCTTGGTACTGGGAATTTGAAACTTAGCAGCATAAGAAGAGTGCACGGATCAGGGCAGTGGCCCATATCTAGTCCAGCATTCTGTTCTCACAGTGGCCAACCAGGTGCCAGTGGAAAACCAGAAAGCAGCATCTTTTTGTTTTATTTTCTGCTCTGCACGTTTTTTAAAATAGTATTATTATTATTATTATTATTATTAATTATTATTTATACCCCACTCATGTGGCTGAGTTTCCCCAGCCACTCTGGGCGGCTCCCAATCAAATGTTAAAAACACTACAGCGTTAAATATTAAAAACTTCCCAGGGCTGCCTTCAGATGTCTTCTAAAAGTCTGGTAGTTCTTTATCTCTTTGACATCTGGTGGGAGGGCGTTCCGCAGGGCGGGAGTCACCACCAAGAAGGCCCTCTGCCTGGTTCCCTGTAACCTCACTTCTCACAGGGAGGGAACCGCCAGAAGGCCCTCGGAGCTGGACCTCAATGTCCGGGCTGAACGATGGGGGTGGAGACGCTCCTTCAGGGATACAGTGCCGTTTAGGGCTTTCAAGGTCAGCACCAACACTTTGAATTGTGCTCGGAAACGTACTGGGAGCCAATGCAGATCTCTCAGAACCAGTGTTATATGGTCTCGGCGGCTGCTCCCAGTCACCAGTCTAGCTGCCGCATTCTGGATTAATTGCAGTTTCCGGGTCACCTTCAAAGGTAGCCCCACATAGAGCGCGTTGCAGTAGTCCAAGCCGGAGATAACTAAAGCATGCACCACTCTGGTGAGACAGTCTGCGGGCAGGTAGGGTCTCATCCTGCATACCAGATGGTAAACAGCTGCCCTGGACACAGAGTTAACCTGCTCCTCCATGGACAGCTGTGAGTCCAGAATGACTCCCAGATTAAGGATTAGGAATAAAAAGGTTAAAAGAATGGAAAATTGGCTATTAATAGATAAAAATTTAATGTTATATTATATATTAAGATTAAGGATTGGGATTAAAAAAGAGGGAAAGGAATTGCTGGACAAATAAACTAAATTGGAACACAAAAGAGGGAGGTATGAGGAGGTCCAGAAAATAAGTAAATTCAAAAGTAGTAATGAAAAGATAGAATTGTTTTTAACTGGTTTTTTTTCTCTTTTTATTTTATTTTTAATTTTGTATTTTGTATTGTGTATTTTTCTTTTTACTGTTAAATTCTCTTTTATTGATGTGTTTCTTTTTATTTGAAACTTTAATAAATATCTTTAAAACAAAAACAAAAACAGAATGACTCCCAGGCTGCACACCTGGTCCTTCAGGGGCACAGTTACCCCATTCAGGACCAGGGAATCCCCCACAACCACCCACTCCCTGTCCCCCAAAAACAGTACTTCTGTCTTGTCAGGATTCAACCTCAATCTGTTAGCCGCCATTTCAACAATTTCAACATAACAAATTATCAAAACAAGTCATCTTCATTATTTCCCCCCTTTTTTCCACCTCCCCAACAGACCCTCCCTCTCCCCCCCCCTCAAGACTTCCTTTAGCTCTTCTCTTCGGTTTCTCAACTCACGTTAGTCTCTGTAAAATTGTATACATCCTTATATTATCTATCTACTGTATTAACCCTCAATAAATTTTGTGTACGTTTATTCAAAACCTGCCAAGGAGTCCAGTTCATTTTGCTGTCTTTTTAAATAATTTGTAAAAAAGTTCCCGTTCTTCTTTAAAGTCACAGTTGTCCTTATCTCCGTAGCTGCCAACTTTCAGATTTGAAAATAAGGGATCAGCAGCCTTGAAAATAAGGGATCAGCCGCCTCACCTGTCCTGGGGACAGCCTACGGGATATCTAACAATCCGGGATAGCAGGGGGAAACGGTGCTGGAATAAGGGAATTTCCCGTAAAAAAAGGGAAGGTTGACAGCTATGCCTTATCTCACAATTTGTATGTCAGTTTTGCCAGTTCTGCATAGAGCCTGAAAGTAGGATCTGAGTGTTAAGTTGTGGGCGAACATATCAGACAACACAGCTATTCTTCAAACAGCTCTTGTTTATTCAGAGGCCAGAACAGAACTGAACTGAAAGGTTCAGTCAGCCTGCTTATATAGAGCTCCAGTACAACATTACTGTAACAATTTTCTAAAACTATCCAATCACTGAACGTCACTTTCGATCCCTTATTTGCATAACTATCTACAGTATCCCCCTGCTGGCCCAGGGTGAGAACTTCAGTACATAACACTGCGCACAAGAGCAATTTTCCCCACCTGTGGTTTCCAGCGACTGAGAATCAGAAGCATCACTGCCTCTGGCATCTTTTTATTTGGTCTGGGAGGAATGTAGGCAAGTGCCATGCCTTGCCCCGCCCAGTCTTTCCTTAGGCCCCGCCCACCACCCACCAGCTGTCCCCAGAAGTCCGCCCGCTAGGGAACACAGCCCTTGGGCTTAAACCCCCGTCCCTCACCTTGCATACATTGGATTCAAGCGGCCTTCCTTACCCTCGAACCCTCCAGACGCTGGGGAACTGTAGCTGATGGGAACTGTGGAGAAGAACCTGTGGAGGGCACCAGGTTGAGGAAGGCTGGATGAAAGGAAAGCCAAAAGCCGACAGGGTCACACACAGTGTACGTTTATTCTCACAGAAACGTAGCACCACACTGAACAGAACATGTAAAATTCAACAGCGACGGTGTCCTCTGTTTTGAAAAATAATTGACCCATCAAAGCCCCAAGGTCCACGTAACAGAGAAGAAGGAGGTTAAGCTCCGGTTGAGTTTTGCAATGTCTTGGGAGCCCAGGAAAAGTGTAACAAAAAGGCTCACAACCAACCAATGCGTGGTATAACAATAATAATAATAATTTATTATTTATATCCCGCCCATCTGGCTGGGTTTATAAGAAGGCAGTTTATATACAGTCATACCTTGGGTTACAGCCGCTTCCGGTTGCGTCTTTTCGGGTTGCGGACCGCCGAAACCCGGAAGTCCCGGAACGGGTTACTTCCAGGTTTTGGCAGTCGCGCATGCAAAGAAGCGCCGAATCGCAACCTGCGCATGCGCGGGTTGCAAACACTGCGGGTTGCAAACGTGCATCCCACACAGATCACGTTTGCAACCCAAGCGTCCACTGTGCTGCCATCAATGTGTACAGCATTTCATCGTGAAACATACGACAACAGCAACCAATGATCCCCCCTTTTTGTGTTAATTATTAGATAGGGAGCGCCACAGAGTGGCAACAGAAGGAGGGGAGGAAGGTGTTAGGGAAATGAGGGATTAAGTTGAAGAACTATATTATTATTATTATTATTATTATTATTATTATTCCCATTGGCTATTTGCTGCCCAACTTGGTGAGGTCAGTGAGATGAACATTCTCGCAGCCGGTCGGATAATCTGTGGCTGGCATCTTTGCTTCCCCCAAAATCCCCACGGGTGCCTCGAACGTTGCCAGTTTTGAAAATTCACACTGCATGAAATACGACGCACAGAAGAAGACTCCATACGCCAGAAGATCTTCTTGGGAAACAACAACAACAACAACATTGGCACCCAGAGTGTCAAAAGATACAGGCACTGGGCTTGAAGAACAGGTCCCATGGGTGAAATCCAAAACATTCAATATACATTCAATCACAGCGAAATAAGCCCTGGCAGGTGGTCATCTGACCTCCCCAAAACCTCCCAAGGCAGGAGAGTCCAGAATCTGCAGAGGGAGACCATTTTATTATAAATAGCTCTTACCATCAGAAAGTTCTTCCTAAGGTTTAGTTCAGGGGTAGGCAACCTAAGGCCCGGGGGCCGGATCCGGGCCAATCGCCTTCTCAATCCGGCCCACGGACGGTCCAGGAATCAGCGTGTTTTTACATGAGTAGAATGTGCCCTTTTATTTCAAATGCATCACTGGGTTATTTGTGGGGCATAGGAATTGGTTCATTTTCCCCCAAAATATAGTCCGGCCCCCCACAAGGTCTGAGGGACGGCGGACCGGCCCCCTGCTGAAAAAGTTTGCTGACCCCTGGTTTAGTTGAAATCTCCTTCCTTGTAACTTGAATCCACTGGGTTCCGGAGCGGCAGAAAAAAAGCTCGTTCCCCTTTTCCATGTGACAATCCCAGGCAGTTCTCTTCTCCTGAAATTCCTGGCCCACCCTCTTCCCTAATATTTCCCCCCCTTCTGCATTTTTTTGGGGGTGGGCGGGAAGGACACCCTACTACTGAGACCGCCTCAGAACAAGGGAGACTGCCTTAAAAGCACCTTCAGGGTCCTCAGTCCTTTTCCAAGAGCCCCTCCCTCAAATTTAATTAATTTATTAAATTTGTATCTCATCCTAAACCTGTAGATCCCAGGGTGGTTCATGCCACAAATTCACAATATAAAAAAAGACAAAATGCATGATGAAAAGAAGAACAGAAGCAAACCAAAAGCACATTTAAAAGGGATGAGAGTATGGATGGAGCAGGGGACAAATGGACCCCACATTTATTTATTTAAGCCATTTTCATAAACCACTTAATAAAATAAAATGTCTAAGCAGTGTAAATAAAACAGAAAAATAATTTATTAGTAACGTACAGATGAAAAAGCAGAATTTAGAAACAAGTATACACAGCTAAACGATGTACCCAGGTTTGCTGAAATAATTGTTTAAAAGGTTTCAGCTCAATCTTGTGAGAATATATGTATATGTATATGTATATGTATACGTATATGTATAGATATGGCAATGTTTTATTTTGTGGTTTTGTAAACCGCTTAGAGCTTGTTGTTTTTCAAACAGTCTGGCAGTGTTGAATGTTGTTAAATAAAATAAATAAATCCCTAAGGCCCCTCCCAGGTTGAGGAACCATTTCCCAACCCTCCAATTTTCTCCTACGAAGGCCCCTCCGCCATTTTGAAACCGCCCTTGCCAATTTTGACATTGTGCCGGGAGCTTCAGCCAAGTGGGCGAGGCTCCCGGCTTCAGACATTGCCCCTTCCTTGACCCGTGAGGGACGGGGCGGCCATGGGGCGATGGGAGATGCTAAACCTGTGGCCCGCCAACCTTGGCCCTGAAGAGGACACTACAGACAACATGGCAACAGCGAGGTAGGTTTTACCGGAGTTTACGGGACGAGGTCACTTCCTGTGGGAGCCATCTTGGATCCCAGGGAGACGGGCAAGGGTTTGGTCCTAGCGAAGGCCGTTCCACTGTTTCCCTGCTTCTGATGAGGCATCTCTTGGTCATCTTAGACCTCTCTTACCCATTGGTCTGTTACATTCATGTTGCCTCCATTTAAGGTTCAGGTTTTCCTCCACTCCAAGATGCCCTCTTCCATTCCCCCTGTGGCTCAGCTGCAGTTTGGGGAGAGTCCTCCTTTCCAGGTACAGTGGTACCTCTAGATGCGAACGGGATCCGTTCCGGAGCCCCGTTCACATCCTCAGTAAAATGTAAGACGTGACTGCGGGTCTGCGCGTGCCGCGTTTTGCTGCTTCCGCGCATGACATCATTTTGAGCATCTGCGCATGCGCGAGCGGCGAAACTCGGAAGTAACGCGCTCCGTTATTTCCGGGTCGCCGCAGAGCATAACTTGAAAACGCTCAACCTGAAGCACATCTAACCCGAGGTATGACTGTACAGTGGTACCTCTGGTTGCGAACGGGATCCGTTCCAGAGGCCCATTAGCAACCTGTAAAGAACGCAACCCACGTCTGCACATGCGCGGGTCATGATTGTCCGCTTCTGTGCATGCACGTGACGTCACTTTGCACGTCTGCACATGTGCATGTGCGAGCGGCGAAACCCGGAAGTAACCCGTTCTGGTGCTTCCAGAAACCTGAAAATGCTCAACCTGAAGCAAATGTAACATGAACATGAGATGTGACTGTAGCTCCGACCCCCCATTGCTGGATCAGGTTGGGGCCAGGAAAACCCCACAGCATTTCCATTTTGTTGAGGACCTTAGGGGACGCAGGTGGCGCTGTGGGCTAAACCACAGAGCCTAGGACTTGCCGATCAGAAGGTCGGCGGTTCGAATCCCCGCGACGGGGTGAGCTCCCGTTGCTCTGTCCCAGCTCCTGCCAACCTAGCAGTTTGAAAGCACCACAAAGTGCAAGTAGATAAATAGGTACCGCTCCGGCGGGAAGGTAAACGGTGTTTCCATGCGCTGCTCTGGTTCGCCAGAAGCGACTTAGTCCTGCTGGCCCCATGACCCGGAAGCTGTACGCCGGTTCCCGCAGCCAATAAAGCGAGATGAGCGCCGCAACCCCAGAGCTGGTCACAACTGGACCTAATGGTCAGGGGTCCCTTTACCTTTATGGGACCTTATCGAGGCAGTGGATGCTTTTCATTTTTCCGGGTCAGGGCAAAAAGGGTTCTGCTTTTCACAAGCACCGGGGGGCTCGATCAGAGTGAGGGCACCCCACCTCTCAAAGACACTTTGGTCCTGCCTGTCTCCTGTTCCCTTTAAGAAAGTTAAACCAGGGGAGTTGGTGGGGGCAGGAACACATTCCTGATATATTACAAAGTTGGCGCATCGTTGGCAAAGGACAGGTTGAGGGTTCGAGAAGGCACCTTTCCTCCCCAGTTGGAGGGAGCAGGAGGCAAGTAGGCCCTTGGTCAACGCCCCAACCTGCCTGCCCCATCTTTGCATCCCAACTAAGTAGCCAAGAACCATGGCGAGCTCCGGCCCAGAGTTCAAATCCAGCGGCTCCCATCTCAAGCCATGAGAAGGAAAATGCAGGTGGAGATTCGTCTGCTGACAGCACCGACTCTTTACCTTCCTGTCCTCTGCTGGAACTCTTTAAAAGAAATAAAAAACCTTCGCATCTTGGGGGGGAAGAGCATGTTTTCAAGCTTCCTGCAGAGTTTCAAAGCTGGGAGGTGCTCATTTCTCTTCTAGGGCTAACAAGGTTCCTTCAAGATATTCCTTGCAGGAAGGAGCTGTTTTCAAAAGACCCGCCTGGAATGGCTTAGGCAATCCAGTCAAGTGGAATGAGGTCACTTCCTGTGGGCGCCATCTTAGATCCCAGGGAGACGGGCACGGGTTTGGTCATAGGGAAGGCCACAAATAATACAGTTCTTGTTTCTTATTTCCCCGCAAGGAAGTCCTTTCAGTACCAAAGGTCGGCTCGGTGTTGCTGGTTGTAAAGCAAGAGTTTAATCTGGTCTCTGATCTGGTTGACAAGCACCTGGGAGAGCAGGATCCCGACCAGCTGCAAGAGGGAAACAAAACACAGACAGAACAGGACTGTGAGCGCGGCAAAAAGGGAGACGGCTTTAAACGGAGCTTCTGGGCGGCGGTGGACACTTGCCAGGCTGTAAACAAACCTGGTGGGCAAACTTTGCATCCCTGGTGCAATGCCCTCGCAAATGGAGGGCATTCCGCAAATGGGGAGCCACCACCAAAAAGGCCCTGCCATGGGGCAACGCCAGCTGGTGCCCCACCATGGTGGAAGCAGCTCCCAAGCATTGCCTGCAGACTGTAGGGTCCAGGGGCCTCCTGGGCCACCCTGAAACAACAGCCACGAGGAGGGGGCAAGCCGATTACCTGGGGAATGGCCAATCCCAGCGCTACTCCGCCCAGAAGGAAGAGGTTGCTGTGGATCCAGTTCACCAGCTTGTCAATGCAGCCGTTGGTATAGATGAACTCGCTGGCCTCCAGGTAGTTGAATGCCTGCATCCCTTGGCCACACATGGTGTTGATGACCGACTGCATGGGAAGAAGCGTGTTGGAGAAAATAGTAACTTCATAAAATTGTATCGAAATTAAATTAAATTAATTAAACTGAATTAAAACAAATTTAATTTAATTTAATTTAATTTAAATTAAAACAAAATTAAAAGGTGCCTGCTTCTTGGGAGAAAAGCAATGACAAACCTAGACAGCATATTAAAAATCGTGGAGGGGGGTGGAATACCCCATAAAAGCCATTAAATTCCATTACAAAGTTCAGAATGACAGTATATATCTCAATTAAGGAGCATGTATCTCAATTAAGCAATGACAAACCTAGACAGCATCTTAAAAAACAGAGACACCACCTTGCCGACAAAGGTCCATATAGTTAAAGCTATGGTTTTCCCAGTAGTGATGTATGGAAGTGAGAGCTGGACCATAATAATAATAATAATAATAATAATTTATTATTTATACCCTGCCCATCTGGCTGGGCTTCCCCAGCCACTCTGGATGGCTTCTAACAAAATAATAAAATACAGTAATGCATCAAACATTAAAAGCTTCCCTAAAGAGGGCTGCCTTCAGATGACTTCTAAAAGTCTGGTAGTTGTTGTTCTCTTTGACATCTGGTGGGAGGGCGTTCCACAGGGCGGACGCCACCACCGAGAAGGCCCTGTGCCTCGTTCCCTGTAACTTTGCTTTTCGCAGCGAGGGAACCGCCAGAAGGCCCTCAGAGCTGGACCTCAGTGTCCAGGTAGAATGATGGGGGTGGAGACGCTCCTTCAGATATACTGGACCATAAAGAAGGCTGATTGCCGAAGAATTGATGCTTTTGAATTCTGGTCTGGAGGAGACTCTTGAGAGTCCCATGGACTGCAAGAAGATCAAACCTCTCCATTCTGAAGGAAACCAGCCCTGAGTGCTCACTGGAAGGACAGATCCTGAAGCTAAGGCTCCAAGACTTTGGCCACCTCGTGAGAAGAAAAGACTCCCTGGAAAAGACCCTGATGTTGGGAAAGATGGAGGGCAGAAGGAGAAGGGGACGACAGAGGACGAGATGGTTGGACAGTGTTCTCAAAGCTACCAGCATGAGTTTGACCAAACTGCGGGAGACAGTGGAAGACAGGAGTGCCTGGCGTGCTCTGGTCCATGGGGTCACAAAGATTCGGACACAACTAAATAACAAAAAAAATTGTATCGTTTGATGATTCAGTTTTCTTTTGTGTCACTGGCCTAGCTGAACTAAAAGGGCCTGTCCCTGCCTTTTACGTTACAGAACTAGCTGCTTTTAGGTACTGTCTGCAGCGAATGGTGGCTCCAGAACACTGAAAAGAATAAACTGTTAGAATCTGTCGTGGTCGTTGTATGCATGAAAAGCAAAGCCGCTAGGCATAGCATTTATGATTAGTCTTGAATTGTTTTGTACACAGATGAAATAGGACATTGGAAGACTTTGAATGAACAGGAAAATTAGTTAAAGTCTAATCCAGTTAGTCAAAGCCAAATGATTTTGATGATGATGATGGTAATAACAATTTATTTACACCCTGCCCATCTGGCTGGGTTTCCACAGCCACTCTGGGCGGCTTCCAACAGAACATTAAAAACACGATAAAACACCAAACATTGAAAACTTCCCTAAAGAGGGCTGCCTTCAGATGTCTTCTAAAAGTCAGGTACAGTGGTGCCTCGCAAGACGAAAAGAATCCGTTCCGCGAGTCTCTTCGTCTTGCGGATTTTTTCGTCTTGCGAAGCAAGCCCATTAGAGGTTTAGCGCTTAGCGCTACAGTATTAGCTGATAAGCGGCTTAGTATCAGCTGTTAAGCGGCTTAAAGATCAGCTGATAAGCGGCTTAGCATCAGCTGTTAAGCGGCTTAAAGATCAGCTGATAAGCGGCTTAGCCATCAGCTGATAAGCGGTTTAGCAGCTTGGGAAAAAGGGGGGGGGGGAGGAAAAAAACCCTGCAGGAACTCGCAAGACATTTTCGTCTTGCGAAGCAAGCACATAGGAAATTCGTTTTGCGAAGCTCCTCCAAAACGGAAAACCCTTTCGTCTAGCGGGTTTTCCGTCTTGCGAGGCATTCGTCTTGCGGGGCACCACTGTACTTGTTTATTTCCTTGACATCTGATGGGAGGGTGTTCCACAGGGTGGGCGCCACCACTGAGAAGGCCCTCTGCCTGGTTCCCTGTAACCTCACTTCTCACAGGGAGGGAACTGCCAGATAAATTATTATCATTATTATTATTAGTAGTAGTAGTAGTAGTAGTAGTAAAAGGTAAAGGGACCCCTGACCATTAGGTCCGGTCGTAACCGACTCTGGGGTTGCGGCGCTCATCTCGCTTTATTGGCCAAGGCAGCCGGCGTACAGCTTCCGGGTCATGTGGCCAGCAGGACTAAGCCGCTTCTGGCGAAACCAGAGCAGCGCACGGAAACGCCGTTTACCTTCCCGCCGGAGCGATACCTATTTATCTACTTGCACTTTGACGTGCTTTCGAACTGCTAGGTTGGCAGGAGCAGGGACCGAGCAACAGGAGCTCACCCCGTCACGGGGATTCGAACCGCCGACCTTCTGATCGGCAAGTCCTAGGCTCTGTGGTTTAACCCACAGCGCCACCCGTGTCCCAATAGTAGTAATAGTAGTGGTGGTATATTCCTTCTGCTTCTGAAGATTCTCTTTCTACCGTGTTTCCAAATGGATCGGATGTGTGGCTCTACGACATACCTGGTCGTCAGTTTGCAGGCAACAGGAATAAGGCACAGAGCAGCGTTCCCAGCTGGGGTTGTGGGCCGTGCAGTTGAAATACAGGTTTTGGGACCAGTCTTTATAGGAGACGCCACCACAGCAGCTGAACTGCAAAGGGAAGGAAGAAAAGGAGTTAAGGCAGAGGAGCTGGACGGAAGCAGGCGTCGGAAATGGTCCCCAACGCTTCCCCTTCCCTTTTCAAACATAAAATATTTTGAAATCTTTCATATAGATATATAGCGAAACATCCCACCCAAACGCAGAAGCTGGTGTTTAGGCAATACATACAAAGCAACAGCCAAATAACAGTTCTTATCTTTTTGTGCAGAGGGCAACAGAACAGTTTTAAGTTAACCAAAAAGTTCTATACAGTGGTACCTTGGTTCTCAAACTTAATCCGTTCCGGAAGTCCGTTCCAAAACCAAAGCGTTCCAAAACCAAGGCACGCTTTCCCATAGAAAGTAATGCAAAATGGATTAATCCGTTCCAGACTGATGGTAGGCACTGTTTGGATGGGGGGGGCGCTTTTATCCATTTCTGCAACCACACAATCAATCAGTCTGTAGCTGAACTGGGTTTCATACAGTCACAAAAACAAATTAACCGAAAAAGCCTCAAAAACAAAAACACAAAATAAATAGCAAAAGCAAAAGCGCCAAACTGAATCCATTCCGGAAGTCCGTTTGAATTCCGAAATGTTCAAAAACCAAGGCGCAACTTCTGATTGGTGCAGGCGCCCCGGAAACAATAGCTGACAGTCGCATCAGATGTTTGGCTTCCAAGAAACGTTCAAAAACTGAAACACTTACTTCCGGGTTTTCGGAGTTTGGGACCAAGGCGTTTGGGAACTAAGGCATTTGAGAACCAAGGTATCACTGTTGTGTGTAGAGTCCTCTGTGCGCATTTTTAGTCGTGCAAATAATAAAACTGTGACATTCGATTGCAAAGGAGCTCTTGTGTGTCGGGCCCATTTGATTTTATCATTCAATGTTTCCACATCTTCCGAAGTACCCACTTGCTTGAGAAGTTACTCTCTCAAGTTATTCCATTGCTTCTCATTATTACAAGCTTGGCCGCTAGCAGGGTTTTTTTGTATCTTGCTTCTCTATGTTGTGAACCATAATCTACAGTTGGAAGGGCGGCATTCAAATTTAATTTTTAAAAATAAAATAGAATAGAAGAAGAGGACTCATTAAAGGTTTGAGGTGCCTCCCATGAAAAGACTGAGCACGGGGAATTTGGAGCCATTTTGCTCAGGAATTGCTTTTGTTTTGACAAACATTTCTTTTGAGAACTGAGATGCTCTCCTGCGCACTTCTGTGATGTCACGGAGGCCAGCCAATCAGTGCCACATGCATAATAAGGAGCCCCACACATTTGGAAAGCACATTTTCAGGATAGGTCAGTCCTGAAAACCTACTTTGCAGCGCTAGGGCCCTGGGACAGGAGATGTGAAACCAGGGCCAGAATTGGGTTTGATGAGGCCCTCAGCTCCTGAAGGTAATGGGGCCCTTTCTATGTCCAGCTGTCCTTTGTCAACAACAAATTATCACTGTTTTTTGTGTGGAATATATGCTAGATGGTGATTTATGGACCTAATACGTATCGAAAGCCATTTGCACATAACAAAATATGCATTTTATCAAAGTAATTGTTGAACTGAAATACAATTAAGAAGAAATATGTTAACAGTGAGATACAATTAAGAAGTATATTAATAGTGAAATAATTATTAAGCTCTAACTTAAAATGGTTTTTTATTCATAACAAACTTAATAATGCAAACACATCGGCATTTGGCAACAGCAAAAGTTCCTTTAGAAACACAATTTACAAAGACTCATAATCTAGTCTCTAGAAACTTGCTATAACATGAAATAATAATAGCAAACCAGTGATATTTGAGGGAGCAGGCTAGCAGGCGGGTCCCATGACTTACATCATAGGAGCCTACACAACACAAAACACTGTTGCTGTACGTAGGTTTTATCGTATTTGCTTTTTTATCTTATATTTTGGAAATGTACATCCAGTTTTTTTCCCTTTAATTTTTTTTGGGGGCCCCCCAAGAGAGTGGGGCCCTAAGCTAGAGCTTGTTTAGCTTATACATAAATCCGGCTCTGTGTGCATCCACAACTTGCAACTATCTGGAAGCAGGGCAAGGGCTTGCAGTTTATAAACCAAAACTCACCTCTTTCTGGCCAAAGTCAATGAGGTTCTGGAGGTCCAAGTCGTCCCGGTAATGCACGATGGCGTTGTTGACAATCTCGCTCACTTTCCCACGAGCCTGTAAGGAAATCGGAACAAGGCTATGGAGGGAGTTGCTCGGTCCCTGCTCCTGCCCACCTAGCAGTTCGAAAGCACATCAAAGTGCAAGTAGATAACTAGGTACCGCTCCGGTGGGAAGGTAAACGGCGTTTCCGTGCGCTGCTCTGGTTCGCCAGAAGCGGCTTAGTCCTGCTGGCCACATGAACCGGAAGCTGTACGCCAGCTCCCTCAGCCAGTAAAGCGAGATGAGCGCAAAACCCCAGAGTCGGCCACAACTGGACCTAACGGTCAGGGTTCCCTTTACCTTTACCTAAGGTTTAGTAGTGTTTTGATGGGACGCGGGTGGCGCTGTGGGTTAAACCACAGAGCCTAGGACTTGCTGATCAGAAGGTCGGCAGTTCGAATCCCCACGATGGGGTGAGCTCCTGTTGCTCGGTCCCTGCTCCTGCCAACCTAGCAGTTTGAAAGCACGTCAAAGAGCAAGTAGATAAATAGGTACCGCTCCGGCGGGAAGGTAAACTGCGTTTCTGTGCGCTGTTCTGGTTTGCCAGAAGCGGCTTAGTCATGCTGGCCACATGACCCGGAAGCTGTACGCCGGCTCCCTCAGCCAGTAAAGCGAGATGAGCGCCGCAACCCCAGAGTCGGCCACGACTGGACCTAATGGGCAGGGGTCCCTTTACACGAAAAAACGCAACCTGAAGTGTCTGTAACCCGAGGTATGACTGTACCACTGTTTTTAATTCTAACCCCGAACATGTCAAGTCCCGTTCCCCACCCCCTGAACACCCATCTCCAAAGGAGAAGCTTAGGGACATTCCAGGGAACAACACTGCCCACTTCATAATAATAATAATAATAATAATAATAATAATAAACTTCAGCGCCACACAAAACCTTCCAAGCCACCTTTCCACTCTCCCCCACCCAGAACAATCGCCTCTGTACCTTGTCGGAGAAGACGAACCCCAGCACGCCCGACGCCAGCTGCAGCAGGAAGATGACCGTCAGGCAGATAGAGAACTGCAGGGGAGAGAATCTCGTAAGTGAAGGGTCACAGAGCCAATGGCAGGTTAATGCTCAAGGGGGTGGGGCCAGATCCAAGGGCCTTCTGGCTGTTCCCTCCTTGCGAGAAGTGAGGTTACAGGGAACCAGGCAGAGGGCCTTCTCGGTGGTGGCGCCCGCCCTGTGGAATGCCCTCCCACCAGATGTCAAAGAGAAAAATAACTACCAAACTTTTAGACTACATCTGAAGGCAGCCCTGCTTAGGGAAGTTTTTAATATTTGATGTTTGATCGTTTTGTTTTGTTTTTTAATTTTTATTGATTATTTTCACATATCAAATTATTCCAACAATGTATTTCCCCCCATTTCACCCCTCCCATCTCCCCCTGATACCCCTCCCTCCCCCCTACGACTTCCCTCAGTTCCTCTTTCTGATTTATTAACACATATTATTCTCTGCATGTTATAAAAATGTAAATATCTCTGGTTTTAGAATGTATTTCAATTAAATGATTATGATTTTATGTAAACTGTGTTATTTTTACTGATGTTAGCCGCAATGAGCCCAGCTTCGGCTGGGGAGGGCGGGATATAAATGAAATTGTATTATTATTATTATTATTATTATTATTATTAATCCCAGACCCCTGTCAGGGGGCATTTTGAGGTGAGGGAGACCCGTCCATATTAACAAAGAAGGCCAAAAAATCACAGGCAACCAGGCAGAGGGCCTTCTTGGTGGTGGCACCCGCCCACCAGATGTCAAGGAAATAAACTACCTGACATTTGAAGACATCTGAAGGCAGCCGTGCTTAGGGAAGTTTAAAATGTTTGATGTTTTGTGGTGTTTTTAATATTCTGTTGGGAGCTGCCCAGAGTGGCTGGGGAAACCCAGCCAGATGGGTGGGGTACAAATAATAAATTATTATTATTATTATTATTATTATTATTATTATTAGAATCCAAGCGCACACTTCCAGTGGCAAGGGCTCCCTTTGCTTAAGGATGCCCAGGCTGAAGGAAGTGTCTGATGCCAGCGCTACCCTGCCTTTGCCCAGGACGATGCCCAGGGGTTCTCACCGTCTGAAGCAAGCAGATGTTCTCCCGCAGGGAGCCGATGCAGCCGCAGAACGTGATGAAAAACATCAGGATGCCAACGACAATCAGCAGGATGGCCGGGTCCACCGCGAGGCAAGCCATGGCCGCTTCTGCAGCGGGAAAGGAAGATCAGAGTCAAATGCAGGCATTTCCATCCCGTCCCAACAGCTTCTCCCTGCTAGCTATGGCTAAGCGCACCTATCTGTTGCAGCGGGTTGGACTAGATGACCCTAAGGTGTCCCTTCCAACTCTTATGACTCTGTCCTCAACAGCAGTGTTTTGTGCTTCTTTTCATTTAAATGTGGGGATGGCCAAAAGGCAGCATTAGCTGTCTGCTTTTTTGAGCAAAACAGCAACAAACCTCTGGTTACGTGAACCATATTCAATAAACACACAAGACGTAATTGGCTGTACGTTTGGAAAAGTAAGATATACTATTCATTGTGTTGTAGATTATATATATATATATATATATATATATATATATAACTTTTTTATCAAGTAATTCAACAAAACATATTACAATGGTACCTCGGGTTACATACACTTCAGGTTACATACGCTTCAGGTTACAGACTCTGCTAACCCAGAAATAGTGCTTCAGGTTAAGAACTTTGCTTCAGGTTGAGAACAGAAATCGTGTGGTGGTGGCAGCGGGAGGCCCCATTAGCTAAAGCGGTGCTTCAGGTTAAGAAAAGTTTCAGATTAAGTACAGACCTCCGGAATGAATTAAGTACTTAACCCGAAGTACCACTGTATCTTAAAACATATCATCCTTAATTTTTCCCTCATTTCCCCCCCCCATCCTTAATTTTTCCCTCATTCCCCCCCCCCGCATAAACACCACCACCCCGCGACTTCCCTCAGTTCCAATCTCTGATTTCTCTATAAATGCTATTCTCTGCATGTTACAGAACTGTATAAGTCCTTAATTTATATAACTAATTATTATCAATTTTAAAAATTGTGAGTGTTTATTCAAAGCCTGCCAAGGAGTCCAATTCACTTTGTTGCGTCTTTAGGTACTTTGTAAAAGGTTCCCACTCCTCTTTGAAGTCATAGTTATCCTTTTCCCACAGTTTATGTGTCAGTTTTGCCAGTTCTGCATAGTCCATCAGTTTCTCTTGCCTTGAACTGTAGATTTCAACAGAAGTAGCTCATAAACGAAAAAAGTAGAAGACCCAGTGGATCCTTTCACAGTACAGTCATACCTCAGGATGAATACGATTCAGGTTGAGCGTTTTCGGGTTGTGCTCTGCGGCGACCCGGAAGTAACGGAACGTGTTTCTTCGGGGTTTCGCCGCTTGCGCATGCACAGACGCTCAAAATGACATCACGCGCATGCGCGGAAGCAGCAAAATTCGAACTGCACACGCGCAGTCGCGTCTTGCGTTCCTTTCAGGATGTGAACGGGGCTCCGGAACGGATCCTGTTCGCATCCAGAGGTACCACTGTAGTAGTAGTAGTAGCTACTGCTATGCTATAAGATCCACTATCCTGTAACGTTACATATGAGCCTGGACTACTGAGGAAGCCTAGGATGGCGAAACAAGGCTAATATTCCGGAAATCCTTGTCTTAGACTCTGTGGAAGGATTCTGTAAAACTCTAACAAACTTTTGTGTGGATTGTTGGACTTTATGAACAGACAGGTGGAATAGACACTTTCACATATATGAACCTTATACGTAAATTGATTAGAGAATGAACTGATCCACTGGGTCTTCTACTTTTTCCGTTGAACTTTATGAACTACTTCTGTTGAAATCTACAACTCAATACAATGAATAGTGTATCTTATTTTTTCAAACGTACAGCCGGTTACGTCTTGTGTGTTTATTGAGTCTCCTTTTTTGAGGCAAGAACGCTGAGCGCTTGGGAATAATGCAGGAGGAATTTCAGGGGTGCAGCCACAATTTAAATCCCAAGGTGGTCATTTTCCAGCTTTCCTCGCATGAGTGAGCTAGTTTCACTCCTCTGCTGACCTGAAAAAGCAAGTTTACTCCCTCACAGAGCTAGCATCAACAGCACCTTTAGCAAACTAAAGTTCCCGGGATTCTTGGGGGTGGGGGGAAACCAACTGTTATTAAATTTATGGGGTGTTCGCAGCCTTGAAAAACAGAAAATGCACTAAAACAGCAGGTCCCAGTTCTTACTGGGCTACTGTCTGCTTGGTTCCATAAACTCATCCCCAGTGCCTGCTACCCTACGGTATAAAAAGCGTTATTCAGAATAGCAGTTTGTATGGCCCACTGAGGAAAACATAACAATGATTCAAAATCTAATTAAAAGTATGTAGTTTAATTAACTCGACAAAATGGATGAACTTGTTCCAGTGAGGCCAGATATTGCAAGGAGAACATTTCCATGCATTCAGGTCGATGAAAAGTACTACAGTCGTACCTTGGAAGTCGAACGGAATCCGTTCTGGAAGTCCGTTTGACTTCCAAAACATTTGGAAACCAAAGCGTGGCTTTTGATTGGCTGCAGGAAGCTCCTGCAGCCAATGGGAAGCCGTGGAAGCCACATCGGACGTTCGGCTTTAAAAAAAAATGTCAAAAACTGGAACACCCACTTCTGGGCTTTGATCATTTGGGAGCCAATGCGTTTGAGATCCAACGTACAACAAGGAAGGAAGTCTGGGCGTGAATATACGCAGTGTAAATAAGATGACATAAAATGATGACTGTAAAAGATTGTTTTATTTTTGTTTGTGAAAAATTTAATAAAAAGCAATAAAAAGAAAGAAAGAAGTGGAACGAGATCCAACGTACGACTATACTTACTAAACACCCACCAACTTTCATCGATCACAGGCATAGGGTGACTAGTTTATGAGAAAATCAATAGCTATTACCAATAGCTATAACTGGTTATTTGGGGAAAACTTGGAATCATAAATACAGTGGTACAGTACCTCAGGTTACATATGCTTCAGGTTACAGACTCCGCTAACCCAGAAATAGTACCTCGGATTAAGAGCTTTGCTTCAGGATGAGAACAGAAATTGTGCTCTGGCGGCAGCAGGAGGCCCCATTAGCTAAAGTGGTACCTCAGGTTATGAACAGTTTCAGGTTAAGAACGGATCTCCAGAATGAATTAAGTTCTTAACCCGAGGTACCACTGTACAAAGGAAATACAAAGGAAATAGCTTTGAAAGTGAAAAGAACGATACAGTAGTACCTCTGGTTGCAAACGGGATCCGTTCCGCAGCCCCGTTCACAACCTGAAAGGAACGCAACCCACATCTGTGCACGTGCGGGTTGTGATTCTCTGCTTCTGCGCATGACGTCATTTTGCGCATCTGCGCATGTGTGAGTGGCGAAACCCGGAAGTAACCCTTTCCGGTACTTCCAGGTCACCGTGGGACAGAAAAAACATATCAGGAAGCAAATGCAACATGAGGTATGACTGTAAAGCTTGAAAAGCGAAGCGAGGAAGGTGTTTCAAGTAAGCAAACGACACACTCGAAGGGCTGACCTCCGGTGCCCATCTGTTTCTTATTGCCACCCACTTCAGGAAGCATGGCCCAACAGTTTCGAGTCCATCAACCCTTGATTAGCACACTGCTTGTGCTCCTTACCTGCGTGCTTCATCAAGCGGGCATAGACTCCCACTGCCACCATCGCCATGGAGATCACCTGCCAAGACCAAAAAGCCCAGAGTGTCAAGAGCGCCAGGCCAGAGTCTTCTTAAGCCTCGGCTTCATCCCAGTATACCTGAAGGAGCGTCTCCACCCCCATCGTTCAGCCCGGACACTGAGGTCAAGCTCCGAGGGCCTTCTGGCGGTTCCCTCCCTGCGAGAAGCCAAGTTACAGGGAACCAGGCAGAGGGCCTTCTTGGTGGTGGCGCCTGCCCTGTGGAATGCCCTCCCATCAGATGTCAAAGAAAAGAACAACTAGCAGACTTTTAGAAGACATCTGAAGGCAGCCCTGTTTAGGGAAGCTTTTAATGTTTAATCGACTACTGTATTTTAATACTTTGTTGGAAGCTGCCCAGAGTGGCTGGGGAAACCCAGCCAGGTGGGCAGGGTATAAATAATAAATTATTATTATTATTATTATTATTAAACAAAAGCACACATTCTACTCATGTAAAAACACCAGGCAAGCCCCACAAGTAACCCAGGGATGCATTTTAAAAACAACAACACATTCTACTCATGTAAGAGAAGAGCACAAAATATGGTCTGAAGCTCAACATCAAAAAAACTAAGATCATGGCCACTGGGCCCATCACCTCCTGGCAAACGGAAGGGGAAGAAATGGAGGCAGTGAGAGCAGTCACAAAATTAAAAGATGCCTGCTTCTTGGGAGAAAAGCTATGACAAACCTAGACAGCATCTTAAAAGGCAGAGACATCACCTTGCCAACAAAGGTCCCTATAGTTAAAGCTCTGGCTTTCCCAGTAGTGATGTATGGAAGTGAGAGCTGGACCATGAAGAAGGCTGATCGCTTAAGGAATTGATGCTTTTGAATTCTGGTGCTGGAGGAGACTCTTGAGAGTCCCATGGACTGCAAGAAGATCAAACCGATCCATTCTGAAGGAAATCAGCCCTGAGCACTCCCTGGAAGGACAGATCCTGAAGCTGAGGCTCCAAGACTTTGGCCACCTCATGAGAAGAGAAGACTCCCTGGAAAAGACCCTGATGTTGGGAAAGATGGAGGGCACAAGGAGAAGGGGACGACAGAGGACGAGATGGTGGGTCAGTGTTCTCGAAGCTACAAAGATGAGTTTGACCAAACTCCAGGAGGCGGTGGAAGACAGGAGTGCCTGGCGTGCTCTGGTCCAGGGGGTCACGAAGAGTCGGACACGACTAAATGACTAAACAACAACAACAACACTCATGTAAAAACACACTGATTCCCGGACCGTCCTCAGGCCAGATTTAGAAGGCGATTGGGCTGCATCCGGCCCCTGGGCCTTAGTTTGCCTACCCTCCCTGCTCACCAGGTACCGGCTGCTGAATAGCATCACTCTGGCACCCAAAATGCAGCCTGCCCTTTTCAGAAATCCTTTCCTCCTTCCTTGCAGCAGCAAGGGGATCATTTGTCAAGAGTCACCTTTTTTCCCTCCTGGCATTGAAAAGCGTGGGATTTGAAAGCATTGGTGCTTAAGTGGCTGCAATTAGCTCCTGCAATTGTATTGACACCTGGGGGGGAGCTCTCTTTGGAGGAGGAGGACAGGAAAGAAAAGAGGGGTGGAGAAAGAGAAAGAGAAAGAGAGAGAAGGAAGGAAAAACCCTTGTCACAAACTGCTTTCCTTTTCTTCTTACAGCCTCATTCAGCTGAGCCAGTGTTAAGTCATGCATAGCAGAACTTTGTGGGCTTTTGCTGCTTCAACTCGTGCACAACCACTCATTCCATGTGCCTGTTTTATGGTTCCATTTCCCATTTTTTAAAAAACAGGGCTGCCTTCAGATGTCTTTAAATGTCAGGTAGTTGTCTATCTCTGGCTAAAATGCAGGTAAAAATACAGCAATAATAATTTTATTTATAAGGACAGATCCTAAAGCTGAGGCTCCAAGACTTTGGCCACCTCAGGAGAAGAGAAGACTCCCTGGAAAAGACCCTGATGTTGGGAACGATGGAGGGCACAAGGAGAAGGGGACGACAGAGGACGAGATGGTGGGACAGTGTTCTCGAAGCTACCAGCATGAGTTTGACCAAACTGTGGGAGGCAGTGGAAGACAGGAGTGCCTGGCGTGCTCTGGTCCAGGGGGTCACAAAGAGGCGGACACCACTAAACGACTCAACAACAACAACAATTTTATTTATACCCCGGCCAGAGCCGGGCTCAGGGCGGCTAACACCAGTAAAATTACAGTAAAAACATAATGGGGGGGAGGGAACCAATCTAAAATACAGGTTAAAATGCAATTTAAATGCAGCCTCTTTTTAAAAGTAGCCCATGGATCAAGACCAGAGGGGAGGGAAACATAAGGGTCAGACTGAGTCCAAACCAAAGGCCAGGTGGAGCAGCTCTGTCTTGCAGGCCCTGCAGAAAGATGTCAAGTCCCGCAGGGCCCTAGTCTCTTGTGACAGAGCATTCCACCAAGTCGGGGCCAGTACTGAAAAGGCCCTGGCCCTAGTTGAGACCAATCTAAGCACCTTGTGGCTTGGGACTTCCAAAGGGTTGTCATTTGTGGACCTTAAGGTCCTCCGCGGGGCATACTGGGAGAGGCGGTCCCGTAGGTACGAGGGTCCTAGGCCGCATAGGGCTTTAAGGTCAAAACCAGCACCTTAAACCTGACCCTGGACTCCACCAGGAGCCAGTGCAGTTGGTAAAGCACTGGATGAATGTGATCCCGCGGCAAGGACCCCGTAAGGAGCCTCGCCGCGGCATTCTGCACCCGCTGGAGTTTCTGGGTCAGCTTCAAGGGCAGCCCCACGTACAGCAAGTTACAATAATCAAGCCTGGAGGTGACGGTCGCGTGGATCACTGTGGCCAGATCAGGGCGAGAGAGGTAAGGGACCAACTGCTTTAATACGGCGGCGATGGAAATATGCCACATGTTCAAATCCGAGGTCATCCACAATTCCGCTTGCTCCCACCCCTTTCCCTTGGAAAAGACTGTTTTTTACCTCTGAATCGGAGCAAACGCTAATTGGGTTTTCTGTGGATGGGCCTTTGCCGGGAGGAAGCAACAAGGCAAACAGAAAACTGCTTTCAGTACCTAGAAGACGCGAGACATGTGGGAAAACTCTCCGGCCTGTGCTTCCTAGCAATCTGTGGACGGTTCATCAGTTTTGTGGCCATGCATTCTTCCTTTGCATTCATCAGTTGTTTCCTCATTTTTTAAAACGACAACAGCAAGAACATGCCCCACTTTCACCCTCCTCCTACAGGTCTTGCCAAACGTATCGTGTCACCAGGCTGAAATCCTACGAGTACCGGTGAGATATGATCATGAAATTCAGTTGGCGCAGGAAGTATCTAGTTCCCCGCTTCCATCCATTACTTGCACAATTGAGATCTTCCTCCCCAAATCTGCTCCGGAGGGTTGGAAGAAGCCCTAGCACAGATTTTAAGGGGTACACAGGTGGCAAAGCGGGACAGGACTTCTCTGCGCGAGCAGAAATCCTTGTGTTGACAGCACATTCTCGTAGGGCTATTTTTTGGACACGACCCTGCAACAGTCGCTTTCCGATGTTAGTTTTGCCACGTTAAAAAAATAAAGATGCAATTTTCACATTTTAAAAAAGTGTGCCTCCTGCGCCAGGTTTCCGTCTGTGAATCTGGTGAAAAACATACAGACTGAACATAGAACAGGGGTCAGCAGGGGGCCAGTCCACTGTCCCTCAAACCTTGTGGCGGGGCTGGACTATATTTTGGAACAATAATAATGAAAAAATTCCTATGCCCCAGAGATGCATTTTAAATAAAAACACACATTCGACTCATGTAAAAACACTAGGCAGGCCCCACAAATAACCCAGAGATGCATTTTAAAGAAAAGGACACATTCGACTCATATAAAAACACGCTGATTCCCAGACCGTCCGCGGTCCGGATTGAGAAGGCGATTGGACCGCTACGCATGCCATAGAACCTTCCTCCAAAGGTAAATAAAGGATGCAGGAAACAATGGCTGAAGGAACAACGATCCACGTCTGGGGGAGTTGTAAAAAGATTATAAAATCTTCTGGGGCATAATACACGATGAGTTAAAGAAAATGCTCAAGATCGTCATAGGAAAAAAACCTGAGGCATATTTATTGGGCATAATAGGGAATGATGTTCCACAGAACAAGAAAAGAATCTTTTTCTACGCTACAGTAAAGGTAAAGGTAAAGGATTGTTAGGTCCAGTCGTGGCCGACTCTGGGGTTGCGGCGCTCATCTCGCTTTACTGGCCGAGGGAGCCGGTGTTCAGCTTCCGAGTCATGTGGCCAGCAGGACTAAGCCACTTCTGGCGAAGCAGACCAGCAAACGGAAACGCTGTTTACCTTCCCGCTGGAGCGGTACCTATTTATCTACTTACACTTGAGATGCTTTTGAACTGCTAGGTTGGCAGGAGCAGGGACAGAGCAACGGGAGCTCACCCCGTCACGGGGATTCGAACCGCCAACCTGATCGGCAAGCCCAAGAGGCTCTGCGGTTTAGACCACAGCGCCACTACAGTAGCCCCCAGAATAGTCCTATCCAGCAAATGGAAAGGTGAGACAGTACCCTCTAAAGAAGAATGGATTTATAAATTAAGCGAATACACAGAGTTGGCAAAACTAACAGCAGCCATAAGATCTCAGACAAATCAAAAACTAAAATTGGAATGGAAACACTTTGAAGAATGCATGCGAAATCGCTGTTCTAAAAAGAATATGTTAATATGCATAGACTGAATATGTAAAGTGGTTGTGAGAACAAAAATATATGTTAGCATGAATAGATTAAGTATGTAAAGTAAAGGTGAGAATAAAAATTAGAAATGGTTGTAAGAGATGAAGATTTTGAGAAATGCAATGATAATAATTAAATTAAAAATTAAGGAAGTTGAGTCATGGCGGTGCGAAGTCACGGGGGGGGGGTAAGACGCCTTGTTTGGATTGTAGGAATTGTATGTAGCGTATGTGTTTCTGTGTTATTTGTATGTTATTGTTCAATTTTTTTTTATTTTTTTTTTAAGGATGCAGGAAACCGACCGCCAACCAGCTACATCGTTTGTCACCCGGGTCATGTCCTCTCAGCTTCAAACTTAGCAAACAGAATAGTGAACAGACAGGAGCTTGTCAGAAATGAACAGAGGTTCAAAGCAATGAAGGTGTTAAGACACACACTACTCCAGGAAGACAGCTCCCCTCTCCGTAGAGTTACGTTGGTCCAAAATAGTGCTTAAACCCCTCATTTTCACCGGGTAGCTCACAGCTCCTATAGGACCCCTTCTTTGTTCTGCAACAATCAGTTCTGTGCTTCTCTGGACCAAGAAATGGGTGAGAGGTTTCTGCTGCCTGACAGGTATAGGATTTTGAGATGAGAGCTGAACTCTTGCAGAAGGCACAGCTTTCCAGGCAATGGTTTTGTGTTCCATTATATACCTGAAGGAGCGTCTCCACCCCCATCGTCCAGCCCGGACACTGAGGTCCAGCACCAAGGTCCTTCTGGCGGTTCCCTCACTGCGAGAAGCAAAGCTACAGGGAACCAGGCAGAGGGCCTTCTCGGTGGTGGCACCCACCCTGTGGAACGCCCTCCCAGCAGATGTCAAAGAGAAAAATAACTACCAAACTTTTAGAAGACATCTGAAGGCAGCCCTGTTCAGGGAAGCTTTTAATGTTTGATGCATTACTGTATTTTAATATTTTGTTGCAAGCAGCCCAGAGTGCCTATGGAAGCCCAGCAAGATGGGCGGGGTATAAATAATAAATTATTATTATTATTATTAGGCTTCAAGGCCAGGTATAAAGGTAAAGGGTAAAGGGACCCCTGACCATTAGGTCCAGTTGCGGACGACTCTGGGGTTGCAGCGCTCATCTCGCTTTACTGGCCGAGGGAGCCGGCGTACAGCTTCCGGGTCATGTGGCCAGCAGGACTAAGCCGCTTCTGGCAAACCAGAGCAGCGCACGGAAATGCCATTTACCTTCCCGCCGGAGCGGTACCTATTTATCTACTTGCACTTTGTGCTTTCAAACTGCTAGGCTGGCTGGAGCAGGGACCGAGCAATGGGAGCTCACCCCGTCACAGGGATTCGAACCACCAACCTTCTGATCCGCAAGTCCTAGGCTCAGGGGTTTAACCCACAGTGCCACCCGCATCAAGGTCAGGTATACCACCTCCTTTTTTATTGGGGGTGTTTTTGTGTGATTGGACCTGGACCCCTAGGAGTTGGCGCTTCTGCACATGGAGCAAGCTTGTTTTCTCCTGCTCTGGAGGGTAGGACTCGAACCCATGGCTTCAAGTTACAAGAAAGGAGATTCCGACTCAACATCAGGAAGGACTTTCTAACAGTAAGAGCTGTTCAATAGTGGAATGGATTCCCTTGGGATCTGGTGGATTCTTCTTCCTCCAAGGATTTTAAACAGAGGTTCGACGGCCATCTCTCATGGAGTCTTCAGCTGGGATTCCTGAATTGCAAAGAGTTGGACTAGATAGATGAGCCTTAGGGGTCTCTTCCAACTCTACAATTCTTCTTTTGGGATGAGTGCAGTGGCAAATTGTTACGCTCGGCCCTCAGGCTTGGGTAGCTAGAGACTCTTTTACTCTTTTAAGACGGTGTGTTTGTGATGTTTGATTTTCTGCCCGCAGAGATACAGGTAGAACTTGCTTTCCTGAAGAAGGACCAATATACTGTCTCATTTCATGTTCTAAACAAACTTCATTTATTTCCTGGTGTGTGAAACTTCCTTAAAGTCAAAGGTAAGCACCACTCAGAGCTAAGTTCCCAGCACTCCCTCAGTAGTCCTACACAGTATTGTATAGGAAGTTTTTGTGGGGCCACAAGGCTCTGTTTTTTGGTGCTGTTGTTGTTGATAATAATTTATACCCTGCCCATCTGGCTGGGCTTCCCCAGCCACTCTGGGCGGCTTCCAACAAAATATTAAAATACAGTAATACATCAAACATTAAAAGCTTCCCTGAATAGGGCTGCCTTCAGATGTTGTCTGGTAGTTGCTGTTCTCTTTGACATCGGGTGGGAGGGCGTTCCACAGGGCAGGCGCCACCACCGAGAAGGCCCTCTGCCTGGTTCCCTGTAACTTCACTTCTTGCAGGGAGGGAACCACCAAAAGGCCCTCAGAGCTGGACCTCAGTGTCCGGGCTGAACGATGGGGGTGGAGACGCTCCTTCCGGTCTACTGGGCCGAGGCCGCTTAGGGCTTTAAAGGTCAACACCAACACTTTGAATTGTGCTTGGAAATGTCCCATGAACCAAAGTAGATCTTTCAACACTGGTGTTATGTGGTCTTGGCTGCTGCTCCCAGTCACCAGTCTTGCTGCTGCATTCTGGATTAGTTGTAGTTTCCGGGTCACCTTCAAAGGTAGCCCCACGTAGAGCGCATTGCAATAGTCCAAGCGGGAGATAACCAGAGCGTGCACCACTCTGGCGAGACAGGCTGCGGGCAGGGAGGGTCTCATCCTGCATACCAGATGGAGCTGGTAAACAGCTGCCCTGGACACAGAACTGACCTGCACCTCCATGGATAGCTGTGAGTCCAAAATGACTCCCAGGCTGCGCACCTGGTCCTTCAGGAGCACAGTTGCCCCATTCAGGACCAGGGAGTCCTCCACACCAGCCCGCCTCCTGTCCCCCCAAAACAGTACTTCTGTCTTGTCAGGATTCAACCTGAAACTACTCACACAGGAACAGAAACACACAATGAGTAGAATGGTTTTATAATGCATATTAGTATTTTCCCCAAACTGAGTCTCCAGCTGCTTTTTCTGGACTACAATTCCCATCAATCCTGACCACTGGTATTGCTAGCTAGGGATGATGGGAGTTGTAGTCCAAAAAAAACCAACAACAGCTGGAGACCCAAGTTGGGGAAACAAAGATGTACGTAAAACAGACAATTCGAACAACAAGCAAAAATTTAAAGATGGAAAACAAAACTGTAAAACAGGCGTATGGAAGGAGTAGTTGCACACGGGCGAAAATAACAATGTGGTTCATGCCTGATATTTGTGGACTACAGCTCCCATCAGCCCCAGCCAGTAATGCCAATGGGCAGGGATGTTGGGAGTTGTAGTTCTGCGCCATCTAGAGGACGCCATTTTGGCTGCTGAGCTAATGCCATGTGGCAGACAGGAGCTCTCCATGTGGTCCCAGTTCCCATCACCAGCTGCCCCCATTGCCTTTGAACTGGGAGGTGCTGGGGACCTTCTGGCCAGAAAGCCAGCGAGCTACGGATGAGCAGGCCATTTATTTATTCAAAAAAATTTATTTATTCCAATAAATAAAAGCCGAGGAGAGTTTCAGGAATGGGGGAATCGGCTGGCGCTGCCACAGCCTGAACGAAATTACCGCGCTCACCTAAAAGCTGATTACAGCCTCCGGGAGCAATTACAAGCGCTTCAGTAATTGCCTATCCCCATACAGAGGCAGATGAACTGGTTAACTAAGGATTTAAATTAAAACCAATCCAGGATAAAGAGGCCTTCTAATGGAAACAGTTAATTGGACAAAGTGGCCAGAAGGTCAGGATGAGATGCCGAAGTCAGGTGGCGAGGAAAAGCTTGCGCTCAAATTGGAATTAATGGAGACCGTACAACCAGAGTTTTCTAGAGAAAAAAACACTCTGCAATGCATTACACTGAAAAGCGCAACTTGAGAGAAGCGCTTCCAAATTTTTGATATCTGGAGCAAAGCACAAAGCCCACACCTAAATTTTTTAAAAGTCCATTTATTCCAATGGGTCGACTCTGAGTTTGACTAAAGGTCGAAAGTAACCTTTTCACATCATGTGAGTTTTGGATTTATATCCTGCTTTGTTGCCATAGGGACGCGGTAGGCGCTGTGGGTTAAACCACAGAGCCTAGGACTTGCTGATCAGAAGGTCGGCGGTTCGAATCCCCGCGACGGGGTGAGCTCCCGTTGCTCGGTCCCTGCTCCTGCCAACCTAGCAGTTCAAAAGCACACCAGTGCAAGTAGATAAATAGGTACCACTTTGGCGGGAAGGTAAACAGCGTTTCCGTGTGCTGCTCTGGTTCTCCAGAAGCAGCTTAGTCCTGCTGGCCACATGACCCGGAAGCTGTACGCCGGGTCCCTCGGCCAATAAAGCGAGATGAGCGCCGCAACCCCAGAGTCGGCCACGACTGGACCTAATGGTCAGGGGTCCCTTTACCTTTACCTTGTGGCCATTTAGATTTATATCACAATTTGATGGCAAAGCTTCAAGGAGTCTAATAAGGGCGAAATGCAACAGATTACACTAGATATTATTATTATTTTATAAAAAAATAAAATAAAAAGAGCCAAGAAAACTCGTGGAGTTGGGGCTGGAATACCCCATAAAAGCCATTAAATTCTATTACAAGTTCAGAATGACAGTATATATCTCATTTAAGGAGCATGTATCTTAGTTAAGCAATGACAAACCTAGACAGCATCTTAAAAGGCAGAGACACCACCTTGCCAACAAAGGTCCTGAAGCTGAGGCTCCAAGACTTTGGCCACCTCATGAGAAGAGAAGACTCCCTGGAAAAGACCCTGATGTTGGGAAAGATGGAGGGCACAAGGAGAAGGACAGAGGATGAGATGGTGGGACAGTGTTCGCGAAGAGACCAGCATGAGTTTGACCAAACTGCGGGAGGCAGTGGAAGACAGGAGTGCCTGGCATGCTCTGGTCCAGGGGGTCACGAAGAGGCGGACACGACTAAACAACAACAAATCTCAATTAAGACACCTGGCGAACACGAATTTGAGAAGACATTCCCCCTCAAGCTTGGAAATCACTGCAATAACATCAGATTGTCCTTTTTCACCCTTATTACCGACTCCAGGGGCACCGCAGTGCGTTCACACGAGACTCTTAATGGAGGCGAAGCAACAGAGCAATTATAGTGCTCTCTCTTTCAAAGGCAAAAGCTGAACCCACGCATTCCATTTGACGCACCACCCCTGGACCAGCCCATACACGTGTATGCACATCCTCACGTGCCTAAGGGCCCCGAAGGAGACGGCAGAGACCCCCCCTCCTATTTTGCATGCAGATGGTTCCAGGCTCAATTTAGCCCCAGTCTCAATGCCACCTCTTCACGAGTAGAGCCGGGAATTGCCCCCCCCCAGCCCTCCCTGCAGACCCGCTGCTGCCAGCCAGTGCAGGCAACGCTGAACCAGGTGGGCCAGCGGGTCCGAGCCGTGCGAGTTTAACCCTCCCGTTGCCGCACTCACCCAGAAAACCATGTTGAAGAAGAACAGCAGGTATTTGACCAGGGGGCTGACGAAGGAGAAGTCTTCCCCCTGGGGGGCAGACGAGCCCCCCACCAGCCTCTGGGCCATGGCTGCGGCCCTATCGCCCAGGTTGCTGGTCGCGCAGGGCCATCCTGGCCGGACCCGCACCGATCCTGGCTCGGCGGCTGATCATTAACCCGAAATTCCACCAGCTCCAGTTTTTGCAGCCCAGCAAGGTTTGCCCCGCCCCCTCCTCGCCCATTGGCTGCGCCCGCCGCCCCCTCCCTTCCTATTGGCCTCTCTCCCGCTCACTCGCTTCTTTCTGCGTTCTTAGAACGTTGTGTATCGTTTTTTCCCCCGAAGCGCCACCTGTTTAAAGTCCAGCGGAGAGAGGCTCTTAAAGGGGCCGCGCCCCGGGTCGCGCGTCAAGGGTACGCGGGTTCAGACGCGCATGCGTACACGGGTGTCGGCTTTTTTCTTTTTTATTATTATTAAAGATTTTCTTGTTTTACAAAAGTGTTTGCAATCTCTCGCTTGTATTTTCTTTTTCCATGTATCATTTTTACAAATCAGTTTCATTTGTTGAGACATTGGGAAGAAAAGGGGAAAAGAGGTGGAGGGGGGAAGGATGGGTGGGGGTGGGGGTGGGCGACGGTGTTGGGTGTCGGTTTTTTTTATTTGCAAAAATGTCTGCGCTGCCACTGTGAAAAGCGCGTGAGGGATATGCAACGGCGGTGAACAGCATGAAATTAGCAATCAGGTTCATCAGATTCGTAGGGAAACCAAAATGCTTGTTAACAAAGCTATTGCACTACCAACCTTACTGTACGCTTGTGAAACATGGAGCACTTACAGTGAGGGAGGGGAAGTATTTGATCCCCTGCTAAATTTGCCCTCTGACGAAAAAATGACCAGTCCATAATTTTAATGGTAGGTTTATTGTAGCTGTGAAAGACAGAATAACAACAGGAAAAACCCCAGAAACCCAAAAGACAAAAGTCAGAGATTGATGTGCATTATAATGAGTGAAATCAGTATTTGATCCCCTGTCAACCAGCCAGATGTCAGGCTATCTGGTATCTTCACTGTATGTAAGAAGCTGAGATTAGAATCACCTGCTGTAAGGGAGAGGGCTTACCTATGATCCCAGCTCCTTACAGTACCTGCACAAAAGACACCTGTCGACAGAAGCGATCAGTCCAGCAGATTCCAAAGTCTCCGAAATTTTTTACACATCACTTGGGAAGACAGGCGAACTAATACCAGTGTACTGGAAGAAGCAAAGATCACCAGTGTCGAAGCAATGATTCTTCAACATCAACTTCGTTTGACTGGTCATGTTGCGCAGATGCCTGATCATCGTCTTCCAAAGCAACTACAGTGGTACCTCGGGTTAAATACTTAATTTGTTCCGGAGGTCCGTACTTAACCTGAAACTGTTCTTAACCTGAAGCACCACTTTAGCTAATGGGGCCTCCCGCTGCTGCCGCGCCGCCGGAGCACAATTTCTGTTCTCATCCTGAAGCAAAGTTCTTAACCCGAGGTAATATTTCTGGGTTAGCGGAGTCTGTAACCTGAAGCGTCTGTAACCCGAGGTACCACTGTACTCTACTCCGAACTTAAAAATGGAAAGCGTAATGCTGGTGGTCAACAAAAGAGGTTTAAAAACTCTCTCAAGGCAAATCTTAAGAAATGTAGTATAAACACTGACAATTGGGAAACTCTGGCCTGTGAGCGCTCCAGTTGGAGAACAGCCTTGACCAAAGGTGTCATGGACTTTGAAGACACTCGAACTCAGGACACAAGGGAGAAACGTGCTAAGAAGAAGGCATGCTTGGCAAATCCACACCGGGATCAACTCCCGCCCAGAAACCTATGTCCCCACTGTGGAAGGACGTGTGGATCCAGAATTGGCCTCCACAGTCACTTACGGACTCACTGTTAAAACCGTGTTTATGGAAGACAATCTTACTCGGCTGCGAGTGATCGCCGAAGAAGAAGCAGCAGCTTATTGATGCGACAACAGCATCATACAATAGAAATAATCATCATAATAAAATAATAAATACAGCAACATATCTGGGTCCCCCATCAGGAAAAATGGCGGGTGAAGACATTTAAAGCAAGCACGTAAATGCTACCATTTGGAGGTGCCTTTTCCTCGCCAACCAAGCGCCCTCCAGATGCTTTGAACTCACAGTGTCCTCAGCATGCTCTAAAGCAGCTCTGGCCAATGCTGAGGACGATGGGAGTTGTAGTCCGCAACGTCTGATGGGGACCAGGCGGCGAAGGCTGTTTTAGAGCATGCCTTTCCCCCTGTGGTCTAAACCACAGAACCTAGGGCTTGCCGATCAGAAGGTTGGCGGTTCGAATCCCCACGACAGGGTGAGTTACTGTTGCTCGGTCCCTGCTCCTGCCCACCTAGCAGTTCAAAAGCACCTCAAAGTGCAAGTAGATAAATAGGTACCACTCCAGCGGGAAGGTAAGCGGCATTTCCGTGCGCTGCTCTGGTTCGCCAGAAGCGGCTTAGTCAAGCTGGCCACATGACCCGGAAGCTGTACGCCGGCTCCCTCGGCCAATAAAGCGAGATGAGCGCCGCAACCCCAGAGTCGGTTGTTTTTAATCGTTACGTTAGGGGCCTCAACCGTTTTGGGGGAAGGTAAAGATAAAGGGAACCCTGACCATTAGGTCCAGTCGTGGCCGACTCTGGGGTTGCGGCGCTCATCTCGCTTTATTGGCCGAGGGAGCCGGCGTACAGCTTCCAGGTCATGTGGCCAGCTTGACTAAGCCGCTTCTGGCGAACCAGAGCAGCGCACGGAAATGCCGTTTACCTTCCCGCTGGAGCGGTACCTATTTATCTACTTGCACTTTGAGGTGCTTTCGAACTGCTAAGTGGACAGGAACAGGGACTAAGCAACGGGAGCTCACCCTGTCGCGGGGATTCGAACCACCGACCTTCTGATCAGCAAGTCCTAGGCTCTGTGGTTTAACCCACAGCGCCACCCACGTCCCTTACTACTCCTGTGTACAGTGCTGCAATTCTCGAATACCTCACTGCTGAGGTTTTGGAATATCATCAATACAGAACAACGAACCCCTGTGTTGCAAACTGAACACAACAAACAATACAAGCAACACGAAGACCAGTATACTAGATAGTGCTGCAATTCTTATTGCATGATATACATGATTTAGTACAACAAAAACAAAATGTGTACACTTGTAAATTCTCTAATATATTTGAAATCAAATGAACACATGTCTGTCAATGTTTGAAAGTCCGTAGAAGTATAATAAGTCTATAGTTGAAACAAAGTAATAGATGCTATCCTGTGGGCTAAGCGGTAAAACTTTTTTTAGGAGTTCATGGTGCCAAAGTAGTAAGTACGGTAAATAACAACGTAGGACAGTGATCCCGGATAATCTGACTGTTTCTACTTGGCTACACAGAAGTACCTCGGGTTACATACGCTTCAGGTTACAGACTCCGCTAACCCAGAACTAGTACCTCGCAATAAGAACTTTGCTTCAGGTTGAGAACAGAAATCGTGTGGTGGTGGCAGCGGGAGGCCCCATTAGCTAAAGCGGTGCTTCAGGTTAAGAACAGTTTCAGGTTAAGAACGGACCTCCGGAACGAATTAAGTACTTAACCTGAGGTACCACTGTAGAGAAGCGTGACCAGTTGTAATAGGAATTTTATGGTCTTAGATATATGGTAATGTTCATAACCGCACATACATAGATTAGCACAGGAAGGCCAACCTGGAACCATTTTGATTCCTAAACTGAGCAAATGTTTTCTCTGCAAGGTCAAACTGGAAAAGCCTCCCCATTGTCTTTTCCTTCACAAATCCTGTCTTAAGGACACATTTAAGATATGAATAGGGTGTGGGCCTGTGACCTGGCCCAGGAACTAAGTATTTATCATTACAAAAGACTGGCCAGGCTGAAGGGAGAGGGGAGAGGGGGGGTAAAACTCCATCGTGTTTTAGCTAGCTCCAGCTAACAATTGCTTCTAGCTATGCAGGTTAGCTCTGCAGGCCGGCAGTGGTTTTCCTGTCTAGCTTCCTACATAGCTAAGCTGAAGATGCCCAGCTCTGCAGGCCGGTAGTGGTTTTCCTGTCTAGCTTCCTGCCTCAGCTGTGCAAAGATGCAAACATTTATAATGCAAAGTAAATAATATCTGCAAAGATCTGCAAAAGGGAGGGGGGCTTAGCTAGCCTAATAAGGTAATAAAGTGTATCTCTGCCTGTTGATTGGGGAGCAACTGGGGAGCCAAGCTTGCAGCTTCAGTATAAGAATGCTCGCAAGACAATGGGGGGGGGGGGCGGCCAGTCTTTGGAAGCTATTCCGCTGGCTGTCTCTGCGCAGATTCTGCAATAAACCTTTTTCTCTGTGAAACCCACCCTGGTGTTTGCTTGACTCCTTCACGCTCACGGTGAGGGCACGAGGTGACTGGATCCGGACCCCTTAGGTTCAGATATCCTAGCATATCTGGTGCGTTGGCCGGGAACCCCCTCTCCTGCTGGTTGAGCGTGAAGGCCAGGCTCGACTGGACGAACAGCTTGGATCGGCGTAGACGGCTCCAGCGCGCACCCGCCAGTTGCGGGGGGAACCAATCACTCCGTTCCTGAGTGGAGACGTCCGGTCGTGGGAGAAAAAGGATCGGCCGAGGGAGGACACAGGGTGTGTCTCAGGACATAGAGGTAAGCTCTTGGGGAAAGAGAAGAGCTTGAGATCTGATCAGTCTCACCTGGGTGTGGCAATAATGTGCCCCCAGGAAGGGTTGGCCGGGACAGTGGGGTCCTGCTGCCAGGGTGTGGAAAGGAAAAGGGTGGTGGGTGTGGAGGTCGACTGTGTGTTGTATGGCCAAATACTCCAGTGAAAGGATGAATGTGTGAGAGGTCGGGGCTTAGCGTCTCCGTGGCCAAGCGTGTCTAGGGCTGTGTGGTTCTTGGCAGCGCGAGCTCGTCCAAGCCACAGTCTGTAGCGTGTGAAGTGGGCAAGGTGCTGATTTTGGCTAGGAGCAGAGTATTCTGGTAAACATGGGTTCGGGAAGCAGTAAATGTACCCCTTTGGAATGCTTCCTGAACAACTGGAAATTGGCCATCAAGGATGATGATTGGGGGTTCAAGTTGAAGAAGCAGCGGCTTAGGACCCTCTGTGAAGTGGACTGGCCGACGCAGGGGACTGGCTGGCCGTCCCAGGGCAGTTTTGATGGACGGTTGATCAATCCCTTGTGGCAGCGAGTAATTGCAAACCATCCAGACCAAATTCCCTATATTTCCACGTGGAAAACCAATGTGGATAAAAACCCCCCTTGGCTGCAGGCTTGCCGAACTGCTCCACCATGGGCAAGGATCTGTGCTGTCCGGCAGCAGAAATTACCTCTTGTTGTCCAAGACGCAGAAGAAGATGAGTTAATTGTGAGGCCACCCCCAGCACCGGCCCCACTACCACCACAGAATGATCCACCCCCGCAGAATAATCCCCAGGATAACCCCCCGAACCCAGTTGGTGGCAGCCTTATCAACCCAACCCCTGAGGATAAAAATCCCACCAAATCAGAGACAGATAAGGAGGACGAAAGTGGCGATGATGAGGGGGATGAGGAAACACTGTTAAAGATGTTGGAAGAGAAGGTACAGAAGGGGGAGAAGTGGAGTAAGAAGCAAGACAAATGGATAAAGGACTATGTGGACCCCTATAAAGACCAGGTGGATGTTAGTCCCCACCTTTTAGAAGTGGCACGTTGTGAGGATGGGCGCTGGAAGAAGAAACAAAAGAGGTGGCTGGAGGCAGCACGTAGAGCCACCACCCACCATGAGAGAGAGAGAGGGAAGAAAGATCAGGCTACAGCCTTGATGCCCCTCCGGGTAGTTTATGACCCCCCGGGACCGCCAGGGGAGAATGGGGCAGCAGCACCACGCACCTACACAATCCAACATGTGCCTTTTTCAACTGCTGATATTTGCAATTGGCGCAATCAAAACCCCTCCTTTGAGGAGAACCCAGCCAAAATCATCAAACTTTTTGAAGGGATCTTTAAAACTTATGACCCTACCTATGATGATGTTCAATATCTTTTGGACTCTCTGTTAACAACGGAAGAAGTCCGGAGGGTCCATAGTGAGGCAAGGGCGCATCTGAGGCAGTTACAATTAAATGATAACCAAATGAATGATGCCTACCCCCGAGCCACTCCTAATTGGGACTATCAGGATCAGAATGCTCGGACCGCCCTGGCAACATACAGGAACCATGTACTGGCGGGAATGAGGAGGGCAGCTAGGAAGCCCACTAATTTGGCTAAGGTGGCTGAAGTGGTCCAGAAATCAGATGAGTCGCCAGGGGTTTATTTGGAGCGCCTGAAGGAAGCCTACCGGCAGTTTACCCCTCTGGACCCGGACGATCCTGCCAATGCTCCGGTCGTTAAGGCAGCCTTTGTGGCCCAAGCCGCTCCCGATATTCGCCGAAAAATTCAGAAAACCGAAGGGTTCCTGGGCCATGGGCTGGAGTGGATGTTAGAGGTGGCACAAACCACGTATAACCAGAGAGATGAGGTAGCCCAGAAGAAGAAAGAAAATTACCAGGCTAAGAAACTCATGGCTCTGCGCGCCAGCAACAGCGGCGCGGGGGAACCTGCCCAGGGAGGAGGGCGCAGCCGCCTGGGACGCAACCAGTGTGATACAGGGTGGGAGGAGGCCTGGCCCACCAAGACTGAGCGGTCATCTGAAGTTGCTAGGTGTCTGCTCCGGGAAATCATTCCCCGCTATGGCTTGCCCCGCTCCATAGGGTCGGACAATGGTCCAGCTTTTGCGCACAAAGTATTGCAGGAGATGGCTAAGCTCTTGCAGATAAATTGGAAGTTACATAGTGCATACCGACCCCAGAGTTCTGGAAAAGTAGAGAGGATGAACAGGACTTTGAAAAATCAACTGTCCAAATTGAAACAAGAGACAGGGTCCAATTTGGTAGCGATGTTGCCCCTCGCCCTGCTCCGGGTTCGAAGTCTCCCATCCAAGCGAACCCATCTCTCTCCCTTTGAACTGATGTTTGGGAGACCTGTTCCCTATGTACGCATGATTTCCCCCACCCCGGTCCAGGATGTTGAAACAGATCATTATGTGCAGTCACTCTCCCGCACTCTTCTTTCTCTCAACAGGTGGACCCAGGCTCGTACCCCGTGTGTGCTGGTCGAGCCCCTACACCGTTTCGAGCCAGGCGATGATGTGTGGGTGAAAGACTGGGCCCAAACTCCGCTACAGCCTTGCTGGAAGGGACCCTATACTGTGCTTCTCTCTACACCCACTGCTGTCAAGGTTGCTGGCATCGCCCCTTGGGTCCACCATACTCGTGTGAAGGCGGCATCATCAGACTGGACTGTGTCTCCTAACCCGCAAGATCCTCTTCGGCTGACCATCTCCAGGCGCCCGACGGACGACTGCCCTGCTGCTGTCACTCCAGGAAGCTGATAGCTCTACGCACGGCTGAAGAGAGAGGATGGGAGGGGTACCCAACGCCAGTACCCCCAACGTTCCTGATAGCCAAGCCCTTCCCCACGCCCCTATCATGCCTGATATGTGGTGGGAGGAGCCCTGGACTCCCGGGGCTTGGTGGGCTTGGGTTCTGTGTATGCCCCTGATTTTCTTGATGCTTTTGTATTTCTGCTGGCACATACGCCCCCGGATGGATGGGGAGGATATTCACTATGGTTGCAGGCCCCTTGGTGCTTTTATTGCTTCTTTGCTTCTGTATTCCCTGCTTGATGCAATGCATGCAGAATATGATGGAGAAAATGATGTCTCGCATGATGGGCCCCCGTGTGATAGCTTACCTGAGGGAGTATCGCCCTGTCCCTGTTGATGCACCTGACGGTGATCAAGAAGAAGAGGAGGGAGTGAAGGGAGAGGGGAGGGGGGGTAAAACTCCATCGTGTTTTAGCTAGCTCCAGCTAACAATTGCTTCTAGCTATGCAGGTTAGCTCTGCAGGCCGGCAGTGGTTTTCCTGTCTAGCTTCCTACATAGCTAAGCTGAAGATGCCCAGCTCTGCAGGCCGGTAGTGGTTTTCCTGTCTAGCTTCCTGCCTCAGCTGTGCAAAGATGCAAACATTTATAATGCAAAGTAAATAATATCTGCAAAGATCTGCAAAAGGGAGGGGGGGCTTAGCTAGCCTAATAAGGTAATAAAGTGTATCTCTGCCTGTTGATTGGGGAGCAACTGGGGAGCCAAGCTTGCAGCTTCAGTATAAGAATGCTTGCAAGACAATAGGGGGGGGGGTGGCCAGTCTTTGGAAGCTATTCCGCTGGCTGTCTCTGCGCAGATTCTGCAATAAACCTTTTTCTCTGTGAAACCCACCCTGGTGTTTGCTTGACTCCTTCACGCTCACGGTGAGGGCACGAGGTGACTGGATCCGGACCCCTTAGGTTCAGATATCCTAACAAGGCTACCCAGGAAATCCAATCAAGTAACCTGCCAGACAGGAGATAAACAAGGACAAGAGATAAACAACATTAATTTTCTGTTTAGACCGCCTTTTTTGTGATGTATGTATGATGTTTCTGGGGGTGGTCTTGATCTACAGGATGGGAATTTCAAAAGTCTTTATAAGGCTTTGCACACCATTTTTCTGGGTCCTCCTCCTTTCCTGTGTGTGGTGAGTGAGGACCCTGTTGCAACAGATCAATAAAAGATCAAGCTTACTAGCTGCTTTGCTTCTCAATATTCTCTGGTTGGCCTCTGTTATTCTCTCCAACCAATAGGGAACCTATGTAAGGACTCTATATGGGCTCTTGGATACCCCATTAGGGAAAAGGGCAATTTTTCGTTTACAACACAGTCTACCTTCAAAGCTATGATATTAGCGGGAAAGGCAACGATAGCTTTAGGTTGGAAAGATAGAGAAAAATGGACAGTAGAGGCATGGAATAGTTATTTGTTTGAACTTATTCAGTCAGACATTGTCGCAGTCACGTCACAGGAAACAACGGGGAAGGTCAAGTCCACTATGATAAGGAACAGATCCCATCTTCAATGGATAAAAACTACTGGAACAAAAGACATTCGGTGGAAACTAAAGATGCTAGGCCCATAGCTGAGGGTAATAGTTTGAACCCTTCCAATGGATATGGGGGTGGGGGAAGGGAGGGAAAGGGAAAAATTGTACGGGAAATTTAAAATTGGAAGGAGATAATATAATGTTTGTAAAAATCCCAAACTCGAATAAAACTTCAAAAAAGAAAGAAAGAAAGAAAAGAAGAAAAGCACACAACAAATAAGAGAGATCTGTATCAGCCGAATGAGAAGCATCTATATAAAACAGTGGAAGAAAGATTTCACCCCTCCCATACCCAAGAATCTCCTGATCATCTCCTGATGGTCTCTGCTGACTCTCCAGAGAGAAGGAGGCGTGTCCTGCCTATCTACTTATTCTGCCCAGCAACATATCTGTGTGTGTGTGAGAGAGAGAGTCAGTCGGTCAGTGTATCGGAGAGAGTGAGAGTGTTGGAGATCCTAGAGATAAGATTGCTGCTAAGAGCAGCTGCAGACTCTCAGTGTAGCATTGATTTATGCTTAGAATATTCAGCTCTGTATATAGCTTTGTATCATAGTTGTAGTTATAGAATAAAAGGAAGATATTTTACAGAGCTGCTCTCCGAGTGGTTTATACTCTGCAAGACTCTGCAAAACTCTGCTGCGCAACGACTGTATTATTGAGACAGTGAATCCGGTGCTCTCAGCTCTGAGCTGTGAGTCCACAGCACTGTGACCGTTTCCTGTGAGAAGGAGGTCTCTGGCGGTGCTACCCAGCTCACCTAGCCCAGTCGGGGTTGAGGTGCAAGAGTCCAGTTGGTGCACTGGCTCTAGGGCGATGCTGACATCGGTTATGGGCCCAGTCGTTGTTCCAGTCGTCTGACCTGGCGTTGTTCCAGTCATCCCAGGCGTCCCAGTCGCCAGAGGTTTCTGTTGCTGATTGCCGGACGGTGGAACGGACGCTGCATGCTGGACTGATTTGCGGTGCCCAGAAGCAGAGCTGTTTTGGAGCAGAGTGTTCAAGCTGCCGCTGTTGCTCTTGCTGCTGCTTGATTTATGGAGGTATGTTGCTGACTGCCAAAGGAAGAAGATAGCATCCCTGTTTGCCTGTTAATTGCGCTCTGAGTGGGAGAGAGAGTGGCTGAGGGAGTCAAGGCTTTATCTGTGTTGCACGAGGGAAGTGTCTTGCTCTAAGTAATAGCAGACATGGCCTGTGCACATTCTGGCCAGATGGCTCTGTCCTTTCCTCTCCTCACGCCTGAAACCTATGCAGTTTGGCAAGTAAAGATGAAAGCGCTTTTACAGAGGGAAAAGCTATTTCACACGATAGAAGATGACCCTCCAGATAAGGATGATGATGATTGGGCTGAGTGGCATGCTGCAGATATGAAAGCCCGAGGGACAATTATTTTGAGTGTTTCAGACCACTTGCTGGTGAACTTAGAGGGTCAAGAGACTGCACAAGCTGTTTGGCATAAGTTGAGAGATATGCATCTGAGGCAGAATGCTGGTTCCAGTGTGATTTTCTTTAAGAAGCTGTGCAGGCTGCAGTTGGAGAAAGGTGGTGATTTGCCTAGCCATCTATCTCAATTAAAGCGTCTCAGACAGGACCTTGTTCAGCGAGACCTGGCTATTTCAGAGGCTGTGTTTGCAATGCTGATGATCAATAGCCTAGATGAGTCTTATGATGGAGTGGCTGCCCAGATTTCCACAATGCCTTCTGACCGGCTAACAGAAGATTATGTGTCTAGCGTGCTCTTGAATGAGTGGGATCGCAGACAGGCTGTTAGAGAAAGCCGGGACTGTGCTGTTAAAAATGTGCTTGAAAATGTGCCTGAGTCTTCAGCAGGGGAAAGTGAAAGTGAAACTGTTGCTGTTAAAGCTTTGAAATTGAAGCGGTGCTTTTCGTGTGGAGCACAAGGCCATTTGAGTTTCCAGTGTAAGAAGTCTTCAAAGAAGAAGGGAAACTTCAGAGGCAGAGGGGGAGGAGGACGAAATCCCCAAGCACCTGCTACTTCAAAGGCCTTGATCTCTCGCTGTTCCAGTCAACGTGGGCGGAGTTTCTTCGTGGTCGACTCTGGCTGTTCAAACCACGTGGCCAAAGATAAGAATCTCTTTGTTCAGCTTGAGAAGCAAGAGAAAGAAATTCATCAAGCAGATGGGACAGTTCTCACGAGTATGGCTCAGGGAACTGTGTTCTTAAAGAGCCTGAATGCAACTATTAAGAATGTCCTGTATGCGCCTGATATTCAGGACAATTTGTTGAGTGTTTCCCAGCTTGATCGTCAAGGGTTTAAGGTGGTGTTTGCTAAATCTCGCTGTGAAATTCTTAGAGATGGCAAGCTCATTCTGTATGCAAAATGTGTAAATGGATTGTACCAATTGCCTTTTGTTTCAGGTACAGGCACTGCAGAAGCAACTGAGAAAGAGTGTTGCAATTTGTCTGTAGATAAGAATGAGAAGTTGCATGACCAATGTATTCATCATTACCACCGTATTTATGGTCATTTGAATTTCCAGGCTGTGGCAAAAATGCCTGATATGGTTCAGGGTATGAAGTTGAAAGAATGTCCCTACCACATGAAATGTGTTTCTTGTGCAGAGAGTAAGGCAAGGCAAGCTCCCAAAGGTACAGAGTCTGGGAGAGAGGCCAAGAAACCATATGAAGTCATTCATGCAGACTTAGTGGGGCCTCTAGCGCTCTCTAGAGGCAATTCAAGGTTTTTCATGGTTCTGATAGACTCCTATTCGAAATATGTTTGGGTCTATATGCTGCAGAAAAAGGCTGAAGCCTTTACCAAGTTTCGCCAGTTTTGTAAATGGCTCAGAAATGTACATAATGAGAATGTACGTTTTCTTTTCACAGACAAGGGTGGAGAGTTTTGTTCAGAAGAGTTTGAGAGTTTTCTTTCTGAACAGGGCATTGAGCATAGGACAGCCACGCCCAGATCACCCTGGCAGAATGGTTTATGTGAGAGAGTAAACCAGACTCTGCAGCAAGGAATCAGAACGCTGTTACATGATTCGGGGCTACCCAATCCTTTTTGGGCTGAAGCTCTTTCGTTTTTCTGTCATGTGTATAACAGGAGATACCAGTCTAGTGTAAATTGCACCCCATATGAGATGCTTCACGGAAGAAAGCCATGTGTAAAGCATTTTAAAATTTTTGGTTCGGAGGTTTGGGTGCACACCTCGCAGGGTGACAAACTGAGCAAGCGTGGAGAACATGGTGTTTTCCTAGGATATGAGAAAGGGTCTTATCGTGTTCTGATCACAGACATGAAAACCATAAGGCTGACCAGGAGTATTGATGACAATCCACAATGGGACAGAGTTGGCGTTTTTCAGTGCCATCCCATTTGTGATGATGGTGCAAAAGGGGCAAAGAAAATTAAGAGGGAGGCAAGTGTTGTTGGTGATGATAATCCTGATGCCAATGTAGTTCCAGATGATGGCACAGATTATCAGAGCACAAAAGCCTCAGGTGAGTCTGACGCTGACTCAGACTTAGCAGCTTCATATACTTTAGCTCCCCATTCTCCCAAAGAGGAGGAAGCACCAGAACAAGAGGATCAAAGAGTTTTGCGCAGATCCGAGAGAACAACCAAGGGTGTACCACCGAAAAGGTTTTCTGAAGAGTTTGCAAAGACTGCGGTCACAAGCAACTCTGGTGGGGTTTTCAAACCTAGCATGAAGTGTGCTGAGAGTAGTAGCACAAAACGCTTTATTTATTTCCTTACCTGATATTTGAAGGAAAGCGTGTATTTGAGTTCTGAAAAATGGTTTGTTCAAATCTGCCTAATTAGAGATGTTAATTTGCATGTGAGAAAGAGAAATGTGTGTGAAGATTTTTCCAGAAGCTGCTTATTCAAAATGGTATTGTAAAAGTGTGTTATATGCCGGGAAAAGAGATACCTGCAGATATGTTAACCAAGGTTGTAAGCAAAGAACAACTTTTGGAGTGTATGTGCAAATTGCAGTTATGTTAAAGATTCTTGAAATGGTCGGATGAAATGGGGGAGGATGAGGAGATTTCACCCCTCCCATACCCAAGAATCTCCTGATCATCTCCTGATGGTCTCTGCTGACTCTCCAGAGAGAAGGAGGCGTGTCCTGCCTATCTACTTATTCTGCCCAGCAACATATCTGTGTGTGTGTGAGAGAGAGAGTCAGTCGGTCAGTGTATCGGAGAGAGTGAGAGTGTTGGAGATCCTAGAGATTAGGTTGCTGCTAAGAGCAGCTGCAGACTCTCAGTGTAGCATTGATTTATGCTTAGAATATTCAGCTCTGTATATAGCTTTGTATCATAGTTGTAGTTATAGAATAAAAGGAAGATATTTTACAGAGCTGCTCTCCGAGTGGTTTATACTCTGCAAGACTCTGCAAAACTCTGCTGCGCAACGACTGTATTATTGAGACAGTGAATCCGGTGCTCTCAGCTCTGAGCTGTGAGTCCACAGCACTGTGACCTGTTCCTGTAGGAAAAGGAGGTCTCTGGCGGTGCTACCCAGCTCGCCTAGCCCAGTCGGGGTTGAGGTGCAAGAGTCCAGTTGGTGCACTGGCTCTAGGGCGATGCTGACACAGAGCACCTGTAGAGAAACCTGAAGGTCGCAGGTTCGATTCCTGACATTTCTAGCTAGGGCTTCTGGTCTGCAAGGGGTACTTAAAATAATAAAATCACGGTTATCTGCTCAGGTCTCCCCACTCTACCTGGTGTGCTAAGTAAACAGGGAAGGATGATCACTTATAGGGCAGCTTCATATTGTTCCACACAGCTCAATCTCTCACTGCTGAGAAGTTCCAGGAGTTCCAGCTTAGCTTAGTCATTAACCTATGGAACTACCTGCCTCAGGAGGAAGTGATGGCTACCAGCTGGAGATTCTCTGGTGCAAAGTGATGGTGTTTCTGTGACATAAAGTTCTGTTTTTACATTTCACCAGGCTGAGCATAATATGGAAGGCTCACAGCATTAACTAAATCGCTGGATTGTAGAGTTGGAAGGGTCTCCAAAGGCTGATCGATCGCCAAATGACTGATATTTGTGGAACACAGTTTAATATTGCAAACGGTTTTGCCTAATAACTTAATTTGGAAGGTACTGGTTTAATAAAGCTCAAAAGGAAGGTTTGGACAATTAATGAGTTGCTGCCCCATCAAACTGCAGATAACAGACTTAGACAACATTCAGAGGATGCTGCGCTGATAAAAAGGCGGTTGGAAAAATATATATATTAACAAAGCTGTATTTGATGGATGAAAGTACATGATGTTTGACATGATTGAGAATCGTGGGCTTGGGGACAAAGAATTATGAAGCCTTAAAATTGAGATGTGGAAAATATGGAAACAACAAGAAGTAGGACTAAGATGTGGAGATTTGGTTCAGAGATCCAGACAGTGTGGAGCTCCGAAAAATTAATAAATATAATTTGGACTATAATTTGGTCTTTTTTATTTTAGTTTTTTTATTTTAATTGGAGTATTATGATTGGATATATTAATTGGATTTTTAATATATCCAATCGTACAGATATATTAATTGGATTTTTAATATATCCAAACGTACAGATTGTGTTCTTGCTAATAAAGAGTTAACTCCATCAGTGTGATTTACTGCTGGCCTGCTCCTTACAGGAGGCTTGAGAAGGGCTTGGGGAAGTCCATGATGTGTTGAATTGAGGAGGAAATGAAGGAGGAGAGTGTGTTCCCTGGGGCCAAGAGGAATATTTCAGTTGTATCCACCAGAGGTCACCAAATATCACTTATTATTTGATGAACACCGATTACAGGAATGGATTTAAAGGCCAGCTCTTTCTGGACAGCTGACCTTCCACCTTGCTGGTCATGGCAGTGACTTTTACACTCCCAGCCACTGCAAAGGATTTTGAGCCATATTTAGAGACACTCAGTCTGTACAGGCCGTAATAGTATGGCCATGTGTCCTAATTTTCAGAGAACTACTCTCTGTTGGCAGAGCTACCGTAGAAGAAGAAGAAGAATTTGGATTTGATATCCTGCTTTATCACTACCCTAAGGAGTGGCGGGTGGCACTGTGGGTTAAACCACAGAGCCTAGGGCTTGCCGATCGGAAGGTCAGTGGTTTGAATCCCCACGACGGGGTGAGCTCCTGTTGCTCTGTCCCAGCTCCTGCCAACCTAGCAGTTTGAAAGCATGCCAGTGCAAGTAGATAAATAGGTACCACTCCAGTGGGAAGGTAAGTGGCGTTTCCATGTGCTGCTCTGGTTCGCCAGAAGCGGCTTAGTCATGCTGGCCACATGACCTGGAAGCTGTACACCGGCTCCTTCGGCCGGTAAAGCGAGATGAGCACCACAACCCCAGAGTCGTCCACAACTGAACCTAATGGTCAGGGGTCCCTTTACCTTTAAGGAGTCTCAAAGCGGCTAACAATCTCCTTTCCCTTCCTCCTTATTTGAACGTGCCCTCTATTTGACGGGCTGTCTGGTCAAAGTCCTGTCTAAAGTTAAAGACCACAAAAAGTGGGATGGAGGGCCTTCGATATGCCCACCAACTCTTAACACCTGGACAGCACACAGAGCAGGCACTCAGCTCACCTGGTCACAGGTGAGCCTAGTAGCTGCCAAGCAACTCTCAGGACCTAGGCAACAGAATAAGCAAGCACACATCTGACCAAACTCTCCTCCACAAGGGCAAGATGTACTATATTTCTATTTACATTGTAGGACTTCGTTCTAAACTTACAGCATCTATAAAGCACCTCATGCAGTTTTTATGCAGATATGTGCCCGCCCCTTTTGGCAATGCCTAAGAGTCCACTGTAGTCGCTGACTCGACCTGGTAGTGGTAGTAGCAATAATAATAATAATAATAATTTATTTATACCCCGCCCATCTGGCTGGGTTTCCCCAGCCATTCTGGGTGGCTCCCAACAAAAGATTACAAATACATTAAAACATCACAAAAGTCACAAAGGCGATTGTGCTGGTTTTGGTAGTGGGCTGCATGTGCATGATATCTGCTGGAAGGGCAACCCCCCCAACCTATACATAAATTCCTGCAACAAAGCGAGACCACACAACTCATGGTATTCAAACCAGGCACACGGATTCCAAGCAGCATAGAAAGTCCTCGCAGCAGTATCTCTCTTCCATGAACCTCATTTTCTCAATATTTATATTCCACTTAATAATAAGTTTCAAACCCTCTCTGTTAAGTTGTGGGTGAACGTATCAGACGACACAGCGATTCCTCAAACAGCTCTTGTTTATTCACAGGCCAGAACTGAACTGAAGGGTTCAGCCAGCCTGCGTATATAGATGTGCTGGTCCCGGGGGTAAGGTACCTTGGGTGTAGCAGAGTCCACACGAAGAGGGGCAAGGTCCGAGGCAGAGAGCCGGGCGGGGAACAGGAACGCTGGAACAGGAGGCTGTGCAGGGAACAGGAACACCGGATGGTCGGGAACAGGAGGCCGAGCAGGGAACAGGAGTACCGGATAGTCAGGAACAGGAAGCCGAGCAGGGAACAGGAGTACCGGATAGTCAGGAACAGGAGGCCGAGCAGGGATCAGGAACACAAGAAGGTCCGAAGCCAACAACGACGTTGCTCCCGCAACCTGGGGCCGGGCTGACTGGGCTTTTATCCTCTTCTAAGGCCAGGGGCGGTCCCGGTCCCCAGGAGCCCCGCCTCCTCTGGCCTTAAGGCGAGCACTCCTCCTGGGGGCAACCAGTTCCCTTCGCCTCTCTGCCCTAAGCCTCTGCAGATCAGGAGAGGCCGAAGGGTTACTGGGCCCTGGAGGAGGCTCACCTGTGGCCACTGAGTCGTCAAGCCCCTCTGGGGCCAGAAGGGCTTCACCTGGGGCCAGCTCCTGATGCACTGCCACAGGTGCAGGCTCTTCAGCATCTAGGCCTTGCCCCAGTTCAGCCGGCCCTGGAGGCGGGGACTCCTGTGCAGGCTGGGATTCCTCTGTTTCATCCTCCGAATCGGAATCCCAGGCCATCACACCATCCCCCCTCCCAGGCCCCCCCCTCAACCGAGGGTCCGGACCCGGCTTGCCGGGGTACGTCGCGTGGAACTCTCGGAGGCAGGCAGGTGCGTGGACATTGGCCGCTGGTTCCCAGGAACGGTCCTCCGGTCCGTACCCCTTCCAGTCAATGAGATACTGCAGCTTTCCCCTGCGGTATCGGGAGTCCAGGATGCGTTCCACCTCGTACTCAGGCTCTCCCCGAACCAACACTGGCTGCGGTCGGGGACGGTTCGGGTGGAACTCGTCGGGTGGGGCCACCGGACTCAAAAGGGACCTGTGGAAGACCGGGTGAACCTTCAGGGTTGCGGGTAACCGGAGACGGAATGCCACAGGAGAGATTTGGTCTACGATAGGGAACGGGCCGGTGAAGCGGGCGTCCAACTTCCGCGAAGGTCGAGAGGGGTGGAGGTGGCGAGTGGAGAGCCAAACCAGGTCACCGACGCGAAGTTCCGGCCCCACCTGGCGGTGGCGGTCGGCCTGGGCTTTGTACGCTTCCTTGGCCTGGTGCAGTTGCTCCACCAAAAGCTGTTGCTGGGACTGGAGCTCTTGAAGCCACTCCGTCACCGCCGGGACCGCGGATGCCGGCAGCACCTCTGGAAACAGCCGTGGATGATAACCATAACTGGCCTGGAACGGGGTCTGCTGGGTGGACGCATTCACCGCGTTGTTATAGGCGAACTCCGCCAATGCCAGGTGGTCGACCCAGTCATCCTGCTGGTAGCTGCAGTAACACCGGAGGTACTGCTCCAGCACCGCGTTCGCCCGTTCCGTCTGGCCATCGGTCTGTGGGTGGTAGGCTGACGAGAGGCAGACCTCTGTCCCGAGGGTCTGGTGTAATGCTCGCCAGAACCGGGATGTGAACTGAACGCCCCGGTCGGACACCACGCGCTCAGGTAGTCCATGCAGGCGGAAGACATGCTGAAGGTACAGCTGAGCAGTTTCCTTGGCTGTGGGTACAGATGGACAGGGAGCGCAGTGCACCATCTTGGTGAAATGGTCGGAGAAAACCAGAAGGCAGGTACAGCCACGAGACGAGGGTAAGTCCACTACAAAGTCCAACGAAACTGTGTGCCAAGGGCGCGGTGGAACTGGCAATGGCTGAAGTAGGCCGGGGGGTCGCCCGGTAGGTCCCTTGGCGCGCCGGCAGACATCACAACCAGCAACGTAGCGAGCCACGTCAGCCTTCAGGCGGGGCCACCAAAACTCACGACTGACCAGATGGGTGGTCCGATACCGTCCAAAGTGCCCTGCTGCTGGGGCATCATGGGCCATCCGGAGAACCTCCAGCCGCAGTGGCCCTGGCGGGATGTACAGACGACCGTGGTGCAGCAGGAGGCCCTGATGCAGGACCAGCCCCGGATACTGTGGGCTGGACCCTTCAGCCAGCTCCCGGAGTCGTTCCTGGGCCCAAGCGTCGACCCGCTGCTGTTCCCGCACCCGAACCTGCAGTGGCTGCGCCTCCTGGGTGGCCAGGAATGCAGCCGGAGGTAGGATCGTGGTGGGTTCTGCTTGCTGTACCGTGTCTGTGTTGTCTTCAGGTTTCCGGGACAGGGCATCCGCCTTCTGATTCTGAGAGCTAGGGATGTAGCGGATCCGGAACTGGAACCGGGAAAAGAACAACGCCCACCGGATCTGTCTTTGGTTCAGCTTGCGGGTGGTCTGGAGGTACTCCAGGTTCCGGTGGTCGGTTCTCACCTCCACCGGATGTCGTGCCCCCTCAAGATGGTGGCGCCAGACCTCAAAGGCTACCTTGATGGCCAGTAGTTCCCGCTCCCACACAGTATAGTTACGCTCCGCTGGTAGGAGCTGGCGAGAATAGAAGGCACAGGGTAAGAGTGGCGCTTCAGGACCAATCTGTTGAGACAAGACGGCACCGAGAGCCGTACTGGAAGCGTCGGTCTCCACCACAAAGGGTCGAGAGGGGTCAGGATGTTGTAAGATTGGTGCCCTCTGGAAACAGGCCTTCAACCCCTGAAACGCCTCCTCTGCCTCCTTGTCCCAGGAAAACGGCGTCTTTGGGCGCAGTAGCCGGGTCAACGGGGTGGTGCGATGAGCATAATCAGCGATGAAGGTCCGGTAGTAATTGGCGAACCCCAGGAAACGCTGCAGGTCCTTGCGGTTCCGGGGTGCCGCCCATTCTTGAACCGCTGTCACCTTCCCCGGGTCCATTTGCACCCCATCTGGAGAGAGCCGGTGACCAAGGAAGTCCACAGTCCGCTGATGGAACTCGCACTTGCTGAGCTTTGCGTACAAACGGTGCTCACGCAAGCGCTGCAGCACGGTCCGGACATGTCCCTCATGGCAAACCGGGTCACGGGAGTAAATCAGTATGTCATCCAAATACACCACCACGTACTTGTCTAACAAGTCCTGAAACACGTGGTTGATGTAGCGTTGGAACACAGCAGGCGCGTTGCACAAACCGAAAGGCATAACCAAATATTCGAACTGCCCGTACCGGGTCCCAAACGCTGTCTTCCACTCATCCCCGGCTCGGATCCGAATCAAGTTGTAGGCCCCCCCGGAGGTCCAGCTTGGTGAACACCTGTGCCCCTTGCACCCGCTCCAGCAGCTCCGAGATAAGGGGCAAGGGGTATCGGTCTGGGACGGTAATTTTGTTCAGGGCTCGGTAATCATGGCAAGGGCGGAGTTCCCCACATTTCTTCTTAACGAAAAGCACTGGTGCCGCGGTAGGCGAGGTGGAAGGCCTAATGAACCCACGCTCCAGGTTCTTGCGCAAGAAGTCCTGCAAAGCCTCGCGCTCTGGCTCTGTTAGGGAATATAAGCGACTCACTGGTAAAGGCGCTCCGGGTTGGAGGTCTATGCCGCAGTCAAAAGGCCGATGCGGCGGCAGCTGGTCTGCCCCCCGTTCCTCGAACACGTCCTGGTAGTCCTGGTACACGGCTGGGAGCGTGGGTGCTGCCTCCTCTGAGGGCGCGGCCGCCAGCGTTCCGGATTGAGCATGGGAACATGGGTCTGGGAAGTGCACGGTCCGTTTGACCCAGTCAATCTGAATGTTGTGGGCTTCCAGCCAGTCCATCCCGAGCACCAGGGGGAAGCGGGGCATAGAGGCAATGTCCAAAGTTCGCAACTCCCGGTGCTGCTGGAGACACAGGACCAGGGGCTGGGTCTCCTGAGTAACGGCACCTGAACGCAGAAGTCGTCCGTCAATCGCTTCCACCTGGACCGGTACTGGCTTGTTCCGAAGTGGCACCTGATGATGGGCGGCGAAAGCAGCGTCCATATAGGAGCGGGTTGCCCCTGAATCTACCAAAGCATGGGTGAGGATCCAGGGCCCACCTGGAGGGTATAAACGTACCGAAACCATAAGATGTTGCAAGTCCATTGGTGCGGGCCCATTCTGTACGGTTTGGGACCCCCGGTAGCTAGGGCCATCAGCTACTGGGGTTGGCGGTTTCCCTGCAGCTGGCGTTTCTCAGGGCAGGACAGAGCGAAGTGTCCACTTCCGCCACAGTAAAGACAGAGATTTCCCTCCCGACGCCGCGCCTTCTCTGCGGGGGAAAGGCGTGGCCGCACTGCCCCGAGCTGCATAGGCTCCTCCGTTAAATCAGTTGTGACCGTGGGGCTGCCGGAAAAAGCTGGTGCCGTGAACTGGAAGTGTCGGCGACCCCGGGCCTGACGACGATCCTCCAACCGGTCGTCTATTTGTAGACTCCGTTGAATGAGAGTGTCCAGCGTGGTGGGGCGTTCCATTGTGGCCAACTGGTCCAGTACCTCGTCCGAAAGCCCTTCGAGATACTGGTCCCGCAGTGCCGAGTCATTCCAGGTCAAGTCCTGTGCCAACAGCCGAAACTCCGTGGTATATGTGGCCACCGTGGACTTGCCCTGTTTCAAACGCCGAATCGCCCGGTTGGCTTGACTCTCTTTCTGGGGGTTGCCGAACGCGGCCTCCAAACGATTGCAAAACCCCGTATAGTCTGCCAGCAAGGGGGAGTCTTGCCTGAGTAGCGGCAACGCCCACTTGGCCGCCTGGTCCTTTAACAAACTAATCAAAAAGTGCACCTTGGTGCGGTCGTCAGGAAAGTTCCGGGCTCGCCCCTGAATATACAGCTTGGCCTGGGCCAGGAACATGGGAAAGCTGGCCGGGGCTCCATCAAATTTCTCAGGCAAAGCCACTGGGTACTTGCCAGGAGCCGGGGCGTCGGCCCCAGGAGCCGGTAGGGCTTCCAAGCGTTGCTGAAGTGCCACAACCGCGTCGCTGAGCTGCTGCACGGTGTGAGTCAAGGCCTGGTTCTCCTGGGCCAAAGCCACCAGTGCAGCCGCCTGTTCAGCCATGGCCTCTGGCTCTTCCCGAACGCACCCCTACGAAGGGGAAGTGCGGGTGTGGCGGGAGCAAACTGTGCTGGTCCCGGGGGTAAGGTACCTTGGGTGTAGCAGAGTCCACACGAAGAGGGGCAAGGTCCGAGGCAGAGAGCCGGGCGGGGAACAGGAACGCTGGAACAGGAGGCTGTGCAGGGAACAGGAACACCGGATGGTCGGGAACAGGAGGCCGAGCAGGGAACAGGAGTACCGGATAGTCAGGAACAGGAAGCCGAGCAGGGAACAGGAGTACCGGATAGTCAGGAACAGGAGGCCGAGCAGGGATCAGGAACACAGGAAGGTCCGAAGCCAACAACGACGTTGCTCCCGCAACCTGGGGCCGGGCTGACTGGGCTTTTATCCTCTTCTAAGGCCAGGGGCGGTCCCGGTCCCCAGGAGCCCCGCCTCCTCTGGCCTTAAGGCGAGCACTCCTCCTGGGGGCAACCAGTTCCCTTCGCCTCTCTGCCCTAAGCCTCTGCAGATCAGGAGAGGCCGAAGGGTTACTGGGCCCTGGAGGAGGCTCACCTGTGGCCACTGAGTCGTCAAGCCCCTCTGGGGCCAGAAGGGCTTCACCTGGGGCCAGCTCCTGATGCACTGCCACAGGTGCAGGCTCTTCAGCATCTAGGCCTTGCCCCAGTTCAGCCGGCCCTGGAGGCGGGGACTCCTGTGCAGGCTGGGATTCCTCTGTTTCATCCTCCGAATCGGAATCCCAGGCCATCACAATAGAGCTCAACTACAAAGCAACAGTAACCACTTTCTGTAACTATCCAATCACTGAACGTCCCTTTCAATCCCTTATTTGCATATATGGACCTGAGTGAAAACTACAGTATCCCCCTGCTGGCCCAGGGTGAGAACTTCAGTACATAGCATTCTTGAGACCCTCTTTCGTAGAACACCCCCTATGTGACGCACACAAACTTATGCTCAGTGGCTAATGTTTTAGGAAAAGAGTTGGTGAGGCTAACTGGGCTTGGAAGAGTTGCAAATGGGGTTGTAAAGGAAAATCCCTTTGATAAAACCCAGTCTCCCTTCTTTTTATACCTAAGGGAAGAAAATAAAAAAATAAAATAAAATATTTTATTTTCTCAGGTTTTAATCAACACATTGTGCCTGGTTTTTGAGTTGCCTTGAAACTGCTATTGTTACACTGTGTATGGCTTTGTGCTATGTTTTCTGTTTTTTGTAATTTGTATGTAGCCATTTTACTGCACTTTAAATAAACAATGGTTTTAAAAAAGAGAAGTTGTGGGGCTTACATGTTTCTTTTCTTTCCCCCAATTTTTTTATTGATTTTCCAAATTTATAACAAATACAACACACAAAGAAAAAGACATTACAATACTAAAAAGAAAGAAAAAGAAAAGAAAAAGACAAGAATACAAACCAATATTACTCTAGAACCCAATTTCATTGACATTGTTAACTGACTTCCGCGAATCCCCCTATCTGAATTTCATTGAATCACCTTCTAACAGTTTTCCAGTATCCTCTTTCTAATAAAATTACCTCCTTCAAATAACTATCTTCCTTTCTTTTCAACATGTCCTGGGCTTACATGTTTCTTAAGGTCCAGCCTATGGTCCTGGTCTTCCTTTCTCCAACACCTTTTACACCCTGCCATCACATCTCTTATGGTATGACACTATTATTATTATTAATAATAATAATAATATTTTATGCTGCTTACTATACACTGATCTATGAAGAAGTGCGCATGCACATGAAAGCTTATACCAGAACAAACTTACAGTGGTGCCTCGCAAGACGAAATTAATCCGTTCCGCGAGTCTCTTCGTCTAGCGGTTTTTTCGTCTTGCGAAGCAACCTTATTAGCGGCTTAGCGGATTAGCGCTATTAGCGGTTTAGCGGCTATTAAAGGCTTAGCGGCTTAGCAGCCAAAAGGCTATTAGCGGCTTAGCGACTTAGAAAAAGGGGGGGGGAGCGAAAAAAATCTCAAGACTCGCAAGACATTTTCGTCTTGCAAAGCAAGCCCATAGGGAAATTCGTCCTGCGAAGCGCATCGAAAAACGGAAAACCCTTTCGTCTAGCGTGTTTTTCGTCTTGCGAGGCATTCGTCTTGCGGGGCACCACTGTAGTTGGTCTATAAGGTGCTACTGGACAATTTTTTATTTTTATTATTTTAATTTCGACTGCGTCAGACCAACACTACTACCTACCTGATCTCTGAGCAGTTTACCTTAAAAGTTTTTTAAAAACTAATAAAACAAGGCAAAATGATACACATGTCAACAAAAACAGAACAAAGCGGTAAAACGTTATTACCCAGGGGACCACTACATAAAAAGGTGTGCTTTCAAGAGGTGTTTTAAAGTATGGCTTTTCGCCTCCCAAATGGCACATTGCAAAGGGTGCTTCGGCAGGGTATGTGGGCCACCACCAAGAAGGCCCTCGTCCGAGGTGTCCTAAAGGGGCATAGCTCTCAAGTTCTTCTCTGAAGAACTCATTGATCAGCCAAGGCCTGCTCAAGGCATTTGGGCACCTGAGGCGAACCACAAAATGGGAGAGCAGGAAAGAATGGATCTGTGAAGATCTACATCAGGAACAAGCGGGAGGGGGGTATAAAATCAACCATACGCAGTGGTTGTAGTGGGAATCAAAGGCTGTTGCTGTAGCAGCAGGGTGTGGTCTATTTTTTTTACAATTTATTTGGTTTTTCAAATTAAAAATTTTCAGAGATCCATCAAACATAAATCATTAAAAAACAGATTCCAAGGTATCTCCTGGGGTTCTATCCTCCCCTTTGTAGGTCCTATTATTTATCATTTCCTCCCGCATCTTTTATGATAATTCAAACCCTTTAGCTCTTCCATTAAGTCCAGAATTCAACCTTAAATACAAGTGCTATTCCAATCCTACTAACGATTTTAACTCTTTACAATGGTCTTTAAGGTAAGTTATAATTTTCTCCCATTCTTTGTTAAAACTTTGGTCTTCCTGATTTCTGACTCTTCCGGTCATTTTAGCCATTTTGGTATAGTCCATCAACTTCATCTGCCATTCTTCTCTGGTAGGGACTTTATCTTCTTCTGTATGGTTTTTAATATTCAGTTGGAAGCTGCCCAGAGTGGCTGGAGTATAAATAATAAATTCTTCTTCTTCTTTCCAGGGTAGGTGCATGTGTTCTAAAATCACACTGTTATGTACTGAGTTGAATAGGATCCAAAAGGCAGCAGTCTGATTGGTCCTAGAACAATAGGGTCCAGAATGCACCAGTCTGATTGGTCCTAGAACAATGCAGCAGTCTGATTGGTCCGCAGGAGCCACCCAATCCAGCTCCAGGTGGAAGTGAATCCGCAACCTGATTGGCCTACAGGAGAATCCCAGAATTAGCCAATTACGTGCAGCCCATTGTGTAAATAATGTATATAATGCAGACATTCTGGGGGAACTTTTATTCCTCCTCACCACTATGAGCTGAATAAAGAGCATGAAACCCACACTCGACTTTGAGTATACAGTATTTTTTGCTCTATAAGACTCACTTTTTCCCTCCTAAAAAGTAAGGGGAAATGTGTGTGCGTCTTATGTAGCGAATGCAAGCTGCGCAGCTATCCCAGAAGCCAGAACAGCAAGAGGGATTGCTGCTTTCACTGCACAGCGATCCATCTTGCTGTTCTGGCTTCTGAGATTCAGAATTTTTTTTTCTTGTTTTCCTCCAAAAACTAGGTGCGTCTTGTGGTCTGGTGCATCTTATAGAGCGAAAAATACGGCATTTCACACACCATTTCCTTAGTGGGGGGTGAGACCAGCACTGGCTCTTACTCACCCAGAGGACACTGCAGAAACAGGATCAACATATAAAAATGATCCTTTCCTGGCAAGGCTGCCCTTTCAAGCAGGCAGAAACCCAACAGGCGCAGCAAGTCAGATAAGAGGGAGGGAGGGTTTTTTTCTAAACCCCCCACACCCACGTGCGCTGTAGCTGTTGAACTTCTGCCTGCCAAGCCAGCTGTTCCAGGAACAGTTGCAGAGGCAGCATCAACATATAAAAACAATCGATCCTTTCCTGGCAAGGCTGTCCTTTCAAGCAGGCAGAAACCCAGCAGGCGCAGCAAGCCAGAAAAGAGGGAGGTAGGTTTTTTTTTACAGTCCCTATACTCAGCTGTTGAACTTCTGCCTGCCAAGCAGGCTGTTCCAGGAACAGCTCGATAATAAGAACAACAACAGTATGATATATTATTTTATTTTAAAAGGCTGGTCCCCTTTCACATTATTAGTGAGGAGACACAGAGACACATACAGAGAAGGGCGCAGCAAGCCAGATAAGAGGGAAGGTGTTTTTTTTTAACCCCCCACCCACGTGCGCTGCAGCTGTTGAACTTCTGCCTGCCAAACCAGCTGTTCCAGGAACAGCCCAATAACAACAACAACAGTATGATATATTATTTTATTTTAAAAGGCTGGTCCCCTCTCACATTATTAGTGAGGAGACACAGAGACACACACAGAGAAGGGCGCAGCAAGCCAGATTAGAGGGAAGGGTTTTTTTTAACCCCCCACCCACCTGTTGAACTTCTGCCTGCCAAACCAGCTGTTCCAGGAACAGCCCAATAATAACAACAACAACAGTATGATATTTTATTTTATTTTATTTTGAAAGGCTGGTCCCCTCTCCCATTATTAGTGAGGAGACACAGAGACACACACAGAGAAGGGCGCAGCAAGCCAGATTAGAGGTTTTTTTTAACCCCCCACCCACCTGTTGAACTTCTGCCTGCCAAACCAGCTGTTCCAGGAACAGCCCAATAATAATAACAACAACAACAGTATGATATTTTATTTTATTTTCTTTTGAAAGGCTGGTCCCCTCTCCCATTATTAGTGAGGAGACACACAGAGAGAGAGAGAGAGAGAGAGAGAAGGGCCGGTTCCCTTTTTCCCGCCTCCCGGCGCAAGGGCGGGCCACTTCCGGCCGGGCGCGTGCTGCCGCCCGGACGCCTTTGGCGGCGGCCCCCCGCCGCCCGCCCGCCCGGAAGTGCGTCGTCGGTTGCCGTCGGTTCCGGGCGGGAGCGCCGCGAGCCAGCAAAGGACGGGGCAGGACGACGGGGCCTTCGCTCTTTTGCTGGGCCGCGCGGGGTTGTTTTTTTCCCCCCTCTTCCTCCTTCCGCGGGGCTCTTTTCCTTCCCTCAGCCCCTCGGGGAAGGCGAGTCGGGCGGCGTGGGCCTTTCCGCGGCCGGGGCCTGGGCTGAGGGCGCTGGAACTTTCTCCCCTCACGCGGCGGGGCGCGGTTTCCGCGGCGGCGGGCGGGGGGGGGGGCGAGGCCTTCTTCTTCTTCCCTCTCCCGGTAATGGCTGAGGAGGCCTGAGGAGGAAGAGGAGGGATGGATCCTGGTGGCGGAGGCGGCGGCTGCCCGGGACCCGCCACGGGCGGAGGCGGCGGCGGCGGCGGCGGCTCGGGCGGAGGCGGGAAGCCGAACCTGCAAGTGGTGTACCAGGCCGTGCAGGCCCTGTACCACGACCCGGACCCCAGCGGCAAGGAGCGCGCCAGCCTCTGGCTCGGGGAGCTGCAGAGATCGGTGAGCGGCGGGCGGGGGGAGGGGAGGGGGCGGCGAACCGCCTCCCCCCCCAATGTGGGGGTGGGGGAGGGGAAGGGCAGCCCAGGCCCACCCAAGGCGCATGGGGAGCCCCGGAGGGAAGGAGGATTCCCCGGGCAAGGGCGCACGTGGGGGGCAGAGGGCCAGGCGTGGGGGTGGTTTTTTTGGGGGGGGATCGGGGAGGGTCACGAGAGAGTAGTAGTAATAATAATAATAGTGGGGGGCAGAGGGCCAGGCGTGGGGGTGGTCGTGGGGATTGGGGAGGGTCCAGGTGGGCTATGGAGACAGGACGGGGAAAGGAGCTCAGAAAGTAGAATAGTAGTAGTAGTAATAATAATATAATAATAGTGGGGGGCAGAGGGCCAGGCGTGGTGGTGGTCGTGGGGATTGGGGAGGGTCCAGGTGGGCTATGGAGACAGGACGCGGAAAGGAGCTCAGAAAGTAGAATAGTAGTAGTAGTAATAATAATATAATAATAGTGGGGGGCAGAGGGCCAGGCGTGGTGGGGGTGGGGGGATTGGGGAGGGTCACGAGAGGCTCGAGGCAGGCCATGGAGACAGGCGGGGAAAGGAGCTCAGGAACAGGAATAGTCGTAGTAATAATAATAATATTGGGGGGGGGCAGAGGGCCAGGCGTGGTGGGGGTGGGGGGATTGGGGAGGGTCACGAGAGGGTCGTGGAAACAGGCAGGGAAAGGAGCTCAGAAACTAGAATAGTAGTAGTAGTAATGATAAAAATAATAATTAATAATTAATTATACTCTGTCGCCCCAAGTCGCTCGGGACGGATGCAGTCAGGAAGGGCTTGGGCCTCCTGCACACCGGATGGGGGTGGAAGGGTCTTTGAAGCCAAAGGGTCAGGCTCCTGTTCTGAAGGACCCTGTGGGATTGGGCGGAGGGGGACCAGGAGGAGATACCCTGGGAGGGAGGGATAAGCTGGGGCTGTTGGGTCTGGGCAGGAGAGGGGCGTGGGAAGCAAGTGCCAGGGCAGCCAGAGGCAAGGAGGGGTGCCAGAGGGTTGGGCAGAGGTCGGGTGAGCAAAGTAGCTGCAGGGGATTCTGGGAGGGTGCCACTCGGAAGGCTTGACGGGGTGTGTGTGTGCAGGCCTCAAGGCACATTGGGTACGGGAAGCGGCTTTGGGATATGAGTAGACTTGGGGCTTTTGCAGAATGCCGGTGCGTTCCCATGTGATGAGTTCCTAGGCCTTGCAGGGCAAAGGTGGGTTCCTGAGCAGTGGCTTCTCAATCGGGTAGAATCCAAGCCCTTCCCTTTCTCTTGTGCTCCCAACTGCATATGTAAGGGGACTGGGTTGCACCTTCACAACTGCCCGCACCCAGCACCCTTTTTCATTCTACTCCTTTTGCAACCGCCGCAGCATGGGTGCTGGAGAAGTAGGCCCGGAGGCTCATTCTGTAGATGAGTAACTGTAGTCCTCTTTGGAGAACTGCTGTTGGTGCGTGAGAGAAGTTTCAGGCATCGGATTTAACTGGCTGTGCACTTTGCGGTGCAAGTCATGGCACTCCTCCGCAGAAGAGGTAGGGATTACAGTTCAAAACGAGTGTTGGAAGCACGATAGCTTGATCCGAGCCCAGAACTCATTCTGAGGAGTTGAAGATGTAGATACCGTAGACGTAACTGTTGTGACAGATCTCTTGGCATCGCGCACGGATTCTTCAGCACTTGGCATGGATTTATGCAGAGCTAAGCAAATGTGTGTGTTGTCAATTCGTGCTGTGCCATAAACATAAAAAACTGAATCATGGTGCTAACACTTCTCTCAAAATAAACCCTGGTTTTAAAAAACACGCAGAGATACTTCGCTGCAACCTGTGTAGTTTGACAAGCTGTTTGGATTAAAAAGCAAATCTTATTGATTTGGGAGTGTCGGTCATGTCCCTTGTTGTAGTACGCTGCTTAAATCCCTGAGGCTGTGGAAAAGTTGTCTCTCTTGGCCTCAGTCCTGATGGTTTCCCTTATCTCTAATTTTTGCCATGGTGCGTTTCTGTCCAGCTGCTCTGGGTTGTAACACCAGGGGGAGACTTAACTTCCTTTTATTCCTCCCAGCGGCAAGCTTGCATGCCTGGATTATTCTGAAACGGGCCTGGTTTGTGTTGTGGTAGCTTATGCAAGTTCCCTGCCTTTGAAACTCTAAGCCTGCCTCTGAATGCTCAGAAGCCCAGGCTTCATTCGTGGAGGGTAGGAAGAAAATCTAGCCCCTTTTACTTTAGCACGGGCCTTGAGCCTGCATTTTTGCCCGGTTGCGAAACTCACTTTGAATGTGTGTGAGATAAGGAACGCTGCTTGTACTTTGCCTCCCTCTCCTGGTCTTGCAGTTTCTCCCTGGGAAGCTGTAGGTTGCTTTCAGAGACCAGAGCTACAGGTTTCTGAGAGCAGAGCTACAGGTTACAGATTCCATGCAGGGCAGCAGCTTGGAGCCAAAGGAGCCTGAATGGTTACTGGCTTCTTAATAGCTTGAATGCAACTGATCTCGTCCTGATTTCTTCTTTGCCCGGCCTAGGGAGCTGGGAGGAAGCCACTGCAGTGGGTGGCGGAGTGTAAGGTAACTTTTCCCTGCAAATGTTGATAAGGTTCGGGTGCATTCTTGGGAGTCGCGCCCATGTCTAAAGATAGTTGCAAAGCCAGTGTGGCCCAGTTAGACCTGTCTTCTAGCCTTCCATGGACCCATTTTCACTATTTTAGAGCACCAGAAATTCCACGAAACAAGTGGACTCCCTTTTGGGGATTACCGTCAATATGAATGTGCTAAAGCTCTGGTATGCAACTAGTTTTACTGCAGGACTACTTTGGGTACTGCGCTGACCATGTGGGCTACAATCCCTGTCCCGTCCCCCAGCTCACTTGTGGGAAATGCTATTTATAGGATAGTTATTTTATTTTGTTTTCTTATTAATACATACAAAACAGGAACTCAAGGTACAAAGTTCTCCTTTTTCCCATTTTCCTCACAACAGCCCTGAGAGGTAGGTTAGGCTTAGAGGTGGTGACTGGCCCCAAGGTCACCCAGTGAGATTCATGGCTGAGTGGAGATTTGAACCCTGGTCTCACCTGACCTAACACTCTAACCACTGCACCACATGCATATAAACAACGCTCATATATTCCAGGGCAATTCACAGTAAAAATTCATAAACAGTATTCATAAATAATAATAAAGCAATAAATGAAATAATAATAATAAACTTTAATAACTAGTCAGTTGTAAAAGCACCGGAAGAGCCTCCATGACAGTAGAATTACATAATAAAACAGCCAGTGTTTAGAACTTGTTGAATCGTAATTTTAAAATATTTTGGGTGCAGCCTCCTTGCACTTCTCTCACCTCTGGATTTGCAGCTTTAGGGCCCAATATAAAGGACTGCTCATCTCAACAAAAAAATTCCCATTTCTGGTTTACTGCACAATGCATGCCGGGCTGGTCTTCTAAGAAAGTTCTTACTTTGCTTTTCTCTCCCACAGTCATTCAAGGAGGACAACTGGTGTGCCACTGGGCTCTTGGGATGCCTTCTTAAACCCCAAATCTACTCTTTATCTTTCAGAATCATGTGCTTTGGAGGATTTAGGCTTGTTCAGATATCCTATAAGTAGGGAAAGTGTCCAGCTGCGACATTCAGCAATAATTGTGCCTTTTGGCATTTAATGACTGACAGATTCATTGTGATACAGTGGTACCTTGGGTTACAGACACTTCAGGTTACAGACACTTCAGGTTACAGACTCTGCTAACCCAAAAATAGTACCTCGGGTTAAGAACTTTGCTTCAGGATGAGAACAGAAATCATGCTCCGGCGGCAGCAGGAGGCCCCATTAGCTAAAGTGGGGCTTCAGGTTAAGAACAGTTTCAGGTTAAGAATGGACCTCTGGAACGAATTAAGTTCTTAACCCGAGGTACCACTGTATGTGCTTTTGTAGGTAAGGAAGTGAGTAAAGGATAGACCCTAAGGGATGGGAGGGATTAACCCTTCCATACTAAAAACAGGCATGTGCTTGAGTCCATTTTAAGGTATCTAAAGGACAAATAGAAAAAGGTAGGTTCAGGCGTGCCCAGAATGCATATGTGTCATTTTTATACATGCGTTGATATGAGTGCATGTGCTTACCTGGTAAATCCTCCCGCTAAATCCTGTGGAGCTTATTTTCCAGTAAATGTATACAGTAGTAGGTTTACCTTTTAAGGTGGCCAAAGACTTTGCTCCAGTTAACTAGAAACACAAACAGCCTATGTTCTAGAGATGGTACGTTAAAGATGCCTCCCAAGCTGAGAATAAGCCTAGTGGCTTAGACTCATAGAGTTGGAAGGAAAGCTGAGGATCATTTAGCTCTGGGGCGGTCAGACCAGCGACTGGGGCATTGTCAGAGCCATGCTCTAACCAGCACAGCTGCATGAAATAGCCTGTGAGCCAACATCTTTGCTTCAAATCTTACCTTTGCCAGAAACTCGCCTGGTGGGCTTGGACAAACCGACTTTTCTTTCCATCTTGTTTCCCATCCATTTTTATCCTATCCCTTTCCCTTGTAGGTGTGGGCAGTATACAAGACCCACCCACCCACCCACGCTTTAATCCCCATAACTCTGTGAGATAGGTTAGACCAGGGGTCAGCAAACTTTTTCAGCAGGGGGCTGGTCCATTGTCCCTCAGACCTTGTGAGGGGCCGGACTATATTTTGAAAAAATAAAACGAACGAATTCCTATGCCCCACAGATAACCCAGAGAGGCATTTTAAATAAAAGCACACATTCTACCCATGTAAAAACACCAGGCAGGCCCCACAAATAACCCAGAGATGCATTTTAAATAAAAACACACATTCTACTCATATAAAAACACTCTGATTCCTGGACCGTCTGCGGGCCGGATTGAGAAGGCGATTGGGCCTCATCCAGTCCCCGGGCCTTAGGTTGCCTACCCCTGGGTTAGACCGAGAGAGAACATAATCTCGCTTGCATAAATTGCAAGGACCTCATTGGCACTTGGCCTTTGGAGACCTAAGTGGCTGAGGGCCCAGGCACCTGGAGGAACGTGGGACTCACAGAATTGCAGCATTTGAGGGGATCACGAGGGTCATCTAGTCCAACCTCCCCCCCGCAATGCAGGAATCTTTTGGGTTATTTATTTATTTTGTATTTCCCCCCTGATGATTCATTACTGCCATCCAGTGTAAGAGCTGTCCTCGTAGAATTGGGCATCACCCTGGCATCACTTCTCTTCCTCTTACCTAGAGGGGCAGACATGACCGAAGATGAGCAATTGTCGTGAGTGAGATGATTGAGCAAAAATGCTGACTCTGGCACGTCGAGCCTTTTCTGTTCTGCATGCCGGTATTTTGCTCTTTGTTCGATTCTGTTCCAGTTCTGCTGTGCAAAGAACTTTATAGCCGCTCTTTGATTGCGTGAAACGCTGTCCCGTGGAACTTACTGGCAATCCAAATCAGTCTCCCTTAGCTTGCTGCTCTCCGGATGTTTGGAGCTGCAACTTTCACAATCGATTCTGGGCACCATGGCCATGTGGAAGCAGCAGTGTCACTTGTGTGGGTTTGCCTGTGGTGCTTCCCATTTGGCTGAATCGGAAGAGTGCTGTGTTAAAGGGTCCGTCCTAGTAGGCAGCTGAGGCGGGGCTGGGCCTCCCAATTGGTGCTGTGGCCGAGAGAGGTCCTTGTCATCCCTGCGAGAGTCTTCCTTGTTGACGTCCAATTCCTGGCCTCCAAGGCCAAATCTCTCTAGGCGTTTTGTCTCCTAGACTTCTCCCTCCATAGGAAATAGGTAAAGGTAAAGGGTCCCCTGACCATTAGGTCCAGTCATGACCGACTCTGGGGTTGCAGCGCTCATCTCGCTTTATTGGCTGAGGGAGCCGGCATACAGCTTCCGGGTCATGTGGCCAGCATGACTAAGCTGCTTCTGGCGAACCAGAGCAGCGCATGGAAACGCCGTTTACCTTCCCGCCAGAGTGGTACCTGTTTATCTACTTGCACTTTGATGTGCTTTCGTACTGCTAGGGTGGCAGGAGCAGGGACCGAGCAACGGGAGCTCACCCCGTCGCGGGGATTCGAACCGCCAACCTTCTGATTGGCAAGCCGAAGAGGCTCAGTGGTTTAGACCACAGCGCCACCCGCGTCCCCTCCACAGGAAATACTTTCCCCCTTTTTATAGTGCCATCTAAGCCCATTGCACTTGGTTAGAGGACAGGTCCTCTCTTCGATTGCTGGTGTGAGCAGGAGGGTTGGCAGAGGCGCCGACCTACTTGAAGGATCCCGTTTCCACTTTCAGGGAAACGAGACACTCTTGCCTGTGGAGAACTCTCTTCCCTTGGTTCCCCCGTATTCATTTCAGGCGTCGCCCTGGGCTCTTTTGTGCATTTGCCTGCTGGGTGGCTTTCGGGACAAAGCCAGGCCCGCTCACGACCTCCAGATTAATGCATTTTCTGCAGCATTTGGGACTTGCACAGGAGTGAGTCAGGAGGCACTGCAGAAGGAGGACATTCCACTCTGTTCCCAAAACTGGTTTCCATTCAAGCCCTTCAATATATTTTTATTACTCCTAATCTGTTGAGAGGGTTGTGAATGGCGATCCGGTTTCATTCTTGACTAGAGCATGTAGGCAGGTGGTGCAAAGGGTTTTGCAGTATTTAAGAGGAAGCTGGGGGGGGGGGGAGTAGCGTAGCAGTTGAGATCCAGACATCCCAGCGAAGAGAGGGGCTGTGTTTGCAGTGGTGACCCAGGCAGTACTCGGGCCTTACCTGGGAGTCACCTGATGTGGGAGGCGCCCCCTCCCCTTCTCCAGTGATTGGCTGCCAATTGCAGCCCCTTAGTGTTGGGGGGGGGGAAAAGAAACTTTGCACATGCTCAGAGCTGCTCTTCTCACGACAGTTGCTGCATATATTGCAGAGTTGATCCCTAGCTCTGAGAAAGATTCTTGAGTTGTTCTTTTGGAAGGCCTTGTTCGAATTATTCCCCGTGTCGAGGAAGGGTTAGGTGGGGATGGAGAGAAATGTCTGAAAATAAGAGGAGAGTGGCGAGGAGAACAGTGCGTGGGAGAAACTAAAAATCAGGTGTCGGCTAGATGCCCGGGGAAGAAGATACCAAGTAGAAAAATAATAAAAAAATTTGTCTAGCTTATAGTATCCTGGATTGAAGTATTTTATTGAAAGGTTCACCTGTCCCCCTTGGGCTGAAATCCTTTCAGAGTATCCTCACCCCTCTCACCAATGGTTTAGGCCAGGCATGTCCAAAGTCCGTTTCAGGGGTCTAACCCGGCCCACCGGTCGGTTTAATACGGCCCCTAAAAAACTCAACAACTTCAATCCTAAACTTTGGTCGGCCCCCACGGCCCTTCACTTCATCATACCTGGCCCTCTTTGAAAAATGTTTGGACACCACTGGTTTAGGCCCAGACAGCCATGCTGCTCCTCCAGGATGCTATAAACTAGACGATTTTGACCACAACTCCCAACACAGTGTGCCAGCTGGCCCAAACCTCTGTTCTTCCCGATTCCCATTTTGCTCTTCCAACTAATCACTAACATTACTAACATTTCATGACTACATAACAGATGCAGATGCTGTTGTCATTAGGCTGGGTTTTTTGTTTAAATAGATATTGTGAATTTTGGATTTATTTATTTTTTTGTGCTTTGCAAATCTGCCCCCTCTTGAGCACGCTGATAACCTCCATCTTGTTTCTCTGTAGCACAGTTTTTACTCCCGTTTCGGCCGACACCCACCACCCGATTTCACTACTGGAGGCAGTGATGTGTTAAACAAGAGCAACCCAGAACATTTCGCCTCCCTTTTTGGAGACTCACTCCTAGTTGGCATAGGCCAGGGGTTGGCTCAGTGGGCCAGAGGCCACTTTCTATGCTCGTAGTCTCCGTTGTTACTTAGCCCAGGGCAGCTAGACAAAAGTGGCTCTTTGCTAGCTGCTGTGGCACATTCCCCACCAAGGGCCTCTTCAAATGCACTGGAGTCAATGGTTCTCTTCTCCTCCTGCACAAGAGAGCATCTGGCGGCTCAACAAATAGCACCTTGCATCTAGGTTGCAGTTGCCACCACGGAATGCCTAGGTGCCATTTTCTTTTGAAATGAAATTATTATTATTATTATTTATTTCATTTCTATACCTCTTTATATTTTAAAGGGGAAAAAATCTCAAAGCAATTTACAACAAATTATAACTTCAAATAAAACAATCCAGAATAAATCAACAAATAAAACAATCCAGAATAAATCAACAAATAAAACAATCCAGAATAAATCAACAAATAAAACAATCCAGAATAAAACAAATTCAAGCTTCAAGGAAAATACTTCAGATCTTTCCCTAAGGGACATTTTGCTTTCCCTATGTTTATTCACCTACTAATTTATATAGCTGCCCCTAGCAGAAGTGGATGCGGGTGGCGCTGTGGTCTAAACCACAGAGCCTAGGACTTGCCAATCAGAAGGTTAGCGGTTCGAATCCCCGCGATGGGCTCCCATTGCTTGGTCCCTGCTCCTGCCAACCTAGCAGTTCGGAAGCACGTCAAAGTGCAAGTAGATAAATAGGTATCTGGTGGGAAGGTAAATGGTGTTTCCGTGCGCTGCTCTGGTTCGCCAGAAGCGGCTTAGTCATGCTGGCCACATGACCCGGAAGCTGTACGCCGGCTCCCTCGGCCAGTAAAGCGAGATGAGCGCCGCAACCCCAGAGTCGTCCGCGACTGGGCCTAATGGTCAGGGGTCCCTTTACGTTTGCCCTAGCAGAAGTACTCTAGGAAGCCAGTGTGGTGTAGTGGTTAGAGTGTCGGACTAGGACCTGGAAAATCAAGGTTCAAATCCCCGCTCGGTCATGAAGCTCAGTGGGTGGCCTCAGACCAGACATAGCTGCCTAGCCTACCTGTTGTTGCTGAGATTTACTGAGGAGTTGGGGGGTGAACCATGTACGCCTTGGAGAAAAAGACAGGAGAGAAGTGCAACGAATAAGCTCTTCTGCTTACCTGCGTAAGAAAGCCGGAGAGATCAGCCAGATGGAGAGATCAGTTGTCAACCTGGCGCCCACAGATCTCCACATAGTCGCAACTGGACCCACAACCAAATGTGCCTGTCTAATTTCTAACACTGCTCACATACTCAGGATCTTGCAAGTTATGACCTTTGTTGATGCATCTGCTGATTTCATTTTTATGAAATCTTTTGAAAAATCTTTCCTGTGGCTGGTGATTTTGGGCTTTCATAACGGCCCCTCTCTTCCTTCCTCTCCTCGACTGCCTGTTTGGCCCAAAAGCTGAGAAGCAGCGAACTTTCCTTAAGTCCAATTTCTCCTCTTGGAACGCTTTCCTTGCCATAATACATGACAGCATTAACGCTGATAGTCTTTCTGAAGTTTGGTTGTAGTCTGAATCAGGTTTGCCCTTGATGAATTCATTTTAGTTCACGTTACTGTTTCGAAACGTTCAAATCGAAATCGCCTCGGATGTGCTTAAAACTGGTTGTCAACTGCTTTGGAAAGGTGGTGGCGTGCCCTGAAAGGCTGTTTATAAATCTCCAAACCCATAAAGGAGAAGTAAATTATCTTCTTCCCCAACCAAGACTGTGACCTGGGGGCAGCTTTGAGCGGTCTTGTGGCCTCCCCAGGAAGCTGGTGGGCAGCAATCCCCACAACTGATGGGGATACCCCAAATCTCAGTCTTTCAGCCAAACGCTGAAGACTGCAGCAGGTTGCTTTCTGGAATCTAAATAGAATTGTGGTACATACATGCAATCTACCCCCCTAAAACAGTTAACAATCTGGCCCAAAGATGGAAACAGGAAGAAATTCCAACAGTGGAAGAATGGAGAAGGAAATTGACCGAATATGCAGAATTGGACAAATTGACTGGGAAGATTCGATACCAGAAAGATCAAAAGTTTATCGAGGACTGGGGGAAATTTACAGAATATCTGAAAAATATATGTGATGTACAGACGCTTGTTGGTTTTGAAGAGACTCTGTGAAATAGTAAGAAATACTGCAAAAAAGAGAGTAAGAGGAAAAGGAGTGGGGAAAGGCAATATCATGTTTAGAAATGCGTCAATAAATAGAAATTTTTCGAAAGATTGACAGAGAAACTGAGGGAAGTCAAAAATTGAAGCATGAGTGTAAAATAATTTGTTGACTGTATAAAACTTGTTTGGAAAATGAATAAAAATTATTTTAAAAAGTAAAAATAAAACAGTTAACAATCGCTTTGGGAATTGGGTTTCTAGTGCAAGGTCTCCTTGTCTGGAAACTCATCAATATTTCAGCTCCATCCTCCAAATAGCTTGTTTGCCGCAATTAAACTTCCCGTGGTGATTCCTACAAACTTTCCCAAGGCAGCAGCAATATGTTGTTTTTTTTAAAAAAAGCCCAGCTATTTCTCTCCTGCTGCCTTTCTTTGTCTGTTTGGGCATTTCAGATCCTCCCGAGAGCCGTTTTCACAGACTGTTTTCACAAGACCGTCGGTGGGTAACTAACGTGGTGCCCTCTGGACGCTGCTGGACTGCAAAGCGCATCAGTTGCTTAGAGCGTGGCGCTGATAATGCCAAGGTTGCAGGTTCAATCCTGCATTGCAGGGGTTGGACTAGATGACCCTCGGGTCCCTTTTAACCAGGGTGGATAAAAACCAATGATTAAAAAAATAATAATCAAATTTTTAAAATTTAAATCGGATTTTTTAAAAATTTAAATCAGATTTTTAAAATAATATGCTTTTGGAGAAAAAATCTTTCTAATGGTAGTTTTCTATTTAAGTTACATTATAGTTCAAAGGCAGGAAATAAGGATTTGTTTTAGGTTTTTCATGTGTGCTATTTTTTAAAAAAATTGTTTAACCACATTAGTTAACAAACCTGGATACGTATGCTATAATGTTATTGTTTTAGTTAAATAAATAGTTATTAAGGAAATGTTTGTTTTTCTCCTTCCAATAAACTACAGCAGAAAAGTTGTCCAAATAAAAACAGTTAACTTATTAAACCTCACAATAATTTCATAATTATCGGTCTGTGTATTTCTAGCAGTATAACCAAATCAGTAATTTTTTATATAACTGTAAAAACCGCTCTGAAGATTTATTATTCCAAAAACTAAACCTTCATCTGGTTGCAAATGTTAAGATTATACCAGCGAGAATGAGTCTTCTTTAAAAAAATGTTTTAAATCAAATCTTACTGACTGGTGATTTAAATCGTGATTTAAACCGATTTGATTTAAATCAAATCCACCCTGCTTTCAACTCTGATTCTGTGACCATTTGCCTTGCTGGCTGTGGCTGATGGGAACTGGAGTACCCATTGGTTTCCCCTGAGTTCCTGTGCCCCTCAATGATTCTTGCAACTTTATACGATTCCTGTTGCAGGCTGAAGTGACTGCTTTCATTCCCTCTCCCTTTTTTGCAGTTGTTTAGTCATTTAGTCGTGTCCGACTCTTCATGACCCCCTGGACCAGAGCACGCCAGGCACTCCTGTCTACCACTGCCTCCCGCAGTTTGGTCAAACTCATGTTAGTAGCTTCGAGAACACTGTCCCACCATCTCGTCCTCTGTCGTCCCCTTCTCCTTGTGCCCTCCATCTTTCCCAACATCAGGGTCTTTTCCAGGGAGTCTTCTCTTCTCATGAGGTGGCCAAAGGATTGGAGCCTCAGCTTCAGGATCTGTCCTTCCAGTGAGCACTCAGGGCTGATTTCCTTCAGAATGGAGAGGTTTGATCTTCTTGCAGTCCATGCGACTCTCAAGAGTCTCCTCCAGCGCCAGAATTCAAAAGCATCAATTCTTCGGCGATGAGCCAGTGTGGTGTAGTGGTTAAGAGCGGTAGTCTCGTAATCTGGTGAACCAGGTTCGCGTCTCCGCTCCTCCACATGCAGCTGCTGGGTGACCTTGGGCCAGTCACACTACTTTGAAGTCTCTCAGCCCCACTCACCTCACAGAGTGTTTTGTTGTGGGGGAGGAAGGGAAAGGAGAATGTTGGCCGCTTTGAGATTCCTGAAGAGGAGTGAAAGGCGGGATATCAAATCCAAAACTCTCTTCTCTTCAGCCTTCTTTGTGGTCCAGCTCTCACTTCCATACATCACTACTGGGAAAACCATAGCTTGAACTATATGGTACCATTAAAACAGATCTGTCAATTACAGTTGTATAGCCAGTGTGTGTGTGGGCTTGTGCGTGCCTGCCAGCCCGTTTGATCTATTCATTTTTCTACATCTACTCCTTCCCCTTTTTCTTGAGGACAGTGGTGCAACATCCTGCCTGGGACTGGGAGGATAGCAAGTTGGGTGCAACAACCTTGTCCCGGAAAAGAGAGTGGGTGTGAAGGCTGTGTCGCGGTTGTTTCCTCTTTGTTTTAAAAGATAAAGGAAGTCTTTTATTTGGTTGTTTGTATTGTTGAGCATGTTATGTTCACGTTTAATGAGGGTGGATTTGTGTATTGGGGGGTTGGGGGCGGTTGTGTCATATTGTAAATAAAATTCCAATAAAATTAAAATAAAAAAATAAAATAAAGGGAGAAATGCAACTCATTCTATACTCCATCCCAGGTAGGAAGCCGTCCCCACAGTGCCACAAATGACCAATAGTCTTACAAGAGTTGTAGGGCATTTCTAGGAGGAGAAGAAAAGCAGAGTTTTGTCGAGGTTTGTGTCCATGCAGCGCAGTGTATGAGAGCTGCACGGGTCCCTGGCAGAATAGGGGCCAGAGCTGGATGGTTATGGTGGCCAGAGTTGGTTGCACACCAAGATCCGGAACCCCAGAGCCCTGCCGTCCAGGGTGAGGAGGAGAGATCAAGGTCCAGGGGTGTAAAGACTGCGGAGAGAATAATTGGGTATTCTTCCCACCTTGGATCAAATCTATGCTTCCAGGTGCCATAAGAAAGCTGCAGAGATAGCGCAGGATAGTGCGCACCCCGGAAATGATCTCTTTCAGCTTCTGCCTTCTGGAAGAAGGTACAGGGTTATAAAGACTAGGACTTAGCCGCCTGAGAAACAGTATCTATCCAAATGTGATTTTGGTTTTAAACGCAGTGTAAGGTAGTCTCTGTGGGAGTATATTGTATTTAATAGTTTTTAGGGGGCTAACCAGGCTGGGATAGCTAGGATAGCAAGCTTGTTGGTTTTTGAATGTCTGATGTAGATTTTTTCAGTTTTGTTGTTCTGTATGGGACAGTGACAATAAAGATTATCGTATCGTCTGGGGCAGCCAAGTCCAGGCATGCCAAAGGTGGGAGCCAAATCCATCTGCTCAAGGAGCAGGAAGGGGGGGGGCGTGCGCACAGAGCAGGCGCTTGTGCATGAGGCCTGGTAGCCTGTTGCTCAGGGTTGGACCCCGGAGACTTGATGCTGCCCCTTTAGTGGCCTCAAAAAGACTTGCTACTAGTTTTGAATTGCGCCCTATCTGACAGCTTGCTGTAGATCAGGCCTTCCCAAACATTTTGGCTCCCTTGGCTGGTTCCATAAACTCATCCCCAGCACACCCTGACCTATGAAAAGCATAGTTCTGAATAGTGGTTGGTGCAGCCCACTAAGGAAGTTCATAACACAGGGAAAACAGTAACAATCAATTGCATGTTTATTCAAAATCCTGTTAAAACTGTTTAATTAATTCAGCAAACTGGATGGACTCAAAGATCTGACTCAAAGTCAGATCTTTACATCTCCAGTACTTCCCTCTCTTCCCCATTCCATTCACTTCCAAATCTGGGACACCTACCGGGATAATAACTAAAAATCTAATAACTGAATAATAATAATAACGAAAAGCATACAAGTTTTTAGGGTCTTTCAGGAGATCTGGGAACTCTGTCGCTGACCATCTGTTGCAACTGATCTATGAAACAGGTTCTTTGGAGCTTGAAGCCGCTGATAAACACACACACACCACACCTGCCTTTTTTGCCCTGATGGCATCCATTCCCCCTTTGTCTCGCCCCAAGGTCCACGCCTGGGAGATTTCGGATCAGTTGCTGCAGATCCGACAGGATGTGGAATCGTGCTACTTTGCCGCTCAAACCATGAAGATGAAGATCCAGACCTCGTTTTACGAGCTCCCGACGGACTCCCACGTCTCGCTGCGGGACTCGCTGCTCACCCACATCCAGAACTTGAAAGACATGTCCCCTGTCATCGTCACCCAGGTGAGCAGTGAACCCCACGTTTGTGGGGAGAGAGTGGCCATTTCAGAAGGCATCCACCAGCTTGCATGGCTTTTAAAGGGGGCTTCATGGAGGGGTATCTTTTATCGGTGGTTACTGGCTGGGTTGGTTTGTGTGCTGCCTCCACTGTCAGGTAGTATGCCTCCCATTGAAACCAGTTGAACAATACAGGTTGCTGGAACAACCAGTTGTTGTGCACGGGTCCTGCTTGCATCTAGTTAGCTACTGTGAGAACAGGAGTCTGGACTAGATGGGACGCTGGCCTGAACCTGCAGACCAATCTGATGTTCTTTTAACCTTTAAAGCCCTATATGGCCTAGGTACCTACGGGACCGCCTCTCCTGGTATGTCCCACGGAGGACCTTACGGTCTTCAAACAAAAACATCTTGGAGGTCCCGGGCCACAGGGAGGTTAGACTGGCCTCAGCCAGAGCCAGGGCCTTTTCGGCCGTGGCCCCGATCTGGTGGAACGCCCTGTCACAAGAGACTAGGGCCCTGCGGGACTTGACATCTTTCTGCAGGGCCTGCAAGACAGAGCTGTTCCACCTGGCCTTTGGCCAAGGCACAGTCTGACCCCCTCCTTTGGTAATCCTCGCAGAACTCTAGCCCAGTGTTTGCCATTAATTAGATTTTGAACTGATTTTAGAATGCTGTATTACTTTACTGTTGTTAGCCACCCTGAGCCCGGCCTTGGCTGGGGAGGGCGGGATATAAATAAAAAAATATTATTATTATTATTATTATTATTATTATTATTATTACCTATTGGCCCTGGCAGCTCAGTGGACTCTCAAAAGGTAGCCTGCCTCTTCCTCAGTCTACCTCCGAATGCCAGTCTGGTGACTGGGGAACAACAGCGGGCACCTGCCTTTAGCCTTCGTGTCTGTTTTGGGGGCTTCCTGGCTGTTTAGTGTCAAGCAGGGTTCTTGGACCTGATTGACCCCTTAGTCTGAACTCATCCAGCAGGCAGCTCTTACATTAACTGAAAGCCAGGTGCAATTGCAGCGGACGGTTTCTTGCAGTGGGGGAGCTACATCTTTCATTTTATATATATATATATATATATATATATATATATATATATATATATATAATTTTTATTGAATGATTTTATGTTACAAGAAAATAATACAACCATAATACCACTAAATATAATTAAGAAATAAAAATTACATACATCAATATTTAATTTATTTACCGTCTTGTTTCCTCCCAAACATTCCATACAAAAAGACACATATGTACAGACACATACCCACCCACACAAAATGATAATAATGAAAGTAAATATTCCCCCCCCCCTTTTATTTTACAAAATCTTTTCTTCAACTTGGACTTCCTGTCAAGTCCCTTTGCATATATTTTATCTTGCAATCGAGTGTACACAAAACAATAAACCTTTATATATAAATTTTCCGATACATTCTGAAAACATAATAAATCCTTAATTAAAACAAAAAAATTCCTTCCAGTAGCACCTTAAAGACCAACTAAGTTAGTTCTTGGTATGAGCTTTCGTGTGCAAGCACACTTCTTCAGATACACAGTAGCACCTTAAAGACCAACTAAGTTAGTTCTTGGTATGAGCTTTCGTGTGCAAGCACACTTCTTCAGATACACAGTATCTGTGTATCTGAAGAAGTGTGCTTGCACACGAAAGCTCATACCAAGAACTAACTTAGTTGGTCTTTAAGGTGCTACTGGAAGGAATTTTTTTGTTTTGACTATGGCAGACCAACACGGCTACCTATCTGTAACTAAATCCTTAATTGTTATCCACCTCCTTTTACTTCCTTTGTCACTCGAATGCTAGCACGGAGTCAAAACTATTATTGTATTTTTGAACATATCTTCTATAACCATCCCATTTTCCCACAAATATTTGCTTTGAGTTTCCTCTGAGTTTCCTGGTCAGTTGAGCCGTCTCCACCAATTCCTGTAATTTGATTTGCCAGTCTGTTATTTTTGGAGCCTTGTGGCCAGGGGATGGAAAGGGGAGCTACATCTTTTAGCTGGAAGCGCCTGCCTTTGACTTGTGTTCTCCCACCGCCTCTCTTCCCCTGCAGCTTGCATTAGCCATAGCAGACCTCGCCCTACAGATGGCCTCCTGGAAGGGCTGTGTGCACACACTGGTTGAAAAGTAAGTGGCTCCCTTTACAAATCTCCCTCTTCTCCCCACTTCCCACCTCCAGTTAAACCTTCTGTACCCTGTAATGGTTATGCAAAGTGCTGATGACATGAGATGGCCCCGGGTGTGTGAAGTGGTAAACCCAGATGAGGTGCTTCTGTGTAAAAGCAGATTTTCTTGGGGTGGTGGTCGTGGGCTGCCCTTCTGGGCCTTCGGAAACGGCTTCCAGCCACGTGGGGAGCTGCGTGTCACAGGTGGGAGAGGTTTAGTGGGTCTGGGGACTGCCTGTTGGTTTGTTCGTGCTTTGCTTTTTCATGCACATGGTTGCGTTCCGACTGACAACCTGAAACTTAACAGAAAACGGTGAAGAGTAAAATCGATTTAGGGACGGCTTGCTTAGTAAGAACAGCAGCACCTCCAGCCTTTGCTCACAAACAGGCAGCCATCAAAGGTGTATTCAAACTAAACAGTGTTTGTGATTTTTGTCAAAGTGGGGAAGGGCAGAGGCTAAATGATGATCTGAATGGTGGGGGCTAGGGACCACCACTGACAAGGTCCTGCCCCACATACTCGCTAAGGGTACCAGTATAGGAGCCAACTCCTAGGGGCTAAGGTCCCTTTTGTCCGTACGACTGAGCTGAAATGGCTATTCCTCCGGCTGTATCTTCGGAATCTCCTCTGACGGTGATTAACGACCTAAGCCTTTGAATGAGACTTCAGGCACGCTCCCTATAGCGCAGAGTACCCAGACAGCAGCAGAAGGAGGCAGAAATATGTGTTACATTGCTACTTTATTTCTGCCTGTCCGTGTAGACAGCACTGAACTAGATGGACCAAGGGCAGCTAGTAGGCAGACTGGACCCAAACTGTGTAGGGCTTTAAAGGCCTCAACCGGCACTATGAATCAGGCTCTAAATATAGCATTGTACAGGCAGCAGTATTTCTGACTTCCTTTTCAACATCTTCACTTACTCTTAAACTGTATTCTTAAGCCAGCCTGTTGTCTATGCAGAAACTGGCTTGACCGACTGAGAATATACGTTACAGCTGTGATAGGTAAAGGTAAAGGGACCCCTGACCATTAGGTCCAGTCGTGACCGACTCTGGGGTTGCGGCGCTCATCTCGCTTTATTGGCCGAGGGAGCCGGCGTACAGCTTCCGGGTCATGTGGCCAGCATGACTAAGCCGCTTCTGGCGAACCAGAGCAGCGCACGGAAGCGCCGTTTACCTTCCCGCCAGAGCGGTACCTATTTATCTACTTGCACTTTGACGTGCTTTCAAACTGCTAGGTTGGCAGGAGCTGGGAGAGAGCAACGGGAGCTCACTCCGTCGTGGGGATTCGAACCGCCGACCTTCTGATCGGCAAGTCCTAGGCTCTGTGATTTAACCCACAGCGCCACCCGTGTCCCTTTAAAGCTGCAATAAAGAGTCCAAATTATTTCAGAGCTGAGAAGCAGTATTCTCAATCTCCTTGGAAGACAAAACCATAACGCCAGATAGATTAAAGGGGGGGGGAGTAACTTGGACAATTGCAGCTCTGTTATTTGCCACGGAGGCAGGGGTGCAAATTTGTGTGTGTGTGTTTTTAAAGCACGAAAACATGTTTATCATGCTTCACCCTGCTCTTGCATGGGACTTCCAGGATCGCTTAACTGAGCGACCGATCAAGTCCAAACCTGCATAGCATTAGTAGTTCTTAGGCAATCGCCCAGGATCTTTTGCCCAGCTAGGACAGCCACCCTCTGGAATCGGGGTCAAGAACTTGGGGGCCCCTATTGCTGGCGGGCTGGCGGGGGGTACCCCTAGCAGTCCCCTTTCATTGCCATCTCACGTTTCTCCTCTCTTCCCTTCCCCCAACGCCCCCCTCCCTCGCCCTGGAACCCCAGGTACAACAATGACGTGACCTCGCTGCCCTTCCTACTGGAGATCCTGACCGTGCTGCCGGAGGAGGTCCACAGCCGGTCCCTGCGCATCGGAGCCAACCGCCGCACTGAGATCATCGAAGACTTGGCTTACTACTCCAGCACAGTGGTCTCTCTGCTGGTAAGCAGCCAGGAAAGAGGGAGGGCCTGGGAGCCGGTTGGGTGGACTCGGCATGGAGGTGGGAAGGTCTGGGTTCAAATCCTCATGTAGCCCTGGAGTTCAGTGGGCAACTTGGGGCCTCTCAGCCTAGTCTACCTCCCTGGACGACGGTGAACTTAAAGTTGCATGCTCCTAGGGTGTGTGTCTGTGTCTAGGGCCTGATACCTCATAGGCTGTCTGCAAAGTAATGGGGGGGGGGAACCTATTGCTTTCCTTTTTCAATTTATGGAGATTTTACAGCTTAGCAAAAATTACATAGAATTGTAGAGTTGGAAGGCACCTCAAGGATCATCTAGTCCTGCCCCCTGCAATGCAGGAATCTCAACTAAAGCATTCATGGCGGGTTAATAATAATAATAATAATAATAATAATATTTTTACCCCGCCCTCCCCAGCCAAGACCAGGTATAAAAACAATTGATTAAAATACGACTTAAAAACAAGATTAAGTACAACATTAAAATGCAGCCTCATTTCAGTAGAAACTCAAATCAAAAGCTTTTTGTGGATGAAAACGTCAAATCTTCACCAAGGCCAGCTATCCAGACTGGTCCTACTTGGGCCAGAAAAAAGCCAGGGAAGTCCCCAAATAGGAGTTCCATCACAGAAGGAAAAAGGAAAGAGGGGGAGGGGATCAAGTTGATTCCAAGCCAAAGGCCAGGCAGAACAACTCTGTCTTACAGGCCCTGCGGAAAGAAATCAGATCCCGCAGGGCCCTGGTCTCACGAGACAGAGTGTTCCACCAGGCCGGAACCAGTGCTGAAAAGGCCCTGGCTCTGGTTGAGGCTAATCTGACTTCCTTAGGGCCCAGGACCTCCAGGGTGTTGCTATTTATGGACCTTAAGGTCCTCCATGGGCCATACCGGGAGAGTCGGTCCCGTAGGTACGAGGGTCCTAGGCCGTATCCAATCTGTGCAAGAAACCTCTGAACAAGAAGAGTACAGGTACGAGGGTCCTAGGCCGTATCCAATCTGTGCAAGAAACCTCTGAACAAGAAGAGTACAGGCACGTAAGACATAGCTACGAACCTAGCTCCAGTGGTGCTCGTGGATGCACAGAAAAAGGACAAAATCCAAACAATCATGAAGGAAATACACAGGCGGCAATATGAAGATAATTTATAGGTTTTAAACTAAGAACCAAAACCGTTCAGGTTGTGATGCCTGTCCACAATGGGGAGATCTGGGGGGAGGATTGCTCCCTGTCTTCTCAAAAGGAACTCAAGAAGCGGAGACCAAGTGACTTAAAGTCACGTTTTAGATTTAACCCCTCTTAAGTTGTCTGTTACGCTCTGTAACTTTTTCTAGAACCCCTAACTGCCATGACCATTGCTTTTTGATCTCCCAGCCAGAACTAGCACGTTGGCCAAGTTTACCCGCCCCCCCCCATTTATTTTTTTGGTGCTAAGAGTATCCTGGAGAATCACAGCCTGGATGCCACTCTCCAGGTCAATTAACTAAACATTACTCAATCAATTAACTTGGGCGTTGCAGCTTTCCTCTTTTGCCTTAATTCTTCATCTAAAGTTTTGGTTGATTCCGCTCATTGATTAAGGGGGTGACGGCTTTCAGCCCGCATTGAAATAGTGGCAGCTTTTTTCAAAACGAGGATGAGCTTTGAGGACAAACGGGATGAGGGCAGGATGTGGCAGGACTTTGCTGGGCAGCCCTCCCCCAGTTTAAAATGGAGGGGATTCCCCCCCCCCTCCCTTGGCGCCCTGCCGTGATCCAGGCTCAGTGTTTGACTAAGACAGCAAAGCTGCTGAGGCCAGCATGGTCTCTCTCAGCCTCTCTGCCTGATTTTGCTGAGGCTCCACTTTTGAGTCACTCGGGGTGAGCTGGAATAACTTGCCCACTGACCGACTGTCTCCTGGCACAATGTACTTCCTGTTTGGGTCCTTCCTGCATTCCCTGGTTCCCTCTGTGAATCCCACTTCAGACCTTGGCTGCTTTTCTGTCTCTGCCGTCACTGAAATAGGGGCTGGCAACCTTGAGAGATGTTACGTTAGAGAGAATTCAGACCCACCCCCCCTTCTCGGAAGGCTGCCCAGGGAGGGGCAAGCGCTGGCAAAGAGCAGCCTTCTACGATGCATGATATATGATATCTTTATTGTCATTGTCCCATGCAGAACAATGAACTTGAAAAACTACATAAAACATTCAACCCCCCCTAAAAACTCTGAAACCCCATTTTAAAATACACTATACTATAGAGGCCCCTTATGCTGCGTTTAGAACCAGAATTGCATTTGTGTAGAAACTGTTTCTCAGACGGCTGGTCCTGGCCTTTATAACCCTGGACCTTCTTCCAGAAGGCAGAAGCTGAAAGAGATCATTTCCGGGGTGGGCACTATCCTGCGCTATCTCTGCAGCTTTCTTATGGCACCTGGAAGTGTAGATTTGATCTAAGGTGGGAAGAGTGCACCCAATTATTCTCTCTGCAGTCTTTACAACCCTGGATAGCATTGTTTTCCCCTGACCGTGCAGCTCCCAAACCACATGCACAGACCATAAGGCCCCTTTTGGCGTGCAGCTGCCATCAGCCAGCACAGCTTGCCCTACTGCAAAACAGCTGGAGGGCACCTGCATGGGAGCTGCAGATTGCAGGCACTCGCACATGCACAGATTGCATTGTTGGGGATGTACTGAGCACTATCAGCACCACTGCGAGGTCTCCCTAGCCCCCTCTCCCAATTTCCCTTTCTTCCCTGCAGATGACCTGCGTGGAGAAGGCGGGCAACGACGAGAAGATGCTGATTAAGATCTTCCGCTGCCTGGGCAGCTGGTTCAACCTGGGCGTCCTCGACAGCACCTTCATGGCCAACAGCAAGTTGCTGTCGCTGCTCTTTGAGGTTCTGGTGAGTTTTCCAGGGTCCCTCCTCTCTCGCAGAGGGCAGCCTGGCACCATGTCAGGGGACAGTGGCATCGGGGAGGCCTTAAGTGCAGCCTTGGTTGCTGCAAAGGCTTCATCTGGGCAGATCTTGAAGGGAGAGCGGCCCAGTCTTATGCTAGGATACAGTCAGCGACTGAAATGTCCTGATGTGTGCATAGTGCTCTCTTTCTCTGTTTCTGTGCCTGCCTGCAGCTTACTGCGTGTTCACAGAACAAGAGGGGGCTCCCTCTGCAGTGGAATGCACTGGAAAGAACCCAAAGGCTGTCTAGTCCCACCCTCTACTGGGAGGTGGGGGCCGCCTGCCCACCAGAGCATTTGCGCTGCAGAAAAGAGCTTGCAGTGCCTCCTACTGTCAAACCACGTCTGCTGGAAAAAGCAGCACTCTCTTCCTCCTCCTCCTCCTCCTCCAGCAACCCACTGTCTCTGCCCGTTTGATGCAGAAGTGGGGGCCGGGGGGAATCTTCTTTAAGGGGTGGGGGTGCTTTTATAGTAAAGAACTGTCCTGGCTGGGGCTGATCGACTTTGCAGTCCAAAACAGGCCCCGGGTTGGCTGAAGGCTGTTTTTGAAAGAGTTTCATCACTTTCCTATGATCTGTCAGGCCTTTCCCTTTCCCAGTGTGGTGTAGTGGTTAAGAGGGGTGGACTTGTAATCTGGTGAACCGGGTTCGTGTCTCTGCTCCTCCACATGCAGCTGCTGGGTGACCTTGGGCCAGTCACACTTCTCTGAAGTCTCTCAGCCCCACTCACCTCACAGAGTGTTTGTTGTGGGGGAGGAAGAGAAAGGAGATGGTTAGTCGCTTTGAGACTCCTTCGGGTAGTGATAAAGCGGGATATCAAATCCAAACGCTTCTTCTTCTTCCCCCCAAGACTTGCGTCTTCCACCCTGTGTATCCTGAACCACATTTGCCTCGCTTTACTTGTTCCTTGGTTGTCGTCTCATGCTGCCCTCTACCCTTTTTGCATTCTTGCTTTTCGGACCCCTGCTTGAGCAGGTGGTCTTGGGTCATTTCTGCGTTCCGTATATCTGTTCGTAGGCTACACAGAGGTTACACAGGAGTCCTCGTGGAAGGATAGTGTGCATAACCCGTCCTTCTCTCTCTCTCTCTGTGCTGGGGTGGGGTGGTGGGCACAGTCTGGATGAGATCTCTGCAGCAGAGGATTAAGCCCAGTTCCCCCTCCCCGGTGCCTTTCAGCAACAGGACAAGACGTCGACGAACCTGCACGAAGCGGCCTCCGACTGCGTCTGCTCCGCACTCTACGCCATTGAGAACGTGGAGACCAACCTGCCCCTGGCCCTGCAGCTCTTCCAGGGGGTCCTGACGCTTGAGGCAGCCTACCACATGGCTGTGGCTCGCGAGGATTTGGACAAGTGAGTTGCCGGAGTAACCGTTTACGGGGAGAGTGGTCTGTGCAGGTTCAGGAGAGGAAAGATCGAAGGCACATCTGTGCTGGATTTCTGCTTCCAGTTTTCAGTTGTATCGTGTTTTAAACATGCATGCGCGCACACACACAGATTTTAGCAACCCAAAGAAGTGTTCTCATTTGGATTTGGGACTTTGAACAGTACACCTGCTCTGTCCTCTCCTGCTCTCCACTGCCTGCTTCTGAAAGTTCTCTTTCAAACGTGGGCTGCGGTTTTAATTTGTACATTGCCCTTAGCTAATTCATGAGGGTTTTTTTTAAAAAAGTCTTTCAATCATCCTTATTTATTAACGCAAGCCCAAATCCCTCCCTGGGCATATGGAACTAGCTGTATGTCTCCTAGGATCCTGAGTAAAGTTTCAAGCAACAATTCCCACCCTGGTAAGGGCACTCTGCCCTTGCACTGTCAGCAAAGTTACAGGGAACCAGGCAGGGGGCCTTCTCGGTGGTGGCGCCCGCTCTGTGGAACGCCTTCCCATCAGAAGTCAAAGAAATAAACAACTATTGGACTTTTAGAGGATATCTGAAGGCAGCCCTGTTTAGGGAAGCTTTTAATACTGGATGAATCATTGTATTTTAATATTCTGCTGGAAGCCGCCCAGAGTGGCTGGGGAAACCCAGCCGGATGGGTGGGGTATAAATAATAAATGATTATTATAAATTATTATTATTCCTGTTAAGAAATGTATGCTCTGGCTAGAGATGGGAAAAACCAGAAAAATTGGGGGGGACGGACAGGTTTTTTCCCAAGGTCATTTGGAAAAAAACAGAAAAAAACTTGGTTTCCAGTCCTCCCCAATTCCCCCCCCCCCCGGCCTTCCCATCTCTAACTCTGGCTTTTTAAAAACTACATCATTCTAGTGTCTGTCTAGATATTTAACACTCTCAAGCTGTAACTATGCGCTGTGTGAAGAACTACTTCTTTTTATCTGACCTGAATTCGGAGAGAGGGACAAAACCTTCTCTCTATCCGCTTCCTCTGTGCCATGCTTAAGTTTATAAACTTCTAACGTGGCACCTCTTACCCGCCTTTCCTCTAAATTGGAGTTGCCAAAGGCTTGCATGCAGACCGGGGTCTCTCCTGCAGGGCTTGTTCCTCTTCCCGTTGGGCGGGTGGGGGGCTGTGGCAGCCAGCGCAGATGGGGGAGCAGGAGACAGTGGTAAATATGGGGGGGCAATGAATGACGTCGTCCTGTTGCCCTTCCTGCCTGAGATGGGCATTTCCATGGCCAAGGCTGCGACTTGCTGACTTGGACCGCTGCTTACCCCTCATTTTTCTTTTCCCTTCAGAGTTCTCAACTACTGCCGGATCTTCACGGAACTCTGCGAGACCTTTCTGGATAAGATTGTCTGCACCCCAGGCCAAGGCCTGGGGGACCTGCGGACAATAGAACTGCTCTTGATATGCGCGGGTCACCCGCAGTACGAGGTAGGAAGGCTGCCCCTCCTGCCCCTTCAATTTCCGGGTTGTTGGCATGGTGAAGGCACCTGCAGGGTGGGCCATTCAGGCAACGGTAGGGTGCTGGGTAATGCTGTATTGCACAGAGAGAGAGAGGGAGGAGGAGTTTAAAAGGGTCTTCTGATATTGGTATGGAAAAGGTAAAGGGACCCCTGACCATTAGGTCCAATTGCGGACGACTCTGGGGTTGCGGCGCTCATCTCGCTTTAGTGGCCGAGGGAGCCGGCGTACAGCTTCCGGGTCATGTGGCCAGCATGACTAAGCCGCTTCTGGCAAACCAGAGCAGCACACGGAAACACCATTTACCTTCCCGACCTATTTATCTACTTGCACTTTGACGTGCTTTCAAACTGCTAGGTGGGCAGGAGCTGGGACTGAACAATGGGAGCTCACCCCATACTAAAACAAACAAACAAATGAGGTCTGGCTCCAAGGGCCTTCTGGTGGTTCCCTCCCTGCAAGAAGCAACATTAAAGGGAAGCAGGCAAGAGGACCTTCTCGGTCATGGCACCTTCAGACGTCAAGGAGATAAAGAACTACATAACTTTTAGAAGACATCTGAAGGCAGCTCTGTATCTGGAAGTTTTTAATGTTTGATATTTTACTTTGTTTTTATATATGCTTTGAGCCGCCCAGAGTGGCTGGGGGTATGATGATGATAAATTTAAAGAAAAGTTTTTTTTTTTTTTAAAAATGCTAGAAAATAAATAATAAACAAATGGGTCTCCTGCCCATGACAGGTGGTGGAGATTTCCTTCAACTTCTGGTACCGGCTGGGGGAGCACCTGTACAAGACGGAGGACGTTGTCATCCACAGCATCTTCAAGGCCTACATCCAGAGGCTCCTTCACGCCCTGGCTCGGCACTGCCAGCTGGATCCGGACCACGTACGTCCGCCTCTTCTTCCTGGCCCCCAAACACCCCTGCGCCTCCTTTGTACTTGACCCACAGGAGGGGAGCTGCTGGTAGTTATTTACGCTCCCTCCCTCCCTCTTCCCTCCTTTGTTTTCCTCTGCTAGGAAGGAATCCCCGAGGAGACGGACGACTTTGGAGAGTTCCGGATGAGAGTGTCAGACCTCGTGAAAGACTTGATCTTCCTGGTTGGCTCTGTGGAGTGTTTTGCCCAGGTGAGAGGGGAACAGGTTGGTCTGGTGTGGTCCGAAATGCCACTGGCGTCTCCTGGCTTTTGAGGGTGGTTTGGGTGGAGGAGTTGAAAGGGCTTCGCTTCCCAGTGCATGTCCGCACGTTAATTCCTGCTTTTGTAAAGCTGGCTATTTATTTTTAAAGGGTGGCATTCAATGTAGCACTAAGGTGATCGTTCTATGGTTGCTGATCTGTGGGGTTCTCCCAGTCCTCCAGAGCAGATTTGAGGAAGAAGGGGGCAGGAGTCCTTTTGCTGAGCTAATACAACTCTGTAGTTGATTCCGACCCAATGTGATTTATTTCATAATTTTAACGATTTCCGCTCTTTTTCAAGTCTGACTTTATTGCCATTTTCAGTGACTGCTTTATAGTGTTTTATGTAAATTTCCTTGAGCAGGGGTTCCCCAGCTCTGATCTGCAGACCATCAGTGGTCTCTGAGCTTCGTTCAGGGGTTCATGGTGTGTGTAAAAATACAAAACCACACAACACAGCACATTACAGTTGCTACAGTGGCAGAAAAATTATTAAGTGGTTTGCCAAGACAGTTAGAGATTCCCAAGTGATCCATGAGATAAAAGGTTTGGGAACCAATGGCTAAAGGAGATTATTTCGATTCAGCAGCATATACATCTTGCTAAATAATTTTTTTTACAAAGTACAACCCATTTTCACTGGCATGCCTTATGTTGGTCCCTGGGGCCCTCTTAAAAGCCATTTACCCTTCTGTTTTCCACAGTCACACATCCACTTTGACTGCATGAATTCTTTGCTGCCCTTGAGGTCCAAAACCCTCGATCTGCTCCTCTTTCGAACTGGCCGGAAAGTCCATCCTAACAGTGGCTTTATGGTTAAAGTGCATCCACGAAAAAGCTCATGTCCCTGAATACTTAATTCTTGTATTTTTTTCTTCTTCGCAGCTGTATGCTACCCTGAAAGAGGGCAATCCTCCGTGGGAAGTAACGGAAGCTGTGCTCTTCATCATGGCCTCGATAGCCAAGAGCGTTGACCAGTGAGTACTGCCAGCACCGTCCCAGAGGGGGTGGGCCACGGACCATGAATTCATTTTTGCATTTGTGTGTGTATCCTAGTCACCAGCCAGTGGCCTTTGGGTCAAACTCATGCCTTGATCTACTGTAATAAACCATAGAAAAAGTTCAGGTTTTTTTAAAAAAAACATTTTTATTAACAATATCAACATAACAAACTATCAAAACAAATCATCTTCATTATTTCCCCCCTCCCCAAGACTTCCCCCAGAAGCTCCTCTCTCTGATTTCTCAATTCATATTGTTCTCTGCATATTGTAAAATTGTATACATCCTTATATTATCTATCCACTATATTAACCCTCAAAAAATCTGTGTATGTTTACAGTCATACCTCGGGTTGAAGTAGCTTCGGGATAAGTATTTTCGGGTTGCGTGCTGCGGCGACCCGGAAGTAACGGAGCGTGTTACTTCCGGGTTTCGCCGCTCACACATGCGCAGATGGTCAAAATGATGTCACGCGCATGCGTAGAAGCGGCGAATCGCGACCCACACAAACGCCGGTTGCGTTCGCTTCTGGATGCGAACGGGGCTCCGGAACGAATCCCGTTCGCATCCAGAGGTACCACTGTATTCAAAACCTGCCCAGGAGTCCAGTTCATTTCGTTGTCTTTTTAAATAGTTTGTAAAAAGTTCCCATTCTTCTTTAAAGTGGAAGTGGGTAGAAAAAGTTCAGGTTGGCACAAACCAATTCACTGCACTCTCCGCGGCGAGGACTAGAGACGTGAAACCTTTCTTTTTGCTGGCACTTTCTGTCCTCTTTGCAGAAGCGAGGCTCTCCACTCAGGCCCCCTTATGGACTAGCTGCTTGCAGAGCTTTGTTTTTGTTGTTGCTGTGGCGTAATTGCCGTTTCCTGCCCGCAGGGAGAACAACCCAACGCTGGTGGAGGTGCTGGAAGGGGTGGTACGCCTGCCTGAATCGGTGCACACGGCCGTCCGCTACACGAGCATCGAGCTGGTGGGCGAAATGAGCGAAGTTGTGGACAGGAACCCCCATTTCCTTGGTGAGTGTGAGGGAGCCGCCAGAAGGCCCTCAGAGCTGGGCCTCAGCATCAGGGCTGGACGATGGGGATAGAGACATTTTGAATTGTGCTTGGAAACGTACCGGGAGCCAATGTAGGTATTTCAGGACCGGTGTTATATGGTCTCGGCGGCCGCTCCCAGTCACCAGTCTAGCTGCCGCATTCTGGACTACCGTATTTTTCGCTCTATAAGACGCACCTAGTTTTTGGAAGAGGAAAACAAGAGAAAAATAATTCTGAATCCCAGAAGCCAGGACAGCAAGCGGGATTGCTGCGCAGCAATCCCACTTGCTGTCCTGGCTTATGGGATAGCCGCACGCAGCCTCTCCCAATCCCGCTGGCTGTCCTGGCTTCTTGCTTAGCCGCGCGCAACCTCTCCTGGGCAAGGGGAGCCTTCATCCCCTGCCTGGGAGAGGCTGTGCACAGCTAAGGCTCCCCCAAGAGCCGCGCTCCCTTTAAAGAGCACGCGGAGCGTGTGTGCGGGGGGTTCCCTCTTGGGGGCTTTTCCCCAAAGAGGGAGAAGGGCAGCCCGTCTCCCTCCTTGGGGAAAAGCCCCCAAAAGCCGCACACACGCTCCACGCGGCTCTTTAAAGGGAGTGCTGAGCAGAGCCTCCCGCCTGCATTCGCTCCATAAGACGCACACACATTTCCCCTTACTTTTTAGGAGGGGGAAGTGCGTCTTATAGAGCAAAAAATATGCTAGTTGTTGTTTCTGGGTCACCTTCAAAGGTAGCCCCACGTAGATCGCATTGCAGTAGTCCAAGCAGGAGATAACCAGAGCATGCACCACTCTGGCGAGACAGTCCGCAGGCAGATAGGGTCTCAGCCTACGTACCAGATGGAGCTGGTAAACAGCTGCCCTGGACACAGTTGGTATGTTGGGCAGTGGGAGTGTTATCAGTTTGTTTTTGTTTTATTATGCATTTTGTGTTCTCATTTTGTATTTTAATAATAATAGTAATAATAATAATAAATTTTATTTATTCCCTGCTCTCCCTGGCCAGAGCCGGGCTCAGGGCGGCTAACACCAGTAAAATTACAGTAAAAACATAATAGGGGAAAAAAAGCAATTTACAGGTTAAAATGCAATTTAAAATGCAGCCTCATTTTAAAAGTAGCCCAAAACCATAATGGGAGGAAAAACATAAGGGTCAGACTGAGTCCAAACCAAAGGCCAGGCGGAACAGCTCTGTCTTGCAGGCCCTGCAATGTTGTGAACTGCCCTGTGATCTTCGGATGTAGGGTGGAAATAATACTAATAATAGAAGAAATATGTTCATTCATTCTCCGTCTGCTGCCCTCTCTCCCTGCAACAGATCCTGTGCTTGGCTACCTGATGAAAGGCCTCTGTGAGAAGTCCTTGGCTTCGGTGGCGGCCAAAGCCATTCACAACATCTGCTCTGTGTGCCGGGACCACATGGCCCAGCACTTCAGCGGCTTGCTGGAAATCGCCCGCTCCCTGGACTCCTTCATGCTCTCGCCCGAAGCAGCTGTGGGGCTCCTGAAAGGTACGTTCTCCTTCTGCGATAGCAGCGGCAGGGGGGGCAGCCCCACAGGGGAGGAGAGGGGGCTTCCCTGGACCACGTCTTCGGTGTCCTCCTGCAACAGCACAGCATATTTTGAAGACCCCTTGCCTCTGGAAAGCTAGCATGCCAGGAATACTGGCACAGCGTAGCCTCCTCGCTGACATGCTTGTCTTCTACAAGCAGAGTGCGGCGGCAGTGTTTAGCTAAGTGCAGAGTACACCTCAGTGTTGTCCACACTGGCTGGCAGCTGCTCTCCAGGGTTTCCGGCCAAGGTCTCTCCCATTCCGACCTGGAGATGCTGCCGGAGATTACCGTGTTTTTCGCTCTATAGGACGCACCGGACCACAAGACGCACCTAGTTTTTAGAGGGGGAAATCAAGAATAAAAATAATATTTCCCGGCTGGAGAGGCTGCACAAGGCTAAAGAGGAAGCCAAGGCAGCGAGCGGGATGGATCGCGCTCGCTGCCTTGGCTTCTTTAGCCTTGCGCAGCCTCTCCCGGCTGGAGAGGCTGCGCGCGGCTATGTCAATTCCCCCACCTCCCACAAAAGCCCACAGGAGCCGCGCACCCTTTAAGGAGTGTGCGGCTCCTGCGGGCTTTTCTATGAGGAGGGACAAGGGACTGACTGGCCGCGTCAGTCCCTTCTCCCTCCTGGGGAAAAGCCCGCAAGAGCGAAGCTTGTGTGCGGCTCTTGGGGGCTTTTCCTGCCTGCCTCCCCCCTCCATTCGCCCCATAGGACACACAGACTTTCCCCCTTAGTTTTTAAGAGGGAAAAAGTGCGTCCTATGGAGCGAAAAATACGGCAAATCTGGGACTTTTCAGCATGCAAGGTGGATTCTCTACCCCTCAGCTACAGGCCTTCCGGAATCAGGAAACCATTCTCCCCACCCCTAGTCCTGGGTTTGAGCTTTGGTCTCCCCTCCCCATCCTAGTCCTCCCCATTTGTCACTACGTCACACTGGTTCTCAGGGGGAAATGGGAGACCCCAGAGGGCTGCTATCAGTCTGGCCCTTTGAGGCTGGGTTTGGTCCCTGGGCTGGTTTCATTTATGAAGTGGCTGCCTCTCCCCTTCTTCTTCAGGGACTGCCTTGGTGCTGGCTAGGCTCCCGCTGGAGAAGATCTCTGCGTGTCTCAGTGAACTTTGTGCCGTTCAGGTGATGGCTCTGAAAAAGGTACGAGGCCTGAGGGCCGGCTGAGCGTGGCCGCTTTACCTGGAGGGAGGGAGGGAGGGCTTTTGAGCTTTGGGACAAAAACTGGTAAAGGAGGACTTGGAAGGAAGCCCTTGTTGTTTGGAAGAAAGGCAAACACTTTTTAAAAACGCACATTTTGCTTGTTTTGCTCAAAGGGGGTAAGCCTTGTCCCAAACGACCATCTCTTTCCTTACACACCCTCTTGGGTGTTAGGATTAGCAAAGGGGGCCCTCTGGGGAGGTTGGGGGTCGATGCAGCCTAGGAGGCGGCCTTCTCTGTAGCAGCCCCATAAGATGTGGAAATCCCCACAGAGGTGTTCCTGGTGCCTTCATGGTTCAGCTTCTGACATTCTCCGAAGACGCACCTCTGTCCATTGACCCTGACACCTGAGATACCTTGTTTTCAGGACCTCCTGTCTGTCCTTTTGACTATAGTTCGGTTTTTTCCAACGGTTTTTAATAACTGAATATTAAGCTGGATCTGCTGATGATGTTTGGGTAACAAATTAAGCCATAGAAGTGGTGGTCGTCTTGGGTTGCCTCTGGAAATGCCAGCCCCATTTAATAAAGCGTGTCACTCCCAGCCACCCCTGAGTCGAGCCTCAAATTATCAGCCACACAATCGGGGCGAGGGCTTGGCTCAGGAACTGCCGCTGGCACTCTTGGTGCCCACCAGTGGTCTTCCCAACCTGCGGCTTGAACATGGAGACCCCCTCCTCAAGTGCCGGCAACAAGGCAACATTTTCTTGGCCACCCTCCTTGAGGAAGGGGAGTCCCGCGTCCCTCCCTGAGCCGTCTTGTGTGTCTTCTCTTTTCCCCAGCTGCTCTCTCAGGAGCCGAGCAATGGCCTCTCCTCAGACCCCACTGTGCCCCTAGATCGCCTTGCTGTTATATTTAGGTAAGAAGCTTTTGGGGACTGGGGTCTTTCCCTGTACCCATGGGGTTGGGGGGCGACAGTAACCATCAGGCTGCTCATCCGAAACAGCGGGTGCATCTTCCTCTGGCCATCTTCAATCAGGATCTCCCGGACACTCGCTCGACTCCTGCACCAACGGAGCTGAAATTCTGTGGTCGGGAAGTGAATTTGTGGTAGTGGGGGGGGAGAGTCCCAGATAACGCTCCTCCGCCTCCCACTTCGGTCTTCTGCTCTCTGCTTGCCTTCTCCCCCCACAACTTCCCTCCTCTCTTATCCTTCTGTCCAGGCTCCTTTGGGAAGAGCCGCACAACAGAGCTTCAGCTAGTTTAATAGCCACTCCCTTTCCCCCGTGAAAGGGACGTGGGTGGAGCTGTAGTCTAAAACCACAGAGCCTAGGGCTTGCCGATTGTAAGGTCAGCGGTTTGATTCCCCACGACGGGGTGAGCTCCCATTGTTCAGTCCCAGCTCCTGCCCACCTAGCAGTTCGAAAGCACCTCAAAGTGCAAGTAGATCAATAGGTACCACTCTGGCAGGAAGGTAAACAGCGTTTCCGTGCGCTGCTCTGGTTCGCCAGAAGCGGCTTAGTCCTGCTGGCCACATGACCCAGAAGCTGTCTGCGGACAAACGCCGGCTTCCTCTGCCTATAGAGGGAGATAAGCGCACAACCCCAGAGTCATCCGTGACTGGACTTAACTGTCAGGGGTACCTTTACCTTTACCTTTCCCCCCGTGAACCTGTTTATTTCCGGACTGGGATGGGGAGCAATAGAGGGGCCCATATAGGGATCTCTGGGAGAATTCTGGGTTTGCCAAATGTCAGTCCCTGGGATCGTTTGGCAGAAGCCATAGCAGCTGAAAGGGCACTATTAGGAAAGCAGAGAGAAGTTTGCCGGGTGTGTAAAATGCCCGTTCTCTCCTTCTGCTGTGCTGCTGGCTAAATCTACAGGGGCCTCTCCTCATCCAGCCTTGTCTCCCAACTCTGCAGCTCTGTTTTTGCTTCTCTGACTTTAAATCTGTTGCAGTTAGCATGGTTTGGGAAGCAGCAATCTGTTCTCAGCCTTTGTCCAAAGGTGGTTGGTCTTCCTGCTCTCCACATATCCAAGTATTGTTGTGTTATCCTTCCCCTGCACTTGGTTCCTGGCAGCTGATTCTGTCCAACTCCATCCTAAGGTCTTGCCTTTTGGGGGTGCGGTTAGATCTGCAAGGGGCCCTTTCCCCACCTCTTGAGGTTTCAGGATGGGGCAACATGTCAGCCACACATCTCTCAGATCTCTGCTGGTTTGCTTTTTTGGGAAGGCGGGGACTGTGTCTTTGCAGTCCTCCTTCCCTGGGGCAATTGTCCCGTTAAGCATTGCCAGTGGAGGAGAAGCTGGTACCTGCCTCTCCAGCCCAGCTCGCCCACAAATCCCCTTCCATCCCTCCGTCTCTTTCCCTGCAGGCATACCAATCCTATTGTAGAAAATGGACAGACCCACCCGTGCCAAAAAGTCATCCAGGAGGTAGGTGGAGAAGTCATCCAGGAGGTAGGTGGAGAAGCCCCCCTGCTCACTCCAGAGGGCGACTGGTGAAGCGGCTTGGCTTACTTGCCCGGGTCACCCATGTGGGCTTGCCCTCTGTGGCACACTTCAGCCGTGATTGCACAGGTGGAGCTTGGATTCCAGTTGACCTTGTCTCCTCCTCACCCTGGATGGAGCAACGCCAAGGGGTGGGGTTGGGAGGTAGCCGAGGGCTTTACTTACTCATTTCCCCTTTTCTGTGGTGCCCCCCATGGTAAGGGGTGGGTGGCTGTATGTAATAATAATGTCATGTATATTTTTATCATGTTCTTCAGGATTCACATACGTTATCTCTGTAATCCTTACGCTTCACGTACATTACCTCTGTAGTCCTAATGCTTCACGTACATTGCCTCTGTAATCCTTACAACAACCCCTGAAAGGGGGAGGTCAGTTTTCTCCCCAGATGGTGGGGCATGGAAACAAGGCTTTACCTAATGAATCAATGGTGATATTTAAACTGGGGACTGAACGGATTCCCAGCCCCAGACTTTTGCCATCGCGCTGCCCCGGCGCTCTGTGCGCGCATTTGACCCCGCGGTCCACCCTTTGCAGCACTGGGGCCTTGGCCCACTGCCCTGGCCCCACACCATCCCCCCAGTCAGGCTTTCACGATCCTAGTCCTTCCACAGATGGCCAGATAAGCAAAGCCCCGCGGCCTGAATACTTTTCCAGACTGGGGCCTGCCCCCTTTCCCCCTGCTAGTGCTGACCTTGTGGAATGTGCCGCTCCGGCTGCTGCCGGTGGGATTAGGTTTCCAGGGAGAGGAGGCCAGGCGAGCCACCCCCGTCCGACGTAAAGGAAACCCTCCGTAACCGCTCTCCTTCCTCCGCCCAGATCTGGCCAGTCCTGTCAGAGACCCTGAACAAACATCGTGCCGATAACCGCATCGTGGAGCGCTGCTGCCGGTGCCTGCGCTTCGCTGTCCGCTGCGTGGGGAAAGGCTCGGCGGCCCTCCTGCAGCCTCTGGTCACCCAGGTAAACGCCCGTAGAACAATGGCATGGGAAAGGGACCCCAGGAGGCCATGAAGACCAACCCGCTGCCTTGCAGGAATCCCTAAAGGAATAATAATAATTTTTTTTTATTTCTATCCCACCCTCCCCAGCCGAAGCCGGGCTCAGAGCGACTAACAACAATAAAAGTAACACAGCATTCTAAAATCAATTCATTTAAAAATCATTTTTCTTTCCCCTATTTACCTACGTAATTTACAGAGCTGCCCCACAGCAGAAGGACTTTGGGCAGACAGTGGGGTGGGGTGGTGAGAGTGTCAGACTAGGGCCTTGGGAGATCAGGGTTCGAATCCCCTCTCAGCCAGGAATCTCACCGGGTGACCTGGGCATCAGTCACAGCCTCCTAACCTACCTCACAGGGTTGTTGTAGGGAGGGTGAACCATGGGAGGAAAAGGCAGGAGGAGGAGGAGGATGATGACGATGAGGATTTTATTTAATTTATATCCCGCCCTCCCCAGCCGAAGCCGGGCTCAGAGCGGCTAACAACAATAAATGTAACAGAGCATTCTAAAATCAATTCATTCTAAAATCAATTCAGAATCAAATTAATGGCAACCATTGGGCTAGAGTTCTAGGAGGACTGCCAAAGGAGGGGGTCAGACTGTGCCTTGACCAAAGACCTGGTGGAACAGCTCTGTCTTGCAGGCCCTGCGGAAAGATGTCAAGTCCTGCAGGGCCCTAGTCTCTTGTGACAGAGCGTTCCACCAGATCGGGGCCACGGCCGAAAAAGCTCTGGCTCTGGTTGAGGCCAGCCTAACCTCCCTGTGGCCCGGGACCTCCAAGGTGATTTTGTTTGAAGACCGTAAGATCTTCCATGGGACATACCAGGAGAGGCGGTCTCGTAGGTACGAGGCTCCTAGGCCATATAGGGCTTTAAAGGGTAAAACCCAGCCAGTTGGCCAGAAACATCCAAGGAAGGAGAATCGTAGGATTGGAAGTGACCATGCAGTGCAGGAATCTACGACACTCTGATTAAGAGTCTCATGCTCTTATCAACTGAGAGTCCCCAGCACACTCATAGCAGGGAAATTATTATTATTATTATTATTATTATTATTATTATTATTATTTCTACCCCGCCCATCTGGCTGGGTTTCCCCAACCACTCAAGGCAGCTTCAATAAAGATTAAAAATACATTAAAATAGCACACATTAAAAGCTTCCCTGAACAGGGCTGCCTTCAGATGTCTTCTAAATGTCAGGTAGTGGTTTATCTCTTTGACATCTGCTGGGAGGGCGTTCCACGGGGCGGGTGCCACCACCGAGAAGGCCCTCTGCCTGGTTCCCTGTAACTTGGCTTCTCGCAGTGAGGGAACCGCCAGAAGGCTCTCGGAGCTGGACCTCAGTGTCCGGGCAGAACAATGGGGGTGGAGACGCTCCTTTAGGTATACTGGGCCAAGGCTGTTTAGGGCTTTAAAGGTCAACACCAACACTTTGAATTGTGCTCAGAAACATACTGGGAGCCAATGCAGATCAGCACCGGCTGAATATGCGCCTCTTCTTCTCAGTCCCTTTGGGCACCTTGGATAGATGTTTTTGAACCCACCCTGGTGTTCTCCTTGTGTATGGTTTAAACCAGGGGTCAGCAAACTTACCGCTCCTCGGGCCGGTGTCTCCAGCACTGATGGCCCTGCGGGCACATGCCCATACGCGTGCACACATGCTATTTCTGGCGCACCTCCGGGCCGGAGGAGCACCGGAAATAGCTTGTGCGCATGTGCATGGGCCTCCTCCGGGCCGGATGTGCACTGGAAATAACGCTTGCGCTTGCGCAAATAACGCTTGCGCATGCGCACAAACTATTTCCGGTGCTCTTCCAGCCCGGAAGTGGGCAGCCGCGCAGCGCCGGTAAAAGCAGGCGGTGGGGGTTGCCGCGGGCCGGATAAACGAGTCCTTTGGGCCTTATCCGGCCCACGGGCCTTAGTATGGGGACCCCTGGTTTAAACTGTTTAAAATGCCACCTGTTTTCTTACCGCTGTCTCTTGCCTTGGAACCCTCTGTCGGAGTATAGATAGAAAGCAGCTCCACCCGGTCCGCTGGGCTGCTGCTTTGGCTCAAGCACCCTCCCCATTCACTGACCTCTGCTTCTCTCTCTCCCCCCTGCCCCTCCGCCAGATGGTGAGTGTCTACCAGGAGCACCAGCACTCCTGTTTCCTCTACCTGGGCAGCATACTTGTGGATGAGTACGGAATGGAGGAGGGCTGTCGCCAGGGGCTGCTTGATATGCTGCAGGTAGGTTGGCCCCCAGGGCTTCCTCGCGGCTTGGCTGGGGCTCGTCCCGGCCTGGGGAGGCCCTTTCCTGGTCTTGGTCCGAACTCGTGCTGCGAAACAGCCGCACTTGTCCTGACGACAAGCTCTGCCCATGCTTAGAGGTGTTCCCTCCAGATTCCCTTTGAACGTAACCTTTGGGGAAGGAATGCAAGGATGGCAACACGAGAATGGGGCCTTCTCTGCAGTGGCTTCCCGTCTCTGGAATGCTCTCCCCAGGGAAGTTCGCCTGGCGCCTTCATTATACACCTTTGGGCGCCAGGCAAAAACGTTCCTTTTTAACCAGGCCTTGGGTTGATCCCATTTACATCCTACGCCCATGTGTTTTTCGGGGGGGGGGGGTGGCTATTGGGTTGGTTTTGTTTTTATTAGGTATTTTGTGGTTTTTGTATCTTGATTTTATTCTGTGAACCGCCCTGAGACCCCCCCGGGTATAGGGCGGTATATAAATTCAAATAATAATAATAATTCCTTTTTTAATACATTTTATTAATTTTTTTAACATATTAATTCCAGCATTCATGCAACATAGCTTCTCATCTTATACAATATTTTTGGACTTCTGTCAAGGCTTCTGATGATTTTCCCTTCTTTGTCACTTATTATGCATTTCTTAATTTCATATGACCCTTAATTATCCTTAACTAATAATTCACCACATTGTCTTTTTTTTTTGGCAATATTTCAGATAATTCACCTTACAAAACTACTTGCAAAGCTACTAGCATAATATAATAATAATAATAATTCCAACATTGCATTGCAGCGTTGGCAGGGACCTCCAAGAATGTTTTAGTCCTTTGTAGCCTTGAATGCCCTTTCTGAAAAAGGTTGGCAGAAACTGCGCCTGTTGTTCCAAACGTGGCTGCCGGCCCCATATATTTGTATTACAGGGGGCATGCATTTAAAGGGACGTGGGTGGCGCTGTGGGTTAAACCACAGAGCCTAGGCCTTGCCGATCAGAAGGTCGGCGGTTCGAATCCCCGCGACGGGGTGAGCTCCCGTTGCTCTGTCCCTGCTCCTGCCAACCTAGCAGTTCCAAAGCACACCAGTGCAAGTAGATAAATAGGTACCGCTCCGGCGGGAAGGTAAACAGCGTTTCCGTGCGCTGCTCTGGTTCGCCAGAAGCGGCTTAGTCATGCTGGCCACATGACCCGGAAGCTGTACGCGGGCTCCCTCGGCCAGTAAAGCGAGATGAGCGCTGCAACCCCAGAGTCGGCCATGACTGGACCTAATGCTCAGGGGTCCCTTTACCTTTACCTTAAATGTAAAGGTAAAGGGACCCCTGACCAGCAAGGTCCAAGCAACGGGAGCTCACCCCGTTGCAGGGATTCGAACTGCCGACCTTCTGATCAGCAAGTCCTAGGCTCTGTCGTTTAACCCACAGCACCACCCACGTCCCTTACCTTTACCTTACTTTTATGCAATAAGCTAGTTCCCGCCCAGGTCTGTACACCCCAGAGTCGTCTGCAACTGGACCTAATGGTAAGGGTCCCTTTACCTTTACCTAACTGCTAAAGGCTTCCTTCTGCCCTTCCAGGCTCTGTGCGTGCCCACATTCAGGCTCATCGAGCAACCCAACGGCCTCCAGAACCACCCGGACACTGTGGACGACCTCTTCCGGCTGGCAACCAGGTACCCCCCACCCTGCGCTTGGCTCCTGGCTGCCTTGCTTTCCAGGCTAGCCTTGGAACCTCCCATCCAAAGCAGGTTTTTTCGGTCTGGTTTGCTCCAAATCCCAGCAGGGACAGTCTCGTATCCCCCCTGAGAGGCCCGCTGGAGCACAAATGCCTGGCAGTGTCTCTCGTAAAGGTCAGTATTCCTGAACCTTGGAGGAAGGAGGTTGGAAGAAACGGGGGGCCGCTATCGTTGCGGCTCCACTGCCCTCGGGACAGGAAGGGACCCTAATCAGGAATGGGGATGGGGGTATCTAGGACCCAGATCTGAAGAGCTGATATCAGGCATTGACACGAAGGAGGGGTTTCTTTTCTCTCACCGGCCGCCGGGAGCTATGGGGTCCTAACCTTCCAATGCTGCCTCTCCCTCTCAGGTTCATCCAGCGCAGCCCCATCACCCTCCTGCGCAGCCAGGTCATCCTCCCCATCTTGCAGTGGGCTATCGCCGCCACCACCCTGGACCACCGCGATGCCAACTGCAGCGTCATGAAGTTCTTGCGTGACCTCGTCCACACGGGAGTGTCCAATGACGTGAGTGGCGGGTGCCAGGGGTCCCGCGTTAACGCAGGGTGCCAAGACACACAGCTTTTTTTTTTTTAAAAAAATCATTTTTATTAAATTTTCCATTATAACAATGGAACATCGCAGAAATCGAGGGGAGCTCCACCTGAGGGTTAATCAGAGCAAGGGCAAAGTTTAGCCCAAGGAGAAAAGCAGGGTCCTTTGAAAGGAGGGAGAGACCTGATTTGCAGGCCACCTGACACTGTGGGTAGGATGGGGGGACTCCAAAGTTGCCTGCCCCCCAGAGAAGGGGGGGAATGAGGATGATCTCTCCCTCTGGAGCAGAAGCGGGGTGTCGAGCGCGTTAACGGAGAAATCTGAGGGCTCCCTTGGACAAAAAACGAGGACACCAGCCAGGAATACCAGGGCAAAACAGCAGCCAGTAGGCTTGAAGACTGTCGCGACAGGACTCCCACCTGCCACCAGGTGGAACAAGATGGAAGCCCCGAACAAAAGAGAACCCAAACTTTTATTAGCTGCTAATCCCCATGTTACACCCCCCCCAAAACTACATCACTAATACATCACGGTTACATCATGAAAGGGGAGGTCTGGTGGCAGTAATCTGAGCTTCCTGGACCCTGCCCCATGGTTTCCCTTGCCCTCCAGCAAACACCCATCAAGTGTAACAAAAAAAGATATTTATGTTTCCCAGCCAAGTTCATCACACCCTTTTGTCTTCATCTGGGTTTGTTGTTTCTGGAATGGCTACCTGTCTGGCACTCAGGTATCAGGATGCCAGGGATTATCCTTCAGGCAGAGGGGCTGCTGAGTAGCTGAGCTCACATGTCTATAGGAATTTCTGAAGTTTCCCCAGTGAGCCAGTACATAGAGACATTTATCAGTGAATTCTTACATTTAGTATCGTGCAGCAAAGGCCCTTTGAATAGATAGGAAGAAACTGTGATGAAGTGCTTTGTGGGGACAAATCACAAAAGTCACAAAAGTGATGGTGCTGATTTTGGTAGTGGGCTGCATGTGCAGGATATCTGCTGGAGGGGCAACCCCCCCCCCCCAACCTATACATAAATTCCTGCAACAAGAGCGGCCCATGGTTTGGGTGGGAAGCTCCCTGCAGCTCCGAGGGCCCCACGCAAGTGAGCCCCTCTCTCTCTCTGTCCCCGCAGCACGAAGAGAACTTTGAGGCGCGGAAGGAGCTGATTGCGCAGGTGATGACGCAGCTGGGACAGCAGCTTGTGAGCCAGCTCTTGCACACCAGCTGCTTCTGCCTGCCGCCTTACACCCTGCCGGACGTGGCTGAGGTGCTGTGGGAGATCATGCAGGTCGACAGGCCGGTAAGGAGGAAGCTGGGACTGGGCCTTCCGGGTGGGGAGACCACTGGACTTGCCCAGCCTGCTTTTGTCAGGACAGCCGCCACTGCCCTCCCTCTGGGCGCTAGCTTGACACAACCGGACTTTGAAAAGCTAGACCAAGTCCAGTTTTGTTGGATCAACCGCATTTAAATTGGGTTTTGAACACATTCAGCCAGTCCTTACCATCTTGAATTGTATATCTTCTTCCTTGGCGGGTCATGCAAACTGCTCTTTTGCATCATGCTTTTTGTAAGGTGGGCGCGGGTGGAGCTGTGGGTTAAACCACAGAGCCTAGGGCTTGCCGATTAGAAGGTCGGCAGTTTGAATCCCCGCGACGGGGTGAGCTCCCGTTGCTCGGTCCCTGCTCCTGCCAACCTAGCAGTTCGAAAGCACGTCAAAAGTGCAAGTAGATAAATAGGTACCACTCCGGCGGGAAGGTAAACGGCGTTTCCGTGCGCTGCTCTGGTTTGTCGGAAGTGGCTTAGTCTTGCTGGCCACATGACATGGAGGCTGTACGCCGGCTCCCTCGGCCAGTAAAGCGAGATGAGCGCCGCAACCCCAGAGTCGGCCACGACTGGACCTAATGGTCAGGGGTCCCTTTACCTTTACTTTAAGGAGTCTCAAGGGGTGCGGGCAGCGCTGTGCGTTAAACCACAGAGCTTTGGGCTTGCCGATCAGAAGGTCGGCGGTTCAAATCCCCACGACAGGGTGAGCTCCTGTTGCTGCTTGGTCCCTGCTCCTGCCAACCTAGCAATTCAAAAGCACGTCAAAGTGCAAGTAGATAAATAGGTACCACTCTGGCGGGAAGGTAAACGGCGTTTCCGTGCGCTGCTCTGGTTCGCCAGAAGCGGCTTAGTCATGCTGACCACATGACCCGGAAGGAAGCTGTACGCTGGCTAAAGCGAGATGAGCGCCGCATCCCCAGAGTCAGTCACAACGGGACCTAATGGTCAGGGGTCCCTTTACTTTTACTTTTTGTAAGTTGGGGGGCACTGGTGATGAGTTTACGGAACCAAGGGGTGTGGGGTGGCCCCAAAAGTTTGGGGATCCACTGGCCTGCGCTGGCCGGCAGGGATTTCTCCAGGGGTTCCAGGCAGGGGACTCGGGGATGGAGCTTGGCTCCTTCTGCACTCCAAGCAGGTGCTCTAACCCCTGAGGCTTTGTGTGTTGCTGCGGAGTCTTGGGAGTCACTCCTTTCCCCTTTCCTTTCTCTCCACTCTCCTCTCTGTGGCTGCCACAGACCTTCTGCCGCTGGCTGGAGAACTCGCTGAAGGGCTTACCAAAGGAAACATCGGGGGGAGCCGTGCAGGTGACGCACAAGCAGCTGACAGACTTCCACAAGCAGGTCACGAGGTCAGTGTGGTCTTCAGGGCTGGGTTCGGGGGGAGCTGGGTGGGCCGATTGGTCAGGCGGGGGTACCAGGGGTAAGTGTGTGTGTGTGTGTGTGTGTGATCAGACGCAACAAGATTCCTTGGACTAGATCAGGGGTGTCCAGCTTCCAAGAGACTGCGATCTACTCCCACTATTAATAATAAGAATATTAATAATAATAATTAATTGTTGTTGTTTAGTCGTTGAGTCGTGTCCGACTCTTCGTGACCCCCTGGACCAGAGCACGCCAGGCACTCCTGTCTTCCACTGCCTCCCGCAGTTTGGTCAGACTCATGCTGGTAGCTTCGAGAACACTGTCCCACCATCTCGTCCTCTGTCGTCCCCTTCTCCTTGTGCCCTCCATCTTTCCCAACATCAGGGTCTTTTCCAGGGAGTCTTCTCTTCTCATGAGGTGGCCAAAGTCTTGGAGCCTCAGCTTCAGGATCTGTCCTTCCAGTGAGCACTCAGGGCTGATTTCCTTCAGAATGGATCGGTTTGATCTTCTTGCAGTCCATGGGACTCTCAAGAGTCTCCTCCAGCACCATAATTCAAAAGCATCCATTCTTTGGCGATCAGCCTTTTTTATGGTCCAGCTCTCACTTCCATACATCACTACTGGGAAAACCATAGCTTGAACTATACAGATAATAATAATAATAATAATAATAATAATAATGATATTTATTTATTTATTTATTTATACCCCGCCCTCCCTGGTCAGAGCCGGGCTCAGGGCAGCTAACACCAATAAAATTACAATAAAAGATAGTTGGGGGGGGACACAAACAAAAAAAACAGTTTATTAAAATATGCGTTAAAATACAATTTAAAATGCAGCCTCATTTTAATAGTTGCCCATAGATCAAATCCATAAGGGGAGGGAAACATAAGGGTCAGACTGAGTCCAAACCAAAGGCCAGGTGGAACAGCTCTGTCTTGCAGGCCCTGCGGAAAGATGTCAAGTCCCACAGGGCCCTAGTCTCTTGGGACAGAGCGTTCCACCAAGTCAGGGCCAGTACCGAAAAGGCCCTGGCCCTAGTTGAAATAGAGTTGTTGAGCTTTTTTTGGTAGGGGGGTGAGTCAAAAGTTGTTTTAGGGTGTGAGATCAATCAGAGTTGTTGAGCTTTTTGGGATATCAACCGGTTGGACAGGCACCTTCCAACTCGCTCACTGGCTTTATGAAACTATTATCCTTGTGAGGATCACGAGCCATTCATTTCATTGGCGATTGTGAGAGTCGGGGCTTCACTGGGTCCCCTATCTCAATTTGTGTGTGTGTGTGTTATGCCTGTTAAAAAGGTTTTTTTAAAAAGCTTGTCATGCTAGGAGCATCTTGGCTGCCCCTCTTTCTGTGCCAACTGTGGAGGGAAACCCTTCTTTGCCAGGAGATTGCTGGGTCGGTGTGTCCCTCGGCTGGGATTTCTCTCTCTCTCTCCTCCCGGTTGCCAGTCAGGTTTTTCTGGTCCTGCCAGTCCGGTTGTGCGGCTTTTGGGAGGGGGAAACCGCAAGGCTGCTTGGCCCCAGTCCTGCGCCCTTTGCCAGCGCAGGGTGACTGGCTCGGGCAGGCCCATGCCCAGCCCTATCTGCTTCCGAGGCCCTGCGGCTTTGCCAGGGCTCCTTCCCCTTCGCCGGGGGTGTGTGTGTGCTGAAGCAAGCCCTGGCCTGTTCCTCCGTGCCACGCCTTGCCAGGCAGTTTGGCAAACGTCTCAGCACCCAAGTGCCACCCCAGCCTGCCTGCCTGCGGGGCTTTCCTTCCACCCCACGGCATTCAGGGTCTCCTCCAGCTGGGGCAGGCGATTTATGCAGGGCTGCTGTGAACCTTTGCTTGCTCAACAAGAGGGCAGGGTGACCTGGTGTTTGGGGATCCCATGGTAGCCTTTCTCCTGCGTCCGAGTAAAGGAGGGAGCTTGGTGGGTTCCATCTTGGGCACTGGAATTCCAGGCTTCCTCTGGGAATATCTGGCCTGCTAAGGAGGCTATTTCCACACACGCAACACATTTGACCCTGAGCTTCATCACCACTTATTTATACAGACCTCCGCCCAGTTCCCTAACCTCTGACTCAAGTTCCTGGTCCTCAAGTTTTCTGCCCTGTTCGTTTTGTAGCTGTGCGGGGATTTAGACGTGCCGTCCCGGGTCTCTGTTGCTCCCCGTCTCTGTGTGGTTTGCTCGCTCTCAGGAAAGCTGGTCTACTGGCGGCCGTTGGTACCTCACCCCGCAATGTGTGGCTGCACGGTTCCTGGCCATGCGCAGAGCGCTTCTTCTTCCCCTCCCCAAATAACGGCCGCCTCTCTCTTTTCCTCTCTCCTCCCGCAGCGCCGAGGAGTGCAAACAGGTTTGCTGGGCTTTGAGGGACTTCACCAGATTGTTCCGGTAGCCTGTGCCTCCTTCACTCTGCCTGTCTCCCAGGTGAGCAGAATCTCACTTTTCCTCCCAATTTTCTGTGCGTGTGGAGAGAGGCTTGAATATGGTGCCTTCCTTCTCCCGCTGGTCAGTTGCGCTGCCCTGGGCGTGGCGGCTCTGCTGCCGGCTGCCATGTTTGACAGCTGTAAACACACAAGACGTACGGCTGTATGTTTAAAAAAATATATACTATTCGTTGTATTGAATTGTAGATTTCAACAGAAGTAGCTCATAAAGTTCAATGAAAAAAGTAGAAGACCCAGTGGATCAGTTCATTCTCTAATCAGTTAATGCATAAGGTCCATATATGTGAAAGTGTCTATTCCACCTGTCTGTTCATAGAGTCCAACAATCCACACGAAAGATTGTTGCATTTCCACAGAATCCTTAGACTCTGTGAAAGGATTTCCATAATATTAGCCTTGTTTCGCCATCCTAGGCTTCATCAGTAGTACAAACAGTAGTAGTTACAGCAGCTACTACTATGCTATAAGATCCACTGTCCTGTGATATCATACATGAGTTTGTATGGACTCTATGAACACAGGTGGAATAGACATTTTCCATACAATGAATAGTATTATTTTATTTTTTCAAACATACAGCCGTAACGTCTTGTGTGTTTATTGAATGTTTCACGTAACCAGAGGTTTGTTGTTTTGTGCATGTTTGACAGCTGGGCAGCGGGTGGCCGCCTGCCAGGGATTGCAAGGGGTCAGTCTAGATGGCTCTCAGGGGTCCCCTTCCAACAGATCCATGCCCCCTCAGTTAATGGCCAACCCAAAGGGGCTGTTTGTGTGGCAGGGAGTGGGGTGGATTGTGTGTGGCCTACAAGTTCTGTGCCAAAGGACTTTTGTAGCCCATTTGGTTTGAGAGGTTGGTTTGCCTGGTGTAGATAATTCTGAGTTTGTTAGATGGACCAGGGATTGATGACTGAGCTCAAGTCACCTTCCAGCATTTCTATGAGATTCTTGATGCAGAAAAGATGCGGACTCCCTTCCAGTGTTCGAAACTAGCCAGGCGCCAGGTGCGTTTTCCGACCGGCGTGGACCCAGTAGCAACCACATGGCGATCTTTGAATGCCTGGTTGGCAACTGGGGAAAGCAAAACGTCGCTTAGAGAAGGACCTGAAATATTTTCCTTGAAGCTGGGATTAGTTTTATTCTGGATTGTTTTGTTTGGATGTGTTGTGAACTGCTTTTGAGATTTGTTCGTAAGAAAATAAAGCGGCATAGAAATGAAATTAATAATACAGTGGTACCTCCGGTTGCAAACAGGATCCGTTCTGGAGGACCGCTTCTGCGCATGCGCACGGCGCGGTTTAGCACTTCTGCGCATGCACGTAGAGCACTTCTGCACATGCGTGCACGGCAAAACCCAGAAAACTACTTCCGGGTTTGCCGCATTCGCATCCGGAAGTTTACGTATCCAGAAGGATACGTAAGCGGAGGTACAACTGTAATAGTAATACAGTGGACGCTCGGGTTGCAAACGTGATCTGTGTGGGATGCAGGTTCACAACCCGCGTCTGTGCACACACTGGTTGCGATTCAGTGCTTCTGCGCATGCACGACTGCCTAAACCCGGAAGTAACCTATTTCAGTACTTCCGGGTTTCGGCAGTCCACAACCCGAAAAAACACAACCTGAAGCGGACGCAACATGAGATATGACTGTAATAATAATCCCATCAGAGGGGGAAACTTGAACATACATATTTTGGCATCCGCAGCCTAGGTTTAATTGCCATTTGGCCATCAGATTATATATATGAGTTTCTAACACTGCCTCTCCTCTGCCTTTTTTTACGGCTCCTCCTCCTTCCCCCTTTCCCAGGAATGTCTTATTTTCAGAAGAGGAAATAAAACTACCAAGACAGTGTCCCACAACCAGCAAACTTCATGGCGGCTGAGGGCTCTGACTCACTCTGCTGTGTCCCGCCAATCCGGAAGAGACACTTTGCCGCGAGAACGAGTCGGTGAAGTTCCTGCTTGTGAGTGCGAGAAAGAGAGAGAGAGAGAAAAAGAGATAAAAACGCGAAAAAAAACCATAAAATCCCGGGGGGCACAACTTATCCGCGAATATCGATGGCTGCAACTGACCTACGGCGTCGCGGGGGGAGGGGGAGCCTGCTTTTTCAGATGGACTTGCTTTAAAAAAGAGAGAGAAAGAGAAAGAGGGAAAGAAAGAAAGAAAGAGGGGGGGAAAAGACAAAAAAAAAACCATGAAAAGGAAAATAGTAATAAAATGTTTTAAAAACAACAACAGAAATATGAAACAATAGAAAACTAATTTGCCTGGAAGCAAAAAAAAAAAAAAAGATGGAAAAAATGCAAAACAAAGTAGTAAACTTTCTGTGAAATGAAAATAAAAATGATTACTTAAGGATCCATTCGGGATTAAGAAACAAAAACCAAACACCTATCTAAGAAACCCAATAGTCTGCCCTGCAGGGGATGGGGGAATGGGGCGAAGGGGCTTAATCCAGGGTGGTTGTGGTTTTGCAAAGCCCCACCCTCCTGATTTCCAGAGCTCTGTCTCCCCTCCCCCCCCCCCGAGTCCCAAATGAAAGATCGGGTGGAATCCCAGGGTCTTTGGGGGGTTGGCAGAGGAGGGCCCACACAGAGAAGGGTTAGGGAAAACGTAGACCCCCACCCCACCAACGTGTTTGCTTACTTTGATAAAACAGTTATAATATATATTATATTATATATATATATATATATTCTTTTTTAAAAGTTGATTTGGGTTTTTTGGAAAATTTGGTTTAAATCTGTTTGGGATTTTTTTTTTAAACCGCTTTGGAGGGGTGGGAAGGGGCTTCGCGGGGGGGCGCTCTGGAGGACCGAGAGGGGGGCGGGCAGGCTATTTCGTTAAAACTGATCCCGGCAGCGACTCCGGTGTGGGGGGAGACACAGAGAGAGAGAGGGAGTCGCGGGCCCCGCGCAGACATTGAGGCAGGAAATGGGGGGGGGTGCTGTTCCGTCTGGTGTTGTAGCCATCTCGAGAACAAGATTTAAAATATTAAAAAAAAAAAACACGCAAAAAAAGAGAAAAGAAATAAAAACAGACGAAAAAGTTGAAACTGCAGCTGTCCCAGTAGCTTTTTTGCCCTAAGGGCTTGTGGGAGCGGTTGGGGTTTGCGGTTTACATTATGCCTCCTGTCCCTTTTGTCGACGGCCTTCCTGGATTTGACCATCGCAGAATCCTGAAGGGCACAGAGCAGCCCGTTCTTTGAGGTTAGACCAGTGCCCATCCCCACACTAGCCCCTAGTTTCGTGTGGGTCTGTGCGCTCTCGTCTCTATCACTTGCACGAATTCATGCCTCTGCCTTGTCCAGCCCCGTGTTCGAAATCAGCCATGCGCGTTATGCAAGTGGCGCGGGTCCTATTGCGGCCACACGGGGATTTCTGTATGCCCGCTTGGCGACTGGGGGAAGCAAAACGTCACTTAGAGAAGGAACTGAAATGCAGTGGACGCTCAGGTTGCGAACATGATCCGTGCGGGATGCACGTTTGCAACCTGCAGCGTCGCGTCTGCGCACACACGGGTTGCGATTCGGCGCCTCTGTGCATACGCAAAGTGCAGCCGCCGAAACCCAGAAGTAACCCGTTCCGGTATTTCCGGGTTTTGGCATTCTGTAACCCAAAAAATGCAACCTGAAACGTCTGTAACCAGAGGTATGACTGTATTGTTCTTGAAGCTTGAGTTAGTTTTATTTGGGATCGTTTTGTATGAATGTGCTGCAAACCGCTTTAAGGTTTGTTCTTTAAAATATAAAGCAGTATAGAAATGAAAATAATCTTAACAGCAAATTTCACTGCATAAAAAAATAGACATTCCATTGTGGCGACCCATTTGGAATTGGCTTATATACCTTGGCTCTCGAACTTAATCCATTCCGGGAGTCCATTCAACTCCCAGAACGGTTCGAAAACCAAGGCGCAGTTTCCGAAAAACGTTTGCAAACTGGAACACTTTCGGGTTTGCGGCGTTTGTTAGAGTACCAACGTACCACTGTATCTGTGTTTCCAGCAATTGCCTTGCTGTTGTGAGTACTTTCAGCAGCTGTGCCCCGCTGGATAAAACAGCTCAGTTCTTGCTCATTTTGGGTGGGCAGCGACCCCCTCACTCTTTCCCCTGAGCCAGGGGAATTTGGGGGTTTACGCTTCTGTGGGATCAGACGCCCCCCCAAAAACTCTGCAAGGAATGCCCCAAGCCGAACATTTGCCTTGCAAGCAGAAGGTCCCAGGTAGAGTTGGGAGAAACTCCCTGCCAGATACCCTAGGGAGCGGCTGCCAATCAGTGCAGACATTACCGTATTTTTCGCTCTATAGGACACACTTTTTCCCCTCCAAAAATTAGGGGGAAATGTGTGTGCGTCCTATTCAGTGAATGAAGGCTCCTTGGCTTCAGCGAAAGCCCGCAGGAGCCGCATGCTCTTTAAAGGGTGCGCAACTCCTGTGGGCTTCTGCGGGAGATAGAGGAATTCCTCCACCTCCTAGAAAAGCCCGCAGGAGCCGCGCAGCCTTTAAAGAGCGCGCCGCTCTTGGGGGCTTTTCCCCAAGGAGGGAGAAGGGACTGACTGGCTGAGTCAGTTCCTTCTCCCTCCTGTGGGCTTTTGCGGGCTGTGGGGGAATTCCCCCACCTCCCGCAATAGCAGGGAGAAGGTCTGGGAGAAGCGCACAGGCTGCCTGCAGCCTGTCCGCTGCTCCCAGAGCTGGGGTGTGTGTGTGTCATATTCTTTTCCTTGATTTCCCCCTCTGAAAACTAGGTGCACCCTATGGTCAGGTGCGCCCTATAGAGCGAAAAGTACGGTACTGAGCAAGAGGGAGCCAAATGTATAAGGCAGCTTCCTGCGATGGAGCTTGCTTCAGAGTAGGCAGGAATAGGATGGTGCCACTGAACCGGCCCAGGAAAGAGGCTGCCTCAGGAGGCTTTGCCACCCTGTCGTTCCATTTGCAGGCAGTGAAAGGGCTTGGGGTGGCATCCTGGCTGCGGACCAACCAGGTAAAGGTGGAAAATGGAAAGGAATCCTCTCCCATCTCTGCTGTGACGAGCAAGCAGCCGTCCCTATCACGGCCCCTCTCCCAGTGGCTTGTGCAAAATAAGCTCGTGCCTCATTTATTTTAAGAAAACTGCAAGGCAGTTGATAGCGCAACTGCTCTGGGGAGAGTTGTAGTTCCGGAGCACCAGCTTTCGGGAAGGCTGCTCTAGGAATCCGAGAGAAGAGAACTCGGCTACTGATCAAGTGTAGATTTAGCTGTGCGAATGTCCAGGAAGGCATGTTGCTATCTATAGCAAGCAGGTGGTTTGAGTCAAGAATGTGTGCGCCCTCCTTTGCACCCCTAACGCTCAAGGAATGCCAGGAAGCTGTTGCTTCTTGCGTCTGAATTGAGAAGAGGCTGTTTTTGAGATACGCACATTATTTCCAACTTCCTGCAAGGTGTGCAGAGGAGGGTGACGAGTATAATCCGAGGGTCTGGAAACTAAGCCTGATGAGGAATGGTCGAAGGAGCTGGGTATGTTTAGCCTGGAAAAGAGGAGATAGGATAGCCCTCTTCAAATATCTCAAGGGCTGTCACATGGAAGAGGGTGGAAGCTTGTTTTCTCCTCCTCCGGAGGGCAGGACTCAAACCAAGTTACAAGAAAGGAGATTCCAGCTAAACTTCAGGAAGAACTTTCCGGCAGCAATAACTGACAGCGGAACTGACCCCCTCAGAAAGAGGCTTTTAAGCAGAGGTTGGATTTAAGGGATGCTTTGGTTGAGATTCCTGCATAGCAGGAGGTTGGACTAGATGACCCTCGGGCACCCTTTGCAATACAATGATTCTATCTCCTTGAAGGCCTTATCCCTGCTCTCCCCGTCAACACTCCCAGCTCTGGCTTTATTAACCCAAACCTTGTCCTGTCAAAAGATCACATTCTCGGTGTGTGTTTTACCACCATGCTTCAGTGCAGACTGCCAAGCTTCCATCGCAAATGGTTCCAATTACCTTAAGGCTGTCCACGGAGGCGCAGGTTAATTCTGTATCCAGGGCAGCTGTTTATCAGCTCCATCTGGTACGCAGGATGAGACCCCACCTGCCCGCTGTCTGGCCAGAGTGGTGCTTGCTCTGGTTATCTCCCGCTTGGACTACTGCAATGCGCTCTGCGTGGGGCTACCTTTGAAGGCGACCCGGAAACTACAATTAATCCAGAATGCGGCAGCTAGACTGGGGACTGGGAGCGGCCGCTGAGACCACATAACACCGGTCTTGAAAGACCTACATTGGCTCCCAGTATGTTTCCAAGCACAATTCAAAGTGTTGGTACTGACCTTGAAAGCCCTAAAAGGCCTCGGTCCAGTATACCTGAAGGAGCGTCTCCACCATCATTCTGCCTGGACACTGAGGTCCAGCTCTGAGGGTCTTCAGGTGGTTCCCTCCCTGCGAGAAGTGAGGTTACAGGGAACCAGGCAGAGGGCCTTCTCCGTGGTGGCAGCTGCCCTGTGGAACGCCCTCCCACTATTTTAAACAACTATTTTACTTTTAAAAGACACCTGAAGGCGGCCCTGTTTAGGGAAGTTTTTAATGTCTGACGCTGTATTGTTTTTGATATTTGGTTGGAAGCAGCCCAGTGTGGCTGGGAGGAACCAGTCAGATGGGCGGGGTATAAATAATAAACTATTATTACTATTAGGCATTTCCTTGGGCTTAAAAAAATGGGTCTGCCATACTTTGGGCACCATGTCTTGCATGCGGGTGCATCTCAGCTTATCCCAAAGTGTAAACATCTTAAGGAACGGATGGTTTGCGAAGTTGGAAGAAGCTGTGCTTTTGGCAAGGCCTATGGAGCTGGAGAAAGTTGCCTTGGGGGAGGAGTGACTCTTCCCCCCCCACCTGACCCCCCAACCAAACTATATCCAGGTACCATTCCTGCAGTGGTTATTCTCCCCACCCCCCACCTCAGCCGCCCTCCCCTCTCACTTGCGACGGGGACAGAATTGCAGGAGGCGGCAGCAGGTGCCCTGGCGGAGCTCTCAGGTTTCCCACGGCATCTCAACCACTCATCAGCCATCGCAGATCGGAGTAAACATGTTTATTTCACAGGCAGAGGTCGAGTTGCCCCAAGCGGACGGGCAGAGGCCACGTAACAGGGCAGCGGCGAACTGCAACATGCCCCTCCCTGCCGCAGGGCACGTTCTTGTCCGACTCGGAAGGAGAGGGAGCGGCAGGAAACTAAATACCTTGGTGGTTCCAGTGGGGCAAAGAATCGCCGGCTCCTTTCAAGCTTTCCCCATGGAATGGGATCTTCCCTTCCACCCCTCTCTCCACTGTTCCCACCTGCTTTGCCAAGGAAAGCAGAGTTCTGTGACCTGCATGGATTCTGATTTTGGCAGGCAGGTGGTGGAGTAAAAAAGTAGAGAAGACCCTGAAGTGTTGCCCACCCAAACCCAAACCCCATCACTTTCCCTCTGGATTCAAGCACTTTTGCATTCGTAGATTTTTGTAAAGGAAGGCTGGGGATGCTTTCTGGAAGCACATTCTCTTCCTGCAAAGCTTTAACATTTACAACCCCTCCCCATGCAAATGCCAGGATTCAGAAACACAAAAAGGCACATTTCCTTCCCCAAAGGCTGGCTAATACCCTCTTGCCCGCAGAGGTTTCCTGCCCAGAGAAGCTTCTCTGTTGAGACTGTGCAAAACCTTCACCCACCTGCATTCTTGGTTCTGTTAGGCCGAGGGGAGTTGTAGTTCAAAACCCCCTGGAGGGCACCAGGTGGGGAAAGGCGGAGCTACATGCAGGGCCCTAGATGTGGCGATGCCTTCTTGCCCACAAAGAACCCATTTCAGGTAATTTCCTTGGCTTGTTGGAGCTCCAAAGGCATTGCACACCTGCTTCCGAACATCTCTTCGCAGCCACGGGGACTGAAAACTCTTCGCTCTTGCAAACAGAAAGTCAAGAATTTCAGTGCCAGAGCTGGTGGAGTGTCTCAAACTTGGCAAAGGGTGCTTCTCGGAGGAGAGACTCCCTCTTCTGCTTGCTTGCACCAAGCAAGGCAAGTCTGGCCCCAATCCATGCAACCTAGGGGAAGGAGGCACAAAGCAGCCTCCATCTTTGGCCTTTTGGGGGCTGAGGCCCAAGAGCAGTGCATGGTTCTCTGTGGTTACTGAATTTCACAGGGTTGGGGGCCTTTGGGGTACCTCCCATTTGTGCCCTGCTCCAGACCTTTGCAGGGGCTCTTTTAGAAGGTGGGAGTTCTGGTCTTCCCTTCCCTGCTACAGCACTTACGCTTAAGTAAAGCTACCTGCTGCAACCCAGCTCAACGGACTTCCCCCATCGCTGATGCAAGACCTGCCCTTGCGATTCCTTGCGGCCCTCTCCCCACACCCCTTCCATTCGACAGCTCACTTTTTTTTGCAGCAATCGGAAGAAGGCCCTTAACCCGCAAAGAACCGCGGTGGCTTCTCTTGGCTCAGCAAAAGATTGCCGGTCAGGCTGCGTGACCCTACTTGGCACCTGCTGAAGTCCGGCTCTTAACTGGGAACGCCGGGAGGCCCCAGAGCTTGCAAGTCCCTGTGGTTCTGCATCGGCCGCCCGCTAGCAAAGTGGCTAAGGCCTGGGGGTGGCAAGGCGCCCCCTCGTCGTGGCTACATGCTGTTTGTGGTGCTGGTCTGCATCGGCCAGGTCTCGGGCCCGGCCAGTTGCAAGCTCTGGACTTGGACGTTTTGCTGCGTCTGCCAGAGCTGGTGCAGCTCTTTGAACTGTTCCACCATCTTGTCCTTGAGATCCGGGTGGGAGATCTGGAGGCGGACGCTGTCGGCTGACCAGCACAGCTCCCCGGAGAACATTTCCAACAGGAGACGCGCAGCTACTGGCACCACCTGCGAAGGAAAAGGGGGGGTTCCGTCATTCCGTGCACAGGTGGAAAAGCAGAGCAGCCTCGCTTTCATATATGCGGTGGAATGGTAAAATAAACACAGTGGTACCTCCATATAAGTCCGCCCAGTCCAGTGTCCATTTCGGCGGACGTCTGCAGCAAACTCAGAAGTACCGGAACGGGTTACTTCTGGGTTTGCCGCTTGCGCATGCATGCGCAGAAGTGCTAAATAGCGTTTTGTGCATGTGCAGAAGCACAACCCGCTCCACACACGTGCGCAGAGCGGTGCTTTGTCGAGTGTCCTCTTCTATGAGTGTCTGGGGCGGTGGAATGGTAAAATAATTACAGTGGTACCTCCATATAAATCCGCCCCCTCTAGTAGGGGAAAAAGGAAAAAACCAACTGGATATACATTTCCAAAACGCAAGATAAAAAACCAATAAAGTGGTACCTCTGGTTAAGAACTTAATTCGTTCCGGAGATCCGTTCTTAACCTGAAACTGTTCTTAACCTGAGGTACCACTTCAGCTGATGGGGCCTTGGGCCACCGCCATGCGATTTCTGTTCTCATCCTGAAGCAAAGTACTTAACCCGAGGTACTATTTCTGAGTTAGCCGAGTCTGTAACCTGAAGCGTATGTAACCTGAAGTGTCTGTAACCCGAGGTACCGCTGTAAAATAAAACAGTGTTTTGTGTTGTATAGGCTCCTATGATGTAAGTCATGGGCCCTGCCTGCTCGCCTGCTCCCTAAATTATCACTGGTTTGCTCCTTTCTATATACAGGGTGCCTACATTCTGCATGGACTGGTTGTAACCATTACTTTGATAAAATACATATTTTGTTATGTGCAAATGGCTTTAGATACCTATTAGGTCCATAAATTACCACATGGCACATATTCAACACAAAAACAGCAGCAATTTGTTGTTGACAAAGGACAGCTGGACATATAAAGGGCCCTACTTTCTTCAGTAGCTGAGGGCCTCATCAAAACTTAAATCTGGCCCTGCCAGAACCCCCTTCTCCCAGAACCCAGAGAGCCTTGAAAGTAGGAGAGCAAAGAGCTGAGGATGAGTAAGGAAGTGGGAGGAAAAGGGGGTGGAGAGTCACTCAGGACAACGCCATTATTCCCAGAGGTTGCGTTCCAAGCCTCTCTCTGTAAATATTGAATTTAAAGCAGATGGCAAGGACTTTTCCTCGCCTTATCCGTTCCTGGCAAGCTGCCGTGAAGATTAGATCCTCTGCCGCCTGACACCTACTTCTGCTTGAAAACCTTCATGGACACACGTACCTCCTCCTGATTCACTGTATTTTTCACTCTATAAGATGCACTTTTTTCCTCCTAAAAAGTAAGGGGAAATGTGTGTGCATCTTATGGAGCAAATGCAGGCTGCGCAGCTATCCCAGAAGCCAGAACAGCAAGAGGGAGAGGCTTTGAGCAGCTCTCCCTCTTGCTGTGCTGGCTTTAGGGATAGCTGAGTAGCGCCTCTTCAGCGAAGCGGGAGAAGGAAAGTAAGGGGCTCCATAAGGGGTAAGTCTGATCATCCGTCCTCCTCCCTCTTCAACATCATTTGATTCAGAATATTTTTTCTCTCATTTTCCTCCTCTTAAAACTAGGTGCATCTTATAGTCGGGTGCATCTTATAGAGCAAAAAATACGGTATGTGGGCGGAAGGAGATGACGGACGGACGGACGGACACAAACACAGCCCCGCCATCCCACCTGGACTGTGATCAGCTTCTTCTCTTTAGGCTTCTGGTCTGGCCACTCTTCTCCGAAGCAGAAGAAAATCTCGTAGGGGGGTGGCGTGGTGCTCTGACCCTTCTGGAACATGATAAGTCCTATGGAGAGAGGATGGGAATGACATAATATTTTTAAAAAATAAAGGAAAAGGGAAGGGCCAGGAAGTACTGATGGCCCATTGGGGGAAGAGAAGAGGGCAAGGAGGGAACAGGGAACCAGAAAGTGGAAGGAGAGAAAGTCATAACAGGATGGTTGAAGGCTGCGAGCATCGCGAAGCGAGAACAGGTTGGCAGGGATGATGCAGCCTGGCAGTTTTCCCTCCCCAGCAGAAAAGACTGGCTGCTGGACCAAAGGCATCCTTAGCCAAGCATCTTGCTTCTGCTAGAAAAATGCAACCTGTGTTGCTAATAGACGTAGTGCGACTCATGCAACACACTGGCGATTGTACAAAACATTAAACAAAGCCACAAAGACTTGTGAGACAGGGTGCTGACATTTTGGGAGTGTGCTACCTGCAAGCCCCAGTTAAAGGGCCTCATTGGGGGCAAACAGCGGCCTTTTGATTACTTGGACTGCCAGGGCAAAACAGGTGCAAAAAACCCTGTCTCGCAAGTCTTTGTGGCTTTGTTTAATGTTTTGTATTCTTCTCAGAAGGTTGATAAAGTATCTATAATTATTGTTCTGTGTATATTAATCACCAACGTGTTGCATGAGTCACACTACAAATGCCACAAAACAGCATGAAAACAACATTTCCCCCCCTGTTGCCCCCTAGGCAAGATGGCTAGTGCACACCTAGCCATGTCTACTCAGAAGTAAGTTGCACAATAGCCAAAGGGACAAAGCAAACCAGCCTCCCACGAACCTGGTGCGCTCCAGGCTTGCGGGGCTAATATTCCCATCAGCCTCAGCAAAGGTTGGCCAAGGCAGAACCAAATGTACAGGAATGTTATCATCATCATCATCATCATTATTTACATTTGTACCTACGGGACCGCCTCTCCCGGTATGCCCTGCGGGGGACCTTAAGGTGCCCAAATGACAACACTTTGGAGGTCCCAAGTCGCAAGGTTGTTAGATTGGTCTCAACTAGGGCCAGGGCCTTTTCAGTACTGGCCCCAACTTGGTGGAAGGCTCTGTCACAAGAGACTAGGGCCCTGCGGGACTTGACATCTTTTTGCAGGGCATGGAAGACAGAGCTGTTCTGCCTGGCCTTTGGTTTGGACTCAGTCTGACCCTTATGTTTCCCTCCCCTTATGGTTTTGATGAGGCTGCATTTTAAATGGCATTTTAACCTGTATTTTAAATTGGTTCCTCCCCATTATGTTTTTACTGTGATTTTATTGGTGTCAGCCACCCTGAACCTGGCTCTGTATGGGGAGGGCAGGGTATAAATAAAATTTATTATTATTATTAAATGGTAACAATAAAAATGGGATACCTGTGCATGATTCTCCAGCGGTTTGACCTCACCTCACCATGGAGGGGCACCCCATTGTCTCTCAAGACACACAGATGCCAACAACATTGGCACCCCACCTCCCCCCCCCAAAGAGCTCAAGGTGCCTTGCATAGTTTCTCCCCGTTCCATCCTCACAACGACCCTGCGAGGTTGTTCTGTGCTGGGGAGAAAAGTGGCCTCACTCCCGCCCAGACCTGAATTCCCAGAGACTTCTGCCCTCTTCCTCTGCGCATCTGCTTGGCCCTGTGGGGTGACGGTGCCTCTGAGCATAGCTGTCAACTTACAGATTTGAAAATAAGGGACCAGCAGCCTCAAAAATAAGGGATCAGCAGCCAAAATAAGGGATTTTCAGAGCACAGGTATGTTCAACTTCTGAGCCCCTCCGAGCCAAAGGCAGAAAGTCCAGCCAGCAGCCAAACGAAGCCTCAAGCGGTGGTTCCCACAGCGCAGCAACCCGGCAAAGGGGATGCAGCAAGGAAAACCACCGTCCCCTCTCCGCTGGGAAGCGCTGAGCAAAGGCGAGTCCCCAGGCAGCGCGGCCAAATTCATCGGCTCAAGGCATGCAAGCTCCACCCCCCAGTCGTTCTTAGACTCCTTATTGGGTGACCAACACAGTTGGAGCCTCCCTCCTCCCTGGCCGGCAGGGAGGGAGGGAGAGGAGCTGCTTCCTTTGAAACCCGGGAAATTTCAGGGACATCATCAATAAGGGACAGCAGCGGGACACGGCGCTGGGATAAGGGAGTGTCCCGCCAAATAAGGGACGGTTGACAGCTATGCCTCTGAGCATGTTCAGAGAACCATTCCCGTTCCACCACGTGCCTGCCTTTGCCCTCGCCCCCTCCTTTGGGACCAAGAGGGCCCTGGCGTCGGAGGGAGGGTGAGGCTGGGATCCCTGGCCCTTTCCCTCACCGTTAAGGAAGCTCTCCAAGCTGAAGAGCTTGATCTTCTTCTCGCGCTCGATGGGATTGGGGCCCGCCAGCTCCCCGGCGCAGGGCCCGGTCCAGAAGACCTTGCACTGGCAGAGGCGGATGGCGTAGATGTCCTGTCCCTGCAGCTCCAGGATGAGGCCCCGGTCCAAGACGTCCAGCAGCTGGTGGGTGTAGAAGCGCTGCTTCTCGTTGGGCACTCCCTCCGCGCTGGGGAAGCGCACCTGCTCCAGCGTCAGCGGCCCAAAGAGCTCCACCTGCTCCTGGGTGGGCTTCAGGTTGCTGTAGAAGAGGCGGCAGCCGTGGGGGTTGCTGATGGTCAGGGAGCCCACCGAGCGGCCGCGGTACTGGAACTTGATCTCCAAGTCGGTCACTGCGGGAAGGAGAAAAGCATGTTTAGGCATTGCAACGGATCTTGTAGAAAGAACAGGCCCTACGTGCAGCCTTGGACTCCAGCTCCCATCATCCCTAACAGCCTTGGACTCCAGCTCCTATAATCTTTAACCGTGTTGGACTCCAGCTCCCATCATCCCTAACGGCCTTGGACTCCAGCTCCTATAATCTTTAACGGTGTTGGACTCCAGCTCCCATCAGCCCCAGATTCCTGTTCCTATCATGTTGGGATTATCATCTTTAACAGTGTTGGACTCCAGCTCCCATCATCCCTAACGGCCTTGGACTCAGCCTTGGACTCCAGCTCCCATCAGCATTAGACTCCAGCTCCTATCATCCTTAACAGTGTTGGACTCCAGCTCCCATCAGCCTTGGATTCCAATTGGATTGAAGCTGTTGAGGTTTTTTACAATTTTACCCCAAAGTTGTTGACCTTTTCCTAGGATTCAAGTTGTTGAGCTTTTGGGGGGGATTTTATCCCAGGAAATAAACTGCCACAGGGGTCGAATTAAACCGGAGTAGGCCCCCGAAAGGGACTTTGGACATCCCTGCTCTAATCCTAACACTACATTAGCCGCCGCGGCTATTTCCCCTTCCCAAAGGGTTTCGCGATTCCCGCCTGCCCTCCCGCTTCCTCCCCGCCACAGGACGGATCCTTACATGGCAGCATGTGGGGGCTGATCAGCAAATCCGGGATGAACTGCTCCATGGGCGCCACCGAGCAGCCCCCAGGGCGCAGGGGTTCCAGGTCCGCCGTCATGGGAACATCCCCTGGAACGAGGGGCATTGCTCCGGCCGGTTCGGCGAAGTTGGGCGCAGCGGGCTCCCCTCCTACCGCAAAAGCGCTGACGGGCGGAGGCGGAGGGGGAGCGTTCATGCGCGCCACATGGGGGAAGGATCCATTGGCGCAAGCGCCCGGGTACAAGGCCTCCTGTTTCAGCCACGGGTAGGGGGGCAGGGGCTCCACGCCATGGGACGGATCTGCGGAAACGAGAGCCAAGCACGTATGAAATGTCAGGAAGGGATCTCAGGGGCAGGTATTAATAATAATAATAATAATAATAATAATAATAATAATAATAATAATTTATTATTTATACCCCGCCCATCTGGCTGAGTCTCCCCAGCCACTTTGGGTGGCTTCCAATCGAGTGTTAAAAACAATACAGCAGTAAACATTAAAAATTTCCCTGAACAGGGCTGCCTTCAGATGTCTTTTAAAGATAAGATAGCTGCTTATTTCCTTGACATGTGAAGGGAGGGCGTTCCACAGGGCGGGTGCCACCACCGAGAAGGCCCTCTGCCTGGTTCCCTGCAACCTCACTTCTCGCTATGAGGGAACCGCCAAAAGGCCCTCAGAGCTGGATCTCAGTGTCAGGGCTGAACGATGGGGGTGCCCCAAGACACAGCAGACCCCCACAGAAGAAAGCAGAAGGTGTCTTTTGCTAGCTGCACAAGAGGGGATGGGCACGGCTGCTGGAATGTAAGGTTCTTGAGTGCTCAGTATCATCAGGGGTAGGCAAACTAAGGCTGGATCCAGCCCAATCATCTTCTCAATCCGGCCCATGGACGGTCCGGGAATCAGCGTGTTTTTACATGAGTAGAATGTGTCCTTTTATTTCAAATGCATCTCTGGTTTATTTGTGGGGCATAGGAATTTGTTCATATTTTTTTCCAAAATATAGTCCGACCCACCACATGGTCTGAGGGACGGTGGACCAGCCCACGGCTGAAAAAGGTTGCTGACCCCTGGCTTAGATAGCCTGCTTCCACTCCTGGATGCTTTGCAGTGAGAACAAGGGGTTATATCCAAATAAGGCACTCACTCTCAGCCTAGCCTACCTCACAAGGTTGTAGTGAGGGAGATAAAGGGAGGAAGAAAACAATTTACACTGGCTTGAGCTCCCAGTATGTTTCTGAGCACAATTCAAAGTGTTGGTGCTGACCTTTAAAGCCCTAAACGGCCTCAGTCCAGTATATCTGAAGGAGCGTCTCCACCCCCATCATTCAGCCCGGACACAGAGGTCCAGCGCCAAGGGCCTTCTGGTGGTTCCCTCACTGCGAGAAGCGAGGTTACAGGGAACCAGGCAGAGGGCCTTCTCGGTGGTGGCCCTGTGGAACACCCTCCCATCAGATGTCAAGGAAATAAACAACTATCTGACTTTTAGAATGTTACCATAAAGCACCAATGCTGCAGCAAGCAAAGGCTCTAGCAGCTCAGCCAGCTGCTTGTGGCTGGAAAGCCAGACAGGATGTTTGTGACTGTTGCCATGGGAACAAAGGGGCAGTCCATTCTGTACTGAGCACCGGATGTTAGCTCAGTGTGTGTGTGTGTCATATGACCCGTACTGGATGTACTTGGGAGGAGTTTATTCTTGCTGTTGTTGAGTGCAGACATGATTCTCTGTACTGATGTAAGAGGCAGAAATAAATGATGTAAATAGTTTTCTGTCTGCTTCTTTCCCCTCCCTGGGGACACCAAAGGGGAGAGAGGAAGAACGGTGTGTTCCTCTCATACATCTGAGAAGAATCGCCGGACCTCGCCTGCTTATCAGCAGAGGTTGGGAGACGCGGGGAGGTCGACAGGAATATCTGCCGGTGCCTGCTTGTGGCACATTCCTCTGACCCAGGCAGAATTCCAACAGTGGCAGCCTTCGGATGGTTGCGATCCATCGGACATCTGCATGAGAGGCTGGTGGATTGTCCTCCTCTGCTCCAAGGAGGAAGAAAAGCGTCTGACAGAAGCCAGAGGCTCCACAGACAGCTGATGGAAAGAAGAGGTGTTTTCCAGAGCAACAAAGTTCAAGGTATGCTGCATTTCGGGCTAAAAGTGTGAACGCAGGAAGATTAATTCCCTGGTTCACGGAGCTGCGTTTCAAAGAAAACAAAAAGCTCCGGAGGAAGAGGCCTGCAGCTTGAAGGCTGAAGCCTGCATTCCACAAATTTTTGTGGTAGATAAGAAGTCCTATTGAAATGCATTGTTGCTAGGCAACGGAAAGTTGGAAAGTTACTGGCAAAGGGGCTGGACTGTGAGCCTGGGAAAGCGAAACAAAGCCACAGAATGTTTTGGCTACAAGTTTACGTGCTCTTGGAAGGGACTTTTCAATAGCAGCCTGAGTTTAGCTGCCAGGTGCAAAAGGCGTAAACAATTTGCAGTTTGCTGCGTGAGAAAGGAAAAAAACAGCTGTTGGATTTTGCAGCTTGTTTGGAGGTGAGAGAGGCTTGGCTTCAAGATGGATGCCAAGAAAGGGGGAGGTTTGCCTTGCCCACCTCCCTTAACCAATGACAATTATTCATCTTGGTCTGTAAAGATGAAGGCCCTGCTGCAGAATCAGAGGCTTTTTGATGTAATTGAAAACCCCATCCCTGCAGCACCAACCAGAGGTTGGGAGTCACAGAATGTAAGGGCCAGGACTGCTATAATTCTGTGTGTCTCAGATGATCAGTTGGTGCATGTTCAGCATTTCGAAAATGCGAAAGAGGTATGGGACACGCTGCGTACAACGCATCAGAGAGATGCTGGTTCTTCAGCGTTGCTGTATTTTGAGATATTGACCAATCTGAGACTTGCGCCTGATGGAGATGTTCAAGCGCACCTGACAGAAATGAAGTTTCTGCGTCAACAGATGGTGGAACGCAATTTCCGTCTTCAGGAGGAAGTGTTTTGCTTCATGATGATAAACAGCCTTAGCCGCACCTACAAGGTTGTTGCCAGTCAGCTTGGTTCCCTACCGGCCGCGCAGCTGACCGCGGAGAGAGTTTGTGCTGTGGTCCTGAATGAACACGACAGACTTGCTGCACTGGAAGAAAAAGACAGGGGGAGGGAAGAACAGAGTTCAAATCTCCCCACTGATGATGCTACTGGAGAGCATGGTGTAGCATTGAGTGCTGTCCGATGCTACAATTGTGGACAGACTGGGCATCTACAGCGAAACTGTAAGAAGCCGCGCCAGTCAAGAGGAGCAAAGAGCAGCTCTACGAAGCCTCAGGCGTCAGGCAAAAGCCGTACCAAGTGCCAGGTGAAACCTGCAAAGGCTATGATGGCGAAAGGAACCACGCCAGATGTTGGGAACTCGTTCATAATTGACACGGGCTGTACAAAACATTTGTGCCCGCACAGAGGACTGTTTTCGACGTTGAAGAAGCAAAGCTTCACTGTGAAACAGGCCAACGGTCAAGAGCTGGAAGCAACTGGAATTGGGACTGTGTATCTTGAGAGTCTGAACTTGACTATAAGTGATGTTTACCTGGTTCCAGAACTGAGATTTAATCTGCTGAGCGTGTCGCAGATTGCAAAGAAAGGACTGAAACTGTCCTATGATGCTAAAAGCTGCAAGATCTACAAAGATGGAGAACTGTTTCTTACTGCCAAAGAGAAAGATGGACTGTATTTGTTGACTTTTGATCAAAGTGATTACATGAAATGTAATTCTGATGTTTCTAACGAAATCTCTCTTACAGGTGTGACCAGAGTGAGCACCAGGAAGGTGACTAAGACCAAGAAGGTCGACAGAGCATTTCAGCGGGTGTATGCTGATGTGATTGGTCCTCTAGAACCATCTAGAGGCGGTGCACGATATTACCTTTTGTGTGTGGATTGTTTCACTAATTATTCTTGGGTTTATATGATGGAAAAACCGCAAGAAACTTTAGAAAAGTTTCAGGAGTTTTGTGACAAGGTTAAAAGTATGCATGATGCTAACATTGATTGTCTTTTCACAGATGAGAAGCAAATTTTTCTGTTGCAGAAGTTTCAGAAGTTCCTGGATGGAAAAGGGATAGACCACAAAGTGGCAGTTTCACAAGAAGCGTGGAACAGGGGGGTCTGTGTAAAAGTGAACAAAGAATTGCAAAAGGGGATGAATGCGCAATTGCTGAGTTCACATTTGCCACATGAATATTGGGCCGAATCGCTAGCATCCTATCTTCATGTGTGGTTGAGAAAAGTCTCAACAGAGTTGGGATGTTCTCCTTTTGAGAAGCTGTTCAATAGAAAACCTTCTGTTGCCTATTTTAAGGTTTTCGGGTCTCATGTGAGAACAGAAGCTCCAGGTGGAGTAAAGAATGCCAGAGGCATTTTTGTGGGATATGAAAAGGGTCTCTACAGAGTAATTTTGTCTGAATCTGGTCAGGTGATTCTCACAAAGTTCCTAGAGAGTGCTCCAGAGCAAGAGCGGGTTGTAGTACAAACATTTCCCACAGAGGATTCTGATGATAATGATGATGATGAGTTTGATCTTATTGAGTTCAGTAGTACTGATGATGACAGCGATAGCTCAGACAGCTCAGTTGTCACAGTCATTGAGAGGAAATCTCACACAATGGATAGACCTTCACAGGTGAAGGAAGAACCACTGATTGCTACTGGTTCTCGACAGAGTCCAAAGGTTGAACCAGTGAGCACAGAGGATCAGCAACTTTTACGTAGGTCTGAGAGAGCAACGAAGGGTGTACCACCCAAGAGGTATTCAAAGGAGTTTGCTAACCTTGCATATGTTGCTATTGTAAACGACCAAGGACAGATTGAAGCTGTGTCTGAGTCAGAGACAAAGGCACAACAGAGAGTTGTTAACCGAGGTAATGCGAAGTCACACAACCAGAGAGGTACATTGGTTAAACCAGTGGCGGGTAGTTCCAAGGGTGGAACTGAAACAACAGGGGAATGTTATAAATATAACAACTGTTTGTTTTCTTCTCTGGATGACGCTTTGCTCGCGGCACACATTGATACTTTAGGGGGAGTATGTTACCATAAAGCACCAATGCTGCAGCAAGCAAAGGCTCTAGCAGCTCAGCCAGCTGCTTGTGGCTGGAAAGCCAGACAGGATGTTTGTGACTGTTGCCATGGGAACAAAGGGGCAGTCCATTCTGTACTGAGCACCGGATGTTAGCTCAGTGTGTGTGTGTGTCATATGACCCGTACTGGATGTACTTGGGAGGAGTTTATTCTTGCTGTTGTTGAGTGCAGACATGATTCTCTGTACTGATGTAAGAGGCAGAAATAAATGATGTAAATAGTTTTCTGTCTGCTTCTTTCCCCTCCCTGGGGACACCAAAGGGGAGAGAGGAAGAACGGTGTGTTCCTCTCATACATCTGAGAAGAATCGCCGGACCTCGCCTGCTTATCAGCAGAGGTTGGGAGACGCGGGGAGGTCGACAGGAATATCTGCCGGTGCCTGCTTGTGGCACATTCCTCTGACCCAGGCAGAATTCCAACATAGAAGACATCTGAAGGCAGCCCTGTTTAGGGAAGTTTTTAATGTTTGATGTTTTATTGTGTTTTTAATATCCTGTGAGCCAGGCTGGGGAGGCATGGCCAGATGGGTGGGTTTTAAGTAATAAATTTTTTATTATTATTATTATTATTATTATTATTATTATTATTATTATTACTGTTATTACTTCTTGAAGGTGGGATGTAAATGCAATACAGTAAATAATAGGGCCTATTCACTGCTTGTAAGGTCTCCTATGCAGTGCAAGAATTTCTGGACGTTTCTTGAGATGGTAATGTTGAAAATGACCATCAGGAGTGTGCAAGAGCAAAGCATCACTCCAGCTGGGTTAATGATCCATCCCTGTGCCCCCCCAGCCCCCTCCCAGCACAGCCACCTCCCCCTCTGGCACCCACCTGCAATTTGTAGCGTTGGCATCATCTTCTGCAACTGCAAATCAAGCAATTGGTGTTAGTGGCGGTGGGGAAAGACCTTGAGCCGAGATCCTGCTGGGGCACCTATGTTTGAAGACACCCTGGGCATCCCCAGGAAGCAGAACTAACCTCCCCTTGCACCCCAGTCGGACCCCCCTCTCTAGCTGAGATTCCTGCATTGAAGGGGGGTGGACTAGATGACCCTCGGGGTCCCCTTGCAAATCTGCCATTCTACAAGCTACTGAGCTCACTTTGCTGGGCCTCTTGGGTTTATCATCCTGCAAATCCAGGACTGCGAGGAGGCACTACAAATCCTCTAACGCAGCGGTTCTCAACCCATGGGTCTCCAGATGTTGTTGGACTACAACTCCCATCAACCCTGAGCTCTGGCCTTGCTAGCTAGGGGTGATGGGAGTTGTAGTTCAACAACATCCGGGGACCCACAGGTTGAGAAAGGCTGCTGTAACGGGAGCTGCGTGACGACAGCCTTGCATTTCTATTTATATAGGAAGAAAAAAATCTCTCTCTGTGTATATATGTAATATCTAAGCAATGTACACATTGCGTACAATATAAAAACAATAGCACAGCCCTAAAGATAATAAAAGCACAGAATGGAAAACACGCAAAGGCAAATTAAATGGAGTGTCAGGATAAATCAGTGTCCAAACCAGCCTTTGGAGCCTGGGAGGGGATGGCTATGAAACTGCTGGGAATATCTCCTCCCACATCTGCAGCTTTCAAAGTGGAGAAGGAGCCTGGACAAAAGGGAAACGCCAAGAAAAATGGTGGTAAGCGGAGTTGCGGAAACTTCACCCAGATCTCCTGCTGGTGGGTCTCTTAGAAAGTAGGATCTTGGACCTTGAATCTGGAAACCCAACCCATCAGGGTCGGCTCATCTGTGACCTCCCTTCCCGATGTTGTGGGACTCCAATTCCCATCACCTCCAGGGATGATAGGAGTTGTAGTCTAGCAAAAAAACAAACAAAACAAAACACCCAGAAGGGCTGTTAGCTCCCCAGCCTCCCACACGCAGGCTTAATTGCTCCGAGGTGAGAGAAACCCTTATCTGCAGAATGTGGGAGTGAGGAACTGAAGGAACGGGATGACTGTCCTTTGAAAAATAAAGTCCATGCAAACTTCGAGACTCTGGGCAGCTAAGCATTTCCTTCCATCTGCTAGAACATGGGCAGAGGTCCAACTACCACATGCCAATGTCTGCAGTTTCCTCAAAGGATGAAAAATGATCAGAAAGAGAAAGCGAGTAGGTCATTCTTCCTTACCTCCTCCTCTTCTTCAGGGCCGATGTTCTCATCTCCAGCGAAAGGCTCTGAGGGAGGGGGGGAAATAAATGTTGTACGTTCCCCATAGCCTCTTTCTTGAGCTTTACATGTCCCCCCACCTGAATTATCCTCTCCCCCCCCCAATGTAAAAACAGAAAGGTTTACAGCACAGGGGTTGTGAGGAGAGGACTGACTCTCAAAACTATGGCAATATCTGGGCAGACTTTTGCAAATCATGTTGTGTGCATGTGAGAGAGAAGGAGGGGAGACTTGTTACCAAACTCGTCTTCAACAAATTCATAGCGACTGCAGAAATTGAATTTTGCTGAAGGGCTGGAGAGGCGAGGAAGCAGGCGCGAGGGGCCAGCTCAAGTCATTTGGGCGTCAAGGAAGATGCGCCATGCAAGATGCTCTCGCCTGCTCGGGCAAAGGCAGGCGGGCAGCTTTCAGGGGCATTGCGGCTACCTTGAGCTGCTCGACTGGGGGGGGGGAACCTCCCGCCCCCCCAGCTGAGCGAGCCCCAATGCCTCTTGGCATCATGTCCTCCAGCTGAGCAGTTTAAGGAAGCCCCCATGTTCCTCCAGAGCAATATGGGGGCTTGCTTGCCATGTAGGGCTAGGCAATGCGTCCCGGCTGCTTCCTCCTTCCCTATGGTGGGAAGATGGAAGAGGCAGCCAAGATACATTCCAGACATTATGACGTATCAGCACATCGCCCTGTGAGCCGTGTCATGATGTTGAAAACTGGATATTGCCCAGCCCTAGAAGCAATCCCATCCCTGACCCACGCCTCCAAGAATGGAAGGAAATATGTCTGTGGTTCCAGATGCAATCTATATTGTTCCAAACTTTATATAACGCACCTCTTAATATATGACTTGTAAATTATTTATTGACTTTTACTTTCTCATAATTAAGATACGCATGCCATCCGTACCTATTATTAAAACTTTCAAGATCCAATATCTTAGTTTTTTCCAATCTAACCCAATCTCTTACCCAAATGAAACATTCTGCTTCATAATATAATTTTAAATTTGGCACTGCTAATCCTCCCCTTTCCTTTCTTCCTGTCAATCATTTATATTTTATCAGCGGGTTTTTTCCTTGCCACACGAATCTCGTTATATCTTTCCTCCCTTCTTCAAAGCAATTCTCTTTATTCATAATTGGTATCGTTTGGAACAAATATAGCATTTTGGCAGGACATTCATTTTAATTATGGAGTCTTTCCCCCATATTTATTGAAAACCAATAAATAAATAAAAGAATAGAAGGAAATAAGACCACGGTGTTGTTATCTGTGGGGGACATGTTCAGGGCCGTCTTAAGCATATCTGGCGCCGTGGTGCGAAGATCCCTCCGGTGCCCCCCATTTTCCAGAGCTGCCGACCTTTTTTAGGGAGGACGGCACTGCTAGCGATGTGCCCAGTTTTGCAGGGCTGGAGGACAGCTCCTCCGGCAGGGAAGAGGCGGAGACTGGATGTGGCGACTCCCGGTTCAGCTGGACCCTTCGTGCCACGGTGGCCATGGCAGGTGGAGGCTCCCGGCGCGGCGCTGCTTCGGTGCGGCGCGGCAGAGGCGGCGAGCTGATGCTGGGAGGCGCCGCGCCCAGCCTCCACCTCTTTCCCTGGCGCCCTCCAGAACTTGGCGCCCTGGCATAGCTGTCAACTTACAGATTTGAAAATAAGGGACCAGCAGCTTCAAAAATAAGGGATCAGCAGCCAAAATAAGGGATTTTAGTCAACCAGCAGCCAAACGAAGCCTCAAACGGTGGTTCCCACAGCGCAGCAACCCGGCAAAGGGGACGCAGCAAGGAAAACCACCGTCACCTCTCCGCTGGGAAGCGCTGAGCAAAGGCGAGTCCCCAGGCAATGCGGCCAAATTGATCAGCACAAGGCATGCAAGCTCCACACCCCCCCCAGTCGTTCTTAGACTTCTTATTGGGTGAGCAACACAGCCAAGCAACACAGTTGGAGCCTCCCTCCTCCCTGGCCGGCAGGGAGGGAGGGAGAGGAGCTGCTTCCTTTGAAACCTGGGAAATTTAAGGGACATCATCAATAAGGGACAGCAGCGGGACACGGCGCTGGGATAAGGGAGTTTCCCGCCAAATAAGGGACGGTTGACAGCTATGTGCCCTGGCGCCCTGCGCCACTAGCCTCTATGGGTAAGACGTCCCCACTGCTGTGCCAGGTCAAGAAGGTTTCCACAGGGCTTCAAAAGCCAGCCGGACCTGTTTGACCAGCTATGGCAAGGGGGCAAAGCAGCCAAGCATCTCACAGGCAACACATTGGGCTCCCGGGGGGTGGCCGGGAGGAGCATGATGGGGTTTTTGTCTGTCTTCCGGAGCCAGCAGACGGGCAGCTTCCCGCTTTTGCTTCGGGGAGGGGTGGGGAGAAAGGGCGCGGGAAACGGCTCTTTTCAGGGAGCAGCAGGAAGGTTGGGGTTTGCAAGCGCATAGGGGGCGGCTGGTACCTCCGTTGGGCTGTGGGGCATCGCAAACCTCGTAGATCTTGAACGCCTGCATGGGGGTGTCCTTGGTACCGTCGTAAATCAGGTTAAATTCGCGGCTCTTGTTGAGGGCACAGCGCAGGTTGGCTTTCCACTTGGCAGGGTCCGGCTCGTCGACGCCTTCATTGTATTTCCCCGTCTCTTTGGCCCAGGCCTGGGAAAAGGACCGACAGGACACAGGGCAGAGAGATTTAAAACACCACCACCTGAGAGCGCCCGTTTTAAGAACCAATATCCAGTGCCACCCTCACACATCCCCACATGCAACAGTGATAGAATCAGTAACAATAATTTGTAGTTATTAATGGTGTTTCTGTGTCGTTTGGATGATGATTTTCATCTTTTTTTATTGGTTTTCACCTATTACATTACAATACAGATGTACCAAAGCCAACACCATTTCCTCCTCATCCCCTCATACATTTACATTTATATTTCCTCAGTCCATCATATTATTCTTTTCTCCTTCCTCCCACTCGATTTCCTCCACATTATACAATTTACAATAATCTTTGCATTCTACAATCTTCTCAAATCACCTATATATTCTTATTATCTTTCCTTACTAATTTTTCTTCCATCCAGTACGTCACATTTTAATCTAGGCATATTAGCGTATCTTTTTTTGAGCAATATTTTGCCATATATTCATCAAAACATTTCCACTCCTTTTTTAATTTTTGATTCGACTGATTTCTTATTATAGCAGTTAATTTTGCCAAAATTAAATATTCATTTAGTTTCTAAATCCATTCCTCCTTTGTGGGTATAGTTTGTGACTTCCACCTAGGAGCAATCACTATTCTAGCAGCTGTACTTGCATATAGAAAAATCCGCCCCCCGTGGTATCTCATCATCTATCAATCCAAAGAGATATGTCTCTGGTTTCTTTGTTATTGATATTATCAACATCTTCTTTAGTTTTTCATGTAAATTATTATTATTATTATTATTATTATTATTATACATCTCGCCTTTGTCCCAGAAAGGGACTCAAGGCTGCTTACGAATTAAAAACCACACAGATAAAATACAGAAAGCCAATAAATAAATAAATAAAAATGCAGAGAAGATTGTTAAAAAATGATTAAACTCTAATCAGAGTAAAACAGTATAAAAAACCCAATCTACCACCATCATTCTGTATTTTTGTTATGGCACTTTGCACTTTTCGTACTTCCAAATCAGGTTGCCTACCACCCTGATATTTTATAAGAGGAGCGAACTGTAAATATGCTTATCGGTAAACAATTTTCATTTATTTTGACACCGTCGTTATATTAATGCCCGCTAGAGATACGCTAATCTGCTTTATGTATTTATAATTGTCAACATTTTGCTTATAGGTTTTCTAAAAATGCAATTTTAATTTTTCCTTTAAAGAAAAGTGTTCTTTATATTCAAAAACGATCTCCATGCTACCTTTCCAACCTGCCTGGGCTGCAGATAAATAAAAATATATGTATGAATATTTTAAAGAAAGCAATACAAAGGTAAAGCAAGATCTAAATGGCAACATCGTAGAGAGCCGTCGGATGAAAGTTTTCCCCAGCTAACTCTAAAAACTCTGCAGAATAAAAACACCTTTTTTTTTACGCCCTGCCAGGACCTGACCAGGTGAGCTCCCTTCATGGCGTGGATTCTGCAAAATGGCGGCTGCTCTGGAGAAATCCCCCCTCCCGTTCCTTGTTACCATGGCAACCCTTAGGCCTAACCCCAGACCAGCCTTTCCCAACCTGGTGCCCTCCAGATGTTGTTGCCGGGCTGTATCTCCCACCAGGCACCACGGAGACCCCCAGCAACATCTGGGGGGCTGCCTGCCTGCCTGTGGGCCCCCTCAGCCCCACATGAAAAAGAACACTTTTGACATGCCCATGCGCTCCTCGTTGTCACATGGCGCACTGAGGGCCGATGTCCAAGTAGGTGCCATCTTGGATGGGGAAAAAATCCCTCCTTTGCGAGGTGAAGAGGCGTCTCTTCCAACAGGGCGCTCTCAGTATTTTGCATAAATACTTGAAGTGACAAATTAATTGGCGTTTGGTTTTCTAGTGTTTCCCAAACCCAGTGTTTCCCAAACTTTGATCTCCAGCTTTGATCTCCAACTCTCATCATCCAGTGGTCAGGAATGATGGGAGTCCCAAGTTTGGGAAACACAGATCTAACCATGTTTTAACAACAACAACAACAATAATAATTTTATTTATACTCCGCCCTCCCCGGCCACAACAACAACAATAATTTTATTTATACTCCGCCCTCCCCGGCCAGAGCCGGGCTCAGGGCGGCTAACACCAGTAAAATTACAGTAAAATCATAATAGGAAAAAAAACCCAATTTAAAATACAGGTTAAAATGCAATTTCAAATGCAGCCTCATTTTAAAGTGGCCGATAAATCAAGACCCTAAGGGGAGGGAAACATAAGAGTCAGACTGAGTCCAAACCAAAGGCCAGGTGGAACAGCTCCATCTTGCAGGCCCTGCGGAAAGATGTCAAGTCCCGCAGGGCCCTAGTCTCTTGGGACAGAGCGTTCCACCACGTCGGGGCCAGTACTGAAAAGGCCCTGGCCCTAGTTGAGACCAATCTAACCACCTTGCGGCTTGGGACCTCCAAGGTGTTGTTATTTGTGGACCTTAAGGTCCTCCGTGGGGCATACCAGGAGAGGCGGTCCCGTAGGTATTATTGCATTTATACCCTACCTTTTTCTCCCCCTCGTTTAATCGCCACAGCAACCCTGTGAGGTAGGTTAGAGCCGACAGCCAGCGTCAGTCTCCCAAGGGCAAGTGGGGATTCGAACCCTGGTCTCCCACGTCCTGATCTGACACTCTAGAAGCCAGTGTTTCCCAAACTTCGGTCTCCGGCTGTTTTTGGACTACAACTCCCATCGTCCAGCGGTCAGGGATGATGGGAGTTGTAGTCCAACAGCAGCTAGAGACCCAGGTTTGGGAAGCACTCTAAGCCAAGCTGGTTTAACGGTTGCAGCCCTAATTCCTACTTTTTGAAAAAGGCACTGTTATGTGGGATATATAGGGAATTTTAGCCGGCAAGCTAGATCTCCCCCTCCTCACGCACCTTGAATATGGTGTTCTCGTCGTCCTGGCTGGGGATGTGGCGGGTGGCGTGGCGCCAGGGGATGAAGAAGCGCTTTCTCTCAGCATCCACCCAGCGGAGTCCCGGGTACTGACCGCTGTTGACTTGGGCCACCAGCCAGGGCTTCAGGCGGACGCGGCGGGGATGCGAGCTCATGGCGGCGTCACCGGAGGGACGACTGACCCACTGCCCGACCTGCAAAGAGAAGGCAGAATCGGTCAGGAAGCGGACAGCCTCCGAGGGGGAAAGCACTCGCGACTTCATGGTTAGATCGCTGCATTGCGCTCTTTGTGGGGTTTCCCTTGCATTCGATCTGAAAGCTGCATAATTTTTAATTTATACAAAATGGCAAGTTTCCTGGTCCAGCTGGATTAACGGCAAAGTATTATAAAAAACTAAGTGAACAATTGGTAAACCCATTGAAAGATGTTATGAATGAGATTTTAAATACAGGTGAAATTCCAGAAACATGGAAAAGGGCATATTACAGTAATTCCAAAACAAGATTCAGATTTGCTGCAAATTAAAAATTATAGGCCTATCTTGTTAAATAATGATTCTAAATTATTTGCAAACATTTTAGCTAATAGAATGAAAAAAAATCAAATGAGTATATACATCAAGATCAGGCAGGATTCCTTCCAGGTAGACAAATAAAAGAGAATATAAGAAATATTCTGAATGTAATAGAATACCTATAGGTCAAAAATGAAAAGAAAGCAGCAATGATGTTTATAGATGACGAAAAAGCCTTTGACGACGTCTCTTGGAATTTCATGACAAAATTCCTTGAAGAAATTAATGGTGGATTCAAATTTTTAAAAGGCATACAAGCAATATATTCAGAACCAAAGGCCAACTTATTTGTAAATCAGGTGATAACGGATGATTGTAAGATACAAAAAGGAACTAGACAAGGTTGTCCACTATCACCCCCACAATTGCCAGGTTGGGGGGGGGCAGGATGTTGTTGCTGCTTCTTGGGCAGTTGCCATTGGCTGTGGAAAGTGATGTCAGTGGGTTTACGCAGTCTTTTTTTCTGGGGGGGACGCAGGAGCATGTTGTTGTTGTTTAGTCGTTTAGTCGTGTCCGCCTCTTCGTGACCCCCTGGACCAGAGCACGCCAGGCACTCCTGTCTTCCACTGCCTCACACAGTTTGGTCAAACTCATGCTGGTAGCTTCGAGAACACTGTCCACCCACCTCCTCCTCTGTCATCCCCTTCTCCTTGTGCCCTCCATCTTTCCCCACATCAGGGTCTTTTCCAGGGAGTCTTCTCTTCTCCTGAGGTGGCCAAAGTCTTGGAGCCTCAGCTTCAGGATCTGTCCTTCCAGTGAGCGCTCAGGGCTTATTTCCTTCAGAATGGAGAGGTTTGATCTTCTTGCAGTCCATGGGACTCTCAAGAGTCTCCTCCAGCACCAGAATTCAAAAGCATCCATTCTTCGGCGATCAGCCTTCTTTATGGTCCAGCTCTCACTTCCATATATCACTACTGGGAAAACCATAGCTTTAACTATACAGTGGTACCTCAGGTTAAGTACTTAATTCGTTCCGGAGGTCCGTTCTTAACCTGAAACTGTTCTTAACCTGAAGCACCACTTTAGCTAATGGGGCCTCCTGCTGCTGCCGCGCCGCCGGAGCCCGATTTCTGTTCTTATCCTGAAGCAAAGTTCTTAACCTGAAGCACTATTTCTGGGTTAGTGGAGTGTGTAACCTGAAGCGTATGTAACCCGAGGTACCACTGTACGGACCTTTGTTGGCAAGGTAGTGTCTCTGCTTTTTAAGATGCTATCTAGGTTTGTCATTGCTTTTCGCCCCAGGAGGCAGGCATCTTTTAATTTTGTGACTGCTGTCATGAAAGGAGCACGCATACCCCTAAATATTTTGAAGCCTGCCCTAAAACCCTTTGAAATCCTCCAGCCGGGAAGCACAAAAATTCCATCCTGAAACAGCTTCTCCCGATCTCCTCCAGCCTGTTCTTTGCAGCCAGTCCGTTAAGTGATGGTTTAGGGAACTTTCCTGTGTCCTTCTCAGGAAGAAACCCAGAAAACAACCTTACCCAGGCAGACAGTGAGGGTGACAATCCTCCTTCTCTTAATAGCAGCCACCGCAAACGGCTCCTTTCCTCTCCGCCAGGGGCCTCGCAAGCTTCTAAGGCATGCCACACATTTTAAGCCGAGGGATGACTCTAATCTCCGCAGATGACTCAGAACCTCCCAGTTCTGGTTCCACAGGTGTGACAGCTACAATGCCGAGCAGAAAACAGGGAAATCCCCGACAGTCACCAGCTGCAACGGAGACACAAACTCTCCGCTGAGTATTACGCTTGGGTCAGAAATAAGAGAAGCCACCACTCTCCCCTAACCTCCATCACAACACTGTTATAGGAATTCTAAGGTCTCATATATATATATAAATCATATGTTCATCAATGTACAAGGCAAACACATACATAAGTATGTGAACCACGTGTCTGAAACAGTACAGGAGAGCAATCCTGAAGCCATTTTGACTCTCCCAGTGACCTCAGATATTCCTCTGCAGGAAGGGAGGCAAATGGGGAAAGCCTCCCCATTGTCTTTTTGCTTGCAAATCCTGTCTTAAGGGCATATTTGCGTATGAATAGGGTGAGCCTGTGACCTGGAGTCAGGAACTAATGTATTTACCATCACAAAAGGATGGCCAGGTTGCCCAGGCAATGCAATCAGTGACCATTATCAGGTATCCTGGCAGGCAGGATTTCTGCTGTAGGCCACCTCCTTCTGTGATGTATGTTTGATGCTTTTGGGGGGTGGTCTTTGGCTACAGGGTGGGCAATTTCAAAAGTACATATAAGGGCTTGCGCACCATTGTTCTGGGTTCTCCTCCCTCCTGCATGGGGTGAGTGGGGACTCTGTTGCAACAGTTTGATAAAGATCGGGCTTACTAGCCGCTTTGCTTCTCAATATTCTCTGGTTGGCCTCTGTTATTTTCTCCTACCAATAAGGAACCCACGTAAGGACTCTATATGGGCTTTTGGGTACCCCATAAGGGAAAAGGAGCAGTTTTTTTCTTATAACAATACTTTCCGGCATTGGTAACTGGATTTCCTTTTCCACCTCAGAAAATATTCAGGCAACCAGGCAACTACCAGACTTTTAGAAGACATCTGAAGGAAGCCCTGTTTAGGGAAGCTTTTAATGTTTGATGTATTACGGTATTTTAATATTTTGTGGCTGGGGAAGCCCAGCCAAATGGGCGGGGGTATAAATTATTATTATTATTATTATTACTATTATTATTATATCATAAGAGGAAGCAGTGACACAGCCTCAGAAACCCACAGAGCTCCTGAGCCGAACCCTGAAAAGACCATTGTGACGTGTGAACGAGAAAGAGGCCGCAATCTTGTTGCACGGTCGGAAATCAATCATGCTTTTTAAAAAAAAAAAAAGGGAAAGAGGCTGTGTGTGTAATACACATTTAGAGCACACCCAACCCAACAAGCATCTTGGGAACTGTAGTTTGCCCTGGATAAGGCTGCAATTCCCAGCACGCTTAAACAAACCGCCGAGTCTCCTTGCCTTGGTTTCAGGATGCAGGACGGTGCTCCTCCGCGACGGTTTCTTCCGATGATTTTTTGCAGCTGTCAACTTGCAAACAGCTTTAAGCCTCGGGGATCAGACAGATCCACAAAGGTGTCCGAGGGGGTGGGTTGGGGGGGGGGAGAAGTTGCTCTCCGTGGAAAAATCCCAGCTCCCTGCGATTAGCAGCAGTATCAGGAGCTGAGGAGACTTAAACGCCAAGGCTACGCATTCTTCTCTGTAGATTCCCTGGGGCATTCCTGCGCCTCAGGACGACTCCCAAACACCTAGACTGCGCTTGCCAAACCAGTCTTTTCGCTCCAGCAAAACTTGGCTTTCTCCTTGCGGTGTTGCATGGTTCTTTGCAGCCTGTTCAGAAGAGCGTGCTTGAATCGTGCTGGTTTTACTCCAAAAGGACGGTTACGTCCTCATTCCTTTCTAGCACTTGTATCTTGTCCTATCTATCTATCTATCTATCTATCTATCTATCTATCATATGGTTACCAGATTTTTTTCAATGAATCCGGGGACACTTTTTTTTTTAAAAGCTGAGTAGAATTCATGAGAAGAGAAGACTCCCTGGAAAAGACCCTGATGTTGGGAAAGATGGAGGGCACAAGGAGAAGGGGACGACAGAGGATGAGATGGATGGTTGGACAGTGTTCTCGAACCTACCAGCATGAGTTTGACCAAACTGCGGGAGGCAGTGGAAGACAGGAGTGCCTGGCGTGCTCTGGTCCAGGGGGTCACGAAGAGTCGGACATGACTAAATGATTAAACAACAACAACAACAACAACAACAACAACAACAGAATTGATGCTTTTGAATTGTGGTGCTGGAGGAGACTCTTGAGAGTCCCATGCACTGCAAGAAGATCAAACCTCTCCATTCTGAAGGAAATCAGCCCTGAGTGCTCACTGGAAGGACAGATCCTGAAGCTGAGGCTCCAAGACTTTGGCCACCTCCTGAGAAGAGAAGGCTCCCTGGAAAAGACCCTGATGTTGGGAAAGATGGAGGGCACAAGGAGAAGGGGACGACAGAGGACGAGATGGTGGACAGTGTTCTCGAAGCTACCAGCATGAGTGTGACCAAACTGCGGGAGGCAGTGGAAGACAGGAGTGCCTGGTGTGCTCTGGTCCATGGGGTCACGAAGAGTCGGACATGACTAAACAAACAAAACAAGGAAAAGCAAGACATTCCGGGATCAAATCAGAAACCGGGACGGCTTCTGCAAATCCCTGGAAAATAGGGGCACGTGTTTGCGTGTGCCCATTCTATACTGGCACTTTAGTTTGGTTTTATACCAGAAAACATCGGCCGTTCTGAAACCAGAAATGAACCAGAAGTCCTTGACCTTCCCCTTTTCAGTTCTCTGAGCTCCCTAGGAAGAAAGAATTATTTTGAAACTGCGTTGGTGGTTTTGTGTTTCCCCCGTATGGTGACTGCCGGGCAAAAGCCACATGGCTCCCTTCCGGAGGAGCTTGATTTAACATAGGGCCTGGCTGCTGGATCCGACCAAAGGCAGCCCAGGTATACCAGTGCCCTGTTTGCAGAGGGACTGACTAAATGCCCATGATGGGAAGATCAACAGCGGAAACCGAGCACAAGAGCATATCTCTGCACTTGGGATTCCCAGCTACTGTGACAGAGGATGACAAGATCTGCCTACTGGATCAGACCAACCTGAAGCCTGTCTGGAAGCCGCAGCAGGATTTATTCAAAAGAACCCTCCCCTAGCAACTGGGATTTTGATGTCTTTGTGGCCTTTGCATACCTTCCAACACGGTGAAGCCAAAAGCTGGGACACCATCTTCTCATTATTTTTTTTTAGTGCAACACAATTTCCCCTCCAAAAAAACACCACGTGCTTTGGGGCGCCATGCGAGATCACAGCCCTGGGGGAAAGCACTTTTTTCAAGGAGAGAATTGTGCTGAGAAATCACGTCAAACAAAATGGCCTCCGTGCTCTCGCGATAAAAACCAGGGTGTCCCGGCTTTTTGGGGACACTTGCCGGGTATGCCTTTGATCATCCGCAGAGCATAACCGCCGAGAATAGTGGCCATCGACTGCCCTCTCCTCTCCGAACCTGCCAAATCCTATTTGAAAGACACCTAGGTTGGTCCCGTTGCTGCTTCCAGTCATAGCTGTCAACTTACAGATTTGAAAATAAGGGACCAGCAGCCTCGAAAATAAGGGATCAGCAGCCAAAATAAGGGATTTTCAGAGCACAGGGATGTTCGACTTCTGAGCCCCTCCAAGCCAAAGGCAGAAAGCCCAGCCAGCAGCCAAACGAAGCCTCAAGCAGTGGTTCCCACAGCGCAGCAACCCGGCAAAGGGGATGCAGCAAGGGAAACCACCGTCCCCTCTCCGCTGGGAAGCGCTGAGCAAAGGCGAGTCCCCAGGCAATGCGGCCGATTTGATCGGCACAAGGCATGCAAGCTCCACCCCCCCAGTCGTTCTTAGACTCCTTATTGGGTGAGCAACGCAGCCAAGCAACACAGTTGGAGCCTCCCTCCTCCCTGGCCGGCAGGGAGGGAGGGAGAGGAGCTGCTTCCTTTGAAACCCGGGAAATTTACGGGACATCATCAATAAGGGACAGCAGCGGGACACGGCGCTGGGATAAGGGACTGTCCCGCCAAATAAGGGACGGTTGACAGCTATGCTTCCAGTGGGAGGGAGTTCCATAGTTCAACTATGTGCCATGTGAAGAAGGACTTTTCTTTCACCTGCCTTGAATCTTAAGAAAAAGCTAAGGGCTTAGAGGCTTACTGCTTCCAGCAATGGAGGCAGAGAGTCACCATCATGCCTAGTACCTATTGACAGCTGTATCTCCTCTGTAAATTTGTCTAATCTTCTTTTGAAGCTATCCCAATTGGCAGCCATCTTGTCGATAGCTCAGCTAGTAGAGCACAAGACTCTTGAGCGAAGGGTTGCGAGTTCGAGTCCTACGTCGGGCAAAAGACTCTTGCATTGCAGGGGGTTGGACTAGATCAGGGGTCGGGCAAGGTTTACCTCGCCTGGGCTGGTTCACTACCGCGGAGATCATTCCGTGGGCGGAGATCATTCCATGGGCCGGATCGCGTCTGCGTAGATGCGATTTCCAGTGTCTGCACCTGCACAGACGCATGTGCGATTTCCGGCGCCGTGGAAGCTAGTCCCCGCTCCGCGCTGTGCCGTTTTAGCGCAGCGCGTGGGGACTCGCTAAGCGGGCGGCTTGATTTGGAGGCGGCTCATGGGCCAGTTAAATGACTCCCATGAGCTGCTTTTGGCCCATAGGCCGAAGGTTGCCGACCCCTGGACTAGATGATTCTCAGGGTCCAACAGCAGCCCCACATGAAACACATTATGTGTGTGGAAGCGGTTGTTGCTGTGTGTGCCTGTCAGTGCTGGATTTATGTATAAGCTAAACAAGCTCTAGCTTAGGATCCACTCTTTTGAGCGCCCCCAAGAAAATCAAAGGGGGAAAAAAACTGGATGCACATTTCCAAAATATAAGATAAAAAACAAATAAAATAAAACTTACATACAGCAACAGTGTTTTGTGCTATGACGGCTTCTATTTGTTAGGTGCAAATGGCTTTAGATACCTATTAGGTCCATCAATTACCATATAGCATATATTCAACACAAAAAACAGCGACCATTTTTTGTTGACAGAGGACAGCTGGACATAGAAAGGGCCCCATTACCTTCAGTAGCTGAGGGCCTGATCAAAACTTAAATCCGGCCCTGGCGTGCCTGTCCATCTGTCCCCTTTTTTCAGGTGAATTGGTTTCATTTCTTTACAAGTTTGCCTCTTTCCGCATTTCAAGCGCTAGACCTCATGAAATGAGTCATGTCCCCCAGGGAGAAGAATAAGAAAGGAAAAAAACAACACCAAAAAAGAAAACCCCATACATAGAACAGACTGTGCTTTCAGTTCCTTCTGCCTCCTGGGGAGGAAATCACATGGGTCACACTCGGACCCCTTTTCAGGGGTTTCTTTCAGTGGCTCTCATTACTCCACCCCCCCCCCCCCCAGTTTGGAAAGGCAAAGGAATGGATGGGGTGGGTGACTATAGTTATTTATATCCCGCCTTTCCCCCGAACCAAGATTCAGGGTGGCTTACGAAAATTAAAACAGAGATAAAAGACAAAAGGCTACTATTCAAATAAGTATTGCAGGCGTACCTTGGAGCCCAAATGCCTTGCAAGTCAAACGTTTTGGCTCCCGGATTTGCGGACGTGCTTTGGAACCCAAACGTCCGACGAGGCTTCTGATTGGCTGCAGGAGCTTCCTGCAGCCAATCGGAAGCCTTGTCTTGGTTTCTGAACATTTTGGAAGTCGGACGGACTTCTGGAACGGATTCCGTTCGACTTCCGAGGTACCGCTGTATAGTCAAATGAAATCGTGGGCAGGATTCGAGATGGGAGCAGCAACAAACAACTGATAAAATGATTGTACTAAAGGTAAAAAAGTTGTTGTTGTTTAGTCGTTTAGTCGTGTCCGACTCTTTGTGACCCCCTGGACCAGAGCACGCCAGGCACTCCTGTCTTCCACTGCCTCCCACAGTTTGGTCAAACTCATGCTGGTAGCTTGGAGAACACTGTCCCACCATCTCGTCCTCTGTCGTCCCCTTCTCCTTGTGCCCTCCATCTTTCCCAACATCAGGGTCTTTTCCAGGGAGTCTTCTCATGAGGTGGCCAAAGTCTTGGAGCCTCAGCTTCAGGATCTGTCCTTCCAGTGAGCACTCAGGGCTGATTTCCTTCAGAATGGAGAGGTTTGATCTTCTTGCAGTCCATGGGACTCTCAAGAGTCTCCTCCAGCACCAGAATTCAAAAGCATCCATTCTTCGGTGATCAGCCTTCTTTATGGTCCAGCTCTCACTTCCATACATCACTACTGGGGAAACCAGAGCTTTAACTATACGGACCTTTGTTGGCAAGGTGATGTCTCTGCTTTTTAAGATGCTGTCTAGGCTTGTCATTGCTTTTCTCCCAAGAAGCAGGTGTCTTTTAAAGGTAAAAAGGTAAAGGACGCTTAAGTCCAGCTGAATTTGACTATGGGGTGTGGTACTCCTCTCGCTTTCAGGGCGAGGGAGGCGACGTTTGCCCACAGACAGCTTTCCGGGTCATGCGTCTAGCATGACTAAACAGCTTCTGGCGCAACGGAACACCGTGATGGAAGCCAGAGCGCACGGAAATGCCGTTTACCTTCCTGCCATAGTGGTACCTATTTATCTACTTGCACTAGTGTGCTTTCAAACTGCTAGGTTGGCAGGAGCAGGGACCGAGCAACGGGAACTCACCCCGTCGCGGGGATTCGAACCGCCAGCCTTCTGATCAGCAAGCCCAAGAGGCTCAGTGGTTTAGACCGCAGCGCCACCTGCTCCCCTGATTGTACAGGGTTTCTTTTGTAACTGATGTCTGGTGCATAATGTAGCAGAGAAGGGTTTGATGATAAACACTCTGGATGTGAAGGTGGAAAGTTAACACAGGAAGCCATGTGCTTGTTTGATGTGAAACCAATTTGTGAAACTTTGGGGGGAAAGCATAGGAGATAATTGTTTGGAAGTAACTCGATAATATAATTATAAAACAATATAAAAGGAAAAACAAATCTGTTGAAATACGGTTAACAAAAACAGCACACAAACTAAAGAAACATGAAGGGGGGGGAATCAAATCTATTGAAATACGGCTAATAAAAGACAACATTTAAAAGCCCTTTCATTAAAGACAAAGTCAGTTCCCCCAAATCTGCTGGAATAAGACAGTCTTTTCCTTCCTGCAAAAGGGCAGCTGGTCTGGCTTTCTCAGGAAGGGAGTTCCCTGGGGGCAGCCACCACTGAAAAGGCCACTCAAAGGTGTCTCGGTGCAAGGGGAACGAATATCTGATCACGGACCTCACCTTCGTCTCCTCTCCTTGCATGTCCCTCAAATCTTGCTCTGGAAGTTTGGGAGAGCCTTCAGCGTAGATTTGGGAGGAGAGGAAGGTGAAGTCTTGTTGTTTATTGCCCTGCTTGGGCCACGGGTCACACCCAGCCAGCTTCTGAGCTGGGATTTGGAGCTCTGACTGCTCAGCGAGAGAATCGGCCGACTCCCAGAAGGCAGCCGTCGGTGTCAGCGGGTGAATAAGCCTCTTCTGTGGGGTATTGCACAACGGCAGGCGCGGCACTTCCACCTTTTCCGGACGGGAGCAGGTGGAGGGAAAAGGCCTCTCAGGTACCAGCAACGATGACAAAACCGGGAGCACCCAGAGTCGTCGGACTGGCCTCCGCCGTTGCTTGAGGGGGTGCAGAGAAGCCCAAATGTGTGCAAACAGCGCAGGGTGCTTTGTGCAAAACGTTGTTGGGAACTGTGATTAGCGAGTGGCGTCCCGGCTCAACCGTTAGGCGGATTTGGGCGGATGCCTCAGGCGGCGGGTGCTGAGGGGCGGAGATGTTGCAGGACAGAGGGGTGCACAGCCATCTCTGACACTCACCTCTTGGGTAGGGTGTGGGGCAGCTTCCCATTGCCTGTCTGGTCAGGGTTTGTACATGGAATGGGGAGAGTGCCCCATCTTGACCATTGCAGACGTCGAGAGATTTTACTTTCTTGGGCTCCATGATCACTGCAGATGGTGACAGCAGCCGCGAAATTAAAAGACGCCTGCTTCTTGGGAGAAAAGCAATGACAAACCTAGACATCATCTTAAAAAGCAGAGACATCACCTTGCCAACAAAGGTCCGTATAGTTAAAGCCATGGTTTTCCCAGTAGTGATGTATGGAAGTGAGAACTGGACCATAAAGGAGGCTGATCGCCGAAGAATGGATGCTTTTGAATTCTGGTGCTGGAGAAGACTCTTGAGAGTCCCATGGACTGCAAGAAGATCAAACCTCTCCATTCTTAAGGAAATCAGCCCTGAGTGCTCATTGGAAGGACAGATCCTGAAGCTGAGGCTCCAAGACTTTGGCCACCTCATGAGAAGAGAAGACTCCCTGAAAAAGACCCTGATGTTGGGGAAGATGGAGGGCACAAGGAGAAGGGGACGACAGAGGACGAGATGGTGGGACAGTGTTCTCGAAGAGACCAACATGAGTTTGACCAAACTGCGGGAGGCAGTGGAAGACAGGAGTGCCTGGCGTGCTCTGGTCCAGGGGTCACGAAGAGTCGGACACAACTAAACGATTCAACAACAACAACCCTAACAATAAGGTGGTTCCTAAAAACATACCTGCCAAGAATCTAAGGCCAAGGTGAATAGATGTGTCTTCAGCATTTGCTAGAAGCTGTGCAATGAAGAGGCCAGAGGCACCTCTTTGGGGAGGGAATTCCACAGCTTAGGGGCCACCACCGAGAAGGCCCTCTGAAGGTGGAGCAGCTACCAAGAAGGCCCCCTCTGTAGTTCTCAGCCCCCGAGAGGGTCTGTAGGGTAGAAACAAGCCTTTCACGTATTTGCGGCCTGAGTTCCTCAAGGCTTTAAGCACCCATGTGAGCACCTTGAATACAGCAGCATTTTCCTACAAGACTGAGCTGAACCGAATTCTTTGCAATGCCATCAAAATGAGACCACATGCTCCGGTGACCTTCTCAAAATCGTCTCCTTGCATTCTTGGTGCTAAGCTCTCAATTTATGGTCCTGTGGACTGCCCTGAAGAGATTCTGAGGCTTAACCTCACAACAAGCCCCAGGCCCCGATCCCCCTAACCGGTTCAGCCGGCGTTACTCGGATTTCGGCAGCACCGAAACACCCTGACCTTGCTGCATTGGGCGCTGGAGACCTCTGTTTGCTTTAGGTCATTCGCCCTCACTTAATATCAACACTTTCAATTCGGCGGCAGCCCTGGACCGGAGATGAAAATAGTTTATTTCAAGCCCAATGAGGAAAGTGCAATGAAGCCTAGTAGAAGGCTGTTGTTGTTGTTTAGTCGTGTCTGACACTTCATGGCCCCCTGGACCAGAGCACACCAGGCACTCCTGTCTTCCACTGCCTCCCTCATGCTGGTAGCTTCGAGAACACTGTCCCACCATCTCGTCCTCTGTCGTCCCCTTCTCCAGGGCCAGATGAACTGCATCCAAGAGTATTAAAAGAACTGGCAGATGTGATCTCAGAACCACTGGCAGTCATCTTTGAGAATTCCTGGAGAACAGGCGAAGTCCCGGCAGACTGGAGGAGGGCAAATGTTGTCCCTATTTTCAAAAAGGGGAAAAGAGAGGACCCAAATAATTACCGCCCAGTCAGTCTGACATCAATACCAGGGAAGATTCTGGAGCAGATCATTAAGCAAACAGTCTGTGAGCACCTAGAAAGGAATGCTGTGATCACCAATAGTCAGCATGGATTTCTGAAAAATAAGTCATGTCAGACTAACCTGATCTCGTTTTTTAACAGAATTACAAGCCTGCTAGATGAAGGGAACACATTGGATGTAGCCTACCTTGATTTCAGCAAGGCATTTGACAAGGTGCCCCATGATATTCTTGTAAAGAAGCTGGTAAAATGTGGTCTTGACTATGCTACCACTCAGTGGATTTGTAACTGGCTGACTGACCAAACCCTAAGGGTGCTCATCAATGGTTCCTCTTCATCCTGGAGAAGAGTGACTAGTGGGGTGCCACAGGGTTCTGTCTTGGGCCCGGTCTTATTCAACATCTTTATCAACGACTTGGATGATGGACTCAAAGGCATCCTGATCAAATTTGCAGATGACACCAAACTGGGAGGGGTGGCTAACACCCCAGAGGACAGGATGACACTTCAAAACGACCTTGACAGATTAGAGAACTGGGCCAAAACAAACAAGATGAATTTTAACAGGGAGAAATGTAAAGTATTGCACTTGGGCAAAAAAAATGAGAGGCACAAATACAAGATGGGTGACACCTGGCTTGAGAGCAGTACATGTGAAAAGGATCTAGGAGTCTTGGTTGACCACAAACTTGACATGAGCCAACAGTGTGACGCGGCAGCTAAAAAAGCCAATGCAATTCTGGGCTGCATCAATAGGAGTATAGCATCTAGATCAAGGGAAGTAATAGTGCCACTGTATTCTGCTCTGGTCAGACCTCACCTGGAGTACTGTGTCCAGCTCTGGGCACCACAGTTCAAGAAGGACACTGACAAACTGGAACGTGTCCAGAGGAGGGCAACCAAAATGGTCAAAGGCCTGGAAACGATGCCTTATGAGGAACGGCTAAGGGAGCTGGGCATGTTTAGCCTGGAGAAGAGGAGGTTAAGGGGTGATATGATAGCCATGTTCAAATATATAAAAGGATGTCACATAGAGGAGGGAGAAAGGTTGTTTTCTGCTGCTCCAGAGAAGCGGACATGGAGCAATGGATCCAAACTACAAGAAAGAAGATTCCACCTAAACATTAGGAAGAACTTCCTGACAGTAAGAGCTGTTCGACAGTGGAATTTGCTGCCAAGGAGTGTGGTGGAGTCTCCTTCTTTGGAGGTCTTTAAGCAGAGGCTTGACAACCATATGTCAGGAGTGCTCTGATGGTGTTTCCTGCTTGGCAGGGGGTTGGACTCGATGGCCCTTGTGGTCTCTTCCAACTCTATGATTCTATGATTCTATGATTCCTTGTGCCCTCCATCTTTCCCAGCATCAGGGTCTTTTCCAGGGAGTCTTCTCTTCTCATGAGGTGGCCAAAGTCTTGGCGCCTCAGCTTCACGATCTGTCCTTCCAGTGAGCACTCAGGGCTGATTTCCTTCAGAATGGATCGGTTTGATCTTCTTGCAGTCCATGGGACTCTCAAGAGTCTCCTCCATCACCAGAATTCAAAAGCATCAATTCTTCGGCAATCAGCCTTCTTTATGGTCCAGCTCTCGCTTCCATACAGCACTACTGGGAAAACCATGTTGTTGTTTAGTCGTTTAGTCATGTCCAACTCTTTGTGACCCCCTGGACCAGAGCACGCCAGGAACTCCTGTCTTCCATTGCCTCCCGCAGTTTGGCCAAACTCATCTTGGTCTCTTTGAGAACACTGTCCAGCCATCTCGTCCTCTGTCATCCCCTTCTCCTTGTGCCCTCCATCTTTCCCAAATTCAGGGTCTTTTCCAGGGAGTCTTCTCTTCTCATGAGGTGGGCAAAGTCTTGGAGCCTCAGCTTCAGGATCTGTCCTTCCAGTGAGCACTCAGTAAAAGGTATATTATTATTATTATTATTATTATTATTATTATTATTAATATTATTATTACTAATAATAATTTATTATTTATACCCCGTCCATCTGGCCCCAGCCACTCTGGGTGGCTTGCAACCGAATATTAAAAACACAATACAGCATCGAACATTTAAAAACTTCCATAAACAGGGCTGCCTTCAGATGTCTTCTAAAAGTAAGATAGTTGCTTATTGCCTTGACATCTGAAGGGAGGGCGTTCCACAGGGCAGGCGCCACCACCGAGAAGGCCCTCTGCCTGGTTCCCTGCAACCTCACTTCTCGCAGGGAGGGAACTGACAGAAGGTCCTCGACGCTGGACCTCAGTGTCCGGGCAGAACGATGCGGGTGGAGACGCTCCTTCAGGTCTACTGGGCCGAGGCCATTTAGGGCTTTCAAGGTCAGCACCAACACTTTGAATTGTGCTCGGAAACAGACTGCGAGCCAATGCAGGTCTTTCAGGTTACCGTATTTTTCGCTCCATAGGACGCACTTTTTCCCCTCCAAAAATGAAGGGGAAATGTGTGTGCGTCCTATGGGGCGAATGCAGGCTTTCGCTGAAGCCTGGAGAGCGAGAGGCATCGGTGCGCACCGACCCCTCTCGCTCTCCAGGCTTCAGGAAGCTATCCGCAAGCCTTGCAAGCCTGGTGGGAGTTCCCGCGGGCTCACAAGGCTTGCAGGCAGCAGCCTGCAGCCCCAGCGAGTGTCTGCAAGCCATGCGCGCCCGGCAGGAGGTCCCGCTGAGCGCGCGAGGCTTGGGGCGGCAGCCTGTCGCCCGAAGCACGGGGAGCCCTCCGGAGGGTGCCCCGTGCTTCTTGCAGGTGTGCACAAGGCTTGGGGCGGCAGCCGCGGCGGGGGGGGGGCATAATTTTTTTTATTCATTTCCCCCCCCAAAAAACGAGGTGCGTCCTATGGGCCGGTGCGCCCTATAGAACGAAAAATACGGTATGTGTTATGTGGTCTTAGTGGCTGCTCCCAGTCACCAGTCTAGCTGCCACATTCTGGATTAATTGCAGTTTCTGAGTCACCTTCAAAGGTAGCCCCACGGAGAGCGCATTGCAGTAGTCCAAGCGGGCGATAACCAGAGCCTGGACCACTCCGGCGATAAAGTCCACGGGCAGGTAGGGTTTCATCCTGCATACCAGATGGAGCTGGTAGACAGCTGCCCTGGACACAGAATTGACCTGCACCACCATGGACAGCTGTGAGTCCAAAATGACTCCCAGGCTGCACACCTGGTCCTTCAGGGGCACAGTTGCCCCATTCAGGACCAGGGAATCCCCCAGACCCGCCCACCCCCTGTCCCCCCAAAACAGTACTTCTGTCTTGTCAGGATTCAACCTCAATCTGTTAGCCGTCATCCATCCTCTAACCGCCTCCAGACACTCACACAAGACCTTCACTGCCTTCACTGGTTCTGATTTAAGAGAGAGGTAGAGTTGGGTATCATCCGCATACTGATGAACACCCAGCCCAAACCCCCTGATGATCTCTCCCAGCGGCTTCATGTAGATGTTAAAAAGCATAGGTAGTCACTGCCTTTGCTCTTTCAAGCTGACCTTGGTTTTTAGAAGGGGGGAGGAATGGAGAGAATGGAGAGTTGAGTTTCCCAGCGCCAATATTAATTACAGCTCCTATTTGCCCTGTTTCCTCTTGAAAACCTTCAGCAAAGGAGATAACCCAGGATATTCAAGCGATTTCCGCCTGGGCACTGTTACAGACGGCCAAATCCCGGCTATGTCCGGTAAATTTTGGACGTTTGGCAACCCTACTTTAAGACTGCCCATGTGTCCTGATTTTTTTATGCTGAAGGACCGCTCCCAAATTGATCACACAGCCCTAGCAACATTACTGGAGGTCATTACCGCCAAGCCAAAACCTTCGTATCAGATTTGTGCATTATTCCATGGGTCTGAGAAAGTGCCTTTTAAGTACAGAAACTGGTAACAGGGACAGAAATCAGCTATTTCAGCATTTCAGCTTTGGCTGGAAAGCAAACTTCTAAGTCTTCGTGGTTGCGAAAACTGGCAATGCCTGGGCAAAATGTTGGAAGTCAGAGAGGGCTGGGAAAAGGGAATGTTGAACTGACTTCATCGCCCCTTCCCCAGGATTAGCTGAAGCTGAATAAATTTTTGCAAAGTACGTAGATACGTGAATGTCATTGGCAGAATTATCGGCAGCCACAGGATCAGTTTTTCACTGCAGGGGAAGGGAAGTTTAATTGTGCAAGCAGAAGTCTGTTGCACAATGGGATTTCTGAACTGAGCGCAGCGCTGTCTGCTGTTGCCTCTTCTAAATAAAGCAATTTAGAACATTCATAAACTACCAGCTCACAAAAAGATATCATGGTGGTGTACATCAAAGGCATTACAACATCTAGAAATAATAAAATACTGTGCAAATGACACAAGACTGAACCCAATTAATTCTCTAAATGCACCTGGAAATATAAAAGATATATTTTCAGCGGGGTGCAAAATACTTGAATTGCAGGTGTCTGTCTGATTTCAATAAAAACCATATTTCAAATAACTGGTGTCACTATACTTCATTTTTGCAATCACTTTTAACCCACAAAGGGCTTCACAATATTTACCATTTTACCAGGTAGGTCAATATAGTTCCATTTTACAGATGGGGAACTGAGGCTGGGACACTGCCCAAGGCCACACTGTGAATCCAGTGCAGAGGTGAGTCTTGAACCCAGACCCCAGTCCAGTTCTTATATTCAAGCAGCTGCTTTCATTTTCTATTTTTTCTGCTCACTCCTTATGGAGAGATCAGGGCAAGCTAAATTTTCAAGGAATGCTGAGAAAACTCCAAGGGAAATTTTCAAGGAACGCTGAGAAAACTCCAAGGGAAAAGAGATGTATACTGAGTTAAGACAAACGTTTCAGAGAACTGGTGAAATGAAATCCATTTGCTTCTGTCCAAATATACCCATTTCTCCCTGAGATTAAGAGCAGGGGTCAGCAAACTTTTCCAGCAGGGGGCCGGTCCACTGTCCCTCGGGCCTTGTGGGGGGCCAGACCATATTTGGAAAAAAATGAACGAATTCCTATGCCCCACAAATAACCCAGAGATGCATTTTAAATAAAAGGACACATTCTACTCCTGTAAAAACATGCTGATTCCCAGACCGTCTGCAGGCTGGATTGAGAAGGCGTTTGGGCCGGATCCGGCCCCTGGGCCTTAGTTTGCCTACCCATAATTAAGAGTTTTTCTTCTGGAGGGTGGGATGCTTTGCTTCCAATAGAAAACTTCCCACCCTAATTCCTGGAGCGATTTTGCAGAGTTAAACCCAGTGTTAGAAATTAGCCAGGCGCCAGGCACGTTTTGCAACTGTCACGGGTCTAATTGTGTCCATGTGGAGATCTGTGGATGCCATTTCCATCCGACTGACCCCTCCATTTCTCTTAAGCAGGTGAGCAGAAGAGCTTATTCATTGCAATTATATCCCACCTCCTCACCCCCTCCTCATTTAACCCCTACAATGACCCAGCGAGGGAGATTAAGATTGACTCCACGATCAGCCAGTGAGCTACTAGGGTCAGGGCCTTTTCAGCACTGGCCCCGATCTGGTGGGACGCTCTGTCCCAAGAGACCAGGGCTCTGTGGGACCTGACATCTTTCCGCAGGGCCTGCAAGACAGAGCCGTTCCGCCTGGCCTTTGGTTTGGACTCGGTCTGACCCTTATGCTTCCCTCCCCTTATGGTTTTGACTTTTAAAATGAGGCTGCATTTTAAATTGCATTTTAACCTGTATTTTAAATTGGGTTTTTTTCTTATTATGTTTTTACTGTAATTTTACTGGTGCTAGCCGCCCTAAGCCCGGCTCTGGCCGGAGAGGTCGGGGTATAAATAAAATTTATTATTATTATTATGACCAAACGAGGATTTGAACCCAGATCTCCTAGGTTCTAGTCCGACATTCTAACCACAACACCACCCTGGCTTCCTAGACTTCTTCTGTTATGGGGCAGCTCATAAATCAAGTAGATAAATAAATATGGGGAAAGCAAAAATGTCCCTTAGGGGAGGATCTGAAATATTCTCCCTGAAGCTTCAAATTGCTTTATTTTGGATTGTTTTGTTTGATGCCTTAATGTGTTGTAAACTGAGTTTTTTTTTGTTTAAAATATAAAGCAGAAATGAAATGAATAATCCTATTATACAGTGGCACCTCTGGTTACGTACTTAATTCGTTCCAGAGGTCCGTTCTTAACCTGAAACTGTTCTTAACCTGAAGCACCACTTTAGCTAATGGGGCCTCCCGCCGCTGCCATGCAATTTCTGTTCTCATCCTGAAGCAAAATTCTTAACCTGAGGTACTATTACTAGGTTAGCGGAGTCCGTAACCTGAAGCATCTGTAATCCGAGGTACCACTGTATTAATATTCTTTGGGGAGCCGCCCAGAGTGGCTGGGTATATATGTACAGTCATACCTTGGGTTAACGTTTCTTCAGATTGAGCATTTTTGGGTTGCACTCAGCGGCGACCCGGAAGTAATGGAACACATTACTTCTGGGTTTCGGTGCTCGCGCATGCGCAGACACTCAAAGTGACGTCACGAACATGTACAGAAGCAGCGAATCGCGACCCGCGCAGATGCGAGTTGTGTTCACTTTAGGTTGCAAACGGGGCTTTGGAACGGATCCCGTTTGCATCCAGGGGTACCACTGTATGTATGTATGTAAAGGTAAAGGGACCCCTGACCATTAGGTCCAGTCGTGGCTGACTCTGGGGTTGCAGCGCTCATCTCGCTTTACTGGCCAGTGTACAGCTTCCGGGTCATGTGGCCAGCATGACTAAGCCGCTTCGGGCGAACCAGAGCAGCGCATGGAAATGCCGTTTACCTTCCCGCCTGAGTGGTACCTATTTATCTCCTTGCACTTTTTGACGTGCTTTCGAACTGCTAGGTTGGCAGGAGCAGGGACCGAGCAACGGGAGCTCACCCCGTCGCGGGGAGTCGAACCGCTGACCTTCTGATCGGCAAGTCCTAGGCTCTGTGGTTTAACCCACAGCGCCACCCACGTCCCCCCACCTTATTTAGAGCTCCTCTAAAGAATCCCAAACAAAACACGCAAAGCCCATGGGCATCATTCCTCAATTCCGTCTTGAACAAACAGCCCTGGAATCAGTGCAATTCTCTTCCCTCTAAACTCAGCACGCCTCCCGCCCCTTCCCACCTTCAGTTTCATCCTAAGCATCATAAAAAGGAGAGAGAGAAAGAAGAGGGTTAGGGAGATAAGCATCTCAGGGATGGTTTAGAAATCCTCTGCCCGTAATCTCTACTGCCTGGGGACAGGAGACTGCACGGAAAGGTGACCTTCTTTGAGTCACCTTCCAGCCCCCCAAGTGCCTGGTGCCGGTTCCATGGCAAAGCGGCCAAACCGGCTGCAGGCCTCGCCCTGCTGGCCGTGACTCAAGCAGCAGCTCTGCCTTCCAGCTGTGTCAGGGGTCCTTTGCCAGGGGGTGGCAGCGCCAGGAGTCTTTAGGGCTTTGTTCTAGGGCAGGGGGTTGGGGGTCTCTGGCCTGGGCGAGACCCAAACACGACCCTCAGGACTCGTTCATCTGGCCCTCTGCCGTCCCCGATCCTCAGCACGTGGTTTTCCTTACGGGGTGCACGCATCTGCATCGCAGGTGAGATGCATTCTCCCCTCCAGTGGAGATTTCGCTTAGTTAACCTGCGGAACTCCCTCCCACAGTGAGGGCCATCAACTCTGATAGCCTTAAAAGGGGATTAGGATATTGAGAGCTCAGTTGGCAGAGCGTGAGACTCTCAATCGAAGGGCAGTGGGTTCGAGCCCTGTGTTAGGCAAAAGGGGGTTGGGATAGATGACCCTTGGGGTCCCAACTGACAATTCTAGGATTCTGCAACACATTCAGGGAGGAAAAGGCTATTGATGGCTGCCAGCCATGACGGTTATGCTCTGCCTCCACTGTCAGAGGCAGCAATACTCCCAATGCTCCTGGAAACCCCAAGAGGAAAGAGGGGCTTGTGTTCGAATCCTGCTCGTGGGTTTATCATGGGGGCATCTATCCCAACCCCCTTTTGGTTGGTTAAAGGTATACAGGTTGGAGCCAAACAGTAGAAATTGAGAGCATTTGCAGATGACTTAGTACTGACGTTACAGGAGCCAGAATCTAGTACCAAAAGGGTTCTAGAACTGATTCAAGAATTTGGTCAAGTTGCAGGGTTTAAATTGAATAAGTTAAAAACTAAGGTTTTAGAGAAAAATTTAACTCCAATGGAGAGAGAGAGGTTTCAGAATGAGACAGGTTTAACAGTGGTTAAGAAAGTTAAATACCTGGGGATTAACATGACAGCAAAAAATGGGAATTTATTTAAAGATAATTATGAAAAATGTTGGGCTGAAGTGAAAAAAGATTTAGAAATTTGGTCAAATTTGAAGCTTTCACTGCTGGGCCGTATTGCTGCGGTAAAAATGAAAGTATTGCCTAGAATGTTGTTTTTGTTTCAAACATTGTAAATTGTGGACAAAATGGACTGTTTCAAGAGGTGGCAGAGAGATATTTCTAGATTTGTCTGGCAGGGCAAGAAGCCCAGAATAAAATTTAAGATACTAACTGATGCAAAGGAAAGGGGTGGATTTGCCGTGCCAGACTTTAAACTTTACTATGAATCAGCAGCTTTTTGTTGGTTGAAAGAATGGCTGCTTCTTGAAAACACTGACATTTTGGATCTAGAAGGTTTTAACAATGTATTTGGATGGCATGCATACTTATGGTATGATAAGGTCAAAGCACACAAAGCATTCAAAAACCACATTGTCAGGAAAGCATTGTTTAATGTCTGGATAAGATATAAGGATTTATTGGAAAATAAAACCCCAAGGTGGCTGTCACCGATGGAAGCGAAAGCTCTGAAAAAGCTCAATATGGAGGTCAATTGGCCGAAATATTGGGAAATTTTGGAACAAGATGGAGATAGATTGAAACTGCAGAGTTTTGAAAAATTAAAAAACAAAGTGCGAGACTGGCTTCATTATTATCAGATAATGGAGGCATATAATTTGGACAAGGAAATCGGCTTCCAGGTGGAAAAATCAAAATTAGAAACAGAACTGTTAGAACCCAAAACTAAGATTTTGTCAAAGATGTATAACTTGCTGTTGAAATGGAATACTCAGGATGAAACGGTGAAATCTGCTATGATTAAATGGGCACAAGACGTTGGACATAACATAATGATGGCTAACTGGGAACAGTTATGGGCCACAGGTATGAAGTTTACGGCATGTAATGCCTTAAGAGAGAACATTATGAAAATGATATACAGGTGGTACATAACCCCAGTCACGCTTGCAAAAATCTACCATTTGCCCGATAATAAATGTTGGAAATGTAAAGAAACTGAAGGTACATTCTTTCACCTTTGGTGGACGTGCCCAAGGATTAAGGTTTTCTGGGAGATGATTTATAATGAATTTAAAAAGGTATTTAAATATACCTTCTTGAAGAAACCAGAGGCCTTTCTCCTGGGCATAGTCGGCCAATCGGTGTTAAAGAAGGACAGAACTTTCTTTATGTATGCTACAACAGCAGCAAGAATACTTATTGCAAAGCATTGGAAGACACAAGACTTACCCACACTGGAGGAATGGCAGATGAAATTGATGGACTACATGGAATTGGCGGAAATGACTGGCAGAATCCGAGACCAGGGAGAAGAGTCGGTGGAAGAAGATTGGAAGAAATTTAAAGACTATTTACAGAAATCTTGCAAAATTAATGAATGTTAGAATGATGTTGGATTGAAGTTAAGTGGTTTCTAGCTGTACTGGTATAAAAGAATATGGAAAAATTGGTTTTTAATACGTAAAAATCTAATGTTATAATATATCAACAGTAAAGATCAGGATTAAAAAGGAGGGAAAGGAATTGCTGGACTAACAAATTGAATTGGAATACAAAAGAGGGAGGTATGAGGAGGTCCGGGAAACAAGTAAATGTAAGAGAAGCGATGAAAAGATGGAATTGTTTTTAACTGATTTTTCTTTTTTGTACTTTGTATTTTTCTTTCTTTATTGTTATTTTTCTTATTAATGTAATCTTTTTCTTCTGAAATTTTAATAAATATTATTTTAAAAAATAATAATATCATGGGGGCATCTGGTTGTGGGAACAGGATGCTGGACTAGTTAAGCTCCCGGCCTGATCCTGCAGGTTCTTCTAGACAGGGGAGAGGAGCTATTGCCTTGCTTTGCTTTCGTTATGAGTTTTTATTATGCCTTTTGTGGTTTCTATCTTGTATTTTTATGCTGCGAACCGTCCTGAGATCTACAGATAGGAGTCAATTTAATAATAATGATAATAAACCCTGAATATTGACAAAACTTTCAAATCACACCCAGTTCTAATAATGCACCCCCAAAGACGGGAGAGGGGGGGAAACGAGGAACCAAAAAATAGTGCATGTCTAGGTAAAGGAAGAGAGAATTGAGATGCGTGTGCCTGCTAGAATCATTTTATTTTATTTTGCTTAAAGAGGTCAGACTCTCAAATGTGTGAGGGAGGAAACCTGTAGTGAGTTCATGGAAAGGAGGGTGAGCTCCGAACCTGCGCTTTGTGTTCTGGGGCCTGGTTAATTAATTCTAGGACTGATCCTAGTTTAAATTAAATCATCCCGGATTACAATAGATAGCCTAGCCATACAGCCTGTTCACTGAGCTCTTCCAAACTAAAAAGTGTGTCGGTTGGGGTGATCTCCTCTTAATCCCAAATCCTGCGGCAGTGTCAGATAGTTTGGGATCTTTGGAAAGGAGAAGAAGGCATGCCGAAAAGGTCAAAGATATGTCAACCTGTTAAGATTATGCACCTCGGGTTACAGACACTTCAGGTTACAGACGCTTCAGGTTACAGACTCCGCTAACCCAGAAATAGTACCTCGGGTTAAGAACTTTGCTTCAGGATGAGAACAGAAATTGTGCTCCGACGGCGCGGTGGCAGCAGGAGGCCCCATTAGCGAAAGTGGTAAAAAGGTAAAGGGACCCCTGACCATTAGGTCCAGTCGTGACCGACTCTGGGGTTGCGGCGCTCATCTCGCTTTATTGGCCAAGGGAGCCGGTGTACAGCTTCCGGGTCATGTGGCCAGCATGACTAAGCCGCTTCTGGCGAACCAGAGCAGCGCACGGAAACGCCGTTTACCTTCCTGCCAGAGCGATACCTATTTATCTACTTGCACTTTGACATGCTTCCAAACTGCTAGGTTGGCAGGAGCAGGGACCGAGCAACGGGAGCTCACCCCGTCGCGGGGATTCGAACCGCCAACTTCTGATCAGCAAGCCCTAGGCTCTGTGGTTTAACCCACAGCGCCACCTGCGTCCCTTATTCAGCATACATCAGGACAAAAGGAAAACATGTCTTCTCCCCTTCATGTCCAAAGCAAAACAGCATAAGCAAAAGCTATACACAAACGGAAGTTCCCAGCAAGCTGTGCTGGAGTGTAAACAGGCATGTGACACACAACAATCATTCCTGTTCTTTAAGGTGGAACGGAATATCCCAATAGAAGGGACCTGGAGAATCATCTAGTCCAACCCCCTGAAATGCAGGAATCATTTGCCCAACGTGGGGCTCGAACCCAGGACCGTGAGACCAAGCTCCTTGCACCGACTGAGCTGTCCTGACACAGATGCAGCCATCTTCCCCATCCTTAAAGGAAGCTGCTAGAGTCGGTGTTCTGGGCTGGCCGGACTTCTTCCAAATTAGGAGGCACGGCCAGAACAGGGACTCGTGCAAACATGCAACGGAAGCGAGACTCTGCTAAGGGCACAAAATTTGCCTGCTCTGAAACAAGAACATTTTTCTGGGGCAAAGCAAACTTTTTCAGCAGGGGGCCGGTCCACTGTCCCTCAGACCTTGTGGGGGGCCGGACTATATTTTGAAAATAAAAATAAAAACAAATTCCTATGCCCCACAAATAACCCAGAGATGCATTTTAAATAAAAGCACACATTCTACTCATGTAAAAACACACTGATTCCCGGACTGTCCGTGGGCCAGATTTAGAAGACGATTGGGCCGGATCCGACCCCCCGGGCCTTAGGTTGCCTACCCATTATCTAAATTGCAGCAAAGAAGGCATTCCTTCAGGCCTCTAGACCTTTTCTGATCATTTCGCTGTCTGCCGCCTCTGAGAAAGTTTCTCTTCTGCTATTCCAAACTGCCCCTCCAGTTTGCATCTCATTACCGGTCCTGCCTAAATTAAAAAAGGAACCGTCTCACTTCCGCTGCTGCAAATCTGAGCCGGTTGAGCAAAAACATCCCAGTGGAGTTCGCTGCTGAAATCCAATTCAGTCTGCGTTTCAAGGCAAGCCGATCTAATCTGCCCTCTATGCAAACCGAAACACAGCCCTCCTTCGAAATCCTCACCAGTCCGGGTTTTTGCAATGTGGTTCCCCAGTACTGTGCACGAAAGCATAAAGGTTAAACGTACATTAGTGAAAAAGACATGCCGAAAAAATAATAAATAAACAAAATGCAGCGGGAGGCAGTGTGGCGTAGTGGTTAGAGGGTTTGACTAAGAAGGCCTGTGAGGGGCTAGGGGCTCAAATCCACACTCACCAATGCAACTAATGGAGTGACCCCCTGGGCAAGTCGCGGCCTCTCAGTGTAGCCTATCTCACAGGGTTTTGGTGAGGATAAATGGGAAGGAAGTAGAAAGCTGGGATATAAACGTAACAAATAAGTAATATTACAGGGAACTGCTTTGCGAGGAAGTATTTGTTGTTGTTCAGTCGTTTAGTCGTGTCCGACTCTTCGTGACCCCATGGACCAGAGCGAGGAAGTATATTCTAGGCAAAAAAGGACCTATTAGGAGAAATTCACACTTAAAATGTTGCTGAATGTGGAGAACAGAACTTAATACAGTGGTACCTCTGGATGGGAACGGGATCCGTTCTGGAGCCCCGTTTGCATCCTGAGTAGAACACGTGTCTGTGCATGTGCGGGTCGTGTTTCGCTGCTTCCGTGCATGCGCGTGATGTCATTTTGAGCGTCTGCACATGCGCGAGTGGCGAAACCCGGAAGTAACGCGTTCCGTTACTTCTGGGTCGCCGCGGAGCGTAACCTGAAAACGCTCAACCTGAAGTATATTTAACCCGAGGTATGACTGTATGACGGCGTTTCCGTGCGCTGCTGTGGTTCGCCAAAAGCGGCTTAGTCCTGCTGGCCACATGACCCGGAAGCTGTACGCCGGCTCCCTCGGCCAATAAAGCGAGATGAGCGCCGCAACCCCAGAGTCGGTCACGACTGGACCTAATGGTCAGGGGTCCCTTTACCTTTTATGACTGTATTGGAAAACCGAAAAATCGAGAGAAACCAGAATTTGACAAATGCCCCGTTTGCAGCCCAAGTATTAATATGCAAAGACTGCTGCCTCAGAACATCAGTCAAGTTTGGCATCCCATCATGCATGTATTTTATGTTTTTATCCTGTACTTTTATGCTGTGAACCGCCTTGTATTCTACAGATGAAGGGCACTATACAAATGTCATAAAACAACAACAACAGCAACAGTACACAGTCGGATGCCTTGAGGACACCCGCTAGCGGCGAAGGAAGGCAAAAGCCACCCCCCCCCAATTCATCCCCCTGCAATTGATACTCGGAGGTACACTTCTCTTGAACATGGAGGCTCTGTGGCTAATAGCCACTGACAGGCTTATCCCCTAATCCAGGGGTGCCCAAACTTTTTTTCAAAGAGGGCCAGATTTGATGGAGTGAACATGCGTGAGGGCCGACCAACGTTGTTGAGCTTAAGTTGTTGAGCTTTTTTTACGATTTCACCCCAAAGTTTTTGAGCTTTTTTGGGGGGATTAAAGTTGCTGGGCTTTTTTAAAAGGATTTTACCCCAGGACATATACTGCCAGGCTTAGGCCCCCGAAACAGACTTTGGGCATGCCTGCCCTGATCCTAACGTAACGCATGCATTCCATAAATTCATTTTGTGCGTGAAGATCCGCTTGCACTCAATGCGCGGTTGCACGAACGCCTACTCTGAAGCAGTGGGGAGAAAATTTTGCTTCCTTGCCCTGCCTGCCCCCCTCTCTCCCAGTTAGCCATTGGCCATGGTCAAAACTGGCAAAAGAATGGACTGAAACCAAAAGCGATCCCATCCTTCAGCAAAAGTTTGCCTTTCCAGCATTTGAGAGGTAAATTGCCTTAGCCCCCAGATTAAGCAGGAGAAGGGATTGCATCACAAAATCTACAATTATTAACACATGAAGGCATCAAAGTGCGAGGATTCAGTGGGTGAGATTAGATATAACCCAATTATGTGGACCAGTAGATAAGCGTTGAATTTGGGACAGGAGCTCCGGGTTCAAATCCAGTTCCTCTAACCATGGCTCGGACCATTTCTTTCCCCTCGGTTTCCCAAATGTAAAGCAGAAATTTTATTCTATTTTTATTTGTTAAATGTGCTTGCCACCCTTCATCTATATATCTCAGGGCACCTCACAACATAATCTCAGGTGACCGGAGTGGCAGTTCGAGAGCAAATGTCGGAAATGTTTTCCAAAGCGCTTTGCAATCTTAAAAAGGATCACACACACATATTAAAAAAAAAACCATGTCTTTACAAACCAGCCGTGCTCCCAGTGCAAAGCCCTTCATGATGACCTTGCATTTGTGCCTGCTGTTTATTAATTTTTTGAAAAAATTATTCGTCTACCGAACAGATCCCAGGAAAGTTTGCAGCGATTCAAATACGAACCGAGTGAAACCATCGCCCAAGCCCACAGGGCCAGATCAAAACCCACAATGCAATACTCAAAAGGCCTGGGAAAGGGCTCTGACTGGCGTCTAACGATCGCAACGCTGGCGCCCTTTTTAATTCTGCTCATATATCACAAGGATTTCCATTGCAAAGCAAAACAAAAACAAACCACTTTTCTGCATATCTGAGAGGAGAGGAACAAGCAAGGTGTCAAAAGAGCTTCGACTCACAGTGCAAACCTCCGATTTCATCAGGGACCATTAAAAAAGACAATATGGACAGGTAGAACAGACTGACCCAGACGCGACCAGAATCCCTTTTTTTCTACCTGGAGGGCACCAGGTTGGCAAAGGTACAGGTATGCACAGCTACAACCACACTGTACTTTCCTGGGTATTCTTGTTGCTGTTATTTATTGATTTATGACTCGCCTTCTATGTTTCATAGAATAGTAGAGTTGGAAGGGACCCCAAGGTTCATCTAGTCCAGCCCCCCGTAAAGAGGGAATTTTTTTTGCCCAAAATGGGGCTCCAACCCACGACATGGCCGTTTACCAACATGCCATGAAATAGCAAAAAAGATTTTTAGTTTTCTTAAAAACAAAACGGGATTCAAATACAAGCTCAATACATTGTCCTTCCAATTCCCCAATTCTGGGGTCTGTCTGTTTTGCTTAACAAAATATTCTAGGCTGCAAATCTGCCCCCGTTTCCAGGCCCTGTTGAACACAGCTGCACAATTCCGTTTTGTTTAAGAAGAACTAAATTCTTTCTGCTAAGAACTACTGCAAACCTCGAACATTTCTTTCCTGCATTAGGATGGTCAGGGCTCAAAGGCGATGTCTGGAGCCCAGCAAAACAGGGACAAGTTCACCAAAGAGGAGGCAATACTCTGGAAGGGACCCGCGGGGTCATCTAGTCCAACCCGCTGTCTGCAGGGCTCTTTGGCCCAACGTGGCTCTCGAACCCACAACCCTGACCCGAAGAGTCTCATGCTCTAAATCGGAGAGGAGTTGGAAGGGTTCTCCCGGGGTCATCTAGTCCAGCCCCCTGAAATGCAGGAGAGTTTTCCGTTTTTAAAAAAGGACAATTTTAAAGAGCACCCATAATTTTTGGCACAGGAACACCCACAAATACACACAGACAGAAAGAGGACTCTGGGTGTTGTTGGAAGGAGAGGGAGAAAAATGCAAGGGATGGGTGGGATAGCTCAGTTAGTAGCTGGGAATATGATTTTTTTATGAGGGTTGCGAGTTCGAGACTCACATCGGGCAAAAGATTCCTGCCTTGCAGGGCGGGTTGGGCTCGATGACCCTGGTGGGTCTCTTCCAAGCTTACCATTCAGTGATTCTGTCCATTCTCCCACCACCCAAACCAAGAAGCCCCCAAACACACCGTGGGCGTAGCCAGGATTTATGTTAAAGGGGGGGGGGGCAGGTATCCAGGAGTTACAGTTTATTGGGGGGTGGGCAAGACACCCACCTGCCCATATCCCCTCTCTGGCGCTGCCTAGCAGATTCGGAAGGAAATGTCTCAACAGAAGTTTGTTGAAACAGCAGTTGTTTCAATTTACTTTCTCTTGAACCCAAAACAAACTTCCGAATTTTAGTTACATATTTTATTTACTTGATTTGGGCGGAGGAGGCAGCTGCCCCCTGGCTACGCCCATGCCCCCCCCTCCCCGACCAACCGATTGGCAAGAGGCGAGGTGCCCACCTGGGAGAAAGGACGCGCCGTCGAGGGAGGACGCGGCGCTCTTTTCGGGGTGCCAGGCGCCGTCGGTTCCCCCCCGGAACCCCCTGCTCTTCCTCTCCGTCCTCCTCCCGGGCTTGGCAAGGGCTGCGATCCGCCAGCCTCCAAGCCAGGCGAGCCGAGTCTCCGCAGAAGCAGCTGCCCCTGGCGCGCTCCTGGGGCGCGCAGCTTCCGCGGGGAGGAGCCGCGCCGCCCCCGCGGCCAGCGGCGGGGCCGGCGCAGGTGCCTCCCTTCCGGGACCAATGGTAGCAGGAGGAGGAGGAGTTGCGCACACCTGGAGGAAGCCAGGCCCCCTCACCTGGCCAGGGCGCACGCACCTGGGCGCATCCCCTCGGAGCCTGGCGCTCACGTCCCGCGCCAAGGAGACTTCTCCGCAGGAGCAGACACGGTGGCGTCGAGTTACCTGCCTCTCACCTGGCCGGGGAGGTCTCCCTGTGCGCCTCACCTGAGCCGGGCCCTTACCTGTCCCGGACCACGCCCCTTCGCGCTCTCCTGTCTCTCCCCACCTTCCATCGGCCAGGACGCAGCCCCGGGCCTGCGCGCCCTTGGCTGCAGGGGGCACAGATCCAAACTTTTTCAAAGATGAAATGAACATGTGTGAGGGTTGACCGAAGTTATTGACCTTTTTATCAGGATTGAAGTTGTTGAGCTTTTTTGGTGATTTTACCCCAGGAAATAAACTGCCACAGGGACCAGATTAACTATTAGTAGTAGTAAAAGTGAAGGGACCCCTGACCAGTCTGGCTGACTCTGGGGTTGCAGTGCTCATCTCGCTTTATTGGCCGAGGGAGCCGGCGTACAGCTTCCGGGTCATGTGACCAGCATGACTAAGCCGCTTCTGGCGAACCAGAATAGCGCACGGAAACGCCGTTTACCTTCCCGTCGGAGCGGTACCTATTTATCTACTTGCACTTTGACGTGCTTTCGAACTGCTAGGTTGGCAGGAGCAGGGACCGAGCAACGGGAACTCACCCCATCACGGGGATTCGAAGCGCCGACCTTCTGTTCAGTGCCACCCGTGTCCCTGAGGAGGAGGAGGAGGAGGAGTATTATAAATTGTTGTTGTTTAGTCGTGTCCGACTATTAATGACCCCCTGGACCAGAGCACGCCAGGCACTCCTGTCTTCCACTGCCTCCCGCAGTTTGGTCAAACTCATGTTTGTAGCTTCGAAAACACTGTCCCACCATCTTGTCCTCTGTCGTCCCCTTCTCCTTGTGCCCTCCATCTTTCCCAACATCAGGGTCTTTTATAAATTTTATTTATACCCCGCCCTCCCCAGCCAAGACCGGGCTCGGAGAGGCTAACACCATGTATAAAAACAATTGATATAAACAATTAAATAAAAACAGTTAAAAACAATTGATTAAAATACAACTTAAAAACAAGATTAAAATACAACATTAAAATGCAGCCTCATTTCAGTAGAAATTCAAATCAAAAACTTTTCGGAATGAAAACATCAAATCTTCACCAAGGCTATTCAGACTGGTCCTACATGGGCCAAAAAAAAAAAAAAAAAAAAAAAGCCAGGGAAGTCCCCAAATAGGAGTTCCATCACAGAAGGAGAAAGGAGTTGCCTGTCCTCATGCTAACCTCAGGTGTGTGAGTTCTTTACCTCTTGCAGGATTTTTAAAATGATGATTATTTATTGAATTTCTATGCTGCCCTATACCCAGAGGTTTGATCTTCTTGCAGTCCATGGGACTCTCAAGAGTCTCCTCCAGCACCAGAATTCAAAAGCATCCATTCTTTGGCGATCAGCCTTCTTTATGGTCCAGTTCTCACTTCCATACATCACTACTGGGAAAACCATAGCTTGAACTATACAGACCTTTGTTGGCAAGGTGATGTCTCTGCTTTTTAAGATGCTGTCTAGGTTTGTCATTGCTTTTCTCCCAAGAAGCAGGCGTTCTTTTAATTTCGTGGCTGCTGTCACCATCTGCAGTGATCATGGAGCCCAAGAAAGTAAAATCTCTCACTGCCTCCATTTCTTCCCCTTCTATTTGCCAGGAGGTGATGGGCCCAGTGGCCATGATCTTCGTTTTTTTGATGTTGAGCTTCAGACCATATTTTGCGCTCTCCTCTTTCACGCTCATTATAAAAGGTTCTTTAATTCCTCCTCACTTTCTGCCATCAAGGTTGTATCATCTGCATATCTGAGGTTGTTGATATTTCTTCCGGTGATCTTAATTCCGGCTTGGGATTCATCCAGCCCAGCCTTTCGCATGATGAATTCTGCATATAAGTTAAATAAGCAGGGAGACAATATACAGCCTTGTCGTACTCCTTTCCCAATTTTTGAACCAATCAGTTGTTCCATACCCAGTTCTAACTGTAGCTTCTTGTCCCACATAGAGATTTCTCAGGAGACAGATTAGGTGATCAGGCACTCCCATTTCTTTAAGAACTTGCCATAGTTTGCTGTGGTCGACACAGTCAAAGGCTTTTGCATAGTCAATGAAGCAGAAGTAGATGTCTTTCTGGAACTCTCTAGCTTTCTCCATAATCCAGCGCATGTTTGCAATTTGGTCTCTGGTTCCTCTGCCCCTTCGAAATCCAGCTTGCACTTCTGGGAGTTCTCGGTGGGAAGTTGAAAGAGGCTTTAACAAAAACAAGGAGAGGGGTACACTTTCTCTCTGTGGCGATGCGCTGTCTGGAATAAGTCAGGGGGTTGCTGCCTTTTCTGTTCTGCCCAACAGGCAGAAATCCAACTGGTGAAAAGGAAGGGACATTTTATCATATGTGGTGGGGTTGTAATGTAATTTTAAAAAATTGGGAAATGATATACAACAAATTGAAGAAAATGTTCCATTTAACATTTGTTTAAAAACATGAAGCATTTTTGTTAGGGATTGTAGGGAAAGATCTGCCAAAAAAGCTGAAAAACATCTTAATGGATGCGACAACGGCCGCGAGAGTCATAATAATAACAACAACAATAATAATTTTTATTTATACCCCGCCCTCCCCAGCCAAGGCCGGGCTCAGAGCGGCTTACAAGCAATAATAAAAATAAGTTGAATGATTACAACTTAAAAACAAAATTAAAATACAACATTAAAATATTGAAACATTAAAATATTAAAATGTAGCCTCATCGCAGGAGGAGAAGGAAAGGAAAAAAGAAAGAGAGGGGGGGAATCAAATTGGCTCCAAGTCAAAGGCCAGGCGGAACAACTCTGTCTTACAGGCCCTGCGGAAAGAAATCAGATCCTGGTCTCATGAGACAGAGCGTTCCACCAGCCCAGAGATGAAAAGGCCCTGGCTCTGGTTGAAGCTAATCTAACTTGCTTAGGGCCCGGGACCACTAGGGTGTTGTTATTTATGGACCTTGAGGCTCTCCGTGGGGCATACCGGGAGAGGCGGTCCCGTAGGTACGAGGGTCCTCGGCCGTGAAGGGCTTTAAAGGTCAAAATCAGCACGTTAAATCTGACCCTGTACTCCACCGGGAGCCAGTGCAGTTTGAAAAGCACTGGGTGGATATGCTTCCATGGCAGAGACCCCGTGAGGAGCACAAGGATGGAAGACCGAAGAAACCCCAACTAAAGAATCATGGCAAGAAAAATTGATGGACTATGCAGAACTGGCAAAATTGACATATAAGCTACGGGACAAGGATAACTGTGACTTTAAAGATGAATGGGAACCCTTTACAGAGTATCTGAAGATGCAACAAAGCGAACTGGACTCCTTGGCTGGCTTTGAATAAACATTCACAAACTTTTTATTGATGATAATCAGCTAAATAGTTTGAGGATCTATACAACTGTGTAACATGCAGAAAACAGCATTTCTAGAGAAATCAAAGACTGGAACTGTTGGAAGCCGGGGGGGGGGAGGGTTGTGTGGGAGGGAGGAAAAATGGGGGGGGGGAATAAGGATGATATGTTTCTGGATAATATGTTTTGTTTTAATTTTGAATAAAAAAAGAAAGAAAAGAAATCCAACTGGTGATGTTCCTCCCAACATGGAAAAATATGACACCGTACATGTGAACTGTATATGTTGCACATACTGGACTAGACCTTTACAATAGGAAATAAGCAGTAAAATTTTCACAGTTATCATCATTCAGCCTGTTGCACTTTGTGTATTGTGACAACTGTATTTGCGTAGCAAGGAATTGAACTTGCTTTGACTCCCAGCATGGAAGCAAAATGATGTTGATGAGAAATGAGGACAACACCTCGCCTTATCAATTCATCAACGCGCAAAATTTGTATCCTGCCTTTCCCAGCAGGGTCTGAATGCCAACTTCACCACGATTTTGCTGCATCGCCTACGAAATGTTCGATTGCTTTGGATTTACCGGTATTTTGCTTATATGCTGCTTTCAAGCAGCTTACGGAAAGCATTCAAGACAGAGAACTGTGGGAATGCCAAATATACAACATACAGGGCATGTCAGTAAATTCAAGCAGGGATAGGCAAACGCTGGCCCTCCAGATGTTTGGGACTACAATTCCCATCATCCCTAGCTAACAGGACCAGTGGTCAGGGATGATGGGAATTGTAGTCCCAAACATCTGGAGGGCCAGCGTTTGCCTATGCCCGATTCAAAGGAACAAAAATCAACAATTTGGCGAACATAGAATAAATTCAATATTACAACAACAACAACAACAACTTAGGCTTAAGTACATAAAAGAAAGAGAGAGAGAGAGAGAGAGAGAGAGAGAGAGAGAATATCAATGGTTACTAGCCACAATGGCTATGCTTTGCTTCCACATCCCAAAGAGGGGAGAAAATGGTCTTGGGTTCGAATCCTGCTTGTTGGCCACTGTGAGAACAGGATGCTGGGCTCGATGGGCATTGGGCTTGATCCAAGAGGCTCTTCTTCCGTTTTCATCGGGTCCCTTATGGGCTCAGCCTTTACACTGCCTCATCTGAAGACGTAGAACTGGGTGTCAACACCATCCTGATGACTCCTGACTCCAATCTCGGGATGACTTGGCTCAGTAGTTTCATGCATACTGAAGATGTGTCATCAGTCAGTTTTAATTCTTGTAACATTTTAAATCCTTTTATTTATGATGCTGGACAGCCAGCCCGGGCTCCTTCGGGAAGGCGGGAGGGAGAAACGTCGAAGAAATAATAATAAAAGATTTATTTTAGGGGATGGTCACAGGGTGGGTCACAATGAGCCTAATATATAAAACAATCGCACCCACCTAAACACAAGAAACTAATACACATGTCCCCCACTGTAGGGAAAGTGCTGGACATCTGCTTTGCATGTAGAAGGTCTTGGGCTCAAACCCCAGCATCTCCAGGTACTGTTGAGAGAGATTCCCGGCCTGAAATCCCAGTCAATGCCAACATTACTGGGCTAGATGGATCAGAATCTGACTCAAGGTAAGTCAACTTCTATTTTCCTATTTCTTTATATGCTAAAATACCTTACCCAGCAGACCAAATTTCTGCAACAATTAAAAATTACATGTTTCGACTCGGTGCCAAGGGACGCGGGTGGTGCTGTGGGTTGAACCACAGAGCCTAGGACTTGCTGATCAGAAGGTCGGCGGTTCGAATCCCTGCGACGGGGTGAGCTCCCATTGCTCGGTCCCTGCTCCTGCCAATCTAGCAGTTCGAAAGACCTCAAAGTGCAAGTAGATAAATAGGTACCGCTCCGGCAAGAAGGTAAACGGCGTTTCCGTGCGCTGCTCTGGTTCGCCAGAAGCGGCTTAGTCATGCTGGCCACATGACGCGGAAGCTGTACTCCGGCTCCCTCGGCCAGTAAAGCGAGATGAGTGCTGCAACCCCACAGTCGGCCACGACTGGACCTAATGGTCAGGGGTCCCTTTACCTTTACTCGGTGCCAAGAGCTCCCCAGTGCCAGGTGCCAGCCTAATCCCCAGGGGGAAAGTGTTTCCATGACCCAGGTGCTACCACCGAGAAGGCCCTGCTTCGAGGTATGGATTTCAGTGAGCAATGGTTTGGCCAGAAAGTCTTCCCCGAATCTTTTCTTGGTGGCTTCTCTGATGTATTGCTCTGCATTTGGGGTTTTCAGTCTTGTACATACGTTTTTCTTTTAAAAACCACTTTGCTAAGTTTTCAGGACCATAACATCTCACGCTGCTGTACCAGTTAGCACTCGCACGGGTGCCTTCTGTGCTCTGTGATCGCCACAACACCTTCAAGGGCTCCCCCAGGTAGACTGCATTGCAGTAATGAAGCATGGGGGTCGGAAACTATCTCCAGGCCAGATCTTCTCCCCCCAGGCCAGAACCGGCCTTGTCCCACACCCTCCTTGAGGGTTTTTGCCTGGACAGATAAGGCCCTTTCTGTGGCTGGACAGAGAAGGAAGGAATGGAATTGGACTAGATGATTTGGTGGATGATGGACTATATGGAATTTGCAGAACTGACCGGGAGACTCCGAGACCTGAGAGAAGAGACGGTGGAAGAAGATTGGAAAAAGTTTAAAGAATATCTGAAAAAATATGTTAATATTTAAATCTCAGAATAGCTTTGGAAGTGGATATAGGCTGTAGGGTTAGAAGTAGAAGATAGCGTATTATAAAATAGCATTATTTGTAACTGATAAAATGTGAAGATTTTTATGGTAAAAGTAAGCGTGATTAAAAAAATGGTTAAAAATTATGATATATGTAAACTGCTAAAGATGAGGTAAAATGAAAATCAGATAGGGGGGACTTGGGGAAGCCCACCGAACAATGTTTAGAAAAAATAAGGATAAGATAAGAATTTGCTTGTATGTTTGTTTTTTCTGTTTGTGTTGTTTAGTTGTGTTATAAAATAAATTAATTTTTTTGGAAAAAAATAGATGATTTGCTTGCTTTACAAGTCTGCAATTCTATGAAGGGTGAATGCAAGTTAATAATAATAATAATAATAATAATAATAATAATAATAATAGAAACAGTCTCCCTTGGAAGGTGGTGGGCTCTCCTTCCTTGGAGGTTTTTAAGCAGAGGTTGGACGGCCCATCTGTCAAGGATTATTTAGTTGTGACTCCTGCGTTTCAGGGGGTTGGACTAGATAACCTTTGGAGTTCCCTTCCAACTCTACGATTCTATTCTATGATTAGGCTGAACCTCCAAACCGAGGACCTAAAAATTACAAGCGGTCCCTGTTAAATGGATTTGTGCTGTTCAGATATACATGGCAGGTGTTTCCGTTTTCCACCTCAGCCCTCAATCATTTCAGGAGATACCGCCATAAAGGAAATTGTTCCGTGGGTTTGCGGGTGGGGGAATTTTCTTGCTACAAGTCAGGGGAACTTGCTGGAGGCCCAACTCTGCGGAAGAGATCTTCCTCTGATTGCAGGTGGCATCGGGAGTGTTGCTCATCCCTCGATTTAGCTATTTCACCTTGTGCTATATAGAAACTCTTAGTCACCCTCAACGCAGAGAATCCCTGGTGATGTAACTGCCGTATCTGGCAAAGGAGAGTGGAAGACTCAGGGGAATGTCTAGGCATAAGGTTACCAGACGTCCCCGTTTCCCGGGACAGTCCCCGGATTTACACATCAGTCCCCATACAAAATCCATTGAAGTTGAAAAGTGGATTCATTGAAAAAAATCTGGTAATCTTAGTCTAGGGGAGTAGCTTCCTCACACTAGCCAAGCCATCGCTTTTGCCTCGAGTGCAAAGTGCAGGGGCCGTGAGGGGTTCAGGAAATTCACCCTGCCTGGCTCTTCCTAACTTCTCAGGGCAAGGCTTCTGGAGAATTCACACCCATGACTTTCCCCCCTGCAATCACAAAATATCAGTTCACAGGACAGGAGAGGAGACAACATAGGCAAGATTTTTCCCTGGAAAAGAAAGCTGTAAATGACAGATCTGTTCCCTTTTAATGGTACCGCATAGTTCAAGCTATGGTTTTCCCAGTAGTGATGTATGGAAGCGAGAGCTGGACCATAAAGAAGGCTGATCGCCGAAGAATGGATGCTTTTGAATTCTGGTGCTGGAGGAGACTCTTGAGAGTCCCATGGACTGCAAGAAGATCAAACCTATCCATTCTGAAGGAAATCAGCCCTGAGTGCTCACTGTAAGGACAGATCCTGAAGCTGAGGCTCCAAGGCTTTGGCCACCTCATGAGAAGAGAAGACTCCCTGGAAAGGACACTGATGTTGGGGAAGATGGAGGGCACAAGGAGAAGGGGACGACAGAGGATGAGATGGTGGGACAGTGTTCTCGAAGAGACCAGCATGAGTTTGACCCAACTGCGGGAGGCAGTGGAAGACAGGAGGGCCTGGCGTGCTCTGGTCCAGGGGGTCACGAAGAGTCGGACACAAATAAACGACTAAACAACAACAACGAAGTCCAGTATGTGCAACATATACAGTTTATATGTACGGTGTCATATTTTTCCATGCTGGGAGGAGCATCACCAGTTGGATTTCTGCCTGTTGTGCAGAACAGAAAAGGCAGCAACCCCCTGACTTATTCCAGACAACGCATCACCATAGAGAGAAAGTGGACCCCTCTCCTTGTTTTTGTTAAAGCCTTTTTTAACTTCCCACCCCAAACCTTTATTCCTCCTTCCAAAACCTAAAAGAGAGAATAGACGCCTGCCCCTTTAAGGGCTTAGCCACGCCCTTTGCCTCCCTCGGCTCCGCCTCCCTCTTGTTCCCCCGCCCCCTTCCTCCTCCGCGATTGGTGGCCGCGGAGCCGCGCGTGCGGCCTGAGGCGCCAATGGCGGGTGGATTCCAAGAGCTGCGTGGGCGGGCGCAAGGCCTGCCAATCAAGGAGACAAAGACGGAAAGGTCCCGGTTTCCGGCCTTTCTGCGTGCGCAGCTCGGCGGCGCCCACAGAGAGACGAAAGTGTAGAGGTGCCGCTTGCTGAGCGGGGGCTTCATCCGGGGGTCCTGGAGGGACCGAAGCCCACCTGGGCTGCACGCCGGGGAAGAGGTTATTGCTGCTGCAATTGCTGCCTTTTCCGTTTCATGCCCCCCATCCCACAAAAAAGGACTCGGGCCAGAGTGTGCATGGTTGCCTCCTTTGCACTCACAACAACCCCGCGAGGTAGCTTAGACCGAGAGGCGCTGGTCCAAGTGAGCTTTATGGCGAGGGGGTGGGGGAGGAAATTGGCTGGGGGTGGAAACCCAGCCAGATGGGCCGGGTATAAATAATAATAATGATTATTATTAATTAGACGGGGTCTGCATGCCAATGTGCCCTGTATGTTTGTTGAATATATGGGAAATAATTGTATACAGCTGAAAAGGCTGGCGGCATTAAGATAAATTCAACTGGGTAAACGAGTTTTGATGGATGCAATAAAGGGATACTGAATGGGATAGTTTGGGTAAAATATGCAGGGGTTTAGGATATGTAAAATGAACCATGGAAAGGCTATATGTATGTGTGTGTTTATATATATATGTGTGTGTGTATATATATATATATATGTTTTTGTGTGTGTGTGTCTATATATATGGGGATATGCTGGTTGGGGTGCAATCGGATTGACTTTTGCTGCACCCAGACTCACATTTTTTGCAGAGAGGGGATTCCCCCCTTTTTTAAAGGGCTGGGATCCTAAAGCAGAGGAGCAGGAGGCGGCATTCTCATCACTTTGCGTTTCAAAGCTATGTTCAACAAAAGCTCAGTGGCAGAGCATCTGCTTTGCATGCGACCCCTGGCATCTCTCGGTAGGGCTGGGAGAGATCCCTGCCTGCAATAATACTTCACAGATGCTGCCAGCCCTGGGCTGAGCTAACGGGCCAAGGATCTCACTTGGCACAAGGAAGCTTCCTGTTCTTCTGTTTGGGAGGGGCTGCAGTTCCGTGGCAGCAGGACACCTGCTTCGCATGCAGAAGGATCCCCGGTTCGGTTTGTGGCGCCTCCGGTCCAGTTCAAAGTTCCTGTGGTGCAGTGGGTCAGTGAGCCTGGCTGTTAATCAGAAGGTTGGTGGTTCAAACCCACCCAGGGATGGCTGTAGCAGGATTCCTGCATTGCTGGGGGTTGGACTAGATGATGATGATGATGATAATAATAATAAATAATTATTTATACCCCGCCTATCTGGCTGGGTTTCCCCAGCCACTCTGGGCGGCTCCCAACAGAATATTAAAAACACGATAAAACATAACTCCTTATTTCTATCGTTTGTGTCTTGCTCATGCATAAGCACCAACAGAGGCTGTTGCTGAGCTCAACAGGGGATAGCAGATCTGCCGGGTTTTCTAGCAATGAAGCCACCTGTTTTGGAAAGCCGCTTGCCGCTTGCAGGACACATGGACCACCTTCTCCCTTGTACTGAATTCTGGGGACTTGTGTCTTTCCTTCTGGTTTCCAGCCGAAAGGCCTGAGCGTGATTGGCTGACCCCTCGGTCAGCCAGGAATCTGCCTCCTCCTTCCCTCTCCCCTTTTCTCCAGACCGTTTTTTCCGATGATGAAAAGGAGGCCTTAAAATAAAGGAGCTGATAGACAAGGCAGCTGCGGAAGAGGAGAGCGATGGGGGGAGAGGCGAGCAGGAAGAGGCATTTGGAATTCAGTGCGGCGGCTGCGCATGCGTCGGATGAGGAGCAAAGGATGTGGGGGAGTGGAGTTGACCCCATAGAGGAAAACTCAGCACCTGCTCTTGATCGGAGGTAGGTCTCTGTGCACTCATGTGTCTGATAGTTATGGATCTAGGTCGGCCTTGGCCAAGCTGCTGCCCTCAAGATGCATGCGTTTGTGTACAGGAGTTCAAGTGAAAGGTGATTTTACAAAATAAATCGTAATGGCTCATCCAGGGCTGTCTTTAGCATATGCGCCGCCCTGGTGCAAACATCCCCCCAGCGCCCCCAAATTTAGTTTAGCCCCCAAATTAACTTTTATTATGCTTATGTCAGACACCACGCTTACACCTTATCTCTTGTTTACGAAAGGAGGAAAAAGAAACTTTTTTATTTGCGTTTTCATTTACAATACACTTATACTTAAGTATACAACACCACCACACTTAAACTTATAAGTATTGTTTAGGCCACCTACTTAGGAGAAACATCGGTCGTGTCAAAGGCGGCCTTGACCCTGCTGCCGCATAGCAGCTCAATACAATACGTAACATAATATTTTGATGTAAGAGTAAATTTCACGTGCACGGCGTCGTTGAGAATGACAAGCACCGTCGTTGAGTCTGACAAGCGCTGCTGCTGGCGAAACACGTCTTTGGTAAATGAGCGCACAAAGTCAAAAGTCCTTTAGTGAAACAGTAGGTATACATTTCGATAATACCTAGGTATATATGTATTTTGTTTTTCTAGCTTGATCAAAATTATTTATTATTTCACAATGGGTAGATAGTTAAGAGCTTAGGCGGCTTCAGTGGCTGGCACCCCCCAGAATTTGGCGCCCGGGTTCCCCGCACCCCTTGCACCCCTGGGGAAAGACGGCTCTGGGCTCATCCAGGCTGCATATTTAAGCTAAGCGTTCCATAAGAAAATGCCAGCGGGTTTTTCCTCCTTGTTCTTTACCTAAAGAGTTATGTTGCCAAACTTCTGTCGGCAGCCAGGAAGATGAACAGCAGCCACGGTGGAGAGGAACCAGCCTGGGGAATGGAGAAGGCCTCCTGCAGCAGAATGGGTAGGCTCAAGTGCAACGAAGCGCTGTGTTTTGTTCATTTTGGTGAAGGCAAACGCTCCTATGGAACTCCCTCCCACAAGAGGCAGGGATGGTCAATTCATTATGGATCATTTCCCAGTACTCTTTTACCCTTTTAAATGAAAAAAATGTTTTAAAGTACCCCCCCCCCCAAAAAAAACGGAGTCCGTTCTGTTGGGGATAATCCAGACGGAAATTCCCAGGTGTCAATACAGGTTATTTATGTATGCTACTACTGCGGCCGGTGTTTTGTTAGCCCCAAAATGGAAAATGAGCGAGGTCCCAACCAAAGAATGGCAACTTAAGTTGACAGAATATGCACAACTCGCAGACTTAACACATAGAATAAGAGAACAAGAAGAATATAACCTTTAAAGATTGGGAAATGTTTATGGAAATAATTGTAAACAGCTGAAAACGCTGGCAGCATTAAGATAAATTCAACAGTGTAAACAAATTTTTGAATGAGTATTTTAAATTGTAAAACAGAAAATTAATTTTTTTATATATAATACTGGAGGAAGTGATGGCCACCAACATGGATGGCTTAAAACGAGGCAAATTCATAGAGGAGAGGGCTACCTGTGTATCTAGTTGGAAGCAATCCAGTCTGAATACCCATTGCTTGAGGTCACAGGAGAGGAGAGGGCTCTTGTTTTCGAATCCTGCTTGCAGGAAGTTTCCTATGGACATCTGTTTGACCACGGCGAGAACAGGATGCCATTTTGCTCTGATCCAGGAGGGCAGTGTTTATGCTCTTTTGTTAGGACTGGTCATTTATTAGTTTTATGCACCTGATTTCTTCTTCTTATGAAAACTAATTTGCAGTCCTCATGCAGATTGTCGGAACAAGATGGACGGGGTATAAATAATACATTATTATTATATAGTGACTTTGTGAAAGCTTGGGCAGTATGTGATTGTTTCTTGGAGATGACATAAGGGGATTGTGAAACTAAATGGGTTAAAAAGATGTAGGACCACGGTGGAAATGATGCAAAGGAGTGTGGAGATTTAGCTCTTTGGTGCTCTTGGAGTGAGTGGTTCTCTTGTGACTATTTGAACCCCTTCAGGTTTGAATTTTAGTGATGGGGAAGTTTAACTTAGGTAAAAAAGGTAAAGGACCCCTGGACAGTTAAGTCCAGTCAAAGGCGACTATGGGATTGCAGCACTCATCTCACTTTCAGGCTGAGGGAGCTGTTAACCTTCCCGCCACAGCGATACCTATTTATCTACTTGCACTGGCATACTTTCGAACTTCTAGGTTGGCAGGAGCTGGGACAGAGCAACGGGAGCTCACCCCATCGCGGGGATTTGAACTGCCAACCTTCCGATCAGCAAGCCCAAGAGGCTGCGTCCCCCTGAAGTTTAACTTACTGAATGTGGCATGATGCTTTCTGGTTTTCTGTTTCTAATCTTATCAGCACATGGACAAATCCTGGTCGAGGTGACTCCACCATGATGAACAACCCTGCTAACGTCAGTGTGGACGAACCTGTACAAAAATTAGCTGGGAGAAAGGAGGGACAAAGGGATCTTCCGTTTGATGGCTCCAATGAAGTTTTGATAGGTAAATCCTTAAAAAAAGGGGGACGGGCAACAGTCCCAGAGCAGAAGCTTTGAAAGGATGTGGTTGAGGCAGGTGAGCAGGAGGGATTAAGGTCACAGTAATTTGATGGCATCCAAAGTTATCTCCACAGGCATGCAGTCTCCGCTACTGTGGTTTCCAGTAACTGGTATTCACAGGGATACCCTGAATTCAGACCCCTTGCTCCCCTTACAGAACTAACAGTTTCCAGGTAGCTAACTCGCTTAAGGCGGTAATCACACATGCCCTGACTAAGCTGTAAGTTCTACTAAGATCATTAGGACTTCTCTTTGAGTAGATCAGCTTAGTGTTGCACAGTAAGACCACTGGTACTATTTTGCAGGTGGAATTCAGTGGTATATATTGGCGAATTCAGATTGGGGAATTAAAATGACTTCGTTGGTCTTGCACAGCAAACCTGGCACCCAAAAGCATTAAAAAAAACAACAACAGACTTTTTTGTGGTAAGGACTTTGGAGATGGGGAAATGCAGTGGGAAGTGTGGGATAACTGATGCTTTTCATGACATGAATGCTCAGTAAACAGTGAACATAGCTTCCACAAACTTTGTGTAGGCAAATTAAGATGAAACACTCAATAAACATGCCAACTGGAAGCAACCACAGTCCGTAATGTGCCTTGGGAACTAATGCCGAGCCTGAGGATGTGGGTGGTATCTGAGTCATGCTATTTTGCACATGCAAAAGCTGGCAAAATCACATGCAAAGGCACCACATGGCAGAATACACCTGCAGAGTCTTGTAGTCACTTTTCTTTTCCCCCAAATGCCTCTCTTCCTGGCCCTGAGGCCCTGTTGCCTCTCTGGAGAATGGAAGTTCAGGTTGTAAGAGAGCAGGAGCTGCAATCTTTGCATCTCTGTGGCTTGGGGATTTGTCTGGTTGCATTGGGAGAGTGGGTGCAGCACTGAATGAATGAATGAATGAATGAATGAATGAATCAATGGGGAAATGAAGATTATAAGGAACCGATGCTATCAAGCATTTGCTGTCAGAGCCCTCAGCTTCTGAACTCACTTTGAGGATACCGTTTGTCACACAAAGACACAGAGATGTGTGGGGCACGATTCGTGGACAAGCAGTACAATCCTGAATAAATGGATGAGATTAAGAGCCCATCCATACCTCGGTTTATAATGGATTGTGAACCCTGGGTCACCATTAATTCCCCCTCGTCTATGCGGTGTTCTCCTTCAACCACAGCTGCTTGAATCCTGCTTGCTGGTTTCCCAGAAGAGACATTTGGATTAGATGGGACATTGCCCTGAACCACTAGGCTGGTCTCACGTTTAACATCACCTGCCCACTGTGACCTCTAATCTTTGTGAGGAGATAATTGAGACCAACACCTCCATGCCTGTGTTCTTGACTTCTGAAAGGCACCCAGCTAATTACTGTTCATTCACTTTGGCCCAATCCAAGAAGGCAGTTCCAGTTTCCTTATTGGGCTGCCAGGTGAGGCATTCCTTTCCTCGTGCTGTTTCTTATGCCCTCCATGTAAGAAATAGCCCGTGTCTGCAGCCTCAAGGTTTCGGTAGCTGAATCGCCTCTTGCGTCGTAGCCTGAATCTGTTCTTGTCCCACAGGAGATCCCCCACCTGTGATGGCCAAGTCGTTGGAAGCCCAGACGGAAGAAAGATTTGAGTGGAGCAGCCTGGATGGTTGGCTTAGACACAGAGCTGATGATGCGATGCAGTCCCTCAGCAAAGGCACCCAGACAGAAGGTAACTCAAGGCGTTGCAACTGATATTAGCCGGGAATAGCCACGCAAGCTGGGGTTAATTCAGGGTGCAAGGGCTTCCTTTGGGCGGCTGACTCTTCCTTCCTAGGGAAGCATGAGAATCATGTTTATTAAGGGCGTAACCCTCTGATGGATGCTGTGCAAAAGATGAAACGGGTCCCTGCCAGAATGGCGCAACAGGTTCGGGGCAGGACAAAGCACAGACTTCAGTAAATGAAATATTCACTTGCTGTTAAGCAAAGCAAACTTGTGCATTTTTTTGCAGTAGGCCGAAGCCTGGACCCTCCTTCTGGTACATGACAAAGACTTGGGAAGAGGGCTGTTGTGATTGAATCCTGCTTCCCAAAGGCATCTGGTTGGCTGATGAGAGAACAGGAGGTTGGAGCAGATGGGCCGCTGGTCTGATCCAGCAAGCTCTTCTGATTTTCTTATGCACTGCAAAGTGCGGGAAGACCGTTGCTTGACGCAATGTTGTCTGCCCTCCCTGCAGACACGGCAGAATGAGTTCTGGTTAAATGTTGTAGTCTATTATTCCCTGCAAACAAATCATATGCTCAGTAAACAAGTTGTCTGGAAGCGACCTTGATCTTCAGAGATGGATCCTTGCAGATCCAGAGTAATTAATTTTCCTTCATTGCAGTGCTGCAGTGGAGGGAAGGGAGAGAGATGACTCTTTCCTTTTGATCTCCAAGGATTGTGCCCAGTCTTATTTGTGACGGTGCACAGAAGCGATTCCTGTTAAACTCTGACTGTTCTATAGGAGATTGAAGGTGGTTTCTGACTCCCGGTAGTTTAAGAATAGCAAGGAAACTTACAGGCAAAATAAATTATCTGCCGTGTGCTTATTTCTTATCTTTCAGCTTCAATGCTCTCCACCCATCAAATAACGATTATTAATTGGTTGCCTGTGCCTGTGCCCTTGAGCAGATCTGCTGGCTGCTTGTAGGGTTTTATGTGAGGGTCCCGGATCTATAGTGTAGCCTTCGCAACCTGGCACCCTCCAGAAACCTTGGACTACAACTCCCACCAGTTGTAGTCCAAAACATCTGGAGGGCACCAGATTGGGGAAGGCTGCTGTAGTAACTCAGACATAGGTTTCGACTTGCATATCCCAGTGAATGGCTCACTGGTGTGTGGGGAGTGGACTAGGCCATTTGGCCCCACCCCCTTTGAGCCTGCATTTTGCACCTGGCGCCGGGGGATAAACCTCGAGGGTTCTAATAAGTGATAAAAATAGGTCTCGCAACTTGGAAGGCTGCCAGGCTGTGTGAATCAGAATGTGACCTCTCTCTCCCCGAGTGGCAAAGGGAACTGCTTCGGCCCTGGGAAGTGGAACTTTCTGGCAGTGCATGAGAACGGAAGGAAGTGGGCCCCAGGCCTCTGAACTGGAACGTGAAGAGGAAGTGAAAGAGCTGGCAACCTTTTTGTGCCCCTCTTCTTTTTTTAGCATGTACACGACGCCTTGGGTTTCTGAGGGTCTTTTTGCTTGAGAGCCCACTTCTCTGCCAGAGACTTGTGGATCCTTGCCACATCTGGAGCCGGGGAAGGGCTAGGCTCTGTGCCTGCTACCATAGGGTCTGGAAGATAAAAGGTCTGCAGTCCCTTGTGCAGGTGCTGGCTGCATTTTGCATGTTTTTCTGCCTGTGAAACTCCCCCCTCCTCTTCATTGGTTGAGAGGAGGAAGATGCAAGCAAGGCCTGGAGGATATGAATGGCAAAAGACTTTATTTTTATTATTCCATTTCATCTATATCCCACCTTTCCTCTAAGGCAAGGCAGCTTACATAGTTCTCCCTCTTTCATCTTCACAGCAACCCTGTGAGGTCGGCTAGGCCCAACGTCACCCAGGGAGCTTTGTGTCTGAGTGGGATTTGAACCCTGGTTCCCAGGTCCTAGTCTGACACTATAACCACTAAATCACCTACTCTTAAGCAGACTTGGAACGCTTCCATGATTCCTGCAACTATTCGGTGTTATACTAGGCTATCTTATTGCCAGGAGCTCTGCCTGGTCTCCTCTGCTTTCTTGCACCCACAACTGGCCCAGGAGATATTTTGCTGCCAGAGGTGAAGGGCCACCATTCCATCTTCAAAAGCCGACTGGACTGGCACTTGATTCTTCCTTTGGCACTAGCTCATAGCTGTCCACTTTTCCCTTTTCTTGCGAGGAATCCTATTCGGAATAAGGGAATTTCCCTTGAAAAAAGGGAAATGTTGACAGCTATGCACTAGCTATGGGGCATCTTCATTGCATCTGAACTGAAAGCAGGAGGCTAGCTCAGGGTTTCCCCAAGAATTGTGGTCCCCCCCCCCCAGGTGTATTCTGCAACACATCACTGATGTAAAAATAGTGCATTTAGAGCGGATTTATACTGGACCGTCCAGACGTCATTCCGCTTTGTTAGTTGCTCAGCGATGCTTCTCCAATGTTATGCTATCTGGAGGGTCACCCTTGCACCACAGCAAGACAAAAGAAGGACAAACATGGCAGAACATTTGCTGTACAAAAAGTTGCAGGATTTCAGCTGCAGGCCATGTGCTGCTTGGAAATGAAGCAGCGTGCCTGCCCCGAAACCTTTGCAGGTGCAAACAGTATTGATGATGGGGTTGCAAATAACCACCGCTCATACCATCATGAGCAGAAATACTCTTGAATGGACAGTACAAGGGGATGTCAGGAGGGTCCTTGAGAAGCCCAGAGCAACCCATGTAGCACACTTGGCTCAGACCGCCTTGTTTCCCTCGTTGTCTGAAGCGGCTGCTTCACTCTCTGATGGTAGGGCCAGCCCTATTCACACCACACCCTTTCCTGTTGTGTTTTCAACTGTGTCAGGCTGAACTGCACAGTTTCACAGGAAGCCAAATGCTGTGCTGGTTTCTGCCCTGGCTTGCAGAGGGACATCCCTGGCAGCAAGAGTGGGTTTTTAGGAAGAGGAAAGCAAGGTGTTGTTTGAAATTGCATCACAATCGTGTGGGTTCCCTCGGGGCTTCTTCTGATGTAATGGGAACACTTTGAAATGATTCCTGCTGATAACTGCATGCAGAAAATGTGACATGTGTATTGGAAATGCTGGAAGCCAGAGAGCAAAATGTAAGCTCGTCATGAGAGAACAGAAAATGCTCGAGATCTGAACCTGTGTGTGAAGGGTTTGCAGCTCCTCTTCAACTATTTTTCCACCCAAAGAGCCCAAAGCCCAAGTGCCTTTTATGATGATGGTTTATTTATTTATTTCTTACTTATACCCAGCCCATCTGAGTGGGTTGCCCCAGCCTTTCTGGGCGGCTTCCAACAAAAACACAGGGGAATAAAGGAGTCTAAAAGGATGTTAAGCAGGTTAAGCCTGGGACTAAACACTCCTTCAGTTCAAGGCAGCTGACAAAAATAATATAGGTGCCACACAAGACCTGTTCCACATTTGTATGAACTTGATCTTTGGAACTTGCCGCATATTGACATCAGGCAGGCGACTTCACTATGCTCTTTTCAGCGCCTGCTAAAAACATTTTTGTTTAGACAGGCCTACCCAGATGCCTAGAATGCTGATGTGTTTGTAGCTTATTGCTGCTTCTATTGTTTTTAGTTTATTGTTGACTTTATTGTTTTAAATAGTTGTTTTAATTATTCTATAAAATTGTATATCCTTTTTGCAAACTGCTTTGAGTTTTTTTTATAATCAAGTGGTATATAAATTTTATGAAATAAATCAATAATAAAAATACAGCAAAAACAATCAAACTGTGTGGGGGAGAGAGAGGAAGGGGACAAGCAGCAGATGAAAAGCCAGTGGATCATAAAAATTAAACAAGCAGCACTTGCAATAAAAATCAGAGACAATCCTAAGCCAGAAAAGGTACAACTAGCCTCTAAAGCAGGATGACTAACTCTTTTTCAGGCAAGGGGGCTGCACTGACTTAGGGTCAACTTTCCTTGTGCTACTTGTTAAAGGGGGTATGGTTGAAGTGGATTTTGAGAATATAAATATTGATATATAAAAATTGACAAATTTTGGGGGCTCTTGGGGGTCTACAGTGGGATATGTATGGGGGAAAAATTAAGGGACAAATCTGGGCAGACCTTGCCCCCCCAACCTTTTGGCATCATTGTGTTGCAGTGAAGGGACCCAGAGGCACAATACAAAAAAAAGTTTCAATTTGGCGAGGCCTTGAGGGCCCACAAAAAACCTTGGATGTGGGAACTCATATACATATCGGTTAGTTACCCTTGCTCTAAAGACCAAAAGCTTTCTTAAAAAGTGTTTTTTATTGTGTGCTGAAATGTCAACCTTCCTACTGCACTGCTAGTTTAGCTTAGCTGTTACTTATAGCCTGTTATAATAACAGAATACGCCTGTTAGTAACCTTATGCAGATGCATTCTCTGGATCAGGATAACAAGTAGAGAACGGCAGCTGTCTTTTCCACATCTGCTTTTCAGCGAAGTTGCTGTGATGTACTTCTTGTTATCTCTCTTTTGCCACAAGAGGGCAACCTCTGCTGTGTTAATAGCAATTGCTGGGCCTGAGGATGGACCTGAATGCATGGCACGGTGTGCATTATCCTGTTCGATGTGGGGACCCCGTGTCCTCCTTCCAGATGGAATGTTTTTAATGCTCAAGTGCATCCTTTTAATTTTTTGACGTTTCAGCCACATGTACAGACAATGAAGATCGACATTATTTCCAGCCTAGAAGAGATTGTGAGACAGTCTACATGTTGAAGGTGGCTGAAAGGTAACTAGCATATGTAAAACTGCGGAAGGAAGATGCCCCCAGTGTGAGAACAGGATGCTGGAACTAGATGGGCCTTTGGTCTGTTTCATTAGAGATGTCCTTCTGTCCATTGGTCCAGCTATCTCAGTATTGCCTACACTGATGCAGCGACTTTCCAGGGTTTCAAGCAGTGCTTTTTTCGGGGGGGGGGGGGCGCAGGGGTACACATACCCCTAAACATTTTATGAATCTTTGTACTTTTGTCCATTTACTGTTTTTATTTTCTCTGATCTGAACTATAAAATGGTGATTTTCTTGAGTCGAGTGTACCCCTAAATGTTTATTTTAGGGGGGAAAGCACTGGTTTCAGGCAAGAGTCCTTCTCAGCCCTACCTGTAGACTGAACCTGAGATTTTTGGCATGCAAAACAGGGTGCTGTGCCACTGACTTATGCCCTTTAAATAACAACCCTGAGCGCAGCCATAGCCTATTGCCTCCAGGATGGTGTATAATGGCTCAGAAAGGAAGGAAATCCCAGCAAAGCCTACTGTTCTTTCTTGCCAGGCTTTGAAGCTCTCTCTCTCTCTCTTTCCCCCCCTCTCCCTCTTCCTTTGCCCCACAATTTTGGACAGTGCTGAGAAGACGATTCAGCAAGGCTTGAGAGAATTATTTGGTGCCCTGAAGATCCTTGTTAATGTACCCATCATTTTCACAGTAGAGTTGATCCATTTTCTCAACAAATCCATATTCCAGGTGAGAGGACTCTACCTCAACTCTGCACTGGCTCTTAATTCAGAAATGGGCATTTCCTTGCCAAAAAGCGGGGGGGGGGGGGTTAGGCATATGTTTTTGACTGCTTAGAAATGTGGACCTTTCTTCTGCTTTCAACGGCTGCATTTCCTCAGGGGTGATTTCTTGGCAGCTGCACACTAGGTGAGGTCAGAGCCGTAGGTGGGTGGGACACTCTTCCTGCCCCCTACTTTCCTCTCCAGTTCTCTCCCCTTCTTGCTGCCACATGAGATTAGATTGCCCACCTCTGGTTTAAAAAACACCTCTGTTTTAAGCATAGATTGTTATGTAACAGAATACTAAATTTGGATGTATTCAGGAGCCAAGGACATTCTCCTTCCACCACTGCAGCTTTTCATTCTGCTTCACACAAATAGGACAGGGGTCTCTCTCCCCCCAAGATCTTTCCCATCATCCCTACTGTCTTCTGGTATTTTCATTTTCTTCCCCATCCCAACATAAGACTAAGATCAGAGTAACCTTTTGGTTGATCAAATCATCCTGATTTGTTTGAATTATGTTTGCCAGGAGGTTAGATGTCAGCTGCTCATATTTGTTTCAATTACAATGTACATCAGGCATTGATCATCCCATGCTTTCCAGCACATTTCCCCATCACTTTCCATACTCAGGGTGGGGGAGCTCGGATACAGGTTTGTTGCCCAAGAATGCCAAATCCATGTTAATGGTGCAGTGTGCCCATGACTGAATCCCATCCACAAAACAGCAAGAGGTGCTTCTAGCCTTAAAGTATTTTTATTGCTTCTTTATTTTCTCTGGCAGGATTGCAGTGCCCAGTGACTTTGAAATTAAACATAATGAAGTGGCCATTATGTAGTCTGAAAGTATTTTTCATTTCTTTTACAACTCATTTTTCTACTATCCAGGTAGTGTTCTTTACTGCCTTGAAATTCATAGTCTACTGTGAGAATGAGTTTCAAATGAGTATACAACCAGAGTAAGATTTAAAAACCCCTAAAGAACAAGGCTCCAAAGTGACTAGCTTCACCCCATATTCCACCATGACCTCAAATATCTTGAGGTTTGCCATCTCTCTGCCAGGTTTGGACTGCAAGGAGGGCCATACGAAAAGGTCTTCTCAGAGGTAGCTTTTTCTATAAAATAGCTTTCTCCTGGAGACCCAAGTTTCTCCCATGAACAAGGCAGCGTTTAAATTTTTATTTAGTTTATGGTGGCCAGAAAGGAAAGTTTTTTGTTCTTTTCATCTGTTACAAATTCTAGGCTTTTAATTATTTTACTCCTTATACCTATGCTGTTTTGGAGGTTTTGATACTTGACCCATCTGTTGACACTCCTTGTTTTGGGACATCTTTGATGTGATGCACAAGTGTCCATTAGGTGAGGTAGGACATGTGTGTCAAGGATCCAGTCTTGAGGTACTCAGTTGCACAGTTAATGTCTTTTGCAAGAAACAGCTGCTTCTGACGGTGCCCTTCTTTTCATTCAGGTGTTGGTGGTTGACCTCTTAACTACAATGGGAGACAAAATGCTGGAACCCTTCCTAGTTGCTTTGTTCAACAGCATCCTGCAGCCCCTGCTGAAATTCCTACTGAATGTCCTCTGCAGTATCCGTAACCTCTGCTACCCTTTATTGGACATCCTGAAGGGCATCTGTTTGCAGGTTGCTCTGGTGCTGCGAGCTTTCCGGTTGGTAGAAATCAACCACCATCAAAATAAGTTGCTTGCTGAAAAGGTCTAGTGGAGAGGAACAACTATCCAAAGTGGTGATTGACACGACTGAGGGCATCTGCAATCAGTTTCCTTAACTAGCCTCTAGTTCGGCTGAGAACTGGGGATGCTTTGTGGCTGGTTCCTCTGTTCAGGTCAGTGGTGCTCAACGTGTTACACTCACCTTCTAGGCTGAAAGCAAAGAGTAAGGTTACCCTAACTTCTGTCATAGAGCTTCAATATACTGATGACAACGTCGTATGTGCACACTCAGAGGATGACCTCCAAACCATCCTAAATATCTTTGCAGAAGCTTATGAAAAGCTTTGCATATTGTTCAACATCCAAAAAAGCAAAGTGCTGCCCCAACAAGTGCAAAACAACCCCTCTGCAGTGCCACAAATCCAACTCAACGGTGTAACATTGGAAAGCGTCGATCACCTCTCCTACCTGGGCAGTTATCTTTCCACAAGGGCCGACACTGATGCCGAAATCAAGCATCGTCTGAGCTCTGCGAGTGCAGCTTTCTCCTGATTTGAAGCGCAGGGTTTGAGGACCAGAACATTTATCTTCAAGGAGAAAGTGTGCAAATTGTGGGTGCTCTTAAATTCAGCTTTGTCATGGCAGGCGCAAGTGTCCTTTGTGGTGTGGAACGCCTTTAAGCCAGTTTAGGTTGGTGTGCCAAAGAGGGCCAGATTTGATGACGTAAATATGTGTGAGGTCCAACCTTTTTTGTTGTTGAGCTTTTTTTTAAGATTGAAGTTGTTTTTAGGATTTTACCCCAGGAGACAGACTGCCACAGGGGCCGGATTAGGCCCCCAAAGCAGACTTTGGACATGCCTGTTATACACAGTCCAAGACAGTTTCAGTTATCCATGCCATAGGTTCCCTTCAGACTGGACTTCTGTAATACATGGGGCAGACAGGAAACAGCATATAATGCAAAATGCTGAGGTGAGTGTGCCAAGTGGGATTATGTATCAGGAACATATGATGCTAGTGCTAAAACAAGCTCCCAGTCTGTCTGGGGTGTGTGTTTTGTTCCTTATGCCTTTGTGTGGCCACTGACAAGTATTGCCTTCCCTTTTTCTTTTCATGTTTGGAAATAATGGTTAAAAGCTTCAGCTGTAGCAGGCTCTGTGGAAATAGGGAGACACAAGTGTACCTGTAACTTCAGAAGGATAGTCAAGACTTTCTTTGGGTTTTAATCATTTATAATGATACATATTTTGTGGACCCTTCCATCAAATGGGAGGTCAGCAACCTCTTGAAGAAAGACAGTGTTGGATTCTTCTGAGATATTGATCGTTAAGTGCATCTAGAACTTTATCCCTTGGTGAAGCTGTATTTGCAAAATAAATTGCTTTAAAGTAGCTCGGCCAAGATGCATATTTTCCTACTCCCTTGGAAGAGATCTTTAAAGTTCTCACCCGTGTTCACAATTTTCCCACACAACCATGTGACCTGCAAATGTATGCAAGGAATAAGGAAATCAGCTCAGAGTTGTATTTAAAATGCAGATATATTTTAAAGGTTGGTGTCCAATAATATCTTAAGGGCTTTTACAAGGACAGGAAGGAACACCACGGACAGAAAAAAATGTCACACACAGGGGGAATAAGGATATAGTTTGAATGTTTTGAAGGGACAGGATACCCAAATCCTGTCTGTGAAATCACCCCAGGCTTCAATAATCACCCCAGGCCTCAAAACTGTCCAAAATTCCCTTTCTCTCTCCTAAAATCCACAGCTACAGCTTTTCTGTGGATTCTCACAAGATGCTGTTCCAAAGGCAAAACGTTATTCTTTTATCAGCACGAGAAGGCTTCCAAAAGCTAATGAATAGGCTCTGTTCAAAGCAGGCCTGAGAACTGAATCTTATCTCATTCAGTTGCAACATCTTTGGACATGCTGAACCGCTTTCATTCCCCTTTTCCTGGGAAGGGTGCCAAGAGTCCACAATAGTCCCAAGAGAGCTTTCTGTTCATGCTCAGAGGAACTCATGGGGCAGGACTCTGGAAGAAGGAGGAGAAAGGGGGAGGGAACTGGAAGGGGATATATACTCTGTGCACATGACTGTGAACTCATGCATGCTTTTTGTGAGTTATCACACTTGCTCCTTCTACCAGTTCATGGATGGTAGAAATAAAGCTTTTTCTCTGAAACTATTCCTTGAGTGTCTGTTGACTCCCATTTTCCCTTTCCCGGGCGCAATATTTTTCCTACCCGAGGGCAAAGCCTCATAAGGCTACAGTTTCACCTATAGATTTATAATGTGTTAATTTTGAATGGATGTTGTTAATACGAAATTGTAATTGCAAATGTAATTGAGATGAGTAAGCTTTTGGAACACAGAAACAAAGTAAATAACCAAACCATCAATTCTAGCATGTGGGAGGCCACCTGAATTATATAATTTGGCATCTGAATGATTGGTATTAGCAATTGTATTATAATCTGGCATTGTTATAATGAGGCTACTATTGGATTTTTGTAAAAGAAAACCACGTAATAAGATATTTCCCCCCCAACAGTAATTTTTAAAGGCCACAGCAGGTTCCCCATCGCTTGGTTAAAAACGTGAGGCAGCAAGGGCGATCCTATGCATGTCTACTCAGGAGTAAGTCCCCTTCAGTTTAGTGATAGAAGAGGAGCCTAAATTATTGCGATTGCTAAATTATTGCCATTGAGTTATGGCATTGTTGCTGTTCACTCAGGAATACCCCAGATGGGCGGGGTATAAATAATAAATTATTATTAAGTTATTATTATTATAGCTCACCACCCTCACATTTTCCATTTTTACTTGAAATCTGTATTTACCACGATGGCAAATGCAGTGCAAAAAGAACTGGAGACCCACGTTTGGGAAACTACTCTTGAGGAGCCCTTTCCTGGCGGGAAAAACCCAACTCGCCTCAGCGCCTCCCGCTTTTCCCGCCTTTTCCAACGGCCGCCCGCTCGCTCGCCTCCCTCACGCGCCCGTTTCCCGCTCGGCGCATGCGCGCGCGGAGGGCCGGCTTCGGAAGAGGGCGGCTTAGCGTGTCTCCGTGCGTAGCCGGAGCGCGCGCGGCGTGAGGACGTGGCGCTTTCCAGCCAATCCGCTCCCAGTCGCTTCCTCTTCGGCTCCTCCCACCCACTCCGCCTCGCCCAGCTTCGGTCCGCTAAGGGAAGGGAGGAGGGATGGGGAAGGCGGGGCGTAAGCAGCCGCGAAGGCCAATGGTAAAGCCGCGAGGGAAGGACTGCGGCTTCTGATTGGTGTGCAGGGCCAGGAGGAGGCGGGGCGTGGGGCGGGGAGGGTTGGCCTTTGGCGCGGCCGTTTCCGGTCGTCGTGAGGGGGAGAAGCCGAGGCGGCGGCGGCCACGGCGGCAGGAGAGGGAAGGTAACGGGGCCAGCTCGGGAGCGGCTAAAGCGGGGAGGCGCGCTCACACGAGCACGTGCTCCTCCAGAGGAGGGGGGGTGTCACTGTTCTGACCCGGAGCCGCTTCTGACCCGGGTTCAGATTCACGTGTGAATGCGACCGGGGATGGTCTAGGAAAGCGAGAGGGTTTCTTCCGGGGAAACAAAAAGCTCCCAAGTGCCGAGGAGTGCAGACGTGCCTCCTTCGGTCCCTTATGATCGCCTTCCGACAGCCTGGGGACTTGCGTGTTTAAGCGCAGGGGCACGGAAATAGGGTCAGACCCGGGGGCCACCGAGGCCCACGTCTTGCTATCCAGTGGTCGTCTCTCTCTCTCTCTCTCTCTGCCTGGTGGTCAGCTGCTGTGGCCCGTTTTGTTCTGTATTTGTATTATTATTATTATTTATTCTGCAAACCACGCTGTGATCTTCGGATGAAAGGCGGCATATAAATTTAATAAACAGCAATAACTGGGCAGTCCGCCAGCGGGGCCTCCCTTGACGTTTTCGCCACCCGATGGAAGTCGTAGCCCAGAACGACTGGAGGGCGCCAGGCTGGGGAAGCTGCTCTACGGCGCCCTTAGGTGTCAATTCTTTTGTCCGCCTGTCAATTTGCCCATCAGTCAGAATTCACTCCACCCTCTAATTTGGTGCTGAGGTTCACCCTGCCTCTGGGCTTCGCAATTGTGATAGACCTGACTCGAGTAGTCTTTACTAACCATTTTTAAAAGGGCTTTTCTTTTTAAGGTAAAACGCAGCAAATTTATTAAGTTGCTTACAGTTTATGAAGCAACCTTTTCTTGGTTCTGAACCTCCTGTTGATCAGTTTGATCGTGACTTCACTGAGTGTTTTCTTCCCCTGTGCATTAAAAAAATATACAACATACATATGTATACAGACACAAAGAAAGAGAGGAACATGTAATAAATAAACAAATTAATTTATCTTCCGTGAGGTTCTATCAACTCTTACTAACCACAGCGGCTATGTTCTGCTTCCACTGTTGCAGGCAGTATGCCTCTGAATACCAGTTGCTGCGATTAAAAAGTGAGGAGTGTTCAGGTTGCCCACACTTAATTTTCCTTGGCTCTTACCAGGCAGGTCCACGCTTTAAAGCTCTGTATCTGAGCCCACCCACTCCCTTTTTGCCACAGTTTCCCCCCCTGAGGAAACCCACTCTTTAAAGCTCAATTGGAGCAAACAGCAATGCACAGAAAACCCCAATTGACATTAGCTCTCATGGAGCACTAAAAAGGGTGTGTGTTTTTGCAGGAAAAAGTCCTGTACCTGGAAAGAACGGGGCAAAAGCTAAGTGTGCATAAGCCCTAACTGTTGTACAGCCCTAACTGTTCATCCGCCTCTAGTCTGTCTCTGTGAGAACGGGATGCTGGACTTTAGCCTCATCCATTAAACTGGATTTTCTTATGTTTAACCTTCATTGTATAATTACAGACCATTGGCTCATGTAGTCCTGTGTACAGTATTGTTCACTATGAATGGCAGAGGCTTTCCTGGCACTCCTTCCCTGAGACACCCCCAAATTGGGCATTGAATCTTGGACCCTGGGCACTCAGTGTACTCTGTCATTGAGGTACAAGCTCTTCCCTGATGCTTTGGGGTGTTTCGAAAGATACAGAACAGTTGATGAATTAGACAAGGAACAACCCAGTGATAACTTGGAATTCAAGGACAGTTTGTTTTGAAGCAAGTATACAGTAAGCATATAGGAACGTCTCTTACCGGGTTTTTCTAATTGTCCATCTAGTTCACATTTTTGTTTGGGCACGATGTGAAAGTTACAGCTACCGAATGTTGGTTGGCTTTTTTATTGGATTGAGGTCCAGCTCTGAGGCCCTTCTGGCGGTTCCCTCACTGCAAGAAGCAAAGCTACAGGGAACCAGGCAGAGGGCCTTCTTGGTAGTGGCACCTGCCCTGTGGAACGCCCTCCCACCAGATGTCAAGGAGATAAACAACTACCTGACTTTTAGAAGACAGCTGAAGGCAGCCCAGTTTAGGGAAGTTTTTAAGGTTTAATGCTGTATTGTGTTTTTAATATTCAGTTGGGAGGTGCCCAGAGTGGCTGGGGAAACCCAGCCAGACGTACGGAGTTTAAATAGATAATTATATTTATTAGTTTGTTATAGCTAACATGGCTGCTCTTCTAGAACATATACTGTACATTGGAAGATGCTGATCCTGGGGTACTGCTGTTTTACTGTTTTTATTCTATGACTTCCACTCTGGAAACACCAGGTGGTGGGGTGTGTCTGTGTGATCTTTTGGAACTGGAGTGAGCAACCTGTGATCTTTCATCATTGACCATTCCGGCTTTGAATGCTAGGGACTGGTGTGCAACAAGATAATTGAGAGAGCTTGGGGATCTCCACTCCTGAGTTAAAAGAACTTAAATTCAATTCACACATTTTAAACACTTTCACGCCTGCTGTGTCCCTGGCATGGGAAACAGGGAATGAGAAAGGAAGTGCCACTGAACGCAGCAACATTTCCAAAGCACTTGTGTTGTGGTATAACACTGGTGCTCTGCTCATCGTAATACACTGTGTGCAGTTTTCACCTGGACTGACTGGCTGGCATGGATTGATCACCTGCACAAACCTTTGTTATTATTTCTCTGACAGTAGCCAGCTGTTTATCTGGGTGTGAAGGTAATGGTCTTCTCTAGCGTTCATTCACAGTAGATTTAAGATTACAAATAGCAACACATTCGTACTTGCTACGCAATCAAGGACACTGTAACATCACCTTCCCCAACCTGGTGTCCTCCAGATGTTCTGGACTACAACTCCCATTGATTGAGGCTGATGGAAGTTGTATTCCAAAACATCTGGATGGGGAAGGCTTCTCTCTTAACACCATGTATGTGAGATCCCATACTCTGTATTAGTCTGATGTAACAAATTCTCTGGTTTTGTACTCTGAGTCACTAAGAGGTTATAAGGCTATTTTCATCCATAAATGTGCAATCAGTGGGTGTAAAAATCCACGCTTTGATAAAGGTAGCTTGCTTATGTTAAGCGACTCTGTGTGGTCTAAGCTGTTTCAAAAGTAGTTGCCCTGAATTATTCCCATGTTTAGCAGTTGTCCGTATGATAGCATTGCTTGCTATTTTAAGGTCACTCTCAGGCCCCTGTACATTGTACACATTGTTGGCAATTGTGAATGACCACCACATCTGGATATGTGTTGGGCAATCAGGCTGTTGCTTAGATGTATTTGATTCAAGATGGGAGAAGCAGGTTGCTTGCTGGTAGTATTTTGAGTGCTGTTGGGGGTTTCTTGTGCTCTGGTAACTTTACTTGAATGAAGTAAATGAATTTACTTAAGCATTTATTTGAATGAAGTTACTGAAAGTTTGTTTAAGAATACTTTCCTTGAAATGTCGCCCAGTCATTACTGGAATATTAATTGATCAGAAACGGTTTTATGATTTTCAGAGTCTGTGTTGTTGGTATTTTGTCCCATTTTATTTTATTGTACAACACTTCAATTGCCCCTGGCTGTGGAGCAACTTAAAAATCTGAATGATAATACTACACATACAGGATTTTTGTGTGAGGCTAAAGTATTTGATGCTAGTTCTTTAAAATTATATATGCATCCTCCTGGTGCCTAGATATCCGAGATGGTTTTCCAGCCCCAGGCAGGAGGCCAGCTTCTCTCGGGCAGAGTCCTTTTTAAGTGTCTGGAGTGTCATGCCACATATAGATAGCTCAGCTGATGAAGTTACCTCCAGTTAGCCTCCAGTGTTAGAAACTCAGATATATAAGCTAGGCACCAAATAGCTCCTTAAACCAGGGTTACAGTCACCAGAACTGAATGCCTAGTTGCCTTATTTTGGCCCAGATGGCTCAAAAGTTATATTTTTCAATACGACTTTTTGGTTCCTGAAATTCATCCTGATTTTGCAGAAAAAATATAACAGAATTCTACAGATACTAGTGTATGAAAACAGTCCCGATCCAAAGATCCCCAGGCATGCACCTCCAGATGGTGGAGACATCGGGCGCCATTGGAGCATCTTCACTTGGTCGCAAGTGGCCAACAGCTGGGTGCAAAATGTGCCTGGCGCCTAGCAAATTTCGATTGCTGCCTGGTGGACTCTTTCAGTACACCAGAAGAGCCCTTCTGGATCAGATAGACCAAAGACCCGTTCAGTTCTCACAGTTCTAATTAGATGCTTCAGGGAAGGCTACAAGAGATCAATATCTATATGGCTGCTGGATAAGGCACTGTTAGCTGAACTCTGAAAGCTTGACCTCCGGCAATGCACACCAATTTTAGTTGAGTGGGCCAATTTCCCATCCTTAAATTGCACCAGTTTTTGTATGCTGTTGTGTGTGCTCACTGAGAGGATTACCACGCTGCAATTCTCCCGCAAGCCAGGTTTATGTGTGCTGCCTGTCAAAACTGTTTCTTTAAATACTGTACAAGCCTCCAATCTACTATGTCACGATGAGTTTGGAGCATGTAACATGACAATTGCCACAGCGTGTCTGCCCATCTCTGAGATAAGAGATGCAAAAAGCTTCTGCATCTTGCTTTGTATAGTGATTACCCTCCAATCACTCTGCTCCCCCCCCAAAAAACCCCCCTATCAACGACCTGTTGTCCGTGTCCCTTAGAATCCCCTCCTTTTTGTGTCATAGCTCAAAATGATGGGTTTTGGGGACAGAAAATTCAAGGTGCAGGCACATTGCAAATTGGATGTGCGATTGAGATTGCTGTCTCCTGTTCTGGACTGTGCTTTATAGCTCATGGATATAAACAGCTCATTGTGTGAGATACTTGGAGGAACAGGCAATTTGCTTAAGGCATGTGTTTGTGTGCTGGTCTAATATGTTGTGGTTTTAACAGCCAGAATAGTCCTAATACCTTGGAAAAAAAGAATTGGAAGTAGGAGTAAGCCAGTTGGAGTCCTCAGCCGGTTTTAGGCAGCGTAGATTTTTTTTTTTTTAACAGAACAACTGACTTTTCAGAATAAAGAAATGTAAAATTGGATTTACAGATGCATGCCAGTTTTTAATAAAGTTGTTGTTTAGTTGTTTAGTCATGTCCGACTCTTCGTGACCCCCTGGACCAGAGCACGCCAGGCACTCCTGTCTTCTACTGCCTCCCGTAGTTTGGTCAAACTCATGCTGGTAGCTTCGAGAACACTGTCCAACCATCCATCTCGTCCTCTGTCGTCCCCTTCTCCTTGTGCCCTCCATCTTTCCCAACATCAGGGTCTTTTCCAGGAAGTCTTCTCTTCTCATGAGGTGGCCAAAGTCTTGGAGCCTCAGCTTCAGGATCTGTCCTCCCAGTGAGCCCTCAGGGCTGATTTCCTTCAGAATGGAGAGGTTTGATCTTCTTGCAGTCCATGGGACTCTCAAGAGTCTCCTCCAGCACCAGAATTCAAAAGCATCCATTCTTTGGCGATCAGCCTTCTTTATGGTCCAGCTCTCACTTCCATACATCACTACTGGGAAAACCATAGCTTGAACTATACAAACCTTTGTTGGCAAAGTGATGTCTCTGCTTTTTAATATGCTGTCTAGGTTTGTCATTGCTTTTAATAATAGCATGTTTTAAAAATGAAATCTGGCCTTAATGTGAGCATAATGGGTTGTATCCAATGCCCTGTGCGCATAGTTCTGCGGGAACTTCCATTCCCTCTCCTCCCTCTGCGCACCCCCAAAATCTGCTCCCTCAACCCTTTGTAGCTGATTTTGAGGGTGGGTGGGAAAGGGAAAGGGGAGAGAAAGCTTTGTTGTGTGCCACAACAAAGGGACGTCAGAAAACATTTCATTGTTTTCATTAAATCTGTTCTATGTTGTTAGCAGTTCTTGTTTTTATCTGTAAGCCACCTTGAGTCCTGTTAGGGAAAAAGATGGGTGATGATGATAGAGTGCTTGTAAGGTGGTGACTGTGGTCCAAGGAAAGGCAGGGCAGCAGAGTTTTGAGTTCTGCAGAGCTCCAGGTCAGTGAAAGTTGTGAATGGTGTGCTCCATGCATTTGGGTTGGTCTTGGTTTCTGGGCGTAATTTGTGCTGTCCATCAGGAGAGTGGAGCCATCTTTCTGTAAGTCACTGAGGAGGTACTTCCTCTGAAGTCCAATGCGCGTGCAGGGACAAACCGCTCTCCCACTTCCTCAGCAACCATATTCAGAAATGGAGGATGCATACCAGGTCCTAGATTCAATCCCTGGCCTTTCCAATTGCAGAATTGTAAGTCGCAGAGAAAAGGGACGTGGGTGGTGCTGTGGGTTAAACCGCAGAGCCTAGGGCTTGCCGACCAGAAGGTCAGCGGTTCGAATCCCCATGACGAGGTGAGCTCCCATTTCTCGGTCCCTGCTCCTGCCAACCTAGCAGTTCGAAAGCACATCAGAGTGCAAGTAGATCAATAGGTACCGCACCGGTGGGAAGGTAAGCAGCGTTTCCGTGCGCTGCTCTGGTTCGCCAGAAGCGGCTTAGTCCTGCTGGCCACATGAGCTGGAAGCTGTACGCCGGCTCCCTCGGCCAATAAAGCGAGATGAGCGCTGCAACCCCAGAGTCGGTCACGACTGGACCTAATGGTCAGGGGTCCCTTTACCTTTAAGTCGCAGGGAAATGCACCTTTGCCTGAGATTCTGGAGAGCCACTGCTAAGCCAATGTTGGCAAGTACTGAACAGGAGCAGCAAACTGACTCTGTACATTAGGCAGAAGAGACATCTTACGTAATGTGTCCTCGCTGGAATGCTTAGCTCACAGGGCCAGATAAAACTGAAATTGGACTTTCAGACTTCTCTGAAAAATATTTTACATTACTAGGGAGCCAGCCCCCTGAGACCTTCCGGCCCTGTTTCTTTCAGATTAAAAGACTGCTTGGGTTACAGTGAGGCATGCGCAGAGGTTTCTCACGTTAGTATTCCTTGCGTCAATTCCACACAGGCCTTCATGAAGTATTGTGGTGGCTCATTCTGGAACAGGGGAGCTATAGGGAGCCCTGTGGCCAATGCAGAGCTAGCTCCGCAGCTATCCGAAGGGTGGTGGTGGAGGAAGATGATGTGCTATAAATAGTTAAAAGTCTTGCTGCTGGAATGCAAGTTGCACAGAACCCCTTCGAGCGCATCACGTGCATATAATATATATGATGGCTTTGGCGGCAGGGAGGGGCTTGAATCTCTCCCCCAGAATCTTAAGCATTTGCCAAAACAGCTTGGTGACTCTGATCCCCTCCTCTCTTTTCCCTGTGATGTGATTTTTCTCCCTGGGCTGGGTGAGACTATAAATTGTGTATCTCTTTACGCATGGAGCTGTTGAAATTCCATAACAGTGAGCAAATTCTGTACTGCCACAGTGTTTTGTAGTTGGCAGGAAAACACTCCCCTTCCGTTCTCAGAGAGGTCTTGCCTGATGACATTTTTATTATCATTTTAGGTTAGGTGAGCATTTCCTAGCTGCTGTAGGTATGCCACAAAAAGAGGAGATTGTTGTTATTAGTGTTCTTCATTGTGGAATCCTCCTTCAAGATGGAATTTCACAACATTGCAGAGGGAGTTCTTCTTAAGCCTAAAAAAGAACGTAACACAGCACCAGCATTGAATTCCAAAAGGGCTTCTTGCTCAGTTGTGCTGAATACTTTCCTGAAGCTTATGAATCTGCAAGCAAACCCTCCATAGGCTGTACACCTATGATGCTATGGTAGATTAAAGAAGTGAGCATTAAACAGCAGCATGCCATGTGCGGAGAAGTCACAGGCTACTCTAGATGCTGAAAACATTCTTACTAGGTGTGGGCCAAGGATACATGGAGTCCACTCAAACACATGCTGAAAGTGTAAAGCGGGGGTCAGCAAACTTTTTCAGCAGGGGGCCAGTCCACTGTCCCTCAGACCTTGTGGGGGGGCCGGACTATATTTTTTGTGGAAAAATGAACGAATTCCTATGTCCCACAAATAACCCAGAGATGCATTTTAAATAATAGGACACATTCTACTCATGTAAAAACACGCTGATTCCTGGACTGTCCGCGGGCCGGATTGAGAAGGCGATTGGGCCGGATCCGGCCCCCGGGCCTTAGGTTGCCTACCCATGGTGTAAAGAAAAGAAAGGCACTTTCTATCATATGTGGTGGTCCTGTAAAAGTCTTCTGGGAAATGATTTATAATGAATTGAAGAGAATGTTTAAGATAACCTTTACTAAAAAACCGGAAGGACCTTAAAAATTTGCTCTTGTATGCCACAACCGCAGCCAGAATGGTGTTTGCCCGGAAGTGGAAATAAGATGCTATACCAACTAAGGAAGAGTGGCTGATTAAATTGATGGACTATGCCAAATGGCAAAACTGATGGGTGTAATATGAAACCAAAGGGGGGGGGGAATGATTAAAGAATGGGAAAATTTGTAGAATATCTGAAAGGTTCAGGGATGCAGATAAGTTCATTAGTAGGATTAACTTAAATCAAACAGTTAAAAATATAACTAAGATAAAAGGAAGAAAAAATGGAGTAAAGTGTTAAAAATCTAAAGTAGAAAAGGAAACACAAAAGGGGGGTGGGAGGGACGTCAGATATGTACCGTAATTGTATTCAAAATACCATATTTTTTGCTCTATAAGACTCACTTTTTCCCTCCTAAAAAGTAAGGGGGAAAGTGTGTGCGTCTTATGGAGCGAATGCAGGCTGCGCAGCTATCCCAGAAGCCAGAACAGCAGGAAGGATTGCTGCTTTCACTGCGCAGCGATCCCTCTTGCTGTTCTGGCTTCTGAGATTCAGAATATTTTTTTTCTTGTTTTCCTCCTCCAAAAACTAGGTGCGTCTTGTGGTCCGGTGCGTCTTATAGAGCGAAAAATACGGTATGTGTTTGTAAGGTGTACTGGTAATCATGTGAAATCATGTTTGTAAGGTGTACTTGTAATCATGATAATATATGATACAGGGAGTCCAGGAAGGCAGAACTGGAAAGAAACTGAGGCAATGAATGGATTATGGAGGAGGCAGAGTTGAGGGAAGGAGGGGCCAATAAAAAAGCACCTGTGTCTTTATTCTGTGTCCCTGCTTCTTTCTGTCCTCTGCCTCCTTCAGTTTCCACCTGTCAGCCAGCGCTGTATCCTTAGAATCATAGAATTGTAGAGTTGGAATGGTCCACAGGGTCATCTAGTCCAACCCCCTGCAATACAGGGATCTTTTTCCCAACGTGGGGCTCAAACCCACAACACTGAGATTAAGGAGTCACATGCTCTGCTAACGGAGCTACCTTCCTTCCCTCTGCTCAGCCTTTGCCAATCTAGTGACCTCCAGGTGTTTTGGACTACAGCATCTATCAACTCCAGCCTGCTGATGGCAAAGGCTGCTTTTGCAAGCCTGTATCTTCCTCCTTCCTGTTCCCTTGTCCTAATGGAGGGTCACCTGGGACCCTGGGACAGAGGAGCTGTGTGCAGTTTGCAGCAGAGGGGTGGATGAATAAGGGAGCTTCTGGAGGCATGAAGCTTTGGGGACAGCACTGTCAAAAGAGGTGTGGCATGTGGGGAGTGAAATTCACATTGTTCAGAATGAACTAGCCAAGTCTTTGGCTGCAGTTCTCTAGTTCTGAACACCTACACAGCCACGACTTCCGTTCTTTGTAGTTTCAAAATAGCCTGTTTGCAGGAGGGTAGTGTGGTCAGTTACATTTAGCTTAACCCAACGTATTAGTGTGTGCCTGGCTAGTTGTTGATGCCTCTACACCATGAGAAAATAATAGCCTCAGGGTTCATATGGGCACAGTCAACATGGTGATCACAAATGCCATCACTTCTTGCTAATTAAGACGAGTGGCATCAGGCAGCCAGCTAATTATAACGTTCTTTTTCTGCAGTTGGAAGTATCTAGCAGAAGGGCAATTGTGTGGCGTGACTGATGGTGCCCACGGGAAGCCTGAAGACCTTCAGCTTCAAACAAGCTAACTCTTGCTCCTGTGTTTAATTTCCCAAGGATATCACCATGGTTGTGGCTGTTCGGCAGGTCGTTTTGTACCTGTCCCTGTGGACCGCCTGTGTTCTGAGCAAACCCACCGAGAAGAAGGATCGCATCCACCACGAACCTCAGCTCAGCGACAAGGTCCATGATGATGCCCAGAACTTCGACTATGACCACGATGCCTTCCTGGGTGCAGATGAGGCCAAGACCTTTGACCAGCTGACGCCAGAAGAGAGCAAGGAGAGGCTGGGGTAAGGAAACCTTGATGGTTTTCACATAGGAAGGCTGCTTGGGGGTGACTCAAATCCACTGCAGCCTGTTGTGTGCCTTCCCCACAAGCCAGCTCCCATGGGGCTCTGATGCACAGACCAGCTAAGCAACTGTCCTTGCCTTTAGACCATGGGTAGGGAGCCTGTAGCCTTCCAGGTATTGTGGAATTCCCACCATTTACCATGCTACCTGCAGCTGGTAGATGTTGGAGCCCAACCGCACCTGAAAATCCTCAAGTTACCCATTCCTCCTTTAGACAGACTTGCAGCCCAAAGCTAGCGACTTTTTCTCAGGAGTAAGCTGGCATGAATTAAACGGAAATTATTCCCAGGTCAGTATCTACAGAGTTACGGCAGGTGTGAGGAGCCTTTGACCTAGATGTTGCCGAACAACAACTCCCATCATCCTTGACCACCAGCCACGCTTTCTGGTACTGATGGGAGTTGTAGTTCAGCAACACCTTGAAGGCCAAAGGTTCCCCAAAGATTTCATTAAAATCTGTGCAGGTGCATCTTGTTATTAAGTGCCCCTTAAGTTGCTGATTGGGACGCAGGTGGCGCTGTGGGTTAAACCACAGAGCCTAGGGCTTGCCGATCAGAAGGTCGGCGGTTCGAATCCCCGCGATGAGGTGAGCTCCCGTTGCTCGGTCCCTGCTCCTGCCAACCTAGCAGTTTGAAAGCACAAAGTGCAAGTAGATAAATAGGCACCGCTCTGGCGGGAAGGTAAACGGCGTTTCCGTGCGCTGCTCTGGTTCGCTAGAAGCGGCTTAGTCATGCTGGCCACATGACCCGGAAGCTGTATGCCGGCTCCCTCGGCCAATAAAGAGATGAGCGCCGCAACCCCAGAGTCGGCCACGACTGGACCTAATGGTCAGGGGTCCCTTTACCTTTTACCGAGTTGCTGATTAACAGTACAGTTGTACCTTGGTTCGCGAACGCCTTGCGAGTCGAACGTTTTGGCTCCCAAACGCCGCAAACCCGGAAGTGAGTGTTCCAGTTTGCGAACGTTCTTTGGAACCCGAATGTCTGACGCGGCTTCTGATTGGCCGCAGGAGCTTCCTTTCCTTGTGGGTCGGGTTTCAGTTAAATCCCTCACCAGCATGCTTTGATGCAAGTGGAGGATAGCGAAGGGGTGGAGAACAGCCCAACTGTAACGCCTGGCCCTCGAGAGCTTGCCTGTTAGTGGGTCCGGTGTCAAGGAAAAGAATCTGACACTCCGCAAAGGAAATGTGTTTCCTGCAGCCAATTGGAAGCCGTGCCTTGGTTTCCAAACGTTTTGGAAGTCGAACAGACCTCCAGGATGGATTCCGTTCGACTTCCAAGGTACCACTGTTAATAAATTTGTGCCCATGGCGAGAGTCTTGACCAGGGCCCTGGAGTTCATGGCGAGGAGAATAGCAGTGCTAATACCGTAACTTGCTTCATCGCATTTGTTCAAATTAGCTCCTCCAGAAGGCTGTGACCTTGATGGGGCTAATGGCTCTCCCTCGGCAGTGCAGTGGGAAATGCCTCTCCCTCCCGCACCTTGCAACCCCCACCCACCCCGTGGCCCAAGTGTCAAGTAACAGGAGTGACAGCTGTGGTTATATTTGGCTGAGCATTCTTACGCTTCTGCTGCTCCAGACTTGGGAAAAGCTCTCCTTGGGAAATAAATCATGCAAGTTTGCCCCTTTAGCCCCTCACTGTTGAGACTTTCTGAACATGCCGCACCGCTGTGGGGGCCTTGGCCAAAGAGCCTGGTTGTTTGTCCAGCCCAGCAAAGTAGTACAGGCTTGCATCATGATGCTCACGTTTGCGCCAGAGAATTGATTCAAGATTTTCCCCCCTTTCTCTGGCAGCTGTGAGTGGGGTGGTGCTGTGTTGTTCCAACAGGCAGGTGCCCATTAGGGTCAGGGCAAGAAGAAGGGTATCCGGACTGTCACCCACTAGTGCATGTGGCACCCTACACTCACACACAAGCAGGGTTCGAGCAAAGCCAGTAGGTCTAGCAGAAATTTGGGCCGAGCGCTCCAGTTCACGTTACATCACAGGCACACTCTCCAGAGCAGCTGTCTGCGCTGGCAAGGGGTGATGAGAAGGCTGGGGAAGGCTGCTCTAGAGTAGCAGGATGTGTGTCCTGCTGTTCAGGCGAGTCATCGTCCAGTTAGGGCAGGCAGGTTGCAGGCGACTTTCCTAGGACTCGCGCCTCTTGCCCAGAATTGCCACCTCGTCCGACCTTTCCTTGTGGGTCGGGTTTCAGTTAAATCCCTCACCAGCATGCTTTGATGCAAGTGGAGGATAGAGAAGGGGTGGAGAACAGCCCAACTGTAACGCCTGGCCCTCGAGAGCTTGCCTGTTAGTGGGTCAGGTGTCAAGGAAAAGAATCTGACACTCCGCAAAGGCAATGTGTTTTTAACACAGTACGAAGGTAGCATGCGTTTACCTTGGAATTTCAAAACTAGCCGTCACCACCACCACCCTTGCCTCCATCTTGGCTGCTTTTTGAGCTTCTCAGCGGAGGTGGCAGCTGCAGCCCTTTCCCTCCTTTTCCCTAGCTCTGTCCTCCCGGACTCAACTTGCTTTATTGATTCCCAGCAGCTGCTGCTGTGACTGGAGATCCCTGGGGCAGCTGCCTGGAGCAAGGAGGAAGCCTTTGTGTGTGTGTCTGAGTGGCTTTCCTTGCCTCAGGGCTCCCGAGACCAGGGCTGTTAAATGCAAGTTAATGTTTAAAGTCGATTTAATTGTGTCAAATAATGGGTAGCATCTGGCAGGATCTGGTTCCGTGCTTTCATGGCGTTACAGGCAGGTCCTTGGTTACTACTGGATGCACGGGGAGGTGGGCTGCCGTGAGAGGTCCATATAAATTGCTGAGGGTTTCAGAGGCCACTGGGCCTCAGAGATGAGCAGCTGCCACATTGCTGTTGAACAAGGCTGTCAAACACTAGAGCTTCAGTCTGTTCCTTCCTAATACAGTGGTACCTTGGTTCTGAAACTTAATCCGTTCCAGAAGTCCGTTCCAAAACCAAAGTGTTCCAAAACCAAGGAACGCTTTCCCATAGAAAGCAAAATGGATTAATCCGTTCCAGACTTTAAAAAAAACCCTAAAACAGCAATTTAACATGAATTTTACTATCTAACGAGACCATTGAGCCATAAAATGAAAGTAATAATCAATGTTCTGTACTATAAAATAAATAAGATAATAAAAAAATTTAAATTAAAATTTTTTCTTACATGCACTGATAATAGTCATTGTTTGGATGGGGGGGGTTTATCCATTTCTGCAGTCAATCAATCAATCAATCAATCATAAAACAAAAAACAATCCACAGACACAAAAATGAAAAAGACACACACACAAAAACGCAAAAGCAAAAACAAAAGCACCAAATATTACCTCAGAACACTGCAATCGGAAACAGAAGGCTTTAATTACGATTGGGGGGGACTTAAATTTGCTGCTTAAGGGTAAAACTGAAGGAAGGAAGCCTTAATTACTACGCGGGGGACTCAAATAAGCTGCGCAACAGTAAAAACGGAAGCTCAGGAGCATGTTTGGCTTCCGAGGCAAAGTTCGAAAACTGGAACACCTACTTCCGGCTTTGCAGCGTTTGGGTTTTGAGTTGTTCGGGAACTAAGCTGTTCAAAAACCGAGGTACCACTGTACAGAAGAGGGTAGGGAAGGGGTGTTGGTTGTTATCCACCTGCTGTCGGGCTGCAGCCCCCCATCCTCCCTGACAGTTGACCATACTGGCTGTAGTTGAAGGGAGTCCCAGCAACAAAAGATGGCTACAGGTGCCCTCTCCCTGGTAGCATAAGGGCTCTTGCTCCTCCCACTGTTGGGCTGCCCCGTAAAGGTAAAGGGACCCCTGCCCATTAGGTCCAGTCGTGGCCGATTCTGGGGTTGCGGCGCTCATCTCGCTTTATTGGCCGAGGGAGCCGGCGTACAGCTTCCGGGTCATGTGGCCAGCATGACAAAGCTGCTTCTGGCGAACCAGAGCAGTGCACGGAAATGCCATCTACCTTCCCGCCGGAGTGGTACCTATTTATCTACTTGCACTTTGACATGCTTTTGAACTGCTAGGTTGGCAGGAGCGGGGACTGAGCAACGGGAGCTCACCCCGTCGCGGAGACCTTCTGATCGGCAAGCCCTAGGCTCTGTGGTTTAACCCACAGCGCCATGAGGGAACCGGCGTTTGTCTGCAGACAGCTTCCGGGTCATTTGGCCAGCATGACTAAGCCACTTCTGGTGAACCAGAGCAGCGCACAGAAACGCTGTTTACCCTCCTGTCGGAGCAGTACCTATTGATCTGCTTGAACTTGATGTGCTTTCGAATGCTAGGTGGGCAGGAGCTGGGACCAAACAACGGGAGCTCACCCCATCGCGGGGATTCGAACTGCCGACCTTCTGATTGGCAAGCCCTAGGCCCAGTAGTTTAGACCACAGTGCCACCTGCGTCCCTACTGGGTTGCCCCATAGCTGTTGCCAAACAGGGCACGTGACCCCCTCCCGGTAGGCCTGGGTATTTATTTACTTTTGTCTCTTTTAACTCTTGCCGGCTTTTTCTGCATTTCCTACAGAAAGATTGTAAGTAAAATAGATGAAGACAAGGACGGGTTTGTAACTCCTGAAGAGCTAAAAGACTGGATTAAATTTGCCCAAAAGCGCTGGATTTACGAGGATGTAGAGCGCCAGTGGAAGGGGCACGACCTCAATGAGGACGGGCTCATTTCCTGGGAAGAGTATAAAAATGCCACCTACGGCTACATCTTAGGTAGGTCCCCCGCTCTTGGGGCAACCGCTTTCTGGAGCCCGGCGTCTTGAAACTTGCTTGTTTTGTCTTGTAGAATGATTGTAAGTAAAATAGACACGGATAAGGATGGGTTTGTGACCGAGGGGGAGCTGAAGGCCTGGATTAAGAAGGCGCAGAAGAAGTACGTGTATGACAATGTAGAGCACCAGTGGCAGGAGTATGACATGAACCAAGATGGCTTAATCTCCTGGGATGAGTACAGAAACGTGACCTATGGCACTTACCTGGGTAAGGGGCAAGTTGCCAGAGCCGCAGTCATCCTGATCTCCTGCCGATAAAGCAGGAAGGGGGTGGGTGGCCAGGGTGGTCTTGCAGGCCATGGGAAGCCTGAAATGCCTAATGATTTAGATCTGAGGCCTGATGCGTCTCTGCTGATAGAATCAGCCTTCGAATCTCGCCAGGCACATTTTTCACCTGGCTATCAGTAAAAATGCCCAGATAGCGTCTGACGTATCCACCATCTGGAGGTGTGTGCCTGGAGATCTTTGGATCTTGACAGTATTCGCACATGAGCAACACACCTTGCAGAATTCTGTCCGCTATACTTTATCTGCACAATCAGAAGGAATCTCAGGAACCAAAAAGTCACATTGAGAAATACGACTTTTCAGCCATCTGGCCGCAAAATGGCAACCAGGCATTCAGTTTGGGCGACCGTAACCCTAATTTAAGGAGTTATTTGGCGCCTAGCTTTATATATCTGAGTTTCTAACACGGGATAGAATCCCATGTTATGGGAGAGGTAGCAGTTCTCTCCTTTGAAAATGGTCCCTTGCCAACTTACATTGAGGAAGCACAAAAAGCCCTGGAAGTCTTGGACCTTGGCTGGAGATGCCTCTTCTCACTTCTGCTTCATTGATAAATACAGCAGTGACATGATCTTAATGGTAACTCTCCTGAGTGCTACCACAGGCTGTATGTTAACGTTAAATCTCCTGTTGCGTTTGAGCTCTTCAAGCCCTGTGCCTAAGAAAGGAGGGGAGAATCCTGGGAATAGAATAGAATAGAATAGAAAAGAATAGAATAAAATTTATTATTTATACCCCGCCCATCTGGCTGGGTTTCCCCAGCCACTCTGGGCGACTTCCAACAAAGTATTAAAATACAGTAGTCTGTTAAACATTAAAAGCTTCCCTAAAGAGGGCTGCCTTCAGATGTCTCCTAAAAATCTGGTAGTTGTTCTTCTCTTTGACATCTGGTGGGAGGGCGTTCCACAGGGCGGGTGCCACCACCGAGAAGGCCTTCTGCCTGGTTCCCTGTAACTTGGATTCTCACAGTGAGGGAACCGCCAGAAGGCCCTCGGCGCTGGACCTCAGTGTCCGGGCTCAACGATCGGGGTGGAGAGAAGCCCCCCAGATGCTGCGTTGGCCTCGCAGCTCCCCTAAGCCCCAGTCGCCACGGCCAGTGGTCACAGAGCCCAGGAGCATCTTGAGGGCCACGGGTTGCCCACCCCTGGCCCACTGTTCCTGTCTGCAGAGGAGGAACTGTCACTCAGTGCAAGGAAGGCTAACTTCTGGGTTCAGTTGCCGTGCCAATGAGGTCACCACTCTGCAATGTGGGACGGGGCTCTTTCCAAAAATCTCTTCACTAGCATTGACCCAAACCAGTCTTCTCCAGGCTGGCACCCTCCAGATCTTTGGGACTACAACTCCCATCAGCCCTTGCTAGCACGTCCATGCTGCCTACGGCTAATGGAAGTTGTAGTCCATACTGTCTGGATGGCACCAGGTTGGGGGGGGGGGAAGCTAGTGTGCAATGCTCTGAGCCTATTGCAAACACACCTTCCTGCTTATCGTGCACTCCCTGACTTGACTTGGGAAAAGAGCCATTCCTGTTGCAACAGTGTGTTGCTCTTGGCTTTTATTTTAATTTTGATACCCAGATAATAAACTTACTTTCATGTAACTCTAGCAGTTGGTTCGAAATGAAGTAATTGCTGTGGTTAAAATATACCGTATTTTTCAGACCATAAGACGCACCTTTTTCTTCCTAAAAAGTAAGGGGAAATGTATGTGTGTCTTATGCAGCGAATGTGTGGTCCCTGGAGCCGAATTGCCCAGGGGCGAAAAGCAGATCATGCTTTTGGAAACAAAGCCGCTGATCGGCAAGCGATCAGAGAGATAAGGCTGCTAATAAAGGAGGCTGCCTGGGAGGGGGGAGGTAAAGACAGCAAACTTGCAAGGAGAGGAGACAGGAAGACTAAAGCAATGAGGAGAGAAATTAGAAGAAAAGGTGGAGCAAAAAACTGCTCCAGCTAAGGAAAAGACATTAAGGCAAACAAGAAGGAAGGGGTTGTTGAAAGGAAGCAGCTGATTGGTAAGCAATCAGGAGGGAGATTAGGGACGCAATAAAGGAGGCTGCCTGGGAGGGGGGAGGTACAAGCCAAGGATCCTCAGGATTTTTGCATTGGGTCACCCCAGATTCACCATCAGATCACATAGCATGTCCATGGCTACAGCCTGCACCAAAAAAATCACGCATCCACTGTTTCGTGGGGCCGCAGTGACGCAAAAACGTGGTTACAAAGCACAGATCCACGTGGATCCTCAGGATTTTTGCATTGGGTCACCCCAAATTCACCATCAGATCACATGTCTGTGGCCACAGCATGAACCACAAAAATCATACATCCACTGTTTCGTTCAGAATATTTCCCCCCCGTTTTCCTCCTTTAAAAACTAGGTGCGTCTTACGGTCAGGTGTGTCTTATGGAGCGAAAAATACGGTACCTTAAAACAGGAGGGTGACCAAAGAGTCAACCATTTTTGCTAGTGAGAAATTATGGTTACCTGGAGCCTGGTTTGGCCGTTCTGTGGCTGAGGAACACCAGGGTCCCTGAGCAACATTTTGCTCTTGGAAAGGGTGCTGCAGAACTTGCTGGGCGGCACTTATTCTACCGTCGTTTTCCCTGAACAGTGTGCCCTGTGACATGTTCAGTAAACGTGTGCCAACTGCACTTCCGGCAGTAGTAATGATAGCACCGGCGAGGTTTGTTACCCCTCAAGTGATCTCCTGGCACTGAAGCAGACGCATCCTTTCTCTCGCCACCCAGACGACCCCGACCCCGACGATGGCTTTAACTACAAGCAGATGATGGTGAGAGATGAGCGGAGGTTCAAGATGGCCGACAAGGACGGCGACCTGATTGCTACAAAGGAAGAGTTCACTGCTTTCCTGCATCCTGAAGAATATGAATACATGAAGGATATAGTTGTGCAGGTGGGAACCACGCGGGGACACACGGGTTAACTTAAGCCAGGGAGCAAGTATAACTGTATTTAAGTGACACGTTGCCACCCATATCCCACCTGCAAAAGGTTTATGAAGTAGCATTTTAATGCTACTTCTGAAATGTGTTCTGGTCAGGGTGGATAATATTAATGATTTTTTTTAAAAATCAGATTTTTAAATTTATTTAAATCAGATTTTTTAAAATTTAAATCGGATTTTTTTAGATTTAAATTGGATTTTTAAAATACAATGCTTTTGGAGGAAAAATCTTTCTAAAGATAGTTTTCTATTTCAGTTACATTCTAGTCCAAAGGCTATTCATCAGGAAATAAGGATTTGTTTTAAGTTTCTCATGTGTGCTAAAACTCAGTCCAAGTTTTTTTTTTTTAAATTGTTTAACCACATCAGTTAACAAACATGGATACATATGCCATAATGTTACTGTTTTAGTTAAATAAATTGTTATTAAGGAAATGATTATTTTTCTCCTTCCGATAAAGTACAGCAGCAAAGCTGTCCAAGTATAAACAGTGAACTTATTAAACCTCACCATAATTTCATAATTATCTTTCTATGTATTTCTAATAGTACAACCAAATCAGTCATTTTTGATTAACTGCTCTGAAAATTTATTATTCCAAAAACGAAACCTTCATTTGGTTGCCGATATTGAGATTATACCAGCAAGAATGAGTCCTCCTGTAAAAAAATGATTTAAGTCAAGTCTTACCGACTAGTGATTTAAATCGATTTGATTTTAATCATATCCACCCTGTTTCCGGTCAGCTTATCATTGCCACCTCTGGGTCGTATGTGGAAGGCGAGGTTTCTGAACTTGTTCTGTGGGTGGGTGGTTTGGGATGTTGACCCCTGTTCTCCCTTCTAGGGATCTCTGTATGTTCTATATTGATCCTAAGGTTCTCTTCTTGCCTGCTGGAAAGCATTTCTTACGCTCGCTTCTCTTTGCTCTCTGGCAAAGAAGGGGCACCATAGGTCCCACCTGAGCTTAAGCTGCGATGCTGACGTTGGTTTTTCTCAACAGGAAACAATGGAGGACATTGACAAGAATGGGGATGGCTTCATCGACTTGGAAGAATACATAGGTGAGCCAGATATCACTTCCTTCTCCCCTCCTCCTCCTTTAGTTCAGATTCTCGTTGTCATTCCTCAAAGTTACTATTAAAATGCTGTATTTAAAATGGCTGCAGCCCACTTTTGGAACGAAGGGTGGGTAGTGAATTAAATTAAGAAATCCTCCCCATTATTATGGTAACTGTGGGAGAGGCAGTCACACCCCAGAGGAACAGGGCTGGTTATGGGTTGGCTGCCCAGTCCCTCCCAGTTTCATTAATACTGATGTGTCTTTCAAGTTTGTGTTCCTCGGCATCTTGGCAAAAGGGAAAAGATTTCTGGCTAGACCATTTAAAATAAAAAGGTGCTCCCTTCTTGATACTCGCCTCCCCTTACCTTGCATAATCTCATTCCCAGGCCGGCTGCTGATCCAGGTGATTTAAGAGTCATTCTTGTTATCAGCCTCACATAGCCCTATTCCGCGATAGATTTTTATTCTTTTTTTTAGTGATTGTTGCAATATTATTTATTTTTATTATCTATTGAATTTACCGTATTTTTCGCACCATAGGATGCACTTTTTCCCCTTCAAAAATGAAGGGGAAATGTGTGTGCGTCCTATGGAGCGAAGACAGCATAGCCGCGCGACCCTCTGCCGGCTGGAGAGGTGACGCGCGGCTATGGCAGCAGCCTCTTTAGCCGCGCGCCATCTCTCCAGCCGGGAGAGCGCGTGCGGGGCTAAAGAAGCCCTGCTTACCCTCTCCCGGCTGGAGAGGTGACACGCAGCTATGGCAGCAGCCTCTTTAGCCGTGCGCCTTTGCGCTGCTCCCCAACCTGCTCTTTGGGGCTGGTGGTGGGCTTCCCCCCGCCAGCCCCAAAGAGCAGGTCGAAAGGAACCTGAAGCCTGGAGAGCACACCGACCCCTCTCGCTCTCCAGGCTTCCAAGGTAGCCGCCTGAAGGCGACTGAACGCACCTTAAACGGCAACTTGTTTTAGAGGGGGGAAACAAGAGGGGGGAAATTCTCCCCTTCTCTGTGCAGCGCCTCCTGCCGCTTCGCTGAAGGGGCACTGAGCAGAGAGGGGGAGAATTTTTTTTTCTTGTTCTCCCCCCTCTAAAACAAGGTGCGTCCTATTGTCCGGTGTGTCCTTTGGTGCGAAAAATACGGTATATATGCTTTGGGGCCTCTATGTTGCATTCCGCAATAGATTTTTATTCTTTTTGTGTGATTGCTGCAATATTATTTATTTTTATTATCTATTGAATTTATCTATTGAATTTGGGGCCTTAGGTTAAAATTTGCAACTGAGTCCAATGGACACGTGGTTCTCAAGCCTGACCCAGTGTCTGCCTGCCTGTCTCTCTGCCTCTCTCCCCCTTCGCCACAGGCGACATGTACAGCCACGACGGCGACGCCGAAGAGCCTGAGTGGGTGAAGACGGAGCGAGAGCAATTTGTAGAGTTCCGGGACAAGAACCGCGACGGGAAGATGGACAAGGAGGAGACCAAGGACTGGATCCTCCCCTCGGACTATGATCATGCCGAGGCAGAAGCACGGCACCTCGTTTACGAGTCGGATCAGAACAAGGTGAGGCTCTGTCAGGATTCAGGGAATTGGCTTCCTCCCCCATGGCCATAAATGAGCAGATCAAACGAAAGGAATTCTGAATCCCAGAAGCCAGAACAGCAAGAGGGATCTGGCTTCTGGGATAGCCACGCAAAGCCTCTTCAGGGCAGCAGGATGAAGGCTCCCCCTGCCCAGAAGAGGCTGCGCGCGGCTATCCCAGAAGCCAGGACAGCGAGCGGGATCGCTGCGCAGCGATCCCTTTTGCTTATGGGATAGCTGCGCGAAGTCTCTCCAGGGCAGCGGGATAAAGGCTCCCCCAAGAGCCGCACTCCCTTTAAAGAGCGCGCGGAGCGTGTGTGCGGGGGGTTCCCTCTTGGGGGCTTTTCCCCAAAGAGGGAGAAGGGCAGCCCTTCTCCCTCCTCAGGGAAAAGCCCCCAAGAGCCGCACACACGCTCCACGCGGCTCTTTAAAGGGAGCGCTGAGCAGAGCCTCCCGCCTGCATTCGCTCCATAAGACGCACACACACATTTCCCCTTACTTTTTAGGAGGGGAAAAGTGCGTCTTACAGAGCGAAAAATATGGTAATTCAGGGGTCGGCAAGGTTTACCTCGCCAGGGCCAGTTCACTCCCGCAGAGATCGCTCCGTGGGCTGGATCGCGTCTGCACATACACGATTTCCGGTCCAGACACGATTTCCGGTGCCATGGAAGCAAGTCTCCACTCCGCACTGCGCTGCTTTAGCGCAGCGCGCAGAGACTTGCCAAGCGGGTGGCTCAGTTTGGGGGCGACTCATGGGCCGTTTAAACGGCCCACGTGGGCCATAGGTTGCTGACCCCTGAGTTTGTTTCTTTAATAAACACAGCTAAGGGCAAAAGAAAGCGTCCACCCAGAACGGCAGTGCTCCCAATTAAGCTTACAACCCGTCTGTCCCTATTAATCTACGTCACTCCTACGTCTTGTAATCTGAGCTTGTAGCACCCTCTGTGCTTTCTGTTCTGAAACTTTCTGAGCTCTTCTTGACCTTGGGGAGAGTGGAGGGAGGCTGTCCAGAGACTGTGGATCTGTTAACCCTCTCCCTTCCAGTGTTTCTTCTCCTAGCTGTTCCCCATCCAGTATTTCCCAGCTTCTGCCTTCTGAACTATGCCCCTCTGCAAGCCACTGTTCTAAATCTATACTGTCCTCCTGCTCCTGAGAAGATGCAGGAGCAGGGGGAAGGGGGTGGCTCCTACCGTTCCTCAGTGCAGCCCTCCTCAGCACGGTCCCAGACAGGCTCCCTTTTGCAGAGTGACTGGCTTTGGAATTCCACATCACTGGGTGTCATTGAGGCCCAGGTCCGAGTGGCCTGTCTCAGCAGATCCCAGGGGACCAGGCCGCAGTTCCTAGGAAGCTGCCTAGTTCTGACTCATTCCATTGGTCCATTCTCAGTACTGTCTGCATGGACTGACACACATTCTGCAGGATTTTAGACAGGGTTCCTCCCAGCCCTACCTGGAGTTGCCAGGGATGGAAGCTCATATCTCCTCCTTTGAGAAAATCCCAGCCCTCTCTTGTACACTTCGTACTGTATACCTGTTGGGGCAGGGACCTGTTCCTTCCCTGCTCTGTATGTCAACTATCAGGCTGCTGCAGCTAAATAGAAACCAAGTCCTCTGAGACATTTTCCTGATCAGCTCTGGTTGAAATGAATGGAAGCCACACAAGAGCTTCCATTTATTTTGACAGGGTTTGCTTGTGGGAATGTCTTGGGCGATTGTCCCTCTTAAACATTCATTAGGACTCATTAGGAATAGTTGCCAAAGCGCCTGAGTTCTCTTTTTGTTCTTTAGGATGGCAAACTCAGCAAAGAAGAAATTGTGGACAAGTACGACTTGTTTGTGGGCAGCCAGGCTACGGACTTTGGGGAAGCCTTAGTACGACACGACGAGTTCTAAGCCAGAGAGGAGGAAAGGAGGAAGAAAGTAATTTATTTTTTACGGTTTCCGGAATAACACGAAGAACTCTCTCTCACTACTGAGACTGGCAGTTTCAGGCAACAACGTGGAAAAAACGAGAATAAACCTCTCCCGTCCTTCCTTTGCTACTTGTTCCCGTGGGGACGGGAGCTCAGTGTTTTGACAAGCAACTTTTAACTTGCAACAAATGGGTTGTTTTGTTTTATAGATTTGCATTTTTGGATTTAATTTTTTTTTGTCTAATAAGTTCTGTTTTATTTTTGTATTTTATTTTTGGTCCCGTGTGAGATGAAGAATGCATATCCTGAAACATTAGCCCTAGAGCAACACTAGCTCCCCCTAACTGACCTCCCCCTGTGAGTGTGTGTGTGCCTAGCTACAAAATCCAATCGCAAAATGCCAGAGAACAAGGAGGGCCATGTAAAAACGCACGAGAAAGCTTCCGTGTTCTAGTTTCTTCCCCCTATTACTGTTTTGAACTGGGGTGATTGCCTCCAGCCCATTTCAAAGGGCCTAGCAGAGAGTTTCAACAGCAGATGCTTCCAGTTCAACCTACTACTGTTACCCTCTTCAGTGAAAGAGGATTTTCCCACAATGCACCTCCCACACCTGAGTTAGGAAGGTTCGCCGAAGGCTGTACGTTATGGCACCCTTCAACAAGAGGAGTTGTGGCATCCTTGCTTCGCCCCAAGTATTAATTCCTGGTGTTTCTGCTGCCCCCAGGAGCTGGGATCATCCAGCCCCCTTGCAGATGGGGTAGAGGACTTTGGCCAGTGCTGCTACAACCCTCCATTCAGGGCATTCCCCCCCCCCGACTTGGTTATGATAGCCAAATCATCTCCACCTTTTACCTTCCTGGTTCAGTTTGCTGCTTGCCTGGGCCTGCCTCTGCTTAGAGCAGTGAGCAGCTGGTACCTTAAATGGGCGAATGCCGTACGGGCGTCAAGCAGGCCAGGAGAATAATGTGGCAGTCGGATGCACATGGAAGTCCTTCATTTTTGAAGTGCCTTTACCTTTTCTTTTTTTAAATCAGGCTTCCCTGCCAAAAAGGAACCCCGGTGCGAAAACGTGCGCCTAAAAGTAGAGAGGGAATCTGTGCCCTTTATGCAAAATGCATGGCAAATTCAGCAGCAGTGTGCAGTATTAAAGACCTTCCCCAAGCAGTGTTCTGATCTCCCGGTGGGCTTCCAAGCCCACAGCTGCCTAGTCTGCCTGGGCGAGGGCCTTCTCCTTACCTCAAAAAAGGCAAACCACACGCCCTCTCTTCTTCCTCTCGGGTCCCAGGGTGCAACGTAGGATTTCGGCCTTTTGAAGCCGACGCTCTCAAGTTCCCATTCTAGGACCAGTTTGCTCTTGCAGGTTTTCTGGGTCCAGCCCACCAGGAATGGCTCCCCCCGCAAGCCCATTGAATGAGAACATGATCAGTGCTCAGCACGACTGCTGGGACCTGGTCCCAGGGTTTCAGGCCTGTCTTCCTCAGCCTGCTACTCTCCAAAGGTTTTGCGTGACAGTCTCTGAGCTTTTCATCCAAAATGTCTGGAGGGCAGCAGGCTAAGATAGGCTGCTTTGATGCGCTTAAGACACCTCTCCCTGCAAGCCTCTTGAACACTAAAGGCCAGTCTCTCCCTACAGCCTGCACTAAATAACTGTCGTAATCGTGAGTGGTTTGGTACAGTTCCCCAAATTTCCTTTGAGCCAGGGCAGCTCCAAGGGCAGAAATCTTCAAAGCACTACCCACACCTGTCAATTCCAACTAACCTCTTCCTTTTAGTTAATAAACTTGGTGCCGGGAACAGGAAAGCAATGCTCGTGAAACTAGGCGTTGAAAGAATCCAGGATTTTGTAAGATCAGTGTGTCGTGAGCCCGGGCTTCCGCTCATAACGAAACGGCAGGGCATTCCTCGTTTCCCAGTTTCAGGAAAGGAGGTGCATCCTGGTCGAGCAAGGTGCCAGACGGTGGGAGAACGAAACACCCATGTAGAGGACCTCAGCCCCATTTGCTTTGCCACAGAGAATGGAGAGGGGCAGCGAGTTAATGAAACATGGCTTCTCTTTGCCCAGATGTGAAGACTTGAGTGGGGAAAGGGAGCTGTTGCCGTTGTTGGCTTCCCAGCTTCTTTGTTGAACACTAACGAAGGTGCACCAGCACCACAATTGCATTTTCCTTCCCACGCTTGCATTTTTTCACTCTGAAGCAAAAGCTCCCTCCTCCCCCCTGTAGCCTATGTCCCACCGCCACCCCTGGGAATTCTGCCCTGCAGATTTGGCAGCGAGGAGGGGGGGGGGTGTCTGCTTGTGTGCGCATGCAGCCTAGCTGGCCCTGTTGGCGTGAGCGATATCGGGAGCAGGTACCTTCGGAGACAAAAGCCCGCGATCCTGCTTTTTAGCACTGATGAGCCAAAGTTTCAGGGGTGCTGCTGTGCAGATGTGTGCTGTAAAAAAAAAAATCCCCACCGCAGGAAAAAAAAATGGTCGAAGCAGAATTCTGTCTTAAGTCGGGGCTTTCTGCCACGTGTATCTTGATTTTTATACTCCGCCGTGTTACCTCCTTGCACAATCTTTATTATCAAAGCAGATATGAACCTGGTGGCCACAGAAACTTGTTACTCGCATGCCCCAAAGCTCTTCATGGTACACCTTTTTAGGAGACGACTTTTTTTTTTTTTTGGTAGAGTGTAAATGGAGTTTTATATAATGTACAACAACATAAAGATGGTGTCTTAATAAAAACTGTTTACATCCCTCGCGGCTCTGTATCTTTGCTCGTGCTGTCGTGTGGGCTTCGAGAGTCTTCCCTCCTTTGCTTATGAACTCTGGCCTGCAATTCAGCCCCAAGGCCTCCTCTCGCTCAAAATCCCTCCCAGCGTGGCATCGAGTGGCACCTCCAGGAAGGTGACAAAAAGGGGCTTGAAGAAGCACATCTGTGTTGTTCATCTCCCAACTACAAGAGGTTCTCTCTAACTAGCATGGTTCCTGGTGGTTGACAGACCCCCTCTTCTTTAAACACAACTAAAAAGGTAAAGGGACCTCTGACTATTAGGTCCAGTCATGACCGACTCCGGGGTTGTGGCGCTCATCTCGCTTTATTGGCCGAGGGAGCCGGTGTACAGCTTCCGGGTCATGTGGCCAGCAGGACTAAGCCGCTTCTGGCGAACCAGAGCAGCGCACGGAAATGCCGTTTACCTTCCCGCCAGAGCGGTACCTATTTATCTACTTGCACTCTGACATACTTTCGAACTGCTAGGTTGGCAGGAGCAGGGACCGAGCAACGGGAGCTCACCCCGTCACAGGGATTCGAACCACCGACCTCCTGATCGGCAAGTCCTAGGCTCTGGTTTAACCCACAGCGCCACCAGCATCCCTGAGAGTTCGCATGATAGACCTATATAAAAAGAAAGGACCCCTGGACGGTTGAGTTCAGTCAAAGGCAACTATGGGGTTGCGGTGATCCTCTCGCTTTCAGGCCGAGGGAGCCGGCGTTTGTCCACAGACAGCTTTCCAGGTCATGACTAAACCACTTCTGGCGCAATGAAACAAACACCGTGATGGAAACCAGAGTGCACGGAAACACCGTTTACCTTTCCACTGCAGCGGTACCTATTTATCTACTTGTGCTGGTGTGCTTTCGAACTGCTAGGTTGGCAGGGGCAGGGACAAAGCAATGGGAGCTCACTCCATCACGGGGATCCGAACCGCTGACCTTCCAGTCAGCAAGCCCAAGAGGCTCAGTGTTTTAGACCACAGTGCCACCCGCGTCCCTAGACCTGTATAAAATTACACCTGGCAGGGAGAAAACAGAAATGTTTCTCGTAACACCAGAATTTGTGGACATCCAATGAAGCTGAACGTTCAGGAAAGATGAAAGGAAGTTCCTCTTCGTTAAACTCTGGAACTCCCTCCCACTAGAGGTCCACCAACCTATGTGGCTTTAAAAGAGGATTGGGCAATTCATGGAGGGATGGTGACCACTAACCCTGGTGTCTATGCTCTGCAGCAATGCTTCTGAATCCCAGTCGCTGGAAACCGCAGGAGGAGAGAGGGGTCCTGTGTTCGAATCCTGCCTGCTGGTTTCCCATTGGGCATCTGGTTGGCCAATATGAGAACAGGGTGCTGGACTAGCTGGGACGATGCGTACCTTACACAGCCCTGTGTTTAGAGGGAGACCAACATAAGACATCACCTTGCCAACAAAGGTCAGTCTAGTTCAAGCTCTGGTTTTCCCAGTAGTGATGTATGGAAGTGAGAGCTGGACCATAAAGAAGGCTGATCGCCGAATAATTGATGCTTTTGAATTCTGGTGCTGGAGGAGACTCTTGAGAGTCCCATGGACTGCAAGAAGATCAAACCTCTCCATTCTGAAGGAAAGCAGCCCTGAGTGCTCACTGGAAGGACAGATCCTGAAGCTGAGGCTCCAAGACTTTGGCCACCTAAGGAGAAGAGAAGACTCCCTGGAAAAGACCCTGATGTTGGGAAAGATGGAGGGCACAAGGAGAAGGGGACGACAGAGGACGAGATGGTGGGACAGTGTTCTCGAAGAGACCAGCATGAGTTTGACCAAACTGCAGGAGGCAGTGGAAGACAGGAGTGCCTGGCGTGCTCTGGTCCAGGGGGTCACGAAGAGTTGGACACGACTAAACGACTAAACAACAACATAAGCTAGAGACAGTTGCCTGGACGAGTTTTCTTTTATGCTGGCCAAACATTTGGTTTTCATCAGACAAAGATACCTTACTCAGCGAAGTTTTGTCGGACTCCTCACCTTCCCCAGGGCTACAACTCTTTTGCACAAAGATCCGGCAACTCTGGCTTTCAGAGGATCTCCTGGGCGCTGTGGCTCTCCCAGTTGCCAAGACCATGTTAAAAACTAGGCTGTGGGACATAGATTGCCAGGGACTAATCTCAGCTGCGGAAAAAACATGCTCCCCTCTTTATTTTCGACTCTTTTGGGAGCAGGAATTTACCGGTAATCTTAATTATTTACAATTATTCTTTTACCCGCAAGCAAGAAGGGCCTTTTCGCTGGCTAGGTTCAAATCTAATCCTTCTAACCTCCTTTGGGGCACGGGTGGCGCTGTGGGTTAAACCACAGAGCCTAGGACTTGCCGAGTGGAAGGTCGGCGGTTCGAATTCCCGCGACGGGGTGAGCTCCCGTTGTTCGGTCCCAGCTCCTGCCAACCTAGCAGTTCGAAAGCACATCAAAGTGCAAGTAGATAAATCGGAACCGCTCTGGCGGGAAGGTAAATGGCGTTTCCGTGCGCTGCTCTGGTTCGCCAGAAGCGTCTTAGTCCTGCTGGCCACGTGACCCGGAAGCTGCACGCCGGCTCCCTCGGCCAATAAAGCGAGATGAGCACCGCAACTCCAGAGTTGGCCACGACTGGACCTAACAGTCAGGGGTCCCTTTACCTTTACCTAACCTCTTATGGGGTAGGTTTGTGGGTTTGGCAGAAGGAGACTGGATCTGCCCATGCAATGCCCGCCTGATGGAAACTCTAGCTCACATGGCCCTTAACTGTAAAATGTATGATCTCTGCCAACAATTTCTAGACCATCTATGTATTCCAAAACCAGAGACGGAGGTTATGCGCTTCTTATTACAGTGGAGACACCAGGAGCTCACCAAGACAGTAGCTAAGTTCCTCTATTTGATTTTTTGTCGCCGAAGGATGCTACAGGATCCTGCCCTTGCTGGAAACCCTCAGAGATGAGGCGGATTGCTGTGCCTTTGGGGTGGTGACGAGATCTCATTGGCCTATCTATTTTAAATGTATTCTGAATGTTCTTATGTGATGCTAATAAAGGTTACTTGACTTGACCAGGTGGGCAGTTGGCCTCATCCATCAATCTGTTGTGTCCTTTTGATTTAGTAGCCACACAGATCTACCTGCTGTGTGATTTAAGTAGGTGTCCTGTGAAATTTGGAGCCTGAAAATGTGTAACTGCAGCCCCAATTATCAGAAAGCACAAACCCAGCCATTTCTCTGCTCTTTGCAGGTCGTGTGTGTGTGTGTGTGTGTGTGTGTGTGTGTGTGTGTGTCACTTTCAACCACCTTGTGAAGGACACCACAACTCCTTTCCTAAGTTGCATTGTGTTGAAACGTTTGCATTGGATTTATTGTCTCAGGTCCTTGGTTCTATTTCAAAGCAAAGTCACAGAAGTGGAAAGGCAGATATACAAGCCGTGGTAGGTTCCGTTGTGAATTTTATACATGCTTTATATATTTATATATTTTTTAAAAAATACCTTCTGCATTGGGAGGAAAGAACAGATTCTGTCCATTACCGGGAGATTATAATCGAGGCCTCGGATTCGCCAGACTTTTGTAACTTACTCGTCTACTTTGCATCCTGGGTACCAGGATAATAACACGCAGGACGTTGTGCTGGGTTCGAATCACAGAATTGTCTAGTCCAACCCCTTGCAACGCAGGATAAGTGACGGGGTTACTGACAGTAATAAAAGTATTGTTACCAAATCTTGCATCACTCTTTAGACGCTCCCGCCCCTCAAGCTGCCAAATAATTTAAAGAGTTGAAAGTTTTCTGGAAACAAGGTGTATTGATCTTGTTAGTGCTTGGGATTCAACTCTCTCAACACAGAGAGTCCTCCTTACATCCCTGCGAGGTAGATCAGGATAGTGCCCTCTTTACAAAGGGGAAACTGATGTGCCCAGGCTTATGCCAGAGCTGGGATTCGAACCCAAGTCTGCGTCCAACTCATTCCCTGACCTGGACCCTTCTCCTAAGATTTTCCTCTGCGGATCATATTCCTACCCCAGCCATGTGCGGAGTGGGTATTGCCCGTATTCCTTGCGAGTAGGGGTGTGGCTCAGCGGAGGAGAGCGTTTGCTCTGCATGCAGAAGGTCGCAGGTTTGATCCCTGAAGGCAACTCCAGGAACGGCTGGGAGAGGAACTTCCCCTGAAATCTTGGGAGAGCTGCTGTCAATCAGTGCAGACGACGCTGAGATGGACCACTTGGTCTGACTCGACAGAGGCAAGGTTCCTGGGTTTCTACTTGGGGTGGGTCAAAGCTCTGTGGCAGAACAGCTGCACTGCATGCAGAAGGCCCCAGCCTCAGTCCCCAACACTTCCAATGTAGGGCTGGGAGCAACGCTCGCCTGAAGAGATGCTGCCAGTCTGTGCAACAATAAGTAACCAAACAAACAAACAAACCCCTTTGTTGCGAAGAGAACGTCAGCAATGTCTAGGCAACACAATGACAACGTACATACACAACAGACAATCTTTATAGAATTCCTTCAAACCATAACAAGTCCAAAATGAAATCTTTAGTCTCAAAGTCTCTGGAAATCTTTAAATGAAGTGAGGTACCAGACTTTGTACGATGAAAGACAAGCTGTGAAGCTTTGCGTATTCAGCAAATGTGATGTCCAACACTGAACAGTGATTCAGGATATTGACTACTGTTACGTAGAATTTTACGTGGAACAGTGCTCATGTAGTAATGTAGTCGCTGCATTTGATATTTTCATTTACGTACATTCATTCGAAATAAGATGGGTTTATGAAGTAATTCTATAGCCTCCCACCACGCTGACGAAGATCTACGAAACAGTAGTCAATATCCGGAATCACTGTTCAATGTTGGACATCATATTTGCCGAATACACAAAGCTTCACAGCTTGTCTTTCATCGTACAAAGTCTGGTGCCTCGCTTCATTTAAAGATTTCGAGACTAAAGATTTCATTTTGGACTTGTTATGGTTTGAAGGAATTCTATAAAGATTGTCTATTGCATATGTACATGGTCATTGTGTTGCCTAGACATTGCTTCCAGTCCGTGCAAGGCAGCTTCTGATGAACTGATCCTTTTGCAAAGCTCACAAGGAGTGTTGAGCACCCGACGACTGCCACCCTTTGCTCCGGAAACATCACAGCGGTATTTGGAGAAGGTGAAGTCACAGGGCTTGCACTGGCTGGCGGAACAACCAGCCTGATTTCTAGCGGAGAGCATGCAATTTTAGGAGGACTCTGCCAGTGTGGAAATGGGACATGAGAGCTGAGGACTCTGGTGGGAAAGGAGCTCCAAGCTTAACGGAAAAGAGTTGGGACACAGAGTTGGGTTTGGAGGTGGTTGGAGGATGGATGGCGGCTAACAGATTGAGATTGAATCCTGAAAAGACAGAAGTACTGTTTTGGGGGACAGGAGGCGGGCGGGTGTGGAGGACTCCCTGGTCCTGAATGGGGTAACTGTGCCCCTGAAGGACCAGGTGCGCAGGCTGGGAGTCATTCTGGACTCACAGCTGTCCATGGAGGAGCAGGTCAATTCTGTGTCCAGGGCAGCTCCATCTGGTATGCAGGATGAGACCCTGCCTGCCCACAGACTGTCTTGCCAGAGTGGTGCATGCTCTAGTTATCTCCCGCTTGGACTACTGCAATGTGCTCTACGTGGGGCTACCTTTGAAGGCGACCCGGAAACTACAACTAATCCAGAATGTGGCAGCCAGACTGATGACTGGGAGCGGCCGCCAAGACCATTTAACACCAGTCTTGAAAGACCTACATTGGCTCCCAGTCCGTTTCCGAGCACAATTCAAAGTGTTGGTGCTGACCTTTAAAACCCTAAATGGCCTTGGTCCAGTATATCTGAAGGAGCGTCTCCACCCCCATCGTTCTACCCGGACACTGAGGTCCAGCTCCGAGGGCCTTCTGGTGGTTCCCTCACTGCGAGAAGCTAAGTTACAGGTAACCAGGCAGAGGGCCTTCTCGGTAGTGGCGTCCGCCCTGTGGAACGCCCTCCCACCAGATGTCAAAGAGAACAACAACTACCAGACTTTTAGAAGACATCTGAAGGCAGCCCTGTTTAGGGAAGCTTTTAATGTTTGATGTATTACAGTATTTTAATATTTTTTGGAAGCTGCCCAGAGTGGCTGAGGAAGCCCAGCCCGATGGGCCGGGTATAAATAATAAATTATTATTATTATTATTATTATTATTATTATTATTAGGTTTGCCAACGTGGTGCCGCTGCGTTCTTGAGGGCTTCTGCCACTGAGCTTCCCTACGGATCATCATCATCTACAAGAGAGCCCCAAACCACTGTCAAACTGCAGCTCACATCTATTAAAAAAGAACGCGGTTCCAAGTGGATCTGCTTGAATTCCATTGGCTCTTTCTACAGATCCTTTGCAAAAGTGATAAGTACGTTTGTCTGCACGTGTGTGATAGAGAGACGCTATCTGGGAGAGAAGCTCAGGCAGTGAGAGTTTCTTCCCAGCCCTTCCGCTTTTAATTAGAAAGTTTTAATTAGGTGGCTCAGGGTTTCAAGCTGGGATGCACAACATGCACAGCCTCTCTGCAAATACTCTTCTCAAACAAGCACTTTCAAGCTTCTCCTCCTTTGCTTCTACTGGGCTTTCCTTGTCATCCCATCAGTCATTTTGCCTCCCCCGTCAGATAAGACTGGTCCCATTTTCCTTCTGGAACAGGGAGCATAGATGCTCCTAAGGAATGCTTTGGTCCCTGAAGGAGGGGATCCAAAAGCTCTCCCCCGCCCGGGCACAATATCGCAATAAACTAAAGGACGGCCAGTTTTCACAGCTTCTTGGGGTGACAATATGATTGTACCCCCTGGTTATGGCTTAAGGAGGACTCTTGCTCCCAATATTGCCTCAGCCTGTCCTGAAAACAGCCATCAAGCAGCTCTTGCCCCCCAGCTCCAGTGCTTAAAGTCTTCCCAGCTACTTCGCTGCCATCTGCCCTTATCACAGAATCGTAGAGGGACCCTGCGGGTCATCCAGTCCAGCCCCCTTCAATGCCTGTCCTCACCACCGCTCATTCCCAAACTTCTTTCTGTCTATCCTCCCGGTTGTCATTTGTGGGGCCCTGGGTACGACGTCTAAACATTCTGGCCCTAGATACGTATTAAAATAGCGGTAGTAGACAGGAGTTGCGGTCATTGTACACGCAGGGCAGTTTGTGAGCTGACCGTACACTTCAGGGCTCTCTGCTTCCGTGCGGCGGCTCGCTTTGCAAAATCAATTTTCTAGGCCTCATGCATGTTGCTTTGAAAGGTGCTGCCAAAAACCCCTGAAGGGGACATGGCAATTCCATGAGGGTTTCAGCAGGCTGGCTACACAGCGCCTGCGGCTTCCTAGTTTTAATTCCTTCGGATTAATTCGCCCTCTTAACTTTTAATGCCCGCCATCTTCCTGCTGCCCCCTCCCAAAGTTGGCTCTTTGAACGTGCCGTTTCCCACAACTTAACCTGAGTGCAACAGCAATTTTTAAAGGGTTAAAATGGTCTTAAATAGAAATCTGGTGGTTTAGCTTCTTGAACAAGCCCAAATTCAGAAGGAAACGAGTGTGATTCTGCCCGACGACACTGCACCAGTAACCCCCGGAGACACGATCTGACTGTAGCAGTCCTTTTTTCGCTCGATTGAGCCGGTCCGTTTTGCCCGTGTGAAACTACGAGAGACCAAATTATCTGGGTATTGAAGTCCCGGGCCTTTGCCCTGTGTCCGAACCGTGGAGGAACCCTTTTGGCCCTCTCTCCCCCCTGGACATCCTGGGCCCGGCTTTGGGTGGCTGGGGAGGGTCTCTCGCCTTCTCGGGACCCCCGGCACGCTCTCCTTAGCTGGGGCTGACCTGGCTGGAGGAAACCGAGGACACCTCTGTCTTCTGGGCTGAGCTGGACACGTCGGACTCGTCGGTCATTGGTTTGCCACAAACGGTCTCCATGATGCAAGCCCGGAACTGGCAAGGAAAGGGAGTTGTTGTTAGCTCAGAAATGGAAAACGAGCGAGGTATCAGACAAAGAATAATGGCAGCTTAAACTGATGGAATATGCGCAGCTTTCAGATCTAACATATAGAATACGAGAGCAAGAAGAAAATACGTTTAAAGGAGATTGGAAAATGTTTATTGAATATATGGGGCAAACTGTGTACACTTGAAAACGTTGGCAGCGTTCAGATAAATTCAACAGTGTAAATAAGTTTTGAAGGGTGTAATAATGGAATACTGAATGGTTTAGTTTTTGTAAAATATGCAGGGATTTATGTGATGCAAAATGAACCATGGAAAGAGAAGAAGGGAAATCATTGATATTTTAAGGTTGTTTAAATGAATATTCTAAATTGTAAAACAGAAAATAGTGTGTGTGTGTGTGTGTGTGTGTGTGTGTGTGTGTCCCTATTTTCCAGGGATTTGATCCTGGAATGTCCCACTTTTCCTTAAGTGGGAAATATCAGAAAATATTGGAGGGTATGGAGTTATGCGATCCCCAAGCCAAAGAGACAACTTAGAAGACATCTGAAAGCAGCCCTGGACTGTGAAGTTTTTTTTTTTAATGTTTAACATTTTATTGTGTTTTTATGCCAGCTCCACCTGGTACTCAGGATGAGACCCCATCTGCCTGCAGACTGTCTGGCCAGAGTGGTGCATGCTCTGGCTATCTCCCGCTTGGACTACTGCCATGCGCTGTACGTGGGGCTATCTTTGAAGGTGACGCGGAAACTGCAATTAATCCAGAATGCGGCAGCTAGACTGGTGACTGCAAGCGGCCGTCGGGAACACATAACACCAGTCTTGAAAGACCTATATTGGCTCCCAGTACGTTTCCGAGCACAATTCAAAGTGTTGGTGTTGACCTTTAAAGCCCTAAATGGTCTCAGACCAGGAAACCTGAAGGAGCGTCTCCACCCCCATCGTTCTGCCCAGACACTGAGGTCCAGCTCCAAGGGTCTTCTGGCGGTTCCCTCCCTGCGAGAAGTGAGGTTACAGGGAACCAGGCAGAGGGCCTTCTTGGTGGTGGCACCCGTCCTGTGGAACGCCCTCCCATCAGATGTCAAAGAGGAAAAACAACTACCAGACTTCTAGAAGACATCTGAAGGCAGCCCTGTTTAGGGAAGCTTTTAATGTTTAATAGGTTATTGTATTTTAGTGTTCTGTTGGAAGCTGCCCAGAGTGGCTGGGGAAACCCAGCCAGATGGGCAGGGTATAAATAACAAATGATTCTGATTCTGATTCTGATTCTGATTCTGATTCTGATTCTGATTCTTATATATGTTGGAAGCCACTCAGAGTGGCTGGGGAAACCCAGCCAGATGGGCGGGGTATAAATAATAAATTATTCTTATTCTTATTCTTATTCTTATTCTTATTCTTATTCTTATTCTTATTCTTATATATGTTGGAAGCTGCCCAGAGTGGCTGGGGAAACCCAGCCAGATGGGCAGGGAATGAATGAATGAATGAATGAATGAATAAATAAATAAATAAATAAATAAATAAATAAAATTACTATTAATGTTGGAAGATTCCCAGACCGGCTGGGGCAAGCCAGTCAGATGGATGGGATATAAACAGAGCTGTGATTCCCCAGCGGTTTGATCCCTGAAAGCCCACTCCATTGCCTCTCGAGACAAATGGGATGCCGGCAGTGAATCGCAACCTTGCAGCCCCGCCACGTTTTGCGCCCCTTTCCCCGCCTGCGGAGCGGCTGGCTGGCGACTCACCTGCTTGTTCATGAAGCAATAAATGATGGGGTTGTAGACGCAGGCGGACTTGGAGAAGAAGGCGGGGATGGTGACCAATCGCAGGTCCAGGCCGTGGTCCCGGTTGTTGACCATGTACATGGCGAGCGCGGCGTAGGGGACGTAGCAGAGGCAGAACGACCCCACCATCACCACCACCATCCGAGAGACCTCCCGCTCGGCCTTCTGGGTTGTGGCCGACTCCTGCTGCTGAGCGGCTACCTAGAGAAGGAGGGCAGGGGGCAGGAACGTGTCGTTTTCCCAGAGCTGTAGCACCGTAGCAATTGCAAGGGGTCTCCCCAAAGGCCATCCAGCCTGACCCGCTGCGACACTCGCTTGGCAGTGGGCAGGTGGCCGATGCCCCCAGAACTACACAAAGGCGTTCGCTCGGCGGCTATCGGCGGCCGGTCGGGAGCACCATAGGTTGGGGTGCGGCCTAGTGCCAAGGGGGTGGTTCCATCAGCACAGCTGACGGCGGAACTGCCTGCCACAGGAGTGGCCGCCAACCTGTCCGGCTTTGAAAGAGGATTAGACAAATTTGGGAAGAGGAGAGGGCTTCTGAATACTGGTTGCTGGAAACGGCAGCAAAAAAAGGCTATCCTGGTAGTTATTGGTGTGTTGTCAAAACAGGATTAGTTTGATTTCCTAATCAGCTGAAAGCATGATGCCAGTAGAGGCTGGGTGAATTGGAGACTTCAGGAAAGGTCTCTGCAATGCTCATATCGAAAAGTATCTATTCCCCATGCATTTATACAATTTCATCATTTGCTTGCTAGTTATCTCCTACTTAGACTACTGCAATGCGCTTTACGTGGGGCTGCCTTTGAAGGTAACCAGGAAACTGCAATTAATCCAGAATGTGGCAGCTAGACTGGTGACTGGGAGTGGCCACCGGGACCACATAACACCGGTCCTGAGAGATCTGCATTGGCTCCCAGGACGTTTCCGAGCACAATTCAAAGTGTTGGTGCTGACCTTGAAAGCCCTAAATGGCCTCGGTCCTGTATACCTGAAGGAGCGTCTCCACCCCCATCGTTCAGGCCCCCCACTGAGGTCCAGCGCCGAGGGCCTTCTGGCAGTTCCCTCATTGCGAGAAGTGAGGTTACAGGGAATCAGACAGAGGGCCTTCTCGGCAGTGGCGCCCACCCTGTGGAACAGCCTCCCTTCAGATGTGAAGGAAATAAGCAGCTATCCTATCTTTAAAAGACATCTGAAGGCAGCCCTGTTTAGGGAAGTTTTTAACGTTTGATGCTGTATTGTTTTTAACACTCGATTGGGAGCCGCCCAGAGTGGCTGGGGAAACTCAGCCAGATGGGCTGGGTATAAATAATAAATTATTATTATTATTATTATTATTATTATTATTGCTTACAGGCTTCCCATTTAGGCGTTTGGTTGCACACAGTGAGAACAGTGGTACCTCGGACAACAGCAGCAAGAATACTCATTGCAAATTAATGGAAGACACAAGATCTACCCACTCTGGAAGAATGGCAGATGAAGCTGATGGACTATATGGAACTGGCAGAAATGACTGGCAGAATCCGAGACCAGGGAGAAGAGTCGGTGAAAGAAGACTGGAAGAAATTTAAAGACTATTTACAGAAATATTGTAAAATTAAGGAATTTTAGAAGGATGTTGGATAGAAACTAAGTGGTTTCCAGCTGTAATGCTTTAAGAGATACGAAAAAAGGTTTTATAAATGGGTAAAAGCTTAATGGTAAGGATTTTCTGAACTAACAAACTGAACTGGAATACAAAAAAGGGAGGTACGAGGAGGTCCGGGGAAATAAGTGTAAGGAAGATATGTTATGGAAAATTAACGACGTGTTTTTAACTGTTTTTATTTTGTATGTTTCTTTTTATTTTTCATTTTTTTGTTATATCTTAAAAACTTTATTCTTTTTTCTGTATTTTGTATTTTCTTGTATTTTTAATTTTTGTTTTTGTATTCTTTGAAACTTTAATAAATATCATTAAAAAAAAAAAAAGAGAACAGTGGTACCTCGGGTTAAGAACTTAATTCGTTCTGGAGGTCCGTTCTTAACCTGAAACTGCTCTTAACCTGAAGCACCACATTAGCTAATGGGGCCTCTTGCTGCCGCGCAATTTCTGTTCTCATCCTGAAGCAAAGTTCTTAACCCGAGGTACTACTTCTGGGTTAGCGGAGTCAGTAACCTGAAGCGTCTGTAACCTGAGGTTCCACTGTACTGGGTTTGATCCAGCTGCAGGGGCCCTTGTCTTTTTAGCGTCTCCTAAGAAATGGCGCCCCTGGGATGCCAACATCAACCTGAGGTCCAGCAGGGCTTTCCTGATGTATCTGGCAACTCTGGGGAAGTGGGGTATAGTGGTTAAAGTTCCGGACTAGGACCTGAGAGAGACCGGGGTTCGAATCTCGACACGGCCAGCTCCCTGGGCGACCTTGGGCGCTCGCCGCTCCCTGTCCACCTCACCCTACCTCGCAAGGTTGTTGTGAAAGGGGTCGGAGGAACTGGGCAGGAGGTACTTACGGCACGGAGGGCGCCCAGGAGCTGCGAGTAGGAGAAGACGATGAGGGTGAGGGGCACGATGAAGCAGAAGATGAAGAGGAACCAGGTGTAGTATTCACTCTTGTACTTGGTGCCAACTGTGTACCAGTCGGGGCCACAGGAGCACTGCAGGCCTTCGGGGATGAACCTGAAAGGCAGAGGAGACGGGGTCAGAGGAGGACATTGGCTTTGTAGGAGCATATTTCCAAAATATGGTTTTCCCAGTAGTGATGTATGGAAGTGAGAGCTGGACCATAAAGAAGGCTGATCGCCAAAGAATGGATGCTTTTGAATTCTGGTGCTGGAGGAGACTCTTGAGAGTCCCATGGACTGCAAGAAGATCAAACCTCTCCATTCTGAAGGAAATCAGCCCTGAGTGCTCACTGGAAGGACAGATCCTGAAGCTGAGGCTCCAAGACTTTGGCCACCTCATGAGAAGAGAAGACTCCCTGGAAAAAAACCCTGATGTTGGGAAAGATGGAGGGCACAAGGAGAAGGGGACGACAGAGGACGAGGTGGTGGGACAGTGTTCTCGAAGCTACCAGCATGAGTTTGCCCAAACTGCGGGAGGCAGTGGAAGACAGGAGTGCCTGGCGTGCTCTGGTCCAGGGGGTCACGAAGAGTCGGACACGACTAAACGACTAAACAACAACAACAACAGCTTCGTCGCTTCCAGACCCTTGACCATCTTGGTTGCCCTCCTCTGCGCACCTTCCACCTTGCCAATATCCTTCTTAAATTGGGGTGCCCAGAACTGGACACAGTATTCTAGGAGGGATCTGACCAAGGAGGAATAGAGCGGGACTATGACTTCCACTCACCTGGACACTAGACTTCTGTTGATGCAGCCTAGAATAGCGATAGCTCTTTTTACTACTGCATCATAAAGTTGGCTCATGTAGAGCTTGCTGTCCACCAAGACCCCTAGATCTTTTCCCCAAGTACTGCTAGTAAGCCAGGTGTCCCCCATCCTATGTGTTTAGGATGAGGAGATGGCATTGAAAGAACTGAGGAGTGGGGTTCCCATCTGTCCGGAATATCTCGGACATATCTGGAGTATTACAGTCTGCAGAAGTGTCCGGGTGGAAATCAGAAAAACATCCAGGAAAATCTGGACATGGCAGCCCATGTCGGCAGTGCTGTTTTTGCCGATTTCTCATAAAAACAGCTCAAAAACTTTTCACTTTTTGAAATATGGCAACCCTGCTCAGGAGGGAACTCGCAGCAAGTTCAGCGATCCGTTCAGCGCTAGAGGCAGATCCAAACAGCGTTCCAAGGAAGAACAGCATTTGAATCCTTTGCACCAGGAGCAAACTCACAACCGGTCCGTAGACGTGCCATAACTAGCAGCCTTTCCCTCTAGAGTAGACCCTGAAGAAGAAGCGTCCTATGTGACTCAGAAGCTTGCTGACTACTTTCAGTTGCTCCTGCTAATAGCTACTGCACAGACCATAATATACAGTTAGAAGAATGGGAGAAGTTGTGGAATGAAGGTGTTAATTTTACAGCATGCAGTACGCTTCAGGAAAATGTTATGAAAGTGATGTATATGCGGTGTTTAACACCAGTTAAACTGGCCAAAATGTGCAGAACTAAAATTGAATGTTGGAAATGTAAGGAAAAGGAGGGTAATTTTAATAATAATACACTTTATTTGCATTAGCCAACGGCCATGGCAACATAAAACAAGCAATATATACAAATAAAAAGACAGAAATGGGTAAAAAGGGCAATCAAATATTATTGTTCAGATAGTGGCCCTTAATCTCATTGCACCCTCGATAAACCTAGCAACCTTTGCTGTTGTCTGATCATTTAGATCTGATAAAAGAAAAGGAGAGTACTTTTTACGATCTGTGGTGGACATGTAAAGAGGTAAAAGCTTTCTGGGAAATGATATACAATGAGCTAAAGAAAATGTTCAAAAACACTTTTGTTAAAAAACCAGAAGCGCTTTTTATTGGGGATAGTGGGTAGAGAGAAACCGAGACAAGATCAAAAGTTGTTCTTATGTGCAACAACTGCGGCAAGAATTTTGTTAGCCCAAAGATGGAAACAACAGGAGTTACCAGCAAAATAAGAGAGGCAGATGAGGCCGATGGACTTTGCAGAACTGGCGAAACTGACAGGAAGAATCTGGAACCAGCGAGATCAAGCAATCCAAAAGGACTGGAACAAATTTATATTATATTTGAAAGACAACTGTAAGCAATTAACATCATTAGCAGGGTGATCTGAAGATTTGTAAGATGAAATTGCTACCTATTCAGGTGGAGTAATATAGTGTTTTAGGCAATGGTGTAACAAGGGTAGGAAACGAAGCAAAATGTAAAGGTGCAAAATGTAAAGGTTTTGTGAACCATCAGACGGGAGGGACGGAAGTCGTTAGGCTAAGAAGAGCCAAAGAGATAAAATAATAGGGTACGATGTTACGCAATGTGATTATATTCAGGTAGGTAGCCGTGTTGGTCTGATGCAGTTGAAATAAATAAAAACAAAAAACTGTCCAGTAGCAAACTTAGTTGGTACTGTTTTGGGGGGTACAGTTTTTGGGGGACAGGAGGCAGGCGGGTGTGGAGGACTCCCTGGTCCTGAATGGGATAACTGTGCCCCTGAAGGACCAGGTGTGCAGCCTGGGAGTCATTCTGGACTCACAGCCGTTCATGGAGGCGCAGGTCAGTTCTGTGTTCAGGGCAGCTGTCTGCCATCTCCATCTGGTACGCAGGATGAGACCTTCCCTGCCTGCAGACTGCCTCGCCAGAGTGGTGCATGCTCTAGTTACTGCAATGCGCTCTACGTGGGGCTACCTTTGAAGGTGACTACAACAAATCCAGAATGCGGTAGCTGGACTGGTGACTGGGAGCGGCCACTGAGACCACATAACACTGGTCCTGAAAGACCTACATTGGCTCCCAGTACGTTTCCGAGCACAATTCAAAGTGTTGGTGTGGACCTTTAAAGCCCTAAATGGCCCGGCCCAGTGGACCTGAAGGAGCGTCTCCACCCCCATCGTTCTGCCCGGACATTGAGGTCCAGCGCCGAGGGCCTTCTGGCGGTTCCCTCCCTGCGAGAAGCGAAGTTACAGGGAACCAGGCAGAGGGCCTTCTCGGTAGTGGCACCCATCCTGTGGAGCGCCCTCCCTTCAGATGTCAAAGAGAAAAACAACTGCCAGACTTTTAGAAGACATCTGAAGGCAGCCCTCTTTAGGGAAGCTTTTAATGTTTAATAGGTTATTGCATTTTAGTGTTCTGTTGGAAGCCGCCCAGAGTGGCAGGGGAAACCCAGCCAGATGGGCGGGGTAGAAATAATAAATTATTATTATTATTATTTATTTATTATTACTGTACAATTTTTAAAAATACTTTAATTTATTTTGAATGTGGTTATATGTAAAACCAATAAAAATCACACACACACACAAACACGAAAAGCTACTGCACAGGCTTCCAGTCTATGGACCTTCTCCCCAATCTGGGCATCGGAAGACCCTCTCCTTTTCCACCTCACCTGCTCCACCCAAAAAAGGGTGGGATTGACACTCCGATGCCAATGAACCAAGTCGCTGCCACCACCAGAAGGGCGTGTTTGGAGTTGAAGCGGAAGTTCCCGAAGGGCTTGCAGATGACGATGTAGCGTTCGAAGGCGAGGAAGGCCAAGGACCAGCCGGTGACCAGCCCTGGGGTGGGAAGACAGAAAAAGACAAGGGTTGATGAAGATCGGCAGCCGGCCAGGCCCCCAAGGGCACGACACGCAAGGAAGAATGGACGGGGAGGGAGAAGGAAAAACGCAAGGGGAGGAATTACAGTCCTCCTACATGCCAGTTGGTTGCAGCGTAGTGCTGTCAGGTGTTCTTCAGGAATTCTCTGGGCAGGGATAGATGTGTCTTATGGTCCCTCACAAGTCTCCAATTCTATTATTCTAATATACCTGAAGGAGTGTCTCCACCCCCATCGTTCTGCCCGGATGCTGGGGTCCGGCTCCAAGTGCCTTCTGGTGGTTCCCTCCCTGCGAGAAGCCAAGTTATAGGGAACCAGGCAGAGGGCCTTCTCGGTGGTGGCACCTGCCGTGTGGAACGCCCTCCCACCAGATGTCAAAGAGATCAACACCAACTGACATTTAGAAGACATCTGAAGGCAGTTTTTAATGTCTGATGTTTTAATGTATTTTTAGTTGGGAGCCGCCCAGAGTGGCTGGGGAAACCCAGCCAGATGGGCAGGGTATGAAAAATAAATTATTATTATTATTATTATTATTATTATTATTATTATTATGCAACTGGGAGTCCTTTAAGTGTACTGAAAAGGCAAGGAAGACGAGACGTGAACCAGAATCCCCAACAAAGGCCAGGCGTTCTTCCGCTGCCATTCCCTGCGGGCTGGGCTGGATGACCTTTGAGGGACCCACCCGACACTGCAACTCTATTCTACTCCGCTCCTCCTCCGGGGCTTTTACCTGCCACCGAGCCCAGGAAGGCCTCCAGGGCGCAGATGTGTCTTCCGAAGAAGAAGTAGCCCTGTGAGCTGGCCAGGAAGACGGTGAAGACGGAGAAGACACAGAAGAGGAACCCGGCAAAGGAGATGTTGACCAAGATGTAGTTCAGCGGCTGGCGGAGCTTCTTGTATTTGACGGTGACCACCAGGATGATGGCGTTGAGGGGCGTCCCGGCGAAGAAGACGAAGCCCATGAAGGCCGTCTGGAAGTAGAAGGCCCACATTGGGGCGATGTGGTACTGGGGTCCATCCCAAGGACCCACCTTAGAGATGTTCTCAAAGAGGTAGAAGTCTTCTTCGCCGGACATCGTCCCTGGTGGCGCCGCGGGGACCGAGATCTGCCCGAGGGGCCCCTGCCCTCCTGTTATAGGAGGACGGAGGGGGCAATCCACTTAGAGGCTCGGCCCGGGATCAGGCACTAATCCTGATCATCCCAGAGGCAAACTGGAGGATTGAGGGCATCTAAAACCCTTACCTGCTGTCCCTTAAGCCCCTCTCAGGGGATAATCTCGTTTGCTGTCCAGATCGGAGCCGATTGCGAGGGACTCTTCGGGATGGCAGAGGGCAAGGCGACGCGGAGCCGTCTCCCCCCCCCCCGTTCGCTTCCCAGGAAGCCTCTCTCAAAAGCACTTTGTCGAATCGTAGAGTCGGGGACCCTCAGCGGTCATCTATCCCAACCCCCTTGAGATGCGGAGAACCTCAGCTATAGCAAAAATGACCTGGAAGATCAGAAACCAAGATGATCATAAATTTAGTAAAGGATGGTTCTTACTAAAAAAGGAACGCTGTAAACAATTAAAAATATCGGCAGGATTTTTTTAAAAACCGCTTGCAGTGTGACAAGAACTATGGTGAGAACTGAGCGTTCAGGAAATATGGAGAATGTTATACGATGCAGTCGGGAAAAAATAACTATGGAATCCATGGAGGGAAGTCAAGGATTTCAGAGAATCCTATGTATATTTTATTATGATTTACATGTGATTTTAATGGTTAAACGTAAAACTGAATTTAAAAGAGAGAGAGAGAGAGAGAGAGAGAGAGAGAGAGAGAGAGAGAGAGAATCACAGCATAGGAACCCAAATGGGACAACAAGAATTGGGATCAGAGGCTGGGGCGGCTTCTGTAAATTTGGGGTGTCCCTCTTGAAACGGGACAGTTGTGCTTTTTGCTCTTGTATCCCCTTCTCTTCTCCAGGCTAAATAAACCCAACTCCCTCAACGGTCCTCGCTCTCTCCCCCCATTCGCTCTCCACCCCACAACTGGAAACTGAATTCCCTCGACTTTATCAATGCACACGTCGTACATTTGAAGCACACATTATTTCCCTCCGAGTACAGTCATACCTTGGGTTACAGATGCTTCGGGTTGTGCGAATTCGGGTTGCGCACCGCGCCAAACCTGGTAGTACCAGAATGGTTCCTTCCGGGTTTTGGCGTTTGCGCATGTGCAGAAGTGCTAAATCGCGCTTTGTGCATGCACAGAAGCACCGAATTGTGCTTTGCGCATGCTCAGAAGTGTCGAATCGCGGCCCGCACATGCGCAGACACGTGGGTCGCGGATTGCGAACGCTGCTGGTTGCGAACGTGCCTCCCGCATGGATCATGTTCGCAACCCGAGCATCCACTGTAATCCTGGAAAGTGTAGTTGCCTAAGGGTGCTGGGAACCCGCAAGAGGCGGACTACAGTTCCCAGAATTCTTTGCAGGGAACGGTGTGCTCCATGACGATTTGTGCCCAGGATGCAACTGGGCTGGTTATACGTGACCCCACTTTTAATACAGTTCGTACCTGCGAAGGTTTCCGGACGGACAGACTGCTTTAGATCCAACCAGTCCGTGCCCTGCAGTTTCCTGTTGAAATCCTGTAGCTATTTCTACCACAAATGTTTTCCACTGCGTTCTCTCCCCTGTTTCCCTTTAGATGCTCTGTAGCTCGCGAGAGACCCTCTAGACGACAAGAACGGGTTAACATTGGGGGTAGCATCGCAGAACTACGAATAAAGTGAAATAACTTTATAAAATGTTCAGGGAAGTTTTTAATGTTTGATATTTTATCGCTTTTTTATTCTGTTGGGAGCCGCCCAGAGTGGCTGGGGAAACCCTGTCAAAAGGGTGGGGTATAAATAAATTATTATTATTATTATTATTATTATTATTATTATTATTATTACAGTGGTACCCTGGTTCTCAAACAACTTGGAACCCAAACACTGCAAACCTGGAAGTAAGTGTTCTGGTTTGCGAACTTTTTTCAGAAGCTGAACATGCTCTGTTTTGAGTGTTACGCTTCCGTTTTGAGTGCCACACTTCTCTGTTTGAGTGTTACACTGCAGTCTGTCTGTTTTTGCTATTTATTTTGCCTTTTTGCTTTTGCGGCTCTTTTTTGTGTGTGACTGTGTGGAACCCAGTTCAGCTCCTGACGGATCGATTGTGTGACTGCAGTACATCGTTTATCACTTTCATTTTATGGATCCGTGGTCTCGTTAGAAAGTAAAATTCATGTCAAATTGCTGTTTTAGGGGTTGTTTTTAAAAGTCCGGAATGGATTCATCCGTCTTGCGTTACTTTCTGTGGGAAAGCGCACCTCAGTTTTGGCACCCTTTGGTTTCGGAACGGATTAAGTTTGAGAACCGAGGTACCACTGTATTATAACTTGCGGGTGGAATGAATGTTGACGCACCAAGTTGCCTTGTTAAAAGCACAGCAACAGCGGCTAGTTGGAAAGTTGGCAACCCAAATGGTAGCGAGCCTGCTTGGGATTTGGGCCTCATGCTCTGCCTATTCCTCCACCCCCTTTCCCCCCAAATAAATGGGGTTTTCTCCTCTTTAAGGGCAGAGGGGTAAATGTAGCTTAAGACACTCCTCTGTGTGTTAAATTCCCATTTACTTCGCAGAATCCAGTCTGCCCAATTCTCCCCAGGGCCGAAGGGGTTAAGAGCTTTGCTCCCCAGCACTGAGGACGTGAGCATGTGAGCGCCATATGGGAATGTGGCGCATCACCCTGTTCTTTGACTGCCAAATGCAGAGAGAAGGTTATTTGAGCCTGCAAATTACCAGCCGGCCTGAAGAGAACATCTGGAAGAGCTATAAGCAACTGGCTCGTTGGTCTAGGGGTATGATTCTCGCTTAGGGTGCGAGAGGTCCCGGGTTCAAATCCCGGACGAGCCCTACTTTTTGAACTCCGACTAGGCAAAGGAGAAGACAAGTTGAAACCACAAATGCAATTACCTTTTCTGAAAATCCAGATTTACCAGTGCAAATCACCTGGGGGGGCCGCTCGTTTCTGGCCAGCCTCCCCTTTTGGCCACGATCCAATCGCTTGCCAGCAAATTCAGGTTGTGCAATTAAAGTTGATTAGGGAGGCTTGTGCAACAAACACGCTTCTCCAAAAGATTAAGAGTTTATTTATTTATTTTCAATGTTGCAATACAATCTATGAAATCTTTACATAATGATACATCTACATTATATTCGTAAATTCAGATTTTCACATTTCATTATGTACCAGCATTTATCCATTTCTTATTTCTTGCCCTGTGCGTGACTTCCTTGTTATTATTTTGTAATTTTGAGATTGTAATTTTTGTATCTTAATAATTAAACATTCAATCTTATATATCTGATTAACTTAACTTTGTGAAATTAGTCTATGCATAGCAATAAATTCTTGTTGGAGCATCTTTTGGCCATGTATTCTTCTGCACATTTCCATTCCTATTTGAGATTTTGATTAGACTGCATTCTAATTAGAAAGATTAAGAGGGTTTTGTTTTTGCTGATGGATGAAGCACCATTAAACTTCCTTGCAACAAATAAGAATTTGTAGCGAACAAGCAGGGGGCCTGGATAATAACGCAATATTTCTAACCTGGGGGAAATTATCTGGATCTTTTGCTAACTAATTCAGATAAAATATCCGCTGCGGCTGACATCTTGCCATGGGCGTGTTTTCGTGGCCATCTTTCCTATCCAGATCAGTGGGAATTATTTACTCCCGTGTAAGGATGGGGCTCTCTTTGGAGGAGACCGAGCTACAGCTTGGGAAGTCACCAGTTCGAATCTTGCCAATTCAGGAATTGGATTTATTATTGCCCCTTTGACACCAGGTCCCAGGAGTGGATTGCTACAATTTAAAACGGACATGGCCAAACCTGGCCCTCCAGATGTTTTAGGACTACAACTCCCATCATCCCTAGCTAGCAGGAACAGTGGTCAGGGTTGATGGGAATTGTAGTCTCAAAAAACATCTGGAGGGCCGAGTTTGCCTCTATGCCTGATTTAAAATCCAGTATCTTAAATATTGGATTAGACAAATAATATAGGCTCAGGCTACCTGCCCGCGGACTGTCTCGCCAGAGTGATGCATGCTCTGGTTATCTCCCGCTTGGACTACTGCAATGCGCTCTACGTGGGGCTACCTTTGAAGGTGATCCGGAAACTACAACTAATCCAGAATGCGGCAGCTGGACTGGTAACTGGGAGCGGACGCCGAGACCACATAACACCGGTCTTGAAAGACCTGCACTGGCTCCCAGTACGTTTCTGAACATAGGACGCGGGTGGCGCTGTGGGTTAAACCACAGAGCCTAGGACTTGCCAATCAGAAGGTCGGCGGTTCGAATCCCCACGACAGGGTGAGCTCCCGTTGTTCGGTCCCAGCTCCTGCCAACCTAGCAGTTCAAAAGCACATCAAAGTGCAAGTAGATAAATAGGTACCACTCTGGTGGGAAGGTAAACGGTGTTTCCGTGTGCTGCTCTGGTTCGCCAGAAGCGGCTTAGTCATGCTGTCTGCGGACAAACGCCGGTTCCCTCAGCCAATAAAGCGAGATGAACGCCGCAACCCCAGAGTCGGTCACGACTGGACCTAATGGTCAGGGGTCCCTGCACAATTCCGAGCACAGTTCAAAGTGTTGGTGCTGACCTTGAAAGCCCTAAACAGCCTCGGTCCAGTATACCTGAAGGAGCGTCTCCACCTCCATCGTTCTGCCCAGACACTGAGGTCCAGCTCCGAGGGCCTTCTGGTGGTTCCCTTGCTGCAAGAAGCCAAGTTACAGAGAATCAGGCAGAGGGCCTTCTCAGTGGTGGCGCCCGCCCTGTGGAATGCCCTCCCACCCAATGTCAAAGAGAAGAACTACTACCTGACATTGAGAAGACATCTGAAGGCAGCCCTGTTTAGGGAAGCTTTTAATGTTTAATAGGTTACTGTATTTTAGTGTTTTGTTGGAAGCCGCCCAGAGTGGCTGGGGAAACCCAGCCAGATGGGCGGAGTATAAATAATAAATTGTATTATTATTATTATTATTATTATTATTATTATGCTTTGCCTCCACACTCGGAAGGCAGAAATGCTTCTGAAATTACCAGTTGCTGGAAACCACAGGAGAGGAGAGTGGTCTTGTGTTCGAATCCTGTTTCCAGGTTTCCCACCGGCCTCTGATTTACATTGGTTTGCTCTTCCTGCTTTTGCTGCCACGAGAATGTGGCCTCCAAAAAGTTGTTCAGGGGGGGAGTGCAGCCCTCCTGCTAGGAAAAAAAACACACCCATTTACCACCCCTGAGGGAAAGGACCACAGGTCACAGAGAAGAGATCTGTCTGAATTTTCGTTGCAGCAGAAAACCTTTCTGGAAACTGCCAGTCAGAGCGGGTCAAGCTTCCCCAACTTGGCGCCCTCTGCTTTTTGTCATACTACAACGCCCATAATTTCTGGATATGCTGGGTGTTGGGAGTTAGGGATCCAACAATGTCTGGGTGTCACTAAGGTTGGGTAAGACTTGTTGCAGGAAAAGCCACCCCAATCATTCAGTTTGTACAAACACCACACTCACGACATACATGACGTTTCTGTTATAAATTCATAGAAAATCAACCGTACATCGGATTTACACCGGTCCACTTTTATTTTGCTCCATGAAGAAAGGACTATCAAAGGGGGTGGTTTGATAGAGGATGGCCATAATCCCTTAAGCGTAGTACTCAGGAGCCCTGCCCAGTTGGCATGCCAAACTTGATGGTCCCAGACTGAAGACCATCAGGGTCACAAAGGACTTGCATATGGGAGTGGATTCAACACGGACTGGAACAAAGGACAATGATCAGCTCTTCCCTCCGGGGGCAGGAAACTGCCAACCCCCCTTTGTCCTCTGGAAATGACTCATGGGGAGGGGGAAAAGGGGAACCAGCCAGGTGACAAGACACTCAGGTTACCTCCACAACTCCTCCCTCAACCCCTCCTTTTTGTGATGTGTCAATGATGTAGTTATGGGGTGTAGTTTGGGGAATTAGTAGCTAATAAAAGTTGGGGTCTTCTTTTGTTTGGGGCTTCCATCTTGCTCCACCTTGTGGCAGGTGGGAGTCCTGTCGCGACAGTCTTAAATAAAGACCAAGCTGACTGGCTGTTGTTTTGCTCTGTTATTCCTGGCTGGTATCTTTGTTTTTTTGTCCAAGGGAGCCCTCGGATTTCTCTGTTAACAGACTGGAGTGGGCAATTCTGGTCTGGATGATACACCAGTCCAACGATGCTTTTTTCTGGAACCATTATCAGCTGTGATTCCTGCGCTGCCGGGGGGTTGGACTAGATGACCGTTGGCTCCCTTCCAGCTCTATAGTTCTATGAGTCTAGGAATCACAAGCCTTTCGTTAAGCTGCATTAAAACGAGGGGAGCAGGCTGGCATTTTGCTGTGTGGATGTCAGTTGGGAAAACCTGGACATATTTCAAGTAGAGCGATTTATTTGAAGAAAAAAAAGTCTTAAAAAATCCAAGAAAAATGTAATTTTGGGGGGAGATGTTCCTTAAAATAAAAGCTCACAGATGATCTCCTCCTCCATGAATTTGTCCCATCCTCTTTTGAAGGTTGGTGGCCCTCACTTGCTCCTGTGGCAAGGAGTTCCACAGCTTAACCATGCGCCGCATGAAGTGAGTTTAGCAAATTTTGACTTTTACAAAAGATTGGCTTCCAGGGTGTTATGTACTGAGTTGAATAGGATCCAAAAGGCAGCAGTCTCTTTGGTCCGAGAACAATAGGATTCAGAATGCAGCAGTCTGATTGGTCCGAGAACAATAGGATCCAGAATGCAGCAGTCTGATTGGTCCTAGAACAATAGGGTTCAGAATGCAGCAGTCTGATTGGTCCACAGGAGCCACCCAATCCAGCTCCAGGTGGAAGTGAATCCGCAACCTGATTGGCCTACAGGAGAATCCCGGAATTAGCCAATCACGTGGGGCCAATTGTGTAAATAATGTATATAAAGCAGACATTCTGGGGAAACTTCCATTCCTCCTCAACACTATGAGCTGAATAAAGAGCATGAAATCCACTCTCGACTCCGAGTATATTTCACAGTCAGATTGTCTCTGTTTTGGGGTGGCCTTTAGCAAATCGGAACAGATGCTCATTAAATAGCCCAGGGTGGTGTAGTCTTCCTCCAGAAGAAGACTCAAGCAAACAGGCCATCAGGTCTTAATCCTCTCACTATCCCTTTTTGCAGGGATATGGTTTCCAAACCTCACACATGTAAATATAGGAGCACGATGCTTTGTGGTTTCTCGGCTTGCCAGAGCTTCGTCTTTTTAAATGGCAACATCTGGCAGGCCACAGCGACAGCTGGCTCGTTGGTCTAGGGGTATGATTCTCGCTTAGGGTGCGAGAGGTCCCGGGTTCAAATCCCGGACGAGCCCCAGGTATCTTTTTTAGCTTATGCGGACTGAAGTAAGATGTTTGGAAAGGGGTTGAAATATATCGTATTTTTGCTCCATAAGACACACTTCTTTCCTCCTTAAAATTAAAGGGGAAATGTTTGTGCGTTTTATGGAGCGAATGCGTGGTCCCTGGAGCCGAATTGCCCAGGGGCAAAAAGCAGATCATGCTTTCTTTTTAGAAAGAGGGAAGGGGGTGTTGAAACAAAGCCGCTGAGCAGCTGATCGGCAAGCGACCAGGCGGAAGATAAGGGACTCTAGCGATAAAGGAGGCTGCCTGGGAGGGGAGAGGTAAAAGTACATTTTTGCATTGGGTCACCCCAAATTCACCACCAGATCACATAGCATGTCCATGGCTACAGCCTGCACCAAAAAAATCACGCATCCACTGTTTCGTGGGGCCGCAATGGTGCAAAAACGTGGTTACAAAGCATGGATCCACATGGATTTTCAGGATTTTTGCATTGGGCTACCCCAAACTCATCATCAAATCACATGTCTGTGGCCACAGCATGAACCACAAAAATCATACATCCACTGTTTCATTCAGAATATATTTTTTATTATTTTCCTCTATCTTATGGTGCGTCTTATGGTCAGGTGCGTCTTATGGAGCGAAAAATACGGTGATTTTAGAGCAGGAGAAGAACTGTCCACATCGGGCAGTTAGGGATATGGAAGTCCCAGAGGGCCAATGTTGCTGCTGAAAATGCATCAACTCATCAAGTTTGCTGTTTCCATGGACAGAAATGGGAGAAATGATCGGTTTCGCAGAATTGTAGAGAGCTGGACCATAAAGAAGGCTGATCGCCGAAGAATGGATGCTTTTGAATTCTGGTGCTGGAGGAGATTCTTGAGAGTCCCATGGACTGCAAGAAGATCAAACTTCTCCATTCTGAAGGAGATCAGCCCTGAGTGCTCACTGGAAGGCCAGATCCTGAAGCTGAGGCTCCAAGACTTTGGCCACCTCATGAGAAGAGAAAACTCCCTGGAAAAGACCCTGATGTTGGGAAAGATGGAGGGCACAAGGAGAAGGGGACGACAGAGGACAAGATGGTGGGACAGTGTTCTCGAAGTTACCAGCATGAGTTTCCCCAAACTGCGGGAGGCAGTGGAAGACAGGAGTGCCTGGAGTGCTCTGGTCCAGCGGGTCACGAAGAGGCGGACACGACTAAACGACTAAACAACAACAACATGTATGCCACTACTGCGGCCTGAAAGAGAGATGAGCGCCGCAACCCCATAGTCAGCTTTGACTGGACTTAACTGTCCAGGAGTCCTTTACCTATACCTTCTCATGTTCTTATGAATGCCAAAGGGGATATAAGTGGGCATCAGGCTGGCATGGGGAAACAGGTGACAAGCGAGGGCAGGTAGCGCTTAGCTCTCCAGGTCTACCTGCCTCTCTCGCTTCCCCAGGGGAGCCATAATACGCAGCGCAATCACCTGTAAGCCCAGGATCCTGCAGGAAATTTCTACTCCATACCAGACGCTGTGGTTGCCTTCCTGCCAAAAACTCCCCCTGGCAATTTGTTCCCATAGATGGAAACTGAATGTAGGTCGTGGACAAGGAACATGCAGAGATAGAGAAAAATGTCTGTGCCTGTGGAGGATAAGGTGGGGAAACTTTCAGCCGGGATCTTGTGCCCAGATCCTGCTTGGGGTTTCTGGGGTCAGCAAAACCTGCCCCCTGTGGCCAGCTGCATCCATCCAGCAATCTGGTGCCCACTCCTCAGCCTTGGGGTGGTGAGTTCCACAGGATAATTTCAGACCCGCCGAGTGTCCCTAGTTTCCAGGGACAGTCCTGGACTTACAGAAGCCTCCCCGGTTTCTAATTTGATCCCAGAATGTTCCGCTTTTCCTTGGAGGTCCCTATTTTCATGGGAGAAATGTTGGAGGGTATGGAGTTATGTGAGCCAAGGAGATAAGCAACTAAACAACCTTTAGAGGACATCTGAAGGCAGCCCTGGATAAGGAAGTTTTTTTAAAAAATGTTTAATGCTTTATTATGTTTTTATATATGTTGGAAGCCTCCCAGAGTGGCTGGGGCAACCCAGTCAGATGGGCAGGGTAATAATAATAATAATAATAATAATAATAATAATAATAATACAGTCATACCTCGGGTTACAGACACTTTGGGTTGTGTGATTTCAGGTTGCACACCGCGCCGAACCCGGAAGTATTGGAACTGGTTAATTCTGGGTTTCGGTGCATGCGCAGTAGCGCTAAATCATGCTTTGCACATGCGCAGAAGTGCCGAATTGCGACCCGCACGTGTGCAAACGCGGCACTGCGTGTTGAGAACGCTGTGGGTTGCGAACGTGCTTCCTGCACGGATCACGTTCGCAACCCGAGCATCCACTGTAATACAGTAGAACCTTGGGTTTTGAATGTAATCCGTTCCGGAAGACCCTTCGACTTCTGAAGCATTCGAAACCCGAAAATCAAAGGGCTGTCAGAAATTTCAATGGGGGGAAAAGAGAAACACGCTTCAGAAGCCGTTTGAGGTCCAAAAAACGATCGAAAGCCAGAACACTCACTTCCAGGTTTTCGGCATTTGGGAGCCGAAACGTTCCAAAACGGAGGCGTTCTAGAACTGAGGTTTGGCTGTAATATAAGACGTCCCTGTTTTCATCAGAGAAATGTTAGAGGGTATGTTATTTCTTGGCCGCTTCAGGAAGCCTATTTACAGAGCGTTCATCCCAATTTGCTCCCACGATGTTTACACACCTTTATACATCTTTTTGTTAATCGTTTGTTCCCGCACACCCTTCATTGCATTTCTTCATCCCTTTCCGAATTGCAGAAAGTGTTTCTTTCTTTCTTTCTTTCTTTCTTTCTTTCTTTCTTTCTTTCTTTCTTTCTTTCTTTGAAATGGATTTGCTGCCTCTGTGAGACAGAGCTTATTTTATCCCCTCTAACTGGGCAAACCTACAATCTCCGTCACGCACGAGAGTCTGGGAGCACCTTGGGGGACAAAGGCGCGTTGAGGGAGCTGCCAGCTGGCGAAGGTGCCCCCATTTCTGTGCGCCAGAGTAAGGGGCACATGGCAGCAGGAAGCCCCAGAGAAGCTGCATAAGGTAGGATGTCCAGGGAGGAAACGTTGGCCCCGTAATCCAATTGGGTCAATCCCATTTCCGATTCTTGGGCGGCTTCCCACCAGTGGGTAAGGAGGTCAGGGGCACTGCAAATGGTGCCAGATTCCTCTTTCACAACCAACATTATGTGTGCTTGTGTGTGTTAAGTAAGCTGTGGGGTTCCTTGTGGCCTTTTTCGAGTGCCTGAGAAAAGACGGAGAGGATTATTCGAGGGGTGCCATTTTTTTAGCCTGACGGGCAGGGACGCGGGTGGCGCTCTGGGTTAAACCACAGAGCCTAGGACTTGCCGATCAGAAGGTCGGTGGTTCGAATCCCCATGACGGGGTGAGCTCCCGTTACTCGGTCCCTGCTCCTGCCAACCTAGCAGTTCGAAAGCACGTCACAGTGCAAGTAGATAAATAGGTACCACTCCAGCGGGAAGGTAAACGGCATTTCTGTGCACTGCTCTGGTTCGCCAGAAGCGGCTTAGTCATGCTGGCCACATGAACCGGAAGCTGTACGCCGGCTCCCTCGGCCAATAAAGCGAGATGAGCGCCGCAACCCCAGAGTCGTCCGCGACTGGACCTAATGGTCAGGGGTCCCTTTACCTTTACCAACCTGACGGGCAACCAATTGCCCAGGCCCAATTTTCCTTTTGGTACGATATCACTATACATTCTTTATATAATATGAAATGGATGAAATCACATAAACAGAAAACTTATGAATCTTTGAAAGACTTATCTTTATTTGGTTTTATATTTTCCAGAGAATCCATTAAGAGTGCATATTTTGTGACTTCCAGAGATGCATAAGTTTTCCGTTGATGTGATTTTCATATATTTCATATTATATAAAGAGTGTATTTTGATATCGTATCATTGTATTTGGTCATTGTTTGGCCTTGGATATTACTATTGTTTGCAACACAGGGGTTAAATTGTTTGGTTACCAATTTTCCTTTTGCCAGAATCCCTCCAGAAGGCAGTTCTTAAGAACATAGGAAGAGGCCATCAGCCAATGACTAGTGAGTGACTAGAAGAGGGACTAGTGGGGTGCCACAGGGTTCTGTCTTGGGCCCGGTCTTATTCAACATCTTTATCAACGACTTGGATGATGGACTCAAGGGCATCCTGATCAAATTTGCAGATGACACCAAACTGGGAGGGGTGGCTAACACCCCAGAGGACAGGATTACACTTCAAAACGACCTTGACAGATTAGAGAACTGGGCCAAAACAAACAAGATGAATTTTAACAGGGAGAAATGTAAAGTATTGAACTTGGGCAAAAAAAACGAGAGGCACAAATACAAGATGGGGACACCTGGCTTGAGAGCAGTACATGTGAAAAGGATCTAGGAGTCTTGGTTGACCACAAACTTGACATGAGCCAACAGTGTGACGCGGCAGCTAAAAAAGCCAATGCAATTCTGGGCTGCATCAATAGGAGTATAGCATCTAGATCAAGGGAAGTAATAGTGCCACTGTATTCTGCTCTGGTCAAACCTCACCTGGAGTACTGTGTCCAGTTCTGGGCACCACAGTTCAAGAAGGACACTGAAAAACTGGAACGTGTCCAGAGGAGGGCAACCAAAATGGTCAAAGGCCTGGAAACGATGCCTTATGAGGAACGGCTAAGGGAGCTGGGCATGTTTAGCCTGGAGAAGAGGAGGTTAAGGGGTGATATGATAGCCATGTTCAAATATATAAAGGGATGTCACATAGAGGAGGAAGAAAGGTTGTTTTCTGCTGCTCCAGAGAAGCGGACACGGAGCAATGGATCCAAACGACAAGAAAGAAGATTCCACCTAAACATTAGGAAGAACTTCCTGACAGTAAGAGCTGTTCGACAGTGGAATTTGCTGCCCAGGAGTGTGGTGGAGTCTCCTTCTTTGGAGGTCTTTAAGCAGAGGCTTGACAACCATATGTCAGGAGTGCTCTGATGGTGTTTCCTGCTTGGCAGGGGGTTGGACTCGATGGCCCTTGTGGTCTCTTCCAACTCTAGGATTCTATGATTCAATGGGCCATCTAGTCACAGAATCATAGAAAGGGGTGCCCAAGGGTCATTTAGTCCAACCCTCCGCAATGCAGGAATCTCAACTTTCTTCACGCAGGCATAATTTTATAAGCCCCCATCCTGTTGCCTTTTTACTCTCCTTTCCTCAGCGGTGTCCGAATTTTTTTCAACGATGGCCAGATTTGATGAACTGAAGGGCCAAATTTGTTGACCTTTTTTTTAGCATTGACTTTCTTGAGCTTTTTTTAGGATTTTACCTCAGGAAATAAACAACTGCCACAGGGGCCAGATTGAACTGACAGGCGGGCAGGATTAGGCCCCCGAAATGGACTTTGGACATGCCAGCTCTACACCATGCGTAGGCAACCTAAGGCCTGGGGGCCGGATCTGGCCCAATCGCCTTCTAAATTCGGCCTGTGGACGGTCCGGGAATCAGTGTGTTTTTACAAGAGTAGAATGTGTCCTTTTATTTCAAATGCATCTCTGGGTTATTTGTGGGGCCTGCCTGGTGTTTTTACATGAGTCGAAAGTGTGCTTTTATTTAAAATGCATCTCTGCATTATTTGTGGGGCATGGGAATTCGTTCATTCCCCCCCCCCCAAAAAAAAATAGTCCGGCATGTAAAACGTTCAGGGGTAAGCAAGGAAATAATAAAAGAATCAGCTGAACAATGATTAAATTAAAACAACACAACAATACGGAAGAAGTAAAAATAAAATCACAGATGGGTGAAGGGGAACGGGTGTGTGTGTAGGGGAATTTGAAATATTATTTATAAAAAGCTTTAATATAAAATTTCTAACTGTGGTGTATTTGTATACAGCAAAGAGAAGTTTAGAGTAATTAGGTATATCTTAATTTAGTTGTGTAATTGGTTAGAAAATGAATATGGATGTTGAATTGATGTAATTTTTCTTTTTTCGGTGATATATATATATATATATATATATATATATATATAAATAATCCGGCCCCCCACAAGGTCTGAGGGACAGTGGACCGGCCCCCTGCTGAAAACGTCTGCTGACCCCTGCACTAAAAAATCCCAGGCATTTCCAGACTCCTGGATCTTGTCCCCATAGATGGAGGTGGGGGGCGGTCTAGGGCAGGGCCCTCCTTGCCTGTCAAGAGGGAGGCAGGCCGGCCCCCTCCCCAGGAAGGATGAGCAGGTGGAAAGCAGCTTAAGGAAGATCGGTCCAGCCCCCTGACCCAGGGGTGGGGGATAGAGAAGGGATTAAGGACAAAGTGATTACCCCAAACTCTCCTCCACTGCCCTTGCTCTCGTTGGGTGCTCTCCACCCTGGCAGGGCCTGATCCTGTATGCGATGCTGGCTGGTTTTCTCCCTTGCCAGCTGCGTGAATCTGCGGTTGCGCCCACCCCAATCTCCTAGAGAAAAAGGGATTCTCTCTCTCTCCCCCCCCCCTCAATTTTTTTTATTAGTTTTCACGATATTATAAACAAACAAACAAAAACACAAGACAAACAAACATAAATCACAGCCTTATTGAAAATTCCAGTTATTAATTTTGTTAAGTGACTTCCTCGCTTCCCCTTGGTTGAATTTCATTGTATGTCCTTTTAACGGTTTTCCAAATCCCAATTTTTATGAAATTTAACTTAAACATTAACATCCTTAGATCTTCACCTTATGGAATTAAACATATTAATTACCGTATTTTTTGCACCATAACACTCACTTTTTTCCTCCTAGAAAGTAAGGGGAAATGTCTGTGCGTGTTATGGAGGGAATGCCTACGGATGGCATGCCTACGGATTTTCCTCCTCTAAAAACTACGTGCACGTTATGGTCGGGTGCGTGTTATAGAGCGAAAAATACGGTAATCACTTAACATAAATAAAATCCTAAGCCCATTAAGTATCTGCAAGCTATTTCCGGTTAATTTAACTTAACATATTTTACTAAATAATCATTAAATTTATTCCACTCTTCCTGATTCTCTCTCTCTTTTTAAATTTTTATTCATTTTTCTTTTTCATTCATTACATACATCTCAATTTCTTAACATTCACTATATATTCCTTCCCTCCAAGGTTTTCCCCAACTTCTGATTCTGGTTTGTCCCTATTTTCACCCATTTTGCTATCTCTTAACAGAAAAAGTTATTCATAACATAATATCAAACCTAAAGACATAAAAATAACAGTAAATACACCATCATATTTCACTGTCTTCTAATGCTAATAATGTGAATGTCTATTTCAATCCTGCCATCAAGTCTATTAACTTTCTTTGCTTCAGCAAATATACCGTATTTTTCACTCTATAAGACGCACCAGACCACAAGACGCACCTAGTTTTTGGAGGAGGAAAACAAGAAAGAAAATATTCTGAATCTCAGAAGCCAGAACAGCAAGAGGAATCGCTGCACAGCCAAAGCAGCAATCCCTCTTGCTGTTCTGGCTTCTGGGATAGCTGTGCAGTCTGCATTCGCTCCATAAGACGCACACACATTTCCCCTTACTTTTTAGGAGGGAAAAAGTGAGTCTCATAGAGCAAAAAATGCGGTATTCCTCCCTCCTTCCTCTCCAAAGTTTTCCCCAAGTTCCGCTTCTGGTTCGTTTCTATTTTCACCCATTTTGCTATCTCTTAACAGAAAAAGTTATTTATAACATAACATCAAACCTAAAGATGTAAAAATAACAGTAAATACACCATCATCTTCCACTGTCTTCTAATGCTAATAATGTGAATGTTTATTTCAATCCTGCCATCAAGTCTATTGACTTCCTTTGTTTCTGCAAATATAATATGAATGGTTCCCAATATTTTTCCAAAGTCTCCGTTGTCTTTTTCTCTTAGTCTGTCATTTTTGCCAGTTCTGCATACTTCATCAGCTTCTCTTGCCATTGTTCTTTCGTTGGTATTTCTCCAGTCGAGAAAAAGGCATTCTCAACAGATAGGTTTTCTCCGGAGGAGAAATTGGAAGTATACTTAATTCGTTCCAGAGGTCCGTTCTTAACCTGAAACTGTTCTTAACCTGAAGCACCACTTTAGCTAATGGGGCCTCCTGCTGCGCCACCGCTGCACGATTTCTGTTCTCATCATGAAGCAAAGTTCTTAACCCAAAGCACTATTTCTAGCTTAGTGGAGTGTGTAACCTGAAGCGTATGTAACCCGAGGTACCACTGTAATGGGGCACAGTTGGGGATCTGCCAGCCCCACTGGGTGTCATGGTCCGGAGTCCTGGCAGGGTCCCCGTTTCCAGCATCCTAGAGCCGCTCCATCAGTCTGAAAGGGTAAATATCCAGCCATCGTGTGCCCCAAAGCTAAGCATTTAATAACAGCAGAAACAGCAGGTGCTTCAGTTCCAAGAGAACGATGAGCAAGTTATCTCTCTTTTTTTGTATATAATTTTTATTGAATTTTCTGTTTGTTTTACCATTTAAAGTACTCCTTTTCACATCCTTTTTTTAAAAAAAGAGTTTATTAGATGAACAGATTCTTAAAACACATGCAATACGAACAAAATAACATTCACTATGTTATAATGATTATAAAGATTATAAATATAAAAAGAAAAGAACAGAAAAGAACAGAAGAAAGAAAAAAACAAAGAGAAAGAAGAATGAAAGTGTGAATAAAGGCAAAGACATAATGTTATCCACTGTTTGAATCAGCAAAGAAAGGAACTTCCGACTATGCCCATTGTACTAATTTACAAGTAAACTATTATTTACACAGTTGTGTGAAGTTGTTTTTCGTTAACTTAATTTAACATTATCTAACAAATACTTTTTATTGCATGGCTCATTCAATATCAGCCAGAAAGCATTTATTATTGCAGTACCCTTTGAGTGCCACTGTGGGTTAAACCACAGAGGCTTGGACTTGCCAATCAGAAGGTCGGCGGTTCGAATCCCCGTGACGGGTTGAGCTCCCGTTGCTCAGTCCCTGCTCCTGCCAACCTAGCAGTTCGAAAGCATGTCAAAGTGCAAGTAGATAAATAGGTACCGCTCTGGCGGGAAGGTAAAAGCCATTTCCGTGCGCTGCTCTGGTTCGCCAGAAGCGGCTTAGTCATGCTGGTCACATGACCAAGAAGCTGTACGCCGGCTCCCTCGGCCAATAAAGCGAGATGAGCGCCGCAACCCCAGAATCGGTCATGACTGGACCTAATGGTCAGGGGTCCCTTTACCTTTACTTACCCTTTGAGACCCTCGGACCCCTGACTTTGTGACTCCTTGCTTCCTGACCCTCAGACCCCTGACTTCGTGACTCCTTGCTTCTTGATCGTCGGACCCCTGACTTCGTGACTCCTTGCTTCTTGATCCTCAGACCCCTGACTTAGTGACTCCTTGCTTCTTGATCCTCGGACCCCTGACTTCATGACTCCTTGCTTCTTGATCCTCAGACCCCTGACTTGCTTCTTGACCCTTGGACCCTTGACTTCGTGACTCTTTGCTTCTTGATCCTCGGACCCCTGACTTCGTGACTCCTTGCTTCCTGACCCTTGGACTCTTGGCTTCCTGACTCCTGGCTTCTGGACTCCCATTCCTGCTCCCACCCCGCCATCTTGCCCCTGGTCCCGACGTCCCCAGCTGGGACTTCGATCGCCTGTGAACCGGACCGTGGCAGCACAGTGCGCTGTTGTTGGCTTCTCTGCAGCCGCCGAGGCAGCGAGGCGTGCAAAACCCTGCTGCCCCTCAGGGATGCTGTGTGGTCCGTTGCCAGGGAGATGCAGAATCTAGAACTCTGAGCCGCATCTCAGGTGAGAAGGATGCTCTGTGCAAGTGTGCCTCCAGCTTGTCTATGAGGCTGGCTGTGCTGGGGTGCGGGAGAAGAGGGGAAGGTGTTCAGAATGTGACCTTCTGGACCGGGGTGCCAGTGCTTCTGAATCATCTCACAGATTTGGCCCGGGAACCGAAATCCACTGATGGAGCAACCTCCTGACAGTAAGGAAGAGGGGTGTGCTTTGAAGGTCAGAGAGAGGGAGGGAGAGGGAGAGAGAGAGAGAGAGAGAGAGAGAGAGAGAGAGAGAGAGAGAGATGGGATTGTGTTTGGAGAGAGGTGTCATAGACACTGAGGATGGTGATGAATTGAATTTGTATACTGCCCTATACCCGTAGATCTCAGGGCGGTTCATCGCATAAAATTGCAACATCAAAAACAGAAAATAAATAAGTACCTTGGTTTAAGGGATGCGGGTGGCACTGTGGGTTAAACCACAGAGCCTAGGACTTGCTGATCAGAAGGTCGGAGGTTCGAATCCCCACGACAGGGTGAGCTCCTGTTGCTGCTTGGTCCCTGCTTCTGCCAACCTAGCAGTTCGAAAGCACGTCAAAGTGCAAGTAGATAAATAGATACCGCTCTGGCGGGAAGGTAAACGGCATTTCTGTGCGCTGCTCTGGTTCGCCAGAAGCGGCTTAGTCCTGCTGGCCACATGACCTAGAAGCTGTACACCTGCTCCCTCGGCTAATAAAGCGAGATGAGCGCCACAACCCCAGAGTTGGCCACGACTGGACCTAATGGTCAGGGGTCCCTTTACCTTTACCTTGGGTTAAGAACTGGTCATGTTGTTTGGATGCCTGATGATCATTTTCCTAAGCAACTACAGTGGTACCTCAGGTTAAGAACTTAATTCATTCTGGAGGTCCATTCTTAACCTGAAACTGTTCTTAACCTGAGGTACCACTTTAGCTAATGGGGCCTCCCGCTGCTGCCATGCCATAGCCGCGCAATTTCTGTTCTCATCCTGAAGCAAAATTCTTAACCTGAAGTACTATTACTAGGTTAGCGGAGTCCGTAACCTGAAGCATCTGTAACCCGAGGTACCACTGTAATAAGAATAAGAACAAAGACAAGCCAGGAACACCCCTTCACACAACACATTTACAAGGGCATTGGGTAGGCCAGGGGTCAGCAACCTTTTTCAGCTGTGGGCTAGTCCACAGTCCCTCAGACCATGTGGTGGGCCAGGCTATCTTTTTTTAGGGGAGAAAGAACGAATTCCTGTTTCCCACAAATAACCCAGAGATGCATTTTAAATAAAAGCACACATTCTACTCATGTAAAAACACGCTGCTTCCCGGACCGTCCGTGGGCCGGATTGAGAAGGCGATTGGGCCGCATCCAGCCCGCCCGGGCCTTAGGTTGCCTACCCTTGGGGTAGGCCCAGATTTTGTGTCTCCTGCAGACTCAAAGCTGAAATGGTCTTTAAGTTTGTTTTGCACCTCTGAAAAAGTGTGTCTGCCGCCTCCAGCAGCTGTTGCATGATCTCTGCTGCCTCCTGCTGGACACAGTGGCAAATGCAGACATAGTCCCGGACTGCAGTTAGACAGTCATCCCTGTAGGACGCAGGTCCTGGATCACTGCCTTGCTGTGGCGAAGGGGCTTGAATAACTCAGAGAAGCTATGAGCCATGCCCTGGAGGGCCACCCAAGATGGACAGGTCATAGTGGAGAGTTTTGACCAAACGTGATCCACCTGGAGCAGGAACCGGCAAGCCACTCCAGTATCCCTGCCAAGAAAACTCAATGGACAAAGACAACAGGCATATAAAAGTTATGACGCTGGAAGATGAGCCCCTCAGGTCGGAAGGCGTCCAACATGCTACTGAGGAAGAGCGGAGGACAAGTACAAGTAGATTCAGAGCTGATGAAGCGGCTGGGCCAAAGCCGAAAGGACGCTCAGTTGCGGATATGCCTGGAAGCGAAAGGAAAGTCCAATGCTGTAAAGAAAAATATTGCATAAGAATTGATGCTTTTGAATTCTGGTGCTGGAGGAGACTCTTGAGAGTCCCATGGACTGCAAGAAGGTCAAACCAATCCATTCTGAAGGAAATCAGCCCTGAGTGCTCACTGGAAGGACAGATCCTGAAGCTGAGGCTCCAAGACTTTGGCCACCTCATGAGAAGAGAAGACTCCCTGGAAAAAACCCTGATGTTGGGAAAGATGGAGGGCACAAGGCGAAGGGGACGACAGAGGACGAGATGGTGGGACAGTGTTCTCGAAGCTACCAGCATGAGTTTGACCAAACTGCGGGAGGCAGAGGAAGACAGGAGTGCCTGGCGTGCTCTGGTCCAGGGGGTCACGAAGAGTCGGACACAACTAAATGACTAAACAACAACAACAACAAAGGGCCGGCCCACTGCCTCAGGCGGCAGGATGAGTAGGGGCAGCATATCCCTGTGTAGATCTTTAACTCACCCCCCCATACACACTTTGTTCCTGATGTAGATCTTCACTCACCTTTCTTCCTTGGTGGCAGGGGCGGTGTGTGTGTGTGGAGATGCCATTTGGCAGTTCCCCTCAGGGACAAAATTTCAGAGGACCATTCAAGAGTTTCCTCCCACCCTGCACCTCCATGCCTGAGAGTTGCACCCAGCACCCTCTTCGTCAGGCCAAGGAATCGCAAATTGGGTGGTGCATAGAAAAATAGGAAGCTGCTTTGTCCTGAGCTATTGTTCTGCGTAATCCAGTGTTGTCTACACTGGCAGGCAGCTGCTTTCCAGGGTGTCAGGGCAGGAGGCTATCTGCAGATGCTCCTCCACTGAGCTTACCCAAATAGGCACACCTGAAGCTGCCTAATACTCAGCTACCCATCTAGCGCAGTACTGCCAACACTGACTGGCAGCAGCTGTCCAGGGTTTCTGGTGGGGAACCTGCCCAGCCCTACCTGGGGACTGAACCTGAGCTATGGCCCTTTCCAGATAGGAATGCGGGAATCAGTGCTGAGTTCATCTAGCTCAGTATGGGCTGCTCGGACTGGCAGCAGCTCTCCACGGGTAGAAAAATACCGTGAGCCTTCTGTAGTTCAAGGCTGCCATCCTTATTAGACTTTACTGACTGGTGGGGTCTGCGTTGCTCCCGGGAGGGAGGAAGGAAGTCAAATGACACTGAGGTTGATTCAGAGAAAGAGTTTATTCTGCTCTCCAGATAGCAGAAGGCACTTGAGTGGTCAGTCCGCAGCAAGTCCAAAGAAATGAGAAGTTTCATGCAGTATATATATCCTCCAGGCACCCTCTCCCCCCTTCCCCAGGAATCCAACCACGTCAGCTTATACACGCAGGTTGACATCACAGATGTTCCTGCTCTGGTACTCTTAACCACAAAAGGGTTTTCCTCTTCCTGTACTCTTGACCATAAAAGGTTGTTCCTGTTCCTATACTCTTATCTTGGGACAGGAGGTCACCAACTCCTGGCGCCGTTGCCGGGTCTCTTGTCAGACTTGACAAGGTCTGTGCGTCTTTGTGGGCTTTGTGGTCAGGATGTAAGATAAGACCCAGACGCATCATCCCTGCTCTACTGGAACTGGCAAGGCCACTCATTGCCGTCACAGACTGATAAGGGAGAGAGCTTTGAGCACTTGTTTATCCAGCTGGGTTTTGGCTCAAGAGCTCAAGTTAGAGCATTTTAGAAATGCTCCCTTGGAGGAGGAAAAATGGGGATTTTGGGTCTGTTTCAAACTGACTGCACAGAAACCCATTCCTTCAGTTTAGGCTGAGAGGAAGAGACTGCCCCCCCCCCCAAGGTCACCACCAGCCAGGTGGATTTGAACCTCTCCCAGGAGGTCCGCGCGGGCACTTCAAGTTTGCATGCCGGGTGTTTGTGTGTGCCCAGTTGGGGACAAATGTGGGGCTGGGCTGTGGGTCTCGGCTGGTGCTGAGCTTGCTCCCCTACCGTTGGGTGTGCGTGCCAAGCGGACAACCCCGCCTGCCCCTTGGTGCGCGTCGATTCGAGCGCTTGCGCTTGAGAATAGCAGAGCTCGCCATATGGGAATGCACATTTTCGAGCACTGCGCGCGTGTCTGGGGGCATGTCTGAGTGCCGGGAAGTGGGGGAGAGCCACGCGCTGATGCTCCCCGGCCCGGGCCATCTGCCAGGATGTGCGAGTGTATGCGCTGGCCCCCTGCAAAAGCACAGGCGTGTCGGTGGCTCTGAAGTCGTGAGGTTTTAACCTTTGGCTAAAGAGCAGGCGTCGCCAGAAACGCCACGGCCGGGTGTCCATTTATGTGCGCGTTTTGCGCTTTGTTGCGAGCCCTCCACAGCGGTTACGCGCGCGGAATGGCGAGCCGGAGACGCCTCCGATGTTTCCCGCTGGGCACCCGGGCGGCAAAAAGCTCGGCTGCGCGCTCCTGGGTACCGATTTCCAGCGCGCAACAGAAAGCATCTTTGGGTACCGGCGCGAGCGCGCCAAAGAGGTGTCGCGTTTGGGTTGCGGCAGCCCGGGTTGTGAGGATGGGCTCCGGGTAGCGCCAGCCCTCTGTCTCTCTCTGTGTGTGCGCCTTCCGCCAGTCTGGGGGTGGGCCCTGCCTCCTCCCCCTCCTCCCCCGCCTCCTGCTTCCCTCTCTCCCCCCTCCGTCTGCTTTTTCGCTCCAGAAACAGCCATGGAGGCAGCTGAGACGCAGCTGCTTGGGAGGCGGACAGAGAGAGCAGGTCAGTGATGGGGGGGGGTTGATGGAGAGGAGGGGGGCGCAGCCCCAACTCCCGCAAGGACCCCCGCAACCCCCCTGCTCCCCTCCCCTTGCATCACCGCAGCCTTTCCGATGCGTCCCCTCCATCCATCTCCCTTCCAAGCGCCTTCACCTCTCCAGGGTCTCTTCTTCCGCTCCTCCTTCCCGTACCCCCCCCTCTTTCTCCTCCCCCTCTCCACTTTCCACCTGTGGCTGCCCTTCCCCCCACCCCGCCGTCCTGTGCCCATCTTCAGGGGCACACGCAGCCCTCCCCGCTGCGACCCTTCTCCACCCATCTCTCTCTTTGCAAAAATATAGTCACACCTTGCGCTGGTGACATCACGGGCGGTGGTTATGTCATCCGGCGGGCGAGGAGGGTACGTGGTGGGAAGTCCAGTCTCTTTGCTACCCGAGACCCTTTCCCCAAATATACACCTCTTGAGGAGACCCGGCCCCGCTTGGAGAACAGGATTTGGGGGCAAACCGGTGGAGAAAAAGGAATGCAAAACGGGAGTTTTCTGGAGAGTGCGCGTCCTAGTGTAGGGGGAAGTGGGTTTTTTGGAAATGCGGCTAAATTGTGTGTCTCTAACACACACACACACACACACACACACACACACACACACACACACACACACTGGACGCTTCATCCTTGCGATCATTGAGGAGTTAGTCCGTTTTCCTGCCCCCCTTCCCCGGTTCCATCTGGACCCCACCCCCTTGAAATTGTGTCTGAAAGGGCTGCAGCGAGAAAAGGGCTTCTCTTTGTCCAAGAGGAATTGAATCTCTCTCTCCGCCCCCCTCCAGCTGCCCACCCGATTTCTCTCTCCCCCCCCCCAATTGACCCAGTTACATAACCCTCCAAGAAAGAAGCGAGGATGCGATCTTCGGAGACTGGTGGGGTTGTGGAGGCCTTAGGAAGAATGTATCCCATTAGGGATACATGCGTTGGGTGGTCTGTGCCCCATAACAGAACGCTGGTGGGGCTTGGGGGCTGTCCAGCCCTCCCCACCCTCACCCCAGATTGCCCCACTCTGCAGACACTGCAGCAGGCAGAAGTTCAAGGGGCAGATGCACGAAAGCCCTTCTTCACGCAGTGCAGTTAACCTGTGGAACTCCCTCCCACAGGGATTTCAAAGAAGGTTAGACAAATTCATGGAGGAGGAGAAGAGGGTTATAGAGGCAGCAGCTGCGGGAGGGAAGAGGGCTCTTGTGGTCGGATCCTGTTTGCGGGTTTCCCACAGGCCTCTGGCTGACTGCTGTGAGAAGAGAGTTCTTGACTCGATGGGCTGTTGGCCTGACCCAGCAGCCTTGTCTTGGAATCATCGAATTGGAGAGTTGAAAGGGACCCCCAGGGGTCATCTAGTCCAACCCCTTGCAAGGCGGGAATCTCAGCTAAAGCATCCATGACAGAGGGCCATTCAACCTCTGCTTAAAAACCTCCAAGGAAGGAGAGTCCACAACCTCCAAAGGCAGACCGTTCCACTACCAAACAGCTCTTACCGTCAGACAATTATTCCTGATCTTTAGCCTGAATCGACTTTTTTGTAACTTGAAGCCATGAGTTCAGGTCCTACATCCCAGAGCAGGAGAAAAAACGCTCTTACATTCTCATAAGGTGCTAATAATAATAATAATAACAACAAATTTTTATTTATATCCTGCCCTCCGCAGCTGAAGCCGGGCTCAGAGCGGCTAACAACAATAAAAGTAACACAGCATTCTAAAATCAATTCATTCTAAAATCAATTCAGAATCAAATTAATGGCAACCATTGGGCTAGAGTTCTGTGAGGATTACCGAAGGAGGGGGTCAGACTGTGCCTTGGCCAAAGGCCTGGTGGAACAGCTCCGTCTTGCAGGCCCTGCGGAAAGATGTCAAGTCCCGCAGGGCCCTAGTCTCTTGGGACAGAGCGTTCCACCAGATCGGGGCCACGGCCGAAAAAGCCCTGGCTCTGGTTGAGGCCAGCCTAACCTCCCTGTGGCCCGGGACCTGCAAGATGTTTTTGTTTGAAGACTGTAAGGTCCTTCGTGGGACATACTAGGAGAGGGGGTCCCATAGGTACGAGGGTCCTAGGCCGTAAACATGTGAATGTATAACGCCCTAAATGACTCAGGCGCCAGAGAGGAACCTCTTGAGAGTTCCTCCATCCTCTAAGGCTCAGGATGGTAGCCTGGGAGAAAGGGCCTTTTCTGTGGTGGCCCCTAATCCATGAGACTCCCTCCCCACAGAGGCATGTCTGGCACCTTCATTGCACAGCTTCTAGAGGATGCTGAAAACACTTGCCCCTGGCCTTTAACCCTTCAGGTGCATGTTTTTTAGGACCCATCTTATTTCTGTAACTGCAAGTTATTTTAAACTGGTCTTACTTAACATTTTGGGGACATGGGTGGTGCTGTGGGTTAAACCACAGAGCCTAGTGCTTGCTGATCAGAAGGTCGGTGGTTCGAATCCCCACGACGGGGTGAGCTCCCGTTGCTCGGTCCCTGCTCCTGCCAACATAGCAGTTCGAAAGCACGTCAAAGTGCAAGTAGATAAATAGGTACCGCTCCGGTGGGAAGGTAAACGGCGTTACCGTGCGCTGCTCTGGTTCGCCAGAAGCGGCTTAGTCATGCTGGCCACATGACCCCGAAGCTGTACGCTGGCTCCCTCAGCCAGTAAAGCGAGATGAGTGCAAAACCCCAGAGTCGGTCACGACTGGACCTAATGGTCAGGGGTCCCTTTACCTTTACTTAACATTTTAACATTCAAAATCTTGTGAGCCGGCCTGGGGGAATATTAATAAGAATAATGAGCTTGCCAGGTCTCGCTTGACTTGCAGGCTCTGTATTAAGGGGCAGATCTTTATTTCACAAGAATTCTCCGCTGTTAAGAAATATTGCCTGCCGCAAGCTGTTGTGGAGATTGCAAATGGAATTGTGGGGTCATCCTAGCCACACCTGGCCAGGTAGCCTCCAGCTCTGATTCTATTCCCGCTTACAAAGAGAATCAGGGAGTCTGAAGAGCCTTTTCCCTGCCTGCCTCGTTCCCCAGGGGGCTGCTGTCGGTTAGAATAAAACAGGCATTGTGAGCAAATGCTCTCAATAACGCAGCTTCTTTGCCCCCGTTGAGAACGACAGCAAAAACTTCTCACACCACGTTGCGTATTTGATTTCTCTCTTATACTTCTTGGCCTCTTAGAACAGGGCTGCTGTTTAGCATTTGTTTAATTAACAAAATATAGATGCATCTTACTAGACAAAAGACCTTTAGAAGATAATAATAATAATAATAATAATAATAATAATAATAATAATAATTTATTATTTATACCCAGCCCATCGGGCTGGGCTTCCCCAGCCACTCTGGGTGGCTTCCAAAAAAATATTAAAATACTGTAATACATCAAACATTAAAAGCTTCCCTAAACAGGGCTGCCTTCAGATGTCTTCTAAAAGTCTGGTAGTTGTTTTTCTCTTTGACATCTGGTGGGAGGGCGTTCCACAGGGCGGGTGCCACTACCGAGAAGGCCCTCTGCCTGGTTCCCTGTAACCTCACTTCTCGCAGGGAGGGAACCGCCAGAAGGCCCTCGGAGCTGGACCTCAGTGTCCGGGCTGAACGATGGGGGTGGAGACGCTCCTTCAGGTCTACTGTTCTGAGGCCGTTTAGGGCTTTCAAGGTCAGCACCAACACTTTGAATTGTGCTCGGAAACGTACTGGGAGCCAATGTAGGTCTTTCAAGACCGGTGTTATATGGTCTCGGAGGCCGCTCCCAGTCACCAGTCTAGCTGCCGCATTCTGGATTAGTTGTAGTTTCTGGGTCACCTTCAAAGGTAGCCCCACGTAGAGCGCATTGCAGTAGTCCAAGCGGGAGATAACCAGAGCATGCACCACTCTAGCGAGACAGTCTGCGGGCAGGGAGGGTCTCTTCCTGTGTACCAGATGAAGCTGGCAGACAGCTGCCTGGACACAGAATTGACCTGCGTCTCCATGGACAGCTGTGAGTCCAGAATGACTCCCAGGCTGCACACCTGGTCCTTCAGGGGCACAGATGCCCCATTCAGGACCAGGGGGTCCTCCATAGCCACCCACTCCCTGTCCCCCCAAAAGAGTACTTCTGTCTTGTCAGGATTCAACCTCAATCTGTTAGCCGCCATCCATCCTCCAACCGCCTCCAGACACTCACACAGGATCTAAACTATTTGCTAAAAAGAGCAGTAAAAGAAAATGAGTTAGCATAAGAATAATTTTTTTAAAATTACAGGCTAACTTGGGACTCTTCGGAGGTGGTTAGACTATGGCTCCCATCACTCCCTGACTATTGGCCATGCTGGCTGGGGCTGATGGGAGTCAGTCAGATTCCCCAACTTTGCCTCGGAAGGAGACCTCAGAGGTCATTTAGTCTAACCCCCTGCTGACACAAGAATCTTGTTTTGAAGCATCCCTGATGGGCGGGCATCCAGACTTTGTTTCTACACCTCTAATGAAGGAGACTTCATTACAGTCAAGAAGTGCACCCTGACGTTTAGCCAAAATAATAATAAGTTATTATTATTATTATTATTATTATTATTATTATTATTATTATTACAGTGGTACCTCGGGTTACATACGCTTCAGGTTACAGACTCCGCTAACCCAGAAATAGTACCTCGGGTGAAGAACTTTGCTTCAGGATGAGAACAGAAATCGTGCTCCGGCAGCGCGGCAGCAGCGGGAGACCCCATTAGCTAAAGTGGTGCTTCAGGTTAAGAACAGTTTCAGGTTAAGAACAGACCTCTGGAAGGAATTAAGTACGTAACCAGAGGTACCACTGTAATTATTATTTATACCCCTGCCATCTGGCTGAGTTTCCCCAGCCACTCTGGGCGGCTCCCAATCGAGTGTTCAAAACAATACAGCATTAAATGTTCAAAACTTCCCTAAACAGGGCTGCCTTCAGATGTCTTTTAAAAATAAGATAGCTACTTATTTCCTTCACATCTGATGGAAGGGCGTTCCACAGGGCAGGTGCCACCACCGAGAAGGCCCTCCGTCTGGTTCCCTGTAACCTCACTTCTCACAGTGAGGGAACCGCCAGAAGGCCCTCGGAGCTGGACCTCAGTGTCTGGGCTGAACGATGGGGGTGGAGGCGCTCCTTCAGGTATACAGGACCGAGGCCATTTAGGGCTTTCAAGGTCAGCACCAACACTTTGAATTGTGCTCGGAAACGTACTGGGAGCCAATGTAGATCTTTCAAGACTGGTGTTATGTGGTCTCGGCGGCTGCTCCCAATCACCAGTCTAGCTGCCGCATTCTGGATTGGTTGTAGTTTCTGAGTCACCTTCAAAGGTAGCCCCACGTAGAGCGCATTGCAGTAGTCCAAGCGGGAGATAACAGGACTCGCTTTCTTTTATTTCTAACCTTAAAACTGGGCCTGTGACTCAGCTGCTGCTCAGAGGTTTGCAGAACGGAGTGCAAATTCATAAGAAATTGTTGCTGATGCGTTAATTTATATAAAGCATAAAGCCAGGATAGCTTTGCAAGCGCAAAAACCAATTGCACGAATATTAAAATATAAACACCCATAATTAAAATGCACAATAAAGCAATTCCATTAGAACATTACAGTATAGGCACCCATAATTAAAAGAGGCAAGGAGGTAATTCCGTTAGAACAACGCAGTAATTAAAACAGAAGTCTGGGGTGGAGAACTCGAGGGAAAGCCTGCGTAAATGGAGGGTTTTTTTAAAAAAGCTGGCAGAATGCCAGTGTAGATGGGGAAGAGCAGTAGTGCATGCAGAAGGCTCCGAGTTCGATTCCTGGCACCTCCAGGTAGGACTGAGAATGCCCTCAATCTGAAACTCAGGACAGCTGCTGCTGGCTGTGGGAATGTTCAGGGATGCAGGAGAGGATATACTGTTTGATTATATCCTTTTCCAACTTGTGGAAACAAGTTCCACAATTTAGCAGAGTAACATCCCCCTTTTTAAACTTGCAGCGGATGCGTTTGCTCAGGCTCGCTAAAGCCCCTATAATAACTGTTCTGGTATTTTCCCCTTATTCCCTCATAAAAGATAAGACACGACACAGTCTTCTATAAAAGTATAAAAAGAGTTTACTCACATTCTGTTCACAACTGGATCCCAAAAGGCAGACTTAGCTTAGAAAAGTAACATACACTTGGAAACTATCTCATAAGGAGACAGTCCCTTTGTCCTCCCTTGGCTTGAAGCCAAGAGAGCATCTTTGGCTAAGCAGATGTTGCTTCATCGATGCATGTAGTCAAAGAGAGAGAGATGGCTGCCCTGCCCTGTGCTTTTGTCGTTACCTGCACAGGTGAGGCCACGCCCACCTCTAGTCACATGCAGAGGAAGTTTGTCCCAGCCCAGAAGGAAACAGGAAGCTGACCTGCTGGCTGGACAAACATTCCTCCCCATGTGTAAACATGTGCACTCTAGGAATGTTGGACTTGACTGCTCTTGTGTTTCACATCCCACACTGGCCAGTGAAGGCAATACTGGACTGGATGAACCAAGAGTCTAAGCCACCTTCCTGTTGCTGGAAACCCCAGGAGGGGAGGGGGTGCTCTTGTGGTCAAATCCTGCTTGCATTTGGTTGGCCACTGTGGGAACAGGATGCTGGACGAGATAGGTGTTGGGAACGAGCCATCAATAAATCACACTGTGCAACTGGAGTTAACACTTTAGTAGCCAGAACATGGTTTCCACAGAAGCACCAGACCTCATGAGCAGAGCAGTTCTTATCCGTTGGTCTTCCTCCATGAAAACCAGTGGCCGAGACAGAAAGTTCCCACCTCCCCGCAGCTGAACTGGTGCAGGCCTATAATAATAATAAATTTCATTTATACCCGGCCCTCCCCAGGCAAGACCGGGCTCAGGGCGGCTAACACCAGGTATAAAAACAATTGATTGAAATACAACTTAAAAAAACAAGATTAAAATACAACATTAAAATGCAGCCTCATTTCAGTAGAAACTCAAATCAAAAACTTTTCGGGGGAGGAAAACGTCAAGTCTTCACCAAGGCTAACTGTACAGACTGGTCCTATGTGGGCCAAAAAAAAGCCAGGGAAGTCCCCAAATAGGAATTCCATCACAGAGGGAGAAAGGAAAAAAGAAAGAGAGGGAGGGAATCAAATTGATTCCAAGCCAAAGGCCAGGCGGAGCAACTCTGTCTTACAGGCCCTGTGGAAAGAAATCAGATCCTGCAGGGCCCTGGTCTCATGAGACAGAGCGTTCCACCAGGCCGGAGCCAGTGTTGAAAAGGCCCTGGCTCTGGTTGAGGCTAATCTGACTTCCTTAGGGCCTAGGACCTCTAGGGTGTTGCTATTTATGGACCTTAAGGTTCGCCGCAGGGCATACCGGGAGAGGCGGTCCCGTAGGTACGAGGGTCCTAGGACATGAAGGGCTTTAAAGGTCAGCGCCTAGTGATCCCAGCACCTCCTCTCAGTAGGCCTTGCCCCAAGGAGGCAGTTGCAAAGACTGAAGGTCCACACCTCCCCACCGCCATCTAGGTCTCCTCACCTCCAGGGTTTTCCCCAAGCAATCGGAGACTGCGCCTGCATGCAGCCAACCTCTCCTTCGCCCCTTTTCATGCCTCTTCTGGTTCTGGAAGGCAAGGTGGGAGGGGGCCTGTTGCAGCAGTAGGGGGAGACATCCTGGCTCATCTCCGTCACCTGGCTCCCCTCCTTCTGCCCCTGATACCGAACATCTCTCTATCACAGACTCTCTCCGCTCACTAAGCCCTGTTACCCCTTCCACTTCTGACACCTTCTCCTCCCAGTCTTCTCCCTCTGACCCCTCATTGTCGCCCCACCACCAATCCCTGGGCTCTTGCATGCTCTGCTCTGTGCCATAGGGTGAGAAGCCTTGATGCTATTTCTATGCTTCGTCCTGTGGGATGTGATACCTAAGCAGCAGTCAAGTACAGTATTCCTTGTTTTCCTAGAGTGGATGTGCGAGGGGATGTTTGGACCAGCCAGTCGAAAACTTCCTGTTTCCTCCTGGCTGGAGCTTCCTTCCTTTGCATGTGACTAGACGTGGGTGTGACTTTACCTGTCCAGGTAACAAAAGGACAAGGCATGCTGCCACACTCTCTCTCTTTGACCTCCTCCGTTGTTGGAGCAGCTTTTTAGTTAAAGATGCTCTGTTGGCTTCCAGCCAGCAGTGGACACTGGGGTTATCCCCATATGGGATAGATCCACACGTATATACTTTGTAACTAAGTCTGTCTTCAGGGATCCAACTGTGAACTGAATGTGAGTAAACATGTTGTTGTTTAGTCGTTTAGTCGTGTCCGACTCTTCGTGACCCCCTGGACCAGAGCACGCCAGGCACTCCTGTCTTCCACTGCCTCCCGCAGTTTGGTCAAACTCATGCTGGTAGCTTCGAGAATACTGTCCCACCATCTCGTCCTCTGTCGTCCCCTTCTCCTTCTGCCCTCCATCTTTCCCAACATCAGGGTCTTTTCCAGGGAGTCTTCTCTTCTCATGAGGTGGCCAAAGTCTTGGAGCCTCAGCTTCACGATCTGTCCTTCCAGTGAGCACTCAGGGCTGATTTCCTTCAGAATGGAGAGGTTTGATCTTTTTGCAGTCCATGGGACTCTCAAGAGTCTCCTCCAGCACCAGAATTCAAAAGCATCAATTCTTTGGCGATCAGCCTTCTTTATGGTCCAGCTCTCACTTCCATACATCACTGCTGGGGAAACCATAGCTTGAACTATACGGACATTTGTTGGCAAGGTGATGTCTCTGCTTTTTAAGATGCTGTTTAGGTTTGTCATTGCTTTTCTCCCAAGAAGCAAGCGTCTTTTAATTTTGTGACTGCTGTCACCATCTGCAGAGATCATGGAGCCCAAGAAAGTAAAATCTCTCACTGCCTCCATTTCTTCCCCTTCTATTTGCCAGGAAGTGATGGGACCAGTGGCCATGATCTTGGTTTTTTTGATGCTGAACTTCAGACCATGCACACAAAAGCTTATACAGTCATGCCTCTTGTTGCATTTGCTTCACATTGTGGCTTTTTGAGTTGTGAACGTGGCAAACCCGGAAGTGTATACTTCGGGTTTCACCATGCGCACACATGCAGAAGTGTTCTGTACGCTTTGCACATGCGCAGAAGCGCTCTATCGTGCTGCGCACTTGCACAGAAGCGCCGCTCTAGTTGCTGACTTTTTGGGGTGCGAATGGCACCCCGGAATGGATCGTGTCCACAACTAAAGGTACCACTGTACCAAGAACAAACTTAGTTGGTCTCTCAGGTGCTACTGGACATTTAATTTTTTTAAAAAACATATCTTTCTTTTATATACTTTACACAAGATTGTGGTGTGTTTATTCATTTAAGAGGGATATAAGGGAACTTACCAGGAACCTGATAGTGAGAGGCTTACACGAGCCTGCAACCAGTTATCTGCTGTGCATTTAAAATGGGAATGTGAAACTCTGCTAAGTTATAGAACTTGCTAGCGCAAGTTAGGAATAATAATAATAAATAATACATTTTTATTTATTCCCCGCCCTCCCTGGCCAAGACCGGGCTCAGGGCGGCTAACACTGAATATAAATACAGTAAAAACATTAAAAACAAAACAAAACAAAAACAAAAACAGTTGAGGAAGGATATTAATAAACAATATATCCTCTCCTGCTTCCCTGAACATTCCCACACATCTGTCTCCTCCTGAAGTTCTGCTTGTCTGCCAGAAGATGGCGAAAGCTGCTTGCGTTAACATGGTGGGCGGCCGACTCTCCTTTCTTAGAGGTTTTTAAGCAGAGGTTGGATGGCCAACTGCAAGGGATTCAGTACTCTCAGGGGGTTGGACTAGATGACCCCCGGGTGTCCCTCCAAACTCTACGATTCTCCTCTCCCGTTCTGCCTTTTGCTGTTTCCTCCCAGGTGAGGTGGAGACCCCCAATGTCGAAATAAACGAGTTGGAGGAGGAAGATGAGGAAGATGAAGAGGAGGAGGAGGACGACGACGACGAGGTGGAGGTCAGGAACTTGGACTCTTCGGACGACGAGAAAGAGCCGGACGAGGAGAAGCAGCTGGAGTTGAGAGCCCAGGTGATGCGTTTGTTGGACGAGCTGGAAGAAGTCCGGGAGGTGGCCCTCAAGCACGAAGGGGATTCCCTCGAATTGCAAGGTGGGTGTCTTGCCTCAGGGCTGCGGGGTCCCTGGAACCTGCCATTTTTTCCAGGTCGTGTCAGTTTCCTCCAGACGACCCACTTGTGGACCGATCTGCTTGCACAAATCTTATGCAGAAAGTTAGATCATATGTCTGCTCTTTGGTATGCGTTCGCACAGACTGGCTTATGGTTCCGAAAGTGGGTGCTAGCCCGCCCCCTGGGGGTCGGTGAGATTACCAGGTGGTGCCAAGGGGGAAAGCAGAGAGGAGGCCAGAAGTGTAAATGTCGCTCAGCCTATGAAAAGTTGGATCAAGTCCATGCATTTTATGCCCATCATTAAATTAAGTTGCTCTAATTAAGTTATCTCCCGCTTGGACTACTGCAATGCGCTCTGCGTGGGGCTACCTTTGCAGGGGAACCGGAAACTACAACTAATCCAGAATGCGGCACATTATTGTGAAAATCTGGACAGAAAAGTTTAGCCAATTTCTGCCTGGACACTGCTTTCATCCTCAGTATTCCGGGTATGTCTGGGAAATTCTGGATGTATGGCAAGCCTAACAAGGCGCCATCCAACCGCCTTAAGGTCTCCACTCTGGGTTTGTGTAGGAATTTCTCCTGAGCCTCTTCTTCCTCAGAATTTATCCCACAAGGCAGCAGGTAGGATTTAATACAGTGGCACTTTGGTTCTCAAACGCCTTGGTACTCAAACAGCTTGGAACTCAAGCACTGCAAACCCAGAAGTAAGTGTTCTGGTTTGCGAACTTTTTTCAGAAGCTGAACGTGCTCTGTTTTGAGTGCCGCACTTCCGTTTTGAGTGTTACGCTGAGGTCTGCATGTTTTTGCTATTTATTTTCTGTTTTTGCAGTTTTTTTGTTTTGGTTTTGTCAGAGGCAGAGCTAGTTGCTCCGGCACATGGAGTGGCACACATGCTGTGCTCCTGCGGGCAGGGCTAGCCGCCCATGGGGGCAGGGTGAGGGGCAAGTTTCCTGGGGGGGGCACCCATGGTGATGTCACCCCCCCGGGATGACACCTCGGGCGGATTGCACTCCCCGCACCCCCATTCCTCCGCCAGTGGTTTTTGTGACTGTGTGGAACCCAGTTCAGCTACTGATTGATTGTGTGACTGCAGTACATTGTTTATTGCTTTCATTTTATGGATCAGTGGTCTTGTTAGTAAAATGCATGGTAATTTGCTGTTTTAGGGGTTGTTTTTAAAAGTCTGGAACAGATTCATCCATTTTGCATTACTTTCCATGGGAAAGTGCGCCTCGGTTTTGGAACGTTTTGGTTTTGGAACGGACTTCCAGGACGGATTAAGTTTGAGAACCAAGGGACCACTGTAAATGGTAAAGGTGCAGGCAGCTTTTAAGCAACATTGCGCAGGGACTGCCAAGCTCAGCCTTGGTTCCCCAGACAGGATTTCACTTTGCTTCTGTAACGGAAGCCGGGGTTTCGGAAAGACAACTGTGTAACACAGAGGAGCCATAGCAAGGAAGGTGATCTGCAGGTTGCTATTGAGAAGGTGGAGCTCCTGGCTTTTGAATTTGTAGCTGCCTGCTCAAAAGGGTTAACGATTGATTCTGCTTTTTCTCTCTGCGGCAGGGTTGCTGGAAGACGAGAGACTTGCCAGTGCTCAGCAGGCCGAGACCTTCACGAAGCAGATTCAGAGACTCCAAGGTCAGTCCTGGCCTCTGTGTGTGTTTGTTTGTTTGTGTGTGTAATGAATTGATTTACTGATCTAATGCAATTTTATTCAATGTGTAAATATGCCACATTTTCCCGAGCTGGGATTCAAGGCAGCTCCTGACATTTGAAAACTTCGCTATAAAATAGCGGTAAGCCAAAAAGACACAACATGTAAGGAAAAAGGGATGGGGCTGGAGAAGGAAAAATAAAATGCAAGCGTAGGTATCTGTTATTAACAGTTAAGGTTCTTACTGGAACCAGCAGGGATGGGAGTGGTTCATGGAGCCCAGCGTGTTTTAACTGTTTACAATTCTGAATTTTAAATTGTTATAACCTTCCCTGGGACCTCCTGGCGGAGAGCGTGGAATAACTTTGATGCTGCGGATGATAATTGCAAAGTAAGAAAAACTAGTTGAAAAGGATAGCTAAAATGCGTCAAAGCACATTTAGAAGCAGGAACTGAAAATATAATTTACTCTGACAGCAGCCCAGGCATCAGCGTTGTCTAGACATAGGTTTCCAAAGACCTGGCTGAACAGGAAGGTCTTAGACTGCCATTGGAAAGATAATAAAGAGGGAAAATTCTAATCTCTCCTCAGTATGGGAGCAGCCGCAGAAAAGGCTCTGTCTCACGTTGCTACCAGCCGTGTTTCTGAAGTCGAGAGGCTGAGAGGAGATTCTAAAGGGCACTGGCATAGATGTGAGCCCATCACTGTTGCCAGGGTTTGATTTGGTCTAAAACTGCTCTGTTGTGTCTCGGAAGCCGTTTCCTCCTTCCGTAAGAGCTCAGGCAAATTGGTGGGGGGACTTCATTGGTGTCAGAAGTGGGACGTATCACTGGAGGGAAAGAGTCCCTTGCCCAGCCCCAGGTGGGGAGGACTCCCTGGTCCTGAATGGGGTCACTGTGCCCCTGAAGGACCAGGTGCGCAGCCTGGGAGTCATTTTGGACTCACAGCTGTCCATGGAGGCGCAGGTCAGTTCTGTGTCCAGGGCAGCTGTCTACCAGCTCCATCTGGTACGCAGGATGAGACCCTCCCTGCCCGTGGACTGTCTGGCCAGAGTGGTGCATGCTCTGGTTATCTCCCGCTTGGACTACTGCGATGTGCTCTATGTGGGGCTATCTTTGAAGGTGACCCGGAAACTATGACTAATCCCGAATATGGCAGCTGGACTGGGGACTGGGAGCGGCCGCCGAGACCACATAACTCCAGTCTTGAAAGACCTGCACTGGCTCCCAGTACATTTCCAAGCACAATTCAAAGTGTTGGTGCTGACCTTGAAAGCCCTAAATGGCCTCGGTCCTGTATACCTGAAGGAGCGTCTCTACCTCCATCATTCTGCCCGGATGCTAAGGTCCCATACAATTCCAAAAATTGCAAATTCAGTTGCTACAATTCCACAGGCACTCACACACGTAAATGGCAAATGTAGAAGAAAATCCTACAGATGCTAGAGAGGGACCCGCAAGTGGGTTAAACACCTGTTTGTAGCACCGTAAATGCAAAAAATAAACATTTTTTGGTCCCTTCTTACCGTATGTCTGTTTTGGCAGCGATACCGTGAAAGCCCATTTTTGCAAGGTCGCGAATTTAAGCCGCGCTTTAACTTTTTCGGAATTTTTTGGGGGAACTGCGGCTTATATTTGGGGCCAATACGGTAATATTCTAGTGTAGATCATTTTGGCTTTGTAATTGATCTTCTGGCCCCATTCCAAACGCAAAAGTGGGGTTGGGCTAGATGACCTTTGGGGATCCCAACCAGAACTCTACAGTTCTGCGAAGGGTCACCCCTTTGTCCCTGGTTGCGGCCCCTCTCCTCCCGCAACTCTCGCTTTCTTCCTCCCCAGTTCGCTCGCCGGCCTTTTGATGTATTTATATATATATACTTACAATAATATTTATTAATTTTCAATAGACATAACAAAAAAGAAAATATACAACAACAGAATAGAGAAGTGAAAAAGAAGAAAAAAGAATAACAAACTTAAAATACCTAAACAGAAAAAAAGAAACTCAATTAATTAATTAAAATTCATTTTCATAAACATTTTAGTTGACTTCCTCTAATCTCCTCCATCTGAATTTCCTCTTAATTTGAATGTAGCAGTTTCCAATATCATTATTTCATAAAACAATATTACAGTTGTATTCGAATTTCTTTACCTTTCTTATAGTACATTTTCTTACTTATATATTTAAGTCTAATTTAGTCCTAGGCCTGATTGGTTCTTTCAAGTGGTTACATATCTTTAATATTAGAATATTTGTTCAAATAGTCTTTAAATTTCTTCCAGTCTTCTTGGTAGTCCTCTTCTTTCTGGTTACGGTCCTTTTGATGTATTTATAGGCCCAATATCTCAGCTCCTTCTCGTCGAGCGAGTGTTAATCTGCGCAGAATGCTGCTATAAATAGCGTGGGCACTGTACGGAGGACGCCACGTGTCCCCGGAGCGGCAGGTGGCGAGTCTATATGTGGCGATGCCGCCCGGGGCTTGAGCAATCCATGGGGAACGGGGATGGGTTCAGCCTCGAAGGGCTGGCGCAGGGAGGGACGGCAGGCAGGCAAGACGCTGGGACAGCCTCAGGACAGTTTGGGGTTCAGAGGAGGCCAACTGGTTCTTCCCCAGGGTTTTTTTTTGAACCGAGCTTTGACCGCTAGGCGCTGCTGCCTCTTCTCGCTGCAACCTCCGAGATCCCCGGCAGTTGTGAGAGCAAAGCACTGGGAAAGGATCTGGAGGTAGGAGTGCACCTCGCGGCCTTGTAAAGGTAAAGGGACCCCTGACCGTTAAGTCCAGTTGCGGACGACTCCGGGGTTGCGGATCTCATTTCACTTTATTGGCCGAGGGAGCCGGCGTACAGCATGACTAAGCCGCTTCTGGCGAACCAGAGCAGCGCACGGAAACGCCGTTTACCTTCCCGCTGGAGCGGTACCTATTTATCTACTTGCACTTTGACGTGTTTTCGAACTGCTAGGTTGGCAGGAGCTGGGACCGAGCAACGGGAACTCACCCCGTCATTGCGGGGATTCGATCCGCCACCCTTCTGATCAGCAAGTCCTAGGCTCTGTGGTTTAACCCGCAGCGTCACCCGCGACCTGCTTTTTCAGGGTAAAGGTAAAGGTAAAGGGACCCCTGACCATTAGGTCCAGTCGTGGCCGACTCTGGGGTTGCGGCGCTCATCTCGCCTTATTAGCTGAGGGAGCCAGCGTACAGCTTCTGGGTCATGTGGCCAGCATGACTAAGCCGCTTCTGGCGAACCAGAGCAGCGCATGGAAACGCCATTTACCTTCCCGCCGGAGCGGTACCTATTTATCTGCTTGCACTTTGATGTGCTTTTGAACTGCTAGGTTGGCAGGAGCAGGGACCGAGCAACGGGAGCTCACCCCGTCGCAGGGATTTGAACCGCCGCCCTTCTGATCGGCAAGTCCTAGACTCTGTGGTTTAACCCACAGCGCCACCCGCATGAGAGCAAAGCACTGGAAAAGGATCTGGAGGCAGGAGTGCGCCTCGTCGCCTTGACACCGATGCAAATTGAGGAGATCTACACCAGATGGAGCTCGTCTCCCATGCAAAGGCAGATGCCGTCCATCAAACTAACTCACAAATCTCCAGCACGGCTTTTGTTGGAAGGGCCCTCTTCTCTCTTCACGTCCTGCTCCGGGCTGCATTCTTTGAAATTTCAGTAAATCATAGAATTGGGACCCCAGGGGTCATCTAGTCCAACCCGCTGCAATGCAGGAATCTTTTTTCCCCTCCAATTTTTTATTCTGTTTATAACACAACTAAACAACACAAACAGAAAAACAAACAATACAAACAAACTCTTGTCTTATCATTATTTTTTCTAAACACTGTTAGGTGGGCTTCCCCAAGTCCCCCCCATCTGATTTTCATTTTACCTCATCTTTAGCAGTTTACATATATCATAATTTCTAACCATTTTTTAAAATCACGCTTACTTTTACCATAAAAATCTTCACATTTTATCACTTACTTTAAAATAGTACTATTTTAAAATACATTGTCTTCTACTTCTAACCCTACAGCCTATATCCACTTCCAAAGCTATTCTAACATTTAAATATTAACATATTTTTTTCAAATATTCTTTAAGCTTCTTCCAGTCTTCTTCCACTGTCTCTTCTCTCTGGTCTTGGAGTCTCCCGGTCACTTTGGCAAGTTCCATATAGTCCATCATCATCATCTGCCTCAATGCAGGAATCTTAGCTAAGGCATCCCTGACCGGTTGGCTGTCCAAGCTCTGCTTAGAAAACTTACAAGGAAGGAGAGTCTACCATCTCCTGAACTAGTCTGTTCCACTGCGGAACAGCTCTCGCCATCAGAAAGTTCTTTTTCTTGACGTTCAGTTGGAATCTCCTGTCTTGTAACTCGGGGCCACAGGTTCGGTTCCTACTCTCTGTTGCCGGAGAAAAGAAGCTCGCTCCATCCGCCATGTGACAACCTTAGAGATATCAGTTGAATGAAAATAACAGGAGGACAAGTACACACACCAAAAAGCAGCGCAGTATATCTGGAAGAGACTTGGGTCAAATAGGCAGAGGACGCTAGACCTTTAGGAAAGCCGAATTTCACATTGTACCACAAAGAGGGAGTCCTGTGTGTCTGTATTTGTACACATGTAAGATAAAATCCAAGGTACGCGGGTGTTGCTGTGGGTTAAACCACAGAGCCTAGGACTTGCCGATCAGAAGGTTGGCGGTTTGAATCCCCGTGACGGGGTGAGCTCCCGTTGCTCGGTCCCTGCTCCTGCCAACCTAGCAGTTCAAAAGCACGTCAGAGTGCAAGTAGATAAATAGGTACCGCTCCGGTGGGAAGGTAAATGGCGTTTCCGTGCGCTGCTCTGGTTCGCCAGAAGCGGCTTAGTCATGCTGGCCACATGACCCAGAAGCTGTACACCGGCTCCCTCAGCCAGTAAAGCGAGATGAGGGGCGCAACCCCAGAGTCGGCCACGACTGGACCTAATGGTCAGGGGTCCCTTTACCTTTACCTTTAAGATAAAATCCTAAGTGACATTGAGTTGCTTAGGTGCACCATGGGTACAGACTTGTATTTCTAAATGATGACCTCCTGGCTTTATCTTTTTTATAAAAACCCCGCCAACCGATTACCCCGATGATGTCCTAGTTTACTACCTGCAGGGAAGATTTTTGCGTGTGTGTCTTTACGTCAAGAAACATTCAGAACAGCGCTGCCACCTGCAGTCTGAAGTGGCATAGGTAAAAAGGTAAAGGTAAAGGACTCCTGGACGGTTAAGTCCAGTCAAAGGCGACTATGGGGTTGCGGCGCCCCTCTCGCTTTCAGGCCGAGGGAGCCAGCGTTTGTCCACAGACAGCTTTCCGGGTTCATCTGGCCAGCATGAATAAGCCGCTTCTGGCGAACCAGAGCAGCGCACAGAAACGCCATTTACCTTCCCGCCACAGCGGTACCTATTTATCTACTTGCACTGGCGTGCTTTTGAACTGCTAGGTTGGCAGGAGCTGGGACCGAGCAACGGGAGCTCACCCCGTTGCGGGGATTCGAACTGCTGACCTTCCTGGATCCCTTGCCTCAGGCATCACCTGAACCAAGTCTGGGGCCTGATCCTGAAGAGTCCCAGTCTGCACAGGTTCCCCTTCAACAAGCACCAGCTGAGCCGAGTCCGGGGCCTGAGCCTGCCCTGGCTCCAGATGCAGGGATGACCTTGTTGCCTTCAGCTGGGCCATCACTTACAGCTGCTCCACTACCGGTTGGGTCAGGAGAGGCTGAGGCGGCCTCTGGGTCTAGTAACCCACCAGTGTCTCCCGAGCTGCAGACACTGAGGTCTGAGAGAAGGAGAGACCTGAGTACTCGTAGGAGGAGTGCTCGCCTTTGAGCGAGACAGGGAGGTGAGTCGCCGGGGGATCAGGACCGGCCGTTACCCCGACAGAGATAAAAGGCGGTCGGACCCCGCCCCAGGTTGCGGGAGCAACATTGCTGTTTGCCAGAACCTGCCTGAGACCTGACCTAGCCTGGTTTCCTGCCTTGACCCTGTCGGACTGACTCCAAGTGGAACCCTTGGATTCGGGACCGGACCTGGACCGCGTGGCTCGGATTAACCCCCAGCACACCACTCTGTGCAAAGTGGAAAGGAGCTGGCCCTCTGCTGGTCTTGGGGGCCAGCCGGGCAGATGCCCAGTCTTGCCACCCTCTGGGTACAGCCACCACACCTCATTTTGCAAAACTTGTAGTATGGCTCTACCAGGAATCAGTCGCTTTGGAGAAGAAGTGTGGAGTGACTCCCCAGGAGAGCATAAAGTAAAAGGTAAAAGGACCCCTGACCATTTGGCCCAGTCGTGGCCGACTCTGGGGTTGCCGCGCTCATCTCGCTTTATTGGCCGAGGGAGCCGGCGTACAGCTTCCGGGTCATGTGGCCAGCATGACTAAGCTGCTTCTGGCGAACCAGAGCAGCGCACGGAAATGCCGTTTACCTTCCCGCCAGAGCGGTACCTATTTATCTACTTGCACTTTGACGTGCTTTCAAACTGCTAGGTTGGCAGGAGCAGGGACCGAGCAACGGGAGCTCACCCCGTCGCGGGGATTCGAACCGCCGACCTTCTGATCGGCGAGTCTTAGGCTCTGTGGTTTAACCCACAGTGCCACCCACGTCCCTTCCAGGAGAACATACTTCTGAGTAAATGAGGAAAGGTGATTTCAGACCTCTTGAAACCAGCCCCAATCAACTTTCTTCTTGGCAAGATGCTGTCTGCAAAAAGACTCTCTGAAGCCAATTTTATCAAAGTAGGGTTGGTGAGCCAGACCCAATAGTTTTGGAGCTGTAGATTTTTAAAAAACGTACTGCTTTTTTCCTCGCTTGATATTTATAGACCGGCTTTTAACAGAAGGGGGCTTGCAAGGTGTATTTAAAAATACAGTTTTAAAACGACAGCAGAGATGCAGGCTGTTCCCTATGTTCTGTGTGGCTGGGATTTTCCCCTCTGCCTTCCGACCTTTGGCAAAAGTGCCAGGTTTTCTTGCTTTATGCAAAAATCCTGGCATCTTTGGAGAAGGGCTGGGAAAAACCGGTGTCTTGAACGTAGACAGTGTGGAGCCAGATGGACAAAGGATTTAACTTGGCTTAAGGCAGCTCCCTGTGTCTTTAACAGTCATGCCTTCATGCTGTTGAAGAGAGAAAGAGAATAAGGCTCTGTTCTGGGGCTCTCAAATCCCTTGCTACAAAAACGCAAACTTTTGAGATCAAAACAGACACATTTCCCTGTAACCTAGGAATCACATGTAAACACTGATTGATTATTGTTGAATTGCTTGTTTTGAGTACTCGTGATGCTTGCAGATTTGACAAGGATAGTGATATAGAGAATTTCATGGGTGGGGGAAAGCAACATGAGTATACACCTGAAAAATGGAACAGCTCTTTTTATTTTTATTTTGCAACCATTCTGTTCATTCAAGTGCAAAATGACATAGTAGGATGTTCCAAAAAGCAGCCTCATTAAAACTGCTGCTGCTATTATTATTATTATTATTTAAATCAAGAGCAGCGAAAGCTTCAGATCTTGGGGTCCCTTGGGAAAAAATGCCTACAGTAGACCCCCTTCTTGCTCGCCCTTGTACCCTATTACAGCACTGCCTCCAATATACAATTTGACCTTGACTCATAGACAATATACAATTTGACCTTGACTCATAGACAGGTGTGGAATGAGTGGCCAACCGAAAACAAGATCTGCTAAAACGAAAGCAAGACAAGCCCAACTTGTGCAAACAACTTTGACTACTCAGTCACGGAGATCATCTGTCCCAGCTGTTTTGGGAGTACAAGAAAAGGAAACTGCACAGCCAGCATCAGAGGATATGGCGGAAGGAGGATCGGATACCTTCTTAAAACAAATGTTAGAACAATTTGCAATATTGAACAAGAAGGTGGATGACCAATCGGCAAAAATAGACCAAGCCACATCCTCTATTACTAAATTGTCTGACCAAGTTGCACAACATACACAAGTTATTGGGAATCTTAAGGAAGCAACTGTGGAAAATCGGAGACTGGCTGAAGCAGCCAATGAAAAAGCAGAACAAGCAAACCAGAAAGTTGAGGCTATAAAAGGGGAGGTAAGGCCACTACACAAGCACATTAGTGACCAGCAGGCCTACCTGTCTATGGTGGAATTGAGAAACCGGGAAAATAATCTGAGATTAAGAGCTATCCCAGAGCTTGAACAGGAAGATTTAATTGGTTATCTGACAGCAGAATTCTCTAAGTTCTGGGGTATAGAAGAGGACAAAGATTTCAAGATTACAACTGCGTTTAGATTGGGAAGAGTCGTGAGGAGGGACAAGCCCAGAGACTGTTTGATTATTTTGAGATCCAAGCAGGAGAGAGATAAAATACTAGGCCTCCATTTTAAGAAATCACTTGATATCCAAGGCAAAAGAGCAGAATTTTATAGAGATATTCCTAAACAACTTTTGGATCTCAGAGCCACATATACAGACCTAGCAAGACTACTGAGAGGAAACGCGATTCCGTATAGGTGGGAGTTCCCCCAAGGTTTATCTTTTAATTTTAAAGGAAAGAAAGTTAAGATTAAAACAACAGAAGATAACCAGAAGTTCCTGCACGATCACGGAGAAGACCTTCAGAAGGGAGCAGCAGCCTCTTGGCCACCGCCACTGCCTGGAATAGCACCGATACCTACACCCTCGGGTCCAGAAGAAAAGGAAGACACCCCATTATAGGAACAACAGATTGATTCAGAATGTCTCTGCAGCTGTACAGTTGGAACATAAATGGCGGGAATTCCCCGGAAAAAAGACGAAGGATTTTCCATATTTTGAAAAAAGAACAATTGGATATTATTTGCTTGCAGGAAACGCATGTGACTAGACTCCACAGGAAAGTGCTAATCAACAAAAGACTAGGCCAAGAATTTATTTCATCAGATAGAGTTAAAAAAAGAGGCGTGGTAATCTACGCAAAGGAGAACTTGTCACCGAAATTTTTATTTAAAGATGAGCAAGGAAGAATTTTGGCAATTGAAATACAAACACAGGGAGAAAAATTTTTGATCTTAGGAATATATGCACCAAATGAGGGGAAATCGGAATTTTACAAGAAGCTGCATGAGATAATGCTGGACTATCTGGACTATACCAACATCATAATGATGGGTGATATGAATGAGGTGGTTTCTACTCATATGGATAAGTCACAAAATCAAAATTTAACTAAAGACGGCAGACTACCTAAAACCTTTTTTGAACTAACTGACAACATGGACTTGATTGACATTTGGAGGACAAGGAACCCCTTAGGTAAAGAAGGAACATTCTTTTCTGAGGCCCACCTGTCATGGACAAGAATCGACCAAATATGGACAACTAGAGGACTGGCACCTAAGATCAGAAAAGTGGAAATCTGCCCAAAGACTTGCTCCGACCATAATGCTTTGAAAGTGGAATTGAGACTTACTCCAACCGGTTCTTTCAGATGGAAAATGAATGACACCCTACTAAGAGATCAGGAGATTGTGAAGAAGGCCCAAAAAACTTTAAAGGACTATTTTGAAATCAATTTGAACACCTCGGTGGAAAAGAGAACAATCTGGGACGCAAGTAAAGCAGTAATGAGGGGGTTTCTGATACAACAGAACACAATCAAGAAAAAACTTTGGAATGGAAAAAAAGACAGGATATTAGAGAAGATAAGAGAAGGAGAGAAAAAACTGAGACTAAAACCAAAATCAAAAGAGGTTTTAAGAGAAATCAAATTCCACCAAGCTCAATATGCGAAATTGATAAACCAAGAAGTGGAATGGAAAATTAAACAAATGAAACAAAGATCATTTGAATCGGCGAATAAATGTGGAAAACTGCTAGCATGGCAGTTAAAAAAGAGACAAAAATTGAACTTTGTTACTAATTTGGAGGTGGAAGGGAGAAACATTCAGAAACCAGAAGAAATTAGAAAGTGTTTCCAGAAATACTTCAAAAAACTTTATACACAAGGGCCTCAGGAAGTGTCTGAGATAGACCAATTTTTAAAAGTTAATGGCCTACCAAAGCTATCTCAGGAGAAGAGGACAATCTTAAATTATAGAATAACACAACAGGAAATAGAGGGTGCCATTCAGAATATGCAACTAGGCAAATCTCCAGGCCCAGATGGACTTACCTCCAAGTATTATAAGACACTAAAAGACTATTTGATACAACCACTAATGGAGGTTTGTAACCAGATTATGGAGGGGAGGAGGGCACCGGAAACGTGGAAAGAAGCTTTCATCACATTGATACCTAAACTGGAATCTGAAAAGACTCAGCTTAAGAACTACCGTCCCATCTCACTCCTAAATGTGGATTACAAAATTTTTGCTGATATTTTGGCAAGTAGACTTAAAAAAATACTTAATGAAGTAATTCATAAGGACCAGGCAGGCTTTCTCCCAGGGAGACATCTGTTTGATAACACCAGGAACATTATTGATATTTTGGAACTTTTACAAACTAATATCAACATGAAAGCTGTGTTAATTTTCATCGACGCGGAGAAGGCCTTTGATAACATTTCTTGGATGTTTATGAAGAGAAACCTGGAAGGGATGGGAGTGGGACGGGGGTTTGAAAATGGAATAGAAGCAATTTATTCTGAGCAAAAAGCTAAACTGATAGTGAACAATGTGGTGACAGATGAGTTCAAAATTGAAAAAGGGACACGACAAGGGTGCCCCCTATCCCCTCTTTTATTTATTTCAGTCCTGGAGGTGCTATTGAACATGATTAGGGAGGACCGGTCGATACAAGGAATACAGGTCGGAGCGAAACAATATAAATTGAAAGCCTTTGCAGATGATTTGGTTTTAACATTACAGGAGCCAGAATCTAGTACAAAAAGAGTATTAGAACTGATTCATGAGTTTGGTCGGGTGGCGGGATTTAAGTTGAATAAGCAAAAAACCAAGGTTTTGGGAAAAAACTTGACATCTTCAGAAATAGATGGGTTTCAGAAGGAAACAGAACTAAGTGTGGTAAAAAAAGTGAAATACCTAGGGGTTCATTTGTCAGCTAAAAATTTGAATTTATTTAAAGACAATTATGAAAAATGTTGGCTGGAAATCAAAAAAGATTTGGAAATCTGGTCAAGATTGAAACTTTCCTTGTTGGGTCGAATTGCAGCTATAAAAATGAATGTATTGCCGAAAATGTTATTTTTGTTTCAAACCCTACAGATTGTGGACAGAGTGGAATGTTTTGGAAAGTGGCAGAAGGATATATCCAAGTTTGTTTGGCAGGGCAAAAAGCCCCGGATAAAGTTTAAAATACTAACTGATTCGAAAGAAAGAGGGGGGTTTGCCCTGCCGGACCTGAGATTATATTATGAAGCTGCGGCCTTCTGCTGGATGAAAGATTGGTTACTTCTTGAGAACACTGATGTCCTAGATCTGGAAGGGTTTGATAATGCTTTTGGTTGGCATGCATATTTGTGGTACGACAAGGTAAAGGTTCATAAAATGTTCAAAAATCATATTGTTAGAAAATCAATATTTATGGTCTGGACAAAATACAAGGACTTATTAGAAGGTAAGACTCCGAGGTGGCTTTCACCAGCAGAGGCCAAGGCCCGGAAAAAACCTAATATGGAGGTTGGTTGGCCGAAATATGGGGAAATTATAGAAAAAGTAGGAGAAACTTGGAGGCTGCAGAGTTATGAAAAATTAAAGAATAAGGTGCAAAATTGGCTTCACTATGCTCAAATTCAAGAGGTTTTTAAGTTGGACAAAAAAACAGGTTTCCAGGTGGAAAAATCGAAACTAGAGACAGAATTGTTGGAACCAAAGACCAAGGTACTTTCGAGAATGTATAACTTGCTGCTTAAATGGAACACTCAGGATGAGATAGTTAAATCAGCAATGATAAAATGGGCTCAGGACATTGGGTACAACATTATGTTTGAGGACTGGGAAAGGTTATGGACCACTGGCGTGAAATTCACGGCATGTAATGCCTTGAAAGAGAATATTATGAAAATGATATACAGGTGGTACATGACCCCAGTCAAGTTGGCTAAGATATATCATTTGTCTGATAATAAATGTTGGAAATGTAAGGAGGCTGAAGGGACATTCTTTCACCTCTGGTGGACTTGCCCAAAAGTGAAGGCCTTCTGGGAAAGGATCTATAATGAGTTAAAAAAGGTGTTTAAGTACACCTTTCCCAAGAAACCAGAGGCCTTCCTACTGGGCATTGTCGGCCAGAAGGTGTTAAAGAAGGATAGAACCTTTTTTATGTATGCAACTACAGCAGCAAGAATTCTTATCGCAAAATACTGGAAGACTCAAGATTTACCCACACTGGAAGAGTGGCAGACGCAATTGATGGACTACATGGAATTGGCTGAAATGACTGCCAGGATCCGAGACTTGGGAGAAGAAGCAATAGAGGAGGATTGGAAAAAATTTAAAGATTATTTACAAAAAATTTATAAGTTATATGAATGTTAAGAATTCGCATGATTAGGGAATTCAGCTCCAGCAATAAGATTAAGGTATGGAAAACTAAGTTATATTAATGAAAGGACTAATGTTTAAAAGAATATTATATATGTTATTAGTGTAAATTGACAATAAGTATTTTAAACGTAAACCACAAGTATTTGAAAGAACAAAAGAATGCACGAAATAAGGTTATAATTTGCTGAAAAATTTTATTGTTAAGAACGCACGGTGAGGGAGACGTGGGGAAGTCCGGTTGGTTATGGAAAAATGCTTTGAAAAGATGATTTTCTTTTTTTTCTTTTTTCTTTTCTGTTATTTCTTTGTATATCTGACTTTGTATTTCTATCTGGAAAAAATGTAATAAAAAAAAAAATACAGCACTGCCTCCAGCAAATTGGACGTTTTAGACTACAACTCCATGATGGGAATTGGTTGGTCTGGGTGTTCATCAATGTGCGGATGATACCCAGCTCTACCTCTTTCAAATCAGAACCAGTGAAAGCGGTGAAGTGTCCTGTGTGAGTGTCTGGAGGCAGTTGGAGGATGGATGGCAGCTAGCAGATTGAGGTTGAATCCTGACAAGACAGAAGTACTGCTGTGGGGGGACAGGGAGTGGGTGACTATGGAGGACCCCCTGGTCCTGAATGGGGCAACTGTGCCCCTGAAGGACCAGGTGCACAGCCTGGGAGTCATTCTGGACTCACAGCTAACTTTGAAGGTGACCCGAAAACTACAACTAATCTAGAATGCGGCAGCTGGACTGGTGACTGAGACCACATAACACCGGTCCTGAGAGATCTGCATTGGCTCCCAGTATGTTTCCGAGCACAATTCAAAGTGTTGGTGCTGACCTTGAAAGCCTAAACGGCCTCGGTCCAGTATACCTGAAGGAGCATCTCCACCGCCATCGTTCTGGCTGGACACTGAGGTCCAGCTCCGAGGGCCTTCTGGTTCCCTCCCTGCGAGAAGTGAGGTTACAGGGAACCAGGCAGAGGGCCTTCTTGGTGGTGGCACCCGCCCTGTGGAACGTCCTCCCACCAGATGTCAAAGAGAAAAACAACTACCAGACTTTTAGAAGACATCTGAAGGCAGTCCTGTTTAGGGAAGCTTTTAATGTTTAATAGTCTATTGTATTTTAATATTCTGTTGGAAGCTGCCCAGAGTGGCTGGGGAAACTCAGCCAGATGGCCAGGGTATAAATAATAAATTATTATTATTACCCAAAACATCTGGAGGGCACCAGGTTGACAAAGCCTGACTCAGAGCAATTTGGAAAGTTCAGCCGGTGCAGAATTTGGCAGCCAGTTTGCTCACAGGGGCAAGATAGCTTGAGTGTATTACACCGATCTTGGCCCGACTGCTGCTTAGTTTCCAGGTCCGAATCAAAGTGCTGGTGTTGACCTACAAGGCCTCAAACGGCTCAGGACCGCAACCCCCTCAAGAACTGCCTCTCCCCATATGAGCCGACCTGGACCCTGAGATCATCTTCGGAGGACCTTCTTTGTGTGCCCCCTCCATGAGAGTTCCAGAGGTTGGCAACACGAGAACGGGGCCTTTTCAGTGGTGGCTCCCCATATGTGAGATGCTCTCCCCAGAGAGGCCTGCTTGGTGCCTTCATTACATCTCTGTAGCTGCCAAGCAAAAAACCAGGCCTTTGCAGGGGTCAGCAAACTTTTTCAGCAGGGGGCCGGACCACTGTCCCTCAGACCTGGAGGGCTGGACTATATTTTGTATAAAAAATAAAATGAACAAATTCCTATGCCCCACAAATAACTCAGAGATGCATTTTAAATAAAAGGACACATTCTACTCATGTAAAAACACGCTGATTCCCGGACCGTCCGCGGGCCAGATTTAGAAGGCGATTGCGCCGGATCTGGCCCCCAGGCCTTAGTTTGCCTACCCACGGACAACTTACTTCTTAACTTAAAGAAAACAAAAGAGATTATTGTGGACTTTAGGAAATGTAAATTGAATATTCAGCCACTCATTATTGAGTGGAAGTGCGTGAAACAGGTCTCGGTGTTTCGATTTCTGGGAATGGAGTTTAGAGATGCCCTAACCTGGGGAGAAAAGAGCAAAGACCTGATGAAGAGAGCACAGCAGAGGTTATATTTTCTGAGAATCCTCCAGAAAAACAATCTCTCAAAGGACCTGTTGATGGCATTTTACCATTGTACTGTGGAGAGTGTATTAACTTATGGTCTCTGTGTGTGGTTTGGGAGCTGCACGGTCAGGGAAAAAACAACGCTGCCCAGGGTTGTGAAGACTGTGGAGAGAATAACTGGGTGCACTCTTCCCACCTTGGATCAAATCTACGCTTCCAGGTGTAACAAGAAAGCTGCAGAGATAGCGCAGGAAATGATCTCTTTCAGCTTTTGCCTTCTGGAAGAAGATCCAGGGTTATAAAGACTAGGACTAGCCGCCTGAGAAACAGCTTCTATCCAAATGCGATTTTGGCTTTAAATGCAGTGTAAGGAGTCTCTGTGGGAGTATATTGTCTTTAATTATGGGGTATCGGAGTTTTTAGGGGGCTAACCAGGTTGGGATAGCTGGGATAGCAGGCTTGTTTGGTTTTGAATGTTTTATGTAGATTTTTCAATTTCGTTATTCTGTATGGGACAATGACAATAAGGATTATCATATTATTGTATTGTATCGTATCGACTACTGGTAATCAAACAATCTACGGCTTTTATGGTTTGTTGTTTCTGTTTGTTACTGTTATGTCAATTTTGTGTTTTTGTACTGTAAACCACCCTGTGACCCTCGGATATGAAGGTGTGATAGGAATTTTATGGTCTTAGATATATGTTAAATGTTCATAAGTGTACCAACCAAGCACGCACATTGATCAGCACAGGAAGACCAACCTGGAACCATTTTGATTCCTAAACTGAGTAAATGTTTTCTTTACAAGGTCAAAATGGAAAAGCCTCCCCACTGTCTCTTTCTTCACAAATCCTGTCTTAAGGGCACATTTAAGATATGAATAGGGTGTGAGCCTGTGACCTGTCCCAGGAACTAAGTATTTATCATTACAAAAGACTGGCCGGGCTCCCCAGGAAATCCAATCAAGTAACCTGCCAGACAGGAGATAAACAACGACAGGAGTAAAACAACATTCAAATTTCTGTTTTAGAGCGTCTTTTCTGTGATGTAGGTGTGATGTATCTGAGGGGTGGTCTTAGGTTACACCCCTTCTGTGATGCATGTATGATGTTTCTGGGGGTGGTCTTGATCTAGAGGGTGGCAATTTCAAAAGTCCATATAAGGGCTTGCGTGCCATTTTTCTGGGTTCCTCCTCTCCTGCGTGAGAGGGGAGCACCCTGTTGCAACAGATCAATAAAGATCCGGCTTACTAGCTGCTTTGCTTCTCAATATTCTCTGCTTGGCCTCTGTTATCTTCTCCAACCAATAGGGAAGCTACGTAAGGAACTCTATATGGGCTCTTGGATACCCCATTAGGGAAAAGGGCAATTTTTGTTTACAACAAAGGGCAGTATAGAAATTCAATAAATAATAAAAGAACAAACAGCAGGACCAATCCTGCCCGGCTTGCGCCATCGCCCTCTGCTCAGTAGCCGTGCCAAGGCTCTGGCCTAGCCTGGGGGGTTCTGAGGTGCCGCCGCTTTAAGGGCCAAAGGGGGCCCCCGAGCCGAGCGCAGGGGCCGGGTGTGGCGGTTCCGTGGGGCCCCCCAAACCGGCCCCGGCCATGGAACTGGGACACTCGTCTTCTCTTGGCTGTGAGTCCCCCTGGGCCCGAGATCAAGGGGTCTGAAGCCCCGCGTGGGGCGTTGCCATGGCAGCTGGGCCCCAGAGCAACACAACTGACAGGAGCGGCCCCCGCAGCCCCCTGGAGACAGGTCTGGGGCCGGTCCTGCTCCCACCCCAAAGTCTCCAGCCTCCCCCTTCTCCCCCAGGTGTGGCCCTGGGTTTTGGGGTCACATGACTTGCGCCCGGGGCTGAGTGGAAATGCCCTCCCAACGCCCAACCCCAGCAAGGGTTGCCAACTCTTTCCCCTGCCTCTGCTCCTCTGCTTTTAGTAATAGCTTGATTTGCTGGGGTGCCTTCTGTCCCTCTTCGCTGCCTGCCCCTCCTACCCAGTCTTTTTATGGGAGGATCAAGCTGATGTCTAAATAATAATAACAACAACAACATATTTATTAATAGTCTGCCTTTGCCCCTAAAAGGCAGCTTACAACAGATCCTCCAAGTGTCCCTATTTTACAGATTTACAAAACTGATCCCGGCTTCTGATTTGATCCCGGAATGTCCCGCTTTTCCTTAGGACGTCCCTATTTTCATCAGAGAAATGTTGGAGGGGATGGAGTTATCTGACCCCCAAGCCATCTGAAGGCAGCCCTGTAATTTTTAATGTTTTATTATGTTTTTATATATGTTTGAATCTGCCCAGAACGGCTGGGGCAGATGGGTGGGGCATGAACAGTAAAATAATAATAATAATAATAATAATAATAATAATAATAATAATTATTAAATATGACATCCCTGTTTTAATCGGATAAATGTTGGAGGTTATGCATCTTTGATATGCAGAGATGAGTCTTTCAGATGACGATGATGATTTATGAAAGGCATTTTACAACATAAAAACATAAAATGTGCAATATAATGATTTAAAACACAACTCCCCGCAGACACATTGAAAAGGCCATCAATTGTTTTAATAGCCAAAGGCCTGGTTGAAGAGGAATGTTTTCACCTGGTGCGTAAAGATGTAATGAATGCGCCCGGTGAGGCTTCCTGGGGAGAGCATTCCAGGGATGGGGAGCCACCGCAGAAAAGGCCCTGTTCTTGTGTTGCCACCTTCCAGACCTCTCGTGGAGGAGGCACACAAAAAAGGGCCTCAGAGGATGATCTCTGGGTCCGGGGCAGTGCAGATGGGAAGAGGCGAAGCTTGAGATGTTGGTAGTGATTTTTTAAATCTTTTTTTTTGTATATAATTTTTTAAATTAAATTTTCTGTTTTACAATGTACTCATTTTTACACCCTTAAGATATCAGTGACTTCCCTTCTTCTCTTTCCATGGTTCATTTTACATATCATAAATCCCTGCACATTTTACAAAAACTATACCATTCAGTATTCCTTTATTACATCCATCAAAACTGATTTACACTGTTGAATTTATCTTTATGCTGCCAGCGTTTTCAGCTGTACAAGTAGTGATATCTATCTATCTATCTATCTCTATCTATCTATCTATCTATCATCTATCTATCTATCTATCTATCATCTATCCATCTATCTATCATCTATCTACAGTATATATATCATCTATCTATATCTATCTATATCTATCTATCTATCTATCTATCTAGCTAGCTAGCTAGCTAGCTATCTATCATCTATCTATCACCTACCTACCTACAGTATATCTATCATTTATCTATCTACCTACAGTATCTATATCTATCTATCTATCATCTATCTATCTATCTATCTATCTATCTATCTATCTATCATCATCTATCTATCCGTCCATCCTTCTATCTACAGCATCTATCATCTATCATCTCTCTCTCTCTCTCTCTCTCTCTCTCTCTGTCTGTCTGTCTATCTATATCATCTATCTACAGTATCTATCTATCATCTATCTATCTATCTATCTATCTATATCTATCTATCTATCTATCTATCTATCTATCTATCTATCTATCTATCTATCTCTATGTTGGAAGCCAATCAAAGTGGCTGGGGCTACTCAGTCAGATGGACGGGGTATTATAATAATAATAATAATAATAATAATTGCACTTACTGCTCCCCTACCATCACCTGACCATGGCAAGAGGCGGCTGAAAAAGGAAGTTATAAAGAGGAGCAGCAGGTTCAAAGAGCGCTCTGGTCCAATTCCTTAAAAATATCAGGGCCTGTGGCCCCCGTAATGGCAGCTTCAGAAGATAATGTGGCCCTTGGGCTGCAAAGGGCCAAACTCAGTGACTAATTGAAAGCCCCTGGCTTCTCCCTCTTTGCCTCCTTCTCCCCGCCCCGAATCCAGCTCAGATGTGCTCCCTGAAGGAAGAGTTTGACTCGCTGCAGGAGGTGAAAGATGTGGAGCTGGACCGCTTGGAGCGGGAGCTGCGGGAGGCCAATGAGGAGATCCAGAACCTGCGCTTAGACGCTGAGGAGGCGGCCGCCTTGCACGAGAACGAGGTGGCCGGGCTGCAGGAGGAGATCTGCCGCCTGAAAGCCGAGCTGGAGCGCGTGCAGAGGGTCCGGAACGAGTACGACATGGAAGTCACAGCCCTGCGGGCCGAGATCAACATGAAGCGGCCGGGCACCGGGGACAGCCAGCCTGCCCCAGAGATGTTGGTGGTGTCCCACTTTGATGACCGTCTCGCCTGCACCTCAGAAGAGGTGGCCAGACTCCAAGGTACAGTCATGTCTCGGGTTACAGACGCTTCGGGTTGCACAATTTTTTTAAAAAATATATTTTTATTGGTTTTAACATGTAAATTATTAAACATACCACACTATTTATTACAAATACAATCTTATTGGACTTCCATCAGCGCCTCTGATGACCTTCCGTCTTAACCACTTCTAACGCATTTCTTTACTTTATATTGTCTTTACCTCCCTTAACATACCATCACCCCTTTTCCATTTTTACAATACTTCAAAGTATACCCCTCACAGAACTTCTTGCAAACCTACAAACGTCGTCCAGTCGTCACAAATACTTTTCATATAGTTCGTAAATTTACTCCAGTCTTCGATAAATTTCTGGTCTCACTGGTTTCGGATCCTTCCTGTTAATTTGTCTAATTCTGCATAGTCCATTAACTTCATCCTCCATTCTTCAATCGTCGGGAGTTCTTCTTGTTTCCATTTTTGGGCCAATAATATTCTAGCTGCTGTCACTGCATATAAAACAAACTTACAGTCCTTTCTATTTATATCACTTCCAACAATACCCAGTAGAAATGCTTCTGGCTTCTTACTAAATGTATATTTCAACATTTTTTTCAACTTATTATATATCATCTCCCAGAAGCATTTCACCTTTTTACAATCCCACCGCATGTGATAAAATGTTCCCTCTTTTTCTTTGCATTTCCAACTTTTATTACTAGTTTTATACATTTTTGCTAATTTAACAGGGGTAATATACCATCTGTACATCATTTTCATCACATTTTCTTTTAATGCATTACATGCAGTAAACTTTAAGCCTTCCTTCCATAATTTTACCCAATCACACAGTTGTATGTTGTACCCAAAATCTTTGGCCCAGTGAATCATAACTGACTTAACTTCTTGATCTTTCAATTGCCATTGAAGCAGCCATTTATACGGGTTGAGCGATTTCGGGTGGCACACTGCGCCGAACCCGGAAGTACCAGAACGGGTTACTTCCGCGTTTCGGCGTTGTGCAGGCACAGAAGCACTAAATCGCACTTTGCGCAGAAGCGCCGAATCGCGACCCGCTTTAAAAGCAGCTGGTCTCTTGTATGGCCTGGTCCTCTTCAATGGAGCTCAGAAATAGGTGCCCCACTCTTCAGTAGGGCTGACCCCCAAGCGAATGTGCATAGGACCATGGCTGTGAGCAGGGCCGGATTGAGGTTTGATGAGGCCCTCAGCTACTGAAGGTAACGGGGCCCTTTCTATGTCCAGCTGTCCTTCCAACAACAAATGGTCGCTGTTTATATGCTATATGGTAATTGATGGACCCAATAGGTATCTCAAGCCATTTGCACGTTTTGCCATGCAATCAGTCCATGCAGAATGTAGGCACCCTATATAAAGGTAAAGGGACCCCTGACCATTAGGTCCAGTCATGGCTGACTGTGGTTGTGGCGCTCATCTCGCTTTACTGGCCGAGGGAGCCGGCGTACAGCTTCCGGGTCATGTGGCCAGCATGACTAAGCTGCTTCTGGCGAACCAGAGCAGCGCACGGAAACGCCGTTTACCTTCCCGCCGGAGGGGTACCTATTTATCTACTTGCACTTGACGTATATAGAAAGGAGCAAACCAGTGATATTTTAGGGAGCAGGCTAGCAGGCAGGGCCCATTCCTTACATCCTAGGAGCCTACACAACACAAAACACGCTTGCTGTATGTAGGTTTTTTTTTTATCTTATATTTTGGAAATGTACATCCAGGTTTTTTCCCCTTTAATTTTTTTGGGGGCCCCCAAGAGAGTGGGGCCCTAGGCTATAGCTTGTTTAGCTTATACTTATATCCAGCACTGGTTGTGAGCATATTGGCCTGTTGACTGGGGCTGATAGCAATTGTTGGGGGTTTCCAAAGCAGCATTTCTTGTCCGACTGGAGCTCATCATACTTTTGTGATTTTTGCTGTGTTCAGTTGACATTATTGACACCGAAATCCCAGCCTGCATTTCCTTCCTGTTTAATTTGTTTTTGGTTTTTTTCCTTCCTGGGGAGAACCAGCAAGTAAAAAAATGAGCAAATATTTCCAAATTAAACACCCTTAGGGCTCACCCACACTTTTACCACGAGCTTTCCCTATTGTTCCATGGCTGTGCCTTGCGAAAATTCAGCCTCGCCCCCTGAATCTTATCGGATGCACAGAAAATCCGAAGAGAGGTTTTGCTTAACCGGGCGTCAATTCAGCCCGGGAAATTGGATTTTTGCAAGGCACAGCCACGGAACCATGAGAAAAAGGTCTCGGACCTGGCAGGGAAATAATCGGTACCCAATGCAGAAAGCCCGCAGTTACACGCATTTAAGTTGGGTTAAACCATAGAGCCTAGGACTTGCCGATCAGAAGGTCGGCGGTTCGAATCCCCGCTACAGGGTGAGCTCCCGTTGCTCGGTCCCTGCTCCTGCCAACCTAGCACTTCGAAAGCACATCAAAGTGCAGGTAGATAAATAGGTACCACTCCGGCGGGAAGGTAAACGGCATTTCCGTGCGCTGCTCTGGTTCGCCAGAAGCAGCTTAGTTATGTGGTTTAACCCACAGCGCCACCCACATCCCAGAAGCGGCTCAGTTATGCTGGCCACATGACCCGGAAGCTGTACGCCGGCTCCCTCGGCCAGTAAAGTGAGCTGAGCGCCGCAACCCCAGAGTCATCCTCGACTGGACCTAACGGTCAGGGGTCCCTTTACCTTTTTAAGTCAGCAGAAAGGGGATGTGGGTGGCGCTGTGTTCTAAACCACAGAGCCTAGGACTTGCTGATCGAAAGGTTGGTGGTTCGAATCCCCGCGATGGGGTGAGCTCCCGTTGCTCAGTCCCAGCTCCTGCCAACCTAACAGTTCGGAAGCACGTCAAAGTGCAAGTAGATAAATAGGTACCACTCCGGCGGGAAGGTAAACGGCGTTTCCGTGCACTGCTTTGGTTCGCCAGAAGCGGCTTAGTCATGCTGGCCACATGACCCGGAAGCTGTACGCCGGCTCCCTTGTCCAATAAAGCGAGATGAGCGCCGCAACCCCAGAGTCGGTCACGACTGGACCTAATGGTCAGGGGTCCCTTTACCTTTACCTAACTTTTGCACACGTTCTGTTTTACGCACTTGGCAGAAATAAGGGAGTGGAAGGAGGGTGGGCATCCTGGAAAAAAGAGACTTTGGCAATCTTACCCACCAAAGCTTGAATCAGATGGAATAATCCTCCTGAAATGCGCTGCTCGGCCGCGGCAAATGATGTTTCATCCCGATGGCTGTGCTTTGCAGAGGATCTCCGGACGCTGAGAATTCAGTACCAGGAACTGACCAACGAGTACCAAATCCTGCAGGAGAGCAACAAGATCATGGTCAACCAGCTGGAGAGACTGGAGGCCCTGAAGTACAGGTGAGTCTCCATGTCCCGGGATTGCGCATGGCGGTCAATGGCTTGTGGCAGGACCCCGAGGGGCCGGAACATTTTATTCGATTGCGTTTGTATTCCACCTTTCCTGCAAGGAGCTCAAGGCGGCCTGCCTTGTTCTCCACCCTCCCAGCTCGATCAGCACAACAACACTGAGGTAGGTTTGGCTGAGAGACTATGACTGGTCCGAGGCCACCCAGTCAGCTTTATGACTGAGCGGGGATTTAAACCCTTGTCTCCCATGCCCTAACCCGGTACGCTGTCTACTAAACCACACTGACTCTCTTGCCTTTCCAAATATCAGCTTTAAAGCAAGGATTTTTTGCCGGGAGCAAAGTAGGAGTAGGAAAGAGTTAAAGTCCCTCCTCAGCCCTGCTGCGCTTCTAATCAATAACCTTGCTGCCGTAGTTGCATACATACCGTATTTTTCGCTCTATAGGACGCACTTTCCCCCCTCCAAAAATGAAGGGGAAATGTGTGCGCATCCTATGGAGCGAATGCAGGCTCCTTGGCTTCAGCGAAAGCAACGCGGAGCCTCCGAAGCGCAGAGGGAGCGCTCCCTCCACGCTCCGGAGGCTTCCCGTTGCTTTCGCTGAAGCCTGGAGAGTGAGAGGCGTTGGTGCGCACCGACCCCTCTTGCTCTCCACGCTTCAGGGATAGCCGCCTGAAGCCTTCGGAGCGCAGCGTGAGTTCCCACTGCGCTCCACAGGCTTCTGGTTCCTTTGCTGAAGACGGAAGAGCAAGACTCTCCTGGCTTCAGCAAAAGGAACCCGAAGCCTACAGAGTGCAGCGGGAACTCGCGCTGCGCTCCAAAGGCTTCAGGGATAGCCGCGCGCAGGCCCTCCGGCAGGGAGAGGCTGCAAATGGCTATGGCTTCTTTACCCCTGCGCAGCCTCTCCCGGCTGGAGAGGTTGCGCACGGCTAAAGAGGAAGCCAAGAGCAGCCAGCGGGATGGATCCTGCTCACTGTCTTGGCTTCTTTGCTCTTTGGGGCTGGGGGGGGGGGCGGGCTCCCCCTGGCAGCCCCAGCAGCTCTGGGAGAAGCTGAATAAGATATTTTTTCTTGATTTCCCCCTCTAAAAACTAGGTGTGCCCTATGGTCCCGTGCGCCTTATGGAGCGAAAAATACGGTAAATATTGGTCTGACTGTTCTTTTTATTTCCTCTGACATGATACCTAGGAGAAAGGATTCTGTTGTTTTTTTTCCAAATGAGAATCTAAACATCTTTTTCAGTTCATTATAGATATTTTCCCAGAATCCCAGTATCTCTTTGCACTCCGACCACATATATAGAATTCTGTTCTCATTCTGAAGCAAAGTTCTTAACCCGAGGTGCTATTTCTGGGTTAGCGGAGTCTGTAACCTGAAGCGTCTGTAACCCGAAGTACTGCTGTATCTCCCTCTCAGTCCTTTCCCTCCGAACAGAGCAAGGAGCAAGTCAGACGACTCTCCCTCCCTCGACTCGGACTCCGAGGGGAGCACGGACCACCCCCCGTCCATCAACTGGCGGGCCACGCCCCACGCGAGCGGCAGCGTCTCCTTCAAGTCCGTGGAGATGGCGGGCACGGCCAGCGAGGGAGACGAGGAGGAGAAGCTGTCGAAACCGGAGAGCGAGGCTGACTTGCGCTACCAGGTGAGGAGGGAGGAGAGCGAGGTGGATCCGGACCAGGTGCAGGTATGGGGAGAGGTTTTTAAATGGTGTATAATGTATAATTTATTAAAGAAGAAAAAGAGCTCTTTTACATTCTTAAGGCAGCCAGAAAAAGCTGCCTCCTCCAATCAGGGGTTTTCCAGATATTTCAGATATTTCCAGCTGGTCTTGCCACCTGGGGCTGATGGGATCTGCAGCCTAATAATAATAATAATAATAATAATAATAATAATTTATTATTTATACCCCACCCATCTGGCTGAGTTTCTCCAGCCACTCTGGGCGGCTCCCATTCAAGTATTAAAAACAGAACAGCATTAAATATTAAAAACTTCCCTAAACAGGGCTGCCTTCAGGTGTCTTCTAAAGGTAGGATAGCTGCTTATTTCCTTCACATCTGAAGGGAGGGTGTTCTACAGGGCAGTCTGGTAAAAGTCTGGTAGTTGTTTTTCTCTTTGACATCTGATGGGAGAGTGTTCCACAGGGCAGGCGCCACCACCAAGAAGGCCCTCTGCCTGGTTCCCTGTAACGTAGCTTCTTGCAGTGAGGGAAACGCCAAAAGGTCCTCGGCACTGGATCTCAGTGTCCGGGCAGAACGATGGGGGTGGAGACACTCCGTCAGGTATACTGGACCGAGGCCGTTTAGGGCTTTCAAGGTCAGCACCAATACTTTGAATTGTGCTCGGAAACGTACTGGGAGCCAATGCAGATCTCTCAGGACCGGTGTTATATGATCCCGGCGGCCGCTCCCAGTCACCAGTCTGGCTGCCGCATTCTGGATTAATTGCAGTTTCTGGGTCACCTTCAAAGGTAGCCCCACGTAGAGTGCATTGCAGTAGTCCAAGCGGGAGATAACTAGAGCATGCACCACTCTGGCAAGACAGTCCGCAGGCAGGTGGGGTCTCATCCTGCGTATCAGATGGAGCTGGTAGACAGCTGCCCTGGACACAGAATTAACCTGCGCCTCCATGGACAGCTATGAGTCCAAAATGACTCCCAGGCTGCACACCTGCTCCTTCAGGGGCACAGTGACCCCATTCAGGACCAGGGAATCCCCCACACCCACCCGCCCTCTGTCCCCCCAAAACAGTACTTCTGTCTTGTCAGAATTCCACCTCAATCTGTTAGCCACCATCCATCCTCCAACCGCCTCCAGACACTCACACAGGACCTTCACTGGTTCCAATTTAAAAGAGAGGAAGAGCTGGGTATCATTCACATAATGGAGAACACCAGCCCAAACCCCCTGATGATCTCTCCCAGCGACTTCGTATAGATATTAAAAAGCATGGGGGAGAGGACGGAACTCTGAGGCACCCCACAAGTGAGAGCCCAGGGGTCTGAACACTCATCCCCCAACACCACTTTCTGGACACTTTCAGGAAGGCTCCCCGAGGTCAGAGAAGGCCGGTAACCCTCCCTGCAGGTCAGAAACAACAAGGCACAGAGTTTTTGGATGGAGGGCACAGCTTGACCCTCTTGCCCTCTGTGCCCCTCTTCTTGCCCTGGCAGAGCGACCAAGCCTCACGCAGCCAGCGCAGGACGGAAGACAAGGACCATCTCGACCTCCCGGAGTGGGCAAGGAGAGCAGCAGAGCGGAAGGTGGGAGAGGCAGCAAGAGCAGGGAGGGAAGACGGAAGTGAGGTAGGCATGATGTATAGGAACAGGTGCTGATCAGGAGTTTGGTGGGAAATCCATGTGCTTCAGCTTTGCGTTAGCAGTACAGTGGCCTTCCTTACAAAGGGTCCAGTAAAATATGCATGCAAACTGCAGGAGTCTGGGCTTGGTTGTTGTTGTTGTTTAGTCGTTTAGTCGTGTCCGACTCTTCGTGACCCCGTGGACCAGAGCACGCCAGGCCCTCCTGTCTTCCACTGCCTCCCGCAGTTTGGTCAAACTCATGCTGGTAGCTTCAAGACCACTGTCCAACCATCTCATCCTCTATTGTCCCCTTCTCCTTGTGCCCTCCATCTTTCCCAACATCAGGCTCTTTTCCAGGGAGTCTTCTCTTCTCATGAGGTGGCCAAAGTCTTGGAGCCTCAGCTTCACGATCTGTCCTTCCAGTGAGCACTCAGGGCTGATTTCCTTCAGAATGGAAAGGTTTGAGCTTCTTGCAGCACATGGGACTCTCAAGAGTCTCCTCCAGACCAGAATTCAAAAGCATCCATTCTTTGGCGATCAGCCTTCTTTATGGTCCAGCTCTCACTTCCATACATCACTACTGGGAAAACCATAGCTTGAACTATATGGACCTTTGTCGGCAAGGTGATGTATCTGCTTTTTAGGATGCTGTCTAGGTTTCTCATTGCTTTTCTCCCAAGAAGCAAGCATCTTTTAATTTCGTGACTGCTTGGGCTTGGTAGCCAAGTATTAAGTTTTCACCCGCCAGCTTCCAAGTCCAGTCAAGCCGCAGACTGGTGTCACAATATTGTATACATTTATTAATACGGATATTCTTTGGAGAAGTTGATATAACTCACAGGCTGCTCTCAGGGTGACCTGCAAACCGGATCCCTTGCAGGGAGATTAGACCACGGTTGGCTATTTAATGGGCACTCGTTCTGGGGAAGCTAGATGATGTGATGTCAAATCAAGGGCCAGTCCACACTGTCCAGTGTGCTCTCCCATCACTTTCCTTACCGCCATCAGTCTCCTTTCTTGTGACTTGGAAGCCACTGATTCGAGTCCTGCCCTCCGGAGCAGGAGAAAACAAGCTTCTTCCCTCTTCCATGAGATATTTGAAGATGGCTCTCATATCTCCTCTCAGTCTCCTCTTTTCCAGGCTAAACATACCCAGCTCCTTCAACCGTTCCTCATCAGGCTTAGTTTCCAGATCCTTGATCATCTTGTCTGCCCTCCTCTGCACACCTTCCAGCTTGTCAACACCCTTCTTAAATTGTGGTCTGGACACAGTATCCCAGGTGTGGTCTGACCAAGGCAGAATAGAGCGGGACTATGACTTCCCTTGATCTGCCCACGATACTTTTGTTGACGCAGCCTAGAATAGTGTTAGCTTTTTTTTTGCTGCTGCATCACACAAGACCCCTTCCTCCCCACTACGGTAACTGCACTACCTGAATCTGAGGGGTTGCATCTGCAGAAGCTGGTCCCGTATGGGGAACTGCCACACCAACCTCAGTCCAGCCCTGACCTGCCTGCCTTATTTTTGACCACCAATCCAGGGGGGTAACCCTGCCTGTCAGATTTCCCCTCCTCCTTCACTGCAGGGCTTCTGCCTGCTAAACTTAGCAAAGGGGAAGAGGATAGGGACGAAACTAGAATCAATTGGCTGTGTTGTTGCGTTCCGAAGGCAAAGGAAGGATTGGACCCTGATTAATAAAATACACACGAGGCTTGGCCAGCAAGACTCTGGGAGGAAGTGCCAATAATAATCTGTCGCATCCTGGCCCAGGTCCCTTTTATTAACAAAAGAACTTTTAACAAGCGCTTGTAAGAACCAATCAGATTTCCTCTGAGCATTTCGGAAAAACCACATGGGACAAAGTTAGATCAGAGAAATCCTTTTAACTACAAAGAACTAATTTGAGCATGTGTACATGTTCAGGCATGTAGGGGACGCGGGTGGCGCTGTGGGTAAAACCTCAGTGCCTAGGACTTGCCGATTGTATGGTCGGCGGTTTGAATCCCCGCGGCGGGGTGAGCTCCCGTCGTTCGGTCCCAGCTCCTGCCCACCTAGCAGTTCGAAAGCACGTCAGGTGCAAGTAGATAAATAGGTACCGCTTTATAGCGGGAAGGTAAACGGTGTTTCCGTGTGCTGCGCTGGCTCGCCAGTTGCAGCTTCGTCACGCTGTCCACGTGACCCGGAAGTGTCTCCGGACAGCGCTGGCCCCCGGCCTCTTGAGCGAGATGGGCGTGCAACCCCAGAGTCGGTCACAACTGGCCTGTATGGGCAGGGGTACCTTTACCTTTACCTTTACATGTTCAGGCTAAATAAAACAGGAATCAAGGAGGAATGCATTTAGCAAACCCTGGAGGTCGTAAACAGGCAGTAAACAAGAAAGGAAGGACAGGTAAGGAAAGATAGTATTTAGCATCTCCTTGTGAATTCTCTTCCTGGCCCTTAAGATCTACCTAAAGATTAACAAAATCTACATCAAGGCTACCTCCTTATCTTATGTACTGAGGATGCCTTGTGAAGCAACTGGTCTGTGTTTCAGAATGCCTGTCAGGCAGAGAAAATGGGCAGTAGAGAAAATGGGGCAGAGATGCAGAGGCTTGTGGGATTTGATCAGAAATTATTCTCAATGACTCAAGCCTACTCAAGCAATGCTTTCATCGTTGACACAACGGCTTGCTCCATTTTTCATAATTTCATAGCAATCCCACCTGACCACCACATCGTGCCCAGCCAGTGGCTCTGGCGCCACCTGCTGTTGGCCTCCGTACCTCCTGCCCTACCCAGTCCCACCAGCTGCTAGCTGCTCCTGGATCCCACGAAGACCCCATGCGCCGGAAAGGTACGCGAAGGGATGCCCGGCTTGTCCGCTGACCCTCTGCTCTTCCTACTTCTCTGGCAGCACAACCAAACTCAGGACATCCTGCGAGAGATGGAGAGTAAGTGTTGGCTCAGCCAGAACGAACGGGAGCAGCTGCACGAGGAATTGCGGATGTGCAAGGAGGAGATTGAGAGACTTAACGGCACCATCCCCATCGGAGGACGGGTAATTCCTCAGAGGCATTTGGGCACGTGTGTGTGTGTGTGTGTGTGTCGCAGGTTGCTCTGCTCGGTCCAGTGGGGAGCTGGAGGCTGGAGCAACCCTTTCCCTGAAGCAGAGGTGATTGATTAATTGATTGATTGACTGATTTCATTTCTATGCCTCTTTCCGTTCAAACGAATCCCAAAGCGGCTTACAAGCAACAAAGAGCAATAGCATGAACACCACAAGTACAGCATGAATCAGATAATCACGGGAAATTTGCTTCAAGTTTGAATTTGGGTGCAAAACATTTCCGAAATGCAGCTGTCCTCTCCAGACAGGCTTTTAACAACCAGCCGCCTCAGTGTCTCCACAGGGACATATTAATCGTTTTATTTGTTTATTTCATAAATAAATTTATGCACCGTTTGATTGGGGGCGGGTGTGAGGAGAGACATACCTCAATGCGGTTTACAAAGAGAAGGGAAAAATAAAATTAGCGGTAACAGCAATTCTTTGAAATGTTCAAAAGGTAAAACAGGCAAGAAATTGAAGGCAGGTTAAATCGCACATCCGCGTTCTGCATGTCTGGGTAAAGGTAAAGGGACCCCTGACCATTAGGTCCAGTCGTGGCCGACTCTGGGGTTGCGGCACTCATCTTGCTTTATTGGCCGAGGGAGCCGGTGTACAGCTTCCGGGTCATGTGGCCAGCAGGACTAAGCCGCTTCTGGCGAACCAGAGCAGCGCACGGAAACGCCGTTTACCTTCCCGCCGGAGCGGTACCTATTTATCTAATTGCACTTTGACGTGCTTTCAAACTTCTAGGTTGGCAGGAGCAGGGACCGAGCAACGGGAGCTCACCCCATCATCGTGGGGATTCAAACCGCCGACCTTCTGATCGGCAAGCCCTAGGCTCTGTGGTTTAACTCAGACCGCCACCCGTGTCTGGGTAGGCTTGACCAAACAGAAATGTTTTTAGCAGGCGCTGAGAAATATACAGGGAAGGCACCTGCCTGATGTCATCGGGCAGGGAGTTCGAAAGCGTAGGTGGCGTCGCACAGAAAGATTGATTTCCTTACAGATGTGGAACAGGTATCACGCGGCACGTATAGCAGCGCCAGATACCACATGGGGATCAGTCGCCGGGGCACTTTTGGGGGTGCTGTGCCCACAAACGCCAGACAACAGGGTTCGAGAGACACAGCAATTCCTGCACAACGTCTCGTGTGGTTGCTTTTTTAAACACACACACACACACACACACACACACACACACACACACACACATTGACTGACTCCAATTCCAGCACAATCGCAATTCTGAGCATTCCCCTTTCCCGGTGGGTGGTAGGAATTCTGTGTAGCCAGCTCCTTCCCAGACCCCCAAATTTCTCGGTGCAGAGTCATGGCACGCAGGTGGCTCTGAAGCAGGATCCGGGCCCGAAATTTCAGACCCCTGTCCCACACGGGCAGCCGAAACACCCTGTGGCCTAACTTCTTTCTTTCTCTCTCTCTCCTCTCTCTCTTTCTCTCGTCCCCTGCCTTGACTCATCTCCCCTCCGTGGTGTTTGTGGCGTCCCCTCCGCCCTCCATCCCACGCTCTCCCTCCCCACACTGCCCCCCGGAACCCCACAGGTCCCCCACCCGCCTGACCCTCCCGCCATCATCTCCCTCCCTCTCATAGGACTGGTTATCATAGTAGCCCTGCTTTGGTGCTGGCGGGCTGAGATGTCTTCCTAACTCCCTGAATCAGGTACTGGTATCATCCGCTTGGTCTGCTAGGCTGTGCTTGGCTTGCGTCTCCTGCATGACACACATTCCCCGTCCCCAACATTTGGTTGCTTTGTCGTTGTCGTCGTCCCCCCCCCCGTCCCTCTTGCAGTCACACCCATGAACCTGCCCTGCACCCCTCCCTCTCGCCTCCTTCCCCAACCCATCGCCTGCCGCACAGCCTGTTCCCTCTTCACAACAAATCATTTCCCCATGCTTGCATTTCCTCCTCCGGTGAGGCAGAGCAGGAACAAGCCAATTCCTTTTTTAATAAAAGACTTTGGGTTAGGAAAGCCTTTCCACAAGTTTTCCTGCTGGAGCTGATGGGAGCTCTAGGCAGTGCCAGATTTACGTACAGTGGTACCTCGGGTTAAGTACTTAATTCGTTCCAGAGGTCCGTTCTTAACCTGAAACTGTTCTTAACCTGAAGTACCACTTTAGCTAATGTGCTGCACCACTGGAGCACGATTTCTGTTCTCCTCCTGAAGCAAAGTTCTTAACCTGAAGCACTATTTCTGGGTTAACGGAGTCTGTAACCTGAAGCGTCTGTAACCTGAAGCATATGTAACCCGAGGTACCACTGTATAAGCTAAACAAGCTATAGCTTAGGGCCCCACTCTCTTGGGGCCCCCAAAAAAATTAAAGGGGAAAAAACCTGGATGCACATTTCCAAAATATTAAAAAGGTAAAGGTGAAGCACCCCAGACAGTTAAGTCCAGTCATGGCCGACTCTGGGGTTGCGGCACTCATCTTGCTTTACAGGCTGAGAGAGCTGGCATATGTCCGCAGACAGTTTTTCCGGGTCATGTGGCCAGCATTAATAAGCCACTTCTGGCGAAACCAGAACAGCGCACGGAAACGCCGTTTACCTTCCCGCTGGAGCAGTACCTATTTATCTACTTGCACTTTGACGTGCTTTCGAAGTGCTAGGTTGGCAGAAGCAGGGACCGAGCAACGGGAGCTCACCCCATCGCGGGGATTCGAAACACCGACCTTCTGATCAGCAATCCCAAGAGGCTTAGTGGTTTAGACCACAGCGCCACCCAGACGTCTCAAAATATTACTTTGATAAAATACATATTTTGTTATGTGCAAATGGCTTGAGATACCTCTTAGGTCCATAAATCACTGTCTAGCATATATTCAATACAAAAAACAGCGACCGTTTGTTGTTGACAAAGGACAGCTGGACATAGAAAGGGCCCCATTACCTTTAGTAGCTGAGGGCCTTGTCAGACCTAAATCCGGCCCTGGCTCTAGGACAGAAACATCTGGAAGGGTTAAGAGGCGCTTCCTACAACTTCCCTTTGCAAAACCCGACAGCCAGGTTGCTCACCGGTTTGAGGATATAATGCCAATCCTGGCTGCCCATTACCGTATTTTTTGCTCCATAAGGCGCACCGGACCATAAGGCGCACCTAGTTTTTAGAGGGGGAAATCAAGGGAAAAAAATTGTATTCCCCCCCACCCCCAAAGAGCGCACAGCCTGTCCACTTCTCCCAGAGCTTCTGGCGCTGCCGGGGGAAGCCCGGGTCCCCCCCCCCAGCCCCAAAGAACAAAGAAGCCAACTTTTGGCTTCTGCCAAAGCCACGCACAGCCTCTCCCGGCCAGAGGGGCTGCACGCGGCTATGGCAACACCCCCACCTCCCGCAAAAGCCCACAGGAGCCGCGCACCCTTTAAGGAGCGCGTGGCTCCTGCGGGCTTTTCTATGAGGAGGGAGAAGGGACTGACTGGCTGCGTCAGTCCCTTCTCCTTCATGGGGAACAGCCCGCAAGAGCCGCACAGAGCTTGTGTGTGGCTCTTGGGGGCTTTTCCTGTCTGCCTCCCCCCTGCATTTGCTCCATAAGACGCACACAGATCTCCCCTTACTTTTTAGGAGGGAAAAAGTGCATCTTATGGAGCGAAAAATGCGGTAGTTTCCCAGCTCAAAAGTGCTGCTTTTTGACCTATAAGCCTTAAACTGCTCAGGACTGCGATGCCTCAAGGACCACCTCTAACCACATGAACCGACCTGGACCCAGAGATGACCCTCTGAGGCTCTTCTTCGCCTGCCTCCATCACGAGAGGCTCACAGGGTGGCAGCACAAATAGCTCAGTTGGTTAGAGCGTGGTTCTGATCACGCCAAGGTTGCAGGTTCGATTCCCATATGGGGCAGCTGCATAGTCCTTCATTGCTGGGGGTTGGGCTGGATGATCCTCAGAGTTCCCTTCCAACTCTACGATTCTGTGATTCTAACAGGGCCTTTTCTGCAGTGGCTCCCTGTTTGTGGAATGCTCTCCCCAGGAGAGGCTCGCCTGGCACCTTCGTTCAGGCATAATGACGACAATAATAATATTAACCAGGCAAAAAACATTCCTCATTTGGTTGATTCAATTTACATCCTATGCCCTTTTAAAATGTATTTTTTGGGGGGGCGTATTGGGTTGCTGTTTTTATTTTTACAGTGGTACCTCGGGTTACATACGCTTCAGGGTACATACGCTTCAGGTTACCGACTCCGCTAACCCAGAAATAGTACCTCGGGTCAAGAACTTTGCTTCAGGATGAGAACAGAAATCGTGCTCTGGCGGGGCGGCGGCAGCAGGAGGCCCCATTAGCTAAAGTGGTGCTTCAGGTTAAGAACAGTTTCAGGTTAAGTACGGACCTCCAGAACGAATTAAGTACTTAACCTGAGGTACCACTTTATTAGGTATTTTGTGGTTTTAGATCTTGATTTTATTCTGTGAACCGCCCTGAGACCCCAGGTATAGGGCGGTATATAAATTCAATTAACAACAACAACAGCAACAACAACACCACTTTATTTATTTATATGCTGTCCATCAGACTGGGTTTCCCCAGCCACTCCGGGCAACCTCCAACGTTCCTCTTCAACCAGGCCTCTCTCTGGCTTTTGACAGAGTCATAGAGTTGGAAGGGACCAACGAGGGTCATCTAGTTCAACCCCCTTGCAATGCTGGAATCTTTTACGCAATGCGAGTCTCGAACCCACAACCCTGGCATAGCTACCGACTGAGCTACACCAGCTTGTAACTACTGGTGGCTTTCCAGAATAAGGGAGGGTGTTTCAATGTATCTCTCCCACCCGGTTTTAATGCATGTCTTTTTTTCTTTTGTAAGTCGCTTTGGGTTGTCCTGGCAAAAAAATAAAAAAATAAAAATAGGGTGACTAATACATTTAATAAATAAATAAATAACTGAGCTACCAGCTCAGAAATAAATAAATAGAGAGATAGATAGATAGATAAATGTCTGAGCTACCAGCTCAGAAATAAATAAATAGATAAATAAATAAATGACTGAGCTACAAGCTCAGAAATAAATAAGTATATAAAGGGGAAAGGGACCCCTGACCATTAGGTCCAGTCGTGGCCGACTCTGGGGTTGCGGTGCTCATCTCGCTTTATTGGCCGAGGGAGCCAGCGTACAGCTTCCGGGTCATGTGGCCAGCAGGACGAAGCTGCTTCTGGCGAACCAGAGGAGAACATGGAAACGCCGTTTACCTTCCCGCCGCAGCGGTACCTATTTATCTACTTGCACTTTGACGTGCTTTCGAACTGCTAGGTGGGCAGGAGCGGGGACCGAGCAACGGGAGCTCACCCCTTCACAGGGATTCGAACCGCCGACCTTCTGATCGGCAAGTCCTAGGCTCTGTGGTTTAACCCAAAGCGCCACCTGCGTCCCTAAATAAATAGATAGATAGATAGATAGATGATAGATAGATAGATAGATAGATAGATAGATAGATGACTGAGCTACCAGCTCAGAAATAGATAGATAGATGGTAGGTAGGTAGGTAGGTAGGTAGATAGATAGATAGATAGATAGATAGATAGATAGATAGATACAGTAGATGGCTGAGCTACCAGCCTTCCTAGGAATCACCTTCATAAGAACGTAAAAGGCTACAGGATCAATCCAATGGCCCTTCATTGTAGCGCCCTGTTCTCACAGCGGCCAACCAGTTGTCTGGCGGCGATCCAGCAAGCGGGATTCGAACACGAGCCCCCCGCCCCCCCGCGTGCCGAAAGCGCGGGTTGCGATGCACGCCTGCGGATGTCTGTGTGGTTCAATTAACCCTAGTGCATGGAGCGGGGTTGGAGTGAGGCGGGTGGGTTTTAAGGCTCCGTCGCTGACCCCCCCTTTCTCCTCCTCCTCCCCTGCAGGTCCCAGCCGGAGGGATGAAGCCCCTCGCTCTCTTCGCCGTCCTTGCCGGGGGCCTGCTCCTCTACCCCTGCGTAAAGAGATACACCAGCAGCTGGACGCCGCCCTAAGGAGCCTGCGCACCTGGACACCCGCCCCTCGAAGAGGGGGCCCCTTGCGCCACGTACCCCTCCCCACCCCAACTCTGTGAGGACTGAGCACCTGTCCCCCCCACGCCCCCCATTAACCCAACCGCTGCTCGGAAGGCCGGTCTCGCCATCAGCCGTGCCAAGCGACCCTTCACCCATCATCAGTTATCCATTCCCCTCCCTTTCCTGCTGCTGCTGAGGATGAGCCGAGGTGGGTTTTTTGGGGGGGTCTTGCAACCGGGCTTCCAGCTTCCCACCTGCCCTGCCCCCTCCCCTGCCGCCGGGGACCTCCGGGGTGCCTTCCTCGGTCTCCCCATCAGTGGTCCCAACCTGGAGGAGCCCAGGCGTTGGCTGGGAGGGCAGAGAGATGGCGGCTATGATTCTGTCTCACCTCCTGGTGGCCTCCCTGGAAAAAGCAGGACCTGGGGACCCCATGGTACCTCTCCCCTCTTTTACCCGTCCCCAGCTCTTCTGTGCCAGTCCGAGGGGGCAACCGAGAGCAATACCTTCCCTCTGGGTGGCTGACCTCTGCAATACCCGGAAGGACCTGATGCGCTTTCCCAGCAGGACAAGTTGGCAGCCAGGGTCGGGATGAAGAGGTGTGGGGAGCTGGGGGGGGGGGCACAATTTCCTCTAGGCAATATTTAAAGTCTGTTTCAACACACTGTGAACGGGAAGCAACTTCCGGAGGGACCCGGAGCAGAACGGATCGACCTGTGAATTTCTTTCATCCTCCGCTCCATCAGGGATAACCTTTCTCGCTTATCCCCAACCCGGGCCGGATCCTGAATCTATGCATTCCACCCCTAGCTCCGCCCCCCTCCTCTTTCTCCAGCGTGGTCTTGTCCCACAGCTGTGCACCGTTTCCTCCTGGCCCTAGGAACGCTCACAGAGTTTGTGTGTGTGTGTGTATGTGTGTCCCTCTTTGCACCTTCGACGCAGGTATGATGGTTCGGGGACCACCGGGATGCAGAGAGGTCCCTTAAGGCCTGTTTGGGTCACCCGGGACTGTCCTCGTCCGACAGCGCTTCCAGCAATTGAGGCCTCACCCAGGTAGCAACGGGTGGGGGAGCCACGGCATGTGGACTGTAGCGCAGCCCTCCGGGATCCGGGGCGCCCAATCCTTGCCCTGCATGTTTCGTGGGCACCCGTCCTCCGTCACCTCACGGTCCGTCGCCCCCTCCTCACCTCTTCCACGTCTCGTTCGTCGAGCTCTGCTCCCGACTTCTGTCCGAGAAGGGGGCCACCCCCGAAAAGCCGCTGGAGACCGTCTGCAGATCTTTCTCTTTCGTCTTTGTTCTATGTTGTAACTCAGTAAAAAAAGGAAATGGGAAAACAAAGACCTTTCTAATTACATGAGGCTTGGCTCTGTTCTCTCCTGGTTGCGTTATTTTGTGCAAAGGCAGTGTGGGAATGTTCAGGGTGGCAGGAGAGGATATAAAGGTAAAGGTAAAGGGACCCCTGACCATTAGGTCCAGTCGTGACCGACTCTGGGGTTGTGGCGCTCATCTCGCTTTATTGGCCCAGGGAGCCAGTGTACAGCTTCCGGATAATGTGGCCAGCATGACTAAGCTGCTTCTGGTGAACCAGAGCAGCGCACGGAAACGCCGTTTACCTTCCCGCCAGAGTGGTACCTATTTATCTACTTGAACTTTGACGTGCTTTTGAACTACTAGGTTGGCAGGAGCAGGGACCGAGCAACAGGAGCTCACCCCGTCGCAGGGATTCAAACCGCCAACCTTCTGATTGGCAAGTCCTAGGCTCTGTGGTTTAACCCACAGCTCCACCCGCATCCCTTTGAATAAACCTACACAGATTTATTATTGGCTCTCCTTATATTCTTACGCATTGCGGGCGTTAACGAGGATTTTCTCGCTCCTGGGAATCACACTTTGCCAGACCTTGCTTGGGCAGCATGGGGAAAAAACCCTGGGGCCTTTGAGGAGCGGCAGAGAAGCAACAACGGCTGCGATGTGTCTGGGTCTCAAATGAGCTGGCAGGCTCCGAAAGGTCCATGTGAGTCACAGGTCTATAATTGCTGCCCCAGGTGGCCAGGGGAATGAGATGGGTACCCGCCAGAGGTGCCCTCTGGGAAGGCCGCAGCTCAGAACGCTCACCCACCTCCCAGCCTATTCCTCAGTCTCCCCCTCCGAAGAGGCGAAGGGGCTGCTGCTTCTCTCTAGCGCATGACCTGCTTCAGAGCGTCTGGAGCACAAACTGTTCTTGGGGGCCGCGCATGCTGTGTCTTACTCACAAGTCCCTTTTTGAGGCCAGGTGCTCTGGGACAGAACCTCATCGGCTATATCGAGCGAGGAGCGTGGCCTCTGGCCAGCCCATCGCCCTAGCCAGAGAATGAAATGTGTGTGTGTATTTGGGGTGGAGAGGAGGAGGGAAAAGAAGGGGCGAGTTTTAGGGGGCTTGCGAGGGACACGGGTGGCGCTGTGGTCTAAACCACAGAACCTAGGACTTGCCGATCAGAAGGTTGGCGGTTCGAATCCCCGCGACTGGGTGAGCTCCCGTTGCTCGGTCCCTGCTCCTGTCAACTTAGCAGTTCGAAAGCACGTCAAAGTGCAAGTAGATAAATAGGTACCGCTCCGGCAGGAAGGTAAGCGGTGTTTCCGTGCACTGCTCTGGTTCGCCAGAAGCGGCTTAGTCCTGCTGGCCACATGACCCAGAAGCTGTACACCGGCTCCTTCAGCCAATAAAGTGAGATGAGCGCCGCAACCCCAGAGTCGGCCACGAACCAGAGCAGTGCACGGAAAAACGCCGTTTACCTTCCCGCCGGAGCGGTACCTATTTATCTACTTGCACTCTGACGTGCTTTTGAACTCCTAGGTTGGCAGGAGCAGGACTGATGTGTAAATCCGTTGACTGTCCCGGGGAAAAGGGGACGTCTGGTAACCTTAGACTAAACAACAAATACTATTTGGGCAACAACATTCAGCCCCAAACTGGCAATTGCAGGGTGCACAATTACGTTGCACTGTGGGGTGTCACACAACAAATGATCCCTTTCTTAATGGAATCGGGCTTTTTTCCAGCAAGGAAGGCAATGAGAAAATGCACTCCACAGTGTGGGATGACACTGTCATATTTGCAACTCCATCTAACTTCCCTGCAAACGAATCACAGTAGATGTTGATGTTGTCTGATCTCCCTCCAGACCAATCAGGATCAATTTACTGTATGTTTTTGGGGGCTGGTCGTTTGCCCACTGTGCTTTTGGACACGCCCTAATGCCGTGCGACCCTTCACATCAGTCATGTGCTAATAAAGCTTGAGAAAACTAAGGATTTGCTTGCCAAAAGCTGCCGCCACTCATGGTTAGGTGGAAGCACGATGAATTTTTGCCTAAATGTGAATGCGTGGAACCCCTCTTATTAGAGGAGCTCAGAGGGGAAATGGCTGGAAGAGGAACAAGGTCAACAAGTGTTGCAAAAGGTTCTTCTTCTTCTCTTTGGCAGTCCCTCGTAGCCGAGTAAGATTGCCACACGCTGATTCCCGGACCGTCCACGGGCCAGATTGAGAAGGCGATTGGGCCGGATCCGGCCCCTGGGCCTTAGGTTGCCTACCCCTGCTCTTGACTCAGGGTCCCTTAAGAGTTATGACTCTACAATTCTAAGTCTCTTTGTAAGACAATGGCCTTGGCTGCCCAAGTTAAGTGTCCTAATCAGCATCCCAGAAGAACCAGCCAGGTTGCAGGAGCTACAACTAAGTGAGGGAGACTTCACCTGGCTGCTAGGCAGGAGAACGAAAACAGAGATTTATGCATGAGCTGAGCTGAAAGCAGCCTGGAAGCTGGAACCACAGAGACCTCCTTGCTCTGTGCTGGATCCAAAGGTGCGACTGAAGGAGAAGCGAGATCTGTTCGGGGGTTAATGCTGCGAGCCCCTCTGTCTTATGCTTCTTCTTCTTTTGCAATCCCTCGTAGCTGAGTAAGATTGTCTTCCATGAACACAGTCTTAACAATGAGTCCTTAAGGGACTGTGGAGGCCAATTCTGGATCCACACATCCTTCCACAGTGGGGACATAGGTTTCCAGGCGGGAGTTGGTCACGGTGTGGATTTGCCAAGCGTGCCTTCTTCTTAGCACGTTTCTCCCTTGCGTCCTGAGTTCGAGTGTCTTCAAAGTCCATGACACCTTTGGTAAAGGCTGTTCTCCAACTGGAGCGCTTGCAGGCCGGTGTTTCCCAGTTGTCGGTGTTTATACTACATTTTTAAAGATTCGCCTTGAGAGAGTCTTTGAACCTCTTTAGTTGACCACCAGCACTACGCTTTCCATTTTTAAGTTTGGAATAGAGGAGTCTCAGATTGTACATATGCGCAGATAAAACCACATTTCCTGAAGACACCACAATCTCCACCTGCCTTCATTCCAAGGAAACCAATACCTGGGTAACTGCCCAGAACCCCTGAAGTCTCGGAGTTTGGGGTGGCACATAACCAGTGGCATAGTGTGGGGGTGAGAGGGGCGACTGCCCTGGGTGCAAAATTCTAAGAGGGCACAACCTGGTACCCCCACAAGAGGCTCCCTTATTGGGCTGAGTTTCTGGGGCAGTGGAGAGGCAAGCCGTGTCCAGGCTGGGCCTTTGGGGCAGGGTCAGACCTGGGCTGACCCCTGGGCTGACCGAGAAGTCAAGGCCAAGGCACCCAGCAGCAGGGCGCCACCCCAGCAACAGCGTCAGTACGTTTCCGAGCACAATTCAAAGTATTGGTGTTGACCTTTAAAGCCCTAAACGGCCTCAGTCCACTATATCTGAAGGAGCGTCTCCACCCCCATCATTCTGCCCGGGCATTGAGGTCCAGCTCTGAGGGCCTTCTGCCGGTTCCCTCACTGCGAGAAGCCAAGTTACAGGGAATCAGGCAGAGGGCCTTCTCGGTGGTGGCACCCGCCCTGTGGAACGCCCTCCCACCAGATGTCAAAGAGAACAACAACTACCAGACTTTTAGAAGACAGCTGAAGGCAGCCCTGTTTAGGGAAGCTTTTAATGTTTGATGCATTATGGTGTTTTAATATTTTGTTGGAAGCCGCCCAGAGTGGCTGGGGAAGCCCAGCCAGATGGGCGGGGTTTAAATAATAAATTATTATTGTTGTTGTTTAGTCGTTTAGTCGTGCCCGACTCTTCGTGACCCCCTGGACCAGAGCACGCCAGGCACTCCTGTCTTCCACTTCCTCCCACAGTTTGGTCAAACTCATGCTGGTAGCTTTGAGAACACTGTCCAACCAGCTCGTCCTCTGTTGTCCCCTTCTCCTTGTGCCCTCCATCTTTCCCAACATCAGGGTCTTTTCCAGGGAGTCTTCTCTTCTCATGAGGTGGCCAAAGTCTTGGCGCCTCAGCTTCAGGATCCGTCCTTCCAGTGAGCACTCAGGGCTGATTTCCTTCAGAATGGAGAGGTTTGCTCTTCTTGCAGTCCATGGGACTCTCAAGAGTCTCCTCCAGCACCAGAATTCAAAAGCATCAATTCTTTGGCGATCAGCCTTCTTTATGGTCCAGCTCTCACTTCCATACATCACTACTGGGAAAGCCAGAGCTTTTAATATTAATATTAGGGGGCATGGCCAGGGGGAACGGCAGGGCACACAAGGGTGACAGCAGCCCTGAGCTCTCCCAGGACATGCGCCCTCCAGCGTGCCCCCCTCGCACCTTGCCACCGCCCCCCGTTGAAGCCTCCCTGAAATATACTCAGAGTCGCAAAGTGATTTCATGCTCTTTATTCAGCTCATAGTGGTGAGGAGGAATGAATGAATGTCCCCTCACAGTATCTGCTTTATATACATTATTTACACAATGGGCTGCACATGATTGGCTAATTCTGGAATTCTACTGTAAGCCAATCAGGTTGTGGATTCACTTCTATCTGGAGCAGGATTGGGTGGTTCCTGCCAACCAATCATACTGCTGCATTGTTCTAGGACCAATCAGACTGCTGCATTCTGAATCCTATTGTTCTAGGACCAATCAGACTGCTGCCTTTTGGATCCTATTGTTCTAGGACCAATCAGACTGCTACAGTTTGGATCCTATTCAACTCAGTACATAACACCCCTCCCCTCTAAGTTCCAGTCCTGCCCGGGAGGTCGCATTCATAGTCCTCAAGGTATGCCGGCGGCCTACGTGTGCGTTGTGGCCTGGGGTGTTCCCTGGTCCGGGCTCCGGGTTCTGGCTCGTGTTCCAAGGATGCTGGCTGTGATGCGGCTGTTTGGTCTGGTGCAACCGGCTCGCTCAGTCGTGGTTCTGGTTCCGGTGTCCTTTCGGCCTCACGGGTCCTCTCTGTATTTACTGATTCTGCCTCTCCTGCTGGCCCCTCCTGCTCTATGGGCCTCACTGCCCCGCTGTTCCCTTGGGACTCCTCTGACCTGTCCTCCTCCTGGTTTTCTCCCGGGAATCGTCGCCGTATCTGGTCGCAGTGGCGGCGCCAGCATTGCCCCCCATCCGTTAGCACCTCGTACGACACGGGGCCAGTGACCCTGGTGATTGTGGCGGGTACCCATGCTGGGCCTGCCCCAAAATTCTTTGCGTACACTGGGTCCTGGGCCTCGAAGGTCCGGGGGTTCCTGCCTTCCCCCACCACTACCTCATCCTGAGCTCTATCGGGGTGAAGGCGGTCCAATCTGATTGCAAGGCGCCGACCCATTAGTAGTTCAGCGGGGCTCCGGCCAGTCGTTGAGCTGGGGGTGCTGTGCTGTGCTAGAAGGAATGTGGCAAGGCGGTACTCCCAGTCCCCTTGCGTCATGCGGCGAAGGGTGTCCTTGGTGGTCCGCACCATGCGTTCTGCTTGGCCATTGGTGGCAGGGTGGAACGGCGCCGAACGGATGTGGCGGATGGCGTTCTGCGCTGTGAAGGTTTGGAATTCTCCTGACGTAAATGCAGTCCCGTTGTCTGAGACGAGAGTGTCAGGGAGCCCGTGGGTTGCAAACAGCCTGCGTAGTACCCGGATGGCTGCGGACGTGGAAGTGGACGGTACCAGTGCGACTTCCAGCCATTTGGTGTAGGAGTCCACCACTATGAAGAATGTTTTCCCCTGAAAGGGGCCAGCGAAATCCACATGCAGGCGTGACCATGGTGCTCGGGCGGACTCCCAGGACTGGACTGGGGCCCTTGGGGGATCTGGGCGGGATTCTTGGCAGGCCTGGCAGTGTTTGACCCAGGCCTCTATCTCTCCATCGATCCCCGGCCACCACACATAACTCCTGGCAAGGGCCTTCATTCTTACTACCCCTGGATGTGTCTCGTGTAGGGCTGTGAGGACCCTTTTGCAGAGGGGCTGGGGAACAACGACTCTGCTTCCCCATAACAGGCACCCCTTGTGGGCCGACAGTTCATGTTTGCGGGTTGTGTAGCCGGCGAATTCTGGCCCGGGGCTGCTGCTGGGCCATCCCCTCCACACCCAGTCCAGGACCCGGGAGATGACCCTATCTTTCTTGGAATGGTGTGCAACTTCTTGTGCCTGAATGGGGCGGTCGGGAAGCAGCTCCAGGCTCATAACCTCTTGTGCAGGTGCTGGGTCAGGGCCTGTTTCCGGTAGTGGTAGCCTGCTGAGGGCGTCCGCATGGCCCATCGCCTTCCCAGGTCGGTGAATCAGTGCATACTGGTAGCTGGCAAGGAAAATTGACCACCGAGGAGACAGCACTTGGGGGGTCTGCTTTTCGGGGGCAAACAAGCCAAGCAACGGCTTGTGGTCAGTCACCACGGTGAAGGGCCGCCCGTACAAGAAATCATGGAATTTTTTTACTCCCTTTACGATTGCCAGACCCTCCTTGTCGATTTGCGAGTAGTTCCGCTCGGTTGTGTTGAGTGTCTGGGAAAAGTACGCCACCGGTACCTCTCTTCCATCCGGGAGTTGGTGCCCCAGGACAGCTCCAATGCCATAGGGTGATGCGTCGCATGCTAGCACCACCGGCAGCCTCTCGTCGAAGTGTGCCAAGACCGAGTTTGAGACAAGCAAGTCCTTGACTGCCTGGAATGCGGCCTCCTGGCGCTGGCCCCACACCCAAGGGGCCCGCTTGTCCAGGAGTCTGTGTAGGGGCTCCGCTACCGCCGCCTTGTGGGGAAGGAAGGAATGGTAAAAGTTCAATAGTCCCAAGAAGGCCTGAAGTTCAGTCTTGCTCTTGGGCGCTGGGGCATCACAAATGGCCCGTACCTTGTCCCCAGTCGGGTGGACCCCTTCTGCGTCCACCATAAATCCCAGAAAGTCCACCTGAGGCACTCCTAGTAGACATTTTTCCCGCTTCACCTTGAGACCCGCCGTCTGGAAACGGTGCAGAACGGTGCGGAGGCGGTCCTCAAACTCCTCTGGTGTGGGGCCGGCAATCAACACATCATCGAAGAAGGGGGTGACGCCAGGAATCCCTTTAAGGAGAGAGTCCATTATATTCTGGAATATGCCTGGTGCCACGCTGACACCGAATTGCAGCCGCTTTACCCTGAACGCTCCTCTGTGCGTCACAATCGTCTGTGCCTCTGCTGTGGCCTCATCTACTGGCAGCTGTTGATATGCTTGGGCCAAGTCCAGCTTGCCAAAAATTTTCGACCCAGCCAGGGTGGCAAGGACATGGCTGACCACTGGCACTGGGTATGCGTGGGCCGTGAGGGCCTTGTTTATGGTACATTTGTAGTCTGCGCAGATGCGGACCGAACCATTAGGCTTGACGGGTGTGACGATTGGGGTTTCCCAGGGAGCATTAGGCACCGGCTCCAGCACTCCTTGCTCTACGAGTCGGTCCAATTCCTCGTCTATACGGGGTTTCAAGGCGAACGGGACCCGGCGGGCCTTGAGCCTGACCGGTCGTACTGCGGGGTCAAGCTGTAGCGCAATGGGGGGGCCCGTATACTGTCCCAATTTCCCATCGAAAACCCCTGGAAATTCCTTGCATATGGCGTCCACGTCCACTTGTAAGCTAGTGTGGTTCACCCCGGTGACAGCTAGCCCCAGTGGTCCAAACCATGCCAATCCCAGTAAGCTAATGTAGGGGCCCTTGACCACAAGCAAGTCCAGTTGCCGCGTCCGCCCTCGGTATTGCACCCTGAAGGTCCCCACCCCCATTGTGGGGACCTTACGTTTCTGGAAGTCCCGGAGGGTGAATGGGGCCGGCCTGAGTTTGGGACCCCCAGTGGGACACAGTTTCCTTAAGGTCCTTGCCGAGATTATGGATAGAGTTGAACCCGTGTCAAGCTCCATGCGGCATGGGGCCCCCTCTATCTGTACCTCTACATAAATTTTCTCTACGTTGGGGTGGGGCAACTGGTATACCTGGAAGTCCGTGAGCTCCGTCGAGTTGCCTTGGTGCGTTGGGCCCCGGGACCTGGGGCTCTTGGATTGGTCATCTGATGCCTGGTGTCGGGTGGGCCGAGCCCGACACACCCGGGCGATGTGTCCCGATTTTCTGCACTGCCTGCACTCTGCGTTGCGGAAACGGCAGGTCCTCCTCTCGTGACTCTCCCCGCAGCTTGCGCAGTTCCCTCCTTCTCGTCGAGGCAGCTGTGGTCTGTGCGCTGCTTGAGTGCGCTGCTGTACTCGGTGCACCTCCTCCCTGTCGGATCCTGAGTCGTCGGTGAGGTCTTCATGGTGGACCCTCGGTTGGGATGGCAGGCTCGGCCGTGCCTCTTGGGTCGACCTCTCGGCAGCTTCTGTTGCCAGGGCCTCCTCCAGAGCGACCTGGAACGTTAGGTCCTTCTTAGCGTAGAGGCGCCGTTGCAGCTTCTCATCCTTCAGGCCACCGACGAGGCGGTCACGAAGCATGTTCTCCAGCTCTGAGAAGTTGCAGAACCGGGCGGCTTGGCGGAGAGAGGTCACAAACCCAGTTATGGTTTCCCCAGGGGCTTGCCGCTTTGCGTAGAAGGCATTTCGACGAGCCACCACTGAGGGCTGCGGCGAAAAGTGCCCCTTCAGCTGTTCCATTATTGTTTTGTATGGAACAGTAGCGACGTCTTCAGGCGCAAGGAGAGCCCGGGCGATTTCAAACGTCTCCTCTCCGCAGACGCTGAAGAATATCGCCCTCTTCTTGGCGTCTTCTTCGTCGGTGACCCCTTTGGCTTCTAGGAGGAAGGTGAAACGGGAGGCGTACGCTTCCCAGTCTCCAGATGCTGGGTTGAATGGCGAGAAGCTGCTGTTGGCTGCCATTCTGAGTTCCTTGTGCCCCGGAGCTGAAGCCTGGATACACGGTGCGAGGCAGCGGTGCGGCAGTTGGCGGTGCTGCGGTGCTGTGTGTGGCAGTCAGCTCAGCGGGATCCCACCTTCGTCGCCAGTGAAATATACTCAGAGTCGCAAAGTGATTTCATGCTCTTTATTCAGCTCATAGTGGTGAGGAGGAATGAATGAATGTCCCCTCACAGTATCTGCTTTATATACATTATTTACACAATGGGCTGCACATGATTGGCTAATTCTGGAATTCTACTGTAAGCCAATCAGGTTGTGGATTCACTTCTATCTGGAGCAGGATTGGGTGGTTCCTGCCAACCAATCATACTGCTGCATTGTTCTAGGACCAATCAGACTGCTGCATTCTGAATCCTATTGTTCTAGGACCAATCAGACTGCTGCCTTTTGGATCCTATTGTTCTAGGACCAATCAGACTGCTACAGTTTGGATCCTATTCAACTCAGTACATAACACTCCCCTTTGCTATCGGCCCTTGAGCAGCACCCTCTGCCTGCTCCGTCTCCTCCAGGCGACAGGTTCCGCATCTTGGTGCATGCTGCAAGCGCTGTGGCTGCATTCTGCATTCTGCATTCACCCTCTGTGCAAGTTCTGCATTTGCCCCACCCTGGGATGCGCCTCTACTCTGGCTGCCCAGTCCACCAGGGCGGAGCAACACTTGCCCTGCCCCGGGCACCAGCAACCCACGCTATGTCACTGCCCGAAACCATATAAATTCTGGCCCTCCTCACTCTCCCGGCACCGCCAGAAGACCGTGGACCTCACAAACCGCTTTGCTTGTGCCCATTTTTTCTTCTTTGCTTATTTCTTTTTTTTTTTTTAGTTTTTATTAAATTTTATTTAACACAATTATTACAAAATACAAGCAAAATGCTGCAAATACATACATATATATTTCAGATAAGCACACATATATAAAAAAGCACAAAAAAGAAAAAAGGAAGAAAAGAAAAAAGAAAAAGAAAAAATAAGAAGAAAAATTGGAAGAATTTCTTCCAAATTTATTCTACAAATATCTCAACAATGAAATTTAATGGATTGATTTCCATCGCTTACACTGCACTTCCTATGTACGTTTTAAGCAAAATTGTATCTGTTATTCCGTATTTTCCCCATGCAATCTCATACAAATATTCTAATCAAGAAGTTTTCTCAATCTTTCATAAACACAAACAACACCTTACACTTAATCCTTGTCTACATAAATAACCATTTAAACATTTCCATTATTTTTGGTTTTTGTCTTTATCTTCTTTGCTTATTTCTCTTGTTTTAGGACAAGCTCCCCCCCCCCCCGCATTTTGCAGATACGGCGGAGAGACAGACAACCCCAGATGGGTCCTGGGAAAAGACTGCGACTCATGAGGCTGCTGGCCTTGCAGGGGAGAGGAGGAGAATTCCTGGCCTTTGGCTGCGTCCGGCCCCCCCTGACTCGGCATGATATTAATAGATTTCCCCCCCTCCCACGTTACCCCTGAGCTCGGCCATTCAGGAATCCCTGGACGCAGCTGCTGCCAGGATGCCTCTGTCTTGCCCGTCAACCCACCCTCTTTTGCAGAGAGATCAGCCCACAGCAGAAAGAGGGGCCCGATCCTTTGCCTCACGGGGCCCGATTCGGAGCAGATGCAGCCGTTCCCCACTTACCCAGTGGATTTATGTATACGCTCAACAAGCTATAGCTTAGGGCCCCACTCTCTTGGGGGCCCCAAAAAATTTAAAGGGAAAAAAACCTGGATGTACATTTCCAAAATAGAAGATAAAAAAACAAAGAAAATAAAAACTACAAACAGCAAGCGTGTTTTGTGTTGTGTAGGCTCCAATAAGTCATGGGCCCCGCCTGCTAGCCTGCTCCCTAAAATATCACTGGTTTGCTCCTCTCTATATATAGGGTACCTACATTCTGCATGGACTTGTTGTATGGCAACACGTGCAAATGGCTTGAGATACCTTTTAGGTCCATAAATTACCATATGGCATATATTCAACACATAAAACAGCAACAATTTGTTGTTGACAAAGGACAGCTGGACGTAGAAAGGGCCCCATTACCTTCAGTAGCTGAGGGCCTCATCAAACCCAAATCTGGCCCCGTGCAGGAGGAAGGAGAACCCTGAATAGTGGTGCACAAGCCCTTATACAGACATTTGAAGTTCTAGTATTAACCATCGCAAAAGAATGGCCAGGCTGCCCAAGGAAAGCAATCAGTGACCGTTATCAGGTATCCCGGCAAACAGGATTATTATTGTAGACTTGCCTCCTTCTGTGATGTATGTATGAATGATGTTTTGGGGGGTGGTCTTGGGCGACAGGGTAAACCTTCAAGGGAGGAGAGCCCACCACCGTCCCCCTGTCGAATAGCTCTTGCCGTCATAAAGTTCTTCCTGATGTTTAATGGGAATCTGTTTCAATGTCATTTGAAACCACGGGTTCGAGTCTTCTCCTCTGGGGCAACAGGAAACAATCTCTCTCCATCTTCCACTGGACAGCCCTCCAGACATTTGAAGATGGATCTCGCCAAAGACCCAGTGGTGTCGGAAGAGCTTTGCCACATCTGTTTTTGCAGTTGCCTCCTTCCTCGTCCAAAATCTCCACTGGACGTTGTTCCCACCTCACCACCATTTTAAATTCAATTACCGTATTTTTTGCCGTATAGGGCACACCGGCCCATAGGGTGCACCTAGTTTGGGGGGGGGAATAAAAAAAAATATTTACCCCCCCAGGCACGGGGCTGGGGCGGGGGAAGCTTGAGCTTCCCTCGACCCCAGCCCCCAGAACAGGCTGCTATCTGCAAGCCTTGGGAACTCCCGCCGGGCTCCCCAGGCTTGCAGATAGCTTCCTGAAGCCTGGAGAGCGAGAGGGGTCGGTGTGCAGCGACCCCTCTCGCTCTCTAGGCTTCAGCGAAAGCCTGCATTCGCCCCATAGGACGCACACATATTTCCCCTTCATTTTTGGAGGGGGGAAAGTGCGTCCTATAGGGCGAAAAATACGGTAATAATAGGCCTCATGCATGCAACGCAAACTCTAAACAACCATGCTAATATAAGCAAGAATATCAGATTATGTGACATGTCCTATAATAGAAACCTATCAATATCTCTATGTTATGAATACAAAACCCTTAACGTCAAAGTTATGCATTTTTAAATATACCACAAAACGTGTATTAAATCTCAATCTATTTTTCCTTAAATAAATATGTAAGTTATCTCTAAAATCTAAGTATCAAATACCTGCCTATAAAAGTATTAAATGATTATTAAATACCTGCTCATAAAAAAATGTTTTAAAAAAATCATTTTATAGCTGGCCCCTGCTATAGTGCATAATAAAACATTAAACATGGGAAAAAACCTTCCCTATGCAGGGCTGCCTTCAGATGTTTTCTAAAGGTTGTGTAGTTACTTATCTCCTTGGCGCAGGAGTCACATAATTCCATACCCTCCAATGTTTCGCCAGTGAAAATAGGGACGTCCTAAGGAAAAGCTGGACATTGTGGGATCAAATCAAAAACCGAGACAGCTTCTGTACTTAAATCGGGGACTATCCCTGGAAACTAGAGGCACTTAGGGGGTCTGCGAGGCCCTTTTGAGCCACAGCCAGCACATGCGTGACTCATGTTTGTGCATAAATGTGTATCTGATGGGCAGGTGGGGGCAGATTGGCCGCTAGAAGCCGTCCCTCGCTCCAACTGGCATGAGAAAGCCGAAGGCAGCACATAGCATTCGTCAGGAGCTTTCCTAGATAGAAATAACCCACTAGGTCAGTCCAGCCTGAATCACAGCCGGCTAGAATATCAGACCACGTTTTCTCCAAAGGACAAAGGACACCGTGTCTGGGCACCCGTCACTGCACACATCGTTCTGTCGGAGAGGAGAGGATCGCCGGGGACAACATTCGACTCACCCCGCTCTCCGGCCTCTAGACATTCCCTTTGCAATTCCTGTTTCAAACAAACAGGAACTGGAAAGGATTGCTGATATTTTTTCGATAAAGCACCCCCATGAAAGAAAGGCAGATAAAATATTGGGCTGGTGTATTGTTTAAGAGGGGTTGTTGGTGCTCTCAGTATCAATTATTGTTGTTGTTTAGTCGTTTAGTCGTGTCCGACTCTTCGTGACCTCCTGGACCAGAGCACGCCAGGCACTCCTGTCTTCCACTGCCTCCCGCAGTTGGTCAAACTCATGCTGGTAGCTTCTAGAACACTGTCCCACCATCTCGTCCTCTGTCGTCCCCTTCTCCTTGTGCCCTCCATCTTTCCCAGCATCAGGGTCTTTTCCAGGGAGTCTTCTCTTCTCAGGAGGTGGCCAAAGTCTTGGAGCCTCAGCTTCAGGATCTGTCCTTCCAGTGAGCACTCAGGGCTGATTTCCTTCAGAATGGAGAGGTTGGATCTTCTTGCAGTCCATGGGACTCTCAAGAGTCTCCTCCAGCACCAGAATTCAAAAGCATCCATTCTTCGGCAATCAGCCTTCTTTATGGTCCAGCTCTCACTTCCATACATCACTACTGGGAAAACCATAGCTTTAATTATACCGACTTTTGTCAGCAAGTTGATGTCTCTGCTTTTTAAGATGCTGTCTAGGTTTGTCATTGCTATCAATTATTAGCATCATTGTTTTTCTAGATCTTATGATTTATGTTAAGGTTACCAGATGTCCCCGTTTCCTGGGGACAGTCCCCGGATTTACAAATCAACCCCCCTGATAAAATCCTATCGTTCCTACTAAAGTTGAAAAGTGTCCCCAGATTCATTGAAAAAAATCTGGTATCCTTAATTTATGTTGAGATTGTTCAGCTTTGTCGTGTGCAATCTTGATGTGCTTTCTTCATTGCTGATGACTTACCTTTCCAATTAGGGACGCGGGGGGCGCTGTGGTCTAAACCACTGAGCCTCTTGGGCTTGCCGATCGGAAGGTCGGTGGTTCGAATCCCCGCGGCGGAGTGAGCTCCTGTTGCTCTGTTCCAGCTCCTGCCAACCTAGCAGTTCGAAAGCACACCGGCGCAAGTAGATAAATAGGGACCACTGCAGCGGGAAAGTAAATGGCATTTCTATGCGCTCTGGTTTCTGTCATGGTGTTCCGCTGTGCCAGAAGTGGTTTAGTCATGCTAGGCCAGGGGTCAGCAAACTTTTTCAGCCGTGGGCCAGTCCACTGTCCCTCAGACCCTGTGGGGGGGCCAGACTATATTTTTTGGGGGGAAATGAACGAATTCCTATGCCCCACAAATAACCGTGCTTTATAGGGACATCCTATTTAATAATAATAATAATAATAATAATAATAATAATATGTGTTTGTGGGAAGCAGGGCATTTATTGTTTTGCTCTTTTGTTTTTAATTATTTACTTGTTTCTATCCTGTATTTTTTTCTGTGAACCGCCATGATATCTCATGAGAAAGGGCAGCATATAAAATTTAATCATCATCATCATCATCAGTGCTTTTTTCTAAAAAACAAATTTAGGGGTACCGTATTTTCTGGCGTATAAGACGACTGGGTGTATAAGACGACCCCCCAACTTTTCCAGTTAAAATATAGAGTTTGGGAAATAAGACGCACACCAAATAAAAATTAAAAAACCAGTCTCCAGTCTGGCTCGGAAATCCGCTCCACTTCCCAGTGGCCGGGGGCTTCTGGGGCCAATTTTCAAGCATATTTCTGCTTCATCTAGAGAGCTTGGTGTCCTCTGATTTAATGTGCTGCCGTTTTATCCTTTGGTGGGGAGTTGCTTCAGGAGCTGCTGCTGTAGCCGGCGTGTAAGACGACCCCCGACTTTCGAGAAGATTTTCCTGGGTTAAAAAATTATACGCCAGAAAATACAGTACTCTCATTTTTCTACTCCTAATGAAATACTGCCCCTCAATGAGGCCAAACTTAAATTCACAAAATATTTAGGGGTATGTGTACCCCTGCGTCACCCCAGAAAAAAGCACTAATAATAATAATAATAATAATAATAATAATAATGTTTATTATTTATACCCCGACCATCTGATTGGGTTGCCCCAGCCACTCTGGGCAGCTTCCAACATATATAAAAACACAGAACTGTCCCAGGAAAACAGGGACATTTGGAGGGTCTGCTGCAGGTTCCGCAGTCCTGAATTAGACTCTGTTCTTTGGCCACGAAAACACTTTAAGAATGAGTGGGGCGGGCGTAAGGAGCCCCCCTCCTTCATTACCCTTTTTGGCACAGCAGGATAGCTTCAAGGATAGCTAATCGGCTGGCCGGACTGTGAGTGTCTCTCCCGGCGCACCGTCAAGTGTTTCGCAGATAAAATTGGACATGTTGGTAACATCCCTATTTTCGTACGATCACTGTCTGCCCAAATGCCCCCCCTCGCCCCCCACTCTCTGACCAGATATGCACTTAGGAAGGTTCTACTCTGTCTCCAGTAGCCGGCCCCACGCTGTTGTAATAGCCAAGAAGCTGTTGTGCATTAAAAAGAAAAAAACCTTGGGAAATTGTCCTGCAACCTGCTTTCCAAAGTTGGCACCAAAGGGCTGTGGCTCAGAGTACGTTTGCAGGGAAATCTCTTCTTCTTCTTCTTTGGATATCCCTCGTAGCTGAGTAAGATTGTCTTCCATAAACACGGTTTTAACAGTGAGTCCGTAAGTGACTGTGGAGGCCAATTCTGGATCCACACGTCCTTCCACAGTGGGGACATTGGTTCCTGGGCAGGAATTGATCGCGGTGTGGATTTGCCTAGCGTGCCTTCCTCTTAGCACGATTCTCCCTTGCGTCCTGAGTTCGAGTGTCTTCAAAGCCCATGACACCTTTGTTCTCCAACTGGAGCGCTCGCAGGCCAGTGTTTCCCAATTGTTGGTGCTTATACTACATTATATGTGGGTGGCACTGTGGGTTAAACCACAGAGCCTAGGACTTGCCGATCAGAAGGTCGGCGGTTCGAATCCCCGCCACGGGGTGAGCTCCCGTTGCTCAGTCCCTGCTCCTGCCAACCTAGCAGTTTGAAAGCATGTCAAAGTTCAAGTAGAAAAATAGGTACCGCTCCGGCGGGAAGGTAAACAGTGTTTCCGTGCGCTGCTCTGGATCGCCAGAAGTGGCTTAGTCATGCTGGCCACATGACCCGGAAGCTGGACGCTGGCTCCCTTGGCCAATAAAGCGAGATGAGCGCCGCAACCCGAGAGTCGGCCACGACTGGACCTAATGCTCAGGGGTCCCTTTATCTTTACCTATACTACATTTTTAAAGATTTGCCTTGAGAGAGTCTTTAAACCTCTTTTGTTGACCACCAGCATTACCCTTTCCATTTTTAAGTTCGGAAGAGAGTACAGTCGTACCTCGGGTTACATACGCTTCTAGTTACAGACTCCGCTAACCCAGAAATAGTACCTCAGGTTAAGAACTTTGCTTCAGGATGAGAACAGAAATTGTGCTCCAGCGGTGCAGCGGCAGCAGGAGGCCCCTTTAGCTAAAGTGGTGCTTCAGGTTAAGAACAGTTTCAGGTTAAGAACGGACCTCCGGAATGAATTAAGTACTTAACCCGAGGTACCACAGTAGTTGCTTTTGAAAAGGATCATCAGGCATCTGCACAACATGACCAGTCCAATGAAGTTGAAGAATCATTGCTTTGACACTGGTGATCTTTGCTTCTTCCAGTACACTATAGGTAACAATGTTGTTGTTGTTTAGTCGTTTAGTTGTGTCCAACTCTTCGTGACCCCCTGGACCAGAGCACGCCAGGCACTCCTGTCTTCCACTGCCTCCCGCAGTTTGGTCAGACTCATGCTGGTAGCTTCGAGAACACTGTCACACCATCTCGTCCTCTGTCGTCCCCTTCTCCTTGCGCCCTCAGAATGGAGAGGTTGGATCTTCTTACAGTCCATGGGACTCTCAAGAGTCTCCTCCAACACCAGAATTCAAAAGCAGCCATTCTTCGGTGATCAGCTTTCTTTATGGTCCAGCTCTCACTTCCATACATCACTTCTGGGAAAACCACGGCTTTAACTATACGGACCTTTATTGGCAAGGTGATGTCTCTGCCTTTTAAGATAACAATAGATAACAATAGGATTTTTAAGGTAACAATAGGCTCCCCCAGCTCCTCCTCTGTGATTCGACGAGACCCTGGGGAAAGTGGGTGAGTTGGAAGAGATACAGGTTCTGTGTGGGACGATATTGCATCAGTTGTCACTCACTGCTGGGGCCTGGAGGTTCTCTGGTGGCTAGCACAGCATCACAGGGATGAGTGGATCGATGTCCCAGCGGCAGCCCTGATTGGCCGAGGAAATGGGCCACAAGGAGGTCAAAGTCACTTCGCCGAATAATTCGTTGTTAGGCAGCTGCCGCGCAGCAGCTCTTGCCTGAAGGGCGAGGGTAGGAACTGCGTCCTCGCCTGATCCGAGGACATTTCACCCAGGAAACCCACCAAAATAGTTCACCCAGATTTGGTACCTGCAAATGACAGGAGACGGTATTTTGGCTCACCCCTCAAAACACAGAGATGCGTTTGAAATGAAGAGAGCAGCCAGGAAGCACTGGGCTGCGTTGCTCAAACCGGCCACAAAAATTGCTTCGGTTTTCCGTATCTTCTGCTTTTACTGGGTTATGGCAAAACCTTAATAAAAAATTATTTTAGCTGGTATTTGCTGCAAGGCTGAACTTGCTTGTAGAAGATTAGGGGGCATTTTTGAGCTCTGTCACTGGATCTCCCTTAGGTTTCAAATTTTGTGGTGCTATTTTTTTTTAAAAAAGGACTGCAAATATTTTGAGTGGAAAAGTGATGTCGGGGCAGATTTTACTTCAACCCAGGGGTTCCCAGACTTTTTTGGGCCTCTGCTATGAAAATCAGGAAATGGAATAGGTGAGTCGAGGAGCAAGAGGGGCTGGGGAATAAAAACCAAGGGAGCCGCCTTAAATTGAGTGTCGTGGGAATAAGACAGAGGCTGGCAGCAACTGTTCAGGGTCTCTGCCAGCCCTACCTTGAGGTGCCACCGGGGACTGAACTTGGGTCAATTGGCATGCTCTACCCATTGAGCAACGCAGCCCTTGTGCTAGGACACCTGAGGCCCTGTGAGCTCTTGGCAAGAAGATTTTCCATAAAAGGGGCCCCTCTTCTTCTTTGTATTATAATTTTTTATTATACCTCAAACATAAATGTCAGGGGTTCAGGAGCAGAGGCACAGGAAAGGGAGGAAATAGAGAGCGAGGGGGAGGAGTCCGAAGGTAATGTTAGTGATGACAGCGGTCCGAGGTCTCTGAGTCTTTCCAGCGAATCGGAAGATTCACAGAAAGGGGCTCCCATGGTCAGAGCAAGGGGGGTGCCGAGGGGGACACCCCAGGAAGAAGGGGCCAGAGGGGACTCAGAGAGAAGCAGTTGGAAATCAGGACCAGCGTCCACACCAGAGTGCAGTAGGGGGGAGGAGTCCCAGGCATCGGGATCAGGCGGCGCACTGCCAGTGGGAGGACATGAGTCAGGATTGGCCACGCCTCCATCGGGGAGCGAGGAAACGGTCGAGAGGAAGGTTGAAGGCTGGGCGCGCGCGCCAAGTTCAAATGTACAGGAGGGCGGTGCAGTTGGCAGCCCGGATAGGGAGCCAGGTCCCAAAGCCCGCCGAAAAGACGGGGAGGAGTCAGGGGGGTCAACGTCAGCGTCAGAAGAATCCAGGAAGGAAGGGACCCCGGGGGGTAGCAGGACCCAGAGGAGAAAGGAGAGACGGAAGAGGTGGAGTAAGGCTAGAATCTTAAACTGGTGTACAGGGGGCGGAGACTCAGATGGAGCTTCGCCGATCTAACCATGAGACGTAGAGTTGCATGCAGCAGCTTGAGAATGGAAACTGTAACTCAATAAAGACTTTTGTTTAATGATCGCTGGCTAGCGTGATCCTCTGTGAGCTAGGATCTGGAAGCAGCTCTGACAGTAAGCTCCATCCCTTAAATTGTGGGCATCTACGGCCTCGCGGAGAGGAGAGAAAGCGGGTGCCTACTAGCGAGCTCACGAACGGCAGACAATATGACGGCCGAACAGCAGATAGCGGAACTCAGAGAAGCAGTGTCATGACTGAATGCCGAGGCTCTTGCATCCAGGAAGAGAGAGGAGGACGCAGCTGCCGCCTACAGGGATCTCCAGGTCAGGTTGGAAGTGCTTACGAAGCAAGGGCAACTGACACCCAAACCGGAGGGGATTGGGTTGGGGAGACGAACAGGCGGTCTGGTCTCTCACTTCGATGGGAATTTGCAACAGTACCCCAACTTTAGAGCAGATGTAATGTGTGCACTGCAACTGCTGAACAAAGACTTTAGAGATGAGCAAGAGAAGGTGGGATTCATCATGTCCCATTTGCATGGAGATGCTAAAGCATGGCTGCGCAATTTGTGGAGAGATAAGGATCCGGCGCTCCAAAATGCGGATGCCTTTATTAAAGCGATGGATGGGTGCTTTTTATCAAGCATTGACGTGGATCTTGCTCGGCAGCAGATACATGGACTGAAGCAAGGGAGGGCCAGCGTAAGGCAGTACCATGCCCGCTTTTTCGCTTTGGTCAGTGCTCTGGAATGGGACAGAGATTCGGCTCCTGTAAGAGACCTGTTTTGGGAGGGATTGCACGGCTCGGTTAAAGATGAAATTGCGAGGGGGGAGAGACCCCGGACCACGCAGGAGATCGTTCAGAGGGCGCTGGCGGTGGGGGTGCGGCTGGAAGAACGTCCGTGGAGCAGGGACGAAGGGCGTGGAGGGCGCGAACCAGCCAGGGGCTCCTCCTTCCTTCCCAGAGAAGCAGCGCGTGCGCAATCCACGCCTCCGCCAGGAGGAGGAGCGGAATCTATGGAGGTTGGAGGTGCAAGGGCTCAGTCAGCAGCCAGAGCCCTAGCACCGGCAGCAGTGGAAGCGAAGCCTCCTAGAGGGAACAGGAAGTGTTACATCTGCGATGATCCACAGCATATGGCGAAAGAGTGTCCCCAGAGGCTCCACAAGCACACTGCAGCCTCAGCAATGGTAACTGCAGCAACGCAGCAAGGAGAACCACAGCAGGGAAACGACGGAGTCTGGCTGGAGAAAGAGGCACTGGGGCCCAGCCAGACGTGTCAGTGAAGCAGTCCCCAGAGATTTTACAGCCCATGGACCCCCTCCCGCCCAAACCAGTAGTGAGGCTCACCGCGTCGCTCCAGCTGCCCAATGGAATCACCATGGACGTGCCAATCACCATTGACTCCGGAAGCAATGCGGACTTTATAGGGCAGGACTTTGTCGACCGGCACGCTATACAGTTGCTGCCTGCCACGCTGCCCCTGCAGGTTGTCACGGTGGATGGCAGGGAGCTGCTAGGGGGGCAAGTGGTGAAGCAGACGCCACCAATGGTGATGCGACTTGGGAATCACAGGGAAATCATCAGCTTCAATGTCACTCAACTATCGGACACGCCCATTGTATTGGGCATGAGTTGGCTGGACAAGCACAGCCCGACGCTGGCTTGGTACCAGAGGCAGCTGACCTTCGGCTCTTCCTTTTGCGCTGAACACTGCATCGTGCCCCGGCAGGAAGGAGAGGAAGAGGAGTCACAGCTGCAGCTAGGCACGCTGCAAGCGGTTCCCCACAAGTACGCAGAATTTTTGGAGGTTTTCTGCGAGAAGGAGGCAGACAGGCTACCCCCCCACAGACCATATGACTGCAAAATTGACCTGCTGCCGGGGGCGGCGCTGCCCAAAGGGAAGCTGTATTCCATGTCTGAGGACGAACTGCAGGAACTCAAAGAGTTCATAGATCATAATTTGGAGCGCGGTTTCATCCGAGAGTCCAAGGCAGCGGGGGGCAGTCCGGTATTCTTTGTTAAGAAGCGGGACACGCCCCAAAAAAGACTTGTAGTGGACTATCGCATTTTGAACAGTGTGACCAAGCCATCGGACTTCCCCATGCCCCGAATCGACGACCTCCTCGCAAAGGTACGGAAGGGCAGCGTGTTCACCAAGTTGGACCTGCGAGGGGCGTACAACCTCATTCGCATGCGGGAAGGAGATGAGTGGAAGACAGCCATGTTCACGCCCCTGGGCACCTACGAATATAGAGTTATGCCTTTTGGATTGCAAAATGGTTCCCACGTTTTTCCAGCTTTCATGCATCACGTGTTGGCGGGGCTCCTCTACAAGACGTGCGTCTGTTTCTTGGATGACATCCTGATCTTTTCGGAATCGCAGCAGGAGCATGACAGACACGTCAAGGAAGTGCTGAGCAGGCTACAGCAACATAGGCTTTACGCCAAGCTGGAGAAGTGCCAATTCGACGTGACCGAGGTGGATTTCCTGGGCTACAAGTTGTCTGACAAGGGAATCGCCATGGACAGCGCCAAGGTTCGAGCAGTGTTGGATTGGAAAAGCCCACGCAACCGGAAGGAGGTCCAACGGTTTGTCGGCTTCGCGAACTTCTATCGCAAGTTTATCAAAGGCTTTGCCATGCAGACAGCGGCCATCACGGACACGCTCAGCTCCAAGAAAAAGAAGTTCATCTGGACAGAGCAGGCGGAGCAGTCCTTTCAGGCACTCAAGCGTCTCTTCGCGTCGGAAGAGCAGCTGCTTCATGTCAACCCCAGCAGGCCGATGAGGGTGGAGACAGACGCTTCGGACAGAGCCGTGGGAGCAGTCCTGCTGCAGAAAGACCCGCAGGGGGCTTGGAGGCCGGGAGCGTTTTACTCCAGGAAGCTCAGCAAGTCTGAACAGAACTACACCATCTGGGACAGGGAGTTGCTGGCCATTCATGCAGCATTCAAAGCGTGGAGGCACTTCCTGATCGGCGCCAAGCACACGGTGCAGGTCTGCACGGACCACAAGAATCTGGAGCACTGGCGCACGGCACAGTTCCTGAACCAGAGGCAGATACGTTGGGCTGAGTTCTTTGCGAACTTCGACTTCCGAATAGAGTATGTCCCGGGGGACACCAACATCATGGCGGATGCTCTCTCCCGTAAGCCACAGTATCTGGAGGAGGCAACGCCAGCGGCCGCCATGCACATCTTCGCACCGACAGTGTGGGCGTGCGCTGCTGCAACAGTTGACCTGGAGGCGGTGCGACGAGCGTTGCAGGATGACTCCTTCGCGCAAGCAAAGATGGCAGAGGTGCGCAAGGGCACGGCAGCGACCGACGAGTTCCAGCTGCGAGATGGATTGCTCATCCGTAAAGGGGCCATCTACGTGCCGGGAGACGAACTTCGCGCCAAGGTACTGCAGCAGCTGCACGACGCGCCCACTGCCGGGCACTTTGGCAAGGAGAAGACAAGGTGGAATTAGTCGCCAGAGACTTCTGGTGGCCCGGAATGAGAGGGGAAGTCGCGGACTACGTGGCGAGGTGTGACACCTGCCAGAGGGCCAAACCAGTGCACAGACCGCCAGCCGGACTGCTGGAACCGCTGCAAACTCCGTTCGAACCATGGGAGAGAGTGGCCCTGGACTTTGTCACGGATCTGCCCAGCTCGAGGGGCAAGACGGCAGTGCTAGTGGTGGTGGACATGTTCACCAAAATGGCCCACTTCATTCCGTGTGCAAAGGTGGCCACAGCGGAACAGACCGCCAAACTGTTCATAGACCACGTGTTCAGGGTTCACGGTCTGCCACGGTCTATCCTGTCCGACCGGGGGCGACAGTTCATCTCGAACTTCTGGCAGAAGCTGATGGGTTTCCTGAACGTCAAGATCAACCTAGCGTCGGCAAGACACCCGCAGACCAACGGACAAGCGGAGCGAGTCAACGCCATCATGCAGCAGTACCTGAGATGCTACGCAAATCAGCAGCCGGCAACATGGGTGGACTACCTGCCGCTCGCTGAGTTCGCCTACAACAACACGAAGCACGTGTCCACGGGGGTGACACCGTTCTTCGCCAACAACGGGAGGCATCCCAGAACCTTCCCGGGATTAGAGAGACTGGGGGAGGGGGAGCCACAGGCAGCGGAAGCCTTAGCGTCAGAGTTGCAGGAGGTTCACGAACAGCTTCGGAGGCAGTTAGAACTAGCAAAGCACGCATACAAACTGCAGGCTGACAAGCACAGAAGGGTTGGGGAAGACATACAGGTGGGAGACTGGGTTTGGTTAGCAGCCCAGGCGGTGCCGGCCAGATCGTTAGCGAAGAAGAAGCTCGGACATAAGCAGCTAGGCCCTTACCAAGTCGAGGCACGGGTCAATCCAGTGGCCTTCCGGTTGACACTTCCGGAGGGATCCAGAATGCACCCAGTGTTCCATAGATCAGTGCTCACGCCCTACAAAGCACCTCACAGATTTCAGGAGCCGGGCACGGCACCAGACCCGCTCAGGGAGACGCCCCCAAGGAGGGGGTCGCCAAGGGGGGAACCCATCAACGAGGTCACAGAGATTTTAGACTCGAGATGGGGGGAAGAGGGTGTAGAATATTTTCTCGCCAGAGAAGGTACCCCGGCCAGCGCCAACAGTTGGGTGCCGGACTATGCCTTGGACGAGCCTCTTCTCAAGGACGAGTTTCATGCCCTTTTCCCACACAGGCCCATGCCAGCCGAGTATTTCGACGACTGGCTTTTCACACCCACATTTTCAGCCAGCACATTCCAGGGGTTCACCTCGGACGAGGAACCGGCACTAGAAACACGTTCCCCGGAGGGATCACCCTCGGGGTCGGCCTCAGACCGTTCCTATTGGTGGGACGATCGACCAGAGGAGCAGTGGCGCAGGAAGTGGCTGGGGGGTCCTTGGCAGGCAACGTCCCCGGAGGAGACCGGGGGAGAGACGGACATGGACGTGTTGGGGGAGGACCTTGGGTTCGAGCACGGCGGCAAAGAGATGGAAGCAGAGGAAATCGAGGTCGGCGAGAGCACGGAGGACGAGCCGGACTTATCCGGCTGGATGCACGCCACGGGGGACGAACTGTATCCGGCACTCACCCCCACAACGACGGAGCACCCAGTACCCACACCTGAAGGAGGGGAGGGGGGAAGGGGGGGCTTCGAGGGGGGGATGGATGTCAGGGGTTCAGGAGCAGAGGCACAGGAAAGGGAGGAAATAGAGAGCGAGGGGGAGGAGTCCGAAGGTAATGTTAGCGATGACAGCGGTCCGAGGTCTCTGAGTCTTTCCAGCGAATCGGAAGATTCACAGAAAGGGGCTCCCATGGTCAGAGCAAGGGGGGTGCCGAGGGGGACACCCCAGGAAGAAGGGGCCAGAGGGGACTCAGAGAGAAGCAGTTGGAAATCAGGACCAGCGTCCACACCAGAGTGCAGTAGGGGGGAGGAGTCCCAGGCATCGGGATCAGGCGGCGCACTGCCAGTGGGAGGACATGAGTCAGGATTGGCCACGCCTCCATCGGGGAGCGAGGAAACGGTCGAGAGGAAGGTTGAAGGCTGGGCGCGCGCGCCAAGTTCAAATGTACAGGAGGGCGGTGCAGTTGGCAGCCCGGATAGGGAGCCAGGTCCCAAAGCCCGCCGAAAAGACGGGGAGGAGTCAGGGGGGTCAACGTCAGCGTCAGAAGAATCCAGGAAGGAAGGGACCCCGGGGGGTAGCAGGACCCAGAGGAGAAAGGAGAGACGGAAGAGGTGGAGTAAGGCTAGAATCTTAAACTGGTGTACAGGGGGCGGAGACTCAGATGGAGCTTCGCCGATCTAACCATGAGACGTAGAGTTGCACGCAGCAGCTTGAGAATGGAAACTGTAACTCAATAAAGACTTTTGTTTAATGATCGCTGGCTAGCGTGATCCTCTGTGAGCTAGGATCTGGAAGCAGCTCTGACAATAAATTTACATGAACAATGCATTACAATACGTACAATAAATACAATACATACTCTAGCTGCATACGTACCCGTAAGTGTTGACTCCTCTCATTGTGTCATTTTACAATTTTAATAATTGAAACACATTTCATTTTGTTATTCTGGTTTCCCATTTTTCCATGCTAGTTTTGCTTTACATTTCCTCTGTTTTCTAGCTTCGTTCTATATCTGGTAGGAGATTTACCTTATCTGTATATTTCTTGAGATACTCCTTAAAAAAACAGCCATTCCTTCTACCTCTCTTTCAAATCAGAACCAGTGAAGGTTGTGAAGGTCCCGTGTGAGTGTCTGGAGGCGGTTGGAGGATGGATGGCGGCTAACAGATTGAGGTTGAATCCTGACAAGACAGAAGTACTGTTTTGGGGGGATAGGAGGCAGGCGGGTGTGGGGGACTCCCTGGTCCTGAATGGGGTAACTGTGCCCCTGAAGGACCAGGTACGCAGCCTGGGAGTCATTTTGGACTCACAGCTGTCCATGGAGGCTCAGGTCAATTCTGTGTCCAGGGCAGCTGTCTGTCAGCTCCATCTGGTACGCAGGATGAGACCCTACCTGCTTGCTGTTTGTCTCACCAAAGTGGCACATGCTCTGGTTATCTCCTGCTTAGACTACTGCAGTGTGCTCTACGTGGAGCTACCTTTGAAGGTGACCCAGAAACTACAACTAATCCAGAATGTGGCAGCCTGACTGGTGACTGGGAGTGCCTGCTGAGACCATATACCACTGGTCCTGAAAGACCTACATTGGCTCCCAGTACGTTTCCGAGTACAATTCAAAGTGTTGGTGCTGACCTTTCAAGCCCTAAACGGCCTTGGTCCAGTATATCTGAAGGAGCGTCTCCACCTCCATCGTTCTGCCCGGATGCTGAGGTCCAGCTCCGAGGGCCTTCTCAGTGGTGGCACCCGCCCTGTGGAACGCCCTCCAACCAGATGTCAAAGAGAAAAATAATTACCAAGCTTTTAGAAGACATCTGAAGGCAGCCCTGTTCAGGGAAGCTTTTAATGTTTAATAGGTTATTGCATTTTAGTGTTCTGTTGGAAGCCGCCCAGAGTGGCTGGCAGCGGCGTAGCGTGGGTTGTCAGCACCCGGGGCAAGGCAAGTAATTTGTGCCCCCTAACCCCTAACCTGCCGCCGCTGCCAGCTTCTTCTTGCTGCTGCCTGGTCTGGTCTGGTGTGGTTCTCTCCCGCGCTCAGCGCTGCGCTGGGCGGCCGCTGCACTGTCCCTCCCCCAGATAGTCCCTCACTCTCTCTCCGCACCGCACGCCTGGCACCCACCCCCTCCACAGTGGGCGGCGACCCAGCGGCTCGGATCGGATTCGCACAGCCAGCACTGCAGTGAGAGAGAGTGAGTGAGCCAGGTAGGGGTAGAGAGCTGCGAGTGCGAGCGCGCCCCCCCCAGATGTTGCGGCCGGTGCGGCCGGCCCCCCCTGCACCCCCCACGCTACGCCACTGGTGGCTGGGGAAACCCAGCCAGGTGGGCAGGGTATAAATAATAAATTATTATTATTCTTAACTTTTTGAATAGTGTTTCCTCTTATTCTCCCTGTTAACTTTGCTCAGTGTAGCTATCCAATCATTTTTGCTAACCAGTGTGTTTTTGGTGGGGATTACTTTTCCAATTCTTGGCTATTAGAATCCTTGCTGAAAAGGGGCCCCTCTTCAGTGACAGAGAGCCTGCAGAAAAACCAAGATTCAATCCTTGGTGTCTTCAAAACCTAGAGAGACCCTGCCAGCCAGTGCAGACAGCACTGGGCTGGATGAACCAATGGTCTGGCTCAGATCCATAGCTCAGCGGAGTATAGCACCAGGTCCCAGGTTCCAATTCCGACATCTCCTTGTAGGGCTAGCAGATTGAGGTTGAATCCTGACAAGACAGAAGTACTGTTCTTGGGGGGACAGGAGGCGGGCCTAGGACCCGGTGCACAGCCTAGGAGTCATTTTGGACTCACATCTATCCATGGAGGCACAGGTCAGTTGTGAGTCCAGGGCAGCTGTCTACCAGCTCCATCTGGTACGCAGGCCGAGACCCTATCTGCCCACGGACTGTCTCACCAGAGTGGTGCATGCTCTAGTTATCTCCCGCTTGGACTACTGCAATGTGCTCTATGTGGGGCTACCTTTGAAGGTGACCCAGAAACTGCAATTAATCCAGAATGTGGCAGCTAGACTGGTGACTGGGAGCGGCCACCAAGACCACATAACACCGGTCCTGAGAGATCTGCATTGGCTGCCAATACGTTTCTAAGCACAATTCAAAGTGTTGGTGCTGACCTTGAAAGCCCTAAACGGCCTCAGAACAGTATACCTGAAGGAGCATCTCCACCTCCATCGTTCTGCCCAGACACTGAGATCCAGCTCCGAGGGCCTTCTAGCGGTTCACTCATTGCGAGAAGTGAGGTTACAGGGAACCAGGCAGAGGGCCTTCTCGGTAGTGGCGCCCTCCCATCAGATGTGAAGGAAATAAGCAGCTATCCTATCTTTAAAAGACATCTGAAGGCAGCCCTGTTTAGGGAAGTTTTTAATACTTAATGCTGTATTGTTTTTAACACTCGATTGGGAGCCGCCCAGAGTGGCTGGGGAAACTCAGCCAGATGGGCGGGGTATAAATAATAAATTATTATTATTATTATTATTATTATTATTATTATTATTATTACAGAGAGCTGCTGCCGGTCTGAGCAGAACATACGAGGTTAGACGGGCCAACGGCTTTACTTCGCGCCAGGGAAGGTTCCTGTGTTTGCCAACCAAAGGGGCTGGGAGCTCAAAATGGGTCGTGTGCCAGAGTGACCCAGATCCTGGTCTCTGCTCACCAGCCAAATCTGTAACTTTGCAGGACCCTCTTGCTATCAGTTGCACGAGGCGTGACTTTGCCCTTTGGAAATGGCTGACTCACCCCTGACATGCAAAGTCTATCCATGTGGCTCACAATCCCATTTTTCCCTGTTGTTTCAACCAGACTTCCTGGCACGATTCTGATTCACAGACCTGTTGGGATCTTGTTTCTGCAGCCAAAGGCTTGGCTTTTTGGAACAGGGAACAGTTTGGTAGCAAAAGAGGGGAACCCCTCAAATCCCTCTGACCCCGATTTGTCTCTCACCTTCCCAGACTCTTGTTGTGTTTTTTTGAGATGGGGTAATAAATATTTTATTGGAATTTTATTTACAACATAACATAACACAACCCCCCAACACAGAAATCCACCCTCATTAAACGTGAACATAACATACAGTGAGCATAACACACAACAATACAATCAAATAAAATACTTCCTTTATCCTGTATCTGGGCTCCTTATTTACTTCTTATAAACTGTTTCCTTTATGAATAATTATTAAGATTTTTCTAATTATAACTTAAATATCCACAAAGTTTCCTGCAGACATCATTTGAAACAAGTCCAGGTATGTATTTTAGGGCACTGTTTTGTGAAATATTCTCTGTGTTTTCCCCAAGCTTTTTGAAATTCTTGTCTAGTGTGATCTCTAATTGCCTCTGTTAATCTAGCCAGCTCAATATACTCTAACAGTTTGTCTTGCCATTCCATTTTTGTTGGCACAGTTTCTTTTTTCCAGTTTTTAGCAATTAGGATCCTTGCTGCTCCTGTGGCAGAGAGGAATATTTTCTGATCTTCTCTTGCTATACCTGTGTCTGTTATCCCTAGTAGAAAATACAGAAGCTTTTCTACTAGGGATAACTTTATGAAAAACACAAAAGCTTCCCAGCCTCTTGGAGCCAAAATAGAGAGATTTTGGCCAACCTCTCCCCATGTTTTGTGAGAAAGATGGTCACAGAAAAGGCGGTCTACAACAGAAATCTGAGTGCGTTGTTTACCTCCTGTCTGGCAGGTTACCTGTTAATGGTCACTTGATTGGATACCCTGGGGAGCCTGGCCAGTCTTTTGTAATGATAAATACTTAGTTCCTGAGCCAGGTCACAGGCTTCTCCTATTCAAACACAGGATTTGTGAAGGAAAAGACAATCGGGAGGCATTTCCATTTTCCTTGACCTTGCAGAGAAATCATTTGGTCAGTTTGGGAGTCAAAATGATTTCAGGGCTGTTTTCCTGTGCTTCTTCAGACATGTGGTTTATATATTTATGGACGTGTTTGCTTGATACACTTATGAACATTTATTATATATAGTAAAGGGCAAAGGGACCCCTGACCATTAGGTCCAGTCGTGGCCGACTCTGGGGTTGTGGGTCTCATCACGCTTTATTGGCCAAGGAAGTGTACAGCTTCCGGATCATGTGGCCAGCATGACTAAGCCGCTTCTGGCGAACCAGAGCAGTGCACAGAAACACCATTCACCTTCCCACCCACAGCTGTCAACTTTCCCCTTTTCTTGCGAGGAATCCTATTCGAAATAAGGGAATTTCCCTTTAAAAAAGGGAAACGTTGACAGCTATGTTCCCACCGGAGTGGTACCTATTTATCTACTTGCACTTTGTGCTTTCGAACTGCTAGGTTGGCAGGAGCAGGGACCGAGCAACGGGAGCTCACCCCGTCACGGGGATTCGAACAGCCGACCTTCTGATCAGCAAGTCCTAGGCTCTGCGGTTTAACCCACAGCACCACCCGCATCACATAAGACCTTATATTTTTTATTTCACCTCCCAGAGTGGTTGGGGCAGCCCAGTCACATGGGCAGGGTACAAGTAGTAAAACAACAATAATAATTATCATCTTCATCATCATCTTGGAGTTGGACGTCCCAACAGTCACAAAATTAAAAGACGCCTGCTTCTTGGGAGAAAAGCAATGACAAACCTAGACAGCATCTAACAAAGGTCCGTATAGTTAAAGCTATGGTTTTCCCAGTAGTGATGTATGGAAGTGAGAGCTGGACCATAAAGAAGGCTGGTCGCCAAAGAATGGATGCTTTTGAATTCTGGTGCTGGAGGCAGTGGCGTAGCGTGGGGGGTGCCAGGGGGGCCGGCCGCACCGGGCGCAACATGGGCGGGGGGCGCGCTCGCACTAGCAGCTCTCTGCCCCTACTAAAATCCACGGGTTAGGGAGCCCGCGCTCGCTCGGCTTGGCGAGGAGGTCGCGGAAGGGGGAGAGCGAAGCCTTCTGCCGCGGGCAAAAAAAGGAGAGGAAGCCGGGTGGGTGGGCGGGCGGGGGTCTGGCTGCGCCTGCTGCTGCCGGTGCAGGGCAAGGCAAGCAGAGCGAGGAGGAGAGAGAGGGGAAGGGGGGGGGAAGCAGCTAGGAAACGCTGCGGTGTGGAGGAGGAATCAATTAAGGAGAGAAAGCGAAAAGCCTTGGAGAAAGGGAAAAAAGGAAAGAAAAGAGGCAGGTCCAGGAGAGCGCGGGGGAAAGAGAAGCCTCGCTGCTGCTGCTGCTTGGGAGAGTAAATTACTGTACTTGCCTTGCCCCGGGTTAGGGGGCGCAAATTACTTGCCTTGCCCCGGGTGCTGATAACCCACGCTACGCCGCTGGCTGGAGGAGACTCTTGAGAGTCCCATGGACTGCAAGAAGATCAAACCTCTCCATTCTGAAGGAAATCAGCCCTGAGTGCTCACTGGAAGGACAGATCCTGAAGCTGAGGCTCCAAGACTTTGGCCACCTCATGAGAAGAGAAGACTCCCTGGAAAAGACCCTGATGTTGGGAAAGATGAAGGGCACAAGGAGAAGGGGACGACAGAGGACGAGATGGTGGGACAGTGTTCTCGAAGAGACCAACATGAGTTTGACTAAACTGCGGGAGGCAGTGGAAGACAGGAGTGCCTGGTGTGCTCTGGTCCAGGGGGTCACGAAGAGACGGACATGACTAAATGACTAAACTCTGGTCCAGGGGGTCACGAAGAGGCGGACATGACTAAATGACTAAACAACAACAAGGCTCTGTGGTCTACAGTGCCACCCACGTCCCATAAGACCTTAAATTTTTTATTTCACCTCCCAGAGCGGCTGGGGCAGCCCAATCCCATGGGCAGGGTACAAGTAGTAAAATAATAATAATTATCATCTTCATCATGGAGTTGGACGTCCCTATTTTCAACGGAGAAATGCTGGAGGGCATCCTCTTTTGGCTTTGACATGCTACTAGTCGAGTGTCTGGGCTCGGGGTCGAATGGCGCTCAGTCAGTGCCTTCTGTCCTGGGACTTCCTGCTGGACTCCACACCCCCCCCTCCAGAGAAAGCTGATGCCCCTACGAGTTGGGCCCCTGTGATGGGCCAGTGTGGAAGCTCTGTTAGCCGAGTGGGTGCTGTTTACAATGCAAATCCCTCCTTGAGCTGCCCGTCCGGTGCGCACCCCCTCTCGACGCGGCACGTCAGGGTGACTGCACAGCTCATGGGCTATTTTGGGTGGCAGGAGCATCATAAGAGAAAAATGAAACAGGGCCCGGGCCTCTCTCCCTCCCTCCTGCAGCTGTGCGAGGAGTCAGCTTTCAACCGTTCCATGAGAAGGCACCTTTTTTGAGCCAGGGTGACACCACAGAGGAGGAGAAAACTCCAGCAGCTTCCAGTGCGTAAAACGCACATGGATGCACAGCTCGACGGGTGATATCATTTGCACACTCCCCGAGGCGAGGGAATCACTGGTTCTCCCTCTCCGATTCCCCCACCAGCTCCCAAAATTACATGTACATCATCAGCCATGACCCAGAAAATATGTCACCGACGTTCTTAGTAGAGAGAGTTTGCCATACCCCTGAGTCATACTATTGGTCCTCAGTTTGGATATACAGTGGTACCTCGGGTTACAGATGCTTCAGGTTACAGACGCTTCAGGTTACAGACTCCGCTAACCCAGAAATAGCACCTCGGCTTAAGAACTTTGCTTCAGGATGAGATGAGAACAGAAATTGCATGGCGGCAGCAGCGGGAGGCCCCATTAGCTAAAGTGGTACCTCAGGTTAAGAACAGTTTCAGGTTAAGAACGGACCTCCGGAACGAATTAAGTTCTTAACCCGAGGTACCACTGTAAATAGTATATAATAATCTGCATTTAAATAGATTTGGGGTTTTTTTATTGTTATAATCCCATTGGAGTTTAATTGCTTTTTAACTGTGAGTGAGGGGTGGTTTTGGGGGGTGGGGGTGGGGGAGAGGATGAAAATAATGGGAGGAAGGAAAGAGTTCAAAGTATTTTAAGTATTTGCTGTGCACAGTGTGGGAAGGGAAGGAGGCGTTTGGATAGTTTTGTTCCTCATTCATGGGTGGCAAAGGTGTGTGTGTGTGTGTCCATGTGTGAGCAACGCCTGGTGCCTTCATTATATATATTTTTAGGTGCCAGGGCCTAGGAGGAAACGGACCTCTTCAACCAGGCCTTGAAGAGCCTTTTAAATGTGTCTGTGGCCTTATTGTTCTGCTGTTTTGTTTTTAATTATTTACTTGTTTTTATCCTGTATTTTATACCCTGAGATCTTATGAGGAAGGGAATATATAAATAATAATAATAATAATAATAATAATAATAATAATAATAATAATGTCTGTACTGACACTTCACTCTTTGGAGTAAAAGCTATACTTCAGGTTGCACCTGTATTTCTGATTTCTTTATTTTTATTAATATACTGTAACCTCTGCAAAGAGGGCAAGCCAAAGTAGATCAAGAAAGGGTGTGTGAGAGCTTGAGTGTGGAAGACTCGGGTTCGAATCTTGCCGGTGCTGTGGGCTCTGCTCAGGGAAACTTCCATGCGGCTTGCCACTCGAGTATCAAGGAGTCAACTGATGACAACTGAGTTGCACAAACTGGGCCGGTTTGTTTCCCTGAGATGTGTGTGTGTGTGTGTGTCTAAAGATTTCCCACCTCTGCAAACCATACTTTTCAGAATTCTAAAACGCTTGGCTTTTAAGAAAAACACGACGCTCTTCCACTTGCGCAGCCGTAACTGCATCCACAAGTGATGGGTTCAAGACGCTCAGTCATTCTGAACCCACTGTGTGTGTGTGTGTGTGTGTGTGGACACTCCATCTCGCCTTTGGCTTGGAATCAACTTGATCCCCTCCCCCTCTTTCCTCTTTCCTTTCTCCTTCTGTGATGGAACTCCTTTTGGGGACTTCCCTGGCTTTTTTCTGGCCCACGTAGGACCAGTTGGGATAGTTGGACTTGGTGAAGATTTGACATTTTCATCCCCAAAAGTTTTTGATTTGAGTTTCTACTGAAATGTGGCTGCATTTTAATGTTGTACTTAATTTTGTTTTTCAGTTGTATTTTAATCAATCGTTTTTATACCTGGTGTTAGCTGCCCTGAGCTGGGTTTTGGCTGGGGAGGGCGGGGTATAAATAAAATTTATTATTATTATTATTATTATTGGTTCCCCTGAATTTAATCAGGTGGGCTTTCAAAGGCACATCCGATTCCCCATCTTACAGTTCTGCGCCCGCCCCCAACAAACCTTTTGCCTCCCCCCCACAACTCCCCCATTTAAACTCCCCCCCCCTTCTAGCAGCCATTGGATCCAAAGAACTGAGGCCAGAGGCCGGCTCCTGCCCCCCTCCCCTCCCCATATTCAAGAGAAGACAAATCCTAACAATATCCAAACCCCCCTTTTTGTGGAGGGGGAGGATCTTAAAAATAGCAACTGATACATCCCTAACTTTCCAGCCCGGAGAAGTGGGTTGGGTTGGAGGGGGGTGTAGAGCAGTGTGGAGTTTGTAACGGGGGGGGGGGGAGATCTGCTCCTGGCAGAGCCAATCCCTGCCCCTTTGCTATCCATAGCGCCCAATCCACAGCTCCTGAATTATCTCAGGGGGCGATTGGGAGCCAGTTACTCATCTCATCGTTGTATATGGTCACAGCGCAGGCATTCCTGGGAGTCCTTCCTCCTGACGTGGAACAAGGGGGTGGCTGGTTGGTTGGTTGGGGGGCGAGGGGTGGGGTGGGGGAAAGCTTTTTAAAAACCCCTCCTTTGCGCCGGACCTTCCACTTTTGAATGAGCCAGGAAAACTTGCAACACACGCCCTCTTTTCTCTCAATCTCTCTCTCCGCTGTCCTCCCTGCCTGTCTTTCCTCTCTTCTCTTCGCTTGCCTCCGAAATCCCAGCTGAAAGGAAGAAGGAATCAGAAAAGGGAAACAAAAGAAAATAGCAGCAGCCCAGCCCGCTTTTGTGGATTAATTTTCTCCACCCTCGCTGATCCGTTTTCTGGATACTGTTTTCACCCTCTTCGGGGCGAAGCGCCGCGCCTCTGGATTTTGGGAAGGAAAGTTGGAGACCCTAGGAAGAAACCCCCCCGCCCCCCAATTTAAAACAAACAAGGTGGGTTTCGAGCCCTTTCTTCCTCCTCTTCGGTCTGCTCAATTTCACCCCCCCCCCCGCTAGTCGATCCCAACTCGCCGCGAGCAACTTCTTGCGCCGCTTGGATTTTGGTCTCTCCTCGTCCCTTTCGCTCGCGCTCCTTCGCTCTCCTTTTTCGGAGCTGCTCTCTCTGAACGGACAGACCCGCTTCCTTCCTTCCCGAAACAAAATAACAATCATTCAGGATGAATAGCAACAGTTACTACGACCAGGCCCCCCAAACTTATTATCAAGAGGAGCAGGAGGAGATGCCGGCCACCGAGAAAGACCTGGCCGAGGACGCGCCCTGGAAGAAGATTCAGCAGAACACTTTTACGCGCTGGTGCAACGAGCACCTCAAATGCATGAACAAGCGCATCGGCGACTTGCAGAAGGACCTGAGCGACGGCTTGAAGCTCATCGGTCTCCTCGAGGTCCTGAGCCAGAAGAAGATGTACCGAAAGTACCACGCGCGCCCCAACTTCAGGCAGATGAAACTGGAGAACGTCTCGGTGGCGCTGGAGTTCCTCGACCGGGAACACATCAAGCTGGTCTCCATCGGTGAGTTGCTGGAGGAGGGGGACGCGCCCTGGCAGGAGGAGGGGGCGAGGGTGGGGGATCCCCCCCGGGGGGGTAGTTTTCCAGCCCCACATTTCTACGCGCCCCACTCCTCACTAGCGATCAAGGGGGTGTAGACCCGGGAGGAGGCGCGCGCGCGCAGGGTCTGTGTGTGTGTGTCTGTCTTGGAGAGGGGTGCGTGGAAAACGGTTTGGCAGAGGAAGGGGGTTTGTGGCTGCGTCTTCCGGCGTTACACAGGTCTCTTGGTCTGCGAGAGCTAAGGGCAAGGGCAGCAGGCGCCCTCTGTGCCAACTTTCACACGCCTGCTGGAAACTTTTCTCCGCCTCCAGGCCTGTGCAGGGAATTCAGAATGGACATCTGGTTGTTGCTGTTGTTGTTTAAAAAAATCTTAATGGTATTTATGGTGTGGTTTTCTGTGGTTATTGCTGCGAACCCCTTTGATATATATTTTTACGGCACAAATATTTTATTTATAAACAGACAGGTATTAGCGCTGGCTTCTCACTGCCCAGTTTGCATGTTAGGTTTCTTGCAGAAAAGGACAGCTGGCAGCTTTTGGGGGAAGACTATCCTCTGATGGGCCGCCAGCTTCCCAGGTTACACAGAGCACTACTTAGTCCCGGCCGAGAGAGGGATTACACGGTTGCATACGCAGCTGCTGCTGCTGCTTAGTCGGTCCCAGAGAGGCGGCGCTTCAAAATACACTTTATCGGAGCAGCTTCAGATGGGATGGAAGTTCTCTGGGTTAGACAGAGTTCCTCTTGGCCGTGGTCAGGGGCAGCAATGGATTCTGGATTCTGCGGGAAAGTTGGTCTTTCCTGCTTGTGGGTCTTCTGATGTCAATATGAATCTATTGAAAATACACTGCTGCGTTGAGAGATTTTGTGGTTGTTTGCTCTAGAGAACGCAATAGCACAGTTGCTGACAGGGGTCTGCAGATAATAAACACTGCTTGCCCATTCGCAAGGCCAGGATCAAGATGTTACTATTAGTACATAAAGCCCTTCACAGCTTGGGACCAGTTGACTCTCACTAGACCAGTTTGATCTGTGGAAACTAGCACCATCAAGGGTGCCACATAATATTCAGACCACAGTGGAAAGAAATTCCCCTTTTTATGAAGATTACCGGCTCTGGGATCCCACATCTAATTCTCCCCTGGTCTCCTCGCAGGCCCAAATAGGACTAATTTAGCCAGCTAGCCCTGGTGATCATCTAATGTTTATTGGATGGATTTCCCCCCTAAATTGATGTTTTAATTCTGATTTTATTGTTATTCACATTTTATACTGTATTTTATGCTGTTTTTTGTTGCATCAGTTAAGTGTGGTGATAAGAGCTGCCTACCTTTCAGGGTTATTGTACGCACACATCCTGTATCCTCTTAAACGTGCTTGTGGGAAACAGGGTTATTGGTTTGTAGTTCTCATTCTTGCTTTTGATGAGGGGTTTTGTGTTTCTGTCTTGTGTTTTTATGCTGCGAAACTGCCCTGAGATCTTCGGATGAAGGGTGGTATGCAAATCTAATTAAAAATAACAGAAGATTCCTGGGCTGCAGGGAGCTGGACAGGGTGACGCTCGTGGTTCTATGATTATATATTGCACAAAATACTATAGAGCTGCAGTTGTCTAACAGCAAGAGGTACCTGGTCTCCCAGAATGGGGAGATACAAGTTCCTTGGCTATTGCAGTGTGGGGCAGAAGAATTCAGAATATGAGGGGCTTCTGAATCCTGGGCCTATGCGGATGATGATTCCCTGCTCTCTCTTATTGCAGAGGCAGGAAGGTTTTACATACTTCCCCTTGCTGATTCTGAACTTCCCAAGGCTTAAGCCTTAAGCTTTTTTCCCTGGCAGCTGTAAAGTGTAGTGGTTCATAATAGTAATAATAATAATAATAATAATAATAATAATAATAATAAATTATTATTTATATCCCACCCATCTGGCTGGGATTCAACAGCCACTCTGGGTGGCTTCCAACAGAACACTAAAATACAATAACCTATTAAACATTAAAAGCTTCCCTAAAGAGGGCTGCCTTCAGATGTCTTCTAAAAATCTAGTAGTTGTTGTTCTCTTTGACATCTGGTGGGAGGGCGTTCCACAGGGCGGGCGCCACCACCGAGAAGGCCCTCTGCCTGGTTCCCTGTAACTTGGCTTCTCCCAGGGAGGGAACCGCCAGAATGCCCTCAGCACTGGACCTCAGTGTCCGGGCAGAACGATGGGGGTGGAGAAGCTCCTTCAGATATACTGGACCGAGGCCGTTTAGGGCTTTCAAGGTCAGCACCAACACTTTGAATTGTGTTCGGAAACGTACTAGGAGCCAGTATAGGTCTTACAAGACCGGTGTTATAAGGTCTCGGCGGCCGCTCCCAGTCCCCAGTCTAGCTTAGAGTGTCAGACTAAAACCCGGGTGAGACCAGGGTTCAGATCTCCACTTGGCTTCATGAAGCCCCCTGGGGTGTCCTCTGGGTGCGGTCACTGCCTCTCAGCTTGGCCTACCTCGCAGGGCTGTTTTTGGGATTAGAAACGAGGGGAAAGGCAGAACCATGTAAGCCACTTTGAGCTCCTGGGAGAATAAAGTGGGATATAAGGTAAATGCAATGAATCGTTTGCCCAGCCGAACTTGGGCTTAGAGACCGAGCTAAGTCGCCCCCACCCCCTGTAATTATGATTATTATTGCCACTGCTGTGCTTATTAGAGTTGAATAAACCGAAGGCTTTCCTCTGACGCAAGCAGCTTGCAGTCTAAATTTGCTACCAGATAGCACTGGATTTAGGAGGTTGCGGGAAGTTCCCCCACACAAGGTGCTGAGCCGAGGGGTGCACAAAATGATGATGATGATAATGATAATAATAATAAAGGTAAAGGGACCCCTGACCATTAGGTCCAGTCATGACCGACTCCGGGGTTGTGGCGCTCATCTCGCTTTATTGGCCGAGGGAGCCGGCGTACAGCTTCCGGGTCATGTGGCCAGCAGGACTAAGCCGCTTCTGGCGAACCAGAGCAGCGCACGGAAACGCCGTTTACCTTCCTGCCGGAGTGGTACCTATTTATCTACTTGCACTTTGACGTGCTTTCGAACTGCTAGGTTGGCAGGAGCAGGGACCGAGCAACGGGAGCTCACCCCGTCGCGGGGATTCGAACCGCTGACCTTCTGATCGGCAAGTCCTAGGCTCTGTGGTTTAACCCACAGCACCACCCACGTCCCAATAATAATAATAATAATAATAATAATAATAATAGCAGCTATATTTATATGGGCACTTCCTGAGAAGTTCAATAGAAAACCAACTGTAGCCAAAGGAATTAGTGTGAAAATAATAAATATTTAAGGTGGGGGTGCCAAATTTTGTCCTCGCTCAGGGAGCCATATTACCAAAGTCTGGCCCTGTTCTGGATCAGGCCAGAAGCTCATCGGATCCTGCCTCCTGTTCTTACAGCAGCCAATCGGATGCCCCAGTGGGAAGCCTTGCAAGTAGGAAGTGAGAACAACAGCCTTCTCCCACTTTTGCTCCCAGCGTTTGAAATTCTCCAGGCGCATTTTGCACCTGGCTTTCGGTCGCTTTCGGCTGAGTGAAGATGCCTGGGGGCCAGGATGGTGCCTGAATTCTCCACCCCCTGGAGGTGCATGCCTGGGGGGTCCTTGGACCGGGACTGTTTTCACACCCTCATCCCACACCCTGCATAATTCTATCCGTTCTATTTTACCTGCACAATCGGAATGAATTTCAGGAAACAAAAACTCACTCTCTGCGCAGTCTGTGCAGGAGCAGTGAACCACCTTAGAGTAATAATAATAATAATTTATTATTTATACCCCGCCCATCTGGCTGGGCTTCTCCAGCCACTCTGGGCGGCTTCCAACACAATATTAAAATACGGTAATGCATCAGACATTAAAAGCTTCCCTAAACAGGGCTGCCTTCAGATGTCTTCTAAAAGTCTTGTAGTTGTTGTTCTCTTTGACATCTGGTGGGAGGGCGTTCCACAGGGCGGGCGCCACCACCAAGAAGGCCCTCTGCCTGGTTCCCTGTAAGAATGGTTGCCTCTAGTCTTCGCTGACCCCACCCCACTGCCCTGCTCACGGTTGGGAAGAATATTCCCATGTTATGAATGGTCCGTGTCCCCATTAAAAAAAAGATGTCAGATGTCTCCACCCCCATCATTCTGCCCGGACACTGAGGTCCAGTGCCGAGGGCCTTCTGGCCGTTCCCTCATTGCGAGAAGTGGGGTTACAGGGAACCAGACAGAGGGCCTTCTCGGTGGTGGCACCTGCCCTGTGGAACGCCCTCCCTTCAGATGTGAAGGAAATAAGCAGCTATCCTATCTTCAAAAGACATCTGAAGGCAGCCCTGCTTATGGAAATTTTTAACACTTAATGCTGTATTGTTTTTAACACTCGATTGGGAGCTGCCCAGAGTGGCTGGGGAAACTCAGCTAGATAATAATAAATAAATAATAAATTATTATTATTATTATTATTATTATTATTATTATTGGCCAATATATATGTGGATTGTCCCTGGATCAAGCGACTTTTCTTCTCTGGGCTCTCAAAGCTTTTAACGGAGCTCAAGGTTGTCATCTGATCTTGCCAGATGTTTAAGTGACAATTAATCGCAGTCAGTCCATCATTTGAAAAATAAGAGCCTTGCCCCCAAATGGCAACTAGACATTCTGTTTTGGCAACTGCAACTTTGGCTTATGGAACCGTTTGGCTCCAACTTATATATCTGAGTTTCTAAGACTGCTTGTTGAGAGACGCTGCCACTTCCAAAAGTGGAGGGGAGGGCATAGCCTTAGTGCCTTGTAGCCACTGACCGGCATATCGTCCAGAATTCGTCTATTCCCTCTTTTCAAGCCATCCTTGTCAGCGGCCTTCGCTCCCACCTTGTGATAAGCGGAGGGGGAGACTGGGGTCAGGCTAGAAGGAAGGAACGGGAGAGGCGAGAGATGAATAGGCTATTTACACGACTCTGTGCCAAGATCAGCCAAATCCAGCAGCCTGAATAAATAACACAAGGAATAATGATGTTTCTGCGCATATTTGGACTCCGTCAACAATTTATTTGGCTTGGCTTCAGTCGGTCACGGGGTTGGGGGTCTGTGTATAAGCGTCTCTGCAGACTATTGGTCCCCTGCAAAAAAATTAACTACCCTACTTTCTTCCTGGCTTCCGACTTTTGCAAGGCACCCTTCCCAGGTTTGAATGCCACTCTCCTGCAACCCTGAGGGCTAGTAACTTAAAACAAGCAAACCCACACGCAGACGACTCGTAGAAAGCTGATATTTCCAGGGTGGCAGTTTTGGCTGCCAAATTTCCCTTGGCCCACAGGGGACAAGATTTCAGTGTCTACTAGGTGGGATGTTTGTCAAGGATGTGGTTTCCTGATTTTACAAGAGTGTACAACCTTACAAGAAAAAAGATTCCTTCCAGTAGCACCTTAGAGACCAACGAAGTGTTATTGGTATTTGTTATTGGTATATTGTTATATATGGTATATATATATTTATATATGTTGAATATGGTATATTCCAGTAGCACCTTAGAGGCCAACTAAGTTTGTTACTGGTATTTGTTATTGTTATTGGTATATTGTTATTGTTGTTGTTGTTTTTTGCATGCACACAAAAGCTCATACCAATAACAAACTTAGTTGGTCTCTAAGGTGCTAATGGAAGAGACAGTCTGTGGGCAGGAAGGGTCTCATCCTGCGTACCAGATGGCGCTGGCAGACAGCTGCCCTGGACACAGAATTGACCTGCACCTCCATGGACAGCTGTGAATCCAAAATGACTCCCAGGCTGTGCACCTGGTCCTTCAGGGGCACAGTTGCCCCATTCAGGACCAGGGAGTCCCCGACACCCGCCTGCCCCCTGTCCCCCCAAAACAGTACTTCTGTCTTGTCAGGATTCAACCACAATCTGTTAGCCGCCCTCCATCCTCCAACCGCCTCCAGACACTCTTCGCCTCTTCATCACTTTGCTCTGCTCAGTCTGCTTTGCCTGTATTGGCATTTTTTGCGGGGGGGGGGGGTGGCGGGGGGGAGAGAGGGAGGGAAGGAGAGGAGCTCTGCCAAACATCCCTCTCTCCCTTTGAAAGGAAATGTGCTGGACTGTGCAGAACAGGATGGAGAGAAGCCAAGCGGCTTGGTGGGCAGGGAGACCTCAGAAGGCTGGACTCCTGTCAACAAGAATTGTTCCCCTATGTTTTCCTTGGCTGGCGGTGGGGGGCAAGCGGAGGGAGGGGCTTGGGGGTCTCGAGTGCCCCTCTGCAGTCCCACCGCGGCTTGGTTTCTGCTCAAGTTCTTTTTTTATTTTTCAAAAACCTTAATAACAATAATAAGGTTTCTGCTCAAGTTCACGGGGAGGCAGCTGTGCGGTGCCAGCCTTGGTCCGGTGCCTCCGCGCCAGCCAAGTGTGGGAATTTCTCTCTTTAAGCATATTAGGGCCCCTGCACACAGCTGGCGCAACCGTCAACAACAAGCTGAGCCAGCAGCCTGGATCCGGCTGGAGGCGGCCCGTTTGGAGCACAGCAGCGCTGGGTTCTGAGGGATGCCAGTCAGGTGCATGTTGTTGTTTAGTCGTTTAGTCGTGTCCAACTCTTCGTGACCCCCTGGACCAGAGCACGCCAGGCACCCCTGTCTTCCACTGCCTCCCGCAGTTTTTTCCAACTCATGTTCGTAGCTTGGAGAACACTGTCCCACCATCTCGTCCTCTGTCGTCCCCTTCTCCTTGCGCCCTCCATCTTTCCCAACATCAGGGTCTTTTCCAGGGAGTCTTCTTTTCTCATGGGGTGGCCAGAGTATTGGAGCCTCAGCTTCACGACCTGTCCTTCCAGTGAGCACTCAGGGCTGATTTCCTTCAGAATGCATAAGGTGCGTAAGGGACCAGAAAGAACGGCCGACAAGTCACAGACTCCTTTACAGCGGTACCTCGGGTTACAGACACTTCAGGTTACAGACTCCTCTAACCCAGAAATAGTACCTCGGGTTAAGAACTTTGCTTCCAAATGAGAACAGAAATCGTGCTCCGGCAGCGCGTCAGCAGCAGGAGGCCCCATTAGCTAAAGCGGTGCTTCAGGTTAAGAACAATTTCAGTTTAAGAACGGACCTCCAGAACGAATTAAGTACTTAACCCGAGGTACCACTGTAATAATAATATAATAATAAATTTTATTTATAACCCTTCCTCCCCTTGGGACGGCTACTGAGCAGAGGGCGATGGTGCAAGCTGGGCACAATTGGTCCTGCTGTTTGCTATTTTATTGTTTAATAATAATAATAATAATAATAATAATAATAATAATTTATTTATACCCCACTGCCCTGGCCAGAGCCTGGCTAAAGGCGGCTAACACCAGTAAAATTACAATAAAACATAAGGGGGGAATACCCCAATTTAAAATACAGGTTAAAATGCAATTTAAAATGCAGCCTCATTTTAGTAGTAGCCGATAGATCAAAACCATAAGAGGAGGGCAACATAAGGGTCAGATTGAGTCCAAACTAAAGACCAGGCGGAACAGCTCCGTCTTGCAGGCCCTGCGGAAAGATGTCAAGTCCCGCAGGGCCCTGGTCTCTTGTGGCAGAGCATTCCCCCAAGTCGGGGCCAGTACTGAAAAGGCCCTGGCCCTAGTTGAGACCAATCAAACCACCTTGCGGCCTGGGACCTCCAAAATGTTGTCATTTGTGGACCTTAAGGTCCTCCGCAGGGCATATCAGGAGAGGCGGTCCCGTAGGTACGTGGGACCTAGGCCGGGAGCAGGATTTGAACACAAGATCTCTCGCTCCTCCTGTGGTTTCCAGGAAGTGTTGGAGCAGAGCCATCAGGCCCAGTAGCCGTCGATAGCCCTTCCTGAGCCACAAATTTGTCTCATCCTCTTTTAAAGCCATCCAAGTTGGTGGCCATCACCTCTTGTAGCAGGGAGTTCCACAGTTATAGCTGTGTCCTTTCTTCCATCTGTCCCGAATCTTCCAACATTCAGCTTCGCCGGGTGCCCACGAGAGAGGGAGAGAAACTAAAGCCACAGAATTTTGAGCTGGAAGGGAGCCCTGAGTCTCAAGTGAAAAGCTTCTGGGAAATGATATATAATGAGATGAAAAAAATGTTGAAATATACATTAATCAAGAAACCAGAAGAATTTTTACTGGGCATGGTAGGAAGTGATATAAACAGAAAAGAATGTAAGCTGTTTTTATATGCAACGATGGCAGCAAGAATATTATTAGCACAAAAATGGAAGCAAGAAGAATTACCGACGAAAGAAGAATGGAGGATGAAATTAATGGACTATGCAGAATTAGACAAACTAACAGGAAGGATTCGAAATCTGCGGGACCAGAAATTCACAGAAGACTGGTGTAAATTTACAGACGATTTGAAAAGTAATAGTGATGATCAAAGTACGTTTGTAGGTTTGCGAGAAGTTTTGTGAGGTGAATTATTGGAACTATTGCAAAAATGGATAAAGGGGAGGATGATTAGTTATGATAATTAAAGGCAATATGAATTGAAGAAATGCATAAGAAGTGGTTAAAACGGGGGATCATCAGAGGTGCTGATGGGAGTCCATAAAAAGATTGTGTAACTGGTGAAGTTTTGTGGTACAGTGGTACCTCGCAAGACGAAAAACTCGCAAGACGAAAAACTCGCAAGACGAAAGAGTTTTTCGTTTTTTGAGTTGCTTCGCAAGACGAATTTCCCTATGGGCTTGCTTCGCAAGACGAAAAACGAAAACATCTTGCAAGTTTGTTTCCTTTTTCTTAAAACCGTTAATACCCAGGGTGATTTCGAGGAGCAACTCATAGCACGCGGTGTGGTAGCCTTTTTTGAGGTTTTTGAAGACTTTGGTGATTTTGAAGACTTTGGGAAACCGTGCTTCGCAAGACGAAAAATTCGCAAGATGAAAAAACTCGCAGAACGAATTAATTTCGTCTTGCGAGGCACCACTGTATGTATATAATTCATATGTTAAAATTAATAAAAATTATTATTAAAAAAAGGAAGGGACCCTTGAGTCTCATCTAGTCTAACCCCTTGCCAGGCAGGAAGTTGGGGTCTCCTTCCCTCTGCAGCCATTTCCCAGAGTGCTGCAGTTAAATCCTGCCCCAGTGACCCGGGGCCGACGAGGGGGTTGGTCTGCATGACCTCTGCGGTGCCCACAGCGGTGGCATTTGGGCTTGGCGCCCAGTCCTGTCTTTGGAGCAAAGCGTCAGCTGGGGGGAATCAGTTGCTCTTTCAAGCCAAGCCAGGGCTCTGACCCTTTGCCAGGCGGCTCCTGACCAGCTCAGTCATTCCTGGCTTCGCTTGGGGGGAACGGCTGCTGGGTCTGCAAAAGTACTTCTGTGTGGGTCTCTCCTCCCGGCCCTTCGCCACCCTCCTCTCATCCTTTCTCTCTCTCTTTCTCCCCCTACCACCGCCTGCCCAGGCCTCTGATAAGATCACATTCTAGGAAGCAATGACCGCATCGGTAGCCCATTCCAAACAGCTGTTCCCATCTCAGCCAGTGCCAGGGTTAGGGGGAGGCGAAGGAGGGAGGCCAGGCCATTTTGGAAGCCCGGATTTTTTGGCCTCGAGATATATATAGCAGATACAGAGTAGAGAGCTGGACAAAGACAGCGTTCCAGTGTCCCTCTGCGGCTGTGAAAAAGGCGGATTCCATGTGATCCTTGGGAAAGGAACTGGAAACAAAACAGCGGCAGTCATAATCGCAGTTAGGCAAATCTGCGTTCAGAGCATAGCTGTCAACGTTTTCCTTTTTTAAAGGGAAATTCCCTTATTCCGATAGGATTCCTCACAAGAAAAGGGAAAAGTTGACGGCTATGATTGAGAGCCATGCGTACGGTTCCTGCTGCCTCGCCTCTGACAGTGGTACCTTGGTTCTCAAACGCCTTGGTACGCAGACAACTTGGAACTCAAACACTGCAAACCCGGAAGTAAGTGTTCCGGTTTGCGAACGTTTTTTGGAAGCTGAACATGCACCATTTTAAGTGCCACACTTCCGTTTTGAGTGGCACACTTCTGTTTTGAGTGTTACGCTGAGATCTGTCTGTTTTTGCTATTTATTTTGCGTTTTTGTGGCTCTTTGTTTTGTTTTGTTTTTGCGACTGTGTGCAACCCAGTTCAGCTCTTGATGGATTGATTGACTGTGTGACTGCAGTACATTGTTTATTGCTTTCATTTTGTGGATCATTGGTCTCATTAGATAGTAAAAATCATGTTAAATTGCTGTTTTAGAGGTTGTTTTCAAAAGCCTGGAATGGATTAATCCATTTTGCATTACTTTCTATGGGAAAGCGCACCTTGGTTTTGGAACGCTTTGGTTTTGGAACAGACTTCCAGAACAGATTAAGTTTGAGAACCAAGGTACCACTGTAAATGGTAAAGGTGCAGGCAGCTTTTAAGCAACATTGCGCAGGGACTGCCAAGTTCAGCCTTGGTTTCCCAGCCAGGAGGCACACGCCTGGTTTTGGAATGGACTTCCAGGATGGATTAAGTTTGAGAACCAAGGTATCACTGCATTGTGGAGTTGGAAAAGCTTCAGAAAGAGGCCACTGGAAAAAGATTCAGGGGTTGGAGCGTCTCCCAATCAGCGTTTTAGATTAGACAAAAGGTGAGTAAATGGGGGTGCAATGGATGGATGGCTCAGCTGGTTAGAGTGTGGTGCTGATAACGCCAAGGTTGCAGGTTCGATCACCTGCCTATTCCTGCATTGCAGGGGGTTGGACTAGAATCCTTGGGGTCTCTTCCAATTCTACAATTCTATGGTTATACAGACTTAAGGAAGTGTGGCTTTCACGGGAATACAGTGGTACCTTGGTTCTCAAACTTAATCCGTTCCGGAAGTCCGTTCCAAAACCAAAGCGTTCCAAAACCAAGGCGTGCTTTCCCATAGAAAGCAACGCAAAACGGATTAATCCGTTCCAGACTTTTAAAAACAACCATTTAATATGAATTTTACTATCTAACGAGACCATTGATCCATAAAATGAAAGCTATAAACGATGTACTGCCGTCAATCAATCAGTAGCTGAGCTGGGGTCCACACGGTCACAAAAACAAAAAAGAACTGCAAAGACAAAAAGGCAAGATAAATACCAAAAACAGACAGACCTCAGCGTAACACTCAAATCGGAAGTGTAGCACTCAAAACACAGCATGTTCGGCTCCTGAAAAACGTTAGCAAACCGGAACACTTACTTCCGGGTTTGCAGTGTTTGGGTTCCAAGGCGTTTGAGAACCAAGGTGCCGCTGTAGTCACATTTCGGCTTGGACACCAATTTGAAAATTGGGTAGTTCAGATGCAAAGAGAATCAAATACAGTCATACCTCGTGTTGCGTTTGCTTCGGGTTGAGCGCTTTCAGGTTGCGTCCCGCGGTGACCCGGAAGTACCGGAAAGGGTTACTTCCGGGTTTTGCTGCTCGCACATGCACAGACGCTCAAAATGACATCATGCGCAGAAGCGGTGAATCGCGACACGCACAGACATGGGTTGCGTTCTTCTCAGGTTGCAAACAGGGCTCCGGAACGGATCCTGTTCGCAACCAGAGGTAGTAGTAGTCCACTGCAGTAAGGATACAAAGAGAATCTCTCCCCCCATCTCTTTAAGAGAAGCACCCACCCACAGCTCTTGAGAATCCCTGTCCCACCAGCTGCCTGTGCAAAGAAGATGACCCCCCCTCCTGCATAACCGGGGGTTGGACTAGATGACCGCTGGGTGCCCCTCAAGAATTCTACAACCCTGCCCCTTTCCCCAGGAACCAGGCAGTTCCGCACCAGCTCAGGGTGTATGTGTGTGTGTGTGTATATATATTTATATATAGAAGGAGAGGAGCTGGGCTCCCTCTGGGAGATGCCAGGCATTCCCGAAACTCCACGGCAAAGGCATTTGCGCTCCATTGTCTATCTTTGGTAACAGAATCTCCTCCCGGCTTTGGGGGAAGGGCAGCAACCTTGGCATTGCCTGGCTGGCACCCCAGAGGCCAAGAGACTCACCTGCCCGCCAGGAAGCCCCTCAAATTTTGCCTCTGCTGTGATGTGCCCATTCTAGGAAAACCTGTCCTCCCCGTTCCCTGGCCTCATACATGAACTAGGGTTGTTGTTGTTTAGTCGTTTAGTCATGTCCGACTCTTTGTGACCCCCTGGACCAGAGCACGCCAGGCCCTCCTGTCTTCCACTGCCTCCCGCAGTTTGGTCAAACTCATGCTGGTAGCTTCGCCAACACTGTCCCACCATCTCGTCCTCTGCCGTCCCCTTCTCCTTGTGCCCTCCATCTTTCCCAACATCAGGGTCTTTTCCAGGGAGTCTTCTCTTCTCATGAGGTGGCCAAAGTCTTGGAGCCTCAGCTTCAGGATCTGTCCTTCCAGTGAGCACTCAGGGCTGATTTCCTTCAGAATGGATCGGTTTGATCTTCTTGCAGTCCATGGGACTCTCAGGAGTCTCCTCCAGCACCAGAATTCAAAAGCATCAATTCTTCGGCAATCAGCCTCCTTTATGGTCCAGCTCTCACTTCCATACATCATTACTGGGGAAACCATAGCTTTTACTATACGGACCTTTGTTGGCAAGGTGATGTCTCTGCTTTCTCTGCTAGGGTTGCCATATTTCAAAAAACCAGGAGAACCCCAAAAGTTGCTGAGCTTTTTCTAGACAACCCCAACATTGTTGAATCCCAGATTCGAATCCTGCTAGCACCTCCAGGTAGGGCTGGGAGAGTGTGCCGGCTGAAATCTCTGAGAGCCTGGTCAGTATGGACAATACTTAGCTCGGTGGACCCGGTGGTCTGACTCTGTATAAGGCAGCTTCTTGTGTCAAGAGGAGTGTGCTGGATCAGGCCCATGGCCCGTCTAGTCCAGCGTCCTGTTCTCACAGTGGCCAGCGCAGTGCCTCTTCTGGGAAAGCAGGATTCGAACCCAACTCCTGTGGTTTCCCCCCAACTGGTATTCAGATGCACTGCTGCCTCCAATTGCGGAGGCAGGGCAGCACAGTCACCAACGATGCTGTCAGGCATACAAAAAGTTAAAACGCTATCCAACAGATTAAAATCCTCACCAACTTTCTAAGCTTTTGTGCAGGCCTGGCTAAATAACAGCAGCAACAGTTTCCAGCAAAATATAAAAACATAATAAAACGTCAAACATTAAAAGCTTCCCGAAACAGGGCTGCCTTCAGATGTCTTCTAAAAGTTGTGTAGTTCTTGAATGTTTCTTGAAGGCGCTGGAAGGAATATAGCAAAGGCGCCTGCCTGATATCACTAGGCGGGCAGTTCCAAAGTTCCAAGGTGCCTCTACGCCAAGTGACTGAGTTCTTAACAATGCAAAACAAGTATTCCTTGCAGTAGCGCCACTTCCGGCCAAGTGGGGTAGGACTTCTCATCGGTAAAGGGCAGACAGCAGGGTAAAGAAATTCTATAAGCCTATAAGGTGCTGTGGTCTAAACCACAGAGCCTAGGACTTGCCGATCAGAAGGTCGGCGGTTCGAATCCCTGCGATGGGGTGAGCTCCCGTTGCTTGGCCCCAGGTCCTGCCAACCTAGCAGTTCGAAAGCACATCAAAGTGCAAGTAGATAAACATCGTATTTTTCGCTCCATAAGAGGCACCTGACCATAAGACGCACCTAGTTTTTAGAGGAGGAAAACAAGAAAAAATATTCTGAACGAACCAGTGGATGTATGATTTTTGTGGTTCATGCTGTGGCCACAGACATGTGATTTGACGATGGGTTTGGGGTCGCCCAATGCAAAAATCCCGAGGATCCATGTGGATCTGTGCTTTGTAACCACGTTTTGTGCCATTTTAGGAGGAAAAAGGTGCATCTTATGGAGCGAAAAATACAGTAGGTATCGCTCCGGCGGGAAGGTAAACGGCGTTTCCGTACGCTGCTCTGGTTTTGCCAGAAGTGGCTTAGTCATGCTGGCCACATGACCTGGAAGCTGTACGCTGGCTCCCTCGGCCAGTAAAGCGAGATGAGCGCCGCAACCCCAAAGTCAGCCACGACTGGACTTAACGGTTAGGGTTCCTTTACCTTTTTTATAAGGTGCTAGAAAGTCTTTGCACAAACGCAATAAATAAATGGCCAGAAAGCTGGTTAAAAGGTAAAGGGACCCCTGGCTGTAAGATCCAGTCGTGGCCGACTCTGGCATTGCGACGCTCATCTCGCTTTACTGGCCGATGGAGCCGGCATACAGCTTCCGGGTCATGTGGCCAGAATGACTAAGCCACTTCTGGCGAACCAGAGCAGCGCACGGAAACGCCGTTTACCTTCCCACAGGAGCGGTACCTATTTATCTACTTGCACTTTGACATGCTTTTGAACTGCTAGGTTGGCAGGAGCAGGGACCGAGCAACGGGAGCTCACCCCGTCATTGCGGGGATTCGAACCGCCGACCTTCTGATCGGCAAGTTCTAGGCTCTGTGGTTTAACCCACAGCTCCACCCGCGTCCCAGAATGCTGGTTGCTCAGCGGCAAAAGTTTGCCTTGCCCTTGCCTTGGGTCTGGGCATCTTTTAGGATTGTGCTGGAGTTTTCTAACCGTGCAGCTGGCCTTGGGGTGCGGTCACATTCCTAGGAACCCCAGATCTGGAAGAGAAGGAGGTGCCCCCTTTGCCGTGGGGGGGGGGGGTCGGTGTTCCTGGAATCCCAGGAATCTTCCACCAGCCGCTTCTTGCCCTCAGCTGTTGGTGGAAGCCCGATCCATCTTTGTCCTAGTGGAATGCGGGTGAGGACAGGTGTCGACAGATAACTACAAGGGGGCTCAGAGATAGTCCTATGGCAAAACACCCCCCCCCTTTAACTTGGGGTCCATAAGAGTGACAGAAACCTTATGGTCCGGCTTCTGTGAGATGAGCCACTGCTTCAACAGACGCTTCTTACATTCTTAGTCCAGTTCTTTGGGGGAGAGGGCGGGCAGCAGACTTCTCGTGCAACAGCGCCAGAAACCTTTCAGTTTTGCAACCCGAATTTGCTGTTATGCAGCCAAATCCCACTTGCAAAACAGAAGCACTCAGAAATCGCTTCTAGGTATTTATTTATTGCAAGTATTGATGCACTAGGGATGCGGGTGGCGCTGTGGGTTAAACCACAGAGCCTAGGACTTGCCGATCAGAACGTCGGCGGTTCGAATCCCCGTGACGGTGTGAGCTCCCGTTGCTCGGTCCCTGCTCCTGCCAACCTAGCAGTTCGAAAGCACGTCAAAGTGCAAGTAGATAAATAGGTACCACTTTGGCGGGAGGGTAAATGGTGTTTCCGTGCGCTGCTCTGGTTCACCACTTAGTCATGCTGGCCACATGACCCGGAAGCTGTACGCCGGCTCCCTCGGCCAATACAGCGAGATGAGCGCTGCAACTCCAGAGTCGGACAGGACTGGACCTAGTGGTCAGGGGTCCCTTTACTTTTTATGGATGCACAAGCACTTATTTCACCTGCAAATGTTCCCAGGGTGAAAAGGCTAGCAAAGTCATAATCAGAGAACATTCACCATCCAACCTCCTGAAACCATTGTACACATCCGCCCTCCCTGTGATATTAATTTTATTTATTTTTTATTTCATAAAATTTATACACCGCTTGAGTGGTTTTAAAAACAAACAAACTCTCAAAGTGGTTTAGGAAAAAGATGAAACGATAAAAAAATAATGACTTTTAAAAATTAAGCACTTTAAAATTTGCTAAGATAACCATAGACCGAAATCAGATTAAAACTCGCACCGACTTTCTAAACATCTGGGTAGGCTGGTCTGAACAAAAATGCTTTTTACAGGCATCAAAATGAGTTAGGGAAAGTGTCTGCCTGGGGTCAAGTGGCAGGGAGCTCCAAAGTATGGAACGGGTATTTTGTGGCAGTGCCAGTTCCTTGTAGGTTAACTGGTCCCAAGTTGTTGAGAGCTTTATATACTAAGGCAGTCCTACCTTGGATCCCGAACGCCTTGGTACTCGGACGTTTTGGCTTCTGAACGCCGCAAACCCAGAAGTGAGTGTTCCGGTTTGTGAGTGTTCTTTGGAAGCTGAACGTCCAATGGGGCTTCTGATTGGCTGCAGGAGCTTTGGTTATACTGTTAGAAATACATAGACAGATAATTATGAAATTATTGTGTGGTTTAATAAGCTAACTGTTTATGTTTGGACAACTTTTCTGCTGTAAAAGTTTTCCTCCAAAAGCATTTTATTTTTAAAAAATCTGATTTAAATAAAAAAAATCATTTACACACACACACACACACACACACACACACAGTGGTACCTCTGGTTATGTACTTAATTCGTTCCGGAGGTCCGTTCTTAACCTGAAACTGTTCTTAACCTGAAGCACCACTTTAGCTAATGGGGCCTCCTGCTGCTGCTGCGCCGCCAGAGCATGATTTCTGTTCTCATCCTGAAGCAAAGTTCTTAACCTGAAGCACTATTTCTGAGTGAGCGGAGTCTGTAACCTGAAGCGTATGTAACCTGAAGCGTCTGTAACCCGAGGTACCACTGTTTGTGTGTATGTGTGTGTGTGTGTATATATATATATATATATATATATATATATATATATATATATACCACTGATTTTTATCCACCCTGAGCGGAAGCCCTTCCACAACCAGAATGCGCATGGATGATGTGTTCGGGCGTTCAGACAGGCAAGGCAGCGGGCAAAGAAACATTGGGAGGAAGCTCGCTCCTTTAAGACCCTGGGTTTACCAATATAAATTTTGGCAACCAATCAGAAGCTGGGGGAGGTGAGGGTTCAGCTGGTTGGTATCTGTATTTGGGGGAGACTCTGGGCGCACAACCAGGACAGGAACCAGCCCCTTGTCACCCGTGCAAAGAGGGCCGGAGGAAGGGTGAACCTGCTATTTTGGGACCCGGGACCAGGAGTATCGGATGTTGAAAGGGACAGGACACCAGGGTTCTGCTGGGGGCAGGAGAAAGCGTGGGAAAGGGAGAAGAAATAATCTTCACAAAAGAGTTGGGGGAGAAGGTTCAAACTGCCTGGTCGTGTGTCCCTAAGATTGTGGGAATGTTCAGGGATACAGGAGAGGATATATTGTTTGGTTATAGCCTTTCCACCTTGTGTTAACAAGTTCACAACTTAGCAGAGTAACATTCCCCCTTTCAAACTCACAGCGGATGCGTTTGCTCAGGCTCACTAAAGCCTCTATAATAACTGTTCTGGTTTTTTCCCCTTATTCCCGCATAAAAGATAAGACACGACACAGTCCTCTATAAAAGTATAAAAAGAGTTTACTCACTCACATTCTGTTCACAATCAGATCCCAGAAGGCAGACTTAGCTTAGAAAAGTAACATACACCTGGAAACTATCTCATAAGGACAGTCCCTTTGTCCTCTCTTGGCTGGAAGCCAATTGTGAACAGAATGTGAGTGAGTAAACTCTTTTTATACTTTTATAGAAGTATAAAAAGAAGCCAAGAGAGCATCTTTGGCTAAGCAGATGTTGCTTCTTCAATGCATGTAGTCAAAAGAGAGAGATGGCTGCCCTGCCCTGTGCTTTTGTCGTTACCTGCACAGGTGAGGCCACGCCCACCTCTAGTCACATGCAGAGGAAGTCTGTCCCAGCCCAGAAGGAAACAGGAAGTTGACCTGCTGGCAGGACAAACATTCCTCCCCATGTGTAAACATGTTCACTCTAGGAATATTGTACTTGACTGCTCTTGTGTTTCACATCCCGCAAAGATCAGGAGCCAGAACCCCTCGAACCATTAGATTTTTGAGCTCTTGCAACTCAGGATGGAGAAAAGCAAGTCCTTATTCACACATTTAACCTGTGGAACTCACTCCCTCAGGAGATGGCTGCCAATTTGGATGGCATTAAGAGGGGACTAGCGAGGGAGGAGAGGGCTGTTGATGGCTCCTAGCCATTTTCATTTCATTTCTCTTTTAATTTGTATACCGTCTTTCTGTTTCACAACACCCAAGGCGGTTTACGAGCTGAAGAAACAAAGAATGTACACATCATAACAATCTAATCCAATACAAAAATGTGATAATAAAACATAACTTTAAAATAAGCAACTGATATCAAATGAAGTAATATTCAACAATCTATTGGAATAGCATGGAATAATATTCAATATCAGCATATAAAAATTAAACAGAAATCCACTCTTAACAATTATAAGAAATAATTTCTAAACTATAATCAATAAAACAACGGCAGGATGGTTCCGCTCTGCCTCCACAGTCGAAGTGTGGCGATGCCTCTGAATCCCAGTTTCTGGAAACAGCAGGAGGAGAGAGGGGTCATGTGTTCGAATCCTGCTTGCAGATTCCCCATAACGGGCATCTGGTTGCCCACTGTGAGAAGCTGGACTAGATGGGCTCTCCTTTGAACCGATCCAACGGGTACCTCTGATGTTCTTATTTTGTGGGTTGATGCATAATGTGGTGTGTGTGTGTCAGAGGGGCAGTGCAGACTACAGGACCTTTGGGGAACCCAAACCAGGACAGCAATTCTGCTTGAATGAATGAATGAATCCTTATTTGCGTCAGCCATCGGCCTTGGCAATAAAACAACAATACAATATACAAAGAATAGAAATAAAAAGTCAATTATATAAAATACATTTTAGGGTTTTGCGTCAATAGTCAAATAGTGGACCTTATTCTGATTGTCCCAGCTAAAAACCTTGCAGCCTTTGCTGTCACCTGCTCATCTTGATCTGCCAAGAGAAAGGACACTGGGGCAGTGGTTGGGCAACCCAGAATGGACAATAAAACAGGGGTGATAGCCTCATTCCTCAAGTCTTTATAAAGAGCACAAGCCAGAAGGGCATGCGCCGCCGAATCAGGACTGCCATCTCCATAGGGACAGAAGGATTTTTTGTATAGTCTGTTGGAATCGTCCCTTAAGTCCAGCCGATGGCAATACATTCAATCTTGCGAGAGTAAAAGCACATCTATGTTTTAGAATTGCTAGGTTATGCAGATAGGGTGCCAGAGAATCGAAATGGGAAGATGGGAAATAGTCATACCATGGGCAAAATTTCCTTATTGTGGCCAAGTTGTTTGGACTCTCGATATCGTTTTGTTGTTGTTTAGTTGTTTAGTCGTGTCCGACTCTTCGTGACCCCCTGGACCAGAGCACGCCAGGCACTCCTGTCTTCCACTGCCTCCTGCAGTTTGGTCAAACTCATGCTGGTAGCTTCGAGAACACTGTCCAACCATCTCGTCCTCTATCGTCCCCTTCTCCTTGTGCCCTCCATCTTTCCCAACATCAGGGTCTTTTCCAGGGAGTCTTCTCTTCTCCTGAGGTGGCCAAAGTCTTGGAGCCTCAGCTTCAGGATCTGTCCTTCCAGGGAGCACTCAGGGCTGATTTCCTTCAGAATGATCTTCTTGCAGTCCATGGGACTCTCAAGAGTCTCCTCCAGCACCAGAATTCAAAAGCATCCATTCTTCAGCGATCAGTCTTCTTTATGGTCCAGCTCTCACTTCCATACATCACTACTGGGAAAACCATAGCTTGAACTATATGGACCTTTGTCAGCAAGGTGATGTCTCTGCGTTTTAAGATGCTGCCTAGGTTTGTCATTGCTTTTCTCCCAAGAAGCAGGCGTCTTTTAATTTCGTGACTGCTGTCACCATCTGCAGTGATCATGGAGCCCAAGAAAGTAAAATCTCTCACTGCCTCCAGTTCTTCCCCTTCTATTTGCCAGGAGGTGATGGGACCAGTGGCCATGATCTTCGTTTTTTTGATGTTGAGCTTCAGCCCATATTTTGCGCTCTCCTCTTTCGCCGTCATTAAAAGGCTGGCAAACTAGACTGTTTGCTTTACTAAAACCCAAAGTAAGTAGCTGTTGTGGTGATAACCGCAAGAGTGAAGAGTTTTTGATAGACAATTTTAGTCCAGGCGCTCTTGTGACAATCTTGCCGCACTAGGGGTATTAGACCAGAAGGTGGATTTCAGTTTAGGCGAAGCCAATGGTCAAGTGTCCTACGTCAGATCCGTCATTCTGCAGAGGGAAGATTGGCCTGTAGGCGCAACGATGCGTTTGGGGCACAGGATGGTACGGAGAAAAATTGCTTCTTTCCCATCCTGTGCCAGCTGAATCCTGGCAAGGCCTGATGCGAATGCCCTCCTGCCCCTGAGCTATGCTCAGCCCCAGAATGGCAGAGCCTGGTGGTTTGGCTCCCTCCTGCCTTTGGGCTGGGCTGGGCAGCTGTTGGGCCAGGGAGTGGGGGCTGTGGGAAGGGGGGGCGGACGGAGGTAGGGCAGGCATTCCTGGACTAATCCCACTGACATCGGGCCCAACTGGGAGAGCGTGGTCTCTGCTCCCAGAGCAGCTGCCGGGAGCAGCTGATGGCCATTCTGAGTCTTTGGCCTTCCTGGGAATAATAATAATAATAATAATAATAATAATAATAATAATAATTATTATTATTATTATTATTATTATTTATACCCCGCCATCCCCAGCCAAGACTGGGCTCAGGGTGGCTAACACCTGATATAAAACCAAATTGATTGAAATACAACTTAAAAAACAAGATTAAAATACAACATTAAAATGCAGCCCCATTTCAATGGAAACTCAAAAAACTTTTTTGGGGATGAAAACGTCAAGTCTTCACCAAGGCTAACTATCCAGACTGGTCCTACGTGGGCCAGAAAAAAGCCAGGGAAGTCCCCAAATAGGAGTTCCATCACAGGAGGGGAAAGGAAAAAAGAAGAGGGGGAGGGGATCAAGCTGATCCCAAGCGAAAGGGCAGGCGGAACAACTCTGTCTTACAGGCCCTGCGGGAAGAAATCAGATCCTGCAGGGCCCTGGTCTCATGAGACAGAGTGTTCCTCCAGGCCGGAGCCAGAGTTGAAAAGGCCCTGCCTCTGGTTGAGGCTAATCTGACTTCCTTAGGGCCCAGGACCTCCAGGGTGTTGCTATTTATGGACCTTAAGGTGGGGCATACCAGGAGAGGCGGTCCCATAGGTACAAGGGTCCTAGAGTTCTGCAGGTTCGAATCCCCCGCTCAGCCAGGAAGCTCACTGGGCGACCTTGGGCCAGTCTCTCACTCTCTGCTTAACCTACCTCACAGGGTTGTCGTTGGGGATTAAATGAGGACCATGACCTAGGAGAGACCAGGGTTCGAATCCCCCACTCGGCCATGAAGCTGATTGAGTGACCTTGGGCCAGGAACTCACTCTCAGCCCATCCTACCTCGCAGGGTCATTGTGGGGGTTAAACGGGGAGGAGAACTACGTATGCTGGGGCAACCCTGTGTGACTGTGGTATTATTATTATTATTATTATTCCATCTTGAGCTCCTTGGAGAAAAAAGACAGATAGATAACAAAGACAGATAGATAATAAACAAAAACAGTGCTGTCCACAGTTGTAAAGACTGCGGAGAGAATAACTGGGTGCCCTCTTCCCACCTTGGATCAAATCTATGCTTCCAGGTGCCATAAGAAAGCTGCAGAGATAGCGCAGGATAGTGCGCACCCCGGAAATGATCTCTTTCAGCTTTTGCCTTCTGGAAGAAGGTCCAGGGTTATAAAGACTAGGACTAGCCGCCTGAGAAACAGTTTCTATCCAAATGCGATTTTGGTTTTAAATGCAGTGTAAGGTAGTCTCTATGGGAGTATATTGTATTTAATTATGGGGTATCAGAGTTTTTAGGGGGCTAACCAGGCTGGGATAGCTGGGATAGCAGGCTTGTTGGTTTTTGAATGTGTTATGTAGATTTTTCAATTTTGTTCTTCTGTATGGGACAATGACAATAAAGATTATCGTATCGTATCGTATCGTATCGTATCGTATCGTATTGTCGTAACCTGTGGTGTTTTTTCGAATGAGGAAAGCGATGGGAAGACATCCCATATAGTTGTTGTTCTTCGTGACCCCCTGGACCAGAGCACACCAGGCCCTCCTGTCTTCCACTGCCTCCCGCAATTTGGTCAAACTCATGCTGGTCGCTTCGAGAACACTGTCCCACCATCTCGTCCTCCATTTCCCCTTCTCCTTGCGCCCTCCATCTTTCCCAACATCAGGGTCTTTTCCAGGGAGTCTTCTCTTCTCCTGAGGTGGCCAAAGTCTTGGAGCCTCAGCTTCAGGATCTGTCCTTCCAGGGAGCACTCAGGGTTGATTTCCTTCAGAATGGATAGGTTTGATCTTCTTGCAGTCCCTGGGACTCTCAAGAGTCTCCTCCAGCACCAGAATTCAAAAGCATCAATTCTTCGGCGATCAGCCTTCTTGATGGTCCAGCTCTCACTTCCATATAGTGCAGGCTAACAAATGCTCAATTAAATAGCCAGCGCTGTCTAACATCCCTGAAAACAGATCAAGGTGGAGGCTTAGAACAGAAGGAGCTCTGGACTTGGCCTAGGATGGGAGGCAGGAATTGGAGAGCCCTGTAGGATTTTAGCAGAGATGCTGCCCCCCTCTCACCAAGACTGAACGCAAGTTGCAGCTCCTGGCTGATGCCTGGGTTTTATTTTTATTTTTTTGGGGGGGGGAAGGAAGACCCTGAGTGCACCAAACATCTGCTTGCAGCTGGGCTGGCCCCTCCCTCAGATTCCCACCCCCTGAGACATTCTGCTGCATTTCTGACAGCTTATTTCATTGTTTGTATCTCACCAGCTTGGCAGACGTCCTGTCGCAGACGCGGCAGGGGACTCAGGGTGGCGGCTCACAGGTCCCCTTCTGACTCCCATTCCCCCCCCCCGGAAAAAAACCCCTTCCAGCTGAGGATTCAGGTTACCAAACCCATAGCAAGCATATTTGGTTTCTCTCCATTTAAAAAAAAAAATATCATTTTTTATTAAGTTTTCCATTTTAACAATCCAATCCAATCACATTAAATTAAATCTAGCTTTCAACTTTGTGATATATCATCAGCTGAACATCGTGATATACAGTGGTACCTCGGTTTATGAACTTAATCTGTTCCGGAAGTCCGTTCTTAAACCAAAACCGTCCTTAAACTGAGATGCGCTTTCCCTAATGAGGTCTCCCCCCAGGGGTGCCCTTCCACCATTCGGATTCCGTTCTTAGACCGAGGTAAAATTCGCAAACCGGGACACTACTTCTGGTTTTGCGGAGTTCATAAACTGAATAGTTCATAAACAGGGCTGTTCTTAAACTGAGGTACCATTGTACTGATATACAGTGGACGCTCGGGTTGCGAACGTGATCTGTGCGGGGTGTACATTCGCAACCTGCAGCGTTCGCAACCTGCGTCTGCGTGTCTGCGCATGCCATGGTTGCACATGTATGACTGCCAAAACCCAGAAGTAATCCATTCCGGTACTTCCGGGTTTCGGCAGTCCGCAACCTGAAAAAACGCAACCTGAAGCGGCTGTAACGCAAGGTATGACTGTATCACAATATAATGATATATTAAAGGTAAAGGAACCCTGACAGTTAAGTTGTGGCACTCATCTCGCTTTACTGGCCGAGGGAGCCGGCGTTTGTCTGCAGACAGTTTTTCTGGGTCATGTGCCAGCATGACTAAGCCACTTCTGGCGAAACAGAGCAGCGCATGGAAAAGCCGTTTACCTTCCCGCCGGAGCGGTACCTATTCATCTACTTGCACTTTGACATGCTTTCGAACTGCTAAGTTGGCAGGAGCAGGGACCGAGCAACGGGAGCTCACCCCGTCGTGGGGATTCGAACCGCTGACCTTCTGATCAGCAAGACCCAGTGGTTTAGACCACAGTGCCACCCGCGTCCCTTACTGATATATTACAATGTCTGAAATAAGGATGGAGCTAGGCAGAGGCATCGGCTGGCTTCACTTCCCCGCCTTGTGATTTTTGCATAGCGCACAAAGACACACATCACAATTCGCAATATAGTGCCAGGTCAAGAACTATGAAACTGAAATCACGATATGGACTTCTAACTGGCTTTGGACAATATATCAATATGTCACCCAGTCCTACTCCTAACACTGGAACTCAGGAGCGTACGGCGAAGCTGAATATCGGAAGATTCAGCACACATAAAATACTTTCTAACTATGGAACTCCCTGCCACAGGAGCCAAGGATGGTAATCCACCTGGATGGCTTTGGAAGAGGATTGGAGAAATTCGAGGAGGAGAGGGCTATCGATGGCTACTAGCCAGAAGGGCTGTGCTTTGCCACCCCAGTTGGAGGTCAGCAATGCTTCTGAATCCCAGGAAAACCACAGGAAGGGACGGTGGCCTTGTGTTCCGATCCTGCTTGTGGGTTTCCCAATAATAATAATAATAATAATAATAATAATAATAATAATAATAAATTTATTTATACCCTGCCCATCTGGCTGGGTTTCGCCAGCCGCTCTGGGCGGCTCCCAACTGAATATTAAAAACAAAATACAGCATCAAACCTTAAAAACTTCCCTAAACAGGGCTGCCTTCAGATGTCTTCTAAAAATCAGATCGTTGTTTATTTTATAATGAAATGATTTTAGAAGTATCATTTTACTGTTGTTAGCCGCTCTGAGCCCGGCTTTGGCTGGGGAGGGTGGGATATTAATAATAATAATAATAATAATAATAATAATAATAATAATAATTCTACGTCTGATGGGAGGGCATTCCGCAGGGTGGGCGCCACCACCGAGAAGGCCCTCTGCCTGGTTCCCTGTAACCTCACTTCTCGCAGGGAGGGAACCGCCAGAAGGCCCTCAGAGCTGGACCTCAGATAGAATCATAGCTTCCCAGAGTGGCTTAACCGCCAGTCTTAATTAACGCTGGGAATTATAGCTCTGTGAGGGGGGAACGGGCGTCTCCTAACAGCTCACAGCAACCTTAACAAACTATAGCTCCCAGGGTGCTGGGAGCATTGAAAGCAGTATGATTTGCATACATGTCTGGTGCAGATTGTGAGTCTAAGGGTTGCTCGAAAGCTTCCGAGAACCTGGTTCTGGGTTTTCTCTGGAACCGGGAAACCCGGAGCCAGTCAGAAATCTGGCTTTCTCTCCTCTGCCACTGATCTGCACGCTCACACACTCACTTTCGCACAAGCCTGACTCTCCTGCCCACCTCATAGCTGAGGCCTGAGGTCAACCAGCTGCAACTGGGAAAGAAAACTCAGCCATATCTCGCTGCCTCTGGAGGGATGAGCTCAGTTGCAAGCTGGAAGTGTGCGTGCGCATGTCTTTAGACACAAACCATGAGCAGGAAAGTTCCCCTCCCTTCTGCCTCCTTGCAGAAAAATTAAAATACAAAACTGCATCTTTGCTATAAGACGTGGAACATCTGGCTCCTCTTGCCCCCAGACTCTCGGTTTGACCCCTCCTGGGTCCCAGGCAGCTTGGAAATGTGCGAAGGTCCCCTTAGGGGGTGATCAATAACTGCTGGGGAAGAGGAGGGAGGCGGAGGCAGTTGCCATGGCAGTGGAGAAGGGATGCAGGGCATCAGTTAATGCAAGCCTTGTGACGTAGAGTGACAAGGCATTTGAAACATGAGATCCGCAATCGTCTGCCTGCTGGATTCATCAAGCCCTCTCTCCCTGCATGTGGTCTGATTCAGGCCTTGCGGCGGATAATTTTCCCGCACATGGGAACTCTGGCCGGGCTGGGAATATGCACACCCACCCCACAAGAACACTGCATGAGGAACTTAAGAAAATGCTAAAAAAAAAACCTTGATAAAAAAATCCCGAAGCTTATCTGTTAGGGTTGGTGGGCAAAGACATAAAAAGTAAAGGGACCCCTGACCACTAGGTCCAGTTGTGGGCGACTCTGGGGTTGCGGCGCTCATCTCGCTTTATTGGCCGAGGGAGTCGGTGAACAGCTTCCGGGTCATGAGGCCAGCAGGAACTAAGCCGCTTCTGGCGAACCAGAGCAGCGCACGGAAACGCCATTTACCTTCCCGCCAGAGCGGTACCTATTTATCTACTTGCACTTTGACGTGCTTTTGAACTGCTAGGTTGGCAGGAGCAGGGACCAAGCAACGGGAGCTCACCCCGTCATGGGGATTCGAACCGCCGACCTTCTGATCAGCAAGTCTTAGGCTCTGTGTTTTAACCCACAGTGCCACCTGTGGCTCTGGGCAAAGACATAGCACATATTAAAAAAACCCAATCTTTTTATATGCAACAACAGCTGCCAAGGTAGTGATTGCTACTAAATGGAAATCTTAGGACATACCAACAAGGGAAGAGTGGATTTGTAAATTAAGTGAGTATATAGAATTGGCAAAATTAACTTCATTTATAAGATATCAATCAAATCCAAAGTTAATAATGGAGTGGAAGTATTTCGAAGATTTTATGTCAAAATATCGTTCTAAAAATGACATGTTAATAGGCTTAGAATAAAAAATGTAAGCAATAACAAAACCAATAAAGAAAGAAGGAAAAATCAGAATTTAACAAAATTAACTTATTATAGAATGCAAGGGGGAAAAGGTAGAAAGAAATATAAAGAAGTTGAATTGCTGTGGAAGGAAGTCGAAGGTGGGTGGTGGGTTTTATAATTAAGTGTATAATTATGCAACTGTTGTAATTTAGATATTATATTTTATGTGAGGGAATCATTGGGAATTTTGGGTATTATGTATTTATGTTAAGTTTCAGTAAAGATCGTCGAGATATTCCGAGATCCTTTCAGATCTTCCTTGAGATTTCACGCTAGCTGACAAATCTCAGCTCGCTCTCTTAAGAGCAATGAGAAGAGCCTGTTCAATCAGCCCCATTGGCAAATCAAGTCCCAGCATCCTCTTCTCTCAGAGGCCAACCAGATACCCCAATGGGAAACACAATCAGGATTCGAACACAAGACCCCTCTCTCCCTTCCTGCAGCTTCCAGAAACTGGGATTCAGAATCATCACAGCCTCCAATTGTGGGGAGACAGAACAGCGGCCATGGCTCTCACGATTAGCTTTATCTTCTTCGGCGATCCCTCGTGACCGAGTAAGATTGTCTTCCATAAACACGGTTTTAACAGGGGGTCCGTAAGTGACTGTGGAGGCCAATTCTGATCCACACGTCCTTCCACAGTGGGGACATTTGTTTCCGGGCCAGAGTTGATCACGGTGTGGATTAACCAAGCATGCCTTCCTCTTAGCACGTTTCTCCCTTGCGTCCTGAGTTCGAGTGTCTTCAAAGCCCATGACACCTTTGGTAAAGGCTGTTCTCCAACTGGAGCGCTCGCAGGCCAGTGTTCCCCAGTTGTCAGTGTTTATACTACATTTTTAAAGATTTGCCTTTGAGGGAGTCTTTAAACCTCTTTTGTTGACCACCAGCATTATGCTTTCCATTTTTAAGTTCAGAATAGAGTAGTTGCTTTGGAAGACGATCATCTGGCATCCACACAACATGACCAGTCCCTAAACCCTGTTTAGGGAAGTTTTTAATCTTTGGTGTTTTATCATGTTTTTAATATCCTGTTGGAAGCTGACCAGAGTGGCTGGGGAAACCCAGTCAGATGGGCAGGGTATTATTATGTTGATGATGATGATGATGATGATGATGATGTATGATTATTAAAGCCCTATGCAGCCTTGGCCCAGTATACCTGAGGAGCGTCTCCCCCCCATCGTCCAACCCGGACACTGAGGTCCGGCCACAGTGAGAGCAAGATGCTTCAGGAGCTGGACCACTGGCCTGATCCTGCAAGCTCTTCTTGCGTTTAATCCTTTTCTAGCATTGGAGAAGCATCACGGAACAGAGAATCAAGCGGAATAAATCCGCCACGAATCCACTATTCTTTTTGTCAGAAACATGTTGCAGAACACAACAAAAACACCCGTCTGGCAGGACCCACCGTCAGTGGCCTTCAAAGTGTTGCTTTTACCTCTGCAAAGGAGCAGCTTGTGAACCTCTTTGCTTCTGCAACTGCTCCCCCCTCTAGCAAAGAAGGATCGTGTTACATCCGCCTGTTGCTCCCCAGTGAAGAGTCTCTCTCCTCCCTCACACACCCAGACCAGGACAGCTGCAATCCCTGGTTGTGAATGCAGACTTCTTCGATAATTTATTTTTTTTGAGGGGGAGTTCACTCTGGCTTGGAGGGGGCGGGCAGGGAGGAAGAACAGAGACAGCTGTGAGTCTAGAAGAGGTTGCTCCCCAACTCTCCACCCACATTTAGTAGCAATGGATGTGGAAGGAGCACACTGGTGTCCACAGGTGTTAATATAATAATAATATTAATAATAATATTTATTATTTATACCCTGCCCATCTGGCTGAGTTTCCCCAGCCACTCTGGGCGGCTCCCAATCGAGTGTTAAAAACAATACAGCATTAAACATTAAAAACTGCCTTCAGGTGTCTTTTAAAAATAAGATAGCTGCTTAATTCCTTCACATCTGACGGCAATTGCCTCCTGCGTTGTTGTTTAGTCATTTAGTCGTGTCCGCCTCTTCGTGACCCCCTGGACCAGAGCACGCCAGGCCCTCCTGTCTTCCACTGCCTCCCGCAGTTTGGTCAAACTCATGCTGGTAGCTTCGAGAACACTGTCCCACCATCTCGTCCTCTGTCGTCCCCTTCTCCTTCTGCCCTCCATCTTTCCCAACATCAGGGTCTTTTCCAGGGAGTCTTCTCTTCTCATGAGGTGGCCAAAGTCTTGGAGCCTCAGCTTCACGATTTGTCCTTCCAGTGAGCACTCAGGGCTGATTTCCTTAAGAATGGATGCGTTTGATCTTCTTGCAGTCCATGGGACTCTCAAGAGTCTCTTCCAGCACCAGAATTCAAAAGCATCCATTCTTCGGCCATCAGCTTTCTTTATGGTCCAGCTCTCACTTCCATACATCACTACTGGGAAAACCATATGGACCTTTGTCGGCAAGGTGATGTCTCTGCTTTTTAAAAGCAGAGACATTGCCTCCTGTACTGGTGCTCAATCTCTCTCTCTTTCTCCTCCCCCCAAGTCCCTGCAAGACCCCTGGAGGCAGCTGATCGTGTGGGGAGCTGATTCTCCACCATCGCCCGCTGCAAACATCTGCAGCCCATTTCCTCCCTGGGTGCGATCCAACCGTATTTTCCATGTCCATCATGCCGAATGGCCCTGCGCCAGCTCCCTTTCGCTTTGCAAAGGGGGTGTGCGTATCTCTTCTCCCCCTTTGAGAGGAAACAGGCAGACACCCCAGGGGGTTTTTTTTTGGGGGGGGAGGGTTTGCACGTGCTAATTCATGTCAACGGTTGCCTTGTATTCACCCAACGGAGCTGAATGCTGGAAGGTTCAGGACAGAGCAAGGGAAGTCTTTCTCCATGCGGTGCATTGTTGAACTGCGGAACTCATTGCCACTGGAGGTGGTGTTGGCCCCCAACCCAGATAGCTTTATTTATTTTTTTCCAAAAATTTTATTGGTTTTCACAATACTATAAACAAACAAAGAAACACACAAGACAAACAAACATAACAAACATAAATCATAGCCTTATTGAAAATTACGGTTATTAACTTGGTTAAGTGACTTCCTCGCTTCCCCTTGGTTGAATTTCATTGCATGTCCTTTTAACGGTTTTCCAAATCACAATTTTTATAAAATTTAACTTAAACATTAACATCCTTAAATCTTGACCTTATAGAATTAAACATATTAATTCATCACTTAACATAAATAAAATTCTAAGCCCATTAAGTATCTGCAAGCTATTTCCAGTTAGTTTAACTTAACAAATTTAACTAAATAATCATTAAATTTATTCCATTCTTCCTGATACTCCTCCTCCTTCTGGTCGCGGACTCTTCCGGTCAGGTCAGCTAGCTCCGAAAAATCCATCATCTTCATCTGCCATTCTTCTATTGTTGGTAATTCTTGGGTTTTCCACTTTTTAGCTAACAAAATACGAGCAGCAGTTGTGGCATACAAAAATAATTTAACATCTTTCTTGGGCACAACACAGATAGCTTTAAAAGAGGATTGGACAGATCCTTTTTTTCTCTTCTTTTTATTATTGATACAGCAAGAAAAGAAGAAAGAGAAAACACAAATACCAAATTACGGACAGGGATAACCATAGACACATAATTTTCTTAACAAATGATGAACCATAAATTGGTCTTAACACTAAAGACCCAACCTCCCGTCTATTCTATATTCATATTACTTATTGCCAATACACACTTTTATCAGAATTAAACTTTTTCTTAATATATCTTGATTCTTATATCTACCTTGCAACTATTACGGAAGTTCCTCGAATGCTGCAACAGAGTTTAAACTACTCTATTTATATTTGAAATATTCTTTAAAATTTATATTGCATTGAAGAATGCAAAGATTATTGTAAATTGTATAATGTGGAGGAAATCGAGTGGGAGGAAGGAGAAAAGAATAATATGATGGACTGAGGAAATAGAAATGTAAATGTATGGGGAGATGGGGAGGAAATGGTGTTGGCTTTGGTACATCCAGTGGCGTAGCGTGGGGGGTGCAGGGGGGGCCGGCCGCACCGGGCGCAACATCTGGGGGGCACGCGCTCGCACTCGCAGCTCTCTGCCCCTACCTGGCTCACTCACTCTCTCTCACTGCAGTGCTGGCTGTGCGAATCCGATCCGAGCCGCTGGGTAGCCGCCCACTGTGGAGGGGGTGGGTGCCAGGCGTGCGGTGCGGAGAGAGAGCGAGGGACTATCTGGGGGAGGGACAGTGCAGCGGCCGCCCAGCGCAGCGCTGAGCGCGGGAGAGAACCACACCAGACCAGCCCAGGCAGCAGCAAGAAGAAGCTGGCAGCGGCGGCAGGTTAGGGGTTAGGGGGCGCAAATTACTTGCCTTGCCCCGGGTTAGGTGGCGCAAATTACTTGCCTTGCCCCGGGTTAGGGGGCGCAAATTACTTGCCTTGCCCCAGGTGCTGACAACCCACGCTACGCCGCTGGGTACATCTGTATTGCAATGTAATAGGTGAAAACCAATAATGAAAAAAGACTGCTGAAAAAAGAAAGAAAGAAAGAAAGAAAGAAAGAAAGAAAGAAAGAAAGAAAGACCTGTTCTCTGTTCGCCAGGCGTAATATCATACACCTCCACCATGCGCCTCCAATTGCCTTTACCCCAAATGACATCAACTATTATTGTTAATGTATCGGGTTCATGCGTGCCGTGGAAAAGGACAAGAAAGGGTTCGTTTCGGTGTGTTGTTTAATTGGGGTGTGTTTTGTCCTGCAGCTGCGGCGCTTGTGAGAATGAGTCAGCAAGCATGTGAGAATGAGTCAGCGCCATCTGCCGTGTAATAATAATAATAATAATAATAATAATAATAATAATAATAATTTTATTATTTAAATGTTGTTGTGTTTAAGGCATAATCTGTAGGCTCTAAGGAGACTGTATCTGTCCTTGCACGCAACTGAAACTGTATTATGCTCTCAGCAAAGCAACAGATTCTTCTCTGTTCTTTTGGCACACTCTACCGGCACTCTGCACATGCCCCAACTAAGATCCTGGAGAGGGAGGTTAATTGGGAATGAGGGGGGGATGAGCTCAGACCCGCAGAGTCTAAGCTATGATTCTGGTGGCTGAACCAAGAAAGCTCCATCTGAAAGATATTAGGAGCGAAACGAAACCTTGAACAGATTTGAAATCTGGCAGCAAAGTTGCTGAACCTGAACTTGACATCTGAAAATGAAGTTGGTGGGTTTTTGTTTTGTTTTGTTCTTAAAGAAGCTGCAAGGAAGCTAGTAATTCAGTCTATCTCTCTCTCTCATTGGAACTGATGCTGAGGGCAAATATCCACTAATATTTCTGTTGCTCAACCGGAGTGTGTGTGTGTGTGTGTGTGTGTGTGTGTGTGTGTAAGTGTAAAAAAGGGCAGAAACTGCAGACAGGAAGTGTGATGGCCTGGGATTCGGACTCGGATGCTGAACCTGAGGGATCCCAGCCTGCACAGGATTCCCCACCTCTAGAACCAGCTGAGCTGGGACTGGGGCCTGAGCCTGAAGGGTCCTCACCTGTGCTGGATCCTCAGGTGCAGGTACCAGCTGAGTCTGCTCTGGCTCCTGAGATGAGGGAGGACCCATTGCCTGCAGCTGCTCCACTCTCAGCCCGTCAGAGGAAGCTGAGGTTGCCTCTGGGTCTGGTAACCCTCCAGCCTCTCCTGAGCTGCAGAGGCTCAGGGCAGAGAGGCGGAGGGAACTAAGTTCCCGCAGGAGGAGTGCTCGCCTCCAGGCTAGGAGAGGTGAGTCAGCAGAGGATCGGGGCCACCCTACGCCTTGGGGCAGATAAAAGCCAGCCAGCCCCAGTCCCAGTTTGCGGGAGTAACATTGTTGGTTGCCAGTTCCTGACGCGCCCTGGCTCCCTGCTTGCAAGCCTGTTCCTGACTTCACCCGGCTCCCTGCCTTGGACCCAGCTTCAGCTTTGACGGACAGCCTCCATACTGCAACCTTGACCTTGAACTGGACTCGGACCTCGCCTCGCGGTTAGCCCCCGGGACCAGCACAGGAAGCTTTTAATTAAAGGCACAGTGTGGTCCCTTCCACGTGTTGTGGAACTGCCATCAGCCTCAGCCAGCATTGCTGGCGGTAGAGGTCATTGAATTAGCTACCCTTGCGAGGAACTTTCCAGAAAAACCCTGCTCCTATGACTCGTTCAATTAAGCCAAGCCGTGTGCCAACGACTGACTTTTTTCTGGAGCGTCAGATGCAAACCTGACACCTGTTTCTTTCAGCCGAGGGTAATAGCAGCTCAGATAAGTGGCTAAGACCATGTACAGTAGTGCCTTTTATTTGAAGTATTCGTCAAGGCTCCTCTGATTGTTTTTGGTGGGACTCCCAGTGCTTTTTTTCTTTCAGAAAATGTTTAGGGGTTCTCTCATTTTCCGACTCATATTGAAATACTGCCCCTCAGTGAGGCCAAACTTAGATTCACAAAATGTTTAGGGGTATGCGTACCCCTGCGCCCCCCCCAAAGCACTGGGGGCTTCTCTTGGCCTCAGTGAACAGTCCATGGGGTCACGAAGAGCCGGACACGACTAAACGACTAAACAACAACATCAATAAGGGACAGCAGCGGGACACGGCGCTGGGATAAGGGAGTTTCCCACCATATAAAGGACGGTTGACAGCTATGCCTTCGTGACTCCGGATGCCTCTGGTCCACCTAGAGATGCTCTGGAGATGCTGAATGTGGTCCATCGTAGCGCATTGCCGCAGCTCATGTTTGTTATGAAGCGGAGGAGAGATTGCTAAGGAAATGGGAGGCTGCCTTGCCCTCCGTAGCGAGTGTTTATGGAAAGACTGAGCTCGGAGGGAAAGAGTTCGGCGCAGTATTGCATTGTTGTTCCCAGGAACGGCTCGAAAATATGTCAGAGATTCCTAGGGCAGCGGAGATGGGATTTCCCCGTAACCTCTTCACCCCCGCTTCTCAAACCTCGGCCTTCCTGCCGCACATAGCAACCCAGCGCACACACAAAACCTGTTCCCAGCCTTTCCTGGGAAGAAGCCAAGTTACAGGGAACCAGGCAGAGGGCCTTCTCGGTAGTGGCACCCACCCTGTGGAACTCCCTCCCACCAGATGTCAAAGAGAACAACTACCACCAAACTTTTAGAAGACATCTAAAGGCAGCCCTGTTTAGGGAAGCTTTTAATGTTTAATAGGTTATTGTATTTTAGTGTTTTGTTGGAAGCCGCCCAGAGTGGTTGGGGGGACCCAGCCAGATGGGCGGGGTATAAATAAATTATTATTATTATTATTATTATTATTATTATTATTATTATTATTTATTAATTCCTTAAGAATGTTAAGGGCTTCCCAAAGGTAATCTGCTCCAGCCCCTGCTGTTAGGAAGAGCCAGGGAGCGATGCGCTTCTCTGGTTTTATTGATTTGTAGAAGTGTCGGCATGCCACAAATTCATGCCATAGAGCAGGGGTCAGCAAACTTTTTCAGCAGGGGCCCAGTCCACCGTCCCTCAGACCTTGTGGGGGGCCGGACTATATTTTGGAAAAAAAATATGAATGAATTCCTATGCCCCGCAAATAACCCAGAAATGCATTTTAAATAAAAGCACACATTCTACTCATGTAAAAACATGCTGATTCCTGGACCGTCCGTGGGCCAGATTTAGAAGGCGATTGGGCTGGATCCGGCCCCCGGGCCTTAGTTTGGCTACTCATGCCATATAGCAAGGCGGTGTATAAAACACAATACACCACAGACACAGTGTAAAACGAGAATCAAAATGACACTTTTGTAAGCTTGTCTACATCGATACTGATACATTATCAGCTTTGCAACATTCCCATTCTGCCCAGGAAAAGCTGCTTCCTTCCTTTTAATCTTTTTTTTTTTTTTTTTTTTTGAAGATCTGTGTAACTTGAAAACTTGCCTGCTGCATTTGGGGCCTTCTGGAGAAAATCCTAGAATCAGTGCTTTTTCCCTAAAAAATGTTTAGGGATACAGTGGTACCTCGGGTTAAGAACTTAATTCGTACTAGAGGTCCATACTTAACCTGAAACTGTTCTTAACCTGAGTACCACTTTAGCTAATGGGGCCTCCCGCTGCCTCCTCACGATTTCTGTTCTCATCCTGAAGCAAAGTTCTTAACCCGAGGTACTATTTCTGGGTTAGCGGAGTCTGTAACCTGAAGCATATGTAACCCGAGGTACCACTGTACAGGAATGGGTTACTTCCGGGTTTTGGCGCTTTGCACATATGCAGAAGCACTGAATCACAACCTACGCATGCGCAGACACGCGCTGCGGGTTGCGAACGTGCCTCCCTCACGGATCACGTTCGCAACCTGAGCATCCACTGTATATTCTTTGTATATCGTATTGTTGTTTTATTGTTATGACCGATGGCTGACGCAAACAAAGATTCATTCATTCTCATTCTCTGAAGTCAAAGAGATAAACATACAACCTTCTGTAGACCACATAACACCGGTCCTGAAATACCTACACTGGCTCCCAGTACGTTTCCGAGCACAATTCGAAGTGTTGCTGCTGACCTTGAAAGCCCTAAACGGCCTCGGTCCAGTATACCTGAAGGAGCGTCTCCACCCCATCGTTCTGCCTGGACATTGAGGTCCAGCGCCGAGGGCCTTCTGGCGGTTCCCTCCCTGCGAGAAGCCAAGTTACAGGGAACCAGGCAGAGGGCCTTCTTGGTGGTGGCACCCGCCCTGTGGAACGCCCTCCCACCAGATGTCAAAGAGAAAAACAACTACCAGACTTTTAGAAGACCTCTGAAGGCAGCCCTGTTTAGGGAAGCTTTTAAGGTTTAATAGGTTATTGTATTTTAGTGTTTTGTTGGAAGTCGCCCAGAGTTGCTGGGGAAACCCAGGCAGATGGGCAGGGTATAAATAAATTATTATTATTATTATTATTATAAAGCAGCCCTGCGTCGGGACGATTTTAACGTGTCGAGTGGGGTCAGATTTGTGGGGCGCAAATTCACATTATTACAATTATTCTATGGATATTTTTTTAAAAAACCAAGCAAAGTGCTCCTTGCCTTGTTGCTAACCCTTTCCCCCTCCGCCTTTCCTCCCGACAGACAGCAAGGCCATCGTGGACGGGAACCTCAAGCTGATTCTGGGCTTGATATGGACCCTGATCCTGCACTATTCCATCTCGATGCCCATGTGGGAAGACGAGGATGAGGAGGACGCCAAGAAGCAGACCCCCAAACAGCGGCTCCTGGGCTGGATCCAGAACAAGGTCCCTCAACTGCCCATCACCAACTTCAACCGCGACTGGCAGGATGGCAAGGCGCTGGGAGCCCTGGTGGACAACTGTGCTCCTGGTAAGTAGGAAAAATAAGCCGCCGGATGGTGACTCTGGGCTTTGGTGTCCTTCATGCCTGGGTCCCTGGGTGGACTACAAATCCCATCGTCCAGTGGGCTAAGCTGGCTGTGGACGATGGGAGTTGTAGTCCACCCACACCGGGGGGACGGGACAAAGAGCAAAGAATACTACTTAGCTTAGTAATGTCCGTGCCAGCAGCTCTCCAGGGGTTTCAGAGAGGAGATGTTCCCAGCCCTGTGTAATAAACGAAAATCTGCCCTTATTCCCTTATCGGGGACACAAGAGCCCCTATACAGTCCTTTGTAGGTTCTCCATCGGTCGGAGAAAAGAACAGAGGCCAACCAGAGAATATTGAGAAGCAAAGCAGCTAGTAAGTCTGATCTTTATTGATCTGTTGCAACAGGGTGCTCCCCTCACACGCAGGAAAGGAGGAGGACCCAGAACCAAGGTGTGCCCGCCCTTATATAGACATTTTAAATTGCACCCCCTGGAATCCAAGACCACCCACCAAACACATCATACCTACATCACAGAAAAGGCGGTCTACAACAGAAATCTGAGTGCGTTGTTTACCTCCTGTCTGGCAGGTTACCCATTAATGCTTACTTGATTGGATACCCTGGGGAGCCTGGCCAGTCTTTCGTAATGACAAATACTTAGTTCCTGAGCCAGGTCACAGGCTCACCCTATTCATACACAACCATACCCTCAAGACAGGATTTGTGAAGGAAAAGACAATGGGGAGGCTTTTCCATTTTCCTTTGATTTTGCAGAGAAAACATTTGGTCAGTTTGGGAGCCAAAATGACTAAGCCGCTTCTGGCAAACCAGAGCAGTGCATGGAAACACCATTTACCTTCCCGCTAGAGCGGTACCTATTTATCTACTTGCACTGGTGTACTTTTGAACATCTAAGTTGGCAGGAGCAGGGACCGAACAACTGATCGGCAAGTCCTAGGCTCTGTGGTTGAGACCACAGCACCACCCCATCAAGTGTAACAAAAGAGACATTTACATTTCCCTGTTTCCCAGCCAAGTTCATCACACCCTTTTGTCTTCATCTGGGTTTGTTATTTCTGGAATGGCTACCTGTCTGGCACTCAGGTATCAGGATGCCAGGAATTATCACTCAGGCAGAGGGGCTGCTGAGTAGCTGAGCTCACATGTCTAGATGAATTTCTGAAGTTACTCCAGTGATCCACTACATAGAGACATTTATCAGTGAATTCTTACATTTGGTATTGTGCCGCAAAGGCCCTTTGAATAGATAGGAAGAAACTGTGATGAAGTGTTTTGTGGGGACAAATCACAAAAGTCACAAAAGCGATGGTGCTGATTTTGGTAGCGGGCTGCATGTGCATGATATCTGCTGGAGGGGCAACCCCCCCCAACCTATACATAAATTCCTGCAACACTCCGAATATCCAATACTGTATAGAAAACTATACATAAATTCCTGCAACAGGTTTCAGACTTTCAGAGGCACGGCTAAAACCTTTGCACCAGGATTGCCGAATTAGGATTATTTATGTTGCAGTCTTGTCTTCCTCCAGCTCTCTGGGACTGCAGCTGCCTAGTGCTGGCTGGTGAATGTTGGGAGTTGTAGTTGGGAGTTGTAGTTCAGAAAAGCTGGAGGGCGCCCGGTTGAGAAAATCCGCTTTCTACCATGTCTCCTCTTGGGCTGGTTTTGCTGCCGAGCTCATCTCCTCTTCCAGGACTCATCAGCCTAAACACTTCTGTCTCGGATTTATGGCTGGGGGGCGGGGAAGGGAATCTACCCTCCGCTCAGGAAAAGCAAGCCAAATTTGGGCAAACTCAGAGGTCTGGACGGATATGTTGGCAGTGGGAGCCCTTGGCTTGTTTGTGGGTTACGTATCTCGCCGTGTAGAGGGGTCTGACGTGGACTGTAGCCTCCTTAATGTTCAGAACTTAAATCCCCCCCTCCATTTTTATTTTTATTTTTACATCTGTGGAATTAAGGCAAGATTTCTCCGCAGGCAAACCTTGCTTAGCAACATCAGTGTGGCTTTTGATGAGCCACAGATCTATTTTGCTCTATTCAGTGATATTCAACTCAGAGCAAACCCACTGAAATGAATGGACCTAATTTAGTGATGGTGGTCAATTTCAATAGGCCTACTCTGAGTAAAGTCTAGTTTGCTACCCATCATCAGTGTGGCTTTTGACGAGCTACAGGTCTCATCGCCGCAGATACGGCTCAGCCACGCTGCTCACTTGCCATGCGCTGTCGCGCCATGGAGTTGTGGGGCAGAGCTGCGCCCTAAAAATAATAATGAATAATAATAATGAATAATAATGAATAATAATATATGCCGCCCATCTGACTGGCTCGCCATAAGCACGGGCAGCACATGTTTAAAGTGCATGGTTTTGCCCAAAGAATCATGGGAACTGTAGTTCACTAAGGGTGCTTGGAGCCCTGTGAGGAAAACTACAGTTCCCACGATTCTTTGGGACATAGCTGGCAACCTTTCCCTTTTTAAAAGGGAAATTCCCTGATTCCGAACAGGATTCCTCGCAATAAAAGAGAAAAGTTGACAGCTGTGCTTTGGGAGGAAGTTATGTGCTTTCGACAGTAGCAGGCATGGCGAAACTTGGCCGCCCAGATGTTTTCGGACTACAATTCCCATCATCCCTGACCACTGGTCCTGTTAGCTAGGGATGATGGGAGTTGTAGTCCCAAAACATCTGGAGGGCCAGGTTTGGCCACGCCTGGCTTAGAGTGTCAGACTAAGACCTGGGAGTCCCTGCCTCTTCGGCCGGCCTTCCTCACAGGTTGTTGTAGGCAATAAATGAGAATGGGGAGAACCACACACGCAGCCTTGATCTCCATGGAGAAAAACATGGGGTATAAATGCCATAAAATTTATGGACATAAATTAATATGTGCGGTGTGGATCTGGCCCAGCTGGCTGTCAAAGAAACTGCAGGGCTGAAGCGGCTGTCTTGCGGAGGTCTACTCAGAAGTAAGCCCCCCAGAGTTCACAGCAGTTTGGCCCCAGGTAAACGGGGATCCTGTTGTCTTTGTCCATGGGGTTTTCTTGGCAGGGATACTGGAGTGGCTTGCCGGTTCCTCCTCCAGGTGGATCACGTTTAGTCAAAACTCTCCACTATGACCTGTCCATCTTGGGTGGCCCTGCACGGCATAGCTCATAGCTTCTCTGAGTTATTCCAGCCCCTTCACCACGGCAAGGCAGTGATCCATGAAGGGAAGAAGAATTGATGCTTTTGAATTCTGGTGCTGGAGGAGACTCTTGAGAGTCCCATGGACTGCAAGAAGATCAAACCTCTCCATTCTGAAGGAAATCAGCCCCGAGTGCTCACTGGAAAGACAGATTGTGAAGCTGAGGCTCCAAGACTTTGGCCACCTCATGAGAAGAGAAAACTCCCTGGAAAAGACCCTGATGTTGGGGAAGATGGAGGGCACAAGGAGAAGGGGACGGCAGATGACGAGATGGTTGGACAGTGTTCTCAAAGCTACAAACTGACCAAACTGCGGGAGTCTGACCAAACTGCGGGAGGCAGTGGAAGACAGGAGTGCCTGGCGTGCTCTGGTCCAGGGGGTCACGAAGAGTCGGACACGACTAAACTACTAAACAACAACAACAACAAAATGGGGAGCAGGATTGAGGCCACGTTAGTGGGACTTACACCTGAGTAGACACTTACAGGATTGTTGCATTCTCAAAGGAGAGGTCCCTTTGCCCGAGAGCAACTCCCCCTCTCTGACAGCCGAAGGGACTGATTACATTGACGTTTAAGGGAACAGCACTCCACGCACGGGCAGAGGCACTCTTGTCCTGGATAGATTGCAGGGCCGAATCCTGCTGCCGTTAAAATATTGGCGGGGCTGGGTGCTTTGAGGCGCAATGAGTCCATGTTCGAATTAAATGGAGATGGGGAGGGGGATATCCACCTGTCCTGTCCCCCCTGAAAGCCTTAAGAGAAGACCCTGCTCCCGAGAGCTTTCGTTTCCTGCCTTGCACGGGGTTGGACTGGATGACCTCCAGGTGTCCCACCCTCCCACATCGAGGATCATGTGATTCCTTGGCACTTGCATCCTTTGCGAGGCGGGAGGGTTGAGCGATGGACAGCTGAGCACTGGGCCTGCCGAGCCAAGTTGTGCCGGGGAGTTTACCTTAACAGAAGCCGCAGCCAGGCCTTATATGTCGATAGCTTCCCTCTGGGTCTGCCTCCTTCCTTAGTTCTTGGCATACTTTCTCTCCATGTCTGGGGATCCCCCAGGCTGCTGCTCGGCTCTCGCAAATGTTTGGCAATCCATCTCCAGCACAAACCTCTCTGCCCGTCCTCTGCAGTGCTCAAAAAAGGCCTCTTCCTCTCAGGGCTAGCGACAAAATTGCTGTGCCCAGAGACTGGCAGAATTGTAGAGTTGGAGGGGGAACCTCAGTGGTCATCCATCCCAACCCCGGCAACGGTGGCAATCTGCTGTTCGGCGCAGCTGCCGTGCATCACTCCAGAAACAGCCGTGTCAGGAGAAGCGGTCATACATATATATATGTAATTTTTATTAAATTTTCTATTTTACAATTTAGAATAGAGTATTCATTTAAACCTTTCCATGGTTCATTTTGCATGGCATAATTCCCAGCATATTTTATACAAGCTAAGGGGTCAGCAAACTTTTTCAGCAGGGTCCCTCAGAACTTGTGGCGGACCGTAGTATATTTTGAAGGGGGGAAAAAAGTACAAATTCCTATGCCCCACAAATAACCCAGAGATGCATTTTAAATAAAAGCACACATTCTACTCATGTAAAAACACCAGGCAGGCTCCACAAATGACCCAGAGGTGCATTTTATTTATTTATTTTTTAAATATATCCTTAGTAAAAGGTAAAGGGACCCTTGACCATTAGGTCCAGTCACTGATGACGCTGGGGTTGCAGCGCTCATCTCGTTTTACTAGCCAAGGGAGCCGGTGTACAGCTTCCGGGTCATGTGGCCAGCAGGACTAAGCCGCTTCTGGCGAACTAGAGCAGCACACGGAAACGCAGTTTACCTTCCCGCCGGAGCAGTACCTATTTATCTACTTGCACTTTGACGTGCTTTTGAACTGCTAGGTTGGCAGGAGCTGGGACTGTTCACCCCGTCGTGGGGATTTGAACCGCCGACCTTCTGATCGGCAAGTCCTAGGCTCTGTGGTTTAACCCACAGTGCCACCCGTGTCCCTATATCCTTAGTAATTTAAAATAAATACATTTATGAGATGTACAGACAAGTAAACAAACATACAATCAAACAAACAAACAAATAACAGAAAAATCAAACAAACCACATACCATAACCTACACTGTTAGGTTATAGTCCTAGTCAGTTTGAGAGCCAAAATGGCTTAGAATCATAGAATTGGAAGAGACCACAAGGGCCATCGAGTCCAACCCCCTGCCAAGCAGGAAACACCATCAGAGCACTCCTGACATATGGTTGTCAAGCCTCTGCTTAAAGACCTCCAAAGAAGGAGACTCCACCACACTCCTTGGCAGCAAATTCCACTGTCGAACAGCTCTTACTGTCAGGAAGTTCTTCCTAATGTTTAGGTGGAATCTTCTTTCTTGTAGTTTGGATCCATTGCTCCGTGTCCGCTTCTCTGGAGCAGCAGAAAACAACCTTTCTCCCTCCTCTATGTGACATCCTTTTATATATTTGAACATGGCTATCATATCACCCCTTAACCTCCTCTTCTTCACGGCTGTTTTCCTGTGCTGCTTCAGACATGTGGTTTATATATTGATGTACATGTTTGCTTGGTACATTTATGAACATTTATTATATGGAGGATGGATGGCGGCTAACAGATTGAGATTGAATCCTGACAAGACAGAAGTACTGTTTTTGGGGGACAGGAGGCTGGCAGGTGTGGAGGATTCCCTGGTCCTGAATGGGGTAACTGTGCCCCTGAAGGACCAGGTGCGCAGCCTGGGAGTCATTCTGGACTCACAGCTGTCCATGGAGGTGCAGGTCAAATCCGTGTCCAGGGCAGCTGTTTACCAGCTCCATCTGGTATGCAGGATGAAACCCTATCTGCCTGCGGACTGTCTTGCCAGAGTGGTGCATGCTCTGGTTATCTCCCGCTTGGACTACTGCCATGCACTCTACATGGGGCTACCTTTGAAGGTGACCCGGAAACTACAACTAATCCAGAATGCGGCAGCTAGACTGGTGACTGGGAGCGGCCGCCGAGACCATATAACACCGGTCTTGAAAGACCTACATTGGCTCCCAGTATGTTTCCAAGCACAATTTAAAGTGCTGGTGCTGACCTTGAAAGCCCTAAACGGCCCGGTCCTGTATACCTGAAGGAGCGTCTCCACCCCCATCGTCCAGCCCAGACACTGAGATCCAGCACCGACGGCCTTCTGGCGGTTCCCTTGCTGCAAGAAGCCAAGTTACAGGGAACCAGGCAGGGGGCCTTCTTGGCAGTGGCGCCCTCCCTGTGGAACGCTCTTCCACCAGATGTCAAAGAGAACAACAACTACCAGACTTCTGAAGGGAAGTTTAGGGAAGCTTTTGTATTTTAATATTTTTTTGGAAGCCGCCCAGAGTGGCTGGGGAAGCCCAGCCAGATGGGCGGGATATAAATAATAAATTATTATTATTATTATTATTATTATTATTATTATTATATAAAAGACCTCAATTTTTATTTCAGGGGAATAGATGGCCCTTGGGGGTCCCTCCTGTGACATCATTCCCAGGGTCTGTTCCACGAACGCTGGCCTCTAGCTCCTTTCTCTGCTGCAGGAGGTTGAGTCCCACAAGGGCAAACAGGGCACTGCCCCTCCAGTCACAGAATCGCGGAACTGGAATTGGAATTGGAAGGGACCCCTAGCGGTCATCTAGTCCAACCTGCTTCAATGCAGGAATCTCAGCTAAAACATACACAACAGGTGGCCATGCAACCTCTGCTTAAAAACCTCCATGGAAGGTAGACAAGGATTAAGTGTAAGGTGTTGTTGTTTAGTCGTTTAGTTGTGTCCAACTCTTCGTGACCCCCTGGACCAGAGCATGCCAGGCACTCCTGTCTTCCACTGCCTCCCGCAGTTTGGTCAAACTCATGCTGGTAGCTTCGAGAACACTGTCCCACCATCTTGTCCTCTGTCGTCCCCTTCTCCTTGTGCCCTCCATCTTTCCCAACATCAGGGTCTTTTCCAGGGAGTCTTCTCTTCTCCTGAGGTGGCCAAAGTCTTGGAGCCTCAGCTTCAGGATCTGTCCTTCCAGGGAGCACTCAGGGCTGATTTCCTTCAGAATGGATAGGTTTGATCTTCTTGCAGTCCATGGGACTCTCAAGAGTCTCCTCCAGCACCAGAATTCAAAAGCATCAGTTCTTTGGCCATCAGCCTCCTTTATGGTCCAGTTCTCACTTCCATACGTCACTACTGGGAAAACCATAGCTTGAACTATACGGACCTTTGTCAGCAAGGTGATGTCTCTGCTTTTGAAGATGCTGTAAGGTAGACAAGGATTATGTATTGCGTTTAGAATAGATTTATGAAAGATTTAGAAAACTTATCGATTAGAATATTTGTATGGGAAAAATACGGAATAACAGATACAAATTGGCTTCAAATGTATATTGGAAGTGCAATGTAAGCGATGGAAGACAATCAATGAAGTTTTATTATGGAGATATTTGTAGAATAAATTTGGAAGAAATTCTTCCAATTTTTCTTTTTTTTTCTTTTTCTTTTTTCTTCCTCTTTTCTTTTCTGTTCTTTTTTATATAGGTGTGCTTATCTGAAAAATATATGTACTGTATGTCTGTATTTGTATGTATTTTGCTTGTATTTTGTAATTATTATGTTAAATAAAGTTGCGCAACTTAGCAGGGAAGCAGCGGGAGGCGACGCCAGGGTGTGTTGGCTCCGCCTCCGATTGGCTCAGGCTCCGCCCACTTTGGGACCCCAACCATGGGCACCTTCTGCTGAGTCTTATCCGGTTCCGTGTCTTATTTCATCCCTTGGCACTCCCTTCCTTAATCCAGTTCCGGTTCTTATCTGCAGCCAAGGCGGCTCACGATAAACCCTGGAGTGGATCCAGTTCCTTTCCGGCTGGATCGGGCGATCTGTGCCAAGGGTGGCCACAATGCCCCTATTGTCTCTGGCTCTCCTGGCAGGCGCCCCCAAGGCTGGCGCTGCCCATCTGACCCTGTCTTTATCTCTCCTTCCCATAGGCCTGTGCCCGGACTGGGAGACCTGGGATCCTAACCAGCCCGTGGAGAACGCCCGTGAGGCTATGCAGCAGGCGGACGATTGGCTGGGAGTGCCCCAGGTACCACCTTGGCAAAAAAACGGGGCATCCGAAGGGCTGGGCTCTCTGGACCAAAGCCACCCTTTCCCCTCTGCCTTTAAAAGTTGTCCTGTGGGCGGAAATCCAACCGGCGAAGCCTCTTTTCGTGCTTCACCTGTTGAATTTTTGCGCATTGTGCAACAGGGAAGGGGGCGGCTTTGGCACGCCGGAGGAAAACCGCCAGTGGGGAAGGGGTGTTATTCCTCTTCGGCGGAATAACATGGCCTTTTTAGTACTGGCCCCGACTTGGTGGAACGCTCTGTCCCAAGAGACCAGGGCACTGCAGGACTTGACATCTTTCCACAGGGCCTGTTCTGCCTGGCTTTTGGTTCGGGCTCAGTCTGACCCTTATGTTTCTCTCCCCTTATGGTTTTGACTTTTAAAATGAGGCTGCATTTTAAATTGTTTTTTTCTTTTTTCTTATTATGTTTTTACTGAACTTTTATTGGTGTTAGCCGCCCTAAGCCCGGCTCTGGCCAGGGAGGGCGGGGTATAAATAAAATTTATTACTATTATGATTATTATTACTTCTTCTCCTCGCAGGTGATTGCCCCTGAAGAGATCGTGGACCCCAACGTGGATGAGCATTCGGTCATGACCTACCTGTCTCAGTTTCCCAAAGCCAAGCTAAAGCCAGGGGCTCCCCTGCGCTCCAAGCAACTGAACCCCAAGAAAGCCAAGGCCTACGGCCCAGGTAAGTAGCCCTGGCCAAGCAGTCAAGAGGGCAACGGCCAAGGGAATTAATTGCTCTCTTCTCCACCCAACTCCCGGATGACCAGGAAAAGGCCTGCTCCCATCACTTTAAGAAAGGGATCAATCCAGCTCAATCAACCCGAGAAGCCTTCTGTGTTCTGGAGCTAAAGCGGGGGCCTCTGGACTCTTCTTTCCATTTCATAGAATCGTAGAATGGGACCCCCAAGGGTCATCCATCCCAACCCGCTGCGATGCTGGAGTCAGAGCTGTAGAATCCCTGAAAGGAGTAATTCAGCCACTTTACAAATGCAAAGTGAATTAAAGGGCTCTGTTGCCCAAAGGCAAACAAACAAACAAACAAACAAACACACACTTTGGGTTTACAAATGCAAAGTGAATTAAAAGGCTCTGTTGCCCAAAGGCAAACAAACAAACAAGTAAACAAACAAACAAACAAACCCCACTTTAAAATAAAGATTTGATGGGGAAGTTCCGCTGAAAAGCATGGGATGAGTGAATTGCTGAGGCAGGCATTTAAAGAGCCCGCAAACTAATCTGGATCATAGAATTGTAGAATCATTGAGAGGGATGGGTCCCCCCAAAGGTCATGTAGTCCAACCCCGCTGCGATGCAGAAATCTCAGCTGAAGCATCCGAATCAGCTCACCGTCTGATTTAATAAGCAGATCAGGCAAAAGATTTAAACAGAGACCGGGAGAAATCAAAGTTTGCGCAAGCAGATCGGGACGAATCCTTGATCTTTCGTGGAGGAGGGGGTTGGAATAGTTTTATGATTCTACGAGGATTCAGAAAAGGGGAAAATAATAATAATAATTATGAGAACCGGGGAACTGGAAAGAGACGTTGTTCCATCTACTGTATCCCGGCTAACGTATCTGACGTTCCGCACAGGGATCGAGCCCCACGGCAACACGGTGCTGAAACCAGCCCATTTCACAGTGGAAACTATCGAGGCAGGATTGGGAGAGGTGCTGGTCTACATCGAAGACCCCGAAGGCCACACAGAAGAGGTACTGGGCTCTGCAGCCTTTTGCTCTTCTCCTTTTTTAGAAAAATACATTTTTATTGTTGTTGTTTTTAACATATCATTTCCAACAACCATTTAACATAACTTCTTCTACAATATTTTAGACTTGCGTCAACAACCTCTGAAGATTTTCCGTTCTTTATCGTTTGTTCTTCATTTCTTCATTTCTCTGTTACTTTTAATTATCATTAACTAAGAATTCTCTTCATGTTCTTTCTTGCAATATTTCAAGGAGTCCTCCTTACAGAACTTCTTGCAGTCCTACTAGCATAATCTGTTTATTATAATTGCTTTTCAAATAGTTCGTATATTTACTCCAGTCTTCTAAGAATCTCTGGTCCCGCAGGTTTCGAATCCTTCCTGTTAATTTATCTAATTCTGCATAGTCCATTAATTTCATGCCTTATGCTCTTCTCCTTGCCCTCCTGTAAGCCCCTGAGTTTTGTGGGGTCCTGCACCTAATCAAATTGAAACGGGAGGTTTTACGGGCAAAGGACTCTTGCAATACCAAGCAAGGATGGGAAGCATGCAGACTCCCCCAGCTGTTGCCGGACTACAACCCCCATAATCCTTTGCCATTTCCCACGCCAGAGTCCAGCAACAAATGCAAGGCCCTGTATTGCGGGACACCGCAGTAGGGACACTGGCGAGGGTGGGTCTTCATAGGAAATAATGTCTCCTGTTTTCGTTCTTCGCCCACCCAGGCCAAAGTCGTCGCCAACAACGACAAGAACCGGACGTATTCTGTCTCCTACGTGCCGAAAGTGGCTGGCTTGCATAAGGTGAGAGACCCTCTTTTTCTGTAAGCATGGAATCAGAGAAGTTTAGAGCTGGAAGGGACACCCAGGGGCTAATAATAATAATAATTTATTTATACCTCACCCATCCGGCTGGGTTTTCCCAGCCACTCTGGGCAGCTCCCAACAAATTAAAAGCAGAATAAAACATCAGACATTAAAAGCTTCCCTAAACAGGGCTGCCTTCAGATGTCTTCTAAAAGTCTGGTAGTTGTTTTTCTCTTTGACATCTGGTGGGAGGGCGTTCCACAGGGCAGGAGCCACCACCGAGAAGGCCTTCTGCCTGGTTCCATGCAACCTCGCTTCTTGCAGGGAGGGAACTGCCAAATGGCCCTTGGAACTGGACCTCAGTGTCCGGGTTGAACAATGGGAGTGGAGACACTCCTTTAGGTATACTGGACCGAGGCCGTTTAGGGCTTTCAAGGTCAGCGCCAGCACTTTGAATGGTGCTCGGAAACGTACTGGGAGCCAGTGCAGGTCTTTCAAGACCAGTGTTATGTGGTCTCGGCGGCCACCCCCAGTCACCAGTCTAGCTGCCGCATTCTGGATTAATTGCAGTCACCTTCAAAGGTAGCCCCACATAGAGCGCATTGCAGTAGTCTAAGCGGGAGATAAGCAGAGCATGCACCACTCTGGCAAGGCAGTCTGCGGGCAGGTGGGGTCTCATCCTGCGTACCAGATGGAGCTGGGAAACAGGCGCCCTGGACACAGAACTGACCTGTGCCTCCATGGACAGCTGTGAGTCCAAAATGACTCCCAGGCTGCGCACCTGGTCCTTCAGGGGCACAGTTACCCCACTGAGGACCAGGGAGTCCTCCACACCCGCCCGCCTCCTGTCCCCCCAAAACAGTACTTCTGTCTTGTCAGGATTCAACGTCAATCTGTTAGCCGCCATCCATCCTCCAACCGCCTCCAGACACTCACACAGGACCTTCACCGCCTTCACTGGTTCTGATTTAGATGTCCAACCCCACGTAATGCAGGGATCTTTCCTCGCAGGAACGTTGTTCCAAACCTTGATCGTTGTTATGCCCCTTTCTGACCTTTTGCCAGTGTGTGCCAGTCCAGGCTGGTTCCCTCCCCATACCCCAAAAATCACCCTCTTTCCCTCCTTGCTCTCCTGCCCTAGGTCACGGTTCTCTTCGCCGGGCAGAATATCGACAAGAGCCCCTTCGAAGTCAACGTGGGCATGGCGCTGGGCGATGCCAACAAGGTTACGGCCCGAGGGCCAGGCCTGGAGCCCGTGGGCAACGTGGCTCATAAGCCTACCTACTTTGACATCTACACAGCAGGTAAGTGGCGAGGTGGATGCCTCTGAAGCCTCCAGGCAGCCCTGCTCGACTGAGTGCCCCCAGTACATCCGAGGTAGACTGCCCTTGAACGTGGAAGCTCCATGGACGTCAATGGGCGTTTCTCCCGAAGGTTGCCAGTCTGCCAGCTCTTGACTTGAAAGTCTCCAAGTTTGCCTGTATAATGCCCCCACTGCAGGTGGAAGGGAGAGCGCTTTGTCTCCCAGATGGGCGAGAGTGCCAATAATAATAATAATAATAATAAATAATAATATAGTGGTACCTCTGGATTGGACGCGGGTGGCGCTGTGGGTTAAACCACAGAGCCTAGGACTTGCCAATCAGAAGATCGGTGGTTCAAATCCCTGCAACGGGGTGAGCTCCTGTTGCTTGGTCCCTGCTCCTGCCAACCTAGCAGTTCGAAAGCACGTCAAAGTGCAAGTAGATAAATAGGTACCGCTCTGGCGGGAAGGTAAACGGCCTTTCCGTGTGCTGCTCTGGTTCTCCAGAAGCGGCTTAGTCATGCTGGCCACATGACCCGGAAGCTGTATGCCGGCTCCCTCGGCCAATAAAGCGAGATGAGTGCTGCAACCCCAGAGTCGGCCACGACTGGACCTAATGGTCAGGGGTCCCTTTACCTTTACACCTCTGGATACGAACGGGATCCGTTCCGGAGCCCCGTTCACACCCAGAAGCGAATGCAACCCACATCTGCACATGCACAGGTCGTAATTCGCCCCTTCCGCTCATGCACGTGACGTCATTTTGACTGTCTGCGCATGCGCGAGTGGCGAAACCTGATAGCAACACGTTTGGTTACTTCCGGGTCGCTACGGAGCACGACCTGAATACACTCAACCTGAAGCAACTTCAACCCGAGGTATGACTGTGATAATAATTATTTAAGAAGATCGTGTGTGTAGCTTGCAAGCTTCAGCTCAGCAGGAGATGGATGCAAAGAATAGCTTAGACCAGGCATAGGCAAACTCGGCCCTTCCAGATGTTTTGGGACTACAAGTCCCATGATCCCTAGCTAACAGGACCAGTGATCAGGGATGATGGGAGTTGTAGTCCCAAAACATCTGGCTGGCTGAGTTTGCCTATGCCTGGCTTAGACTCTGCAGGTCATCTGTTCCTCATTCCCAATTAACCTCCGTCTCCTGGGTCTTTCCCAATGAAATCACCAGGGCTCTTCCCTGTGACATCACTCGGGGCGACCCATAATTCTCAGTTTCGGGCTCTGAGATCTCAGGGTTTGTGGTGCTCCTCACTTGGCAACCCCAATATCCCAGCAGGAACTTCTTCCAAAGCCCTTTGAAGCGCGGATCGTGGGCCTCGTCGGGGGGACGGACGGCCAGAAGGGTGCGGAGAGGACCGGAATCCGTGGGAAGGGTGAGGGGCACCCGGCACACGATTCTTCCGACAGCCGGAGTCCTCGAACTGTAAAGTTGGAAGGGGACCCCCAGAGGTCATCTAGCTCAACCCGCTGCGAGGACACGGGTCAAAGGAGTGGATGGTGTGTGTGTGTGAGGGTTGGATCCTGAGCCATGCCCCTCATGCCGCCTCTGCCCGACAGGTGCGGGGACTGGAGACGTGGGCGTGGTGATCGTGGACCCCCAGGGCCGCCGTGACACCGTGGAGGTGGTACTGGAGGACAAGGGCGACAGTATTTTCCGCTGCACTTATCACCCCGTTCTGGAGGGTCCGCACACCCTTTACGTCACCTTTGCGGGGGCTCAGATACCCAAAAGCCCCTTCACCGTCAACATCTCAGAAGGTAAGGCCGCCTAACGCGTCCTTTTCCCCTTCCTTCCTTCCTTCCTTCCCCCCTCCACATTTCCATGTCTGTCTTCCGCCTCCAAAATGCCACCCTAATCATTCCCTTAACACTTTGCGGTTCCCTTAAGCCTTTGCGGTCTGAGAGCGGCGAGGCAGCGTGGGGTAGTGGTTAGAGTGTTTCGGACTAGGAGCTGGGGAAGACAAGGGTTCAAATCGCTCCCCTCTCCCCTTGGTCAGTGGGTGACCAGTCCCTGCCTCTCAGCCTAAGCTACCTACCTCACAGGGTTGTCGTGAAAATTGAAAGGGGAAGAGGAGAATTGTGTGTGGGGTGATAAATTAATCAATTAAATCGTCGTCATCAAGGGGAGCCCGTGTGGTATAGTTGTTAGAACGTTGGATCCAGGGAGATCTGGGTTCAAATCTCTGTTTGGGCACGAAGGGAGGGTGACCCTGGGTCCGCTGCAATATCCCAACCGGATCCAGGGAGATCTGGGTTAGAATCTCTATTTGGGCACGAATATAGTCCATTTTGTACGTTCCTAGGAAGCACGCCTGCGGAAAGGTCTGGAATCTCGCAGCCAGCTCCCCTCTATTCTTTGCACTGAAAAACAGGAATCTGACACACCAGAAGCTTCCTGACAAGAACATTCCCCATGGCACACAGCTGAGCTTTGCTCTCTAGCCTTAGTCCTCATTTTCTCACAAGCCCCCCCCCCCGCAACACTGTGTGTTTTAACCTGCAAAACCTTTGCCGTTTCGTATCCTCTTTGGGATCGCCGCACAACAGCCCTCTGAGGTCGGTTCTTAGGCTGCTAGGGCCTGAATTCGACTGAGCTAAATGGGACCTACTTCTGAGCCTTATGGCTGCTGTGGCCATTTTACAGATCTGCAAACCGAGTCCGAAGGACAGTGACTTTCCCAAGGTCTCCCTGCGAGTTAGCAGGCTTGAAAACTCGTCCCCTCTTAATCCGGGCTATTTAGGGATAGGTTGTGGTTCCTTCCTGGGAAGCGAACACACCCTGTGCAAGCTCAGAGGCAGATGTCTGACTGTTCTGTGCAAGGCTTCCCCCAGGGTGGGGAACTGGATCTTGCCAGTGGGCTGAATCCAGAGTTGGCTCCTCTATGCTTACCTTAGGTAAATGACTAGGAGATCAGCATTCCCATTACACAGATGGGCAAACTGAGGCGGTCTGTCTGCTTTTGGGGGGGAGGCTTCTAGCTGGGCCTGGGGCTCTCCCTGCTTCCTCACCCCATCAAACATCACTAACTCATCCTCTCCTTTCTCCTTGGACCCTCCAGCGCCGTTCCCCCCGCCTCTGCCCAGCGTCTCCCCCCTCCAGATCATCCCTCAGTCCGTCCGCACCCCGCCCGCCGACAAGGCCAAGAAAATCCCACCCCCCACCATGCCCAAGCCGCGCAAACCAAGTTAGTAAGAGCAGGCCTGGCGAAGCCTCGCTTGCGCCCGCGCTTCCTGGCATGAGATGGCCTGGCAATGGCATGGAATGGGCAGAGCCACCGTGTCCCGACCACCCAGACTCCTGTTTCGTTTGTTGGGTTGCTTGGTTTGTGGGGTAGGGGGAGAAGATTCATACGTTTTCAGCCCTGCGTCCACAGAGACTGCTAGGCGGTTTGCAAGGCAGTGAAAGACAAGCCCTTGCAAGACCTCAGCTGCTTTGACTGCCAGCTATACCCGGCGAGAAAGCCTCCCCATATAAAGATGAATGTGCTACTCAAAATGTTATTTTTATTTCAAACAATAAGTGGGTTGGGTTACTTCAAAGAATAGCAAAAAGTAATAACAAAGTTCATCTGGCAAGGGAAAAAAACAAAGAATTAAAGAAAGAGGTTTTTCCCTGCGAGATTTGAAATTATATTATGAAGCATCTTGCCTATGTTGGTTAAGGGATTGGATTTTGTTAAAAAAAATACAGATCTGTTAGATCTGGAAGGATATGAGAAAGCTTCCGCATAACCCTCAAGCAAGGGGTCCCTCCCTTCTCAGCTTGGGGGTCCCAGCCCAGCAACTCTGTCAGGCTGACCCCAGTGCCTTCCTCGGGAGTTTTGGGTTCTGCATGGCATCGTGCTGCCCCCAACCAAGCCCTGCCCCATAGCTGCCCCTTTCCCACGTGCCTGTCGCTTGTGGCATGGACTTGAGGTCGTGCATTTGAGAGATGTGCCTGCACCAAAGGACCGGCATGTTCCACTTTGAGCTGCTGTGTCGCCTGCGAGCCGCAGCCTTTCCCCTAAGCGCCTCTGCGGCTTTCGCCTCCTCTGCCAGTCTAAGGGGCACCCATCCACCGTGGGATGTGATTCATGAGAGGCAGTCAAGTACAACATTCCTTGAAACGCTAGAGAAGACATGCCAGGGAATGTTTGGTACAGCCAGTCGAAACTTCCTGTTCCTCCTGGCTGGAGCATCCTTCCTTTTGCATGTGACAGAAGGTGGGCATGACCTCACCTGTCCAGGTAACAAAAGGAAGAGTCACGCAGCACACCTCCCTCTTTTTGACTTCCTTCTTTGTTTGATCAGCTTTCAGCTAGGACTGCTCTGCTAGCTCTCAGCTAGCAGAAGCACTGGGATTATTCCCCCATATGGGGTAGATCCAATGTACATATTTGCAGCTAAGTCTGCCTTCAGGGATCCAACTGTGAACTGATGTGAGTAAACTTCTTTTATCATCTTTGAATAAGATTGTGGTGACTTTATTCTTTTAAGAGGGATTCAAGGGAACAGAACAGAACAGAATAGAATAGAATTTATTATTTATACCCCGCCCATCTGGCTGGGTTTCCCCAGCCACTCTGGGCGGCTTCCAACAAAATATTAAAATACAGTGGTCTGTTAAACATTAAAGGCTTCCCTAAAGAGGGCTGCCTTCAGATGTCTTCTAAAAGTCAGATAGTTGTTCTTCTCTTTGACATCTGGTGGGAGGGTGTTCCACAGGGCGGGTGCCACCACCAAGAAGACCCTCTGCCTGGTTCCCTGTAGCTTTGCTTCTCGCTGTGAGGGAACCACCAGAAGGCCCTCGGTGCTGGACCTCAGTGTCCAGGCAGAACGATGGGGGTGGAGATGCTCCTTACCAGGAACGTACAATTCAATCTGAGACAGAGTGAGAGGCTCACACGAGCCTGCAACCAGCTATCTGCTGTGCATGTATAAAAGGGGAACGTAAACTCTGCTAAGTAAAGGAACTTGCCAGTGCAAGTTAGGAAGGATATTAATAAACAATATATCCTGCCCTGCCACCCTGAACATGCCCACATCTACCCTCTGACTTCCATCAGCCACTGCCAGCATTGCCAACAATTTGTAAGGTGGGTGGGAGTCCCACAGCACCTCGGGGCGTGGGGAGACCAGGTTGGCTGTTCCTGCACTAAACCACCATTGCTAATTCATTCCCCTCCATCTTCCCCTCCACCCTCAATGTCCTTCTTTCCCCTCTTTCGTACCCGTAAATATCTTTTAAATGTGCTCGCCTGATACAACTGGGGAGAAGGACCCCGAATTTGGTCCAGGGCTCTAGGCCATTGATCTTCCAACTGGCCATTACCGGGTCGTGGCCCCGATTCTGGAGTCATTGCAGCACGGTCAGCATAAGGGCATGTGATTAAAAAGTTAAGAAATGGGTGCCCGGGTGCGTGCTTGGGTTACAGGTGAGTCCTGGATCGGAAAAGATGGAAGATTACAAAATTAGGCACAAGAGAAGGTGGTTTAAGCGCTTGTGATTCCCTGCAAAGGGGGTTTCTGGGGAATAATAAGGACATTAAAAGAGACTGCTGGGTCAGGCCACTGGCCCACCTAGTCCAATATGCTGTTCTCACAGTGGTCAACCAGAGGCCCCAATGCGAAACCCGTGAGCAGGATCTGAACTTAAGACCCCTCTCCCCTTCTGCGATTTTCATTCACTAGGAATTCAGAAGCATAGACAGCATGTCTAGGAGCCACCGATAGCCCTTTCCTCCATGAATTTGTATAGTCCTCTTTTAAAGCCCTCCCAAGTCGGTGGCCATCGCTGTGGCAAGGAGTTCCGCAGTTTAACCTTAACCTCCCAGCATTTAGCTTCACTGGATGTCTGTGAGTTCTGATGTTATGAGAGAGGAAGGAAACCTTTTCTCGCTCCCACGATCTCCATGTTTATTTTTATGCACCACTGTGGTGCCCCCAATTGCTCGCCTTGTTTCTAAGCTAATCAATTAATCTTTATTACGGTCCAGAGACCCAACAAATCGTTACAAAGCAATGCAGAATTCAGACAGCCTACCTCCAGGTTAAACAAGCATTTTGTTCAGACTTAAAGATAGGGATCATTGGTTCTTGCAACCACCGATAAAAACTTCACCACTGCTAATGGTCTGGCATTTGTCCGGTCTTCCAATAGGAACCTGACATAGTGAGCCTCTGATTTTCCCGGGAAAGGTATCAGCAAGGATAATATCAGTTCAGCCCTGGCTTGTTCATATTTTGCACAGTGCAGCAAAATATGTTTTATAGAATCGATGTCTTGAGCCCACGAGCAAAGTCTGTCCTGGTAGGGAACTCCTCTCCACCTGCCATCCAACACTGCAGAAGGAAAGACGTTTAGTCTGGCTTTGGTGAAAAGCTTTCGATAATTTGGTACCGCCAGGTTTTTAATGCAAGGTGTTAACTTAAATACATGCCCATATTGTGCTCCTACTGCCGGCGGACTACAGGCTGTGTGTGATCGAGATCGCAAGTCACTGTGTGCATTATCCCATCATCTTTGCTTTAACGTCTTTAGGGCGCCTTCATAACCCAGGTAATAAAGTTTTTTTTTTGGGGGGGGGGAACAGACAATAGAGGTGGCTTTTCTAGCCATGGTTTTCTGCCATTTGCTGACAAACTCCTCATTAGTCAGGTGTTAGTTAGTACAAACCCTTCCTTAGAACAAGCTAATACGTCCTGTACACTGCAACCTTTCTCCAGTTCCTGCATCCCATTGATCATTTGGGCTGCCCCTTTCTGAACCGAAACGGCTTGTTTTTTTTAGTTTCGCTTGCAAAAGTGGGTCAGCGATGACCCCACGGAGCTGTAGGCAGCTGACGTAGGGTACCCCTTGTGACTTACGCAGTTTTAAACAAAAGATAGAAAGGGAAACCCATGCCCAATGCCTGAGAAACTCCAGCTAGAGCCATCTAAATAATAATAATAATAATAATAATAATAATTTATTATCTGTACCCCACCCATCTGGCTGGGTTTCCGCAGCCACTCTGGGCAGCTTCCAACAAAAATTAAAAATACATCAAGATGTCACACATTAAAAACTTCCCTGAACAGGGCTGCCTTCAGATGTTTTCTAAATGTCAGGTAGTTTTTTATCTCATTGACATCTGATGGGAAGGCGTTCCACAGGGCGGGTGCCACCACCGAGAAGGCCCTCTTCCTGGTTCCCTGTACTTTGCTTCTCTCAATGAGGGAACCGCCAGAAGGCCCTCGGCGCTGGACCTCAGCGTCCGGCCTGAACAATGAGGGTGGAGACGCTCCTTCAGGTATACTGGACCGAGGCCGTTTAGGGCTTTCAAGGTCAGCACCAACACTCTGAATTGTGCTCGGAAACGTACTGGGAGCCAATGCGGGTCTTTCAAGACTGGTGTTATATGGTCTCGGCGGCCGCTCCCAGTCACCAGTCTAGCTGCCGCATTCTGGAAAGGGGTTCCCTTTATCGGAGGGACTAGCTGGTGCTTCAATCAGGCTGGATCTCCTCTGCTGCTGCCCCTTCTGCTTGTCTTGCTCGCGAGACGCTGCATGGAGGGTCTCTTTCGAGCTGACCCGGCCCTGGGTGTGGAAATGTCTGTTTGGGTGGCCCCTTACCCATAGCACCTGGGCGGTGGCGCAGTGCTTGGCTGGCCCCGGGTACCTTGGCAACATTTTGTGTGTGGCAGGCGTGTGGCGCTCTTTGCGGGCCCTGCCTGCCGGATCCCAGCCCTCTCGGAGAGCGTGGCTGCGGATCTGACGAAGCCAGGAGCGTGGAGAGTGAACTGTGTGGCCTGATCCTGCTAACCTGCGCCTTTTCTCTCCTCCTCTGCAGCGTGCAGCCCCAACGCCTGCCGGGCTATGGGTCGTGGGCTCCAGCCCAAGGGGGTGCGAGTGAAGGAGGTGGCTGATTTCAAGGTGTACACTAAAGGCGCTGGCACCGGGGAGCTGAAAGTCGTGGTCAAGGGACCAAGTAAGTGCTGGGAAATCCGCCCCAATCGAGGCTGGCGCTACCCTTTCTTTTCAGATTACCGTATTTTCGCTCCATAAGATGCACCTGACCATAAGACGCACCTAGTTTTTAGAGGAGGAAAACAAGAAAAAAAATATTCTGAACGAAACAGCGGCTGTATGATTTTTGTGGTTCATGCTGTGGCCATGTGATTTGACGGCGAGTTTGGGTTCGCCCAATGCAAAAATCCTGAGAATCCATGTGGATCCGTGCTTTCTAACCATGTTTTTGCGCCGTTGCGGCCCCACGAAACAGTGGATGTGTGTGTTTTTTTTGGGCAGGCTGTAGCCATGGACATGCTACGTGATCTGATGGTGAACTTGGGGTGACCCAATGCAAAAATCCTGAGGATCCATGTGGATCCGTGATTTGTAACCACGTTTTAAGTGGGGAGGGAAGGAAAGACACTGAAGGGACAAGAAGCACGCGTGGGGTGTGTGGAGAAGGAGCTTTTCAGCGAGGTGAGCGGGGAGGAGGGAGGGAAAGAGAGCACGCTCGCTTTAAAGCAGCCAACCAGACAGGAGCCGCTTACACCCATGTAAGCGGCTCCTTTGCCGCTTTGCTGTTTCAAAGCGAGCCACGGAGGAGGGAAGGAAGGGGAACCATGGATCCTCTGCTCACAACTGCAGCAGGATCCCCACCACCACCTGCAGGCATTCGCCCCATAACACGCACAGACATTTCCCCTTACTTTTTAGGAAGAAAAAAGTGCTTCTTATGGAGCGAAAAATACGGAAATTTATTTGATTTTTACATATTAACATGTACAGTGGACGCTCGGGTTGCAAATGTGATCCAATCGAGCCAACCAATCGCTCGATTGGCTGGGCACTTTGTACATGCCCAGGTTCCCGTGTCCCTGCCATTCACATCTTTGCTCCCACCCCTTTTTCGCAGAAGGCACTGAGGAGCCGGTGAAGGTTCGGGACGTTGGCGACGGGGTGTACGAATGCGAGTACTACCCGACTGTCCCCGGGAAATACGTGGTGTCCATCACATGGGGCGGCTATGCCATCCCGAGAAGGTAAGAAAAACGCCGTGTTGGGCAGGGCACGATCCTGTGCATGCAGAAACGGTGCCAGAGGCGAGCGGAATTTACACTCTTGAGAAACTCGGCTGCCTTTCTTTCTCAAAGCAAGCTTCTAATCCTCATCAATGTGAAAATATTTGGCTGATTAATATTCCACAGCCTGATTAGTACTATAGTACTATAATGTGTTTGCTTAGGGTTATGGTTTTGTTGCTTCTGTTCTAGCTATTTATTTGTGCTTTATTTTGTTTTTTTATATTGTGACTCACCCTGAGATGATCTTCTTCTTCTTCTTCTTCTTCTTCTTCTTCTTCTTCTTCTTCTTCTTCTTCTTCCTCTTCCTCTTCTTCATATAGCAAGAAAAGAAAAAAGTGAAAACACAAATAAAAATTACACACAGGAATAACAATAGATACTGAATTTTCTTAACAAACAGTGAGACATAAATTGGTCTTAACACTAAAGACCCCACCTCCTGTCTGTTCCATATTTCGATTTCCTATTACTTATTGGCAGTACACACTTTATCATTATTAAACTTTTTCTTAATATATCTTAATTCTTTTATCTGCCTTTCAACTATTACTGAAGTTCCTCGAATGCTGCAACCGAGTTTAAACTACTATATTTATATTTCAAATATTCTTTGAAAACCTCCCATTTTGAAACAAATTCCTGAGATCTTTTGATGAAGGGCAGTATACAACAACAACAACATTTCCTTGAAAGGGGAAATGTCTAGTGAAACCTCCACAGCCAGGAGGACTAGATAGTGCTCAGCTCTACAATACTATGAATTCTGCAAAATGAGAAAAATCTTTGCACGTGTTTTTATGGAACAAGACTCGATTTGAGTTTCCTTTAGGGCCCCAGTGGATTCTAGTGTGGCTGGTTCCAGCTTGCAAGACTGGCTCCCAATCCTGGTGTGGCATGGACTTTTTAAATTATTATTATTCAACATTAATACATACATATTACGAATATACAAACAGACATACATTTCATACAATCCTTAAAAATATTCATACATACCCACACTCAATCCCACACATACTTCCTTTTCCCACTACCACCCCTCACCCCTCACCCCACCCTTGTGTTAGACTTCCAATCTACTCAATTGCAATTTCTTTCCACTTCTATTACTTTCTTTCACACACTTTTAAACCAACTTTCTCCTTCTTTTTCTCTTACACGTTGTTATCCATCTTATTTAGTATTTCAGTATTTATAACGGAACTTATTTATTCTAACAGTTCTGATTTTTCAATATGATTTTGCAGATATCCTTTAAACACCTTCCAGTCCTTGTCTATCTTCTCTTTTGAGATCCTTCCGATTTCTCCCATTGTTTTGGATATATTGTAATACACCAATAATTTGGCAAGCTACTCTGTTTTTGTCAGTATTATACCACTTTTCCAATTTTTCACAATCAATAGCCTTGCGGTTACTGTTGCGTATAAATATAATGTCTTGTCCTCTTCCTTTAGACTTCCTGGCACTATTCCCAATAGAATATATAATAATAATAATTTATTATTTATACCCCGCCCATCTGGCTGAGTTTCCCAGCCACTCTGGGCGGCTCCCAATCGAGTGTTAAAAACAATACAGCATTAAATATTAAAAACTTCCCTAAACAGGGCTGCCTTCAGATGTCTTTTAAAGATAGGATAGCTGCTTATTTCCTTCACATCTGGTGGGAGGGCGTTCCACAGGGTGGGTGCCACTACCGAGAAGGCCCTCTGCCTGGTTCCCTGTAACCTCACTTCCCACAGGGAGGGAACCGCCAGAAGGTTCTCAGCGCTGGACCTCAGTGTCCGGGCAGAATGATGGGGGTGGAGATGCTCCTTCAGGTATACAGGACTGAGGCCGTTTAGGACTATAAAGGTCAGCACCAACACTTTGAATTGTGCTCGGAAACGTACTGGGAGCCAATGCAGATCTCTCAGGACCGGTGTTATGTGGTCTCGGTGGCCGCTCCCAGAGACCAGTCTAGCTGCCACATTCTGGATTAATTGCAGTTTCCGGGTCACCTTCAAAGGTAGCCCCACGTAGAGCGCATTGCAGTAGTCTAAGCGGGAGATTACCAGGGCATGCAGCACTCTGGTGAGACAGTCTGCGGGCAGGGAGGGTCTCAGCTTGTGTACCAGATGGAGCTGGTAAACAGCCGCCCTGGACACAGAATTGACCTGTGCCTCCATGGACAGCTGTGAGTCCAGAATGACTCCCAGGATGCGCACCTGGTCCCAGGATGCGCACAGTTGCCCCATTCAGGACCAGGGAATCCTCCACACCTGCCCGCCTCCTTTCCCCCCAAAACAGTCCTTCTGTCTTGTCAGGACTGAACCTCAATCTATTAGCCGCCATCCATCCTCCAACCGCCTCCAGACACTCACACAGGACCTTCACTGCCTTCACCTTCTGATGTTTTCCTCAATGAATATCTAAACATTTTTTTTCATTTCATTATGCATTGTTTCCCAAAATTGTTTGATGTTTAAACAGTTCCACCATATATGCCTCATGTACCTTTTTCTGTTCTGCATTCCCATGGCATGGACTTAACTGTTTTTCTTTCCCGTCCCCTCCAGTCCCTTTGAGGTGCTGGTGGGCCCAGAGGCTGGAGTGCAGAAGGTCAGGGCCTGGGGCCCTGGCTTGGAGACTGGCGTGGTGGGCAAGTCGGCAGATTTCGTTGTTGAGGCAATTGGCACAGAAGTGGGCACCCTTGGTAAGTCACAGCGGGGGCAAGGTGGCTTGGGCTGGATGCGGTTGGGGGGGGAGGCATTTCTCAGTTTTGTTTTGTTAATTTTTTTATTAGTAATTTCAACATAACATTTTATCAAAAAACATATCATCCTTAACTCCCCCTCCCTATTTTTCCCCTCCCTCCTCCCCCAAAACATAACCCCCCCTCCCCCCCGACTTCCCTCAGCTCCTCTCTCTGGTTTATCAACATATGTTATTTTCTGCATGTTACAAAACTGTAAAGGTAAAGGTAAAGGAACCCCTGACCATTAGGTCCAGTCGTGGCCGACTCTGGGGTTGCGGCGCTCATCTCGCTTTACTGGCCGAGGGAGCTGGCGTACAGCTTCCGGGTCATGTGGCCAGCAGGACTAAGCCGCTTCTGGCGAACCAGAGCAGCGCACGGAAACGCCGTTTACCTTCCCGCCGGAGCGGTACCTATTTATCTACTTGCACTTTGACGTGCTTTCGAACTGCTAGGCGGGCAGGAACTGGGACAAAGCAACAGGAGCTCACCGCATCACAGGGTTTCGAACCGCCGACCTTCCGATCGGCAAGTCTAAGAGGCTCAGTGGTTTAACCCACAGAGCCACCTGCATCCCTATTCAACCCTAAAACAGCGACCATTTGTTGTTGGCAAAGGGCAGCTGGACATATAAAGGGCCCCATTACCTTCAGTAGCTGAGGGCCTCATCAAACCAAAATCCGGGATGTTTCTTTCAATCTTTCTTTTCAGTGTGCTACAGTGATGTGGGTTGCGGACAGTCCAGGAAACCGTGGCTTGGTGATCTGCTCTCAGCCTAACCTGCCCTCTCTCTCTCCTTCCCTGCAGGCTTCTCCATTGAGGGTCCCTCTCAGGCCAAGATCGAATGCGACGACAAGGGCGACGGCTCTTGCGATGTCCGCTACTGGCCGACCGAGCCGGGTGAGTACGCCGTGCACGTGATCTGCGACGATGAGGACATCAAGGACAGCCCCTTCATCGCCCACATCCTGCCTGCCACCAACGAGTACTTCCCGGAGAAGGTAGGCGCTCCCCAGGCAGGCCAGTCAGAGGTAAACTGCCTCGCCCGGCCACCGTCCATGCCAATCGCTATCACGTTCTTTGGTTCCCTGCGAGATTCCTTGTGGATCAGAACCTGGATGGAAGGCGTAATCAGGGGAGCCTTCGTGGCCAGGCCAATGCCCGCCCTCCCCAGTCCTAGCTTCCTGATCTCATACTAGCCAAACAGGATTCGAACACAAGACCCCCCCTCCCGTCCTGCGGTTTCCAGCAACTGGTATTCAAAGCATTTACTGCAACCTTTTGTAGGAGGTGTAGACGCCTGATGGTTGTCAAACAGCGCCCTGAGGTTGCTCCCAGCTCCCCTAACTCCCTCCTCTGCCTCTTTGCACCAGGTAAAAGCTTTCGGTCCGGGGCTGGAGCCGGTCGGCTGCATTGTGAACAAGCCGGCAGAGTTCACCATCGACGCCAGAGGGGCAGGGAAAGCAGAACTCAAGATCTACGCCCAGGTAAGTGGCAAGCCAGGTGTACTGACTCCTCTTCTGTGTTTTGTTTTTGCAAAGCTGGTCACTCTGGGATGCTATTTCCTGAACCGACTTTGGTCCCTGATTTCCAGCATAATTAGAATTGTTAGTAGAAATGGATGGTAAATTAAAGCTGAAAACATTTGAAGAGTTGAGAGGGAAATTAACTGACTGCTTGCAGTATCACCACTTGCAAGATTTGTTTAGAGAGGATGTTAAAAGTAATGGATTTGCAAGTAGTAAATCAAAAATTGAGGCAGAATAAAAGAAAAATACTGTCAAAAATGTATAAGATATTATTAGAGTGGAATACAAAGGACGAAGAGGTAAAAAGTGTTATGATAAGATGGGCTCAGGATTTGGGACACAATACTGATTTCGAAAGGTGGGGAAAAATGTGGACGACTTCCAGCATAATTTCTTTTCTTTCTTCAATTTTATTTTCGAAGTTTCAAAAAGAAAACAATTTTTTGCACACACACAAACATACTTTTTTACATTAAGCCATAATTCATATCAGTACCTTTATGGGGTTCCCTGAAACCCCAAACTTCACCCCCCCCTTGGCTTCCAAAATTTATCTTCCTTTTTTAAAGTGCATCTAATTACCTTTATCTAAAATTATTACGCTTCAGTTTTATCCTTTATCGTTTTAAAGCACGAGTGCTGTATCGACCCTGCAAACGTTTTTAAACGTTTGCAGCGTTCTTTAATATATTCTATAAAATTATGTCATTCTTTGTTGAACTTAAGGGATGCGGGTGGCGCTGTGGGTTAAGCCACAGAGCCTAGGACTTGCCAATCAGAAGGTCGGCGGTTCGAATCCCCGCGATGGGGTGAGCTCCCGTTGCTCGGTCCCTGCTCCTGCCAACCTAGCAGTTCGAAAGCACGTCAAAGTGCAAGTAGATAAATAGGTACTGCTCTGGCGGGAAGGTAAACGGCGTTTCCGTGCGCTGCTCTGGTTCGCCATGCTGGCCACATGACCCGGAAGCTGTACACCGGCTTCCTTGGCCAATAAAGCGAGATGAGCGCCGCAACCCCAGAGTTGTCCATGACTGGACCTAATGGTCAGGGGTCCCTTGGTTAGCCTTGCCATTTCTGCATATGAGACTTCCAGAGTCATTTCTTTGCTGCTCCAGAGGGTGGCAGAGAGAGAGAACCCAGCAGCCTGCTGTTTACACGAGACGCCTTTTCTTTCCAGGATGCAGAAGGTGTCCCCATTGACATCAAAATCAAGGACAATGGCGACGGCACTTTCTCCTGTGTCTACGTCCCCACGAAGGCCATCAAGCACACCATCATCATCAGCTGGGGAGGAGTCAACGTTCCCAAGAGCCCCTTCCGGGTGAGTGTGGGTTTCGACAGAGAATTGTTGGAAGGGACCCCAGGGGTCATCTAGTCCAACCCCGCTTTGCAACGCGGGAATCGCAGCTCAAGAACCCCTGGAAAGTGATTCTGCTTAAAAACTTCCAAGGAAGGAGATTCCAGCACCTCTCGAGGAAGACCACTGTCGGGCAGCGCTTACGGCCAGAAAGTTCTTCCTTAATGCTTAGCTGTAATCTCCTTCCTTGCAACTTGAAGCCTCGGGTTCGAGTCCTACCCTCCGGAGCAGCAGAAAAACAAACTTGCTTTACTTTCGATGGGACAGCCCTTCAGATATTTGAAGATGGCTCTCCTCTCGGTCTCCGGGTTAAACGTACACGGCTCCTTCGACCGTTCCTCATCCGGCATGGTTTCCAGACCTTTGATCATCTGGGTTGCCCTCCTCTGCGCACCTTCCTACTTGTCAATCTCCTTCTTCCTCCGTCAATCACTCCGTCTTCGGGGGGGGGACGACACACCCCAGAGACAGAGAGGGGGCATTGCCCGGTGCCAAAGCAGAGACCGTGGGGGTAATTCCTGCTCCATGAATTATATATATATGTTTTTATTAGCAATTTCAACATAACAACATATCAAAACATATCATATTCATTATTTTCATTATTTTCTCCCCTTTTCCCTCTCCCCCAAACCCTCCCTCTCCTCCCCCAGAGACTTCCCTCAGCTCCTCCTCTCTGATTTCTCAGCACGTATTATTCTCTGCATGTTAAAAAATTATACAGATCCTTACATTATCTGCCTACCATGTTATCAGTCAATGAATTTGTGTATGTTTATTCAAAACCTGCCAAGGAGTCCAACTCATTTTGTTGTCTTTTTAATTAATTTGTGAAAAGTTCCCATTCTTCTTTGAAGTCACAGTTGTCCTTGTCTCGCAGTTTGTATGTCAGTTTAACCAATTCTGCGTAGTTCGTCAATTTATCTTGCCGCTGTTCTTTTGTCGGCGTTTCCTCATTCTTCCATCCTTGTGCTATCAAGACTCTTGCTGCTGTTGTTGCACACATAAATAAGTTCTTTGTTTTCCTTGGCAGGTCCCACAATCCCGAACAAAAATACTTCTGGTTTTTTTTACAAATGTCATTTTAAACATTTTTTTCAATTCATTATATATCATTTCCCAATTTTTAAAAATTTCTCTACATTCCCACCACATATGATAAAAAGTCCCTTCCTTTTCTTTACATTTCCAACATAGGTTTGACCTGGTTTTGTACATTTTTGCTATCTGTACTGGTGTTATAATAACTTCCACTGTTGACTGACCCAGTACCTGCCCCTGACCATGGAGGCACCACTGAGCTCTGGTGGCGAGTAGCAACCGGTCAAATTCTCATTTCCCACATGTTAGCCTAATTATCTTCAAACGCTCCCTAATCTTGCTGCCGCCGCCACATCTAGTGGCAGCGAGTTCCGTAAGCTAACTGCGCGATGCACTTCCCCCAAGACTGTCCTTCACTTCCCGTCTGTACAGGAAGTCACACCACTCTCCTAAACCTTTCGCGTTAATCCTCTCTCTTTTTCCCCCGCAGGTGGCCGTCGGCGAAGGCAGCCACCCCGACAAAGTCAAAGTCTACGGCCCCGGCGTGGAGAAGACAGGTCTGAAGGCCAACGAGCCCACGTACTTCACGGTGGACTGCAGCGAGGCAGGGCAAGGTCAGGATCCTCAGAGGAGTGTCATGACTCAAAAGGAAGCTGCTTTGATCCGGGGTCAGAGCCATTGGTCAGCCTAGCCCAATATTGTCAACACGGGCTGGCAGTATTTCTCTGAAGTCTAAGGGCAGGGAATGTGTTCCAGGAATCTGGGAGGGCTCGATCCAGGACCTCAGCTGGTTAGTTTCCAGGAGGTTCTTCTGGGTCGTCCTGCCTTAGGGGGTCATCTGGTCCCCATCAGCTGTTAGAATAATCAAATCTTAGAGTTCGGGACCCCAGGGGTCATCTAGTCCAACCTGCATGGATGGCTAAAACATCCATGACAGACAGCCGTCCAACCTCTGCTTAAAAACCTCTAAGGGAAGGAGAGTCCTGAGGGAGCCTGTTCCACTATTCTCTGGGGCTTTGTTCGGATTTCAAGAAGGGTTGCGTTGCTGTTGTTATGATTTAATATCAATATCACTGCTTATTTCTGGGGGTATGCAGGGGTACACATACCCCTAAACATGTTGTGAACCTAAGTTTGGCCTCGCTGAGAAGCAGTATTTCAATATGAGTAGGAAAATGAGGGGACGCGGGTAGCGCTGTGGGTTAAACCACAGAGCCTAGGACTTGCCAATCAGAAGGTCGGCGATTCGAATCCCCGCGGCGGGGTGAGCTCCCGTTGCTCGGCCCCAGCTCCTGCCAACCTAGCAGTTCGAAAGCACGCCAGAAAGTGCAAATAGATAAATAGGTACCGCTCTGGCGGGAAGGTAAACGGCGTTTCCGTGCGCTGCTCTGGTTCGCCAGAAGCGGCTTAGTCCTGCTGGCCACATGACCTGGAAGCTGTACACTGGCTCCCTCGGCTAGTAAAGCGAGATGAGCACCGCAACCCCAGAGTTGGCCGCGACTGGACCTAATGGTCAGGGGTCCCTTTATCTTTAGGAAAATGAGAGTACCCCTAAACATTGTTTTTAAAGAAAAAAAGCACTGATTAATATTAATTTATCTATTACCTGCCCTTAAGCCTAAGGTCTTGCAGCAGGGTCACAACTTTAAAGGTAAAGGTAAAGGGACCCCTGACCATTAGGTCCAGTTGCGAACGACTCTGGGGTTGCGGCGCTCATCTCGCTTTACTGGCTGAGGGAGCCGGTGTTTGTCCGCAGACAGTTTTTCCGGGTCATGTGGCCAGCATGACTAAGCCGCTTCTTGCGAACCAGAGCAGTGCACGGAAGCGCCGTTTACCTTCCCGCCGGAGCGGTACCTATTTATCTACTTGCACTTTGACGTGCTTTCGAACTGCTAGGTTGGCAGGAGCTGGGACCGAGCAATGGGAGCTCACCCTGTCACGGGGATTCGAACCGCTGACCTTCTGATCAGCAAGTCCTAGGTTCTGTGATTTAACCCACAGCGCCACCTGCGTCCTGGTCAACTTTAAAACACAGTATTAAAAACAACTTCCAATCGCAAATGTAAGGTAGGTCCTAAAAACAGTAGCACCTCGGCTTATGTTACCCTCAGGTAATGTAAACTTTGGGTTGCGAAAGAGGCAAACCCAGAAGTGTTTCGTCCGCTCGGCATGCGCAGAGGCGTTCTACCAGGCCATGCGCATGCGCAGAAGCGGTCCCCACGGTTCCGGAAACCTTGGGACCCTATGGGAGCTCTGGAACGGGTCCCATCCGCAACCAAAGGTACCACTGTACAGATGTACCTCTGAAGTCAAACAGAATCTGTTCCTGAAATCTGAAATGTTTGGAAACCAAGGCGTAGCTTCCGATTGATTTCAGGTGCACCGGAAACAACAGCTGAAGCCGCGCCGGACGTTCGGCTTCCAGAAAAACGTTCAAAAACCAGAACACTCACTTCCGGTTTTCGAACGTTCGGGAGCCGGAACGTTCAACTCCCAAGGCGTTTGGGAGCCGATATACGACTGTAATAATAATGACAATAATAATACAATGAAGGTAGAATAATGGAATCATAGGATTTTGGGCAGCAGGGGGAACAAGGGTGGGGCTTAGGGAGACGGTTTCTGTAGGGTCTGGCCACCCTTGACCATTTGGGACCAGCACCCCTGGGTGCAGACCAGAGTTCGGCCCTCGGCCGCCTTTGGCGCATCTCATTTGTCATGCGCCTCCTTGGCTGTCTTTGCAGGGGACGTGAGCATCGGTATAAAATGTGCCCCCGGCGTTGTGGGACCGGTGGAAGCCGACATCGACTTTGACATCATCAAGAATGACAACGACACCTTCACCGTCAAATACACCCCACCCGGTCCTGGGCGCTACACCATCATGGTGCTCTTCGCCAACCAGGTAAAAGGAAGTGAAATGGGCGAGGGGGGCTTAATTCCAGGTGGAATCCCTGGTAGGCTTAGAGCAGGGGTCAGCAAACTTTTTCAGCAGGGGGCCTGTCCACTGTCCCTCAGACCTTGGGGGGCGGACGGCGGACTATATTTTGAAAAAAAGAAATGAACGAATTCCTATGCCCCACAAATAACCCAGAGGTGCATTTTAAATAAATGGACACCTTCTACTCATGTATAAACACACTGATTCCCAGACTGTCCGTGTGCCAGATTTAGAAGGCGATTGAGCCAGATCCGGCCCCCGGGCCTTAGGTTATTCTCTTATAATAAAAGAAGTAAGGTACTGACACATGAATTGCAATGCAAATAAGAACCTTAAAGTAATAAAGATGACGAGCACTGGTGGAGGGAATTTGTAAGGGTGTTTTACCACTCACCCATTTTCCTTTAATTTTTTTGGGTCCCCCAAGAGAGTGGGGCCCTAAGCTATAGCTTGCTTAGCTTCTACATAAATCCCGCACTGATTATGGGGACACAGGCCACCCCAGAATCCTCTCTTCAGCACCTGGGCAATCTTAAGCGCCGGACACCCCTTTTTTCTGAAGATAGGTGTGTGTGGGGGATACCTGGAAGGAGAGAGGGGGCATCTCTGCCTGTTCCTGCCACCAGAGGCCAAAGGGTAGATAGAGCGCATGATCTTGCGGGGGAGAGATGTGATCTTTGCTCATCCTGTTTCTTTCCTTTTCCAGGAGATCCCCATCAGCCCTTTCCACATCAAGGTGGACCCATCTCACGATGCCACCAAGGTGAAGGCAGAAGGGCCTGGACTCAGCCGGACAGGTGAGCAGCGGCCAAGGAGAGGTGGGGGGGCAGAGGGGGAGTCCCACCCCAAAAGATCGCCTGCGAGAGTGCAGCCCAGCCTAGAGATGTCATGGGGACCAGGGACAATACGATATCTTTATTGTCATTGTCCCATGCAGAACAATGAAATTGAAAATCTACATAAAACATTCAAAACCCAACAAGCCTGCTATCCCAGCCTGGTTAGCCCCCTAAAAACTCTGATACCCCATTTTTAAATACAATATACTTCCATACAGGGGACGCGGGTGGCGCTGTGGGTTAAACCACAGAGCCTAGGGCTTGCCTATCAGAAGGTCGGCGGTTCGAATCCCCGCGATGGGGTGAGCTCCCGTTGCTCGGTCCCTGCTCCTGCCAACCTAGCAGTTCGAAAGCACGTCAAAGTGCAAGTAGATAAATAGGTAAAGTGCAAGTAGATAAATAGACCTCCAGCGGGAAGGTCAACGGTGTTTCTGTGCGCTGCTCTGGTTCACCAGAAGCGGCTTAGTCATGCTGGCCACATGACTGCCAATAAAGCGAGACGATTGCGACAACCCCAGAGTCGGTCATGACTGGACCTAATGGTCAGGGTCCCTTTATAGTCCCATACAGACTACCTTAAATAATTCAATATCTTCTCAAACCAATCCTCCTCCTTCTCACTGACCTTATGTATTGGAATTTGCAGGAATTTAATAAAATGTAAAAACAGAATTGTAGAGCTCGTAGGGGCCATCTAGTCCAACCCCCTGCAATGCGGGAATCTCAACTAAAGCATGCATGACATAGGTACCCTTGTCTCTCTGCAGCCAGATACTGCAGTCGAGAAGGTCCTATGGGGTGGTCTTTGGTGGGGAGGGTCACAGCCATGGCCTTAATCCTCAGTTCAGGAAGCTGCAGGCTCAGCAGAGAAGCTATGGGGGGGCCCGCTCTCCTTGGTTTCCTGCAAGGGGGGAAGCTCTGGCGCCAGAGGACTGAGGGTCTTTCTTTCTCAGGTGTGGAGGTCGGGAAGCCCACCCACTTCACGGTCTTCACCAAGGGGGCTGGCAAAGCCAAGCTGGACGTCCACTTTGCCGGCGCCACCAAGGGAGAGGTTGTGCGGGACTTTGAGATCATCGACAACCATGACTACTCTTACACCGTCAAGTACACGGCCGTGCAACAGGTGAGTAGGACCGCGTGCCCCCCGCCCTCTGTCCAGCGCGCTCCCCAGCCATGGTGTCTAGCAGCCATCGAGAGCCTCTCTTTCGAAGCCACCCAAGTTGGTGTCTCATGTGGCAGGGAGTTCCGCCGTTTGGCTGTGTCCCGAGTTGGCAATGCCAACCACCACGCTGGGGAAGGCGAATCCAGGCCCCATCCTGTATCCTTTTGCGTGTCTGATGCTGATCTCTTCTCTCCGGCGACTTAGGGCAACATGGCGGTGACCGTGACGTACGGCGGGGACCCCATTCCCAAGAGCCCCTTCCCGGTGAACGTGGCGCCGCCCCTCGACCTCAGCAAGGTCAAAGTGCAAGGGCTCAACAACAGTAAGTGGGGCCAAGGGGTCAAGGGGGGCAGGGACCAGCAAGGGCCAGCTTCGGCTTGGGGAGGCTGGTCTCTGCCCTACAGGGTGATTGGCACTCCAGTGTGACTTGACTGCCAATGCTGGAAAATCTTAAATAAAGTTTAGGATCCTCCCCTTTGACCTTGAAGTCTACCCCCCCGCCTTTTCCTACACAGCTGATCTGGGAAATATGTAGGGTTCAGAAAAACAGGGGAGATAAAATACTCATCTAAAGCTCATATGACCATTTCAGTCTTATATATTTGGGATTAAGGCTCGCTGGTATCAGAGGGGTTTACTGTTATGTAAACAGTCCATTTTGGACTCACAGCTGTCCATGGAGGCGCAGGTCAATTCTGTGTCCAGGGCAGCTTTCTGCCAGCTCCATCTGGTACACAGGATGAGACCCTACCTGCCCGCGGACTGTCTCGCCAGAGTAGTGCATGCTCTGGTTATCTCCCGCTTGGACTACTGCAATGCGCTCTACGTGGGGCTACCTTTGAAGGTGACCCAGAAACTGCAACTAATCCAGAATGCGGCAGCTGGACTGGTTACTGGGAGCGGCCACCGAGACCCCATAACACCGGTCTTGAAAGACCTACATTGGCTCCCAGTACGTTTCCGAGCACAATTCAAAGTGTTGGTTTTGACCTTGAAAGCCCTAAATGGCCTCGGTCCAGTATACCTGAAGGAGCGTCTCCACCCCCATTGTTCAGCCTGGACACTGAGGTCCAGCACCGAGGGCCATTTGGCAGTTCCCTCCCAGCGAGAAGTGAGGTTACAGGGAACCAGGCAGAGGGCCTTCTCGGTGGTGGCACCCGCCCTGTGGAACGCCCTCCCACCAGAAGTCAAAGAGATAAACAACTACCTGACATTTAGAAGACATCTGAAGGCAGCCCTGTTTAGGGAAGCTTTTAATGTTTAACAGACTATTGTATTTTTAATATTTGGTTGGAAGCTGCCCAGAGTGGCTGGGGAAACCCAGGGTACAAATAATAAATTAAAATTATGATATATTATTATAATTATGCATTGGGTTGAGCTGCCTGGCATAGGTGCTAACTCCCTGGGGCCCTGGGTGCCCGAGCACCCACAAAATTCCCCATGAAAGGAACCGGGCACTCACAAATTTCAGTGCCAGGGCCTTTCACGCTGCATGGCAGCCACAGTCATGGGGCCAAGTTGGCACTCCTTGTAAACGTAGCAACTCATGTCTAGCAAGTTTTCTCTCGCCCGGCTGCTGAGTTCTTGCAAAGGCACTGTGCTCCACTCTCTTGTGGCTAAAACCCTCTTGTCTTCCTAATATCCCTCTCCCAACCAACTCTTTCCCGCCCTCCCCGCAGAGGTGGACGTGGGTCGCGACCAGGAATTTGCCATCAACACGAAGGGAGCCGGGGGCCAAGGGCAGGTGGACGTGAAGATCAGCTCGCCCTCCCGCCGCCCCATCCCTTGCAAGGTGGAGACGGGCAGCGCCAACGACATCCACACCGTGAAATACATGCCGCCCGAGGAAGGGCCCTACAAAGTGGACATCACCTATGACGGGCACCCGGTGCCGGGCAGCCCTTTTGCTGTCGAGGCCGTCATGCCCCCAGACCCCTCCAAGGTGAGCACGGAGGGTAGATAGGGGTCTAGATCGGGGGTCAGCAGACTTTTTCAGCAGGGGGCCGGTCCACTGTCCCTCAGACCTTGTGGGGGGCCGGACTATATTTTGGAAAAAATAATGGACGAATTCCTATGCCCCGCAAATAACCCAGAGATGCGTTTTAAATAAAAGCACACATTCTACTCATGTAAAAACACCAAATAAGAATGAAAAAGTGCACCCCACCACTGAGACCGTTCCATTGTAACTCTCCAACCTCCCGAAATTTCAACACCTTTTGCGATGGTTAGACCCTTTTCCGTTTTAACAGTATGAATTCTGCAAACACCCTTCCGTATCTCCTGAAAATCATTACTCCCGCATATTCCCCGTCTTACTTTAATGGCACATGTTAATTTATCATATATATATATATATATATATATATATATATATATATTTAACATATCATTTTCAAGAATCATTTCACGTAATTTCATATCTTATACAATTCTTTGACTTCCATCAGTCACATCTGAAAGTTTTCCAATCTTTTCCACTTCATTTACATTTCTTAATTTCAGTATTACTGTTAATTATCTTAACTAATAACTCTCTTCATAGCCTTCCTTGCAATATTTCACATGTTTTTCCTTACAAAACTTATTGTAATCCTGCTACAAGCTTCGGCAGCACATATACTAAAATACAGAGAAGATTAGCATGGCACATGTTAATTTATCAATAATAGCTATATCCCACACCTCTTTCTTCCATTTTAGATTGCCCCTTCCACTGCCTAGCTATCATAATTCGTGCAGCTGTCAATCAATTTGTGAGCAGGTCCTTCCTAGCCTGTGAACCTTCCACCCCGTCATAGATTGATAACAATGCTACCTATATGGTATGCCCCGCAGAGGACCTTAAGGTCCACAAATGACAACACTTTGGAGGTCCCAAGTCACAAGGTGGTTAGATTGGTCTCAACTAGGGCCAGGGCCTTTTCAGTACTGGCCCCAACTTGGTGGAACGCTCTGTCCCAAGAGACTAGGGCCCTGCGGGACTTGACATCTTTCCGCGGGGCCTGCAAGACAGAACTGTTCCGCCTGGCCTTTGGTTTGAATTCGGTCTGACCTTTATGTTTCCCTCCCCTTATGGGCTACTATTAAAATGAGGCTGCATTTTAAATTTCATTTTAACCTGTATTTTAAATTGGCACCCCCCATTATGTTTCTACTGTAATTTTACTGGTGTTAGCCGCCCTGAGCCCGGCTCTGGCCGGGGAGGGCGGGGTATAAATAAAATTATTTATTATTATTATAATAATAATACAGTGGTACCTCAGGTTAAGTACATAATTTGTTCCGGAGGTCCGTTTTTAACCTGAAACTGTTCTTAACCTGAAGCACCACTTTAGCTAATGGGGCCTCCTGCTGCTGCCGCGCCGCTGGAGCATGATTTCTGTTCTCATCCTGAAGCAAAGTTCTTAACCTGAAGCACTATTTCTGGGTTAGCGGAGTCTGTAACCTGAAGCGTATGTAACCTGAGGTACCACTGTATCTGAGTTACTAACCCAGCCCCAATCCCGTTTGCTCCCTTCCAGGTGTGCGCCTACGGCCCTGGGCTGAAGGGCGGTTTTGTGGGGAAGCCAGCCCCCTTCACCATCGACACCAAGGGGGCTGGCATGGGGGGCCTGGGCTTGACGGTGGAGGGTCCTTGCGAGGCCAAGATCGAGTGCCAGGACAACGGCGATGGCTCCTGCTCCGTCTCCTACCTGCCCACCGAGCCCGGCGAGTACGCCATCAACATCCTCTTTGCGGACGCCCACATCCCCGGCTCGCCCTTCAAGGCGGACATCAAGCCCGTCTTCGACCCGTCCAAGGTGACGGCCAGCGGGCCTGGCCTGGAGCACGGCAAGGTGGGTGAAGTGGCAACCTTCATGGTGGACTGCTCCAAGGCGGGCGAGGCCGAGCTCACCATCGAGATCATCTCGGACTCGGGCGTCAAGGCCGAGGTGCTGATCCAGAACAACAGCGACGGCACCTACAGCATCACCTACATCCCATCCTTCCCGGGCACCTACACCATCACCATCAAATATGGCGGCCACCCCGTTCCCAAGTTCCCGGCGCGTGTCAACGTCGACCCCGCGGTGGACACCAGCAACGTCAAGGTCTTCGGGCCGGGAGTGGAGCCAAGAGGTATCCTTTGCGGAATCGTGGAATTGCAGAGTTGTAAGGGACCACAAGGGACGTGGGTGGCGCTGTGGGTTAAACCACAGAGCTGATCAGAAGGTCGGCGGTTCGAATCCCCGTGACGGGGTGAGCTCCCGTTGCTCGGTCCCTGCTCCTGCCAACCTAGCAGTTCCAAAGCACGTCAAAGTGCAAGTAGATAAATAGGTACCGCTCCGGTGGGTAGATAAACGATGTTTCCGTGTGCTGCTCTGGTTTGCCAGAAGCGGCTTTGTCATGCTGGCCACATGATCCGGAAGCTGTACGCTGGCTCCCTCAGCCAGTAAAGCGAGATGAGCGTCACAACCCCAGAGTTGGCCACGACTGGACCTAATGGTCAGGGGTCCCTTTACCTTAAGGGACCACAGGGGGCATCCAGTCCAACCCCCTTGTCAGGGGCTAGACTGAGGAGGAATGGTGGGAACCGCCCCCCCTTCTCCTGAACCTTCCCAAGGGCAGGAGGACAGTATAGATTTAGAACAGTGGTTTGCAGAGGGGCACAGTCCAGAGGGGAAAAGCTGGGAAATACTGGGTGAGGAACCGCTAGAAGAGGAAACACATATTACGATCCCTCATGAATTCTCTGGTTGAAAGATTGGTGTTTATTAAAAAAAAAAGGGATATTTTAGATCTAGAAGGTCATGACACCTGTTTTGGGTGGCATGGCTATCTTAATTATGGGAAAATAAAGGAGCATAGGAGTTTTTCAAATCATAAAATAAGAAATCATAAAATAATAAAAGGTATGAGAGCTGGCAGATTCAGTGTCCTTGGACAGCGTTCTTGACCCCCCCTCACCTAAGACTAGACGGGCTCTGAGAGTGATAGAACAGAGAGCAACAAGCTCAGATTACTCAATGTAGGAGTGACGTAGATTAATGGGGACGTAGGGGGTAACCTTTAGTGGGAGCAACGCCATTTCTAGAGGGATACGCATTCCTTTGTCTCCTACTGTGATTATTAAAGAAACTAACGGGTACGAACGCTCCATTCGTTTGATCTGCTTATTCACTGCCACCGGGGGAGGGATCGGTTTCCCTGAAGCCTGACACCTCTGCAGGATTCCAAGACAGGGATCTCTCACCCAACATTGAGCTCGAACCCATTGAGCTCGTATTTTTATGCTGTGAGCTGTCCCGAGATCTACGGACAAAGGGTGGTCTGCAGATTCAGTAAACAAAATAAAGAGAAATAACATCTACCGCCCACGTCTCCCCAGGTGTTCTGCGTGAGGTCACCACCGACTTCACGGTCGACGCCCGCTCGCTGACCAAGACCGGGGGCAGCCACACCAAGGTGCGCGTCATCAACCCCTCGGGCGCCAAGACGGACACGTACGTCACTGACAATGGGGATGGCACCTACCGTGTCCAGTATACCCCCTACGAGGACGGTAAGAATCTCCTGGTTTCTCTCCATCTCAAATCCCCTTCCACCCCCTGATGGCACGTGCCAGGCAGATGTTTTGGACTGCGATTCGCATCTGTTTTAGCCACTCTGGCCATTTTGGACAACAAATCCCACTGGGCTCAGTGCAATATGGCTGCCCTGGTTGATTTTCCAAAAGTAACAGAAATTAAAAAAAACACACAATAACAATAACAATACCAAACAAAACACAATGCTTGACTTCCCTCCCCTCCCCTTCTTGGTTCCATTATTTTATACTTGTTCACGCACGTCAATAACACCATTTTTAAAACCTTCTTCATCTTATTACAAATGACTTTAAAAAGTACTACTGATGTTACGACCTGTACATAAAGCTTTAAAAAAATGCATTGAGCATTTGCCCTTTTTTATATAAACTCAAAGTCTTTCCTTCTTGGGCTTCAAAAATATCTGGTTTTTCCTGCATAGTTCAATATTTTACCTTTCTCGCCCTGATCTGGCCACAGTGGTCCATGCGACGGTCACCTCCAGGCTTGACTACTGTAACTCGCTCTACGTGGGGCTGCCCTTGAAACTGACCCAGAAACTCCAGCGGGTGCAGAATGCCACGGCAAGACTCCTTACGGGGTCCTCGCCGCGGGATCACATTCACCCAGTGCTATACCAGCTGCACTGGCTCCCGGTGGAGTACAGGATCAGGTTTAAGGTGCTGGTTTTAACCTTTAAATCCCTATACGGCCTAGGACCCTCATACCAACGGGACCGCCTCTCCTGGTATGCCCCACGGAGAACCTTACGGTCTGCAAACACTCTGAAGATCCCGGGCCCCAGGGAAATTAGACTGGCCTCGACTAGAGCCGGGGCCTTTTTGGTCGTGGCCCCGATGTGGTGGAGCGCTCTCCCACAAGAGACTAGGGCCCTGTGGGATTTGACATCTTTCCACAGGGACTGCAAGACGGAGCTGTTCTGCCAGGCCTTTGGCCAGGGGACAGTCTGGCCTATTTTCCTTTGTATAAGAACAAGCATGAACGAGGCCTCCACAAGTCCTTATAAATATATGATCAGTGAAAACAGTTGGTCCTGGCAAGTATTAACCGCCCTCAGCCATAACCAGATAACTGCCATTTGTCCAGATTTTAATTTGACTGAATTTTAGGATGTATTTTAATTAATTGCTGCCTGTTTTTATGTATACAGTGGACGTCGGGTGGCGAACGTGATCCGTGCGGGATGCACGTTTGCAACCCGCAGCGGTGTGTCTGCGCACGTGCGGGTTGTGATTTGGTGCTTCTGCACATGTGCAAAGCACAATTTAGCGCTTCTGCGCATGCGCGACCCCTGAAACCTGGAAGTAACCCGTTCCAGTACTTCCGGGTTTCGGCGGGTCCGTAACCCAAAAAAACGCAACCTGAAGTGTCTGTAACCCGAGGTATGACTGTACTGTGTTATTCGTATGATGTTAGCCACTCTGAGCCTGGCTTCGGCTGGGGAGGGGGGGATACAAGTAAATTATTATTATTATTATTATTATTATTATTATTATTATTATTATTTAGTTTTGCCAATCTTCTTTGGTGGAGGCTTCTTCCTTATGTAGGAGGCTGTCTGGTCTTGGCGTGGCATCCCCTCTCAGACTCAGGAACAAATTTTCCTGCTTTACGGGACTGCCTCTCCTGGTCTGCCCCGCAGAGGACCTTAAGGTCCATAAATAACCATAGTTTAGAGGTCCCTGAGGAAGTCAGACTATCCTCCACCAGGGCCAGGGCCTTCTCAGTGATGGCTCCAACCTGGTGGAATGCTCTGTCCCATGAGACCAGGGCCCTGCAGGATTTAACCTCCTTTCGTTGGGCCTGTAAGACAGAGCTATTCCGCCTGGCCTTAATTTGAATTCAGCCTGATCTTTCATTTCCCTTCTCTTCCCTCCCCCTCCCCTTTTATTAAGATTACCCGCTCTGAGACCCCAAGCTAATTCTCCCCTGGCCTCCTTGCTGGCCCAAGTAGGACCAGTTCAGCCAGCTAGCCCTGGGGATTATCTAATGCTTATTTTTCCTAAATTGATTTCTGAATTTTGAATTTTATTGTTATTCATGTTTTTATACTGCTTCTTATGCTGCTTTTACAAGTGTTTTAAATTTGTTTTTAGCTGCCCTGAGCCCGGTTTTTGAACTGGGAAGGGCAGGGTATAAATAAAAAATTATTATTATTATTTATTATTATTAAAGAGTCAGCTTCCTCGCTTACTCGGTGTGATTTATTGCTTGTGCCTGACTCTCGCCCTTCTCAGGTGTGCACCTGGTGGAAGTCACCTACGACGATGTCCCCGTCCCCAAGAGCCCCTTCCGAGTGGGGGTCACCGAGGGCTGTGACCCCAGCCGTGTCCGAGCCTATGGCCCCGGGCTCGAGGGGGGGCTGGTGAACAAAGCCAACCGCTTCACGGTGGAGACCAGGTAGGCGCAGCCTTCATCCTGGGGGGGCAAGCAAGGGGGGCGGCGGTTGTTGTAAACAAAAATTGCCCCTTTCCCTTATGGGGTATCCAAGAGCCCATATAGAGTCCTTACATAGGTTCCCTATTGGTAGGAGAAAATAACAGAGGCCAACCAGAGAATATTGAGAAGCAAAGCAGCTAGTAAGCCTGATCTTTATTGAACTGTTGCAACAGGGTGCTCCCCCCACAAGCAGGAAAGGAGGAGGAACCCGAACCCAGGTGTGCCCCCCCCTTATATAGACATTTTAAATTGCCATCCCTGGAGTCCAAGACCACCCCCAGAAACACCATACCTACATCACAGAAAGGTGGTCTACAACAGAAATTTGAGTGCGTTGTTTATCTCCTGTCTGGCAGGTTACCTGTTAATGCTTACTTGATTGGATACCCTGGGGAGCCTGGCCAGTCTGGATCTAGTTCCTGATCCAGGTCACAGGCTCACACCCTATTCATTATCTTAAATGTGCCCTTAAGACAGGATTTGTGAAGGAAAAGACAATGGGGAGGCTTTTCCATTTTCCTTTGACCTTGCAGAGAAAACATTTGCTCAGTTTAGGAATCAAAATGGTTCCAGGTCGGTCTTCCTGTGCTGATCTATGTACGTGCTTGGTTGGTACACTTATGAAGAGTACCATAGATCCAAGACCTCAAAATTCCTATCACATGGTCAAGGAAGAGGTTGAGACAAGGACTTTAAAAAAGAATGGGGGAAATTCACCACTGATCTAGGAGACCATTGTTAGAAAACTGAAACTTCAGCTGGGCTCTTAAGAAGCCCACGTAAAGTAACGAAGGCTCTGGATCATTTGGAAAAATGAAAACTGCGGAGAATGTACTGATAGGTAGTTTAAATTCTGTTTTAAGGATGGCGGGGGGGGGGGAGTCGCAAGATTCAGAGAGTTCTCAGGAGTTGCTCTTTCAGATAATCAATATATTGAATGTATCGATAGATTTAATGTACCGGTATTTTTAATCTCTCATTGGAAGCCGCCCAGAGTGGCTGGGGAAACCCAGCAAGATAGGCGGGGTATAAGTAATAAATTATTACTATTACTATTATTATTATTATTATTTGGGGCCTTAGTCGTTCTCTTGCCCTCTGAGGTGTTCCGGAACATTCCACGCAAACAGTTGCGCCGCTGGCCGCAGAGAATCCTGGGAAATCCTCACACATGGAGACCTCCTTACGTCTCTGTTAAGGCTTGCTGGCATCTCCCCTTTGACGGCGCTGTTTTCTGTCTCCCCAGGGGCGCGGGAACCGGGGGCCTTGGCTTGGCCATCGAGGGGCCGTCGGAGGCCAAGATGTCCTGCAAGGACAACAAAGATGGCAGCTGCAGTGTGGAATACATCCCCTTCACGCCGGGAGATTACGACGTCAACATCACCTTCGGGGGACGCCCCATCCCAGGTAGGCGGAGGGCAGGGGCTGCTGCGCTTGGACCTTCAGGATGTGTTCTGGAATCATAGAATTGGGGAGTTGGGTCCCACAAAGGTCCTCTAGTCCCATAGACTAGGAATTATGGGTAACGCAATTCCCAAAAAGTTCAGGAGAGTCTTGAACTTTGTATGCCACAGTTGCCACCAGGATTTTAATTGCAAAAGGTTGGAAAGGGAGAGGCTATCCCATCCAAATCAGACTGGCAAAATAAATTAAGAGAATACGCTGAACTGGTGAGACTATCAGCAAGGCTACGAGATGTTACAGGTGAGAAATTGAGCAGAGAGTGGGACATACACATTGTCAAAATATTAATCAGTTGGCCGATTTTGATTGAACTTCTGCGGGCAAACAGGATCATTTTACAAAATTCAAAGTAAGTTAAACGATGTGGAGAAAATAAAGTCAAGTGTGCATTCAAGGGATTTAATTTAATAAAAACTTCCTTCCTGTTTGCTTTTCCCGCAGGAAGCCCCTTCCGCGTCCCGGTCAAGGACGTGGTCGACCCCAGCAAGGTCAAGTGCTCGGGCCCAGGGCTGGGGGCTGGAGTGAGAGCCCGCGTCCCCCAGACCTTCACCGTTGACTGCAGCAAAGCTGGGCTGGCCCCCCTGGAGGTGAAGGTCCTGGGACCCACAGGTATGGAGATCTGGGGCGGAAAAGGAGGACCACCTCGGTGGTTTCGCTTGCTAACCCCCACCCCTTTTTGACTGACCTGGGGGGTGGGGGTCACGGGGGTCTCCCCATGGGTGCTCCCCTGGGAATCCCTATACCAGGTGTGGTCAGCTCCCAAGAAACTGCGATATACTCACAGAATTAATAACTGGCAGTGATCTACCCCATTTTTAGGGGTTCAGGGCAAAATTGTTGAGCTTTTTTCAGGGAGGGGGAAAGCCACGATTTTGGGGGATGCACAGCAAAAATGGTGAGCTTTCTTTAGGAGAGCCGATCTCTATACCATGAGTAGGCAAAGTAATGCCCGGCCCAATTGTCTTCTAAATCCGTCCCGCGAACGGTCCTCTTAATTAAAATGCATCTCTGGGTTTTTTGTGGGGCCTGCCTGGTGTTTTTACATGAGTAGAAGGTGTGCTTTTATTTAAAATGCATCTCTGAGAAGAAGGAAAAATTCATTCTTTAACTCATGGGTAGGCAAACTAAGGCCCGGGGGCCGGATCTGGCCCAATCGCCTTCTCAATCCGCCCGTGAATGGTCCGGGAATCAGCATGTTTTTACATGAGTAGAATGTGTCCTTTTATTTCAAATGCATCTCTGGGTTATTTGTGGGGCATAGGAATTCGTTCATTCCCCCCCCCCCTTCAAAATATCGTCCGGCCTTCCACAAGGTCTGAGGGACGGTGGACCAGCCCCCTGCTGAAAAAGTTTGCTGACCCCTGCCCTATACAGTGGTACCTTGGTTCTCAAACTTAATCTGTTCCAGAAGTCCGTTCCAAAACCAAAGTGTTCCAAAACCAAGGCGTGCTTTCCCATAGAAAGCAATGCAAAACGGATTAATCCGTTCCCCTTAAAGCAGCAATTTAACATGATTTTTACTCTTTGATGAGACCATTGATCCCTAAAATGAAAGCAGTAGTCAATGTACCGTACAATAAAATAAATAAGACAGTATTGTAGATGATGAAATTTTTTTTTTTTTCTTACTTGCTCAGATGATTGTTTAGATGGAGGGCTTTTATCCATTTCCGCAGTCACACAATCAATCAATCAATCAGTAGCTGAACTGGGTTCCACACAGCCACAAAAACAAATTAACCTAAAAAGCCTCAAAAACGCAAAAGAAACAGCAAAACCGAAAGCGCCAAATACAGTGGTACCTTGGATCTCAACTTAATCCGTTTCAGAAGTCTGTTTGAGTTCTGAAATTTTCGGAAACTAAGGCGCAGGTTCTGATTGGAGCAGGCGCCCCAGAAACAGTAGCCGACAGCCACATCGGACGTTTGGCTTCCGAAAAACGTTTGAAAACCGGAACACACACTTCTGGGTTTTTGGTGTTTGGGAACCAAGGCGTTAGTGAACCAAGGTGTTTGGGAACCAAGGTACCACTGTAGAGGCATGTGGGTGGCCACCATGAGGACATCATCCTTATTACCATATTTTTCGCTCCATAAAACGCACCTAGTTTTTAGAGGGGGAAAGCATGAAAAAAAAATTGGAGCCAATTTATTCATTACCTGAAAGATAATTGTACTCATTTAAAAACTTTTGTAGCATTAACATGAAATATTTTGTAATGTGAAATTAAGATGCTGATTTAAAAATAAGAATGTGATCTTTTGAGGTGATTTTAGGATAAAGAAGTGATTATGGGAATGCGAAAGATATGTTATAGACTACAGGGATGTCAGAAAGAGAGATAGAAGGAAGTCAGAGCTCACTTTGAGCAAATAATATAAGTTGTGAATACGTGTATTGAATTAAATGAAACCTGGAAAAATTCAATAAAAATTATGTTTAAGAAAAAAAAAATTCTGCGCATAGCGTGTCAGCGGCTCTTGCTCTCCTGGCTTCACAGCGAGTGACGGACGGGAGCCATGGATCCGGCTGCGGAGGCATCCCTCAGCTCGCGACTGCAGCGGCAGCTGAGGGATCCCTCTGCCGCCCAGTGCATTCGCTCCGTAAGACGCACAGACATTTCCCCTTACTGTTTAGGAGGAAAAAAGTGCGTCTTACGGAGCGAAAAATACAGTATGTCCTTGTCGCTGCAAACACTTTGTCGGAAAGGCGAATGGGCTTAATTTTGGGTGCTCTGAGTCCCTTGAGAGCCTCTCCTACCCTCTTTCACGGCCTAGGACCCTCGTACCGACGGGACCGCCTCTCCCAATATGCCCCACGGAGAGCCTCAAGGTCCATAAATAGCAACACCCTCGAGGTCCCGGGCCCTAAGGAAGTCGGATTAGCTTCAACCAGAGCCAGGGCCTTTTCAACACTGGCCCCAACTTGGTGGAACGTCTCTTTAGACCAGGGTCCTGCAGGATCTGATTTCTTTCCGCAGGGCCTGTAAGACAGAGTTGTTCTGCCTGGCCTTTGGCTTGGAATCAACTTGATCCCCTCCCCCTCTTTCTTCTTTCTTTTTTCTTTCTCCTCCTATGATGAGGCTGCATTTTAATATTTTAATGTTTGAATATTTTAATGTTGTATTTTAATCTTGTTTTTAAGTTGAAATCATTCCACTTGTTTTTATTATTGCTTGTTAGCTGCCCTGACCCCAGCCTTGGCTGGGGAGGGCGGGGTATAAAGAAAAATTATTATTATTATTATTATTATTATTATTATTATTATTATTTCCTCCCCTCCCAGGGGTCGCTGAGCCCGCCGAGGTGCGCGACAATGGGGACGGCACCCACACGGTGAACTACACGCCAGCCACGGACGGGCCCTACACCGTCGCTGTTAAGTACGCCGGGCAAGAGGTGCCCCGCAGGTGAGCAGGGAGACCCAAGGGGAGGTGTTGGGGGGGGCAGAGGGCAGCTTCCCCTTTGGGAACCCTGCGAGGTTGGTGAGGCCAAGAGGTGAGGGCTTGGGGATATGTTGATGGTCTGACTGGCCCTCACTCCTCGGCGGTCTCTTCTTCCAGCCCGTTCAAGATCAAGGTGCTTCCGGCGCACGACGCCAGCAAGGTGCGAGCCAGCGGCCCCGGGCTCAACGCCTCCGGCATCCCCGCCAGCTTGCCGGTGGAGTTCACCATCGACGCCCGAGATGCGGGCGAGGGACTGCTCACTGTGCAGATCTTGGTGAGTGGCGGGCGATGGTGTGGTGGGTTGGGGGGGGCTCCCTGCTTTGCCTGGGCGGGGGCAGGGACAAAGGAGCAGTGGGAATGCTCCAGGCTGTGCTGGCAGGGGCTTATGGGAGTTGTAGTCCAAAATGGCTGGGCTGGTGGGGGCTGATGGGAGTCCAAAATGGCTGTGCTGGTTCTGGCTGATGGGAGTTGTAGTCCAAATGGGTGTGCTGGCAGGGGCTGATGGGAGTTGTAGTCCAAGGCATTTGAAGGGCACCCGGTTGGCAAAGGCAGTGATGTGGGGGTGCCCACGAGACTACTTCCTATTCTGAAGTACCTACCCTCATTCTGACCTCACCAGCGGGAGTGAATTGGGCTGCGTACTCAGCGCCGATTTCTGAGAGCTGCATTTTGTATAAGCTCAGAGGCACTCTCTTCTCGTTGCGTCATACAAGCCCTGACATAGGGAATGGTTGTGGATAAGTGGTTCTGGGGCCTCATCCACCAGTATGTTTGGACTTAGAGAAGCCTCTGATCCTCAGCTCCCACAAACACACTACATTCATAGAATCATAGAATTGTTTTTGGTTCCCCAGGACCCTGAGGGCAAGCCCAAGAAAGCCAACATCCGGGACAATGGCGACGGCACCTACACTGTCTCCTACGTCCCGGACATGACGGGCCGCTACACCATCACCATCAAATACGGCGGCGACGAAATCCCTTACTCTCCCTTCCGCATCCACGCTCTGCCCGCGGGCGATGCCAGCAAGTGCCTGGTCACAGGTAGGAGTCTCCCAATGCCCGCCTTGCCAACCCCCGTCCAGCCGGTCTCATCTCCCGGAGTGGGGCAGCAGAACTCAAGTTTCTAGTCCTCACGCCCTCTCTGCCCTCTCTCTCCCCTGCCTCCCCCTCCTCTTTGCCTCCATCTTGTGCCGTCTTCGAGGAGTCGAGCGGGCGAGAGAGAGGCACTTCTCCCGATGGCCCGTATATTAGCCCTTCGCCCCGGCTTATTTCATTTATTGCTTTTTATTTCCTCGCTGCCCCTACAACAACAACCTTGTGAGGAAAGTTAGGCTGAGAGGTTTCCCAAGGCTGAGAGGTCGCCCAAGAACCCGGGTCTTGCCCAGGCACGACTCCTGTTTTTCTTTTCTTTTTTTAAAAAATAATGCTTATTAAGTTTTCCATTTAACAATCCAATCATATCACATTAATTATTCCAAATTATACCAATACATATCATAAAGTCCAAATATTTTGCCAAATTATAAATTTTTCTTGGGGCTTCCCATGCTTCGAGTTCAGTAAGGGTCCAGTCATCTCATATTTCTGCTGCTTTTAGTGTTCACCAGTCCCATCTTTCGATCTTCTTGTTGTTATCCTTTTTCTTCTTAATAGCCTCTGAGTTGTTTGCACAGGCAAGTTAAAGTTAGCAATATTACGCTTCTGTGTGAACTTTGTAAGGCTCTCCCTTTTATTTAAAGCTGGTAAGTCTTTTGTTTGCAATAAATCTTCACACGCTGATCCAAAAGTCCTGCTCGGGTGGCAGACGCCATCTTTCTCAGTTCCGATGAAATACAATCTAGGCGTTTGCTCATTAATTTTCCCAGACAGGTTGCACCATAAATTAGCCTTCCAGGGAAGATTTGCCAAGTCGAACTTAGAATACAAACATGATAACAGAGTAATGGCTTGCCTCCCCCTATGACTATTAATCTCGCAACATAGTCTATCTTATAATGGCGGATCCCGATTAAAAACTGTGTCGCAAGAGAGCCTTTTATTTTCTTTCCAGATATTTCAAAAAACAAAGTCTTTAGTTGAAATTTTTATTTCCACACAGTTTATTTTCTAGTCTCACTTGCTCTGGGTCGTATTGACTTTTCTTCGGGGGGGGGGGGTGTTGTTAGGTCATATCGTAATAAGAAGAAAAAAAAGTCGCCCCCCCCCCCCGAACAAAGTTTTTCAGGGAATCTGTATGCCACAAAAAAAATAATACTTTTTTGGAGCAAATGGTTCATAATTTTTTTAGAATAAAATAATAATGCTGCAATTGATTTATATGCGCCTTGCTGCTGATTCTTACGGCTGTCTCTTCTTCTTCCTTTCTGCAGTGTCCATAGGAGGCCACGGACTGGGTAAGTACCCGTGATGCCCCCTGCCCTGGATCTTGGGGGTGGGCACATGGTGATATCCTGGTACCCCAATCAAGCAGCGCCATTCCTGCCCACCAGCCTAAGAACAGAGGAGGCAGCCTCACGACAGAATTGCAGAATTGCAGAACTGGAAGCAATCCTACTAGGGCAGGCAAAATTTTCTGCAGACACAAAGGAGAGATTCGCGCTAAAACGCCGGCACTTTTGAAATGAAATGAAATTGCAAACTGATGCGAAAATAGCAGAGAGAGAGAGAAAGTGAGAGCTGAACTTAAGATTGGAAAGATGCGAATTTGGGCGGGTAGCTCCAAGTGGATGGCTTTCCTTGATGGGTTTGCATCGCCATCTGGTGGTTAGCTAGTCCAAACACGATTCCGAGCACGTTAGATCAAATGAATCGGTTTAGCAGCTGCTGTCTGCAACAAACCACGCTGCAACAAACATTTTTGGGCAGCCGCCTCCCTTGGTTCCGAAAATTCATCGCCCCCAGTGCTCCCTCCCCTACAAAAAGCATTATGCACAACCCTCCAAGGAAGATGATGTCATGATAAAATTCAAAACGGTAACCATTAATTGCACGTTTGTTGCAAAATCCCAATAACATAACACCGGTCTTGAAAGACCTACATTGGCTCCCAGTACGTTTCCGAGCACAATTCAAAGTGTCGGTGCTGACCTTGAAAGCCCTAAACAGCCTCGGTCCAGTAGACCTGAAGGAGCGTCTCCACCCCCATCATTCTGCCCGGACACTGAGGTCCAGCTCCAAGGGCCTTCTAGCAGTTCCCTCATTGCGAGAAGTGAAGTTACAGGGAACCAGGCAGAGGGCCTTCTCGGTGGTGGCGCCCGCCCTGTGGAACGCCCTCCCACCAGATGTCAAAGAGAAAAACAACTACCAAACTTTTAGAAGACATCTGAAGGCAGCCCTGTTTAGGGAAGCTTTTAAGGTTTAATAGGTTATTGTATTTTAGTGTTCTGTTGGAAGCCGCCCAGAGTGGCTGGGGAAACCCAGCCAGATGGGCGGGGTATGTAAAATAAATAAATAAATAAATAAATAAATAAATAAATAAATAAATAAATAACAACATCTGGACAGCATCATCATAGAAGGGACCATGCGGAATCATTCATCCAACGTGGGTTTTGAACCCTCGTCCCTGAGATTGAGTCTGGTGCTCTACCAACTTGGTTTCATTAATTCCACAAAACTGAGGGACTCGATCCGCTGAGATCAGCTTTTCAAAGGCTGGTGGTCATTTAGCAAGAGCCTTGGATGCCCCGTTTAGTAACTGCTTGGCCGCTCAGTCAATTCCGAATAGACGGGCTCGAGGGAGTGATACCAGTTTCCCAATACCAGCTGAGCAGGAGAGCCCTTGACTCTGCACCAACCTGACTTATCTCTCCCTCCGCCTGCACCCACACTTCCCTCTCTACTGCACCTTCTCCTGCCTCTGACTCTCGTCTCCCGGCTGCCAGGGGCTCCCCCAGATCACTGATCCCTTCTTGCAAGTCACCACTTCACCTGGTGGCTGCTCCTCTACATCCAGCCGGATCATCCTGACATCGAGTTGCTATTTATAATAATAATAATAATAATAATAATAATAATAATAATAATTTATTATTTATACCCCGCCCATCTGGCTGGGCTTCCCCAGCCACTCTGGGCGGCTTCCAAAAAAATATTAAAATACTATAATACATCAAACATTAATAGCTTCCCTAAACAGGGCTGCCTTCAGGTGTCTTCTAGAAGTCTGGTAGTTGTTGTTCTCTTTGACATCTGATGGCAGGGCGTTCCACAGGGCAGGTGCCACCACCGAGAAGGCCCTCTGCCTGGTTCCCTGTAACCTCGCTTCCCACAGGGAGGGAACTGCCAGAAGGCCCTCGGCGCTGGACCTCAGTGTCCAGGCTGAACGATGGGGGTGGAGACGCTCCTTCAGGGATACAGGACCGAGGCCTTTCGGTTTGGCTGAGTTCTCCTCCCCGCCTTACCCTAACCAAGGTGTTCTCCATCCTTTACCTGCAGGTACCTGCCTGGGCCCCACCATCCAGATCGGGGAGGAGACGGTGATCACCGTGGACGCCAAGGCAGCGGGGAAAGGCAAGGTCACCTGCAAGGTGTCCACGCCGGACGGAGCCGAGCTGGACGTCGACGTGGTGGAGAACCACGACGGCACTTTCGACATCTACTACACGGCCCCCGAGCCCGGCAAATATGTCATCACCATCCGCTTCGGGGGAGAGCAGATCCCCAACAGCCCCTTCCATGTGGTGGTGAGTTGTGGGGTGAAACCGGGGCAAAAGGGCTTCCTGGGTCAAGCTGGGCTGGTGCAGCCGTAAAATCATGGGGCAGAGCTTGTGATGGGTGGGGGAAGGAAGAGAGCCTTATTGGAGCCTGCTCTTTATATTTATTTATTTATTATTTTATTGCATTTGTATCGCACCTTTCTCCCCAAGGAGCTCAAGGTGGAATATATGGTCCCCCCCCCATTTAATTCCCACGACCACTTTGCGAGGTAGGTTAGGTAGTAAAAAAATGGGTTGGGAGCGCAGATCTTGGAATTGACAGGCTAGGCAGTTAACTGTTGCGTTCAAAAAGCAAGGGAGGATTGGACTCTGATTAATAAAATACACACAAGGCTTGACCAGCAAGACTCTGGGAGGCAGTGCGAATAATAATAATCCTGTCCACCCCTCGGCCCAGGTCGTTTTAATCACAAAAGAACTTTTTACACAGCGTTTGTAAGAACCAATCAGATTTACTCTGAGCATTTCAAAAAAAACCTCGTGGGAAATAGTCAGATCAGAAGAAATTCTTTTAACTACAAAGAAACTATTTCCTACTTGAGCATGCATATGTAATTCAGAGTAAATAAAATAGGAATAAAAGGAGGAATGCATTCAGCAAAACCCCGGAGGTCATAAACAGGAGAGGAAGGATGGCAGTATTTATCATCTCCTTGTGAACTCTCTTCCTTAAGATCTATTAAAAGATTAAAGGTAAAGGGACCCCTGACCATTAGGTCCAGTTGTGGCCGACTCTGGGGTTGCGGCGCTCATCTCGCTTTATTGGCCGAGGGAGCCGGCGTACAGCTTCCGTGTCATGTGCCCAGCATGACTAAGCCGCTTCTGGCGAACCAGAACAGCGCACGGAAACGCCGTTTACCTTCCCGCCGGAGCGGTACCTATTTATCTACTTGCACTTTGATGTGCTTTTGAACTGCTAGGTTGGCAGGAGCAGGGACCAAGCAACTGGAGCTCACCCTGTTGCGGGGATTCGAACCGCCGACCTTCTGATCGGCAAGTCCTATGGTTTAACCCATAGCACCACCCGCGTCCCTTAATCTAAAGATTAAACTACATCAAAGTCTCCTCGCTGCCCTGTGGAGGCTTCGCGCCACTAAGGCAGAAGCTAGAATAGCTAGAGAGAGGCTTCGCAGGCTACCCCAGAGCTGCTCAGGAGCGTGGGGCATCTGAGCGCAGCCTGCCCGCTGCTCCCAGGGCTGGAGGGGAAGCCCATGTTCCCCCCGCCAGCCCCAAGGAGCAGCCTGCCCGCTGCTCCCTGATCTTATCGGGGCTGGCGGAGGAAGCCCCGGTTGCTCTGCCGGCACCCAGTTTTCCTCGCCAGCCCTAAAGAGTGGCTCAGGAGCGTGCCGCACTCCGGCCATTTAGCTCCAGGGACCACATATTCGCTCCAAAAGACGCACAGACATTTCCCCTTAGTTTTTAAGAGGAAAAAAGTGCTTCTTATGGAGCGAAAAATATGGTAGATAGAGGAGGTCTGGTTGACATAGCGTAGTTGGACTTTGAAAAAGCTTTTGGCAAAGTAACTCACCAAAGACTCCCGACTGATCTCGGCAGTCGAGGAAAAAGAGGTCTTCTTGTGGATCAGGAATTGGTCAAGTTGCTGGAAGCAGAGAGTTGGAATAAATGGACAGTTCTCCAAATGGAGAGAAGTGGAGACTCGCGAGGATCAGTGTTGGTTGGGACCTGTGCTTTTTAACTTGCTTAGATCCAGGGATGGCCAGTGAGCTGGCAAGGCTGACACTGAATCGTCCGGGGTCTTCAAAACAGAAAGAGATTTGTGAAGAGCTCCGAAAGGACCTCTCCAGACAGAGGGGAGGAGTGAAAAAATGGCAAAGTCATGCATGGGGCGGGATTGCGAATAGATTAATTTCACATGTAGGTTCACGAGGCCTGAACTGCCGGTGGTGGACCAGGAGGAAGACCTTGTGGTCATAGTAGACAGCTCATCTGGTGTGTCTTGGCTGTGAAAAGGGTCAGAAAACGGCCACCAAAATTATAAAAGCGGTCGAATAGACTGCCCTGTGCAGGAAGGTTTCATTAAAACTTTTCGGCGTACAATGTTTGCTTTCCTTTCGTCGTTTCCCTCTCCTCCTTATTTCTCGTTTGGTTTCCTGTTTCCTATTGTGCATTGAAAAGTTTTGATGGAACTCTATGCAAAACAGGAAAATAAAAACATAAACCGCCGGCTCTTGCTGCTGGCCTGTGGCTCCGGTGTGAGGTCGGTGGGGTGCAGAAAGGGTTCTGGCGGGCAGAGGTGGCTCGGACCCCGCGATCGAGTTTGCACCGCGCTGGCGCTGGCCCTGACCTGTCCCGTTGCTTCCCGCCAGGCCTGCGACTCCATCCCCCACGTCGAGGAGCCCTGCGACAGCGTCCAGCTCTGCCAGGCCTTCCCGGCGCCCCACGCCAGCGGCTACCCCCCGCACTGGGTACCAGGAGCTTGCTCTCGCCTCTCTCGGACGCTCTGTCTTTTCCTGCTGCCTCTCTCCCCATCTCTCTGCCTCTCTCGGGAAGAGGGGCTGCCCTTCTCCCTCCTCGGGGAAAAGCCCCCAAGAGCCGCACACACGCGGCTCTTTCAAGGAGCGCTGAGCAGAGCCTCCCGCCTGCATTCGCTCCATAAGACGCACACACATTTCCCCTTACTTTTTAGGAGGGGAAAAGTGCGTCTTATGGAGCGAAAAATACGGTAGCCGTTTGTTTTCCCCAACTGGCAGCCGACGATTACAAGCAGGAGATGGTGGCGCTTGCCTGTTTCCTATGCCCAGGGCGATGGCCCGGACTGCCCTGCTTCCATGGGGTGCCTACTCTCTTACTGCCCCCCTTTTTTCACAGCTCTGTGCCTCTTTTCAGCCTGCCTGCCCCTCCAGCGCTGCTGCGGCGGGTGCCCCCCGCCCTCCTTCGCCCTCGCTTCACTGTCGGGTGCTCTTCTTCCCTCCCTCTGCCTGTACTTAGTCCTTTCTTTCTCTTTCTCTCTCTCTCCTTCTCTCCTTTCCGCCCCCTTCCCCCCTCCCCCACCAGGCTACGGACGAGCCCGTCGCCCCGCCAGAGACCATGGACTCCATGCTGCGCCCATTCAACCTGGTCATCCCCTTCACCGTCCAGAAGGGGGACATCACAGGTAGGGGCGGCTACCCCAAAAAACATCTGGAGAGCCCCAGGACTGGCAGAGGGCTTGGGATGCTTAGGGATGGGGGGGGGGGCATTATTCACTTACAGTGGTGCCTTGGTTCTCAAGCTTAATCCGTTCCAGAAGTCCATTCCAAAACCAGGTGTGTGCCTCCTGGCTGGGGAACCAACGCTGAGCTTGGCAGTCCCTGCGCAATGTTGCTTAAAAGCTACCTGAACCTTTACCATTTACAGTGGTACCTTGGTTCTCAAATTTAATCCATTCCGGAAGTCCGTTCCAAAACCAAAGCGTTCCAAAACCAAGGCGCGCCTTCCCATAGGAAGCAATGCAAAATGGATCAATCCATTCTACACTTTTAAAAACAACCCCTAAAACAGCAATTTAACATGAATTTTACTCTCTGATGAGACCACTGATCCATAAAATGAAAGCAATAAACGTTGTACTGCAGTCACACAGTCAATCAATGCACCAGGAGCTGAACTGGGTTCCACACAGTCACAAAAACAAAACAAAAAGAGCCACAAAAACAAAAACGCAAAATAATTAGCAAAAACAGACAGACCTTAGCCTAACACTCAAAACGCAAGTGTGGCACTCAAAACGGAGCACATTCGGCGTCCGAAAAACCTTTGCAAACCAGAACACTTAACTTCCAGGTTTGCAGGGTTTGGGTTCCAAGTTGTTTGAGTACGAAGAAGTTTGAGAACCAAGGTACCTGGTATTTGGTTTTCCAGATTAAAATTTTGCCGTCGCATATCCAACATACAACATACAAACAAGATTTCAAAGAATTTCCTGGACTTACAGTGGTGCCTTGGTTCTCAGACTTAATCGATTCCAGAAGTCCATTCCAAAACCAGGCGTGTGCCTCCTGGCTGGGGAACCAAGGCTGAGCTTGGCAGTCCCTGCGCAATGTTGCTTAAAAGCTACCTGCAGTTTTACCATTTACAGTGGTACCTTGGTTCTCAAACTTAATCCGTTCCGGAAGTCCGTTCCAAAACCAAAACGTTCCAAAACCAAGGCGTGCTTTCCCATAGAAAGCAATGCAAAACGGATCATTCCGTTCCAGACTTTTAAAAACAACCCCTAAATCAGCAATTTAACATGAATTTTGCTATCTAACGAGATCATTGATCCATAAGATGAAAGCACTAATCAATGTACTGTACTATAAAATAAATAAAACGGTATTGTAGATGATGAAAATTAAATTTCCCCCCCTTACCTGCACTGATGATAGTCATTGTTTGGCTTTTATCCACTTCCGCAGTCACACAGTCAATCAATCAGTAGCTGAACTGGGTTCCACACAGCCACAAAAACAAAAAATAAAACCTACATACAACAACAGTGTTTTGTGTTGTGTAGGCTGCTATGATGCAAGTTATGGGCCCCGCCTGCTAGCCTGCTCCCTAAAATATCACTGGTTTGCTCCTCTCTATATAGAGGGTGCCTACATTCCGCATGGACTGATTGCATGTACAAAATGTGCAAATGGCTTTAGATGCCTTTTGGGTCCATCAATTGCCATATAGCAGATATTCCACACAAAAAACAGTGACAATTTGTTGTTTACAAAGGACAGCTGGACATAGAAAGGGCCCCATTACCTTCAGGAGCTTAGGGCCTCATCAAACCGAAATCCGTCCCCGTCCCCATTGCTCAACTTTAGATTGCCACGCGAGCCAAACTTAGTGGCGCAACCTCAATGAGGACTGGATACTTGATGAATGTTGAGAGGGGAGGGACTGCAGCTAAGGACGCTTGGCCCACAGAAGGTCCCAAAGTTCAAGGGATTCCGACTCAACATTAAAACAACAAAATTGAAATTATTATGAGGAAGGATTTCCGGATGGCGAGAGGTGTTTGACGGCAGAATGGACTCCCTCGGAAGGGGGTGGATTATGGGGTGGGCGCAGCTCTTAGGAGCACAGCAGGCTCCCTGTGAGTCAGGCGAGGTTTCTGAGTCTGGCCCCTATCCACAGGTCTTTCCTCATACCTTCAGGTCTTAAGAGCGTTCCCTTTCCCTCCCCTTTCCCTCCCCCCCCCCCGGTCTCCAGGCGAGGTGCGGATGCCTTCTGGCAAGACGGCACGGCCGCACATCACCGACAACAAGGACGGCACCGTGACGGTGAAGTACGCTCCCGTGGAGAAGGGTCTGCACGAGATGGACATCAAGTACGATGGAAACCACATCCCAGGTGAGAGGTCCTGCCGGGAATTCTTCAGATTCGATTCCTGCATTGCGGGGGGGGGGGGGGTTTCGGCTGGATGACCTCTGAGGGACCCCTTCCAACTCTGCAACACTATGGTTCGGTGATACAAAGCATTTTTGAAAGCCACAGCATCCCAAGTAGCCCCGGTCTCCTCCCACTCCTCCTTTCCTGCGGGGTTTCTGTTGCCCTCTGCCGCGGATTTCGTCCCGAACCGCACAATTGTGATCTTTAAGGCAGTTTGTGTGGTCAGAGCAACAGTGGCACAAAGGTGGAGCTCACAGACCCGTGAATCGCACTGGCTCACATAGAGGAATCCTCGTGCCTTAGCCAACACATTTGTAGAAACCGAGTCACCTTGTCAGAGGAAAAGCATGCCTGCGTTATCAGAGCAGGGAGCGGCCGCTGAGACCACATAACACCCATCCTGAAAGACCTTCATTGGCTCCCAGTACATTTCCGAGCACAATTCAAAGTGTTGGTGCTGACCTTGAAAGCCCGAAACGGCCTCGATCCAGTATATCTGAAGGAGCGTCTCCACTTCCATCATTCTGCCCGGACACTGAGGTCCAGCACCGAGGGCCTTCTGGTGGTTCCCTCCCTACAAGAAGCGAGGTTACAGGGAACCAGGCAGAGGGCCCTCTCAGTAGTGGCACCTGCCCTGTGGAATGCCCTCCCTTCAGATGTTAAGGAAATAAACAACTATCTGACTTTTAGAAGACATCTGAAGGCAGCCCTGTTTAGGGAAGCTTTTAATGTCTGATGTTTTTTCATGTTTTTAATACAGTGGAACCTTGCGTTGCGAACGTGATCCATGCGGAAGGCACGTTCGCAACCCGCAGTGCTGCGTCTGTGCACATGCGTGACGTGATTTGGCACTTCTGCGCATGCGCAAAGTGCGATTTAGTGCTTCTGCGCATGTGCAAGTGCCGAAACCCAGAAGTAACCCATTCCGGTACTTCCGGGTTTCGGTGCATCTGTAACCTGAAAAAGGCGTAACCTGAAGTGTCTGTAACCCTAGGTACCACTGTATTCTGTTGGGAGCCAGATGGACGGGGTATAAATAATAAATATAATAATAATAAATTTTTATTTATACACGGTTCTATCCCGGTTCAGAAAACCCGGCTCAGGGCAGCTAACAACAAATTTAAAACACTTAATTGATGCAACAAAAAACAGCATAAAATACAGTATAAAACGTGAATAACAATAAATTCAGAATTCAAAAATCAATTTAGGGGGAAAATCCATCCAGTAAACATTAGATGATCCCCAGGGCTAGCTGGCTAAGTTAGTCCTACTTGGGCCAGCGAGGAGACCAGGGGAGAATTAGCTGTGGGATCCCAGAGTGGGTAATCTTCATAAAAAGGGGAGGGAGGGGAATAAAAGATCGGGCTAAGTTCAAATTGAAAGTCAGGCGGAATAGCTCTGTCTTACAGGCCCTGAGGAAGGAAGATAGATAGATAGATAGATAGATAGATAGATAGTAATAATAATAATAATAATAATAATAATAATAATAATAATAATTGAGCTGGATGCCAGATTCAGTGAGCAGAGCACTAGAATAGAATCTGGGAAGATTCAGGACAAATGAGAGAAAGCTCACGCCCACTGACAGTTTTTACATCTTCACATGTACTATCCATGCATGGGCTAAAATTTCCACTGCAATGCCCCCCCCCCCCAAGTCGTGCACTGGGGTTTATTGGGGTTTTCGGTGGTGGCACCCGCCCTGTGGAACGCCCTCCCACCAGATGTCAAAGAGAACAACAACTACCAGACTTTTAGCAGACATCTGAAGGCAGCCCTGTTTAGGGAAGCTTTTAATGTTTGATGCATTACTGTATTTTAATATTCTGTTGAAAGCCGCCCAGAGTGGCTGGGGAAGCCCAGCCAGATGGGCAGGGTATAAATAAATTATTATTATTATTATTATTATTATTATTATTATTATTATTATTTCACTCCAGCCTCCTCAGAGCACCCCCACCCAACCTGTTCTCCAAGCCTCCCCTGAATTCCCTGATCCCCCTCTCTTGTGCATGTCTACACGTAAATCGGCACACATTTCTGAGCGCCAGAAATGGAGGGAATTAGAAATCTTTTTCAAGCAGCCTGTTCCCCTCCCGCTGATGTCTCTTATCTCTGCGCCTAGGGAGCCCTCTCCAGTTCTACGTGGATGCCATCAACGCCCGGCACGTCAGTGCTTACGGACCTGGGCTGAGCCACGGCATGGTTAACAAGCCGGCGACCTTCACCATCGTCACCAAGGATGCTGGAGAAGGTAAGACTGGCGCCTCCACCTGGCTTGGGTGTCCGTCTGTCGGGGATTCTGTAGCCGTGACTCCTGCATCGTAGGGGCTGGACTGGATGACCCCTGGGGTCCCTTCCAACTCAGAAAGCGCTGCACTTTCCTTCATTGGGAGGTTTTTAAGCAGATGATATAGGGACGCGGGTGGCGCTGTGGGTTAAACCACAGAGCCTAGGGCTTGCCGATCAGAAGGTCGGCGGTTCGAATCTACATTCAAAAACCAACAAGCCTGCTATCCCAGCTATCCCAACCCAGTTAGCCCCCCAAAACTCTGATACCCCATTTTTAAATACAACACACTCCCATAGAGACTACCTTACACTTCATTTAAAACCAAAATCGCATTTGGGTAGAAACTGTTTCTCCGGCGGCTAGTCCTAGTCTTTATAACCCTGGACCTTCTTCCAGAAGGCAGAAGCTGAAATAGATTGTTTCCGGGGTGCGCACTATCCTGCGCTATCTCTGCAGCTTTCTTGTTACACCTGGAAGCATAGATTTGATCCAAGGTGGGAAGAGTGCACCCAGTTATTCTCTCCGCAGTCTTTACAACCCTGGACAGCGTTGTTTTTTCCCTGACCGTGCAGCTCCCAAACCACACACACAGACCGCTCTCTGGTGTCCATAGCCAGGGCAAAGTTGCCCCAAGATCCCGCAGGTGATGGAGGAGGGAAGGTGGGCCGGATGGTACCCGAGGACAGGTGTGGAGGTGAGAGGGATGTGAGGCAGGGCAGCGTCCAATCCAGGGGACCTTGCATGTGCGCAGCCGACTGACAGCAGTGCAGAAGCTGAAAGGGAAGAGAGGGAAAAATAGAGCATTTCTGTGGTATCTGGGTGGAAGGGAGGACCAGCGAGTGCCAGTCCTGTGACCCGGCTGCTTTCTCCTCACCCCAGGAGGCCTGTCGCTTGCTGTGGAGGGTCCCTCCAAGGCCGAAATCACCTGCAAGGACAACAAAGATGGCACCTGCACCGTCTCCTACTTGCCGACGGCCCCCGGGGATTACAACATCATCGTGCGCTTCGACGACAAGCACATCCCCGGCAGCCCCTTCACCGCCAAGATCACCGGTGAGCCTTGCTCTCCAGTTAATGTGGGACGGCGCGACGGCACTTCTTCCCCTTTCGCCTTTGGGTCCACTCTCACTTCGCACCCACCCCGCAGAACACCAATGGCCCGAATTCCTACAGACTGCCCCGGATTATCTTGTGGGGGACTTGCATGAGGGGAAACTTAATACAGTGGTACCTCTGGTTAAGTACTTCATTTGTTCCGAAGGTCTGTTCTTAACCTGAAACTGTTCTTAACCTGAAGCACCTCTCTAGCTAATGGGGCCTCCTGCGCCGCCGGAGCACGATTTCTGTTCTGATCCTGAAGCAAAGTTCTTAACCTGAAGCACTATTTCTGGGTTAGCGGAGTCTGTAACCTGAAGTGTATGTAACCTGAAGTGTATGTAACCTGAGGTACCACTGTACAGCGGTACCTCTGGTTGCGAATGGGATCCGTTCTGGAGGCCCGTTCGCAACATGAAAAGAACGCAACCCACAGCGGCGTGGGGTATAAATAGGACCCTCGTACCTACGGGACCGCCTCTGCCGGTATGCCCCACGGAGAGCCTCAAGGTCCATAAATAGCAACACCCTCAAGGTCCCGGGCCCTAAGGAAGTCGGATTAGCTTCAACCAGAGCCAGGGCCTTTTCAACACTGGCCCCAACTTGGTGGAACGTCTCTTTAGACCAGGGTCCTGCAGGATCTGATTTCTTTCCGCAGGGCCTGTAAGACAGAGTTGTTCCACCTGGCCTTTCGCTTGGGATCAACTTGATCCCCTTCCCCTCTTTCTTTCTTTTTTCCTTTCTCCTCCTGTGAAGAGGCTGCTTTTTAATCTTTTAATGTTGTATTTTAATCTTGTTTTTTAAGTTGTATTTTAAGCAACTTGTTTTCATTATTGATTGTTAGCCGCCCTGAGCCCGGTCTTGGCTGGGGAGGGCGGGGTAGAAATAAAAAATTATTATTATTATTATTATTGAACAAATGCAGACATGAAATAAAGCCAAAATAGGTAACCTGTGGACAGAAGGTAATAATAATAATAATAATAATAATAATAATAATAATAATGTTGCTTTATTATTCATACCCCGCCCATCTGGCTGGGTTTCCCCAGCCACTCTGGGTGGCTTCCAACAGAATATTAAAATACAACAATCTATTAAACATTAAAAGCATCCCTAGTAGAGACTAAAGCTGTATATTATGATGTAAAAGTAAATGGTGGGGCAAGCTGAGGTCATGAAATGAGGGCCCTGTTCTACTGAGGGAGAAGAAGAAGAAGAGTTTGGATTTGATATCCCGCCTTTCACTCCCTTTAAGGAGTCTCAAAGCAGCTAACAATCTCCTTTCCCTTCCTCCCCCACAACAAACACTCTGTGAGGTGAGTGGGGCTGAGAGACTTCAGAGAAGTGTGACTGGCCCAAGGTCACCCAGCAGCTGCATGTGGAGGAGCGGGGAAGCGAACCCGGTTCCCCAGATTACAAGACTACCGCTCTCAACCACTACACCACACTGAAGAATCAGAATACAGTGGTACCTCTGGATACGCACACCTCTGGTTGCGTATCCTTCGAGTTATGCACGCGGCACATTTTTCCAGGTTTCACTGTGCGTGCATGCGCAGAAGCGCTCTATGCGCTGCACACTTGCGCAGAAGCACTCTATGCGCTGCACACTTGCGCAGAACCTCCGGTTGCGAATTCCTTGGGATCCGACCGGAGCTCTGGAACGGATCCTGTGCGTGACTGGAGGTACCGCTGTATTTCTTCTGGCGTTCCCGCGTTGTGCTCAGTCTCGCTCACGGACTTCCCCTTGCCAGGTGATGATTCCATGCGCACCTCCCAGCTGAATGTGGGAACATCCACCGACGTCTCTCTGAAGATCACCGAGAGTGACCTGAGCCTGCTCACTGCCAGCATCCGTGCGCCGTCCGGCAACGAAGAGCCCTGCTTGCTGAAACGCCTGCCAAACCGGCACATCGGTGAGTATGCTGAGAGTTTTCTTCCTTTTTTTGTGCGAATTTTGCTCACCGACAGACACAGGAGACCTATGAAAACTCGCAAAGGTGTGCTCTCTTGATGCCTTACCTTTCTTTTCTTTTTTAAATAATTTTGTCTTAAGTTTTCCATTTAACAATCCAATCATATCACATTAATTATTCCAAATTATACCAATACATATCATAAAGTCCAAATATTTTGCCAAATTATAAATTTTTCTTGGGGGTTCCCATGCTTCGAGTTCAGTAAGTGTCCAGTCATCTCATATTTCTGCTGCTTTTAGTGTTCACCAGTCCCATCTTTCGATCTTCTTGTTGTTATCCTTTTTCTTCTTAATAGCCTCTGAGTTGTTTCCACAGGCGAGTTAAAGTTAGCAATATTATGCTTCTGTGTGAACTTTGTAAGGCTCTCCCTTTTATTTAAAGCTGGTAAGTCTTTTGTTTGCAATAAATCTTCACACGCTGATCCAAAAGTCCTCCTCGGGCGGCAGGCGCCATCTTTCTCAGTTCCGATGAAATAAAATCTAGGCGTCTGCTCATTAATTTTCCCAGACAAGTTGCACCATAAATCAGTCTTTCCAGGGGAGGATTTGCCGAGTCGAACTTAGAATACAAACATGATAACAGAGCAATGGCTCGCCTCCCCCTCTGACTATTAATCTCGCAACATAGTCTGTCTCATAATGGCGGACTTGATGCCTTACCTTCAATCCCACCTTTCTCGAGTGGGGGGGTTTGCGCAATTCTGCTGCTCCTCCATTTTATCCCCATGACGACAACCCTATGAGGTAGGACAGGCTGAGGGAGATGGAGAGTCTGGCCCAGTGAGCTTCATTTTTCCCCTAATTTTTTTTATTCATTTTATGATACAAATAAAGAACACAAACAGAAAAACAAACAACACAAACAAATTCTTGTCTTATCCTTATTTTTCTAAAGATTGTTAGGGGAGCTTCCCCAAGTCCCACCTATCTGATTTTCATTTTACTTCATCTTTAGCAGTTTACACAGATCATAATTTCTAACCATTTTTTTAAAAAATCACACTTACTTTAACCATAATAATACATCGGGTACATCGGGTTACATACGCTTCAGGTTACAGACTCCGCTAACCCAGAAATAGTGCTTCAGGTTAAGAACTTTGCTTCAGGATGAGAACAGAAATTGTGGTGCGGCGGCAGCAGGAGGCCCCATTAGCTAAAGTGGCGCTTCAGGTTAAGAACAGTTTCAGGTTAAGTACGGACCTCCGGAACGAATTAAGTACTGAACCCGAGGTACTACTGTAATAATAATTGATTTATACCCCGCCCATCTGGCTGGGCTTCCCCAGCCACTCTGGGCGGCTTCCAAAAAAATATTAAAATGCTGTAATACATCAAACATTAAAAGCTTCCCTAAACAGGGCTGCCTAAACCATAAAAAAACTTCACATTTTATCACTTACAAAGAATACTATTTTAAAATACACTATCTTCTACATCTAACCACACAGGATGCATATATATATATATATATATATATATGCGCACCCAGTGAGCTTCAGAGCCGAGCGGAGATTCAAACCCGGGTCTCTCCCAGGTCTTAATCCATCACTCTAACCACTATGCCACCCTGGCTTTTTGCAGTACCTGCTCTGTGGCTACTTCAGACATAAACGTAACGTCTCTCTCATTCTGGCTGTGTTGCCTCTTCCTTTATGCGAGTTTGAGGATTGAAGAAATTGACAGAAAGTGGGATTGTTGGGCGTTATCTTGGAGTGGATGTTTTGAATATATTTCTATATATAGTTGACAGAATCAGAAATCCTCTTCCCCTCCCCTTTCTTTCTTTCTTTCCTTCCTTCCCTTCTCTTATTTCTTTCTCTCCCCCCTTTTTTCATTTTGCCTTTTCTTTTGTTCTGTGTTCTTATTTAGATTGGTTTTTTTCACCTTATGTACTCATCTTACAGTTACTTTCGTTAATCTCATAGGAAAATGCATAAATAGAAATTTAAAGATTATTTAGTTAAACATTGTAATATAAGATAATATAATTAGAAGGTCCTTGAAAGTATCAAATAGGCCTAGGATTAGAATAAGAATGTGGTATGGAGTTAAGCCAATAAGAAAAGAGATGAAGACAGTTAATTGAAGGAGTTAATTGCATTAGAAAGATGATCTTGGAGAACTGCTACAAAGGTGTCACAATGAAATTCAGTTAGAGGGGAACTGAGGAAGTCAGATAAAAATGGAAGTTAATTTGGATTTTAGAAGTAATAAGTGTTTTTATTTTTCTTTCTTTTTTCTTTTAGTATTGTAATGTGTTTTGTTTTGTGTCTTTTATATGTTATAAATGTGGGAAATTAATTTAAAAATTTGGAAAAAAGAAAGAAAATGCATAGATAAAAATTTTAAAAATAGCTTACCTTTGCTAAAAAAGTTATTGGATATTAACCTTTGTATCTTCTTTCAAACTTTCATAAAATCTATTGGGGGTGGGAGAAGTTCCTTTGCTCGTCAGTTGGCGCCGCCGTTGCTGAACCCAATTCCTATGGGGCTCGTTTAGTTTGTATAGGGGAGCCCCAGGGTCTGGGGGGGGGGGGCTTTGCTGCTGCTGCTCCAGTTCCCCCTTGCACTGACCATAGCCGTCAACCGTCCCTTATTTGGCGGGACAGTCCCTTATCCCAGCGCCGTGTCCCGCTGCTGTCCCTTATTGATGATGTCCCTTAAATTTCCCGGGTTTCAAAGGAAGCAGCTCCTCTCCCTCCCTCCCTGCCGGCCAGGGAGGAGGGAGGCTCCAACTGTGTTGCTCACCCAATAAGGAGTCGGAGAACGACTGGGGGGTGGAGCTTGCATGCCTTGTGCCGATCAAATCGGCCGCCTTGCCTGGGGACTCGCCTTTGCTCAGCGCTTCCCAGCGGAGAGGTGACAGTGGTTTTCCTTGCTGCATCCCCTTTGCCGGGTTGCTGCGCTGTGGGAACCACCGCTTGAGGCTTCGTTTGGCTGCTGGCTGGGCTTTCTGCCTTTGGCTCGGAGGGGCTCAGAAGTCGAACATACCTGTGCTCCTTGGAAAATCCCTTATTTTGGCTGCTGATCCCTTATTTTCGAGACTGCTGGTCCCTTATTTTCAAATCTGTAAGTTGACAGCTATGGCACTGACTCTTCCCCCCCCCCCCAGGCATCTCCTTCACCCCCAAGGAAGTCGGGGAGCATGTGGTCAGCGTGAAGAAGAGCGGCAAGCACGTCACCAACAGCCCCTTCAAGATCATGGTGGGGCAGTCAGAGATCGGAGACGCCAGCAAGGTTAAAGTCTCAGGAAAAGGGCTGGTGGAAGGGCGGACCTTTGAGGTATCCGAATTCATCGTGGACACGCGCACCGCAGGTGAGGGGAGAAGGGGGCGTGGAGATGCGCCTGTTTGTTTCGGGATAGGAATCGTGGCAACGTAGAGTTGGAGGGAACCCCAAAAGTCATCTAGTCTAGCTCCCAGATTCTCGACTCGATCACACACGGTTTTAGCTTTTCTTTCTTTCGTAAAACCTTTATTGGCATCACATACAACATCCAAAGGGACGCGGGTGACACTGTGGGTTAAACCACAGAGCTTAGGGCTTGCCGATCAGAAGGTCGGCAGTTCGAATCCCCACGACGGGGTGAGCTCCTGTTGCTCGGTCCCTGCTCCTGCCAACCTAGCAGTTCGAAAGCACGTCAAAGTGCAAGTAGATAAATAGGCACTTCTCTGGTGGGAAGGTAAACGGCATTTCCGTGCGCTGCTCTGGTTCGCCAGAAGCGGCTTAGTCCTGCTGGCCACATGACCCGGAAGCTGTACGCCGGCTCCCTTGGCCAATAAAGCGAGATGAGCGCCGCAACCCCAGAGTCGGCCACGACTGGACCTAATGGTCAGGGGTCCCTTTACCTTTACCTTACAGCATCCAAAACAAATCAATACAGAATTACCACTTCCCCAGTGGCACAAAACATTTGCTAAATAAAGGAGGCAGAGCAGTCTAACGTCACATCTCTAGGTCTCCAGGGAGATCAGACATCTGCAGTGAACCTATTATTGAGAGGCTTAAACAAGCCTGCAACCAGTTATCTGCTGTGCGTTTAAAAGGAGAATGTAACTCTGCTACATAAAGAAACTTGCTAGCGCAAGTTAGGAAGGATATTAATAAACAATATATCCTCTCCTGCTTCCCTGAACATTCCCATAGTTTAAACCAGCGGTTCTCAACCTGTGGGTCCCCAGATGTTGTTGGACTACAACTCCCATCATCCCTGACCACTGGTCATGCTGGCTAGGCATGATGGGAGTTGTAGTCCAACATCTGGGGACTCACAGGTTGAGAAACACCGGTTTAAATGATTCGGCTCTCCCAGAGCGAAAGAGACGGGCCTGACCCTGTCTGCTTCCTTCCCCGACAGGTTATGGCGGCCTCGGCCTGTCCATCGAGGGCCCCAGCAAAGTGGACATCAACTGCGAGGACATGGAGGACGGCACCTGCAAAGTCACCTACTGCCCCACGGAGCCCGGGAACTACATCATCAACATCAAGTTTGCCGACAAGCACGTGCCAGGTCTGTGCCTCTCTCGCGCCGGCGTGTCCTCTCTGCGTTGCAGACTTCAAGGATCTAGTCCTCAGCTTCCCGGCCTTCTCTGCTTCCCTGACCCACCAGCGACACTTGCAAAACGTGACCCCCGCCCCAGCCTCTCGCAACGGAGGGGAGGCGGCCACGGGTCTCTGGGGAAAAGGGTTAGGCAAATTCCCGGAGGAGGAGATTGCTGTCGATGGCTCCTAGCTAGGATGGCTATGTTCAGCGTCCGCAATTGGAGGCCGTGATGCTTCTGAACGGCAGTTGGTGGACATTGCCGGAGTAGGGAGAGGGCTCTGGTGCTCGGAAATCAGCCAGGAGTGACGTTACCTTTTCTAGGTAAAGGTAAAGGGACCCCTGACCATTAGGTCCAGTCGTGGCCGACTCTGGTGTTGCGGTGCTCATCTCACTTTACTGGCCGAGGGAGCCGGCGTACAGCTTCCAGGTCATGTGGCCAGCATGACTAAGCCGCTTCTGGCGAACCAGAGCAGCGCACGGAAACGCCGTTTACCTTCCCACCAGAGCGGTACCTATTTATCTACTGGCACTTTTGTGCTTTCGAACTGCTAGGTTGGCAGGAGCAGGGACCGAGCAACGGGAGCTCACCCCATCGCGGGGATTTGAACCGCCGACCTTCTGATTGGCAAGTCCTAGGCTCTGTGGTTTAACCCACAGCGGTCCGCGAGTATTTCCGCATAGAGTGGTGCCCTCTAAAGTGATAGTACAAGAGATGGTTCATGGGCGCTTATCTCAGCGTTCTCCCCTGGGTGGTCTCCACCCATTAAAGCATTCCCACCTACCTGGGAACGAACTCTGCTTGATGTGCTGGGTTCTGGATTCCGGACTCTTATAAAATCATCCAGTTTACACTGTTTGCTGTGGGCTCACTTGCGGAGATGAAGCCGATTGCTTCTTTTCCTTAGACATTTTCACAGAAGTGCAGCCACTCCTATTTTCAGCTGTAAATCAGGAAACTCGGCGTCCTTCCAAGATTAGGGCATTTGATCTCTCCTGCTGCTGATAAGTAGTTGGTAGATTGAGTCAAGCTGGAGCTAATTAAGGCTTTCTCCGGAACTTTCCAGGACTTTCTCTAAAACTTTTGGCTTAAACTTTGTGATTAAAATAACTCAGGAAGAGATACCGAGCGATAAACTAAAACTGGTAAAAGTTAATAAAAAGCTGATAAAACTAGTAAAAACTAATAAAAACCGCACAACTAACGCGGAGCTCAAATCAATGCTTCCTCTAAAGATGTCATCTTGGTTCCTTCTCGGCCTTTTGGCTAAGGTCAAGTGCAGAGTGGACCGCTTGCCTGACTCTTAAGATATTCTGCAGAACCTCCAGGTCAACAGGCAGTCTATCCAGATTATTAGGTTCTTAGGGGTATTTGGTCGCTGCGAGAACAGGGTATCACCCTAGATGAGCTGTTGGTCTGATCCAGCCGGGCTCCTCTGACGTTCTTGGGGGTGAAGTCGAAGGGAAGTGGAAGAGTGAGAGCCCCTTGCCTGCCTCTCTTTCCACACCAAAGCAAGTAATAATAATGATAATAATAATTTATTATTTATACCCCGCCCATCTGGCAGGGCTTCCCCAGCCACTCTGGGCAGCTTCCCAAAAAAATATTAAAATACTGTAATACATCAAACATTAAAAGCTTCCCTAAACAGGGCTGCCTTCAGATGTCTTCTAAAAGTCTGGTAGTTGTTCTCTTTGACATCTGATGGGAGGGCATTCCACAGGGCGGGCGCCACCACCGAGAAGGCCCTCTGCCTGGTTCCCTGTATCCCCACTTCTAGCAGTGAGGGAATTGCCAGAAGGCCCTCAGCGCTGGACCTCAGTGTCCAGGCTGGACAATGGGGGTGGAGACGCTCCTTCAGGTACACTGGACCAAGTAGTTTCCGGGTGACCTTCAAAGGTAGCCCCACATAGAGCGCATTGCAGTAGTCCAAGCGGGAGATAACCAGAGCATGCAAAAGTTTCTCTCTTTATCGTATAGTCTTTACCTACCAGATTGCTTTTCCCCACACATGCCCACTTGACCAAGACTGGCACTCCTGCCGGTGCCCCCTCATACCTGTTCCACGCTCGTAAGAACTTGATTGTCCAGCATGGCAGCGCTGGCCCTTTGGAACTCCCTGCCAATTGGTTTTCTTTTCGGCGCCTGCAGGAAACATTCTAGTTGAGATGCTTAGAGAAAGTTGGCGAGGATTTTAACCTCTTTTGCAGGATTTCTCCTTTTCGTATGCTTTAAACCATGGGTGGGCAAACTAAGGCCTGGGGGCTGGATCCAACCCAATCACCTTCTCAATCTGGCCCGCGGACAGTCTGGGAATCAGAGTGTTTTTACATGAGTAGAATGTGTGTTTTTATTTCAAATGCATCTCTGGGTTATTTGTGGGGCCTGCCTGGTGTTTTTACATGAGTACAATGTGTCCTTTTATTTAAAATGCATCTCTGGGTTATTTGCGGGGCATAGGAATTCGTTCATTTCTCCCCCAAAAATATAGTCCGGCCCCCACAAGGTCTGAGGGACAGTGGACTGGCCCCCTGCTGAAAAGGTTTGTTGACCCCTGCTTTAAAGTGTTGCCGTAAGATTTTCTTGCTTTACATTTTTTGTAAACCGCTTTGAGGTTTCCCCCGTCCCCAGAAAAACAAACAAAGCGGTATATAACTTTTGTGAAATTTCACCCCAGATTCAAAACCCAGCCGCCTTTTGGGTGTAGCTTGGGATACCACCGGGATCTCAGGGTAACAGCTATGTGTCGCTTCCTTTCCAGGAAGCCCCTTCACCGTGAAGATGTCGGGCGAGGGACGCATGAAGGAGAGCATCACCCGCCGGCGCCAGGCGCCATCCATCGCCACCATCGGCAGCACGTGCGACCTGAACCTCAAAATCCCAGGTAAGGGGGCACATTTTGGGGAGCGGGGGGTAGGGGGCAGCCAAAGGCCCAGGACCTGAACAGGACCACCAGGGGATTTTGTTTCCACCCCCCATACCACCCCCTTCCTTCTTTCTGCTCTGTCACCGGTGTGGTCCAGACTGGAGCTGAAACAGCACCTGTTGCACAAATCTGGGATTCCAGAATTTTGAAGAAGAAAACCCTTTTCTTTTCTTTTTACATTTTTATTAATTTTTTAACATATCAATTCCAGCAATCATACACATATCTTCACATCTTACATAATATTTTTGACTTCCGTCAACACCTCTGATGATTTTCTGTTCTTTATCACTTATTCTACATTTCTTAATTTCCTATTACATTTAATTATCCTCAACTAACAATTCTCATCGCAGTCTTTCTTGCAATATTTCAAATAATCCACCTTACGAAACTTCTTGCAGTCCTGCTAGCGTAATCTGTTCATCACAATTACTTTTCAAATAGTTCAAATATTCGCTCCAGTCTTCTAAGAATCTCTGATCCCGCAGGTTTCAAATCCTTCCTGTTAATTTATGTAATTCTGCATAGTTCAGAAGAAAACCCTTTTCTCCCTCTTTTGTAACCCTAGTTAAAATTATGCGTAGTTTCGGCATTTTGCCGAAATGGCAAAAATGACCGGAGGAATCAGAAACCCGGGAAGACCAAAATGTTAATAAGGAATGGGGGGAATCTTTAATCTTATCCTAAAAACCACTGTAGACAGCTAAAGTTGTTAGTGTGGTCAGAATATCACTTGTAGTTTAATGGTGGATTTTTGACACAAAGGAGATGCAAAAGATTTGGGTTATTATAAAAGATGCAGGAGGAAAGGACTAGCAATAGGACCCACCAAGGGGAGGAAGGAAGTCCAGGAGGTTCTGTGGAACCTCATTTCGATATTGTATGTTGATACGTTATTGTGAAATGTTAGTTTGAAAAACCCAAATAAATAAATTTACGGAAAAGCAACAACTATGCATAGTTAACCTGCCGCGGGAGGCAGTGACTGCCAACTTGGGTGACTTTGTGGCTTCGTGTTCTGGTTTTGGCAGACGGGTAGCCTGTTCCTGCCACGGGGCACCCAGAGCCATCTAGTCCACCCTTGGTTCTCCGTCTTACGTTCTAAGTATTGCTGTCACTGCAGGATAGATCCGAGTTCCTGGGGTTTCCCAAGGGGCAGGGAGAGTGAGAGGGGGACTTGTTGGAGTCAGAAACGATTCACTGCCTTATTTGCCTTTTCAAAAACTTGCATTTGCTTAGCCCAGGCATGTCCAAAGTCCGTTTTGGAGGCCTAATCTGGCCTGCCAGTCGGCTTAATCTAGCCCCTGTGGCAGTTTATTTCCTGGGGTAAAATCCTAAAAAAACCTCAACAACTTCAATCCTAATGAAAGCTAAACAGCTTTGGGGTAAAATCCTAAAAAACCCTCAACAACTTCAATCCTAATGAAAGCTAAACAGCTTTGGTTGGCCCTTTGGTCGGCCCTCATGGCCCTTCACTTCATCAAATCCGGCCCTCTTTGAAAAAAGTTTGGACACCACTGGCTTAGCCCCTGGTGACAGAAAAAAGCCTGCCCAGATCTAAGCCGGTAGCAGCACCTGTGGCAATGAGGACTAGCCGCTTGCCTTTTTAGAACCAATGTGCAAAGGCTTTCACACTTAGACGCAGAGGGGGCTTCTTCTTGTGGGAATGTTCTGGGTGGCAGGAGAGGATATATTGTTTATTCATATCCTTCCTCACTTGTGCTAGCAAGTTTCTTTATGTAGCAGAGTTACATCTCCCTTTTTACATGCACAGCAGATAGCTGGTTGCAGGCTCGTGTGAGCCTCTCACTATTATACAGTTCAGTATTGAATTGTATATTACTGGTAAATTCCCTTTAATCCCTCTTAACAGAATAAAGACGCCACAATATTATTCAAAGATGATAAAAGAAGTTTACTCACATCAGTTCACAGTTGGATCCCTGAAGGCAGACTTAGTTACAGATATGTACATATGGATCTACACCATATAAGGGGATAATCCCACTGCTTCTGCTAGCTGACAGCTAGTAGAGCAGTCCTAGCTAAAAGCTGCTCAAATGAAGAAGGAAGTCAAAGAGAGAGGTGTGCTGCGTGACTCGTCCTTTTGTTACCTGCACAGGTGAGGTCACACCCACCTTTAGTCACACGCAAAAGGAAGGATGCTCCAGCCAGGAGGAACAGGAAGTTTCACCTGGCTGGACCAAACATTCCCTGGCATGTCTTCTCTAGCATTTCAAGGAATGTTGTACTTGACTGCCTCTCCTGGATCACATCCCACATTCCTGGTGCAAGGCATAGCTGTCAACTTTTCCCTTTTCTTGCGAGGAATCCTATTCGGAATAAGGGAATTTCCCTTTAAAAAAGGGAAACGTTGACAGCTATGGCGCAAGGACCCCCTTTCTTTTTTTATCAATTTTTAAAATCGATTTTCCACATTTATAACAAAAATATAACATATAAAAGACACAAAGCGAAACATTACGATACTGAAAGAAAAATAAAAACACTTTTTACTTCTAAAATCCAAATTAACTTTCATTGTTGTCTGACTTCCTCAAATCCCCCCCAACTGAATTTCATTGTGACACCAAGTTTTCTTTGTGACACGATCATCACAAAGTTAATGTGAACTCCTTCACATTAAAATTAACTCCTTCAATTTACTAAATTGAAGGAGTTAACTCCTTCAATTTACTAAATTAACTCCTTCAATTTATTCCTTCAATTTACTAAATTCATCTCTTTTCTTATTGGCTTAAATCCATATTACTGTGCAACATTCTTATTCTAACCCCAGACCTGTTTGATACTTCCAAGTACTTTCTAATTATCTTATATTACAATATTTAGCCAGATAATCTTTAAAATTTCGTCGTGGGACCCTCTTTCTAACCCTCCTGTCTCCCCTCTGTCTTGCCCCCGCTTCTCCTTCCTCCGCCTCCGCCTCCCGCGCAGGGAACTGGTTCCAGATGGTCTCAGCCCAGGAGCGGCTGACGCGCACCTTCACGCGCAGCAGCCACACTTACACGCGCACCGAGCGGACGGAGATCAGCAAGACGCGTGGCGGCGAGACCAAGCGAGAGGTGCGGGTGGAGGAGTCCACCCAAGTGGGCGGGGACCCCTTCCACAACGTCTTCGGAGACTTCCTGGGGCGCGAGAGCCTCGGCTCTTTTGGGAGCATCGCCCGGACGACCCAGGAGGGTGCGTGGGCGCAGTGTGCCGTGTTGTGGGGTTGCATGGACCTCTCGTGTGCGCCTGTGTGCGGGGTTTTTTTTGCACGGAGTCGGGCAGAGGTGCGCCTGCGAGCGGGCAGACGTTTAGGAGGTTCGCTCTACACTTAATTGCATGTGCACCCCACTTTTGGGACGGAGGAGCTCAAGGGGGGGCTGTGCATGGTTCCCCCTATCACTAGGCCTAGGACCCACGTACCTACGGGACCGCCTCTCCTGGTATGCCCCGTGGAGGACCTTAACACTTTGGTGGTCCTTAGCCGCAAGGTGGTTAGATTGGTCTCAACTAGGGCCAGGGCCTTTTCGGTACTGGCCCCGACTTGATGGAACGCTCTGTCCCAAGAGACTAGGGCCCTGCGGGACTGGACATCTTTCCGCAGGGCCTGCAAAACAGAGCTGTTCTGCCTGGCCTTTGGTTTGGACTCGGTCTGACCCTTATGTTTCCCTCCCCTTAGGGTCTTGATTTATCGGCTATTTTAAAATGAGGCTGCATTTTAAATTGCATTTTAACTTGTACAGTGGTACCTCGGGTTACGTACGCTTCAGGTTACAGACTCGGCTAACCCAGAAATAGTACCTCGGGTTAAGAACTTTGCTTCAGGATAAGAACAGAAATCGTGCTCCGGCGGCACGGCAGCAGCAGGAGGCCCCATTAGCTAAAGTGGTGCTTCAGGTTAAGAACAGTTTCAGGTTAAGAACGGACCTCCAGAACGAATTAAGTACTTAACCCGAGGAACCACTGTATTTTAAATTGGTTTTTTCTCTCCCTCTCAGTCACAAGCACCATTTGAATGGCAATGCCCATCAACTTTTTTGGGGGGGCTCCATTAGATATTTTATGGGGGGGGCAAAGCATGGGCGTAGCCAGGGTTTTTGTTAGGGGGGGTCCAGAAAGTTGTTCAGCTTTGGGGGGAGATCATGGGTAAAAATGCCCCCCAAAACTGAACATTACGGGGGGGCAAGCTTCTGAATTTGAGTATTTTTTAATGCTTTTCCATAATTTTTGAGGAGCTGTCCCCCTGTGCCGTGGGGTAAAAGGACTTGGCCCCTAGGAGTCGGCTCCTATGCCATGAAGGCAAAACTGAGGATTTCAGTGAGAGGCAGCCCTTTCTTAACGTTGCACAAGAATTTTGCTTATTTGCTATTCACTGCTCTGAAGCTCTTGATATCCTCTCCCTGTGTTTGTGCCTGTGTCGATTCAGTGCTCCAAACGGAGTTTAGAACTGCATTAAGCGCGTTCATGCATAGTCACAGTATATTTGCGCGTTTTGTCCCAGCTCCAACACCTGGTCTCTTGCATGACTCTGAATATTCGCACAAGGGGTCAAGGGAAGGATGCGTCCAGGACCAGAATTTTGCTGAGGCTCCTCTAATTTTAAAGCTTTTGGTGGACGCAGCGTATTCATTTCCAAACTACAATCATTCCCCCCCATATTGATTATTTTATTGAGATTATCATAGCAAAGTAAATCAGAAAGAAGGGACACGGGTGGCGTTGTGGGTTAAACCACAGAGCCTAGGACTTGCTGATCAGAAGGTCGGCGGTTCGAATCCCTGCGACGGGGTGAGCTCCCGTTGCTTGGTCCCTGCTCCTGCCAACCTAGCAGTTCAAAAGCACGTCAAAGTGCAAGCAGATAAATAGGTACCACTCCGGCGTTTCCGTGCGTAGCTCTGGTTCGCCAGAAGCGGCTTCGTCATGCTGGCCACATGACCCAGAAGCTGTACGCCGGCTCCCTCGGCCAGTAAAGCGAGATGAGCGCCGCAACCCCAGAGTCGGTCACGATTGGACCTAATGGTCAGGGGTCCCTTTACCTTTACATTAAATCAGAAAGGAAAAGAAAGAAAAGAAAAAAGGAGGAAGAGAATACATAAAAGACATTTTTAAAAGCAGAGGAAATCAGCAACAATAAAACAACCATATAAGGCTACAAAGCTTTAGCCTTTTAGATGGATAAACGTATTGTTTAGATGGATAAACTTGTTTCCCTCAAGGATGTGTTAATCCATGTGCCACTATGGTTTCAAAAAACGCATTCTAAATATTAAATTTGTCCATGCATAGTCTGCACCTGAAAGTGAACCGTTGATGGGTTGCCAGAGTTGTTATGTCATTTGTCAATTTATTGAAGGGAAACCATATTTCTCCTTCCAGTGTTTCAGTATCAGTCTTTTTGCAGATGTGAGGACATGGAAAATGCATTTACATTGACCGATTGCCAGGCCCCATATATTCGGTATATAGTTAAGAGGATGTTATCTTCTAAAAATTATTAGCGCTTTCCCCACCATGATATTTATATACCCTAATACTTCCCCCAGGGACACAGATGGCACTGTTGTCTAAACCACAGAGCCTAGGGCTTGCCGATCAGAAGGTCGGCGGTTCGAATCCCCGCGACGGGGTGAGCTCCCGTTGCTCGGTCCCTGCTCCTGCCAACCCAGCAGTTTGAAAGCATGTCAAAGTGCAAGTAGAAAAATAGGTACTGCTCTGGTGGGAAGGTAAACGGCGTTTCCGTGCGCTGCTCTGGTTCGCTAGAAGCGGCTTAGTCATGCTGGCCACATGACCCGGAAATACTGCGGACAAACGCCGGCTCCCTCGGCTTATAGAGCGAGATGAGCGCCGCAACCCCAGAGTCGTCCGCGACTAGACCTAACAGTCAGGGGTACCTTTTCCTTTAATACTTCCCCCAAAACACCTGTTTTAAGGAAGCATGTTCCCTATTGCATCTCCAGTCATGAGGACTAAAAACACGTTCCTTCTGTTATGAGCAATCGGGAACAGGAGCATTCGGGGGGGCGAAGCCTCGGGCTGCTCTGATTGGCGAGGCTGCATGCGCGTGAGGCTGCTCGGGATTGGCCGGGCCTTTTTGGAGGCTCTCGATTGGCTGGCGGCCTTCTGACGGACTCTCCCCCTGTCTTCCTCCTCGCGGTCCAGGTGAGGCAGGCTTGCAGGCCATGACTGCTCAGGTGACCAGCCCGTCGGGGAAGATGGCGGAGGCAGAGATCATCGAGGGGGACGACAGCGCCTACTCGGTGCGCTTTGTGCCACAGGAGATGGGCCCCCACACTGTCAACGTCAAGTACCGAGGGCAGCACGTCCCGGGAAGCCCCTTCCAGTTCACCGTGGGGCCTCTGGGGGAAGGAGGCTCCCACAAGGTGCGAGCGGGAGGCACCGGCCTGGAGAGAGGCGTGGCCGGCGTCCCAGGTAAGCACATAACAGCCTCAATGAATGAATCTTTATTTGCATCAGCCACTGGCTGTAGTTGCGTGGCGAGTTTCCGCTCCCCCCAGTGGAAATAAAGACACATGGTACAGTTATTAAGGTTAAATAAGGCCACAACTTTATTGGTTACAGGTGATGAGCGGTATTGGCTTAGGCATTGGTCCTAACCGACTATTTCCGACTTCAGCCCGTCCGCTTGAAGTCCGGGAAGGGTTAACCGCCAGTAGGGGGAGTCCTGCTGATGCACATCAACTAGGAACTCCCCCGGGGTCACCGATCGGGGGCGTGCCTTAGGCCCTCACCTCCCCAGGCTTCGGACAGGGCCACGCCCCCCGGAATCCTTTATCGGACTACCCTTCAATATGCAGGGCAAGTGATGGCGCTACCTCCCCTCTTCCATCTACAGAGCAATACCAATGCCTAACTGCCAATACCCAGAAAGTTGTGACAGTTTGCTACGAGGTAGGCGAAAACCAAGTGGCTGGTGCCAATTTGCCACGTGGAAAAATTCCTACCAGGCCGCTCAACGGCGACCAACCAAGGTCCATAGCAAGGTCAAGGAAGGAAAACCTTATAGGGCGGGAAAAACAGGAATTGCAGCGGAAGAATGATAGAATTGAAGATTTGGGAGGTGTTCCTAGGGGTCATCCAGTCCAACCCGCTGCAATTCAGCAATCCCAACGGAAACATCCCTGACAGGTGGCCTAAAAGCTCCCTCCTCTTTTTCTCCCCAGCCGAGTTCAGCATCTGGACGCGGGAGGCAGGGGCCGGGGGTCTCTCTATCGCCGTGGAAGGTCCCAGCAAGGCGGAGATTGCCTTTGAGGACCGCAAAGACGGCTCTTGCGGAGTTTCCTACATCGTCCAGGAACCAGGTAGGGTGTTTTGGGCAGGGGCTTTTTCGCTGCCACAAATCACGCTGCTGGTTGATGCCTCTGGTCTGGGAGGCCCACAAACAGACACCGAAGCCCCAGCATAGTTTTATTTCTTCCAAAGGATTCTGTGCCCCCTTTCCTTTCACAGAACCCACAAGTTGGCTTGGATGTCCACGGGTTCTAGACGAGAAAGGGAGGGGAGCTTGCGTCTCTCCACGTCCTGTGTGATTCTGTAAACTTCTATCATTCGTGTGGTCCTTTGGAACTCCCTGCCTATAGATGTCAGGCAGGCATTCTTTTCAGCACCCACAGAAAGCATTCTTGTTTAGGCAAGCCCACGCAGAATGTTTCTGTACATCTGGTTTAAGCATATTGCCAGTTTCATCTTTATTAAGCTGTCCTTTTAACCGACAATTCTGCTGTTTCGTTCCATTTGCAAACGAATTGGTTTTTTTTTCCTTTTGCAGCCAAGCGGTGCATACGTTTAATGAAGTGAAATGTCCCCCATTTACTCGCCTTTTCCCTAAACGATAAAAAAACCCCGACCACTGCAAAGGGGAATTGCTCCACCTCCGGTCTTAACCCCTCCTCTCTCCGTCAGGTGACTACGAGGTGTCCATCAAATTCAATGACGAGCACATCCCCGACAGCCCCTTCGTGGTTCCCGTGGCCTCGCTCTCAGACGACGCACACCGCTTGACGGTCACCAGCCTCCAGGTACCGGCCTGCCCAGCCTTGCCCAGCCTGGTGCCCCCTGCAGGAGGGAGTGTGTATCCCCCCCAAGGGGAGTCCTGGAGAGCTTCTGATAGATTTGGGGAACGAAAAGGACGGGGCAGGGAGGGACAGATTCAGGGCACATAAAAGGAAGCGCTTCTTTAAGCAGCACGTACCGTATTTTTCGCTCCATAAGACACACTTTTTTCTTCCTAAAAAGTAAGGGAAAATGTCTGTGTGCCTTATGGAGTGAATGTGTGGTCCCTGGAGCCAATTGCCCAGGGGCGAAAAGCAGATCATGCTCTTTTTTTTGAAAGAGGGAAGGGGGTGTTGAAACAAATCCGCTGATCGTTTGCCGATCAGGAGAGAGATAAGGGATGCTAGAGATAAAGGAGGCTGCCTGGGAGTGTGGAGGTAAAGACAGCAAATTTGCAAGGAGAGGAGACAGGAAGACTAAAGCAATAAGGAGAGAAATTAGAAGAAAAGGAGGAGCAAAAAACTGTTCCAGCTAAGGAAAAGATGCTAAGGCAAACAAGAGGGAAGGGGGTGTTGAAAGGAAGCAGCTGATCGGCAAGTGATTTGGAGGGAGATAAGGGACGCAATAAAGGAGGCTTCCTGGGAGGGGGGAGGTAAAAGCTCATGGATCCTCAGGATTTTTACATTGGGTCACCCCAAATTCACCATCAGATCACATAGCATGTCTATGGCTACAGCCTGCACCAAAAAACACATGCATCCACTGTTTCGTGGGGCCGCAATGGTGCAAAAACGTGGTTACAAAGCACGGATCCACATGGATCCTCAGGATTTTTGCACTGGGTCACCCCAAATTCACCATCAGATCACATTTCTGTGGCCACAGCATGAACCACAAAAATCATACATCCACTGTTTCGTTCAGAATATTTTTTTTCTTGTTTTCCTCCTCTAAAAACTAGGTGCATCTTATGGTCAGGTGCGTCTTATGGAGCAAAAAATACAGTAGCTGATCTAGGGAACTTTCTCCCCCAAGAAGTAGTGATGACACCAACCTGGATAGCTTTAAAAGGAGATTGTCAGTCGTAGAATCGTAGAGTTAGAAGGGACCCCAGGGGTCATCTAGTCCAACCCCCTGCAATGCAGGAATCTCAGCTAAAGCATCCAGGACAGATGACCATCTAAACTCTGCTTAAAAACCTCCAAGAAAGGAGAAGCCACCACCTCCCAAGGGAGACCATTCCACTATCAAACAGCTCTTGCTGTCAGGAAGTTCTTCCTGATGTTGAGTCAGAATCTCCTTTCTTGTAACTTGAAGCCATGGGTTCGAGTGCTACCCTCCGAGGAGAATCGTTCTGGGGAATACAGTGGTACCTTGGTTCTCAAACTTAATCTGTTCCAGAAGTCCGTTCCAAAACCAAACCTTCTGGCAGTTCCCTCCCTGTGAGAAGCCAAGTTACAGGGAACCAGGCAGAGGGCCTTCTCGGTAGTGGCACCCGCCCTGTGGAACGCCCTCCCACCAGATGTCAACGAGATAAAGAACTATCTGACCTTCAGAAGACATCTGAAGGCAGCCCTGTTTAGGGAAGCTTTTAATATTTGACGAATTATTGTATTTTAATATTTTGCTGGAAGCCACCCAGAGTGGGCGGGGTATAAATAATAATAATAATAATAATAATAATAATAATAATAATAATAAATAATTTATGATTATTACCAGCCATAATGGCTCTGCTTCACAGTCAGTAATGTTCCAGATTCCCCAGATTTCATCAGAATTCCAGGGTCACCTGCCGCCTTCCGATCTCTAGGGCAGCCCCCTCCCCGATCTCCTGCATGTGGGTCTCACCCAGCCCTCCTTTCCGTGTCCCCGCAGGAGACGGGCTTAAAGGTGAACCAGCCAGCTTCCTTCGCGGTGCAGCTGAACGGAGCTCGCGGCGTGATCGACGCCAAAGTCCACACTCCCGCCGGCGTGGTCGAGGAGTGCTACGTCTCAGAACTGGACAGCGGTGAGTTCGCCAGGCGGTGGTGGAGGAGGAACCAGTCCTGCTTCCCCATGCCCAGTGCTTGCGTCTTCGAGTTTCATAGGGTTGTAAAGTCGGAAGGGACCCCCAGAGGCCATCTAGACCAACCCCCATCAATGCACTGAGCCCCGACACCAGATGGGACTTGCATATCAGAGCCGGGGTAACTCAGCCTTTGCCAGCCAGCTTGGCGCTCCCCAGAGGTTTCGGGCAGTCCCAGCCGGCACAGCCTTCCCTCAAAGTGTGTGCCTGAAGCGAGATTCGAACTCGAGGCAGCTGGGTTCACAATGCCCCTTCCAAGCCACTGCGTTAGGAAATCGCTGTCAGTGAAGTTTGAAAAGCAGACGTGAATTTCTCCTCTATATTGCCACATCTCTGGGAAGAATAGAATCACAGAGTGGTACAAGGGACACCCAAAGGTCTTCTAGTCCAACCCTGCCCTGCAGTGCAGGAATCACAGCTAAATAATCCCTGGGAGACGGCCATGCAACCTCTGTTTAAACACCTGTGGGTTAAACCACAGAGCCTAGAGCTTGCCGATCAGAAGGTCAGCGGTTCGAATCCCCACAACGGGGTGAGCTCCCGTTGCTCGGTCCCTGCTCCTGCCAACCTAGCAGTTTGAAAGCACGTCAAAGTGCAAGTAGATAAATAGGTACCGTTCCAGCGGGAAGGTAAACAGCGTTTCCGTGCACTGCTCTGGTTTGCCAGAAGAGGTTTAGTCCTGCTGGCCACATGACCCGGAAGCTGTACGCCGGCTCCCTCGGCCAATAAAGCGAGATGAGCGCCACAACCCCAGAGTCATCCGTGACTGGACCTAATGGTCAGGGGTCCCTTTACCTTTACCTTTAAGGAGGTCCACCATCTTCCACAGTCCAAGCACCAGGGAAATATTCCTGACATTTAGTTGGGACTCTCCTTCCTTGTCATTTGAAGACTTGGGTTCGAGTCCTCCCCTCCAGAGCAGCAAAAAACCAACCTTGCTCCATCTTCCACGGGACAGCCACTCAGATATTTGAAGATCTAGGGGTACAAAATATCCAAAAAAGGTCCCACTTAGGACCAGGAGACTGTAGCGGAAATTGCAATTGCAGGCATGCGTCCCTTTAGCACTGGCAACAGATTCTGGGGCTCAATTCAAGCCCCTGAGAATCCCAGAAGGTTTTTAAAATAGATCCTAGGTCTGCTTTCATTAGCCCTGGCGCCCCACACCTGCACAGGACTACAAATCCCATCATGCATCGCCTGGAACTGTGGTTTGAAAGGCAGGTATAGAAGTTTGGAAGAGCAATCTGACATTTACAGCATGCTATGCCTTGAAGGAGAACTACCCGAAAACGATTTCCAGATGGTATTTAACTCCGAGTAGACTTGCTAAGATGTGAATCAGATAAGTGCTAGAGATGCAATGAGACTAAGGGTACATTCTGTCATATGTGGTGGAGCTGTAAAAGGATAAAAGAGTATTGGGAAATAATTCATAATGAATTGAAAAAATTGTTTAAAAGCACTTTCCCCAAGAAAACCAGAGTCCTTTTTGTTGGGGATAATTCAGACGGAAATTCCCAGGTGTCAAAAAAGGCTATTTATGTATCCCACTACTGCAGCCCGTGTTTTGTTAGCCCCAAATTGGAAATCGAGTGAGGTCTCAACCAAAAAATAATAGCAGCGTAACCTGAGGGAATACGCGCAGCTTGCAGACTTAACCTACAGAATAAGAGAACGAGAAGAACATATGTTTAGAGAAGACTGGAAAATGTTTATTGATTATATGGGGGGGGAACTGTGTGCACTTGAAAACACGGGCAGCATTGAGATAAATTCAACAGTGTAAATAAGTTTTGATGGAAGTAATAATGGAATACTGAATGGTTGAGTTTATATAAAATATGCAGGAATTTATGTAATGCAAAGGGACGCGGGTGGCGCTGTGGGTTAAACCACAGAGCCTAGGACTTGCCGATCAGAAGGTCGGCGGTTCGAATTCCCGCGACGGGGTGAGCTCCCGTTGCTCGGTCCCAGCTCCTGCCAACCTAGCAGTTCGAAAGCATGTCAAAGTGCAAGCGGGAAGGTAAACGGCGTTTCCGTGTGCTGCTCTGGTTCGCCGGAAGCAGCTTAGTCATGCTGGCCACATGACCCGGAAAAACTGTCTGTGGACAAACGCCGGCTCCCTTGGCCTATAGAGCGAGATGAGCGCCGCAACCCCAGAGTTGGTCACGACTGGACCTAATGGTCAGGGGTCCCTTTACCCTTTACCCCATACCTTTACTATGTTATGCAAAATGAACCGTGGAAGGAGAAGAAGGGAAGTCACTGATACTTCAAGGTTGTTTCAATGAATACAGTGGTACCTCGGGTTAAGTACTAAATTCGTTCCTCCACAGACAAGTACGCCATTCGCTTCATCCCCCACGAGAACGGCGTCCACTCCATCGACGTCCGGTTCAACGGGAGACACATCCCTGGCAGCCCCTTCAAGATCCGCGTTGGGGAACAGAGTCAGGCTGGGGACCCAGGACTTGTCACAGCCTATGGACCAGGCCTGGAGGGCGGAACCACAGGTAAGCACCCCGTCCTCCCATCAGGTGCCATCGAGTCCCAGTAGGTTTCCGAGCACAATTCAAAGTGTTGGTGCTGACCTTGAAAGCCCTAAATGGCCTTGGTCCAGTAGACCTGAAGGAGCGTCTCCACCCCCATCGTCCAGCCCGGACACTGAGGTCCAGCACCAAAGGCCTTCTGGCGGTTCCCTCCCTGAGAGAAGCAAGGTTACAGGGAACCAGGCAAAGGGCCTTCTCGGTGGTGGCGCCCTCCCTGTGGAACACCCTCCCACCAGATGTCAAGGAAATAAACAACTATCCGACTTTTAGAAGACATCTGAAGGCAGCCCTGTTTAGGGAGGTTTTTAATGACTGATGTTTTAATGTATTTTTAATCTTTCGTTGGAAGCTGCCCAGAGTGGCTGGGGACACCCAGCCAGATGGGCGTGGTATAAATAAATAAATAAACACATACATAAATAAATAAGGCTGTAACGGTTGCAATTCCTTGCAACTCACCCTCACATTGGCCAACTTTCATATGTGTCGGACCGCTATAGACCCTCATTGACAAGTCTGGAGCAGCGCCAGTAGTATCACCAGCCAGCTCCCTTATTCCACCCAATTAACTTTTATTATTATTATTATTTTATTACTATTAGAAGCACACACACTACCCTGTCCCTCCTTCTTCAGCCACAAACAAGTGGCTTGCACCAGATCGGTCGAAACAATCAGAGAAAAAAGTCAGCCCCCGCCTGCAGTGGACTTCCAAGAGACAACACGAAAGGTAGAAGAGAGGAGGAAGGAAGAGGAAGAGGAGCAAGCTCAGGCCCCAGTTGTTCCAAATTACTTAGCTGTTCTTAATGGTTACTTATTTCATGAAACTTATATATATATAAAAAAAAACCCAGCGACTGACGAAGCAGTTTAGGAAACATGATAGAACAATGAAAATTAAGTTGATGGACTACGCTGAAATGGCAAACATGACCGGAAGAATCAGAAATCAGGAGGACCAAAACTTTAATAAGGAATGGGGGGAATTTACAATTTATCTTAAAAAACCATTGCAAACAATTTAAACTGTTAGTGGGACTGTAGTAACACTTGTAATGTAACAAAGAGCAATGGAGATATAAAAATCTGGATTATTATAAAAGAGGCAGAAGGAAAGGACTAACAATAAGACCCACAAAGGGGAGGAGGTTCTTGGGAATGTTATTTTTATATATAGTATGTTGTGGTGTGAATGTACATTTTAATATGGAAAATCCAATAAATAAATAAATAAATAAATAAATCTGAAGGCAGCCCTGTTTAGGGAAGCTTTTAAAATTTGATGAATTATTGTATTTTGAAATTTTGCTGGAAGCTGCCCAGAGTGGCTGGGGTATAAATAAATTATTATTATTATTATTATTATTATTATTATTATTATTATTTATTATTATTAAATTTTGGGGGGAAAGAACAATGAAATTATCAGCTGAGGAGGCGCTCCGCGGGGCTGGCCTTTCTCAATTTCTCCCCAGTCCTCTCGCAGCTCAGAGTTGCTTAACCCCCCATCTCCTCCTTTGGCAGGTGTCTCTTCCGAGTTCTTCGTGAAGACGCGGAACACGGGGTCAGGGGCCCTCTCAGTCACCATCGACGGCCCCTCCAAGGTGCAGATGGACTGCCAGGAGTACCCTGAGGGCCACAAGGTCACCTACATGCCCATGGCGCCCGGAAACTACCTCATCTCCATCAAGTACGGTGGACCCCAGCACATTGTGGGCAGCCCCTTCAAGGCCAAGGTCACAGGTAGGTATCTTGCGAGGTGGGCCGTCTTACGTATATCCGGCGCCGCGGTGCAAAGATCCCTCTGACGCCCCCGCCCCCCCCGCTAGAGGCAGATCCAAACAGCGTTCCAAGGAAGAACAGCATTTGCATCCTTTGCACCAGGAGCAAACTCACAACCGGTCCGTAGACGTGCCATAACTAGCAGCCTTTCCCTCTAGAGTAGACCCTGAAGAAGAAGCATTCTGTGTGACTCAGAAGCTTGCTGTCCAGGGTTGTAAAGACTGTAGAGAGAATAATTGGGTGCACTCTTCCCACCTTGGATCAAATCTATTCTTCCAGGTGCCATAAGAAAGCGGCAGAGATAGCGCAGGATAGTGCACACCCCGGAAATGATCTCTTTCAGCTTCTGCCTTCTGGAAGAAGGTATAGGGTTATAAAGACTAGGACTAGCCGCCTGAGGAACAGTTTCTATCCAAATGCGATTTTGGTTTTAAACGCAGTGTAAGGTAGTCTCTATGGGAGTATATTGTATTTAATTATGGGGTATCAGAGTTTTTAGGGGGTTAACCAGGCTGGGATAGCTGGGATAGCAGGCTTGTTGGTTTTTGAATGTCTGATGCAGCTTTTTTCAATTTCGTTGTTCTGTATGGGAATATGACAATAAAGATCATCGTATCCATCAGTTTCATAAAGCAACAGGCTACCATAATTTCCCTATTAGAAGCACACTGAAGGATTTACAGGGGTACACCTTCTCACGTTTATTGTGGCCCTCTTGGGCCACCACCACAGAGGCAGAGCCTAGGAGCCACCCATAGCCCATAGCCTAATCCGCTTTCGGAGCCCGGTAGCTGTCACCTCCCTCCAGTGGCAGGGAGTTCCAGAGGTCAGCTACGCGAAGGAAGCCAATGGGGTCTCTTCATTCCTGCTTCTCTGTCCCTTTCCCCAGGACCCCGCCTGTCAGGCGGGCACAGCCTCCACGAAACCTCGACGGTGCTGGTGGAGACGGTGACCAGGGCCTCCTCGTCATCTTCATCATCCTCGGTGGGCGGCAGCTACAGCGCCCTGCCCAAGTTCTCATCCGACGCCAGCAAGGTGGTCGCCCGGGGGCCTGGGCTGACCAAAGCCTTTGTCGGACAGAAGAACACTTTCACCGTCGACTGCAGCAAGGCTGGTAAGCGGCGGGGAATCTCTGGAGTGTTGTGGTTGGAACCGTGTTTTGTGAGATACCGTATTTTTCGCTCTATAGGACGCACCTACCATAGTAAGGGGAGAACAGGAAAAATTGTTTTTTTCTTGTTCTCCCCCTCTAAATCAAGGTGCGTTCACCCGAAGCCTCCAGAGCGCAGCAGGAGTTCCATCTGCGCTCTGGAGGCTTCAGGCGGCTACCTTGGAAGCCTGGAGAGCAAGGGGTCGCTGCGCACTGACCCCTCTCGCTCTCCAGGCTTCAGTGAAGGCAACCCGAAGCCTCTGGAGCGTGGCGGGAGTTCCCACTGGGCTCCGGAGGCTTCAGGTTCCTTTTGACCTGCTCTTTGGGGCTGGCAGGGGGACCCCTTAATTTTTGGAGGGGAAAAAGTGCGTCCTATAGAGCGAATAATACGGTAGTTTTTAAAGCAATCCCAATTATTCTTACTCTTATTCTTCTTCTTCTTATTATTATTCCTCAGGCACCAACATGCTGATGGTGGGGGTCCACGGCCCCAAGACCCCCTGCGACGAGGTCTACGTCAAGCACATGGGCAACCGTGTCTACAACGTCACGTACACCGTCAAGGAGAAAGGCGACTACATCCTCATCGTCAAATGGGGCGACGAGAGCGTTCCCGGAAGCCCCTACCAAGTCAACGTCCCTTAGGAGGAGGAGGGGGCTGGCACCTATCCCCCCTCGTCCGGGCCCCGCCCTGCGCCCCCCCACGCCAAAGACTGCCACCCTCCCAAACCCCTCCCCACGTTGCCCCAGGGCGGGGCCGGCACCACGAGGAACCTCGGGACAATTCCTTTCGCCTGTTTGGGGGCGCTTTATTTTTTTTGCCTTTTTAACTATTTCTCCTGGCTGTGAAGGTGTTTGTGGGGGGGCGGGGGGGAAGGGCAAGGGGTGTGCACCATTGTAGCTGGGAAAGGGTGGGGTTCACAATGGGGAGGGGGTAAAGGGGGGGAGGAAACCGGAAGTCGCGGAGGAGGAAGTGTCAGAAGTTGGCGTTCACCGGGTAGGGGGCGTGTGGCGGGGCACCCCCCGACAGTGGACACACGAGGTTCTGCCCGAAAAAGTGGGTTGCGAGAGGGGTGAGGAAGGCAGAGCTTGGCAGGTTATGGGCCCAGATTTTTCACACCGCAGGCGCCGGGGCATCCGTCTCCCGGCGCCGCTGAATGAGTTTCGCTTTTTCGGAGATGTGGAGAAGGGGAGCAGAACGCAGGGTTGTTTAGAAGACTTCTGCTGGGACCAGGTGGACCGGGGTCATCCGTGACCCCTCCGAACTATAGGAGCAGCTGCCCCGTCAAGTGGCGATGGCCTTTGGGGCAGGCAAGGGTTGAAGGGAAGGATGCCGTTTTGAGCGGGAGCGAAGGCTGGGTGGGGTTCACTCTCCCAGGAAGGTCCGCCATGCGACCCCCTGCTCGTTGGACGGGGGTTTATGGAGCAGACCTTCTCAGCTGACCGAGGCCAAAGTTTTGGGGGTTTTCCCCACCCCAGAGTAGACCCGTTGAGGGTTTTCCGTGCCTTCTCCTCCCACCCCATCCGCAAACTGGTTTGCTGTCGCTGGGAATGGGGGCAGCCCAAGCCAGAGAGAGTGAAAGAGAGAGGAAAGCCTTTTTATATAGAAGACGATGAAGAAAGGGGGCGGGAAAGAAAAATAATGATAATAAAGAAATATTGGGGAAACGGGATGATAAGAATCCTGGCCTGCACGGGCGGGACTGTTTGTAACTGACAGCCCCTCGAGGGAGGGGCTTTTTTATAGCAATGTGTTTGTGGTTGCATGTTTCCTATGGTGGGCGGTGGGAGACCCAGAGCATCAGAGCCCAGCCTGTCCCCCCCCCCCCCAGGAAATAAAGATGACTTGCTTTTAAAATGCAGTGGTGTGGCCTGTTTTTGTGTGTGCGTTTGCTGGTGAAAATCCTGCAGAGCATATCCAAACTCCTTTTTCTTTTGGTGGACGCCTCTAAGGGCTTGCAGGGGCTTACTGGAGCAGCCTAATCTCCCGTTACCAAAGAACACAGTCCCGGTTCAGACCTAACCCTAAACCGTGGTTGTTTAACAGACACCAACAACAGACCCCGACAAGAGCAAAATCTGGAACGACGGTGAACAACATTTTCAGATGCGAACAATCACGAGAGGGAAGGAGACAATCAGCAAGAGAGTTTTAGGGAAAACGGGAAGCCGCTCTTATTGCACTGGCATAAAACAAATTAAGCTGCAATTAGGGACAGGTGAAGTGTGATGTAATTAATTGCAAACCTTAATATCTTTATAATCGTGACTTATAAAGGTAAAGGTACCCCTGACCATTAGGTCCAGTCGTGGCCGACTCTGGGGTTGCGGCGCTCATCTCGCTTTATTGGCTGAGGGAGCCGGCGTATAGCTTCCGGGTCATGTGGCCAGCATGACTAAGCCGCTTCTGGTGAACCAGAGCAGCGCACGGAAACGCCGTTTACCTTCCTGCAGGAGCGGTACCTATTTATCTACTTGAACTTTGATGTGCTTTTGAACTGCTAGGTTGGCAGGAGCAGGGACTGAGCAACGGGAGCTCACCCTGTCGCGGGGATTCGAACCACCGACCTTCTGATCGGCAAGCCCAAGAGGCTCAGTGGTTTAGACCACAGCACCACCTGGGTCCCTTTTAATCATGAATTATGGGTCTGTGTAAATTAAAACTCAAAAAGAAAAAAAGGGTTGGGAAAGGGAGGGTGTTGAGTTTACCCATAATGCCAAGTCATAGTTAAACCATGGTTTGTAAGCTAACAATAAACCATTTATTCATATTGTGTTTTGTTGCCAGTAAGCAAAGCATAGAATTGTAGCGTTGTAGCCTCATGAGGCTTTTCCCTCTGGTGGAAAAAAGTATTGCACCCGGGAGAGGGAGTGGGAGTCAAACAGACACTCAAGGAATAGTTTCAGAGAAAAAGCTTTATTTCTACCATCCATGAACAGGTAGAAGGAGCAAGTGTGATAACTCACAAACAAGCACAAGTTCACAGTCAATTGCACAGAGCATATATCCCCCTTCTAGTTCCCTCCCCTTTCTCCTCCTTTTCCAGGAGTCCTGCCCATGCGTTCCTCTGAGCATGAACAGAAACTCCTATCTTTGGGACTCTTTTGGACTCTTGGCACCCTTCCCAGGAAAGGGGTAGAGAAGCCTTGCGGTTCAGCATGTTCAAGATGTTGCAACTAGAGTGAGATAAGAGTCAGTTCTCAGGCTTGCTTTGAACAGAGCCTATTCATTAGCTTTTTGAAGCCTTCTCGTGCTGATAAAAGAATAACATTTTGCCTTTGGAACAGCATCTTGTGAGAATCCACAGAAAAGCTGTAGCTGTGGCTTTTTAGGAGAGAGAGAAAGGGAATTTTGGACAGTTTGAGTCCTAGGCTGATCATTGAGGCCTGGGGTGACTTCGGGCCTAGGTGGGGTCACCTGTCCTCACCTCCTTCAGCGTTAGAAGGGGACTGCTTAGTCCAACCCCCTGCAAAGCAGGAATCACAACTAAAGAGGCACGGCACATAGAAACATGCGCAGTTTAAGAATTACACGCCATGCCATGAAATGTGCAGTGTTAGGAATAGCATTAAACATCAGAAAAACTAATAACTGGATATGACAAAGATGGGACCCGAGCCAATGGATTCAAATGACAATAACGAGATTCCAAGTCAACATCAGAACTTTCTGAAGGTAAGAGCCATTCGATGCTGCAAATGGAGAAGACTCAGGGCTGGATTTAGATTTGATGAGGCCCTAAGCTACTGAATAGGTGACCGGGGTGGTGCTGTGGTCTAAACCACTGAGCCTAGGGCTTGCCGATCGGAAGGTCGGCGGTTCGAATCCCTGCGACGGGGTGAGCTCCCGTTGCTCAGTCCCTGCTCCTGCCAACCTAGCAGTTCGAAAGCACGTCAAAGTGCAAGTAGATAAATAGGTACCGCTCCGGCGGGTAGGTAAACGGCGTTTCCGTGAACTGCTCTGGTTCACCAGAAGCGGCTTAGTCATGCTGGCCACATGACCCGGAAGCTGTACGCCGGCTCCCTCGGCCAATAAAGCGAGATGAGCGCCGCAACCCCAGAGTCGGTCATGACTGGACCTAATGGTCAGGGGTCCCTTTACCTTTATGCTCCTGAAGGTCATGGGGCCCTTTTTATGTCCAGCTGTCCTTTGTCAACAACAAACAGTCACTATTTTTTGTGTTGAATATCTGCTATATGGTAACTGATGGACCTAATAGGTATCTCAAGCTATTTGCCCATGTTGCCCTGCAACCAGTCCATGCAGAATGTGGGCACCCTATATATAGAAAGGAGCAAACCAGGGATATTTTAGGGAGCAGGCGAGCAGGCGGGGCCCATGACTTACATCAGAGGAGCCTACACAACACAAAACACGGTTGCTGTATGTAGGCTTTATTTCGTTTGTCTTTTATCTTGGGTCATCTCCCCTGCAATGAAGGAGCCCCAGGTCCTCCTCAGGATCCAGCCGTCCCCTCCCAAGACCTTGCCATGGGTGGTGCTAAACAGGGCTATCTCCTCCTTGAAAGGGGCTAATATCCATGTGGCACTCACCAGAGGCGCCAGTCTGACCGCTGGGACGACCCTGAGCTAATAACAATAACAATAATAATAATAATAATAATTTTTATTTATACCCAGCCCTCCCCAGCCACAGCCGGACTCAGGGCTGATAACAACAGTAAAATTACAATAAAAACATAATAAGGGAGGGAAAGAAAAGAAAAATTTAAAATACGGGTTAAAATACAATTTAAAATGCCACCTCATTTTAATAGTGGCCAATAGATCAAGACCATAAGGGGAGGGAGACATAAGAGTCAAACAGAGTCCAAGCCAAAGGCCAGGCGGAACAGCTCTGTCTTGCAGGCCCTGCGGAAAGATGTCAAGTCCCGCAGGGCCCTAGTCTCGTGGGCCAGAGCGTTCCACCAAGTTGGGGCCAGTACTGAAAAGGCCCTGGCCCTAGTTGAGACCAATCTAACGACCTTATGACCTGGGACCTCCAAAGTGTTGTCATTTGTGGACCTTAAGGTCCTCCGCGGGGCAGACCAGGAGAGGCAGTAAAGTAAAAGGGAAAAAAAGGCAGATAGCTTGCTGCTGCTGACGTGCTTGCTGCCAGCTCAGCAGACATGGGGCAACTGAGTTGGAGAACTTCCTCATTGCAGTTTCAGGGAAAGAATGACCCACGCAGTCGAAGCTGAAAATAATTCCTGGCTCTGGACAGGAGACGGGGATGAGGAAAAAATACCCGTGGAAAAAAGGATAGTGATTCACAGACAGTTTTTATTGAGTCCACTCCTTAAGTTCCTCCCCTCAATTTAACAGGTTCATTCACAAGGAATCACAAAAATAATAACTACGATTAGCTATTATTAAAGATCACATATATCTTATATTCAGAACAAAACAAACAGCACAAGTCACAAACATGGAAAAGCACAGAAGAATACGGCTGGGTGTCAATTTTCTCTCTGAGACTCTCCCCAGACAGGACTTTTGCAAGAAACAAGCGGTATTCAGTGGAGAATATTTGTGCAAATTGAGGGCTACAGAGAGGTCTGATGAAGGACGTCAGAATGAAAGTGGCAGAAATTATTCCCGGCGCGACACCACCTCTGACGAGGTATCGTGACATTTTCTCCTGCATGCATCCTCGAGACGCAAATTGCAGAGAATTGCACGTTCTGCCTTTCAGTTTAATTAAAGATCACTGGTTTGCACTTCACAGGTGTGTGTGTGTGTGTGTGTGTGTGTGTGTGTGTGTGTGTAGATTTGGGTTGTAAGTGTATTGCTGCATCAACAACCAGGGATCAGGACTTTAGTCCTGAAGGACAAGGAAATGTCGGGCCCTCAAAAGATCCCAAATCGTTCTGCTGAGAAATATACCTTGGGACCCCCTTTTGTGGGGTGGGAGAAAGGGCCACAGGAGTATATGGAGAAGCTCCCTGGTAAATTACAGCACGCAAGGGAACTCGAACACAGCTCCAGCTAAGGGGGGGGAAGGGAAGTAGTGGCAGCACTCCCACTGCAGCAGAAAGTGCAACATTAGCTCCCAGCTGTCCCCACCCTCCCAGCTCCCAAAATATCGCAGACACACTAGAGAGCTAGAAATTCCAAACAGCGGGAATGTAGGGGACCACAGGGACATCCCCTGGGCAGGGAGAGGAAGGGTCTGAATGGTGGTAAATGTGCCGGAGCAACAGGAGAGGAAAGCTCTTGATGGAAGAGGTGATGCTGGAGGAGCAGCCGGTCTACCGCAGGTCCTCAGCGGAGAACATTCCCTTGGCGCGGCGCAGGATCGAGTCTTTGGAGGCATCGTAAGGGTGCTCCTTAGAGGGGATTTCCAGAACCGCCGGGATGGACTTGGTGTGGGCGTCGATGGCGTGCCGGATCATCTCCGCAATGTACTGGTTGATGAGGACGATGCCAATGTCGTCGCGGCACAGGAAGCTCCTGAGGATAGGGAAGGACAGAGCAAAAGAGGGTCACTGCTGGCCTGCCCCAAAGGGGTGTCCCTAGTACTCTCTGGGGACCAGGAGACAGCCGCCAGGCCGGCTGGGTGACTGGTACCTGGAGCCGGTTGCAACAGCAGACAAGGGGCAAACGTTGTCCCATTTATATCTCAAAGCGTTGCATCGCGGCGAACATATTGAGGTTGAATCCTGACAAGACAGAAGTACAGTGGTACCTCGGGTTACAGACGCTTCAAGTTACAGACTCCATTAACCCAGAAATAGTACCTCAGGTTAAGAACTTTCCTTCATGATGAGAACAGAAATCGTGCTCCAGTGGCGCGGCAGCAGCGGGAGGCCCCATTAGCTAAAGTGATGCTTCAGGTTAAGAACAGTTTCAGGTTAAGAACGGACCTCCGGAACGAATTAAGTTCTTAACCCGAGGTACTACTGTACTGTTTTGGGGGGACAGGAGGCAGGCAGGTGTGGAAGACTCCCTGGTCCTGAATGGGGCAACTGTGCCCCTGAAGGACCAGGTGCGCAGCCTGGGAGTCATTTTGGACTCACAGCTGCCCATGGAGGCGCAGGTCCATTCTGTGTCCAGGGCAGCTGTTTATCAGCTCCATCTGTTACGCAGGATGAGACCCTACCTGCCCGCAGACTGTCTCACCAGAGTGGTGCATGCTGTAGTTAGCTCCCGCTTGGACTACTGCAATGCGCTCTACTTGGGGCTACCTTGGAAGGTGACCCGGAAACTACAACTAATCCAGAATGCGGCAGCTAGACTGGTGACTGGGAGCAGCCGCCAAGACCATATAATACCGGTCCTGAAAGACCTACACTGGCTCCCAGTACGTTTCCGAGCACAATTCAAAGTGTTGGTGCTTTAAAGCCCTAAACGGCCTCAGTCCTGTATCCCTGAAGGAGTGTCTCCACCCCCATCGTTCTGCCCGGATGCTGAGGTCCAGCGCCGAGGGCCTTCTGGTGGTTCCCTCCCTGTGAGAAGTGAGGTTGCATGGAACCAGGCAGAGGGCCTTCTCAGTGGTGGCTCCCACCCTGTGGAACACCCTCCCATGAGATGTCTAAGAGAAAAACAACTACCAGACTTTTAGAAGGCAGCCCTGTTTAGGGAAGCTTTTAATATTTGATGAATTATTGTATTTCAATATTTTGCTGGAAGCTGCTCAGAGTGGCTGGGGAAATGCAGTCAGATGAGTGGGGTATAAATAATAAATTATTATTTCATTATTATTGTGTAATCTGCAACAATAACAACAACTTCAGGGGGTTAGAGGACCATCAGGCTCCATTCCAGCTCTACAATTCCACAAGACCAGCGCAGAACCCACGCTGGATTGAAGGAGGGACAATCTCAGAAGTGGACCCTGCCCCATTGCAAGTTCAGGAACAGAGAGGGTGGCAGGCAGGGAGATTATGGGCTGTGAGGTGCAGTACCAACACAACTCCTGCTTGCATGTGCTAAAACTCCCATAATCCCTAGCAACTGGCTGGGGCTGATGGGAGATTGAGTCCTTGCTAAGCAAATACAGTTGTCACAATACACAAAGCGCAACAGGCTGAATGATAACAACTGTGAAAAAAATTACTGGTTATTTGCTATCATAAAGGTCTATTCCAGTATGTGCAACATATACAGTTCATATGTACGGTGTATAACCTATGGGGCTAATTCCAATATTATTACATTTCTTCTTTTCTTATCTTTTCTTACTGCTACTTCTTGTTGGTGGGCCTATTTACACACCACACATCCAGTAAGGCTTCCCTGCTTCGTATGCACCGGCCAAGGTTGGATAAATTGCCTGCCACAGAGCCACCAGCCCCCTGGGTCAGCAAAGGGCACATCCAACAGAAGGATCCGCTGCAAGAAGCTTCCTCAAGGTCACAGAAGAGCAGGCAGGTCCTTCGTTGGGTGCCAGGGAGCAGAGAGGGCTGGTGGAGGGCGGCTGCAGCCGGATCCGAAGGGCCTGGCTGGGACAGGGTGTTTGTGTGTAAACAGAGCACTGCCTGAACCCAGCTTCTTCCGGAAAGGGGTGGGGGGAGAAAGAAAGCCACCCGTTCCCTTTGCTGTACACCAGGGGTGGCCAACTCCCAAGAGACTGTGATCTACTCACAGAGTTAAAAACTGGCAGTGATCTACCCTCCTTTTTGGGGTGCAGGGCAAAGTGGTTGAGCTTTTTTTAGGGGAGCATCCATTGATCTACCATTAGAGCATGATCCACTTGTTGGACATGCCTGCATGTCCACAAAAGGCGGCCATTCAAGATCAACGGGAAGATTGCAAGGGGCTTAGACTTGCAGGGTTGGGACATAAATATTCGATTTTTAAGAGGGGCAATTCGAGAATGAGTTATTAACAGTGACTGGCCTTTCAAGCTTCCTCCACGTGAATAGGAGTTTGCTTTTCGAATAATAAGAATTATGTGTCATGGGGTGGGGGGGCATCAGGATTTTAGAGATGCTTAGGTGGGGCATGGTCAAAAGAGGTTGGGAACCTCTGGTCTAGTCCAATGCAGGAATCACAGACTTCAGGAGGCAACGTTGCTCTGCAATGACTGCAACGCAAGCTGTGGAAAGTACCACAAAATTGCAGTGGAGTGTAAATATGGTCGGCTTTTGTTGGGTTGCACTCAGCGGCCTGGATTCATATGCCATCCCTAAACTACGCTTGAGATCAGCCTAAGGCAAGGGTAGGCAAACTAAGGTCCCGGGGGCTGGATCCGGCCCAACTGCCTTCTAAATTCGGCCTGTGGACGGTCCGGGAATCAGTGTGTTTTTACAAGAGTAGAATGTGTCCTTTTATTTCAAATGCATCTCTGGGTTATTTGCGGGGCGTAGGAAGTCTTTCATTTTTCTCCCAAAATATAGACCGGCTCCCCACAAGGTCTGAGGGACAGTGGACCGGCCCCCTGCTGAAAAAGTTTGCTGACCCCTGTCTGAAGATAAGGTAAAGGTAAAGGACCCCTGGACGGTTAAGTCCAGTCCAAGGCGACCATGGGGTTGCAGCTCATTTTGCTTTCAGGCCAAGGGAGCCGGCGTTTGTCCACAGACAGTTTCCCGGGTCATGTGGCCAGCAAAACTAAACTGCTTCTGGCGCAATGGGACACCGTGACGGAAACCAGAGCGCATGGAAACACAGTTTACCTTCCTTCCAGAGTGGTACCTATTTATCTACTTGCACTTGACGTGCTTTCGAACTGCTAGGTTGGCAGGAGCAGGGACCGAGCAACGGGAGCTCACCCTGTCGCGGGGATTCGAACTCCTGACCTTCTGATCGGCAAGCCCAAGAGGCTCAGTGGTTTAGACCACAGCGCCAACCGTGCCCCTAGGGCGAGGCTGCACAAGCTCTAGGGCCCAGGACCCACCCTCCCCACTGTCTGTTTCCCCTTCTGCTTTGGGAAGGGCCATTGTTGCACGGCAGAGCATCTGAAATGTAAGAAACAGGAAACAGACAATGATAGAAGCAAGCCACATTTATGAGAACCAGGCCCTTGGTTCGAATCCCACCAGACGGCCAAGCAAGGTCACTGGGGGTGACCTTGCCGGGCAACCTCTGCATCTCTCAGCCCAGCCTACCTTGCAGGGCTGTTGTTGGGGGGGGGAATGAGATGGGGGGTGGGGAGCCATGTAAATGCCCCTATGGGGCTCCTCGGAGGAGAAGAAAAAGGCGGGGATCAATAAAATTCAGAGGAGAACAAGCGGATAATGGAGCTTTTTAAACATTATATATATAAACATACACATACATAAACATATATATATATATATATATATATATATATATATATATATACACACACACACACACACACACGCACCTATATCTGTTCTTGCAGATTTGCATATACAGTGGTACCTCGGGTTAAGTATTTAATTCGTTCCGGAGGTCCGTTCTTAACCTGAAACTGTTCTTAACCTGAAGCACCACTTTAGCTAATGGGGCCTCCTGCTGCAGCCGCGCGATTTCTGTTCTCATCCTGAAGCAAAGTTCGTAACCCAAGGTAATATTTCTGGGTTGGCGGAGTCTGTAACCTGAAGCGTCTGTAACCCGAGGTACCACTGTATATACACACACATATATCTGTTCTTGCCGATTTGCATACACACACACACACACACACACACACAAAGAGGACCCCCCGTGCCCGCAGAATGGTCTCTCCCGCCCCCCCCGCCCCTGTGGGCGCCTTGGTCTCTCCCGCCCCCCCGCCCCTGTGGGCGCCTTGGTCTCTCCCGCCCCTGTGGGCGCCTTGGTCTCTCCCGCCCCCCCCCCGCCCCTGTGGGCGCCTTGGTCTCTCCCGCCCCCCCCGCCCCTGTGGGCGCCTTGGTCTCTCCCGCCCCCCCCGCCCCTGTGGGCGCCTTGGTCTCTCCCGCCCCCCCGCCCCTGTGGGCGCCTTGGTCTCTCCCGCCCCTGTGGGCGCCTTGGTCTCTCCCGCCCCCCCCGCCCCTGTGGGCGCCTTGGTCTCTCCCGCCCCCCCGCCCCTGTGGGCGCCTTGGTCTCTCCCGCCCCCCCCGCCCCTGTGGGCGCCTTGGTCTCTCCCGCCCCCCCGCCCCTGTGGGCGCCTTGGTCTCTCCCGCCCCCCCCCCGCCCCTGTGGGCGCCTTGGTCTCTCCCGCCCCCCCCGCCCCTGTGGGCGCCTTGGTCTCTCCCGCCCCCCCCCCGCCCCTGTGGGCGCCTTGGTCTCTCCCGCGCCGTCTCCCCGGCAACCGCCCCCCCCCCCGCGGCCCTCACCGGAAAGCGTCCTCGATCTCGGCCAGCGCCGTCTCCTTCTCCACCACCAGGAAGTTGGGGCGCCGGTGCTTGTCCAGCTCGCCGACGCCGCCCAGCAGGAACCCGGTCACGGTGTCCTCGTCGCCCAGCACCGCGATCAGCTTCCCCCGGCCGGCCATGGCTGCTGACGGACGAGGACGAGGAGCGCACTTCCGCGAAGAATGGCCCCGCGCAGCCGCCGTAAGGAGCTTTTATGCGGCGGGCGGGGAAATCGCGGGGAGGGGCGGCGCAGGCGCGGTGTCCGCGAGGGGCGGTGCCCTCCTGTGGCGCTTGCGTAGTGACGGGTGGAGAAGCCTTACGGAGAAAGGGCGGAAGGGCAGCCTCTTCCACAGAGATAAGAAACTGCAGAGGGACACATGGGTTGTTTTTACTCCGGGTTAACTAGACGCCTTTTTGATTTCTTGCCTTTGATTTGGCCGGAATGTTTGGGGAATGAGTTTTTTTCACATCTTCAGAGCAAAGAACTAATTGCAGCCTTTCTCCTCTTAAGTGCATTTTTTCTTTAAAAAAATGTTTAGGGGTACTCTCATTTTTGACTCAAGAAAATCACCATTTTGTAGTTCAAATTGGGGAAAATACAGTAAATGGGCAAAAGACAGAGATTTACAAAATGTTTACAGGAAAAAAGCACTGCTCCACTTCATCATTTTAGGGCTCCCATGCGCCTGGAATTTCCCGGGTTCGCTGGTTAGAAATAACATCTAAGCGGATTTTTCAAAAATAGGCTTAAATGTCTGAGGAAATTCGAGTCTATGGCCACCCATGTCGGATGTGTTTGTTTGTTTGTTTGTTTTTTGGTTGAGATATTCCTTAAAAATAGCTCAAAAGCTTCAAATATATATATATAAAGCTCAACAACTTTTGCGTCCAGACTTTCACTTTTTGCAATATGACAACCTTCAGAATTAAGGACTGCACATCTTGGTACAGAGTTATATGTAAAGATTCTATGCTCTGAATTTCCTTCGCTCTGATGTATCACCAGGATCAAATCTTGTTGAATTAATTCACTAAATAGATTTAAATGGGTTTTGAATAAATGTGCAACTGATCGTCAATGTTTTGAATTTCATTGAGTTTTTATCCTCCTTAGTATGTCTTCTAAACCGCTATTCTGAACAATACTCTTAAGAATGTCAGAAGGTCCCACAAATAACCCAGAGATGCATTTTAAATAAAAGGACACATTCTACTCATGTAAAAAACACACTGATTCCTGGACCATCCACGGGCTGGATTGAGAAGGCGATTGGGTCAGATCCGGCCCCTGGGCCTTAGTTTGCCTACCCCCTGAGTTAGGCTATCCCTGTCCAGATAGCGGCATAGCTGGGCCACCGCTGAGGGTCCCTTTGCCCCCCACCAATGCCTTTGGCAGGAGGCTGGGGAGACCCATGACATCACAAGGGGCTGCTTGAAGCATCTGTGAGGCGCTGCCTACCCCAAGGAGGTCTCCCCAGGGATGCCCACATCTGGCACCCTGACTCTGGCTCGCCGGTCGGCTTGTGGCATCGAGGACAGTCCTGGGCGCTGCCCGCAGGTCCCTTAGCCAGCCATGGCGCGGCCGCTGAACATGGACACCCTACAGCAGAACTTCTGGAAGGAGGAGTACAACAAAGAGCTCGTGATGCGCTACCGCTGGCACCAGAAGTACGGCGCCATCGTGAAGGCCAAGCAGCAGGCGCAGAGGGAGCGTCGGAAGAAGGCCATGGACAACACTCTACGGCTCCCCTCCGTCAAGCCCGCCCCACTGGACGTAACCCCCCAGCGCCCCATCCCGCCTCTCACGGCAGCCCCCGCAGGGCTGGCGCGGGAACGAGACCTGACTGGGGTGGATGCCGCGATCCTGGAGATGGAAATGAGGCCTGCGCCTCGGGAGCTGCGCAACCTCTTGTACCAGGGCATCTCGCACGAGGACGAAGGGCGCAAGCGCTACTTGAAGCTGCGCCTGCTCTTGACCCCGGAGGACAAATACACCTTTCCTGTCACCACCAACTTCAACTATGGCTGGCAGATGGGTGAGTGGGAGCGAGGGGGCGCGGGAGGGGTGCTGCTAAAAGGTGAGGGACCCCTGACCATTAGGTCCAGTCAGGGCCGACTCTGGGGTTGTGGCGTTCATCTTGCTTTACTGGCCGAGGGAGCTGGCGTTTGTCCACTTCCGCAGACAGTTTTTCCAGGTCATGTGGCCAGCATGACCAAGCTGCTTCTGGTGAACCAGAGTAGCACACAGAAATGCCGTTTACCTTCCCGCCAGAGCAGTACCTATTTATCTACTTGCACTGGTGTGCTTTCGAACTGCTAGTTGGGCAGGAGCAGGGACTGAGCAACGGGAGCTCACTCCATCGCGGGGAATCGAACCACCAACCTTTTGATCGGCAAGTCCTAGGCTCTGTTTTTTAACCCACAGCACCAACCAAGGGGTTGCAGGAGGGATGCTGCTGTTTTCGGATAAATTAAATGTCGGGTGGGGGGTAAGCTGTTGCAGGAATTTATGTATAGGTTGGGTGGGGGTGTTTCCCCTCCAGCAGATATCCTGCACATGCAGCCCACTACCAAAATCAGCACAATCGCTTTTGTGACTTTTGTGATTTGTCCCCACAAAACACCCCATCACAGTTTCTTCCTATCTATTCAAAGGGCCTTTGCTGCACGATACAAATGTAAGAATTCACTGATAAATGTCTCTATGTACTGGCTCACTGGGAAAACTTCAGAAATTCATATAGACATGTGAGCTCAGCTACTCAGCAGCCCCTCTGCCTGAGTGATAATCCCTGGCATCCTGATACCTGAGTGCCAGACAAGTAGCCATTCCAGAAAGAACCAACCCAGATGAAGACAAAAGGGTGTGATTCACTTGGCTGGGAAATAGGGAAATGTAAATATCTCTTTTGTTACACTCCATGGGTGTTTGGTGGAGGGCAAGGGGAACCATGGGGCAGGGTCCAGGATGCTCATATTACGGCCACCAGACCTCCCCTTTCATGATGTAACCGTGATGTATGAGTGATGTAGTTTGGGGGGGTGTAACATGGGGATTAGCAGCTAATAAAAGTTTGGGTTCTCTATTGTTCGGGGCTTCCATCTTGTTCCACCTGGTGGCAGGTGGGAGTCCTGTTGTGACAGTCTTTAATAAAGACCAAGCCTTCTGGCTGCTGTTTTGCTCTGGGATTCCTGGCTGGTGTCCTTGTCCTTTTTTGTCCAAGGGAGCCCTCAGATTTCTCCGTTAGCAAGCCCCACCCTGCACAATTGATCCCTTGATGTGGCAAACACCCATTTGAATGGCAATGTCCATAAGCTTTTGGGGATCGACTCCCTGAAATATTTCATCAAGGGGGCCGAAGGGACCTCAGCGCATAGGAGTTGACTCTGTTATATGACCAAATAGGTTCTTTTATCTGTTGTTTAACATATATGAGACTCCGTGTACCCTAGGAAAGCGCAACCAGTCTGAAAAGTCTTCTTATATACTCTTCCTGCTGCTTTTCTGAGTCTTGTCACTCCTTGCTCCTTGGCATGTTCTTGGCGGTCCTTCGTCCTTGAAAAAAGCACACCAAGAACTCTGGCCATTATAAGTTTCAGCAGTGGGAGTGGTCCCTACTCGCAAATCAATAGTCAATTGTAACAAAACTATTCCATTCAAAAGTATGTATTCTGACAAGGATAACAAACTCAAATAGAGATTACAAACTCAAACTCATACGGATATGTATAACACAATAATTCGTTACAGCATTAAAGATAAGAGTTTATGAGTAGAGATGTTCATGTTAGTCTATAGTCAAATTCGACGTGAAGGTCTTAGTTTCAATCATTGAGCAGAAGTCAGAAGTCAAATTATGGATCAGAAACCAGGACAGGGCCCCTTTTCGATGTATTCACCTTCATCAGCTGGAAGTATCAAACATTACACAAAAATACATTTAAATTCTAAATTATTATAACTTATGATAATTTAGAATTTAGATGTTTTATAACTTATTTTCTCTAATGCTGTAACGAATTATTGACTATTGATTTGGTAGTAGGGACCACTCCCACTGCTGAAACTTATATTGGCCAGAGTTCTTGGTGGGCTTTTTTCTTGGTATATTTAATAACAAGAGGTCCTTTGTCCTTGACCTGTTCTTGGCAAATCACAACACTCATTGCTCGGAACTAGTGCTGAGTAGCTTTTGGCATGTTTCAACACTCACTGTTTGCAACTAGTGTAGTATAGTCAGTCTTTATGCTTCCTTGCGTGTAGTGTTCACTTGGCCAGAACAGGCACATTCCATTGGCTCTTTGACCAACACAGTTCGTTATTAGTTCATCAATAGCATCCATTTTGTGTTGGTGGTCTTCAATCATTTTAGGTCCATTCAAACCATGTCATTCCTTACAGCTGCTAGGAGAGGAAGGGAGTCCTGGGTCCCCCCTGGGAAAGACTAGTGGGCAGGAATCGGATTTGGGTTGCGCAGCAATGTCATTCTGGGCTGCCTCCACAGAAATCTCGGGGTCTTAGTGGACCACAAGCTGAACACGAGCCCACAGTGTGATGCAGCAGCAAAAAAGGCCAATGCTGTTCTCGGCTGTTCTCCGCCACTTCCCCCTCTGTGGAGTCAAAACATATACCATCAGGTGAAAGACAATAATCCCATGACTGTAATCATGGAGCAGGAATTCTAACAGACCATGCTCTGCCTACACAGTTTCTGAACTGCTGGACACTGCAGGAAGGGAGAGTTGCTCTTATGCTCAAATCCTGTTTGCAGGTTTCCCTTGGGGGGCATCTCGTCGGCCCCTGTGGGAGCTGGGTGTTAGAATTCCTGCTCCATGATTGCAGTCATGGGATTTTTGTCTATCACATGACGGTATATGTTTTGACTCCACAGAGTGGGAAGTGACGGAGACAGGATGTTTGTGTTACTGCGTTCTGTGAAGTGGGACTATTGTCCTTTGTTCTTTTTCTCTTTGCTGTCTGATGCTAGAGAGAAAGGGAGCCATGTTGCAGTGCTCTTTGTGTGTTTATATGTAAATAAAGTAGATTAGCCAAAATGCTGAGTTGCTGAGGTCTGTCACGAAAAGCTGCAAATACTCTGCGGATTCCTAAGTGTGCCGATGTGCCGATGGCATTGGTCACTGTGATGTTCGGAAGTGAAGAAAGCTTTTGAAGCTCCCAAATGATCGGCCAGGAGGGAGGGAACATGTCAGTCGGGCATGTGTCTCTGCCAGGGTCCTACTCGAGTGTAGGCTTAACTCCTGACACTGGGTGCTGAGATGTTAAAATTAGCAATTCTCCAAAAGCCTGAAGCTTTTCTTCTGGGGATATTGGGGACAAACGTACCAAAAAATATGATCAAACTATTTATGTACGCAACAACAGCCGCCAGAATCCTATAGACCTAGAATTGGCAGGAAGAAGAAGACCAGACTAAAGAGGAATGTCATGCAAAACTAATGGGCTCTGCAGAATTGGCAGACGCCGGAAAGGAGAAATCAAAACGGCAAACTCTGCGTTGAAGAGTGGAAACCCTTCTCAGAATATCTGGGAAAGAACCATAACCAAGTGAAATTGCGGGCAGGATTTGAATTATGAGCAGCGGATTGAAAATGACAAGAGATGCGTTAGAGGAAATACGTATTAGATTTAGTTTGGCAGGACTTACGGCTGCAAATGAAACATTTTAAATGCGTTGCAAAGTGCAATACACGAATGTGACATCGGATGGCGGCGGCGAGCTATGCCAAATTTAATGTATTTTTCGAAACGTGGTTTTTTAAAAAAGCATTTTTGCAGCATTTTTTAAATAAAAAAATATGGGTGTAGATTCCACCATACAGTGCAGCAGAACAAGGGGGGGGGCATAGAAAGATACCCCAGAGGTAAGGGTGGGAGGTCGTTTTATTTTGCAAGGGGGATGTCAACTCATCATCAATCTTTATTACGGTCCAGAGACCCAACAAATCGTTATAAAACAATACATAATTCATACAACCTACCTCCAGGTTAAACAAGCATTTTGTTCAGAATTTAGGGATCATTGGTTCTTGCAACCACCGATAAAAACTTCGCCACTGCTAATGTTCTGGAGTTTGTCCGGTCTTCCAATAGGAGCCTGACATAGTGAGCCTCTGATTTTCCCAGGAAAGGTACCAGCAAGGGTAATATCAGTTCAGCCCTGTCCTGCTCATATTTTGCACAGTGCAACAAAATATGTTTTATGGAATTGATGTCTTGAGCACACAAACAAACTGCAATTAAGATCAGTTGTAATAAACAATTTATCACTAGATTCCTCCCTGGTGGCTTACGAAAATCTCATTGAGTCCTTGCAGGATGTGGTCTCTGTCAACATAAACTCAGCTGGCAAGCCACGCACTGCTAAAGGGCGCTGTTGGTTTGACCAAGAGTGCCGCACAAAGAAGGAAGCCTTGTTGTTGTTTAGTCGTTTAGTCATGTCCGACTCTTCGTGACCCCCTGGACCAGAGCACGCCAGGCCCTCCTGTCTTCCACTGCCTCCCAAAGTTTGGTCAAACTCATGCTGGTAGCTTCAAGAACACTGTCCCACCATCTCATCCTCTGTCGTCCCCTTCTCCTTCTGCCCTCCATCTTTCCCAACATCAGGGTCTTTTCCAGGGAGTCTTCTCTTCTCATGAGGTGGCCAAAGTCTTGGAGCCTCAGCTTCAGGATCTGTCCTTCCAGTGAGCACTCAGGGCTGATTTCCTTCAGAATGGAGAGGTTGGATCTTCTTGCAGTCCATGGGACTCTCAAGAGTCTCCTCCAGCACCAGATTCAAAAGCATCCATTCTTCGGCAATCAGCCTTCTTTATGGTCCAGCTCTCACTTCCATACATCACCACTGGGAAAATTGGGAAGGAAGCCTTAAGGAACGCTTATTTGGCATATAGAAACGCTGGATGTAAATTGTATTTGAAGTTGCTAAAGTTTTCTATTATTATTATTATTATTATTATTATTATTATTATTATTATTAGACACTAGAGTAGGTGGGCCACTCTCTGGCCTGATCCTGCAGGTGGCTCTGCTGTTCATCACCTTGACCCTTTTTTGTCTCCCCAGGGAAGCTGGCCACCAGCCACATCGCCCCCACCCCCAAGTGCCGTATCGACAGCTTCTTCCGCAAGAACGGCGCCTTCTCCCTGCTCCACCCGCGCGACGTGGCCCTCTGAGCGAGACCTGCCTGCTCCCCCGGCTCGCAAACAAAGCTCTACGTGTTTTATCACTCGAGTCTCCTTCTCTGGCGCCTTCCTTTGATTTCCTTCCTTGACTTCCAAACACCTGGAGAACGGGCAGGGCCAAGGATATCCGTGACTGATATGGCTGGGGGAGGAGCCTATGGGGTTCGGGGGCGGGGCAGAGGGCGGAGCCTGTGGGTTCCGTGGGAAGAGGGCGGAGCCTAGTGCAGCTTGTGGAAGAGCAATTGTTCATTTCAGCCTGAGCACAAGAGACCAGATTTATTCGATGGAAGCGCTTGAGATCAAACCCAGAGTTGTTGTTTTTAAAAGCCAGATTGGTTGTTAGAGTTGCCAACTGCTGAGCGTCTTTAACACCATAGACACCTGTGTTGAGGGCTGGTCTTTTCATTGCATTACTATTAATATTATTATTAATAATAATAACAATAACAAAAACCATTTTATTTCTTATACCCTGCCCATCTGGCTGGGTTTCCCCACCCATTGTAGGATAAAAAATGTATTTGTTCCATAAAATTTACACTCCGCTAACGAGAAAAAGAAAAGCCTCAAAACAAGGTGAAACGATAAAATTAACTCACAGGTGTTATACAAAAAAAACCTGCTCCTTTTCCCTTCGCAGGCATGTTCAAAGTCCATTTGGGGGGCCTAATTTGGCCCGCAAGTCAGTTTAATCCGGCGCATGTTTATTTCCTAGGGTAAAATCCTAAATAAACAACTTCAATCCTAAAAAAAAGGTCAACAACTTTGGTCGGCCCTCACAGCCCTTCAATTCATAGCGTATAGAGTCCTTATGTTGGTTTTTGAAATATACTCAGAGTCGCAAAGTGATTTCATGCTCTTTATTCAGCTCATAGTGGTGAGGAGGAATGAATGAATGTCCCCTCACAGTATCTGCTTTATATACATTATTTACACAATGGGCTGCACATGATTGGCTAATTCTGGAATTCTACTGTAAGCCAATCAGGTTGTGGATTCACTTCTATCTGGAGCAGGATTGGGTGGTTCCTGCCAACCAATCATACTGCTGCATTGTTCTAGGACCAATCAGACTGCTGCATTCTGAATCCTATTGTTCTAGGACCAATCAGACTGCTGCCTTTTGGATCCTATTGTTCTAGGACCAATCAGACTGCTACAGTTTGGATCCTATTCAACTCAGTACATAACACCCCTCCCCTCTAAGTTCCAGTCCTGCCCGGGAGGTCGCATTCATAGTCCTCAAGGTATGCTGGCGGCCTACGTGTGCGTTGTGGCCTGGGGTGTTCCCTGGTCCGGGCTCCGGGTTCTGGCTCGTGTTCCAAGGATGCTGGCTGTGATGCGGCTGTTTGGTCTGGTGCAACCGGCTCGCTCAGTCGTGGTTCTGGTTCCGGTGTCCTTTCGGCCTCACGGGTCCTCTCTGTATTTACTGATTCTGCCTCTCCTGCTGGCCCCTCCTGCTCTATGGGCCTCACTGCCCCGCTGTTCCCTTGGGACTCCTCTGACCTGTCCTCCTCCTGGTTTTCTCCCGGGAATCGTCGCCGTATCTGGTCGCAGTGGCGGCGCCAGCATTGCCCCCCATCCGTTAGCACCTCGTACGACACGGGGCCAGTGACCCTGGTGATTGTGGCGGGTACCCATGCAGGGCCTGCCCCAAAATTCTTTGCGTACACTGGGTCCTGGGCCTCGAAGGTCCGGGGGTTCCTGCCTTCCCCCACCACTACCTCATCCTGAGCTCTATCGGGGTGAAGGCGGTCCAATCTGATTGCAAGGCGCCGACCCATTAGTAGTTCAGCGGGGCTCCGGCCAGTCGTTGAGCTGGGGGTGCTGTGCTGTGCTAGAAGGAATGTGGCAAGGCGGTACTCCCAGTCCCCTTGCGTCATGCGGCGAAGGGTGTCCTTGGTGGTCCGCACCATGCGTTCTGCTTGGCCATTGGTGGCAGGGTGGAACGGCGCCGAACGGATGTGGCGGATGGCGTTCTGCGCTGTGAAGGTTTGGAATTCTCCTGACGTAAATGCAGTCCCGTTGTCTGAGACGAGAGTGTCAGGGAGCCCGTGGGTTGCAAACAGCCTGCGTAGTACCCGGATGGCTGCGGACGTGGAAGTGGACGGTACCAGTGCGACTTCCAGCCATTTGGTGTAGGAGTCCACCACTATGAAGAATGTTTTCCCCTGAAAGGGGCCAGCGAAATCCACATGCAGGCGTGACCATGGTGCTCGGGCGGACTCCCAGGACTGGACTGGGGCCCTTGGGGGATCTGGGCGGGATTCTTGGCAGGCCTGGCAGTGTTTGACCCAGGCCTCTATCTCTCCATCGATCCCCGGCCACCACACATAACTCCTGGCAAGGGCCTTCATTCTTACTACCCCTGGATGTGTCTCGTGTAGGGCTGTGAGGACCCTTTTGCAGAGGGGCTGGGGAACAACGACTCTGCTTCCCCATAACAGGCACCCCTTGTGGGCCGACAGTTCATGTTTGCGGGTTGTGTAGCCGGCGAATTCTGGCCCGGGGCTGCTGCTGGGCCATCCCCTCCACACCCAGTCCAGGACCCGGGAGATGACCCTATCTTTCTTGGAATGGTGTGCAACTTCTTGTGCCTGAATGGGGCGGTCGGGAAGCAGCTCCAGGCTCATAACCTCTTGTGCAGGTGCTGGGTCAGGGCCTGTTTCCGGTAGTGGTAGCCTGCTGAGGGCGTCCGCATGGCCCATCGCCTTCCCAGGTCGGTGAATCAGTGCATACTGGTAGCTGGCAAGGAAAATTGACCACCTGAGGACGCGAGGAGACAGCACTTGGGGGGTCTGCTTTTCGGGGGCAAACAAGCCAAGCAACGGCTTGTGGTCAGTCACCACGGTGAAGGGCCGCCCGTACAAGAAATCATGGAATTTTTTTACTCCCTTTACGATTGCCAGACCCTCCTTGTCGATTTGCGAGTAGTTCCGCTCGGTTGTGTTGAGTGTCTGGGAAAAGTACGCCACCGGTACCTCTCTTCCATCCGGGAGTTGGTGCCCCAGGACAGCTCCAATGCCATAGGGTGAGGCGTCGCATGCTAGCACCACCGGCAGCCTCTCGTCGAAGTGTGCCAAGACCGAGTTTGAGACAAGCAAGTCCTTGACTGCCTGGAATGCGGCCTCCTGGCGCTGGCCCCACACCCAAGGGGCCCGCTTGTCCAGGAGTCTGTGTAGGGGCTCCGCTACCGCCGCCTTGTGGGGAAGGAAGGAATGGTAAAAGTTCAATAGTCCCAAGAAGGCCTGAAGTTCAGTCTTGCTCTTGGGCGCTGGGGCATCACAAATGGCCCGTACCTTGTCCCCAGTCGGGTGGACCCCTTCTGCGTCCACCATAAATCCCAGAAAGTCCACCTGAGGCACTCCTAGTAGACATTTTTCCCGCTTCACCTTGAGACCCGCCGTCTGGAAACGGTGCAGAACGGTGCGGAGGCGGTCCTCAAACTCCTCTGGTGTGGGGCCGGCAATCAACACATCATCGAAGAAGGGGGTGACGCCAGGAATCCCTTTAAGGAGAGAGTCCATTATATTCTGGAATATGCCTGGTGCCACGCTGACACCGAATTGCAGCCGCTTTACCCTGAACGCTCCTCTGTGCGTCACAATCGTCTGTGCCTCTGCTGTGGCCTCATCTACTGGCAGCTGTTGATATGCTTGGGCCAAGTCCAGCTTGCCAAAAATTTTCGACCCAGCCAGGGTGGCAAGGACATGGCTGACCACTGGCACTGGGTATGCGTGGGCCGTGAGGGCCTTGTTTATGGTACATTTGTAGTCTGCGCAGATGCGGACCGAACCATTAGGCTTGACGGGTGTGACGATTGGGGTTTCCCAGGGAGCATTAGGCACCGGCTCCAGCACTCCTTGCTCTACGAGTCGGTCCAATTCCTCGTCTATACGGGGTTTCAAGGCGAACGGGACCCGGCGGGCCTTGAGCCTGACCGGTCGTACTGCGGGGTCAAGCTGTAGCGCAATGGGGGGGCCCGTATACTGTCCCAATTTCCCATCGAAAACCCCTGGAAATTCCTTGCATATGGCGTCCACGTCCACTTGTAAGCTAGTGTGGTTCACCCCGGTGACAGCTAGCCCCAGTGGTCCAAACCATGCCAATCCCAGTAAGCTAATGTAGGGGCCCTTGACCACAAGCAAGTCCAGTTGCCGCGTCCGCCCTCGGTATTGCACCCTGAAGGTCCCCACCCCCATTGTGGGGACCTTACGTTTCTGGAAGTCCCGGAGGGTGAATGGGGCCGGCCTGAGTTTGGGACCCCCAGTGGGACACAGTTTCCTTAAGGTCCTTGCCGAGATTATGGATAGAGTTGAACCCGTGTCAAGCTCCATGCGGCATGGGGCCCCCTCTATCTGTACCTCTACATAAATTTTCTCTACGTTGGGGTGGGGCAACTGGTATACCTGGAAGTCCGTGAGCTCCGTCGAGTTGCCTTGGTGCGTTGGGCCCCGGGACCTGGGGCTCTTGGATTGGTCATCTGATGCCTGGTGTCGGGTGGGCCGAGCCCGACACACCCGGGCGATGTGTCCCGATTTTCTGCACTGCCTGCACTCTGCGTTGCGGAAACGGCAGGTCCTCCTCTCGTGACTCTCCCCGCAGCTTGCGCAGTTCCCTCCTTCTCGTCGAGGCAGCTGTGGTCTGTGCGCTGCTTGAGTGCGCTGCTGTACTCGGTGCACCTCCTCCCTGTCGGATCCTGAGTCGTCGGTGAGGTCTTCATGGTGGACCCTCGGTTGGGATGGCAGGCTCGGCCGTGCCTCTTGGGTCGACCTCTCGGCAGCTTCTGTTGCCAGGGCCTCCTCCAGAGCGACCTGGAACGTTAGGTCCTTCTTAGCGTAGAGGCGTCGTTGCAGCTTCTCATCCTTCAGGCCACCGACGAGGCGGTCACGAAGCATGTTCTCCAGCTCTGAGAAGTTGCAGAACCGGGCGGCTTGGCGGAGAGAGGTCACAAACCCAGTTATGGTTTCCCCAGGGGCTTGCCGCTTTGCGTAGAAGGCATTTCGACGAGCCACCACTGAGGGCTGCGGCGAAAAGTGCCCCTTCAGCTGTTCCATTATTGTTTTGTATGGAACAGTAGCGACGTCTTCAGGCGCAAGGAGAGCCCGGGCGATTTCAAACGTCTCCTCTCCGCAGACGCTGAAGAATATCGCCCTCTTCTTGGCGTCTTCTTCGTCGGTGACCCCTTTGGCTTCTAGGAGGAAGGTGAAACGGGAGGCGTACGCTTCCCAGTCTCCAGATGCTGGGTTGAATGGCGAGAAGCTGCTGTTGGCTGCCATTCTGAGTTCCTTGTGCCCCGGAGCTGAAGCCTGGATACACGGTGCGAGGCAGCGGTGCGGCAGTTGGCGGTGCTGCGGTGCTGTGTGTGGCAGTCAGCTCAGCGGGATCCCACCTTCGTCGCCAGTGAAATATACTCAGAGTCGCAAGTGATTTCATGCTCTTTATTCAGCTCATAGTGGTGAGGAGGAATGAATGAATGTCCCCTCACAGTATCTGCTTTATATACATTATTTACACAATGGGCTGCACATGATTGGCTAATTCTGGAATTCTACTGTAAGCCAATCAGGTTGTGGATTCACTTCTATCTGGAGCAGGATTGGGTGGTTCCTGCCAACCAATCATACTGCTGCATTGTTCTAGGACCAATCAGACTGCTGCATTCTGAATCCTATTGTTCTAGGACCAATCAGACTGCTGCCTTTTGGATCCTATTGTTCTAGGACCAATCAGACTGCTACAGTTTGGATCCTATTCAACTCAGTACATAACAGTTTTCTATCAGTAGAAGGAAATAACAGAGACCAACCAGAGTATTTTTGAGAAGCAAAGCAGCTAGTAAGCCTGATCTTTATTAATTTGTTGAAACAGGGTCCCCCTCTCACCGCACGCAGGAACCTCGAACAATGGTGCGCAGGTCCTTATATAGACTTTTGAAATTGCCCACCCTGTAGCCCAAGACCACCCCCAGAAACACCATACATACATCATAGAAGGATTCATGTAGGTAGCTGTGATGGTCTGCAGAATCCTTCCCCCAAAAACTTTAAAAATTGTCCAGTAGGGACAAGCTAAGTTGTTCTGGGTATAACAGACCATGCACACAAAAGCTTATGACCAGAACAACTTAGTTGCTCCCTAAGGTGCTATTGGACAATTTTGTATTTATTTATTTTTTTTTAATCATAGAAGGAGGTAGTCTCCAGCAGAAATCCTGTTTGACAGGATGCCTGATAATGATCACTGACTGCATTGCCTGGGAAGCCTCCCCATCCTTTAGTGATGGTTGATATTTTAGTTCCTGATTCCACCAGCTCAGGCCCTATTCATACGCAAATACGCCCTTAAGACTGGATTTGTAAGCAAAAAGACAAAAAAAAGGCTTGCCCCATTTGCCTCCCTTCCTGCAAAGGAATGTGGGTGCGGGTGGTGCTGTGGGTTAAACCACAGAGCCTAGGACTTGCCGATCAGAAGGTCGGCGGTTCGAATCCCCGCAATGGGGTGAGCTCCCGTTGCTCGGTCCCTGCTCCTGCCAACCTAGGAGTTCGAAAGCACGTCAAAGTGCAAGTAGATAAATAGGTACCGCTCCGGCGGGAAGGTAAACGGCGTTTCCGTGCGCTGCTCTGGTTCGCCAAAAGCGGCTTAGTCATGCTGGCCACATGACCTGGAAGCTGTACGCCGGCTCCCTCGGCCAACAAAGCGAGATGAGCGCTGCAACCCCAGAGTCGGTCACGACTGGACCTAATGGTCAGGGGTCCCTTTACCTTTACCTTTAGTGGAATATCTGAGGTCATTGGGAGAGAACAAATGGCTTCAGGATTGCTCTCCCATACTATTTCAGGCGCATGCTTCATATACTTATGCATGTGTTTGCCTTGCACATTGCTGAATGTTTAATTTATATTTGATATCTTAGAATTCTTAGAACAGACAGCTTTCCAAGTCGTGTGGCCAGCATGACTAAACCGCTTCTGGCACAATGGAACACTATGATGGAAACCAGAACGCATGGAAATGCCATTTACCTTCCCGCTGGAGCGGTACCTATTTATCTACTTGCGCTGGCGTGCTTTCGAACTGCTAGGTTGGCAGGAGCAGGGACAGAGCAACGGGAGCTCACCCTGTCACAGGGATTTGAACCGCTGACCTTCCGATTGGCAAGTCCAAGAGGCTCAGTGGTTAACTTTAGACCACAGCGCCACAAACCTTTATTTGCAACCTCAAAGGGGGTTCATTTAAAAGCTTAGCACACTTCTTCGCGATGCCACAAAACTCCATCCTCCAGCCCAGGCAGCTTTGAAGGTGCTGCACTGCAAATGGAGAATCAAGGAGGCCTTTTGCCGGTTTGGACCAGCACCTGCCTGGTTTTCAGCCCCAAGGTGGGTTGTCTGAGTGCTCTATTCCAGCAGCCATGCCCCTCGCCCTTGGAGCCTCTCCACCCCACCCCACCCCCTTTGCAGGTTTCTCCTCCGTGGCCAGCCTGGGGCTTACTTCCAAGTAGACATGCCTGGCATCGGGAGAAAAAGAGAAACTAGCTAATTCTGCAAAGCCACGCAGAGACAACTGTTTGGCTCAGATGTTGCACTGCCGAGCAGAGGAGACCTTGCAAGGGTGGATTGAGGATCCCTCCCGACCTTGTGGACATGGGATCGGGATGGGAAGGAGAGAGGACGGGGCGGGAGAACCGGGGAGCGGACGGGGGCGCGAACAGGAGAGGATGGAGAGCAAAACGAGCCGGGAGGAGCTTTGCATCGATTGCAGGGGAGAGCCGAGGTGCAATTTTGCCGTATGGCCCCCGTTTAAACCCTGATTTATTCATTTCCGCGAGTGGGGGCTAAAATATTGCGCTTGGGGAAAAAAAATCAAAATTAAAATAAAATGTTCCGCTTTGAGGCTTTGCAAGCAGCCAAGCAAGATTCCTCTCCCCAAGGAAGAAACGAATCTCTCTTTTGAGTTTCGGTTTCTATTCTGCCCGAGTGAGCTCACTGCGTTGCTATATAAACTGAGAGAGCGAGGCAAAAGTTTGCAGACGGAGGTAGCATCCTGCAGACTGCTGGACCGCTGGCGAGGGAAGGTTCGCTTCCTGCGAAATTCAGCCTCCTCTCTGGAAAAGGAAAAATGAGGTAAGCAGGGACTCCCCCCTGCGTAGATCTGACTCCTCCGGCTTAAAGACCTCCCGTTCTGCATTTTGTGCTGCAGGAGTTAGAATCCCAGAATGGGAGAGATGGGAGGGAAACCCCCACCCCGAATAGCCTGGCCCCCTGCAATGCAAGTTGGGTGTTGCTGGACCCCAGCTTCGGCAGCCAGCATGGCCAAGGGCCGGGGGAAAACGGGAGCGGGAGTCCTGCGACATCAGGAGAGCGGCAGCTGTGGCTCAGTGGTTAGAGCACCTGCTTCGCATGTAGAAGATTTCAGGGCTGGACTAGATGACCGGGGCTGTCTTAAGCATATGCAGCTGGGGTGGAAAGATCCGCCAGGCGCCGCCGCCCCCAGCCCAGGGCAACAAACCAGCCCGAGGCGTCGGCATCTGCAACTGAGCGAAGCTGGGTACCTCGTGGTGTACCACATTCACAGTACAGTGGTACCTCGGGTTACATACCCTTCAGGTTACAGACTCCACTAACCCAGAAATATTACCTCGGGTTAAGAACTTTGCTTCAGGATGAGAACAGAAATTGTGCTCCGGCGGTGCAGCAGCAGGGGGCCCCATTAGCTAAAGTGGTGCTTCAGGTTAAGAACAGTTTCAGGTTAAGAACGGACCTCCGGAACGAATTAAGTACTTAACCCGAGGTACCAATGTACTGAGGAACAGAACCCCCAGGGATGTTTCCCTGAAGCACCCCCCCCCACCCAGAAAGAATCCTGTTAACTGCAGTTTACACATCAGAGCGGCATTTCCAAGCATCCTTCAGTTCCCAGGGTTCTGGCAGTGCGTGCGCACTTTCAATGTGCTTTGAAGGATGGTGTGCTCACACTCTCAGAGGCAGGCTGCCTCTGGCACTGGAGATCATGGAGCTGTGGAGTTGGAAGGGACCCCCCAGCGTCATCTAGTCCAACCCCCTGCAAGGCAGGAATCTCAGCTAAAGAATCCCTGGCAGGTGGCCATCCCAGCCCTGCTTAAAAACCTCCAAAGGACTTTTGTTTTCCTCGGATTCCTGCGCTTTGCATGCAGAAGATCTCAGGGCTGGACTAGATGATCCTTGGGGTCCCTTGCAACTCTAAAATCCTGTGGTCCCCTGATGGCATCTGCAGGTAGGGCTGGAGATAGGATCGTGGAACTGTAGAGTTGGAAGGGACCCATGGGTCATCTAGTCCAACCCCCTGAAGTGCAGGGATCTTTTACCCCAGGTGGGGCTCGAACCCAGAACCCGGAGATCCAGAGTCTCCTGCTCTACTGACGGAGCTGTTATTCTGACACTCTTTGGCCAAATCTAGGGAGTAGAAGCAGGCACCTGCTCGGGTGGGCGGGGCCTAGGGATAAAAGTGGGCGGGGCCTCGGTGCAAAGTGGGCGGGGCCTATTGTTAAAGTGGGCGGGGCAACAGGTGTGACCCTTCCTTTTTTGGCAAGAGGCCACATTCCAGTGACAACCAAGTCTAAATCCTAAATCTTCTGGGCCCTTTTGGGCAAAGAACTCCTACCCGCAGCACCCCTTCACCCTTTCTCGCTCTTTATTTATAGTTTTATTAGATTTTTCTAATTTACATTTCAGGATATTCATTTAAACAACCTCAGATCATTGACTTCCCTTCCTCTCTTTTCATGGTTCATTTTGCCTGCCATACATCCCTGCATATTGTGAATGACCTAAACCATTCCGTATTCCATTGTTACACCATCAAAACTTATTTGCCCTGTTGAATTTACCTTAAGGCTGCCGGCGTTTTTAAATGTATACAACTTTCACCCACATAATCAGTAAACATTTTCCAGTCTTCTTTAAACATGCATACTTCTTGCTCTCGTATTCTGTATGTCAAATCTGCAAGCTGCGCATATTCCATCAGTTCAAGTTTCCATTCTTCTTTGGTTGGGACCTTGCTCGGTTTCCATTCTGGGGCTAGCAAAACGCAGTAGTAGCATACATAAATAGCCTTTTTTGGACACCTGGTGATTTCCCTCTAAATTATCCCCAAGAAAAAGGTTTGTTTGTTTTTTAAAGGTACTTTTAAACATATTTCCCCAATCCATTATACAGTTGTACCTTGGGTTACATATGCTTCAGGTTACAGACTCTGCTAACCCAGAAATAGTACCTTGGGTTAAGAACTTTGCTTCAGGATGAGAACAGAAATTGTGCAGGGGCAGCGCAGTGCCAGCAGGAGGCCCCATTAGCTACAGTGGTGCTTCAGGTTAATAACAGTTTCAGGTTAAGAACAGACCTCCGGAACGAATTAAGTACTTAACCCGAGGTACCACTGTATAGTCGTACCTTGGAACAGAATCCATTCCGGAAGTCTTTTGACATCCAAAACATTCGACTATCAAAGTGCGGCTTCCAATCGGCAGCAGGAAGAACATTGGAAAACCGGAACACTCACTTCCCGTTTTTGATCGTTCAAGAGCCAAAACATTCGACTCCCAAGGCGTTCGGGAGCTGAGGTACGACTGTACAGTGGTACCTCGGGTTAAGTACTTAATTCGTTCCGGAGGTCCGTTCTTAACCTGAAACTGTTCTTAACTTGAAGCACCACTTTAGCTAATGGGGCCTCCTGCTGCCGCTATGCGATTTCTGTTCTCATCCTGAAGCAAAGTTCTTAACCCGAGGTACTATTTCTGGGTTAGTGGAGTCTGTAACCTGAAGCGTATGTAACCTGAAATGACTGTAACCCGAGGTACGACTGTATATCCTCTCAAGAGTGTCCCTCACCCTTTCTCGATCTCCCTCCCTCCCTGCCTGCCTCTTCCCTCTGCAGCCGACCGCTGAGATCTAAGCTGGAGAGCTTGCAGTGCCACTTCACCTGGGACTTCGAGTTCAAGGACAAGATGGATGCCTTGCACATCCTGCAGACCCTGGCCCTGCAGGCCCAGCACACCCCACACCGCAACCGAGGCGCCTACCTTGCCATGAGGGCCTACCTGCAGGACTTCCAGGGGAACTACGAGGAGGCCCTGGACAGCCTCCAAGAAGCAGAGGGGGCTCTGAAGAGGGACCACCCCTCCAACTTCTCCCGCCAGGCCCTGGTGACCTTTGGCAACTACGCCTGGGTCTACTACCGCTTGGTCAATTACGACATGGTGGACCTCTACCTGGGACGCATCCACGACATTTGCCAGTCCTTGGCCAGCCCAGAGGCCTACTCTGCGATGATCCCTGAAGTCCATGCTCAGAAAGGCTGGTCCCTCCTGGCTGGGGGCTTCCGGAACGGGGACCAGGCCGCAGAATGTTTCCGGAAGGCGCTGGAGGCGGAAGAGTCCAGTGAGGAGTTCCAGGCCGGACTGGCCATCTCCGTTTATGCCTCCTACACTCATTCCTGGGCCACCGAAAAACAGGAAGAAGCCCAGAAGTTGCTGGAAGAAGTCATCGCTCGCCAGCCGCAGAACTACAAAGCCAAAGCTTATTTGGCTCAGACACTTATGGCGGTGGACACGGAAAGAGCGCTCTTCCTTGCAGACGATGTTGCCCAGGAGAGCGTGAACCCCGAAGTCCTCCGAATCGTCTCCAAGCTGTACAAGCAGCAATCCCTTCCCCGTACCATTTCCATTCTGAAGAAGGCAATTTCCATTCTGAAGAAGGCCATCACCTTAGATCCCGGCTACCATCTCCTACACTACAACCTTGGCATGTGCTACCTGCAGATGTTGGAGCACTCTCCAGGCGATGTCAGAGAAGAAGCCATTGATCCTGCCATTGAGAGCTTCAAACGCGCTCTGGAGATGGATCCTTTCTCCATCTTCACCCGGCTGAAGCTGGCGAAAGCTTACGGTGAGAGGTCACCGGCTTACGAGGAAGAGATCTACCTGAACCTGATGGAGGATCTCCCGGGAGCCAGCAAGAGATGCCAGCAGTCCATCTACATGCACTGGGGGGACTTCCTCCTCCACAAGAAGGGGATGAAGAGCAAGGCTCTAGAGATGTACCAGGCGGCCGCCAGGATCCCCGGAGACCACTCCCTTGAGAGGAAGCAGCTGGAAATTCGCCTGAAGAGGCTGGCGAGGATGTTCAGGGAAGACGGAGAAATGGATCAAGCGAGAGCTGTCTACAGCTTCCTTAATGAAACAGGGCTTCAGGTTACAAGTCAACAGGACGGATCGTGGCAAAGGGGTTCGTGGCGAGGGAACGGCAGGGCCCAGCAGTGAAGGACCTCCACACTCACACACTCGCAAAGAGGCAGGGGGTGGTGGCTCTTTCCTTCCAGTTTGGGAAGAGGCTCTTCCTGCAGCCTCTCAGCCCCTGGACCCTCCAGCAGGTTTTGCTGGGGAAAAGCTGATTTCCATGAAGTTTCGTTGCAGTCCCCTCCCCGCACTAAAGAAGAGAAAAAAACCTTCCAGTTGTGTTTATCTGCAAAAAATGTGGTTGTTTCTAGAAGTGGCATTGCTTTTATTACTATTACTATTATTATTTTTAGTTGCAGGCGGAAAGTCCTGGATCCGGCAAGGGTTAAAATCTAACGGAGTATTCCATTGCTGGAGTTCAGTGCAATGATCAGTTTCTTTTGCGCTTGATTCCAAGACTGTCAGTATGGAAGAAGCAAGACCTTTTGGGGTGTTAAGTCTACGAGCCCCTCCATCCAGGGCTCAGGTTGTATGTATGTTGTGCAAAAAAACCATATATCCTAAAGACACCACGGTCTCCACTGTTGCCAGTTCCAAGGAAACTGAGCCCTGGGATATCGCTCCGCTGAGAGATTTGGGTGCCATGTAATAGTATTAAGATTATGGTAACCACATATTGCTTGCCCGTCCCCCTAAGGTCCCAGGGCGGGTTGCAACCATTCAAGTTAGTAATATATCCAAAGATGGCATTGCACAATATTGCAAATAGTTTAAAGCCAAGTAGGAATTGCTGGGGGTTGAAACAGATTAGCCTTTGGGTCCCTTCCAATTTATAGCAGAAGTGAGCTGGGCATTCATAAGACACACTTCAGGGGTCGAAATGTTACAGGTGGTGTGTAGCTGAGACTCTTCCATGTCTTAGCTGCAGAACAAACACAAACGAGAACTTGGGAAGAGAGCCACTCATTCGGAAGTTTCCCAGCGCCAGTCTCAAGCCTGCCATCGTCTTGCTCTGCGCCTGCAGATTTCAGCAAGGCTTGTTCAAGAGAACCAGGAAACCTTCAGCGGAGCCCTGCGGTGCCAGATGATTTTGGGAATGTTCAGGGTGACAGCAGACGAAATATTATTTATTAATATCCTTCCTAACTTGCACTAGCAAGTTCCTTTGCTTAGCAAGGAACTGGTCCAGTATACCTGAAGGAGCGTCTCCACCTCCATCGTTCTACCCGGACACTGAGGTCCAGCACTGAGGGCCTTCTGGCGGTTCCCTCACTGCGAGAAGCCAAGTTACAGGGAACCAGGCAGAGGGCCTTCTCGGTAGTGGCGCCCTCCCTGTGGAACGCCCTCCCACCAGATGTCAAAGAGAACAACAACTACCAGACTTTTAGAAGACATCTGAAGGCAGCCCTGTTTAGGGAAGCTTTTAATGTTTGATGTATCATAGTATTTTAATATTCTTTTGGAAGCCGCCCAGAGTGGCTGGGGAAACCCAGCCAGATGGGCGGGGTATAAATAATAAATTATTATTATTATTATTATTATAGCAGAGTTACACCCTCCTTTTTACATGCACAGCAGATAGCTGGTTGCAGGCTCGTGTAAGCCTCTCACTATTATACAATTCAGTCTGTCTAAGATTGTACGTTCCTGGTAAATTCCCTTGAATCCCTCTTAAAAGAATAAAGACGCCACAATCTTAGTCAAAGTCAATAAGAGAAGTTTACTCACATTGGTTCACAGTTGGATCCCTGAAGGCAGACTTGGTTACAAATATGTACATGAGGATCTACCCCATATGGGGGAATAATCCCAGTGCTTCTGCTAGATGAGAGCTAGCAGAGCAGTCCTAGCTAGAAGCTGGTCAAACGAAGAAGGAAGCCAAAAAGAGGGAGGTGTGCTGTGTGACTTGTCCTTTTGTTACCTGGACAGGTGAGGTCACGCCCACCTTCTATCACATGCAAAAGGAAGGATGATCCAGCCAGGAGGAACAGGAAGTTTCGACTGGCTGGACCAAGCATTCCCTTGCATGTCCACTCTAGGAAAACAAGGAATGTTGTACTTGACTGCCTCTCATGGATCACACCCCACAATCTCAAGAGGGGAGGGTGCTGTTTTGCATTCCTTTCTCTTTCAAGGATGAAATAAGCTCCCAGAGGTGCCTTGAAAGTGTGAGGGAGGGAGACTGACAAGGAATATCCTGACAGGGCTCCTGCGCCTTTGACAGGAGAGCAGGCGAAGGATGCTGGAGTCTCCAGAGGGATCAGGCGGGAGGATGAATTTGGGCAGGGGGGAGCTGGTGGGGGAAGCTGTATTTCCTGAGGCTCCTGACCAGCTGGCCAGATTTTAAATTCCAAGTTGAGGACCACCCTGTTCCCCATGGTTCCTCTCATCCCGCCTGGGTTTGTAGACCAGGAAACTGCAGGAGGGAGGGCAGCTTGGAACTGAAGGAATGGGTTTCTGTGCAGTCAGTCTGAAACGGGATCCAAAATCCACATTTTTCCTCCAAGGGAGCGTTTCTAAAATGCATTAACTTGAGCTCTTGAGTCAATGTATAAACAGAAAGCCAGTTGTATAAACCAAGTGCTCAAAGCCCTCTCCTTTATCAGTCTGTGACTGCAATGGATGGCCTTGCCAGTTCCAGTGGAGCAGGGATGGCACGTCTGGGTCTTATCTTACATCCTGAACACAAAAAGACACACAGACCTTGTCAAGTGACAAGACACCCGGAAACGGTGCCAGGAATGTTCTTAGAGTTGGTGACCTCCTGCCCCAAGATAAGAGTATAGGAACAGGAACAACCTTTTATGGTCAAGAGTACCGGAACAGGAATATCTGTTTATGGTCATGGATGTCAACTTACGTGTATAAGCTGACGTGGCTGGATTCCTGGGGAAGGGGGAAGAGGGTGCCTGGAGGATATATATACTGCATGAAATTTCTCATTTCTTTGGACTTGCTGTGAACTGACCACGCAAGTGCCTTCTGCTATCCAGAGAGCAGAATAAACTCTTTCTCTGAATCAACCTCGGTGACATTTGACTTCCTTTCTCCCTCCCGGGAGCAACGCAGACACCACCAGTCGGTAAAGTCTAAGAAGGCTACAGAACCTAACCTTTAGGAAAGGGGGGCTTTTCCAGGAAACTGCCACCCAGCCAGCAGTCTTCTTCTGGAACAACCATTGATGCACGTTTGCTTATGCGGTCGCCCAAACCTATCGGAGCCCATTTGACCGCTTCAGTAGGTGGAATTGGCCCTGTTACAGAGGACTGTGGAACTCCCTGCCACTTGACACCAAGCAGGCAGCGCCTTCGCTGTACTTTTTCCGGCCCCTGCTATAACCAAGCCAACTCAGATGCTTAGAATCGTAGAATCTTAAGAGTCAGAAGGGACCCCGAGGGTCATCTAGTCCAACCCCCGGCTGCATTGCAGGAATCTCAGCTAAAGAATCCTTGACAGAGGGCCAGCCAACTTCTGTTAGAAACCTCCAAGGAAGGAGAGTCCATCACCGCAACTCAAAAGTCAAAAGTGGTTTTATTTTTCATTTTTATTTTTTGGAATATATTTCATGAAACTCCCACAAATTCCAAATAAAGTTACATAACCATTTTTTTCTTCAACACAGTGGTACCTCAGGTTAAGAACTTAATTCGTTCTGGAGGTCCGTTCTTAACCTGAAACTGTTCTTAACCTGAAGCACCACTTTAGCTAATAGGGCCTCCTGCTGCCGCTGTGTCACCGCCGCGCGATTTCTGTTCTCATCCTGAAGCAAAGTTCTTAACCCGAGGTACTATTTCTGGGTTAGCAGAGTCTGTAACCTGAAGCGTCTGTAACCTGAAGCGTTTGTAACACAAGGTAAAGGTAAAGGGACCTCTGACCATTAGGTCCAGTCCTGGCCGACTCTGGGGTTGTGGCACCCATCTTGCTTTACTGGCCGAAGGAGCCGGCGTACAGCTTCCTTCTGGGTCATGTGGCCAGCATGACTAAGTCGCTTCTGGCGGACCAGAGCAGTGCACAGAAACGCTGTTTACCTTTCCGCAGGAGTGGTACCTATTTATCTACTTGCACTTAGACGTGCTTTCGAACTGCTAGGTTGGCAGGAGCCGGGAGAGAGCAACGGGAGCTCACCCCATCACAGGGATTTGAACCACCGACCTTCTGATCAGCAAGCCCTAGACTCTGTGTTTTAACCCACAGCGCCACCCGCGTCCCATAACCCGAGGTACCAATGTACTAATAATAACATATTATCAACTTCCCCTTCCATTTTCTGTGATGTTTTCCATCCCTCCCCATTGCTGCCCCCTGTCTTCACTCTTGTATCCAAATCATAACACAATAATCTCTGATTCTTTCTGTTGTTCATATCCTGCTTGCAAATTTGTCATATTATAATAGTTCTTTGAACGGTCCAAAAAAGGCTTCCAGTTATATCAGGCAGAGGAACCCCCAGGCCCACCTTGGCTCTCTCTGCAGTCTGAAAAGTAGGAAATAATCTTGAATTGGGACCTGGTGGCTCAGAGAAGAGACACGCTCCCTCCCAACCGAACAGGATTCGGAGAAGTGGGCGCTTGCTTCCTTCGTTCTGCCTTCCCCCAGGACCATTTCTAAGGCTTCCTCCAAGGAAGGGTGGTCTTTCCCCCTAGAGTCAGCCTGGCCATAGCTGGGACGTAGCAGCTTCTGTGCAAGGACAGCAGAAGGTGCTTGAGAAATGCAAATTCGTTCTGGGGGAAATGGAAACTGAAACTTATAATTGGAAACTCACAAAAGAAAGGGCTCTCTGCTCCCGATGTTGCTTTTCTTCCAGCAAAGGAACAGTTTCGTCACCCCGCAAGGGCAAACACCGGTCCTGTGTGGTTTAATTGCCGGGGTTGGACTAGATGACCCTTGGGTCCCCTCCAACTCGACAGTTCCATGAGCTAGGGGTTTGAGACACGAGGAAAGTGGGGGTTCTCCTGCTCATTCCCTGCTTGTGAGCTCCCCACTTTGGGCCTGATCCTGCAACCAGACAGATCTTCGGATGCTCTTATGAAGTGAAGCAGCGGCTACGTGCCAGCCCCTCGTGAGGAGCAGGTGACAAAAACAGACCTGCCAACATTCCTCTGATAAAAATAGGGACATCCTATTCTACATCAGTGCCTCTCCCCCCCCCCCCCACACCTTCATCTTTCCATTTCTGGGTGTAATGAATCCTGGCTGCTTCAGTTACATAAGAATCTTTTTTTTGAATTTCTGTCCCTTGTAGAAAAGCTTCACGGTTCTTTGTGTGTGTGTGTAATCACTTTAAACATCTCCCCCCCCCCTTTATCTCATCCTATTTCATTGCCCCCCAAATACCCTCACTTTCTTACCAGACCACCACGTGCGGGAAAATCGTGGCGCTTTTAATGTGTTTCGGTATTTTAGCTTCTGCATGTTTTAACAGCGGGTTTAATCCAATTCTTCTGGGTTCTTTACCTTCTTCTAAACCGCTCGGAGGTTACCGACAATCGAGCGGCGTGCAAATTTCACGAAATTTCATGAAATAAGCAGATGAAGACCCACGGCAACTTTCCAAACATCTGGGCAGGAAGGACTAATAAAGAATATTTCTGGCAGGAGAAAGAAAGAAAGAAAGAAAGAAAGAAAGAAAGAAAGAAAGAAAGAAAGAAAGAGGAAGGAAGGGAGGGAGGGAGGGAGGGAGGGAGGGAGGAAGGAAGGGAGGGAGGGAGGGAGGGAGGAAGGAAGGAAGGAAGGAAGGAAGGAAGAGAGAAAGAAAGAAAGAAAGAAAGAAAGAAAGAAAGAAAGAAAGAAAGAGAATATAGTGCAGGGACCTGCCTGATATCAATAGGCGGTGAGTTCCAAAGGGCTGCCGTGCTGAAAGATCGATTTCTTGCAAACGCAGAAAAGGGATTATGTGGCTTCTGAATGCAAGCTGGATCTCCTTTCCGCCTTCCTGGCTCCACCGTCTTGTGGTGTTTAGAGCATCTCATATAACAACAGACAAAGGCACCAGGGCGCTCCATGAATAATAGAGATCTTGCGGTGAGCATTGCACTGCCTGGAACTTGCGCTGCCAGCGAAAAGCCACGTCGGCTGGCCCAAAGGAGAGCCTGGCTCTCCCCCCAGCCTCCACCTGCGTCCTGGAGCGCCCAGAAATTGCAGGGTACGTACCTGGGTCCTGGCTAGGAGGCCTATCGATGACTACCAGCCATGGTGGCTATGCTGTGGTCTCTGTAGTGCGGTTTTCTGACTGGCCACGGTGAAAACCTGGCTCCATCTTTCCCCCATTGCAGGAACAGGCCGGCTCGCCGGATGGACGCACGAGGGTCCGGTTTGGGCGGCTGGGGCCTCGGGGATCTGCGGCGCCTCCAGCCTGGCCTGTTCCGGACGGCGGCAGACAGGGCCCAGCTGCAGACGGCTGTTCACCAGGTGAGGTTGCAATCCCTTTTCCGTGTCATCAAAGCATTGTGTTAACGGAAAAATCTGAGGGCTCCCTTGGACAAAAACAAAGACACCAACCAGGATAACTTGGAGCAAAACAGCAGCCTGTAGGCTTGGCCTTTATTGAATAGTGTCGCGACAGGACTCCCACCCGCAATAAGAGGAAGCAAAATGGAAGCCCAGAACAAAAGAAGACCCCTACTTTTATTAGTTACTAATCCCCCAAACTACACCCCTAAGAGTACATCACAACTACATCACAAAAAGGAGGGTTGAGGGAGGAGTTGTGGTGGTAACCTGAGTGTCCTGTCACCTGGCTGGTTCCCCCTTTCCCCCTCCCCATGAGTACTTTCCAGGTGACAGAGGGGAGTTTGCAGTTTCCTGCCCCCAGAGGGAAGAACTGATCATTGTCCTTTGTTCCAGTCCATGCTGAATCCACTCCCATATGCAAGTTCTTTGTGATCTTGATGGTCTTCTGCCTAGGACCATCAAGGTTGCCATGCCAACTGGGCAGGGCTCCTGTGTATGTGCTGGTATGCTCAAGAGATTATGGCTGTCCTGTATCAAACCTTCCCCATTTTGTAGTCCTTCCTTTATGGACTAAAATAAAAGTGGAACAGTCCAGATCCGATGTATGGTTGATTTTCTATGAATTTATAACAGAAGCGTAGCGTATGTTGTGTGTGTGTGTGTGTGTGTGTGTGTGTGTGTGTGTGTGAAGTTTGTACAAACTGAATGATTGGGGGGGGGGGGGTTCCTGCGACAGTTGCAAATGGTTGCAAGCGTCCTGGCATTTGGTCTCCCATTGTGGCCAGAAGAGATGCCTCAGGATATGGGGAAAGCGACGGGCACAGGTAGACTGCTCTTGACCAGGGATGCTCCACACCTGCCATTACTGCTTTCCAACCCAGCTGTCAGGGATTCTTTAGATGTGATTTCTCTGGCCGCAGAGGGCTGTCCTAGGTGATCCTTTGGGTCCCTCCCATTCCCCCCCTTTTTTTGTAGAAATAATTTTTATTTGATTTTACAAAAGTTACCACATTACCAAATACATAACCATCTACAGAGATTTCTCTGAATCCCTCGACTTTCCACCTTCCCCTCCCTGGCTCCTATTGTCAACATTTTCAACTGCATATTATTACATAATACGTATTTTGTATCTGTCCGTATTTCCATCATGTTAGTTACATTACAAGTGTTGTTAAAATCCTGGTAATGTTTTCAGCTGATTAAAAGTGGTCTCCCGGATAGATTATAAACTTTCCCCATTCTTTCTTGAAGTTACTGTCTTGGTTCCTGAGCTTTCCGGTCAGTTTTGCCATTTTGGCATAGTCCAACAGCTGTTCCTCTCTGGTGGGGATTTTATCTTATCATCATCATTTTATTTTTATGCCGCCTTTCCAGTGAGAGACAGTGTGGTGTAGTGGTTAAGAGCGGTAGTCTCGTAATCTGGTGAACCGGGTTCGCTTCCCCGCTCCTCCACATGCAGCTGCTGGGTGACCTTGGGCCAGTCACACTTCTTTGAAGTCTCTCAGCCCCACTCACCTCACAGAGTGTTTGTTGTGGGGAGGAAGGGAAAGGAGAATGTGAGCCGCTTTGAGACTCCTTAAAGGGAGTGAAAGGCGGGATATCAAATCCAAACTCTTCTCTTCTTCTTCTTCTTTCCATAGTTGAAATTATACTCAAGGCGGCTCACAGCATGAGAAGATTTACATAATTACAGACATAGCAGAAGTCATAAACAATAAATAAAACACATCAAAATGTACACAACCAAAGAGAAACAATTTCCACGTAAATCGTAAGATCTAAAAGTAAAGATACGACAATAATATCAATAAAAGCAACAAGCTTTCTCAATCCCCATAAACAATACTCCAGCTCAAAAATCTGTTCAACAGCCTCAGCTTTTGTAGCTGGAGTCAGTCCGCACTCCACTCTCCCAAGCCAGGTAGGAAAGGGCTAGGTAAGATTGTCTTCCATAAACACGGTTTTAACAGTGAGTCCGTAAGTGACTGGGGAGGCCAATTCTGGATTCACACGTCCTTCCACAGTGGGGACATAGGTTTCCGGGCGGGAGTTGATCCCGGTGTGGATTTGCCAAGCATGCCTTCCTCTTAGCACGTTTCTCCCTTGCGTCCTGAGTTCGAGTGTCTTCAAAGTCTATGACACCTTTGGTAGAGGCTGTTCTCCAACTGGAGCGCTCGCAGGCCAGTGTTTCCCAATTGTTGGTGTTTATACTACATCAGAGGTCAGCAAACTTTTCCAGCAGGGGGCCGGTCCACTGTCCCTCAGACCTTGTGGGAGGCCAGACTATATTTTTTTGGGGGGGAAATGAACGGATTCCTATGCCCCACAAATAACCCAGAGATGCATTTTAAATAAAAGGACGCATTCTACTCATGTAAAAACAGACTGATTCCCGGACCGTCCGCAGGCCAGATTGAGAAGGCGATTGGGCTGGATCTGGCCCTCGGGCCTTAGTTTGCCTACCCATGTACTACATTTTTTTTTAAGATTTGCCTTGAGACAGTCTTTAAACCTCCTTTGTTGACCACCAGCATTACGCTTTCTATTTTTAAGTTTGGAGTAGAGTAGTTGCTTAGGAAGATGATAACCAAGCGTGCGCCCAACATGCCCTCTCTGCGTCACAGGTATTTGGGAGCCATGCGTGGCACGGCTGCTGTTCCGACAAGCTCCTGGAGGCACTGCTTGAAGCAGGGCAGCAGTGTTACCTGAAGCAACAGGTGAGTTCAGAGGTCCCCATCTCTCTCTCTCTCTCTCTCTCTCTCTCTCTCTCTCTCTCTCTCTCATCCTCCTCTGACCAGGGCTGAACGGTGGGGTGGTCCATTTCAAAAGCGCTCCTAGGCACCCCCTGTAGCGGAAAGAAAGTAGAAATGAAGAACTGCTACTCCTACAAGCACCACGTGTTAGGGTGAGGCTAAATGCTTTGTTGTTTAGTCGTTTAGTCGTGTCCGACTCTTCGTGACCCCATGGACCAGAGCACGCTTCTGCGCATGTGCAACCACCAAAACCTGGAAACACCATATTTTTCACTCCATAAGACGCACTTTTTTCCTCCTAAAAAGTAAAGGGAAGTGTCTGTGCGTCTTATGGAGCGAATGTGCGGTCGATCGCTGGCTCCCTTTCCAACCCCTTGCCCAGGCCTCCATTGTTGAATGTTCTGCAGACGGAGGCCGTTTGTTTCCCCAGAGACATGGGACTGGCTGATTAGATTATCTGTCTGGAAACTGTAGAAACGGCTCCCTTTCCTTTCCTAAAGAAGCTGCAGAACTGTGAGTTGAACCCCATAAAAACAGGATTTTTCCCCTTTGCAAAGTAAGCTCAACAACTTTGAGCTGATCCTCGAAAAAGGGCCTTTTCCCCTTTGCAAAAGAAGCTGCGCAACTGGGAGCTGATATCCCGCCCCCCCAAAAAAACAGGGCTTTCCCCCTTTCCTCCTCTAAAAACTAGGTGCGTCTTATGGTCAGGTGCACCTTATGGAGCGAAAAATACGGTAACCTGTTCCGGTACTTCCGGGTTTCGGCGGTCCATCACCCAAAAAAACGCAACCTGAAACGTCTGTAACCCGAGGTGTGACTGTACATAGATATCTGTATGAGATACCCTTCCCTAGCTGCACTGGGATTTTCAACTCCTGGACTCCGACCACGACGGCTACCTCTCCGCCCGCGATGTGGAGCTTCTCCTGGCGCAGGTGCCACACGCCCACCCTGCAGGCGAGGCCTGGCAAGACTTCCTCAGGAGCCGGGGACCCAGCTTCTCCTGGAGAGACATCGAGGTAACGGTTGGGCCGCGAAAATAGCGGAGACAGGAGACTGTCCCACACAGGAGACTGTAGCCTTTCTAGGCTCTTTTAACCATGGATAGGAAAATGTTGCACCCGAGCAGGGACCAAAGGAGCCAAACGACACCAAGGGGTTAAATCCAGAGAAAGAGCTTTTATTCTGCCATCGGGGGGGGGGGGGGGCAGAGGAGCAAGTTTGATAACTCACAAAAACAAGCACGAGTTCACATGCGTTTGCACAGAGTATATATCCCCCTTCCAGTTCCCTCCCCCTTTCTCCTCCCATGTGTCTCCTGAGCATGAACAGAAAGTTCCTGTCTTGGGACCATTTTTGGGCTCTTCCCAGGAAAGGGGGGTTTCAGAGTGTTCCAGTTATGTTTCATTCTTGTGCTTTGGCATGGTTCCCGGACAGAAGCGAGTTGCAATCTAGTCTAAGCAAGGCCAAAGGCTCTGAGAAAACAACGGACTCTGTTCCCTACCTTTTGTTACAGTATTTTACTTACAGCAAGAGGAATATGCTTAGCTAATGCTTTTTGCCTTAGAGGAAATGCAGTTTTTTAAAATGCTTGAGGCGAGGCTTTTGAGGCCTGGCTGGGGGGGGGGGGGATTCACAAGCAGTTTTAGGGTTTTTGGGGTAATCCTAACTGTTCCCCTTCAAGACGTGGTGAGGCGGTGGCTTCAGGCGGCAGGCCAGAGACATGCTCCCAGTGCAATGGGCTTCCTCCAGTCGCCTCCAGCTGCTTCAGGCGGTTTTCCGTGACGATGTCAGTTTTCCGTTTGGCCTCAGGCGGCAAAATGTCCTGCGCCCCAGGAGGGCCTGAGGGGATTGGCCCAGCAAGGGTCCCGGGGGCCAGGCGGTGAGATGAGGAGGGCCACACTTGCCCCCGGAGGGCCTGAGGTTCTCCACCTTGAGGTAGACGGGTGGTCCTAGGTGGAGGAGCGAATGGGGTTGGGGGGCAAGGCAGGACCCATATGTTGCAGTGTAGCCTTATGAGGCTTTGCCCTCGGGTGGGAAAAATATTGCGCCTGGGAAAGGGAAGTGGGAGTCAACAGACACTCAAGGAATAGTTTCGGAGAAAAGGCTTTTATTTCTACCATCCATGAACTGGTAGAAGGAGCAAGTGTGATAAGTCACAAAAAGCATGCACGAGTTCACAATCATGTGCACAAGCATATATACCCCTTTCCAGTGCCCTCCCCCTTTCTCCTTCCTCAGGAGTTCCTCTGAGCATGAACAGAAAGCTGTCTTGGGACTATTGTGGACACTTGGCACCCTTCCCAGGAAAGGGGGGGGGGGGTGAGAAGCCAAGGGGTTTTCAGCATGTTCAGATATGTCTCAATCTCTTGTTCTGGCATGGTTCCCGGACAGAAAGCAAGTTGCAATGTGGTTCTTTAGCAAGGCCAGAAGACATGAGAAAGGCCTGAGAAACAATGGACTGTTCTCTACCTTTGTTACAGCAGAGCGGAATGTTTCTGATGCTTAGCTGCTGAGAAAATGATTTTGAAAAGTTTTGAGAAGCTTTGAGCCTGCTTTGGTGGGGGGTGACTTCGGGCCTAGGTGAGGTCACCTGTCCTCACCTTCCTTCAGCAGGGGGGGCAATATTGTGGGGTGCCAGCTTGCCTGCATGGCCGGGGAGTTACACAGGCCCCTTACCCGGTTTCCTCTTGCTTCTCCCCCCCCCTCACCCCACAAGGACTGGCTTTTCAGACCACCCCACCTGCTCGTGGACAGATCCCGCACCGAGCTGAGAAGGAGCTGCTTCAGCGAGCAGGTAGGATCGGGAACCAACCCTGGGATGGAAACTGCTTGGGAATCGAGGCTCGGCAATGTCTGAACCAGGATCGGGCCCCAGTGGTTGGGAGAGGGCGGGCTGCCTAGGAGTAGCTCAGCTATGGAACTCACTGCTGAAGGAGGGCAGCGATAGCCATCAGTTTGGATGGCTTTCAATGAGCGGCAGATTAGGGCCCGGGATTTAGTGTTCCCAAAGCAAGGAAGGATTTGGAGTCTGATTAATAAAATATACACGAGGCTTGACCAGCAAGACTCTGGAAGGAGGTGCCAATAATAATACCTGTCCACCCCTCGGCCCAGGTCGTTTTATTCACAAAAGAACTTTTTACACAGTGTTCGTAAGAACCAATCAGATTTCCTCTGAGCATTTCAAAAACCCCAGGTGGAGACAAAGTTAAAAGTTAAAACTTGTTGTTGTTTAGTTGTTTAGTTGTGACCGACTCTTCGTGACCCCCTGGACCAGAGCACGCCAGGCACTCCTGACTTCCACTGCCTCCTGCAATTTGGTCAGACTCATGCTGGTCTCTTCGAGAACACTGTCCCACCATCTCGTCCTCTGTCGTCCCCTTCTCCTTGTGCCCTCCATCTTTCCCAACATCAGGGTCTTTTCCAGGGAGTCTTCTCTTCTCATGAGGTGGCCAAAGTACTGGAGCCTCAGCTTCAGGATCTGTCCTTCCAGTGAGCACTCAGGGCTGATTTCCTTCAGAATGGAGAGGTTGGATCTTCTTGCAGTAGTCCAAGTTGCAAAGTGAGGAATTTAGTTCCTGCTCAGCAGCACCCATCTCCTTAGCTCAGGCTTCCCAAACCCAAGGATCTTGTTGAGCAATAGCTTCCATCAGCCCCCAGACGATAGATTTTATCTGATTTTATCTATCAGATAAAAGAGGGAAACTGTTCACGGAGGCGTGGAGACCCTTTTCGAACTATTTGAAGAACTGTTACAGCCAAGTGAAAATGAGGGCTGGGTTCGAATTATGAGCAGCGGGATGAAAGCAATGATAAGAGAAATAGAGAATAATTGTATTAGATAAAAATATGTCATATAAAACAATAGATTTAAGTCGGGAATAAAAAAAAAGGTTAGGTATAAGTCTGGAATCAAAAAAAGGTAAGGCTGGGAAGTCAAAATTTTAAGAAAAACATATACAGTCATACCTCGGGTTGAATGTGCTTCAGGTTGAGCGCTTTTGGGTTGTGCTCCGCGGCAACCCGGAAGTAACGGAGTGTGTTACTTCCGGGTTTCGTCGCTTGCGCATGCGTAGATGCTCAAAATGACGTCACGCGCATGCGCGGAAGCGGCAAAACGCGACCCGCGCATGCGCAGATGCACCGTCGTGTCTTACGTTCTATTCAGGATGCGAACGGGGCTCCGGAACGGATCCCGTTCACATCACGAGGAACCCCTGTATTGAAATTTAGCTAAGTTTGTAAAACTTGTGAAAATCAATAACAAAATTGTGTCAGAAAAAGGGTGCTCCTCTGTGGCCTGCAGTTTACAGTTTGCAGCTTTTGACGGCACCCTTTGGAATCAGAAACTATAAGTACCGTACTTTTCGCTCCATAAGATGCACCAGACCACAAGACGCACCTAGTTTTTGGAGGAGGAAAACAAGAAAAAAAATATTCTGAATCTCAGAAGCCAGAACAGCAAGAGGGATCGCTGCGCAGTGAAAGCAGCAATCCCTCTTGCTGTTCTGGCTTCTGGGATAGCTGCGCAGCCTGCATTCGCTCCATAAGACGCACATACATTTCCCCTTACTTTTTAGGAGGGAAAAAGTGAGTCTTATAGAGCCAAAAATACGGTAAATGGTGCCTCATCAGGAGTTATGAAAATTGAACAGCACATTACGGCACTGTTTGGGTTTGCCCTGGCAACAGCAACCCTGTAAGGTAGGCCCTTAGTACAGACCAGGGATGGGAGAAAGTAACTCGGCCCCTGCATTGATTCTTTGGCAGACAAAGGCTTTGAACGCAGGTCCCCAACCCCTGGTGTGAAATTCAAGTCCTTCTGCCCAGCCACATTGACTTGAGGTTTTCTATCTCTCGAAGGGTGCAAGCGGAAGGGCAAGCAGCCCCCTCTATCGCTGGGGCATCAGGAGATGGGATGAGCAGCCGCTGGAACGGTAGGTCTCCCTGCTCAGGGGAAGGGACTTACTCTCGAGTAAGGGTCTATAGCAGCAGCAGGAGGAAACCTCCATCCCTGCAGGTCAGCTTTGACAGGTGGGCAGGGAAACTCACTTGTCAATCTCACAAGGTCTTGCGATGTCGCATGATTGACATCTGATTGTCAAAAGCCTTGCAGAAATGATGGGGAAGGGAGACAAAAAAATGACCAATTTTGCAAGCAAGGGCAATGGAGGAGACTTCTTCTGAGCTCTGCTTTAATTGCGAAATAGAAATACTTTATTGTCACTGTACCACTTGTTTACAGTGAGATTAAACGAGTCCCCGTCCCCCCCAATCTCTCAGTCCTTGTTACACTCTGTGTGCTGTCGTACGACCACCAACCCCAAACCTCAGCTGCAATGTTGCTGTCTTCCATTCAGCAGCCTCACAGCCCATGGGTAGAAACTGTTCTTTAACCTGTTGGTGTGGCTTATCATGCTTCTATATCTCCTGCCCAAGGTCAGGAGATTTAAAAGGTGATGGCCAGGGTGTGAGTCATCCCTGAGAATGTTCCTCGGTCTTCTGAGGCAACAGTCTCCTGTGATAACATGCAATGACAACCCATGATATTATGTGCTGTCTTCACCACCCTCTGTAGGGACTTTCTGTCCACGGCTGTCAAACCAGCGTACCACACCGTAACACAGTATGAGAGAACACTTTCTACTGTGGACCGGTAGAAGGAAATCATCAGTTGCTGTCTAACATTGTTCTTCTGCAAGACCCTAAGGAAATGAAGTCTCTGTCCGGCCTTCCTAACCACCTGGGCTGTATTGACCTTCCAAGTAAGGTCTTCACTAAGATGGACTCCCAGGAATTTAAAGAAAGAGACTCTCTCCACACAGCCCCCCACCCCCGATATACAACGGGGCTACCTCCCCTCTCTTCCTCTGAAAGTCCAACACCATCTCCTTTGTCTTGCCAATGTTTAGGTGCAGATTGTTCTCTGAGCACGATGTGGATACCTTTTGAGGCTCCCCCCTTTCCCTGGTGGCTTTTGTAGAGGATCACGGCCTTATTTATTTTGTTTTATTTACTGGAATTTATATCCCGTCTGGCTTTTTCAAAAGCAACCACAAAATGGTTTGGAATTGTAGAACTGTAGAGTCGGAAGAGACCGTGAATCTTAGCCGTCCAAAAACCTCCCAGGAAGGAGAGTCTGCTACCTTCCAAGTCCTTGGGGAGTCTGTTCCACTGCTGAACAGCTTTTACTCCCAGAAACTTCTTCCTGCTGTTAAGTCAGAATCTCCTTCCTTGTACAGTGGTTCCTTGGTTCTCAAACTTATTCTGTTCCGGAAGCCTGTTCCGAAACCAAAGTGTTCCAAAACCAAGGCGTGCTTTCCCATAGAAAGTAATGCAAAACGGATTAATCCGTTCCAGACTTTTAAAAACAACTCCTAAAACAGCATTTTAACATGGATTTTACCATCTAATGAGACCATTGATCCATAAAACGAAAGCAATAAAGAGTGTACTGCAGTCACAAAATCAATCAACCAATCAATCAATCAATCAATCAATAGCTGAACTGGGTTCCACACAGTCACAAAAACAAAACAAAAAGAGCCGCGAAAACAAAAACGTGAAATAAATAGCAAAAACAGAGAGATCTCAGCGTAACACTCAAATTGGAAGTGTGGCACTCAAATCAGAGCATGTTTGGCTTCTGAAAAAAGTTCGCAAACCGGTACACAAACTTCTGGGTTTGCAGTGTTTGGGTTCCAAGTTGTTTTTGCACGAAGGCATTTGAGAACCAAGATACCACTGTAACCTGAATCCATTGGTTGAGTCCTACCCTCCAGAGCAGAAGAAAACAAGTTTGATCTATCTCCCATAGGACATCTCTTCTGATATTGGAAGATGGCTCTCCCGTCACCTCCCATTACGAGACTGCCAGCATGCAAAATGCCTTTCAATGATGCCTTTCTCACTCTTGCCAGTGTCAAAGCAGAGGGCATACCTTGCAAGGCACATATACGCCTTTGCAAGAGGGGCAAGGTCTCAGAACAGCAACGCAGGTGCCTTCTGTTGGGATTACACTCCCCCCGAGCTGCAGATGTGTGGGATTATTGCATGTCACATGTCTGTTTACATTCCAGCACAGATTGCTAGAGTCTGTGAGCGGAACTTCCGCTCTGTATTGCTTTTGTTTTCGGTCTCTCTCCGAGAAGACGGCAAGGAGAGATGCCATGTTTTCTTTGTCCTGATTTATGTATAATAAATGCGTAGTTTAGTATGTGTCCACGCCTCAAGCCTCAACTGTTGCGCAGTTTACGCTGCTGAGTAATGTGTGCTCAAGGCTGCTCGGCGTGAGTCACAGACGCACGTCAGAGGAGCAGAGGTCGATGGATCTCCGCAGCAGCAAGGCTGAGAGGGACACATCCAGCTGGGGCCGACACCTTCTCTCTGCCACAGGTGGGACTCTGGGGGTCTGAGCACCCTGCTTGCGGAGGAGGCTTCTGGGGTGCTGGCAGCGCTGGAGCGGAAATACCGGGTTCTCCAGAGGAAACTGTGCGCTGAGATGTTGCAGGCACACTATGGTGAGAATGTGGGGCACAGCAGGGGGGCAGAGCAGGAGTTGCATCTGGGGAAGGGGGCAGAGATGACCCAGACGAGGGAAGTGCAAGCCAGTACGCTGGACGTCCAGACATCCCCTCGCTTAAGAGAAAGGGCCACCAAGATGTGGTGATCGACTAGGTTAGTGGATTTTTTATTTTAGCAAAATGTATACGCCACTTGATTGTAAAAACACAAAGCAGTTCAAAGGACTAAAATTCTCAGTTATAAACACTGAACAAATGATTAATATTGAGATAAAGCTAAAAGATGAAGCCCATGTAACACCACATTGAAAAAACACATAAACGTAATAAATTGTATAATAACAGTTGTAAAGTTATTTACTGGAAACTACTCAAAATTGTGAGCTCCCATTTTTCAGTTCCAGCTCCTGCCAATGTAGCAGTTCAAAAGCATGTCAAAGTGCAAGTACAGTAGTACCTCTGATTGCGAACGGTATCTGTTCCAGATGCCCATTCGCAACATGAAAGGAACGCAACCTGTAGCAGCGCGGCTTCGCACGCACGGGTTGCGATTCGCCACTTCTGCTCATGCATGTGACATCATTTTGCACATCTGCGCATGCGCGAGCGGCAAAACCTGAAAGTAACCCTTTCCAGTACTTCTGGGTCGCCGCGGGACGTAACCTGAAAGAACATAACATGAAGTGGCCGTAACATGAGGTATGACTGTAGATAAATAGGTACCACTCTGGCAGGAAGGTAAATGGTGTTTCCGTGCGCTGCTCTGGTTTGCCAGAAGCATCTTAGTCCTGCTGGCCACATGACCCAGAAAAACTGCAGACAAGCTCCCTCGACCAGTAAACTGAGATGAGCGCCGCAACCCCAGTCGTCCGTGACTGGACCTAACGGTCAAGGGTACCTTTACCTTTACCTTACTCCTCAGAATTAAATACAGCTTCTCATAATGTCAAAATCAACATCGTGACATAATGTATTAAAATGTAGCTTATTCAGTTGACCACCAAGTCCAGTATTTACAAAATGCAATTCCCATTTTGTCAGTCCCGTTGTTGCTTAGTTGTTTAGTTGTGTCCGACTCTTTGTGACCCCCTGGACCAGAGCACGCCAGGCACTCCTGTCTTCCACTGCCTCCCGCAGTTTGGTCAAACTCATGTTTGTATCTTTGAGAACACTGTCCAACCATCTCATCCTCTGTCATCCCCTTCTCCTTGGGCCCTCCATCTTTCCCAGCATCAGGGTCTTTTCCAGGGAGTCTTCTCTTCTCATGAGGTGGCCAAAGTCTTGGAGCCTCAGCTTCAGGATCTGTCCTTCCAGTGAGCACTCAGGGCTGATTTCCTTCAGAATGGAGAGGTTTTATCTTCTTGCAGTCCATGAGACTCTCAAGAGTCTCCTCCAGCACCAGAATTCAGAAGCATCCATTCTTGGGCGATCAGCCTTCTTTATGGTCCTGCTCTCACTTCCATACATCACTACTGGGAAAAGTCAGTCCCACAGTACATTCATATTCTAATTTGTTCATCTTCTCTTGTCCTTTTCTGTCTGACCTATTCCTTAGAAGACTACAACATTAAATCATTTGAATACTGGCACTGGTAGATGCTGGCACAGGCAGACAAGACCAGGATTCCTGGATATTCCCCTGTTTCGCCTCAAGGGGCTCCATCAGCCTTGCGTGGTTCGTCACTGTATATAACAGCTACACGGAAGTTATTCGTGATAGGTTTTCAGTCATGGTCAAATCTATCACGAGTAAGTGCCAGCATTTTGTACGTACTGGACTCGGTGGTCAACTGAATAAGCTGCATTTTAATACGTTATGTCACGATGTTGATTTTGACAGCTTATGAGAAGCTGTATCTAATTTTGAGAAGTAAGGTAAAGGTAACGAGACCCCTGACCATTAGGTTCAGTCGTGGCCGACTCTGGGGTTGGGGCGCTCATCTCGCTTTATTGGCCAAGGGAGCCGGCGTACAGCTTCCGGGTCATGTGGCCAGCAGGACTAAGCCGCTTCTGGTGAACCAGAGCAGTGCACGGAAACGCCATTTACCTTCCCGCCAGAGCGGTACCTATTTGTCTACTTGCACTTTGATGTGCTTTCGAACTGCTAGGTTGGCAGGAGCAGGGACCGAGCAACGGGAGCTCACCCCGTCACGGGGATTCGAACCGCCGACCTTCTGATCGGCAAGCCCTGGGCTCTGTGGTTTAACCCACAGCACCACCTGCGTCCCTAATTTTGAGAAGTAGTTTCTAGTAAATAATAAATAATTGTTATTATACAGCCTATTATGTTTTTTCAACTGGATTTGCGTAATATGGGCATTCTAGTGGTTCTGCCCATGTAACATCTACATAGAATTGTAGAGTTGGGAGGGATCTCGATGGTCAACACGTCGAAGCCCCCTGCAATGCAGGAATCTTTGGCCCAATGTGGGGCTTGAACCCACAACCCTGAGAGTATAAGTCTCATGCTCTGCCAACTGAACATGTAGACTTAGAGTCTCTCTCTCTCTCTCTCTCTCTCTCTCTCTCTCTCTCTCCCCTCCCCACTGCAGGGCATCCGGTTTGGACCTCCCTGTCTCAGGCCGCGAAAGAGGACAAGCTCTCTGAGCTGGAGACCCTGGTGGATTTCGGCCTGCGCGAGGGAAGTATCCTGCCCCTCTCCAGCCTGCCTGGGGCGCAGCACGAAGTCAGGTGCGCTCGGTGCATGTGTGAAAGTCAGCTGGGGGCATGGGCACCAGGGCCAGATTTAGGTCTGATGAGGACCTCAGCTCCTGAAGGTAATGGGGCCCTTTCTATGTCCAGCTGTCCTTTGTCAACAACAAATTGTCACTGTTTTGTGTGTGGAATATGTGCTATATGGTAATTGATGGACCTAATAGGTATCTCAAGCCATTTGCACATGTGGCCATCCAACTAGTCCATGCAGAATGTAAAGGCAAAGGGACCCCTGCCCATTAGGTCCAGTCGTGGCCAACTCTGGGGTTGCGGCGCTCATCTCGCTTTACTGGCCGAGGGAGCCGGCGTACAGCTTCTTTCCGGGTCATGTGGCCAGCATGACTAAGCCGCTTCTGGCGAACCAGAGCAGCGCATGGAAACGCCGTTTACCTTCCTGCCAGAGTGGTACCTATTGATCTACTTGCACTTTGACGTGCTTTCGAACTGCTGGGTTGGCAGGAGCAGGGACCGAGCAACGGGAGCTCACCCCGTCGCGGGGATTCGAACCGCCGACCTTCTGACTGGGAAACATTATTACTGCAGGAAGAGCATAACCAGCAGCCATCCTTAGCCCTCGGCACTATTAATGTGTCTAATCCCTCCTGTAGGAGGGAGTTCCACAGGCTAACTCTGCGCCACACAAAGAATTGCTTTCTTTTATCTGTCCTGAACCTTCCAACTTTGTGCAACCTTTTTTGCTCACCAGATCTGGGGCACCGAAGGCGGGCGACACCAATGGGGGACCCCTCGACCCCTCGGCCACAGAGGGCACAGCCGCCCACGCCCTCCTACAGTTGCGGCGCAGGAGGCAGGCAGAGACGGCAGCTCTGCTGACCCACCGGCACCTCCAGGGCGGCAGGTGAGGTTTGGAAGAGGGACATGACTCCAGAGCAGAAAGTGTCAAGTTGTTTTTCCATGTCATCTTTGTGGGAATCTTCAGGGATGCAGGAGAGGATATATTGTTTGGCTATAGCCTTTCCAACTTGTGTTAACAAGTTCACAATTTTAGCAGAGTAACATTCCCCTTTTTAAACTCAGCGGATGCATTTGCTCGGGCTCACTAAAGCTTCTATAATAACTGTTCTGGTATTTCCCCCTTATTCCCGCATAAAAGATAAGACACGACACAGTTTCTATAAAAGTATAAAAAGAGTTTACTCACTCACATTCTGTTCACAATCGGATCCCAGAAGGCAGACTTAGCTTAGAAAAGTAACATACACCTGGAAATTATCTCATAAGGAGACAGTCCCCTTTGTCCTCTCTTGGCCGGAAGCCAATTGTGAACAGAATGTGAGTGAGTAAACTCTTTTTATACTTTTATAGAAGTATAAAAAGAAGCCAAGAGAGCAGCTTTGGCTAAGGAGATGTTGCTTCTTCGATGCATGTAGTCAAAGAGAGATGGCTGCCCTGCCCTGTGCTTTTGTCGTTACCTGCACAGGTGAGGCCACGCCCACCTCTAGTCACATGCAGAGGAAGTCTGTCCCAGCCCAGAAGGAAACAGGAAGTTGACTTGCTGGCTGGACAAACATTCCTCCCCATGTGTAAACATGTTCACTCTAGGAATGTTGTACTTGACTGCTCTTGTGTTTCACATCCCACAATCTTGTGGGCCTTTCTCAGCTCTGTTGTGGTGATGCTGGGGACTGAGCCGGTGACCTTCTGCATAGAATTGTAGAATTGTAGAGCTGGGACCCCAAGGGTCATCTAGTCCAACCCCCTGCAATGCAGAAATCTCAGCTCAAGCATCCCTGACAGTTGGCCACCCAACCTCAGTTCCAAAACCTCCAAGGAAGAAAAGCCCACCATCTTCTGAGGGAGTCCATTCCTCTGAGGAACAGCTTTGTCAGAAAGTTCTTCCTGTCAGAATCTCCTTTCTTGTAACTTGAAGCCACGGATTCGAGTCCTACCCTCCAGAGCAGGAGAAAACAAGCTTGCTCCCTCTTCCCTGTGACAGCCCTTCAGATATTTGAAGATGACTCCCATATCTCCTCTCAGTCTCCTCTTTACCAGGCTAAATATACCCACCTCCTTCAAGCGCTCCTCACAATGTGTCAGGGTTCGGGGAATCAGCTTTCTCCCCCGTGGAAGTAAATAATAATAATATTTTTTTATTTATACCCCACCCTTCCCGGTTCAAAAACCAGGCTCAGGGCGGCTAACAACAAATTTAAAACACTTAATTGAGGCAACAAAAAACAGCATAAAATACAGTATGAAACGTGAATAATGATAAATTCAGAATTCAAAAATCAATTTAGGGGGGAAATCCATCCAATAAACATTAGATGATCACCAGGGCTAGCTGGCTAAATTAGTCTATTTGGGCCAGCGAGGAGACTAGGGGAGAATTAGCTGTGGGATCCCAGAGCCAGTAATCTTCATAAAAAGGGGAAGAGGAGGGAAGGAAGGGGAATAAAAGATCAGGCTAAGTTCAAATTGAAAGCCAGGTGGAATAGCTCTGTCTTACAGGCCCTGCGGAAGGAAGTTAAATCATGCAGGGCCCTGTTCTCATGGGACAGAGCATTCCACCAGGTCGGAGCCATCACTGAGAAGGCCCTGGCCCTGGTGGAGGATAATCTGACTTCCTTAGGGCCCAGGACCTCTAAATAAGAAGAGATCAAACGAAAGGAACGTCTTACCAGTTAGATTCTTTAATAATCACTGCGAGAGAGAAAAGAACCCGTTCTTGCTAGAATGGCAGTGCTCCCAACTAAGGCTCCATCCCTATTAATCTACGTCACGCCTACGTTTTGTAAGCTGAGCTTGTACCCTCTGCTCTTTTGGTTCCCAGACTTTCTGAGCTCTTCTACCTTGGGGAGGGCGGTGGAGGAATGCTGTGAATCTGTTAACCCTCTCCCTTCCAGTGTTTCTTCTCCTAGCTGTTCCCCATCCAGTATTTCCCAGCTTCTGCCTTCTGAACTGTGCCCCTCTGCAAACCACTGTTCCAAATCTATACTGTCCTGCTCCTGGGAAGATTCAGGATCCAAGGGAAGGGGGTGTCTCCCACCATTCTTCCTCAGTGCAACCCTTCTCAGCACGGTCCCTGACATAAGGCTTGGTTTCCGGACCCGTGATCATCTTGGTCGCCCTCCTCTGCACACCTCCCAGCTTGTCAACACCCCTCAGAAATTGGGGTGCCCAGAACTGGACACAGTATTCCCGGTGTGGTCTGACCAAGGCAGAACAGAGTGGGACTATTATTTCCCTTGATCTGGACGCTAGACATCGGTTGATGCAGCCTGGGTAAAGGTAAAGGTACCCCTGACTGTTAGGTCCCGTCCCGGATGACTCTGGGGTTGTGCGCTCATCTCACTCTACAGTGGTACCTCAGGTTAAGAACTTAATTCGTTCCGGAGGTCCGTTCTTAACCTGAAACTGTTCTTAACCTGAGGTACCACTTTAGCTAATGGGACCTTGCGCCGCCGCCGTGCGATTTCTGTTCTCATCCTGAAGCAAAGTTGTTAACCCGAGGTAATATTTCTGGGTTAGCGGAGTCTGTAACCTGAAGCGTCTGTAACCTGAAGAGTCTGTAACCTGAGGTACCCCTGTATAGGCCAAGGGAGCCGGTGTTTGTCCACAGACAGCTTCTGGGTCATGTGGCCAGCATGACTAAGCCGCTTCTGGCGAACCAGAGCAGTGCACGGAAATGCTTTCAAACTGCTAGGTTGGCAGGAGCAGGGACCGAGCAACGGGAGCTCACCCCGTCACAGGGATTTGAACTGCCGACCTTCTGATCGGCAAGCCCTGGGCTCTGTGGCTTAACCCACAGTGCCACCCGCGTCCCTGTTGATGCAGCCTAGGTAAAGGTAACGGGATCCCGACCATTAGGTCCCGTTGTGGCCGACTCTGGGGTTGCGGCACTCATCTCGCTTTATTGGCCAAGGGAGCCAGCGTACAGCTTCCGGGTCATGTGGCCAGCATGACTAAGCCGCTTCTGGCAAACCAGAGCAGCGCACGGAAATGCCATTTACCTTCCCGCCAGAGCTGTACCTATTTATCTACTTGCACTTTGACGTGCTTTCGAACTGCTAGGTTGGCAGGAGCAGGGACCGAGCAACGGGAGCTCACCCTGTCACGGGGATTCGAACCGCCGACCTTCTGATCGGCAAGTCCTAGGCTCTGTGGTTTAGACCACAGCACCACCCGTGTCCCTGTTGATGCAGCCTAGATGCATGCAAAACATCTCCTCAAGGCATGGAACTAGAGAGAAAGAGACTTATATTTCAGGGACAACTGTGCTGAGCCTTCCAGTTGGTGTAGAGAGTACAGAGCGAGATGGATCAAGGCCCTGACTTGCCTTCCCATTAAGTGAAGGCCCATAGCTCAGTGGCAGAGCACCAGAGACCCATGCAGAAGGTCGCAGGTTCGATCCCAAATGGCACCTCAGTGCAGGCAACACGGAGGTAATGGATCCCCTATGCTGCCCCCCTCTCTCTGCAGCAACCCAGAAACCTCGCGCCAACTGTTACATCTGCATGCACAGACAGAGCTCGTCCACCAGGAGGCGTCGTTCCCAGCTGCTCTGCTTGCGATAGAGCTGTTCTTGGGAGAAAGGTGAGCCCTATTGGCCAAACCTATTTGGTGTTTCGCAACTTTCCGACTAGTTGCAGGACCTTAGCCAGACCTAGCAGAGTAAACGCAGACTCCACGGAAGCAATTGGTGACTAGGCTGCAGACAGGACAGACGAAGCAGGAACCAGGAACTTGTAGTTACGTGTTTATTATATACAGTGGACTGTTTACAGGAACAGAGCATGGATCTTTAGCTAGCTCTCTCTGACACGACTCACAACTCCTACGCTGACACACAGAACTCTGAACACTGAGCTCTGAACTAACACATTCCCGTTAGTAGGCCATTAATTATCACTCTCTTGAGAGAGCTTGACCAATCAGGGAGCTGTCTCCATGCCTCTGTTATCACCAGGCAGACTTACTCCTTCAGATTGCCTTCTGGCTGTCTGCCAAACCTTAACTGACTCTGTGTGAGTAGCTGCAAGTACACAGTTTCCCAACAAGCCCGTGGGTGGGGGGTGGGTGGCCTTAGTGGGTCTACCCAGGTCTTCCCGGGAGGGTGCAGGGTGGCCAACACAAGCAAGCCATTGCTTGGGACAGGGAGAACGTCTCAGTGGTGTTGTGTATTTTAATTACGGATTGTTTTTATAGCTGCGAACCACTTAAAAAGCTGATTTGGTAGGTAAGCAGTAAATAAATCAATAATAATAATAATAATAATAGACTTTTAGACTTGGAAGGGACCCAGCCCCGCTACAATGCAGGAATCACAGCTAAGGCAAGCAGCTTAGATGCTAATTCAGATCACGACAAGCAGCTCCTATTCAAGGCTGACTCCGTGTGACTCTTCCTTTGGCAGGTTTTGGGACTCGCAGCCCATCGAACCCGGAGCCCGGCACCTGGAGTTGGCTCGACTGCGGCTTGCCGCAGGGAGTGGACCAGCGTCAGCATGGCAGGAGGCCAAACCTGCGCCAGGAAGATTGATGGCGGTAAAACCAGGATGATCAGCCAAATGGGATATTGGTGCTTGCCAACTAGAGGCGAAGGGGAACATGGAATAGCAGACAAAGGACCCAAGTGTGGCTGTCAGGTTCCTGCCTTTAGAAGAGCCCCTTCTCTGCTTCCTCATGAGTCGCTGATCTGTGCGTGCCTGCAAATGGAACGAGGCAAGCCCAGAGCTGTTACTCATACAGAGAGAAAACGGGCACATCCCTTTCCGGGGAGGACATTCTGCTAGGAAACTGCCCAGGGAGTGGTCAAACGCACCATTCATGACCAATGCAGTGATACAACAGGTTGAAGAACAGTGTATCCTTCAGAGAGGCGGCAGGCACACTCCTCCTGGTAGGCTGGGATGGCAGGAGCCTTTAAGCTGTGCATTTTTCACAGCCCAGCAATAAAGTTGCGCTTTACTTTTTGCAAACCCCTTTGGCAAAGATGTAGGATGTGATGCATAGATAGCAGCCAAGTACAACATTCTTTGTTTTCCTAGAGTGGACATGCAGGGAAATGTTTCCTCCAATCAGTAGAAAACTTCCTGTTTCCTCCTGAGCTGGGACAAACTTCCTCTGCATGTGATTAGAGGTTGCGTGACCTTACCTGCCCAGGTAACACAAAAGGACAAGGCACGCTGCACACTCTCTCTTTTGACTTCCTCTCCATCATAGGACCAGCAGCTTTTTAGCTAGAGATGCACAAAGGGACTATTCCCATATGGGGTAGATTCCACATGTATATACTCTGTAGCTAAGTCTGCCTTCAGGGATCCATCTGTGAACTGAATGTGTGAGTAAACTTCTTTTATATATACTTTGCAGAAGATTATGTCGTGTCTATTCTTTTTAAGGGGGAGAAAAGGGGATTACAAGGAATCCTAATACTGAGAAGCAGCTTGTGCATTTAAATGGCGAATGTAAACTCTGCTAAGTAAAGGAACTTGCTAGCACAAGTTAGGAAGGATATTATTAAACAATATATCCTCTCCTGCCTCCCTGAACATCCCCACAAAAGAAGGGAGTTGTTTTTAAAAGGAGGCTGGTTGCCCTGTTTGAAAAACGCTGCCAGAATTAGGGCGAGATGGAAAAAGGCACATAAAATAACAAACTTTCTTCAAATGCACAGCTGTTTTACGTATCCAAGGTCAGGGCCTTTGGACCTGGCTGAATGTGGCCCCCAGTATGGAAACCTCCTCCCCTTGCTTTCGCCACCTGGGCTCGGGTAGCGCATTCGTAGAACAATAGAACTGTAGATGTGGGGCCACGGAGGCCATGTGTCTTTCTCCTTCTCGCCCCATAGCAGGTGCTGCTGGACCGCCTGCTGCTGCAGCAACAGAGGGACAGATCCTGTCTGATCCAGATCTTGTTGGCTCTTGCTGAGCCAGAGGGTGCCCAGGAAAGAGGCCGTGGCAGAAAGCAGCCAACCTCCTTGGGAGCAGGTACAGCAATGGAAGGAGTGAGAGAGAGCGAGAAACCAAGCGCTTACCCAGGTTTGCTTTCCCTGGAAGGAGGGACTGTGGAGACTGTGGTGTCTTTAGGATATATGGCTTTATTTACACATTGTGCTGGGCCTGGGGGTTAACCCGAGCCACGCAGTTCAGGTCCTCCCGAATCCAAGGATTCCGTGAGGAGTCAGTCCAACAGGGCCAAGGCAGAAAACCAGGCTAGGTCAGGCACAGGGTCTCAGGTAGGCTCCAGCAAGCAGCAATGTTGGTCCTGTAACCTGGGGCGGGGTCCGACCTTTTATCTCTGATGGGGTATCTCTGATGGGGTAACAGCCGGTTCTGATCCCCCGGTGACTCACCTCCCTGTCTTGCCCGAAGGGATGGTTTCGCTTTTCCAATTTCTCGCAGTTAGAATCTTGGCTGCAGTTGTGGCATACATGAATGGTGGTCTAACCTTCTTCTTAATTTCTGTTGTCATGATTCCTAATAAAAAGGTCTCCGGTCTTTTTAAGATTAAATGAGCATTAAGATAACTTCAACAGTGTAAATAAGTTTTGATGGATGCGATAATGGAATACTGAATGGTATAGTTTTTGTAAAATATGCAGGGATTTAAGATATGTAAAATGAACCATGGAAAGAGAAGAAGGGGAGTCACTGATATCTTAAGATGTAAAAAGGAGTACCGTAGTTTTTGCTCCACAAGACATGCTTTTTTCCTCCTAAAAAGTAAGGGAAAATGTCTGTGTGGTTTATGGAGCGAATGTGTGGTCGATTGCTGGCTCTTGCCCAGGCCTCCATTGTTGAATGTTCTGCAGACGGAGGCTGTTTGTTTCCCCAGCGACATGGGACTGTCTGGAAACTGTAGAAACGGCTCCCTTTCCTTTCCTAAAGAAGCTGCAGAACTGTGAGTTGAACCCCATAAAAACAGGATTTTTTTTCTCTTTGCAAAGTAAGCTCAACAACTTTGAGCTGATCCTCCAAAAATGGGGCTTTCCCCCTTTCCTCCTCTAAAAACTAGGTGCGTCTTATGGTCAGGTGCATCTTATGGAGCGAGAAATACTGCACTTTAAATTGTAAAACAGAAAATTTAATGAAACACACACACACACACACACACACACACACACACACACACAACCACCCCAAAAAGTTCTCCCATGGCCACAGCCTTAGATTCAAGTAGAAACCAATCATGTCTCTCCAGCAGAGGCTTCAGCCAGCAGCCCCCTATCAGCTCCTAGCTCTCAGACACACTCAACTCTGGCTTTTGTCCTTCTAACTGCCAGCTGGTTGGGGGAGCATGGATTTGAACCCTGGTCTCTCCCAGCTGCTGGCCCGGCACACAAACTCCCACGTCACACCAGCTCTGACTTTCTGTTTTTTTAAAAAAATAATATTTATTAGTTTTCCAACAAATTTAACACAACACTACAAAAAACCCAAAAGAAAAAAAATACAATACAATACAATACAATACAAAATAAAACAAACAAACAAAACAAAACAAAAACCATTTAAAACACAATCCAATTTCAACATCTTATCTTTCTTTCCCTTATTTCCTCGACCTCCTCACACCTCCCTTTTTGTATTCCACTTCTGTTAATTGTTTCAGCAATTCCTTTCCATCTTCCTCTGTTTTCTATCCTATAATTGTCTTAAGAAGAAGAAGAAGAGTTTGGATTTGATATCCCGCCTTTCACTCCCTTTAAGGAGTCTCAAAGCGGCTAACATTCTCCTTTCCCTTCCTCCCCCACAACAAACACTCTGTGAGGTGAGTGGGGCTGAGAGACTTCAAAGAAGTATGACTGGCCCAAGGTCACCCAGCAGCTGCATGTGGAGGAGCGGAGACGCGAACCCGGTTCCCCAGATTACGAGACTACCGCTCTTAACCACTACACCACACTGGCTCTTAACACATTCTAACCATATTTTTCCCTTTAAAGCTCTATTAATCTATTTAAGAGCCAGGGTGGTGCGGTTAAGAGTGGTAGTCTCGTAATCTGGTGAACCGGGTTCGAGTCTCCGCTCCTCCACATGCAGCTGCTGGGTGACCTTGGGCCAGTCACACTTCTCTGAAGTCTCTCAGCCTCACTCACCCCACAGAGTGTTTGTTGTGGGGGAGGAAGGGAAAGGAGAATGTTAGCCGCTTTGAGACTCCTTAAAGGGAGTGAAAGGCGGGATATCAAATCCAAACTCTTCTTCTTCTTCTTCTTCTTTATACTTAATTCCTTATAGCATTTCTACTAAAGCCATATAACTTCATTCCAACGTTTTTCTAACATTCATTAATTTTACAGTATTTCTGTAAATAGTCTTTAAACTTTTCCCAGTCTTCTTCCACCGACTCTTCCCCCTGGTCTCGGATTCTGCCAGTCATTTCCGCCAATTCAGCTCTGACTTTCTGTTGGCACTTTTGCCTCTCGCTCCCCTAGCCCGTTGGAGCCTGTAGTGAGCTGGACTATCCACACACCCCCCCCAACCATTCTTCCTAGACACCGGCAGGACTTGGCCAGGAAAGGGGAGAGATCGCTAGTTGTTGCAAATCACAAGCCAAACGGCAAAGCTGCCTCCACCTCCGTTCCCGGACCACCCTCGAACGGGGTTGACGAAGGAGAATCCCCCTTCAATATTTACCAGGTTTGCCCAGCCCTGAGTCACTTTACCGTGACGCAGACAGAAATTCAACAGGTAGGTGTCCAAACGGTAAGGCACCAGTTTAGCTTCCCCGAGCAAAGGCACAGAGTTGTTGTTCTTTAGTCATTTAGTCGTGTCTGACTCTTCATGACCCCCTGGAGCAGAGCACACCAGGCACTCCTGTCTTCCACTGCCTCCTGCATCTTGCTCAAAATCATGCTGGTAGCTTCAAGAACACTGTCCAACCATCTCGTCCTCTGTCGTCCCCTTCTCCTTGTGCCTCCATCTTTCCCAACATCAGGGTCTTTTCCAGGGAGTCTTCTCGTCTCATGAGGTGGCCAAAGTATTGGAGCCTCAGCTTCACGATCTGAAAAGACAAAAAAGTCCTTTTCCAAGTTTATTGAACAAGCTGCTCAAAAAGTTGCACGTTTCTTAGAAGGTTACAAACAAAAATTAAAAACTTTGTAAAATATAACTATCTGGGATGCGGGTGGCGCTGTGGGTTAAACCACAGAGCCTAGGACCTGCCATTAAGAAGGTTGGTGGTTCGAATCCCTGCGACGGGGTGAGCTCCCGTTGCTCGGTCCCTGCTCCTAGCAGTTTGAAAACATGTCAAAGTGCAAGTAGATAAATAGGTACCACTCTGGCGGGAAGGTAAACGGCGTTTCCGTGCGCTGCTCTGGTTCGCCAGAAGCGGCTTAGTCATGCTGACCACATGACCAGGAAGCTGTACGCCGGCTCCCTCGGCCAGTAAAGTGAGATGAGCGCCACAACCCCAGAGTCGGCCACAACTGGACCTAATGGTCAGGGGTCCCTTTACCTTTACCTTAAAATATAACCAGCTAAAGCTATACTCACACAGCAACAATAGCTCATCTCGCTTTATTGGCCGAGGGAGCCGGCATACAGCTTCCGCGTCATGTGGCCAGCAGGACTAAGCCGCTTCTGGCGAACCAGAGCAGCGCACGGAAATGCCGTTTACCTTCCCACTGGAGCAGTACCTATTTATCTACTTGCACTTTGATGTGCTTTCGAACTGCTAGGTTGGCAGGAGCTGGGACCAAGCAACGGGAGCTCACCCCTTTCTGGGGATTCGAACCGCCGACCTTCTGATCAGCAAGCCTTGGGCTCTGTGGTTTAACCGACAGCGCCACCCGCGTAAGTGAGGCTAGACACCCATTCCCCCAGAAGGCCACAATTTTATCTCTCCCACAATGCCTCACTCCTGCGTGAACCAACATTTGGCGTACCAGGACTTCCCAAGTGCACTACAGAGCCCTAAGCAAACTCGTCTCCCTTCCTCTCCCCGTAAGACGTCGCCTTTTGCCTGTCTTGCCCCACAGAGCGCAGCAGAGAGGACCCGTCGCCGGCCTTGTGCGAGGCCATCGCCCGGATGCTGAAGCAGCCGGGGAGAGCCAGCGGGGTGGAGGGGACATGGCAGGACGGTGCCGTCGCGGTGCTGGTGGATCTGCAGCGAGAGCAGCAGGAGGAGCTCAGCCGCACCCTGGAGAGTCTGTCTGGGATCCCGAACGACAGGGTAAGCGAGACGTGGAGGGTGGGAAGGGGGAACAGAGCCAGTCGCCTCACTCCAAGGGCCCCAAAAGATTCAGGGCCCATGAAACGAACAATAGAACCATAGAACTGTATAGAGTTGGAAGGGACCCCGAGGGTCAACCCCCCACAATGCGGGAATCTCGGCTAAAGCATCCATGACAGATGGCCGTCCAACCTCTGCTTAAAAACCTCCAAGCAAGCAGGAGAGTCCACAACCTCCCCCTGCTGGACTGCTCTTGCTCCAAGTACAACAATGTGATGTCAATATAAACTCTTTATATAATCTATACAGAACATTGCACAGTATGAAATATATGAAATGCACTCTCTGCAAAACCAAATAAACAGAAATCACTACTCCATAGCAATTCCATGAAACAGTGGGTATATCCGAAATCACTGTTCACTACGTCTGCTTGCGGACCACTTTGTCAGCGTTGGACGTCATAAAACAAAGCTTTACAGCTTGTTTTCACCAGATAAGAATCTGACCCATTGCTTCTCTCAGAGACTTGCATAGTCTATAAAGACTTTCAGAGTCTTATAAGACTTTCATTTCGTTCTATGCTTTCAAGAGAATCCACCAAGAGTGCATATTTTGTGACTTTCAGAGATTTATAAGATTTCTGTTTATTTGGTTTTGCAGAGAGTGCATTTTATATACCGTATTTTTTGCTCCATAGGACAAACTTTTTCCCTCTTAAAAACTAAGGGGGAAAGTTTGTGCCTCCTATGGAGCGAATGCAGGGGGGAGGCAGGCAGGAAAAGCCCCCAAGAACCGCACACAAGCTCCGCGCGGCTCTTGCGGGCTTTCCCCAGGAGGGAGAAGGTACCGCGGCTCCCGGACCTGTTCTGGGGGCTAGGGTTGGGGGAAGCTCAGGCTTCCCCCGCCCCAGCCCCGTGGCTAAAAAGGAGAAGCCTGAAGCCCCCGGAGCGCAGCACGAACTGTCGCTGTGCTCTGGGGGTTTCAGGCAGCTATCCGCAAGCCTTCGGAGAGCAGCGGGAGTTCTCGCTGCTCTCTGAAGGCTTGCGGATAGCCGCCTGAAGCCTGGAGAGCAGGAGGGGTCGGTGCACACTGATCCCTCTTGCTCTCCTGGCCTTCGCTTCGCTGGAGAGGCACTGCGCAGCTTTCCCTCTCTGCGCAGCGCCCCTTCAGTGAAGGGGGAGGAGAAATGGAAGGGGCTCCGTTTCTCCTACCGCTTCGCTGAAGGGGCACTGAGCACAGAGGGGGAGAATTCCCCCCCCCCTGTTCTCCCCCTCCTATGGTCCGGTGCGTCCTATAGAGCGAAAAATACGGTATTTCATACTGTGCAATGTTCTGTATAGATTATATAAAGAGTTTATATTGACATCGCCTTGTTGTACTTGGTCATCGTGTTGCCTTGGATATTACAGATATATTGTTTGCAACACAGGGGTTAAATTATTTGGTTACTTTTCCGCTAGGAAACAGAGATCCCACATCACACAGCATTGCAGGCCACCCTCATCTCTGCCAAGGGGTGGCAAAATTCCAGGGATCTTGGCCCTGAACCAGAGTCTGTGTTCCTTTGGAAGGAGGTACAGCAGAGACTACAGTCTTTAAGAAATATGGTTTATTTTGCACACGTTTACAACCTGGGTTTTAATGCAGAGAAGCAATTCACAGAGAATGAAAGGGAACCTGAGGGTTATTGAGTCCAACCCCCTGCAATGCAGGAATCATACCACATGGTCCCCCATCCAATCTGTCACCATACTGGACCCTGCTTAGCTTTGCAAACACGCTAGCAGTTTCATTGCTGCGCCACCAGGTGCACACAGCTGCTCCCCTTCAGTTCCCACATTACTTAGCTGCAGTTCTTGCAAGTTAGCTCGTTCTTTTGGGATTCTGGCGAGAACACTTACAATATGATACGATACGATAATCTTCATTGTCATTGTCCCATACAGAACAACGAAACTGAAAAAAATCTACATAAGACATTCAAAAACCAACAAGCCTGCTATCCCAACTATCCCAGCCTGGTTAGCCCCCTAAAAACTCTGATACCCCATAATTGAATACAATATACTCCCATAGAGACTCCTTACACTGCGTTTAAAACCAAAATTGCACAGTGGTGCCCCGCAAGACGAATGCCTCGCAAGACGGAAAACCCGCTAGACGAAAGGGTTTTCCGTTTTCAATGCGCTTCGCAGGACGAATTTCCCTATGGGCTTGCTTCGCAAGATGAAAATGTCTTGCGAGTCTTGAGATTTTTTTTCGCTCCCCCCCCCCTTTTCTAAGCCGCTAAGCCTTTAATAGCCTTTTAGCAGCTAATCCGCTAAGCCGCTAAGCCTTTAACAGCCGCTAAACCGCTAATAGCACTAATCCGTTAAGCCGCTAATAGGGTTGCTTCGCAAGACGAAAAAACCGCTAGACGAAGATACTCGCGGAACGGATTAATTTCGTCTTGCGAGGCACCACTGCATTTGGATAGAAACTGTTTCTCAGGTGGCTAGTCCTAGTCTTTATAACCCTGGACCTTCTTCCAGAAGGCAGAAGCTGAAAGAGATAATTTCCGGGGTGGGCACTATCCTGCGCTATCTCTGCAGCTTTCTCATGGCACTTGGAAGCATAGATTTGATCCAAGGTGGGAAGAGTGCACCCAGTTATTCTCTCCGCAGTCTTTACAACCCTGGACAGCGTTGTTTTTTCCCTGACCGTGCAGCTCCCAAACCACACACACTGACCATAAGTTAATACACTCTCAGCAGTACAATGGTAAAAACAGGTCTTTTGAGAGATTATTTTCCCGGAGGATTCTCAGAAAATATAACCTCTGCTGTGCTCTCTTCATCAGGTCTTTGCTGTTAGGTTATCTCTCAACTCCATTCCCAGAAATCGAAACACCGAGACCTGTTCCACGCACGTCCCCTCAATAATGAGTGGCTGAATATTCGATTTACGTTTCCTAAAGACCACAATAATATCTTTTGTTTTCTTTAAGTTAAGGAGTAACACTTAGGTGGCCAGCTGAGGCCCTTGTCTTACATAAGAGCTTGCCTGGCTAGTTCAGCAACAGAATCCTCCACTGGATTCTAACCCTCACTGGGTGCAGGACCCCAGGAATTGGAAGGGAGCCAGGAGATCATCCATACTGACCTCACAAGCCCACAGCAATAGGTGACTCGGTTGCTCAGGCTCACCACTTGCCGTCTCACCCCCAGGAGGGAGCTGCTTGCCCTGCCCTCTTTGAGAAACTCCTCGCCCGACTGCAGGAATCACCCCTGACGTCTCTGGTCCGGGATTTGCAGCCCGCCTCTCCCCAGGAGCAACAGCGCTCCCTCCGCCAACGGGTAAGTTTGAAAGCTCGCCCACCCACTTACGAAGCGGGGCCCAAGGCATGGGGCAGTGCCATGGTGTGGGAAGATGGAAGTGTTGCAGTCAGCTCCATCTGGTACGCAGGATGAGACCCCACCTGCCCACAGACTGTCTGGCCAGAGTGGTGCATTCTCTGGTTATCTCCTGCTTGGACTACTGCCATGCGCTCTACGTGGGGCTACCTTTGAAGGTGTCCCGGAAACTGCAACTAATCCAGAATGCGGCAGCTAGACTGGTGACTGGGAGCGGCCGCCAAGACCATATAACACCGGTCTTGAAAGTCCTATATTGGCTCCCAGTACGTTTCCGAGCACAATCCAAAGTGTTGGTGCTGACCTTTAAAGCCCTAAACTGCCTCGGTCCAGTAGACCTGAAGGAGCGTCTCCACCCCCATCGTTCTGCCCGGACACTGAGGTCCAGCGCCGAGGGCCTTCTGGCGGTTCCCTCACTGCGAGAAGCCAAGTTACAGGGAACCAGGCAGAGGGCCTTCTCAGTGGTGGCTCTCGCCCTGTGGAACACCCTCCCACCAGATGTCAAAGAGAAAAATAACTACCAAACTTTTAGAAGACATCTGAAGGCAGCCCTGTTTAGGGAAGCTTTTAATGTTTAATAGATTTTAGTGTTTTGTTGGAAGCCGCCCAGAGTGGCTGGGGAAACCCAGCCAGATGGGTGGGGTATAAATAATAAATTATTATTATTATTAATATTGCAACCTCAGGTGCATGGGACCCATCAGGAGTTACTGGGCTGTAACTTCCAGCAGCCCCAGAAGTCGGCTGTACACAGATTTGGAATTCCGTGTACAAAAGTTTCAGATAAGGTCATCCAAAACAAGCAAGGGGGTGGAGCAACTCCCCTATGGGGAGAGGGTGCAATATTTGGGGCTTTTTTATTGATGTACAAAAAACCCCACAGAACCCTTTTCATGTACGCAACCACAGCGGCGAGGATTTTAATAGCAAAAAACTGGTAAGGTGATGTAATCCCCACAAAAACTGATTGACAAGCGAAGATGATAGAATACAGTGGACGCTTGGGTTGCGAATGTGATCCGTGCGGGAGGCACATTCGCAACCCGCAATGCTGCGTCTGTGCACACGCAAGTTGTGATTCGGCGCTTCTGCGCATGCGCAAAGTGCGATTTAGCACTTCTGCGCATGCGCAACTGCCAAAACCCAGAAGTAACCCGTTCCGGTACTTCCAGGTTTTGGCGGGTCCATAACCCAAAAAAATGCAACCTGAAGCGTCATGTAACCCGAGGTATGACTATATTCAGAACTTGCAAGGATGACTGGGAGAATAAGAGGAGATTCTAACCAGAAATTTAGTGAAGATTGGACAATGTTCAAAGAATATCTTTAAAAGTACTGACAGATTTTGATTGAATCTTGACGTTTAAGGAAATTATAAAGTATGTATAACGTTTATTGCACTTGTAACTTGTTTAGAGTTGTATATTTATCCACTCTGTGTTTACAGTATCTCCAGGCTTTGTTTTGCACATGTATGTTTGTTGCTTGAATGTTTACAAGTCTATCTCCATTTTAGCTATTATTCTAGTAAATTTGGTTTTATATGTATAAGCCAGATTATGGATTATGGGTCATGTAGACTTGCAGGGCCCCCACGCTGCCTGTCCCTGCCAGAGCGATAACAGATCCAGAAATGCTGATTCCTCAATATTCATTTCCAGAAGGAGGAGGTGCTCACATCTGGTTTTATGGGACTTCATTGAGTCTTTAACTTTGATTTGATTTCTAGGGAACTCTGCAGACGGAGCGGGAGTTGCGCCTCACCCAGGAACCGTCCCCATCTGAAGGAGAAGCACTTACTGCAGATGAGATACCTGAGAGAGAAGGCGAGCCTTTGCGGAGGAAACCGGAGACTTCGCAACACGAGAAGCAAAAAGGATTTCAAGATTCAGAGGCTCCTCAGGGCTCCGTAGCTCCTGGAGGCAACCGGAACCTCCCTCAGGACAAAGAGATTCAGGCTGAACAAGGCCTTCTGCTCCAGGAGTTGAGTCCTGATACCTTAGAGACACAGGTTGCGCTGCTGAGGAAATCAAAATCCCTGGGGTCTCTGGAGTTCCTGTTGAGCCAGGATTCGTTGCCCCATGGGTTGTGGGATGTGGAAATCCCTCAGCAAACACCACATGGAGGACTGGAGATGGCCCACCTCCCAGGAGCGCAGGGTAGGGAGATGGAAGCCGTAGATGCCCAAACTCATGGTGACCTCCAGTATATTCCACAGAGGGAAACAGAAGCCCTTCAAGAAAACGAAACGAGGGAAACGTCAGATCTGGAACCTCAGCGGGAGCCCCTAGCGTCTGGGAAACCAGTAGTCCCACACAGTGAGAGGAGTCAAATAGCCTTTCGCACCCAGGGCACACAGTTCCCCGAACCCCCAGAATGGAGAGAGTCAGAGGCTACTCCATCGTGGGACGTCCTTCAGACCCACAAAGATGTCCACAAGGAGTCCCTGGATCCAGACGCGAGACATGTCAAGATTCCGTGCCAGCAGGACCTGAGGTTTCCAGAGCTCTCCCAACTCCAGAGGTTTCTCCGGAAGAAATCAAAATCTCTTGAGCCCCAGCTTTTATCCAGGGCAAGGCCATGGGGGTCACCACAGATTCAGCAGGAGGTATGTGGACCTCAGAAATGTGGATATCCTCAAGCTCTTCAGCCCCAGGAATGGGAAGTTGAGGGAACTTCACAGGCAGAGAAGGAAGGTCTGACGAGCCATGATTTGAGGGCGGGTCCGCAGCGTCAAAAGTTCCCAGAAAGCCGTGACGCACTCGTTCAGGTCCCAGAGCCATTGAGTCTTGAATCTGAGGAGATGGCAAAGTTACAGGGTGTGAGGCAGCTGGAAGGCCTTCACATCCCAGGAGGACCTCAAGGAAGGTCCCATGGTTGCCTGCAGCAGGAACAGGAGCTGACCCAAGCTGAGGAGAAGATGGAGGGCTTGGAAACCCCACAAGGCCAGCAAGGACCAGAACTTTCACATCCTGAAACCCCTCCTCACTGCAGGAATCTGTGGAGGAAGTCAAAGTCTCTTGAGCTGAGGAGGTCGTGGGCTTTTCAACCCCAGGAACTGAGGGAGCCGCACGTCGCTGGCACCCAGCCCCTGCACCCACAAATGGGTGCAGGAGCTGTTCAGGCTCAAGATTGCCAGGAACCAGAGGACTTTGAGGCGAAGAAAGCAAAGAAGGAACAACAGAGCCATCAGGAATTTCCTCAGGAGGCCTTTCAAGAGCAAGGGATGGTCCAGAAAGGGGTGAGGGTTACTAGGCCTCAAAATGTGAACGAAGCACAGGACTTTTCATCTGAGGGAGCAAAGGGTGTCATACTTCCACAAAGGCAGACACAGGTTCCTCAGTCCCCAGAGCGCAGAAGTCCAGAATCTCCGCCTCTTCTGTGGAGAATTATGTGGCAGAAGGCAAAATCGTTTGAGATGAGGAAAAAAGATGTCTTTCTGAGTTCAAGGCCGCGACCAGAGGCTCCAAAGCCGAGCATCCTTTATCGTCAGAAGATGAAGGAAACCTTGGTGGGACAATCAGATGTTCTCACCCAAGGACAGAGACAAGAAATGTCTCAAGAAATGAGGGAGAGGGAAACCCGTCTAGTTGAAAAATCTCCACAGAGAAGTCAACAAATACTTCAGAGCGAGGAAATTTCCAAGAGGGAGCTGGGATGGCCTAGACATTCAGGAGAATCACAGCCCTGTGACACGAAGAGTCTGGAAGACTCACAGACTCCAGAGACTGTGCCACAAAAAGAGATGTGGGGTCCTCAGCCCCAGAGAGACCAGAAACCAGAGTCTCCTCCTCTTCTGTGGGGGGCTCTGGAACTGAAGTCAAAATCTTTTGAGATGAGGAAATCAGAAGAGCACAAGCTGAAGAAGTCACTGATGGTTCTGTCACAGAGAAGACCACCGGTGGGACCAGAAGCTCATAGGCCCCAGGGATGGAATGTTCCAGATACTTGTACTCTTCAGGAACTGAGGGAAGATCAGGCCTCTCAGGCCCAGCCAGAAAATGGAGCATTGCCAGCTCAGAGGGCTCCACCTAAGAGGTTATGTGGTCCAGTTCTAAGGGAGAGGGAGACCTTTCCAGGTCAAGAAACAAGGGAGCTGGAAGCACACCAAGACCAGGGAACCCTACTGAAGAAGACAACAGCTTCTGAGAGCCAGGAAGCACAACAACAACAAAGAGAGCTGGAGCCATCAGAGGACCCAGGGACGGTTTCACAAAGATCAGGGGCTCCACAGTCCCCTCAGCCTGACAAAAAGAAGTTTCCAGAAATGTCTCGGGCCCAGAGAATGCCCGAAATGGTTCTCCAGCCTGAGGAACACAGAAGCCTGGAATCTCCACCTCTCCTGTGGAGGATCCTAGGACTGAAGGCAAAATCGTTCGAGCTGAGGAGGCCACGTCCCTTTCAGACCCAGATCCAGAGAGAGAAGGATGCTTCTTATGGGCAGCAGGGACAAATAACCTCCCAGAGCCCCCAAATCCTAAAAGAACCAAGGAGATCACAGGCCACCCAAACAGACATAGGGAATGATGGCACACAGCCACAGTCAGGGCCAGAAGGGAACCCAAGGGTTCCTCAGCATCAGAAACGTAGCAGTCCAGAAACACCTCCTCTTCTGTGGTGGGCCTTGGAGCTGGCCCAGCAAGAGACACAACATTTGTCGGTCTCTCCTCAGCCCCAGGAAACAGAAATGTCCCCAGCAGCCCAACTCCAGAGGGTGCTACAGACAGAGGCCCAGAAGTCGAAGAAACGTGCGCACCAAAATATTGTTTATCCCCAGGAACCAAAGGAACCAGAAACTTCTCAGGTGCTGGAGAAGGAAAAGAAGGCCCCCAAATCTCCGCAGCCTCAGGAAACTCTCCCTGAGGTGGACTCCAAGTTGCCAGCTTCACAAGGCTTGGGGTCTCAAGGCTTGCGGAGGGCAGAAGCAACTCAAACCCCCAGGAAAACCCCTCAGGCCCGTGATGTGCTGAAGGAGACAAGGGCTGTTCCTGTCCAGAAATCTCCACCGACAGCAAAAGGTCCTCAAGATGTGAAGAGATCCCCAAAGAAGCAGGAGAAACAGGGGTCTTCTCTGCCACAAGGAAAAGTGCCCAAAATGTGTGGCTCCTACAAAGTTGGCTGCTGTCACGTTCATCCATGCCAGGAACTCCAGGGGTGTGATACAAAAGATTGTGGTCCCTCAGGTGAGACGCAGTTCCATTCCCGAAATGAGCTGAGGCTGGAAAGGGCTGAGGCTCTAGGGAGGATTGAAGATAATGGTTGCTCAGCCCTAGAGGGACAGAGTAGGACTGAATGTCTCCTGCCCCCAGGAAGATTACTAGGAAAATCAAAGTCTCTTGACCCAAGAGATCTTCAGACCCAGAAGCCACAGAAACTGAGGGAGCAGGAGTCCCTTAGAGTTCAAAGGCAGCCAGAGACCACAGCCTTTCGGGTTCAGGAAGATCTCCAGATGAAACCACAAAGCGAGACTCAGACCTTTGAATCTCAGGAAGAGAGAAGTCTGGAGGCCTCAGAGGCCCAGAGCACATCACGGTCATCTCAGCCTCAGGGACCAGGTGCAGAAAGCCCTTCTCATCTTCAGAGCCGCTTGGAGAGAGCGTCTGAATCCCGTGAGCTGATGGGGCCACCTGAGAGCTCACCACATAGAGATCCTGAGAACCTCAAGCTCCAGGGAACTGTGGATCCCAAGGGACATTGTGAATCACAGTGCTGTGGGGTCAAGATGGATGACCAGCACTCTGAGGTGGAAGGCACCCTGGGAAGATCTTCCCAAACTTTCCATGTGCAAGAAACCTTTCAGCTTCAGGCAGCTCTGCTAAGGAAATCAAAGTCTCTCGAGCCCCAGGAACTGTCAAGATCACACACTTTTGGGTGCCAGGCTTCAAAGGAACTAGAAACTCCCCAGTCTCTGAGATACGCAGAGGGTTGTCCTCAGGTCCCTGAGAACCAAGCGCTGGAAAACATCACATCTTGCGAAACTACACAGGCGATGAAGAACCTTCTGCAGGACACATCGGTTGCAAAGAACGAAGATGGATCTTCTGTGCAGAAGATGTTGAGAGACAAGGAGGTCTCACACCTTCAGAAGCTTGGACAGAAGGATCTAGGCGCCACCAATGAAACGCAGGAAGACAACCAACAGCTCCAAGGGCAGAAAGAAAATGAAGACCTCCAACCACCAGGAGCTCCACAGACGGAGCAGAACCCTCTGGAGATCCAAGGGCTTTTGCAAAGGGATCTGGAGGGCATTGGTCCGCCAGATGCAAGGCAACCGTGTCTTCTTCAGCTTGAGGAAAGCTTGATGGAGGATGAGACGTCCCAAGCTGAACTGCCTTTATCACATATGGAGACAAAAGACCTCCCACCTTGGCTGGGTCTGGGGAAATCAAAGTCTCTTGACCCGAGGGAACTCCAGGGAAAGGAACTAGGAGATCCCACTAACCTGCAAAACATGGGTATCTCCAAGTCGTGCCACCCACAGAGACAAGGTGAGCTGGAACCTCAGGATTTAAGAGGAGCAGCGGTCCTCCATTCAGGAACCCTTCAAGAACTTCCTCCAAATCACATAGAGGGCCCTCAATTCCAACAAGAACTTGAGTGTGGGACCCAGAAGACTGGACAGGTGGAGAAAGAGCCTCCCCAAGTGCAGGGGTCACTGAGAAACGGGGGAGGGGTTCTTTGTTTCCAAGAACTGAAGGGTGTCCAGATTTTCCACTCCAAAGAATGTGAAGAGCTGGAGGAGCTTCCCCTCCAGAAATCTTCTCAGAGCGAGACTCTTCAGATTCAGGGGTTTGTGCAAAGGGAAGCAGAGCCCCAGGAACTGGTGGAGCCTCAGTCTCTTGATCCTCAAGAAAAGAGGGAGGTGCAAAGCCCTCCACTCCTGAGAAACCTGCTGAGGAAGTCTAAGACACTTGGGCACTGGACCCCAACAAGGGGAGATGGTCTTGTCCAAGGGCCAGAAAGCCCTCGTGACCAACCGGTGAAGGAGCCGCTTCAGGGACTTGTGGGGCAGAAGTCACAAAACACTCAAGGGCAAAGTCAACTGGACCAGAGAACACTGGACATTGCTGAAGGGACTCCAGGGAGTCTTGACTCCCACAGAGAAGGTTACAAAATGGAGGCGGAGAGCATCAAATCCCCCAGATCTCTACCTGTGAGCCAGGACTTCCTTCAGGAGCAAAGAGATGAGATGATCGTAGCTCAGCCAGTCAGTTTGCCCCAGTCCCTTCCTCCTCACAAGGCCCCCCAGGTCGATCTTGAGCAGCTCCCGGAACTGGAAGGGTTCTACCATGAACTGGAAGCTCTTCAGCCCCAAGGGCCAAGGACTGGGGAGGCCCAACAGCCACAAGAAAACAGGGATTTTGGTGAACCAGAGAAGCAAGCGGCAACTGAACCCCAGGGAACCATGGGCCTTGAGATCCCTCAGGAGTGGAGACATTCAGAGTCCCACCAGCCTCCACCAACAGATCAGGAGGCCACTGAGACACGTGAGACACAGCAAGGTCAGCAGAGGATTCCTCAGCCGCCCCCAAGCCAGAAGGGAGTTGAGGGGCCTTGTCAGCCCCCAGGAAGACGTGTGAGATCGCCAAAGCTGAAGGCACCTCAGAAAATCCCGGGGCAAGAATGTTCACCAGAGGCATCTGCCGAGGTTCCAGGGGTGAGCGAACCCCACGTTTTCCAGTCCCAGGAAAGCATGGAGCCACAGGCTGAGTGGGGTTCCCTTAAAGCTGAGGGGAGCATGGCCCAGCTGGAACCCACACCCACAGAGCCCCACGAGCAGCATCGCTTGGAGTTGTGGGGAGTTCTGCTGGGGAGGTCCAAGTCTCTTGACCCTCAGGAGTTGACGAGAACACAAGACCTTGAGGACACCCGGGGAATGAGGAGGGCAGGAGAAGACCCACGTTCTCAGGACAGCGAGATGCCCTCACCCAGAGAGCCACCGACCTACCAGCCGCAGCAAGCTCTTCAGCCCCACAGCAATTTCCCAAACCGTCAGGGAACTCCCGAGGAAGTGCGGGACCCAAACACCCTTTTCCGCCAGAATCTGAGAGAACCCAAGGTCCATGGCATGGGTGATCATTTCCAGGTGGAAGATGGGGTGCAGCGCCATCTCCCAGAAGGCGCAAAGCTGTGCCGGGTGTGCAGGCAACAGGAGCTCCAAGGAGAGGTGGGAGCCCTTGATTCTCAAGGGACGGAAGGACCACGGGCTTTTCAGAGTCAGGAACAGAGATTGAAGGAAGCCTTGCCAGCTGAAGGACCTCAACCAAGGATGCTCTCAGCCCCTGGGATGCACCACTCGGACCAGGGAGATCTGGAGCCTGGAGCGCTGAGCAGAAGGCTGGAGGCATCTCCCCTGTGGGAGCAGGCCCCCATTGGCACCTGGAAGCCCACCGCCATGGCCATGCTGTCTCCTCCCAGCCCTGGAGAACGTGACGAAGAGCCCGTGTGGACTCCAGCAGCTCTTGCTGTGGGCCTGTCCAGAGAGAGCTCCATCTGCATAGCCCAGCCCGAGAGGCGCTCTGGAGTGTCTTGGGTAAGGAGGAGTGTGGGGCAGGTGGGATCGGGGCCTGGTTTAGGGCACAGAAGTGGGGCAGCTGTGTTGCTGGAGGAAAGGGGGAAGCAAGTATGGATATAGGACTTTGATGGCTGGTGCCCACTGGGAGTGGTAGGGTGGCCCAGCAGTTGATGGCACCAGAGACAATGCTAAAAGGTAAAGGTAAAGGACCCCTGACAGTTAAGTCCGCTCGCGAACGACTCTGGGGTTGCGGCGCTCATCTCACTCTACTGGCCAAGGGAGCCGATGTTTGTCTGCAGACAGTTTTTCCGGGTCATGTGGCCAGCATGACTAAGCCGCTTCTGGGGAAACCAGAGCAGCGCACAGAAACGCCGTTTACCTTCCCGCCAGAGTGGTACCTATTTATCTACTTGCACTTTGCTGTGCTTTCGAACTGCTAGGTTGGCAGGAGCAGGGACCGAGCAATGGGAGATCACCCCGTTGTGGGGATTCGAACCGCCGACCTTCTGATTGGCAAGCCCTAGGCTCAGTGGGGTTTAGACCACAGCACCAATGGTGGACTGAGCCAAATAATTGCCACCTCCTGGATTTGTTGGAAGCGAGAAGGAAGGGACAGAGCTGTGCACCCCTTTGATGGAGATAAATTGAGGATTAAATCTATAAAATGTAATTTAAACCTCCTATCCCACATGTGTGGGCAGAAATATGAAAGTAAACAGACTGCAAATCCCTTTTAGCACTTATGCACTTTTGCAGCTTCCTGGAAGCTAGGAATTAGAAAATCAAACCTTTTAACCCTGCTTATTTGTGGTCTGCTGACCTTTCCCCCCTCTGTCCCCTTTGCTAAGAATGAACCACATGTTTTAGTAAAAACAAAAGGTTTACTTACATTTCAATGCAGGCAGCAAATACATCGGAGTAGTATGCAGGTGAAAATTCTCCTTTGTTACAAAATGCAAAATTAGTTTCCAAAATGAAGTCTGGGCTCTAAGAGGAGCCCTCGCTTGAAAGAAGAGAGGGAGAGACTGAGGCAAGGAGGAAGGAGAAATGATTAAGATCTTTTGTTCTATTTTCTGCCACAAGGTATAGGGTGCAGGCCTGTCTTCTCCAGCAATACAGGAACTCTGTGAATCTTAAACTCTCCACAGGCTTATTTAACAAACTTAATGGTCATTATGATTGCAGATTTCCCCACCCCTCCTACCAGCCCTACTGCCCCAAGAGGGTTGCCCCATTGCCACTGCTGAAGCAAGCTTACCACAGGCAGCAAAATGTCTTGGGCTGGCTCCAATCCCACCCTGTCTTGATTCCTTTCTCTGCACCGTACCAGGATGGCGAAGTTGACATGAGTTCCACAGGCTCCATGATTTCTCCGTTCTGGGAGGAGCCAACTGCTTACTCTGAGGCAGACAGCGGCTCCAGGGCGATGGCAGGCAGCTCCCGCAGTGCGGCTGCGGAAGAGGCAGGTGGGCACCAGGTAAGGAAAATGCAGCCTTTGCTTTTATTGATCTCACACCGTAAATTTTCTGAGTCAAGGAGGGAGAAGGTTTTTGGCCTGGGGGCCACATTCTCTCCTTCAGGGGGCATATAGTGGGGTGTGTGTGTGTGTATGTCATAGCTGTCAACTTACAGATTTGAAAATAAGGGACCAGCAGCCTCAGCAGCAACCAAAATAAGGGATTTTCCAGGCACAGCTATGTTCAACTTCTGAGCCCCTCCAAGCCAAAGGCAGAAAGCCCAGCCAGCAGCCAAACGAAGCCTCAAGCGGTGGTTCCCACAGCGCAGCAACCCGGCAAAGGGGATGCAGCAAGGAAAACCACTGTCGCCTCTCCGCTGGGAAGCGCTGAGCAAAGGCGAGTCCCCAGGCAACGCGGCCGATTTGATCGGCACAAGGCATGCAAGCTCCACCCCCCAGTTGTTCTCCGACTCCTTATTGGGTGAGCAACACAGCCAAGCAACACAGTTGGAGGCTCCCTTCTCCCTGGCCAGCAGGGAGGGAGGGAGGGAGAGGAGCTGCTTCCTTTGAAACCTGGGAAATTTAAGGGACATCATCAATAAGAGATCAGTGGGACACGGCGCTGGGATAAGGGACTTTCCCGTCAAATAAGGGACGGTTGACAGCTATGGTGTGTGTGGGTGTGTGTGTGCAGGCACAAAATTGGTCCATGCCCCCCACATCGACATGTCATCTTCGTAAAGTAGGCTGGTTTCTACAACTCACCTGTCCTTTCTGAGCTCCATCCAGGCAGGTTCAAAGTTGGGTGGAAGTTATTGAGGAAGATAGAGGTCTGGCCTGGGGAGAAAGTGGGGTGAGAGTATTTGGGGGGATGATTTCGTAAACCGGTTTGGTTCCGGTGGGAAATGCAGCTCAGGATATCTGGAAGAAGGGCCGGTCCTGAGAGGAGGCAGAGGGAGACCGTGGCCTCGAGCAGCAGATGCTGAACTTTTGCCTCAGGCGGCAAAATGTCTTGAGCCGGCCCTGTCTGGAAGGCCCCAGGTGTGTTGTGGGCGGGCTAGAACTTCCAGCACAGCGGCAGCCAACACGGCGGCCTCCGGATCTTGCTGGACTACAACCCCGGTCCGCCCCAGCCAGCAGGCCCAATGGTTAGGCAAGACAGAGGCTGGGAGTCCGGCCAACGTTTGGAGGGTGCGTTTGCTGCCCCTGCGCCAGTGGGGAGCTTTTCCTTCAGGGTACGGAAGACCTTCCTGACTTGCCTTTGCACCCCTCCACCTTGCCCCCTGCCCTGCCCCACAGCCTCCCCGTCCTTGCCCACCGTGCCGGGAGAAGGCCTTTGTGTGGCTCTCCCGCCAGGAGAAGGAGGCGGCTCTGCGGCGCCTGGCAGAACTTCAGGCCGAGGGAGAACGGCGGCACCAGCGGGACAAGGAGCGCCAGACCCTGCGGGTGAGACCAGGAGCATGGCGGAGAGGCAGTCCGGGGACTCCTCTTGTTTCGAACCCAGCACCCTTGAAATGCCCTGCTCGGGGGGGGGGGGGGCGTTATGATGGCTGTGCCTTCCAACGGCAGAAAGCACCCAACTCTGACTTGCTGCGCATGTGCGCACACAGACCACCTCGTGTTTCGCATGTGCAGGAAGGCGCCAGCTCTCCTTGACACAGCGCTTGCCAACATAGCGCCCACTGGGTGACTACGACTCCCGTCGGCCATGCTGGCTGGGGCTGGCAGGAGTCATAGCTCCGAGTCTCTGGAGGGCACGAGGTTGGCGAAGGCTGCACTACCTATGCTGTGTCCTATCTGTGCACAGATCTATGTAGATAGTGTGGTGCAATGGTTAGAGCAGTGGCTTCCAAACATTTTAGGGCTGCCGCCTTGTTTGTTCCATAAACTCATCTCCAGTTATTCAGAGTAGCACGGACCACTAAGGAGGATAATAAGAAAATTGAAAATGGTAACAATTGCACATTTATTTGAAGCCCAGCAAAAGCTGTTCTAATGAATACAACAAAATTGGTGAACTCGATGGTACCAGATTTGGGAATCTAATAATAATAATAATCTAATCTAATAATAATAATAATATCCCGTCCATCAGACTGGGTTTCCCCAGCCACTCTGGGCAGCTTCCAACAGGATATTAAAAACACGATAAAACACCAAAGATTAAAAACTTCCCTAAACAGGGCTGCCTTCAGATGTCTTCTAAAAGTCAGATAGTTGTTTATTTCCTTGACATCAGATGGGAGGGCGTTCCACAGGGCGGGTGCCACCACCAAGAAGGCCCTCTGCCTGGTTCCCTGTAACCTCACTTCCCACAGGGAGGGAAGCGCCAGAAGGCCCTTGGAGCTGGACCTCAGTGTCCGGGCTGGACGATGGGGGTGGAGATGCAAACCACCAGGAAATGCTGAGACAAATCTTCTCTTCCTTTTCAGTTCCAAGAGAGGCTGTCCATTGCCAAACACCGCAAATCTGAGAACGACCTTCTGGGAAGCAGTCCAGCAGAGTTCTGGCCTCTCCCATCAGAGTACGAGGGCCAGGTGAGGCCATTCCTCCGGGCTCAGGTCGGCTGTCTGTGGATGCCAAGGTCATTTGAGAAACAACAACAATAATAATTTATTATTTATACCCCGCCCATCTGGCTGGGTTTCCCCAGCCACTCTGGGCAGCTTACAGCATATGTAAAAATTGTAAAACATCAGACATTAAGAATTTCCCAATTCAGAGCTGTCTTCTAAAATTTATGTAGTTCGTTATCTCCTTGCCATCTGAAGGGAGGGTCACAGGGCGGGTGCCACTACCGAGAAGGCCCTCTGCCTGGTTCCCTGCAACCTCACAGTGAGGGAACCTCCAGAAGGCCCTTGGTGCTGGACCTCAGTGTCTGGACTGAACGATGGGGGTGGAGATGCTCCTTCAGGTATACAGGGCTGAGGCCATTTAGGGCTTTAAAGGTGAGCACCAACACTTTGAATTGTGCTCGGAAACGTACTGCGAGCCAATGCAGTTCTCTCAGAACCAGTGTTATGTGGTCTCAGCGGCCGCTCCCAGTCACCAGTCTAGCTGCCGCATTCAGGATTAATTGCAGTTTCTGGGTCACCTTCAAAGGTAGCCCCACGTGGAGCGCATTGCAGTAGTCTAAGCGGGAGATAACCAGAGCATGCACCACTCTGGCGAGACAGTCTGCAGGCAGGGAGGGTCTCATCCTGCATACCAGATGGAGCTGATAAACAGCTGCCCTGGATACAGGATTGACTTGCGCCTCCATGGACAGCTGTGAGTCCAAAATGACCCCAGGCTGCGCACCTGGTCCTTCAGGGGCACAGTTACCCCATTCAGGACCAGGGAGTCCCCCACACCTCTCCCCCCCTTTCTGCCTCAGCTGCCAGCCATGGCGACAGCTCCAACACAATTGCCATTTTTATGGAGTACCCTTGAAACCAAATCCCCACTTAAAGTAGGGTCATACTGCAACGTGCCGCATCAGAACTGCTTGCACTCTGCAGCGAGTCCAGAAATACCCGTCCACAGAGGGAGGTGCCTGTTGTGTCTCTGCACGATACAGGGGCTCTGCCTTCTGCCTCCTTCCCAGCAGCTCCTTCCCCATCTCAGCAGAAGAGGTGACCTTGCTTCCGTCACTTCCAGTGCAGGCATGCAACTGAACCGCTCGCCCAGGAAAGAGTGTGCCCACCGCATCTCTGCACGGGACCCTGTTCTGAGTTTTCCAATGTCAGGTTCTGGTTCTTGCAGATTTACTGGGATGGCTCCATGGGTGGGTTTGGGTATCATCTTGCCTAGGCCATGTCTGCGTCCTAAGAGACGTCTCCTTGGCAGCTGTGAGGGGAGCCAGTGTAACTTTGCGTTTCCCGTTCCAGCAAGACCAGGCTGGACAGAAAACCGCAGTGAAACTTCACTTGGAGAAGGTGAAGAGAGAGCGGACCTATGTCATGCAGTCCAAGAGGGAGAGGTAAGGAAGGAGGGGGGGGGATCAATATCTGCCCTGGACCTCTAATCTGTGTCTAGTTCTGTGCACCCCAGTTTAAGAAAGTGGAAAGAGGAGGGCCAGCAAGATGATAAAATTGCCTAGGAACCAAGCCCAATTCAGGGAGTTGGGATGTTTAGCCTGGATACTGGATGTTTAACCTGGGACACGGGTGGCGCTGTGGTCTAAGCCACAGAGCCTAGGGCTTGCCGATCAGAAGGTCGGCGGTTCGAATCCCTGTAACGGGGTGAGTTCCCGTTGCTCGGTCCCTGCTCCTGCCAACCTAGCAGTTCGAAAGCACATCGAGTGCAAGTAGATAAATAGGTACCACTCTGGCGGGAAGGTAAACGGCGTTTCTGTGCGCTGCTCTGGTTTGCCAGTCATGCTGGCCACATGACCCGGAAGCTGTACGCCGGCTTCCTCAGCCAGTAAAGCAAGATGAGTGCCGCAACCCCAGAGTCAGTCACGACTGGACCTAATGGTCAGGGGTCCCTTTACCTTCACCTTTAGCCTGGATAAAAGGAGACTGAGAGGAGACATAAGAGCCATTTTCAACTATCTCAAGGGCTGCCCCACAGAAAAGAGGCTAGGATCTGGACCAAGGGATTACAAGAAAGGATACTGAACATCAGGAAAGAACTTTCCTGGCCGTTCAGCACTGGAAAGGATGATCTCAAAGGGGGTGGACACTCCTTCCTTGGAGACTTTTAAACAGAGGTTGGTTGGCCACCTCTCCGGGATTATTCAGTTGTGATTCCTGCATTGCAGGGGTTGGGCTAGATGTCCCTTAGGGTTCCTCACAACCCCACATATCTGTGATTCTATGAAAGGTGCCCAGGCTAAAAACGCAGGAGGAGCCCGGCTGCTGGCTCAGAACAAGAGTTCGTCCAGCCCGGCGTCATTCTGGCAATCTAGCAGCCTTCGGCGGATTCGCACTACAGTTTCCGTCAGCCCCAGCCAGCGTGGTTGTGTAGCCTGCCGTGTCAGCGGGGGCTGATGGGAATTATAGTTCAGACCACCTGGAGGGCACCAGGTTGGGGAAAGTTGCAAAGAAGCAATAAAAACCAAGGGTATGAGAGAGGCTTGAGAGGCCATCTTTTGTTCCCTTTCCATCAGAACCCCACCTGATGCATGTGAAATGAGAATGATTTTTGAGCATGTGCAAAGTGCATGCCCCTCCCCAACCAGTAAACACTTCTGGGGCGAAGGTGGAGGCTCCCCAAGTGGGGGGGGGGACCCAGCTGAAAAGCCAGCGAAATCCCCTTTGCCAGCGTGGAGTGTCGGACTAGGACCTGGGAGACCAGGGTTCGAATCCCCACCATAGCGGTCAAGCGTCCCTTATTTGGCGTCCAGTTTCTGGGATGCGGGCAGCTCGAGCCCCGCCCACCTGGCTGGGGCCTCGCGCCGGCTCTGCTGCTCTCATAGAATCCTAGAGTTGGAAGAGACCACAAGGGCCATCGAGTCCAACCCCCTGCCAAGCAGGAAACACCATCAGAGCACTCCTGACATATGGTTGTCAAGCCTCTGCTTAAAGACCTCCAAAGAAGGAGACTCCTTGGCAGCAAATTCCACTGTCGAACAGCTCTTACTGTCAGGAAGTTCTTCCTAATGTTTAGGTGGAATCTTCTTTCTTGTAGTTTGGATCCATTGCTCCGTGTCCGCTTCTCTGGAGCAGCAGAAAACAACCTTTCTCCCTCCTCTATGTGACCTCCTTTTATATATTTGAACATGGCTATCATATCACCCCTTAACCTCCTCTTCTCCAGGCTAAACATGCCCAGCTCCCTTAGCCGTTCCTCATAAGGCATCGTTTCCAGGCCTTTGACCATTTTGGTTGCCCTCCTCTGGACACGTTCCAGTTTGTCAGTGTCCTTCTTGAACTGTGGTGCCCAGAACTGGACACAGTACTCCAGGTGAGGTCTGACCAGAGCAGAATCTCCCTCGGCTTCACGTCTCACGCCGGCGGCTCCGGCGAGCTGGGAAGGTCAAGCACAATATTGCAGAGATTTGCAAAAAAGAGAGACAAGCAGCGCAAGCGGGGCCGGAGCGGGCAGCAGGGTGCAAAGGGCGGGAGGGAGGTAGCAAGCTGTTGTCTCCTCTTCTTCCTTCTCTTCCTCCACTCGGCTCTTCTTCCTCCTTTCTTCTAGGCGCGCCGTAGGGCTTGCTCGGTGTCTGCGGTTTTTTTGGGGGGGTTCATTCAGTTCATTCACGGCCGTCGCTTTCCGCGATTGCTTTTAGGGCGGGGGCTGAGGCTTGGAAACACTTCCCCCCCCGGGCCCCGATCACATCTCCCGCGCGGCTTGCTTGTGGTGCCACGCTTTTTGCGCTGCTGGCACCTGCCCTACTCGTCATCCATCGCGGTTGGGGGAAAAAGAAAAGCGGAGACTGCGAGGAGATGGGGACGACTTATATATATTTATGTGCTTTAAAATGAAATGAGAGCAGGCTTCCACGCAAAGGGTTCAACCCGCCGCTTTCCCTCCACGCACAAAGCGCAACTTTGGCAAGGGGAGGAGCAAAACTGTTGCTATTAGCTGAGCTCTTTACTTTGGGACCTGTGATCCCTTATTTTGGCTGCTGATCCCTTATTTTCGAGGCTGCTGGTCCCTTATTTTCAAATCTGCAAGTTGACAGCTATGATCCCCACAGGGGCACAAAGCTTGCGGGGGTGGACGTTGGGCATCTGCCCCCCCCGACTCTCAGCCTTGGGTTGTTGTGGGGATTAAATGAGGAGGGGGAGAACTCTGCACAGCAAACCTCAAACTCCTTGGGGGGAAAGGAGGGGGGGGATGTAAACGCCCCACAAGATCTCTCTCCATCCCGCAGGAACACGCTGCGATTCAAGGAGCTCCTGAACCCACTGGTGGCCGAAGAAGAGGAGATTCCTGAGCAAGAACAGCCTGGAGACTCGTGAACAGAGCAGGAGGAGGACCCGCCCCTCAGATCCTGCCCCCCTTCCGCCTGCCTTCCTGCAGGACCCACCTTCCTCATGGGTTTCTAAGGCTATTGCTATTTCAACTTTCCGAAAGCTTTCAATGGTTGTTCCGATTTCCCCTTTGCAATAATTTTATGGCTTCACCTTTGTTATGAGAATTCTAAGGTCTCAAATATAAATTAAATGCTCATAAATGTACAAGGCGGGACGCGGGTGGCGCTGTGGGTTAAACCACAGAGCCTAGGACTTGCCGATCAGAAGATCGGCGGTTCGAATCCCCGCGCTCAGTCCCAGCTCCTGCAAACCTAGCAGTTCGAAAGCACGTCAAAGTGCAAGTAGATATATAGGTACCACTCTGGCGGGAAGGTAAACGGCGTTTCTGTGCGCTGCTCTGGTTCTCCAGAAGCGGCTTAGTCATGCTGGCCACATGACCCGGAAGCTGTACGCCGGCTCCCTCGGCCAGTAAAGCGAGATGAGTGCCGCAACCCCAGAGTCGGCCACGACTGGACCTAATGGGCAGGGGTCCCTTTACCTTTACCTTTAAATGTACAAGGTAAACACATACATAAGTATGTGAACCATGTGTCTGAAATAGTACAGGAGTGCAATCCTGAAGCCATTTTGACTCTCTCAATGACCTCAAATATTCCTCTGCGGGAAGGGAGGCAAATGGGGAAAGCCTTCCCATTGTCTTTTTGCTTACAAATCCTGTCTTAAGGATGTATTTGTGTATGAATAGGGTGAGCCTGTGACCTGGATTCAGGAACTAAAGTATTAACCATCACAAAAGAATGGCCAAGCTGCCCAGTTAAAGCAATCAGTGACCATTATCAGGTGTTCTGGCAAACAGGATTTTTGCTGTAGACCACCTCCTTCTGTGATGTATAATGCTTTTTGGGGGTGGTCTTGGGCTACAGGGTGGCCAATTTCAAAAGTCTATATAAGGGCTTGAGCACCATTGTTCAGGGTTCTCCTCCCTCCTGCGTGGGGTGAGTGGGGACCCTGTTGCAACAGTTCCTTGAATAAAGATCAGGCTTACTAGCCGCTTTGCTTCTCAAAACACTCTGGTTGGCCTCTGTTATTTTCTGGAAGGGACCCAAAGGCTAATCCGTTTCAACCCCCAGCAATTCCTTCTTGGCTTTAAACTGTTTGCAATATTGTGCAATGCCATCTTTCTATATATTAATAACTTGAATGGTTGCAACCCGCCCTGGGACCTTAGGGTGACGGCCAAGCAATATGTGGTCACCATAATCTTAATACTATTACGTGGCACCCAAATCTCTGAGCGGAGCAATATCCCAGGGCTCAGTTTCCTTGGAACAGGCAACAGTGGAGACCGTGGTGTCTTTAGGATATATGGTTTATTTACACAGCATATATACAACCTAAGCCCAAGATGGAGGGGCTCGCAGACTTAACACTCCAAAAGGTCTTGCTTCTTCCATACTGACAGCCTTGGAATCAAGCGCCAAACAAACTGATCATTGCACTGAACAGCCTTTGTCTAACTCGGAGTTTCCCAAACTTGAGTCTCCAGCTGCATTTGGACTACAACTCCCATCATCCTTGACCACCGGTCCTGCTAGCTAGTGATGATGGGAGTTGTAGTCTGGAGGGGGAAAAAGATTGGGAAACCCATGTCTATTCAAGAGAAGGAATGCCAGTACTTAGCGTGGCAACTACAGCCATTATTCCACAAAAAAACTTGATGCTCCTTGGTTCAGCAATGGAATCCTCCATTGGATTTGAACCCTTGCAGGATCCAGGACTAAAAATATTATTATTATTATTATTATTATTATTATTATTATTATTAGCAATGCCACTTCTAGAAACAACCACATTTTTTGCAGATAAACACAACTGGAAGCTTTTTTCCTCTCCTTTAGTGCGGGGAGGGGACTGCAACGAAACTTCATGGAAATCAGCTTTTCCCCAGCAAAACCTGCTGGAGGGTCCAGGGGCTGAGAGGCTGCAGGAAGAGCCTCTTCCAAAACTGGAAGGAAAGAGCCACAACCCCCTGCCTCTTTGCGAGTGTGTGAGTGTGGAGGTCCTTCACTGCTGGGCCCTGCCGTTCCCTCGCCACGAACCCCTTCGCCTTGATCCGTCCTGTTGACTTGTAACCTGAAGCCCTGTTTCTTTAAGGAAGCTGTAGACAGCGCTCGCTTGGTCCATTTCTCCGTCTTCCCTGAACATCCTCGCCAGCCTCTTCAGGCGAATTTCCAGCTGCTTCCTCTCAAGGGAGTGGTCTCCGGGGATCCTGGCGGCCGCCTGGTACATCTCTAAGGCCTGGCTCTTCATCCCCTTCTTGTGGAGGTGGAAGTCCCCCCAGTGCATGTAGATGGACTGCTGGCATCTCTTGCTGGCTTCCGGGAGCTCCTCCATCAGGTTAAGGTAGATCTCTTCCTCGTAAGCCGGTGACCTCTCACCGTAAGCTTTCGCCAGCTTCAGCTGGGTGAAGATGGAGAAAGGATCCATCTCCAGAGCGCGTTTGAAGCTCTCAATGGCAGGCTCGATGGCTTCTTCTCTGACATCGCCTGGAGAGTGCTCCAACATCTGCAGGTAGCCCATGCCAAGGTCGTAGTGTAGGAGATGGTAGCCGGGATCTAAGGCGATGGCCTTCTTCAGAATGGAAATGGCCTTCTTCAGAATGGAAATGGTACGGGGAAAGTATTGCTGCTTGTACAGCTTGGAGACGATTCGGAGGACTTCGGGGTTCACGCTCTCCCGGGCAACATCGTCCACAAGGAAGAGCGCTCTTTCCGTGTCCACCGCCATAAGTGTCTGAGCCAAATAAGCTTTGGCTTCGTAGTTTTGCGGCTGGCGAGCGACGACTTCTTCCAGCAACTTCTGGGCTTCTTCCCGTTTTTCGGTGGTCCAGGAATGAGTGTAGGAGGCATAAACGGAGATGGCCAGTCCGGCCTGGAACTCCTCGTTGGACTCTTCCGCCTCCAGCGCCTTCCGGAAACATTCTGCGGCCTGGTCCCAGTTCCGGAAGCCCCCGGCCAGGAGGGACCAGCCTTTCTGAGCGTGGACTTCAGGGATCATCGCAGAGTATGCCTCTGGGCTGGCCAAGGACCGGCAGATGTCGTGGATGCGTCCCAGGTAGAGGTCCACCATGTCGTAATTGACCAAGCGGTAGTAGACCCAGGCGTAGTTGCCGTAGGTCACCAGGGCCTGGCGGGAGAAGTTGGTGGGGTGGTCCCGCTTCAGAGCACCCTCTGCTTCTCGGAGGCTGTCCAGGGCCTCCTTGTAGTTCCCCTGGAAGTTCTGGAGGTAGGCCCTCATGGCAAGGTAGGCTCCTCGGTTGCGGTGGGGGGTGTGCTGGGCCTGCGGGGCCAGGGTCTGGAGGATGTGCAAGGCATCCACCTTGTCCTTTATCTCAAAGTCCCAGGTGAAGTGGCACTGCAAGCTCTCGAGCTTCAATCTCAGCGGCCGGCTGCAGAGGGAAGAGGCAGGCAGGGAGGGAGGGAGATCGAGAAAGGGTGAGGGACACTCTTGAGAGGATATACAGTGGTACCTCGGGTTACAGTCATTTCAGGTTACATACGCTTCAGGTTACAGACTCCACTAACCCAGAAATAGTACCTCGGCCTAAGAACTTTGCTTCAGGATGAGAACAGAAATTGCACGGTGGCGGCAGCAGGAGGCCCCATTAGCTAAAGTGCTGCTTCAGGTTAAGAACAGTTTCAGGTTAAGAACGGACCTCACCTCCAGAACAAATTAAGTACTTAACCCGAGGTACCACTGTACGGTCGTACCTCAGCTCCCGAACGCCTTGGGAGTCAAACGTTTTGGCTCCCGAATGATTGAAAACGGGAAGTGAGTGTTCCGGTTTTCCAAAGTTCTTCCTGAAGCCTATCGGAAGCCATGCTTTAGAAGTCAACTTCTGGAATGGATTCTGTTCGACTTCTGAGGTACGACTGTATAATGAATTGTGTGTTGTTGTTTTTTTAAGTACCTTTCCAAAACCAACAAACCGGAGTCCTTTTTGTTGGGGATAATTCAGAGGGAAATTCCCAGGTGTCAAAAAAAGGCTATTTATGTATGTTACTGAAGGGACGCAGGTGGCGCTGTGGGTTAAACCACAGAGCCCAGGGCTTGCCGATCAGAAGGTCAGCAGTTCAAATCCCCACGACGGAGTGAGCTCCCGTTGCTCGGTCCCTGCTCCTGCCAACCTAGCAGTTCGAAAGCACGTCAAAGTGCAAGTAGATAAATGGGTACTGCTCCAGTGGGAAGGTAAACGGCATTTCCGTGCGCTGCTCTGGTTCGCCAGAAGCGGCTTAGTCATGCTGGCCACATGACCTGGAAGCTGTACGCCGGCTCCAGATGAGCGCCGCAATCCCAGAGTCGGCCACGACTGGACCTAATGGTCAGGGGTCCCTTTACCTTTATGTATGCTACTACTGCTACTACTGTGTTTTGCAAGCCCCAAAATGGAAACTGAGCGAGGTCCCAACCAAAGAAGAATGGAAACTTGAACTGATGGAATATGCGCAGCTTGCAGATTTGACATACAGGATAAGAGAGCAAGAAGTATGCATGTTTAAAGAAGACTGGAAAATGTTTACTGATTATGTGGGTGAAAGTTGTATACATTTAAAAACGCCGGCAGCCTTAAGGTCAATTCAACAGGGCAAATAAGTTTTGATGGTGTAACAATGGAATACGGAATGGTTTAGGTCATTCACAATATGCAGGGATGTATGGCAGGCAAAATGAACCATGAAAAGACAGGAAGGGAAGTCAATGATCTGAGGTTGTTTAAATGAATATCTTGAAATGTGAATTAGAAAAATCTGATAAAACTATAAATAAAGAGCGAGAAAGGGTAAAGGGCTGCTGCAGGCAGGAGTTCTTTGTTCAAAAGGGCCCAGAAGATTTAGGATTTAGACTTGGTTGTCACTGGAATGTGGCCTCTTGCCAAAAAAGGAAGGGTCACACCTGTTGCCCCGCCCACTTTTAACAATAGGCCCCGCCCACCCGAGCAGGTGCTTCCCCCTACTGCCTAGATTTGGCCAAAGAGTGTCAGAGTAAAAGCTTCGTCGGTAGAGCAGGAGACTCTTGATCTCTGGGTTGTGGGTTTGAGCCCCACCTGGGGTAAAAGATCCCTGCACTTCAGGGGGTTGGACTAGATGACCCATGGGTCCCTTCCAACTCTACAGTTCCACGATCCTATCTCCAGCCCTACCTGCAGATGCCATCAGGGGACCACAGGATTTTAGAGTTGCAAGGGACCCCAAGGGTCATTTAGTCCAGCCCTGAGATCTTCTGCATGCAAAGCCCAGGAATCTGAGGAAAACAAAAGTCCTTTGGAGGATTTTAAGCAGAGGTTGGATGGCCCATCTGTCATGGATGCTTTAGCTGAGATTCCTGCATTGCAGGGGGTTGGACTAGATGACTCTGGGGGTCCCTTCCAACTCCACAATTCTTTTTTTTTTTTTTTTTACAAATTATAACAATTTGTTTTGTATAAAATTACATTTAAAAGGATCCATTGTGCCACAAAGAGAGAATAGCTCTATAAAGCATATATTGGTTTCTCGATTATCATTTTTATATATAAAAAGACAAAGTTGTGTAGAATTTAGAACAATTTAAAATTGAGAAACAATAGTCTTCTCTATGTTGGTTACTTCATTGTGAAGGAAATGGCCCCCTCTTGGGTTCATACCAGTAAGTGGTTCACAGTGTGAGTGGGAGGCTATGATGTGCCATATTATTGTTCTCTGAAGGAAGCCGGAGGCTCCTACACTTTAGCTCATCTAGTGTTTTCCAGTGTTTGTAGTTATTTGCCAAGTGTTGCATCAGAACAGGTAGATGTGCAAATGCATCCCAAGCATCAAACATGTCCATTATGAAGTAATCAATGAAGGATATCTGAGACTTGGGGATGCTACAGGTGTTTCGATCGAAAACTGGCATAACAACTGGCAGACCCTGTCTCTTTTCTTCATCCGTCTGTGCAAAATTTTCTTCTGAAATCCTCCCAGCCCATTCAATACACAGTTCTAGAGGGCGACATGGATTTGCAGCACCTGCACATTTGATCATCATGCGCTTAATCAACGTCTGGTTATCTGGAATGTTCTTGAGATTGGTTGTACATTCACAGTCACTACCCTCATTCTGTGCTTCTTCCGAGGACATGGGCTTGGTGATGCTGTTCACAAACCTCTTCACATGCTCAAAATGCTTTGTCATTTCTGCCAACTCCACAGTTCTGTGATCTCCAGTGCCAGAGGCAGCACGCCTCTGAGACTGTGAGCACACCATCCTTCAAAGCACATTTAAAGTGCGCACGCACTGCCAGAACCCTGGGAACTGAAGGATGCTTGGAAATGCCCCTCTGATGTGTACAACTGCAGTTAACAGGATTCTTTTTGGGTGGGTGGGTGCTTCAGGGAAACATTCCTGGGGGTTCTTTTCCTCAGTACAGTGGTACCTCGGGTTAAGTACTTAATTCATTCCGGAGGTCTGTTCTTAACCTGAAGCACCACTTTAGCTAATGGGGCTCCTGCTGCCGCTGCACGATTTCTGTTCTCCTCCTGAAGCAAAGTTCTTAACCTGAAGCACTATTTCTGGGTTAGGGGAGTCTGTAACCTGAAGCGTCTGTAACCCGAGGTACCACTGTACTGTGAATGTGGTACATCACGAGGTGCACGGCACCCCATATGCTTAAGTCATCTAGTCCAGCCCTGAGATCTTCTGCATGCAAAGCAGGTGCTCTAACCACTGAGCCACAGCTGCCGCTCTCCTGATGTCGCGGGACTCCCGCTCCCGTTTTCCCCCGGCCCTTGGCCATGCTGGCTACCGAAGCTGGGGTCCAGCAACATCCAACTTGCATTGCCGGGGGGCCAGGCTATTCGGGGTGGGGGTTTCCCTCCCATCTCTCCCCTTCTAGGATTCTAACTCCTGCTGCGCAAAATGCAGAACGGGAGATCTTTAAGCCGGAGGAGTCAGATCTACGTAGGGGGAGTCCCTGCTTACCTCATTTTTCCTTTTCCAGAGAGGAGGCTGAATTTCGCAGGAAGCGAACTTTCCCTCGCCAGCGGTCCAGCAGTCTGCCGGATGATACCTCCGTCTGCAAACTTTTGCCTCGCCCTCTCAGATTATATAAGCAACGCAGTGAGCTCACTCGGACAGAATAGAAACCGAAACTCAAAAGAGAGATCCGTTTCTTGCTTGTGGAGAGGAATGTTCCTTGGCTGCTTGCAAAGTCTCCAAGCGCAACATTTAATTTTAGTTTTTATTTCCCCCCCAAGCGCAACATTTTTGCCCCCCACTCGCGGAAATGAGTAAATCAGGGTTTAAACGGGGGCCATACGGCAAAATTGTATCTTGGCTCTCCCCTGCAATCGATGCAAAGCTCCTCCCGGCTCGTTTTGCTCTCCATCCTTGCCTGCTCGCGCCCCAGTCCGCTCCCCGATTCCCCCGCGCCTCCCGCTCTCCTCCCCATCCCAATCCCATGTCCACAAGGTCGGGAGGGATCCTCAATCCACACTTGCAAGGTCTCCTCTGCTCGGCAGGGAGGCATCTGAGCCAAACAGCTGCCTCCGAACCTCTGCGAGGCTTTGCAGTGTTAGCTGTTGTTGTTTAGTCGTTTAGTCGTGTCCGACTCTTCGTGACCCCCTGGACCAGAGCACGCCAGGCACTCCTGTCTACCACTGCCTCCCACAGTTTGGTGAAACTCATGCTGGTAGCTTCGAGAACACTGTCCCACCATCTCGTCCTCTGTGGTCCCCTTCTCCTTGTGCCCACCATCTTTCCCAACATCAGGGTCTTTTCCAGGGAGTCTTCTCTTCTCAGGAGGTGGCCGAAGTATTGGAGCCTCAGCTTCAGGATCTGTCCTTCCAGTGAGCACTCAGGGCTGATTTCCTTCAGAATGGAGAGGTTTGATCTTCTTGCAGTCCATGGGACTCTCAAGAGTCTCCACCAGCACCAGAATTCAAAAGCATCCATTCTTCGGCGATCAGCCTTCTTTATGGTCCAGTTCTCACTTCCATACATCACTACTGGGAAAACCATAGCTTTAACTATACGGACCTTTGCTGGCAAGGTGATGTCTCTACTTTTTAAGATGCTGTCTAGGTTTGTCATTGCTTTTCTCCCAAGAAGCAGGCGTCTTTTAATTTCGTGGCTGCTGTCACCATCTGCAGTGATCATGGAGCCCAAGAAAGTAAAATCTCCCACTGCCTCCATTTCTTCCCCTTCTATTTGCCAGGAGGTGATGGGCCCAGTGGCCATGATCTTCGTTTTTTTGCTGTTGAGCTTCAGACCATATTTTGCGCTCTCCTCTTTCACCCTCATTAAAAGGTTCTTTTATTCCTCCTCACTTTCTGCCATCAAGGTTGTGTCATCTGCATATCTGAGGTTATTGATATTTCTAGTTTCTCTTTTTCTCCTGATTCCAGGCATGTCTACTTGGAAGTAAGCCCAAGGCTGGCCACGGAGGAGAAACCTGCAAAGGGGGCGAAGGGGAGAGGCTCCAAGGGCGAGGGGCATGGCTGCTGGAACAGAGCACCCACCTTGGGGCTGAAAACCAGGCAGGTGCTGGTCCAAGCCAGCAAAAGGCCTCCTTGATTCTCCATTTGCAGTGCAGCACCTTCAAAGCTGCCTGGGCTGGAGGATGGAGTTTTGTGGCATTGCGAAGAAGTGTGCTAAGCTTTTAAATGAACCCCTTTTGAGGTTGCAAATAAAGGTTTGTGGGGCTGTGGTCTAAAGTTAACCACTGAGCCTCTTAGACTTGCTGATCGGAAGGTTGGCAGTTCGAATCCCAGCGACGGGGTGAGCTCCTGTTGCTCTGCTCCAGCTCCTGCCAACCTAGCAGTTCGAAAGCACACCAGTGCAAGTAGATAAATAGGTACCACTGCGGCGGGAAGGTAAATGGCATTTCCATGCGCTCTCGTTTCCGTCACGGTGTTCCGTTGCACCAGAAGCAGTTTAGTCATGCTGGCCACATGACTTGGAAAGCTGTCTGTTCTAAGAATTCTAAGATCTCAAATATAAATTAAACATTCATAAATGTGCAAGGCAAACACATATATAAGTATATGAACCACGTGTCTGAAATAGTACAGGAGAGCAATTCTGAAGCCATTTGGACTCTCCCGATGACCTCAGAGGAACGTGGGTGGAGCTGTGGGTTAAACCACAGAGCCTAGGACTTGCCAATCAGAAGGTCGGCGGTTCGAATCCCCGCAATGGGGTGAGCTCCCGTTGCTCGGTCCCTGCTCCTGGCCACCTAGCAGTTCGAAAGCATGTCAAAGTGCAAGTAGATAAATAGGTACCGCTCCGGCGGGAAGGTAAACGGCGTTTCCATGCACTGCTCTGGTTCGCCAGAAGTGGCTTAGTCCTGCTGGCCACATGACCCGGAAGCTGTACGCCGGCTCCCTTGGCCAATAAAGCGACATGAGCGCCGCAACCCCAGAGTCGGCCACGACTGGACCTAATGGTCAGGGGTCCCTTTACCTTTTTACAGTTTGAACCATGTGTCTTTGCTTAACAGTAAGTCCCACTGGGCAGCTCAGCCGGCCCCACCCTTCCCCCATATTGCAGTTATGCATATATAGGGTGAGGAGGGAAAACAGTGATGTAGAATAGGATGTCCCTATTTTTATCAGAGGAATGTTGGCAGGTCTGTGTTTGTCACCTGCTCCTCACGACGGGCTGGCACGTAGCCACTGCTTCACTTCATAAGAGCATCCGAAGATCTGTCTGGTTGCAGGATCAGGCCCAAAGTGGGGAGCTCACAAGCAGGGCAGGAGCAGGAGAACCCGCACTTTCCTTGTGTCTCAAACCCCTACCTCGTGGAAGTGTCAAGTTGGAGGGGACCCAAGGGTCATCTAGTCCAACCCCTGCAACTAAACCATACATGACAGGTGTCTGCCCTAGCGGGGTGACGAAACTGTTCCTTTGCTGGAAGAAAAGCAACATCGGGAGCGGAGAGCCCTTTCTCTTGTGACTTTCCTCTTATAAGTCTGTTTCCATTTCCCCCAGAACGAATTTGCATTTCTCAAGCACCCTCTGCTGTCCTTGCACAGAAGCTGCTACGTCCCAGCTATGGCCAGGCTGACTCTAGGGGGAAAGACCACCCTTCCTTGGAGGAAGCCTTAGAAATGGTCCTGGGGGAAGGCAGAACGAAGGAAGCCAGCGTCCACTTCTCCGAATCCTGCTTCTGTTAGGTTGGGAAGGAGTGTGTCTCTTCTCTGAGCCACCAGGTCCCAATTCAAGATTATTTCCTACTTTTCAGACTGCAGAGAGAGCCAAGCAGGGCCTGGGGGTTCCTCTGCCTGATATAACTGGAAGCCTTCAAAGAACTATTATAATAATGACGAATTTGCAAGCAGGATTTGAACAACAGAGATTATTGTGTTATGATTTGGATATAAGAGTGAAGACAGGGGGCAGCAATGGGGAGGGATGGAAAACATCACAGAAAATGGAAGGGGAAGTTGATAATATGTTATTATTAGTACAGTGATACTTCGGGTTACGGGACGCAGGTGGCGCTGTGGGTTAAACCACAGAGCCTAGGACTTGCCGATCAGAAGGTCGGCGGTTCGAATCCCCGTGACGGGGTGAGCTCCCGTTGCTCGGTCCCTGCTCCTGCCAACCTAGCAGTTTGAAAGCATGTCTAAGTGCAAGTAGATAAATAGGTACCGCTCCGGCGGGAAGGTAAATGGCGTTTCCGTGCGCTGCTCGGGTTCTCCAGAAGCGGCTTAGTCCTGCTGGCCACATGACCTGGAAGCTGTACGCTGGCTCCCTTGGCCGATAAAGCGAGATGAGCGCCGCAACCCCAGAGTCAGCCACGACGGGACCTAATGGTCAGGGGTCCCTTTACCTTTATGACTTCCCTTGATCCAGACACTAGACTTCTGTTGATGCAGCCTAGAATGGCATTAGCCTTTTTTGCTGCTGAATCACACTGTGGGCTCATGTTCACCTTGTGGTCCACCAAGACCCCCAGATCATTTTCACATGTACTGCTAGTGAGCCAGGTATCTCCCATCCTATATTTGTGCATCTGGTTCTTCCTGCCTAAAGGCAGAACCTGACATTTGTCCCTACAGAAATTCATTTTGTTAGATTTGGCCCAGTTCTCCAAGCTGTGAAGGTCACCTTGATCCCCCTTCTCTCTGCCACCTCTAGGCCCAAGCAGAAAACACCTCTGTGCCAGAGAGATCCTTTTTCATTCATCCAATGGAGCGATGGCAGACACCCTCTGCCACAATACATCCAGACTGCGCCTCCCCACGGGGAGAGTGGGTTACAACCAGAGGGAGATTGGGGTGTGGTGGGCCCTCTGTGGAAGATCTTCCCATTCTGGTCTCCACCAAAACCCATTGGCTGATGGCAATGCCCGTCACCATTGGCACATAGAAAAGCATCAATGAGGACTAGGATTGTGCTTGGCTTGCACAATCAGTGCGCACAGAAACCACCAGGCAAGTTCTAGGAGGAAACTGACCAGGTAGAATAAATCCTGCAACTGAGACATTTTTTTGGGTTGTACATAATTTATTCTGGCTTTACGAGTCAAGTTTTTGGCTTGATTTTTTCGAGGCAGTGGAGAAGGCACAGAAGGAAGTCAGTGAGGACTAGAACCATGCTTTGAAATGTGGGCTGAAATTCTCACCTGTGTAAGAACTTCCCATTCTGGTCTCCACCAAAACCCACTGGCCGATGGCAACGTCAGTCATCAATGGCATGTTAGAAAGGTATCAATGAGGACTAGGGTTGTGCTTGGCCCAGTTCTCTAATGTTGAGGTCATTTTTTAACCCCGATTCTGTCTTGTGTGGCATTAGCTTCCCCTCCCAGTTTGCAGCCCCCCCCCCCGCAAATCTGAGAAATGTTCTCTCTCTTCATTCATCCGAGTTATTTAGAAAGAAGGGGGCCCAAAACCCATTGGCCGATGGCAATGTCAGTCAGCATTGGCACTTAGAAAAGCATCAATGAGGACTAGGATTGCGCTTGGCTTGCACAATCAGTGCGCGCAGACACCACCAGGCGAGTTCTAGGAGGAAAATGACCAGGTGGAATAAACCCTGCAAGTGAGACATTTTTCTTGGTTGTACATAATTTATTCTGGCTCCACGGTTCATGTTTTCGGCTTGATTTTTTCGAGGGAGTGGAGAAGACACAGAAGGAAGTCAGTGAGGACCAGAACCATGCTTCGAAATGAAGGCTGGAATTCTCACCGCAGAGAGCATGTTCTGCCCAGGCACCCCTGCCTTTCAAAGGGAGAGAAGCTTGCTTCGCCAAACTCTCTCCCCCTGGAACAGGCAGGGAAGCCGCCCCACCCCACCCCAGTCCCAGGCTCCCCCAGACGAGGCAAAGGCGGAGGCTTCCCTGGAAATAATCCGGTTCCATCCTGTCTCAGAGAGTTCCGTAGATGATGCGAGGGCAGGACTCTGGCAGGATGCAGTGGGCTTCGTGTTCCACCAGCCCAGCGGGGCATTGGCAGCCTGGCACGCAAGGCTTGAAGCAGTGGGACTCCAGGACCCCCAGCGGGACGGCGTGGTTGAAGCACGTCTTGGGGCAAGGGGGGCCGCACTCGTCAAAGACGTAGCCCCGGTCTTGGGGGCAGCCCACGGCTGCAGGGAGGGGAGAGAAAAAGAGAGAGAAGAGGTTAGATAAGGCAGGATCCGGCCCATGGGGACTGAGGCCGGACACATCTCGAGATGGCATCTGAAATTCAGGTTGAAGTTGGAGTCTCAGCCAAATGAAAATTATACAATTATACAGTACCTCGGGTTAAGTACTTAATTCGTTCCAGAGGTCCGTACTTAACCTGAAACTGTTCTTAACCTGAAGCACCACTTTAGCTAATGGGGCCTCCCACTGCCCCTGTGCCGCCACCACACGATTTCTGTTCTCATCCTGAAGCAAAGTTCTTAACCTGAAGCACGATTTCTGGGTTAGCGGAGTCTGTAACCTGAAGCGGATGTAACCTGAAGCGGATGTAACCCGAGGTACCACTGTGTGTGCGTGTGTGTGTGTGTGCGTGTGTGTGTGTGTATATATATATATATATATAATACATTTATGAGAAAACAGACATACATACAAGTAAACAAACATACAGTGGTACCTCGGGTTACAGATGCTTCAGGTTACATACACTTCAGGTTACAGATTCCGCTAACCCATAAATATTACCTCGGGTTAAGAACTTTGCTTCAGGATGAGAACAGAAATTGTGCTCCGGCGGTGAGGCGGCAGCAGGAGGCCCCATTAGCTAAAGTGGTGCTTCAGGTTAAGAACAGTTTCAGGTTAAGAACAGACCTCCGGAACGAATTAAGTACTTAACCTGAGGTACCACTGTACAATCAATCAATCAATCAATCAATCAATCAATCAATCAATCAAATAACAGAAAAATCAAACAAACCACCACATTATAAGATACAAGAAGATTAATATAATTATCACCATATATACTCCTGATAGGGATGTGGGTGGCGCTGTAGATTAAACCACAGAGCCTAGGGCTTGCCGATCAGAAGGTTGGCGGTTTGAATCCCCGCGACAGGATGAGCTCCCGTTGCTCGGTCCCTGCTCCTGCCCACCTAGCAGTTCAAAAGCACCTCAAACGAATTAAGTACTTAACCTGAGGTACCACTGTAGATTTATGAGAAAACAGACGTACATACAAGTAAACAAACATACAATCAAACAATCAATCAATCAATCAACAGAAAAATCAAACATACCACCACATTATAAGATACAAGAAGATTAATATAATTATCCTCATATATACTCCTCATACTGAACACAATTCTAAAACTTATAGAGAAGAAATTTAAAACTGACTTCCACTTAATCTCACTGTACTTTATCTATCCATTACTTTATACCCCACTATATATTTCTTATATAGTTCTTAGAATTCATATACCGGCCTATACTTGGGGGTCTCTGCAGAGACAGGGCAGCCCAAGGGGGCATCTAGGTCCAGCCCTCTGAAAAGCAGGAATCAGGACTTAAACATCCCGGACAGATAGCCACCACACCTCTATTTAAAAGCCTCCAGTAAATAATAGAATCATGGAACTGTCAAGTTAGAAGGGACACCAAGCACCATCTAGTCTAGTGCAACTAAACCATACATGACCGGTGGTTGCCCTTGCGGGGTGATGAAACTGTTCCTTTGCTAGAAGAAAAGCAACTTTGTGAGCAGAGACCCCTTTCTCTTTTGACTTTCCCCTTATAAGTTTCAGTTTCCATTTCTCAAGCGCCCTCTGCAGTCCTTGCACAGAAGCTGCTACATCCCAGCTCTGTCAGCAATGTCCAGGCAACACAATGACCATGTACATACGCAATGGACAATCTTTATTGAATTCCTTCAAACCATAACAAGTCCAAAATGAAATCTTTAGTCTCAAAGTCTCTGGAAATCTTAAAATGAAGCAAGGTACCAGACTTTGTACGATGAAACACAAGCTGTGTGAAGCTCTGTGTATTCAGCAAATATGATGTCCAACACTGAACAGTGATTCCGGATATTGACTACTGTTTCGTAGAATTCTACGTGGAGCAGCGCTCGTGTAATAATGTAGTCACTGCATTTGATATTTTCATTTACGTACATTCATTTGAAATAAGATGGGTTTATGAGGCAATTCTATATCTTCCCACAACGCTGATGAAAAATTCTATGTTTTGAGCATTCCGCTGAGATTTTTTTGCTATTTATTTTGCGTTTTTGTGGCTCTTTTCATTTTGTTTTTGTGACTGTGTGGAACCCAGTTCAGCAACTGATTGATTGTGTGACTGCAGTACATTACTTATCGCTTTCATTTTATGGATCGATGGTCTCGTTAGAATGTAAAATCCATGTTAAATTGCTGTTTCAGGGGTTGTTCTCCAAAGTCTGGAACGGATTAATCTGTTTTGCATGGCTTTCTATGGGAAAGCGCACCTTGGTTTTGGAACGCTTTGGTTTTGGAACGGACTTCCAGAACGGATTAAGTTGGAGAACCGAGGTACCTGCAATGGCTTGGCTCTCCCACAGAAGCGAGACACCGGCAGTAATTATCTCAGGTTTATTGCTCAAACCCATAAATCACTTCGGAGATCCTTCACTCGGTGTCTGACTCCAAGTTCGCAGTTGGCGAGTCTAAACTCTGCCCCTTCCTCTTCGTCCAACAGTGGAAAAAACCCTTTCGCTTCCGCTCTTTCCCTCTCCTCTCACTGACCTTTTCGCGCCTTCGAGTTTTGGGGTTGGCTATTCCTGGCCTCTCTCCATCTGTTTCTGAGCTAAGATTCGTATTTTGTGTATATCTGCTCTGGCTCCCCCTGCCTTGGTCACTACGCTCAGGGATCAGATTACCATTGCTATCTGCTGCCTGCCTGCTCTCTGTTCTCTGAAGCCATGCTGCTAGGCTGCCCCTCCTCCCTCTCACATTCCAGCTCACATTCCAGTGTCCTTATCTCTGTCTGTTCTCATGCCCAGGCCCTGTCAGCCCTGGAACGAAGCTGACAGTACCACTGTAAATGGTAAAGGTGCAGGCAGCTTTTAAGCAACATTGCGCAGGACTACAAAGTTCAGCCTTGGTTACCCAGCCAGGAGGCATATGCCTGGTTTTGGAACGGACTTCCAAAACGGAAGTTTGAGAACCAAGGTAGTAAAGGGCCCCTGACCATGAGGTCCAGTCGTGACCGACTCTGGGGTTGCGGCGCTCATCTCGCTTTGCAGCTTCCGGGTCATGTGGCCAGCATGACTAATCCGCTTCTGGGATAAACAAGGCACTCAGATTTCTGCTGTAGACCGCCTTTTCTGTGATGTAGGTATGATGTATCTGAGGGGTGGTCTTGGGTTACACCGCTTCTGTGTTAGATGTATGATGTTTCTGGGGGTGGTCTTGATCTAAAGGTAAAGGTAAAGGGACCCCTGACCATTAGGTCCAGTTGCGGACAACTCTGGGGTTGCGGCGCTCATCTCGCTTTATTGGCTGAGGGAGCTGGCGTACAGCTTCTGGGTCATGTGGCCAGCATGACTAAGCTGCTTCTGGCGAACCAGAGCAGCGCACGGAAATGACGTTTACCTTCCCGTCAGAGCAGTACCTATTTATCTACTTGTACTTTGATGTGCTTTTGAACTGCTAGGTTGGCAGGAGCTGGGACCAAGCAACGGGAGCTCACCCCGTCGCGGGGAATCGAACCACCGACCTTCTGATCGGCAAGTCCTAGGCTCTGTGGTTTAACCCATAGCGCCACCCGCGTTGGAGAACCAAGGTATCGCTGTATTAAAGAAAACGATTAAAAAAAGAAAAGAATGGTAGAGTTAGAAGGGACCCCAAGGGTCATCTATGCCCATGGGCCTCCCATCCACCCTCCTGCCCTCCCACCTTGCTCGCCTCCTCACCGCAGAGCGTGGGCGATCGCCAATGCAGCACCAGCCCTGCCTGTCGGCACTGGGCGGCGTAGGCCTCTAGGGCCTCGCACAGGCAGTCTTCCACCGCGGCCGCTCCGCAGGCACAGAGATCGTAGACGCAGGAGGCGAAGAAGGGCTCTGGCGGGACGGCAGGGTGGCAGCGCTCGAAGGGAGGCGCCTTGAGGACCTTGCAGCGAGCGTTGGCCTCTTTCCGGGAGCGGTAGCCAGACTCCTTGCAGGGGTCCACGTCCTGCGCGTCGGGGCAGCGGGAGGGTCCAGTGGCATTGGCGCTGGTCACCTGGGCCGGAAGAAACAGAAGGATGTCAGAATAACCAAGGGAGCCCACCTGGTCCAGCAACCGAACACCCCTAAGGACTTGGGGATGGAGCCCCAAAATGGGAAACGAGAGAGGACTCAATGAAAGAAGATTGGCGACTTAAGTTGATAGAATATGTGCAGCTTGAAATCAACAAATTACGCTAGTAGGATTACAAGAAGTTTTGTAAGGAGAAATATACGAAGCGTTACCAAGTAGAAAAAGATAGAGATATTGCTTAGGAGTTTGAAATGTAATAGGGAAGATAAGAAATGCATACTAAGAGATTAGACTGGAAAATTTTCAGACAGGATTGATGGAAGTCAAAAAAATTGAATAAGATGTAAAAGTATGTTTAATTACTGTTGAAAATGATATGTTAAAAAACTATATATATATATATAATATGTGCAGCTTGCAGACAACATATGGAATAAGAGAGCAAGAAGAACATATGTTTAGAGGAGATTGGGAAATGTTTGTTGAATATATGGGGAGAAATTGTGTACACCTGAAAACACTGGCAGCATTACGATAAATTCAACAGTGTATTTTGTCTTATAAAAGTAAAGGTAAAGGTACCCCTGCCCGTACGGGCCAGTCGTGTCCGACTCTAGGGTTGTGCGCTCATCTCACTCTAGAAGCCGGGAGCCAGCGCTGTCCGGAGGCACTTCCAGGTCACGTGGCCAGCGTGATGAAGCTGCTCTGGCGAGCCGGCACCAGCGCAGCGCATGGAAACGCCGTTTACCTTCCCGCTATAAAGCGGTACCTATTTATCAACTTGCACTTAGGGGTGCTTTCAAACTGCTAGGTGGGCAGGAGCTGGGACCGAAAGACGGGAGCTCACCCCGCCGCGGGGATTCGAACCGCCGACCATACGATCAGCAAGTCCTAGGCACTGAGGTTTTACCCACAGCGCCACCCGCGTCCCTATTTTGTCTTATACATCTTAGCTATTTTGGTAGGTGTTAAGTACCATCTATAAAACATATTGATTAGATTTCCCCTCAATACTTCACAGGCTGTAAATTTCCAGTTCTTTCTCCATAGTTCTTCCCAATGTTTTTCCAGATATCTAAAGCCCACTTGATCATTACTTCCTTGACCTGTTCGTCTTTGACCTCCCACTCCAATAATGTATTACACATTTTTGATATTTCCTTAGTTATGTTTTGTAATAACACTTTTTCTAATAATGAAGGTTCATTTGAGAAACCTTTTTTCTTATCTGTCCTGAACGCTTCATGCAATTGATGGTATTGGATACAACCCGTAAGGTGTTGTTTAATTTCCTCATAATCCTTTATGAATTTATGATAAATTGAATTTATCATAATGATAAATGCAACAGTGGAAATAAAGTTAGATGGATGTAATCACGGAATACCGAATGCTTTGGTTTTTGTAAAATATGCAGGGATTTGTGATATGTAGAATGAACCATGGAAAGAGAAGTCACCACTAGATGGACCAATGGGTCTGTCTCGATGGAAGGCGGCGTCCGGTGTGGTCCCAATGGCTGGGGTCTAGTATCCCTGCCCACTGTTGTTGCTTAGTGGTTTAGTCGTGTCCGCCTCTTCGTGACCCCCTGGACCAGAGCACGCCAGGCCCTCCTGTCTTCCACTGCCTCCCGCAGTTTGGTCAAACTCATGCTGGTAGCTTCGAGAACACTGTCCAACCATCTCATCCTCCGTTGTCCCCTTATCCTTGTGCCCTCCATCTTTCCCAACATCAGGGTCTTTTCCAGGGAGTCTTCTCTTCTCAGGAGGTGGCCAAAGTATTGGACCCTCAGCTTCAGGATCTGTCCTTCCACTGAGCACTCAGGGCTGATTTCCTTCAGAATGGATACGTTTGCTCTTCTTGCAGTCCATGGGACTCTCAAAGAGTCTCCTCCAGCACCATAATTCAAAAGTATCCATTCTTTGTCAATCAGCCTTCTTTATGGTCCAGCTCTCACTTCCATACATCACTACTGGGAAAACCATAGCTTGAACTATACGGACCTTTGTTGGCAAGGTGATGTCTCTGCTTTTTAAGATGCTTTCTAGGTTTGTCATCGCCTTTCTCCCAAGAAGCAGGCGTCTTTTAATTTCGTGACTGCTGTCCCCATCTGCAGTGATCATGGAGCCCAAGAGAGTAAAATCTCTCACTGCCTCCATTTCTTCCCCTTCTATTTGCCAGGAGGTGATGGGCCCAGTGGCCATGATCTTTGTTTTTTTGATGTTGAGCTTCAGACCATATTTTGCGCTCTCCTCTTTCACCCTCATTAAAAGGTTCTTTAATTCCTCCTTGCTTTCTGTCAATTTTTTCCTTTTTTTAAGGGAAATTCCCTTATTCCGAATAGGATTCCTCGTAAGAAAAGGGAAAAGTTGACAGCTGTGCCCCTGCCACCCACCCCCTTGCTGCTGTTACCTTCCAGCTGTTGCCGAAAGCCGCCTCTGACAAGGTGAGGTGGCCGGAACGGAGGCGCAGGTCGTCCTGTGGATAGTTATTGAAGTTGCCACACAGGCCACAGGTGTGGCCTTTGTATGTGCCGGGGACGCTGACCTCCAGGTGGGAGCGGCCGTTCCATAGAACCTAGTGGGGAAAAGACAGTCACGGAACCAAGAAATTACACAAAACAAATGAAAATCCCTGAAATGAGAAGTACCGTATTTTTCGCTCCATAAGATGCGCCTGGCCATAAGACACACCTAGTTTTTAGAGGAGGAAAACAAGAAAAATAATATTCTGAACAAAACAGTGGCTGTATGATTTTTGTGGTTCCTGCTGTGGCCACAGACATGATATGTGATTTGACGGTGTGTTTGGGGTAGCCCAATGCAAAAATCCTGAGGATCCATGTGGATCCGTGCTTTGTAACCACGTTTTTGCACCATTGCAGCCCCAAGAAACAGTGGGTGCGTGGTTATTTTGGTGCAGGCTGTAGCCATGGACATGCTATGTGATCTGATGGTGAATTTGGGGTGACCCAGTGCAAAAATCCTGAGGATCCATGTGCTTTTACCTCCCCCCTCCCAGGCAGCCTCCTTTATTGCTAGAGTCCCTTATCTCCCTCCTGATCACTTGCTGATCAGCTGCTCAGTAGTTTTGTTTCAAACCTCCTTCCCTCTTTCTAAAAAAAGAAGCACGATCTGCTTTTTGCCCCTGGGCAATTCGGCTCCAGGGACCACGCATTCGCTCCATAAGACGCACAGACATTTCCCCTTACTTTGTAGAAGGAAAAAAGTGTGTCTTATGGAGCAGAAAATACGGTAATCGACTATAGGGTTAAACTAAATAACAAAAATCAAAAAGTTTAAGAAAAAAATTAACCTAGAATTGAGCAAAGCCTTAACAAGATGCCGGTTACAAACCTCATTTCACTGAACTAATCAGTCTCCTCAGAAGGAAATAGAGAAAACATAAACCTTCAATGATTTTAAACAAACTCAAGAGCAGGGCTGAAACGCTTCCCTGAGTTTACAAAAAAGGTTTGTTTTGGACAAGTTTTGCACATAGCCCTATTTGAGAGAGCCAAGCAGCAGTAATAAGAAATTGAGGACTTGGCTGTGAAAACGAGATAAGCTGTTTTAGATTTTAAACAAACTCAAAAACAGGGCAGAAACACTCCTGACTGCAGATGTTAAAGACTGATATAGGGTGTTTATACTGTAGGGTGAAATAATTTTTAAAGGGGCAAACCATCCAGTTCAAAGAAAGGGTGGGATTGCTAAGGTTTGTAAAGAATAACAAGAATAATATTAAATAGAGTTGTAAGAAATTATTATAAGAAGGAACTGAAGTCAATATAAGAATTGAGACCTGACGGAATTAAGGAACCAAATCTAAAAATCCAATACATTTCTTTCTTAAAAGATCTGTATTTATCTCAGGAGTTTGATATTTATAAAGGATAAACCATCTGAAATCTGTTGCCTTATGTTTAGCTTAAGGCTTTGTTCAATTCTAGGTTAACTTTTTCCTTAAATTTTTGATTTTTGTTATTTAGTTTAACTCTATAGTCTGGGTTAAACCACAGAGCCTAGGACATGCTGATCAGAAGGTCGGCTGTTCGAATCCCCGCAACGGGGTGAGCTCCCGTTCCTCAGTCCCTGCTCCTGCCAACCTTGCAGTTCGAAAGCACGTCAAAGTGCAAGTAGATAAATAGGTACTACTTCGGCAGAAAGGTAAACGGCGTTTATGTGCGCTGCTGTGGTTTGCCAGAAGCGGCTTAGTCATGCTGGCCCCATGACCCGGAAGGAAGCTGTACGCCGGCTCCCTCGGCCAGTAAAGCGAGATGAGCGACGAAACCTGAGTCGGCCATGACTGGACCTAATGGTCAGGGGTCCCTTTACTTTACCTTTACTCCAGGACCAGTAAGGGCAGAGGTGAGCTTCTGGCGAATGTAAAAGCCCTTCTTGCACTCCCTGCGAGAAGTGGGGTTACAGGGAACCAGGCAGAGGGCCTTCTCGGTGGTGGCGCCCGCCCTGTGGAACGCCCTCCCACCAGATGTCAAGGCAATAAACAACTATTCCACCTGTCTGTTCATAGAGTCCAATAATCCACATGAAGGGTTGTTACAGTTCCACAGAATCTTTTCACAGAGTCTAAGACAAGGATTTCTGGAATATTAGCCTTGTTTCGCCATCCTAGGCTTCCTCAGTAGTCCAGGCTCATATGTAATGTTACAGGATAGTGGATCTTATAGCATAGTAGTGGAATAGACACGTATACATGTATGGATCTTATGCATGAACTGACTATAGAATGAACTGATCCATTCGTTGAACTTTATGAGACTTCTGCCGAAATCTACAATTCGATACAATGAATAGTATACCTTATTTATTAAAAAATACAGCCGGTTACGTCTTGTGTGTTTATTGAGTATGTTTCACGTAATCATAGGTTTTTTGTTGTTTTGCTAAGGTTCTGCAGTTGGGCTGGAAGAACCAAATGCACAAATATAGGATGGGGGACACCCGGCTCACTAGCAGTACACGGGAAAAAGATCTAGAGGTCTTGGTGGACCACAAGCTGAACATGAGCCAACAGTGTGATGCAGCAGCAGAAAAGGCCAATGCTATTCTAGGCTGCCTCAACAGAAGTCTAGTGTCCGGATCAAGGGAAGTCAAAGTCCCGCTCTATTCTGCTTTGGTCAGGCCACACCTGGAATCCTGTGTCCAGTTCTGGGCACCACAATTTAAGAAGGATGTTGACAAGCTGGAAGGTGTGCAGAGGAGGGCGACCAAGATGATCAAGGGTCTGGAAACTAAGCCTGATGAGGAATGGTTGAAGGAGCTGGATATGTTTATCCTGGAAATGAGGAGATGTGAGAGCCATCTTCTAATCTTTAAAGACCCAGATGATCAAGGGTCTGGTAGCTAAGCCTGATGAGTATTGTGGTCGCAGTGGCGTAGCGTGGGGGGTGCCAGGGGGGCCGGCCGCACCGGGCGCAACATGGGCGGGGGGGGGGGCGCTCGCACTAGCAGCTCTCTGCCCCTACTAAAATCCACGGGTTAGGGAGCCCGCGCTCGCTCGGCTTGGCGAGGAGGTCGCGGAAGGGGGAGAGCGAAGCCTTCTGCCGCGGGCAAAAAAAGGAGAGGAAGCCGGGTGGGCGGGCGGGCGGGCTGGCTGGCGGGGGTCTGGCTGCGCCTGCTGCTGCCGGTGCAGGGCAAGGCAAGCAGAGCGAGGAGGAGAGAGAGGGGAAGGGGGGGGGGAAGCAGCTAGGAAACGCTGCGGTGTGGAGGAGGAATCAATTAAGGAGAGAAAGCGAAAAGCCTTGGAGAAAGGGAAAAAAGGAAAGAAAAGAGGCAGCTCCAGGAGAGCGCGGGGGAAAGAGAAGCCTCGCTGCTGCTGCTGCTTGGGAGAGTAAATTACTGTACTTGCCTTGCCCCGGGTTAGGGGGCGCAAATTATTTGCCTTGCCCCGGGTTAGGGGGCGCAAATTACTTGCCTTGCCCCGGGTGCTGATAACCCACGCTACGCCGCTGTGTGGTCGTGAGTTGTTTAAGGCGCCATTTGGCGATGACCTTATATATATATCTGAGTTTCTAACACTGGAGAACACAGCAGTATTATGACTGATCTATGATATATTTATCATCACTTCTATAGCTCACCTTTTCCCTCCAAGGTGTTCACGCTGGCCCACATGGTTCTTCTCCCATTCCCTCATTTAACCCCCACAATAACCCTGTGAGGTAGGTTGGGCTGAGAGGCAGGGACTGGCCCCAGGTCGCCCAGTGAGCTTCATGGCTTTGTGGGGATTTGAACCCTGGGCTCAGACCACACCTGGAGTCCTGTGTTGAGTTCTGGGCACCACAATTTAAGAAGGATGTTGATAAGCTGGAATGTGTGCAGAGGAGGGCGACCAAGATAAGCAATGGTCTGGAAAGGAAGCCTGATGAGGAACGGTTGAAGGAGCTGGGTATGTTTAGCCTGGAAAAGAGGAGACTGAGAGCTTCAGATATCTCAGCATGGAGGCCCATGGACAAGAACTCTCTTTTTGGACCAGATCTGGAGCAGCAGAAAACCAGCTTGCTCCGTATGGGACAGCCCTTGAGATATTTGAAGATGGCTATCTTGAAAATGGCTATCCTGACAAGACAGAAGTATTGTTTTTGGGGGACAGGAGGCGGGTGGGTGTGGAGGACTCCCTGGTCCTGAATGGGGTAACTGTGCCCCTGAAGGACCAGGTGCACAGCCTGGGAGTCATTCTGGACTCACAGCTGTCCATGGAGGCGCAGGTCGATTCTGTGTCTAGGGCGGCTGTATCCCAGCTCCATCTGGTATGCAGGATGAGACCCCACCTGCCCGCAGACTGTCTCGCCAGAGTGGTGCATGCACTAGTTATCTCCCGCTTAGACTACTGCAATGCGCTCTGCGTGGGGCTACCTTTGAAGGTGACCCGGAAACTAAAACTAATCCAGAATGCAGCAGCTAGACTGGTGACTGGGAGCGGCCGCCGAGACCATATAACACCGGTCTTGAAAGACCTACACTGGCTCCCAGTACATTTCCGAGCACAATTCAAAGTGTTGGTGCTTCAAAGCCTTAAGCGGCCTTGGCCCAGTAGACCTGAAGGAGCGTCTCCACCCCCATCATTCAGCCCGGACAATGAGGTCCAGCGCCGAGGGCCTTCTGGCGGTTCCCTCCCTGCAAGAAGCCAAGTTACAGGGAACCAGGCAGAGGGCCTTCTCGGTGGTGGCACCCGCCCTGTGGAACGCCCTCCCACTAGATGTGAAAGAGAAAAATAACAACCAAACTTTTAGAAGACATCTGAAGGCAGCCCTGTTTTGGGAAGCTTTTAATGTTTAATAGGTTATTGTATTTTAGTGTTTTGTTGGAAGCCGCCCAGAGTGGCTGGGGAAACCGACCCAGATGGGCGGGGTATAAATAATAAATTATGATGATGATGATGATTATATCTCCTCTCAGTCTTCTCTTCTCTGTTTCTCATAAGGCTTGGTTTCCAGATCTTTTATCATTTGGGTTGAGCATGTTCCAGCTTGTCTGTATCCCTTGGAGATGCAACTCCTTGAGAAGGCTACAGAAATGGCATCTTCCCCCTCCCCAGCACCCTGTTCTCCAGAAATCATGTCCCCATCCCACTCTGCACCTTGACTCCAATGTTGGTGTTCAAGAGGAGGGTGCTGGCCTTGAGCTCCACATAGAGGTGTGGCTCCTTCAGGAACGGGAGGGTCACCATCTGGGAGTCCACCTGGTGAAGAGGACACAAGAACATAAGCAGAATCAGCTGGATCAGGCCCAGGGGCTGAAGGGAAGAAACAGGTCTGCTGGGGCTGGTTGGACGCAGAGAGATGGAGGGCAGAACCAGCTGGGGAGCCCCCAAGGAAAGGAGGCTCAGATTCCAGGAAGCGGTGGTGGGGCGATGTTGAGTGGTCCACAGGGGAAGAGGGAGCAGACTGGGAAGAGCAGGTGTCAGAAGAAGAGGAGGCAACAGGGTTTAGTGAGAGGGGAGATTCGGTGGCAGAGAGAAGTCTAGAATCAGAGGCAGAAGCTGAAGCAGGAGAGGAAGGGGGCCAAGAGGCAGACAGAAACCAGTTTGGTGAAGAGTCATAGGTATTTCCTCCTGCTGCTGAGACAAGCTCTCCTCTCCCTGGTCTCTGCTACCATTTGCCATCCGCCATCAGCCATCCTCTGCTACCATTTGTTGGCGATCGGCCCCCTCGGGAAAGGCTGACTCCTCTTCCCTTGCACTGGGGCCTCTTGCCGGTGATCTGCCCCTGGCTGGTCTTAGCTCAGTCCAGGGAGATCAGTAATAAGCGACACCTCCCTTTTGAGAGATGCACACTCCCTTTCCCCTTGCATCTCAGCAGAAGAAAGAAAACAGTCTGAAAGTAGTCTAACTCATTCTACTTTATTCCACAGACTGTACACGAGCTAGTACAAATCATGACTTCTCTCTCAGAAGCCTCCGTACAACTCACTCACTCCTCCTTTGCAGCAACAACAGGAAGGTCTCAAGTTACACTGAGAACACAACCTTGAGAACAGCGTAGGACATCCTGTCTCGCGCTCAGTACCATCAGAAGAATCACATGATGTAAACAATGTGCTGCTATCACGCAGCTGGTGAGCTCTCATACCCCAGCACCAGAACCAGGAGAGGCGTGAATAGGGCAGAGGAGAGATGGGTTCTCAGGAAGGCACAGCCTCCGATTGCTTGGGTAAAAGCCCTGGACAGGAAGAAGTAGGATGTAATCCATTGGTGCACTCAAATGCAACATTCCTTCTTTCCCTAGAATGGGCACAAGCAGGGGGACATCCCGTCAGTGCAACTTTCTGTTCCACTGGTCTGGAGCATCTCCCCTTGCATGTGACCTGGGAGATGGGCGTGGATCTGGGTGACTCCATAAAAGAGCCGAGTCACGCAGCCATTTTCTTGAGTCTTGATTTCTAATTTTTGTCTCTCTCTTGTTGCTGTTCTTTTGCTGCCTGCTGCTCTCCTTATGGCGCCGAATCCTAGGGGGTGCCAAATGTATACCTACTGTATACTGGTCCCTCTTGATTGGCGGTGGTGAAAAGCAATGGAGCTAAAGTCTCCGCCTCCCCCCATTGCTCTATTACTCCATAGCGTCAAATATTCCCAGTGACTCAGGAAACAAAAGCAGTTATTATTTCCACTGCGTCATTGTTTCAGGCGAGTGATTTTCTCCCCCCCAAAAGCTCAAAAACTTTGAGTTGGCCCCCCCTTAAAAAATTAGGGATGCGGGTGGCACTGTGGGTTAAACCACAGAGCCTAGGACTTGCCGATCAGAAGGTCGGCGGTTCGAATCCCTGCGATGGGGTGAGCTCCCGTTGCTCGGTCCCTGCTCCTGCCAACCTAGCAGTTCGAAAGCACACCAGTGCAAGTAGATAAATAGGTACCGCTCCGGTGGGAAGGTAAAGGGCGTTTCCGTGCACTGCTCTGGTTCGCCAGAAGAGGCTTAGTCCTGCTGGCCACATGACCCGGAAGCTGTACGCTGGCTCCCTCGGCCAGTAAAGCGAGATGAGCGCCGAAACCTGAGTCGGCCATGACTGGACCTAATGGTCAGGGGTCCCTTTACTTTTACCTTTACTCCAGGACCAGTAAGGACAGAGGTGAGCTTCTGGCGAATGTAAAAGCCCTTCTTGCACTCCCTGCGAGAAGTGGGGTTACAGGGAACCAGGCAGAGGGCCTTCTCGGTGGTGGCGCCCGCCCTGTGGAACGCCCTCCCACCAGATGTCAAGGCAATAAACAACTATTCCACCTGTCTGTTCATAGAGTCCAATAATACACATGAAGGGTTGTTACAGTTCCACAGAATCTTTTCACAGAGTCTAAGACAAGGATTTCTGGAATATTAGCCTTGTTTCGCCATCCTAGGCTTCCTCAGTAGTCCAGGCTCATATGTAATATTACAGGATACTGGATAGTGGAGGCTTAGTCCTGCTGGCCACATGACCCGGAAGCTGTACGCTGGCTCCCTCGGCCAAAAAACCGAGATGAGTGCCACAACCCTAGAGTCAGCCACGACTGGACCTAATGGTCAGGGGTCCCTTTACCTTTAAACTAAATTTGGGGACGCTGGGTGGATCTTTGCACCCCGGAGGTGCATATGCTAAAGATGGCCCTGATCCCAAGAGCCAGCTTAGGAGGAGGAGGAGGAGGAGGAGGAGCTTCTTCAGGGGGGTGGAGCAGCCGATCACAGCCCCTTCCCTCCTGCCCCTCACCATGACAACCCGGTCCTGGAGCAGCTGGACGGTAGTGTCGCTAATCATCACGGCCACTTCCTTGGTCCAGGAGACGCCTGTCCGTCCACGGTCATCGTTAGTCACGTGGATGCTATGGAGGAGGGGAAGGGAAAACAGGGAGTTCTTTATCACGACATATTGTTACATTTACGTGGTTGTTTTTTTTTTAAATTAAATGTATAACAAACAAGTGTTCTAGCATTAGTGAGAAAGAAACAAAGAAAACCGATCACCGTCAGGTGTAAGGCAAGGGGACAAAAGATATATAAAAATATGGCAATATTACTAGACATAGAATCATAAACATTGCACAAAAACTCTTTTTATCACAGCAGAAACAAAATAAAAAAATTCCTTCCAGTAGCACCTTAAAGACCAGCTAGGTTTGTTATTGGTATGAGCTTTCGTGTGCATGCACACTATAGCAAGTGGACGACTCTCTTGCTAAAAGAAATCTAATGGCTACTGGTCGTTTATTGGAACAATTGAAAGCACAGGTTATGAGCTATAAAGCCTAATAATAATAATAATAATAATAATAATAATAATAATTATATGCCACTCATCGGCCTGGGTTGCCCCAGCCACTCTGGGCGGCTTCCAACAAATTAAATTTTACGGATCAGGACTGTAGCAAAGACTTTTCTATCATCGTCAGGAAACAGACCATGTGGGCGTTTTCCAGGGAAGCCGTGTTTTCCCTCAAATACCGTATTTTTTGCACCATAACACTCACTTTTTTCCTCCTAGAAAGTAAGGGGAAATGTCTGTGCGTGTTATGGAGCGAATGCCTGCAGGTGGCGGGGGGGATCTGCTGCAGTCGTGAGCAGAGGATCCATGGTTCCCCTTCCTTCCCTCCTCCATGGTTACAAAGCATGGATCCACAAGGATCCTCAGGATTTTTGCATTGGGCTACTCCAAACTCACTGTCAGATCACATGTCTGTGGCCACAGCATGAACCACAAAAATCATATATCCACTATTTCGTTTAGAATATTTTTTTTCTTGTTTTCCTCCTCTAAAAACTATGTGCGTGTTATGGTCTGGTGCGTGTTATAGAGCGAAAAAGACGGTAATTCCATCTTCAGTCCACTTGTCTGGTCTACTACAGTGGGTGCTCGGGTTGCGAACGTGATCCGTGCAGGAAGCACGTTCGCAACCCGCAGCGTTTGCAACCCGCTGCGCCGTGTCTGCGCATGCACGGGACACGATTCGGCATTTCTGCGCATGCGCAAAAAGCAATTTAACGCTTCTGTGCATGCACAAGTGCTGAAACCCAGAAGTAACCTGTTCCAGTATTTTCGGGTTCGGCGCGGTGCGCAACCCGAAATTGCGCAACCCGAAGCGTCTGTAACCCAAGGTATGACTGTATATGTCTTTGGGCAAATGAAACATCTAATAAATAAATAACTCATCTAATAACAACATCTAATAATAAATAAATAAACATCCAATAATGAATAAATAAAACATTGAAAACAGCGGTTCCCAATTAGGGGGTCAAGTATACTTAAAACCCTTTGCTTATTAGGGACTACCCCACATTTTGTTTTGCAGAGCTAACTGCCATAGAGTTAACAAAATTTTTCAAAAGTAGGGGGGGGCGTGGCTTGGCTTTTGAAAATTAGGGGGTCCTCAGTAATTAGCCAATTGGGAGCCACTGATCTAAAACATCTAAAAGGCCGAGGCTAGTTGAAAGTCCCCTCTCTCGGTCCCGCCACCCAGACAGGGCCTTCTATGGTGGCTGCTCCCAGAGAACTGTGGAACTGCCATCTAGCACGTCCCCTCTTCCTTTGTTCTCTTTGCCACGCTTCTCTCCCCGCCCCCAAATCCTGCCCTCTCCGATCCCTCCGTAGGACGGACCAGTCTCACCTGAAGTCTCCCCCGTCGCAGTCTTGGGCCAGGACGTAGGTGCAGCTGCCCTGAAAGTGGACCATCTTGCCGTCGAAAGTGCGGTAGTGTGGGTCGCCGAAAGCCACGCAGGTGGCGGGGCGAGGGACGCAGTGCGGGCAGCACATGCCAGGGATCAGGGTGGGCATCTCATCCTGCCGGACATAGGAAGGGGGCGAGAGCGTCAGGGCGGCATTCTTCCTGCTCCCCTCTTTCTGGACTGTATCTTAGGAGCGTCTGAAATGGCTTCAGGGCTAAGTGCAGATCTGATCCCGTTTCCCAGGTCCTGGTCCAACCACCGCATGACAGTGGCTCCTAATCCATTGCCTCTTTCTTCCTCCTCTCCCTCTGAAGCTCCCGAGGCAGATGTTGGTGGCAGCAGAGCAGGATTGGTGCTGTAGTGGTGCCCTGCCCTGTCCCGGCTGTTCCACTGCAGCTCATCTGGGTGAGTCAACCATCACCCAACCGCTAACTTGCTTCCTTGCGCTGCCTGCTGTTCTGTTGTCATGCTGCCACTGGCATCGCCACCTAGCGGCAGCCATGCAAACTGCAGCGTGACAACTTCCCTACCAGAATATTCTACAGCAAGAAATATAATAATAATTTATTATTTATACCCTGCCCATCTGGGTGGGTTTCCCCAGCCACTCCGGGCGGCTTCCAGCAGAACACTAAAATACAATAACCTATTAAACATTAAAAGCTTCCCTAAACAAGGCTGCCTTCAGATGTATTCTAAAAGTTTGGTAGTTGTTTTTCTCTTTGACATCTGGTGGGAGGGCGTTCCACAGGGCGGGCACCACCACCGAGAAGGCCCTCTGCCTGGTTCCCTGTAACTTGGCTTCTCGCAGGGAGGGAACCGCCAGAAGAACCTCGGAGCTGGACCTCAGTGTCCGGGCTGAACGATGGGGGTGGAGACGCTCCTTCAGATATACTGGACGGAGGCCGTTTAGGGCTTTCAAGGTCAGCACCAACACTTTGAATTGTGCTTGGAAACGTACTGGGAGCCAATGTAGGTCTTTCAGGACCAGTGTTATGTGGTCTCAGAGGCCACTCCCAGTCCCCAGTCTAGCTGCCGCATTCTGGATTAGGTGTACTTTCCGGGTCACCTTCAAAGGTAGCCCCACGCAGAGAGCGTTGCAGTAGTCCAAGCGAGAGATAACCAGAGCATGCACCATTCTGGCGAGACAGTCCGCGGGCAGGCAGGGTCTCATCCTGCGTACCAGATGGAGCTGCCCTGGACACAGAACTGACCTGCGCCTCCATGGACAGCTGTGAGTCCAGAATGACTCCCAGGCTGCGCCCCTGGTCCTTCAGGGGCACAGTTACCCCATTCAAGACCAGGGAACCCTCCACACCTGCCCGCCTCCTGTCCCCCAAAAACAGTACTTCTGTCCTGTCAGGATTCAACCTCAATCTGTAAGCCGCCATCCATCCTCCAACTGCATTGGAGCATTGAAAAGAGCATTGGTTCTCTCCACCCACCAGCGGCGATCCTCAGACAGCGGCTCATGGAGCGAAGACCCCGCCATGGCCTTCCAAGGGCTGGATGAATCTCCCCCCTACCCTATCGACTCACAGCGGCGCAGGCAGCGGGTGGGCAGCGCTCGTTCCGGCAGTGCACCTCTCCAGACACACATGTGCAGACCGTGCACTCGTCCACCTGCCAGTGGTCGTTGGACTTGAAGGTCTGGCCTTGGTGGGTGCAGGTGGCGCTTGGGTCTGGGGAGAACAGAGAGGAAGGGCGGTCAGCTCACGCCTGTGGAGAAGGCACCCATTCTGGGACACGATCCACGAAGAAATAAAAAGGTTACTAAGAACTCCACATAGCAAAAGACCAGAGACATACCTTTTGGGAATACTGAATAGTGATATTTCTAGAGGAAATACTAAATTCTTTCTGTACGCGATATCAGCGGCGAGAATCTTGGTGGCTAAGTACTGGAAGGGTAACCAGGTACCAACCAAAGAGGAATGGTTATGTAAATTATGTGAATATTTGGAACTGGCCAAATTGACGGATACAAAGGTCCATATAGTTCAAGCTATGGTTTTCCCAGTAGTGATGTATGGAAGTGAGAGCTGGACCATAAAGAAGGCTGATCGCCGAAGAATGGAGACTTTTGAATTCTGGTGCTGGAGGAGACTCTTGAGAGTCCCATGGACTGCAATAAGCTCCAACCTCTCCATTCTGAAGGAAACCAGCCCTGAGTGCTCACTGGAAGGACAGATCCTGAAGCTGAGGCTCCAAGACTTTGGCCACCTCATGAGAAGAGACGAATCCCTGGAAAAGACCCTGATGTTGGGAAAGATGGAGGGCACAAGGAGAAGGGGACGACAGAGGACGAGATGGTGGGACAGTGTTCTAGAAGCTACCAGTATGAGTTTGACCAAACTGCGGGAGGCAGTGGAAGACAGGAGTGCCTGGCATGCTCTGGTCCAGGGGTCACGAAGAGTCGGACACAACTAAACGACTAAACGACTAAACAACAACAACAACGACAACAATTTATTATTTGTACCCCACCCATCTGGCTGGGTACATATAGAATCCTAGCTGCTGCTGTTACAACTCTACCAATTTTGGGATTTCTGCGCCTATAATCCCTAAGAGATGTCCTGGCTTCTCGCTTTGCAGATTTTATCACACTGACATGCTTTGAACAGCTGAGCCACCCAGCTCCTACCTTGGCACTTGGCACAGCACTCCCCGGGCACTTGCAACTTTGCCAGTCCGTCTTGGCACACGAGGGGCAAGCATTCCTGGATGTGGCACTCCACGTGGCCCAGCTGCGCATCAAGGAAAGATGGAAAGATTAAAGGATGTTCACGGTTGCCAGGGGGGCCTTGGCAGATCTCTCCCCTGCCCCCCCCCCCCAGGACTCACGTTGCACGAACAGGAGACACAGTTGTCCGCACTGTCTTTCCAGGTCTCCCCGTCAGACACGCGTCGCCCCTCGACCTCAATCACACACTCTGAAAAAAGGGGGGGAGCGTTAGGGAGGAATAAGCGGGACACCACTGGGCTCAAGTCAGGGGGAGCTGGGGGGGACTTGGAAAAGGAGGGAAGGAAGGAAGGAAAGGAGGGAGGGAAGAGGGAAGGAAGGAAGGAAGGAAGGGTTGGAGGAATGAGGGAGGGAGGGAGGGAGGGAGGAGGAAAGGAAGGGAGGGAGGGAGGGAAGAGGGAAGAAAGAAAGGAAGGAAGGAAGGAAAGGAGGGAGGGAGGGAAGGGAAGGAGGGAGGGAGGAAGGAAGGAAGAAAGGAAGGGAGGGAAAAGGGAAGAAAGCAAGGAAGGAACGAGGGAAGAAGGAAGGAAGGAAGGAAGGAAGGAAGGAAGGGAGGGAGGGAGGGGGAAAGGAAGGGAGGGAGGGAAGAGGAAAGAAAGGAAGGAAGGAAGGAAGGAAGGAAGGAAGGAACAAGGGAGGGAGGGAAGAAAGGAAGAAATGAGGGAAGGGAAGGGAAGGAGATATGACTATGTGTGTGCTTCAGGGTTATCTGGCAGGTCTGGTCAAGCTGGTGTACGAGGCAGAAATCTGTGCTTGCTGGACCGGGGGAGATGAAAATCAGGGGAACTCCCCGACACTGGTATTTGTGGGGTTTTGCCAGAGAGATGCCACCCAACCTTAATCCACCCCACCCACCTCCAGGCTCCAGGTCAGCCCTCGCTAGGGTGTGGCGAGTCCGTCTGGGTGGCCTGTCCCTCCAGAAGAAAGCTTTGGATAGGTGTGTGTGTGGGGGGGGGGGGTGGAAATCAGAGAGCGGGGAGGGAGGGAGAGACCTCACCATCGCAGATGGGGCAACAGGCTCCGTGCGGAGTGAAACGCTCCGCCGTGGGGCAGCTCAGCGCCGGGCAGACTTGGTGTACACAAACCCAGGTCAGGTCCTGCGTGGAAACAGACAACAGCTGAGCTGGGAGATCAGAGGCGGAGTGTGTGTGTGTGTGTGTGTGTGTGTTGTAGAGATCTCAGAGGACTTAACATAAGAGAGTAAAAAGAGCCCTCTTCCCAATGCCCATGTTATGTACTGAGTTGAATAGGATCCAAAATGCAGCCATCTGATTGGTCCTAGAACAACAGGATCCAAAATGCAGCCATCTGATTGGTCCTAGAACAACAGGATCCAGAATGCAGCCGTCTGATTGGTCCTAGAACAATAGGATCCAGAATGCAGCAGTCTGATTGGTCCTAGAACAATAGGATCCAAAATGCAGCCGTCTGATTGGTCCTAGAACAATAGGATCCAGAATGCAGCAGTCTGATTGGTCCTAGAACAATAGGATCCAGAATGCAGCCGTCTGATTGGTCCTAGAACAATAGGATCCAAAATGCAGCCATCTGATTGGTCCTAGAACAACAGGATCCAAAATGCAGCAGTCTGATTGGTCCTAGAACAATAGGATACAGAATGCAGCAGTCTGATTGGTCCTAGAACAATAGGATCCAGAATGCAGCCGTCTGATTGGTCCTAGAACAATAGGATCCAGAATGCAGCAGTCTGATTGGTCCGCAGGAGCCACCCAATCCAACTCCAGGTGGAAGTGAATCCGCAACCTGATTGGCCTACAGGAGAATCCTGGAATTAGCCAATCACGTGGGGCCCATTGTGTAAATAATGTATATAAAGCAGACATTTCAGCGGAACTTCCATTTCTCCTCACCACTATGAGCCAAAAAAAGAGCATGAAATCCACACTCGACTCCGAGTATATTTCAGCCCATTATGGGAAGCTCACAAGCAGGATTTGAACACAAGAGCAACGCTTTCCAGCAACCGAGATTCAGCAGCCAGAGCATAGCCATTTTGGCTAGTCACCAGCCCTCTTTTCCTCCCTGAATCCATCCAATCCTCTTTCAAAGCCTTCTAGGTGCTGCCTACTGTGGGAGGGAGTTCCGCAGTCTAACTCTGCATTGCGCAAATGTCTGTCCTGACTCTTCCAACCTTCAGCTTCATCGAGGCAAGAGGCTCAGGTCGCTTAAAGCGTTAAGATCAGAATGTGGAAAACATGAAAACAACGAGAAGAGGCAGGGACGAAGATATCAGAGATATTCTTCAGAGGTCCAGACTATGGGGAGCCCGGGAAAATTAATAATTAACAATTCGGACTGTAATTTGGTCATTTTTTAAAATTTCGGCTTTTTTTTTAACCCCCCCCCCCAATTTCAAATTGTTTATATGTAATAAAATGAAATAAATAATAATAATAAATTTAGCTTATTGTTTTTAATTGGATTATGATGTGGATCTGTTGATGGGCTGTTTTTATCGGAAAAATCAATAAAAATTATTTATTTATTTAAAAAAAGAGGCTGAGGTCGATTCTGTGCTGTATGTTCAAAGCCCACGCGGTTCCCTCCCAAAGTATCCTGAGAACGGCCGTTTGTGAAGGGCGTTGGGAATTGTAGTTCCGGGAGGCAAACTAGAGTTCCCAGGATTCTGCCCACCCCCAAAGTTTGCCCAGAAAGGAAGGTGGGGTACCCAGCTCCTCCCATTACAGCTCCATGCGTATCCCTCACAAAAGGGCTTTGCTTTCTCTCCTTTCACCTCGGTCGGAGGAGGCAGGAACAAGTCGTGAGATTCCTGCGCCCTGCGGCGCCATGCAATGCCTCATTTTCGCCTGGCGCGGGTCCATAGCTGTCAAGCGTCCCTTATTTGGCGGGACAGTCCCTTATCCCAGCGCCATGTCCCGCTGCTGTCCCTTATTGATGATGTCCCTTAAATAAGCTACTGAAGGTAATGGGGCCCTTTCTATGTCCAGCTGTGTGTAAAATTGCAATCATTTAAAATGATTGCCAGATACTTGCAGTTATATTATTACTATTATGATGATGATGATGATTATTAAGCATTGCCTGGCATTTTCAGAAGGTAAACGTTGTCCAGTCACAAAAATAATAGCAGGTTTGAATTTCTCACACCCAAAAGCATATTTTTAAGGCCTTTTGCTGAAGAAGTTTGCAAAATTTGAGTTTCACCCCCTAAAATGACAGACCCTATCAGGGTTGGTTTTAGGTTTGATGAGGCCCTAAATTACTGAGGGTAATTGGGCCCTTTATATGTCCAGCTGCCCTTTGACAACAACAAATTGTTGCTGTTTTTTTGTGTTGAATATATGCTATACGGTAACTTATAGGACCTAATAGGTATCTAAAGCCATTTGCACGCAACAAAATATGTATTTTATCAAAGTAATTGTTGATCCCTTATTTTGGCTGCTGATTCCTTATTTTCAAATCCGTAAGTTGACAGCTATGCGCGGGTCACCTGGCGAAGCTCACCTTGCACTGGCAGGTGTAGCAGGGCTCGTCGGTGGCTTGGACCTCGTTGCCCACCAGGGTGGAAGTGCAGTTGCTAAGTGCCTCTGCAAAAAAAGCAGAAATGTTTAATAATGATATTAGTTTAATAATGATATTGGAAAGCTGTTCCTTTTAATTACAAAGAAGGGAGGGATTTGAGGAAGTCAACCAAGATGTTGAAAAGGTTGGATTTGTGAAGAAGTAAGTTTGTTGTTATTGTTTATCTGTTTATTGTTCCCCCTTTTTTTCCTGTCTTCTTTTTTCTTTTTCTTTTTTTGTTTTTGTGTATCATTTGGCTTTGCGGCTTGTGTTATCACTGTGGAAAATTTAAAAAAAATTGTTTTTTTAAAAAAGAAAGCAGAAAGGAGGCCGCAAAGAAACAATTGGGACTTGTTTTCAAAAAGCGCTTTGCCCAAACGCTCCAAGCACTTTGCATCTCTTCAGGCAGGCTGCAATGATCAATATATCCATCCGTCCGCCCATATCACATTAATCACAGAATCGTAAATTGGCAGGGACCCCGTGGGTCATCTAGTCCAACCCGCTGCAATGCAGGAATCTTTTGCCCAACCGGAACTCGAACCCGCAACCCTGGGATGAAGAGTCGCACACTCTTATTCCGCCTGAATGTGGCAGTTTCTCTCGTTGCTCGTTTAATCCCCACAATGTCCCTGTGAGGTAGTTCAGGCCCTCCGAAGGTCACTCAGTGAGCCTCATGGCAGAGTGGGATTTGAACCCGAGTCCTGCTGTGGGTGGAGGGTTGGAGAGGCAAGGAACGGCGGGTTTGCCTAAAGCAGCCCCTGCTCCGCCTGCAGAATGTGTCATTTCAGAGGGCGAAACTTACCGTATTTTTTGCTGCATAAGATGCACTTTTTCCCTTCTAAAAAGTAAGGGGAAATGTCTGTGCGTCTTATGGAGTGAATGCGTGGTCCCTGGAGCCGAACTGCCCAGGGGCAAAAAGCAGATTGTCCTCTTTTTTTTGGAAAGAGGGAAGGGGGTGTTGAAACAAATCCGCTGATCGTTTGCCGATCGGGGAGAGAGATAAGGGACGCTAGAGATAAAGGAGGCTGCCTGGGAGGGGGGAGGTAAAAGCCCATGGAGCCTCAGGATTTTTGCATTGGGTCACCCCAAATTCACCGTCAGATGACATAGCATGTCCATGGCTACAGCCTGCACAAAAAAACCACCCACCCACTGTTGTGTGGGGCTGCAATGGCGCAAAGCACGGATCCACATGGATCCTCAGGATTTTTGCATTGGGCTACCCCAAACTCACCGTCAAATGACATATCATGTCTGTGGCCACAGCATGAACCACAAAAACCATACATACACTGTTTCGTTCAGAATATTTTTTTTCCCCTCCTCTAAAAACTAGGTGCGCCTTATGGGCAGGTGCGTCTTATGGAGTGAAAAATACGGCAATTTTGGCAAATTTCTTTCGTCGTTTCCCTGTCTGGGCTGCGGTTCACAAAATTACAGGATCGTGGCATTTAAAGGGACCCTGTGGGTCATCCATCCCAACCCCGGACAACGCTCTCCCTTTCTTTCCCTCTTGCCTTCTCTTCACCATCCGATGCTCCTGTTATAAGAATTCCAAGGTCCCAAATATATAATAAGTGTTCATAAATTTACAAGCCAAACACATACGTATTTAAACCATGTGTCTAAAATGGTACAGGAGAGCAATCCTGAAGTCATTTGGACTCTCACAAATTGACCTCAAATATTTCTCTGCAAGGGGGAAGGAAATAGGAAATCCTCTCTATAGTCTTTTGCTTACCTGTCTTAAGGGCATATTTGTGTATTAATAGGGTGAGCTTGTGACCTGGATTCAAGAACTAATAATAATAATAATAATAATAATAACAATAACAATAATAAATTATATTTATACTCCGCCCACACCAGCTCAGGGCAGCTAACACCAGTAAAATCACAATAAAAACATAATAGGGGAGGGGAAGGGGGGGAACAATTAAAAATACGGGTTAAAATACAATTTAAAATGCAGCCTCATTTTAAAAGTAGCCCATAGATCAAAACCATAAGGGAAGGGAAACATAAGAGTCAGACCAAGTCCAAACCAAAGGCCAGGCGGAACAGCTCTGTCTTGCAGGCCCTGTGGAAAGATGTCAAGTCCCGCACGGCCCTGGTCTCTTGGGACAGAGCGTTCCACCAAGTCAGGGCCAGTACTGAAAAGGCCCTGGCCCTAGTTGAGACCAATCTAACCACCTCGCGGCTTGGGACCTCCAAAACGTTGTCATTTGTGGACCTTAAGGTCCTCCGCGGGGCATGCCATCACAAAAAAATGGCCAGGCTGCCCAGGTAATCCAATCAGTGACCATTATCAGGTACCCTGGCAGATAGGATTTCGGCTGTAGATGTATGTAGATGTATGTATGATGTATGATGTTTTTGGGGGTGGTCTTGGGCTACAGGGTGGGCAATTTCAAAAGTCTATATAAGGGCTTGCGCACCATTGTTCTGGGTTCCACCTCCCTCCTGCGTATGGTGAGTGAGGACCCTGTTGCAACAGTTTAATAAAGATCAGGCTTACTAGCCACTTTGCTTCTCAATATTCTCTGGTTGGCCTCTGTTATTTTCTCTCTCTCTCTCTCTCTCTCTCTCTCTCTCTCTCTCTCTCCACTTTTATTAATTTTTTGACATATCAGTTCCAACAGTCATACAACATAACTTCTCATCTTATACAATATTTTTAGACTTCCATCAACACCTCTGATGATTTATCACTTATTATGCATTTCTTAATTTCTATATTACATTTAATTATCCTTAACTAATAACTCTCTTCACAGTCTTTCTTGCAATGTTTCAAATAATCCACCTTACAAAACTTCTTGCAGTCCTACTAGTGTGATCTGTTTATCACAGTTACTTTTCAAACAGTTCAAATATTTACTCCAGCCTTCTAAGAATCTCTGATCCTGCAGGTTTTGAATCCTTCCTGTTAATTTACCTAATTCTAATTTATCTAATTTATCTGATTCATCAACTTCAGCCTCGGCCTCTGTTATTTTCTCTTACCAATAGGGAACCTACTTAAAGACTCTATTTACAGGCTTTCCCTATAAGGAAAAGGGAAACGACCCACTTTTTAAAAGGGTGTGTTGACACCAGCCTTCCCGGACCAGGTGCTCTCCAGCCGGCTGGGGATGGAGGGAGTTGTAGTTCAAAGCGCCTAGCACTGGCCCAGGTAGCAGAGGCTGGTTTATACCTCCGCTTTCAGCAAAAAAAACCCCAAGCCGGAGATTGCACAAGACCAGGCACAGGCCAACTTGGCCCTCCAGATGTTTTGGGACTACAACTCCCATGATCCCTAGCTAACAGGGATGATGGGAATTGTAGTCTCAAAACATCTGGAGAGCTGAGTTTGCACAAGACAAATGGAAAACCGTTTATCTTCCTTGTCTGTGCCCCTGGAAGCGCAAGGGGAACAGATTCAGAGAGGGACGATCCCCACTTTGCTCCTGCTCAGGCTTGGGGTGCAGATTAGGGGTGAGACTCACGTGCGCAGGTTGGGCAGCAGTGCCCGGCGCCCGGCGCCTGGATCTGTTCCCGGGGGCAATCCAGCAGACTGGGGCACTGCTTGCGGTAGCACTGCAGATGTTGTTCCCCGTCGGACATCAGCTGGGGAAGGAAGCAGAAGAGAATCAGCCCAGGCCCCTTCTGCGCCTTTAAGTGTTGTCGGCCTTCAGCCCTGCGGAACTCCCTGCCACTAGAGATTCAGCAGGCGCCTGCTGAAAACTTTTCTGTTCCACCAGGAGGTGAATACAACATCCTTCCGCAGCGGTTATAACCGGAGCCTGCTTTTAACTTATTATTGCATTTCATTTTGTAATGAAATGATTTTAGAATGTTTTATCATTCAGGGCTGCCTTCAGATAATACATGCAATGAATGTATGTAAATGAAAATATCAAATGCTCTGTGACAGTGCTCGTGTAATAATGTAGTCACACTGTTCCACAGCATTTGATATTTTCATTTTCATTTACACACATTCATTCGAAATAAGATGGGTTTACAAAGCAATTCTATATCCTCCCACCACGCTGACGAAGAATTCTACGAAACAGTTGTCAATATCCGGAATCACTGTTCAGTGTTGGACATCATATTTGCTGAAGACACAAAGCTTCACACAGCTTGTGTTTCATCGTACAAAGTCTGGTACCTCGCTTCATTTTAAGATTTCCAGAGACTTTGAGACTAAAGATTTCATTTTGGACTTGTTATGGTTTGAAGGAATTCTATAAAGATTGTCTATTGCGTATGTACATGGTCATCGTGTTACCTAGACATTGCTGACATAGCTGGGACTTAGCAGCTTCTGTGCAAGGACTGCAGAGGGTGCTTGAGAAATGCAAATTCATTCTGGGGAAATGGAAACTGAAACTTCTAAGAGGAAACTCACAAGAGAAAGGGCTCTCTGCTGACAGTTTCCAAGAGACATCAGGGTTTCAAAATCAGCGCCACCCAGTCACAACGCCAGGCGGGCAAGGTCTCGCCTCTCCTGCCTCCCTGGTATGGAAGTCATTAAATTCTATGACCGTTCAATCGGAAGGGTCCTCCAGAGGTCATCTAGCCCAACCCGCAATCCTCCGAGAACCAGGCTGCTCACCTCACAGGTACAGATTTCGCAGGGGTCTTGTCCCGGCTGGAAACTCTCGCCCGGCCCGTACGCCTGGCCCTCGTAAGTGCAATCTGGGAAAGGGGAGGCCAGGGTTATTTGAGGCTTGCCATATTTCAAAAAGTGAAAATCCGGGTGCAAAAGTCGAGTTGGTGTTGTTTTTATGGCCAAAATCTCCAAAAAGAGCATTTTTATTTTTTAAGACATTTGCCGAAAATTCTACACTTCCCCAGACATTTTTACCCATTTTGGGAAATTCATCTTCACAAGTTCTGGCGTTAGGAGAGAAGGGTGAAAGCTCTCCTCACTTTCACCATGCTATGAATAATTTTACAAGTAGAAAAAAGACAGTCACAAAACGAATGAAAATCTTGTGGAAATAAACTAAATAATAAAAATCGAAAGTTTAAGGGGAAAAGTTAGAAAAGCCTAAAAATTGAACAAAGCCTTAATTAATGGGATGCCGGCTACAAACCTTGTTTCACTGAACTATTCAGTTTCCTCAAAGGAAATAGAAAAATCATAAACCTTAAATGACCAAAATTCAAAACAGGGGGTAGAACTCCCAAAAAATTCTAAAGTATTATAATCCTAGCTCGACCGAGGTAAAGCAAAGCGCAGTAATAAAGGATTGAGGACTCAAAGGTACAGTTTCTAATACTGAATTTACAAAAAAGTGTTTGAAAACCTAAATGGCAAGTTTTATACAAAGCCCAACTTGAAGGAAGCAAAGCACAGTAATAAAGAGTTGAGGACTCAGCTGTGAAAATTCTAGTGCTGCTTTTACAAGAAGGTTTAAAAGACCTAAATGGCACAAATTCAAAGAAAGGAATACAAGATAAGCTGTTTTAGATTTTAAACAAACTCAAGAACAGGGCTGAAACGCTCCCATGGTCTAGATGTTACTGCTGATGTTAAGTCTTTAACTGAGGAAACTGAATAGTTCAGTGAAACGAGGTTTGTAGCCGGCATCCCGTTAATTAAGGCTTTGTTCAATTTTTTTAATTTCTATTTTTCCCTTAAACTTTTCGATTTTTATTATTTAGTTTATTTCCACAAGGTAATATTTCTAGTCGATTACTTCTCGTTTCAGGGATTTTCATGAATAATTTTACAAATCTCGCCGCTAAAAAGCCCCCCCTACGCCGACACCTTTCCCCATGGGGGTACCGCTCCGTCCCTGGAGAGCCCCTGGCAATCCATCTCCCGCCCCCTCCTGTGCCCCTCCTTGCCAAGGCCGCCATGCCATACCTGTGCACAGCGGGCAGCACTCCCCGGGCACCTCGATGTGGTTGATGCAGGAGCTGATGCAGGCGATCTCGGCGCAGCTGGCCACGCCCTCCGTGCACATGCACACCATGCAGGGCACGGAAGAGGAGAACCAGCTGCTCCCGTCCTCTCGCTCGCGGCCCTCATACACGCAGCCTGCGGGAAGGGGCGAGGGAGGGCGTCAGGCTCACGACTGCACCCACACCCCTTCTCAGCCGCCCCTTAGTGCCCCAAATATCTCGAGTCGTGGCGGTGTTGTGGGCAGGTGGGATTGCTATGAGGAATTATGAAATATGGAGCAAGCCATTGCGTCCGCGATGAAAGCATGGCGTTGACTGGGCTTCATTCATTGACAATAATTTCTGATCAAATCCCACAAGCCTCTGCATCTCTGCCCCATTTTCTCTACTGCCCATTTTCTCTGCCTGACAGGCACGTATAAGCACTCTAAATCACAGACCAGTTGCTCCCCCAGGCATCCTGGGTCATAAAGATAGAAGGTAGCTTTGATGTAGTTTAATCTTTAGATAGATCTTAAGGGCCAGGAGGGGACGCGGGTGGCGCTGTGGCCTCTTGGGCTTGCCGATCAGAAGGTCAGCGGTTCGAATCCCTGCGACGGGGTGAGCTCCCGTTGCTCGGTCCCTGCTCCTGCCAACCTAGCAGTTCGAAAGCACATCAAAGTGCAAGTAGATAAATAGGTACCGCTCCGGCGGGAAGGTAAACGGCGTTTCCATGTGCAGCTCTGGTTTGCCAGAAGTGGCTTAGTCATGCTGGCCACATGACCCGGAACCTGTACGCCGGCTCCCTCGGCCACTAAAGCAAGATGAGCGCCGCAAGCCCAGAGTCGGCCATGACTGGACCTAATGGTCAGGGGTCCCTTTACCTTTAAGGGCCAGGAAGAGAGTTCACAAGGAGATGGTAAATACTGCCATCCTTCCTCTCCTGTTTATGACCTCCGGGGTTTTGCTGAATGCATTCCTCCTTTCATTCCCATTTTATTTACTCTGAACTACATATGCATGCTCAAGTAGGAAATACTTTCTTTGTAGTTAAAAGAATTTCTTCTGATCTGTCTTTGTCCCACATGGGGTTTTTGAAATGCTCAGAGGAAATCTGATTGGTTCTTACGAACACTGTGTAAAAAGTTCTTTTGTGAATAAAATGACCTGGGCCAAGGGATGGAGAGAATTATTATACGCACTCCTCCCAGAGTCTTGCTGGTCAAGCCTCATGTGTATTCTATTAATCAGAGTCCAATCTTTCCTTGTTTTGGGAATGCTAAATACCACCCAACTGGAGAAACTGTCAGTTATCAAATGGCAACCACGTGATGCAGCAGCAAAAAAGGCTAATGTGATTCTAGGCTGCGTCAACAGAAGTCTAGTGTCCAGATCAAGGGAAGTCCTTGTCCCATTCTATTCCATCTTGGTCAGATCCTTCCTGGGAAATTGTGTCCAGTTCTGGGCACCCCAGTTTAAGGTGTGCAGAGGAGGGCGACCAAGATGATCAAGGAAATCAAGCCTGATGAGGAACGGTTGAAGGAGCCGGGTATGTTTAGCCTGGGAAAGAGGATACTGAGAGGAGATAGGACAGTCATCTTCCAATATCACCTTTGCAGCGGGGGCAGCAGACCCCAGGCTCCGTCACGGGGTGGGAGCAGGTGGTCAGGGGGCACTGGATCATCTCGCAGCGGACGTTCCCCTCCTGCAAAAGGGGGAAAGGCAAGAGGGTCAGATCTTCCCCCCCATGCCCCTGGCACCCGCACGCCCCTTGATGCCCACCCCATTGGCGGGTCACTCCGAATTGCCCCACCCAGACTGTGTGCACATTTGAAGTTAGAGCTTAGTACCGTATTTTTCGCTCTATAAGACGCACCAGACCACAAGACGCACCTAGTTTTTGGAGGAGGAAAACAAGAAAAAATATATTCTGAATCTCAGAAGCCAGAACAGCAAGAGGGATCGCTGGGCAGGGAAAGCAGCAATCCCTCTTGCTGTTCTGGCTTCTGGGATAGCTGCGCAGCCTGGATTCGCTCCATAAGACGCACACACATTTCCCCTAACTTTTTAGGAGGGAAAATGTGAGTCTTATAGAGCAAAAAATACGGTAATTATTTCACTATTGATATACTTCTTCTTAATTGTATTTCAGTTCAACAATTACTTTGATAAAATACATATTTTCGTGATGTGCAAATGGCTTTAGATACCTATCAGGTCCATCAATTACCATATAGCACAGGGGGAGGCAACCTAAGGCCCATGGGCCGGATCCGGCCCAATCGCCTTCTCAATCCAGCCCGGGAATCAGCGTGTTTTCTTGCTGTGTTGTTGTAGTTTCATAATTATTCAATGGATTTTTTTATTATACCCTTGCTTACCCCTGCACATTTTACACACTATCTATTAATATTCCAGTTCCGGAACCATATTTTTTCATGTATTCCTTCAGTCCATCCCACTTTTTAATTATTCTCTGATGCCACGAAAGCTCATACCAATAACAAACTTAGTTGGTCTCTAAGGTGCTACTGGAAGGAATTTTTTTATTTTGTTTCGACTACAGCAGACCAACACAGCTGCCTACTTGTAACTAGACATATAGCATATATTTAATAATAATAAATAAAATAATAATAATAATAATAATAATAATAATAATAATAATAATATATTATTTATACCCCACCCATCTGGCTGGGCTTCCCCAGCCACTCTGGGCGGCTTCCAACAGAACACTAAAATACAATAACCTAGTAAACATTAAAAGCTTCCCTAAAGAAGGCTGCCTTCAGATGTCTTCTAAAAGTCAGATAGTTGCTTATTTCCTTGACATCTAGTGGGAGGGCGTTCCACAGGGTGGGTGCCACCACCGAGAAGGCCCTCTGCCTGGTTCCCTGTAACTTGGCTTCTTGCAGGGAGGGAACCACCAGAAGGCCCTTGGAGCTGGACCTCAGTGTCCCGGCAGAATGATGGGGGAGACGCTCCTTCAGGTATACTGGACCAAGGCCATTTAGGGCTTTAAAGGTCAGCACCAACACTTTGAATTGTACTCGGAAATGTACTGCGAGCCAATGTAGGTCTTTCAAGACCAGAGTTATATGGTCTCAGCGGCCGCCCCCAGTCCCCAGTCTAGCTGCCGCATTCTGGATTAGTTGCAGTTTCCAGGTCACCTTCAAAGGTAGCCCCACGTAGAGCGCATTGCAGTAGTCCAAGCGAGAGATAACCACAGCATGCACCACTCTGGCCAGACAGTCTGTGGGCAGATAGGGTCTCATCCTGCGTACCAGGTGGAGCTGGTAAAAGCTGCCCTGGACACAGAACTGACCTGTGCCTCCATGGATAAATGTGAGTCCAGAATGACTCCCAGGCTGCGCACCTGGTCCTTCAGGGGCACAGTTGCCCCATTCAGGACCAGGGAGTCCTCCACACTCGCCCGCCCCCTGTCCCCCCAAAACTGTACTTCTGTCTTGTCAGGATTCAACCGCAATCTGTTAGCCACCATCCATACTCCAACCACATTGGAGCATTGAAAGGCCTTTCAACATCAGCACCAACACTTTGAATTGTGCTCAGAAACACAAAAAACAGTGACCGTTTGTTGTTGGCAAAGGACAGCTGGACATATCCAGGGCCCCGTGACCACCAGTAGCTGCGGGCCTCATCAAACCGAAATCTGGCCCTTCTTGGGGGTCCCATCAACAAACAAGGGTTCCCTGTGTCTCACCTGGCAGCTGCACTGGAGGCAAGACTCTGCCTTAAAGACTTCTCCATGGGCATGACGCTCCCCTTCGAAGAGGCAGTCGTGGCAGAGAGGGCAGCACTGCCCGGGTCCCAGAGCCGGGTGGGAGCAGAGGGGGACTTCGCAGGGCAGAGACTCGCATGTGGTTTCGCCACCCTGTGAGGAGAAGGAGGTTGCCTGAGCCCACAGCTGCCCGTTGCAATCCGCAAAAGCCGTGCCGCTGCAGATGTCACACAACCCCCAAATCTTTTAGTGCCATAGCTGTCAACTTTTCCCTTTCCTTGCAAGGAATCCTATTCAGAATAAGGGAATTTCCCTTTAAAAAAGGGAAACGTTGACAGCTATGTTTAGCATGGCATCCGTTTTGCTGTTTCGGTGCCTGTGTGATAGGAATTTTGAGGTCTTAGATATATGGTACTGTTCATAACCGCATGTACATAGATCAGCACAGGAAGACCAGCCTGAAGCCATTTTGATTCCTAAACTGAGCAAATGTTTTCTCTGCAAGGTCAAAGTGGAAAAGCCTCCTCACTGTCTTTTCCTTCACAAATCCTGTCTTAAGGGTATGTCTGTGTATGAATAGGGTGAGCCTGTGACCTGGCTCAGGAACTAAGTATTTATCATTACAAAAGACTGGCCAGGCTCCCCAGGGTATCCAATCAAGTGACCATTAACAGGTAACCCGCCAGACAGGAGATAAACAATGCACTCAAATTTCTGTTGTAGACCGCCTTTTCTGTGATGTATGTACGATGTTTCTGGGGGTGGTCTTGATCTACAGGGTGGCAATTTCAAAAGTCTTTATAAGGTTTTTCGGGGTTCCTCCTCTCTCCTGCGTGTGGTGAGTGAGGACCCTGTTGCAACAGATCAATAAAGATCAGGCTTACAAGCTGCTTTGCTTCTCAGTATTCTCTGGTTGGCCTCTGTTATCTTCTCCTACCAATAGGGAACCTATGTAAGGACTCTATATGGGCTCTTGGATACCCCATAAGGGAAAAGGGCAATTTTTGTTTACAACACCTGTAATAAACATTTTTGTTCAGATGAGCCTGACCAGATGTTTAGGCGGCCGAGGCGAGTTTTTTTAGTCTCTCGTTAATTTCGGAAGCCTTAAATCTCCTTGCAAGCCTTGAAGCTTCATTAATTCCTGCTCTCCCCGGGGAAGTTAGCCTGGCGCCTTCATTGTACAACTTTAGGCACCAGGCAAAAACGTTCCTTTCTAACCAGGCCTTTGGTTGATCTGATTGACATCCTATGCCCTTAATTTTTTTGGGGGGGGGGCTATTGGGTTGTTATTTTAATTTTTATTATGCATTTTGTGGTTTTATATCTTGATTTTATTCGGTGAACCTCCAGGTACAGGGCAGTACAGTGGATGTTCAGGTTGCGAACGTGATCTGTGCGGGATGCACATTTGCAACCCGCAGCAGCGCATCTGCGCATGCGCGGGTTATGATTTGGCACTTCTGCGCATAGCGCGATTTAGTGCTTCTGCGCATGCGCAACTCCCGAAACCCGGAAGTAACCCGAAATAACGCAACCTGACGCACCTGTAACCTGACGTATGACTGTATATAAATTCAATATAATAATAATAATCATAATAATAATCATAATAATAATCTGACATATCCTTTTTCGCAGACCACTTTGAGGTTTCCTTTCTCTTATAATCAAGCGGTGTTTAAGTTTGACGAAGCAATAAAGTGCCGCACCAAAGGCCCTTGGTTGCCCCTCCCACTTTCGCCTCTGGCCCCGCCTCCAATTGGCCTGCGGCCCCCAAAAAGTCGCTGGGAAGGGAATATGGCCCTCTGTGAGGAGCAGGGACCGGAGGGCAAAGGATCTCACCACGCAGGAGCACTGCTGACACGGATCCGACGGCGAGAGCCACTGGGAGCCTTCCGGATATTCGCGGCCTCCGTGCTGGCACACTGTCAGGGAGACAGGTGGGTTAGGGGTCCGCTTACAGCCCCTCGTCCGCCCCAGCCTCAAACCTGAGAGCCAGCGTGGCGACATGCTTCGGCCTGGGAGAAGCGGGTTCGAATCCCCACCTGACCCAGGGGATTAAATGGGGAGTCAGGGAGGAACGCTGCCTGGAATTTCTTGGAGGGGAAGGTGGCACATTGATGCAACAAATAAAAGCGGATTCCGGGGGACCGGTTTTTGCGGCTTACCTGGGCATTGTGGGCAGCACTGCCCAGGCTTGCGGACGGGACTGGCGCACGGCGCCTGGGGGCACAGGACCGGGCTGCAGAGAACGTTTCCACGGAGGCAGCTGCAGTGCCGGCAAGGGTCCGAGGCCGGGGTGAAGACTTGCCGGTTGGCAAGTTTCTGGCCCTCATGGAGGCAGCCATCGCAGGTGGGGCAGCAGGCGGGAGCGTCGGGGGGCAGAGGGTGGGTGCACTGCTGTGGGCAGGGCTTGGGTTGGCAAGTCACAACTTCGGCCTGGGAGGAAGGAGGGAGGCAGCTCAGGGGCTAGGGCACTTGCTTGGCATGCAGAAGGCTCCTTGGCTCAGCCTTGCCATTACTGGGGGTGCTGAGCGAGGCCAGGGGAGCCCACCTGCCCCTGTAGATGCCAACCCCTCTGCCCTCACTCACCTGGCAAGTGCACGTGTGGCAGGCGTTCTGCGGCGAGCCGAAGGCCTCCCCGCTTTTGTAGAGGCGCCCCTGGAAACGGCAGGTGCCTGTGCACTTCGGACAGCACTGCCCGGGCGGCACAACGGGGTTCTGGCAGGGCACGGCTGGGCACGGAGCGGGCAAGCAGGTCACGGTGCCAGCCTGTGGGCAGAGAAGGGACAATGGCCCTGTGGTTTACGTCCTGGGCATTTGCAGAAATGTTCATAGAGATGGGCTACCCCCGGGAATTGGTGACGACCATCATTTGTGCCCTATAAAATCCATCCCACTAGGCCACACTGCCTCTCGGCTCCGAAGTCAGGGAGGAGGTACCAGTTGGCCATGTGTGTGAGGGAGAGAACATTCAGCATATAAGCAATTGTATGAATTCCTGTTTCTTTTTCATTAGATGCCATCGTTATTATTTTTTTTAAAATGCATTTTATTAGTTTTTAACATATTAATTAACATTCATACCACAGAACTTCCCATCTTATACAATATTTTTTTGGACTTCCGTCAACACCTCTGATGATTTTCCATTCTTACCACTTATTATGCATTTCTTAATTTCATATTGCCTTTAATTACTTTTAACTAATAATTCTCCTCATTGTCTTTTTTGCAATATTTCAAATAATTCACCTTACAAAACTTCTTGCAAACCTACTAGCATAATCTGTCCATCACAATTACTTTTCAAATAGTCCATAAATTTACTCCAGTCTCTGATCCCACAGGCTTCAAATCCTTCCTGTTAGTTTATCTAATTCTGCATAGTCCATCAATTTCATCCTCCATTCTTCTTTCGTCAGATGTCATCGTTATTAGATGCTACTCTTTGCGGCTGTATTTGCTACAAGTTTCTTAAATTGTTGTATTTTGAATTGTAGTAACCCACCCTGGGATTTTAGGGTGAAAGGGGAGGCATAATAATAATAATAATAATAATAATAATAATAATAATTTATTTATACCCACCCATAACAATAATACAGTTGCAGTACTAATAATAGCATCAATACGATGGTGTCCAAGTTTGTGAAGCATTAAGCAAGTCTTTCCCAAACTGTTGTGGGGAGGGCAAACCACTCAACTCCCATCTATCCCAAATTCCTTGCGGTATAAATCCTGCCAAATCCGTCATCAGAGAGGTCAGCTTCATGTCTGACCACAAAACTAGCAAGAACCTGTCATCGGGATTCGAACCGCTGACCTTCTGATCGGCAAGCCCTAGGCTTAGTGGTTTAGAGTGTGCTAATGGGACCCCTCTCTCTGACCTTTTTGCACTACGTCCTGCCACGCATTTCCAAATAGAAGGCCTAACAAATGGGGAATCTAGTTTGAGTCTCCGTATCAACCCCCCCCCCAGATTATTTTCTCCCGCCTCTCTCCTCCGGCACCCCTGCTTACCGAACACTGGCACTGGTTGCAGGGGTCCCGGGGGTCAGAGAAACGCTCGCCGTCCAGACAGTCTCGCCCGTGGAAGCTGCAGGCGTCGCAGGTGGGGCAGCCGCAAGGGTCGCGCGACGGGTGAGGGCATCGGGCCGTGGGGCAGAGCTTGGGTCCGCAGGAGACGTCGCCTCTCTGGGAAGCGGGGAGAGAGGGCCAAGTCTGAGTATAAGGTGTGGGGTACCTGGAAAACCTGGTGGCGTCCGAGGGTCCAGCCCCTTTGCTAAGCACGGAGACCCCCATGGAGATGGGTGCATAGGGAGCCCTCACACCTGCTTCCCCGTCCCAGGGCAGATCTACACACAGGGGGCAAAAAAACAACAACCCTATAAATATGTCAGAAATTAAATTGTTAAAAGGAAAAAAAAAACACTATGGAAAATCACTTAGATTTTTTTCTTGCTCTCCAGCGCCATCTGATGTTGCATGTTTATAGCGCATTCGACTAAAAAAGAAAAAAACCGCTATGGGAAATCACTTAGATTTTTTTCCCTTGCTCTCCATCGCCACCTGGTGTTGCATGTTTAATACTGCATTCAAAACACTGCTTTTTGACTAATTTAGCTGAGTCCCCCATTTTATTTCATCCTGACATTTATTTCTGTAGTTTGCCCTGCATGAAGAGATCACTCCCCCCCCCAAAGCGCCCATTCCACCACTTCGGTTGGCGGAACTGGCACTGTTACATCATCCCCGTGCTGCGTTTGTAAGAAATCAATCCCATAGCTGTCAACTTTTTCCTTTTTTTAAGGGAAATTCTCTTATTCCGAACAGGATTCCTCACAAGAAAAGGGGAAAGTCGACAGCTATGTGGCAATCCTTTAGTGTGGCAGAACTTTGGAACTCCCTGCCACTTGACACCAGGCAAGCGCCATCAACGGAACTCTTTTCGGCGTCTGCCGAAACCACATTTGTTCAGACTGTGGCAAGACCACCTGGAAGAATTTTACCCTTATGATTTCTATGTAATCATATATCCATATATAACCATATATCTTAATGATGATTTTTATATATCCATGTATCCGAAGGATGTTTGAATCGTAAAGGCTTCAGCAGAGCTAAATGCTTAGATCTTAAAAATCCAAAGCCGACTTCTGTCCTATTTCTCCCTCACTGCCTTGCTATCATACTTGAAGGAAATAATAAATCTGAGAATTGTCTGAGATGGAGAAGTCGATGTGTTTAATTAAACCATTAGTGATAGGAATGGGCCATATGGGCAAAAAGGAGAATCAGCTTGTGGTATCTGCGTCTGAAGACTGGGAAGAAAAGAAAAAATAGAGTTGGATGCTATTATGGACTGGCGGAAGTCCAGTCCTACAATCACAGGAACATAGAAGTGCAGGGTTGAAAGGCACTTAAGAGGTCCTCTAGACCAACCCATTGCAATGCAAGAAACACAGGTAAATCTCAACACTTACCAGGCAGCGGCATTCCTCACAAGGCTTGTTGGGGGCAGGGAAGCTGTCTCCCTCCCCGTATTCACGGCCCTGGAAACTGCAGCCTGCAGGGGAAGGAACAAGGAAGGACTCCGACACCCCATAATTTAAAAGGGCATCGGGCGTTAAGTCTGCCAAAGGCCCGCTTGGAAAAGAGCGTTTTCACCTGGTGCCTAAAGAACCGTTGGCCTAGAACCAGTTTTGCCCACCTGGTGCCCTCTGTGGAATAATAATAATAATAATAATAATAATAATAATAATAATAATATATTTATTCCCCACCCATCTGGCTGGGTTTTCCCAGCCACTCTGGGCGGCTTCCAACAGAATATTAAAATACAATAGTCTATTAAATGTAACATTAAAAGCTTCCCTAAACAGGGCTGCCTTCAGATGTCTTCTAAAAGTGTGGTAGTACTTTATCTCTTTGACATCTGGTGGGAGGGCATTCCACAGGGCCGGCGCCACCACCGAGAAGGCCCTCTGCCTGGTTCCCTGTAACCTCACTTCTCGCAGTGAGGGAACCGCCAGAAGGCCCTCGGCGCTGGACCTCAGTTTCTGGGCTGAACGATGGGGGTGGAGACGCTCCTTCAGGTATACAGGACCGAGGCTGTTTAGGGCTTTCAAGGTCAGCACCAACACATGGAATTGTGCTCGGAAATGTACTGGGAGCCAGTGCAGGTCTTTCAAGACCGGTGTTATGTGGCCTCGGCAGCCACTCCCAGTCACCAGTCTAGCTGCCGCATTCTGGATTAGTTGTAGTTTCCGGGTCACCTTCAAAGGTAGCCCTACATAGAGCGCATTGCAGTAGTCCAAGCGGGAGATAACTAGAGCATGCACCACTCTGGGGAGACAGTCTGCGGGCAGGGAGGGTCTCATCCTGTGCACCAGATGGAGCTGGTAGACAGCTGCCCTGGACACAGAACTGACCTGCGCCTCCATGGACACCTGTGAGTCCAAAATGACTCCAAGGCTGCGCACCTGGTCCTTCAGGGGCACAGTCACCCCATTCAGGACCAGGGAGTCCCCCCCACCTGCCCGCTTCCTGTCCCCCAAGAACAGTACTTCTGTCTTGTCAGGATTCAACCTCAATCTGCTAGCCGCCATCCATCCTCCAACTGCCTCCAGACACTCACACGGGACCTTCTTCAGTCCAGAAATCTCCGGAGGCAGCCCCCCAGATATTTCAATGCCCAAATATCGTCCTCCGAACTGAGACCCCACGAAAATATAATTTGTTCCGCTCTTCTGGATCTCGCTGCTCTGGTCATCTTCCTGGATCAGAGGGGCTCCAGGCCAAGGAGGCCCCCGTGGGAAGCCAGCCACTCCACTCTAAACCACCCACCCTGCCCCATAGCGGGTAGGGCGCCTTTGCCCAAGGGGCACTGACCTTGGCACAACGGGCAGGAGCAGGGTCCGGGCACAGGGTAGGCACAGGGGGCTGGCGGGCAGAGCTTTTTCAGGCACTGAACCGAGCCGGCCTGTAGCAAACGGAGCAGAGCGTTAGAATCACAGAATCGTAGATTTCGAAGGGACCCCATGGGTCATCTAGTCCAACCCCTCGCAATGCACGGGTTCCCTTCTATGCAGTGCCAGTTTTACGTAAAAGCTAAACAAGCTATAGCTTAGGGCCCCACTCTCTTGGGGCCCCCCAAAAAATTTAAAGGAAAAAAACCTGGAGGTACATTTCCAAAATATAAGATAAAAAGCAAATAAAACAAAGCCTACATACAGCAACAGTGTTTTGTGTTGTGTAGGCTCCTCTGATGTAAGTCATGGGCCCCGCCTGCTCCCTAAAATATCACTGATTTGCTCCTTTCTATATATAGGGTGCCTACATTCTGCATGGACTGGTTGCAAATGTTATGTGCAAATGGCTTGAGATACCTATGAGGTCCATCAATGACCATATAGCATATATTCAACACAAAAAACAGAGACAATGCGTTTGCTCATTTCTATATATAGGGTGCCTACATTCTGCTATTTATACAGTGGTACCTCGGGTTACATACGCTTCAGGTTACAGACTCCGCTAACCCAGAAATAGTATCTCGGGTTAAGAACTTTGCTTCAGGATGAGAACAGAAATCGTGCTCCGGCGGCGCGGTGGCAGCGGGAGGCCCCATTAGCTGAAGTGGTGCTTCAGGTTAAGAACAGTTTCAGGTTAAGAACGGACCCCCGGAATGAATTAAGTTCTTAACCCGAGGTACCACTGTAATTAGTAGCAGTTTACATCATATATTTACACCTATTATTTCATGTTGTAGCAAGTTTCTATATATTAGGTCAGGCATAGGCAAACTTTGGCCCTCCAGATGTTTTGGACTACAATTCCCATCATCCCTGACCACTGGTCCGGTTAGCTAGGGATGATGGGAATTGTAGTCCAAAACATCTGGAGGGCCAAAGTTTGCCTATGGCTGGATTAGATTATGAGTCTTTGTATACTGTGTTTCTAAAGGAACTTTTGTTATTGCCAAATGCCGATGTGTTTGCATTATTAAGTTTGTTGTGAATAAAAAGTCATTTGAAGTTAGAGCTTAATAATTATTTCACTATCAATATACTTGTTCATAATTGTATTCCACTATTAATATACTTCTTAATTGTACTTCCGTTCAACAATTACTTTGATAAAATACATATTTTGTTATGTGCAAATGGCTTGAGATAACTATTAGGTCCATCAATTACCATCTAGCATATATTCAACACACGAAAAAGCGACAATTTGTTGTGGACAAAGGACAGCTGGACATATAAAGGGCCCCATTAGCTTCAGGAGCTTAGGGCCTCTTCAAACCCAAATCCATCCCTGCTTCTATGATCCCGTCTTGTGGAAAAGCCCAAGGCGATATTGTGGAAAGGGGAGTTGCTGTTCCACAATTCTTTTTGCAACCAAGGCGGGGCTGGCCGATCCAGAGACAGAATGTGTCCCTGTCCCCAGCCCCAGATTTTGAGCTGCTTACATCCCTCAGCCCCTGACCAACTCACCTTGCAGGTACACTGGGAGCAGAGAGGGTCCCCGGGGTCAGCAAAGCTCTGCCCGTTGCTAACGGTGACGCCATTATAGGAGCAGCCTGTTAGGAGACAGGAGAAGAAGGCGAACGATGATGAACTCCCTGCTTTTGCAAGTTCCATCTGGAGTAAGGTTACCAGATTTTTTTTCAATGAATCCGGAGATATATTAATTAATTAATTAATTAATTAAATACTACACGTTTGGGACGTTGATGCTGCAGCGATGGCGGTGGCAGAGGAGCGGCTGCTGCCTTGACCTCAACCGCCACGTTTCCCCTTCGTCCGAGGCTTCTATCGCCTTTCTCCCTTAGCCTGGGCAGCCCCTGAGTTGTGGGTTCTTCGGCGGTGGTGGGGAAGCGGTGCGTGGTGGGTCAGGCATGGAAAGCAGAGAAGGAGGGCCGAGAGCGGTGGCCGTGAGGCTTGGGCAGCGCGATGCCTCCCTTCCCATCGGAGCAGCCCCAACCCCGTTCCTAAAAAAGGTAAAGGTAAAGGGACCCCTGACCATTAGGTCCAGTCGTGGACGACTCTGGGGTTGCGGCGCTCATCTCGCCTTATTAGCCGAGGGAGCCAGCGTACAGCTTCCGGGTCATGTGGCCAGCATGACTAAGCCGCTTCTGGCAAACCAGAGCAGTGCATGGAAACGCCCTTTACCTTCCTGCCGGAGCAGTACCTATTTATCTACTTGCACTTTGACGTGCTTTCGAACTGCTAGGTTGGCAAGAGCAGGGACTGAGCAACGGGAGCTCACCCCATCGCGGGGATTCGAACCGCCGACCTTCTGATTGGCAAGTCCTAGGCTCTGTGGTTTAATCCACAGCACCACCCGTGTCCCTATCCCATTCCTACCTGTGTGCAAGCAGAAGGGGGCAGGGATCCCTCAGCTGGGAAGCGAGGCTTCCCGTTGCCTAACTGAGAGATCCCTGCCCTGCTCCTGCTTGCACGCAAGTAGGAGTTGGGAGGCTGCTCCGATAGGCAGCTTGAAGCCTCCCTTCACAGCTGAGAGATCCCCACCCCGCTCCTGCTTGCACACAAGTAGGAGTTGGGAGGCTGTTCCGATAGGCATCATGAAGCCTCCCTTCACAGCTTAGTTGCTGGGGTCAGGGAAGGTGGAGGCAGCGCGTAAGTGGCATCTTAGAGCCGCTGCACCACCATCGTATGGGGACTTCTGAGCAGCTCCTGAAGCCAGCAAGAGCCAACTGCTCCAGGCTGCTGAGACTGCCACTGCTGCGTTTCCCAGGGACATTAGATGAAATCCGGGGACATTCCGGGGATGGAATTTGTCCGGGGACTTATTCCCAAATCCGGGGACTGTCCCCGGGAAACGGGGACGCCTGGTAACCCTAGTCTGGAGGTCAGATTCCTGCAGGAAACAGTGCCCCTGAGCATGTTCAAAAAGCCTCTCCAGCTTTTCAGAGACAGATCTGAACGCTTCTCTTCCTTCTTCGCTCCTGTTTCTGCCCGTAGCCCCCTCTCCCCTCTCTCGCCCCGGCACTCTGACCTCACCGTGGCAGATGGGGCAGCACTGGCCGGGCCCCTGGACTGGGTGGGTGCACCCCGCTTTGTAGCAGGGCTTTTTCGCGCAGGTGACAAATCCGTTCACGCAGGTGCAGAGGCCGCAGGCGTCCTGGGGGTCCTGGAACTCCTGGCCGTTCAGGTAGCCCTCGGAGAGGTACGTGCAACCTGGGGTGGCAGAAATGAAGGCAGGAGAGAATTTCCGGCTCACACGCAGGCAGGCGAGAGGGAATAATTAGTAATATCCATGCAACATGCAGTCAGTAGCAGGGATTACACAACTTTATGACCACTGTTGTTGTTTAGTTGTTTAGTCGTGTCCGACTCTTCGTGACCCCCTGGACCAGAGCACGCCAGGCACTCCTGTCTTCCACTGCCTCCCGCAGTTTGGTGAAACTCATGCTGGTAGCTTCGAGAACACTGTCCAACCATCTCGTCCTCTGTCGTCCCCTTCTCCTTGCGCCCTCCATCTTTCCCAACATCAGGGTCTTTTCCAGGGAGTCTTCTCTTCTCATGAGGTGGCCAAAGTCTTGGAGCCTCAGCTTCAGGATCTGTCCTTCCAGTGAGCACTCAGGGCAGATTTCCTTAAGAATGGAGAGGTTTGATCTTCTTGCAGTCCATGGGACTCTAAAGAGTCTCCTCCAGCACCAGAATTCAAAAGCATCAATTCTTCGGCGATCAGCCTTCTTTACGGTCCAGCTCTCACTTCCATACATCACTACTGGGAAAACCATAGCTTTAACTATAGTTTTCCCAGTAGTGATGTATGGAAGTGAGAGCTGACCACTGCTCCATAGCAATTGTTGTTATACAACAACAAAGCTACCAGCATGAGTTTGACCAAATTGCGGGAGGCAGTGGAAGACAGGAGTGGCTGGCGTGCTCTGGTCCATGGGGTCACGAAGAGGCGGACACGACTAAACAACAAATATATATATACAGTGGTACCTCGGGTTAAGTACTTAATTCCTTCTGGAGGTCTGTTCTTAACCTGAAACTGTTCTTAACCTGAAGCACCACTTTAGCTAATGGGACCTCCCGCTGCCGCCGCGTCGCTGGAAGACAATTTCTGTTCTCATCCTGAAGCAAAGTTCTTAACCCAAGGTTCTATTTTTGGGTTAGCGGAGTCTGTAACCTGAAGCGCATGTAACCCGAGGTACCACTGTGTGTGTGTGTGTGTGTGTGTGTGTGTGTGTGTGTGTGTGTATTTCCTCTTTGGCATGCATCCAGAGCACTTACCTTCGCAGACTTTGCAGCAAGGTCCCAAGACGGGGAAGGGACACTCCAATGGCGGGCAGGTTTTGGCCTTGCAGGTGACGCTCCCCTCCCAGCAGGAGCAGACTCTGCAGGGGTCTTTGGGGTCTGGGAACTGTTCTCCGTTGGGGAGCTCTTTTGCCTGGTAAAGGCAACCTGGGGGCGACCGGGGAAGAGAGAGCACAGAGGAGGGCTAGTCAACGAAGAAAGGGGAGGGGTGATTGGGAGCTAGGACCATAGCTGTCAACTTACAGATTTGAAAATAAGGGACCAGCAGCCTCGAAAATAAGGGATCAGCAGCCAAAATAAGGGATTTTCTGGGCACAGGTGTGTTCAACTTCTGAGCCCCTCTGAGCCAAAGGCAGAAAGCCCAGCCAGCAGCCAAATGAAGCCTCAAGCGGTGGTTCCCACAGCGCAGCAACCCGGCAAAGGGGACGCAGCAAGGAAAACTACCGCCACCTCTCCGCTGGGAAGTGCTGAGCAAAGGCGAGTCCCCAGGCAAGGCGGCTGATTTGATTGGCACAAGGCATGCAAGCTCCACCCCCCAGTCGTTCTTAGACTCCTTATTGGGTGAGCAACGCAGCCAAGCAACACAGTTGGAGCCTCCCTCCTCCCTGGCCAGCAGGGAGGGAGGGAGAGGAGCTGCTTCCTTTGAAACCTGGGAAATTTAAGGGACATCATCAATAAGGGACAGCAGCGGGACACGGCGCTGGGATAAGGGACTTTCCCACCAAATAAGGGATGGTTGATAACTATGGCCAGGACTCCTGGGTTCTGGAATGGAAGCCGGTGGGGAGGGAGAAGGTAGCTGATGGGTTAAGACAAAGGGGCATATGAGAGTATGGGGGTTCAAGGTTCTTATATCGATTTACAAAGCTTGGGGACCAACTGGATCCTGAGCTCGATGGCTCAGAACATCCACAGAGCGCTATTGGTCATTCCTGAGTTAGTGAGGTTTGTTTGACAACAACGGGAAACAAAACCTTCAGCGCCATCTGCCGAGTCCTGTGGAACTCCCTGCCACTAGAAAAGATTTGTTGTCAAACAAACCTCACTTACTCAGGAACGACCGATAGTGTTCTGCAGATGATTTGAGCCATCAAGCTCAGGGTCCAGTTGGTCCCCAAGCTATTCTGGACCCAAGTTGCTCAGGGCTTTCTAAATCGATACAAGAACCTTGATCCCGGCTTGGCGGCAGATGCGTGGCCAGTTGTCGCCACTCCCAGTAGCCTGACAACCTCAATGAAGTGTATTCCGTGTGTGCCAGGCTCTGAGCGTTGACCCAAGTTAGGAAGGATGTTAATAAACAATGTATCCTCTCCTGTCTCCCTGAACATTCCCACATGCATAAGCTCAGAAGCGAACGCTCACCGTCGCACGAGCGGCAGCAGTCCAGTTGCAGCGGGTGGGAGCACTGGGCCGGCGCGCAGGGCTGGCGTTGGCAGGTGATGGTCCCGTTGTTGCAGATGCAGTCGCGGCACTTGTCTGACGGGTCGTAGAACCGCCCCATGTGCTGGTAGGGGACACCCAGGTAGAAGCAGCCGGCTGGGGGAGCTGCGGGGAGGAGAGAAGGAGCGTTGTGAGTTGGAAAGCGGTGGCCTTTTAGAGTTTGCTTTCAGAGTGGCATACAAAAGATGAACAGGTCATGTTAATAATAATAATAATAATAATTTATTATTTATACCAATCAGCTGCTCAGCGGTTTTGTTTCCACACCCCCTTCCCTCTTTCTAAAAAAAGCACAATCTGCTTTTCACCCCTGGGCAATTCGGCTCCAGGGACCACACATTCGCTCCATAAGATGCACAGACATTTCCTCTTACTTTTTAGGAGGAAAAAAGTGCATCTTATGGAGCGAAAAATACGATACTTACGGCATGAGCTGCTGAGAGAGTTTCTGTTGGTGCGCGCTTAGGAAATAAGTGAGCAAGCAACAAGCCCTTCGGGGATCGGACCCCTTGCCCATCCTAACAGAGAGGTTAGGCTGGCCTCAACTAGAGCCAGGGCTTTTTCGGCTGTGGCTCCGATCTGGTGGAACACTCTGTCACAAGAGACTAGGGCCCTGCGGGACTTGACATCTTTCCGCAGGGCCTGCAAGACAGAGCTGTTCCACCAGGCCTTTGGTCAAGGCGCAGTCTGACCCCCTCCTTCGGCAATCTTCGCGGAGCTCTGGCCCAATGGTTGCCATTGGTTTCATTTGAATTAATTTTATAATGAATGATTTTAGAGTTTTGTGTTGTGTTGTGTTGTGTTGTGTTGTGTTGTGTTGTGTTGTGTTGTACTGTTGTACTGTTTTATTGTTGTTAGCCGCCCTGAGCCTGGCTTCGGCTGGGGAGGGCGGGATATAAATAAAAATTTATTATTATTATTATTATTATTGCCAGGGAAGCGGGCAGACCCTGGAAGGTGAAGCTGGTGCAGTTCCTTACCTGGACACCGGGGGCAGCATTCTCCGGGCATCAGGAAAGGTTCCGGGCACAGAAGGGGTGGGCAGCGGCGTGAGAGGCACTGGACGTTCCCATTCTGCGGACGGGACGGGGGAAAGAAAAGCTGGCTGAGCGTTGCGCTGGTACAGTACTGTGATTCTACAGTGCTAGGATTCCCGCTTTGCAGGGGGTTGGACTAGATGGCCCCTGGGTGCCCCTTCTGTGACTGCAAAGGGGAAAGAACCCACCCTCCTTTCCTCGCCACCCTGGCACTCACGATGCAGTGGCACTGCCGGCACTTGTCCGTGGGGTGGGGGAACTCCGCCCCGTTCGGGTACTCCTTCCCGGCGTAGTTGCAGCCTGCGCAGGTAGGGAAGGGTTAATAGTGGGACCCATTAGTTGGAGAAAGGGGTCTGTGTGGTTCTGGGGAGCAGAGCTGACTGGGGGCAAGACTAGGAAACAAGTGGGGATCAGGGGCGGCATCTAGGCGGGGTTGGGATAGATGACCCTCAGGTTCCCTTCCAAATCAGTGCCGGTTTTGCGTATAAGCTCAACAAGCTATAGCTTAGGGAACCACTCTCTTGGGGGCCCCCCAAAAATGTAAAGGAAAAAACACCTGGATATACATTTCCAAAATAAAAAACAAATAAAATAAAAGCTACATACAGCAACCCTGTTTTGTGTTGTGTAGGCTCCTATGATGTAAGAAATGAGCCCCACCTGCTAGCCTGCTCCCTCAAATATCCCTGGTTTGCTCCTTTCTATATACAGGGAGCCTACATTCTGCTATTTATAATTATTAGCAGTTTGCACCATATATTTACACCTATTATTTCATGTTGAGATACCTATTGGGTCCATCCATGGTTGTTGTTGTTGTTGCCTCCCGCAGTTTGGTCAGACTCATGTTTGTAGCTTCGAGAACACTGTCCCACCATCTCGTCCTCTGTCGTCCCCTTCTCCTTGTGCCCTCCATCTTTCCCAACATCAGGGTCTTTTCCAGGGAGTCTTCTCTTCTCATGAGGTGGCCAAAGGATTGGAGCCTCAGCTTCAGGATCTGTCCTTCCAGTGAGCACTCAGGGCTGATTTCCTTCAGAATGGAGAGGTCTGATCTTCTTGCAGTCCATGGGACTCTCAAGAGTCTCCTCCAGCACCAGAATTCAAAAGCATCCATTCTTGGGCGATCAGCCTTCTTTATGGTCCAGCTCTCACTGCCATACATCACTACTGGGAAAACCATAGCTTTAACTAAACGGACCTTTGCTGGCAGGTGTGTTGAATATTTTTTGTGTGTGTTGAATATATGCTATATGGTAATGGTCCATCCATTACCATATAGCATATATTCAACACACAAAAAAGGGACAATTTGTTTGCTCATTTCTATATATAGGGTGCTTACATTCCGCTCTTTATAATCATTGGCAGTTTGCGTCATATATTTACACCTATTATTTCATGTTATAGCCAGTTTCTGGATATTAGGTCAGGCATAGGCAAACTTTGGCCCTCCAGATGTTTTGGACTACAGTTCTCATCCCTGACCACAGGTCCTGTTAGCTAGGAATGATGGGAATTGTAGTCCAAAACATATGGAGGGCCGGAGTTTGCCTATGGCTGGATTAGATTATGAGTCTTTATAAATTGTGTTCCTAAAGGAACTTTCGTTATTGCCAAATGCCAATGTGTTTGCATTATTAAGTTTGTTATGAATAAAAAGTCATTTTAAGTTAGAGCTTAATAATTATTTCACTATTAATATACTTGTTCTTAATTGTATTTCACTATTAATATACTTAGGGATGCAGGTGGTGCTGTGGTCTAAACCACTGAGCCTAGGGCTTGCCGATCAGAAGGTCGGCGGTTCGAATCCCCGTGACGGGGTGAGCTCCCATTGCTCGGTCCCTGCTCCTGCCAACCTAGCAGTTCAAAAGCACGTCAAAGTGCAAGTAGATAAATAAGTACCGCTCCGGCGGGAAGGTTAACGGCGTTTCCGTGCGCTGCTCTGGTTCGCCAGAAGCAACTTAGTTCTGCTGGCCACAAGACCCGGAAGCTGTATGCCGGCTCCTTCGGCCAATAAAGCGAGATGAGCACAGCAACCCCAGAGCTGGCCACGACTGGACCTAATGGTTAGGGGTCCCTTTACCTTTTTATGAATATACTTGTTCTTAATTGTATTTCACTATCAATATACTTGTTCTCTTGCCAACAAAGGTCCGTATAGTAAAAGCTACTTGCCAAAAAAGGTCCATATAGTAAAAGCTATGGTTTTCCCAGTAGTGATGTATGGAAGTGAAAGCTGGACCATAAAGAAGGCTGATCGCCCAAGAATGGATGCTTTTGAATTCTGGTGCTGGAGGAGACTCTTGAGAGTCCCATGGACTGCAAGAAGATCAAACCTCTCCATTCTGAAGGAAATCAGCCCTGAGTGCTCCCTGGAAGGACAGATCCTGAAGCTGAGGCTCCAGGACTTTGGCCACCTCATGAGAAGAGAAGACTCCCTGGAAAAGACCCTGATGTTGGGAAAGATGGAGGGCGCAAGGAGAAGGGGACGACAGAGGACGAGATGGTTGGACAGTGCTATTGAAGCTACCAGCATGAGTTTGACCAAACTGCAGGAGGCAGTGGAAGACAGGAGTGCCTGGTGTGCTCTGGTCCATGGGGTCACAAAGAGTGGGACACGACTAAACGACTAAACAACAACAACATACTTGTTCTTAATTGTATTTCACTGTTAATATACTTCTTCTTAATAGTATTTCAGTTCAGCAATTACTTTGATAAAATACATATCTTGTTATATGCAAATGGCTTTCGGTCCATATTAGGTCTATTAGGTCCATCAATGACCACATAGCATATATTCAACACAAAAAACCAGCAACCATTTGTTGTTGACAAAGGACAGCTGGACATATCAAGGGCCCCATTACCTTCAGCAGCTTAGGGCTTCATCAAACTGAAATTCGGCCCTGTTCCAAATTCATGATTACATTACTTTCTGGATGTGATTCCTGCCTTTCAGGCGCTTGGGCTAGATCATGAGTAGGCAAACTAAGGCCTTGGGGCCGGATCTGGCCCAATTGCCTTTTCAATCCGGCCCGCAGACAGTCTGGGAATCAGCGTGTTTTTACATGAGTAGAATATGTCCTTTTATTTAAAACACATCTCTGGGTTATTTGTGGGGCGCAGGAATTCGTTCATTTCCCCCCTCAAAATATAGGCCGGCCCCCACAAGGTCTAAGGGACAGTGGACCGGCCCCCTGCTGGAAACGTTTGCTGACCCCTGGGCTAGATGATCTATGGTGTGTGTGTGGGGTCCCCTTCCAAATGTACGATTCTGTGATTCCCGGGATGGGTGTGTGTGTGTGGCATTCTAGCCCAGTGCAGGAGATGCTCACCGTTGCAGTTGTTCTGGCAGCAGGATCCGGGCAAGGGGTGAGCGCACAGGGCCCCCGAGCACTGACGCTCCTTGCAGCGCAGTTCTCCAGCGGTGCACAGGCAGGCCTGGCAGTGGTTCAGCGGGTTTGGCAGTTCCTCTCCGTCCAGCACCACTCGGTTGTCCTGAGTGCAATCTGTGTGGGAATGTTCAGGGAGGCAGGAGAGGATATACTGTTTATCAATATCCTTCCAAACTTGGACTAGCAAGTTCTATAACTTAGCAGAGATTTACATTCCCCTTTTAAAGGCACAGTAGATAGCTGGTTGCAGGCTCGTGTAAGCCTCTCACTATTAGGTTCCTGGTAAGTTCCCTGATATCTCTCTTAAAAGAATAAACATGCCACAATCTTGTGTAAAGTATATAAAAGTAGTTACAGGTCCCACACAGAATAAACACACCACAATCTTGTGTACAGTATAGAAAAGTACAGTGGACGCTCGGGTTGCGAACGTGATCCGTGCGGGAGGCACGTTTGCAACCTGCAGCGTTCGCAACCTGCGACCGGTGCGTCTGAGCATGCACGGGTTGCAATTCAGCACTTCTGCTGCATTCTTAGTTTTAGATTTTGATTTATGTGGAAATTGTTTCCCATTTGGTTGTGTATTTTTTGATGTGGTTTATTTATTGTTTATGACTTTTGTAATTATGTAAATCTTGTTACTCTGTAAGCCGCCTTGAGAACTGTTTTTTAACTGTGGAAAGGCGGCATACAAAAAAAATATGATGATGATGCTCAAGGCGCGATTTAGTGCTCCTGTGCATGCGCAAGTGCCGAAACCCAGAAGTAACCGTTCTGGTACTTCCAGGTTCGGCGTGGTGCGCAACCCTAAATCGTGAAACCCGAAGCGTCTGTAACCCGAGGTATGACTGTACTGTTTATCAATACCCTTCCTAACTTGCACTAGCAAGTTCCTTTACTTATCAGAGTTTCACATTCCCCTTTTGAACACACGGCGGGTAGGTGGTTGCAGGCTCGTGTCAGCCTCTCACTACCAGGTTCCTGGTAAGTTCCCTTCTATCTCTCTTAAAAGAATAAACATGCCACAATCTTGTGTAAAGTATATAAAAGTAGTTACAGGTCCCACACCTATCAGCCAATCACCCATTCCCACCACCCTTCTGAGTAATATCCCTCCCCACCCTCTCCCTATATATAAGGGCCTGGTGACTTCTGTTTCAGTGTATCTGAAGAAGAGTGCATACACACGAAAGCTTATACCAAGAACAAACTTAGTTGATCTCTAAGGTGCTACTGGAAGGAATTTTTTATTTTATTTTATATCAATCAATCAATCAATCAATCAATCTTTATCACGGTCCAGAGACCCAACAATTATTTTATATAAAAGTAGTTTACTCTCATTCAGTTCACAGTTGGATCCCTGAAGGCAGACTTAGTTACAAAGTATATACATGTGGATCTACCCCAGAGGTCGGCAAACCAAGGCCCACAGGCCGGATCAGGCCCAATTACCCTCTGGATAATTCCGGGAGCTGTGGTTTGGCTGCCGAGAGTTATTAAGGAGACAACCCTCCCTCTGTTCCTTTTGGAAAGCTACAGTCCTTAGAGTTCTCGGTGAGGAGGGATGGGTGGTTATGCATCCTGGGAACCGTAGCACTGTGCTGGGAACAGGGGGTCTCTCAGCATCCTGAACAAACTACATCTCCCACCTTTCCAGGTGCTGAAATGGGAATTACCCGTTCGGTGACTCACCAGGGCACTTTGGACAGCATATTCCAGGCCTCCTCTCTGGATGCGGACAAGTCAGCGGTGGGCAGGGAGTGGGGGAGCAGCGGACGGTGCCATCCTGCAGCAGAGAAGGAGGCACTGTTATTTATTATTGCTATTAAATTTCTATACTGCCCTTTTCCTCCCAAAGAACATAGCACAAGTGGTTCTGCCCCAAAACTGTGGCTTCTGCGTATGTTCGTTCCGTGCCTAAACTGCACAGACTCAGGACCCCTCCAGATATCTTTCGGATTCTGGTTTCCTGACGATTTGTGCTCACGATGGGTTGCAGAAGAGTTCACAAAGCTGATCAAAGATGGTCAGACTTTGCAAGACCTGAGCTGCTCAACTGACTGGTAAGGACTGGCGAGGCCCACTTAATCACGATGGTACCTCTGGTTGCAAAAGGGATCCGTTCCGGAGGCCCATTCGCAACATGAAAAGAGCGCAACCCGCAGCGGCGCGTCTGCACGCGTGGGTTGCAATTCACCACTTCTGCGCATGCGCGTGACATCATGTTGTGCTTCTGCACATGCGTGAGCGGCAAAACCCGGAAGTAACCCCTTCCGGTACTTCTGGGTCGCCGCAGGACGTAACATGAAGCGGAAGTAACATGAGGTATGACTGTATCTGGCTTGTAAGACAGCTAATGTCCAGGAAAACGGCCTCTGGGCATGCTGGGGCGACATTCAGCTGCATCTACACACAGGCAAAAACCCACAATCAATACCGTATTTTTCGCTCAGTAAGACACACAAAGTAAGGGGAAATGTCTGTGTGTCTTATGGAGTGAATGTGTGGTCGGTCGCTGGCTCCCTTTCCGGCCCCTTGCCCAGGCCTCCATTGTTGAATGTTCTGCAGACGGAGGCTGTTTGTTTCCCCAGTGACATGGGACTGGCTGGTTATCTGTCTGGAAACTGTAGAAACGGCTCCCTTTCCTTTCCCAAAGAAGCTGCAGAACTGTGAGTTGAACCCATGAAAACAGGATTTTTTCCCTTTGCAAAGTAAGCGCAACAACTTTGAGCTGATCCTCAAAAACGGGGCTTTCCCCCTTTACAAAAGAAGCTGCACAACTGGCAGCTGATTCGCCAAAAACGAGACTTTCTCCCTTTCCTGGTCTAAAAACCAGGTGTGTCTTATGGCCAGGTGTGTCTTATGCAGCGAAAAATATGGCAAGTCATAAATTAAATCATTATAACAAAAGGAAAAAAACCTGCTATGTAAAATCACATAGAAAAGTTTTGGGCTTTACAGTGCCATCTAGTGTTACATGTTTATAACGCATTCAAAATACAGTGTTTTTTTGACTAATGTAGCTGAGTCCCCTGCTGGCTCTCACCAGGCACCGGCAGCTCTGGCAGGGATGGTCCGGGTCTATGAACTCTTGCCCGTTGCTGTAGAGCCGCTGGTTGTAGGAGCATTGCTGACACGCTGGGCAGCAGGACCCTGCAGAGGAGGCAGAGAGTGAGAGTCACAATTCAACACCTACTGGGTGCTGGTCTGGCGAAGAACCTTGTTTGGTACCCATCTGTCTCGAGAGACAATGGAGTTCTCCTCCAGAGGTGAAGTTAGACCGCTGTGTTAGCAGGACTGAAGTAACCTTCCGGGGTGCAAGTCTGGGCGGTGTCTCTGGAGGTCCTGGGCTGCCCAGACGTCAAGAGCCCCTCTCAGGGTTGGGGTCCCAAGGAAAGCAGAGCAAGACTTAAAAAAAAAACTATTTTGATTTTCAGTTATAAAATTTTCAGCACAATTCAAAGTGTTGGTGCTGACCTTTAAAGCCCTAAATGGCCTCGGTCCAGTATACCTGAAGGAGCGTCTCCACCCCCATCGTTCTGCCCGGACACTGAGGTCCAGCTCCGAGGGCCTTGTGGCTATTCCCTCCCTGCGAGAAGTGAGGTTCAAGGGAACCAGGCAGAGGGCCTTCTCGGTGGTGGCACCCGCCCTGTGGAACGCCCTCCTACCAGATGTCAAAGAGGAAAACAACCACCAGAGTTTTAGAAGACACCTGAAGGCAGCCCTTGTGGGAATGTTCAGGGTGGCAGGAGAGGATATATTGTTTATTGAGATCCTTCCTAACTTGTGCTAGCAAGTTCCTGTACTTAGCAGAGTTTACATTTTCATGCACAACAGATAAGTGGTTGCAGGCTCGTGTGAGCCTCTCACTATTATACAACTCAGTCTGTCTCAGACTTTATTGTACGTTCCTGGTAAATTCCTTTGACTCCCTCTTAAAAAGAATAAAGACGCCACAATCTTATTCAAAGATGATAAAATGAGTTTACTCACATCACAGCTGGATTCCTGAATGCAGACTTAGTTGCAGATATGTACGTGTGGATCTACCCCATATGGGGGAATAGTCCCATTGCTTCTGCTAGCTGACAGCTAGCAAAGCAGTCCTAGCTAAAAACTGGTGAAGAAGGAAGTTAAAAAGAGGTGAAGGGTGCTGCGTGACTTGTCCTTTCATTACCTGGACAGGTGAGGTCATGCCCATCTTTCATCACATGCAAAAGGAAGGATGCTCCAGCCAGGAGGAACAGGAAGTTTCAACTAGTTGAACTAAACATTCCCTCGTATGTCTTCTCTAGCATTACAGTGGTACCTCGTCTAGCGTCCGCCTCGTCGAGTGCCTATTCTGTTGAACGTCCGTGGCCAACCCGGAAGTACCGGAACGGGTTACTTCCGAGTTCACCGCTCGCGCATGCGCAGAAGCGCAAACCGCTCTGCGTGCATGTGCAAACGCGACACTTTGTCCAGCATCCTTTTTTGTCCAGCGATTGAGGCTCCTGAATGGATCCCAGTCGCAAAACAAGGTACCACTGTACAAGGATTGTTGTACTTGACTGCCTCTCATGGATCACATCCCACAACCTTGTTTAGGGAAGTTCTTTTTGTTTTTTAGTTTGATAATTTTATTTGCTTAATTGTTTATACATGATGGCCCTTGTGGCCCCTTCCAACTCTACAATATCAGGAAGTCTTTAATGTTTGGTGTTTTATTGTGTTTTTATAAGTGCTGGAAGCTGCCCAGTGTTGCCAGGGAAAACCAGCCATTTGGGTGGGTAGCATCATCATCACCATCATCATCATCTTTACAGTTCTATGATTCTATGTTTGTATTTCATATTTAAATTATACAGGCCAGTGGTTGATGCAAAAGTCTATCTATCTAAAACTGTCAACCAGAAGGAGGCAGAATATGTTTCTTCTTTAATCTGTCCTGCACAAAGCACCCCCAGTGTCTCCATTTCCCAGCTCCCAGTTGCGGGTCTCCCTATTGCAGCCTCAGATTTGAAATACTCCCTTTCTGTGTTTTTTCCTCCCCAGATAATGTACCTTAGTGAACATCATTGGTATTTGCTCCTTATCATTCCTTCCAATAACAAATTCAGGTGGGGAGCACTGACAGGATTGCAGCCAAAACAAGGCTGAGGGGAGAAAAGGGAAGTTTTTAATGTTTGATGTTTTATAGTGTTTTTAATATTCTGCTGGGAGCCGCCCAGAGTGGCTGGAGAAACCCAGCCCGATGGGCAGAGTGTGAATAATAAAAAATTTTGATTATTAAGATCTGTTAATGCTGTGAGCCCCTCTGTCTCACACTCAGGTTGTATACATGCGCAGAGAAAACCATACACCCTGAAGGCACTATTTTCTCTGCTAGCCTTCATTCCAAGGAAATCAAACTTTGGGTAAGTTCCCGGGACCCCTGGAGTCCCTCACTGCCTCCGGCTCCTAAAATGTTGTTTTGAATTAACAGCCCAGATGTGCAGCAACGTCCGTTCCAGATGTTCAAATGCAAATTTGGGGTGGGAGGCAGAGGAAAGGTGGTTTGGGTGCCCTTCAGACATTACAGACAACTCTCCCTAGTCCCAGCCAATGCATTCATGCTCAAAAAATACCGTATTGGCCCGAATATAAGCCGCACGCGCAAATAAGACACACCTTTAAAATTCAAGGGGGGAAAAAGACAATACTCGAATATAAGCCGCTCCCTTAAAATTGGAGAGAAAAGGGGAAAAGCCAATTAGATTCACGGAATACCGTACACTAGCTAAAATCGCAAATCACTATTCAATTGCTACAATTCCGCAGGCACTCACACTCGTAACAATACCGCATTGTAAAATACGGGACAAGCAATGAATGACATTAGAATTAATTGCACAACAGTCTCAAGCTCGCAAATCGGCAATAGAACATTTTTTGTGTGTTCTGATTTACCGAATGTCTGTTTCAACAGCAATATCGTAAAAGCCCATTTTTGTCAGGTCGCGAATATAAGCCACACTTTAACTTTTCACGGTCGGAATTGGGGGGGGGGCTTATATTTGGGCCAATACGGTATCATGAAAAGGACCTGGAGGGCACCAGGTTGGCAATGGCTGATTTGGCACATGAACGGTACAAAGGAATTTGGTGCATCTGTTGTGTCAGCTGCCCCCTCCCTATAGCGGAGACTTGGAGGCGGGCCGTCCAGGTGTGCTCTCACCTTGCAGCTGGGCTGGATGTTGGCAAGGAAGTGGGGGGCAGGGGGTGGGGCTGCACACCGGCTCCCCCTGGAGGCAGATGCAGCTGGTGCAGGGCTCGCCCTCCGGTTCCCACTCGGTGCCGTCTTCAAACTCCACGCTGTCGAGGACACACACTGGTGGGAGAGAGAGAGAGAGAGAGTTGTCGTCATAGGACTGGTGGCGGGGTCAGTCTGGATGATGCCTGGGGGTCCCTTCCAAACCTGAAATTCAGAAGAAATCTCTACCTTGTGTTGACCTCCCTCTAGACACAAGGCTGCATAGGGTACACAACGTGGGACAGTAAAAATCTTGAAGTGGAAAACTGCCTGCGCTTGTTCTACCAACTGGGTAAACCCTGGCAGCCAGACTGGAATACCAATAGAGCAATTGAGCTATAATTTTGGCATTGAAGACCTTAAGGGCAGAAGGGATATGCGAATTACCTCTTGTTAAGAAAAAACGCATTATGGCCTGCATAGACATCTTACTGGCATTCACTGCCATCGCACGGTGCGAGGACCATAGGAGCCTATGATGGAATGTAATTCCCAGATACAGTGGTACCTCTAGATACGAACGGGATCTGTTCCGGAGCCCCGTTCGCATCTAGAAGCAAACGTAACCAGCAACGGCACGTCTGCTCACACGCGTGTAGCTTTTTGCCACTTCTGCGCATACGAGTGATGTCATTTTGAGCGTCTGCGCATGCGCAAGTGGCGAAACCCGGAAGTAACGCGCTCCGTTACTTCCAGGTTGCCGCAGAGCACAACTAGAATGTGCTCAACCCGAAGCACATTCAACCCGAGGTATGACTGTAGTTGAATTCGAATACCTGCTGGATGGGTTTCCCACCAAATACCCAGCTATAGCTCTTGCGTGAATTCCCAAAAACCATTATTTTGCCTTTGTCAAAGTTCATGCACAATTTCATTCTGGACAGATAGTCAACACAGGAATTTAACAATCACTTTAAACCAATTCTTGTCCGTGAAAGCAACCCTAATATCATCTGCGTATAGGAGGATGAAGGATGCTTAATGCATTGAGTTTTGGGCTGAGGGCATCCACCTGTTTTAGTGAGGAAGCGAGGTCATTAAGAAAAAGGTTAAAAAGAGAGGGAGCGAGTACACATCCCTAATTTCCTCCTCGGTTTATGATGACGGGATCTATCATTACATTCCCTGGTGTTGTTCTTATACAGCAGCTGTTCTTTGTACAGCGGTACCTATGGATGCGAACGGGATCTGTTCCTATTTATCTACGTGCTTTCAAACTGCTAGGTTGGGACTTCCGGGTTAGCGCTTCTGGCAATGGCGGATTTCCTCTGACCGGGAGGAATCCGCTTCGTGGAAATCAGGGTCTGGACTGCCACGGCGAGGCGGAGACCCATTAAAAACCACAGGCAGGAGAAGCCTGTGGACGTGGGATTCGGCTGGCACCTTTTGCGCCTCCCCTACTCGCGGGGAAACCCGGTTTCGGGGATCCGGAGCGACGTGGGGTGAGCGGCGCGGTGCTTCTAATCGACCGCTTTTTTCACGAAGTGAAGCCGCATTGCTGTTGCCGGAGAGCACTGACTTTTTCCTGTGGACAATTGGACTTTAAACAACTACCCATGAGTAGAATGGAAAATTGGATTACTAAACATCTTTAATTTGGCACCGAAGCGGGAAGGTTCCAAACAGGAAGTCCGCTTTCCGCTTTTGTAAATAGATTGAAGCAAAGACATTGCAAGCTAAAGTCTGGAAAGTCTTTTGTAAAGGATTAAATCTCCATCGGCTAAAATTACTAAACCCCCCTTGGAAGCAGGAGAAGAGGGGGAAAGTTTAGATTGTTTAAGCCTGCAGGAGAGTGAAGAAAGATAAATTACCACCGTTTTGAACCTGGGAACGGGCTGCCAGGGAGCATCGTTTTGGGAAAGTTCATTGACTGTGAATAAAACGTAAGTTGACAGATAGTTAAACAAGAGAAATATATTGATTCCAGTGTTTCCTTTTGCACTTGAAAGGAGCAAAATATCTGAAAATCGAAATTAACTTTGTTAACTTTGTTGCTGGACCTGCTTTTAAAAAGACAGATACAATTAGAAACTGTTTCCCCTAGAAGGAGCTTTTGAAACTGTTGCAGGAGTGGAGCTGGGGAATTCTCCAGCTGTAGAGATTAAAGACCGTGAGAATTAGACATTGACCTTGGACAAAAATGTGGACAGAAGAAGCCTTAGTGATTGCTTTTTGCAAAACAAGTGCCTTATTGGAACAGCTTCATGAGAAGATGGATGCGATGACTATTAGCATTGACAATTTTGGACAAAAAAGGATTGATTTGGGACAAAAAGTGAATACTTATAAAGAAACTACTCAGGAACCGACCCAGGAATCTGCTTTGACATGGCAAGCTGTGGAGAAGACAAAGGAGGAGGTTGTTGTTGAACCTCAAGTAATACAAGTGGAGAGAGCCTCGGCCTTGTATGAGCATAAGCTGTTGCTTTTGAAGACCAAATCTGGAGAAAGCCAGATTTGGAGAGATGGAGTCCCGCTTGGATTGGAGAAGGAAAGTTGGAAAGATCCCCTTATGCAGGGATGTTCTGGCCTCTGGGATCTGGTTTTGGGCCAGGAGGAGATTGGAGTGGTGGGGGCCTTTAACTTTGGAGGGACTTTGAAACATGTTTTGAAATATTTTTTGGATTTTGGCCCTGTCTATGGAGAATGGGTTGACCTGTCGAGAAGGGATAAAGACATTGTTAGGTTGGAGTCTCCCCGAGATCTACTCCTCAGTGACAAAGGAAGGAAATTAAGAACAAGATCAGCAGAAGACAAAGTAAAGTGTAGGTATAAATATGAAGAAGATCTGCAGAAGGGACATGGAAAAGAGAAGAGCCTCGGAATGGATAGAATGGAATGGATAGAAAAGACTGAAAGAACCCGAGACCAGGGTGAAGAGACAGTGGATGAAGATTGGAAGAAAGTTTAAAAATTTATTTAGAGAAATATTGTAAAATTTATGAGTGTTAGAAAAATGTTGGAATGAAACTATATGGCTTTAGTAGAAATGTTATAAGGAGTTATGTAGAAATAAGTTTTAAGTTTTAGGGTTTTTTATGGTAAGATAAGGTTAAAATAAATTAAGACAATTAAATGACAGAAAATAGTGAAAGATGGAAAGGATTTGCTGAAATAATTAATAACTAGAATACAAAAAAGGGAGGTGTGAGGAGGTCGATGAAACAAGTTAATGAAAGACAAAGATATGGAAATATTGGATCTATTTTTAATTTTTTTGCTTTTGTTTTTGGTCTTGATGTATTGTGTGTTTTGTTCTTTTCTTTTCTTTTCTTTTTTATATGTATTGACTTGTATTGTTTAATCTCTTTTTTTTTCACTTTTTTCTGTAATTTTAAACTTTCAATAAATATCATTAAAAAAACCCCAAAACCGAACTGCTAGGTTGGCAGGAGCAGGGACCGAGCAACGGGAGCTCACCCCGTTGTGGGGATTTGAAACGCCGACCTTCTGATCGGCAAGCCCTAGGCTCTGTGGTTTAACCCACAGGGCCACCCGCATCCCTATAAATTACCATAAAGGTCCATAAATTACCATATACAGTAGCATATATTCAACACAAAACAGTGACAATTTGTTGTTGGCTAAGGACAGCTGGACATAGAAAGGGCCTCATTACCTTCAGGACCAGACGGCCTCATGGAACCGAAATCCAGCCCTGGGCAAACTTTGTCTGCCCTGGGGTTCAAGGCTCACCTTTGCAAAGTGGGCAGCAGTGCCCTGGGTCTTGGACAGGCTGGGAGCAAGTCGCGGGGGGGCACAGCTCCTCCTGGCACCGGACGTGCCCATCCTGTAGACGAGAAAGAAAGAGGTCAGCAGAATCTCACAAGACTCCGGCTCGGAAAGTATTCGTTCGTGTTTACGGGCGTTTTGAGATTGGTGCAAGTTGTTCTGAGCGTAAAGACTTTTTGCAAATGAATAAGGAAGCAAATAAATTTGCCACACTGAGCTCCTTGGAGGGGTGTAAATGTTAGAATAAAAATAATAAACGAATTTGTTGTCACCCACCCCAAAGAAGCGGGGGGGTTTGCAATAAGGAAAGTGACAGGAAAATGCACTGGAAAGTGTGGGAGTTGCTCCGACGCGACGTCGTCTAATCTCCCCACAAGCAGGTCAGAACGAATGGCCACAAAATAAGGAACTTCGTCTGATCTCTCCACAAATGAATCAGAATGAATGGCATGAAATAAGGAACTTCATCTAATCTCCCTGCAAGCAAATCAGAATGAATGGTCAGGAAACAGGTAACTTCATCTAATCTCCCCACAAGCAGGTCAAAATGAATAGTAATGAAATAAGGAACTTCATTTAATCTCCCCACAATCAAATCAGAATGAATGGGCGTGAAATAAGGAACTTCGTCTAATCTCCCCACAAGCAAATCAGAATGAATGGTCATGAAACAAGTAACTTCATCTAATCTCTCCACAATTGAATCAGAACGAACGTTCAGGAAACAGGCAACTTCGTCTAATCTCTCCACAAAACGAATGTTCAACCAAACAGGCCACCTGGAAGCAACGAGGGACCTGCTGGAGAGAAAGGGATGGTGAAAACCCTCCCCTCCCCGGTGTGCCATGAGTGGCACCCCCCCTCTGAGCACAGCCCCTCCCTGCCCCACCCCTGCCCTACTCACTGAGCACGTGCACTGAAGGCAAGGGCTGCCCCCTGCAGGCCGAAAGCTTTCTCCGTTCTGGAAGGGCCGTCCTTCAAATTCACACACTGTCCAGGCGGATCGGAGAAAGGGGAGAGAGGAGCAGGAGGTCAAGCGAATGGCATTTTAAGCCCCCCCACCATCCAAAAAAATGCTAAATCAACTGCGGGGTCAGGATCCTGCCCAATCCTGCCCTCTGCTCTTCCTCCAGGACACTCCTGTCCAAGCCCCCCACTGAGGAGATTTCACCCCTCCCATATCCAAGAATCTGCTGATGTTCTCTACTGATTCTCCAGAGAGGAGGGGCGGTTTCTGCTCACTACTTATTCCGCTCCAGCCTCACATCAAAGTGTCGGAGAGAGAGACTGAGTGTTAGAGAGAGATCGTGTGTATAGATAAGGTTGCTGCTAAGAGCAGCTGCAGATACTCAGTGCAGTTCAGCATTTTCGCTTAGACTCCATTTAGCTCTGTATATAGGTGTGTATTATAGTTGTAGATAGAATAAAGAAGATATTCTACAGAGCTGCTCTCCAAGTCGTTTATGCTCTGCTATACTCTGCTGCGCGACGACTGTCTTCTTGTGGAAGTGAATCCGATGCTCACAACTCTAAGGTGTGAGTCCACAGAACTTTGACCTGTTCCTGTGCAGAAGGTGGTCTCTGGAAGTGCTACCCAGCTCAACTAGCCCAGTCGGGGCTGAAGTGGATGAGTCCAGTTGGTGACACTGGCTCAAGGGCGATGCTGATACCCACCACCCAATTTAGGCTCCTGAAATTGGCCAAGGATGACGACTGCCAATGCAGATTCCATGGGCACCTTCTGCCCCAGCTTTCAAATGCCAGCCTAAAACTTTTCTATTCTGCCAGGCCTGCGCAGGCAGTTCAGAATACATCCTTCCCACTGGCTATAACGGATGCTGTTTAACTTTCAAAAAATGCTTTTTATTGCATGGTTCACCGTATTTTTCGCTCTATAGGACGCACTTTCCCCCCTCCAAAAATGAAGGGGAAATGTGTGTGCATCCCATGGAGCGAATGCAGGCTCCTTGGCTTCAGCGATAGCAACGCAAAGCCTCCGAAGCGCAGAGGGAGTGCTCCCCCCACCGCTCCGAAGGCTTGCAGATGGCCACCTGAAGCCTGAAGCCCCCGGAGCACAGTGCGAACACCTGCTGCGCTCTGGGGCTTCAGGCAGCTATCCGCAAGCATTCGGAGCGCAGCAGGAGTTCCCGCCGCGCTCCGAAGGCTTGCGGATAGCCACCTGAAGCCTGAAGAGCGAGAGGGGTCAGTGCACACCGATCCCTCTTGCTCTCCAGGCTTCGCTTCGCTGGAGAGGCGGTGCACAATTTTCCCTCTCTGCGCAGCGCCCCTTCAGCGAAGCGGGAGGAGAAATGGAAGAGGCTGAAGGGGTGCTGAGCAGAGAGGGGGAGAATTCCCCCCCCCGTTCTCCCCCTCTTATGGTCCGGTGCGTCCTATAGAGCGAAAAATACGGTATATTCTTACCGCTGCAAACCACTTTGATATATTTTTCTTACGGCACAGCTGTGCACAGATAATTTTTACAAGGGATCAAACAAATATATTTATAGCAATGCCTTGAACTTGGGCGGGGAGCTGCTACTTGCCCAAAAATGGAAGGAGGACGAACTATCTACAAAAGAAGAATGGTTGATAAAGACGAGGGACTATTCCGAACGGGTGAAAATGACCGGGAAAATCAGAGATCGAGAGGACAATCAATTTAATAAGAATAGGGAAATTTTATAAGTGACCGTAAACAATTAAAAACGTTGGTGGGGTTTTAAAAACGCTTGCAATGAAGTGAGAACTATGATAAGAATTGAGTTTTAAGAAAATATGGAGAACATGATACGATGCAGTTTGAAGGGCTGAAGAGAAGTTGGGGGATTCTGAGAACCCTGTTTATAAAATGATTATGATTTATGTATGATGATAAATGTTAAAAGTGAAAAAGAAAAAATAACTTGGCTGGGTAGCAGATTGCATACCCTCCAACATTTCTCTGATGAAAATAGGGATGATCTATTCAATAATGATAATAATTTTACTATTTATACTCCCCCAGCAATCTGGGCAGCTTCCAACATATATATAACATAATCCCCCCCCCCCATACAGGGCTGCCATCAGGTGGCTCCGGGAGTCCCACAGCTCCATACCCTCCAACATTCCTCTGATGAAAATAGGGATGTTCCTATTTAATAACAGCTGTCCATGGAGGAGCAGGTCAATTCTGTGTCCAGGGCAGCTGTTTACCAGCTCCATCTGGTACGCAGGCTGAGACCCTCCCTGCCTGCAGACTGTCTGGCCAGAGTGGTGCATGCTCTGGTTATCTCTCGCTTGGACGACTACAATGCGCTCTACGTGGGGATACCTTTGAAGGTGACCCAGAAACTACAACTAATCCAGAATGCGGTAGCTAGACTGGTGCCTGGGAGCGGCCGCTGAGACTATATAACACCAGTCTTGAAAGACCTACACTGGCTCCCAGTACGTTTCTGAGCACAATTCAAAGTGTTGGTGCTGACCTTGAACGCCCTAAACAGCCTCGGTCCAGTAGACCTGAAGGAGCATCTCCACCCCCATCGTTCAGCCCAGACACTGAGGTCCAGCTCTGAGGGCCTTCTGGCGGTTCCCTCCCTGCAAGAAGCCAAGTTACAGGGAACCAGGCAGAGGGCCTTCTTGGTGGTGGCACCTGCCCTGTGGAACACCCTCCCACCAGATGTCAAAGAGAAAAATAACTACCAAACTTTTAGAAGACATCTAAAGGCAGCTCTGTTCAGGGAACCTTTTAATGTTTAATAGGTTATTGTATTTTAGTGTTTTATTGGAAGCCGCCCAGAGTGGCTGGGGAAACCCAGCCAGATGGGCGGAGTATAAATTATTATTATTATTATTAGTAGTAGTAGTAGTAGTAGTATTAGTATTATTTTACTATTTATACCCCACCCATCCCGACTGGGTTGCCCCAGCAACTCTGAGCAGCTTCCAACACATACCATATTTTTCACTCCATAAGACGCACCTGACCATAAGACACAACTAGTTTTTAGAGGAGGAAAGGGGGGAAAGCCCTGTTTTTTGAGGATCAGCTCAAAGTTGTTGAGCTTACTTTGTAAAGAGAAAAAATTCTGTTTTTATGGGGTTCTACTCACAGTTCTGCAGCTTCTTTAGGAAAGTAAAGGGAGCCGTTTCTACAATTTCCAGACAGATAATCTAATCAGCCAGCCCCATGTCGCTGGGAAAACAAGCAGCCTCCGCCTGCAGAACATTCAGCAATGGAGGCCTGGGCAAGGGGCCGGAAAGGGAGCCAGCGACCGACCACACATTCACTCCATAAGACGCACAGACGTTTCCCCTTACTTTTTAGGAGGAAAAAAGTGCGTCTTATGGAGTGAAAAATATGGTATATAACATTCTGCCGCTCCATACAGGGCTGCCATCAATGGCTCCAGGAGTTCCATAACTCCATCCCCTCCAACATTCCTCCGATGAAAATAGGGACGCCCTAAGGAAAAGCGGGACATTCCGGGATCAAATTAGAAATCGGGACGGCTTCTGTAAATCCGGGACTGTCCCTGGAAAATAGGGACACTTTGGGGAGGGTGGTCCTGAGACTGGCAACCAGTGCGGATCTCTGAGCACAGCTGTTACACGCTGGCGAGGCGGCACTGCTGTCAGCAATTGTGTTGCAGCATCCTGCCCCGACTGCAGCTTCCAGATCGGGTGCAACAAGGGAAGCTGCCCAGAGAGAGCCTCGCAGGCCTGATGGTGACGATGATGTGGGCGGGAGACAACTCACCATTGCAGGTTGGGCAGCACTGTCCTGGGAGTTTGCCCGGGTGGCTGCAGGACGGCGGAGGGCACTTGGGCGTGGCTCGCTCACACGAAACCTCCCCGGCCTGTCGGAACAAAAAGGTTTAGGAAGGGGGTCCCGGGGCCATTTTATGCCCCTTAGCACACACCCTCCCCCAAGAGTGTCTTTGGTCATTCCCCAAGTTGGTGAGGCTCATTGGACAACCATGAGAAACCGAGACCTTCAACTGGGTCTTGTGGAACTCTCTGCCACTAGAGATTCAGTAGGCACCTTCTGCGCCAGCTTTTAAACATTTGCTGAAATCTCTTCTATTCCACCAGAACCCTGTGTGGACAACTAAGAATGCATCTTTCCACAATGGTTATGATCGACTTCCACTTTTAAAGACGGTTTTATGTTTTTTTTAATTGTTTCTATACGTTCTATACAACGAGATGGTGGGACAGTGTTCTCGAAACTACCAGCATGAGTTTGACCCAACTGCGGGAGGCAGTGGAAGACAGGAGTGCCTGGCGTGCTCTGGTCCAGGGGGTCACAAAGATTCGGACATGACTAAACGACTAAACAACTAAACAACAACAACACAATACATTTTTGAATGACCCAGCGGGTTACAAGTATTTTTTTAATGAATAAATAATATAAATATCTCCAAGCCGGAACAGCGTGGGGACGGGAACCCCACGCCGCTCCCGAAATGCAAGACTCAACAACTACCTAAATTGTATAGAAATTTATTCATGTATGCGACTACAGAAGCAAGAATGTTACTTGCCCAAAAGTGGAAAGAAGCAGAAGTCCCAGTAAAGGAAGAATGAATACAAAAACCTATGGAATATGCAGAAATGGCGAACTTACCGGAAGAATAAGAAATCAAGATAAACTTTTAAGAAAAAAATGAAAATGGTTTATTGAATATTTACAGATAAATTGCAAACAGATAAAAACATTAGCAGGATTAAGTGCAATAAACCGCAGTTTTATTAGAGTATGTATTTACAGTAGATAATTAAACGAGCAAGTTAAAGGAATTTGGATATGCAGACGATATTAAAAAATAAGGAACCGCAGAAAGAGGGGAAAGGAAGCCAAGTTTTGAAAGGTCAAATGGATTGTGAAACTAATGAAATGTATAAATTTGAAAAATATAAAGAAAAAAGAAAGAAATGCAAGACTCTGCGATGGAAGACTCACCTCGCAGGTGCAGCGCTTGCAAGGCTCTCCGCTCGGGACCCCCTCTCCACTGCGATACTCCCTCCCTTCCCACAGACAACCTGTGTGGGCATGTTCAGGGTGGCAGAAGAGGATATATTGTTTATTAATATCCTTCCTAACTTGCGCTGGCAAGTTCCTTTACGTAGTAGAGTTACATCCCCCTTTTTACATGCACAGCAGATAGCTGGTTGCAGGCTCGTGTGAGCCTCTCACTATTATACAATTCAGTCTGTCTCAGATTGAATTGTACGTTCCTGGTAACTTCCCTTGAATCCCTCTTAAAAGAATAAAGTCGCCACAATCTTATTCAGAGATGATAAAAGACATTTACTCACATCAGTTCACAGTTGGATTCCTGAAGGCTGGCTTGGTTGCAAATATGTACGTTGGATCTACCCCATATGGGGGAATAATCCCAGTGCTTCTGCAAGTTGAGAGCTAGCAGAGCAGTCCTGGCTAAAAGCCGGTCAAACGAAGAAGGAAGTCAAAAAGAGGGAGGTGTGCTGCGTGACTCGTCCTTTTGTTACCTGGACAGGTGAGGTCACGCCCACCTTCTGTCACATGCAAAAGGAAGGATGCTCCAGCCAGGAGGAACAGGAAGTTTCGACTGGCTGGACCAAACATTCCCTAGCATGTCTTCTCTAGCATTTTAAGGAATGTTGTACTTGACTGCCTCTCATGCATCACATTCCACAACCTGGAGGCACCAGGACAGAAGAGTCTGTAAAGGGCTCTGAGTTCGAGATGCAGGGGACAGCCTCTTAAATAATCTGCTGGGACTCACCATCACAGACAGGGCAGCAAGTCCCGGGGCGAGGGGGTGCTGGGTGGCGGCAGAGACTGGCACAGTGCCTCCTTTTGCAGACGGCGTGGCCTTCCTGGGGGCGCGGAAGAAAACAGGGGGAGGGAGATAATGGAATTGGTACGTTTCAAGGGAACTGTCTTGCAGGGCTTGGCTCACAGACTGCTCTCCCTTCCCCAACAAAAGCCCCTTCCTCCCATTTTATTTTATTGATAATAATATTTATTAATTTTCAATTATATTCCAGTAATAGCCTCATTAAGGGACGCGGGTGGCGCTGTGGGTTAAATCACAGAGCATAGGACTTGCCAATCAGAAGGTTGGCGGTTTGAATCCCCGCGACGGGGTGAGCTCCCGTTGCTCGGTCCCTGCTCCTGCCAACCTAGCAGTTCGAAAGCACGCCAGTGCAAGTAGATAAATAGGTACCACTCTGGCAGGAAGGTAAACGGTGTTTCCGTGCGCTGCTCTGGTTTGCCAGAAGCGGCTTAGTCATGCTGGCCACATGACCCAGAAGCTGTACGCCGGCTCCCTCAGCCTATAGAGCAAGATGAGTGCCACAACCCCAGAGTTGGCCACGACTGGACCTAATGGGCAGGGGTCCCTTTACCTTTTAATCGCCTCATTATAACAATACCAATTTATAATACAATCAATAATATCAATCCTTCATATACCAAATTATATAATCCTACGTGCTAGGACTGATGATTTTCTTTATTTTGGCCTCCAAAACCTTATTGGTTTCAATTGCATTCCAGTCGCAATAATAACCCCTTATACAACAGCTGCAGTATTTATAACTTCTATTCGTGTTGACACATTAAATGATTTTATAAAACTACAGGTGAGGATCTCAAACTACATCCTTGTTCTTCCTGTGTGCGGCGTTTTTTCTCCCTTCCCTCCCATTTCAAGCAAACGTCGTTCGAGTGACACAATGTGGCTTACAGCAGATTTCCTTCTCTCTTTTCTCGATAATAAATTTTATCAGTTTTCAATTCCAAAAATCCAATATAAACCTCATTACATCAATAGCAAATTACAACGCCAATTCGAATACCAGTCAATCAAATAGCCAATTAAGCAATTTATGTGCTCCCACCCGCAATGTGCAAGATTTCAAGGTTGGATCATTTCCTTTCATTCTGCTTCTCGACTCTTCCTTAACCCAGTTACATTCCAATCTTGATCACAATCCCTTACACAAGAGCTACCATGTTTTAAACTTCTATTTGTGTCAACACATTTATCAATTTGTGAATCTGCAAGCGAAGCTCTGCCTCCTTTGTTTTCCCTGTGTGAAATATTTGTTTTAACCGAGTTGTTTCTTTGTGCCCTTGCTAAATAGGATGCCTGTCTGGGTTATTTCTTCTTCTTTCTTTTTAAAAATTTCTTATTATCAATTTTATTTGTATTTTCTACACAACAACACCACTACGAAAAATATCGAAAAATAACAATACACAAAACACAAAAAACAACATTCAAAAAACCAAAAACAAAAACAAATCCATAGCTTACAAGTTAATAATATAAACATTAAAAAGAAAAACGAACATTGACTTCCACCAATCCCACAGCACCTCCTTTATCTCTCATTGTGTCTTCCTGTTTTCCTGATCATCTCTATCCTAGCATCTAGATCTACCATATTTTTCGCTCCATAGGACGCACTTTTTCCCCTCCAAAAATGAAGGGGAAATGTGTGTGCGTCCTATGGAGCGAATGCAGGCTTTCGCTGAAGCCTGGAGAGCGAGAAGCATCGGTGCGCACCGACCCCTCTCGCTCTCCAGGCTTCAGGAAACTATCCGCAAGCCTTGCAAGCCCGGTGGGAGTTCCCGCGGGCTCACAAGGCTTGCAGGCAGCAGCCTGCAGCCCCGGCGAGTGTCCGCAAGCCTTGCGCGCCCGGCAGGAGGTCCCGCCGAGCGCGCGAGGCTTCGGGCAGCAGCCTGTCGCCCGAAGCACGGGGAGCCCTCCGGAGGGCTCCCCGTGCTTCGGGCGAGTGTCTGCAAGCCTTGCGCGCCCGGAAGGAGGTCCCGCCGAGCGCGCGAGGCTTGGGGCGGCAGCCTGTCGCCCGAAGCACGGGGAGCCCTCCGGAGGGCTCCCCGTGCTTCGGGCGAGTGTCTGCAAGCCTTGCGCGCCCGGCAGGAGGTCCCGCCGAGCGCGCGAGGCTTGGGGCGGTAGCCTGCAGCCCGAAGCACGCGAGGCTTGGGGCGGCAGCCGCGGCGGGGGGGTGTAATTTTTTTTATTCATTTCCCCCCCCAAAAAACGAGGTGCGTCCTATGGGCCGGTGCGCCCTATAGAACGAAAAATACGGTAAATCCCTCTATCTTATCCTTTCACTTCACAAGGTTATTCCAGACTCAGCCAGATTTCTGTCCTCGAACCTAGGCTTTTAAGGTATGATACGATATGATATCTTTATTGTCATTGCTCCATGCAGAACATTGAAACTGAAAAATCAACATAAGACATTCAACCCCCCCTAAAAACTCTGAAACCCCATTTTAAAATACAATATACTCCTAAAGAGGAGTATTCAGAGGCGTGTCTAAATGAATAGTAAAGGTAAAGGGATCCCTGACCATTAGGTCCAGTCGTGGCCGACTCTGGGGTTGCGGCGCTCATCTCACTTTACTGGCCGAGGGAGCCGGCGTACAGCTTCCGGGTCATGTGGCCAGCAGGACTAAGCCGCTTCTGGCGAACCAGAGCTGCGCACGGAAACGCCACTTACCTTCCCACTGGAGTGGTACCTATTTATCTACTTGCACTTTGACGTGCTTTCGAACTGCTAGGTTGGCAGGAGCAGGGATCGAGCAACAGGAGCTCACCCCGTTGCGGGGATCCGAACCGCTGACCTTCTGATCGGCAAGTCCTAGGCTCTGTGGTTTAACCCACAGTGCCGCCCACGTCCCTCCTGTCTAAATGAATACCTCTGGGTTATTTCTTAATCTCCGCTTGCAACATTTTTCTGACCTTACCAGGCATTTGCACTTCAGGCAGGGGTCCGAGGATGGGGTCCACTCCTCATTGTGCTCACGCCGGGATTTCCCGTCCAGACAACCTGTCAAGGTCCAGGGACGCAGAAACGTCAGGTCAGCTTCAACTGAGAGGAATCCCAAAGTGGGCAGTAGTGCCCGTGGGGTGGTGGTAGGGCAATGGGGTTGCCATAGGGGGCCCTGGGAAGCATTGGGGGGGTGACGGCGGTGACGATTTAAGACCTGAAGGAGCATCTCCACCCCCATCGTTCAGCCCGGACACTGAGGTCCAGCTCCGAGGGCCTTCTGGCGGTTCCCCCCCCCTGCAAGAAGTGAGGGTGCAGGGAACCAGCAGAGGGCCTTCTCGGTGGTGTAACCCGCCCTGTGGAACGCCCTCCCACCAGATGTTAAAGAGAAAAACAACCACCAGACTTTTAGAAGACATTCTGGATTAGTTGTAGTTTCCGGGTCACCTTCAAAGGTAGCCCCACGCAGAGTGCATTGCAGTAGTCCAAGCGAGAGATAACTAGAGCATGCACCACTCTGGCCAGACAGTCCGCGGGCAGATAGGGTCTCATCCTGCGTACCAGATGGAGCTGGCAGACAACTGCCCTGGACACACATTTGACCTGTGCCTCCATGGACAGCTGTGAGTCCAAAACGACTCCCAGGCTGCGCACCTGGTCCTTCAGGGGCACAGTTGCCCCATTCAGGACCAGGGAGTCCTCCACACCTGCCCACCCCCTTTCCCCCAGAAACAGTACTTCTGTCTTGTCAGGATTCAACCTCAAGCTTGCACCCCAAGTGCAAAATGGGAAGCCTTCACCTCCTTCTCACCCTGGCACAAGGGGCAACATTGCCCAGGGATCTCCTCTGTGATGGCGCAGTCCAGCTTTGGGCAGGCGACCTGGGAGCAGACGATGTTCCCATCCTGGAGAGGGAAAAAGGCAAGAGGAAGCACAAAATGAATAAGGAGCCTGACTGGATCAGAGATCTATTGCTCACCCCTCCCCACCAACACCCCTCCCGCTCCAGACGACTCGAGAAAGTGAGCCAAGTCGTATTTCATGCAGGGAAGGGGATAGGGCTCCTAGAATGCTCTCTAACACTCATCCCTCATTGGCCCTGCATTGCACCCTAAGATTTTTAGGTTGGCTGGGACGTATCCTTAATCCCTAAAGACGTCTTTTTCTTGTATGGATGGAGGATGCAGTTTTGGTACAAAGTGCTCTCTGCACAACTGGCAAAATTTGCATCCTTTGCCCCACCCACTTTGCCACTGGCCCCGCCCACCACTGGCACCAACTGAATTCTAATATTTTTGTGTGGCCGGGAGGGAATTCCCCTTTGAGAGCAGCACCCCAAGAAGAAATTCCGAGGAATGAAGAATGGCAGACAAAATTAACAGACTACGCAGAATTAGATAAAATGACAGGAAGGATTCGAAACCTGCGGGACCAGAGATTTGCAGAAGATTGAAAAAAATATACGAACTATTTGAAAAGCAATTGGATAATCGACAAATCACTCTAGTAGGACTACAAGAAGTTTTGTAAGGGAAAATATATGAAATATTGCAAAAGAAGAGAGATTAGTTATGACATTTAAAGGTAATAGTGAAAGTAAGAAATGTATATTAAGTGATTAGATTGGAAATTTTTCAGATGTGATTGCCCAAAAAATTGTATAAGATGTAAAAGTATGTTTAATTATTTGAAAATGATATGTTAAAAAACTAATAAAAATTATATATATATATATAAAAGAGCGGCCCTCATCTCTCCCCCCCCCAGCACCCACCTGACAGACACAGCATTCGCAGGGGTCTTTGCCCGCCACCTCGCCACCGTTGGGAATGAGCTGCCCGCGGAAAAGGCAGCGAGTGCAGTCCGGACAGCAGGAGCCAGTGGCAGGGGGTAGTCCGTGGGTGCAAGGCGGGGGGCATGGCTCGGCAGGGGTGCAGACCAGCTCCCCCTCCTGGAGAAAGAGACTCAGGTCACAGAATGGACATGGCAAATGGGCACTGGGACCAGGTGCGCAGCCTGGGAGTCATTCTGGACTCACAGCTGTCCATGAAGGCGCAGGTCAATCCTGGGTCCAGGGCAGCTGTCTATTAGCCCCATCTGGTATGCAGGATGAAACCCTCCCTGCCCGCAGACCGTCTCGCCAGAGTGGTGCATGCTCTGGTTATCTCCCGCTTGGACTACTGCAATGTGCTCTGTGTGGGGCTACCTTTGAAGGTGACCTGGAAACTGCAATTAATCCAGAATGTGGCAGCTAGACTGGTGACTGGGGGAGACTGCTGAGACCACATAACACCGGTCCTGAGAGATCTGCATTGGCTCCCAGTACGTTTCTGAGCACAATTGAAAGTGTTGGTACTGACCTTGAAAGCCCTAAATGGCCTTGGTCCAGTATACCTGAAGGAGCGTCTCCACCCCCATCGTTCTAACCGGACACTGAGATCCAGCTCCAAGGGCCTTCTGGTGGTTCCCTCCCTGTGAGATGTGAGGTTACAGGGAACCAGGCAGAGGGCCTTCTCGGTGGTGGTGCCCTCCCTGTGGAACGCCCTCCCATCAGATGTGAAGGAAATAAACAACTATCTGACTTTTAGAAGACATCTGAAGGCAGCCCTGTTAAGGGAAGTTTTTAAATGTTTGATGTTTTATTGTGTTTTTAATATTCTGTTGGGAGCCGCCCAGAGTGGCTGGAGAAACCCAGCCAGATGGGTGGGGTAATAACAACAACAACAACAATTATAAAATTATAAAATTATAATAATAATAAGAAGAATAAGAATAAGAATAAGAATAAGAATAAGAAGTAGTAGTTATTTGTACCCAATCCACTCTGGGCAGCTTCCAACAGAGATTAAAAATACATTAAAACATCAAACATTAAAAACTTCCAATAATAATAATAATAATAATAATAATGTGGGTTTTTGATGGTTCGAATACAGACCTACTATGCAAACAGATTATAATTTTTCTATTTGTTATCAGTGAAGACTTTTCTTGCTGCAACAGGTAGCGTGAGGATTGGGATGTGTGTGCGAATTCTGTTAATGCACGTTACACCAAAGTCTGCCATTGGCTTGCTGATCAATGGCCGATAAAAATGTACATACACAGTGACAGGATCATTCTACTGCCCCCCACTGGCTTTTGGGGGCATTGCAATCCCCATGGACTGTCCCATAACTCACAGAACAGGTGCAGCTTCGACATCCGTCCGCAGAGGTGATCTTCTGCCCAGGCTCCAGCATTCGCCCGTCCAGCTCACACGCTAAGAGGAGAGACAGAATGAGAGAAGGAAGAAGGCCAAGGAACAGGGAGCATTAGGGACAATTACATTCCTGATTTTCTTTTCGTGCTGCAGCATCTACACTTTGGAACTCCACGCCACTTGAAAACAGGCAGGTACCTTTTCAGTGCTTGCCAACAGAATATTTTTGTGCAGGGGTTTAGAAGAGTTGGTGCTGGTTTTAATCCGGTTTTTAGCCTATTGCTATTTTAACTTTTCAAGGCACGTCGATCATTGCTGTTAATTCTACTGATGCATAATTTTACTGTTTTATCTTTTCTCGTAAACCTCTTTGAGTATTATTATTTTTTAATACACTGGGGGGTGGGCTATTGGGTTGTTGTTGTTATTTTTATTTTGTGGTTTTATGTCTTGATTTTATTCTGTGAACCGCCCTGAGACCCCTGGTATAGAGCAGTATATAAATTCTAATAATAATAATAATAATAATAATGTTGCAAAATAAATAGATAATAAATATAGTGAGGGGGGGGAGTATTTGATCCCCTGCTAAATTTGCCCATTTGCCCTCTGACGAAGAAATGACCAGTCCATAATTTTAATGGTAGGTTTACTGTAGCTGCGAGAGACAGAATAACAACAGGAAAAACCCCCGAAACCCAGAAGACAAAAGTCAGAGACTGATATGCATTATAATGAGTGAAATAAGTATTTGATCCCCTATCAACCAGCCAGATGTCAGGCTACCTGGTATCTTCACTGTATGTAAGGAGCTGAGATTAGAAGCACCTGCTGTAAGGGAGAGGGCTTACCTGCAATCCCAGCTCATTACAGTACCTGCACAAAAGACACCTGTCGACAGAAGCAATCAATCCAGCAGATTCCAAAGTAGCCACCATGACCAAGATCAAAGGGCTGTCCATGGATGTCAGGGACAAGATTGTAGACTGGGCTGGACTGGGCTACAAGACTATTGCCAAGCAGCTTGGTGAGAAGGTGACAACCGTTGGTGCAATAATTCACAAATGGAAGAAACACAAAACAACTGTCAACCTCCTTCGGTCTGGGGCTCCATGCAAGATCTCATCTCGTGAAGTTGCAATGATCAGGAGAACGGTGATGAAGCAGCCCAGAACTACATAGGGGGAACTTGTCAATGATCTCAGGGAAGCTGGGACCATGGTCACCATGAAAACAGTTGGTAACACTGTTATGTTGTGGGTAAACTGGAGATGAGGATGGGATGGATGGACAACAGAGCACAGCCAGATCAGCCACCCTCTGAGCGGAGCCGAATCACGGAGCTGAAACACCAAGCAAAATCACTGAACAGAACCAATTCAGAGCTGACTGTTCTGGCTAGAGCACGGTGTTCCATCCATTGCCCTCTACGCTGGCATCGGAATCATGGCTTCACTTGTGCCTCTACCGCCCTTTGCGCCAGCCTCTGAATCATGGGACTCCTACCTCGCTCAGTTCGACTGCTACCTCCAAGCCAACGAGCTGAAGGAAGTATCACAGGAGTGTAAGCGGGGCCTATTACTCAGCCTCTGTGGGCCTGAGGTGTTTGAGACGGCCCGAGCATTGGTTGCACCTGAAGCAGTCCAGGCAACACCATGGGACATGATTCAAGAGAAGCTCCGCAACCACTACGCGCCAAAGCCGTCCAAGATTGCTGCCCGCCATGCGATCTACCACCGGAACCAGGCAGAGGGGGAGTCAATCAACAACTATACCACCGACAGGCTGCAATGCACTGCGAGTTCCAAGACTTAGACGATGGATCGAATCGTCTGCAGGGTCCCGGACATCCGTCTGCAATGGCGTCTCCTCGCCAAGCCAGACCTCACGCTGTAGAAAGCCATTGAGGAGGCTGTGGCCTCGGAAGCTGCTGAACCCAGGAGATCCGCAAGGCCAGCAGCCTGCGTCTTGCTAGGAAGCCAGTTCCAGTGCATCATGAAGAGGCCAGCAGTGATGAGGCATCCTCCAGTGAAGACGATGACGTGCACCAGACAAAGCGGGAGCGCAGGAAGTTCCAACAGAAGTCCAAGGGCCAATCGGAATGTGCCGGCTGCGGAGGCAACCATTCCCGTGCCAAGTGTCGATTCAGAGATCCCATCCTCGTCGCCAGTGTTATGTTGTGGATGAAGATATCCGATGACACAGCGATTCTTCAAACAGCTCTTGTTTATTCACAGGCCAGGACAGAACTGAACTGAACTGAAGGGTTCAGTCAGCCTGCTTATATAGAGCTCCAGTACAATGTAACTGTAACGATTTTCTAAAACTATCCAATCACTGAACGTCACTTTTGATCCCTTATTTGCATAACTATCTAGAGTATCCCTCTTCTGGCCCAGGGTGAGAACTTCAGTACATAACAAATACACTACGCCGTGAAGGACTGAGATCTTGCAGAACCCACAAGGTCCTCTTGCTCAAGACAGCACATGTACAGGCCAGTCTGCAGTTTGCCAACGCACATCTGAATGGCCCAGAGGAGAACTGGGTGAAAGGGTTGTGGTCAGATGAGACCAAAATCGAGCTCTTTGGCATCAACTCAACTCGCCGTGTTTGGAGGAGGAGGTATGCTGCCTCTGACCCCAAGAACACCATCCCCACCGTCAAACATGGAGGGAGACATATTATGCTTTGGGGGTGTTTTTCTGCTAAGGGGACAGGACACCTTCACTGCATCGAAGGGACGATGGACAGGACCATGTATCGTCAAATCTTGGGTGAGCACCTCCTTCCCTCAACCAGGGCATTGAAAATGGGTCAAGGATGGGTATTCCAGCATGACAATGACCCAAAACACATGGCCAAAGCAACAAAGGAGTGGCTCAGGAAGAAGCCCATTAAGGTCCTGGAGTGGCCTAGCCAGTCTCCAGACCTTAATCCCATCGAAAATCTGTGGAGGGAGCTGAAGGTTCGAGTAGCTACACATCAGCCTCGAAATCTTACTGACTTGGAGAGGATCTGCAAAGAGGAGTGGGACAAAACACCTCCTGAGATGTGTGCAAACCTGGTGGCCACCTATAAGAAACGTCTGACCTCTGTAATTGCCAACAAGGGTTTTGCCACCAAGTACTAAGTCATCTTTTGCAAAGGGATCAAATACTTATTTCACTCATTATAATGCACATCAATCTCTGACTTTTGTCTTCTGGGTTTCTGGGGGTTTTCCTGTTGTTATTCTGTCTCTCGCATCTACAATAAACCTACCATTAAAATTATGGACTGGTCATTTCTTCGTCAGAGGGCAAACGGGAAAATACTTTCCCCCCTCATTGATAATGTGTCATCTGAGTCCTTTTTTCTATTTATTTTTCCAGGGGGAGCACATTCGCAGGGGGTTAATGATTGAGTAAGAGGCAGGTAGTTCACTCCCACCCCCTCTTGGTTCTTTGCAGGATCCAGAAGAGAAGCCAGGTTCCTCTACCTGCTCCAGTGTGTTCATGGCAAGTCACTCACCTGGGCAAACAGGGCAGCATTGGCCAGGCTGAGGGTTGGGCTTGGCACAGCGGCTGGGCGGGCAGTGGACAGGGTGGCAGCGGACCAGGCTCCTCTGGAGGGGAAAAGGGAACAGGGTGGGTGGTGGGGCGCCTCCTTCCCTCCCTGTCCCCAAACTGGGGTCCATATTAACCCCCTCCCCCAGAGGGGTAGCCTCAAAAAATGCCAACTTTGCCCAACCTCCCCAAATTATTCCACATCCTTTGACTAGGAAATGAGGTGCGTGGGGGTCAGCGGCAGTTGTTTCTAACAAAACCCTGAACGATGCTCGGTGGGAAGTGATAAAGGTTCACCTGAGCATGTGCAGAGTGTCTTTTCTTCTCTTCATTAAAATGCACTCTGCACATGCTCGGGTGAACCTTTATCACTTCCCACCGAGCATCGTTCAGCGTCTTATTTGAAAAATAAAAGGGGGGATAGGTGCAACAGTTGAATTGAACCTCCAAGTCCACAGGCAGTATACCATTGTGTGCTAAATGCTCGGAAGTCAGCAACACGGGATGGGCCTGATCCTGCTGCTTGGCTTATGGGCTGCCTCCTGCTGGTAGCTATTACTGGCCCAACCTAAATCTTCCCAGCCTCAGCCTCGAAATCTTCTATCCCAGATCAATCACCGAGATTCTCTGCAGGAGTGTTGCTGGCTGATCCCCAAGTTGGTGAGGCCCATTGGACAACAACGAGAAGCCGAGCCTTTCGTGTCATTGGCCGGTCCTGTGAAACTCTCTGCCACTGGAGATTCAGTGCCAACTTTCAAGCAGCTGCTGAAAACTTTCCAATTCTGCCAGGCCTATGCAGGTAATTGAGAATACGTCTTTCCACAATGGTTAGCTGATGCCTGTTTTCAACTACTGAATCGCTTTTATTGTATGGTTTTATTCGAAGGGGCAGAGGAATCAGAGACCAAATTGCAAACATGCGCTGGATTATGGAGAAAGCTAGAGAGTTCCAGAAAGACATCTACTTCTGCTTCATTGACAACGCAAAAGCCTTTGACTGTGTCAACCACAGCAAACTACGGCAAGTTCTTAAAAAAATGGGAGTGCCTGATCACCTCATCTGTCTCTTGAGAAATCTCTATGTGGGACAAGAAGCTACAGTTAGAACTGGATATGGAACAACTGATTGGTTCAAAATTGGGAAAGTAGTACGGCAAGGCTGTATATTGCCTCCCTGCTTATTTAACTTATATGCAGAATTCTTCATGCGAAAGGCTGGGCTGGATGAATCGCAAGCCGCAATTAAGATTGCCGGAAGAAATATCAACAACCTCAGATATGCAGATGACACAACCTTGATGGCAGAAAGTGAGGAGGAATTAAAGAACCTTTTATAATGAGCATGAAAGAGGAGAGCGCAAAATATGGTCTGAAGCTCAACATCAAAAAAACGAAGATCATGGCCACTGGGCCAATCACCTCCTGGTAAATAGAAGGGGAAGAAATGGAGGCAGTGAGAGATTTTACTTTCTTGGGCTCCATGATCACTGCAGATGGTGACAGCAGCCACGAAATTAAAAGACGCCTGCTTCTTGGGAGAAAAGCAATGACAAACCTAGACAGCATCTTAAAAAGCAGAGACATCACCTTGCCAACAAAGGCCCATATAGTTAAAACAATGGTTTATGAAAATAGTGAACATAGTGGTGAACAACAGCAACCCCCCATGGTTGCTTTTAGGTGAACATAGTGGTGTATGAAAGTGAGAGCTGGACCATCAAGAAGGCTGATTGCCGAAGAATTGATGCTTTTGAATTCTGGTGCTGGAGGAGACTCTTGAGAATCCCATGGACTGCAAGAAGATCAAACCTCAACATTCTGAAGGAAATCAGCCCTGAGTGCTCACTGGAAGGACAGATCCTGAAGCTGAGGCTCCAACTTTGGCCACCTCATGAGAAGATAAGACTCCCTGGAAAAGACCCTGATGTTGGGAAAGATGGAGGGCACAAGGAGAAGGGGACACAGAGGACGAGATGGTTGGACAGTGTTCTTGAAGCTACCAGCATGAGTTGGACCAAACTGCAGGAGGCAGTGGAAGACAGGAGTGCCTGGCGTGCTCTGGTCCATGGGGTCACAAAGAGTCGGACACGACTAAACGACAACAACAACAATTACCGCTGTGATAATTTGTTATACGGTATAGCCAGGAGCTCTGTCCTTCCTTCCATCTACTCACCAGGCAGGAGCAGTTCATACAGGGGTTCGAGGAGGCAGCAAAGACATCTCCTTCCTGATATCTCTGTCCTTCGTACTCGCAACCTGGGCAAAAAAAAAAAAAAAAACAGGTGAGGAAAAGGCAAGGAATTCTTAACCACTGCCAGAATTAAGAACAAGTATTTTGATAGCGAACAATTAAAAACAAGTATACTGATAGTGAAATAATTATTAAGCTCTAACTTATTAAGCTCTAACGTATTAAGCTCTAACCTCAATGTGGCGTGGCATGGATGCTATCAGCCTGTAGCACTGCTGAGGTGTTATGGAAGACCAGGATGCTTCAATAGCAGCCTTCAGCTCTTCTGCATTGCTCGGTCTCATGTCACGCCGCATTGAGGCCGTAATTGATGCAAAAGGGGCCCAAACCAAGTACTGAGTACATGCGCATGCTTCTACTTCTCAGACGTCCAATATTGCTCTATTTGCAGTCCTTGTTTTGCTGATTTCATTTAATATTCTAATTTTCTGAGATTGCTAATTTGGGGTTTTCATCAGTGTACGCCATGATCATCACAATTATAACAAATAAAGGCTTGACATATCTCACTTTGCAGGTCAAGAGTCTATCCCATATATTAGTTTCACCTTTTAAGTTGACTTACTGAAATAAATGAACTTTTCCACGATATTCTAATTTTCTGAGTTTCACCTGTAGAGAAGTGGGAATTTCTCTTACACAAGCTGCAGAAACCCCCCTCCCAAGGAAAAAGGAGGCCAAAACCTTACACTATTTCAAACCAAAAGCAGATGATACAAGAAACATGGAGAGCCTGCGCTCTCACGAATGGTCTGTCGACCGTACCTGGTATGGGAAGGATACGGAAGCAAACTTGATACAGAGGAAACACTTTGCGCAAATGAATCGGGTCCAAGGACTGACAAAACCAATGGCCCAGTGCATAGCTGTCAACTTACAGATTTGAAAATAAGGGACCAGCAGCCTCGAAAATACGGGGTCAGCAGCCAAAATAAGGGATTTTCCGGGCACAGGTATGTTCAACTTCTGAGCCCCTCCAAGCCAAAGGCAGAAAGCCCAGCCAGCAGCCAAATGAAGCCTCAAGCGGTGGTTCCCACAGCGCAGCAACCCGGCAAAGGGGATGCAGCAAGGAAAACCACCGTCCCCTCTCCGCTGGGAAGCGCTGAGCAAAGGCGAGTCCCCAGGCAACGCGGCCGATTTGATCGGCACAAGGCATGCAAGCTCCACCCCCCCAGTCATTCTTAGACTCCTTATTGGGTGAACAACGCAGCCAAGCAACACAGTTGGAGCCTCCCTCCTCCCTGGCCGGCAGGGAGGGAGGGAGAGGAGCTGCTTCCTTTGAAACCCGGGAAATTTAAGGGACATCATCAATAAGGGACAGCAGCGGGACACGGCGCTGGGCTAAGGGGCTTTCCCGCCAAATAAGGGACGGTTGACAGCTATGGCCATTGATGCTCTCGGGGCGCTCCCTTGCGTCCTTACCTGGATGGCAAACCGGGCAGCACTCGCCAGGCAGCGTGTATCGCTCCCGGCACGAAAGCTCTGGGCAGCTGGGTGCTTGGCATCGGACGTTGCCTGCCTAGGAGAGTTGCAGAAAGAGGAGAGAATTGTACAGCGGCGCCAATGTCGTAACGAAACACTAGGCGGCGGTGAACACATGGCAGGAAGGATGAGCGCATTGCTTGGTGCTGATGACCACGTCACAGCTACTGCAAGCCTATCGTAAAACTGTAGCGATGCAATTTTGGTTTGATGAGGCCCTAAGCTCCTGAACGGGATGCAGGTGGCGCTGTGGGTTAAACCACAGAGCCTAGGACTTGCCGATCAGAAGGTCGGCGGTTCAAATCCCCGTGACGGGGTGAGCTCCCATTGCTCGGTCCCTGCTCCTGCCAACCTAGCAGTTCGAAGGCACATCAAAGTGCAAGTAGATAAATAGGTACCACTCCGGCGGGAAGGTAAACGGTGTTTCCGTGCACTGCTCTGGTTCACCAGAAGCGGCTTAGTCATGCTGGCCACATGACCTGGAAGCTGTATGCCGGCTCCCTCGGCTAGTAAAGCGAGATGAGCGCAGCAACCCCAGAGTTGGCCACGACTGGACCTAATGCTCAGGGGTCCCTTTACCTTTACCTAAGGTTTAGTAGTGTTTTGATGGGACGCGGGTGGCGCTGTGGGTTAAACCACAGAGCCTAGGACTTGCTGATCAGAAGGTCGGCGGTTCGAATCCCCACGATGGGGTGAGCTCCTGTTGCTCGGTCCCTGCTCCTGCCAACCTAGCAGCTCGAAAGCACGTCAAAGTGCAAGTAGATAAATAGGTACCGCTCCGGCGGGAAGGTAAATGGCATTTCCGTGCGCTGCTCTGGTTCACCAGAAGCGGCTTAGTCCTGCTGGCCACATGACCCGGAAGCTGTACGCCGGCTCCCTCGGCCAGTAAAGCGAGATGAGCGCCGCAACCCCGGAGTCGGTCACGACTAGACCCAATGGTCAAGGGTCCGTTTACCTTTACTCCAGGACCGGCAAGGGCAGAGCCTAGCTTCCGGCAAATGTAAAAGCCCTTCTTGCACTAGACTTCTGTTGATGCAGCCCAGAATAGCATTAGCCTTTTTTGCTGCTGCATCACACTGCAGGTTCATGTTCAGCTTGTGGTCCACCAAGACCCCCAAATCCTTTCCAGATGTACTGTGCTTTAGGCACAATTCCTCACGATGGTTGGCATTGCCAGCTGCCTCCTGGCACAGACTGGCACCAGCCCTGCCCCTGAACCTGATCTGGAAGGAGGGGGAATCAATACAGAAGCTAAGTCTTATCATCATTTTTTTTTCTTGCTGGCACCCCTTGGCATTGACCCATCAGCCTCCACCCCTTCCTCCGCGCTCACCTGGCAGATGCAGTGCCTGCATGGCTCCTCCTGGTATCTCTGCCCATCCTTCAGGAGGTGCCCTTTGTAGAAACAACCTCCACACACTGGGCAACACTTCCCCTGAGGGGTTGCGGGGTGCTGGCATGGAGCAGGGGAGCAGTCCTCTCTCTTGCAGGACACTTTACCATCCTAGGTACAGAAGACACAACGTTACTGGACAGCGAAAGCATGCATGATGCCCAAAGCAATGATTCCATTATTATTATTATTATTGTCAATTTTAAACATTTCAATAACTTTATAGTCCTTTTAACATTTCAAAACTTGTCTTCCTGCCCCCTCTTTCTGCGGTTCCTTAAATTTATTTTTAATATTTTCTGCATATCCAAATTAAGCTAATTTGCTCATTTATTCCTCTACTTTCAATACGAAACTGCAGGGTATTACAATAATCCTGCCAGTGTTCTTATCCGTTTACAGTTTATCTGTAAATCTTCAATAAACCATTTCCATTCTTTTATATAAAAAAGTTTGTTCTCTTGATTTCTTATTCTTCCAGTAAGTTTCGCCATTTCTGCATATCCCATAAGTTTTTGTATCCATTCTTATTTTGCAGGAACATCTTCTTCTTTCCATTTTTGGGCAAGTAACATTCTTGCCTCTTTGGTCATATACATCAATAAGTTTCTATACAGTTAGGGTAGTTCTGCCCCAATAATTCACAAAGGAAAGCTTCTGGGTTTGTTTGTTTGTTTGTTTACAAAAGTTATTTTATTTTAATTTTTTATGGATTTTCCAATTTTAAGAATTTTATAACATCGTCATATAACATCATTATATCATTCGCCCTGCCAAGCTCTTAATTTCCCTCCCTCCGTCTTTCTGGTTTTCTTTTACTGCATTTTTATTTCCACACTTTTTTTTTAACATCTCCATTCTATATCTGTCTTATATTATTAAACACTTTAATCACCAATAGAATGTCCCTTCTTTGAAACGTTGTGAGTTTTATCTCAGTCCTGCTAGTGTCTTTATACTGTATGTGTACAACGATTCTCTATATATACCGTAATATAAATTTACTCCATTCTCTCTGGAACACTTAGTCGCTCTGGTTCTGGATTCTTCATTCATTCATTCATTCAATCATTCATTCATTCATTCAGTCAATCAATCATTCTCAATCATTCATTCATTCAATCAGTCAGTCAGTCAGTCAATCAATCAATCAATCATCAATCAATCAATCAATCAATCATTCAATCATTCATTCAATCAATCAATCATTCATTCATTCAATCATTCACTCATTCAATAGCACCTTCAACAATTGACTTATACTTTTCTATCTGGACAATGTCCTCCTGTGATGCTTACTCGACACCCTCACATTAGTGCCTTCTGTAGGGGCACACCTGGGCTATGGCACAGATGTGAGGGTCCCCTAGTCCAGTGTGGGGGTAGCACCCCCTAATGGGCGGAGGGATTCCCTAATGGGGATTCACCACTATGGCTCACAGTGGAATCAAGGGGCTCTCGTGCCAACAGGCACCAGAAAGAGGGAAGGCAGATCCTTGCGGGGTTGGGTGTGAAATAAAAAAAATTAAGGTCTTATATAAAAGATTCATATCTGCATATATAAACCACGTCTGAAACCCCACAGAAAAAGTCCCGAAACCATCTTGTCCCTCCCAAATTGACCTCACATATTTCTCTGCAAGGTTGAAGGAAAATGGAAAAGCCTCCCCATTGTCTTTTCCTTCACAAATCCTGTCTTAAGGGTATGTCTGTGTATGAATAGGGTGAGCCTGTGACCTGGCTCAGGAACTAAGTATTTATCATTACAAAAGACTGGCCAGGCTCCCCAGGCAATCCAGTCAAGTGACCATTAACAGGTAACCTGCCAGACAGGAGGTAAACAACGCAGTCAGATTTCTGTTGTAGACCGCCTTTTCTGTGATGTAGGTATGATGTTTGTGGGGGGTGGTCTTGGGTTACACCCCTTCTGTGATGTATGTATGATATATGGAGGAGTGGTCTTGAGCTCCAGGGCAGGGAATTTAAAATGTCTATATAAGGGGGGGGGGCACACCTTTGTTCAGGGTCCTCCTCCTTTCCTGCGTGTGAGGGGAGCACCCTGTTGCAACAGATCAATAAAGATCAGGCTTACTAGTTGCTTTGCTTCTCAATATTCTCTGTTATTTTCTCTGACTGATGGAGAACCTGCAAAGGACTCTATAAGGGCTCTTGTGTCCCCCATAAGGGAATAAGGGCAGATTTTTGTTTATTACAGGTGTCATCCTGACAAGACCCCCCCTTCTCACCTCACAGCGGCAGGTCCAGCACGGCTCTGGGCTCCAGCTCTCGCCTTCCTTCCGGCCGTCAGCACAGCCTGCAAAGGAGGAGGGGAGAAGGTCAGTACTGAGGAGAAACTGCACCTGTTGAATTTCCTCCTGTGGCCAAGCTGTCAGCAATGATGGAATCATAGGATCACAGTTGGGAGGGACCTCTGGGGTCATCTAGTCCAACCCCCTGAAATTCAGGAATCTCATGCAAGACAGATGGCCTTCCAATCTCTCCAAGGAAGGACAACCCACAACCTGTCAAGGGAGACCGTTCCCCTGTCAAACGGCTCTTCCTGTCAGAAAGCTTTTCCTGATATTTAGTTGGAATCTCTTGTAACTTGAAGCCTTCTGCCGGTTCCCTCACTGTGAGAAGTGAGGTGGTGGCTCCCTCCCTGTGGAACGCCCTCCCACCAGATGTCAAGGCAATAAACAACTATTTTACTTTTAAAAATCAACTGAAGGCGGCCCTATTTAGGGAAGTTTTAATGTCTGACGCTGTATTGTTTTTAATATTTGGTTGGAAGCAGCCCAGAGTGGCTGGGAAAACCCAGCCAGATGGACGGGGTATTATTATTATTATTATTATTATTATTATTATTAATAATATTAATAATATTAATAATAATATTATTATTATTATTAATAATAATAATAATAATAATAGGACAATCGGGACTTCAAAGAAGATTGGGAACTTTTTACAGACTATTTTAAAAAACAACAACAAAATGATTTGGACTCCGTGGCAGGTTTTTAATAAACACCCACAAATTTATTAGTAGAATATAGGACAGATGACGTAATGATATGTACAGTTTTTTGCATGCAGAGAACAATGCGTGCAAACAGATCAGAGAAGGGAGCTGAGGGAAGACTTGGGTTGGGTGGGGAGAGGGAGGGATGGGGGGTAATAATAGGGGGGGGAATAAATGTAAATAAATAAATAAATAATAACCCAAACTCTTGCATGTACTCACCCAGACAGCGAGGCCGGTCGTGGCGCAGCGAGCACTCTGCTTTGCCATGCGCACACACGCAAGTGGTGCACAGATCTCGATCCCAGGAAACGCCGTCCTCATAGCGCTGCCCTTCCCAGAGGCACGCCGGTCGCCGACACTCACAGTCCTCCAGGGACTTCACGCGGCCCAGCAGGTCCGAATTCTGGGGAGGGAAAGACAGGGGACGCTGTGGGTGACTGGAGGGGTTACTCTGGATCCTGACAGGGGAGAAGGAGAAGGTCCTAAAAACAAGGATCTGTGTCCCCCCCCCCCCATGAAAGAATCGCATTTGATATTCAGTATAGAACCCGCTATTATGGAAATCGCACTTCGCATCTGCGCAGATTGCGCTGTTTTCATGTTGTGAGCGGGCCTCCGGAACGGATGCCGTTTGCAACCAGAGGTACCACTGTATTTGCAGTGCCTGGGTTTTATTTATTTATTTATTAAATATTTTCTTGATTTACAAAAGTGTGTGCAACGTCTCTCTCTCGTATTTCCCCCCCCCCCCCATGTAACATTTTTACAAATCATTTTCGTTTGTTGAGACATTAGGAAGAAAAGGGGGAAGAGGTGGAGGGGTGGTGGTGCCTGATGTACCGTATTTTTTGCTCTATAAGACTCACTTTTTCCCTCCTAAAAAGTAAGGGGAAATGTGTGTGCGTCTTATGGAGCGAATGCAGGCTGCACAGCTATCCCAGAAGCCAGAACAGCAAGAGGGATTGCTGCTTTCACTGTGCAGCGATCCCACTTGCTGTTCTGGCTTCTGAGATTCAGAATATTTTTTTCTTGTTTTCCTACTCCAAAAACTAGGTGCGTCATGTGGTCTGGTGCATCTTATAGAGCGAAAAATACAGTATTTGTGGTTATTTATGGTTACTGTTGCTTTTCTTATTGTTCCCTTTGTGAATGATGCCATGGCCTTTGGCTAGCGCAATGAAGTTTATGATGATGGTGGTGATGATGATGATGAATGGACATATGGCAAAAATGCTGCTGTCACAAGATTCCTGTGGAGCCGGGGTTAGACTAGATGACCCCTGGGTCCACCCCCAAACTCTAAAATTCTGCGTGGTGGGATCTGAGCTTCCCTCACCTGCTCTTTAACCATGTCCAGCATCGTCCCCAGCCCGTCGACCAGCTCCTCCAGCCGCCGTATCCTCTCCTCTGCGCTGGCTGCGCTGGATCTCGCTGGTCCCGGCGGTGGGAAGTCGGACTCGCTGGGCTCCCGCTGGTAGTGGCGGATGTCCGTCAAGGCCGGTGGCTCAAGGGGCGGCGGAGAGTCCAGCTCAGGCAGGTGCTCGTCTGGTAGGTCCATATAGCGCTCCTCAGCTGTGGTGTAGGACAGAGGGAGGAGGTCTGGCTCTGCGGGTCAGCGAAAGGGAGAGAAAAAGGAGCAAATGGAATGGTCAAAGGGGTGGAGTGAGAGATGGATCTATTGCTTCTGCAAGGGTAACATTTGGTACTGGACCCAGTGCCCAAGACCGTGTGGATTAAATTAAACTGAAAACTGTGTTTCGAGTCCTCAGGATTGCAGATACAGTGGTACCTTGAGAAGTGAACAGGATCCATTCTGGAGCCCCGTTCGCATCCAGAAGCAAACGTAACTAGCGATGACACGTCTGCGCATGTGCGCGTCACTTTTCGCCGCTTCTGCGCATGAGAGTGACGTCATTTTGAGCATCTGTGCATGCGCGAGCAGCGAAACCCGGAAGTAATGAGGGTGAAAGAGGAGAGCGCAAAATATGGTCTGAAGCTCAACATAAAAACCCCCGAAGATCATGGCCACTGGTCCCATCACCTCCTGGCAAATAGAAGGGGAAGAAATGGAGGCAGTGAGAGATTTTACTTTCTTGGGCTCCATGATCACTGCAGATGGGGACAGCAGCCATGAAATTAAAAGACGCCTGCTTCTTGAGAGAAAAGCAATGACAAACCTAGACAGCATCTTAAAAAGCAGAGACATCACCTTGCCAACAAAGGTCCGTATAGTTCAAGCTATGGTTTTCCCAGTAGTGATGTATGGAAGTGAGAGCTGGACCATAAAGAAGACTGATCGCTGAAGAATGGATGCTTTTGAATTCTGGTGCTGGAGGAGACTCTTGAGAGTCCCATGGACTGCAAGAAGATCAAACCGATCCATTCTGAAGGAAATCAGCCCTGAGTGCTCACTGGAAGGACAGATCCTGAAGCTGAGGCTCCAAGACTTTGGCCACCTCATGAGAAGAGAAGTCTCCCTGGAAAAAACCCTGATGTTGGGAAAGATGGAGGGCACAAGGAGAAGGGGACGACAGAGGACGAGATGGTGGGACAGTGTTCTTGAAGCTACCAGCATGAGTTGGACCAAACTGCGGGAGGCAGTGGAAGACAGGAGTGCCTGGCGTGCTCTGGTCCAGGGGGTCACGAAGAGTTGGACTCGGCTAAACAACAACAACAACCTTTTTTACAACCCAATCCACACTCCAGCCCCCAGCTGTATCAGGACAAATCAGATAACATCTCATCCTGCCAACAGTCAAGATGTAATTGACTCACACCTCTAGAGACAGGTAAAGGTAAAGGGACCCCAGACCATTAGGTCCAGTTGTGGCCGACTCTGGGGTTGCGGCGCTCATCTCGCTTTATTGGCCGAGGGAACCGGCGTACAGCTTCCGGGTCATGTGGCCAGCATGACTAAGCCGCTTCTGGCGAACCAGAGCAGCGCACGGAAACACCGTTTACCTTCCCGCTGGAGCGGTACCTATTTATCTACTTGCACTTTGATGTGCTTTCGAACTGCTAGGTTGGCAGGAGCAGGGACCGAGCAACGGGAGCTCACCCCATCGCGGGGATTTGAACCGCCGACCTTCTGATCGGCAAGCCCTAGGCTCTGTGGTTTAACCCACAGCGCCATCCGCGTCCCTCTAGAGACAGGTAGCTTTACGTTTAAAGAGACCAAACCGCCATTCCCCAGAAGGCTACAGTTTTATCTCTCCCACAACGTCTCACTCCTGCGTGAACCGAGTTTGACATACCAGGATTTCCCAACTTCACTACAGCCCTCCTCCCCTATGCCAGGTGTAATTTTACGAGCTTCGGCCATGCTGTTTCTTGGCTTTTCTCGAAGCTAAAAAGTCCCAAAAGCTGCATCCCTTTGATCGCTTGCCTTGCCCTCCCAAACCTTAAATTAAAAGGAAAAAGATCAAGAAAGAAAGCTGCTCGTCCGGCGTCCTGCTGCCCCTCCATCTCCGGCGGGACTCCAGCCCTCCCCTCCTCACAGCCTGACCTCCATCTTGCGCAAGGACCCCCTGAACCACCAGCAGCAGCTTGGATCAGGGGGCACCCGGCGGGGTTGTGAAGCCTCGACCCCTCCCTCCCGGGGGCCAAGCGGGGTGTGTGCGTGTGGGCCCAGAAGCTGGGCTGACCCTTCCAGGGGGGCTGGAGGCCAGAAACGCTTAATGAGCAGAAGGGGGCAAGCTGGGGACAGCCAGAGCCGAGATGATCATTAGACGCATGGATGGTTCAGGGCAGGCCTTGCCAGCAGCTGGGAGGAGGGGAAAGGAGTGGGAGAGAGCAGGAATGGTGGCCAGAAAAAGGACGGAGAGGTCAGGAGGAGATGTGGCCAATGCATAGGGCAGGGATGGCCATAGGTGCCAAATCCCTGGGGCCCTGGGAGTCTGAGCACCCACAAAATTCCTAATAATAATAATAATTTTTTTATTTATTTATACCCCACCCATCTGGCTGGGTTTCCCCAGCCACTCTGGACGGCTTCCAACAAAATATTAAAATACAGTAATGCCTCAAACATTAAAAGCTTCCCTAAACAAGGCTGCCTTCAGATGTCTTCTAAAAGTCTGGTAGTTGTTTTTCTCTTTGACATCTGGTGGGAGGGCGTTCCACAGGGCGGGCGCCACCACTGAGAAGTCCCTCTGCCTGGTTCCCTGTAACTTGGCTTCTCACAGGGAGGGAACCGCCAGGAGGCCCTTGGCGCTGGACCTCAGTGTCCGGGCAGAATGATGGGGGTGGAGAAGCTCCTTCAGGTCTACTGGACTGAGGCCGTTTAGGGCTTTCAAGGTCAGCACCAACACTTTGAATTGTGCTCAGAAATGTACTGGGAGCCAGGCACCCACAAATTTCAGTGCCAGGGCCTTGCACCCGTGGCCCCAGGCACCCACAGTCGCGGGGCCAGGCTGGCGCTCCTGGGAACAGCCAAGCAGTGCCCTCCTGATGATGTCATAGAACTGGAAGGGGCACCAAGGGTCATCTAGTCCAACCCCCACAACGCAGGAAACTCGAACCCACAACGCCGAGATGAAGAGTCTCATGCTCTAGTGCAGGGGTCAGCAACCTTTTTCAGCCGTGGGCCGGTCCACCGTCCCTCAGACCTTGTGGGGGGCCAGAATATATTTTTTTTGGGGGGGAATGAACGAATTCCTGTGCCCCACAAATAACCCAGAGATGCATTTTAAACAAAAGCACACATTCTACTCATGTAAAAACACCAGGCAGGCCCCACAAATAACCCAGAGGTACTTTGTTTTTTCGTGCTATGTTGTATTTGTTAAAAATTTGGGAAATCAATAAAAAATATTGGCGGGGGGGGGGGGGAGGAAGAACTTGCTCAATGCAAGAGCTGTTTGACGCCCACAGAAGGTGGTGGTGGATTCTCCCTCATTGGAGGTTTTTAAGATGGGATTCTTTAGCTGCGATCCCTGCGTTTTAGAGGGTTGGACTAGATGACCTTTGGGTGCATTGCAATTCTATAAATCAGTGATTTGGACAAAGACTTCAGAGGTCCCCAGTGCCCTTTTCCAGGAGGCAGCTTCTCAAATGCTTGGGCAATGTGGGAAGGAAGTGGGGGGATGAAACCAGCCCCCCACAGATCACTGCAGCTTCTGGAACACAATGCTCACGCCAGAAATCCCACAAAGCCGTTTGAATTTTAGCAGGGCTTAAAGGAACTCAACTTGCATCCAGCTCCACAGCCACTGGCAGTCTGCAGTCAAAGGTCAAAATGTTTTGGCAGGCTCAGTCTGATGACCCTTCAGAAGCCTCTTTTCAGGTAATTGGCCAATTAATTACCCCGCCGCCACTGCCCCAAAGAGGTCATGGGGCAAAGAGTACAAGGTTTTTGAGAAATGAGGTTGAGCGGCGTAATCGAGGGAGGACCATAGAACTTTCACATCTTGATGTTAGAAAAATGTTGGAATGAAGTTATATGGCTTTAGTAGAAGTGTTATAAGGAATTAAGTATAAATAGATTAATAGAGTATTAAAGGGAAAAATAAGGTTAATTAAACCTTAAAAATAAGGTTAAAAATAAGATAATTATAGGATAGATAGCAGAGGAAGATGGAAAGGAATTGCTGAAACAATTAATAGAAGTGGAATACAAAAAGGGAGGTGTGAGGAGCTCATTGAAATAAGTGAATGAAAGATAAGATTGAAATTGTTTGATGTGTTTTAAACTGTTTTTGTTTTGTTTTGTTAGTTTAATGTTTTAGTATTATGTAGGGTTTTTGTATTGTATTGTTCATTTTTTTTGTAGTGTTTAAATTGTTGGAAAAGTAATTATTATTATTATTATTATTTTAAAAAAAAGAACTTTCACATCTTGGAGCGCAGAAACAGATCGCTGCAAGCTGCGTTCCAGCTCACGCCAGAAAGTTGAGTTTCTTAAAGAGCTCTGTCGCCTCAACCCCTTGCGAAAGGATATTGTGGAGGTGGGAAAAGATGAAGAAAGGGCACAACAAACGACCAGGCGTGGGGTGGGGGTGGAGCGACTCTCCCGTGAACAAAAGCTGCAGCATTTGGGGTGTTTTAGTTAGGCAAGAAGAACCAGATGCAGAAGTACACGATGGGGGACACCTGACTCACTAGCAGGACATGGGAAAAGGATCTGGGGGTCTTGGTGGACAGCAAGCTCTACATGAGTCCACAGTGTGATGCAGCAGCCAAAAATGTACCATATTTTTCGCTCTATAAGACGCACCCGACCATAAGACGCACCTAGTTTTTAGAGGAGGAAAACAAGAAACAAGAAAGCAATGCAAAGCCTCTTGAGCAAAGAGGGAGGAGTGCTCCGGCTGAGCTCAAGAGGCTTTGCGTGGCTATCGCTGAAGCCAGAAGAGCAAGAGGGATTGGTGCGCACCGATCCCTCTTGCTCTTCTGGCTTCCGCAATAGCTGCGCAGCCTGCATTCACTCCATAAGACGCACACACATTTCCCCTTACTTTTTAGGAGGGGGAAAGTGCGTCTTATAGAGCGAAAAATACGGTAAATGCTATTCTAGGCTGCATCAACAGAAGTCTAGTGTCCAGATCAAGGGAAGTCATAGTCCCGCTCTACTCTGCCTTGGTCAGCAGGCCCTGTCGGGGGGGGGGGGCATATGGGCTTCCAATTCCAAAGGGGACCTCGGTCAGCATATTTATCTATATTTTCTATTTTGTCTTTATATGCAGATACAGCTCAAGCCTTGAAATAAAGTATTTGTCAGCATAACTTTTGTGAAAATTATTTATATGCTTACTTATTCATAGGGACGCGGGTGGCGCTGTGGGTTAAACCACAGAGCCTAGGACTTGCCGATCAGAAGGTCGGCGGTTCAAGTCCCCGAGATGGAGTGAGCTCCCGTTGCTCGGTCCCAGTTCCTGCCCACCTAGCAGTTCGAAAGCACCTCAAAGTGCAAGTAGATAAATAGGTACCACTTCAGCAGGAAGGTAAACGGCGTTTCCATGCGCTGCTCTGGTTCACCAGAAGCGGCTTAGTCATGCTGGCCACATGACCCGGAAGCTGTAAAGCGAGTAAAGCGAGATGAGCGCCGCAACCCCAGAGTCGGCCATGACTGGACCTAATGGTCAGGGGTCCCCTTTATCCCTTTACCCCTTTACCTATTTATAAGACTTCACCAATCTGGGCAGCACAATTTAAGAAGGAAGTTGACAAGCTGGAACGTTTGCAGAGTAGGGCGACCCAGATGATCAAGGGTCTGGAAACTAAGCTTGATGAGGAACGGTTCAAGGTGCTGGGTATGTTTAGCCTGGAAAAGAGGAGACTGAGAGGAGATATGAAAGCCATCTTCGAATATCTCAAGGGCTGTCCCATGGAAGAGGGAGCAAGCTTGTTTTTCTCCTGCTCTGGAGGGCAGGACTCAAACCCATGACTTCAAGTTGCAAGAAAGGAGATTCTGACTGAACATTCAGAAAAGCTTTCTGACAGTAAGAGCTGTTCAACAGCAGAACGGTCTCCTGCCAGAGGTTGCGGACTCTCCTCCTTCCTGGAGGTTTTTAAGCAGAGGTTAGATGGCCATCTGTCAGAGATGCTTTAGCTGAGATTCCTGCATCGCAGCGGGTTGGACTAGATGTCCCTCAGGGTCCCATCCAACCCTACTATTCTAAGAGGGCATGGCTGGCTGGAACCCTTCAGAGGAGCACTCCATTCCACAGGGACGAGAAACCTGGGGCTCTCCGGAGATATCCTTGCCATTTGCCAGTTCGATTCCCATCAGTCGCGACTATGCAGGTCCCCCATCCCTGCCAGAAAGCAACATTTTCTGGCCAGTCTTCCTTGTTGTTGTTTAGTCGTTTAGTTGTGTCCAACTCTTCGTGACCCCATGGACCAGAGCACGCCAGGCACTCCTGTCTTCCACTGCCTCCCGCTGTTTAGTCAAACTCATGCTGGTAGCTTCGAGAACACTGTCCCACCATCTCGTCCTCTGTCGGCCCCTTCTCCTTGTGCCCTCCATCTTTCCCAACATCAGGGTCTTTTCCAGGGAGTCTTCTCTTCTCATGAGGTGGCCAAAGTCTAGGAGCCTCAGCTTCGTGATCTGTCCTTCCAGTGAGCACTCAGGGCTGATTTCCTTCAGAATGGATCGGTTTGATCTTCTTGCAGTCCATGGGACTCTCAAGAGTCTCCCTCCAGCACCAGAATTCAAAAGCATCAATTCTTCGGCGATCAGCCTTCTTTATGGTCCAGCGCTCACTCCCAAGTCTTCCTTGGTCTTCCTTATTTACAGGAAGCCTAACAGCAGCCAGCCCAGCTACAGACTTATTAGCTGAATAACAGCTGTTCTAACTAAACGATTTGCCTAATATTTCCTTGGCAGATGAGAAGCATGAGTTTGGACACATAAGCTCCTCTCTGGGGAACAGGCAGACATCAGATCAAGGCTTTTTACCCGAAAGCACTCGGTTCATAAATACAGCAGGAAATGCGGAGGCTCTCCGTGTACGACTCTTTTTAAAAAAATCTCTGGGTCCCGTTTGCAATTTTTACATTAACGATGCCATTTCCATGCTGAGAAGGAGAGGTTAGCGCTGCCTTTGTGGGGCTGGCGATGACGCGATTCGGTCTCATGCATGAACAGGTTTGCAGCGTGGGTCGACAACTTGGGGAATTCTTCCAGAAGTTTTGGGGAAACCAAAGTAGTGGATTTGCGTAGGAGGCCCCAAATAGATCCATCCTCATCTTTTAGGTCTCCTGGGGGAGACCTAACTTGCAGGACAGAAACAGATTGAGGTCTATAAAGTTATGCACAGCAAGGAGAAAGGGGATAGGGACAAGTTTTTAACTCGGAGTAGACATGCTAAATGGAGGCAGTGAGACTTTCTTGGGCTCCATGATCACTGCAGATGTATATGGTCTCCCTGCTTATTTAACTTATATGCAGAATTCATCATGCGAAAGGCTGGGCTGGATGAATTGCAAGCCGGAATTAAGATTGCCGGAAGAAATATCAACAACCTCAGATATGCAGATGACACAACCTTGCTGGCAGAAAGTGAGGAGGAATTAAAGAACCTTTTATAATGAGCGTGAAAGAGGAGAGCGCAAAATATGGTCTGAAGCTCAACATAAAAAAAAAAACGAAGATCATGGCCACTGGTCCCATCACCTCCTGGGAAATAGAAGGGGAAGAAATGGAGGCAGTGAGAGATTTTACTTTCTTGGGCTCCATGATCACTGCAGATGGTGACAGCAGTCACAAAATTAAAAGACGCCTGCTCCTTGGGAGAAAGGCGATGGCAAACCTAGACAGCATCTTAAAAAGCAGAGACATCATCTTGCCAACAAAGGTCCATATAGTTAAAGCCATGGTTTTCCCGGTAGCGATGTGTGGAAGTGAGAGCTGGACCATAAAGAAGGCTGATCGCCGAAGAATTGATGCTTTTGAATTCTGATGCTGGAGGAGACTCTTGAGAGTCCCATGGACTGCAAGAAGATCAAACCGATCCATTCTGAAGGAAATCAGCCCTGAGTGCTCACTGGAAGGACAGATCGTGAAGCTGAGGCTCCAAGACTTTGGCCACCTCATGAGAAGAGAAGACTCCCTGGAAAAGACCCTGATGCTGGGAAAGATGGAGGGCACAAGGAGAAGGGGACAATAGAGGACGAGATGGTTGGACAGTGTTCTCGAAGCTACCAGCATGAGTTTGACCAAACTGCGGGAGGCAGTGGAAGACAGAAGTGCCTGGCGTGCTCTGGTCCAGGGGGTCACGAAGAGTCAGACACGACTAAATGACTAAACAACAACAAGACATGCTAAAATGTATAAGTCCGAATCAGACAAGTGCTGGAGATGTAACGATGTAATATAGATTTGAATCTCTGGGGGGAAATCTGGAAGAGCGATTTGAAGTTCACAGCATGCTATTCTGGAGGCAGTTGGAGGATGGATGGCGGCTAACAGATTGAGGTTGAATCCTGACAAGACAGAAGTACTGTTTTGGGGGGACAGGAGGCGGGCAGGTGTGGAGGACTCCCTGGTCCTGAATGGGGCAACTGTGCCCCTGAAGGACCAGTGCTCATTTTGGACTCACAGCTGTCCATGGAGGCACAGGTCAATCCTGTGACACAGATTAAAGGAATGGCACAGGATGCTGTTAACCTGTGGAACTCCCTGCCACAGGCCTAGAGGGCTTTAAAAGAGGGTGAGACAAATTCACAGAGGAGGAAAGGGCTCTCGACAGCTCCTAGACAGGATGGCTGCCCTCCACAATTGGAGGCCCCGTTGCTTCTGGGTCCCAGTTGCTGGAAACCACCAGAGGGGAAAGGGCTGTTTTGCTCAAATCCTACTTGCAGTTTTCTCATGGGGGGACTCTGGTTGCCCACTGTGAAAACAGGATGCTGAGGAATTAAATTTACAGCATGTAATGTATTAAGAGAAAAATTGATGAAAATGATGTACAGATAAGTATTTAACACCAGTGAAGCTAGCAAAAATGTATCATACTCATGATAATAAATGCTGGAAATGTAAAGAAAAAGAAGGAACCTTTTACCACACGTGGTGGACGTGCCCCAAGGTAGAAGACTTCTGGGAAAGGATTTATAATGAACTGAAAAAAGTGTTGAAAAACATATTTATTAAGAAACCAGAAGCCTTTTTACTTGGTATAGTGGGGGGAGAAATCCCCCAAAAGGATTTTTTTTTTCCTGTATGCCACAACAGTTGTGAGAATATTATTAGCAAAGAATTGGAAGAAACAAGATTTACCAGCTATAGAAGAATGGCAGATGAAGATGATGGACTATATGGAACTTGCCGAACTAACCGGGAAACTCCGAGACCAGAGAGAAGAGACGGTGGAAGAAGATTGGAAGAAGTTTAAGGAATATTTGAAAAAATATGTTAATATTTAAATCTTAGAATAGCTCTGGAAGTGGATATAGGCTGTAGGGTTAGAAGCAGAAGATAGTGTATTTTAAAATAGTATTATTTGTAAGTGATAAAATATGAAGATTTTTAAGTAAGTGTGATAAAAAAATGGTTAAAAATTATGATATATGTAAACTGCTAAAGATGAGATAAAATGAAAATCAGATAGGGGGTTCTTGGGGAAGCTCACCTAACAATGTTCAGGAAAAAATAAGGATAAGACAAGAATTTGTTTGTATTGTTTGTTTGTGTTATAAAAGGAATAAAAAATTTTGAGGGGGGGAAAAGAGAAAAAAGAAAACAGGATGTTGGACTCGATGGGCCATTGACCTGCGCTAGCAACCGCTTCTCGTGTCCTTAACAGCTATAATACTTAGCGCAAAAAATAAATGGATCATTTGCAAAGCCCCAGAGAGAGATCTCTCCAACACACCATTCGCTTGGCTCGGGAACAGAGAAAAACGTCAAGCCCCTTCGTCACCTCCCTCCAGACAGATTCCCCCCCACTCCTTTCCCACTCTAATCCAGATGTCAGCCCCTCCTCTCCCAACAGCTGGAGCCCATCCAAGGCCCACAAATTGTACCCGCCCAGGACAGGGAACATCTGGCAGTGCGGCTGATTCCTGCTCTTTGCACAGATGTCGAAGGCTTGACAGGGCGAGAACATTCCCAAAGTCAGCGGATTGCTTTGATGTCACGTTTCTTTGCTTCCCCGTTCCCACCAACTCCATTCCGAGCAGACGAAGAATGATAAAACTGTAGAGATGGAAGGGATCACCCGCCCCGGGTCATCTAGTCCTACCCCCGCTGCAATGCAGGAATCTCAGTTTAAAAACCACCTTTCGGTCTTCTCATTTCCAGGCTAAACATATCCAGCTCCCAGATGTTCTGGACTACGAGTCCAAACGTGCTTCCATCAGCCACCGTTTCATACAACTCTGTGCTGGACTGGGCTGATGGGAGTTTGAAATATACTCAGAGTCGAGAGTGGATTTCATCCTCTTTATTCAGCTCATAGTGGTGAGGAGGAATGGAAGTTCCCCCAGAATGTCTGCTTTATATACATTATTTACACAATGGGCCCCACGTGATTGGCTAATTCCGGGATTCACCCGTAGGCCAATCAGGTTACGGATTCACTTCCACCTGGAGCTGGATTGGGTGGCTCCTGTGGACCAATCAGACTGCTGCATTCTGGACCCTATTGTCCTAGGGCCAATCAGACTGCTGTATCCTGAATCCTATTGTTCTAGGGCCAATCAGACTGCTGCATTCTGGATCCTATTGTTCTAGGGCCAATCAGACTGCTGCATTCTGAATCCTATTGTTCTAGGGCCAATCAGACTGCTGCATCCTGGATCCTATTGTTCTAGGACCAATCAGACTGCTGCATTCTGAATCCTATTGTTCTAGGACCAATCAGACTGCTGCATTCTGAATCCTATTGTTCTAGGACCAATCAGACTGCTGCATTCTGGATCCTATTGTTCTAGGGCCAATCAGACTGCTGCATCCTGGATCCTATTGTTGTAGGACCAATCAGACTGCTGCATTCTGAATCCTATTGTTCTAGGACCAATCAGACTGCTGCATTCTGGATCCTATTGTTCTAGGGCCAATCAGACTGCTGCATCCTGGATCCTATTGTTCTAGGACCAATCAGACTGCTGCATTCTGAATCCTATTGTTCTAGGACCAATCAGACGGCTGCATTCTGGATCCTATTGTTGTAGGACCAATCAGACTGCTGCATTCTGGATCCTATTCAACTCAGTACATAACAGTTCCCAAAGTCAGCGGGCCGCTTTGATGTCTCGCTGTTTTGCTTCCCAGTTCTGTTACGTTTAGTTGGAGAGGATATTCCAAAAAAAGATGCAAATTTGTTTATGTACACCACAAAGTCTGCAAGGATACTTCTGGCTTAGAAATGGAAACGACAGGAAATTCCAACATTGGAGAAATGGGAGTGAGATGGTGGAATACGTAGACCTGGCAAAGCTGAGGGGGAGGATCCGGAATCAGCGTGACAAACTGTTTCAAAAGGACTGGAGCAAATTTATATCCTATATGAAAGAGCATTGTAAACATCTGAAAATGTTGAAATGTTTTGTAATGTGAATATAAGAAACTGATTTACATATAATTCAGGTGAAGTACAAAAAGAAGATCACAGGTAAAAAAGTGGTTATAGAAATGCTAAAAATCCAGTAAAGATATTTGGAAGTCAGAAAGAGGGAGGAGGGGAGGAGGTCGATGCTCAGTTTGAGCAAGGTTTCAGGTTACAGAATTACTGTATTTTTTGCTATATAAGACTCACTTTTCCCCTCCTAAAAAGTAAGGGGAAATGTGTTTGTGTCTTATGGAGTGAATGCAGGCTGCGCAGCTATCCCAGAAGCCAGAACAGCAAGAGGGATTGCTGCTTTCACTGTGCAGCGATCCCTCTTGCTGTTCTGGCTTCTGAGATTCAGAATATTTTTATTCTTGTTTTCCTCCTCCAAAAACTAGGTGCGTCTTGGGGTCTGATGTGTCTTATAGAGCGAAAAATACGGTATGTAATAGAATGTGATCATGACAAATATGGAAAACTTAATAGAATTTTTTTTTAAAAAAAACTCCATTCCGAGTGGATGAAGAATGATAAAATTGTAGAGGTGGAAGGGATCGCGGACCCCGGGTCATCTAGTCCAACCCCCCCTACAATGCAGGAATCTCAGTTTAAAAACCACCTTTCGGTCTTCTCATTTCCAAGCTAAACATACCCAGCTCCCGGATGTTCTGGACTATGCGTCCAGACGTGCTTCCATCAGCCACCATTTCATACAACTCTGTTCTGGACTGGGCTGATGGAAATTGTAGTCCAAAAGGCCTCAAGTGTGGCAGGTTGGCCAAGGGCGTCTCAGCCAACGCCTGCGCAGACAAACCAAGCTGCTACCCAACACCCCCATCTCTTACCTGGCAGGTTCTCGCAGTGCCAGGGACGGTGGGGGAAGCCACTGGGTGAAATCTCTGCTGTCTGCCAGTAGCCCTGCACAGTGAAAAGAAATAAAATAAAATAAAATAAAATAAAATAAAATAAAATAAAATAAAGCCACCCTAAAAATGCCTCGTGGGGGTATGAATTGAGAAAGGAGTGGTTTTGTTAAAATCAAGCACCAGAATAATAGAACCTGTTTTTGGAGGACAGGAGGCAGGCAGGTGGGGGGGACTCCCTGGTCCTGAATGGGGCAACTGTGCCCCTGAAGGACCAGGTGCGCAGCCTGGGAGTCATTTTAGACTCACAGCTGTCCATGGAGGCGCAGGTCAAATCTGTGTCCAGGGCAGCTGTCTACCAGTTCCATCTGGTGCACAGGATGAGACCCTATCTGCCCACAGACTGTCTCGCCAGAGTGGTGCATGCTCTGGCTATCTCCCGCTTGGACTACTGCAATGCACTCTATCTGGGGCTACCTTTGAAGGTGACCCAGAAACTGCAACTAATCCAGAATGCAGCAGCTAGACTGGTGACTGGGAGCGGCCATTGAGACCATATAACACCAGTCTTGAAAGACCTACATTGCCTCCCAGTACGTTTCCAAGCACAATTCAAAGTGTTGGTACTTTAAAGTCCTAAATGGCCTCGGTCTAGTATACCCGAAGGAGCATCTCCACCCCCATCGTTCTGCCCGGACACTGAGGTCCAGCTTTGAGGGCCTTCTGGCCATTCCCTCCCTGCGAGAAGCCAAGTTACAGGGAACCAGGCAGGGGGCCTTCTTGGTGGTGGCGCCCACCCTGTGGAACGCCCTCCCACCAGATGTCAAAGAGAAAAATAACTACCAGACTTTTAGAAGACATCTGAAGGCAGCCCTGTTTAGGGAAGCTTTTAATGTTTAATAGATTACTGTATTTTAACATTCTGTTGGAAGCCGCCCAGAGTGGCTGGGGAAAGCCAGCCAGATGGGTGGGGTATAAATTATTATTATTATTATTATTATTATTATTATTACAGTGATACCTCGGGTTAAGTACTAAATTCATTCTATAGGTCTGTTCTTAACCTGAAGCACCACTTTAGCTAATGGGGCCTCCTGCTGTCGCCGTGCCACCAGAGCACGATTTCTGTTCTTATCCTGAAGCAAAGTTCTTAACCTGAAGCACTATATCTGGGTTAGCAGAGTCTGTAACCTGAAGCGTATGTAATCCGAGGTACCACTGTATTTAATAAAAATATTTTTAAAAAGAAAGAAAAGAGAGAGATCCAGCAGAACTAGGAAACAGCTGTCACCCGGTTCACAGGTACTGGCATTCGGGAACATCGTGTTGCCAACTTACCAGGAACTTGCTGGCCTTGTCTCCTTCCAAACTGGCAAAGGTGACCTGCAGGTCCAGGGGCAGGATGAGGCTCAGCACCTCCTCGCCGCCGCCTTTTTCGAAGACGACGGGCTCCTGGCAGTCGACAAAGAGTGAGATGCGTTGCGGCTCCAGATGGAGGGCCAGCCGTACCCAGAGACCGTGCGCAAAGGGGTTGGTCCCGGGGAAGACCAAGGAGGCCGGCTCCATGTTGTGGACGGCCCGGTAGTCGAGGCGCAGCCGGCCGGACCGGGCGCTGGACACCAGCTGCAGAAGGGGGCGGCCGTCCCGCTTGGTGGCGGCCGACGAGACCAGGGAGACGAGGGTCCCTTCTGAGGCGCGGCTCTGGCGGGCCACAAAGTGGAAGCCAAGGGCCGCCTGCACTGTGGACAGCAGGTAGACGGAGTAGTCCCAGGGGAGGGTCAGGTAGGGCACCCGCTGGCGGAACTTCCAGGCTGGCACGCCCGGATCGGGACCCTTGGCCTTGGTGACCCCCACGACAGAGCGGGTGACGTTGAGGGCCTCCAGCAGGTCAATGACTGCAAAAATAAAAAGAGAGAGCAGGAGTGCTGATGAGGTGGAGGAGGAAGATTTAATATCTCTTTATCTATTCCTTTATTTTTCAAATACATTTTATTAGATTTCCACAAATGCCGCATAAAATTCCAGTACATCATCAGGTCTGGTATACCTGAAGGAGCGTCTCCACCCCCATCGTCCACCCTGGACACTGAGGTCCAGCTCTGAGGGCCTTCTGGCAGTTCCCTCATTGCGAGAAGCGAGGTTACAGGGAAGCAGGCAGAGGGCCTTCTCGGTGGTGGCCCCCGCCCTGTGGAACGCCCTCCCATCAGATGTCAAGGAAATAAACAACTACCTGACGTGTAGAAGACATCTGAAGGCAGCCCTGTTTAGGGAAGTTTTTAAGGTCTGACGCTGTATTGTATTTAATATTCGGTTGGAAGCCGCCCAGAGTGGCTGGGGAAACCCAGCCAGATGGGCGGGGTATAAATAATAAATTATTATTTTTTAAATTATTTTTCCATCCCTTTTCCCGTGGTATTTCCCCTCCAACCCCATTGCTGCACCCCGTCTTCCCTCTTTTCCTTCCCAATGGAAGGAGGTTAAATCCTGCAGGGCCCTGGTCTCCTGGGACAGAGCATTCCACCAGGTCGGAGCCATCACTGAGAAGGCCCTGGCCCTGGTGGAGGATAGTCTGACTTCCTCAGGGACCTCTAAACTATGGTTATTCATGGACCTTAAGGTCCTCTGCGGGGCAGACCAGGAGAGGCGGTCCCGTAGATAAAAGACAGTCCTTCTAACTCAACTGGCAGAGCACCAGACTCAGGCTTGAGGGTCTGAGTCCCACTTTTAGGCAAAAGATTCCTTCATTGCAGGAGGTGGGACTAGGTGAAGCCTTGTGGTCCCTTCCAGCTCTACAACTCTATGATTCTATCATTTGTGAAGCACGTCGTTAAACTGTGGAACTCACTCTTTCAGGAGGCAGTGAAGATCACCAAATTGGATGTCTTTGAAAGAGGATCAGAAGGGGCTACTCTGCTCAGAGGCAGCAATGCTTCTGACCACCAGATTTTGGAAGCCGCAAAAAACCAGAAGCCTTTTTTGCCAGGTATTTTAGGCCAAGACATACCAAAAGAAACGAGGACTTTATATATGTATGCCACTGCAAGCAGCGAAAACGTTGACTGCACAAAATCAGAAGACTGGAGGAATACCAACTAAAGAACAACGGCAAGAGACGTTGATGAACTATCCAGAACTGGCAAAAAATGACAGATTAAGAGGAAAAGACAACAGTGACTTTGAAAAAGAATGGGAACAGTTTATATTATATTTGCAGAAACAAAGGAAGTCAATAGACTCGATGGCAGGATTCAAATAAACATTCACATTATTAGTACTAGAAAATGTTTAGAAAATAGTGAAATATTACACTGTATAGTCATACCTCGGGTTAAATGTGCTTCAGGTTGAGCATTTTCAGGTTACGCTCCACGGCAACCCGGAAGTAACGGAGCACATTAATTCTGGGTTTTGCCGCTCGCGCATGCGCAAACGCTCAAAATGACGTCATGCGCATGTGCAGAAGCGGTGAATCAAGACCCGCAGACGTGCTTGCACGGGTTGCGTTCACTTCTGGGTGTGAACAGGGCTCTGGAATGGATCCTGTTCGCATCCAGAGGTACCACTGTATTTACTTTTATTTTTATGTTTTTAGGCTTGATGTTATGTTATTAATAACTTTTTCTGTTAGGAGATAGCAAAGTGGGTGAAAAGAGAAACAAACCAGAAGCGGAAGTTGGGGAAAGCCCTGGAGGGGAAGGAGAGAGGAATATATAGTGAATGTTAAGAAATTGAGATGTATGTAATGAATGAAAAAGAAAAATGAATAATTTTTTTTATTAAAAAAAACCAACAGATTTTGGAAGCCACAGGAAAGGAGAGGGGTCTTGCGTTCGAATCCTGCTTGTGCATCTGCTTGGCCACTGTGAGAACAGGATGCTGGACTAGATCCATAGCTGTCAACGTTTCCCTTTTTTTAAAGGGAAATTCCCTTATTCCGAATAGGATTCCTCGCAAGAAAAGGGAAAAGTTGACAGCTATGACTAGATCCTGCAGGCCTCTTCCGATGTTCTTGTGTCCGCGCGGCAGAAACGCTTGCCACATCGATGTGCGCGAGAGAGATGGTGAAGGAGACTCTCCCAAGCCAGCTGTGACATTGGGCGCACATCTGTGCATGCCCTTCGTAGGTCCCTCTGCTGGATTTGCAAAAAAAACCCCCAAAGTCCGGGGCTGTCGCTGTGAATCATTTGTGGGCAGATGCGTCCCCCGGCCCACATAACGTCCGTGTGCAAAAGGCAATGCTCCCTTTGTCGAGAGCTCGGCCGGGACTGAGCGGTGCCTGGGCACTTTTCCCAGAAAACCCCTCCTGATCCCAGTTTAATTAAGAACAGCTGGGGCTGCTCCAATGGAACTGGGGGGAGGCAGACTGGAATGTGGGGGGGAGGAGAGAGAGCGTCTAGGCCCCGCATGCAGAGTGGCCTTTGGAATATGTGGTCAACTTTCGGCCTGGAGTTGGGTGAGTGGACGGAGAAAAGACAGAAGTGAAACCCTGCCCCAGCCGCTGCCAATATTTTCGTACCTCTTTCCCCCCATTGCATTGTAAAGCTGTTTGCAAGCCACGGGAACCAGAAAGACACCATTAAGCAGTTGGTCCCTTACTTTTATGGAGACACGGGTGGCACTGTGGGTTAAACCACAGAGCCTAGGGCTTGCCAATCAGAAGGTTGGCGGTTTGAATCCCTGCGACAGGGTGAGCTCCCGTTGCTTGGTCTCAGCTCCTGCCAACCTAGCAGTTCGAAAGCACGTCAAAGTGCAAGTAGATAAATAGGTACCACTGCGGCGGGAAGGTAAACAGTGTTTCCGTGCGCTGCTCTGGTTCGCCAGAAGCGGCTTAGTCATGCTGGCCATATGACCTGGAAGCTGTACGCCGGCTCCATCGGCCAGTAAAGCGAGATGAGCGCCGCAACCCCAGAGTCGACCACGACTGGACCTAATGATCAGGGGTCCCTTTACCTTGACCTTTTACCCTTACCTTTCCCGCCCCGACCTAGCCACAGTGATCCATGTGACGGTCAGCTCCAGGCTTAACTACTGTAATTCGCTCTACGCAGGGCTGCCCTGGAAACTCCAGCGGGTGCATAATGCTGCAGCGAGGCTCCTCACGGGGTCCCTGCCATGGGAGCATATTCACCCAGTGCTTTACCAGTTGTACTGGCTCCCGGTGGAGTATTGGGTCAGGTTCAGGGTGCTGGTTTTGACTTTTAAAGCCCTTTGTGGCTTAAGGCCCTCGTATTTACGGGACCGCCTCTCCTGGTCTGCCCCGCAGAGGACCTTAAGGTCCATGAATAATCATAGTTTAGACGTCCTGGGCCCTAAGGAAGTCAGATTATCCTCCCCCAGGGCCAGGGCCTTCTCAGTGATGGCTCCGACCTGGTGGACTGCTCTGTCCCACGAGACCAGGGTCCTGCAGGATTTAACTTCCTTCCGCCGGGCCTGTAAGACAGAGCTATTCCGCCTGGCTTTCAATTTGAATTTAGCCTGATCTTTTATTCCCCTTCCTTCCCTCCCCTTCCCCTTTTTATGAAGATCACCCGCTCTGGGATCCCACAGCTAATTCTCCCCTGGTCTCCTCGCTGGCCCAAGTAGGACCAATTCAGCCAGCTAGGCCTGGGGATTATCTAATGCTTATTTCCCCAAAATTGATTTTTGAATTTTATTGTTAATCATGTTTTTATACTGTATTTTATGCTGCTTTTATAATTAAAGTGTTTTAAATTTGTTGTTAGCCGCCCTGAGCCTGGTTTTTGAACCGGGAAGGGCGGGGTATACATAAAATATTGTTATTATTATTATTATTATTATTATTATTATTATTATCTGTCCTGCGTCTTTGAACATTCAGGAGAGCAAGGAAAACTGCTCTCCACTCTTTCCAGTCCAGGCATAATTGGCTATTTTGGTGCCTGATCCAGGGAACGCGAAACAGTCTGAAGTCTCATTGACTCCAGCGGGAAGGGAAGAAGAATGCTCTTAAATGCAAAATTGGCTGGATCCTGCCTCTTTCCCCAGGGAGGGGAACCCAGAGGGCAGAGGAAGGTTCTGCCTCATGTGCTCTAGCAAAGAGGAGATGCGAACAGTTGCTTTTCCATCCAGCCGCTGAAGAAGAGTCTGGCTACTGGGATAGCTCAGTTGGTAGAGCACGAGACTCTAAACCTCAGGGTAGTGGGTTCGAGTCTCACATGGGGCAAAAGATTGCTGCGTTGCAGGGGGTTGGACTAGATGACCCTTGGGGTTACCTTCCCATTCCACAGCTCTATGATCTAAGTGCAAAATGGGCCAGTTTGGGCTCCAGTAAAATTGAATCCCATAAAGGAAAACATTCAATTTCCCTCTCAGAGTCCGTGGGAACATTTATTGTTTATTTCGTAAAATGTGTACACGGCTTGATTGTATTTATTTTCAATAATAAAAAAAGAACCTTCAACGCGTTTCACAAAATAAGATAAAGCAATAAAATTACCACCCAGAAAAAACGGCAACAATAATTTAATGCATTCCTGAAGTTAAAATGAGGATAGGCCAAAAACAGAGCTTGCACGAACTCTGTAAACATCTGGAGAGGCTAGTCTAAACAAAAATGTTTTTAGCATGCGTCGAAAAAAAGTGAAATTGAATCTGCCTGCCTGCTATCAATAGGCAGGGAGTTCCGCAGTGTAGATGCTGCCACATTTAAAAATTGAGTGTCTTTTGAATGCGGAACATGGGGATCTGCCTTGCATCAAGGAAGAGCCCTGGTCCAGCCAGCTCAGTGTTACCAACACGGACTGGCAGCAGCTCAGCCAGGTTTCAGGCGGGGCCTGCGCTAGCCCTGCCTGGAGAGACCATCAGGGTCTGAATCTGGGACATTCTGCATGCCAAGCAGACGCTCTAGCACTGAGCCAGGAATCTTTCCAAAGAGGTACACAACCTCAAAACCCTGCCATCCATTTAACCAATAGAATTTATTCGCCTGTATATAGGATTGTACAGTGTTATTTGTCATGAGAAGACACTCCCTCAGTAGACACTCCCTCAGTGGCATCTCACATAAACTTTAAAAAGAAATTTAACAAAAATAAAGGTGTAACATCTTCAAAAATAAATATAAAGAGGGAATGCAGACGAGTGTCAAGATGTTTTGGCAGGTCACATTCATAATATACAAAATATAACTTATTCAAAGCCAAGGGCAAAAGAAATATATCCAAATTTCTCTTTCAAGAAATTAAGAGAAGCAAGAAACTAAAAGCAGATTTGAACACACTGATCCACATTCAAGATATCTGGGTAGACTTGGCTAAGAAAAAAATAATGTTTTAGCAGGCGCAGAAAAGAGCACAGCAGAGACGCCTGGCTGGATGTCCAAGTGGCAGGGAGTTCCACAGGAAAAGATGGATTTCTTTAAAAACGTGGAACGGGGATGGCGCCAGGCTACTATTTCAGGATTTAGAAACCAGAGGAGAACACAGACTGTGACCCAGTTTTGCAAACCGTAAAGCCATGTGAATGAACGGACCCCAAATACCTGGAGAGGGACGCGTAGACTAATCCGGCAAGGCTCTGGAAGAAAAGTTTCCTGGCCCTGTCCCCAAGAGGGTCGTGGAATGAGAGAACCGTAGAATTGAAAGGGAACACCAAAGGTCATCTAGCCCAACCCTCTGCGGTTCAGGAACCAGATCCCCGATTCTCAGGGGGTCCCAAAATAGAGGTGCCACCCCCAGAGAGAGCCAGGATCTCGGACTCACCGTTGTCCCCATAGTAGTGGAGGGGGGTTTCCTGGGCGGCCCCCGGGAGGCTGTGCCAGGCGCCCTGAAGGGCCAGCGCTGCCCACTGGACGGCGTAGAGCTGCCAGCACCCCGGCATGGCCCCTGCACCCCAGATTCATCGGTGGGGGGCACCCAGAGGCGGCGGCGGCGATGGGGGGCAGGGGCTCCTCTTCAGCCCTAGGAAGCCGCGGAGATGGACAGAGGGATGCGGTGCCAAATGCGCCCAGATGCGCGCGGGCGCGGAAGGTTCGCAGCGGGCGCTCCGGCGATGGGGCAGGGTCCTTTCCGGGGGTGGGAACGGGGGTCTCAAGCAGCCCCCTCCCCACAGCGAGCCCTGAGAAGGGAAAAGGTCTGCAAGGAGGAGGAGGAAAGGGGTTGGGTGGGGATGGGCGCCGCCGCCGTGCAAGCCCGTCCCTGCTCCTCCTTCGCCGGCAATGCGGGGCTGAGCCCACCCCACACCGCCCCACGGGGGGAGCAAGGGGGAGAGAGAGGCTCGGCTCGGGCAGGACCCGCAGCTCCCGGAGTGGGAGCGAAAACCCGAGGCGGATCCCGGCTCCGGATCACAATCAGCAGCAGCAAGGAGCGCGGAAAGGAGCGCACGGTTAAACGGCGGAACGCGCGCCCACAGGAGGCAGCTATGGGCATCATCCATCACTGCATCAGAAACGCCTGCTGGATGAGGCCTGTGGTTCATTTATTCCAGCATTCTGTTCTCACAGTGGCCAACCACATGCCCATCATGGGAAACCCGCAAGCAGGATTCGAACTGAGGTCCGGCTCCGAAAGCCTTCTGGCGGTTCCCTCATTGCAAGAAGTGAGGTTACAGGGAACCAGACAGAGGGCCTTCTTGGTGGTGGCACCCGCCCCGTGGAATGCCCTCCCAGCAGATGTCAAAGAGAAAAACAACTCCAGTGGTACCTCGGGTTACAGATGCTTCAGGTTACAGACTCCGCTAACCCAGAAATAGTACCTCGGGTTAAGAACTTTGCTTCAGGATGAGAACAGAAATCGCACGGCGGCAGCGGGAGGCCCCATTAGCTAAAGTGGTACCTCAGGTTAAGAACAGTTTCAGGTTGAGAATGGACCTCCAGAACGAATTAAGTTCTTAACCCGAGGTACCACTGTACCAGACTTTTAGAAGACATCTGAAGGCAGCCCTGTTTAGGGAAGCTTTTAATGTTTAATAGATTATTGTATTTTAATATTCTGTTGGAAGCTGCCCAGAGTGGCTGGGGAAACCCAGCCAGATGAGAGGAGTATAAATAATAAATTTATTATTATTATTATTATTATCATCATCAAAATCAATAAAAACCAATACAGGGGTACCTTGGGTTAAGAACTTAATTCGTTCTGGAGGTCTGTTCTTAACCTGAAGCTGTTCTTAACCTGAGGTACCACTTCAGCCAATGGGGCCTCCCGCTGCTGCCACCACACGATTTCTGTTCTCATCCTGAAGCAAATTTCTTAACCCGAGGTACTATTTCTGGGTTAGCGGAGTCTGTAACCTGAAGCGTCTGTAACCCGAGGTAAAGGTAAAGGTAAAGGTAAAGGTAAAGGTACCCCTGCCCGTACGGGCCAGTCTTGACAGACTCTAGGGTTGTGTGCTCATCTCACTCTATAGGCCAGGGGCCAGCGCTGTCCGGAGACACTTCCGGGTCACGTGGCCAGCGTGACAAGCTGCATCTGGCGAGCCAGCGCAGCACACGGAAACGCCGTTTACCTTCCCGCTAGTAAGCGGTTCCTATTTATCTACTTGCACCCGGGGGTGCTTTCGAACTGCTAGGTGGCAGGCGCTGGGACCGAGCAACGGGAGCGCACCCCGCCGCGGGGATTCAAACCGCCAACCTTTCGATCGGCAAGCCCTAGGCGCTGAGGCTTTTACCCACAGCGCCACCCACGTCCCTTGGTACCACTGTGCAAATCTGAGGTTCTGCCCTCCCCAAATCCTGGCTACTTCCATGCCAGGATAGCTGTGTTCTGCCACCACGAGGGAAGGCAGGGATGCTTCTGACAACCTGTTTCTGGAAATCACAGGAGGGGAGAGTTGGTTTTGTGTTCGAATCCTGTTTCCCATAATGGGCGTCTAGCTGGCCGCTGCAAGAGCAGGATGCTGGCCTAGAGCGAGGGTCAGCAATTTTTTCCAGCTGTGGGCCATTCCATTGTCCCTCAGACCTTGTGGGGGGCTGGACTATTTTTTATTTTTTTTTGAGCGGGAGAACGAATTCCTATGCCCCACAAATAACCCAGAGATGCATTTTAAATCAAAGGACACATTCTACTCATGTAAAAACATGCTGATTCCAAGACCATCTGCGGGCCGGATTTAGAAGGTGATTGGGCCGGATCCGGCCCCTGGGCCTTAGGTTGCCTACACATGGCCTAGAGGGACCATTGGCCTCACCCATCATGCTCTTGTGATGTTCTTAAGGAAGGTGGCACGGGAGGGGTTGAGTGGAAAGTGGGGCTGGAATGGGGGCAGAGGCGGCTTCCCTGGGGGCAGAGAATGAGACAGGGGGCTCTTAATCCAAAGCAGAGGTGCAGCAGGAGGGGGTTCCCTTCAGATTTACGTGAGAGTAAGCATGTAAGTATCCTGCTGACCACTAACAGAGACAGGATACTGTGCTCAGTGAGTAGGGCTCCCTTTAGGTACATTTTATTGATTTATTGACTTATTTATTTCCTGATTCCACCTCAATTGGAGCTCGAGGTTGTGTAATACAGTGGTACCTCGGGTTAAGTACTTAATTTGTTCTGGAGGTCTGTTCTTAACCTGAAACTGTTCTTAACCTGAAGCACCACTTTAGCTAATGGGGCCTCCCGCTGCCGCCGCGCTGCCGGAGCATGATTTCTGTTCTCATCCTGAAGCAAAGTTCTTAACCCGAGGTAATATTTCTGGGTTAGCGGAGTCTGTAACCTGAAGCGTATGTATCCTGAAGCGTATGTAACCCGAGATACCACTGTATACTCAAAAGCAAAAGGGTGTGTGTGTGATTCCTTCCTCTCCCATGAAAAAGAGAGAGAAGAAATTATTGTGCACGATTCACAGTTGTGCCATCAAATGATGATGATGATGATGTATTGGGTTCCATGCATACTTGGGAATAAAACCCTGCATAAATTTGTTTGCAGCAAGTATTGGCGCCCTCATTAAAATGCTGGTGTATCAGCCTGTGCATTCTGAATGCAAAACCACTGGGGCCTAAAAAAAATATGGCTATCCCACTGGCTACTGGAGAAGCAAGAAAAATATGGCTATCCCACTGGCTAGCAGGAGAAAATACACTGACATATGTCAATCGGGGCTGAAGATTGCTTGGAATGCTGCTGCCCCCTAGTGTACAGATGAGGCACTGTCTAGATGTTTTGGGCGAATTTTCATTAAGGACAAACCTTTAGCAACAGGGGGACAGGTAACTGGTACCGCTCTGGCGGGAAGGTAAACGGCGTTTCCGTGTGCTGCTCTGGTTCGCCAGAAGTGGCTTAGTCATGCTGGCCACATGACCCGGGAGGAAGCTGTACACCGGCTCCCTCAGTCAATAAAGCGAGATGAGCGCCGCACTTTCCTCTACAACATGTGCAGAAACTGATTTCTTGACTGCTGGACCCAGTCTTGGTCTTGTCTGCTCAATCGACCGGAGCCCTGACTTCGCTGCAGGGGAAGCCCCTAACTCCCCGAGAGTTCGAGACCCATCGGCTCTCCTCACCTGGTTTAGCCGGCCAGCCGAAGCCATTTCCCAGGATTGTGGCCGCTGGCTCATGCTGACAGCTTTCGGGAGCCACAGGTGAGAGCTGAGTGCAGGTTAGGGAACCAAAGATGGGCAAACAACCTCAGAAGGAATGTGACAAGTCCCCCACCAGAGATCCTGTCATGGTCCAGTTCATGGGCGATTGAAGCCCCGGCAGGGGACGTCAGGACCAGGGGCAAGGTGGCGGGGTGGGAGCAGGAATGGGGGTCCAGAAGCCAGGAGTCAGGAAGCCAAGAGTCCGAGGGTCAGGAAGCAAGGGGTCACAAAGTCAAGGGTCCAAGGTGTGGGAATGTTCTGGGGTGCAGGAGAGGATATATTGACTAATTATATCCTTATCCAACTTGTGCTAACAAGTTCCCAAAATATCAGCAGAGTTTATAAACATTTCCCTTTAAGTTCGCAACGGTAACGTGTGCACAGGTTCGCTAGAACCTCTATAATAATTACTCTGGTAATTTCCCCTTTTGTTCCCTCTTAAAATACAAGACACGACACAGTCTTTACAAAAGTATAAAAGAGTTTACTCACGTTCTGTTCACAATATGATCCCAGAAGGCAGACAGCTTAAAAAGGTTACATACATTCAGAATCTATCTTATAGCAAGATAGTCCTTTCCTCCTCTCTTGGCTGAGAGCCAAGAGAGCATCTTTAGATGCTTCCTCATCGAAGGAAAATGGCACAGAGAGAGAGTGGCTGCCTGCCCTGTGCTTTTGTCATTACCTGCACAGGTGAGGCAACACCCACCTCTGGTCACATGCGGAGAAAGTCCGTTCCCAGGAAGTTTACCTGCTTGCTGGACAGACATCCCTCCCCATGTTCTAACATGTACACTCTAGGAATGTTGTCATTGACTGCTCCTGTGTTTACATCCCACATATGTTAGCACAAGTTGGATAAGGATATAATTAGTCAATATATCCTCTCCTGCACCCCAGAACATTCCCACACAAGGATCAAGAACCAAGGAGTCAAGAAGTCAGGGGTTCGAGGGTCAAGAAGCAAGGAGTCACAAAGTCAGGGGTCTGAGGATCAAGAAGCAAAGAGTCACAAAGTCAGGGGTCCGAGGATCAAGAAGCAAAGAGTCACAAAGTCAGGGGTCCGAGGATCAAGAAGCAAGGAGTCAAGAAGCCGAGGTTCAAGGATAAGGAAGCAAGAAGCCAAACGCAGCAAGGCAGGAAGCGTGTTGCTGTGGCAAAGAGCCGAAGGGAAATGCTGACCTTATATCCCTTCCCGGCTCTTGCCACCAGGTGCTGTGAGTTACCAAACAGCCTCACCTGTGCGGCCACGCCTTGCCTCTGCAGAACAAACTTAGGAAGGCCCCAGTCCTGCGAAGCCCTACTGGTCACAGGGCCTGGCTCCTGCACGCACACCTGACAGATCCCACCACTCCCTTAAGTCTAACCCATGTGGTTAGACCAGGGGTCAGCAAACTTTTTCAGACCTTCTGGGGGGCCGGACTATATTTTGAAAAAATATATATGAATGAATTCCTTTGCCCCACAAATAACCCAGGGGTGCATATCAAATAAAAGCACACATTCTACTCATGTAAAAACACGCTGATTCCCGGACCGTCCGCGGGCTGGATTTAGAAGGTGATTGGGCCGGATCCGGCCCCCGGGCCTTAGTTTGCCTACCCATGGGTTAGACTATGCCTGGCCTTTATAAAGCTGCCATTCTGATTTAAAGTCGTAGAATCAGAATTGTAGTGTTGGAAAAAGACCTGCCAAGGAAAATGAAGAATATATTCATGTATGCGACAACGGCTGCAAGAGTCTTAATAGCACAAGGATGGAAGAACAAAGAAACCCCAACAAAAGAAAAGTGGCAAGAAAAATTGATGGACTATGTGGAACTGGCAAAACTGATGTCTAAACTATGTGACAATGACAACTGTGACTTTAAAGAAAAATGGGAACCTTTTACAAAGTACCTAAAGAAACAACAAAATGAACTGGACTCCTTGGCAGGTTTTGAATAAACATACACAAATTTATTCGTTAACATAACAGATGGATCATTTAGAGATTTTTTACGTTTTTATAACATGCAGAGAACAATATGTGTTGATAAATCAGAGAGAGGAACTGAGGGAAGTCGTAGGATATGTGGGGATGGGAGGGGGGAAATGGGGGGAAAATATAATTGTTGAAATAATTTGTTGTTGTTGTTGTTTAGTCGTTTAGTCGGATCCAACTCTTCATGACCCCATGGACCAGAGCACACCAGGCACTTCTGTCTTCCACTGCCTCCTGCAGTTTGGTCAAACTCATGCTGGTAGCTTTGAGAATGCTATCCAACCATCTCGTCCTCTGTCGTCCCCTTCTCCTTGTGCCCTCCATCTTTCCCAACATCAGGGTCTTTCTCTCAGGGAGTCTTCTCTTCTCATGAGGTGGCCAAAGTATTGGAGCCTCAGCTTCAGGATCTGTCCTTCCAGTGAGCACTCAGGGCTGATTTCCTTCAGAATGGAGAGGTTTGATCTTCTTGCAGTCCATGGGACTCTCAAAAGTCTCCTCCAGCACCAGAATTCAAAAGCATCAATTCTTCAATGATCAGCCTTCTTTATGGTCCAGCTCTCATTTCCATACATCACTACTGGGAAAACCATAGCTTTTACTATACGGACCTTTGTTGGCAAGGTGATGTCTCTGCTTTTTAAGATGCTGTCTAGGTTTGTCATTGCTTTTCTCCCAAGAAGCAGCCTTGCCGTGGTGAAGGGGCTTGAATAACTCAGAGAAGCTATGAACTATGCCGTGCAGGGCCACCCAAGATGGACAGGTCATAGTGGAGAGTTTTGACCAAACGTGATCCACCTGGAGCAGGAACCGGCAAGCCACTCCAGTATCCCTGCCAAGAAAACTCCATGGACAAAGACAACAGGCATATAAAAAAATAATTTGTTATGTTAAAATAATCAAAAAAAAAAAAAATCGGACAAAAAGAATTGTAGTGTTGGAAGGAGGTCAGGATCCAACCTCGGACTTTCTGAGATGTTCCAACCCCAAAGTCCCCCCTCCCACTGAGCCCATCTCCTGAGCGTGGGGCAGAGGGGAGATGGAATCACAGCTGAGCTCCCTCCCACCCACCCCTCCCCACTCACACAATGACCCCCAGCTGGCCCCCTTAGTAGCTGCGATGTTTCTAACCTCTCCATTGCTCCAGTCTGCTAATCCTCTTTGTTAGCAAAGCCTATTACCCAGGATGAGTGTGTGTTAGAATGGGCGCAAGGCAAGGGTTTCCCCACCCCCTGCACACCTTGCCGTCCCTCCCCCCCCCCCCCCCGCCACCACCTTCCCTCCCAGCCACAAACTGAGATCCAGCTTGTAACTTTCGCAGCCAGAAAACGCACCGCCCACATTCTGGTCCATTGAGTGGAGTTAATCTCATAGCCTATGTCATTCTCCCATTGTTTTTTTGATTGGGTCTAGGGGGTTTGTGGGATTTTGGAGTAGTATTTTGTATATTGCGGATACCATCCCTTTACCATTTCCCTTTGTTGTTAGGAGGAGGTTTTCGAAGGTTGTCGGAGGCCTAGTTGCTGCTGATTTTACTGTTCGGTTGTTTAAAAGGGCATGTAGTTGCAAGTATTAGACATCACCCCAGAATTGGCCCTACTAAACATCTTCCAACAATGCCCATTTACACCACAAAGAACTCATAACCCACCTACTTTCAGCAGCCAGAAACACCATAACCAGACACTGGAGAGACCTGTCAGGAGGAAGCATGGACCAATGGTACCAAATAGTATGGGAAACAGCCTTACTAGAGAAATTAACCAATAAACTGAAACTGACACGGGGACAAACAGAAGAAGACGCCTTTACCCCTGTATGGCTCCTCTTTATCACATACACAGCCCAGCAAGACAATGACAATAATCCACCAACAGCATACAAGTCAATATGGCTAACCTGATCCAAAACACCCACCCACCCCACTCACACACGAAAACAAAGACCACCACAGCCAACCACAAATGAACAACCACACCCTAGGCCAACCCCAACCTCTCTCACCACCAAAGGAACACAAGTGAACAGCACAGGCAACACTGACACCAAACCCTACATACATTAAGCATAATAGAAACATCTTCTTTAAAGTCACGGTTGTCCTTGTCTCGCAGTTGGTACGTCAATTTCGCCAGTTCTGCATAATCCATCAGTTTCTCTTGCCACTGTTCATATTATCCAATGGGAAAATATCAGGGAAATTGTATTTTCCTGAACAGGTTCTCTTCCTCTCACACATGGTCATCTGACCTCTGCTTCAAGACTTCCAATGAATCAGAGAATTGGTCCAGTATATCTGAAGGAGCGTCTCCATCCCCATCGTTCTGCCCGGACACTGAGGTCCAGCTCCGAGGTCCTTCTGGCGGTTCCCTCACTGCGAGAAGCGAAGTTACAGGGAACCAGGCAGAGGACCTTCTTGGTAGTGGTGCCCACCCTGTGGAACGCCCTCCCACAAGATGTTAAGGAAATAAACAACTACCTGACATTTAGAAGACATCTGAAGGCAGCCCTGTTTAGGGAAGTTTTTAATGTGTGACATTTTAATGTATTTTTAGTCTTTGTGGGAAGCCACCCAGAGTGGCTGGGGAAGCCCAGCTAGATGGGCGGGGTGCAAATAATAAAGTATTATTATTATTATTATTATTATTATTATTATTCTGTTGAAAGTTGCACAGAGTGGCTAGGGAAACCCAGCTAGATGGGTGGGGTATAAATAAGATCTGTGCACCACTTGCGAGTGTGCTTAATGCAAAGCAGAGTACTCGCTGCGCCATGACCGGCCTCACTGTCTGGGTGAGTACATGCAAGGGCTTGGGTTATTATTACACACAGCTTGGGTTATTATTATTATTATTCTTAAAAACTGGGAAGGGACCCCAGGGATCATCCAGTCCAACCCCCAGCAATGCAGGAATCTCAGCTAAAGCATCCCTGACAGCTGGCCCTCCAACCTCTGCTTAGAAACCTGCAAGGAAGGTGAAATATACTCGGAATCGAGAGTGGATTTCATGCTCTTTATTCAGCTCATAATGGTGAGGAGGAATGGAAGTTCCCCCAAAATATCTGCTTTATATACATTATTTACACAATGGGCCCCACGTGATTGGCAAATTCCGGGATTCACCTGTGGGCCAATCAGGTGCGGATTCACTTCCACCTGGAGCTGGATTGGGTGGCTTCTGCGGACCAATCAGACTGCTGCATTCTGGACCCTATTGTTCTAGGACCAATCAGACTGCTGCATTCTGGATCCTATAGTTCTAGGACCAATCAGACTGCTGCCTTTTGGATCCTATTCAACTCAGTACATAACAGAGGGAGAGTCCACAACCTTCCGATAAAGTCTGTCCCGTCGTCCAACAACTCTTCCTGATAGGTGACCTGCTAGAAGTTTGCAAGGTGAGTTTTTCTCCCTCTCTCCTAACACAAGACCCAGTAGACATCTGGCAAAGGTGAACGTTGGAAGAATCAGATCAAAGTCTTTCTTTGCACTGTGCCGAGTTAGACTGTGGAACTCCCTCCTACATTAAGCACCAACGTGGATGGGTTTAAAATCTTGTGGGTTGGTATTTTAATCTTGTTTTTAAGTTGTATTTCAATCAACTTGTTTTTATTATTGGTTGTTAGCCACCCTGAGCCCGGTCTCAGCTGGGGAGGGCGGGGTATAAATAAAATTTATTACTATTATTATTATTATTATTATTATTACTACTATAAAAGAGGATTGTGCCTGTGAATACTGTCTTTATCCTGAGCAAACCATTTTGTATGACTGGGTAAGGTGTAGTATGATATTTTCCAATTTTTATGGTTTACCACAGATTGTTATGTGGGACGCGGGTGGCGCTGTGGGTTAAACCACAGAGCCTAGGACTTGCCGGTCAGAAGGTCGGCGGTTCGAATCCCTGTGATGGGGTGAGCTCCCGTTGCTCGGTCCCAGCTCCTGCCAGCCTAGCAGTTCGAAAGCACAAAAGTGCAAGTAGATAAATAGGTACCGCTCCGGCGGGAAGGTAAACGGCGTTTCCATGCGCTGCTCTGGTTTGCCAGAAGCAGCTTAGTCCTGCTGGCCACATGACCCGGAAGCTGTACGCCAGCTCCCTTGGCCTATAGAGCGAGATGAGCGCTGCAACCCCAGAGTTGGTCACGACTGGACGTAATGGTCAGGGGTCCCTTTACCTTTACACATTGTAATTGGAGTGCTATTTTGTATCATGCAGCTTTTTGGACGGGTGAAGCACGTAGCAAAACCTGTAATATATCCGGAGAACAGTTCTCCTTGCGTTATTCTCACCAGGGTGGCGGCTTTGATTTGCCTTCCCGTGATTGATCCATGCATATGGCTTTGTGTTTCCAACTCAAGAACCCTTGGAGAACATCTCATCCAGTTCAATCTTTGAAAAACAGCTTTGGAAAACTTTTTCATATTCTTTAGTGTGCTACTTTTACAATTAAGTGTTTTAAATTTGTTGTTAGCTGCCCTGAGCCCGGTTTTTGAACTGGGAAGGGCGGGGTATAAATAAAAATAAAAAGCAGCATAAAATACAGTATAAAAACATGAATAACAATAAAATTCAAAAATCAATTTTGGGGAAATAAGCATTAGATAATCCCCAGGGCTAGCTGGCTGAATTGGTCCTACTTGGGCCAGCGAGGAGGCCAGGGGAGAATTAGCTGTGGGATCCCAGAGCGGGTGATCTTCATAAAAAGGGGAGGGGGAGGTAAGAGAAGGGAAATAAAAAATCAGGTTGAATTCAAATTAAAGGCCAGGCGGAATAGCTCTTTCTTACAGGCCCTGCGGAAGGAGGTTAAATCCTGCAGGGCCCTGGTCTCATGGGACAGAGCATTCCACCAGATTGGAGCCATCACTGAAAAGGCCCTGGCCGTGGTGGAGGATAGTCTGACTTCCTTAGGGCCCGGGACCTCTAAACTATTCATGGACCTTAAGGTCCTCTGCGGGGCAGACCAGGAGAGGTGGTCTCATAGATACAAGGGCCCCCATAGATATGAGGGCCCCAAACATCTCCAAACATCAGAAAGTTCTTCCTGATGTTCACGTGGAATCTCCTTTCCTGTAACTTGAATCCACCGAGTTGGGTTTTCCCCTCTGGAGCATCAGAAAACAAGCTTGCTCCATCTTCCATGGGATAGAAGATGGCTCTCATATCTCCTCTTTTCCAGGCTAAACATACCGAGCTCCTTCAACCATTCCTCATCAGGCTTCATTTCCAGACCCGTGATCATCTCGGCCGGCCTCTTTTGAAAGATGGCTCCAACGCCAATTCTCAGTCTCCTCTCAATCACTCCAGGACATGGGATGCTGCCTTATAGATACAGACCCTCGACCGCTTTAGCTCAGGGCTTCCTACACTGTCAGGAGCTTGTCCTACACTCGAGTCATGTGAAGGACAACCATCCCATGACTGCATTCATGGAGCAGGAATTCTAACATCCACAGACCTGCAGCGCCTGCTCTGCGGTTTCAGAGAGAGGACTCTTTCCAGCTTCATCTGGGGGCGGCAGCAGGGATCGAACCCGGAACGTTCTGCGTGCAATGTGGGTTCTCTGCCCTTTGACTGCCACCTTTCCTCTTCTCCAGAGAGCCAGTGTGATGCAGTGGTCAAGAGCAATAGACTTGTAATCTGGTGAACCGGGTTCCTCCACATGCAGCTGCTGGGTGACCTTGGGCCAGGCACACTTCTTTGAAGTCTCTCAGCCTCACTCACCTCACAGAGTGTTTGTTGTGGGGGAGGAAGGGAAACGAGAATGTTAGCCGCTTTGAGTCTCCTTCGCATAGCTGTCAACTTACAGATTTGAAAATAAGGGATCAGCAGCCAAAATAAGGGATTTTCCGGGCACAGGTATGTTCAACTTCTGAGCCCCTCTGAGCCAAAGGCAGAAAGCCCAGCCAGCAGCCAAATGAAGCCTCATCAATAAGGGACAGCAGCGGGACATGGTGCTGGGATAAGGGACTGTCCCGCCAAATAAGGGACACTTGACAGCTAGGCTCCTTCGACTAGTGATAAAGCGGGATATCAAATCCAAAACTCTTCTCTTCTTCTCTTCCAAGGCCTGTGTGTGTCTGTGTGTGTCTGAGGGAACCCAGGCAGGGCCTTTTGCCCAGAACAGCGCCCTGCGTGTTTTGCTGCGGGGCCTGTTTGTTCCACCGGCACAACCCCTCCCTCCCCGCCCTCGACAGACCGCAACCCACTAGACCCCAGGAACAGCTGGCATCACTTAAAGCCCCTTGGGTCACCTCGGAACAGGCTCCCTCCGCCCACCCCCTGCCTAACTCAAAGCAGCTGCTCTTAGAGAATTAGGCGGACAACAATTGTTCTTCCAAGCGCCCCGATATATTGATTTAAGGACGTTCATGGAAAATCAGCCTGCCCACCCCCGCTTTAGGGCATCTTTGCACTGTCCTCTGCTTGGAGCCACAAAAACGCCTGTATCTAAACCCCAAAAGGATGCTCTTATCAATCAATCAATCAATCAATCAATCAATCTTTATTACGGTCCAGAGACCAAACAAATAGTTACAAAGCAATGCACAATTCAGACAGCCTACCTCCAGGTTAAACAAGCATTTTGTTCAGACTTAAAGATAGGAATCATTGGTTCTTGCAACCACCAATAAAAACTTCACCACTGCTAATGTTCTGGCGTTTGTCCGGTCTTCCAATAGGAACCTGACATAGTGAGCCTCTGATTTTCCCGGGAAAGGTACCAGCAAGGGTAATATCAGTTCAGCCCTGGCTTGCTCATATTTCGCACAGTGCAGCAAAATATGTTTTATGGAATCGATGTCTTGAGCACACGAGCAAAATCTGTCCTGGCAGGCAACTCCTCTCAACCTGCCATCCAACACTGCAGAAGGAAAGATGTTTAGTCTGGCTTTGGTGAAAAACCTTCGATAATGTGTACTGTCAGGGTTTTAACGTAAGGTGTTAACTTAAAGATATGCCCATATTGTACTCCTACTGCCAGGGGACTACAGGCTGCGTGTGATCGAGATCGCAAGTCACTGTGTGCATTATCCCATAATCTTTGCTTTAACGTCTTTAGGGCGCCTTCATAACCCAGGTAAAACAGTTGGGGGGGGGGTGACAGACCAATAGAGGTGGCTTTTCTAGCCATGGTTTTCTGCCATTTGCTGACAAACTCCTCATTGGTCTGGTGTTGGTACAAACCCTTCCCTAGATCAAACACTGAAATCCTGAGCCAATGTTTTGGGCAGATGCTCTTATTGTTAGGGGTGGCGCATACCCTGCGACATTTCTCTCTCTTTTTAATTTTTAATTTATACTTTTCACCGATTTTCCAATCATTTTGACATTTCAAAACTTGACTTCCTCCCCCCTCTTTCTGCGGTTCCTTAAATTTATTTTTAATATCTTCTGCATATCCCGCTTTATCACTACCCGATAACACACACACAATTTTTTTGTTTTGAAATTTAAAATACTCCTTTTAGCATCCTTAAAATATCAGTCTTCCTTCCTCTTTCCATGGTTAATTTTGCATATCATAAATCCCTGCATACTTTACAAAAAACTAAACCATTCAGTATTCCATTATTGCATCCATCAAAACCAGGGCCAGATTTAGGTTTGATGAATGAATGTTTTTTTGTGTTGAATATATGCTATACGGTAATTGATGGACCGAATAGGTACCTACAGCCATTTGCACATCACCAAATATGTATTTTATCAAAGTAACTGTTGAACTGAAATACAATTAAGAAGATCAAAACTTATTTACACCGTTGAACTTATCTTCACGCTGCCAACGTTTACAGCTGTACACATTTTTTTCCATATTATTCAATAAACGTTTTCCAATCTTCTCTAAACGTATTTGTTCTTGTTCTCTTATTCTCTACGTTAAGTCTGCGAGGTCCCAGGAGAACGGCAACTGAAGCCGACGGAATACGCGCTGCGTGAGCTCCTGTATGTTCCAAACCACTGCTGCGCATTTTTCTGCGTAAATTTACCGTTCTCTCTTTCTGCAGACCGCTTCGAGGTTCCCCCCACCCACCCTACGCGGTGCATAAATTTTATGCAGAGACACAAACCCATGCACAAAACCCTCTTCCCTATGTGCTCCTCGCCTGCTAAGTGGCCACACGGCCAGCTCGTGCCTCTGCCAGCGAAGCCCGCTGGGTGCCACTGGCGGCCGCCTTGCCCGTCCCATCCCTGCTGGTCTAATGCAGGTCAATCCGGCCTGAATCCAATTACGCGGCTGGCAGGAGGGCATTAGCCGGACGCCCACCTGACCAGGCCCCACAGGGTTAACGCTGAGCCGCCGCCTCGGGAACAGCTGCCGCCGGCTTCTCCCAGGCTGTTGCAGCAGGAGGCACAAACCGGTTTGGCTCGGAGGAGTCCCGCGCGCCCATTGGATTTCGCATTTGCAGGGGAGCTCCAAGGTGGCGAAGATGGTGCTTCCACAGCACAGGACTTAGGAGACGGTCGCCATGAAGCCCTGCGGTTGGTGCTGAAGGAAGCCGGCTGCTTGCAAGGGCAGGTACTTACCTGGACAGGTGCGACGCAGCGGAGGAGTCTCCCGGACGCCAGCCAGGTAAGGCATTCATTTGCAGATCCTGGCTAAGGCTTGGCCCCAGAAAACTGGCTTCCCCAGTTTTCTGGCTTCCCCGAAAACCCTCCCAGGAACATTTGAGATTTTCTCTGGTCTTTTCCTCCCCGGGACAGAGGAGCCACGGGGCAGGGGGGTGGTTGGCAGCAGCGGTAGGTAGAAGGCAGATGGAGGCATTGCAAAGCCACAGCGGAGCAGGACAGATCCTGAACTGTCGGTGATTGTCAGGAACAGCGGGGTTCTCATTCATTCATTTGTGTATTGGACGGTTCTACCTTCTCCACAACCCTGGGAGGTAGGCTAGGCTAAGGGTGAGTTATTGCCCGCAAGGTCACCCAGTGGGTTTCATGGCCGAGCCGTGATTCAAACCCTGGTCCTTAATAATAATAATAATAATAATAATAAAAAATTTTATTTATACCCCGCCCTCCCCAACCAAGACAGGGCTCAGGGCGGCTAACACCCGATATAAAAACAAATTGATTGAAATGCAACTTAAAAACAAGATTAAAATACAACATCAAAACATTAAAATGCAGCCTCATTTCAATGGAGACTCAAATCAAAAACTTTTTGGGGGATGAAAACGTCAAGTCTTCACCAAGGCTAACTTTCCAGACTGGTCCTTCATGGGCCAGAAAAAAGCCAGGAAAGTCCCCAAATGGAATTCCATCACAGGAGGAGAAAGGAAAAAAGAAGAGGGGGAGGGAATCAAATTGATTCCAAGCCTTGCCCGACACTCTGACCACTACACCATAAGGGTAGGGTTCCCATCGCCTCTTCCCCCATCGCATCAATTCTCATCCCTGCTCACCTGTCAAATGCAGACAGCTTCCAGGTACCCTCTCCTTTTTGAGGTTTTGTGGGTGCTTCCACGGGGTGGACTGGGTGCTGTTCATCTGCACAAGTTTCCGAAAGCACCCACGCAATAGCCTAGACCAGGGGGAAACACTTTGGCTTGTGCATTTCGTGATTTTATCAAATTTTATCGGTCACTCAGTTTGATCTCCCTGTCTGGTCTTTTACGTCTCATTTGTCTCCTGTGTCTCAGGAATCTGCTGTTGTTTTTCTCAATCACAGTCAAGCGGCGATTTATTGCAACTTCTGTTTCGTTACTATTTACCGGTATTTGGAGAGTTCCTGCGTCACATTGTAGTCCAAGCGGATCGCTGAATGTCGCTCTAGGTGGTTTATTATAAAGTCACAATCTTTATTGTGATTTATTTGCATCAGGTTGTCGTAGGACATAGGTAGGCAAACTAAGGCCCAGGGCCCGGATCCGGCCCAGTCGCCTTCTAAATCCGGCCCATGGATGGTCCAGGAATCAGCATGTTTTTACATGAGTAGAATGTGTCCTTTTATTTTAAAATGCATCTCTGGGTTATATGTGGGGTATAGGAATTCATTCATTATTTCTTTCAAAAGTAGGATGAGCGATCTTTGTGGCACATTGTATCGTCTGTGGCTTGCGGACCACATTGCAGTGTGCAAAATGGAAGTGAAAATGAAACGAAAGGTGAGGAGACTTTGCTTTTTAAAAACTTCCACAGTGGAGTCCTTTTCCCCGGATGGGGGCAAGTTCTGGTTCTGATCTTCAAGACTGATCAGGAAATCTCTCTACTTTGAAAAGCCGACATCAGTGGCTCAAGTTCGTCACTTTTGTCGAATTAATTGAACTAAATAGTTTTAATGGGATTGGGAATAAATGTGCAACTAATCGTTCCTCTTTTGAATGTGATGGTGTTTTTATAGACCTTAGTGGCTCATGCAAACAGTTATTCAGAATAATACTTTTTATTGCGTAGGGGGAACCGAGGATAAATTTATGGAATCGAGGGGCTTGTGGCAGGAAAAGGTTTGGGAAGGGCTGGTCTAAAACATAGAAACGGCACCAGGTCCTGAAGGCTAACAAATGTCTGAGATCTGAGAGCCAGCAAATTAAAAGGACAGCCTTTGACAGGCAGGCAGGTTTGGAAAACAACATCTGTGGTCTCTTGGCGTGTTTTAATGGGGGAGGGCAGAGCTGTTGCAAAATTATTAGGAAGAATTTACCCCCCTCTCTTTTCCAGTTTTTGTGTGTTTGGCAGGAGATGGATCTGCAGGTGAACCTCACCCTAGTATTGTTATTGTTGTTGTTGTCTAGTCGTTTAGTTGTGTCCGACTCTTCGTGACCCCCTGGACCAGAGCACGCCAGGCCCTCCTGTCTTCCACTGCCTCCCACAGTTTGCTCAAACTCATGCTGGTCTCTTCGAGAACACTGTCCAACCATCTCGTCCTCTGTCGTCCCCTTCTCCTTGTGCCCTCCATCTTTCGAAGAATGGATGCTTTTGAATTCTGGTGCTGGAGGAGACTCTTGAGAGTCCCATGGACTGCAAGAAGATCAAACCTCTCCATTCTGAAGGAAATCAGCCCTGAGTGCTCCCTGGAAGGACAGATCCTGAAGCTGAGGCTCCAAGACTTTGGCCACCTCATGAGAAGAGAAGACTCCCTGGCGAAGACCCTGATGTTGGGAAAGATGGAGGGCACAAGGAGAAGGGGACGACGGAGGACGAGATGGTGGGACAGTGTTCTCGAAGCTACCAGCATGTGTTTGACCAAACTGCGGGAGGCAGTGGAAGACAGGAGTGCCTGGCATGCTCGGGTCCAGTGGGTCACAAAGAGTCGGACACCACTAAATGACTAAACAACAACAAAATATGTCTGTTATTGGAGAGGGGAACAGGACAGTGCACTATTTAAAAGTCCCTTTCTTATTGACAGCCAGTGCCCCAAAACCTGCTGGAATAGAGAGGGCTTCACCTGCCGGCAGAGGGACAAGGAGGGATCCAGTCTGGCTTCTCTAGGCAGCGAGTTCCAAAGTTGCCTGGGAGCAGCCACCACCGAGAAGGCCCTGTCCCTAGTCTCCACCCGATAGGCCTATGAGGGTGACAGGACTGAGAGCAGGGCCCCCCTGAAGCTATCAGAACCCAGGGGGGTCCCTAGGGGAGGATACAGCCCTTCAAGTTTTCCGCTCTCAGAGAATTCTGGGCTTTGTAGTTTAAGGCTTTCTGGGAATCACAACTCAGTGAGGGGCGAGCTGCAGAAATCCAGAATTCTTCGGGGGAAAGAATGTCCTTCAAAGACAGAGTCCCTAGGCAGGGAGTTCCAAAGTTGCCACCACCAAGAAGGCCCTTTCCGGCGATCCCTACCCAGCGAGGGAGGCAGGACCGAGGGAAGGGCTTCGCCCAAAGACCTCCAAACCCAGGCAGGTTTGTAGGAGAGAATATGCTCTTCAGATAGACTAGGCCTAAGCTTTGAGGGCAGAATATGGCAACCCTGGAGGCATTTTTCCTGGTGGGAAAGGCATTTGGGTTTCTTCCAAGGAGAAAATCCAGGAGCGAGGCAAAGGGGAGAGAGCAGCTTGTGTTTCTTGTTGTACTGTCGGAAAGATGCCAAAGCTATCCAAATATCCAAAGGGATTTTTTAAAGAATTGATAATTTTATAACTTGTGTGTACTTGTTTCTCAATTCCATTCTTTTTACCTGGTTTTGAATGTTTTGCGGTGCCCTCCCACCAGATGTCAAAGAGAACAACAACTACCAGACTTTTAGAAGACATCTGAAGGCAGCCCTGTTTAGGGAAGCTTTTAATGTTTGATGCATTACGGTATTTTAATATTTTGTTGGAAACCACCCAGAGTGGCTGGGGAAGCCCAGCCAGATGGGCGGGGTATAAATAAATTATTATTATTATTATTATTATTATTATTATTATTATTCCATGCCTTGCGACTTGCTGTTATTTTTTGCTGATGATAGTTCAGTAATTCTTCATTGCAGCTGATAAGTGTAAACTGCTTGATTGTTATTTGCTGGTATTTATTTTTACTGTTTACTATTATATCTGAATGGTTTGTTGAAGATTCAGGACGGATGAAAGAAAGTCCTTTAAAGAAGGCTTTAAAAGAGGATTGGACAAATTTATGAAAGGAGAGGGCAATCGATGGCTACAAACCAGGAAGCAGCAAGGCTTGTGAGTGCCAATTGCTGGAAACCACAGGAATTGAAAGGGGTCTTGTGTTCGAATCCTGATTGCGGATTGCCCAGGATGGTGGGCCAGATTGAGCCCAGCAAACTCTTCTTATGTTCTTTGGCTTATGCAGAGAATTAAAAAAACCCACCATGTTCTTGAAGCTACCAGCATGAGTTTGACCAAACTGCGGGAGGCAGTGGCAGACAGGAGTGCCTGGCGTGCTCTGGTCCAGGGGGTCACGAAGAGGCGGACACGACTAAACGACTAAACAACAACAAAATCACCATGTCTGTGTTATTACCTTCACAGTCAGAGGTTTCCAAATACCACATAGGAAGGGGGCTCACATTCTTACGCCCACTTTTGCTGTTCTAGATGGACCTTTGGCCTGATCCACAAGGTGCTTCTTATTCAGTTTGACATTTATTTATAAAACTAAGGTATTTATATACAGCACCACAATTTTGTAGGGTTTTTTAAAAAATCAAAGTTGTTTTACAGCAATAACCCCAGTAAACATTAAAACAGATCACCAGCTGTTACAGAAACTGGGTTGGTTTTTTTTTTAATTGTCTGCATAAGCCGAAGAACATAAGAAGAGTTTGCTGGACCCAGTCTGGCCCAGCATCCTGGGAAACCCACAAGCAGAATTCGAACACAAGACCCCTTTCAACTCCTGTGGTTTCCAGCAATTGGCATTCACAAGCATTGCTGCTTCCGGGTTGTAGCCATCGATGGCCCTCTCCTTCATAAAATGGTCCAATCCTCTTTTAAAGCCTTCTTTTTAAAGGACTTTCTTTCATCCATCCTAAATTCCTGCATTGCAGCGGGTTGGACTAGATGACCCACGGGGTCCCTTGCAACTCTGCAGTTTTATAATTCTGACATTCGGCTTCGTTGAATCTCCACGAGTTCTGGTGTTAGGAAAGAGGGAGAAGAACTTTTCTCTAGCTACTTTCTCCGTGTCATGCAGAATTCTGTAAACTTTGGCATTGTCACCTCTTCCTTGTCTTCCCTCTAATTGTACAGTGGTACCTCTAGATACGAACAGGATCCGTTCCGGAGCTCCGTTCGCATCTAGAAGCAAACGTAACTAGTGATGGCACGTCTGCATGCGCACATCGCTTTTTGCCACTTCTGCGCATGCGCGTGACGTCATTTTGAGCATCTGCACATGCGCAAGCGGCGAAACCTGGAAGTAACACGCTCCGTTACTCCCGTGTTGCCGAGGAGCGCAACTCGAACGCGCTCAACTCGAAGCGTATTCAACTCGAGGTATGACTGTACAGTGGTACCTCGGGTTACATACGCTTCAGGTTACAGACACCACTAACCCAGAAATAGTACCTTGGGTTAAGAACTTTGCTTCAGGATAAGAACAGAAATTGGGCTCCGGCGGCGTGGCAGCAGCAGGAGGCCCCATTAGCTAAAGTGGTGCTTCAGGTTAAGAACAGTTTCAGGTTAAAAACGGACCTCTGGAACGAATTAAGTACTTAATCCGAGGTACCACTGTAATAATTTTTTATTTGTACCCTGCACATCTGACTGGGTTACCCAAGCCACTCTGAGCGGCTTCCAGCATATAAGCTGAAAAGTCCCAAAAGCCACAACCAGTGCCGGATTTACTCATAAGCTAAACAAGCTCTACATTAGGGCCCCACCCTCTTGGGGCCCCCCAAAAAAATTAAAGGAAAAAACCCCACTGGGTGTACATTTCCAAAATATAAGATAAAAAGCAAATAAAATAAAACCTACATACAGCAACAGTGTTTTGTGTTGTGTAGGCTCCTAGGATGTAAGTCATGGGCCCCGCCTGATAGCCTGCTCCCTAAAATAAAGTTGGTTTGCTCCTTTCTATATATAGGGTGCCTACATTCTGCATGGAATGGGTGCATTGCAACATGTGCAAATTGCTTATCCATAAATTACCATATAGCATATATTCCACACAAAAAACAGCGACCATTTGTTGTTGACAAAGGACAGCTGGATGTAGAAAGGGCCCTGTTACCTTCAGTATCTGAGGGCCTCATTGAACCTAAATTAAGGTTACCAGGTTTTTTCCAATGAATCCGGGACACTTTTCAACTTCAATGGATTTTGTATGGGGACCGATTTGTAAATTTGGGGACTGTCTCTGGGAAACAGGAACATCTGGTAAGGTAAAGGTAAAGGGACCCCTGACCGTTAGGTCCAGCCGTGGCCGACTCCGGGGTTGCGGCACTCATCTCGCTTTATTGGCCGAGGGAGCCGACGTACAGCTTCCGGGTCATGTGCCCAGCATGACTAAGCCGCTTCTGGCGAACCAGAGCAGCGCACGGAAATGCCGTTTACCTTCCCACCAGAGCGGTACCTATTTATCTACTTGCACTTTGATGTGCTTTTGAACTGCTAGGTGGGCAGGAGCAGGGACCGAGCAACGGGAGCTCACACTGTCGCAGGGATTCGAACCACCGACCTTCTGATCAGCAAGTCCTAGGCTCTGTGGTTTAACCCTTAACCTAAATCCAGTCCTGGCTGCAACCTTTCATCATGGCGGAATCGATAGTTTTGGTTCGCCTTTTCTGAACCTTTTCCAACAATGGGGTACCCTTTGCGAAATGAGGAGACCAGAACAACAGCCTGGTGGCAAAATAAGTTTTTGGCAGGCATTTGACTCAGAAGGCTGAATCTCTGTTGGGCGAACATTCACTGGGGCTACCCTATAGCAGGGAAGGCCGATGTTCAATGCTGATGTCTCAGAGATCAAGCTGGGCACTGGATTCCATCTGCCTCAAGAGACAACAAAGGAGCGCACCTTGAGGGGTGAAGACAAACCATTAAAGAGTTACAGTGCCTGTTGTGGCTGCAGAGACCGACACAGGAGAGACATGTTTTATTGCAGCTGGGGAAGACGAAGATGTCCGGTTCTGTTGTTGCAGATCAGGGCCGGATTTAGGTTTGATGAGGCCCTAAGCTACTGGGGCCCTTGATATGTCCAGCTGTCCTTTGTCAACAACAAATTGTCGCTGTTTTTGTGTGGAATATATGCTACATGGTCATTTATGGACCTAATAAGTATCTCAAGCCATTTGCACATGTTGCCATCCAACTAGTCCATGCAGAATGTGGGCACCCTATATATAGAAAGGAGCAAAGCAGTGATATTTGAGGGAGCAGGCTAGCAGGCGGGGACCATGACTTACATCATAGGAGCCTACACAACACAAAACACTGTTGCTGTATATAGGTTTTATTTAATTTGTTTTTTATCTTATACAGTGGTACCTCTGGTTGCAAACGGGATCCGTTCTGGAGGTCCGTTCGCAACATGAAAGGAGCGCAACCTGCGGCGGTGCGTCTGCAGATGCACAGTTGCGATTCGCCGCTTCTGCGCATGCGCATGATGTCATTTTGCATGTTTGCATATGCGCAAGCGGCGAAACCTGGAAGTAACCCTTTCCGGTACTTCTGGGTTGCCGCGGGACGTAACCTGAAAGAACGTAACATGAAGCGGATATAACATGAGGTATGACTGTATTTTGGAAATGTACATCCAGGTTTTTTACCCTTTAAATTTTTTGGCTTATACGTAAATCTGGCATTGCTACAGATGCCCCAGGCTGTTTCGCCTCCCAACGGTCATTTCTCCTCTCTGGTCACTGTGATGGATGCACAACTTGACTGTCCATCTCCAGGCAAGGGAATTCCCACCTGGCAGGGTTCAGTTGGTTTGCCAACGGCGCCTGAATCTAGCTCATGTCCTTGGGGATCCTGCCCACTTCCATTCTGTGCCCATGACCAAGCCAGGATAGATGTTGCAGAAAGAAATAGTGGGATTCTGGGAAAATATCTGTAACAAACTGAAAAAGATGTTTAAAAACTAGAATCCTTTCTCCTAGGTATCATGTCAGAAGGAATAAAAAGAACGGTCAGAACAATAATTATGTATGCAACTACAGCGGCAGGGTTAAAGGTAAAGGTAAAGGGACACCTGACCATTAGGTTCAGTCGTGGCTGACTCTGGGGTTGCGGAGCTCATCTCGCTTTATTGGCCGAGGGACCCGGCGTACAGCTTCCGGGTCATGTGGCCAGCATGACTAAGCCGCTTCTGGCGAACCAGAGCAGTGCACAGAAACGCCCTTTACCTTCCCACCGGAGCAGTACCTATTTATCTACTTGCACTTTGACGTGCTTTCGAACTGCTAGGTTGGCGGCGGCAGGGTTATTGATTGCCAAAATTTGGAAAAGCAGCAGCGTCCCCCCAAAAACAGACTGGTTATATAAAAGGATGGAATCCTTCCATATTGCCGAACTAACAGGGAGGATAAGAGGAGATCTGGTACAAAAAGTGAATAAGGAGTGGGATATCTTTAAGGAATACATCCAAATTTATGTGGGAAAAGTAGAATTTCTGACAGATACTGAGTGAATCCAGAAAATGATTAGAGTGAAAGGAGAGTAAAGTCAAGATAGTAGAAGGGATTAAAGAAATAATGAAATTCGTTCAAGCTAGTTGGAAAAATTAAGTAGCGTAACAAGAACAGCTGAAAGTCAAGTCACTTGGTGGGTGTCCGTGTGGGGTAGGTGTGTAGGTATGTTGATATGTGCAGTGCAGGTAGGTGTTATATAGAGTAATGTAGGTATGTTTTATGTTATGGAAATAAGGTAGTGTGTTGTGTACGTGTATTGTGTAAATGTATATGTATGTGTTTTATATGTTAATAAAATTTAAATACTAAGAATAAGAATAGATGTTGCAGAAACAGGAGAGCGAACATTCTGGGAGTGTGGGCTTGTGAGAGCACATCTTTCTTTGAGACCTTTGAGATATTGTTGTTGTTGTTTAGTCGTTTAGTCGTGTCCGACTCTTCGTGACCCCCTGGACTAAAGCATGCCAGGCACTCCTGTCTTCCACTGCCTCCCGCAGTTGGGTCAAACTCATGCTGGTAGCTTCAAGAACACTGTCCAACCATCTCATCCTCTGTCCTTCTCCTTGTGCCCTCCATCTTTCCCAGCATCAGGGTCTTTTCCAGGGAGTCTTCTCTTCTCATGAGGTGGCCAAAGTCTTGGAGCCTCAGCTTCATTTTTTTTTTTATAAGATATTTATTAAGATTTTCAGAGTATTGCAAGATAAAAAAAAAAAAAAGAAAAATGCAAAATAAAAATAATTAAAAACAATTCATTCTTTCCTTTACTTATCCTTCATTTGCTTATTTCCCGGACCTCCTCACGCCTCCCTTTTTTGTATTCCAGTTCAGTTTGTTAGTTCAGCAAATCCCTCCCCTCTTTGTATATCCTAGTCATTAATCATAAAGTATTGTAATTTTAAATTTTTACCTATTAATAATCCATTTTTTCATATTCCCTTGTGACATTTCAGCTAAAGACCACTTAATTTCTATCCAACATCATTCTAGCATTCATTAATTTTACAATATTTCTGTAAATAGTCTTTAAACTTTTCCCAGTCTTCTTCCATCAACTCTTCTCCCTGGTCTCGGATTCTGCCAGTCATTTCCGCCAGTTCCATATAGTCCATCACCTTCATCTGCCATTCTTCCAAGGTGGGTAGCTCTTGTGTCTTCCAATACTTTGCGATGAGTATTCTTGCTGCTGTTGTGGCATACATAAAAAAAGTTCTATCCTTCTTTGGCACCAATTGGCCGACTATGCCCAGGAGAAAGGCCTCTGGTTTCTTCAAGAAGGTATATTTAAATACCTTTTTCAATTCATTATAGATCATCTCCCAGAAAGCCTTAATCCTTGGGCACATCCACCAAAGGTGAAAGAATGTACCTTCATTTTCTTTACATTTCCAACATTTATTATCGGGCAAATGATAGATTTTTGCAAGCTTGACTGGGGTTATGTACCACCTGTATATCATTTTCATAATATTCTCTCTTAGCGCATTACATGCCATAAATTTCATACCTGTGGTCCACAACTGTTCCCAGTCAGCAAACATAATATTATGTCCAACATCTTGTGCCCATTTAATCATAGCAGATTTCACCGTTTCATCCTGAGTATTCCATTTCAACAGCAAGTTATACATCTTTGACAAAATCTTAGTTTTGGGTTCTAACAGTTCTGTTTCTAGTTTTGATTTTTCCACCTGGAAGCCAATTTTCTTATCCAAATTGTATGCCTCCATTATCTGATAGTAATGAAGCCAGTCTCGCACTTTGTCTTTTAATTTCTCAAAACTCTGCAATTTCAATTTGTCTCCTTCTTGTTCCAAAATTTCCCAATATTTCGGCCATTTGGCCTCCATATTGAGCCTTTTCTGAGCCTTTGCTTCCATCGGTTTGGAGCCTCAGCTTCACGATCTGTCCTTCCAGTGAGCACTCAGGGCTGATTTCCTTCAGAATGGAGAGGTTTGATCTTCTTGCAGTCCATGGGACTCTCAAGAGTCTCCTCCAGCACCAGAATTCAAAAGCATCCATTCTTCGGCGATCAGCCTTCTTGAGATATTAAAAGCGACCAATTCTCTCCCTTCTGGAGCAACCACTTAAACAAGTGGTTCTCAAGCTTTTTTGGGTCGTGCTTGGCTTCAGCCGGAACTCGACGGAACTCAATTCCGGCACCTCTCGGGCGGCTGCCATTCTAAGAGAAGAAGGCAGGCGTTCATGGTGTACCTCCTTTTCCAGAAAAACAGGACTGGTGACAATTAGTTGCACACTTATTCAATCAAATCCAATTAAAACTACTTAGTTTAATTCATCTAACAAAATCGATTAACTTGATCCGGCGACGCCGAGTTTTCAAAGGCTGGTGACCATTTAGCAAGAGTCTTAGAGACTACAAGCACGCTTTTTGCTGCTCCGGAGGGAAAGACCCGAATTCGAATGATGGGAAAGGAGAGTCTGACTCAACATCAGGAGAACTTTCAGACAACAAGAGACATTCGGCGATGGAGGTTTTTAAGTGGGGTATGGATGGCCCTCTTCATGGATGCTTTAGCAAAGATTCCTGAATTTCGGGGGGGGGGTGGACTAGATGACCCTTGGGGTCCCTTCTGACCCTAAGATTTTATATCATTCTTCCATAGTCTTTCCAAATCTCCATTTGAATATTATACCCCACGTCTCTTGCCCACTTTACCAAAACACACTCGACCTCTTCACCATTAGTTTCCCATTCCAACAACATATTATACATTTCTGATAATAATTTAGCATCACTTTCTATTACCTGTCTCTGGAAATTTGAAATTTCATAGGTGAACCCTTTCTTTCCTTTTTTAAATCATTTTTGAATACTTCATTTAATTGGAAATATTGTAGCCAATCTGTTACCTTTCCTTTTACTTCTTGAAATCCCTTCAATTTTAATTGGTTAGCCATCTCGTTTAAGAGCTCTCTGTCTGTTGCCTTATTAGGTTTCATATTTACTTTTTTCATTGTAATTTTTTTTAATCGCTTTTTATTAATTTTCTTACTTAACAGACAAACATACACAATAAAATCGCCAAAATAATAAAATGACAACTACAAGCAAAAGAGGATATAGAAATAATAAAAAGGAAAAGAAAGAGAGAGAGAGAAAAGAAAAGAAAAAACATACAAAATACATACATGTAACCATAAATCCATAAGTTATTGCATACGGACTTATGCCACCATATTCTTAATCCTAATTCCCTTTCTTCTCAAATAGGCTTCCATCTCCCTCTAAGCAGGTCTATTTTATCTATTTGTTAATCTGATCCTGTTATGCTTTCTTCATTTCTACTGTTTTCCACACACTATACTAATAATCCATGCTGTGGTTTGCGAAAGTTAATCAAAGCAAATCCAAGTTTTTTTACTTGGGGACACTGTCCCCCCCCCCCCCCCGTTAACGGAGAAATCCGAGGGCTCCCTTGGACAAAAAACAAGGACACCAGCCAGGAATACCAGAGCAAAACAGCAGCCAGTAGCTTGGTCTTTATTGAAGACTGTCGCGACAGGACTCCCACCTGCCACCAGGTGGAACAAGATGGAATCCCCGTACAAAAGAGCCCCCAAACTTTTATTAGCTACTAATCCCCCAAGCTACACCCCTACATCACAACTACATCATGACTACATCATTGACACATCACAAAAAGGAGGGCTTGAGGGAGGAGTTGTGGAGGTAACCTGAGTGTCTTGCCACCTGGCTGGTCCCCCCTTTCCCCCTCCTCATGAGTACTTTCCAGGTGACAAAGGGGAGCTTGCGGTTTCCTGCCCCCAGAGGGAAGAGCTGATCATTGTCCTTTGTTCCAGTCCGTGTTTAATCCACTCCCATATGCAAGTTCTTTGTGTCCTTGATGGTCTTCTGTCTAGAACCATCAAGGTTGTCATGCCAACTGGGTAGGGCTCCTGCGTACGTGTTGGTATGCTCAAGGGGTTATGGCCATCCTGTATCAAACCACCCCCTTTGATAGTCCTTCCTTCATGGAGCAAAATAAAAGTGGACCGGTGTAAATCCGATGTACGGTTGATTTTCTATGAATTTATAACAAAAACATCGCGTATGTTGTGTGTGAGTGTGTGTGTGTGTCGAGTTTGTACAAACTGAATGATTGGGGGGGGGGGGATTTTCCTGCAACAGCCTTCACTGTAAATTTCTGAGACGATGGATGGACTTGATGAAGCGACAACAAAGTGGGCTTCGACGCCGCTTATCCGGAGTCTTAAATCGCCACTTCCAGCAGTATCCCACCCCCAGGGGGCGCTACAACCCACGTGGGCAACCAGTTGTTTAAAAGAAAGCCATGGTTTCACTGCCCGCAGTGCTTTAAAGGAAAATATAATGAAAACGATGTACAGATGGTATATAACACCAGTGAAATCAGCTAAAATGTACAAAGCAAATAAGAAATGCTGGAAATGTAAGGAAAAAGAAGGTACTTTTTACCATATGCGGTGGGAGTGTAAGAAAGTAGAGGACTCCTGGTAAATGATTTATAATAAGATTTAATAAATGTTAAAATATACTTTTTAAAAAACAAACCAGAAGCCCTTTTATTTGGTATAGAAGGTACAGAGATATACAAGCATGATAAAAAATTGTTTTTATATGCGACAACCACAGCAAGAATACTCTTAGCCCAGCGATGGGAGTAAGAATAACTAGCAACGAAAGAGGAGTGGCAGATGGAATTGATGGACTATGCCGAGTTGGCGAAACTAACTGGGAAAATTCGGAACCAGCAAGACCAGACCTTCCTGAAAGATTGGAAGCAATTTATGATATATTTGAAATGCAATTGCAATCAATTGACACAGCTTGTAGGGTTGTGAGAAGTTTTGTAAGGAGAACTATATGAATTATTGCGGTGGGGAAAGGACTAAGAAGGAATTTATTTAGAATTTGGATTTTAGAGCAATAACAATGAAAATAAAATGCAGAATCAGAAAGAAAGCTGGAAAACCATTAGTCGAGGTTGACGGAAGTCCTTGGCTGTGGTAGCCCAAGGTTTGTTATACTGTATAAGGTCAGTCAGTCAGTTTTACTGCACATAGCCAAAGGCTGCCGCAGTGTACACAGAATCATTCAACAATTAAAAGAAAATACGCTGGATTAATAGAAAAAACTCAAAACATTTATATTATCAAGATATTACCTACTCTAAACAGAGCTATAAAAATATCTTAATATACAGGTTAAGACATTAAACAATAAAATTTATAGGCTAAAATCGTCACATGGCCACTAATATATTAAAAAATAATGTTAATTAATACAATGTGCAATTATATTCGGAGTTTGGTGATAAAGATAGAATATAGCTTGATGCAGATAGGGTCAAATAAATTCATCTCCTTTACAGTTGGTGGCTACCTTGGCTATATAATTTGCTCTAATTTTCCTAGCGGCAGTTGCAAAGAGTGCTACACGCCAGGTCACATACTTATCTGTGTCTGCGAGGAGATATAAAATCATGTCAGAGGGGTTCTGGCCAGGGGACCTTGTAATTATAGGTGCTAAAAATCGTTCTCTTGCTTCATTATATACGGGGCAGCGCAAGATATAATGCATAAGGTCCTCTACTTCAGGACATCCCCTAATGCAAACACGTTTGTTTGTTGGTACGCCTCTGCGTCTCCCATCTCTATAAGCAGAGTTTATCGTATTTAATCGTAACTGTAAAAGCTTTCTGAAGTTGCACAAAAGTCAATTCATTAAAATAAGGTGTGTGTTCCTAGGCCTCTCTAAGTTTAAAATATAATGGGGCGCATTACTGTATAAGGTGGGATGTTACGTTTGGAAAACGTGTGTAAAAACCAATAAAAATTACCGTATTTTTTGCTATATAAGACTCACTTTTTCCCTCCTAAAAAGTAAGGGGAAATGTGTGTAGGTCTTACGGAGCGAATGCAGGCTGCGCAGCTATCCCAGAAGCCAGAACAGCAAGAGGGATTGCTGCTTTCACTGCGCAGCGATCCCTCTTGCTGTCCTGGCTTCTGAGATTCAGAATATTTTTTTTCTTGTTTTCCTCCTCCAAAAACTAGGTGCGTCTTGTGGTCTGGTGCGTCTTATAGAGCGAAAAATACGGAACTAGGTGCGTCTTGTGGTCTGGTGCGTCTAACAGAGCGAAAAATACGGAACTAGGTGCGTCTTGTGATCTGGTGTGTCTTATAGAGCAAAAAATATGGTATATTGAAAAATAGAAAACCATGGTTTCGCCGATGCTTCTTTCTGCGTCGGCCGCCTGCCTCCCCACGCCTGTCCTCGGCCACGTACGTGAGGCTCTAATTCTGTCTGTGCCAGGTCCCGAAAAGCACCAGATGATCCCAATTACCTGGCGGCCGCCGAGCGAGACGCTTTGATTGGCTGAACGCGCGGCTGCCTCCTTTTAGCCTCGGGGATGACATTGGCGAGAACATCCCCTTTTGCACGGCCGGGGCTGAACTATTCTTGGTCAGGAGGTTGACCCGGCACACATCCAAGATGTCCGGGGTCTACCCAGATGTGCGGAAAGTCAGCGCGCGTCTCAATTCTGCTTTCCGTCTGTTGCCGTTTCAACCTCTCGCTGATCATTCTTGGTTTCTCCTTTTTGATAATTTCACTGCTTTGCAGCAGGCGTCGCAGGGAATGTTCTTTCCCATGCGGTGGACATAAAAGGGCAAAAGGGTATTGGGAAATAATCTGTAATGAATTGGGGAAAATGTTTAAAAGTACCGTATTTTTCGCTCTATAAGACGCACCAGACCACAAGACGCACCTAGTTTTTGGAGGAGGAAAACAAGAAAAAAAAATTCTGAATCTCAGAAGCCAGTACAGCAAGAGGGATCGCTGCGCAGTGAAAGCAGCAATCCCTCTTGCTGTTCTGGCTTCTGGGATAGCTGCGCAGCCTGCATTTGTTCCATAAGACGCACACACATTTCCCCTTACTTTTTAGGAGGGAAAAAGTGAGTCTTAGAGAGCAAAAATTACGGTACTTTAAAAAAAAACACCAGAGTCCTTTTTGTTGGGGATAATTCAGACGGAAATTCCCAGATGTCAGAAAAGGATATTTGTGTGTGCCGCTACTGCGGCCCGTGTTTTGTTAGTCCCAAAATGGAAAACGAGCGAGGTATCAAACGAAGAATAATGGCAGTTTAAGTTGACAGATTATGAGCAGCTTGCAGATTTGACATATAAAATAAGAGAACAAGAAGAACATACGTTTAGAGAAGATTGGAAAACGTTTATTGATTATACGGGAAAAATCTGTGTACACTTGAAAATGTTAAGATAAATCCAACGGTGTAAATAAGTTTTGATGGAAGCAGTAATGGAATACTGAATGGTTTAGTTTTTGTAAAATATGCAGGGATTTATGATATGTAAAATGAACCATGGAAAGAGAAGAAGGGACGTCACTGATATTTTAAGGGTGTTTAAATGAGTATTTTAAATTGCAAAACAGAAAATTTAATAAACATAATACATATGAAAATATAATTTCACTGTTTTAGCTTTTTTTGTAAATCGCTTTGAGGTTTTTAATTGCAATCAAGCGGTATACAAATTTTACGAATGAATGGATGAATCTTTGAATGGCCAGCAGTTCTGGCGATGGCCGTGGTTGGGTTTCCTTTGGAACAGGGCATTGAATAAGATTAATGGTGTTCATTGTGATGTAATCATTTCGTAAGTTGTAAGTATATATAGAGAGAGAGAGCGAGAGAGAGAACTTTATTGAACTTTTTAAAAACAATTACCCAACACAAAGTGTCGTCCTCCAAGTCTTGTATGCATCTAAATAAAGTCGGAAGGGAGATAACTGTCCTATGGTTAATAAACGATGCAAATTGAGACCATAAGGAGTCAAACCCATTTTGTCTCTCCTCACCTTTCATAAAAAAAAAAAATCAGATCATTTTACAAACATTGTGTAAAAAAAACCATCTTAAAAAGTAGAATTCAGAAATCATGGAATGATGCACCTTTCCATATTGCGCAGCCGTCACGATTTGAGCAGGACATCCCAGAATGACAGAAGCCATCCCAGCCTCTGATTGGATCCTGGAAAGTCCCAGTTTTGGGTCTCTTGCTTTCGTGCTCCCCTTTATAAAGGGCTCCAGAGGATGGTTTCTCCACAAGAATGTACATGGCAAACACATGCCATGTATAAACCACGTGTCTGAAATAGTACAGGAGAGCAATCCTGAAGCAATTTTGACTCTCCAAAATTGATCTCAAATATTTCTCTGCAAGGAGGAAGGAAATTCTCTTAATTGTCTTTGGACTGTAGGGGCTTACTTTGTTGTTGTTTAGTCGTTCAGTTGAGTCCGACTCTTTGTGACCCCCTGGACCAGAGCATGCCAGGCCCTCCTGTCTTCTACTGCCTCCCGCAGTTTGGTCAAACTCATGCTGGTAGCTTTGAGAACACTGTCCCACCATCTCGTCCTCTGTCGTCCCCTTCTCCTTGTGCCCTCCATCTTTCCCAACATCAGGGTCTTTTCCAGGGAGTCTTCTCTTCTCAGGAGGTGGCCAAAGTCTTGGAGCCTCAGCTTCAGGATCTGTCCTTCCAGTGAGCACTCAGGGCTGATTTCCTTAAGGATGGATCTGTTTGATCTTCTTGCAGTCCATGGGACTCTCAAGAGTCTCCTCCAGCACCAGAATTCAAAAGCATCCATTCTTTGGCGATCAGCCTTCTTTATGGTCCAGCTCTCTCTTCCATACATCACTACCGGGAAAACCATAGCTTGAACTATATGGTCTGGCAAGTATCTGTTAAGCCATGGGTAGGCAACTATGGGTAGGCAACTAACGAATCCGGCCCAATGGCCTTCTAAATCTGGCCCACGGATGGTGCGGGAATCAGCATGTTTTTACACGAGTCGAATGTGTCCTTTTATTTTAAATGTATCTCTGGGTTATTTGTGGGGCCTGCCTGGTGTTTTTACATGAGTAGAATGTGTGCGGTTTTTTTTAAAAAAAATGCAACTCTGGGTTATTTGTGGGGCATATGAATTTGCTCATTCCCCCTCCCAAAAAATATAGTCCAGCCCCCAAATGATCCGAGGGAATGTGGACCGGCTTACAGCTGAAAAAAATTGCTGACCCCACTCTCTTAAAGGTAAAGGGACCCCTGACCATTAGGTCCAGTAGTGGCCGACTCTGGGGTTGCGGCGCTCATCTCGCTTTCTTGGCCGAGGGAGCCCGCGTACAGCTTCCGGGTCATGTGGCTAGCATGACTAAGCCGCTTCTGGCGAACCAGAGCAGCGCACGGAAACGCCGTTTACCTTCCCGCCGGAGCGGTACCTATTTATCTACTTGCATTTTGACGTGCTATCGAACTGCTAGGTTGGCAGGAGCAGGGACCGAGCAACGGGAGCTCACCCCGTCGCAGGGATTCGAACCGCCGACCTTCTGATCGGCAAGTCCTAGGCTCTGTGGTTTAACCCACAGTGTCACCTACGTCCCCGCACTCTCTTAGGGGCACCCAAAAAATGTAAAGCTCTTGCTTGCCACTGTGAGAACAGGATGAAGCCAGCCTAGGATGGTCCTTTAAGCTGTTGCAGAAGGTATCTCCTGGTGTTCCAATGCTCTCTCACATCCCATACACCTGGAGCTCGGTCAGACGTGTTGATTTAGTGACTGAACTCTGCACACAGTCAGAGACAGCTGGTTCGATACCTTGCAGGGTTCTGTGCATTGAAGTCCTGCATGTCTTGTTCTGGAAACAGGTTCCAGGGCTGAACCTTTTATAGCTCAGATCAATCGGTCTTTTAGCTCAGAACTGGCTTCTTCTCCTTCTCCCTGGGGGTGAGGTTCTACTGTAAAACCCCCAGTTTGGTCTTCTAGCAGAATTTGGACAAATAAATGGAAGGAAGTCAGGTTAGGTCAGGAAATGCCAGCTGGCTGTCTTCACTGTGTAGATTTGCTTCTTGCAGACTGTGCAGAAATGTGGAACCGGATGAGCCGACCTGGACTTTGCTGGGGGGAAGAAAGATTAGGAGAGGCTGAGTTTGTAGAGACAGACGAGAACCACCTGGGACACCTTGGTCTTTGAGTTGTTATGGCATTTTGGAGTTTGGCCTTTGAAAACATTCATGTAGAGAAGAGAGAGTGAAAGAAGTTGCTTGTAGATAAGTGATCTGGATGCCTTTGGAAAGGACCACAGCAGAGTTTTGTGTGCAGAAGCATACAGGCTTTCATTTATTTATTTTTAAGTACAGTGGTGCCTTGGTTCTCAAGCTTAATCCGTTCCGAAAGTCCATTCCAAAACCAGGCGTGTGCCTCCTGGCTGGGAACCAAGGCTGAGCTTGGCAGTCCCTGCGCAATGTTGCTTAAAAGCTGCCTGCACCTTTATCATTTACAGTGGTACCTTGGTTCTCAAACTTAATCCGTTCCGGAAATTCCGTTCCAAAACCAAAGCGTTCCCAAACCAAGGCGCGCTTTCCCATAGAGAGTAATGCAAAACAGATTAATTTGTTCCAGACTTTAAAAAACCTCTAAAACAGCAATTTTACATGAATTTTACTATCTTACGAGACCATTGATTCATTAAATGAAAGCAATAATCAGTGTTCTGTACTATAAAGTAAATAAGACAGTATTGTAGATGATAAATATTTAAAAAATAACAATTCTTACCTGCACTGATGATAGTCATTGTTTGGATGAGGGGCTTTTATCCATTTCCGGAGTCACACAATCAATCAATCAATCAATCAATCAATCAATCATAAAACGAAAAACAAGCCACAGACACAAAAATGAAAAAGCCACACACACAGAAACGCAAAAAAGAGCAAAAACAAAAGCACCGAATATCACCTCAGAACACTGCAATCAGAAACAGAAGGCTTTAATTACGAATGGAGGGGACTTAAATTTGCTGCTTAAGGGTAAAAACAGGACAAAAAAGCCTTATTTATGATGGAGGAGGGACTTAAATTTGCTGCTTAAGGGTAAAACTGAAGGAAGGAAGCCTTAATTGCTATGCAGGGGACTCAAATAAGCTGTGCAACAGTAAAAGCAGAAGCTCAGGAGCATGTTCGGCTTCCGAGGCAAAGTTCGAAAACCACATGTGATAAAACATACCCTCAACCTCGTTACATCTCCAGCACTTATCTGATTCGGACATTTTAGCAAGTCTACTTGGAGTTAAATAGCCTCTATAAATCATTTTCAGATAATTCTCCTTCAAAGAATAACATGCTGTGTACTTCAAATCGCTCTTCCAGACTTCTCCCCAGAGATTCAAATCTATATTATGTCCTATATCTATTGCCCAGTGTATCATGGAAGCTTTGATAAGCTTGTCTTTTGTTTCCCATTCTAACAACAGATTGTGCATTTTAGATAATAGTTTTTCTTTTTTGTAAAAGTTCTTTTCAAATCATGGTCCAGAAAACCATATTTCCTGTCTGTTTTACACATTGAATATAACTGAAAGTTATATGAAGTTTACGGCATGTTATACACTGAAAGAGAACTTCATGAAAATGCTATACTGCTGGTTTCTAGCACCATCAAAGTTGGCAAAAATGTACGGAACCAGGTCAAGCATTTGTTGGAGATGTAGAGAGGCGGAGGGTACAATGATACACATGTGGTGGAATTGTAGGAAAATAAGGGAATTTAGGGACTTAATATATAATGAGCTCAAAAAGATGTTTAAAATCTCTTTTGAAAAAAAACCCTGAAGGTTTTCTACTGGGTAGAACAGGTATGGATGTTCCCAAAAATATGAGGAAGACTTTTCTCTATGCAACAGTGGCAGCAAGAATCTTAGTAGCCAAAAATTGGAAAGGAGATCCTATCCCGACCAAAGTGGATTCGCAGACAAAATTATTAGAATTTTACAGAATTAGCAAAGATAACAGGAAGAATTAGAGTTAATACAGACAAAACTGTCAGGGAACTGACATCGGAGCTAGAAGCGGAGGGAAGGCTCTCAAATGATGCTGGAGAAGGGCCCAGCAGGGAGAGAGGCAGCTCTGCAGATGGGGAAGCAAATCAGCGCAACACCAGGGATAAAGAGGGGCTGATGGGGGAATCGGCGAGAGGGCTCCAGGACTCTTCACCGGACACCAGCGGGGAGAGCACGGTGTATAGAAGTGTAATAGAAGTTGTGTTGTAAGAAATCTATTTACTTTTTGTGATTTGTAATTTTCACCTCAGTGAGGGTGAAAGAGGAGAGCGCAAAATATGGTCTGAAGCTCAACATTAAAAAAAACTAAGATCAGGGCCACTGGGCCCATCACCTCCTGGCAAATAGAAGGGGAAGAAATGGAGGCAGTGAGAGATTTTACTTTCTTGGGCTCCATGATCACTGCAGATGGTGACAGCAGTCACGAAATTAAAAGACGCCTGCTTCTTGGGAGAAAAGCAATGACAAACCTGGACAGCATCTTAAAAAGCAGAGACATCACCTTGCCAACAAAGGTCCGTATAGTTAAAGCTATGGTTTTTCCAGTAGTGATGTATGGAAGTGAGAGCTGGACCATAAAGAAGGCTGATCGCTGAAGAATGGATGCTTTTGAATTCTGGTGCTGGAGGAGACTCTTGAGAGTCCCATGGACTGCAAGAAGATCAAACCTCTCCATTCTGAAGGAAATCAGCCCTGAGTGCTCACTGGAAGGACAGATCCTGAAGCTGAGGCTCCAATACTTTGGCCACCTCATGAGAAGAGAAGACTCCCTGGAAAAGACCCTGAGGTTGGGAAAGATGGAGGGCACGAGGAGAAGGGGATGACGGAGGACGAGATGGTTGGACAGTGTTCTCGAAGCTACCAACATGAGTTTGACCAAACTGCGGGAGGCAGTGGAAGACAGGAGTGCCTGGCGTGCTCTGGTCCAGGGGATCACGAAGAGTCAGACATGACTAAATGACTAAAGAACAACAGTTACAGATAGGTAGCCGTGTTGGTCTGCCATAGTCAAAATAAAAAAATCCTTCCAGTAGCACCTTTAAGACCAACTAAGTTAGTTCTTGGTATGAGCTTTCGTGTGCAAGCACACTTCTTCAGATACACACTGAAGTATATCTGAAGTGTATCTGAAGAAGTGTGCTTGCACACGAAAGCTCATACCAAGAACTAACTTAGTTGGTCTTAAAGGTGCTACTGGAAGGATTTTTTTATTTTAAAGAACAACAATTTGTATTATCCTTTGATTTTTTGTTTGTTGATTGTTTTTTCTTTTTTCCTTTTTAACTAATAAAGCAATTAAAAACAAAGCAAAAAAACCCCAACAAACACATTTCATATAACTGATAATATTGTAACCAGTCTGTAACATGGCTCCTTACATTTTCTATTGATTTCAGTTCAGGTTCCCCCTCCGTAAAGTGTAGCGATTCCCTGTAGACAACACTGGTCCCCATTTTCCTATGTTTCTGTTTGGCAAAAGGCCAGAGCTCAGTGATCCAGCATCTGCTTCATATCCAGAAGTTCCCTTGATTGATCCCCAAGTGCATCTCCAAGATCGGCTTGGAAAGATTCCCTGTCGAGAACCCTGGTGCGCTGCTGACAGATGTCTTGCCAAATGCTAGATGGTTCTTTTGAAATTAGATTCAGAAGCAATACAAACACAAGTGAGTGAGAAGATTACAGATTTTATTCCAAACAGCAAGCAGTAGATACATTACCAAGCAAGCACTTCAGTCTGCCATGGGGAATCCCTTAAGACGTGGCGAAGTGACCCGCAGGGAGCCTTTTGCACAGCTCTGTGGCCAACTCCAGCTGCCATGCTCAAAAGCTAGATATTTTATAGATGGCCAGTACAGGCTCAGCTGCAAGCCACTCTGCTCTGCATCAAAGACAAAAAGCCAGGCCATACAGGCTTTTAAGTGGGCTACCTTTGAAGGTGACCCAGAAACTACAACTAATCCAGAATGTGGCAACTAGACTGGTGACTGGGAGCGGCCGCTGAGACCACATAACACCGGTCCTGAGAGATCTGCATTGGCTCCCAGTATGTTTTCAAGAACAATTCAAAGTGTTGGTGCTGACCTTTAAATTCCTAAATGGCCTCAGCCCAGTATACCTGAAGGAGCGTCTCCACCCCCTTCGTTCAGCCCAGACACTGAGGGTCTTCTGGTGGTTCCCTCCCTGCGAGAAGCAAGGTTACAGGGAACCAGGCAGAGGGCCTTCTTGGTGGTGGCACCCGTTCTGTGGAACGCCCTCCCGTCAGATGTCAAAGAGATAAACAACTACCAGACTTTTAGAAGACATCTGAAGGCAGCCCTGTTTAGGGAAGTTTTTAATCTTTGGTGTTTTATTGTGTTTTTAATATCCTGTTGGAAGCTGCCCAGAGTGGCTGGGGAAACCCAGCCAGATGGGCAGGATACAAATAATAAATTATTATTATTTATTTATTGTTGTTGTTGTTGTGTTGTTATTATTATTATTTACTGACCAGTGCCATTTGCCAACAGACCACACATCAAAGTTTTTTGTTTTGTTTTTTACAAGGGATAGAGAAAGTAATAAAGCATAGACAACCAGAGCGAAGAAGACATATGTAGATAACCAGAGACAGGAAAAGTTGACCATGTCAGATCACAAATCTCCTCATAATCACAATAATCTTCCGGAATAAGTTTCCCATACACCAGACAGTGTTCATAATACGGAGCAAGATGGACCAGTGGTTTGACTTGACCTAGGCAAGCTTGACATTGCTTTCTCTATGTTCTGCTGATAGACTGGAGGACCCGTTGGAATCAAATAGTAGGCAGGTGGCTTCCTGTCCTTGTTGTAGGCAAAGGAAGGCCAGCTCCATTTTTGTATTCACGTCAGTATCATTCCGAAATGCAAACGTGCAAAAATTAATTATATTCAGGCAGTGCTTTTTTTCTATAAAAATGTTTAGGGGTACTCTCATTTTGATTCAAGAAAATCACCATTTTATAGTCCAAATTGGGGGGAAATAAATACAGTAAATGGACAAAGGTACAAAGATTCACAAAAGGTTTAGGGGTATGCGTACCCTGCGTATCCCCCCCCCCCCAGGGAAAAAAGCACTGTATTCAGGAAATGTCACTTGCAAAAATATGAATATTCGTCTGCAAAAAAAAAAAAAGAGTTTATATTGGTAGAAAATTGCACTAAAATGATGCTGAGTTTTCATGAGGCTGTTTTACATATGTTTCTTAAAAAATTGCAAATGGATATGGAACTCATCTGAAGTTTGTTTGTTTGTTTTTAAATGATATTTATTAACATTTCAAAAGAAAAAGATTACATTAATAAAAAAAATTAACAATAAAAAGGAAAAATACAAAGTACAAAAAAGAAAAAAACAGTTAAAAACAATTCCATCTTTTCATCACTTCTTTTACATTTACTTGTTTCCCGGACCTCCTCATACCTCCCTCTTTTGTATTCCAATTCAATTTGTTAGTCCAGCAATTCCTTTCCCTCCTTTTTAATCCTGATCTTTAATCTTGATATATTATAACATTAAATTTTTACGTATTAAAAACCAATTTTTCCATATTCTTTTATACCATTACAGCAAGAAACCACTTAACTTCAATCCGACATCATTCTAACATTCATTAATTTTACAATATTTCTGTAAGTAGTCTTTGAATTTCTTCCAATCTTCTTCCACCGACTCTTCTCCCTGGTCACGGATTCTGCCAGTCATTTCCGCCAATTCCATATAGTCCATCAATTTCATCTGCCATTCCTCCAGTGTGGGTAGATCTTGTGTCTTCCAATGCTTTGCGATGAGTATTCTTGCTGCTGTTGTAGCATACATAAAGAAAGTTCTGTCCTTCTTTAACACTGATTGGCCGACTATGCCCAGGAGAAAGGCCTCTGGTTTCTTAAGGAAGGTATATTTAAATACCTTTTTAAATTCATTATAAATCATCTCCCAGAAAGCCTTAATCCTTGGGCACGTCCACCAAAGGTAAAAAAATGTACCTTGGAACTCATCTGAAGTTTGGGGGAAGTGAAATTGTCCGATTGGATTCCCCTGATCTGTATTCAGGTCATGATGATTTCTCCTGTTCCAGGAAACCTGCTTGCGGCTGCTTCGCCTGCCCTGCAGTCCTGCATGTGAAAACCGCTTCTCCCGGGTCGCCTGGCTGCAAAATATGCCTCCTTTGACATGCGGAGTCCTCTTCCTCGCCATCGACATGTCCTTCCGGCTCATCACAGGTGAGTCCAGGAACTGGGAAGGGCAGAGAGGTGCTGCTGCAGGCAGTTTGTGTGCTGGGCCCGGGGGTAACCTGAGAAACGCGATCCAGGTCCGGTCCAGAATCCAAAGGTTCCACTTGGAGTCAGTCCGACAGGGCCAAGGCAGGAAACCAGGCAAGGACAGGTGCAGGATCTGGCATATAGCAATGCTGCTCCCACAACCTGGGGTGGGGTCCAACAGCCTTTTATCTTTATCGGGGTAATGGCCGGTCCTGATCCCCCGGCGACTCACCTCCCTGTCTCGCCTGAAGGCGAGCACTTCTCCTGCGAGTACTCAGGTCTCGCCTTCTCTCAGACCTCAGTCTCTGCAGCTCGGGAGACGTCGGTGGGTTACTAGACCCAGAGGCCGCCTCAGCCTCCCCTGACCCAACCGTAGTGGAGCAGCTGTAAGCGATGGCCCAGCTGGAGGCAACAAGGTCATCCCCACATCTGGAGCCAGGGCAGGATCAGGCCCCTGCCCCTGACTCGGCCCAGCTGGTGGTTGTTGCAGGGGAACCTGTGCAGACTGGGACTCTTCAGAATGAGGCCCCAGACTTGGTTCAGCTGCCGCCTGAGGCAAAGGATCCGGTGTGGACTGAGACCCCTCTGGTTCCAAGTCTGAGCCCCAGGCCATCACAGTCTGGTCTCGGAGGTGCCATGGAGAAAAGGTGACCTTCTCAGGTTCCAGGTGGTCTTTTTGGCATAGCACTCTCGAGCTGCGTAAGAGGCTTTTGAGGCCAAAAGCAGCTCTTTGGATTGGGTCCAGAAACGGATTGGCAGTCAGTGGAGTCAGACCAGAACTATCAGAGGTTGGAGTGATGGAAAATGGTGGGGACCTCCTCTCCCTCTTCCTGCACCTTCCCTAGAAGATCAGGACAGTATAGATTAAGAACAGTGGTTTGCAGAAGGGCACAGTTCAGAGGCTGCAGTGGGGAGAAGGTGGGAAATATTGGAGGAGGAATAGCAGGAAGAAGAAGAATCAGGGGAGAGAAAGCTGTGAGACTCAGTGTCTCGAGGAAGCTGAGGCTCCTCATGAGAAGAGAAGACTCCCTGGAAAAGACCCTGATGTTGGGGAAGATGGAGGGCACAAGGATAAGGGGACGGCAGAGGACGAGATGGTTGGACAGTGTTCTCGAAGAGACCAGCATGAGTTTGACCAAACTGTGGGAGGCAGTGGAAGACAGGAGTGCCTGGCGTGCTCTGGTCCAGCGGGTCATGAAGAGGCGGACACAACTTAACGACTAAACAACAACAACAACAGGCAAATACAAGATATGTATTGGGAAGTACATTCCAAGCACCTACTGCAAAAGAACAATAGAACTTTGGTTTGCATAGTCTGCCACCTGGGCAAGTCTGGAGGAGAGCTTTTGCCCAGCGATTGACAGCTCTGAGTACCTTCCTGTGAGTACATGACCTCCTGCTTGAGGGATTATGGCGGACCGAGTGGTTTCCAAGTCCTTGGCCAATGAAGCAAATTGGCGGTGGAATGAAGGAAACTGGCAAAGGAGTTGATTTTATGTGATTTTTAAAGCTAGGTAACTTCCCTGAGCTGTCAAGTCAAAAGCATACCTTTATGCATAATATTTGTAACATTTAACAGCTTTAAAGATGTGCCTCCCCCCCTGTAATTTCCGGAACACTACCTTAAAGCAGGGCGGTTGGGAACAAGACCATTAAGTGTGGAACCTGAAACGATCTAACTCTACCACTGGGTACCAGATGGGTTTTGTTCGGGGGTGAAACCTGTTAATGAGTCCAGAAATCTTGATGGACACAGGAAGGAAGAGCTTGTGGTTCAAGCTGCTTTGGATAAGGGGTTTAAAGCATGCTATGAATTTACAAGGCTACCCCAGTCCTCCTCAGGTCTTCCAGCTGTCAGACCTTTCCATTTGTGTTGCAAAACAGAAAGCTCTGAGCAAGAACCAGCAGCACGTCGGCTAATAATAAGTTGATCCATGGCCATTAGATGTACCTTTGTGGACAATGTAAAAAGTTCATTATCCTGGAAGAACTGTTACCCTGTTGCTACGTTTGGAATGCCTGACATTGCATTTGCAGGGGAAAGGCGTTTTGCCTCCATCTCAGTGATCTTTGATAGTGACTCACCACTCCTATATTCCTGTCCATGGAACATTTATTTGATTCCTATTATTTGTGACTCCATGCACATATTATACAGTGGTACCTCTGGTTGCGAACGGGATCCATTCGGGAGGCCCGTTCGCAACACGAGCAGAACGCAACCTGTGTCTGCGCAGGTCGCAAATCGCCGCTTCTGCGCATGCACGTGATGTCATTTTGCACATCTGCGCATGCGCAAGTGGCGAAACCCGGAAGTAACCCTTTCTGGTACTTTTGGGTCACCGTGGGACGCAACCTGAAAACGCTCAACCTGAAGCAAACGCAGCACGAGGTATGATTGTATATCTTCTGTTTATTAATTTTGAAACAATAGTAAAGTTAAAGGGACCCCTGACCATTAGGTCCAGTCGTGGCCGACTCTGGGGTTGCAGCGCTCATCTCCCTTTACTGGCCGATGGAGCCGGCGTACAGCTTCCGGGTCATGTGGCCGGCATGACTAAGCCGCTTCTGGCAAACCAGAGCAGCGCACGGAAACGCCGTTTACCTTCCTACCGGAGCGGTACCTATTTATCTACTTGCACTCTTGATGTGCCTTCGAACTGCTAGGTTGGCAGAAGCAGGGACCGAGCAACGGGAGCTCACCCTGTCGCGGGGATTCAAACCGCCAACCTTCTGATCGGCAAGATTGGGATCGGCATGGAACAGTTTCGCCCGAGCCCTGAATACTCATTGGTGTGGATCAAGCTGGTCGAGGGGGTTGAACTGGATGACCTTTGGGGTTCCCTCCCGACCCTGCCATTCTACGTTTCTGTGAAATTCTCTTTCTTTTTTTTAAAAAATCATCTTTATTGAATTAAAATACAAATATATAGACATAAAGATTAAAAAGAAAAGATGAGCTATGTGGAATTGGCCAAACTGACATATAAACTGTGTGACTTCAGGGAAGAATGGGAACTTTTTACAAACTATCAAAAAAGACAACAAAATGAGTTGGACTCTTTGGCAGGTTTTGAATAAACATTCACAAATTTATTAGCTGAAAATATGGTAGATAAAGTAAGGATATGTACAATTTTACAACATGCAGAAAACAATCTATGTAAAGAAATCAGGGAGGGTAGCTGAGTCTTTGTTGGGGGTGAGAGGGAGGTTTGAGGGGGGGGGAAGGGGAAAAATAAAGTAATTGATTAAGATGAATTATAAATTGTTATGTTGAAATTGGTTAATAAAAATATTTTTATATTTAAATATTTTTTTAAAAAGAAGAAAAGGTTAAGACAAGAAAAGAAAGAAAAAAACACACATACAAAACAAGAATTTGCATTATTATATAATTATATAATCGTTCATTGGTTTTCTAAATAAAAAGTTCCAGTTCTTCTCATTGTAGTTGTTAACGGAAAAATCTGAGGGCTCCCTTGGACAAAAAGTAAAGACACCAACCAGAGCAATTGGAAGCAAAACAGCAGCCTGTAGGCTTGGCCTTTATTGAACTGTTGCAACAGGGTGTTCCCCTCCCTTGCAGGAGAGAGGAAAAGACCCAGAAAGATGGTCTGCAAGACCTTATAAAAACTTTTGAAATTCCCCTCCTCCAGTTCAAGCCCACCCCCAGAAACATCATACATACATTACAGAAAGGAGGGGTTGACATCATGCATACATTACAGAAGGGGTTGACATCATGCATACATTACAGAAAGGAGGGGTTGAGGGAGGACTTGTGGTGGTAACCTGAGTGTCCTGTCACCTGGCTTTCCCCCTGCCCATGAGTCACTTCCAGGAGACAAAGGGGAGTTTGCAGTTTCCTGCCCCCAGAGGGAAGATCTGATCATTGTCCTTTGATTCAGTCCATGCTGAATCCACTAACATATGCAAGTTCTTTGTTATTTTGATTGTCTTCTGTCTGGGATTATCAGGGCTGACATAGCAACTGGGCAGGGCTCCTGTGGATGTGCTGGTATGCTGAAGGGATTATGGCTGACCAGAACCAAGCCACCCCCCTTTGATAGTCCTTGTCACATGGAGTAAAATAAAATGGAACAGTGCAAATCCGATGTATGGTTGATTTTTTATGAATTTATAACAGAAATGTGGCGTATGTAGTGTGTGAGTGTGAGTGTGTGTGAAGTTTGTGCAAACAGAATGATTGGGGTGGGGGGTTCCTGCTACAGTTCCCCCCTTCGGAGATAAGATTGCAAAGGTGGCTACTTTGCAATCCTTTTCTCCGCACAATTTAAGGTGATAAATATTAACCTGCTATTCTCCGTCCCAGATGCGTGTGCCCATGTGAACCTGAAAGGGACTTGGATATCATGCTTCTTAAGGTTATTTGCATAGAAATATAATGGTGTAACAGTGCACATAGTTAGACATAGGATGTCACGTAAAATTAATATTTTGTTGCTCAGTTACTTGTGGTATTCTAGCACTTTGGAAGAAATATTTTCTCAATAGTGGTCTATGCTTTACATTTAGCAGGAAGATCCACTAATGACTGAAAAGTGCAGTTTGCTTTCCCCCCCGCCATTTTTGTGTTCTCAGGTGTCAAGGTAGCTCTTCTGTGGTCTCACATCGGCATGGTGTCGCAGTAGTGGCAATCCCTGGTGAATCCACTTAGGGCTTTCATATTTACTATGTTGCCTGGCACCCACCACAGCTGGCACAGGTTTTGGGCACGTCCTGAGAGAAATGTCTTCGCCTTGGCCATTCCATGGGATTATTTTTTTTATTATTATTATAGGCTCTGGTCTTGTAGTCATGGGAAGTTGCTCACTTGCACTTTAAGGACCAAAAAGCTAATTGCAGCCTGGATACACTTGCCCAATTCAAACTGAGTCCAATTTGAATTTATGTGCCCATGGTTCTCAACCTTTCAAACCAGTCTGTTAAAGGAAAACCGTTCTTAAAAGGGCACTTGTCCAAATAAGTCAATTTAACTCTCTAAGGGATCATTCCTGCTAAACCAAAGCATATGCACCTTCATGTATCTTATCAGCTTCTCTTTGGTAAAGCGAGTTTTAGCACATTTTAAAATGGGTAGGGAAGTTGGCAGAGTGCCAGGTGGAACAACGAAATGTGGTTATAAATTTATCTAATTCTAAACATTGGACTACATAATAGCCTGATCTGTTAAAAAGCATAAAATGTATGAGAATCCTCCACTGGGGTGTAAGGAATAAGACATTAAACATAAAAACAATTTCACACAAAAATAGCCCCCCTTTTGTGGAAATAACACACTGTCAGACACATTTCAACATTCCTACGTAATAACACATAATACGAAACAAACTAATTAAATATCAGTTGCATATTTTGACACAATTGTGATCTTTTACGCATGTATCTTTTGAATCCTGGAGCACAGAGGCTTGAGGTTCAAGTGAAAAAATGTCCTTGTAATTCAACTCCTCCCCCCTTTGTCAGCCCCACTCCCCATCAGTCTATATCCTTTGAAAGAGATAGCTGTGGCCACTTTGAAACTTTGGTGTCTGTTGTTGTTGCAGGTCTTGTGATGGCGGAGAATGAGTTGAGGGGTTGTTGCTGCTTTTCATCATTGTACATCTGAATAAGTGATATCCTGTAAGGGGCAGGGTTTTGGGGGCTTAAAGACAGAGTTAGGAAAAGGAGGGGGCAAAAGGCAAAAAGGATGTCCTTCGGTTTCTGTTGGAAGCTGCAAATAATAAAAATCTTAGCGAATTAAGCATTTCATTCATTCCAATATTATTATCACATTTTCATATAATTACTGTTATTATCTGCCAAGTTCGTTTGGTTTCCTTCACTTTGGAGAGAAAGAGAACTGTAAAAAATACAAGGTTAAAATAATAATGAAACACACACACTGACTTATGAGGAACGAAAATAAATAAATGCTAAGACACACAATTTTAAGAAATCTGAAGAAACAATGAAAATAAAAGAGTGTTTCTTGATGTGACAACATCGGCTAGAATGTTAATAGCAAAATACTGGAAAGTGACTTAATACGAAGGAAAAATGAATGGCAATTTAAAGTTGTGCAAGTACCTTGCACTAGCCAAAATGACAGAATTAATAAGAGATGCTCAGGCCAAAGGTAAACAAGTAACATTCCACAAACAATGTTTGGTTGTGCTTCGATTAACTTCATAGACATCATGGAGAAACGGATTAAATAAATGAAAAACAGATTATTTGTAACTTTAAAAAGTGTCAAAGCCACAAAGAGATGGAAGTCACTAATATAGCAGGGATTCAGACTTGTTTCACAGAACAGAAAGAAAGTTGCTGTGGGAGGGGGAAAAAAGGGACAAACACTTTGTTATCGGGGTTCACATATCCTGTTAAAAGGGAAAATTATTTCATGTGAGAAGCCTGTCAGGAAATGCTGTTCCTAAAATTCCCATTGAGGGGGGGAATGCTTTGATATTTACCTGTGAAAAGAATTTGGCATGTTAAGATTTGGAACCTGGAAAGCTCCTGACTTTTGATGGGCTAGTTTTTTTAACCCTTTTGTCTTACGTAGCCCCTGGAGCAAAGACACATTAAGGATGATTTCCCTCAATGGTTCCAAGTTTTTTTTTACATAAGGAAATTTGGATAAGTTTCTCTCTGCAGTTCTCGAAGAAAACCTCTCCCCCCTTACAGTTCCCCCCTTCCTCTCTCTCTCTCTTTCTCTCTTTAGCTGATCTAGCCTCTGTGCATGTGCAGAGTGATTGTGTCTCAGCAAACCTTTTATACTATTGAAAATGTTGCATCCTTTGGCTAAATTACGATTTGAATAAGGGAAGGGAAGGGTAAGGAGTAGATTTTGAAAATAGGGTTTGATTTTAAACAAAAAAGAGAAACTCAGCAATTTAAGTATTCACCAAAACTAGCAATTTCAGCCCAAGCAAAAGAGACTGCTTCCTTTATGTACAGGAAAGGGCTAATATCCCTCTGGCCATTCGCGGAACAATGCCACGCCCTTATATATGGGGGAAATGGCTTTTCTCAACATTCTCAGTCATTTCAACCTTACCATTTGCAGACAAAAATTTTTTTTATTTTTTTTCTGCCCTTTATTTACAGGATGGATGGTCAAGGCTAATGCTACTTGACTATATGAATTTTATGTGCTTAAACTTTGAATAGACTTTTAAGTTTGATTTTTTTTTTTTTTAAATAGTAGACAAAATGATAAATAGTGTAATCACTCAAATGCTTGATATTACCAGTTGTGCTTCAAAAACATCATGGCTTTCACCTCTCTCCTCTTAAAACCAAAGAGCAAAGCTAGGCTGAATTTCAACTCATCACCTCACTAGAATTTAAGAATTACCCTCCAATGCTTGTAGACACATGGCCTTCCACACAGCCACAAATTGGGAGAGTTGAAAGGGACCCTGGGGTCATCTAGTCCAACCCTCCAAAATATAGGGTTCACAGCAAGATTTCGCAGCAAGATTTGTACTATCAAAGAGACATACAAATTTAAGTACAGATTTACAACTGGGAAAGGAAACATCTATGCTCCTATCATGTACTAAGGAAGAGGAAGATCTCGAGATAGTTTGAGTGAGTTTGCTTCCTTAGACTAACGAATGCAAGTTCCTATAGAAATATTTAAAGGAAGACTGAAGTGAACAGATTTGTTTTTCCCCCCCTTAACTTGCAGAGGAATAGTAAGCCTAATTTAGATTATTATTATTAATATTATTATTATTATTATTTTAATAACTGCACATTGGAAAGTGAGATGCGGGGTGACTTTAGGAAAGATTCCCCCCTCCCCTCTTTGCAGTTTCCTTTAAAGGAAGCTTACTTGGGAGTAAATTTACCTGGCACAGAAGTAAGAAGGGGAAGAAAACTGAAAGAGGCAGAATGAAACAAGGGGGGCATTTTCTAACAAAAGAGGCCAGGAAGTCTTATAGAGACTGATATCAGGAGCCTTACAATAACTCTTCTGTCCAACCAAATCAAAGTAAAAAACTGGACTCACATATTTTTCTTAGAATGAACACCATACTTTCATAGGCATATGCTTAATGAAATACATACACTGCATTTTAGCTTGGGAGAGCAGTTGGCTCAACTAGGCCTTTGCAGCAGAAACATTAGGTTAACTTCACCTTCCAAAATAGACTGGAACAAAGGTGTACTCACAAACTCAAAAGTTACAACAAAACATCATTTACCATTAGACTTAAAATCAGCCTCCTCACTTGAACTAGAGGAAGGAGGTGGGGTAATCCCCCTTTCAGAACACAAGTAGCACGTATACAGGATTTTACCACTTGGGAGGAAAACTCTCTTTTAGAGCCTCTCTCAAATAACAAACATTTGCACACTCCATTCTCCATTTTGTTTTGTTTAAGATTAATAAGTTGCAACATGGCTTCCTTAGATTTAAAATTTTGAAGCAAGCTTGCAATTTAAAACTATGTGCATTTAAGAACAGTCTGTGGATGCCGAGGCCAATGTAAATACAAACCCTTGAAATATTTCTAAATCTTTGAGTACATCTCTTATTCATTTTTTTATTTTTTATTTTTTTAAGAGAAACTAAGATCTCTAATGCGTGGGCTCTCAGGCTGGGCTGTTATTATATCTACTGCCTTCTGAGCACCATTAAGTTTACAGTTTCATGTTCCAGCTCTAGGCTACAGTTTAACAAGACAAACTTGACCATTTTTTCCCCTTTATTTTATTTCTATTTTTCTCTAATTGGAGATGACAAGCTGGAGGGGCATATTAGAATCCTCTCTGGGGCAAAAAGGCTTCATGGAAGCTTTGTTGCCAGGAGGAGTCCAGCTAGGGTGTTTAGTGAGCTCCCATTCTCTCATATGTTATTATTGGGCTTTTTTTCGTTAACGAAGTACGCTAAAGACAGAAAGAGTGGAAACACACACACAAGGGAGGAGGGGCAATGGGAAAGAAAGGGGGGACAGAAAAAAAATATCCTTTCAGTGTTTGGAATCTCTTTGACTAACACAACTCTCACCTATCTTCAAGCTACAAACTCATTTCAAGAAATCTTATACATGAACTCAAACTTCAGCCACGGGACACCTCGGCCCGAGAAACTTCAACCACGGGACACCTGGCCCGAAAACCTTTACCACGGGACACCTGGCCCGAAAACCTTTACCACGGGACACCTGGCCCGAAAACCTTTACCACGGGACACCTGGCCCGAAAACCTTTACCACGGGACACCTGGCCCGAAAACCTTTACCACGGGACACCTGGCCCGAAAACCTTTACCACGGGACACCTGGCCCGAAAACTTCAACCACCTCTTCTACCCTCCACAACAGCCTCCTGCCTAGCCTTTTGGACTAAGTTCGGAACTCCCTACTGGACGCTTGCGTAATGCAATGCCAGATCAGGGTCCGAGAAAATGAAGGTTTGGAAAGGAAACAAACGACCTTGCGTTCTCACATACCCGGGTCATCCCTAACAAAGGTCACCAGGCAGGAGGGGCAGCTTCATTTGCATAGTTAGGGTAGGTGGAGAGTAAGAGAATACTTGAAAGACTCCTCTGGACGACTCCGAGAGAGGAATGTCAGAGAAAAACAGTAAAAGAGCCACGCTTTCCCGGACTCAATTCCAAGACGGAAAACGGGGGAGAAAAGGGATAGAGAGATTAAGACGTTCCTGGACGACCCCGAGAGGGAACGTCGGAAAACAGCAATAGTACCCCAATTTTCACGGTCACCTTCCGCGTAAGGAATTGGGGGAAGGGAAAGGGAAAGGATTTGACGTTCCTGGACGACCCCGAGGGGGAACGTCAGACAGTAAGGTTCCGCAACCTCCCTGGCCACTTTCCGAAAGGGGAGAATCGGGGGAGAAAAGGATAGAGCTAAAACGTTCCTGGCCGACCCCGAGAGGGAACGTCGGAAATGAAAGAAGGAAAGTCTGGCTGTCGTGGAGATGTTCCTTTTCCACCCCCCTCCCAATGTATTTACTTCAAACCATACTCACGTTCGAAGATGTCCCCTGCGGATCTCAGGATCCTTTCCCCTTAGCCGGCTTGACCTCGCCTTTGCTTCCCCTGGTTGGGCTTTTGGTGACGATTGATTACCGCCCGCAAAGAGGAGGCAGGGAGAGGAAGAAGGATCTCTGGGCTAAGGTTGCCCAGTGGCGCCTGATCCCCTCTATCTCCCTCCTCACCTCTGCAGGAGAACCAAGAGTCCCATCTGGGGTGCCAACTGTTAACGGAAAAATCTGAGGGCTCCCTTGGACAAAAAGTAAAGACACCAACCAGAGCAATTGGAAGCAAAACAGCAGCCTGTAGGCTTGGCCTTTATTGAACTGTTGCAACAGGGTGTTCCCCTCCCTTGCAGGAGAGAGGAAAAGACCCAGAAAGATGGTCTGCAAGACCTTATAAAAACTTTTGAAATTCCCCTCCTCCAGTTCAAGCCCACCCCCAGAAACATCATACATACATTACAGAAAGGAGGGGTTGACATCATGCATACATTACAGAAGGGGTTGACATCATGCATACATTACAGAAAGGAGGGGTTGAGGGAGGACTTGTGGTGGTAACCTGAGTGTCCTGTCACCTGGCTTTCCCCCTGCCCATGAGTCACTTCCAGGAGACAAAGGGGAGTTTGCAGTTTCCTGCCCCCAGAGGGAAGATCTGATCATTGTCCTTTGATTCAGTCCATGCTGAATCCACTAACATATGCAAGTTCTTTGTTATTTTGATTGTCTTCTGTCTGGGATTATCAGGGCTGACATAGCAACTGGGCAGGGCTCCTGTGGATGTGCTGGTATGCTGAAGGGATTATGGCTGACCAGAACCAAGCCACCCCCCTTTGATAGTCCTTGTCACATGGAGTAAAATAAAATGGAACAGTGCAAATCCGATGTATGGTTGATTTTTTATGAATTTATAACAGAAATGTGGCGTATGTAGTGTGTGAGTGTGAGTGTGTGTGAAGTTTGTGCAAACAGAATGATTGGGGTGGGGGGTTCCTGCTACATAGTTGTATTGTTATTTACGTTTAACGCACAGCCTTCTATTACCCTAATTTGTTTCCGTGTACTCTAAGAAATTAAGATTTGCACATTGTATTTTACTAGGGTCTGTTTAATTCCGCAAGGAGATTGCTATGTGGACGATATGTTTTTAGGTAATATTTGTTGCAGGAATTTATGTATAGGTTGGGGGGGGGGGTTGCCCCTGCAGCCCACTACCAAAATCAGCACCATCACTTTTGTGACTTTTGTGATTTGTCCCCACAAAACACTTCATCTCAGTTTCTTCCTATCTATTCAAAGGGCCTTTGCTGCACAATACCAAATGTAAGAATTCACTGATAAATGTGTCTATTTACTGACTCACTGGGGAAACTTCAGAAATTCATATAGCCATGTGAGCTCAGCTACTCAGCAGCCCCTCTGCCTGAGGGATAATCCCTGGCATCCTGATACCTGAGTGCCAGACAGGTAGCCATTCCAGAAATAACAAACCCAGATGAAGACAAAAGGGTGTGATTAACCTGGCTGGGAAACAGGGAAATGTAAATATCTTTTTTGTTACACTTAATGGGTGTTTGGTGGAGGGCAAGGGGAACCATGGGGCAGGGTCCAGGATGCTCAGATTCCTGCCACCAGACCTCCCCTTTCATGATGTAAACATGATGTATGAGTGATGTGTTTTGGGGGCTGTAACATGGGGATTAGCAGCTAATAAAAGTTTGGGTTCTCTATTGTTTGGGGCTTCCATCTTGTTCCACCTTGAGGAAGGTGGGAGTCCTGTCGCGACAGTCTTCAATAAAGACCAAGCCTCCTGGCTGCTGTTTTGCTCTGGTATTCCTGGCTGGTGTCCTTGTTTTTTGTTGAGGGGCCCCCTCAGATTTCTCTGTTAACACCCTTGAATATTTTCCATTCTTTGTATTACTTTCTGTTTCGGGAGCCCTCTCACTTTCCCCGTCAGCTTTGCCAGTTCGAGGTATTCAGTCGTAAAGGTCTGCCATTCATTTATCGTGGGTGGTGTTTCATTTTCGTTCCTGTGAAATTCTCAGCGGTGTCTGACCTGTCCCTTTTCCCCTCTGGGATTGCCAGCGGTTGCTGACCAGTGCAGCGGTGGAAGCAACATCTTTACTGAGATCCCGGAGAACAGCCCCTATGGCACCTTGGTCTGCCGGTTAATGGTGTCCGGTGATCCCGAGGGCGACGCCGTCCAGCTGACCTTGGGCGGGATCGATGCCGATTGGTTCTACTTGGACGGAAAGGCTGTACGGCTGAATGTCTCTGAGGAAAAGGTGTTGGACCGAGAGGTGAGTGTTGCTCCCGTCCAGTGCCGGATTTACGTATAAGCTAAGACACAGGTGGCGCTGAGTGTTAAACCACAGAGCCTAGGGCTTGCCGATCGGAAGGTCGGCGGTTCGAATCCCCGCGATGGGGTGAGCGTCAAAACCGAGATGTGGAAAATATGGAAACAACATGGAGAGGCAGGATTGAGATGTGGAGATATGCTTCAGATATCCAGACGGTGGGGAGCCCCGAAAAATTAATAATTGTAATTTGGATTCTAATTTGGTCTTTTTTTGTTATAGTTTTTCATTTTAATTGGAGTATTATGATTGGATATATTAATTGGATGTTTTTTATTGGAAAATCAATAAAAATGATTAAAAAATAAAAGAATCTCCGCAATGGGGTGAGCTCCCGTTGCTCGGTCCCTGCTCCTGCCCACCTAGCAGTTTGAAAGCACGTCAAAGTGAAGTAAATAAATAGGTACTGCTCCAGCGGGAAGGTAAACGGTGTTTCTGTGCGCTGCTCTGGTTCGCCAGAAGCGGCTTAGTCATGCTGGCCACATGACCCGGAAGCTGTACACTGGCTCCCTCGGCCAATAGAGCGAGATGAGCGCTGCAACCCCAGAGTTGGCCACGACTGGGCCTAATGGTCAGGGGTCCCTTTACCTTTAAGCAAGCTATAGCTTAGGACCCCACTATTTTGGGGGGCCCCAAAAAAAATTTAATGGAAGAAACACCTGGATGTACATTTCCAAAATATAAGATAAAAAGCAAATAAAATAAAACTTACACACAGCAACCGTGTTTTGTGTTGTGTAGGCTCCTATGATGTAAGTTAGGCATAGGCAACCTTCAGCCCTCCAGATGTTTTGGCCTACAACTCCCATGATCCCTAGCTAACAGGACCAGTGGTCAGGGATGATGGGAATTGTAGTCCCAAAACATCTGAAGGGCCGAAGGTTGCCTCTGCCTGATGTAAGTCATGGGCCCGCCTGCTCCCTCAAATATCACTGGTTTGCTCCTTTCTACATATAGGGTGCCTGCATTCTGTATCGACTGGTTGCATGGCCACATGTGCAAATGGCTTGAGATACCTATTGGGTCCATCAATTACCATATAGCATATATTCAACACAAAAAACAGCAACCGTTTGTTGTTGGCAAAGGACAGCTGGACATAGAAAGGGCCCCATTACCTTCAGGAGCTTAGGGCCTCATCAAACCGAAATCCGGTGCTGCTCCAGTCTTGCTACCTGCAAGGACAAGACTTCTTTCGGTGACCCCTGTTTTTGCTCGTATGATGCTAGAGAGACTTAGAACACCACAGCGACCGATGCCAACAGACATCGGCACACTTAGGGATCTGCAGAGTTTGCGCATCATGCATAACAGACCTCAGCAACTCAGCATTTTGGCTAATCTACTTTATTTACATATAAACACATTCAGAGCACTGCAACATGGCTCCCTCTCTTTCTAGCATCAGACAGCAAAGAGAAAAAGGACAACAGTCCCACTTCACAGAACACAGTAACACAAACATCCTGTCTCCGTCACTTCCCACTCTGTGGAATGAAAACATACACTGTCATGTGAAAGACAACAATCCCATGACTGCAATCACGGAGCAGGAATTCTAACATCTCCATGGACAGCTGTGAGTCCAAAATGACGCCCAGGCGGTGCACCTGGTCCTTCAGGGACATAGTTACCCCATTCATGACCAGGGAATCCTCCACCCCTGCCCCCCCAAAACAGTACTTCTGTCTTGTCAGGATTCAACCTCAATCTGTTAGCCACCGTCCACCCTCCCATGTTTCTAGCAGGCGCCGAAAGGATACAGCGAAGGCATCCTGCCTGATATCAATAGGCAGGGAGTTCCCAAGGGTAGCTGCTGCCACACTAAACGATCAAGTTCTTATAAATCATAGAATCATAGAGTTGGAAATGACCCCAAGGGTTTTGGGGGGTTGGTCTAGATGACCCTCAGGGTGCATTCCCAACAGTTCTATGATTCATCCTATATTTGTGCCTCGGATTTTTTCCCTGCCTAAGTGCCATCTATTTGTCCATAAAGATAAAGGTAAAGGGACCCCTGACCATTAGGTCCAGTCGTGGCCAACTCTGGGGTTGCGGTGCTCATCTCGCTTTATTGGCCGAGGGAGCCGGCGTACAGCTTCCAGGTCATGTGGCCAGCATGACTAAGCCGCTTCTGGCCAACCAGAGCAGCGCACAGAAATGCTGTTTACCTTCCCGCCGGAGCGGTACCTATTCATCTACTTGCACTTTGATGTGCTTTTGAACTGCTAGGCTGGCAGGAGCAGGGACGGAGCAACAGGAGCTCACCCTGTCGCTGGGATTTGAACCGCCGACCTTCTGATGGGCAAGCCCTAGGTTCAGTGGTTTAGAGCACAGTGCCACCTGCGTCCCTACTGAGATCCATTTAGTTCCTTCTGGCCATCTTCTCCAATCTTTAAGGCCATCCTAAATCCCGATTCTGTCTTCTGCGGCCTTAGCTTCCCCTCCCAGTTTGATACCACCTGCAAATGTGATGAGCATCTTCTCAATTCCTTTTATCCAAGCCGTTTATAAAATTGTCGTACTACACTGGGTCCAGGAGAGAGCCCTGCAGTGCCCCTCTTCTCCTCTCCCCCCCCCCCAGAATGATGAGGAACCATCCGTGAGGATAATAATAATAATAATAATAATAATAATAATAATAATAAAAAAATTTATTATTTATATCCCGCCCATCTGGCTAGGTTTCCCCAGCCACTCTGGGCGGCTTCCAACCGAATATTAAAAGCAATACAGCATCAGACATTAAAAACTTCCCTACACAGGGCGTCTTTTAAAAGTAAAATAGTTGTTTATTGCCTTGACATCTGCTGGGAGGGCGTTCCACAGGGCAGGCGCCACTAATAATAATGATTAAAAAAACAGCAATTCTGCATTTGCAAAGTTGAGGAAAGAGATGCATGAATGATGTGAGGGTGACGCTCTCCCTTTTTCTCTCTCTCTTCCAGGCGTTGGAAACTCCTGTTCTGATGGTCTCCTTCACATGCACGGAAGACGGCTTCTCGCCGGTACAAAACATTGCATTTTATTATTTTATTATTTTATTAATTAGGCATTCCTACGTCCTGGGCAGGATGTTAAAACTCCCTTTTTCAAGCTCAAGTTCCTTTGGCATCTCCCGCCCAGTCTCCTGCTTAGCATGGCTCTGGCTGCTGCTTACAAAGTGCTTTACGGCCCTGGTTTTGCTGATCTCGTGCACACCAGCCCTGCAAGGCAGGCCACAAATGTTTCCAAGGGGAATTCGAGCAAGGAGAGCCCTTTGCAATCCTGGAGGGCCACTTTCCTTTCCAGGCCACCTCCTGAGGGCCGCGGGCTGCCGTGGGCGGGGCAAAAGGCAAAAGGGGTGGGGCCACAAATGCAAATTTTACCTTTATAGGGCTTCTACACAAACTCGCACTCGCACCCGGGTGAAGGCTGAGTCCTGTCCCCGAAACAAACCTCCCTCTCAAAGTACTGCTGTCATCATCATCATCATCATCATCATTTTCCCTAAAACTCTGTACTTTATTTATCTCTCACACTGACAGCTAATCAAACACATTCCATCATAACAATGTGTAAAATTCAATCTTCAAAATCAGTTGTTGTTTTTTTTTTAAAAAAATTACAATGTATATTCATGAGGTGTCCACAGAATGGTTTCATAATAATTTTTTTTTAAAAAATGATGAACTTCTCACAATCCTTCAAAATTAATCTAAGACTATACATGGCTCACTCTCCTTTGTAAATTATTATTATTAATATCTCGTGCTGTGAGAGTCTAGGGGTCCGGAAAACAATGCGATTAAAATCTGAGGGTGATGGAGATTCTTTTAAAGCAGGAACACACCCCTTGAAATGGCCGAGAATCTTGGGAACTGTAGTTTGTTAAGGATGCTGAGAGCTGTTAGGAGACCCCTGTTCCACTCACAGAACTACAGTTCCCAGCATGCCCTGGGAAGAAGGCTGCCTCTGGGGCTGTCGCTCTGGGAGGGTTGCCCTAACCCTCTGTATCCTCAGCAAACTACAGTTCCCGAAATTCTTTTGGGGGGAGCCGTGACTGCCCAAAGTAGTGTTGTAGAGCTTTAAATGCATGGTGCGGATCCAGACAGTCGTCTCCTGTAGCTCTGGCGCCCTGTGACACTTCTCCCATGGAAAATGTAGCACAAAATCGTAAATTGAGGTCCAGGATCATCGGGGGACCCGCTATTGCGTTGCTCTCAGTGATCCCCGTCTCCGAACTCCAAGGCACAGTCCTCTCCCCACCCCCATTCTGAGGCTTTCTCAAAGTAAAGGAAGGATTGAACTCTAATTAATAAGAATACACACAGAGGCTTGAACCAGCAAGACTCTGGGAAGCGTGCGTATGATAATCTCGCTCTGTCTGTGTCTCTCTACCCCTCGGCCCAGGTCGTTTTATTCACAAAAGAACTTTTTACAGAGTGTTTGTAAGAACCAATCAGATTTCTTCTGAGCATTTCCACAAACCCCACATGGGGACAAAGTTAAACTACCAAAACTAATTAGGTACGGGGTAAACAAAGAACAGAACTACAAAGCAGAGCATTTGGCAATGCAGGAGGTGATAAACAAGCAATATACATGATAAAAAGGATGGCCAGGAGGACAGCGATCACTATCACCTTCATGTGAGATCTGTTTCCTGGCCCTAAGATTAACATCCTAAGATTAACATATCAGAAAGCTACTTCAAAGAAGCTGCCCACTGTCTTTATGGCCCAGGAGCCTGCCTGTCTAAGTGTGTACATGACTTGTGAAGAAAGAGAAATGGAACAGGGATGCAGAGGTGTGGATTGATCAAGAATCATATCAAAATACAGTAGTTTAAACCCAGTCAACGCGATGCTTTCATTGCTGACACAGATGGCTTACTCTATATTTGTTATAATTCCTCATAGCAATCCCACCTGATCACTACACTATTCCTCCCAGCAAAGGGAGCTATAGTTTTCCGGGGCAGGCGGCGCTCAAGGGAAGCCCCTCACAACACTCTCTTCTTCCCACGCAGGCTGAGTACAGGATCATCGTCCAGGTGATGAACGAGAACGACAACAAGCCGCGGTTCCAGGAGGACACCATTTTGACGCAGAATATTAGCGAGGTGAGCGCCTGGCGCCCGGCCAGGACTGGAGGGCCCAGGAAGACCCCGGGCCCTTCTCCAGAACAGGGGACCTGAGAGGGGAAATACCAAGCTTAAGGAAATATCTTAAGGTCCATGAATAACCATAGTTTAGAGGTCCCTAAGGAAGTCAGACTATCCTCCACCAGGGCTAGGGCCTTCTCAGTGTTGGCTCCGACCTGGTGGAATGCTCTGTCCCAGGAGACCAGGGCCCTGCAGGATTTAACCTCCTTCTGCAGGGCCTGTAAGACAGAGCTATTCCGCCTGGCCTTTAATTTGAATTCAGCCTGATATTTTATTCCCCTTCCTTCCCTCCCCCTCCCCTTCTTATGAAGATTACTTGCTCTGGGATCCCACAGCTAATTCTCCCCTGGTCTCCTCACTGGCCCAAGTAGGACTAGCTTAGCCAGCTAGCCCTGGTGATCATCTAATGTTTACTGGATGGATTTCCCCCCTAAACTGATTTTTGAATTCTGAATTTATTGTTATTCACGTTTTATATTGTATTTTATGCTGCTTTTTCTTGCATCAATTAAGTGTTTTAAATTTGTTGTTAGCTGCCCTGAGCCCGGTTTTCTGAATCGGGAAGGCTGGGGTATAAATAAATTATTATTATTATTATTATTATTATTATTATTATTATTATTATTCCATTTTATCTTCCCAACAGCCATGCAAGGCAGGTTAAACTGAGCGATATTAGTGACTGGCCTGAGGATATAGAGGGCAGAAAGAGCTTCACCCCACTCAATATTTTGAGGCAGGGGGCTGAGACCCTTCACCCAATATTGAGGGGGCCATCATCTCCATCACCCCTGGGCAGGCGCAGGTGTGCCAGGTGAAGGCAAGCGGCTTAGAGGGTGATTTTCGCCCTCCGCGGCCCCCGCCGTGATTGCCAGAGCATCCTGGCAGGCATGGCCCAACCGGGGGTGGGGGTGGCGGCAGAGCTTTGTGCTTGTGACATCATCAATGTGCAACAGCCGCTGCCCCCCACATGTTGGGTGCAACTTGGTGCGCCGGCCTGAGGTCACCCAGTAAATCTTTGATAGCGGCGTGAGGATTTGAACCCGGGTCTCCTTGGTCCTCAATGCACAACTTAACTGCTAAACTGCGGTGGAAAAGGCTAGTCCTGAGAAACCTGATGTTTCCCGTTCCCAGTGGGCAGATGAGACGTCACTGGTGCCCTTGCATTTGAGGGTAGCCAGCCTGGGTACCGTATTTTTCGTTCCATAAGACGCACTTTTTTCCTCCTAAAAAGTAAGGGGGAATGTCTGTGCATCTTATGGGGCAAATGTGTGGCTCCCTTTCCGGCCCCTTGCCCAGGCCTCCATTGTTGAATGTTCTGCGGACGGAGGCTGCTTGTTTCCCCAGTGACATGGGGCTGGCTGATTAAATTGTCAGTCTGGAAACTGTAGAAACGGCTCCCTTTCCTTTCCTAAAGAAGCTGCACAACTGTGAGCTGATCCCCACAAAAATGGGGCTTTCCCCCTTTCCTTCTCTAAAAACTAGGTGCGTCTTATGGAGCGAAAAATACGGTATGTTTTATCCCCATATCCCAGGAAGGATGAAAGAGTCGGTAAGGAGGATTCCCCCCACTAGGCCTGACTTCCCGCCTAACCCTGCTCTCCCCCCCTCATCCCCAGCTGGCCGCCCCCCACTCCGTGATCTTCAGCACCCAGGCGGAGGACGCCGATGGCGACACTCTCATGTACGTGATCGACGGCACGTCGGTGAGTCCTCTCCCCAAGACCACCGGGAGGAGGAAGATAAACTTTTAGTTGGGCCTGGGGATTACTTTAATTTTAGTATAAATGTTCTGGATGTTGGGCAATAGGGGCAGTACAGGATTCCCTTTGGTGTACCGACCTCCCAGCTGCACCAAAGACCAGGTGTGCAGCCTGTGGGTCATTTTGGACTCACAGCTGTCCATGGAGGCGCAGGTCAATTCTGTGTCCAGGGCAGCTGTCTAGCAGCTCCATCTGGTACGCAGGATGAGACCCTCCCTGCTTGCGGACTGTCTCGCCAGAGTGGTGCATGCTCTGGTTAGCTCCTACTTGGACTACTGCAATGCGCTCTACGTGGGTCTGCCTTTGAAGGTGACCCGGAAACTGCAATGAATCCAGAATGCGGTAGCTGGACTGGTGACTGGGAGCGGCCACCAAGACCACATAACACCGGTCCTGAGAGATCTGCATTGGCTCCCAGTACGTTTCTGGGCACAATTCAAAGTGTTGCTGCTGACCTTGAAAGCCCTAAACAGCCTTGGTCCAGTAGACCTGAAGGAGCATCTCCACCCCCATCGTTCAGCCCAGACACTGAGGTCCAGCTCTGAGGGCCTTCTGGCAGTTCCCTCCCTTCGAGGTTACAGGGAACCAGGCAGAGGGCCTTCTCGGTGGTGGCACCCGCCCTGTGGAACGCCCTCCCATTAGATGTCAAAGAAATAAACAACTATCTGACTTTTAGAAGACATCTGAAGGCAGCCCTGTTTAGGGAAGTTTTTAATGTTTGATTCTTTATTAGGTTTTTAGTATTTAGTTGGGAGCCGTCCAGAGTGGCTGGGGAAACCCAGACAGATGGGCAGGATATGAATAAATCACTACTACTACTACTACTACTACTACTACTACTACTACAACTATTATAGGCAGAGCTAGAATTTTTGCAACCCTGCAACTTGTGCCAGGTTTACGTTCCGGGGGCAAAATTGCACTCTGGGCAAACCCCTGGAAATGCCTCTATGTGACTATCCCTGCCTTACTGGGCTGTGGGAATCACAGAACTGTAGACTTGGAAGGGACCCTGAGGGTCATCTAGTCCAACAACCAGGCCAGGTCATGCAAACCAGGGCATGGAGAGAACTTTTTAAACCCTACCACCTTTCTCAGGGAAGGTTGCATGAGATCTCACTGGGCCAGTGCGAGATGTCGGGCGGCCCCTTCTGACTGCTCCCTGCTCCGTTGTTTATGCGCTCATTTCCCCACCAAGCAAGCAGAGCGCAACCGTATCAGTGAAAAGGTTTTGGGTCTCCTTCTGTCTGCTCTGGCGCCACCTGCTGTTCAGCTCCCAACCTTCCGTCCTACCAGCACCAAATGCGTCGCCAGCAGCAAAAGAAAAGCGAAGGCGTTGGCACCATTTTGTGCTGGAGCCTTGGCTGGGTTGGCCGCTGCCTGGCCCTCGCTCGGCCAGAACCGTGCGGCTGCAGTGCACCTGCCCATCCCTCGCTGACCCCCTTTGCTCCATGGCAACGCTGGTGTGGGCGTCGGATTAGCCGGGGGGAACCAGGACACCTAGACCTGGCCGTGGGCGTAGATTACGGCCAATACCTCTGCGGGTGGAGGAAATGGATTTGCGGGGCAAGGGGTGAGCGGGCGGGAGAAGCGCCTTTGGGAGAGGGGACCCGGAGGGATGCCGGGCTTGCCAGCCTCTGTGGGCATCTGCCGTGCCAGCTGTGTGGCTACCACCCCTGCTTGAACTTCCAGGCTGACGCCAAATATTTCCGGATCGACCTGCCCAACAGCGGGAGGATCGTGCTGGGCAAAGCGCTGGATTTCGAAACCAAGAGACACCTGGAGTTTGTGATCCATGCTGTGGTGAGGAGGGGAGCGGGGGCATGGGGGGGCTATGGGGGCACCCACAAGGGCCGAATCCTCTCTTCGCTGGTGCCCCTCGCTGCTCCCACACACCAGGATGCCAGCCAGTGCCTGTGTTCTCAGCACCTCGTAAGAACATGAGGAAAAACCTTCCGGATGAGGCCAATGGCATGCTGTTCTCACAGCGCCTAACCAGATGCCTTTGGGGAGCAGACTTCGAACACATTATTCTTATTCTTATTAATATCCCACCCTGAGGCCCCAGGCTGGCTCACAAGTTTTTGAACGTTAAAATGTTAAGACCAGTTTAAAATAACTTGCAGTTACAGAAATAAAATGGGTTCTAAAAACATATACAGTGGTACCTCGGGTTACAGACGCTTCAGGTTACAGACTCCGCTAACCCAGAAATAGTGTTTCAGGTTAAGAACTTTGCTTCAGGATGAGAACAGAAATCGGGCTCTGGCGGCACAGCGGCAGTGGGAGGCCCCATTAACTAAAGTGGTGCTTCAGGTTAAGAACAGTTTCAGGTTAAGTACGGACCTCCTGAATGAATTAAGTACTTAACCCGAGGTACCACTGTACAGTCATACCTCGGGTTACAGACACTTCAGGTTGGGGTTTTTTGGGTTACGGACCGCCAAAACCCGGAAGTACTGGAATGGGTTACTTCCGGGTTTCGGCAGTTGCGCATGCACAGAAGTGCTAAATTGCGCTTTGCGCATGTGCAGAAGTGCTGAATTGCAACCTGCGCATGCGCAGATGTGGCGCTGCGGGTTACGAACATGCATCCCACATGGATCATGTTTGCAACTTGAGCGTTCACTGTACCTGAAGGTTCAAAGGCCAGGGACAAGTGTCTTCAGCATCCTCCAGAACCTGTGCAATGAAGGTGCCAGACGTGCCTCTGTGGGGAGGGAGTCTCTTGGCTTAGGGGCCACCACAGAAAAGGCCCTTTCTCCCAGGCTACCATCCTGAGCCTCTGAGGATGGAGGAACTCTCAAGAGGTTCCTCTCTGGCGCCTGAGTCATTTCGGGCTTTAAACATTCACACAAGCACCTTATGAGAACGTAAGAACGGTTTTGCTCCTGCTCTGGGATGCAGAACCCGAACCCATGGCTTCAAGTTACAAAAAAGTCAATTCAGGGTAAACATCAGGAAGAACTTTCTGACGGTAAGAGCTGTTTGTAACCAAACCAACCCCTGTGTTGCAAAGAGAACGTCAGCAATGTCTAGGCAACACGATGGCTACGTACATATGTAATAGATCTTTATAAAATTCCTTCAAACCATAACAAGTACAAAATGAAATCTTTAGTCTCGAAGTCTCTGGAAATCTTCAAATGAAGCGAGGTACCAGACTTTGTACGATGAAAGACAAGCTGTGAAGCTTTGTGTATTCAGCAAATACGATGTCCGACACTGAACAGTGATTCCGGATATTGACTACTGTTTCGTAGAATTCTTCATCAGCAGTGACTACATTATTACATGAGCATTGTTCCACAGCATTTGATATTTTCATTTACATACATTCATTCGAAATATGATGGGTTTATGAAGCAATTCTATATCCTCCCACTACGCTGACGAAGAATTCTACGAAACAGTAGTCAATATCCGGAACCCTGGTAAAAGTAAAGGGACCTCTGACCATTAGGTCCAGTCGTGACCGACTCTGGGGTTGCAGCGCTCATCTCGCTTTATTGGCCGAGGGAGCCAGCGTACAGCTTCCGGGTCATGTGGCCAGCATGACTAAGCCGCTTCTGGCGAACCAGAGCAGCGCACGGAAATGCCGTTTACCTTCCCGCCAGAACGGTACCTATTTATCTACTTGCACTTTGAGGTGCTTTCGAACTGCTAGGTTGGCAGGAGCAGGGACCGAGCAACGGGAGCTCACCCCGTTGCGGGGATTCGAACCGCCAACCTTCTGATGGGCAAGCCCTAGACTCTGTGGTTTAACCCACAGTGCCACCCGTGTCCCACAAATCTGGGACCTCGCTTCATTTAAAGATTTCCAGAGACTTTGAGACTAAAGATTTCATTTTGTCCTTGTTATGGTTTGAAGGAATTCTATAAAGATTGTCTATTGCGTATGTACATGGTCATCGTGTTGCCTGGACATTGCTGATGGTAAGAGATGTTTGGCAGTGGAGGTTTTTAAGCAGAGGTCGGGTGGCCACCTGTCCTGGATGCTTGAGCTGAGATTCCTGCATTGCAGGGGGTTGGAATAGATGACCCCTGAGGGTCCCTTTGAACTCTCTAATTCGATGACTCCAAGACAAGCCTTCTGGATCAGGCCACAGCCCATCCAGTCGGAAGCAAAAGCCGGAAGAGCAACCCACACAAATCAGACGCCTATGGGAAACTCGCAAACAGGATCCGGCCGCAATAGCCCTCTCCCTTCGTGTGGTTTCCAGCAATTGGTATTCAGAAGCATTGCAACCTCGAACTGCAGAGGGATTGTGGAATTGTCGAGTTGGGACCCCTGAAGGTCATCCAGCCCAACCCCGTGCAATGCAGGAATGAGAGCACAGCCATTGTGAGCTTTCCCTCACCCAGTCCTCTTTTAATGCCATTCCTGTGGCAGTGAGTTCCACAGTCTGCGCTCCACGACGAAGGAGACTTCCTTTGGTCCGCTGCCAGCCAGGCAACCACGGGGTGACCAGGGCAGCCTTCACCAAGACGGCGCCCTCGAGACGCACGTGCTGTCCTGGGCAGAGACGTCAGCCGAAACGTCTGGCGGGCACCAGGTTGGGGCAGACTGTCAGACGGTTCTCGCGTCCAACTGTGGGAATCGCCGCTGAAACCAAAGAGACGGCAGAGAGCGAGGCTTTTCGGAGAGACCAGGAGGCTTTTCCTTGTGGGCAGCTATTTTCAGGCACCCCCCCCTCCCCGCCGCTCGCCGGCTCATTAACAGCCGCCTGGGCCTCCCTAAGCTGGCTAATTGGGGGTGACGTGATCCTGTCAGCTCCCCCCCTTCAGGGCTAATGGCTTAAATCTCTCTCCCCTTCTTTTAATTTCCCTAAGAGGGCTAACGTCAAGCGGCAATTCGCTACATCCATAGCTGGCCCCCATCCCCTCGTGGCCCCAGGAATGCCAAGAGGAGCCCCCCGCCATCTGTACGGCTCACCCCCAATTTGCCCAAACGGCACATGCCCCCTGGTTTCGTGCCAGCCCTTCTGCATCGCCCAAACCTGCCCCACAAGGCAGATTTGGGCTGCTCTCCAGGTGGCAAGGTGCCCAGCGCCACTGTCCCTTGCACGAGGTCTGTCCTGCTCCCACTCCCGCCTCTTCCTCCTTGCCCTTCTTGCTGGTTTGCTTCTGAGCCGGGTGCCCTTCAGGTGTGCCCTGGGGCAGCCAACCCACGGCACGTGCCCGCAGGTGTGTTATGGGCTCTGCGGCTCAACGCCGGGGCTTCCGTGTGACGTGTTCGGAGAGCATTTGCCGCGATTCGTTTGCAGGAAGCTGCTTTGCTGTTCAATGAGCATTCGTTCTGATTTTGTAGAATCAGTTGGAAGGGACCCCAAGAGTCATCTAGTCCACCTCCTTACAATGCAGGAATCTCAGCTAAAGCATCCAGGACAGATGGCCATCCAACGTCTGTTTAAAAACCTTCAAGGAAGGAGAGTCCACCACCTCCCAAGGGAGACCGTTCCCACTGTCAAACAGCTCTTACCGTCAGAAAGTTTTTCCTGATTCTCCCCAAAGCCACAGGTTCGAGTCCTACCACTGCATGGTCAGAAGACCTCAGAGCTGTTTACAAAAATTGCATCCTGCTTTCTTTTGCTCCCATTTTGCTTTACCAGAGTAGCTTTTTTAAATACAGTGGTACCTCGGGTTAAGTACTTAATTCGTTCTGGAGGTCAGTTCTTAACCTGAAACTGTTCTTAACTTGAAGCACCACTTTAGCTAATGAGGCCTCCCACTGCTGCCGCGCCAGCGGTGCACAATTTCTGTTCTCATCCTGAAGCAAAGTTCTTAACCTGAGGTACTATTTCTGGGTTAGCGGAGTCTGTAACCTGAAGTGTATGTAACCTGAAGCATATGTAACCCGAGGTACCACTGTACAGTCATACCTCGGGTTACAGACGCTTCAGGTTTCGTTTTTTTTGGGTTACGGACCGCTGAAACCCGGAAGTACCAGAACGGGTTACTTCCGGGTTTTGGTGATTGTGCATGTGCAGAAGCGCTAAATTGCAACCCGCTCGTGCGCAGACATGCCGCTGCAGGTTGCGAATGTGCATACCGCACAGATCACGTTCGCAACCTGAGCGTCCACTGTAAATAACAAATCATAATGGGTTCGAGTCCGAGCCTCCGGAACTTAGAGATTTTCTTTTTCCACGTGACTGCCCTTAAGATATTGGAAAATAGCTCTTATATCTCCTCTCAGTCTCTTCTTTTCCAGGCTTAAATGTACCCAGCTCCTTCAACTGTTCCTCATCAGGCTTAGTTTCCAGACCCTTGATCATCTTGGCTGCCCTCCTCTGTACACATTCCAGCTTGTCAACATCATTCCTAAATTGTGGTTCTCAGAATTAGACATAGTATTCCAGGTGTGGTCTGACCAAGACAGAATAGAGCGGGACTATGACTTCCCTTGATCCGGACACTAAACTTCTGTTGATGCAGCCTAGAATAGCATTGGCCTTTTTTGCTGCTGCATCACACTGTTGACTCATGTCAAGCTTGAGATCCACTAAGACCCCTAGATCCCTTTACCCATGTACTGCTAGTAAGCCAGGTGTCCCCAATTCTATGGGGAAAGCCAGCCAGATGGGCGGGGTACAAATAAATTATTATTATTATTATTATTATTATTATTATTATTATTATTATTAGATTGCTTTAAAAGAGGATTAGACAAATTCATGGAGAAGGAGAGGGTCATCTGTGACTACCAACCACAATAGCTCCTGCTTTGCTTCCACCAGAACCTGGAAGCCACAGGGTGGGAAGAGGGGTCTTGTGTTCAGATCCTGCTGGAGGGTTTCCTGTTGAGACAGCTGGTTGGCCCCTGTGAGAACAGGATGCTGGACTGAATGGGTCACTGGCCTGATCCAGCACACTCTTCTTATATTCTTACACTGGGGCGTTTAACCTGAGCTTTCTCTGCCCCAGGAAATGAACACGAAGGAAAGGTACAATTCCTCAGCCAGGATCCACGTCAACGTGATGGACGGAGACGACCAGTACCCCCAGTTCCTGCCGTGCAACTTCCTGTCGCACGACGGGGTTGGCGTTTGCGTCAGCCCCATCTACACCGCCAACATCACGGAAGGGGAGGTCAAGGTGAGCAGGGGTGTCTGGTGTTGAACAATGTGGTGCCTGCTGTTAAAAATGTGATGTTAATGGAGAAATCTGAGGGCTCCCTTGGACAAAAAACAAGGACACCAGCCAGGAATACCAGAGCAAAACAGCAGCCAGTAGGCTTGGTCTTTATTGAAGACTGTCACGACAGGACTCCCACCTTCCTCAAGGTGGAACAAGATGGAAGCCCCGAACAAAAGAGCCCCCAAACGTTTATTAGCTGCTAATCCCCATGTTAAAAAAGGTAAAGGGACCCCTGACCATTAGGTCCAGTCGTGACCGACTCGGGGTTGCAGCGTTCATCTCGCTTTATTGGCCGAGGGAGCCGGCGTACAGCTTCCGGGTCATGTGGCCAGCATGACTAAGCCACTTCTGGCGAAACCAGAGCAGTGCACGGAAACGCCGTTTACCTTCCCGCCAGAGCAGTACTTATTTATCTACTTGCACTTTGACTCGGAGATCTCGGGTCGTCGTCATCACTCATCTTTTCTTCTGCCTCCTCCCCCTCGCTCTCTGTTTCCTCCCTTGCCCTTGCCTCTGCTCCTGAACCCCTGACAGATGTGCTTTCGAACTGCTAGGTTGGTAGGAGCAGGGACCGAGCAACGGGAGCTCACCCCGTCGCGGGGATTCGAACCACCAACCTTCTGATCGGCAAGCCCTAAGCTCTGTTGTTTAACCCACAATGCCACCCGCGTTACACCCCCCCAAACTACATCACAGTTACATCATGAAAGGGGAGGTCTGGTGGCAGTAATCTGAGCATCCTGGACCCTGCCCCATGGTTCCCCTTGCCCTCCACCAAACACCCATCAAGTGTAACAAAAGAGACATTTACATTTCCCTGTTTCCCAGCCAAGTTCATCACACCCTCTTGTCTTCATCTGGGTTTGTTATTTCTGGAATGGCTACCTGTCTGGCACTCAGGTATCAGGATGCCAGGGATGATCACTCAGGCAGAGGGGCTGCTGAGCAGCTGAGCTCACATGTCTATAGGAATACCAGTGAGTTTTCCCAGTGAGCCAGTACATAGGTACATTTATCAGTGAATTCTTACATTTGGTATTGTGCAGCAGAGGCCTTTTGAATAGACAGGAAGAAACTATGATGAAGTGTTTTGTGGGGACAAATCACAAAAGTTACAAAAGTGATTGTGCTAGTTTTGGTAGTGGGCTGCATGTGCATGATATCTGCTGGAGGGGCAACCCCCCCCCCAATACATAAATTCCTGCAACAATGTGCAGGGCAGAAACTCAAACTCGCTCCCCTGCCCATGCATATTTCTCTGCCTGCTTTTCCTGAAGGTTGTTTATCTCTTGCAGACAGAACCCCTCCAGTTCCTGCCTGGTCCCATCCACGCTGAGGACGGAGACCGCGACCTGAAGGCTGCCATCACCTATTCTATTCTCTCAGGTACGGGGGTGTGGAGTAAATGGGGTCCGGTACACTTCCGTGGTGCCTCACGGCTTCTCTGGACCATAGCAGAGTAGAGCACAGTGTTTGCTACTGTGTGTCAGCGTGCAGAAAACAGAGTCCGTACGCGGCTTCTTCTAATCTTTGTTGTTGTTTAGTCGTTTAGTCGTGTCCGACTCTTTGTGACCCCCTGGACCAGAGCACGCCAGGCACTCCTGTCTTCCACTGCCTCCTGCAGTTTGGTCAAACTCATGCTGGTAGCTTCGAGAACACTGTCCAACCATCTCGTCCTCTGTCGTCCCCTTCTCCTTGTGCCCTCCATCTTTCCCAACACCAGGGTCTTTTCCAGGGAGTCTTCTCTTCTCATGAGGTGGCTGAAGTATTGGAGCCTCAGCTTCAGGATCTGTCCTTCCAGTGAGCACTCAGGGCTGATTTCCTTCAAAATGGCGAGGTTTGATCTTCTTGCAGTCCATGGGACTCTCAAGAGTCTCCTCCAACACCATAATTCAAAAGCATCCATTCTTCGGCGATCAGCCTTCTTTATGGTCCAGCTCTCACTTCCATACATCACTACTGGGAAAACCATAGCTTTAACTATACGGACCTTTGCTGGCAAGGTGATGTCTCTGCTTTTTAAGATGCTGTCTAGGTTTGTCATTGCTTTTCTCTCAAGAAGCAGGCGTCTTTTAATTTCATGGCTGCTGTCCCCATCTGCAGTGATCATGGAGTCCAAGAAAGTAAAATCTCTCACTGCCTCCATTTCTTCCCCTTCTATTTGCCAGGATGTGATGGGACCAGTGGACATGATCTTCGTTTTTTTTTTGATGTTGAGCTTCAGACCATATTTTGCGCTCTCCTCTTTCACCCTCATTAAAAGGTTCTGTAATTGCTCCTCACTTTCTGCCATCAAGGTTGTGCCATTTGCATATCTGAGATTGTTGATATTTCAGTCTAGGTTTGTTATTGCTTTTCTAATCTAAGAAGCTTTATTTACAGTGGCAATAAATCAACATGAATCAACATGTTCGGGAGCGGCAGACATTGCGGCTCCCTTCGTCTTGGTCAGAAAACGAAAGCAGACAGAACAAAGAACAGTTCCCGGATGTGGGGAACCCCCCCCCTCAGTAGGCAGGATGCTGGACTCTGAGCTATTTAACCCTGTAAGCTCTGATTCCCCTCACATGGGGGTCCCTGGCGACAGGGCAGTCAGGGGACAGAAGGCTGGCTCCTGGATAAGGTATAAGAGGGTTCATCGAGCCCAGACCCTGTTTTTCTTCCCATGGCCCAGCAGGTTCTAGAATCAGGGCATCATAGAGTTGGAAGGGACCCGGAGAGCCATCTAGTCTAACCCCGCACCATGCAGGAATCTCAGCCGAAGCAGCCAGGACAGATGCCTTTTCTGAGAGGCTTCCGATCAGGAGGTGAGCTTCCCCCAAGGGAGCATTGGGCGATGGGGGGGGGGTGTTGTCTGAATGGGCACGTTCAGGTGACATTGTGAGCCCCGTCAACATGCAACTCCTGTGCTCACAGGTCTGAACTGGTTGCCTTAAAAAAAAAGTTGTTGCAAAACAACTTATTCTTAATAAAAATTATAAAAATTATTAAGGGATAGGAAAAAAAAATCTTGTTGCATTTGTTTTTTGGTTTGTTTTTTTATGCTCTGCCTTTTGCCCTGACGGGACTCAAGGCAGCTTACGGATAAAAACAATTGCTAAAAACATAGAAAAAAAATCATTAAAAAGGCAGCGAAACATTGGTAGTATTAAAATTGTGTGTGTGTGTGTGTGTGTGTGTGTGTGTGTGAGAGAGAGAGAGAGAGAGAGAGAGAGAGAACACACACACACACACACACACACACACACACACACAGGTACAGCAATTGACAAACGTCCCCATTGACGCACATTTCAGTTTTCGAACGCCGTAAACCCGGAAGTAAAGGTAAAGGGACCCCTGACCATTAGGTCCATTTGTGGCCGACTCTGGGGTTGTGGCGCTCATCTCGCTTTACTGGCTGAGGGAGCCGGCGTACAGCTTCCAGGTCATGTGGCCAGCAGGACTAAGCCTCTTCTGGTGAACCAGAGCAGCGCTTGGAAACACTGTTTACCTTCCCACCGGAGTGGTACCTATTTATCTACTTGCACTTTGACGTGCTTTTGAATTGCTAGGTTGGCAGGAGCAGGGACCGAGCAACGGGAGCTCACCCCGTCTCAGGGATTCGAACTGCCAACCTTCTGATCCACAAGCCCAAGAGGCTCAGTGGTTTAGACCACAGCGCCACCCGCGTCCCATAAACCCAGAAGTAAATGCTTCCATTTTTGAACACGCCTCGGAAGTCAGATGGCTTCCGCTGAGTGCGTATGTTGTTTTTCTCAATTTTCTCTATTAAATTTGCAGACCGCCCTTTGTGCCTCGGGTTTCAAATGTTTCGGAACTCAAACCGTCTTCCGGAACGGATTATGTTCGAAAACCGAGGGACCACTGTGTATCTGTTTAAAACAAACAGGGCAGTAAAAAGCCCTTTAGCTTAAAGCAGTCAGTTTCCTAAAGGCTGTTGGAACAAGAAAAACCTTCATCTGCCCGCAGAAGGACGGGGAGGGGAGCCAGTTGAGCTTCCAGCCAAGTCAAAGGTGTTGTGGTTTAAATGCAAAGCCCGTAACAAATTGGGGCAATGAGATCACCTGACCACCCCCCTGCACCCCCTCAACCCCTTCGCTTGGCAGAACTGGCACATAGCTGTCAACCGTCCCTTATTTGGTGGGAAACTCCCTTATCGCAGCGCCATGTCCTGCTCCTGTCCCGGATTGATGATGTCCCTTAAATTTCCCGGGTTTCATGCTCGCCCGGCTCGGGAGGGAAGCAGCGACTCGGGGTCCTCCACCGCACAAGAGAGAGAGAGCGCACAAGCTGCCGCGTCTCCATCTCTCCCTTTTCCCCCTCAGGGGTGCGTCGTGAGGAGACGGGTGGCAGTGGGCGGGCAGGCAGCTCCTCTCTTGCGAGACTTCTGCCACGCTGCCAGGGGAAGCTGGAGGCGGCAGCGGCAGCTGAGGAGGCGGCCTGAGGGAGGAGGAAGAGGAGGGGATGGGGAGGGACACAGAAAGGCGGCGCTTCTACGGCTGCCGTGGCGCCGCAACCACCTCATGCCGGGCTCGCGGGCGGCGTGGGTGAGAGTCTCTCTTCCTCCCTCCCTCTCTCTCGGGCAGGGAAGGGCCGATGGAACTCCTTGCGCCAGGACTACGGCAGCCCCGACGTGCATAAGCTAAGCAAAATCCATTATTTTGGCTGCTGATCCCTTATTTTTAAGGCTGCTGGTCCCTTATTTTCAAACCTGTAAGCTGACAGCTATGAACTGGCACGGCCACAGGTGCCATGCAATTCCCACTATCCGTTGATAAAAAATTGGTTGTTTCGTGAGGCAGCGCCTGTCTACCCTTCGGAACTCCCCGCCAATTGATACTGAGCAGGCGCCTTCACTGCGCTCTTCTTGCCTGTGACCATTCTTCTTTAGACAAGCATGTCTTAGAAAGTCGAGTCAAATTTCAACTTGTTTCAGGGTTTTATTTATTTTATTATTATTTTTTAAACTTTATTTTCTTATTCTTTTTAAAATCATTTATATTGATTTTCCAATTTAAAAAAAATCCAATTAAACATCCAATCATAATACTTCAATTAAAAATAAATAAATAAAACAAAATAAAATAAAATTAAAAAGATCAAATTATAGTCCAAATTGTATTTATTCATTTCTTGAGGCTCCCCACGGTCTGGATCTCTGGAGCATATCTCCACGTCTTAGTCCTGCTTCTCCTTTTTAAACGTTATTTTCAATGCAGAATTACAACATAAAATATAAAACAAAAGAATACATTCGTCAAAAAACCAAAGAAAGAAAAAAAGAACAACAACCACAAAAACGTAAACAAACATACATACACTTTGACTCCCTTCCATTCTTTGGAGCCTTCAACTTTTCATTTTATCGTAATGGTTGTTTGTTGTTGTTGTTTAGTCGTTTCGTCCTGTCCGACTCTTTGTGACCCCCTGGACCAGAGCACGCCAGGCACTGCTGTCTTCCACTGCCTCCCGCAGTTTGGTCAGACTCATGCTGGTCTCTTCAAGAACACTGTCCAACCATCTCGTCCTCTGTCGTCCCCTTCTCCTTGTGCCCTCCATCTTTCCCAACATCAGGGTCTTTTCCAGGGAGTCTTCTCTTCTCATGAGGTGGCCAAAGTATTGGAGCCTCAGCTTCAGGATCTGTCCTTCCAGTGAGCACTCAGGGCTGATTTCCTTCAGAATGGATACATTTGATCTTCTTGCAGTCCATGGGACTCTCAAGAGTCTCCTCCAGCACCAGAATTCAAAAGCATCAATTCTTCGGCAATCAGCCTCCTTTATGGTCCAGCTCTCACTTCCATACACTACTACTGGGAAAACCGTAGTTTTAACTATATGGGCCTTTGTTGGCAAGGTGATGTCTCTGCTTTTTAAGATGCTGTCTAGGTTTGAATGGTTTATATATAAATATATATATATGCATGCATATATATGTTATTTCTAGCTTTGTACCTTTTATAACTATTTCTTCATTCCCTTGACCTTGCAAACTTCATTCGTTGCAGACTGATATGTTTATTCCAGAACAATGTTTTTCCCCCCATATACTCTTTAACACAGTCCCATTCTTTTATTAATTATTGATCTGATTGTCCTCTTAAGACTGCCGTTAACCTTGCCAAATCTATGTATTCACAAAGTTTGATTTGCCATTCTCTTACTTTGTGTTTTAATCTTTCACATGCCTGGTTGTGAATTTTCCTCGATTTCGCTGTTTTATCTTTTGTGAGCCGCTTAGAGGTTCCTGGCTTTAACAGCCCAGCAGTGTATAAATTTTAAGAAATACCGTATTTTTCGCTCCATAAGACACACTTTTTTCCTTCTAAAAAGTAAGGGGAAATGTCTGTGTATCTTATGGAGCGAATGTGTGGTCGATCGCTGGCTCCCTTTCCAGCCCCTTGCCCAGGCCTCTATTGTTGAATGTTCTGCAGACGGAGGCTGCTTGTTTCCCCAGCGACATGGGTCTGGCTGATTAGATTATCTGTCTGGAAACTGTAGAAATGGCTCCCTTTCCTTTCCTAAAGAAGGTGCAGAACTGTGAGTTGAACTCCATAAAAACAGGATTTTTTCCCTTTGCAAAGTAAGCTCAACAACTTTGAGCTGAGCCTCAAAAAAACGGGGCTTTCCCCTTTTCCTCCTCTAAAAACTAGGTGCGTCTTATGGTCAGGTGCGTCTTATGGAGCGAAAAATACGGCAAATGGCAAAACCAGGGTTCTCTCAGCCAAAGCACACTGCTGAATCTGCTCCCTCCAGCAAATCGAGGAAGGAAGGGCATGTTCCTTTCAGCGCTGCTTAGATTACCTGCATGTGGGATCACATGTTCAAGATTATTGCCAGGATATCTGGCAGTGAAGTAAAACTCCTCTGATGTGCATATATTGGTGAAAATAACAAACGTAGGTGCATAACATTGAGAAATTGTGTGTTTGTGTGTGTGCAAAATTGCATACTTGTATTTATCAGAAGTTGAGATGAACTTTCATGATTTTTTATTTTTTTTAAAAAAAATTAAATTGCTTTTTTACTGAAAAACACTCAATTATAAAGCAATAAAGTGATGCAAAAAAAACGGGGGGACACACAACTGTGTAATGGGGAAAAATATTACATGAATATATACAAAAATAGCCTAACCCATACATTCTTTTAGAAATTTGATATTCTTATCCTAATACAGATGTAAATATTAATAGACCGCTATGTTTTGCATAAATTTATTCCAAATATTGTTGTATTTATCCAAGGAGAGTCTACATCCATAAGCAGTCCCTTCGTAGGTTGCAAGTGCTATCTTATTATCAATCTACTGATTGAAGGAGATCGTGTCTTCATTCTTCCAGTTCATCAATATCAGCTACCATTTGTTGTTGTTGTTTAGTTGTGTCCGACTCTTCGTGACCCCCTGGACCAGAGCACGCCAGGCACTCCTGTCTTCCACTGCCTCCCGCAGTTTGGTCAGACTCGTGTTCGTAGCTTCGAGAACACTGTCCAACCATCTCGTCCTCTGTCATCCCCTTCTCCTTGTGCCCTCCATCTTTCCCAACATCAGGGTCTTTTCCAGGGAGTCTTCTCTTCTCAGGAGGTGGCCAAAGCCTTGGAGCCTCAGCTTCAGGATCTGTCCTTCCAGTGAGCACTCAGGGCTGATTTCCTTCAGAATGGAGAGGTTGGATCTTCTTGCAGTCCATGGGACTCTCAAGACTCTCCTCCAGCACCACAATTCAAAAGCATCCATTCTTCGGCGATCAGCCTTCTTTATGGTCCAGCTCTCACTTCCGTATATCACTACTGGGAAAACCATAGCTTTTACTATACGGACCTTTGTTGGCAAGGTGATGTCTCTGCTTTTTCAGATGCATTAGAGCGCCTAAAATCCATTTTTGTTGTCCCATGGTTAACTTCCATATAGTAGGCATATGGCTGGGGGTTATTGCTATTTTATTATTATTATTATTATTATTATTATTATTATTATTATTATTAAAATATATCTTTATTAATCTAAAATAAATACATTTATGAAAAAACAGACATACATACAAGTAAACAAACAAACAAACAATCAAGTAACAGAAAAATCAAACAAACCACCACATTATAAGATACAAGAAGATTAATATAATTATCCTCATATATACTTCTGATACTGAACACAATTATAAAACTTATAGAGAAGAAATTTAAAACTGACTTCCAATCAATCTCACTGTACTTTATCTATCCATTACTTTATACCCCACAGTTACATAGTTCTTATTTAATTTCTTTTTACCTCCCTACAAACTTATATTTATACAATACAGGGATTAGTAGCAAGAAATTGCTATTATTATTTTGCAAAATTGCATACATGTGTGTATCAAGAGTTGAGATATGTATAGATGATCTTTCATGATAAAAGAAAACCCTTCTTCACACCAAGTTAACCTGTGGAACTCCCTCCCACAGGAATTAAGGATGGCCAGGATTAGACAAATTCATGGAGAAGGAGAGGACTAGCAATGACTTAATAGCCAGGACAGAGGCTATTCTCTTCCTTTGGGGTTGAAGGCAGCAAGGCTTCTGAATCCCAGTTGCAGGAAACTTCAGAGGGGAGAGGGCTGTTGGGTTCGAATCCTGCAAGGGGGGCTTCCCAGAAAAAGCATCTGGTGGGGCATTGCAAGGACACAGTGCCGGATTTACGTATAAGCTAAACAAGCTCCAGCTTAGGGCCCCACTCTCTTGGGGCCCCCCCCAAAATTAAAGGGGATGTACTATATTTTTTGCTCTATAAGACTCACTTTTTCTCTCCTAAAAAGTAAGGGGAAATGTGTGTGTGTCTTATGCAGCGAATGCAGGCTGCACAGCTATCCCAGAAGCCAGAACAGCAAGAGGGATTGCTGCTTTCACTGCGCAGCGATCCCTCTTGCTGTTCTGGCTTCTGAGATTCAGAATATATTTTTTCTTGTTTTCCTCCTCCAAAAACTAGGTGCGTCTTGTGGTCTGGTGCGTCTTATAGAGCAAAAAATACGGTACATTTCTGAAATATAAAATAACAAACTAATAAAATAAAACCCACATACAGCAACAGTGTTTTGTGTTGTGTAGGCTGCTATGATGTTGTGTAAGTCATGGGCCCCGCCTGCTCGCCTGCTCCCTAAAATATCCCTGGTTTGCTCCTTTCTATATATAGGGTGCCCACATTCTGCATGGACTGGTTGCATGGCAACATGGGCAAATGGCTTGAGATGCCTATTAGGTCCATCAATTACCATATAGCAGATATTCAACAAAAAAATCAGCGACCATTTGTTGTTGACAAAGGACAGCTGGACGTAGAAAGGGCCCGATTACCTTCAGTGGGACGCGGGTGGCCCCATGGGTTAAACCACTGAGCCTCTTGGGCTTGCCTATCAGAAGGTTGGCGGTTCAAATCCCCCTGACGGAGTGAGCTCCCGTTGCTCGGTCCCTGCTCCTGCCAACCTAGCAGTTCGAAAGCACATCAAAGTGCAAGTAGATAAATAGGTACCGCTCCGGCGGGAAGGTAATGTTTTTACCTGAGTAGAATGTGTTCTTTTATTTCAAATGCATCTCTGGGTTATTTGTAGGGCATAGCAATTCATTCATTTTTTTATAGTCCGGCCCCCCACAAGGTCTGAGGGACAGTGGACCGGCCCCCTGCTGAAAAAGTTTGCTGACCCCAGCCATGGATGCTTTAGCTGAGATTCCTGCAGAATCTCAGAATTCCACCATACTCTTTTTCAGAAATGAGTACAGAGATGTGAGGAACCGAAAGTAAGATCGGGTCAATTTATATATTTTTATGGCCCGCTTTATTTTTTCATGGTTTTTGAGATGTTTCGAACCGTTTCTAATAATGCACTTTAATTGCTGTGACCCGCCCTGGGGGGGGGGGGGAATAGCAATAAATGGCCGGTTCACCCGCTCCAACACGCAGTCGGATTCTGCAAAACTGTGTCACCCACAGAGCGCCGGCTGAGCAATCCAATTGCCTGGCCCAATGGCTGTTCAGGGAGCAAATTGGATGGAAGGTGCTGGAGGTTGGAGGTGGTGGAGGGGGGGATTCGAATCCCTCCCCCCTGATGCAATTGGGAGGGTTATTAAACAGTTTAAGCTGGGCTGGGATTATGTGGCAGGTGGACCTAGTGGGCGGGGGTGGGGAGAAAAATCTTGAGGGACCTCTCTCTGCAATATTCAGAGATGCACAAATTTCAAAGGTAGCAGTTTCTGAAGTGCAAACTAGGTCGTTTCTCCTTTTTTTTTGGTCAAATCTATTTTTTATTAAGTTTTACATTGCAAATTAAAATCTGCAGAAGTCTGCATGCACACGAAAGCTCGTACCACTAACTAACTTAGCTGGTCTCTAATGTGCTACTGGAAGGAATTTTTTAATTTTTAATTTTAATTTTATTTGTTTTGTTTTGTTTCGACTACGGCAGACCAACACGGCTACCTACCTGCAACTATAATCCAAACGTTAAACATCAGCACCATCATTTAGGATTCCCTGAATACTTTGACTCCCTTCCACCTTTCCATGGTTTCCATTATCAGTCTTTTCTCAACTGCTTCCCTTATTTTCTCTCTTTTTTAAAAAAACCAGTCCATTTTAAGTACATATTTTTTTAGTACATTACAAACATTACTCAAATCCTGCCAAAGTTTTTGGTTGTTTACAGCGTTCTCTTAAATACGTTATCAGTTTCTCCCATTCCTTCTTAAAGTTCTTCTCTTCCTGGTTTTCCCGGTCAATTTCATCATTTTGGGATCATCTTCATCTCTGGTCATCTTCTTTCCATCTCTGGGCCTGTAGTGTCCACACTGCTGTCATTGTACACATAAATACAGTGGTATCTTGTTTCTCAAATGCCTTAGTACTCAAACAACTTGGAACCCAAACATTGCAAACCTGGAAGTAAGTGTTCCAGTTTGTGAACTTTTTCGGAAGCCGAACATACTCCGTCTGGAGTGTTCTGCTTCTGTTTTGAGTGCCACACTTCCATTTTGAGCGTTATGCTGAGGTCTGTCTGTTTTTTCTATTTATTTCGCGTTTTTGTTTTTGCGGCTCTTTTTTGTTTTCTTTTTGTGACTCTGTGGAACCCAGTTCAGCTCCTGATGGATTGTGTGACTGCAGTACATTGTTTATTGCCTTCATTTTATGGATCGATGGTCTCGTTAGATAGTAAAATCCACGTTAAATTACTGTTTTAGGGGTTGCTTTTAAAAGTCTGGTACAGATTAATCCATTTTGCATTACTTTCTATGGGAAAGCACGCCTTGGGTTTGGAACGCTTTGGTTTTGGAACGGTCTTCCGGAACGGATTAAGTTTGAGAACCAAGGGACCACTGCAAATGGTAAAACTGCAGGTAGCTTTTAAGCAACATTGCGCAGGGACTGCCAAGCTCAGCCTTGGTTCCCCAGCCAGGAGGCACACGCCTGGTTTTGGAATGTTATTAAATATACCAAGAAAAAAACACACCAAGAACTCTGGCCAATGTAAGTTTCAATAGTGGGAGTGGTCCCTACTCACAATTCAATAGTCAATAGTAACAACAACTAATCCATTCAAAAGTATGTATTCTAATAAAGATTACAAACTCTAACAGAGATTACAAACCCAAACTGAAAGAGATATTTATAACACAATAATTCGTTACAAAGATTTTCTCTTTTTCACTCAACAATAATGTTGATCCTTATAATTTATCAGCTTGCAGATGGAGAGTCAGTTTCAATCATAGCGCAGAAGTCAGAAGTCTATTATGGACTGGAAACCGGGACAGGGCCCTGTATTCACCTTCATCAGCTAATTTTTAAGTTTGGAGTTTGTAAGTTTGAAGACTTTTGGATAAATATATCCTGTTCTTTTCTACGTTTCGCAAGGATAACACTACGTGTGGGTAGATCAACGTGTATCCTGAGCTTTTCTGTGCACCTAAGATTCCTAATGGGAAAGCCTCTGGTTTCAAACTAGGTCATTTCTCACCAAAACGGCAAAAAAATATGAATTTCTCCCCCGGATGCAACAGAGATCAGGTGGCCCTCTGCCATGGATGCTTCAGTTGAGATTCTGGTATTGCACGGGGTTCGACAACATGGCTTTAGGAGGTTGCTTCCAAATCTAGTATCTTATGATTCAATGGTCCCTAACTTAACACTGCCTCCCCTTCCTTTCAGGTACGGACCACGGCTACTTCCACATGGACAACGTCACGGGCGCCATCACCATGCTGCGGCCGGTGGAGAGCAGGATTCGCACTCCGGTCTACAGCCTCAGTGTCATGGTAGGCCCCTGCAGCTGAGAGAGAAGTCATGGGTCCCTTTGGCTTCTTCGCATCCGGGGCTGGAGGGGGAAATTGAGGTTCTCAACTCCCAGCCTCAGCCCCCAATCCTGCTGTGATTTATTTCGTTTATTTTTATGTCACAGGTATTTTTTTTTTAACACTGCTTAATTTTGGGTTCCGAATTGCTTTGAGTTGCCTTTGGCAAGAAAAAGCGGAGAATCAATTTAACCGATCAATCAATCAATCAATCAATCGTCACCAAAGCCACTAAGCCTAAAACACACATCCCAGTTCCTGTTAAAATGAGACGTTAGAAACCAGTTAGCCAGATTTTTTCCCCCCAAAAGGAGCTGCTGAAAATATAAATATACATAATAAAAATTAAACTGCGTGTTGTGATAATACATGCCAGATCTGGTTACACGTCTAGGTGGGCTTGCTTAAACAAAGAAAATAATAATAATAATACCATATTGGTCCGAATATAAGCCGCACCTGCAAATAAGCCACACCTTTAAAATGGAAAGGGGGGCAGAGAAAAAAACGACAATACCTGAGCTGTGAATATAAACCGCACTTTAACTTTTCATGGTTGGAAATTGGAAAAAAGTGGGGCTTACATTCAGGCCAATATGGTAATAATAATAATAATAATAATAATAATAATAATAATAATTTTTATTTATATGCCACCCACCTGACTGGGCTGCCCCAGTCCCTCTGGCCGGCTTCCAACAAATTATAAAACCACAGTAAAACAGCAAACATTAAAAACTTCCCCGTATGCCAAGGACTCCAGTCTTGCCTGGTGTCAATGGGCAGGGAATTCCAAAGGTGCAGCTTCTCTTTGCTTTATTTCTGCCTTCCGGTCTCCGGTCATCCTGCTCCCCCCACGAATTTAGCACCGCCGAGGATCAGAAAGAACGGCATGCACATGCCCCCTCCACCCCCCCGAAAAAGCTTGCCCATTACCGTATTTTTTGCTCTATAAGACTCACTTGTTCCCTCCTAAAAAGTAAGGGGAAATGTGTGTGCGTCTTATGGAGCGAATGCGAGCTGCGCAGCTATCCCAGAAGCCAGAACAGCAAGAGAGATTGCTGCTTTCACTGCGCAGCGATACCTCTTGCTGTTCTGGCTTCTGAGATTCAGAATATATTTTTTTTCTTGTTTTCCTCCTCCAAAAACTAGGTGCGTCTTGTGGTCTGGTGCGTCTTATAGAGCGAAAAATACGGTAATTGATTAATTGAAAACCAGTCAAACATAAAAGGGAATAATTAACGGAAGGTCTTTTTATTTATTTATTTGTTTATTAAAATTTTATTGAACATAATTATTACAAAATACATACATACGGGTGAAACTCGGAAAATTAGAATATCGTGGAAAAGTTCATTTATTTCAGTAATTCAACTGAAAAGGAGAAACTAATATGTGGGATAGACTCATGACATGCAAAGCAAGATATGTCAAGCCTTAATTTGTTATAATTGTGATGATCATGGCGTACAGCTGATGAAAAACCCCAAATTAACCATCTCAGAAAATTAGAATATTAAATGAAATCAGCAAAACAAGGACTGCAAATAGAGCAATATTGGACCTCTGAGAAGTAGAAGCATGCATATGTACTCAGTACTTGGTTTGGGCCTCTTTTGCATCAATTACTGCCTCAATGCGGTGTGGCATGGATGCGATCAGCCTGTGGCACTGCTGAGGTGTTATGGAAGACCAGGAAGCTTCAATAGCAGCCTTCAGCTCTTCTGCATTGCTCGGTCTCATGTCTCTCATCATTCTCTTGGCAATGCCCCATAGATTCTCTATGGGGGTCAGGTCAGGCAAGTTTGCTGGCCAATCAAACACAGTAATCCCATGGGCACTGAACCAGGTTTTGGTACTTTTGGCAGTGTGGGCAGGTGCCAAAGTCCTGCTGGAAAATGAAGTCAGCATCGCCATAAAGCTCGTCTGCGGAAGGAAGCATGAAATGCTCCAAAATCTCCTGGTAGACGGCTGCGTTGACCCTGGACTCAATGAAGCAGAGTGGACCAACACCACTGACATGGCTCCCCAAATCTCTTTTCTGATGAAAGCAGCTTTTGCGTCTCATTTGGAAACCAAGGACCCAGAGTCTGGAGGAAGAACGGGGAGGCACACAATGCCAGATGCTTGACGTCCAGTGTGAAGTTTCCACACTCTGTGTTGATTTGGGGAGCCATGTCATCAGCTGGTGTTGGTCCACTGCGTTTCATAAAAGAACTTTTCCATGATATTCTAATTTTCCAAGTTTCACCTGTACGTATATTTTTCAGATAAGCACACATATATAAAAAAGAACAACAAAAGGAAGAAAAGACAAAAGAAAAAGAAAAAATAAGAAGAAAAATTGGAAGAATTTCTTCCAAATTTATTCTACAAATATCTCAATAATAAAATTTCATTGATTGACTTCCATCACTTACACTGCACACATACAAATTTGCTTAAAATGTATATAGGAAGTGCAAAGAGAAAGCCAGGAACCAGCAAGGCTGGATTCAACCCTGCCTTGCGACCGAATTCTGCTGCTCGCTGCTCACGTTTCTGCTGCAAACTGCCTTCTCTCTCTCCCTCCTACCTGCTGCCCGCCTCTCTCTCCCAGGCCTCTCAGGTGAATGACGCCAAGAAGTACGCTGTGACCGAGGTCCGCGTGCGAATCCTGGCAGCCAACAGCCACGCGCCGCACTTTGAGAAGTCCCTGCACCAGGCCTTCGTCCACGAAGGCGAGAGCACGGCCTCTCTGGTCCTGACGTACGGCAGGAGGGTCCTCTTCGTCCTGGCCACCGACATGGACTTCCCCGACGTGAGTCACCTGGCGCTGGTTTGGGTGGGGCAGCCCAGAAAGGGTGGTGTGGCGGGGAATCCTTGAATCACAGTTGGAAGGGACCCTGAGGGTCATCTAGTCCAACCCCCTGCAATGCGGGAATCTCAACCGGAAGGCATGCAGGAGGCCCCGGGCCCACCCACAGCGGCATCTCCTGGGGACGGGTGCAAAGGAATCGTGCCCGTCTTGAAACCCTAGATAGATGCTGCCAGCCAGTGTGGGCAGTGCTAAGCCAAAGGGGCCAATGGGCTGGCTCAGTACAGTTGGTTCTTGAACATAATAAGAAAAGGGAAAAGTTGACAGCTATGACTCCCAAAACCGTTCGAAAAGTAATGCACAGCTTCCAATTGTCTGTAGGAGCTTCCTGCACTCTAGCAGAAGCCGTGTTGGACGACACTCTGGGCAGCTTCCAACAAAGATTAAAAATACATTAAAATGCCACACATAAAAAACTTCCATAAACAGGGCTGCCTTCAGATGTCTTCTAAAAGTCAGATAGTTGTTTATCTCTTTGACATCTGATGGGAGGGTGTTCCACAGGGCAGGCGCCACCACCGAGAAGGCCCTCTGTCTGGTTCCCTGTAACTTGGCTTCTCGCAATGAGGGAACCACCAGAATGCCCTCGGAGCTGGACCTCAGTGTCCGGGCAGAACGATGGGGGTGGAGACGCTCCTTCAGGTCTACTGGACCGAGGCCGTTTAGGGCTTTCAAGGTCAGCACAACACTTTGAATTGTGCTTGGAAACATACTGGGATCCAATGTAGGTCTTTGACATCTGATGGGAGGGCGTTCCACAGGGCAGGCGCCACCACCGAGAAGGCCCTCTGCCTGGTTCCCTGTAACTTGGCTTCTCGCAATGAGGGAACCGCCAGAAGGCCCTCGGTGCTGGATCTCAGTGTCCCGGCAGAATGATGGGAGTGGAGACGCTCCTTCAGGTCTACTGGACCGAGTATATCCTATAGCGCCTCAGGCCAGCCCCCCCCCTCCCTGGGCGCATAGCAGCATGGGAGCCAGACCCTCTCACCTCCCCACTCAGATTTGCCCCCACTGACCGGCAGTGGCTCTAGGGGATTTCAGCCAAGGGATCTTTCCATCCCTATTTCGGGGGGGGGGGGGGACCTTCTGCATGCTGATGCTCTATGTGCCGAGATGCACACCGTAGCATTTCTAACACTACTTGAACGCAAAATTGTAGGCTGTGTACAACTCCGAAAAGGCCCAAACACAGTAGGACTTTTTGGAGTTTTACAACCATTTGCTGATGGAACTAAACTATTTATTAAAGAACCCATTTGCCCAACATATGCATCCCCCATATTATTTATTTTAGCACCAACCTTAGCCCTTTTACTAGCCTTCATAATATGAACTACTATACCAATACCGCACCCCCTAGCAGACATAAACTTAGGCCTCCTATTCCTTCTCGCCCTCTCAAGTATAATAGTCTATACAATTTTATTTCCGGATGAGCATCTAACACAAAATACGCCCTAATAGGAGCCCTACGAGCTATCGCACAAACAATCTCCTACAAAGTCACCCTAGGCATCATTCTACTTTCAGTTATTATATTAACTGGCACCTTCACAATACACACCCTAATTATTGCACAAGAACAGATATGACTAATTTTACCTACCTGACCTCCTGCCATAATATGATATGTATCTAGCAGAAACAAATTGAGCACCATTTGATCTAACAGAAGGAGAATCTGAACTCGTCTCAGGTTTTAATATAGAATACGCAGCAGGGCCCTTCACAGTATTCTTCCTAGCTGAGTGCGAATTGTAATTTTTAATTTTGCGACTTCCCATAGTCTGAACCAAGAAGCATGTCCAAATCTCAGTCCTGCCTCTCGTCAATATTTCCACATCTCAATTTTATCTCTCCCTTTCTCCCCAGGGCTTCAACCCTGCGGTGAGGTACAGCCTCAGGCGCCAGTCCAACCACACGCAGCTCTTCCAGGTCACCCCCGGCGGACTCCTCATCGCCCGCGCCGACCACCTGACTGCTCTCCAGCGATACGCCTTACAGGTTTGAGCCGATCCCTTCCCCGCCCCCCAGCGACCAGCCGGGGGTCGCTCTCCTCCACTGTGCGGGAACAGTGGGAAACTAGCTCCCGGTGGGTCCGGTTGGGTGGAAGCCAGGGAGTTCAACAGCAGGTGGCGCCAGAGCCGAAAGCAGGAAGCACAGCGTGAGCAGGGCCTTGCAGAGCCAGGCAGAGGCCCGGGCCAGGTAGATAATGTGCCCCCCCCCCTTTTATTACCCTGGGGATAACTGAAGTCTTATAAATAAGTGCCGTAGATTCCGGCGTATAAGATGACTTTTAACCCCGGGAAATCCTCAAAAAAGTCGGGGGTCGTCTTATACGCCGGGTATGGGTTCGCCGGGCAGCGGCAGTGGGCGTCGGCTCCCAAACTGGGAGGAAGCTGGGTGGCTACATCCCGGTGTGGAGAGGAGCCCGCCGCCCACTGCCGCTGCCCAGCGAAGCTGCTGCGTATTAGGCGACTGGGAGTATAAGTCGACCCCCCAAATTGGCAGCTGCCAATTTGGGGGGTCGTCTTATACGCCCAGTCGCCTAATACGCCGGAATCTACATTAAGTATATAAATAATTTTCACAAAAGTTATGCTTTGTAAATACCGTATTTTTCGCTCTATAAGATGCACCAAGTTTTTGGAAGAGAACAAGGGGAAAAAAATTCTGAATCCCATAAGCCAGGACAGCAAGTGGGATCGCTGCGCAGCGATCCCGCTTGCTGTCCTGGCTTATGGGATAGCTGCGCGCAGCCTTTTCCAGCCAGGCAAGGGGAGCCTTCATTCCCTGCCCGGGAGAGGCTACATGCAGCTAAGGCTCCCCCAAGAGCTGCGCTCCCTTTAAAGAGTGCACGGAGTGTGTGTGGGGCTCTTTGGGGCTGTTCCCTCCTTGGGGAAAAGCCCCCAATAGCTGCACACACGCTCCATGTGGCTCTTCAAAGGGAGCGCTGAGCAGAGCCTCCCGTCTGCATTCTTCCCATAAGACGCACACACATTTCCCCTTACTTTTTAGGAGGGGGAAAGTGTGTCTTATAGAGCGAAAAATACGGTAATTTTATTTCAAGCCTTGAACCGTATCTGCATATAAAGACAAATGGAAACTATAGATATAGAATAGTGCTTTTTAAAAATACGTAGGGAATGTATGCTGACCGAGGCCCCTTTGGAATCAGAGGCCCGGGCCAAGTGGCCCATATGGCCCCCCCTCTGTCTGGGCCTGAGTGTGAGAATCCCTGGCAGGCAGCCCTCAGCCCTCTCTTCAAAAACTCCCCAGGAAGGAGAGTCCGCCACCTTCCGGGGGAGACTGTTTCACTCCCAAAATACTCTCGGCGCTCACCTGTGTGCTCCTGGTGATGCTCAGCTCTTGTTCCTCCTTTAGATCCTTGCACGAGATGAGGAGTCGGGTGAGACCGCCAACACCACGGTCAACGTGGAGGTGCTGAGTCCTGGCCAGGCAGGTATGCCAGGGCAGGTGACTGGGCAGGTGGGCGACTGGGTAGGTGGGCTCCTTCTCTGCACATGGCCTGTCAGCTATCCATGAAGGGACATGCGCCCAGTGCGTTGCTGAAGGCTGGCAGTACATAGCAATAGGCCCTTATTCCCTTACAGTCAGGCACAGGCAAACTCAGCCCTCCAGATGCTTTGGGACTACAACTCCCATCATCCCTAGTGAACAGGATCAGTGGTCAGGGATGATGGGAATTGTAGTCCCAAACATCTAGAGGGCCGGAGGTTGCCTATGCCTGTGTTACACACCACAATTGCCTCATTATGTAAATCATGTTCAGAATACCACAACACACCTGTAACTGGCTGTAAAGTAACATTGGTAAAGGTAAAGGGACCCCTGACCATTAGGTCCAGTCGTGGCCGACTCTGGGGTTGTGGCCCTCATCTCACTTTACTGGCCGAGGGAGCCGGCGTACAGCTTCCGGGTCATGTGGCCAGCATGACTAAGCCGCTTCTGGCGAACCAGAGCAGCGCACGGAAACACCGTTTACCTTCCCACCGGAGTAGTACCTATTTATCTACTTGCACTTTTGATGTGCTTTCAAACTGCTAGGTTGGCAGGAGCTGAGACCAAGCAACGGGAGCTCACCCTGTTGCGGGGATTCGAACTGCCGACCTGATTGGCAAGTCCTAGGCTCTGTGGTTTAACCCACAGCGCCAACAGCGTCCCTTTGTAGGTGCAGCCATTACGGAGGTGCTGGGTGGCTCTGTGGTTTAACCCACAGCACAACCGTGTCCCAAAAGTCCAAGGATAGTCAAGTCCAAAGATTGGTGGTACCTCGGTTTTCGAACGTAATCCATTCTGGAAGACCATTCGACTTCCGAAATGTTCAGAAACCGAGGGGCAAAGGGCAATCTGCCAGTTCAATAGAGAGAATTGTGGAAAAAAACAGATACACACCGCGGAAGCAGTTTGACTTCCAAGGCGCGTTCGAAAACAGAAGCATTCACTTCCGGGGTTTTTGGCTTTCAAAAACTGAAATGTTCAGCAACGGAGACGTCCGAAAATCAAGGTGCCACTGTATTATCTAACCCTAGGGTTCCCAAACTTTGGGGGGGGCACGGCCCCGTTGGCTTCCCAAACTCATCGCCAGTGCCCCCTACCCTACAAAGAAGCACTATTCAAAATAGCCATTTGCACGACACATTGAGGAATGAGAACAATACAATTCTAAATGAATTGTGCCTTTATTCTAAACCCAATCGAAACTCCTTGGTTTAATTAATTCCATGAAATCGCTAAACTTGCTCCAGCAATTCCAGCTTTTCGCTGCCATAAAGTCGATGGCTAAAACTCGCCTACCTTCCGGGATTGTGGTAAGGATCTATGCCAAAATGGCAAAAACGACTGAAATAATCTGAAATCAGGAAGGCCAGAATTTTAATAAGGAATGGGGGAAATTTATAATTTATCTTAAAAATCATTGTAAACAGTTTAGAATCGTTAGTAGGACTGGCATAACACTAGTAGTTTAATGGTGAATTTTGGATAAGATGGAGATGTAAAAGTTTTGGGTTGTTATAAAAGACGCAGGAGGAAATGATTAATAGTAGGACCCACAAAGGGGAGAATGGAAGTCCAGGAGATTCTTTGGAATATTGATTTTATGATGTAGGTTGGATATGTGAGTGTAAAACGTTAATTTGAAAAACCAAATAAATAAATATTTTTTTTAAAAAAAGGATTGTTGTGAGGATCACTGACAACACGTCAATAAGGCCCTTTGAACAATCAGTGCTTTGTAAATATAAGCGGTGGTCTTGCTGTTGTTAGATAGGAATCTGATGGGCGCAGGGCCAGTGGTGAAGGAAGGTGTGTGTGTGTTTGTGTGTGTGGTCTGCCCCAGGTGTCACCACTGAGGGAGGTGAAAAACAACAAAAATATGAATTTTTGAAAAATAAAAAATGGGCTCACAAAACTTGTTAGTTAAGTCCACAAACATTGCGTGGTGAGTTCCTGCCCCCCCTCCCAGTGTAAATAAAGACACATGACACAATTATTAAGGTTAATGGGCTAAATAAGGCCACAACTTTATTGGTTACAGGTGATGAGCGGTATTGGCTTAGGCATTGGTCCTAACCCACTATATCCGACTTCAGCCCGTCCGCTTGAAGTCTGGGAAGGGTTAACCACCAGTAGGGGGAGTCCTGCTGATGCACATCAACTAGGAACTCCCCCGCGGTCACCGCTAGGGGGCGTGCCTTGGGCCCTCACCTCCCCAGGCTTGGGACAGGGCCACGGCCCCCGGAATCCTTTACTGGACTACCCTTCAATATGCGGGGCAGGTGATGGCGCTTCCTCCCCTCTTCCACCTACAGAGCAATACCAATGCCTAACCGCCAATACCCAGAAAGTTGTGGCGATTTGCTATGAGGTAGGCGAAAACCAAGTGGCTGGTGCCAATTTGCCAAGTGGAAAAATTCCTACCAGGCCCCTCAACGGCGACCAACCAAGGTCCATAGCAAGGTCAAGGAACGAAAACCTTATAGGGCGGGAAGTTGGGAAAAACAGGAGCAGCTGGCAGGCGAGGAAAGAGGGAGATCCCCAGCCGCATCCTGCCTTAAATAGGGCAGGCCACACCCCCAGAGCCAGCCGATTGGCTGGCCAGGGGATGACGCGGCCAGGAATCCCCCCAATCGTGCCGGGCTGGGCTCCAGCCGCCGTGCACATGGTGGGGTCGTGAAGCCCACAACCCCATCTCCTTCAAGTGGCTTAACAAAACGCGGCTGGCGCTTCCTGCGGGGCCTGCGTGGGACTTGAGTCTGCCCTGCGCCTCTCCCTCAGCTGCCCTACAGCTGAGGGGGATTCGGCGGAGAGGCTCCATGCAGTGGCCCCCGCCCCAATCAGTGACTAGCTAGCCACCGGCTGCGGGACGTGCGCACCACACCCGGCACCTGAGCGGATAGCCACCGTATTTTTCGCTCTATAAGATGCACTTTCCCCCTCCTAAAAGGAAGGGGAAATGTGTGTGTGTCTTATGGAGCGAATGCAGGCTGCGCAGCTTTTGCTGAAGCCAGGAGAGCAAGAGGGATCAGTGTGCACCGATCCCTCTTGCTCTCCTGGCTTCAGGGATAGCCGCCGAAGCCTCCTGAGTGCAGTGGGAGCGCTTCCGCTGTGCTCCGCAGGCTTCGCGTTGCTTTCGCTGAAGCCAGGAGAGCAAGAGGGATTGGTGCGCACTGATACCTCTTGCTCTCCTGGCTTCGCTTTGCTGGAGAGGCGCTGAGCAGAGTGGGAGAGAATATTTCGTTTCTTGTTCTCCTCCTCTAAAACTACCGTATTTTTCGCTCTATAGGACGCACTTTTTCCCTCCTGAAAAGCAAGGGGAAATGTGTGTGTGTCCTATGGAGCGAATGCAGGGGGGAGGCAGGCAGGAAAAGCTCCCAAGAACCGCACACTAGCTCCGTGCGGCTCTTGCGGGCTTTTCCCCAGGAGGGAGAAGGGACTGACTGGCTGCATCAGTCCCTTCTCCCACCTCGTAGAAAAGCCCACAGGAGCGACGCACCCTTTAAAGAGCGCGCGGCTTCTGCGGGCTTCTGCGGGAGATGGGGGAATTCCCCCACCTCCCGCAAAAGCAGGGAGAAGGTCTGGGAGAAGCGCACAGGCTGCGTGCAGCCTGTCCGCTGCTCCCAGAGCTGGGGGGGGGGATCCTACTTCCCCCCTTGATTTCCCCCTCTGAAAACTAGGTGCGCCCTATGGTCAGGTGCGCCCTATGGAGCGAAAAATATGGTAGGTGCGTCTTATAGAGTGAAAAATACAGTACGTCGCTGCGCAAGACCCCTGCAGCCCTTAGCTCTCTCTGCACTGCTTATTGAAACTCAGAGTGAGACCCAATGCTCTTTTCCTCTCGCCCCCACCCTCTCTGCTTCCTGCTCAGTCCCCCTGGATCCTCTTGAAGCCGGGCACCAGGGCACGATGGACGCCGGGATCCTGGCAGGCGGCCTGGGGGCGCTGCTCCTGGTGACGGCCATCATCCTCTTCCTCATCCTGCGGGCCATGAAGAAGAGGCAGCGGCGCCAGCAGAACATGGAGAGAGCGGCTTTGGCTATGGAGAAGCACCCCAATGTGGTAAGCGGGAAGGGTGCACATTGATGTGCAAGCTCCAAAGAGCGGGCGCCACGGGAGAAGCACCTTGTCTGGAGCCGTCAAGGGGAAACTCCAGCTAAGGCGTTTGATGCTCAACGACAGCCCAGCCACATCGCCTAAGCAGGGCTGGGAATGTCCCCAAGTCTGAAATCACTGCAAGAGCCACATAAAAAATCCCAGTCAGTTTGGACAGCACTGGGTGAGAGGGAGCAAGGGGTCTGACCTGGGCTGGATCTACATGGATCTGTAAAAACGTTATTAAATATAACAATATATAACTGTGCATTTTTCCATTGATGATGACTTTTAGAAGACATCTGAAGGCAGTCCTGTTTAGGGAAGCGTTTAATGTTTAATAGACTACTGTATTTTAATATTCTGTTGGAAGCCACCCAGAGTGGCTGAGGAAACCCAGTCAGATGGGCGCGGTATAAATAATAAATTATTATATTATTATTATTATTATTATTATTATTTATACCCCACCCATCTGGCTGAGTTTCCTCAGCCACTCTGGGCAGCTCCCAACAGAATATTAAAAACACAATAGAAGGTAAAGCATAAAAAACTTCTCTAAACAGGGCTGCTTTCGGGTGTCTTCTAAAAGTCAGATAGTTGTTTATTTCCTTGACATCTGACGGGAGGGCATTCCACAGGACGGGGGCCACCACCAAGAAGGCCCTCTGCCTGGTTCCCTGTAACCTCACTTCTCCCAGGGAGGGAACCGGCAGAAGGCCCTCGGAGCTGGACCTCAGTGTCTGGGCAGAACGATGGAGGTGGAGACGCTCCTTCAGGTCTACTGAACCAAGGCTGTTTAGGGCTTTCAAAGGCCAGCACAACACTTTGAATTGTGCTTGGAAACATACTGGGAGCCAATGTAGGTCTTTCAAGACTGGTGTTATGTGGTCTTGGCGGCCAATCCCAGTCACCAGTCTAGCTTCCGCATTCTGGATTAGTTGCAGTTTCTGGGTCACCTTCAAAGGTAGCCCCACGTAGAGCACCTTGCAGTAGTCCAAGAGGGAGATAACCTCCACGAACTCATCTAATCCTCTTCGAATGCCACCCAGGTTGGTGGCCTTTGCTGCCTCCTGTGGCTGTGAGTTCCATAGTTTAATGATGCGTTGTGTGAAGAAGGACTTCCCTTTATCTCTCCTGACTGCTCAGAGAGACCCCCCTCCCCAAATATTGAGCCTGCCTTTCTCAGAAAAAGGGTTTCCGCTGTCTCTAGATGCTCACAACACCCCCTTGCCTTTTCCTTCTGCTTTTCTCCTCTCTGTTCCTGGACTGCCTTCAACCATCCTCAGCTTTTCCCACCCTTAACTGGCCTTTTGACACTGCCCCCCCACCCCAGCCTGACATGAACACCTCCCCGTTTCCAGGGATGCTCTGGCCTCTTAGATGTAGCTGGACTCCAGCTCTCACCAGCCTGGCCAATGGTCAGGGGAGGGTCATCGAGTTGGAAGGGTGACCTCTGAGGGTTATCTAGTCCAACCCCCTGCAATTAAGGAATCTCCCAAGGCAGGACTCAAACCCACAACCGCGAGATCAAGAGCCTTGTGCCCTAACGGCTGAGGTATCCCAGCAGTGGGGTTTTTCTTGCAAATCACAGGAGGATGGGAGTTGGACTCCAAAAATATCTGCAGGTTGCGAGGGGTATAGCTGTTCACAGAAACTCCCCAAGCCCCCTTTTTGGGCTGTTGACCAGCGCAAAGCTTTCTGCAGCTGCAACAATGATTTTGCGAGTGTGAAATTTTGTGAATGGGAGCATGAAGAATTATCTGGCTAGGCCGTCCTGATTTCATTGTTCCCATGTGCAAATTCAGTTTAAATCATCATTGCATAGGCCTAGGGGTGAACGGGCCTAGGGGTGCCTTGCCCAACCTGGAGCCCTTCAGGCGCCTTGCGCTACAACTCCCAACATCCTCCGTGTCACATCTGCTGTGGCTGCTGACAACTGTAGTCTGAAAATCTGGAGGGGCACCAAGTTGGGGGAGGGCGCTCTAGACACGACTGGAACCCAGAAATCCTGACTTATCGACAACTATGGGAGAACGAAAAAACTCCAGAGATTTGGACAAATCACTCCGGGTTAAGTCTCAGAGTGGTTTCACAAGCCCTCATGAACTGCCACCTGCTGGCCATTCCTAGAATTTAAAGCATTTCAGTTGTTATTTACGAATTTCACAAACTGCATATACCGCTTGGTTTTCTTTCTTTTTAAAAAAAGAAGTTGAAGCAATTTATGAAATGTGTGCATGCAAAATTTGTGTGTGCTTCTGCCGTGCCCAAGTCCTTTTGCAGAGACCTGGTTGCTTAAAAAGGGTCGTGCAACACCTTCCGCCCTGGTCAGGCTGTGGGTCCCTCCTCCTCTGGCCTGCCTGCCTTGCTGTGGTTCTCTGCGCATGCTCGTTCTCAAGCCTTGACCTTCTCTTTCTCTCTCTCTCTCGTTCTCTCTCCCCTGTCTGTCGCTCTCGGCTCGCCCTGCCACCCGACAGAGCTTAAAATGGTTCCAGCCGGTGAGTGCCCAGATGGGAGGGGAAGGGGGGGAGGGGAAGCGGGGGGGAGAGACCCAACCCTACCCCTGCCACCCAGCACCTCCGCAATGGCTGCACCTACCAAGGGATGCTGTTGGCGCTGTGGGTTAAACCACAGAGCCTAGGGTTTGCCGATCAGAAGGTCGGTAGTTTGAATCCCCCGACAGGGTGAGCTCCCATTGCTCAGTCCCAGCTCCTGCCAACCTAGCAGTTCGAAAGCACATCAAAGTGCAAGTAGATAAACAGGTACCGCTCCAGCGGGAAGGTAAACGGCGTTTCTGTGTGCTGCTCTGGTTCGCCAGAAGCGGCTTAGTCCTGCTGGCCACATGACCCAGAAGCTGTACGCCGGCTCCCTTGGCCAATAAAGCGAGATGAGCGCCGCAACCCCAGAGTCAGTCACGACTGGACCTAATGGTCAGGGATCCCTTTACCTTTACTATCAACTGGTCAACACAGTTTTGCAAGGCAATTTCCCTATATACAAAGGACCTTTGCGTGTTACTTTTGCAGATGTTAGCATTTTAAAGCACACTGTGGTCCAAACCACTGAGCCTAGGGCTTGCTGATCAGGAGGTCGGCGGTTCGAATCCCCGCGATGGGGTGAGCTCCCGTTGCTCAGTCCCTGCTCCTGCCAACCTAGTAGTTCGAAAGCACATCAAAGTGCAAGTAGATAAATAGGTACCGCTCCGGCGGGAAGGTAAACGGCGTTTCCGTGCGCTGCTCTGGTTTGCCAGAAGCGGCTTAGTCATGCTGGCCACATGACCTGGAAGCTGTACGCCGGCTCCCTCGGCCAGTAAAGTGAGATGAGCACCGCAACCCCAGAGGTGTCCATGACTGGACCTAATGGTCAGGGGTCCCTTTACCTTTACCTCATTCCAAACTGATGTCCAGGGATAACTGTGTCAGGAGTTCAGCCTACACTCAAGTAGGACCCTGGCAGAGACACATGCCCAACTGGCATGTTCTCTCCCTCCTGGTTGATCGTTTGGGAGCTTCATAAGCTTTCTTCAGCCCGAACATCACAGCGACCGATGCCACCCGACGCTGGCATGCTTAGGGATCTGCAGAGTTTGTGCAGTTGCGTAACAGACCTCAGCAACTCAGCATGTTGGCTAATCTACTTTATTTACATATAAACACACATGGAGCACTGCAACATACTGTCTTCATGTGAAAGACAAAAATCCCATGACTGCAGTCATGGAGCAGGAATTCTAACAAACTGGACCATGCTCACGATCGCGACATTCATGGCTAGCAGCCTCAAACAACCCAGAGGAAGCCAATGTTCTCAGAATTGTAGAGTTGGAAGGGACCCCCAGGGGCCATCTAGTCCAATCCCCTGCAAGGCAGGAATCACAGCTAAAGAATCCCGGATGGAGAGTTACTGAACGGAATCACTATGTGCCAATGGGGGAAAGGAGAAGGACTACCTGTTGGATTCCTTAGCAGGCATAGCCAAACTTGGCCCTTCAGCTGTTTTGGGACTACAGTTCCCATCATCCCTGACCAGCGGTCCTGCTAGCTAGGGATGGTGGGAGTTGTAGTCCCAAAACAGCTGGAGGGCCGAGTGTGGCCACGCCTGCCCTAGAGGCTTAAGGGAAGGAGCATGAAGAGGGTGGGTGGCCCCATAGGAAAGGGGGAGGAGAGGGGGACAGATCTGGGTGACACAGGCCAAAGACAGGGGTCCTTCAAGCCTTAATGAAAGTCAGCAGTGTGGCACAGTGGTTAGAGTGTTGGACTAGGACCTGGGAGAGACCAGGGTTCGAATTCCGACTCAGCCACAAAGCTCATGGGGTGAACATGGGCCTGTCACCGCGTCTCTCAACCTAACCTCCTTCCCTCGCAGGGTTGTTGTGAGGCTAAGGTAATAGAATTATAAAACTGCAGAGTTGGAAATGACCCAAAGGGTGATCTAGTCTGACCTCCGAAATGTGTGTGCTTCTAGGAGGAAGGGTGGGATACGAAGGCAAGAAGGAGCCTGCATGAACATTTGAAACATGTCTTGACCAGAAAGCCTCTGAGAAACAACATAAATTTATCCCAGCGGAGGCTTCTTCTGTGCCACCAGTGGATTAGGCCAAATAAGATGTGACTGGGAGGGAGGTGGGGCAGGTGGGGATCCCGTAACAAAGAGCGAGCCGGCAGTAAACCCCACGTTTATTAGCAAAAACGCAATCTTCGCAGACTTGGTGGAGTGCAAGGAACGCAGCAGTTCAACCCCGGTAGATCTTGCCCCATGGATATTGGCAAAGCTGAAAGTCCCCACCTCCCCACAGTCGTCAATGTCTCCTCCTCTCCAGGGCTTTCCCCAAGCGATTGGAGACTGTGCCTGCATGCAAACAGCCTATCCTCCTCCCTCTTCACGCCTCTCTTGGTTCTGGGAGACCAGGGAGGAGGAGAACTTGTTGCAGCAGCAGCAAGAGGAGACACCTGTGCCTCTTCACCAGCTGGACTCATCTCTGCCTCTTGGCCTCCCTCCTCTCCTGATTCAGCTTCTACCTCTGATTCCAGACTTCTCTCTGCACAGACTCTCCCCGCCCACTAAGCCCTGTTACCTTTCCAGATTCTGACACCTCCTCTTCCCAGGCTTCTCCTTCTGACCACTCATTATCGTCCCACCACCAATCCCTGGGCTCCGAATCTTCTGTGGGAGTGCTTAGGGATGCGGGGGAGGATATATTGTCTAAGCTATCCTATCCCAACTTGTCTTTACAAGTTCAACAAAATCAGCAGAGTTAACATTCCCCTTTTTAAACACACGCACAGCAGATAGCTTGCTCAGACTCGTTAGAGTCTCTGTGAATATTTCTTGGTATTTTCCCTGTTTAATCCCTCCTAAAACAAGACGCTACGCAGTCTTCTGTAAAGTATAAAATGTTTACTCACAAGTAATCATCTGTTCACACAAAGGCTCCCAGAAGTGGTTAGAAAATACAGTGGTACCTCGGGTTAAGTACTTAATTCGTTCCAGAGGTCCGTTCTTAACCTGAAACTGTTCTTAAGCTGAAGCACCACTTTAGCTAATGGGGCCTCCTACTGTTGCCGCACCGTCGGAGCACGATTTCTGTTCTCATCCTGAAGCAAAGTTCTTAACCCGAGGTACTATTTCTGGGTTAGCGGAGTCTGTAACCTGAAGTGTCTGTAACCTGAGGTACCACTGTAGTTTAAATGTGGTGACTATCTTCTTATGGGAGAAAGCCTCCCCTTTTTTTCTCTTGGCCTGGAGCCAAAGGTGCATCTTAGTAGTGCTGTTGTTAAGATGGCATCAACAGAGACAAGAGAGACAAGAATGGTCGCCAGCCTGTGGTTCTGGTTCTTTCTGCCACGCCCATCTCAAGTTACATATAGGAAATTTCGTCTCAGTCCTGGAAAGCAGGAATTTCTGGCTGGAGGACTGAGACAACATCTAGCAATGTTGTATTTGACTGCACCTGATTTTTACATCCCACACCTTCTTCCCCTGGTGGCTCCCCAGTCAGTACCTCCCACCATTCCTCTGCCCCCAACCCATCCATGACACCCCAGGAATTTGTTTTCAAGGGGAAGGGGTTGCCTCCAATAAGCACGGGGTAACCAGCCAGAGCATGGCCTGGGCATGGATAGTTCAGTTGGTAAGAGCGTGGTGCTGATACAAAGCTCGGTTGCCAAGTGCAATCCGTTCTGAAACATCCGAAATGTTTGGCAACTTCTGATTGGTTGCAAGAGCTTCTTGCAGTCAAGCGGAAGCCGTGTCGGATGTTCGGGTTCTGAAAAGCGTTCGAAAACCGGAGCATTTACTTCCGGGTTTCCTGCGTTCAGGAGCCGAGATGTTTGAAAACGGAGCCGTTCGGGAACCGCCAAGGTTGCAGGTTCAGTCTTCGTACAGGACAGCTGCATGTTCCTGCATTTCAGGGGGTTGGACTGGATGATCTTCAGGGTCCCTTCTATGAAGCACCCTGAGATGAAAGCCCCCAACGCCAGGTCCTGCCATCTTGCCTGGCTCCCCTCTGCTAACGGGGCCCTTTCCCTTTCTCCCCTTCTACAGGTCAATGCTGGAAAGGCCTCGCCGCACCCCGATAACGTCTACTTCCAGAACGAGGGGTACAGTGACCTTGGCGACGAGGCGCCCAAGACATACGGAGGCCAGGCGGCCCTGAACTCCAAGCTGGATTCGGCGAGGAGCGGGAAAGGCCTGCCCGTTGGTGACGCGCCACTGGCCAACTCGGTGCCCAAGGGCGGGGGCCAGGCCCGAGCCAGTGCGGCCCCCAAGAAGCCCGAGGAAGAAGAGGAGGCCAAGACGGCTCTCGTCAACGGAAAGGCCCTCGAGCAACGCCCCTCTCTCTGCCTGGAAGATGAGGCCTTGCCCAAAGCTGCGGAGCAGCCGGTGGAAATGCGGGTGGTGGAAGATGAGGATGAGGAAGATGAGGAAGACGAGGCTACTCTCTTCCCCGTGGGCAGTGAGGAGAACCAGTTCGGAGACACCATAGGAGGACCCGAGGAAGAACAGCGCTCCGAGGGCGGTCCGCAGCAAGGGGGAGAGTTGGTGCCAGAAGGCAAGATGGCTGCCAACGGGGGCCCAAGCCACGTGGAGCCCGCTCCTCAGAGCCCTACTGCTGACAGGAACTGTGAGGGTGGCAGAGGGGCTGGGGAACACCCTGGGTCCCCCAGCAAAAGCATGGACGCATCCCAGGTTGTTCCCTGTGGCACTTCTGCTCCAGGGGACACAGAGCCCAGCGACACAACCCCGGCCCCCAAGGAACCAGTCCCCCCACTGCCGAAGCTGGAAAAGCTGCCCACGGAGGACGAGGAGGACGACGATGGGGAGGAAACACCAAAGGCCACGTCGCCCACTTATCGAGACCCCCTGGCACCTCTGCCTGTCAGTGACGTCAGGATGCCCGCCACACTTTTGCAGCTTCTGGAAGATTCCATCGAGTGCTAGCCTGCGTCTCGCTGCCCCACCCCGAGCGCAGCCTGCTTGGCCAGGGCGGAGGGAGGGAGGACAGTGGACAGTGTAGAGACAATCTCCTTTCACTTGGGCGAGCGTAACGGGGCAACCGTAGCTCCGGGCATTGGTTCGTGCTGAGCGGGCAGACTGGTGGGGAGGGTCTTCACTTGGATCCCGGGGCTCGTGCCAACATTGGGGGGCTCCTTTCCTCAGCTCTGTCTGCCGGGCGCACAAAGGCATTTTTCCCCCTCGAATGGGGCGTTGCTGACCCTTTAAACCCACGATAGACACATTAGGTTCCCCCCGTAAGCCAGGCAGCCCACCAAGGATGCACCAGCTTCTGCTCAGGGTCTACCAACCGGGAAGAGGGGAATGCTTTGGCCTGGGGGTGGGTGGGCGGGGGGCATATTCCCTTCTCAGCAGCTTCCCTAGCTGGTCAAAGAGTGGGGAACCCCCAAGGGAGGAAAGCTCAGAGCAGAGGAGAAGTCAGAGGGAGGAGGTGCTCGATGATGCAGAAGCAACAGGATTTAGTGAGCAGGAAGAGCAGATGACAGGGTGAAGTTCAGACTCCGAAGGTGGAGCAGAGGAGGGGGGTCAAGAGGCTGCTGAAGAATCCAGGGAGTCTCCCTCTCTGGCTGCAAAATGCTCCCCTCTCCCCTGGTCTCTGAGAGCGCACAAAGTAATGAGAGGAGCGGAACAGAGACCAGAGATGTGCAGATGCAATTTGAAACCGCTTGGAAAACATCTGGGAGAGGAGTCAGCCTTAGAGAGGGTGGAAGGCCGGGACCTTCAGTCCTGGCAACTGCTCACCTACTGGGGAGCGTTGCTGAGTTGTACGTTCATTTCCTGGAATAAAAAGTCAACTTTACTGACAACAGAGCTCTGCCTCTTTTGTGCCAACTTGCGTCTGACTCCAGCCCTGATAGCCAGATGTTTTGGACGGCAACAACTGTCATCAGCCCCAGCCAACAGCCAGCTGGGTTGTCCGAAAACACCTGGAGGGCAACAGGTTGGCTAAGGATGCTCTAGAAGGTCTCCCAACGTCATGCCATGCGTGAGCTGTCGATTCTCATCCCCAAACACCCCCAGTGGGATGCCCTCGGGGTGTTGCTGGACTCCCTCTCCCATCAGCCCCAGATAGCGCGGCCGATGGCCAGGGAAGATGGAAACTGTAGTCTAGCAGCATCCAAAGGGCACCATCTTAGATATCTCTGCAGGCATCAGATCCTGAAGGAGAGGCTGATTGCCCCAAGGTATGTCAGCAACGTGGACCACTTTTTGCAAGCGAGGCTCTCAGGCAAAGCAGCTTCAAACCTCCCCGACCTAGCCAGGAGCTCACCTGTGCTACTTCTGCAACTGCTCAGTCGAAGCCACATCCCTGGGGCTGGATGCGCGTCCCGGGGGGCCTGGGGACACCCTGCCCCAGAAGGACCAAGGCCAAAGGAAGCCCAGGGCTACCCCAATGTCTCACCACCAGCCCTTCCTCTGCAAGCCTGTTGGTGGCTGTGCTGCAATATAACACTGAATGTATGATAGAAGCAACTGTTGTCTTGCTTGCGTCTTGGGTTGGTGAGTGCAAGGAAGCTCACTCCAGAAGCTATGTCTAAAGGAGGTCCGAGAGGACATCATGTTACAGAGGAGGAGGAGGAGAAAGCCAATCCACGCCACCTCGTCCGTTTGTATTTTGAAATTAAAGAAAGCATTTTAAAATTAAAAAATGCCAGATGATCTTTGTGTCCACCCGGGGGGAAGTTCTGGGACAGGGTTTGGCAGCGACATCCCAGAATGTGCTCAGAGTTGCAGCCAGCTCACGACTTGCAGAGTCCATGGGTGTTTTTTGGGGGGTGTGTGTGTGTGTCATATGGAAGTTTTCAATCTTTGATGCTTTATCGTGTTTTTAATATTTTGTTGGGAGCCGCCCAGAGTGGCTGGGGAGGCCCGGCCAGTCGGGAGGGCTATAAGTAATAATTTGTTATTAAAATTATTATGGGTGCTGCAGAGGATTCTGGGCCTAGCTGTCACCTTTTCCCTTTTCTTGCGAGGAATCCTATTCAGAATAAGGCAATATCCCTTAAAAAAGGGAAACGTTACAACTATGATTCTGGGGCACAGCCTTGGCTTGAAGGTGCAAGAACCAAGAACCTGTGTGCTGAGGTTGGCACAGTGAATGCATTATGAACAGTGCCCTTCTAGACATGGCCATAGGCTAGCTGCTTCCAGATGTGTAGTTGCAGTGGGATCAGTGGGACTCACACGCCCAAGCTTTTTTTCTGGCATCCACACATCTGCAAAAAAATGTGAGCCCATGTTCCTGCCTGCTACTTAACCTGGATTTACCCTTTCATGAGAGTGTGAGCACAGTGTGCTGGGCGTGGGGGTAACCTGAGTAACGCGGTCCAGGTCCGGTTCTGAATCCAAGGGTTCCACGAGGAGCCAGTCCAACAGGGCCAAGGCAGGACACAAAGGCAGGAAACTAGGTCAGGCGCAGGGTCTCAGGCAGGACCTATTACACAGCAACGTTGCTCCCGCAACCTGGGGTCCGGCCGCCTTTTATCTCTGTTGGGGTAACGGCCGTCCTGATCCCCCGGCGACTCACCTCCCTGTCTCGCCCGAAGGCGAGCACTCCTCCTGCGAGTACTCAGGTCTCGCCTTCTCTCAGACCTCAGTCTCTGCAGCTCGGGAGATGTCGGTGGGTTACTAGACCCAGGGGCCGCCTCAGCCTCCCCTGACCCAACCGGTAGTGGAGCAGCTGTAAGTGACGGCCCAGCTGGAGGCAACGAGGTCATCCCCGCATCTGGAGCCAGGGCAGGATCAGGCCCCTGACTCGGCCCAGCTGGTGCTTGTTGCAGGGGAACCTGTGCAGACTGGGGCTCTTCATAATCAGGCCCAGACTAGGTTCAGGTGATGCCTGAGGCAAAGGATCTGGTGCGGACTGAGACTCCTCTGGCTCTGAGTCCGAGCCCAAGTCCTAGGCCATCACACTGTGGTCCTGTTGTCACAGTGGCCAACCAGGTACCCTAATGGGATTTGAGCAACTCTCCCCTTCTATGGTTTTGAGCAACTGCTATTTAGAATCATCGCTGCCTCCAACTGTCTTTGGCCTGTGTCACCCAGATCTGCCCCCCTCCCCCTTTCCTATGGGGCCACCCACCCTCTTCATGCTCCTTCCCTTAAGCCTCTAAGGCAGACATGGCCACACTCGGCCCTCCAGCTTTTTTGGGACTACAGCTCCCATCATTCCTAGCTAACAGGACCAGTGGTCAGGGATGATGGGAACTGTAGTCCCAAAACAGCTGAAGGGCCAAATTTGGCCATGCCTGCTAAGGTATCCAACAGGTAGCCATTGGATTTTCTGCAGCCTAAGAAAATGCAAGGATGACCCTGATGGAATGACGACACGGCAACTCAGCTAAAATGTGCGGAAACCTGGTGCGGAAAGACCCAGTGCTAGCCTTTGCAGAAGCCATGCTGCAAAGCCCTTCAGCAAGACTTGTCCTTCAATAGGCTCGGTAGTTTCATTTACAATTTATAGGTGTTAAGATGACTGACCTTAAATAAGTTGGAGTTCTTGTTATTAAATATACCAAGAAAAAAGCACACCAAGAACTCTGGCCAATGTAAGTTTCAATAGTGGGAGTGGTCCCTACTCACAATTCAATAGTTGATAGAAACAAAAACTAATCCATTCAAAAGTATGTATTCTAATAAAGATTACAAACTCAAATAGAGATTACAAACTCAAACTCAAAGAGATATGTATAAAACAATAATTCGTTACAAAGATTTTCTCCTTTTCACTCAACAATAACGTTGATCCTTATGATTTATCAGCTTGCAGATGGAGACTCAGTTTCAATCATTGAGCAGAAGTCAGTTATGGATTGGAAACCAGGACAGGACCCTGTTTCGATGTATTCACCTTCATCAGCTAATTTTTAAGTTTGTAAGTTTGAGGACTTTCGGATAAATATGTCCTGTTATTCTCTACCTTTCTCAAGGAAAACAACTACGTGTGGGTAGATCTAAGTGCGCACAGAAAAGCTTGTTTCTATCGACTATTGAATTGCGAGTAGGGACCACTCCCACTATTGAAACTTACATTGGCCTGAGTTCTTGGTGTGCTTTTTTCTTAAGATGACTGACCTGCCATTTCCTCTATAAGTCCTCCTCTTGACTCTAGTGGGGAAGATGAACAAAGACCTTTGCAGACCCCAGCTGAGGCTTCGGAGTTGAATGAAGACTTAAGTTCTGTGCAAGCTGAGTTGCTGTTGGGGAAAGCAGAGCTGCGCTTGTATCAAGTTTTATTTCAGAACCTCTCTGATTTCTCTTTACATTTGTTTCTGAAGATCTGAACGGACATGAACCCGGGCCCTGCGGCCTCAACAGAACACATGAAAAAGCATTCAGGTGTAAAACAACAACTAACAACACAGTAAAAGTAGGATTGGCGTGGAAAGCAGGTTGGGGATCAGACCGCCTATTGCTCCGCTATAAATCTGGGAAGTGTTTTTCTGCTTCCCTGGCAAGGGCAACTTTCTGCCCAAGCGCCCAGCAATGCACTTTGATGTGCTCCAAAACGGACTGAGTAGTTTTCCAAAGAGCTGAGATGAAGAAGGCAGTGTGATGGCCAGTTCCTGCTCTCCGCCGCAGACATCCCACAAACACAACAAACCGAGAAACTCTACCGGGGGAAATCCTCACTTCCGGTTACGGTGGTTCCTGGCTTCCGAATCTTTAGGAGCAGCCGGAATAAGAGGCTGAGGTTTGAACGCCCTTGCACTGCAGACAAATTTGGGGGGTTCCTTGTACCTCCGTCTCCACGGCTGGGAGACTGTCCCTCTTAGGAATGCACCAATGACCTCCCTTATTCGGGGAGGGGGAAACCTCTGTTTGCATGGCCCTGCAGCCGGCCAGCCCTACCCATTTGGCCCCTGAGACCATTTTGACCACTTGCGGCAAAGGCAGAGGGCCAAGAACAGGGAAAGAAGATGCAGCTTGGTCGAAAGGGGGCTTTGCAAGCCGTGACAACTAGCTGGTTCTCTAGACTGAAGGGCTAGTTATGGGGATGGGTCCTAGATGTCCATTGCCCGACACTTATTTCTGGGGTGCAGGGGCGCACGTCCACCTCCAGCTCTTCGTTCAGGCTGTTCACAGAACTCTACTCTCAGAAAAAGAGCAGGGGGACGACGTTAGCCTTCTGAAAGGACCCCCTTTTCCCCATTTGGGAGACTCTGGTAGTACTAAACAACCCTGTTCCTCCTCCAGAAGCCCGTGGGGTCCCTCCAAGCAGTATCGACGGACTCCAGCTCCCATCATCCCTCTCCGCTCCTGGTGGAAGATGGGAGATGGAGTCCAGCAACACCGAAAGCTTCTCCAAAATGGCTTGCCCACGCCGGAACTGAAGTCTGCACAAAAACCTTCAAGAGGTGCCTGTTTGGAAACGCAACCTCCTCCTTACCCCAGAGAGAGAGATTTTCCTGTTTCTCACTGACATTTGCCCAGCCGCAGTCTCAGGATGCCCTGCAGGTACATCTTCAGGTAGCAGGAGAACTCGCTGGGCCTGATGCGCACCTGGGAGTGGCGTGGGAAGGGCTGGCCGCTCAGGCCATGCGCGAAGGGCCAGAACCCGTAGAGAGTGATGCGCTGGCAGAGCTCCAGAGCCAGGCTGACGAAGGCGAAGTTGGGCGAGAGGCACTCGGGCTGGAAGCCCTCACCGGTCCAGTAGCTCCCCAGGGCGTCCAGGTACTGGGGGTTCAAGAAGGAGGCCCGTTGCAGCACGTCCGAGTCCTCCAGCGAGTGCAGAGGGGGGTTCCTGGCACGGCTTTGGAGGGTGGGGAGGAGGAGGAGGAGGGCATCCCGGTAGGGGCGCAGGGCATCCGCAAGACGCTTCCTCTGGGAGCCCTGGTACCTGTGGGAGGAGGAAAGGAGAAAGAAGCTGCCTTCAGGAAACAAGTAACACATGCGTGGGCATACATAATAATAATACAGCGGCACCTCGGGTTACGGAGGGACGCGGGTGGCGCTGTGGGTTAAACCACAGAGCCTAGGACTTGCCAATCAGAAGGTCGGCGGTTCGAATCCCCACGACGGGGTGAGCTCCCGTTGCTCGGTCCCAGCTCCTGCCAACCTAGCAGTTCGAAAGCACGTCAAAGTGCAAGTAGAAAAATAGGTACCACTCCGGCGGGAAGGTAAATGGCATTTCTGTGCGCTGCTCTGGTTCGCCAGAAGCAGCTTAGTCGCGCTGGCCACATGACCCGGAAGGAAGCTGCATGCCGGCTCCCTCAGCCAATAAAGCGAGATGAGCACAACCCCAGAGTCGGCCACGACTGGACCTAACGGTCAGGGTTCCCTTTACCTTTACCTTGGGTTACAGACGCTTCAGGTTACAGACGCTTCACATTACAGACTCCGCTTACTCAGAAATAGTACCTCGGGTTAAGAACTTTGCTTCAGGATGTGAACAGAAATTAGCTCCATTAGCTAAAGTGGTGCTTCAGGTTAAGAACAGTTTCAGGTTAAGAACGGACCTCCGGAATGAATTAAGTTTTTAACCCGAGTTACCACTGTAATATGAATCCCAAGCCGGAATGAATCCCAAGCCGGAATGGGCGAATTCAGTTCGGATGACTATCATATCTACTACTGTGGGCAAGAAACCCGTAAAAGAAATGGGGTGGCCCTCATAGTCAACAAAAGAGTGGCGAAAGCTGTACTGGGATGCAGTCTCAAAAATGATAGAATGATCTCGATACGAATCCAAGGCAGACCTTTTAACACCACAGTAATCCAAGTTTATGCACCAACTACTGGTGCTGAAGAAACTGAAATTGACCAGTTCTATGAAGACTTACAAGACCTTATAGAAGTGACACCAAAGAAGGATGTTCTTCTCATTATAGGGGATTGGAATGCTAAAGTAGGGAATCAAGAGATAAAAGGAACAACTGGCAAGTTTGGCCTTGGAGATCAAAACGAAGCAGGGCAAAGGCTAATAGAGTTCTGTCAAGAGAACAAGCTGGTCATCACAAACACGCTTTTCCAACAACACAAGAGACGACTCTACACATGGACATCACCAGATGGGCAACATCGAAATCAGATTGATTATATTCTCTGCAGCCAAAGATGGAGAAGCTCTATACAGTCAGCAAAAACAAGACCTGGAGCTGACTGTGGCTCAGATCATCAGCTTCTTATAGCAAAATTCAAGCTTAAACTGAAGAAAGTAGGAAAACCACTGGACAGGTAAGATACAATCTAAACCAAATCCCTTACGAATACACAGTGGAAGTGAGGAACAGGTTTAAGGATTTAGATTTGCTGGACAGAGTGCCTGAAGAACTATGGGTGGAGGCTCGCAACATTATATAGGAGGCAGCAACTAAAACCATCCCAATGAAAAAGAAATGCAAGAAAGCAAAGTGGCTGTCCAACGAGGCCTTACAAATAGCGGGGGAGAGAAGGCAAGCAAAATGCGAGGGAGATAGTGAGGGATACAGGAAATTGAATGCAGATTTCCAAAGAATAGCAAGGAGAGACAAGAAAGCCTTCTTAAACGAGCAATGCAAAGAAATAGAGGAAAACAACAGAATGGGAAGAACCAGAGATCTGTTCAAGAAAATCGGAAATATGAAAGGAACATTTCGTACAAAGATTACCATAATAAAGGACAAAAGTGGTAAAGACCTAACTGAAGCAGAAGACATCAAGAAGAGGTGGCAAGAATACACAGAGGAATTATACCAGAAAGATATGGATGTCTCGTACACCCCAGGTAGTGTGGTTGCTGACCTTGAGCCAGACATCCTGGAGAGTGAAGTCAAATGGGCCTTAGAAAGCACTGCAAATAACAAGGCCAGTGGAAGTGATGGTATTCCAGCTGAACTGTTTAAAATTTTAAAAGATGATGCTGTTAAGGTGCTACACTCAATATGCCAGCAAGTTTGGAAAACTCAGCAGTGGCCAGAGGATTGGAGAAGATCAGTCTACATCCCAATCCCAAAGAAAGGCAGTGCCAAAGAATGCTCCAACTACCGCACAATTGCCCTCATTTCACACGCTAGCAAGGTTATGCTTAAAATTGTACAAGGAAGGCTCAAGCAGTATGTGGACCGAGAACTCCCAGAAGTGCAAGCTGGATTTAGAAGAGGCAGAGGAACCAGAGACCAAATTGCAAACATGCGCTGGATTATGGAGAAAGCTAGAGAGTTCCAGAAAGACATCTACTTCTGCTTCATTGATTATGCAAAAGCCTTTGACTGTGTCGACCACAGCAAACTATGGCAAGTTCTTAAAGAAATGGGAGTGCCGGATCACCTCATCTGTCTCCTTAGAAATCTCTTTGTGGGACAAGAAGCTACAGTTAGAACTGGATATGGAACAACTGATTGGTTTAAAATTGGGAAAGGAGTACGGCAAGGCTGTATATTGTCTCCCTGCTTATTTAACTTATATGCAGAATTCATCATGCGAAAGGCTGGGCTGGATGAATCCCAAGCCGGAATTAAGATTGCCGGAAGAAATATCAACAACCTCAGATATGCAGATGACACAACCTTGATGGCAGAAAGTGAAGAGGAATTAAAGAACCTTTTAATGAGGGTGAAAGAGGAGAGCGCAAAATATGGTCTGAAGCTCAATATCAAAAAAACTAAGATCATGGCCACTGGGCCCATCACCTCCTGGCAAATAGAGGGGGAAGAAATGGAGGCAGTGAGAAATTTTACTTTCTTGGGCTCCATGATCACTGCAGATGGTGACAGCAGTCACGAAATTAAAAGACGCCTGCTCCTTGGGAGAAAGGCGATGGCAAACCTAGACAACATCTTAAAAAGCAGAGACATCACCTTGCCAACAAAGGTCCGTATAGTAAAAGCCATGGTTTTCCCAGTAGTGATGTATGGAAGTGAGAGCTGGACCATAAAGAAGGCTGATCGCCGAAGAATTGATGCTTTTGAATTATGGTGCTGGAGGAGACTCTTGAGAGTCCCATGGACTGCAAGAAGATCAAACGTATCCATTCTTAAGGAAATCAGCCCTGAGTGCTCACTGGAAGGACAGATCCTGAAGCTGAGGCTCCAATACTTTGGCCACCTCATGAGAAGAGAAGACTCCCTGGAAAAGACCCTGATGTTGGGAAAGATGGAGGGCACAAGGAGAAGGGGACGACAGAGAATGAGATGGTTGGACGGTGTTCTTGAAGCTACCAGCATGAGTTTGGCCAAACTGAGGGAGGCAGTGGAGGACAGAAGTGCCTGGCGTGCTCTGGTCCATGGGGTCACGAAGAGTCGGACACGACTAAACGACTAAACAACTAAACAACAACAACCACTGTAATAATAATAATAATAATAATAATAATAATAATAATAATAATTTATACCTCACCCATCTGGCTGGGTTTCACCTGCCACTCTGGTCGTCTCCCAACAGAATATTAAAAACACGATAAATACATCAAACATTAACAACTTCCCTAAACAGGGCTGCCTTCAGATGTCTTCAAAAGGTCAGATATTTGTTTATTTCCTTGACATCTGATGGGAGGGCGTTCCACAGGGCAGGCGCCACCATCAAGAAGGCCCTCTGTCTGGTTCCCTGCAACCTCACTTCTCGCAGGGAGGGAACTGCCAGAAGGCCCTCAGAGCTGGACCTCAGTGTCCGGGCTGAACGATGGGTGTGGAGACGCTCCTTCAGGTATACTGGAAGAAGGCCGTTTCCGCACCGGGTACCACCTGACCCTGCTATGCCACTGAGTCCAACATGGGCCTGATGAAGCCAATGCCTCTTCTGAATTGCCGAAACCCCTTTCGCTGGGGCACAGAAGCCCTTTTTCGGCCATTGTTTATGCACAAGGCCCTTTTTGAACAATTAAATCATGAGCTTGTATCGAACAGCATTAGCTCTTTCTTGAGCTGCTTGGTTTTGCGCTATTCATGTGCTGTTGTGTGTTGGTTTTTTTTTTTTAACATTTTGCTGATTTTTAAATGCTTTGCTATTCCAGCGAGCTACGCTGAGCTCAGTGTCGCTCTTGGGAGAGCAGGCCAGTATCAGTTTGGACCTAATTTGGGCTGAGGCAGCTGCTCAGCATCGCCAACTGCACCTGCTCCCCAAATGGACAAGACGTCTCAGCGTGCCACCCCCCCTCCGGCCCCCCACTCCTCTTACTTAGAGTCCAGGCTGCTGAGGTTCAAGGCCACCAGACTCGTCTTGGACCCCACATCTTCCGAGGAATTCCTGGCGGGAGGCAAGCTGAACCTGGATTGCAAGAGGAGAGGGTGAGATGGAAGAGGAAATCCAAGTCTGCGTCAGCTCTCATATAAACACTCTCCTATTTACTTATTTCATAAATGTAGGAGATTTGCTGCTGTACCATCCCAATATTTAGCTGTTACAATCTTAGTATAAGGTTACCAGACGTCCCCATTTCCCGGGGACAGTCCCTGGATTTACAAATCAGGCCCCTGACAAAATCCTATCATTTCTACTGAAGTTGAAAAGCGCCCCCCAGATTCATTGAAGAAAAAATGGTAACCTTATCTTAGTAGCAGGTTGAACGTTATTTTTGCATCATTTTCCAGACTAGTGCCTTTTAGATAACCAAGCAGAAGTGTTTTACGTTCCAGGGGTATTGATGGCATCCTAACATATCAAGGAGGGATATGTTACATATCAAGGAGGGATATGTTACCGTGACTGGACCTAATGGTCAGGGGTCCCTTTACCTTTACCTTTACCTTTACCTTTACCATATCAAGAGATCTGGGCCTGATCAGACTTAATTTCTATTTGAGAACAATTCCAGAAAGCTGTCCCCCTTCCTTCCTTCCTTCCTTCCTTCCTTCCTTCATCTGCTGAACTTGAGCCGAGCAAATTCAGCAGCATGCATTAGCTGAATGAACCATGGCTTTGTGATTCATCCATATATCCAGTTCATAAAATCTATACACCGCTAGATTAAAAACATAAACCCTCAAAAACAAAATCAATCAGTATGTCCACCAACAAGATTTATTTGTTTTTTTATCAATAACCGAAGACTTTCAAAAGTTAAAATAACAACAGGTTGAAAACAGGTTAAAGCTCGCCTCACTTTTTAAAACACCCAGGTAAAGGTACAGGGACTACTGACCATTAGGTCCAGTCATGGCCGACTCTGGGGTTGTGGCGCTCATCTTGCTTTACTGGCCAAGGGAGCCGGCGTACAGCTTCCGGGTCATGTGGCCAGCATGACTAAGCCGCTTCTGGCGAACCAGAGCAGCGCACGGAAATGCCGTTTACCTTCCCGCCGGAGCGGTACCTATTTATCTACTTGCACTTTGATGTGCTTTCGAACTGCTAGGTTGGCGGCGTCAGGGTTATTGATTGCCAAAAATTGTTTTCCCCTGTTTTCCCCTAGTGGAAGCTTTTGAAATTGGTTGCTCTACAGGAGCTGGGCTAGGGGAATTTCCAGCTGCAAGATAAAAAATCGTGAGACTTTGGGATTGACCTTGAATCTCTTAAGTGTTATGGCAAATGGAAAGGAAAAAACAGACGGAATGTTGACAGAAGAGGCCTTAGCGGTCGTATTAGTGAAAATAAACGATTCGCTGGAACAGCTTCACAAGAAAACAGACGTGATAAATGTGAAAGTGGATGCTGCAAATATTAAAATAGACTTAATGGCAGAAAGTTTAAATAATCTGGGACAAAAGGTGAATACCAATACAGAAACCATCCAGAAATTGATACGGAATCTACTTTGACACGGCAAACTGCGGATGAAGTTGAGGAGAAAACCCTTGCTGCTGAATGTAAAGCAACACAACTGGAGAGAGAGAGAGTCCCATCCATACAAGGACAACTTGATGAACATAAGCTGACATTGGTTATGATTGAACTTAAAGAGAAACAGATTAATTTGAGGATCAGAGCCCTACCTGAGGAAAAGAAAAGTTTGACAGAGTTTCAGGAGGAGACAGGACTAACATCGGTTGAGAAAGAGAGGTATTTGGGGGTTAGTATGACTGCCAGAAATGTGAATTTATTCATGGATAACTGTGAAGGACGTTGGATTGAAGAGAAGGGGGATTTGGAAATATGGACAAATCTGAAGTTGTTATTGTTGGGCCGAGTTGCTATGGTGGGGAAGAGGGTTGCTGTGTTGTCGGGGATGTTGCTTTTGTTTCAAACATTGCAAGCTTTGGATGGGATGGATTGTTTCAGGAGGTGGCAGAGGGACGTCTCTAGATTTGTTTGGCAGGGCAGGAAGCCTCGAGTAAAATTTAAGATATTGACGGATGCCAAAGAAGGAGGTGGACTTGCCCTGCCAGACCCCTAAACTTTGTTGTGAACCATCTGCTTTTTGCTGGCTGAGAGAATGGTTGCTTCTTGAAAGCACTGAAGTGTTGGATAATGGCAGATGAAGTTGATGGACTATATGGAATTGGCGGAAATGACTGGCAAGATCCGAGACCAAGGAGAAGAGTCGGGGGAAGAAGACTGGAAAAAGTTTAAAGACTATTTATAGAAATATTGTAAAATTATTGAATGTTAGAAGAATGTTGAAATGAAGTTATATGGCTTTAGTATAAATGTTATAAGGAATTAAGTATAAATAGATTAACAGAAAATTAAAGGAAAAAATAAGGCAAGAATGTGTTAAGATAATTATAGGATAGAAAACAGAGGAAGATGGAAAGTAATTGCTGAAACAATTAATAGAAGTGGAATACAAAAAGGGAGGTGAGAGGAGGTCATTGGAAATAAGCGAATGAAAGATAAGATATTGAAAATGTTTGAGGTGTTTTTAAATTGTTTTTGTTTTGTTTTGTATTGTTCTTTTTTTCCTTTTTTTGTGTTTGTAGTGTTGTGTTGAAACTGTTCGAAAAGTAATAAATATCATTTAAAAAAAAAAAAAAATATTTATCTACTTGCACTTTGACGTGCTTTCGAACTGCTAGGTTGGCAGGAGTAGGGACCGAGCAACGGGAGCTCACCCCATCGCGGGGATTCAAACCACCGACCTTCTTATTGGCAAGTCCTAGGCTTTGTGGTTTAACCCGCAGCGCCACCCGCGTCCCAAAACACCCCGGTAGGCTGGCCTAAACAATATTTTGGCCCAAAGGGTACTACAGCAAAGGCACTTGCCTGATCTCAATCGGCAGGGTGTTCCCAAGTGTAGTAAGGAACATTTCCCCTACCTCAAGGGCTCTGAATCACTCTCAAAGAAGAGTTACCTGATTACGAAGTCTGCCTGGTCGATCTCTTTCCCGCAGCGGCTCCTCTGCAAGATCCCGCCATTGCCCACCACGGCGCAATGCTCGTACTGAACTTCCGAGAAGATGGATCTCTGGAGGTTTCGAGGGGAAAGGGAGAGATTTCGAAACATCTGTGTCTTAAAACGTTTTCAGAATCGACGTGCGAAAGAAACGCTGGGTTTTGTACGCAGGAGTGTAGCCCTGGGCATCCCTGTGTTCGCCGGGGGGGGGGGGCAGTTTGGCCAAAGGCTGATTCCACCCTGGGAGACCCCAAGGGTATGTTATAAGAATTCTAAGGTCTCAAATATAGAAGAAATATTCACAAATGCACACACATCTAAATATAAGACCCATGTGTCTGAAATAGTACGAGAGAGCAATTCTGAAGCCATTTTGAGCTCCTTGCCAAGGAAGAGAAGGAAATTATAATAATACAGTGGTACCTTGGTTCTCAAACTTAATCCGTTCTGGAAGTCCGTTCCAAAACCAAAGCGTTCCAAACCCAAGGCACGCTTTCCCATAGAAAGTCATGCAAAACGGATTAATCCGTTCCAGACTTTTAAAAGCAACCCCGGAAACAGCCATTTAACATGAATTTTACGATTTAACGAGACCATTGATCCATAAAATGAAAGAAATAAACAGTGTACTGCAGTCACACAATCAATCAATCAATCAATCAATCGCGGAACTAGGTTCCACACAGTCACACACACACACAAAGAGCCGCAAAAACGCAAAATAAACAGCAAAAACCTTGGCGTAACACTCAAAACGGAAGTGTGGCACTCAGACGCTCAGATCGTCCAACCAGAACACTTGCTTCCAGTTTTGCAGTGTTTGCGTTCCAAGTTGTTTAAGTACCAAGGCGTTTGAGAACCAAGGTACCACTGTAGTAGTGGTAATAATAATAATACTAAATTATTATTTATACCCTGCCCATCTGGCTGGGCTTCCCCAGCCACTCTGGGCAGCTTTCAACAAAATATTAAAATACAGTAATGCATCAAACGTTAAAAGCTTCCCTAAACAGGGCTGCCTTCAGATGTCTTCTAAAAGTTTGGTAGTTGTTGTTCTCTTTGACATATGGTGGGAGGGCGTTCCACAGGGTGGGCGCCACCACCGAGAAGGCCCTCTGCCTGGTTCCCTGTAACCTCACTTCTCGCAGGCAGGGAACCGCCAGAAAGCCCTCAGCGCTGGACCTCAGTGTCCGGGTAGAACGGTGGGGGTGGAGACGCTCCTTCAGGTACACAACAACAACAACAGTCTTCCCAACACCTCAGGGAGCAGGTCCACGAGGTCAGGTCTCACGGGCACTTTTCGTCCGTCCTTCCCAAAGACGATGTTTGAACCCAGAGGAGTGTTTTCCTTGGTCAGGATGAGCAAGGAGGAAGCGTTGCAACATTGGCCCAGTTCTGCCCTGCAAAGGGAAGGGAAGGCAGGTTAGGGATGCACTGGGAAAGGCAGGTGGTCCACACACCTCCTCACCTGTCGCCTCCAAGGGCATCTCGCTGAAGGGTATTTTTACCTGTACTGGGCCACAACTGCCGCATCCGGGTCCCACTGGCATTCCTCCGTAAGCAGCACGTGCTCCAAGATATTCTTGTCCTCAGTCCAGATATCCCACTTCTTGACGGCACGGATCCTTTTCTGATTCCTGGACGTCTTGCGGTACTGGAAGCTGCCACCGGGAGAGAGAAAGAGAGAAGGAGACCAAAGACTCTCACGCAGCAGGACTTCGCTTTCTGGTCAGGGCTGTGTGGAATTGTACCTGGTATCTGGTGGGTGTGCTTTTTAAATAAAATTAATACTACTACTAGGTAAAGGTAAAGGGACCCCTGACCATTAGGTCCAGTCGTGGCCGACTCTGGGGTTGCAGCGCTCATCTCGCTTTACTGGCTGAGGGAGCCGGCGTACAGCTTCCGGGTCATGTGGCCAGCATGACTAAGCCGCTTCTGGCAAACCAGAGCTGCACATGGAAACGCCGTTTACCTTCCCGCCAGAGCGGTGCCTATTTATCTACTTGCACTTTGACGTGTTTTCAAACTGCTAGGCTGGCTGGAGCAGGGACCGAGCAACGGGAGCTCACCCCATCACGGGGATTCGAACCACCGACCTTCTGATCGGCAAGTCCTAGGCTCTGTGGTTTAACCCACAGCGCCACCTGCATCCCTTAATACTACTACTACTAATGATAATAATAATAATAATATTTTTCGAAAAGGTTATGCAAGATGACTGCAAAATGCAGTGCTACCAGACACGATCTGATGGCAATATGCACAGACAATGTACAATTGCACCTCATTGCCAAACGCAAACAGACATGAAATGAAACCAGGGTAAATAAACCACAGGTAGGTAAATGTGTGGAGGGTAGAGACTGGAACTTTTGTTTTGTTTTGTTTGTTTGTTTATTAAATTTGCATGTTGCCCTTTATCTGTAGACCTTGGGGCAGTTCACAGCATTCTATCACCTATCTATCGATCATCTATATCTATTTGTCTATATCTATCTATCTATCTATCTATCTATCTATCTATCTATCATCTAAGCTATCATCTCTCTCTCTATATTACACGATAAAAACAAAAACAAACCAATAAGCCCCCTCCCCCAAACACATTAAAAGGAGAATAAGATGTTAATCAGCCCAAGGCCTGGTTGAAAATGAACATTTTCACCTGGCCCCTAAAGATATGTAATGCTGGGAATTGTAGTATGGGGGGCGCCATGTTGGCAAAGGCTCGCTCGCGGTGCTTAGATGGAGAGAAGGTAGAGAGGCGGTGAAGTTTTGGAAGCCGCGGGCAGGAATTTGAGATGGGACCAGAAAAGTGATGGTAGCGGAGGTAGATTTTGGGTCACAAGCCGGAACAAGCCCGCGAGTCGCTTGCGACCTCTAGCCCTGGCCACCGACCTGTGTCAATACTCACTTTCCGAAGAAGAGGTTCTTAGATTCCAGCAGCCAAATCAGTTCCTGGCATTCCTTTTGCTCTTGTATTTCAGCCCATTCTCTGGAAAAGGAAGCCGAAGGCAGAAATAATAATATAATAATAATTTGTACCCCGCCCATCTTGCTGGGTTTCCCTAGCCACTCTGGGCGGCTACCAACAAAGACCAAAAATATGTGAGGAGAACCTGAGCTTACAGGGTTAAACAGCTCAGAGTGTACGCTCTGCCTACTAGTGGGAGGGGGGAAATGCTGCGTCATTTCCGAGAGGCTAAAGCCTTTGTTCTTTCTCTCTACTTTCGCTTTTGAGGAGAGAGGACGTGTTTACGCGATGCTGTTCGCTGTGATAGATAATGGATAGCCTGCTGTAAATAAAACTGCTTTTAGCTGCTAAGATCCTGTGTGGACTTTATTTAAGCACACTGAAGAAGGCACTGGAGTTTTTTTTTTTGGTTTCCTCTTACCGCTGTTGAAACTCTGCTATGCTCAGATGAGTCGGACTCTTGGAATGCAGAGGCCTGCGATGGGGGAAGCGTGCCGGACCTCACGCTTATCTGAGCAATAAATCAATTTATCTAACAAAATATACTAAAATGTCACACATTAAAAGCTTCCCTAAACAGGGCTGCCTTCAGATGTCTTCTAAAAGTCTGGTAGTTGTTGTTCTCTTTGGCATCTGATGGGAGGGCATTCCACAGGGCGGGCGCCACCACCGAGAAGGCCCTCTGCCTGATTCCCTGTAGCTTTGCTTCTTGCAATGAGGGAACTGCCAGAAGGCCCTCGGAGCTGGACCTCAGTGTCCGGGCAGAACGATGGGGATGGAGACGTTCCTTCAGATATACTGGACCGAGGCCGTTTAGGGCTTTCAAGGTCAGCACCAACACTTTGAAGTGTGCTTGGAAACGTACTGGGAGCCACTGTAGGTCTTTCAAGACCAGTGTTATATGGTCTCGGCGGCCGCTCCCAGTCATCAGTCTAGCTGCCGCATTCTGGATTAATTGCAGTTTCCAGGTCACCTTCAAAGGTAGCCCCACGTAGAGTGCATTGCAGTAGTCCAAGCGGGCGATAACCAGAGCATGTATCACTCTGGCGAGACAGTCTGCGATCAGGGAGGGTCTCATCCTGCATACCAGATGGAGCTGGGAGATAGCCGCTCTGGACACAGAACTGACCTGCGCCTCCATGGACAGCTGTGGGTCCAAAATGACTCCCAGGCTGCGCACTCAATTTTAACTCATGAGCTATTGCTGCAATCTGCTCCGATTGTATATTTTACCTTTATGAACGCTGTTTTCATGGTGTTATGTTATCTGAGCTGGTCTTTGGCCGTAATAAATTATCTAACCCCTGCCTTTAACCCTTGGAAACTGGGGACTTCCGGGGTGGCGCCATCGGTAATGGTGGATTCCCTCTGATCCGGAGGGACTGGCTCCACGGAAAACGGGTCTGTTCCGCTACGGCGAAGCGGGGACCCTTTAAAAAATCACAGGCGGATGAAGCCTGTGACCATGGGACTCGGCGGGCACCATTTGCGCCCCCCCAATTCGTAAAGGAACCCAATTACGGGCTCCGGAGCGAAGAGGGGCTAGTGGCGCGGTGCTGAGAGTCAGCTGCTTCTTCCGTGGAGCGAAGCCGCACAGCCGTTGCCGGAGAGCGCTACCTTTTCCCTGGTACAATTTGGCTACAAAAACAACTACCCGTGAGCAGATCAAATTTGGACAATTGGACTTTAAACAATGATCTGTGAGTAGAACGGAAAATTGGACTAAGAAATTCTTCTTAATTTGGCACTGAAGCGGGAAGGTCTAAACAGGAAGTCAGCCTTCCGTTTCTTGTAGATAGATTAAAGCAAAGACATGGCAAACTAGAGTTTAGAAAACCGTTTGCAAAGGATCAACTTTCATCATCTAAAACTACTGAACCCCCTTCGGAAGCAGGAGAAGAGGGGGGATTTTTTCCAGATTGTTTAAACCTGCAGAAGAGAGTGTAAAGAAAAGTAATTTTCCACCGTCTTGAACCTGGGAGCGGGGTGTCAGGACAGACGTTTTTGGGAAGTTCATTGACTATAGACAAATGTTTTTGACAGACAGTTAAAAGAAGAGAAACATAGTGATTCCATTGTTCTCTTTCGCATTTTAAAGGAACAAATACTGACAAAATACCTGAAAAAGGAAACTTTGTTGTTAGATCTGCTGTTAAAAAAGAAAAGAAAAAAAGAAAAGAGATTGATACAAATAGAGGTTCTTCCCCTAGAGGGAGCTTGTGAAACTGTTATTAAACTTGAACTGGGGAGCTTCGCAGCTGCAAACAGATTAAGATCGTGGGAACAGACTTCTGACCTTGCATAACAATGTATTCAGAGGCTCTGGTGCGTGCTTTCTGCAAGACAAGTGCTTTATTGGAACAGTTACATGAGAAGACGGATTTGATGACTGTTGAGATTAGAAATTTTGGACAGGTAGTGGGTATCTATATAGAACCCACCCAGGAATCAACTCAGGAGTGTGCTCTGACAGATCAGATGAGGGAGGAGGTTGTTGTTGGACCTCGGGTGGCAGAGATGGAGGGAGCTGTGGCCCAGCAGGAACATGAGTTGTTGGATTTGACAAATGAACTTGGAAAAAGCCAGATTTGGAGAGATAGAGTTTTGTTGGGTGTGGAGATGGGGGGCTGGATAGACCCCCCTATGCAGGGATGTCTTGACTTTTCAAATCTGGCAATGGGCCGTGAGGAGTTTGGGGTTGTGGGGGTCCTCAACTCTGGAGGGACCTTGAAACATGCTTTTAAATACCACATGGAGTTCAGTGTGGACTATGGAAAAGGGGCTGATCTGTCGAGAAGGGACAAAAATACTGTCAAGTTGGAGTTTCCACGAGTGAAAGGACCAGGAGACAAAGTAAAGTACAGGTATAAATATGAAGAAGATCTGCGGAAGGGACATGGAAGAGACTTAAGGGCCTCGGACATAAGATTACCAGGTTAATGAACTAGATGGATGGGACAGAAAGGACTGACAAAACCCGGGACCAGGAGGAAGAGACGTTGGATGAAGATTGGAAGAAAGTTTTAAATTTTTTTTATTTGAGATTGTTTTGTAAAATTAATGAGTATTAGAAAAATGTTGGAACGAAACTATTTGGCTTTAGCAGAAATGTTAAAAAGAACTATGCAAGAATATGTTCTGGTTATGAGAAATTGGTATAAATAAGATTTAAGTTTTAAGTTTTAGGGTTTTTTATAGTAAGATAAGGTTAAAATAGACTAAGGTAATTTAATGACAGAATATTATGAAAAATGGGAAGGATTTGTTGTGATAATTAATAACTGGAATACAAAAAAGGGAGGTGTGAGGAGGTCGATGAAATAAGGCAATGACAGTTAAGGATTTGGGAATATTGGATCTGTTTTTAAATGTTTGTGGTTTACTTTTGTTTTTCTGGATTTTGATGTGTTTTGTTTTTGTTTTTTTATTGATTTGTATTGTTTGACTGCTGTTTGTTTTTCCTTTGTTTTTTTTCTTTTTCTTTGTCTCTTTGTTTTTTCTGTAACTTAAAAATGCTTAATAAATATCATTAAAAAAAAAAAAGGAAACTGGGGACTTCCGGGTTGGTGCCTCCGGCAATGGCGGAGTTCCTCTAATCTGGAGGAACTTGCCCCGTGGGAATTAGGGTCTGTACCACCGCAGCGAAGGCGGAGACCCGTAAAAATCACAGGCGGGAGAAGCCTGTGAACGTGGGATTCAGCGGGCACCTTTTGCGCCTCCCCTACTCGCGGGGAAACCCGGTTTCGGGGATCCGGAGCAACGTGGGGTGAGTGGCGCGGTGCTTCGAATCGTCTGCTTCTTCCACGGAGCTAAGCCGCATAGCTGTTGCCGGAGAGCATTGAGTTTTTCCTGTGGACAATTTGACTCCAAAGTAATTACCTGTGAGTAGAGCTGAGACGGGAGAATCGGATTTTAAAAGTTTAATTTGGCATCGAAACGGGGAGGTTCAAAACAGGAAGTCCGCCTTCCCTATTTGTAAACAGACTGAGGCAAGGAGGCTGTAGGCTGAAGTCCTGGAAAGCCTTTTGTAAAAGCCTAAATTTCCATCGTTAAAGAGCACAAAACCCCCCTTGGAGGCAGGAGAAGAGGGGGGGATGTTGTGGACTGAGTATGCCTGCAGGAGAGAGTGAAGGGAGTTGGAAATAAAGCCGCTCTGACCCTGGAAACGGGCTGCCAGTAGGACTGACGTTTTGGAATGTTCATTGACAGCACTTAGAACGTTCCTTGACAGCTAGCAAAGGAAGAGAAATACATTGTTTCTATTGTCTCCGGCCGCTTCTAAAAAGGAGTAAAAAGTATCTGAAATCTGAAATTAACTTTGGATTGTATGAGTTGTGTTTAAAGGGGACATTGTTTCCCTCTAGTGGAAATCTCTGAAATTGGTTACTTTATAAGAGCTGGGCTAGGGGGGACTTCCAGCTGCAAGATAAGAACTGTGAGACTCTGAGATCGACCTTGAATTTCTCAAGGGTTGTGGTAAATGGAAAGGAAAAAAACAGGTGAAATGTCGACAGAAGAGGCCTTAGTGGTCGCTTTAGTGAAAATAAACGATTCGTTGGAACAGCTTTATAGGAAAATAGACAATCTGGGACAAAAGGTGAACACCAACACAGAAAGCATTCAGAGATCGATACAGGAATTTACGTCGACATGGCAAACTGCGGATGAAGTCAGGGAGAAAACCCTTGCTGATGAATGTAAAACAATACAACTGGAATGTGAAAGAGCCCCATCCATTCAAAGGCAATTCAATGTGACATCTGTTATGATGGAACTTAAAGGAAAACAGAAGAACTTGAGGACCAGAGCCCTACCTGAATTGGGAAAGGAAAGCCTGACAGAGCTTCAGGAGGAGACTGGACTAACATCGGTTGAGAAAGAGAGGCTTTTGGGGGCCAGTATGACTGCCAAAAATGTGAATTTATTTAAGGGTAACTGTGAAGGACGTTGGATTGAAGAGAAGGGGGATTGGGAAATATGGACAAATCTGAAGTTGCTATTGTTGGGCCAAGTTGTTGTGGTGGGGATGAGGGTTGCTGTGATGCCGGGGATGTTGCTTTCGCTTCAAACAGTGCAAGTTTTGGATGGGATGGATTGTATCAGGAGGTGGCAGAGGGATGTTTTTGGAGTTGTTTGGCAGGGCAGGAAGCCTCGAGTAAAACTTAAGATATTGACGGATGCTAAAGAAGGAGGTGGACCTGCCCTGCCAGACCCCTAAACCTTGTTGTGAATCATCTGCTCTTAGCTGGCTGAGAGAATAGTTGTCTCCTGGAAGTACAGAAGTGTTGGATAATGGCAGATGAAGTTGATGGATTAGATAGAATTGGCGGAAAAGACTGGCAAGATCCGAGACCAGGGAGACGAGTCGGTGGAAGAAGACTGGGAAAAGTTTAAAGATTATTTATAGAAATATTGTAAAATCAATGAATGTTAGAAGAACGTTGGAATGAAGTTATATGGCTTCAGTAGAAATGTTATAAGGAATTAAGTATAAATAGATTAATATAGTATTAAAGGAAAATAAGGTCAAAATGTGTTAAGATAATTATAGGATAGAAAACAGGGGAAGATGAATAGGAATTGGAATTAAGTATAAATAGATTAATTGAGTTTTAAAGGGAAAAATATGGCTAGAATGTGTTAAGACAATTATAGGATAGAAAACAGAGGAAGATGGAAAGGAATTGCTGAAACAATTAACAGAAGTGGAATACAAAAAGGGAGGTGTGAGGAGGTCGAGGAAATAAGGGAAAGAAAGATAAGATGTTGAAATTGAAATTTTAAATGTTTTTTGTTTTGTTCTGTTTTATCTTGTTTGTTTCTTTTATTATGTTTGTTTTTTCTTTTTTTTATTATGTATTATATTGTATTGTATGTTTTTTTTTTCTTTTTTTGGCTTTTTTGTAGTGCTGTGCTTAATTTGTTGGAAACTTAATAAATATTATTTTTTTTTAAAAAAAATAACCCTTGGAAACTTACCTTGCTCTATACAGCAGCAAGAGCGCCACCCCCAGGAAAAGCAACAAGCAGACTGGTCCCAGCGCCAGGGACCATTTCCGGGGCAGGCAGTTCAAGGACATGATGGCACGAACCGCTGGCACCAAGAAAAATAATAATTATTATTATTTATTATTTATACCCTGCCCATCTGGCTGGGTTTCCCCAGCCACTCTGGGCGGCTTCCAACAGAATATTAAAATAGAATAGAAACAAGCCTGTTTAGTCTGGGGAACGGAGGACAGAGCAGGGACACAGTATAGCAAGAAAACTGCAGAGAAAATATTATTATTATTATTATTATTATTTTCTTCAGATAATTTTTAATTGAGTTTTCCATATTTAATCACATTTTATTACATAAATCTATCACCTTAAGCATTGCTCAAACAGAGCACCTTCCCTCCCTCTTTCTGACTTCCAAACATCTTTTAATAAATTCTTAGCATTTCTATAACCACTTTCCCCCTTCTTTTAACATTTCACCTCATTATATGTAAAATAGCTCCTTGTTTTAACATCGCAAAACATTTCAGCTCAAACCTAGAAACGTTTTCAAATGTCTACAATTTTGAAAGCTGCAGAGGAAGTATTATGTTCCGCCGCAAGCCTCGTTTAATTGAAAATAAAAATTAAAAAGGGGAGTTGGCGGAGAACGGGTCCTGCTCCTTGTACCATCCCCTGAGGACCGATGGGGACAGGATGGGCAATTGCCTGGCTGAATAAAAATGGCCAGAAAATGTAAGGAGATCATATCAGCAAGCCGGTATGTAATTTAAATTATAAAACTATTAATGGCCTGCGCAATGTAAAATCACTATACTGGGCAGGGCGGGGAGTCCTGTGTCCACATCTGAGCACCACAATTTCAGAAGGATATTCACAAGCTGGAAGTTCTGCAAGGCCAAGATCAGCAAACTTTTTCAGCAGGGGGCCTGTCCGCTGTCCCTCAGACCTTGTGGGGGGCCGGACTATATTTTGGAAAAAAATAATAATGAACGGATTCCTATGCCCCACAAATAAGCCAGAGTTGCATTTAAAATAAAAGGACACATTCTACTCATGTAAAAACATGCTAAGTCCTGGACTGTCCAGGGGGCCGGATTGAGAAAGCGATTGGGCCAGATACGGCCCCTGGGCCTTAGGTTGCCTACCTGTTATGTACTGAGTTGAATAGGATCCAAAATGCAGTAGCGTGATTGGTCCTAGAACAATAGGATCCAAAATGCAGCAGTCTGATTGGTCCTAGAACAATAGGATCCAGAATGCAGCAGTCTGATTGGTCCTAGAACAATAGGGTCCAAAATGCAGCAATCTGATTGGTCCTGGAACAATAGGATCCAGAATGCAGCAGTCTGATTGGTCCTAGAACAATAGGATCCAGAATGCAGCAGTCTGATTGGTCCTAGAACAATAGGGTCCAGAATGCAGCAGTCTGATTGGTCCACGGGAGCCACCCAATCCAGCTCCAGGTGGAAGTGAATCCGCAACCTGATTGGCTGACAGGAGAATCCTGGAATTAGCCAATCACGTGGGGCCCATTGTGAAAATAATGTATATAAAGCAAACATTTTGGGGGAACTGGCATTCCTCACTACCATGAGCTGAATAAAGAGCATGAAATCCACACTCGACTCCGAGTATATTTCACTACCCCTGGCCAAGATGGTCAAGGATCTGGAAGCCCAGCCTGATGAGGAACGGTTGAAGGAGTAGGGGGTGTTTAGCCTGGAGAAGAAGAGACTGAGATGAGAAATGGGAGCCATCTTCCAATATCTTTCACGTGGAAAAAGCTTGTTTTCTCCTGCTCTGGAGGGTAGGACTCGAACCCATTACAGTATTATGATCCGTTTTGAAAGGCTAATCTGGTAAAGCAAAATGGGAGCAAAGGAAAGCAGGGTGTGGCTTTTGTAAACCGCTCTGAGGTCTTCTGACGACGCGGCGGCTTGTAAATCTGGTTCAATAACAATGATGAATTCATCCGTATCGATTTAACGACCTTTGATGAATTAAGCCTCCCTTTGCAACCGGGCACCCTCCTGTTGTGCTGCAATGGTTACGAGTGTGTAGAGGGTCACCCATCTCTCTGCCTAACCCACCTCGCAGGGTCATCGTAGGTGTAACATGGAGAGAGGGAGAACTGCCTAGGCCACCTTGGGATTCTGGAAGGATAATAATAATAATAATAATAATTTTTTTATTTATACCCTGCCCTTCCAGGTTCAAAATCCGGGCTCAGGGCGCTAACAACAAATCTAAAACACTTTAAAACACTTAATTATAAAAGCAGCATAAAATACAGTATAAAAACATGAATAACAATAAAATTCAAAAATCAATTAGATAATCCCCAGGGCTAGCTGGTGGGATTCAAATGCAATAAAAGCGATGGTGCTTTTAGGCAGGCGCCTAAATGTAGCAAATGGGAAGACCTCTCATATTATTTTTTCCAAATCCCCCCCCCCCAAAAAAAATTTATAGCAAACATAAAAGAAAAACATTACTCTCTCTCTCTATATATATATAAACAAACAAACAGACAAACATTTTTCCTAACTGTATTTCTTTTGGGGAGGGGGGGGGACAAAAAACCCCAAGCTTTAAAAAAGTTTTTGCTAAGGAATAGAGATGAACGGAGTAGGGTGCGCCATTTGAACCCAGGACCGAACAAAAGAGTTCCAGCCAGCCCTCCGCCTGCCCCATTTTACATACCACCAGCCCAAGGAGATGCTTGGGGGCTTCCTGCCCCACTGGGTGGTCCCTTCCCCTTGTGTGGAGCTGAGCAGGGCCCCCCCCAGTTCTTCCTGGCCCAATCCCCACATGCAGAAACCCCAACAAGGAAGAAATGGAGTCCCCGGAGGTCAGAGCCAAAATGGGCTCAGCCCAGCCTGTCCCATGGGTTCTTATACTGAGCAGCCGGCCAATCAGGGACCCCCAAGAGCGGCCATGTCCTTCTGGCCGGCCAATGGGCCGCTAGCGTGCTGCTGGAGGGCGTGGCCTGCAGCAGTTTCTGGGAGAAGCTCTCATTTGAACGGCGTGGCTCCCTTTCCCCCCCCAAACAACCGCAAAGAATCATGGGAACTGTAGTTGCGGACGCCCAACTCAGAACTACGTTTCACCGCACCCTAGAAACTAGGCTTCCCAGGATTCTTTGCTGGAGAAAATGCGCTTTCGGTGTGTGGCGTGTATGTTTGGCGTGGGAAGATAATAATAATAATAATAATAATAATAATAATAATAATAATAATAATTTATTATTGATACCCCGCCCATCTGGCTGAGTTTCCCCAGCCACTCTGGGCAGCTCCCAATCAAGTGTTAAAAACAATGCAGCGTTAAATATTAAAAACTTCCCTGAACAGGGCTGCCTTCAGATGTCTTTTAAAGATAGGAAAGCTGCTTATTTCCTTCACATCTGAAGGGAGGGTGTTCCACAGGGCAGGTGCCACCACCAAGAAGGCCCTCTGCCTGGTTCCCTGTAACCTCACTTCTCGCAGGGAGGGAACTGCCAGAAGGCCCTCGGCGCTGGATCTCAGTGTCTGGGCAGAAAGATGGGGGTGGAGACGCTCCTTCAGGTATATAGGACTGAGGCCGTTTAGGGCTTCAAAGGTCAGCACCAACACTTTGAATTGTGCTCAGAAATGTACTGGGAGCCAATGCAGATCTCCCAGGACTGGTGTTATGTGATCTTGGCAGCCACTCCCAGTCACCAGTCTAGCTGCCGCATTCTGGATTAGTTGTAGTTTCCGGGTCACCTTCAAAGGTAGCCCCACGTAGAGCGTATTGCAGTAGTCCAAGCGGGAGATAACCAGAGCATGCACCACTCTGGCGAGACAGCCTGCTGGCAGATGGAGCTGGGAGACAGCCGCTCTGGACACAGAATTGATCTGCACCTCCATGGACAGCTGTGAGTCCAAAATGACTCCCAGGCTGCGCACCTGGTCCCAGTGCCCATTTGCCATGTTCATTATGTTGCTTGCAACCAAATATTAAAAACACAATAAAACATCAAACATTAAAAAAATTCCCTAAACAGGGCTGCCTTCAGATGTCTTCTAAAAGTCCTATAATTGTTTTTCTCTTTGACATCTGGTGGGAGGGTGTTCCACAGGGCGGGCGCCACCACCGAGAAGGCCCTCTGCCTGGTTCCCTGTAACTTGGCTTCTCGTAGGGAGGGAACCGCCAGAAGGCCCTCGGCGCTGGACCTCAGCGTCCGGTCAGAACGATGGGGGTGGAGATGCTCCTTCAGGTCTACTGCGCCGAGGCCGTTTAGGGCTTTCAAGGTCAGCACCAACACTTTGAATTGTGCTCTGTGCATCTCCGGCTGCTCACCTGAATTACACGGTGCAGCCATAAAACCACTAGCACATTTGCAACGCTAAGCAGGGTCCGGTATGGTTTCAAATTGGATGGGGGACTGCGTGTCGAGATTCCTGCGTGGCAGGGCGTTGGTCTGGATGACCCTCGGGGTCCCTTCTGACTCTACAATTCTATGATTCTATTTAGCAATTTATTACTGGCTTCCGAGGGGTTAGGCCAGCCGTCGTTCGTTTGCACCGTTGCAGAGTGTGTCAGCTGGGGTTGCTGGACCTCCAAGGTCGATTTGACATATCCAGGTTTTCCTGCCTCCCCCCCCCCCAGGTGTATGGAGAACGCCTTGAAACTCCAGGTGTGCAAGAACACCTTTTCCACCCAGGTTTCATAAGCAGGTGAGACAGAATGGTCCCGTTTTTCGAAACTGCCCTCGGGCCATGAATCTCACCAGGGGACGCCAGGCCACAAATTTGCTCACATCAGCCTACCTTGCAGGGTTGTTCTGGGGATTAAATTGTGTTTTTTTAAAATGATATTTATTAAAGTTTCACATGAAAAGAATCACATTAATAAAAAAAGAATTTAAAAAGAAAAAGAAAAATACACAATACAGAATACAAAAAGAAAAAAGAAAAAACAGTTAAAAACAATTCCATCTTTTTATCACTACTTTTACATTTCCTTGTTTCCCGGACCTCCTCATACCTCCCTCTTTTGTATTCCAATTCAATTTATTAGTCCAGCAATTCCTTTCCCTCCTTTTTAATCCCAATCCTTAATCTTAATATAATATAACATTAAGTTTTTACCTATTAAAAACCAATTTTCCATTCTTTTAACCTTTTTAATCCTAATCCTTAATCTTGATCTATTTATAACTTTAAAGCCTGTACAGCTAGAAGCCACTTAATTTCAATCCAACATCACTCTAACATTCATTAATTTTGCAATATTTCTGTAAGTAATCTTTAAATTTCTTCCAATCTTATTATGTTCTGGGGATTAAATTGATGCACACAGAGACCTATAAGCTCAGCTAACTAGCCAGGCTAGAGGCCTTGTGGCTGTTGTTTCTTTGTAGTGCCTTATCTTGTGAAACCACATGCCAAAGGTGTCTGCATAAGAAAGGAACAGTCACCAATCAGAAGCTGCGCCTTGGTTTTTGAACATTCCTGAAGTCAAAGAGACTTCCAGAACGGGTTAAGTTTGGCGCTTTGGTCTTTGTTATTTATTTTGCATTTTTGTTTTTGAGGCTTTTCCGGTTAATTTGTTTTTGTGACTGTGTGGAACCCCAGTTCAGCTACTGATAGATCGATTGTGTGACTGCGGAAATGGATAAAAGCCCTCCATCCAAACAATGACTATCATCAGCGCAGGTAAGGGTTTATTTTATTTATTTTATTTTATTTTATTTATACTTATTTATTTATTTATTTATTTATTTTATAGTACAGCACATTGATTATTGCTTTCATTTTATGGATCGATGATCTCGTTAGATAGTAAAAATCCATGTTAAATTGCTGTTTTAGGGATTGTTTTTAAAAGTGAAACGGATTAATCCGTTTTGCATTGCTTTCTATGGGAAAGCGCACCTTGGTTTTGGAATGCTTTGGTTTTGGAGCAGACTTCTGGAATGGATTAAGTTTGAGAACCAAGGTTCCAGTGTATCTGCAACGACATGAGCGCCAGGGACTCCTCCCTGACGAGCAGAGACATTTCACTGTGGTGGGCTGGCAGAAGAAGACCCCTGAAAAGAGTGCATCCTTCCCTAGCCCACACTTGTGGCTTCCCACCTCTGGTGGAAGGCTACAAAAGGAAAGATCTTGAAGTGGAGCCACTATAATAAGAATTTTAAGGTCTTATATATATAAAATACATGTTCATAAATGTACCAAGCAAACCACATGTCTGGAGCAGCACAGGAAGACAGTCCTGAAGCCATTTTGACTCCCAAGCTGACCAAATGTTTCTCTGCAAGGAGGGAGGAGGTGGGGAAAAAACCTTCCTCGTTACAGGAATTTAGTAGTCAGCATTTCAAAGGGTGACAGACTACAGTGGTACCTCTGGTTGCGAACAGGATCTGTACCGGAGGCCCGTTCGCAACCTGAAAAGAGAGCAACCTGAAACGCCGTATCTGCACAGATGTGCGGTGCGATTTGGCGTTTCTGCGCATGCACGAGCAGCAAAACCGGAAGTAACCCTTTCCCGGTACTTCCGGGTCGCCGCGAGATGCAACCTGAAAAGACGTAACCTGAAGTGTCCGTAACATGAGGTATGCCTGTACCAGGAAAAGGCAATCAGATAAGGCATTATCAGATAACCTGCCAGACAAGAGATAAACAACGCACTCAGATTTCTGTTGTAGACCGCCTTTTCTGTGATGTAGGTATGATGTTTGTGGGGGGTGGTCTTGGGTTACACCCCTTCTGTGATATCTGTATGATGTATGGAGGGGTGGTCTGGAGCTCCAGGGCAGGGAATTTAAATGTCTATATAAGGGCAGGCACACCTTGGTTCTGGGTCCTCTTCTGTCCTCCTGCGTGTGAGGGGAGCACCCTGTTGCAACAGCTTTAATAAAGATCAGGCTTACTAGCTGCTTTGCTTCTCAATATTCTCTGGCTGGCCTCTGTTATTTTCTCCAACCAATAGGGAACCTACGTAAGGACTCTATACGGGCTCTTGTGTACCCCATAAGGGGAAAAGGGCACATTTTGTTTACAACACCACTGAGCATCAGTCCCAGGGCAACCTGAGAGAGATCAACAGCCGAGATCTGTGGAGGTAGTATAATACACATTTATTTTTAACATCTATTGACTTATTCTTCCAGATCACCCTCCCATCTGTCAGGATCACAGAGCGGTTTACCATAAGCACATGAGAACGGCAACGAAAACATCAACAAACCAATGGCCAAGCCGATGCACGGCTGGCCAAACAGTAAAAAGAACGGCCGCAACTGGATTTCAGCGGCAGACGGGGAGTTTGCATTTCGGCAGATCTCGCCCAGCACACCTCCAAAGGCCGAAGCGAAAAGAGAAGTTTTAAGGGGCAGAGGTAGAAGCTCACTAGCGGAGGCGGATGACTTCTCCGGCCGTTGCAGAGAGAGCAGCTTGTGGCCCCGGCAGAGACAGTGGCCGGAACACTAGGCCCACACCGTGCGCCTTTGTAGGGTAAGATGCGCCCCTTTACGAGAGATGTCCGTGGATGTTGTTTTTGTGCGGGCCTCTAGAGAGGGGTGCCTGGACCCGGGATTGCTGCTTGCTTCATTCCACCGACTTCTTGCACAGGCACTGGTGCTTGCTGCTGCATTCAAAGATGTACGAATTGCCATTTCTGAAGTTGACGCAGATGTCCACCATGGCGGAGACGTGCTGCCAGCCTCCAGACCTGTTAGGGATAAGGAAGCTTAGCCTATTTTATTTTTTAATGCAGTTCCTGGGATCGGGGAAGCAGGCTGCCATAGCGAATGGGAAGAATCTGCTGCAAGCAGAGATTGTGGGAGATAACTGCAATTTGCACAGCAAGGCACTACTACTAAAGCATTTGCTAACAGCTACCTGCCTAGTAGGTCTAAAGCACGTCCAAGTGCAAGTAGATAAATAGGTACCGCTCCGGCGGGAAGGTAAATGGTGTTTCTGTGCGCTGCTCTGGTTCGCCAGAAGCGGCTTAGTCATGCTGGCCACAAGACCCGGAAGCTGTACGGCGGCTCCCTCGGCCAGTAAAGTGAGATGAGTGCTGCAACCCCAGAGTCAGCCACGACTGTACCTAATGGTCAGGGATCCCTTTACCTTTACCTGCCTAGTTGCGGCTGAAGGCTGCATGGGGGCTTCGGCATCCGCTATTATGGGCTGGTTTTAAAAAGCTTTATTCATAACCAGAGAAATGGACCCACCAACTCTGGGTTCTCAGAGGGGAAGCGGAAATTTTGGGCTACGCAACTGTCTGGCGGGTCTTGTGTTTTTTATTAGCTTATTTAGGGACACAGCCTCACGGGTGGCAAATTCCACCCAATTATGATTGTGCCTGTCACCGTTTTCCATTATATGAGTTTTTCATCCACTGTTTATGTCTTGGCTTGGAATACTGACGTATCGCCTCTTTTGAACGAGTTTCTTCTAAATATGTAGTGCGTACAGTCAAACCTCGGTTGTCGAGCGTAATCCATTCTGGAAGACCGTTCGACTTCCGAAACGTTCGACAACCGAGGCGTGGTTTCCGATTGTTTGCAAGAGCTTCCTGCACTCAAGCGGAAGCTGTGTCGGATGTTCGGGTTTCGAAAAAGGTTCGGAAACCGGAGCATTTCCTTCCGGCGTTCGGGAACCAAAACATTCGAAAATGGAGCCGTTCGAGAACTGAGGTTTGACTGTACTGCTGTAAGAAATTACCAGAGAGACCCTTGGCCAATGCAGCTACTCCCCGCGCTCAAAGGACTTGCGTAGATCTCCGAGAGCCCTCACAACAGGACAGTCTTTTTATCATTATTATTAAATCAATATTATATGTAGGCAAAACCATTATACATCAAACACCCTTGCTTCTCGTGCAGAAAAAGGAGGAGACTCACATCCTGATGTGCAGATTTGCCCCGTCGGCCCACTTCCAGATTCTGTCGGACGTGTTGTACATCAGGCCGATCCAGTAGCTTCCACCTCGGAGCCGGTTGTTGTGCATCATGAACCAGTCCACCGTCTGCGACAGCAGGAATTCCTGTGGGAGAAGGAACCCCCCCAAGGCCCATCATGCGGGGCGCATCATGCAGGGCTGCCAGAATTTTGCAGGGAGCATGCAGGGGCGTCTTCCCCATAGAGGCTAGTGGAGCAGGGCGCCAAGTTCTGGAGGGCACCAGGGAAGAGGCTGGATGCGGCGCCTCCTGGCATCAGCTTGCCGCCCTTACCCGCCTCCGCCATGCCACGCTGAAGAAGCGCCGTGTTCGGAGTCTCCGCCTGCCATGGCCACCACGGCACAAAGTGGCCAGCTGAGCCAGGAGCTGTCACTTCCAGCCTCCGCCTCTTCCCCGCCAGAGGAGCTGCCCTCCAGCCACTGCCCGCCTCCTCCTTAGCCCCGCAAACTTGGGCACGTCGCCGGCAGCGCTGTCCTCCCTAAAAAAGGTCAGCAGCTCTGGCATAACACTTCTAGCATAACACTTACAAAAACCCAGACTTTTTGCAGTTAGGAAAGTGATGGGGAAAGGCACTGAAAAGCCTGGCTGAACAACTGATTAACAGAAAGATGGATGTACAAATCCCTGCCTATCGATATCAGGCAGGAGGCTTAACTGTTTTCTCTTTTCACAGCTTTTTCTGCTGTGGCCCTGACTTGGTGGAATGCTCTGTCCCAAGAGACTAGGGCAAGGCACAGTCTGACCCCCTCTCCTTCTGTAATCCTCATAGCACTCTAGCCCAATGGTTGCCATTGATTTGATTTTGATTTTAGAATGAATTGGTTTTAGAATGCATTTCAGTTGATTGATTGTTATGTGAACTGTGTTGCTTTTATTGTTGTTGGCCGCTCTGAGCCCGGCTTCAGCCGGGGAGGGTGGGATATAAATAAAATTTTATTTATTTTATTTTTATTATTTTTATTGTTATTATTCTTATTCTTATTTTTATTCTTATTCTTATTATTTTGAGCGCCAAAGAAGGAATAGTTGAGGGAGCTGGGGATGTTTAGCCTGGAGAAGAGGAGACTTAAAGGTGACAGGATAAATATCTGGAGGGCTGCCAGACGGAAAATGGAGCAAGCTTGCTTTTCTGCTTCTCCGGAGGGTAAGACCCGAACCAATGGATTCAAATTACTGGAATCAAGATTCCAACAACATCAAGAACTTCCTGGTAGTAAGGAGCGTTTGACGGTGGAGTGGACTCCCTCTGGAAGTTGTGGACTCTCCTTCTTTGGAGGTTTTTATGCAGAGGTTGGACAGCCGTCTGTCAGGGATGCTTTGGCTGAGATTCCTGCATTGCAGGAGTTTGGACTTCCATGTTTTTAAGAAATTTCAAGCACAATATATGAGGTCCCAACATGCAATGAGCCCAAAAGGCGTGTCAGGGTTGCGTGTGAGAACTGCACACCTATCGGCGAGGTTTATGCAATTTCTGCCCTAGACACATGCCCCTACCCCTACCCCGTGCCAGAGCAGGAACCCCGCACCCACAACTCCAAACAGCTTTCACCATTTCTCCTTCGGTGCTCCCGATCAAGAGGCCGCTTTTGAGTGACTTGCAGTGGCTCAAGCAGTCTCTCCAGGACATGGGTTCGGTGGTATGCAAGTAGCAGCTGTCTCCCCATTGCATCCAGTGCCTTTTGCAGGATCTGCATGTCAGGGCTGTGGAGATAAAGCACAAGGGTTGGCGGGAGAGAGATATTTCAGAGGATTTCCAGAGGTTGAGCAGAGATGGAGAAGGTACAAAGAGGTTGCTGGGTTAGGTCCAAGGGCCCATCTGTTCTCTAAGCGGCCAACTAGTGTAGTGATCAGCTGGGATTGCTATGAGGAAATATAGAGTAAGCCATCTGTGTCAGCAATGAAAGCATTGCGTTGACTGGGTTTAAACTATTTTGATATGATTCTTGATCAATCCACACCTCTGCATCCCTGTTCCATTTCTCTTTCTTCACAAGTCATGTGCACACTTAGACAGGCAGGCTCCTGGGTCATCAAAGACAGTGGGCAGTTTCTTTGATGTAGCTTTTCTGATATGTTAATCTTAGGGCCAGGAAACAGGTCTCACATAAAGGTGATAATGATCACTGTCCTCCTGGCCTTCCTTCTTATCATGTGTATTGATTGTTTATGACCTCCGGGGTTGCTGAATGCACTCCTTTGTAGTTTTCATTTATTTACCCCAAAAGTATGCATGCCTAACTAGTGTTTGTAGTTTAACTTTGTCCCCATATGGGTTTGTTGAAATGCTCAGAAGAAATCTGATTGGTTCTTACGAACACTCTGTAAAAAGTTCTTTTGTGAATAAAACGACCTGGGCTGGAGACAGGTTATTATACACACCCTTCCCAGAGTCTTGCTGGTTCAAGCCTCTGTGTGTATTCTAATTAATCAGAGTTCAATCCTTCCTTTACTTTGAGAATGCCTCAAACTAGGTGCCCATTACTGGACATCCGCGAGCAGGATCCGAGCACGAGAGCAACACTCTCCAATCCTGCGGTTTCCAGAAACTGGCAGCATCCAGCCTCTGATCAGCTGCGTTTATTTTTTGAAACACACACACAAAAAACCTGTGTTATATATTTTCACTGCACTGATTTCCACATTCGTTTTGCAGAAGAGCCGGATATGTGATGCTGGAAGGACGGGCAAGAGTGCCAGTATCAAGAAATCCCCTTTTACACCCCGTAATTGCAGCAGTGAAATTTTTCATAGGGGAACGCTTAGGCCAGAGGCACCAGCCTTCGAGGGCAATTGGTGGTGACGTGAGCAGGGGCAGATTTTGGTTTGATGAGGCCCTAAGCTACTGAATGTAATGGTGCCCTTGATATGTCCAGCTGTCCTTTGTCAACAACAAATTGTCACTGGTTTTTTGTGTTGAATATATGCTATTTTGTCATTGATGGACCTCATAGGTATCTCAAGCCATTTACCCATGTGGCCATGCAACCAGTCCATGCCGAATGGAGGCACCCTATATACAGAAAGGAGCAAACCAGTGATATTGTAGGGAGCAGGTTAGCAGGTGGGGCCCATTACTTACATCATAGGAGCCTAGACAACACAAAGCACTGTTGCTGTAGGTAGGTTTTATTGTATTTGTTTTTTATCTTATATTTTGGAAATGAACACCCAGTTTTTTCTTCCTTTAAATTTTTTGGGGGCCCCCAAGAGAATGGAGGCCTAAACTATAGCTTGCTTAGCTTATACGCAAATCCACCATTTAAGCTATACCGTGCAGTAGTCAGCAAACTTTTTCAGCAGGTGGCCAGTCCACCGTCCCTCAGACCTTGCGGGGGGCCAGACTACATTTTGAAAATAAAAGTGAACAAATTCCTATGCCCCACAAATAATCCAGAGATGCATTTTTAATAAAAGCACACCTTCTACTCATGTACAAACACGCTGATTCATGGACCGTCTGTGGGCCAGATTGAGAAGGCGATTGGGCCGGATCCGGCCCCCGGGCCTTAGTTTGCCTACCCATGAGCTATAGCGTGTAAGCTAAACTGGGCATGAGCATCGTTCCTCCCCACTTAAGCTGGACAGAAATCTTCTTGGGAAAGAGGTGCCAGGCTTTAATACTTCAGTGCTCTAATTTACCGCGAACATTTAGGGAACTAGCCTCGTACCCGTAGTCCCCTGACCGTACGCCACTGCATTATTGTCAAATTATTTTTTCCCTTTGCAGAGCACAAGTGATGTGGCATTCTAGCGACATCAATTCTCCCTGGAGCGAGCTGGGCTGGGCTGGGCCTCGGATATCCCCAGAAGAGTCAGGAAAACCAGCGCCAGGAGGGTCGGCAAACCCTGGCTCCTCCATAGCCTGGCTGGGGAATTCAGAGGCTGGTGTCGCAGATCCAGACCCAGGGACTCCTCATAAGCGCAACTATTATGTACTGAGTTGAATAGGATCCAAAATGCAGCAGTCTGATTGGTTCTAAAACAATAGGATTCAGAATGCAGCAGTCTGATTGGTCCTAGAACAATAGGATCCAGAATGCAGCAGTCTGATTGGTCCACAGGAGCCACCCAATCCAGCTCCAGGTGGATGTGAATCCACAACCTGATTGGCCTACAGGAGAATCCCGGAATTAGCCAATCACATGGGGCCCATTGTGTAAATAATGTCTATAAAGCAGATACTTTGAGGGGACTTCCATTCCTCCTCAACACTATGAGCTGAATAAAGAGCATGAAATCCACTCTCAACTCCGAGCATATTTCAGCACCAGAGCTTCATTGATGAGAAGCAAAGGCTGCTTATTTGCCAGAGACTAATTGGTTTCGCCATTTTACCAATTCCCACTGGTTTCCCTGTTGCATCTCTCCTGCAATAACGATTGCCGCTATTGCTTTAATAAACAGGGGAAGAAAATATTGAGAGCTCTTCTCACTTCTGCCTTCTGCTTGCTGCTGAACGGCCATCTTCAGCCTCTTCTCTGAACGCTGCAGCAGTTGAGATTCAGCAGTGATTTCTGTCGCCACGTGGGTGTCTGAAATGAAAACGTATTTCTCTCTGTGTGTGTTTTTTTAAAATAATAATAATAATAATGTAAACGGAGAAATCTGAGGGCTCCCTTGGACAAAAAACAAGGACACCAGCCAGGAATACCAGAGCAAAACAGCAGCCAGTAGGCTTGGTCTTTATTGAAGACTGTCGCGACAGGACTCCCACCTGCCACCAGGTGGAACAAGATGGAAGCCCCGAACAAAAGAGAACCCAAACTTTTATTAGCTGCTAATCCCCATGTTACACTCCCCCCCCCCAAAAAAAATACATCACTAATACATCATTGTTACATCATGAAAGGGGAGGTCTGGTGCCAGTAATCTGAGCATCCTGGACTCTGCCCCATGGTTCCCCTTGCCTCCACCAAATACCCATCAAGTGTAACAAAAGAGATATTTACATTTCCCTGTTTCCCAGCCAAGTTAATCACACCCTTTTGTCTTCATCTGGGTTTGTTATTTCTGGCATGGCTACCTGTCTGGCACTCAGGTATCAGGATGCCAGGGATTATCACTCAGGCAGAGGGGCTGCTGAGTAGCTGAGCTCACATGTCTAGATGAATTTCTGAAGTTTTCCCAGTGAGCCAGTACATAGGTACATTTATCAGTGAATTCTTACATTTGGTATCGTGCAGCAAAGGCCCTTTGAATAGATAGGAAGAAACTGTGATGAAGTGTTTTGTGGGAACAACTCACAAAAGCGATGGTGCTGATTTTGGTAGTGGGCTGCATGTGCATGATATCTGCTGCCCCAACCTATACATAAATTCCTGCAACAATAATAATAAATTTATTGCACTGGGGCAACAGAGCACATTCCTTCTGCAGATGTAAAGGTATGTTCTTGAAACTCTCCTGGCTGCCAGTCTTGTTAACTTGCCCTGGGACCGCAGAATAATAATAATAATAATAATAATAATAATAATAATAATAGTTATGTACTGAAGTTCTCACCCTGGGCCAGCAGGGGGATACTGTAGATAGTTATGCAAATGAAGGATCGAAAGTGACGTTCAGTGATTGGATAGTTTTAGAAAGTTGCTACAGTAACGTTGTACTGGAGCTCTATATAAGCAGGCTGACTGAGCTCTTCAGTTCAGTTCTGTTCTGGCCTCTGAACAAGAGCTGTTTTGAAGAATCGCTGTGTCGTCTGATATGTTCACCCACAACTTAACAATAATAATAATAATAAAGCCCTTGAGTTCTGCAGTCCCAGAGCCAGTTAACGATAGAGAACGACGCACTGCATCATGGATCATGCAACCCAGCTCCTTTATGATTATTTCCACCCCAAACAGGGCAGCGGGTGCCCACTCTAGGGCAGCGTGCAGGCCCCAGAGGAAGGGAGACCCGGGTTGGGGGTGTCGGAAGCCTCTTTCGAAGCCCCACCCCACCCCGGTACTCACAATTGTAAATCAAAATGAGCAGAGCGCAGAACAAGGCCAAGGAAACAGCCACCAAGAGCAGCGCCCAGATTTGCCACCAGGTGGAGATGCCCAAAACATCTGCGGAGGGAAAAGGAGAAGCATTAGAAGCACGCCCGTTCTGCTTTCCCGCCTGGCACGCCGAGGCCTCTGAAGAATTGCAGCGTGTGAAGGGGACCCTCAGAGGCCATCTAGTCCAACCCCTTGCAGTACAGGAACAAATACAGAAATGCAATAGTGTCATACCTCGGGTTGCAGACGCTTCGGGTTGCACGATCTCGGGTTGCGCACTGTGATAGGAATTTTGAGGTCTTGGATATATGTTAAATGTTCATAAGTGTACCAACCAAGCACATACATAGATCAGCACAGGAAGACCGACCTGGAACCATTTTGACTCCTAAACTGGTCAAATGTTTTCTCTGCAAGGTCAAAGTGGGAAACCTCCCATTGTCTCTTTCCTCAGAAATCCTGTCTTAAGGGCACATTTAAGATATGAATAGGGTGTGAGCCTGTGACTTGGCCCAGGTACGAAGTATTTATCATTACAAAAGACTAGCCAGGCTCCCCAGGAAATCCAATCAAGTGACCATTAAACAGGTAACCTGTCAGACGAGATAAACAACACACTCAGATTTCTGCTGTAGACCACCTTTTCTGTAATGTAGGTATGATGTTTCTGGGGGTGGTCTTGGACTCCAGGGAGGGAATTTCAAAAATCTTTATAAGGCCTTGCACACCATTTTTCTGGGTTCCTCCTCTCTCCTGTGGGTGAGGGGAGCACCCTGTTGCAACAGATCGATAAAGATCAGGCTTATTAGCTGCTTTCCTTCTCAGTATTCTCTGGTTGGCCTCTGTTATCTTCTCCTACCAATAGGGGCCAATAGGGAATATAAGGACTCTATATAGGCTATTGGATACCCCATAAGGGAAAAGGGCAATTTTTGTTTACAACAGCACCGCGCTGAACCCAAAAGTATTGAAATGGGCTACTTCCGGGTTTCAGCACTTGCGCATGCGCAGAAGCGCTAAATTGCACTTTGCGCATGCGCTAACAGCCGAATCGCACAGGCACCTGCGCAATTCGCGATGTTGCGGATTGCGGACGCTGCGGGTTGCAAACCTGCTTCCCGCACGGATCACGTTCTCAACCCGAGCGTCCACTGCATAGTTGTTATTTTTAAAAGGTCGGGGCATACCCTTCAATATTTCTCCGATGGAAACAGAGACGTCCTATTCAATAATAATAATAATAATAGTAATAATAATAATAATAATAATAGTTTTACTATTTATACCCCACCCATCTGACTGGGTCGCTCCAACTTTTACTGGGAGGCTCCCAACATAGACGAAAACACAATAAACATCTAAAACCTTCCCTATATGTATGGGGGTGCCTTCAGATGGCTTGGGGGTCACAAATCTTCATACCCTCCAGTATTTCTCTGATGAAAAATAGAAACGTCCTAAGGGAAAGGGGGATAAAATCATAAACAGGGAACAGTTTTGAAATATGGGACTGTCCCTGGAAAACAGGGTCTGGAATCTCAGAATGGCAGAATAGGAAGGGGACCCCACGAGTCATCTAGTCTAGCCCTCTGCAGTACGTAAACAAAGACATAAATATAATGTTGTTGGTTTTTATATATATAAAAGGCAGTGGGCGAATTAAGCCAGGATGGGGTGCGGGGAACAGCATCCTAAAATCCCACTGGGACGCTGTTATTGTTACTTTCTGTTTTTGCAGAGTTACCGTATTTTTCTGTGTATAAGACTAGGTTTTCTTCCTCTAAAAAATATTGTCCCGAATTTGGGGGCATCTTATACACGGCGGCCATCTCCCCCCCATTTTCTTAAAGCAGAGTCCCCCAAAATAGGGGTCGTCTTATACATGGGGGCGTCCTATAGACGGAAAAATACAGTAACTGTATAATCCAGTATTTTAACAGGAGGAATTCTGCCTTCGGAGGGAGCTGTGTGAGGACCTGCAAAACTCAACCAAAATAAATAAAATTAAAAAAGAAACGACGTACAGGGTAGGAGCTGTAGACGAAAAACGGCAGCCGGTTCCAGACCTTAAATCGGCCTTCCTCAACCAGGCTCTGAAGAGCCAGGGAGGTAAAGCAGATAATGATAATGTGGATGTCTAATAATAATAATAATAATAATAATTTTTATTTCTACCCCGCCCTCCCCAGCCAAGGCCGGGCTCAGGGCGGCTAACAAGCAATAATGAAAACAAGTTGAATGAATACAACTTAAAAACAAGATTAAAATACAGGAGGAGAAAGGAAAAAGAAAAAAGAAATGGAAAATAAATAAAAATTTATACCGCGGTACCTTGGTTTGCATACGTCTTGGTTTGCACACATTTTGAATTACAAACATATCAAACCCGGAAGTGCATGTCCCGGTTTCTGACCTTTTAAAAATTATTATTACAGCCCATTTTTGGGGCGGGATTATCGACAAATTTATTTGGGGAGGCCCCACTGGCGAAAGCGTGCCTTGGGTTACAACCTGTTTCGGTTTACGAACGGACCTGCGGAACGGATTACGGTTGTGAACCAAAGTACCACTGTATATATCAATCAATCAATCAATGCATGCTCCCCAGAGATCTCGGAGGGCGGTAAATGAAATAAAAATCCCAAACCCAAAATAAAAAACGGGGAATCTCAAGGGAGCAGGAACCTCTGAAATGGATTATGGTTGTAAACCAAAGTACCGCTGTATATATCAATCAATCAATCAATCAATCAATCAATCAATCAGTCAACCAATCAGCCATTTAATCAATCAATCAATCAATCAATCTGCATGCTCCCCAGAGATATCGGGGGGACGGTAAATGAAATAAAAACCCCAAACCCAAAATAAAAAGCGAGGAATCTCAAGGGCCTTGGGGATGCGTGGCTGATCCTTGCTGCCAGGGTCGCCCGCTGCCACACTGAGGTGCGCGCCCCACCTGCCCCTCACCTGGGGGGCCGGGGATCCTGTCCTGCAGGGCCCAGGAGACCCAGGAGGGCCGGCTGGGGGGCTTGGGTAGCTCCCGGCGCAGCTGGGGCGAAGACTTGCTCCAGAAGGCCGGTCCTTTTGGGGGGGCCCTCACCTCCGCCGAGCGGGATTTGGCGCTCAAGACCTGGGACTTGGCCTGGAGGCTGGAGGCCGGGACCACCTTGGCCCCCGGGGGCCTGGGCTCCAGGGGCATCTCGGGGCCTCCGTGGGGCAAGGGCTTGGGGGGTCCGGGCGGAGGACCCCTTTGCAAGGGGTGGGTGGGGGTCAGGAGATGGGGGCTCTTGCTGGGTGGCAGGGGGTGCCCCCTAAAAGCAGGGTGCCTGGGTGGGGTCGACCCGGGTCAGGCCTGGCTGGGGGTGGGTGGGGGGCACAGCCTGGCAGCGGGGGCGGGGGGCGGGATTCAGACCCCGATTCCATTGATTCTTCCAGGTCTCAGATATCTATGGTTCCGGTTTTTAATGTCTTGATGTTTTAATGTAGTCTTTAATGTAAGCCGGTCAGATGGGTGGGGTATAAATAAATAAGTTGTTGTTGTTGTTGGGTATAAACAAACAAACAAACAAACTGTTCTTGTTGGGTATAAATAAATAAATAAGTTGTTGTTGTTGGGTATAAATAAATAAATAAGTTGTTGCTGTTGTTGGTATAAATAAATAAGTTGTTGTTGTTGTTATATTTATTACTCTGCTTTTTCCTTTTTTTTATATATATATATAATTTTTATTGATTTTAACATCTTTGGGGCGGGTTGAAAACATTGTCACACCCTATATATCTATCCCCAGTTAAATCAGCAAAAATGTACAAAACTAAGGAAAGCAAGTGTTGGAAATGTAAAATAACAGATTTATTTTTCATATGTTCTGGGATTGTAAAATCATAAAGTAGTATTGGGAAATGATCTATAATGAAATGAAGAAGATGTTTAAAATAACATTTGTTTAAAAAATCCAGCAGCTTTACTACTAGGCATTATAGGAGTGGATGCACCAGGATTATAAAAGGACTTATTTATGTCTGCAACTATGGCCGCAAGAACATTGCTAGCACAATACTGGAAAGAAGAAGGTGTGCCAGCTAAAGAAGATTAATGGAGTCAAATTAATGGAATATGCCGAAATGGAAAAAATGACAATGAAATTGAGAGGAAGAGACAGCAACGCATTGAAGGAAGAATGGAATATTGCATATATACAGAAGCATATACAGGTTAATGCATTAGCAGGGTTTTAGGATTACGTGCAATTTTGTTATGAAATAATAATATAATGAGTCTAAATGGAAGCTTCCAAAACTTCTTTTTCCTCTTCTTTTTCCTTTTTTTTTTTTTTTTTTTTTTTTTTTTTTGGTGTCTCCTTTCTTGGTCTTTCTCTTTTTGATATGTTAAGAAAGAGATAAAGAGCTAAAAGTGTAATATGAAAACTTCAGTAAGTCAAAAGTGATGTTGTGTAATTTTCTATTACTATTTGTATATTGTTAAACTAGGTTAATTGTAATGAATCGATGTAGGAACTGAAAAAATAAAATAAATAAAGCCGGGGAGGACAAGGTTTTGGGACGTCCCGGAGAGCCATGTTGCAAAAGGTTTCTGCATAGCCTGGGGTTGGGATGGATGACCCTTAGGAGTCCCACTTCCAAAAATATTTTAGGATCCTTTAGATAAGTTTTTCCCCTCTCTCAGAGACAGACCCCACAATAAGAGGAGAAAGTCCCTTTGGCGGGAAAGCGGGGACATTTTTAAATTTGAGAATTTGATGCAAGCGCCAGTCGAAACATGGCTGACGTGGCCTCACAAAATGGCTGCCGGGAGGCCATGGAGGGGCACAAAATGGCTGCCGTTTCTGGAAGGCGCCAAATGGCGTTTTGTGGCATTAAATGGAGTTTTTCCTCACGTTGCCCTTTTCTTCTCCCCACCCCCACCCTTTCTTTTGGCATGGACATAAATAAAATAAAATAAAATAACCCAGAAAAACTCTCTCCTGCAACCCGGCCTTTGGCCTTTCACTATTGTCTCTGGCCTTTTAAAAGCCGGACGGGAAGTTTGAAATAAATGCATTTCTTCCGCTTTGCATTCATTCATTTGATGCATATTTTTAAAGGACTTTTCCTTCTTTGCTTTCGTGGGTTTTGCAAGCCTGTTTTTGCGTCGCCAGATAAGAGCAAGCGGCAAACCCCATGAACGAAACCACCAATTATGTCTATTCATTCTTCCTTTTATTGCTCAATCGGTCGTTATGCATTTATTCACTCATTATTACTTGTGGTTTATCTGTTTGCAATCGTCATTTATTTATTTATTGATCGCCGTTTTTATTTAACTCTTTATCATCTGTTTGTTTAGTCACCATTCCTCACTTATTTATTCATTTATTTTATTGAATCTATTTCAGCGCTCGCCCGCATTTAGGGAAGTTTTTAGTGTTTGATGTATCTATCAAGTTTTTAATATTCAGTTGGAAGCCGCCCAGAGTGGCTGGGGAAGCCCAGCCAGATGGACGGGGTATAAATAAATAATAATAATAATAATAATAATAATAATAATTATTATTATTATTATTATTATTACTACTTTCGTTTTAAACTTTAACACAGTGTTGCTGAGGTTTATTTGGGTTTTTGGGGGGGGGTGTTTGTTTTTTCGCCTTCTGTGGGGCCGCAGAGGTGCATTGTGGGAAATGTAGTCCCTCATCCGTCCCCCCCCCCACCAGATTTGAGGCCCTGAGGAGACATCTGTGAATTTATTTATTTCTGCCTTCTGTGCGGCTGCAGGGGTGCATTGTGGGAAATGGAGTCCGCCACCCCACCAGCTTCAATGCCCTGAGGGATTCGCCGGTGCCTGGGGACTACAACTCCCATCCTGCCTCCCTTTCCCCATTCTGAGGCTGCCCCCCCTTGTGGCTGTGCCCTGAAGCCCCCCAGGAAGAGGAGCCCCTCTTTCCAAGCAGGTCTTCCTGGGGAGCGGCAACCTGCTCCCTTTCCCCGGTGCCGAGTGCGAAAGGCGGGCGCCTTTAGGCCTTGGTTCAGCCTCGCAGGGTGCCTGAACCCTTTTTGGGGGGGCACGTGGGCCAAAAAAGACCCTCCTTGTACTTCGGGAGGTTTTTTTGGCAGGTGCGGTCGCCGGAAAGCGCTCCCCGGAAAACCCATGCTCAACGTCGCCCGCTCGGCGCGCTCTTTCCGCTCTAACACTCCCGACAGGTCGCGGGTCACCATCGCCAGCAGGAAACGCCTGGAGGATGAAGAGGGTGAGGAGGAAGGCTGCCGAGCCTGTTGTAAACAAAAATTGCCCTTTTTCCCTTATGGGGTATCCAAGAGCCCATATAGAGTCCTTTTGTGGGTTCTCTATCAGTAGGAGAAAATAACAGAGGCCAACCAGAGAATATTGAGAAGCAAAGCAGCTAGTAAGCCTGATCTTTATTGATCTGTTGCAACAGGGTCCTCACTCACCACACGCAGGAGGGAGGAGGAACCCAGAACAAAAGAATGTCTGCCCTTATATAGACATTTTAAATTCCCTCCCTGGAGTCCAAGACCACCCCCAGATACATCATACCTACATTACAGAAAAGGTGGTCTACAGCAGAAATCTGAGTGCGTTGTTTATCTCGTCTGACAGGTTACCTGTTTAATGGTCACTTGATTGGATTTCCTGGGGAGCCTGGCTAGTCTTTTGTAATGATAAACACCGTATTTTTCGCTCTATAAGACGCACCAGACCATAAGACGCACCTAGTTTTTGGAAGAGGAAAACAAGAAAAAACATATTCCGAATCTCAGAAGCCAGAACAGCATGAGGGATCGCTGCGCAGTGAAAGCAGCGATCCCTCTTGCTGTTCTGGCTTCTGGGATAGCTGCGCAGCCTGCATTCGCTCCATAAGATGCACACACATTTCCCCTTACTTTTTAGGAGGGAAAAAGTGAGTCTTATAGAGCAAAAAATACAGTACATAGTTCCTGAGCCAGGTCACAGGCTCGCCCTATTCATACACAGACATACCCTTAAGACAGGATTTGTGAATGAAATGACAATGGGGAGGCTTTTCCACTTTGACCTTGCAGAGAAAACATTTGCTCAGTTTAGGAATCAAAATGGCTTCAGGTCAGTCTTCCTGTGCTGATCTATGTACGTGCGGTTATGAACATTACCATATATTTAAGACCTCAGGAAGGAAGGAGCACGCGGTGGGCCTGCGGAACTCCCTGCCACAGCATGGCTTTAGAAGACGGCCGTGCGCATGAAGATGATGGGTTTTTCGGAGCTAGCCAACCTGGCCAGGAGAGTCCGTGATCAGAAGGAGGAGGATTACCAGGAAGAAGACTATTTTAGTTAAATATGTTAAGTTCAACTAATTGGAAAAGCTTGCAAAGAACAGATAGGCTTAGGATTTAAATGCATAATGTGATGAATTAATATGTTTCATGCTGAATTGGAAAGAAAGAAAGATGTTAAGTGATTAAGTTAATTTTATAAGAAGACTGGTTTTGGAAAACCATTAAAATGATATACACCGAAATTCAACCCCATGCTCTTTTCAAATTTTTTAAAATTTATTTTCCAGATTTAACACAACACAAAATAACAAACATATAAAAAGAAAAACAAACATACATTCACAGCTTCTTACAGTTAAAACTCAAAATTGCATTCCATTATTGGGTGACTTCCTCAAATCCTTCCTAACCGATTTTCATTGAATCTCATTTTAGCAGTTTTCCAATATCCACTTTCTAATAAAATTAACTTGTTCAAATGACTAACTTCCTTTCTTTTCGTAATATTCTCAATCCATCATTTTATACAATTGAACATAATTTAATCCTAAGGCAAATTTAGTGCTTGCAAGTATTTCCACTTATGTTATATTATTACGTTTTACTAAATATTCCTTAAATTTCTTCCATTCTTCTTGATGTTCCTCCTCTTTCTGATCGCGGATTCTTCCAGTCAGGTCAGCCAGCTCCAAAAAGTCCAACATCTTCATCTGCCAGTCTCCCACTGTTGGTATTTCCTGTGATTTCCAATTTTGGGCAAGTAAAATTCTTGCTGCAGGTGCGGCATACAAAAACAATTGAACATCTTTTTAAGGCAATCTCCCCATGCTCTTATGGCGCAGAGCTCTCCGTCCTGGCAGAAAAGGCCGCCCTGTGGCTAATCTTCCGCCATGCAGGCTGATAGATGAGCTTAATTTTTGGGCACCTTGGCAAGAAATTCCGACTTTTGGAAAGGGTGCATACCTTTGCCACGTTTCTCCGGCGAAAACGGGGGTGCCCTGTTCCGCGCCAGGAAGCTTCTCCCGCATTTATAATAATAATAATAATTTATTATTTATACCCCGCCCATCAGCCACTCTGGGCTGCTCCCTATCAAGTGTTTAAAACAGTACAGCGTTAAATATTAAAAACTTCCCTGAACAGGGCTGCCTTCAGATGTCTTTTAAAGATAGGAAAGCTGCTTATTTCCTTCACATCTGAAGGGAGGGTGTTCCACAGGGCAGGTGCCACTACCGAGAAGGCCCTCTGCCTGGTTCCCTGTAGCTTTGCTTCTTGCAGTGAGGGAACCGCCAGAAGGCCCTCGGAGCTGGACCTCAGTGTCCGGGCAGAATGATGGAAGTGGAGACGCTCCTTCAGATATACTGGGCCGAGGCCGTTTAGGGCTTTTAAGGTCAGCCCCAACACTTTGAATGGTGCTCGGAAACGTACTGGGAGCCAATGTAGGTCTTTCAAGACCGGTGTTATATGGTCTCGGCGGCCGCTCCCAGTCACCATTCTAGCTGCCGCATTCTGGATTAATTGCAGTTTCCAGGTCACCTTCAAAGGTAGCCCCACATAGAGTGCATTGCAGTAGTCCAAGCGGGAGATAACTATAGCATGCACCACTGTGGCGAGACAGTGGGCAGGGAGGGTCTCAACCTGTGTACCATATGGAGCTGGTAGACAGCTGCCCTGGACACAGAATTGACCTGCGCCTCCATGGACAGCTGTGAGTCCAAAATGACTCCCAGGCTGCGCACCTGGTCCTTCAGGGGCACAGTTACCCCATTCAGGACCAGGGAGTCCTCCACACCTGCCCGCCTCCTGTCCCCCAAGAACAGTACTTCTGTCTTGTCAGGATTCAACCTCAATCTGTTAGCCGCCATCCATTCTCCAACCATTTGATCTCGGCGCACATGCAGACGTCGTAGGCGCATTGACGCCGGCCGCCTTGAGCCAGTTGCAACCTCTCCGCCTAGCCTCCCTCTCTGGGTTGTTGCAAAGGAGGCGAATGGGCGAGGGAAGGGATCGTGTGCAACGCCTTCTGCGGATAAATGGAATGAAATAAAATTTTAGCTGTGATGTGTCAGGGAAAAAGGCAGAAAATAATAATAATAATAATAATAATAATAATAATAATAATAATAATAATAGAAACTGCGAGAACGATCAGGAGAGAGTAAATCCTCAAAGGGAGTAGAACTCAGGTCAGAGTAAAAATCCTTAGGATTTTATTTTTTTTCTTTTTATTTTATTAACATATAAAACACATGCATATACATTTACACAATACACGTACACAACACACTACCTAACGTTCATAACATAAAACATACATTACTCTATATAATACCTACCTATATCAATATACCTACTCCATATGGACACCCACCACGTGACTTGACTTCCAGCCGTTCTTGTTACGCGACTTTATTTTTCCAACTAGATTAAACGCATTTCATTATTTCTTTAACCTCTTCTTGTATCTTAACTTTACTCTCCTTTCACTCTAATCATTTTCTGGATTCACTCAGTATCTGTCAGAAATTCTACTTTTCCCACATAAATGTCGATGTACTCCTTAAAGATAGCCCACTCCTTATTCACTTTTTGTACCCATTATCTCCTCTTATCCACCCTGTTAGTTCGGCAATATGGAAGGATTCCATCATTTTAGATGACCAGTCTGTTTTAGTTTGGATGCTGTTGCTTTTCCAAATTTTGGCAATCAATAACCTTGCCGCCGTAGTTGCATACATACCGTATTTTTTGCTCTAGAAGACTCACTTTTCCCTCCTAAAAAGTAAGGGGAAATGTGTGTGTGTCTTATACAGCGAATGCAGGCTGCGCAGCTATCCCAGAAGCCAGAACAGCAAGAGGGATTGCTGCTTTCACTGCGCAGCGATCCGTCTTGCTGTTCTGCCTTCTGAGATTCAGAATATTTTTTTTTCTTGTTTTCCTCCTCCAAAAACTAGGTGTGTCTTGTGGTCTGGTGCGTCTTATAGAGCGAAAAATACGGTAAATATTGGTCTGACCATTCTTTTTATTTCCTCTGACACGAAAGGATTCTGGTTTTTCCCCAAGTGAAAATCTAAACATCTTTTTCAATTCATTATAGATATTTCCCCAGAATCCCACTATCTCTTTGCACTCCCACCACATATGTAGAAAGGTTCCTGCCTCGTTGTTGCATCTCCAACATACATTACAACAGTTTTTGTACATTTTTGCCAATCTGGAAAACATCCTTAGGATTTCAGTGTAAGGCTGCACATTCTTTACCCAGCTACACGGGAGTAAGCTCCATCGAATACTGTGGGACTTACATTTGAGTTGACCTATAAAGGCTTGACAAGAAAGGAATCGACACTGCTAAGAAATGGTTGCCTGTTTGAAGCATCACAAATAAAGAATTTAAGGCGACCTTTTCCTTCGAAATTGTAGGAAGGGCTCTCGATCGGTGCAGGTATTTTATTTTCAGCATAAAGAGGACTCTCTTTTTTTAATAATATAATAATACTTTTTTTTTTTTTTGCGGGAGAAGCTTCCTGATGTAGAATAGGATGCCCCTATTTTCCTGGGAGAAATGTTGTAGGGTATGTAGCAGGGAGACGTTTATCACGGCCTATTGGAGCGCGTTGGAGCCTTCCGTGCCCAGTATACCAGTGCGAGATACTGGGTTTTGTGTGCGTGCAAACTGGGCGGGTGGAACTGTCCCATTTGGAAACCTGAGGTTGCATTCGACGGAGACGTGGGCTGATCCATCAGGGCTCTCCTCCGGCTCAGATCCGTAAGCAGAGGGGGCACCTCGTGAGTTACAACGCAGGGCATATGGCGGACTTGGGCATCGGGAAACCAAAACCATGCGCCATTTCTAGCTCTCTGTAGGTTTAGGATGGGCCGAACCTGGAAACTTCAGCGCTCTTCCATCTAGCCCAGTGTTGCCAACTCAGACTCGCAGCAGAGGGGAGCATTTCACATCATATGCTGCCAGCTGCCAGGATCGAACCCGAGTCCTGCATGCAGCCCACGCGCTTGGCCGTATCTCCCTCCCTCGCCATATCTTGGCAGCTTGAGATGCCTGCGTACCTTCATTCTCAAGAGACCAATCTCCCTGGCAACCTGGGATTTCCTCCTCTCACACCTGTCTCTTTCCTTCCCATTTCCAAGACACCAGCTACTGGCGCTCGGCCACCTTTGGCGTCCTACTCACCTCTGCCATTCTGGCCACGCTCGTGGCACTCATGTGCTTCCAAGGTAAGTGAGCGAGAGGGAAGGGGCTGACTGAGTCCCTTTACCTTAAAGAAAAACATGAACCTTGTTTTTGTGTTGGCTTAAGGCATGGGTAGGGGATGCGGGTGGTGCTGTGGGTTAAACCACTGAGCCTAGGACTTGCCGATCAGAAGGTTGGCGGTTCGAATCCCCGCGACGGGGTGAGCTCCCGTTGCTCGGTCCCTGCTCCTGCCACCCTAGCAGTTCGAAAGCACGTCAAAGTGAAAGTAGATAAATAGATACCGCTCCAGTGGGAAGGTAAATGGCGTTTCTGTGGCTGCTGTGGTTCATCAGAAGCGGCTTAGTCCTGCTGGGCACATGACCCGGAAGCTGTACTCCGGCTCCTTCGGCCAGTAAAGCGAGATGAGCACCGCCGCAACCCCAGAGTCGTCCACGACTGGACCTAATGGTCAGGGGTCCCTTTACCTTTACTTTAAGGCATGGGTAGGCAAACTAAGGCCCAGGGGCCGGATGCGGCCCAATCGCCTTCTTAATCCGGCCCATGGATGGTCCGGGAATCAGCATGTTTTTACATGAGTAGAATGTGTGCTTTTATTTCAAATGCATCTCTGGGTTATTTGCGGGGCATAGGAATTTGTTCATTCTTATTTTTTTCCAAAATATAGTCTGACCCCAGACAAGGTCTGAGGGACAGTGGACCGGCCCCCTGCTGAAAAAGTTTGCTGACCCCTGGCTTAAGGCATGGGTAGGGAAACTAAGGCCTGGGGGCCGGATCCAGCCCAATCGCCTTCTCAGTCCAGCCCACAGACGGTCCGGGAATCAGCGTGTTTTTACATGAGTAGAATGTGTCCTTTTATTTAAAATGCATCTCTGGGTTATTTGTGGGGCATAGGAATTCGTTCATTATTTCCCCCAAAAAAATATAGTCCGGCCCCCCACAAGGGATTTAAATTAAATTAAATTTTTTTTAAAAAATGCACCAAGTAGGAATGCACGCAAGTAGGAATGGGATTGGGGCTGCTTCGATGGGAAGGAAGGCTTCACGCTGCCTAACTGAGAGCTACTTGCCCCCTATTGCTTTCACACAAGTAGGAATGGGATCGGGGCTGCTCCGGCAGGCAGCGCAAAGCCTCCCTTCCCAGCTGAGGGATCCCAACCCAAGAATCCATGCGCGCCTCCCCGCCTCCTGCTCCTTCCCCTTTCAGAGGAGAAATAGAGATGGCAACAGCTAGAGCGGTGCCAGGGAGGTGCCGCCTGCGATGTTTCCTGCAATGGAAAGGGACTTGGGCTTCTCCTGTGCCCGTCTGCGCACAGCCCCTCCCGGGAAAGGCCCTCTCTGCCCCAAGTAATTCCTGACTCCGCAGCAAGGCTGCATCGCCACGTGGAGCTGTCCGAGCCGAAACGATTGCGTGCCCCGCTGCTCGCTCTGTCTGCAGCGCCAGGACAATTGCTGGGCGCCGGCGGGCCGGGTTTAGAACCCTGGCGAGCCTGATCCAGTCCGGGAGCCGTAGTTTGCCGACCCCTGTTATAAACTGTGGGATCCTTCTGGGTCATCGCGGCAGGGTTAGGTCATTGTTATGTACTGAGTTGAATAGGATCCAAAAGGCAGCAGTCTGATTGGTCCTAGAACAATAGGATTCAGAATGCAGCAGTCTGATTGGTCCTAGAACAATAGGATTCAGAATGCAGCAGTCTGATTGGTCCTAGAACAATAGGATTCAGAATGCAGCAGTCTGATTGGTCCTAGAACAATAGGATTCAGAATGCAGCAGTCTGATTGGTCCTAGAACAATAGGATTCAGAATGCAGCTGTCTGATTGGTCCTAGAGCAATAGGGTCCAGAATGCAGCAGTCTGATTGGTCCTAGAACAATAGGGTCCAGAATGCAGCAGTCTGATTGGTCCACAGGAGCCACCCAATCCAGCTCCAGGTGAAAGTGAATCTGCAACCAGACTGGCCTACAGGTGAATCCCGGAATTAGCCAATCACGTGGGGCTCATTGTGTAAATAATGTATATAAAGCAGACATTCTGGGGGAACTTCCATTCCTCCTCACCACTATGAGCTGAATAAAGAGCATGAAATCCATACTTGACTCCGAGTATATTTCAGTCATCAAATGAACCAATGGGTTCAAAACCAGGGATGCTTCTTCACCATAGCTGTCAAGTATTCCCTTTTCTTGTGAGGAATTCTATTCAGAATAAGGGAATTTCCCTTAAAAAAGGGAAAATGTTGACAGCTGTGTTTTTCACAGAGGCAGCCCGTGCTTCTCAGGGGCTTTGTGAGAATGGCACGGATGAATTTGGGTCTACAATCTACTCAACCTGCCTTGTCTTTGGTTCTCTTTTGAAGTGGACAAGCTGTCGAAACAGGCAGAGAGTCACAAGGACGTGATGGAGCTGCAGATCATCATCCTGACTGAAATTCTGAGGCAGCTACAGATCGGCAAAGGTAGATGTGGGCATTGTTTTGTCTCCCCCCACCCTTCTCTTAAACCAGTTTATTCATTTGTTCATTAAAAAAATAATAATTGTATCACAGGAGAAACAACGGCCAAGGATTGCAAATGGGAAAAGTTTTTAGTAAGAAAGAAATTATTGGTGCCAGTTCTAGTGATTTGTCCATTTACAGATAGGGTGTAATATATAGGACACTCTGGACAGAATTGTTGTAATTTGCAATAAAAGGAACCACAACCAATAAAGAACTAGACCGTGGTGATCTTCTGATCTCCTTGCACCTCCTGGGACCTCTAGCTATTGCAACAAACACCTCCCTATCTCCAGGGCCAGATTTTGGTTTGATGAGGCCCTAAGCTCCTGAAGGTAATGGGGGCCATTTATATGTCCAGCTGATTTTTGTGTGTTGAATAAACTGATTTTTGTGTGTTGAATAAATGCTATATGGTCATTGATGGACCTCATAGGTATCTCAAGCCATTTGCACATGACAAAAAATGTATTTTATCAAAGTAATGGTTGAATTGAAATACAATTAAGAAGATCGTGAAGCTGACAGATCGTGAAGCTGAGGCTCCAAGACTTTGGCCACCTCATGAGAAGAGAAGACTCCCTGGAAAAGACCCTGATGTTGGGAAAGATGGAGGGCACAAGGAGAAGGGGATGACGGAGGATGAGATGGTGGGACAGTGTTACAAACATGAGTCTGACCAAACTGCGGGAGGCAGTGGAAGACAGGAGGGCCTGGCGTGCTCTGGTCCAGGGGATCACGAAGAGTCGGACACGACTAAACAACAACAACATATTAATAGTGAAATACAAGTAAGAAGAAGTACAGTGGACGCTCAGGTTGCGAACGTGATCCATGCGGGATGCATGTTCGCAACCTGCAGCGGCGCATCTGCGCATGGGCTGGTTGCGATTTGGCACTTCTGCGCATGCACAAAGAGCAATTTAGTGCTTCTGCACATGCGCAGCCGCTGAAGCCCGGAAGTAACTCGTTCCAGGTTTTGGCGTGTCTGTAACCCGAAAAAGCTCAACATGAAGCGTCTGTAACCCGTGGTATGGCTGTATATTAATAGTAAAATAATTACTAAGCTCTAACTGTATGTAGGTTTTATTTTATTTGTTTTTTATCTTCTATTTTGGAAGTGTATACTCAGTTTTTTTTTCATTAAATTTTTTGGGGGGGCCCAAGAGAGCGGGGCCCTAAGCTATAGCTTGTTTAGCTTATACATAAATCCAGCACTGCCTGTCACCCTTTTGGCCCATTTAGGGGTAGGGAAGGGGGATAAATGATACTTCTGTACAACTGCCAAGCTTTTCATGCACAACCACCCCCCCTTTAGCTATCAACTGCAGTGTGTGCAAGATGCAGTGGTTGCAGCACAAAGATTCCTGCTACCTTTTCCGAGAAAGGAAGATGGGCTGGCGTTCCAGCATGGGCTTCTGCAGAGACGAGTTCTCCTCCCTGGCGGTCATCCACAACGACACAGAACAGATGGTACTGGGGCTTGTCCGGTTCGCTGCCGGGATGGAGATGGGCAAGACTCGATAGCTTCAGGGTCCCCCCCTCCCCATGCCTCACCCCCATATCACGTAGCAGTAGTTCAGCTGTGCCCCCACCGTATACCGTATTTTTTGCTCTATAAGACACACGTTTTCCCCTCCTAAAAAGTAAGGGGAAATGTGTGTGCATCTTATGGAGCGAATGCAGGCTGCGCAGCTTTCGCTGAAGCCAGGAGAGCAAGAGGGATCGGTGCGCACAGATCCCTCTTGCTTTCCTTGCTTCGCTTCGCTGGAGAGGCGCTGCGCAGCTTTCCCTCTCGGCGCAGCGCCCCTTCAGTGAAGTGGGAGGAGAAGCAGAGCTTTGCTGGAGAGGCGCTGTGCAGAGAGGGAGAGAATATTTTTTTTTCTTGTTCTCCTCTAAAACTAGGTGCGTCTTATGGTCGGGTGCATCTTATAGAGCGAAATATACAGTATTATACCTTTAAAGCAACCCATTTGATGACTGGACTGTGTCCTTAGAGAATAATCAGTGATTTTTTAAAAAAACAGAAACCCGATAGGTACTGTTACAAGTAAAAATACCAATCTCAAGGCCTGAAGCCCTAAACGGCCTCAGTCCAGTATACCTGAAGGAGCGTCTCCACCCCCATCATTCTGCCCTGGACACTGGGGTCCAGCTCTGAGGGTCTTCTGGTGGTTCCCTCCCTGCGGGAAGCCAAGTTACAGGGAACCAGGCAGAGGGCCTTCTCGGTGGTGGCACCCGCCCTGTGGAACGCCCTCCCTTCAGAGGTCAAGGAAATGGGAGGTCAAGAGGATCTCTGTGGAAGTGATCCGGCCCATGCCCAGTAAGCCTTGCTGACCCCTGACTTATTGCTTTCTGCCATCCCTTTGCTCCTCTCCTCTCATGTTTCGCTGAGCTGGTTGCAAGGGAAGAGAGGCAGATTTTTCTTGCCGGCGTCTTGAACTAACAGTTCACATACTTGGGTTTTTGAAAATGAGGTTGAAAGGCAGTGGTGTATCTCCCCTCCTAAAGGCAGGGTGCTTGTGGCTTTGCCTTGCAGAACTTCCTGAGGTTTGAATCGAAGAAACATTTCCGCCAGCGCCACGGCAAGAGTCAATACTACAAATTCTGGATGGGCCTGACGTACGACATCGTCACGAAGCAATGGAAATGGGCAGATGGCTCTCTCTATGACCCCAAAATGTAAGTGACTCTGGCATCCCCATGCTCCCTAATTCATTTGTCACAAGATTGGGTAATCATTATTAAGCTATATTTCATGATGATGATGATGATGATGATGATGATTTTCAATTATATACATTTCAGTACAGTGGTACCTTGGTTTAAGAACAGCCCTGTTTACTAACTATTGGGTATGCAAACTCAGCAGTGTCCCGGTTTGCGAAAAGAAGCCGAACGGTGGAAGGGCACTGGCGGCGGGAGGCCTCATTAGGGAAAGCGCACCTTTAACATGTTAAAAAGCACATTTTAACATTTCAAATCTCGACTTCCTTCCCTTTCTTTCTGCAGCTCCTTAATTTTTTTTTAAAAATATATATTTTCTGCATATTCCAAATTAACTTAATTTCCTCATTTATTCATCTACTTTAAATATATACTCTTATAAAACGGGAGGTTATTACAATAATCATGTCAGTGTTCTTATCTGTTTACAGTTTACAGTGGTACTTTGGTCCTCGAACAGAATCCGTTCCGGGAGTCCGTTTGCCTCCCGAAACTATACAAAAACCAAGGCGCGACTTCCGTTTGGCTGCAGGAAATTTCTGCACTCAAGTGGAGGCCACGTCGGACGTTCGGCTTCCAAAAATCGTTCGCAAACCGGAACACTTACTTGCGGTATTCAGGAGCCGATTTGTGCAGCAGATAAGCCGTTTGAGAATCAAGGTACCACTGTACTTGTAAATATTCAATAAACCATAGGTGGGGGGGCAGTGGGAGGAGGCAGGCTCCGTGCAAGGTGGTGGAGAAGCAGGGGAAGGAGGGAGGGGTGCTGGAGGAGGCACCAGTTGCAGTGTGTAGCCTCGAGCGAGGGGATCTTTCAAGGTAGAGTGGACAGGGGGAGCAATGATAGAGTCACATCTATCATCGTATTTTTCGCTCTATAAGACGCACCAGACCGTAAGACGCACCTAGTTTTTGGAAGATGAAAACAAGGGAAAAAAAATTCTGATTCCCAGAAGCCAGGACAGCCAGCGGCATCGCTGCGATCCCGCTGGCTGCCCTGGCTTATGGGATAGCCGCGTGCAGCCTCTCCCGGACTAGGGAGGCTGCGTGCAGCTAAGCAAGAAGCCAGGACAGCCAGTGGGATCGCAGCGCAGCGATCCCGCTGGCTGTCCTGGCTTCTTGCTTGGCCGCGCGCAGCCTCTCCCAGGCAAGGGGAGCCTTCATCCCCTGCCCAGGAGAGGCTGCACGCAGCTAAGGCCTCCCCAAGAGCCGCACTCCCTTTAAAGAGCACGCGGAGTGTGGGTGCGGCTCCTTGAGAAAAAGCCCCCAAGAGCCGCACACACGCTCCACACGGCTCTTTAAAGGGAGTGCTGATCAGAGCCTCCCGCCTGCACTCGCTCCATAAGACGCACACACACTTCCCCTTACTTTTTAGGAGGGGAAAAGTGCGTCTTATTGAGCGGAAAATACTGTATGCGCAGAGCTTGGGATGCAAGCACACACCATGCAGCCAAGGAGGTGGTGTGTTGCGGAGCCAGCGGAGAGAGCTCTGGACCGCGGGAAAGCACCCGAAGCCTTCCCGCCTCCGATGGGCACTGGAGGTGCGTAGGCACCAAGCCCCCGCTCTGCCTCGCTTACCTCCCCGGACTCTCCGCCTGGCGCCCTGGCTCGCTGCGCCACCACGCCCGATGGTAAAGACGGCCCTGCATAGAAATAAAAGGCTGTCCACAATATCTTTGCTTAGTTTTATTTTCAAAAATGTAACCGTCAAAAACTGCAAGCCATCACTCCTCCTCCTCACCAGCAGCATACAAAACATTTACAGTGGTACCTTGGGTTACAGATGCTTCAGGTTACATACGCTTCAGGTTACAGACTCCACTAACCCCGAAATAGGACCTCGGGTTAAGAACTTTGCTTCAGGATGAGAACAGAAATTGTGTGGCAGCGGCAGCGGGAGGCCCCATTAGCTAAAGTGGTGCTTCAGGTTAAGAACAGTTTCAGGTTAAGAACGGACCTCCAGAACGAATTAAGTACTTAACCCGAGGTACCACTGTAATCAACTTAAATACAGTTTTCAAATAATCAGTTATCCTATCACATCCCTTCCTGCATCCGGTGCAGAAAGTAAACTCCCCGTTTAATTAGTCAAACAGTCAAGAGACCGCAGGTGTGCATAAGTGCATAACTTATGGAATATGCAGAACTGGCAAAATTAAGAGATAAATTATATGAAAAGGATAACGAAGACTTTAAGAGAGAATGGGAACCATTTACAAGATATACGAAGAAGCAACGTGAAGAATTGGACTCACTGGCAGGGTTTGAATAAACAAACACAATTGTATATAACAAAAAGTAAAATGATATGGATTGGGAAAATTTTGGGAAACAACATGCAGGGTGAGTAATATGGAAATAAAACAAAATGGGAATATGAGGGAAGTCCAGAGGAGGAGGGGGATATGGAAAATGGTTAGAGAAATATTGTTAGAGGATGTATACATGGAAAAACCAATTACCGTATTTTTCGCTCCATAAGATGCACCTGACCATAAGACACGCCTAGTTTTTAGAGGAGGAAAACAAGAAAAAAAAATATTCTGAATGAAACAGTGGATGTATGATTTTGTGGTTCATGCTGTGACCACAGACATGATGGTGAGTTTGGGGTAGCTCAATGCAAAAATCCTGAGGATCCATGTGGATCCTTGCTTTGTAACCACGTTTTTGCGCCATTGCGGCCCCACGAAACAGTGGATGCGTGATTTTTTTGGTGCAGGCTGTAGCCATGGACATGCTATGTGATCTGATGGTGAATTTGGGGTGACCCGATGTAAAAATCCTGAGGATCCATGGGCTTTTGCCTCCCCCCTCCCAAGCAGCCTCTTTTATCGCGTCCCTTATCTCTCTTCCGATCCTACCAATCAGCTGTTTCCTTTCAACACTCACTTCCCTCTTGTTTGCCTTAGTGTATTTTCCTTAGCTGGAACAGTTTTTTGCTCCTCCTTTTCTTCTAATTTCTCTCCTCATTGATTTAGTCTTCCTGTTTCCTCTCCTTGCAAGTTTGCTGTCTTTACCTCCCCCTCCCAGGCAGCCTCCTTTATCTCTAGCGTCCCTTATCTCCCTCCCTGATCGCTTGCCAATTAGCGGCTTTGTTTCAACACCCACTTCCCTCTTTCAAAAAAAAAAAAAAAAAAGAAAGAAAGAAAGAACATAATCTGCTTTTTGCCCCTGGGCAATTCTGCTCCAGGGACCACGCATTCGCTCTATAAGATGCACAGACATAACCCCTTACTTTTTAGGAAGAAAAAAGTGTGTCTTATGGAGCGAAAAATATGGTAATTTTTTTTTTTTTTTTAAAAGAGAGAGAGACCACAGGTGTGCAGCTAAGTAGGTCAAGCTGCAAACATGCACCTCTGAGTAGCACCATTGACCTTAAGATAAAGAAAAACCGACATCTTCTCCTTTTCTGTGTTGCAGGCATGGAAAGTTGCCGCCCAAGGGCTGCGGCTACCTCCAAAACGGATCGCTTTTCTCCCAGGAGTGTGAGGAATTGGCTTACGTCATGTGTCAGACTGCGCTTCGGTTTGGCTGGAGTTGAGCAGGTGTGGAAGAGGAGAAGGAGGCGCAGAAGCCGGTGTGGGTATGTGGTTGTGATCCGTGTTGTGGCCGTTTCCCTTCAGAAGTCCCCAGAACGTTAAAGTAAATAAATTTTCATTTCTCAGAATGTCTTGAGACTATTGATTCCCCCCCCCCATTATTTTTTATTGTTTTACCACGTTTACAAATCGGTCCAAATTATTTAAATTTAATACAATTTCTTTTAAATTTCTTTCCAAATTATTTAAATTTAATACAATTTCTTTTTTAAAAAATCAGGTTTTCTGCTCCTGTTGCAAACCTACGTCTATTACTTTCTGATGTAGCGACTTCATTCTTCTTCTTTCTGATGTAGCGACATTCATTCTTCAACATGAGAACCAAAACAGCCATCCTTCGAAATCCAAATTTCTTTGAATTCTTGCAATATTAGACACAGTGGTCCTGGAAGGGTGATTGGTGCACAAAGCAAAGACAACGGTCTTTGCTGCTTAACAGCAAAGGACCTGGTTAATTTGTTTGTTAATTGCATTTCTACCCCACCTTTTCCTTCAAGGAGCCTCATTTTTTAAAAAAAATAATCTTTATTGCTTTTAAAACTTACAAGAAAAGAAAAAGGAAGAAAATAGGCGAAAGAAAAAGACAAAATAGAACAGAGAAGAAAAAAAAGAGAGAGAAAAGAAAAAACAAATACAATAAACAATACAAAACACAACCTTAACACATTAACCTAAACAAAGCAAAAGAACAACAATTTAAAAACATATACCATACCATTTCATTACTCTATCTTTCATTCCCTTATTTCATCGACCTCCTCTCACCTCCCTTTTTGTATTCCACTTCTATTACTTGTTTCAGCAATTCCTTTCCATCTTTCTCTATTTTTATCATTATGAATATCTTAACATATTTTGTACCTTATTTTCCATTAATACTGAAATACTTATTTATACCTAACTCCTTATAACATTTCTGCTAAAGCCATAAAATTTCATTCCAACAATTTTCTAACACTCATTAAATTTACAATATTTCTATATATAAACTTTCCCAATATTCTACCACCATCTCTTCTCCCTGGTCTCTGATTCTGCCAGTCATTTCCGTCCATTCCATATAGTTCATCAACCTGGAGATCTTCTGTCCGAGGCTCTTAAATCTTTTCCAAGTCCCTTCTGCAGTTTTTCTTCATATTCTTTGATACTGAGGGTGCTGAAGCACAGGTCTTGGGGGGGCCCCGATCCAACCATGCCCCCATTCCCTCTCGACAGACCAACCAACTCTCCACAGCTAAAACCAGTGTCCATACAATGTCTCAAATCATGTTTCAAGGCTCCTCCAGATCCAAAGGCCCCCACAACTCCAATCACCTCCTGACCCAGATTCAGGACCCAAAGGTCAGTAAATCTCTGCTTGAAAGAGTCTATCCAACCTTCCTTCTTCAATCCAAGCAGGGCTCCAATCTTCAAATTCTGACTTTTTCTATATTCATTCCTAAAAGGCCTCCACTTACAGTCCTCAGTTTGCCTCTGTAAAACTGGGGCTTCCACTTGTATTATTTTAGGTTTAACAACACCAACATTCTCCTTCTTCTTCTCCCCAGTTTGTCCTGTCAAGGTAGGTTCCTGTGTCAAATCCTGAACAATTTCTGTATTAATGGTCACTTTTTGTTCCAAATTAGTCACTTTTTGTCCCAAGTTCTCAAGTTTGGTATTCATAGCGTCCGTCTTCTTGTGGAGCTGTTCCAACGAATAGCTTATCTTACATAATACAGTCACTAAGGCTCCTTCTGTCAACATTCTTAAAGTCCAAGGTCAATCTCTATTTCACACAGGTCTTATCTTGCGACTGGAAAAACCCCAGCTCCACTCTTGTAACAGTTTCAAAAGCTCCCTCTAGAGGGAAACAGTCTCCACTTGTATCAATCCTTTCAAACACAATTTAAACTATAAAGTTAGTTTCTTTTCCTACTTTTTAAACGCAGATGAGTACAATGGAAACAATATATTTCTCTTATTGCTAGCTGTCAAAAAACATCACTCTTTCTGGCAGCCCGTTTCCAGGTTCGGAGCAGTGGTAATTTGGTTTTTCGCTCTCTCCTGCAGGCTCACTAGGTCCAAAATTTCCCCCCTCTTCTCCTGCTTCCAAGGGGGGTTTAATAGTTTTAACCGATGGAGATTTAATCCTTTACAAAAATAAACTTTCCAAGGCTTTAACTTGCAACTTCTTTGCTTCAATCTGTTTACAAAAAAGGAAGGCGGACTTCCTGTTTAGAACCTTCCTGTTTCGATGCCAAATTAATGAATTTAAGGATCTAATTTTCCGTTCTACTCACGGGTAGTTGTTTAAAATCCAATTGTCCACAGGAAAAAGTCAGTGCTCTCCAGCAACAGTGATGCGGCTTCACTCCGTGAAAGAAGCAGTCAATTCGAAGCACCGCGTTACTCACCCCACTTCGCTCCGGATCCCCAAATCAGGGTTTCCCCGCGAGTAGGGGAGGCGCAAAGGGTGCCAGCCGAATCCCAAGTTCACAGGCTTCTCCTGCCTGTGATTTCAGTGGGTCTCCGCCTTCGCCGTGGCGGTCAGACCCTAATTTCCACGGAGCAAATTCCTCCCGATCGGAGGAACTCCGCCATTGCCTGGAGGCGCCAACCCGGAAGTCTCTTCAAGGAGCCTCATTTAACCAACAGTGAAACAGCAGTAAATCACACCGAATGAGTTGCAGTTAACTCTTTATTAGCAAAATGGGATCTGCAAAGGAGTGTCAGGCCTAATGAACAAAGCAGCTCAGGTCTTGCCCCCCAGGCAGCAGTTGCTGAGACTACAGCTTCTGGGCCTCCCCCCAGCTGTCTCCTCCTCTCCAGGGTTCCCCCCAAGCAATCGGAGACTGTGCAAGTCTGTCTTTGCTCCCCCATCTTCATGCCACTCCTGGTTCTGGGAGACCAGGGAGAGGAGAGCTTGTCTCAGCAGCAGGAGGGGATACCCATGACTCTTCACCAGACTGATTCCTGCCTGCCTCTTGTACCCCTTCCTCTCCTGCTTCAGCTTCCGCCTCTGATTCTGGACTCCTCTCTGCCACTGACTCTCCCAGCTCACTAAGCCCTGTTGCCTCTTCTGCTTACGACACCTCCTTCTCCTCCCAGTCCTCTCCTTCTGACCCCTCATCGTTGTCTCACCACCCCTTCCTGGGATCTGAGCCTCCTTCCCTTGGGGGCTCCCCAGCTGGTCCCCCCCCCGCTGTTCTTCTGCATCCAACCAGTCCATGATCTTGAGATAGGTTAGGCCAGGGGTCTGCAAAATTTTTCAGCGGGGGAATGGTCCACTGTCCCTCAGACCTTGTGGGGGTGGTGGACTATATTTGGGGGGGGGGATGAATGAGGGACGATGAGCGGCGTGCGAAAGGGCTCCGGTGTGATGGCCTGGGACTCAGGCTTGGGCTCGGAACCAGAGGAGTCTCAGTCTGCATCGGATCCTTTGCCTCAGGTGGCATCTGAATCCAGTCTGGGGCCTGATCCTGAAGAGTCCCAGTCTGCGGAGGTTTCCCTGCAACAAGCACCAGCTGAGCCGAGTCAGGGGCCTGAGCCTGCCCTGGCTCCAGATGCGGGGATGACCTCGTTGCCTCCAGCTGGGCCGTCACTTACAGCTGCTCCACTACCGGTTGGGTCAGGAGAGGCTGAGGCAGCCTCTGGGTCTAGTAACCCACCAATGTCTCCCGAGCTGCAGAGACTGAGGTCTGAGAGAAGGAGAGACCTGAGTACCCCCAGGAGGAGCGGTCGCCTTCAGGCGAGACAGGGAGGTGAGTCGCCGGGGGACCAGGACCGACCATTACCCCGACAGAGATAAAAGGCTACTGGACCCCGCCCCAGATTGCGGGAGCAATGTTGCTGTTTGCCACAACCTGCCTGATTCTGTGCTTGACCTTGCCTGGTTTCCTGCCTCGTGTCCTGCCTTGGCCCCATTGGACTGACTCCTAGCGGAACCCTTGGATTCGGGACCGGACCTGGACTGCGTTACTCGGGTTACCCCCCCCCCGGGCTCAGCACATCCAGATAGGGGCTGCTTTAAATGGCGGCCGTTCGAGGGGGCGCTCAGCCAACCATGGCTCCTGTCTTACGAGTAGCAGAGGCTGGCGGCGGCGGTGGTGGAGGGATGATGAGCAGTGCACGAAAGGGCTCTGGAGAGGGGCTGGAACCCACAAAGCCCAGCCCCCTTCCTCCTCTAGGCAGGGCGGGGAGAAGCCAGGAGGAGGGAGGGAGGAGGCGCTGTTGCTGTGTGTGTGTGGAGAATCTGCATCTCGAACAATCAGAATCAGATCCACGTGGCGATTCCCGGACTGTCCGCGAGCCAGATCCAGAAGGCAATTGGGCCAGATCCGGCCCCCGTGCCTTAGTTTGCTGACCCATGGGTTAGGCTGAGAGCCAGGGACTGGCCCCTCAAGGTCACCCTGTCAGCTTCAAGGCCCAGTGGGGCTCTGAACACTGGTCTCTCCCAGGTCCTAGCCCAACCCTCTCACCACTACACCACACTCTCTCTCTCGCCTTTCGATGGATCTTAAAAGGGCGTCTTGTCCAGATTAGGAACATGTGCTACGCCACAGTGGAGAGACACTCCTTTTTTTATTTCAACGAAGAGATTTGGTGGGGAACTTCGAAGAGCATTTCTCCTCCTTTCCTGCTACATGACATTTCCAGATAAATATTTTTTAAAAATATTATTATTCATGGTGCTCGTGAGGAAACTCCCCCAAAGATGGAAAACTGGGAAAGGAGAACGTGAGGAGGCAAATGGTTTTATTTTGGGTCTTCATCATCTGCATCTTTGAGGGGTTCAAAATAAGGTCTCCCAATTTAGGGAAGCAACATTATTGATAAGGTGTGAGAGCCAGAAAGCGGAGTGGATTCCTTCCCCGTCTCTCTGCGTCTGCTAGCTGACTGGGTTATCCTTTGGTTTTTTGGGATGAAATGGTCCTCTGTCCATTTTTTCCCTCTTGTGTAGAGCTTAAGGCAAATATATTGAGTCTGGGAACATCACACAAACTGGGCTTCTTTGATCAGTGCAGTCTGCATCTTCCCAGCAGAAGCCTGGAGTATTGCATTCATTGAGAACTTCAACACATTCTTCCAGTACTGGCCCAGGGATCTTGCTTAATTCATTCCAGTAACTGAAAAGAAGAGGCAATGTTCGTCAGTGCAGATTGCAATCCTACTTTGGTTCTGTTCTGTACACCATAACAAAATTTCTCAGCAATTTGATGCGTCCCGCCTCTGTGTCCAGCTACTTTCAAACTACCACACCTGTGTCGAGTTCTGGGTGCCACAACTACATTCCAGGAAGTTTTGTTCATGGGATTTGCAAGTGAAAAGACAATTGGAAAGCTTCCTTGCAGAGAAATATCTGAGGCCCTTTGAGGAGAGTCCAGATGGCTTCAGGATTGCCCTCCTGTACTATTTCAGACCTGTGGCTTATCTGCTTATGTATGTGTGTTTGCCTTGCACATTTATGAGCATTTACTGTATTCTATGGAGGCACAAGTCAATTCTGTGTCCAGGGCAGCTGTTTACCATCTGGTACCCAGGCTGAGACCCTCCCTGCCCGTGGACTGCCTCGCCAGAGTGGTGCATGCTCTGGTTATCTTCCGCTTGGACTACTGCAATGTGCTCTATGTGGGGCTACCTTTGAAGGTGACCCGGAAACTACAATTAATCCAGAATGCGGCAAGGGTCTTGAAAGTCCTACATTGGCTCCCAATACATTTCCGGGCACAATTCCAAGTGTTGGTGCTGACCTTTAAAGCCCTAAACGGCCTCGGTCCAGAATACCTGAAGGAGCGTCTCCACCCCCATCGTTCTGCCCGGACACTGAGATCCAGCACCGAGGGCCTTCTGGCGGTTCCCTCGCTGCGAGAATCCAAGTTACAGGGAACTCGCATCCACCTTCTGTGATAAGAATTTTAAGGTCTCAAATATAGATGAAATGTTCATCAATGTACCAACCAAGCACATACATAGATCAGCACAGGAAGACCAACCTGAAACCATTTTGATTCCCAAACTGACCAAATGTTTCTTCTGCAAGGTCAAAGGAAAATGGAAAAACCTCCCCACTGGCTTTTCCTTCACAAATCCTGTCTTAAGGGCACATTTAAGGTATGAATAGGGTGTGAGGCTGTGACCTGGCTCAGGAACTAAGTATTTATCATTACAAAAGACTGGCCAGGCTCCCCAGCCAAGCCAATCAAGTGACCATTAAACAGGTAACCTGGCAGACAGGAGGTAAACAAAGCACTCAGATTTCTGATGTAGACCGCCCTTTCTGTGATGTATGCATGATGTTTCTGGGGGTGGTCTTGGACTCCAGGGAGGGAATTTAAAATGTCTATATAAGACATTTTAAATTCTGGGTTCCTCCTCCCTCCTGCGTGTGGTGAGTGAGGACCCTGTTGCAACAGATTAATAAAGATCAGGCTTACTAGCTGCAATATTCTCTGGTTACCCTCTGTTATTTTCTCCTACCAAAAGGAAACCTACGTAAGGACTCTATATGGGCTCTTGGATACCCCATAAAGGAAAAAAGGGCAGATTTTTGTTTACAAAACTTCCAAGCACCTTGCGTAGTAGGCCTATCCAAACAGGAATGCTTAGAATGGCTGGTGAATTGTGCTGCGAAATTCGGACAAGACCAAAATTCGAAGCACGATTGTGTTTCGGTCTGTGCATTGACTGGAAGAAGCGTTTGGATTTGATATCCCACTTTATCACTACCCGAAGGAGTCTCAAAGCGGCTAACATTCTCCTTTCCCTTCCTCCCCCACAACAAACACTCTGTGAGGTGAGTGGGGCTGAGAGACTTCAGAGAAGTGTGACTGGCCCAAGGTCACCCAGCAGCTGCATGTGGAGGAGTGGGGAAGCGAACCTGGTTCACCAGTTCCCGAGACTACCGCTCTTAACCACTACACCACACTGGAGGTGTGAACAAGGTAGCTTCTCGTCAGAATGCCAAGAGAACCTCGTTTTCCGAGTCTGCCCTATTCCCGCTTCTTGTGAAGTTGAACCCGGGAAAGGCAACCTTCCGTAAGCTGCTTTTAGGATGGGAAAGAGAAAACACCCGAGAGTTTCTTTACGGTATAGAGGTTTCTCCAGACACTTGCCTGCTATTTGCATTGTACGGTGTCCCATCAAGCCATCTCCATGAGAAGCCGTCCTTTTTGAGCCCAATCCACACTCCCTTACTCGACTCCTTGGCAATCGACTCAATGAAAAGCTGCAAGAGAGCCAAACAGAAGGCCTGACTGGGACGAAGGACCCTTTCGGGAGGACTGTTCATCAATTTTCCGGCAGAAAGCTCACACAGGCGTGAGGTAGATGTGCTATACAGTGGTACCTCTGGCTGCGAACGTTCCGGAGGCCCATTCGCAACATGAAAAGAGCACAACCCGCAGCAGCACGTCTGCGCATGCGCGGGGTGCAGTTCGCCGCTTCTGCGCAAGCACGCAGCGTCATTTTGAGCATCTGTGCATGTGCAAGCGGCGAAACCCGGAAGTAACCCTTTCCGGTACTTCCAGGTCGCCGCGGGGTGTAACCTGAAAGAACATAACATGAAGCGGTCTGTACTGAGTCAGACCCTACACTGGCAGGCAGCCATGCCTCTCCAGGGTTTCTTTCTTTTTTTAAAAAATAATTTTTATTAACAGGCCAATCACATCACATTATCACATTGATTCCAAATTATACAGCCAAATTTTAAATTTTTTTGGGGATACCCATACATCAAGCTCAGCTCGAGTCCAAAACAGCATCACTTATCTTACTGCATTAATTAGACAGTTCTCTCCAGTTTGATCTGGAAAGTCCTTTGTTACTTCTTTTCTCTTCTTGTTGTTATCATAAATTCCTTTCTTTGCAATCTCTGATGATTTTCACAAGCAGGGTAACAGCTGGCATTCTATGTGGATTTTGTACTTTTCCAAAAATCATATCGATCCGGGACAGCCTCTGTACAACGCTTCCATAAACAAAGTTAATCTCCGATCTGTCCTTTATTTTTCTCAGGCTTACCAAATAACAAATGAGTCTGGGGGTTCTGTCAGGTCAAACTTACATTCCAACATTCCTTCTCTTTCAAACAATCCTGATTCTCTGCCCCCAGTCCTTCTTCCTCGGTAAACCTGTCATGGCGAGACGCCATATTTTAAGTGCGTCATAAAAATTTTCTTCCTTTCTCACCGTTCTGCAGTCTTTTTCCTTGTACTCCGTCCCACATAGTTCTTAAAATTCTGCCTATGATTCATAGAAACGCGACGATCTTGTTTCTATCTGGGGTGAAGGGTTATTAATATCACATCATGCAAAGAAGAAAAGAGTTTTTTACTCCACCCCCCCTTCGTTCCAAACATACAGTCTGCTTATGGTGATTCATCAGAAGAAGAAGAAGAAGAAGAAGAGTTTGGATTTGATATCCCGCCTTTCACTCCCCTTCAGGAGTCTCAAAGCGGATAACATTCTCCTTTCCCTTCCTCCCCCACAACAAACACTCTGTGAGGTGAGTGGGGCTGAGAGACTTCAAAGAAGTATGACTGGCCCAAGGTCACCCAGCAGCTGCATGTGGAGGAGCGGAGACGCGAACCCGGTTCCCCAGATTACGAGACTACCGCTCTTAACCACTACACCACACTGGCTCTCATTTACTTATCCATCCATCACTCCTAGTCGCAGAGATCCATTAATCAGCAGTCTTATCTTCGAGCTTTACTTGATGTATGGGCTTTCAGCTTCGTTTCCAATCGTATGTTTCCAATTATAATTCCAGCTGAAGCAACCAGCACGCGCTAATTGGAATCGGCGTCAGGAAGGTCTGACTTCACCGAGGGCCTTTTGCCAAGTGTTCGGCACCCCCATCACTCGTTTCAGGGGGTGCATTGTGAACACAGCTGGCAGAGCAGTTCTCCACATCCTGGAGGAGTTCAGGAAGGCTACATACTTCCCATAGTAGCCCCTTAGTACCTCGTATGGGTCAGAGAGATGTTATTGTCGGCCATCTTCCAACACGCCACCTGGTGGCCCCTGCCTCTCCAGGGTTTCAGGATGAATGAACCAGGCATCTTCTGTTTGCAAGGTACATTCTCTACCAATTGATCTACACCCCTTGCCACGCAAGGTCAGATGAAACCCCGGCTTCATTGACCATGTGTTCAGATTTGTCCAGTGGCATAGCGTGCTGGTGGTGGGGGAACGGGACGACAAAATTATTAGGGATGCAAAATATCAACGCCCGGTGCTGCCACAATGCAGCTGCGCTCTTCCGTCACTGGACTCTGTTGAAAACAGCTTCTCCATGAGACCAGGAAGTGAACCTCTCCAGACCAATGGAACGATTCTTCTTTTCTTATCTCTGCGTCTGCGATCTCTTGGGTGACGCGGGCGTCATTAGGCAGCCGATTACACACACACATACTCTGTCCGTTTCCCTCCATAGCCCCGGGCTCTGGCAACCCACGCTACACCACTGGAATTGTCTGCAGGATGGCACGTCCGTTCCCACCCAAATCTGCAAACTAGCCAGAAACTGACCAGCACTTAGCTGTGATGGTTGCGGTTCTATTTTAGCCTGCTGTGGGCTTGAAACACTTCTGCAAAGCAATGGACTTCCTTCATTGAATGGCATAACAGGGCTCTGCATTTTTTCTTAAAAGCTGAAAGCTGGATAAAGCAGTAGAGGAAGGCAGTCGAGTATTTCCTGCTTCTCGAGACAGCATTCAGTTCCATCTCCAGCTAAATTTGGCTCGTGACTGCTGCACAGATGCTCAAAGTGGTTCTGAGTGCAAGTGGGAAGATTCTCAAGGGACCATGTGATCCCAAAGAGAAGATTCAGATGTTCTCCCACCCCAAAGGTGCATAGCTGTCAACCGCCCCTTTTTTGGCGGGAAACTCCCTTATCCCAGCGCCGTGTCCCGCTGCTGTCCCTTATTGATGATGTCCCTTAAATTTCCCGGGTTTCAAAGAAAGCAGCTCCTCTCCCTCCCTCCCTCCCTGCTGGCCAGGGAGGAGGGAGGCTCCAACTGTGTTGCTTGGCTGCGTTGCTCACCCAATAAGGAGTCTAAGAACGACTGGGGGGTGGAGCTTGCATGCCTTGTGCCAATCAAATCGGCCGCATTGTCTGGGGACTCGCCTTTGCTCAGCGCTTCCCAGCGGAGAGGTGACGGTGGTTTTCCTTGCTGCATCCCCTTTGCCGGGTTGCTGCGCTGTGGGAACCACCACTTGAGGCTTTGTTTGGCTGCTGGCTGGGCTTTCTGCCTTTGGCTCGGAGGAGCACAGAAATTGAACACACTTGTGCCTGGAAAATCCCTTATTTTGGCTGCTGATCCCTTATTTTCGAGGTTGCTGGTCACTGAGCAGAAGTCAGAAGTCTGCTCAAATTGAAACTAAGACCATCACATCAAATCTGACTATGGACTAACATGAACTTATCTTTACTCATAAATTCTTATCTCTAATTCTGTAACGAATTATTGTGCTATACATATCCTTATGAGTTTCAGTTTGTAATCTCTGTTTGGGTTTATAATCTTAATTTGAGTTTGTAATCCTTGTCAGAATATATACTTTTGAATGGATTAGTGTTTGTTACAATTGATTATTGATTTGTGAGTAGGGACCTCTCCCACTGCTGAAACTTATATTGGCCAGAGTTCTTGGTGTGCTTTTTTTCTTGGTATATTTAATAACAAGAACTCCAACTTATTTAATGATTCGTAAACTCAAACTGCTTTCTGATTATTTCTGCAAGGTGTAGAGCAGGGGTCTCCAAACTAAGGCCTGTGGGCTGGATAAGGCCCGAGGGACTTGTTTATCCGGCCCGCGGCAACCCCAGCCCCCCGCTGCAGCTGCCCGCTCTTACTGGCGCTGTGCTGCGAGGCCACCCACCTCCGGGTCGGAGGAGCACTGGAAATAGCTTGTGTGCATGCGCAAGCGTTGTGCGCATGCGCAAGGGTTATTTCCAGTGCACATCTGGGTCGGAGGAGGCCCATGCACATGCGCACAAGCTATTTCCGGTGCTCCCCTGACCCGGAAGTGTGCCGGAAATAGTGTGTGTGCACGATTATGGGCACATGCTCCCCTGCCCTCTGGCTTGCTGCAAGATGGGCTCTGGAGACACCAGCCTGAGGCACGGTAAGTTTGCTGACCCCTGGTGTAGATCATTTTTGCAAAAGAGCTTTGCGCATTGACTTGGTTTCCTTCCACCTGAAAAAAAATGAGAGGCACAAATACAAGATGGGTGACACCTGGCTTGAGAGCAGTACATGTGAAAAGGATCTAGGAGTCTTGGTTGACCACAAACTTGACATGAGCCAACAGTGTGACGCGGCAGCTAAAAAAGCCAGTGCAATTCTGGGCTGCATCAATAGGAGTATAGCATCTAGATCAAGGGAAGTAATAGTGCCACTGTATTCTGCTCTGGTCAGACCTCACCTGGAGTACTGTGTCCAGTTCTGGGCACCACAGTTCAAGAAGGACACTGACAAACTGGAACGTGTCCAGAGGAGGGCAACCAAAATGGTCAAAGGCCTGGAAACGATGCCTTATGAGGAATGGCTAAGGGAGCTGGGCATGTTTGGCCTGGAGAAGAGGAGGTTAAGGGGTGATATGATAGCCATGTTCAAATATATAAAAGGATGTCACATAGAGGAGGGAGAAAGGTTGCTTTCTGCTGCTCCAGAGAAGCGGACACGGAGCAATGGATCCAAAGTACAAGAAAGAAGATTCCACCTAAACATTAGGAAGAACTCCCTGACAGTAAGAGCTGTTCGACAGTGGAATTTGCTGCCAAGGAGTGTGGTGGAGTCTCCTTCTTTGGAGGTCTTTAAGCAGAGGCTTGACAACCATATGTCAGGAGTGCTCTGATGGTGTTTCCTGCTTGGCAGGGGGTTGGACTCGATGGCCCTTGTGGTCTCTTCCAACTCTATGATTCTATGATTCACCTGTGATCCTGTCATGCGTGATTTAGTTGAGATTCCTGCATTCCAGGGGGTTGGAACTAGACAGACTTTGGGATCCCTCCGGGCTATAACAAATGTCCATTTGCAGAAAAAAAACGGTGGACATTTGTCCTGTTCCAGCGGTCCACAGTGGGTTTTCCTAGGGAGAGCGAATATATATCTGGGTGAGGCACCAGAGGATCGCAGTCCTCAAACTTACCTCCTCTTCCTTCGTGACAATGGTGGGCAGCACTGTCTTTAGTTTCTCACATTCACTCTGAGCAAAATCAAAACCCATTGGGTGCGAGATGAAGTAAAAGAGTCGTCCTTTGAAGGGCTGCCACCCGCCGTTGATCAGTTTAATTATGTTGTCTTGCGAGGCGAACCAGAAGCATGCAGGAGAGAGAAATAGAGAGAGAGAGAAGGAGATGTGTTAGAAACCAGCCGGTCCATCTGTATAATGATGATGACGATGATGATGATGATGATGATGATGATGATTTATTATTTATACCCTGCCCATCTGGCTGGGCTTCCCCAGCCACTCTGGGTGGCTTCCAACAAAATATTAAAATACCATAATGCATCAAACATTAAAAGCTTCCCTAAACAGGGCTGCCTTCACAGGCCTTCTAAAAGTCTGGTAGTTGTTGTTCTCTTTGACATCTGGTGGGAGGGAGTTCCACAGCGCTTGCACCACCACCGAGAAGGCCCTCTGCCTGGTTCCCTGCAACTTGGCTTCTCGCAGCGAGGGAACCGCCAGAAGGCCCTCGGCGCTGGACCTCAGTGTCCAGGCTGAACGATGGGAGTGGAGACGTTCCTTCAGGTATTCTGGACTAAGGCTGTTTAGGGCTTGAAAGGCCAGCACCAACACTTTGAATTGTGCTCAGAAACGTACTGGGAGCCAACATAGGTCTTTCAAGACCGGTGTTATGTGGTCTTGGTGGCTGCTCCCAGTCACCAGTCTAGCTGCCACATTCTGGATTAGGGTCAGGGTCTTTGAATGAATGATGCCAATCTTCGTGTGTGTGTGTGTGTGCGCGCGCCAGTGCTTATGTTACTGTGCCAGCAGCCGGATTGGGAATAGTACCGGGAAATCATCAAAAGTTCCTTTGCAGAATCCGATGTGGTGTAATGGTTGGAGTGTTGGGCTAAGGCCTGAGATGAGAGAGCTGGGTTCGAATCCTTACACACACATGAAGCTCACAGGGCAACCTTGGAGTCAGTGGCCGCCTTTCTTGGCTTGGCCTACTTTGCAGGGTTGTTGTGAAGATGAAATGGGGAGGGGTGAACTAAGTACACCCCCTTGAGATAAGGAGGCGTACAAATAAATACAGTGGTACCTCGGGTTACATACGCTTCAGGTTACATACGCTTCAGGTTACAGACTCCGCTAACCCAGAAATAGTACCTTGGGTTAAGAACTTTGCTTCAGGATGAGAACAAAAATCGTGCTCCGGTGGCAGCAGGAGGCCCCATTAGCTAAAGTGGTGCTTCAGGTTAAGAACCGTTTCAGGTTAAGAACGGACCTCTGGAACGAATTAAGTACTCAACCTGAGGTACCACTGTAAAATGAAATGCTAAAGTATGGAATGTTTAAGGTATAGGTTTATTGCACGTCAAAGGTAACCTTTGTGTTATAAGAATTCTCAGGTCCCAAATATAAAATAAGTATTCATAAATGTATGAGGCAAACGCATACATAAGTATATAAACCAGGTGTCTGTAATAGTACAGGAGAACAACCCTGAAGCCATTTTGACTCTCCCAGTGACCTCAGATATTTCTCTGCAAGGAGAAGGAAATGGGAAAGACTCTCCATTGTCTTTTGCTTACTTGACTTAAGGTCGTATTTGTGTATAAATAGGGTGAGCCTGTGACCTGGACTCAGGAATTAAAGTTTTTACCATCACAAAAGAATGGCCGGGCTGTCCAGGTAAAGCAGTCAGTGACCATTATCAGGTATCCTGGCAAACAGGATTTCTGGTGTAGACCACCACCTTCTGTGATGTATGTTTGATGCTTTTTGGGAGTGGTCTTGGGCTACAGGGTGGGCAATTTCAAAAGTCTATATAAGGGCTTGCGCACCATTGTTTGGGGTTCTCCCTCCTGCGTGTGGTGAGTGGGGACCCTGTTGCAACAATTAAAAAAGATCAGGCTATACATATACTATATAAACAACAACTATACATGCATATTATGGGATTTCCTGCCTGATTATATTGTGATGTTGCCATCTGAAGCAGCATTCATATACCTTTTTTTTAATACAGTGGTACCTTGGTTCTCAAACTTAATCCATTCCGGAAGTCTGCTTCAAAACCAAAGCATTCAAAAATCAAGGTGCGCTTTCCCACAGAAAGTAATGCAAAATGGATGAATCGGTTCCAGATTTTGGAAAACAACAGCAATTTAACATGAATTTTACTATCTAATGAGACCATTGATCCATAAAATGAAAGCAACAAACAATGTACTGCAGTCACACAATCAGTCCATCAGTAGCTGAACTGGGTTCTACAGAACAGAAGCGAAACACTCAAAACGGAGGATGTTCGGCTTCCGAAAGAAGTTCGCAAACCGGAACACTTACTTCGGAGTTTGCAGTGTTTGGGTTCCAAGTTGTTTGAGTACCAAGGTGTTTGAGAATCAAGGCACCACTGTATCATGTAAAAAACAACAACAACCCCTCAATCTTTCTTCATTCCTCCTGTGTGAGAACTCGTGGGTGTAAGGTTAAGAGTGAACACATATTTGTAACAAACGCACATTAGAACTCCAGCCATTGGTCCTAAACCAAATACAGTTCATTGCTGGGTTGGCCTTCAACAAGGGCAGCCAGAATTGAAGAAGGGAATAAGTTATCCAGTTCTGGAAATGATGTTGGGAAACTGTGTACGTGCAGCTACTCACACAGAGTCAATTAAGGTTTGGCAGACAGCCAGAAGGCAATCTGAAGGAGTAAGTCTGCCTGGTGATAACAGAGACATGGAGACAACTCCCTGATTGGTCAAGCTCTCTCAAGGGAGTGATAATTAATGGCCTACTAACGGGAATGTGTTAGTTCAGAGCTCAGTCTTCAGAGTTCTGTGTGTCAGTGTAGGAGTTGTGAGTCGTGTATGAGAGAGCTAGCTAAAGATCTGTGTTCTGTGTCAGCATCGCCCTAGAGCCAGTGCACCAACTGGACTCTTGCACCTCAACCCCGACTGGGCTAGGCGAGCTGGGGAGCACCGCCAGAGACCTCCTTCTCACAGGAAACGGTCACAGTGCTGTGGACTCACAGCTCAGAGCTAAGAGCACCGGATTCACTGTCTCAATAATACAGTCGTTGCGCAGCAGAGTTTTGCAGAGTCTTGCAGAGTATAAACCACTCGGAGAGCAGCTCTGTAAAATATCTTCCTTTTATTCTATAACTACAACTATGATACAAAACTATATACAGAGCTGAATATTCTAAGCATAAATCAATGCTACACTGAGAGTCTGCAGCTGCTCTTAGCAGCAACCTAATCTCTAGGATCTCCAACACTCTCACTCTCTCCGATACACTGACTGACTGACTCTCTCTCTCACACACACACAGATATGTTGCTGGGCAGAATAAGTAGATAGGCAGGACACGCCTCCTTCTCTCTGGAGAGTCAGCAGAGACCATCAGGAGATGATCAGGAGATTCTTGGGTATGGGAGGGGTGAAATCTCCTCATCCTCCCCCATTTCATCCGACCATTTCAAGAATCTTTAACATAACTGCAATTTACACACACACTCCAAAAGTTGTTCTCTGCTTACAACCTTGGTTAACATATCTGCAGGTATCTCTCTCCCGGCATATAAAACACTTTTACAATACCATTGAATAAGCAGCTTCTGGAAAAATCTTCACACACATTTCTCTTTCTCACATGCAAATTAACATCTCTAATTAGGCAGATTTGAACAAACCATTTTCAGAACTCAAATACACGCTTTCCTCCAAATATCAGGTAAGGAAATAAATAAAGCGTTTTGTGCTACTACTCTCAGCACACTTCATGCTAGGTTTGAAAACCCCACCAGAGTTGCTCGTGACCGCAGTCTTTGCAAACTCTTCAGAAAACCTTTTCGGTGGTACACCCTTGGTTGTTCTCTCGGACCTGCGCAGAACTCTTTGATCCTCTTGTTCTGGTGCTTCCTCCTCTTTGGGAGAATGGGGAGCTAAAGTATATGAAGCTGCTAAGTCTGAGTCAGCGTCAGACTCACCTGAGGCTTTTGGGCTCTGATAATCTGTGCCATCATCTGGAACTACATTGGCATCAGGATTATCATCACCAACAACACTTGCCTCCCTCTTAACTTTCTTTGCCCCTTTTGCACCATCATCACAAATGGGATGGCACTGAAAAACGCCAACTCTGTCCCATTGTGGATTGTCATCAATACTCCTGGTCAGCCTTATGGTTTTCGTGTCTGTGATCAGAACACGATAAGACCCTTTCTCATATCCTAGGAAAACACCATGTTCTCCACGCTTGCTCAGTTTGTCACCTTGCGAGGTGTGCACCCAAACCTCCGAACCAAAAATTTTAAAATGCTTTACACATGGCTTTCTTCCGTGAAGCATCTCATATGGGGTGCAATTTACACTAGACTGTTACCTCCTGTTATACACATGACAGAAAAACGAAAGAGCTTCAGCCCAAAAAGGATTGGGCAGCCCTGAATCATGTAACAGCGTTCTGATTCCTTGCTGCAGAGTCTGGTTTACTCTCTCACATAAACCATTCTGCCAGGGTGATCTGGGCGTGGCGGTCCTATGCTCAATGCCCTGTTCAGAAAGAAAACTCTCAAACTCTTCTGAACAAAACTCTCCACCCTTGTCTGTGAAAAGAAAACGTACATTCTCATTATGTACATTTCTGAGCCATTTACAAAACTGGCGAAACTTGGTAAAGGCTTCAGACTTTTTCTGCAGCATATAGACCCAAACATATTTCGAATAGGAGTCTATCAGAACCATGAAAAACCTTGAATTGCCTCTAGAGAGCGTTAGAGGCCCCACTAAGTCTGCATGAATGACTTCATATGGTTTCTTGGCCTCTCTCCCAGACTCTGTACCTTTGGGAGCTTGCCGTGCCTTACTCTCAGCACAAGAAACACATTTCATGTGGTAGGGACATTCTTTCAACTTCATACCCTGAACCATATCAGGCATTTTTGCCACAGCCTGGAAATTCAAATGACCATAAATACGGTGGTAATAATGAATACATTGGTCATGCAACTTCTCATTCTTATCTACAGACAAATTGCAACACTCTTTCTCAGTTGCTTCTGCAGCGCCTGTACCTGAAACAAAAGGCAATTGGTACAATCCATTTACACATTTTGCATACAGAATGAGCTTGCCATCTCTAAGAATTTCACAGCGAGATTTAGCAAACACCACCTTAAACCCTTGACGATCAAGCTGGGAAACACTCAACAAATTGTCCTGAATATCAGGCGCATACAGGACATTCTTAATAGTTGCATTCAGGCTCTTTAAGAACACAGTTCCCTGAGCCATACTCGTGAGAACTGTCCCATCTGCTTGATGAATTTCTTTCTCTTGCTTCTCAAGCTGAACAAAGAGATTCTTATCTTTGGCCACGTGGTTTGAACAGCCAGAGTCGACCACGAAGAAACTCCGCCCACGTTGACTGGAACAGCGAGAGATCAAGGCCTTTGAAGTAGCAGGTGCATGGGGATTTCGTCCTCCTCCCCCTCTGCCTCTGAAGTTTCCCTTCTTCTTTGAAGACTTCTTGCACTGGAAACTCAAATGGCCTTGTGCTCCACACGAAAAGCACCGCTTCAATTTCAAAGCTTTAACAGCAGCAGTTTCACTTTCACTTTCCCCTGCTGAAGACTCAGGCACATTTTCAAGCACATTTTTAACAGCACAGTCCCGGCTTTCTTTAACAGCCTGTCTGCGATCCCACTCATTCAGAAGCATGCTAGACACATAATCTTCTGTTAGCCGGTCAGAAGGCATTGTAGAAATCTGGGCAGCCACTCCATCATAAGACTCATCTAGGCTATTGATCATTAGCATTGCAAACACAGCCTCTGAAATAGCCAGGTCTCGCTGAACAAGGTCTTGTCTGAGACGCTTTAATTGAGACAGATGGCTAGGCAAATCACCACCTTTCTCCAACTGCAGCCTGCACAGCTTCTTAAAGAAAATCACACTGGAACCAGCATTTTGTCTAAGATGCATATCTCTCAACTTATGCCAAACAGCTTGTGCAGTCTCTTGACCCTCTAAGTTCACCAGCAAGTGGTCTGAAACACTCAAAATAATTGTCCCTCGGGCTTTCATATCTGCAGCATGCCACTCAGCCCAATCATCATCATCCTTATCTGGAGGGTCATCTTCTATCGTGTGAAATAGCTTCTCCCTCTGTAAAAGCGCTTTCATCTTTACTTGCCAAACTGCATAGGTTTCAGGCGTGAGGAGAGGAAAGGACAGAGCCATCTGGCCAGAATGTGCACAGGCCATGTCTGCTATTACTTAGAGCAAGACACTTCCCTCGTGCAACACAGATAAAGCCTTGACTCCCTCAGCCACTCTCTCTTCCACTCAGAGCGCAATTAACAGGCAAACAGGGATGCTATCTTCTTCCTTTGGCAGTCAGCAACATACCTCCATAAATCAAGCAGCAGCAAGAGCAACAGCGGCAGCTTGAACACTCTGCTCCAAAACAGCTCTGCTTCTGGGCACCGCAAATCAGTCCAGCATGCAGCGTCCGTTCCACCGTCCGGCAATCAGCAACAGAAACCTCTGGCGACTGGGACGCCTGGGACGCCTGGGATGACTGGAACAACGCCAGGTCAGACGACTGGAACAACGACTGGGCCCATAACCGATGTCAGCATCGCCCTAGAGCCAGTGCACCAACTGGACTCTTGCACCTCAACCCCGACTGGGCTAGGCGAGCTGGGGAGCACCGCCAGAGACCTCCTTCTCACAGGAAACGGTCACAGTGCTGTGGACTCACAGCTCAGAGCTGAGAGCACCGGATTCACTGTCTCAATAATACAGTCGTTGCGCAGCAGAGTTTTGCAGAGTCTTGCAGAGTATAAACCACTCGGAGAGCAGCTCTGTAAAATATCTTCCTTTTATTCTATAACTACAACTATGATACAAAACTATATACAGAGCTGAATATTCTAAGCATAAATCAATGCTACACTGAGAGTCTGCAGCTGCTCTTAGCAGCAACCTAATCTCTAGGATCTCCAACACTCTCACTCTCTCCGATACACTGACCGACTGACTCTCTCTCTCACACACACACAGATATGTTGCTGGGCAGAATAAGTAGATAGGCAGGACACGCCTCCTTCTCTCTGGAGAGTCAGCAGAGACCATCAGGAGATGATCAGGAGATTCTTGGGTATGGGAGGGGTGAAATCTCCTCATCCTGTTCCTGTAAATAGTCCACTGTATATAATAAGCACCTAACTACAAGTTCCTGGTTCCTGCTTCGTCTATTCTGTCTGCAGCCAAGTTGCCAATTCCTTCCGTGGATTCTTCGTTTACCCTGCTAGGTCTGGCTAAGGTCCTGCAACTAGTCAGAAAGTTGCGAAACACCAAGAGGTTTTTACCAATAAATGAGGGGTGGGGGGAGAAAAGGCTTGCAGCTTGTGTCTCCCCCCTCCCCGATTCTTCTGCAGACAAACTTACCAATTGCGACATTCACTGCAGTAGTCCTTGTCTTGATGTCGCGTAGAAACCCCGCTAAATTCTCTGCCAACCCTAGGATTTCGGTATCTAGAACAATTTGCAAAAGTGCAAGTCAGGGAGGTCTCGGGCAGTCGAGCATAAATATATAGAAAGGTTCCCGGGAGTGTGAAGTGTGTCTGTCTGCCGATTGCGTTGGGTACAAGCGACGTGGCCTGCCTCCAGTCCGGAGAATAATAAACCCGAAAAATCCCCCTGTGTTGCAAAACAGAACAATCCGAACAACATCAAGCAACACATAGGCTAATAATATATTGACAATATTTCTATAACCCTATCCAAACTGTTTCAAAATTCATAAGCAGAAGACATGTAATATGTGCAGGGAGTTACAAACTAATAAGAGTCAAGTAACTATTCCATAAAGGGACGTGGGTGGCGCTGTGGGTTAAACCACAGAGCCTGGAACTTGCTGATCAGAAGGTCGGCAGTTCGAATCCCCGCAATGGGGTGAGCTCCCATTGCTCGGTCCCTGCTCCTGCCAACCTAGCAGTTTGAAAGCACGTCAAAGTGCAAGTAGATAAATAGGTACCGCTCTGGCGGGAAAGTAAACAGTGTTTCCGTGCACTGCTCTGGTTCGCCAGAAGCGGCTTAGTCATGCTGGCCACATTACCCAGTGTGACGTTAACTTATATGAGAGAGTGCTGGAGGGGAAATAGTTAAATGGGTTGCACAGACAGGACCCGGGGGGTGGAGTCAGAGGGTCTATAAAACTGGTTCTGGGAGGAGTTCTGCTAGTTAGTTCGTTGGGAGTTGTGGGTGGGTAGTTGGTTGGTTTGAGTGGGTTGGCTGGGTGGGAAAGGCAGTTGGTAATAGAGAGACAGTTAGGGCAGTTGGTCCTTGAGTGTGGGGAGGTAGCAGAGATAGAGAGAGGAACATAAGACTAAGAAAGTAAAGAGGAACACCGTTTGGAATGCTGTACAAGTTTTGTTTTATGTCTTTTATGAAAAAGAACTTACAGGGTATGGGGGTAGGCCAAGGCTTTGAAAACGGTATAAGTGCAATATATTCTGAACAAAAGGCTAAATTAATTGTAAATAATGTGGTGACGGAAGAATTTAAGATAGAAAAAGGGACACGACAAGGTTGCCCAATCTCCCCACTGCTTTTTATATCGGTCCTGGAGGTTTTGCTGAATATGATTAGAAGGGATCAGTTGGTTAAAGGTATACAAGTCGGAGCCAAACAGTACAAATTGAGAGCATTTGCAGATGACTTAGTATTGACGTTACAGGAGCCAGAATCTAGTACCAAAAGGGTTTTAGAACTGATTCAAGAATTTGGTCAGGTTGCAGGGTTTAAACTGAATAAGTCAAAAACCAAGGTTTTAGAGAAAAACTTAACACCAATTGAGAGAGAGAGGTTTCAGAATGAGACAGGTTTAAAAGTGGTCAAGAAAGTCAAATACTTGGGGATTAACATGACAGCAAAAAATGGGAATTTATTTAAAGACAACTATGAAAAATGCTGGGCTGAAGTGAAAAAAGATTTAGAAATTTGGTTAAATTTGAAGCTTTCACTGCTGGGCCGTATTGCTGCGATAAAAATGAATGTATTGCCTAGAATGCTGTTTTTGTTTCAAACATTGCAAATTGTGGACAAAATGGACTGTTTCAAGAAGTGGCAGAGAGATATTTCTAGATTTGTCTGGCAGGGCAAGAAGCCTAGAATAAAATTTAAAATACTAACAGATGTAAAGGAAAGAGGTGGATTTGCCCTGCCAGACTTTAAACTTTACTATGAATCAGCAGCTTTTTGCTGGTTGAAAGAATGGCTGCTTCTCGAAAACACAGACATTTTGGATTTAGAAGGTTTTAACAACGTATTTGGATGGCATGCATATTTGTGTTATGATAAGGTCAAAGCGCATAAAGCATTTAAAAACCATATTGTCAGGAAAGCATTGTTCAATGTCTGGATAAGATATAAGGATTTATTGGAAAATAAAACACCAAGGTGGCTGTCACCAATGGAAGCGAAAGCTCAGAAAAAGCTCAATATGGAGGTCAAATGGTCGAAATATTGGGAAATTTTGGAACAAGATGGAGATAGACTGAAATTGCAGAGTTTTGAAAAACTAAAAAACAAAGTGCAAGACTGGCTTCATTATTATCAGATAATGGAGGCATATAATTTGGACAAGAAAATCGGCTTCCAGGTGGAAAAATAAAAATTAGAAACAGAACTGTTAGAACCCAAAACTAAGATTTTGTCAAAGATGTATAACTTGCTGTTGAAATGGAATACTCAGGATGAAACGGTGAAATCTGCTATGATTAAATGGGCACAAGATGTTGGACATAGCATAGTGATGGCTGACTGGGAACAGTTATGGGCCACAGGTATGAAGTTTACGGCATGCAATGCCTTAAGAGATAATATTATGAAAATGATATACAGGTGGTACATAACCCCAGTCAAGCTTGCAAAAATCTATCGCTTGCCCGATAATAAATGTTGGAAATGTAAAGAAACTGAAGGTACATTTTTTCACCTTTGGTGGACGTGCCCAAGGATTAAGGCTTTCTGGGAGATGATTTATAATGATTTAAAAAAGGTATTTAAGTATACCTTCTTGAAGAAACCAGAGGCCTTTCTCCTGGGCATAGTCAGCCAATCGGTGTTAAAGAAGGATAGAACTTTCTTTATGTATGCCACAACAGCAGCAAGAATACTTATTGCAAAGTATTGGAAGACACAAGACCTACCCACTCTGGAAGAATGGCAGATGAAGGTGATGGACTACATGGAATTGGCGGAAATGACTGGCAGAATCCGAGACCAGGGAGAAGAGTCGGTGGAAGAAGATTGGAAGAAATTTAAAGACTATTTACAGAAATACTGCAAAATTAATGAATGTTAGAATGATGTTGGATTGAAGTTAAGTGGTTTCTAGCTGTAATGGTATAAAAGAATATGAAAAAATGGATTTTTAACAGGTAAAAATTTAATGCTATAATATATTAAGATTAAAGATCAGGATAAAATAAGGAGGGAAAGGAATTGCTGAACTAATAAATTGAACTGGAATACAAAAAAGGGAGGTATGAGGAGGTCTGGGAAACAAGCAAATGAAAGATAAGTGATGGAAAGATTGAATTGTTTTTAATTATTTTTATTTTGTATTTTTTCTTTTTTCTTTTTCATTTTGTAATATTGTGAAAACCTTAATAAGTATTTATATATATAAAAAAAGTTTTGTTTTATGTCTGAAATAAAACACACTCTTCTTTAGTAATTGAAAAGCTGACTGAGACTGAAGGGATTTTACCAGGGAGGACCTGGTTGGTGGCAGCAGATTAGTGGTGTACGGGTCAATAGTCCGTGAGACGACCGGGGGCTCCGTACGAACGCCACACCCGGAAGCTGTACGCCGGCTCCCTCGGCCAATAAAGCGAGATGAGCGCTGCAACTCCAGAGTTGGTCATGACTGGACCTAATGGTCAGGGGTCCCTTTACCTTTACCTAACTATTCCATAAGCAGAATGATAAGAATGGTATGTCATTATAAAGAATCACTGAAATTGAGGCCAAACACCTTTCCACAGTAAATATTATATCCAAAATGCTGTCTAGAGTGAACTGGAGCACGGTGGAGTTATACGAACAGCAACACAGAAATGAGATGGTAGGTGCCCCAAACGTCACAAAAGGCTGCTCCAAGCACAGCAGCAGACAGAACAGTTCTTCCGGGCTAACGAACTGTTCCAATGACAATTCTTCATCAGCTGGCGATAATATAAAATGAAATCCATTACATTCAAATACAGTCATACCTTGGGTTACAGATGCTTCGGGTTGCGTTTTTTCGGGTTACGGACCTGCCAAAACCTGGAAGTACCGGAATGGGTTACCTCCGGGTTTCGGCGGTCGCGCATGTGCAGAAGCACTAAGTCGCACTTTGCGCATGTGCAGAAGCGCCGAATTGCAACCCGCTCGGCGCTGCGGGCTGCGAACAATGCGGGTTGCGAACTTGCATCCTGCACGGATCACGTTCCCAACCCGAGCGTCCACTGTACAATGCAGAGAATGATATGACAGGCCTGCATATGAACAACCAATAATAAATACATACCAAAATAAACCAGAGGTACATCAAATGGCCATGGATCAGCGATAGTAAGCTGATACTGTATCAGGCATGTCCAAGGTCTGTTTTGGGGGCCTAATCCAGCCCACCGGTCGGTTTAATCTGGGCCTTGTGGCAGTTTATTTCCTGAGGTAAAACCCCAACAACTTCAACTTCAACAACTTTGGGGTAAATCGTAAAAAAAAAGCTCAATCCCTTAAAAGGTCAACAACCTTGGTCAGCCCTCACGTATGTTCACTTCATCAAATCTGACCCTCTTTGAAAAATGTTTGGGCACCCCTGGTGTAGACAGAACCCTAGTAGCATGAGACAGGCTACCCACAGGTGCAATGAATCACATAAAATCGGCCCTGTGTGCCTTCCAACTACATGATCCTATGACAAGCGGGCACACCCCCCTCTGCCCCCTCCCCACTTCAGCCCACCTGCTGAGCCACCAGGGGCGTCTTGCCCATAGAGGCAAATGGCGCAGGGCGCCAGAGTGCCAGGTTCTGCAGGGTGCCAGGGAAGAGGTGGAGGCTGGATGCGGTGCCTCCTGGCATCAGCTCGCTGCCCTTGCCCGCCTCTCTGCCGCAGAGCCGCGCCCGGAGTCTCTGCCTTTTCCCCGCCGGAGGAGCCACCCTCCAGCCGCTGCCTGCCTCCTCCAGCCCCGCAAAACACCGTAAAAAGGTCGGCAACTCTGGGAAACGGGGTGGAGGTGCGCCGGAGGGATATTTGCACCATGGCACCGGATATACTTAAGATGGCCCTGTGCGCCATGATACTAAAGGATAGGGGTTTGGGATGCATCCGGGGAGATGGGGGCATTTGGCAGGCCCTCAGCTGGCTCCAGCCACCGGCCGGCAGCCGGGCGAACTCCGGTTCTTGGAACAACATCAATCAGCGACTCAAGCCTCAGAAACCTTTAGAGACTGAGCACGCTCTTATCAGCAGAGTAAATAACTTTTCACAACGGAAGTGGCGGACAGAGACATGTGTAAGCATATTTACAGCCTTTTATTCAGCAGCAGGACAAAAGAAAAACATGTCTGCTTGCCTTCGTGTCCAAGCAAACAGCAGTATAGGCAAAAGCAATATACAACGCAAGTTCCCAGCAAACTGTGCTGGAAGTAAACAGACATGTGACATACAACCATCCACACATCTGTTCTAAAGGTGGAATGGAACTATATCCTAACGGGGGGCAGTGGTTGGGGGCTTGGTGAGAGTGGCAGGTGGGCAGTTAGGTGGATCGCAGGCATTCTCGCGGCAAGACATCTCTTACCGTTCAACGCATCGAGGGTTTGATTGTGGCTGACGAAAAAGACCCGTATCGACTTCGCAGCGTCAATGTTGTCCGATAGCCGTATGACCCGTTGCTCATCTATCATGGAGGAAGGCAAGAAAGACAGGCTGCTATAACACAGGGGGCATGTCCCAGGCAAGACTGGCGGGTTGGGCATCCCTTGCCCCCCACCCCACCCAGAAGGCCTGAGCTGACACCAGGCTTCAACACCAGCGCCTCTTTGCAAAGTCACAACTCAGCCCCGGAGTGTGGGCAGCAGACTGCAGAGAGGACATCAGGATTTGTTTATTTTTCTGTCAATAAATTTTCATCAATTTCCCACAGTTATGTTTTCACAATTAAAAGCAAAAGTTAGCCCACATTTCTATCAGATCTAGATTTATGCAGCTTGTTGTCGTTTAGTCGTGTCTGACTCTTCGTGACACCATGGAGCAGAGCACGCCAGGCACTCAAACTGCCTCCCGCAGTTTGGTCAAACTCATGCTGGTAGCTTCGAGAACACTGTCCCACCATCTCGTCCTCTGCCGTCCTCTTCTCCTTGTGCCCTCCATCTTTCCCAACATCAGGGCCCTCCATCTTTCCCTCAGCTTCACGATCTGTCCTTCCAGTGAGCACTCAGGGCTGATTTCCTTCAGAAATCAGATAGGTTTGATCTTCTTGCAGTCCATGGGACTCTCAAGACTCTCCTCCAGCACCAGAATTCAAAAGCATCCATTCTTCGGCCATCAGCCTTCTTTATGGTCCAGCTCTTGCTTCCATACATCACTACTGGGAAAACCATAGCTTGAACTATACGGACCTTTGTTGGCAAGGTGATGTCTCTGCTTTTTAAGATGCTGTCTAGGTTTGTCACCGCTTTTCTCCCAAGAAGCAGGCGTCTTTTAATTTTGTGACTGCTGTCACCATCTGCAGTGATCATGGAGTCCAAAAAAGTAAAATCTCTCACTGCCTCCATTTCTTCCCCTTCTATTTGCCAGGAGGTGATGGGACCAGTTGCCATGATCTTCGTTTTCTTGATGTTGAGCTTCAGACCATATTTTGCACTGTCCTCTTTCACCCGCATTATAAGGTTCTTTAATTCCTCCTCACTTTCTGCCATCATGGTTGTGTCATCTGCATATCTGAGGTTGTTGATATTTCTACATTTTCACAAACCTTCTCTTTGAGATTCTTTGAATCTTTCTTCCCTACCCTCTCCTGGTTCCTTATGCAAACAAAGTTCTGCTGCATTTCCATACTTAAACTTTCCTAATTCTTATTTCCCTAAATTCTATCTCATTTCCTGCTAGTCGCAAGTGTTTACTTAAAACCCCGCCAATGTACCAACTTGTTTGCAGTATTTTTGCACATAAACAATAGACGATTCCTACTCTTTTTTAAAAACTTATTATTGTCATAGTCCAGGGATGTCCAGCTGGTTGACCGCGATCAACATGTCAACCCTTGGGCTCATTTTCCTCTGTGGGGAAATAAATAACTATAATTTGCACCCGTGTGACTTCCCTCCACCACATCTCGACATCCTTTACTGCATACTCTTATTTACCTTGTGTTCTTATTTTGATAATTTTATATCTATTAATAATTTTAGCTTGAATTAGTTCCTCTTTACACACTTATTCTATACATATCAATGCGTTTTCTTTAGAATCGTCCCCCCCCATATATTCCTCAAAACATTGCCATTCCTTCCTTAGACTGATTAGACTGATTTCTTATGGCTTCTTATGGCTAATTTTATAAATTCACATAATTTACTTATCCGATCTTCCTTTTTGGGGATAGTATCCCCTTTCTATTTTCTAGCAAGTAATAATCTGGCAGCGGCTGTAGCATATAAGAATAATCTTTTCTTATCCTGTGGGATGTCTTTTCCTAAAATCCCTAATAAATATGCCTGCAGCTTCTTTTCTACTGAAATTTTAAACATTGAGAACACATTTTCATTAAGTTTTCCTTGATGGCAGTACAGGCAGTAACTCTAATATCCAACCTCCAAAGTCTCCCACTGTTCCGTCTGAATTGTATGGCTGATACGAACTATTCGAAGAGCAATTCTAATCAACAAATTACGCTAGTAGGACTACAAGAAGTTTTGTAAGGAGAAATGTAGGAAGCATTGCAAAGTAGAGAAAGAATAGAGATATTAGTTATGAGTTAAATGTACCGTATTTTTCGCTCTATAAGACACACCAGACCACAAGACGCACCTAGTTTTTGGAGGAGGAAAACAAGCAAAAAATATTCTGAATATCAGAAGCCAGAACAGCAAGAGGGATCGCTGCGCAGTGAAAGCAGCAATCCCTCTTGCTGTTCTGGCTTCTGGGATAGCTGCGCAGCTTGCATTCGCTACATAAGATGCACACATATTTCCCTTTACTTTTTAGGAGGGAAAAACTGAGTCTTATAGAGCAAAAAATACGGTAATTGTGGAAGTAAGAAAGGTATATCTAGTGAATAGATTGGGAAATTTTCAGATGTGATTGATGGAAGTAAAAAAAAAAATGGTATAAGATATGAAAGTACAGTGGTACCCCGCAAGACGAACGCCTCGCGAGACGAAAAACTCGCAAAACGAAAGGTTTTTTCGTTTTCGAGTTGCCTCGCAAGACGAATTTCCCTATGGGCTTGCTTCGCAAAACGAAGCTTGCCCCGGGGACAGCGGGTCTTCTCTTCGCGCTGCCCCCGGACCTCTTTTGAAGCAAGGGGCTGCGGGGAGATCGCGATCTCCCCGCAGCCCCTTGCTTTAAAAGAGGTCCGACCTCTTTTGAAGCAAGGGTTTGCGGGGAGATCGCTTCTCCCTGCAGCCCCTTGCTTCAAAAGAGGTCCGGGGGCCCCAGACCTCTTTTGAAGCAAGGGTTTGCGGGGAGATCGCTTCTCCCTGCAGCCCCTTGCTTCAAAAGAGGTCCGGGGGCAGCGCGAAGCGCAGCGCTTCTTCCCCGCTGCCCCCGGACCTCTTTTGAAGCAAGGGGAAGTCCTCCGCTGTCCCGGGGCGATTTTAAAATGCCGCCCGCCAGCATTTTAAGATTGCCCGGACAGCGGAGAAGTCCTCCGCTGTCCCGGGGTTTTTTAAAATGCTGGGGGTGGGAAGAAAAGCCCTTATCCCCCCCCCAGCCTTCAGAAGAGGTCCGGGGACAGACTGTCCCCGGACCTGGTCTGAAGGCGGTTTCCCTAGGAACGCATTAATTGATTTTCAATGCATTCCTATGGGAAACCGTGCATCGCAAGACGAAAAACCCGCAAGACGAAGAGACTTGCGGAACGAATTAATTTCGTCTTGCGAGGCACCACTGTATGTTTAATTACTGTTGAAAATGATATGTCAAAAAACTAATAAAAATTTATATAAAAATAAAAAATAATTGTATGGCTGATGTCCTGGGCCCATTTTATCATAACATCTTTTACTTGTTCGTCTTTCAGATTCCATTCTAGTAGTAAGTCATGAATTTTAGATAATAATTTCTTATTGGTTCTTAATAGAACAATTTGCAGTTTAGAGTCTTCTTTTCTGAAATCTATTTTTTAAAAATCCATATTAAATCCATTATTTAACTGGTGATACTTGAGCCAATCGGCAAGGTGACTGCAGTTACAAAAATAAATATGAAAAGTAATTGGGCAACCTATAGTATTAAAAGAAGAGCAAGGACATTTGAAATTAAAAGGATTCTAGCCTTTTTCTTAGAATCATAGAATCATAGAGTTGGAAGAGACCACAAGGGCCATCGAGTCCAACCCCCTGCCAAGCAGGAAACACCATCAGAGCACTCCTGACATATGGTTGTCAAGCCTCTGCTTAAAGACCTCCAAAGAAGGAGACTCCACCACACTCCTTGGCAAATTCCACTGTCAAACAGCTCTTACTGTCAGGAAGTTCTTCCTAATGTTTAGGTGGAATCTTCTTTCTTGTAGTTTGGATCCATTGGTCCGTGTCCGCTTCTCTGGAGCAGCAGAAAACAACCTTTCTCCCTCCTCTATGTGACATCCTTTTATATATTTGAACATGGCTATCATATCACCCCTTAACCTCCTCTTCTCCAGGCTAAACATGCCCAGCTCCCTTAGCCGTTCCTCATAAGGCATCGTTTCCAGGCCTTTGACCATTTTGGTTGCCCTCCTCTGGACACGTTCCAGTTTGTCAATGTCCTTCTTGAACTGTGGTGCCCAGAACTGGACACAGTACTCCAGGTGAGGTCTGACCAGAGCAGAATACAGTGGCACTATTACTTCCCTTGATCTAGATGCTATACTCCTATTGATGCAGCCCAGAATTGCATTGGCTTTTTTAGCTGCCGCATCACACTGTTGGCTCATGTCAAGTTTGTGGTCAACCAAGACTCCTAGATCCTTTTCACATGTACTGCTCTCAAGCCAGGTGTCCCCCATCTTGTATTTGTGCCTCTCATTTTTTTTGCCCAAGTGCAATACTTTACATTTCTCCCTGTTAAAATTCATCTTGTTTGTTTTGGCCCAGTTCTCTAATCTGTCAAGGTCATTTTGAAGTGTGATCCTGTCCTCTGGGGTGTTAGCCACCCCTCCCAGTTTGGTGTCATCTGCAAATTTGATCAGGATTTCTTCAAGGTGTGTCCCCTGCCTTGCCCTACGTTGGAGTAAAACACACTTATTCTGAACAGAGGTGAACTTACAGTTATGGTACAGAACACTTGAGCCGATTATCATCAACAAACACAGCCAGAATATATTCGTTGCTCCCCTTTTAATTTTCTGGATAGCTTCCTCTTTTTCTAAAGGGAAGAGAGGGAAGGGAAATTAATCCGGCGCCACCAGTAGCAAACATGCCCCTCTCATCAGTTTGGCAAGGCTTTCGGAGACAGTGTGGAGCAGTGGTTACAGTGCTGGGTGAGGACTTGGGTCATGAACTTCACTGGGTGACCTGGGAAGGGCCGTGGCCTGCTCTCAGTCTCATAGGGTCGTTGTGCAGATTAAACGCGTAGCAGGAGGAGGTCCAGCGCCGAGGGCCTTCTGGCGGTTCCCTCCCTGCGAGAAGTGAGGTTACAGGGAACCAGGGAGAGGGCCTTCTCGGTGGTGGCGCCCGCCCTGTGGAACGCCCTCCCACCAGATGCCAAAGAGAAAAACAACTACAGTGGTACCTCGGGTTATATACATTTCAGGTTACATACGCTTCAGGTTACACACTCCGCTAACCCAGAAATACAGTGGTGCCTCGCAAGATGAAATTAATCCGTTCCGCGAGTCTCTTCGTCTTGCGGTTTTTTCGTCTTGCGAAGCACGGCTATTAGCGGCTTAGCGGCTTAGCGGCTATTAACGGCTTAGCGGCTTAGCGGCTTTAAGAAAAAGGAAACAAACTCGCAAGAACTCGCAAGACGTTTCGTCTTGCGAAGCAAGCCCATAGGGAAATTCGTCTTGCGGAACGACTCAAAAAACGCAAAACCATTTCGTCTAGCGAGTTTTTCGTCTTGTGAGGCATTCGTCTTGCGGGGCACCACTGTAGTGCTTCAGGTTAAGAACTTTGCTTCAGGATAAGAAGAGAAATCGTGCTCCAGCGGCGCAGCGGCAGCAGGAGGCCCCATTGGCTAAAGTGGTGCTTCAGGTTAAGAACAGTTTCAGGTTAAGAACGGACCTCCGGAACGAATTAAGTACTTAACCCGAGGTACCACTTTAAGATGTCTTTAAGAAGACATCTGAAGGCAGCCCTGTTTAGGGAAGTTTTTAAGGCTTGATGTTTTATCGTGTTTTTAATTCTGTTGGGAGCTGCCCAGAGTGGCTGGGGAAACCCAGGCAGACGGGCGGCGTATAAATAATAAATGATGATGATGATGATGGACAACCCCTTGAGCTCCTTGGAGAAAATCTGGGGGCATAAATGCAATAAATAAATGAAATATCCCGTGGGAGACCATGTAAATGAGGAAGAGGCAGCCAGCTTCCAGGGCCGCATATAGGTTTGATGAGGCCCTCAGCTACTGAAGGTAATAGACCCAGCGAGATGGGTGGGGTATAAATAATAAATTATTATTGTATTATTATTACTATAGTATCCTTTGAAAGGCGTGCTTTCTGGATTTTGAGATGTATGTGAGAACATGCATCTTGTGTAACGTACGAAATAGATTCCATTCAAGGCAACTGCTTGGAAAAATGCAACTCTAAGATTCTTTGATTAGGTGCGCAGGATACAGACCACGCTGATCTTTTTCTTCTTCAGTTAACTCTTTTTCCTCTCCTTCTACTTCCTCTTCTACCTCTTCTCCTCCTCCTTCTTCTTCTGCTTCTTCTTCGCCTTTTTTCCCACCTTTTTTTGCTTCTGCCCCTCCTTTCTTTGCTTTCTTATCTGCAAAATAATGTCTGTGTTAGATGAGACCAGCAACACACACCAAAATTACAAGCAGTCGAGTAGTTCTGCCTTCTCTCTGTCACTCAATACCATTTCTCCGTTTTCTCCACGTCCAGCAGCTACCACTTGCTTGTTCTTCCTCTTCCATCAGACATAGCTGAGGAAACCTTTTATTATTTTCCACCTGTCTTGCAAGCCTGAGCTCATTCTGAGCTTTAGCCAGCCTGACTTTCCCGCTGCAACTGTTGGCTACTTGTGTATACGCCTCCTTTGAGAGTCCTCCTTTCTTCTATTTCTTATACATGGAGCTGACCTTGAAAGCCCTAAACAGCCTCGGTCCAGTAGACCTGAAGGAGTGTCTCCATCCCCATCGTTCAGTCAGGACACTGAGATCCAGCTCCGAGGGCCTTCTGGCGGTTCCCTCACTGAGAGAAGCCAAGTTACAGGGAACCAGGCAGAGGGCCTTCTCGATGGTGGCACCCGCCCTGTGGAACGCCCTCCCACCAGATGTCAAGGAGATAAGCAGCCATCTGACTTTTAGAAGACATCTGAAGGCAGCCCTGTTTAGGGAAGCTTTTAATGTTTGATCTTTTATTATTATTATTTAAAATCCTGTTGGAAGCTGCCCAGAGTGGCTGGGGAGGCCCGGCCAGATGAGTGGAGTATAACATAAATTATTATTATTATTACTCCAAGGAAGGAGAGTCCACATCCTCCCGAGGGAGACTGTTCCACTTCTTTCTTGTTGGAATTCTTGGCATTTGAGCCTTCAGTATTTCTCCTTTTAGAATCTCCCACCCATCTTGGCCTCCCTTCTCTCTGAGTATTTCGGACCACAGGATCTTACCCAGGAGCTCCTTCAGCTTTTTTAAACTGGCCTTCCTAAAGTCCAGAGTGCATGTCCAACTACACTCTATTATCCCTTTCCTCTGTATCAGGAAACCCGGGAGAACACAATCACTTCCATCAGCATATTCCATCAGTTTCATAACCCATTCCTCCTTAGCTGTCAATCCTTTCTCTTTCCACATTGGTGCATGCAAAGTTCTTGCTGCTGTTGTTGCGTACATAAATAAACTAGCCCTGTCTCCATTATTGCTAGTAAAAAGGCTTCAGGTTGTGGGTTTGTTTTTTTAAAGGGATTCTCAATTTAAACATCCTTTTCCATTCATTATATATCATTTCCCAAAAGCCCTTCACCTTCACCACCACATGTGATAAAACAACCCTGTTGACATTTTCAGCATGAATCTGGAACATTTTTATACATTTTTGCTAGTTGATGCGATGTTAAGCACCACCACAATGCGGCCCAGCTCCTTATGAGGTTCCCTGGGCTTGAAGCACTGATTCTTCAACATCAACTTCGTTGGACTGGTCATGTTGTGTGGATGCCTGATGATCGTCTTCCAAAGCAACTGCTCTATTCCGAACTTAAAAATGGAAAGCGTAATGCTGGTGGTCAACAAAAGAGGTTTAAAGACTCCCTCAAGGCAAATCTTTAAAAATGTAGTATAAACACCGACAACTGGGAAACTCTGGCCTGCGAGCGCTCCAGTTGGAGAACAGCCTTTACCAAAGGTGTCATGGGCTTTGAAGACACTCGAACTCAGGATGCAAGGGAGAAACGTACTAAGAGGAAGGCATGCTTGGCAAATCCACACCGGGATCAACTCTGGCCCGGAAACAAATGTCCCCACTGTGAATTGGCCTCAACAGTCACTTACGGACTCATTGTTAAAACCGTGTTTATGGAAGGCAATCTTACTCGGCTACGAGGGATCGCCAAAGAAAGAAGAATCTTGAATGTCTAGGTTGGGCACCCACAGAGCAGACTTTCTCACCCCCTTCCACTGTCTGTTCCTGAACTTGGTATGGGCATGGCAGCATACGTACCTACTGCGGGCATCCTTTCATGTTCTCTGTAAAACAAGAAGGGAGAATATCAGTGCACAGCAGACTTAAGGTTATAAGGACATAGGAACGACCTGGGATGGATCTACACTTGTGGTTTATAACGTTAAAAAGGCGTTATTTTAAAAAATGCCTCTTGTGGGTTAACAACATGAAAACTTTGCTACAGAAGATGTGAGCCAAGAAACAACGGCTGATTAGACTCCCAGGGGTCAGCAAACCTTTTCAGCAGGGGGCCAGTCCACTGTCCCTCAGACCTTGTGGGGGGCTGGATTATATTTTTTGGGGGAAAAGAAGAACGAATTCCTATGCCCCGCAAATAACCCAGAGATGCATTTCAGATAAAAGGGCACATTCTACTCATTTAAAAACATGTTGATTCCCATGGATTGGACTGAGAATAAAGATGGATAATATTAGTTTTCAATTTGAAAAATACCAAAAATGCAGAGACATGAATGAGGACGATTATCTTGAGCCATCTGAAACATGGGAAATCCCGAGAATATTTTTTTTTATAATTGGAATATATAATTGGTGTGTTGTTATTATTGCAATTTGGATTGATTTGATTTGTCATTAATTGGAAGATTGTTATTGAAAATGAATAAATTCTTTAACAACAACAACAGAAAGGCATTATTAAAATGTGGCACCAGAGGGCACTGCAGAGCAGTGAACCTTTGGCAATGGAGAACTGTGTTGAGAGTTAGATAACATTATATGAAATAACTTTTTTACAGATTAGTGTAGATCCAGTCCTGGTGGAGCAGGTGTCTAGTCCAGTATCCTGTTCTCATAGCGGCGAAGCGGATGCCTGCTCTGGGAAATCTGCAAGCCAGATCAGAGTCCGGTTGCTTCCAGCAAGTGGTTTTCTGAAGCATGGGGGCAGATCAGAGCCATCGTGGCATCTAAGAACTTCTAAAAACCACCCAAATCTTTCTTGTCACCATGTCCCAGGGAAAGTCCAGACCAGAAAATGCCGGATGTAGAAACAAGGTGCAACCTAATTGTACCCGCTTCCTTGTCCACCTGGGTCCAGAATGGTTGCCAACCCTTGCCCTGGCAAGGTAAAGGTAAAGGGACCCCTGACCGTTAGGTCCATCATGGACGACTCTGGGGTTGTGGCGCTCATCTCGCTTTACTGGCCGAGGGAGCCGGCGTACAGCTTCTGGGTCATATGGCCAGCATGACTAAGCCGCTTCTGGTGAACCAGAGCAGTGCACAGAAACGCCATTTACCTTCCAGCCACAATGGCAAATATTTATCTACTTGCACTGGCGTGCTTTCAAACTGCTAGGTTGGCAGGAGCTGGGACTGAGCAACGGGAGCTCACCCCGTCGCGGGGTTCAAACCGCCGACCTAATTGTACCCGCTTCCTTGTCCACCCGGGTCTGGAATGGTTGCCAACCCTCACCCTGGCAAAGAACAGAAGAAAAACACTCTTGTGGAACAGCAGGCACATTTGGGATTTTGTGACTGTCAAGAGTCCAGGTTCCTAGCTTGATAACGCAGTAAGTGTAGATCAGGGGTTGGCAAATATTTTTAGCCGCGGGCCGGTCTGCTGTCCATCAGACCTTGTGGCAGGCCAGAGAAGCAGCAAGGGGGTGGGCTGGAAGAAGAGGCCCCACCCCCAGCCTCTGCACTTACCTTCCCAGGGGCTGCCGCTGCTGCCGCTGCCACCACTGCTTCTCGTGGGTAAACAGAGTGAGCTCATCTGCTCCGCTCTCTGGCCCACAGGAGCACCAGGGTGGCAGCGGCGGAGAGAAGATGAGCGACGTGAAAGGACTGGCTCCGGAGAGGGGCTGTTTAAAATGGTGCTCAGCCAGTTCAGCCCAGCCCCCTTCCTCCTCTAGGCAGGGCAGGGAGAAGCCAGGAGGAGGGAGGGAGGAGGCGCCGCCACGGTGTGTGTGAGGGAGAGGGGGAAGAAATGGAATGGTGCAGGGGGGGAAATGGTGCAGCTCAAACGAACAGAATCCCCACGCCCATCCACGGACAGTCTGCGGGCCAGATCCTGAAGGCAATTGGGCCTGATCCGGCCTACGGACCTTAGTTTGCCCACCCCTGGCGTAGACAATTAAAAAGGAGGATTTATCGCAAAAACAAACAGATAGCTCTGGACGGTTCTAACAAAGCCTCCGACACCATTACTCAAGATGACCCTTCTGAAGACTCCTTCCGGTGTCTACAGAATATATCAAACTTTCGCACCTTACATCTCTTGTTTTGCTTCCTGTCTAGTAGCCCTCCCAGGGAGCAGAAAAGACTACTTATGTATGTGACTACAGCTGTGCAGATGCTATTGGCCCAGAGATGGAAAGAAGATAAAGTCCCTATAAGAGAAGAATGGCAGATGAAGTTAATGGACTATGCCGAAATGGCTAAAATGACCGGAACTGTCAGAAATCAGGAAGACCAAAATTTTAATAATGAATGTGGGAAATTTATAATATATCTTAAAAACCCCTGTAAACAGTTAAAATCATTAGTAGGATTGGAATAACACTTGTAGTTTAATGGTGAATTCTGGACACAATGTAAGAGGCAAAGGGTTTGGATTATCATAAAAGATGCAGGAGGAAATGATTAATAATAGGACCCACTAAGGGGAGGAGGAAAGTCCAGGAGATTCCTTCGAATCTGGTTTTTATGATTTATGTTGGAGATATCTCTGTAAAATTTTAATTTGAAAAACCAAATAAATAAATTTTAAAAAAGAAAAGAAAAGTAATGGGCCAGCTGGCGTTTGGTGAGTTGGAGCTGAATGCCTGTATTTTGCATGTGGGAATTTCCTGGGTTGAACCCGGGTTTGAAGACTCAGATGAAGGGTCTTGAGGGTTATATCCAGGAGAGATCTCCTTTCTCCCAAGATTTTGGGGAGCTGTTTCCAGCAGTCCCTGGGACACAGATCACCAGTGAGCTGTCTTTCAAGGTGATTTCCCTCCCTCCGCGTTGCCCCATTGGTTACCTTGGCGCATTGATGGATCGATCCCCCTTTGCTCTGCCTCCGGCTCTTCCGGCAGATGCCCCTCCCTCCAACCGCTTCGACCACCTTCGGATTTGATGCAGAACATTCCAGAACCTCACCATTCAGCTCCTCCTGAGCCCTGATTGGCTGCCTGCCCTTTCTAATTTGCTTCCTCTTCTTTGGCAGTCCCTCGTAGCCGATAAGATTGTCTTCCATAAACACAGTCATAATAATAATAATAATAATAATATTTTTTTATTTATACACCGCCCATCTGGCTGAGTTTCCCCAGCCACTCTGGGCGGCTCCCAATCAAGTGTTAAAAACAATACAGCATCAAACGTTAAAAACTTCCCTGAACAGGGCTGCCTTCAGATGTCTTTTAAAGATAGGATAGCTGCTTATTTCCTTCACATCTGAAGGGAGGCTGTTCCACAGGGTGGGCGCCACTGCCGAGAAGGCCCTCTGTCTGATTCCCTGTAACCTCACTTCTCGCAATGAGGGAACTGCCAGAAGGCCCTCGGCGCTGGATCTCAGTGTCTGGGCTGGACGATGGGGGTGGAGACGCTCCTTCAGGTATACAGGACTGAGGCCATTTAGGGCTTTCAAGGTCAGCACCAACACTTTGAATTGTGCTCAGAAACGTACTGGGAGCCAATGCAGATCTCTCAGGACCGGTGTTATGTGGTCTCGGCAGTCGCCCCCAGTCACCAGTCTAGCTGCCAAATTCTGGATTAATTGCAGTTTCCGGGTCACCTTCAAAGGTAGCCCCACGTAGAGTGCATTGCAGTAGTCCAAGCGGGAGATAACTAGAGCATGCACCACTCTGGAAAGACAGTCCGCGGGCAGGTAGGGTCTCATCCTGTGTACCATATGGAGCTGGTAGACAGCTGCCCTGGACACAGAATTAACTTGCACCTCCATGGACAGCTGTGAGTCCAAAATGACTCCCAGGCTGCGCACCTGGTCCTTCAGGGGCACAGTTACCCCATTCAGGACCAGGGAGTCCTCCACACCTGCCCCCGCCCCCTTTTCCCCAAAACAGTACTTCTGTCTTGTCAGGATTCAACCTCAATCTGTTAGCCGCCATCCATCCTCCAACTGCCTCCAGACACTCACACAGGACCTTCACCGCCTTCACTGGTTCTGATTTAAAGGAGAGGTATAGCTGGGTGCCATCCGCAGACTGATGAACACCCAGCCCAAACCCCCTGATGATCTCTCCCAGCGAAGAGAGTGAGTCCGTAACCAGTTTGCATACAAGGCAAAGAGATCCATGGAGGATGCTGTGGCAATGACTTTACATGCTGTCCTGACACATTTGGAGAAGCAAAGGAACTATGCGAGATTGTTATTTGTAGACTTTAGTTCTGCATTTAATACTATTCTTCCGCATAGATTGGTGCACAAACTATTAGACCTGGGCCTTCCACCGGGTTTGTGCAGATGGATATTAGACTTTCTATCAAACTGTTCCCAACGGGTCAAGATGGGTTCCCACGTCTTTGCGGATCTCATCATGAATACGGGGAAACCGCAGGGGTGCGTGTTGAGCTCGCTTTTATATATGCTCTATACAGCTGGCTGCGCCCCCAAACACCCCAGTAATAAGATCATGAAGTTTGCAGATGATACAACGGTCTAATCACGGCTGGAGAGGGGGAGACGGCCTATAGGAAGGAAATTGAGCAGTTGGGGGAATGGTGCGGGAAAAACAACTTACTCCTTAACTTAAAGAAAACAAAAGAGATTATTGTGGACTTTAGGAAATGTAAATTGAATATTCAGCCACTCATTATTGAGGGGACGTGCGTGGAACAGGTCTCAGTGTTTCGATTTCTGGGAATGGAGTTGAGAGACACCCTAACCTGGGGAGAAAAGAGCAAAGACCTGATGAAGAGAGCACAGCAGAGGTTATATTTTCTGAGAATCCTCCGGAAAAACAATCTCTCAAAGGACCTGTTGATGGCATTTTACCATTGTACTGATGAGTGTGTATTAACTTATGGTCTCTGTGTGTGGTTTGGGAGCTGCACAGCCAGGGAAAAAACAAGGCTGTCCAGGGTTGTAAAGACTGCGGAGAGAATAATTGGGTGCCCTCTTCCCACCTTGGATCAAATCTACGCTTCCAGGTGTCATAAGAAAGCTGTAGAGATAGCGTAGGAAATGATCTCTTTCAGCTTTTGCCTTCTGGAAGAAGGTCCAGGGTTATAAAGACTAGGACTGAGAAACAGCTTCTATCCAAATGCGATTTTGGTTTTAAACGCAGTGTAAGGAGTCTCTATGGGAGTATACTGTATTCAATTATGGGGTATCAGAGTTTTTAGGGGCAAACCAGGCTGGGATAGTTGGGATAGCAGGCTTGTTGGTTTTTGAATTTCTTATGTAGATTTTTCAATTTCATTATTCTGTATGGGACAATGACAATAAAGATTATCGTACCGTATCAAGTGACTGTGGAGGCCAATTCTGCATCCACACGTCCTTCCACAGTGGGGACATAGGTTTGTGGGTGGGAGTTGATCATGGTGAGGATTTGCCGAGCGTGCCTTCTTCTTAGCACATTTCAGATTAAGAGCTCTACCCACAGAGCTATGTGGAATCCTTAATAATAATAATATTTTTATTATTAAATTCTTTCAACAGCTGCGCTCTGAAGCGGGATCAAACATGCTTACTCTGTCTTCCATGGGACAGCTCTCTCTCTTTTTAAATATATATATTTTTATTAAAGATTTCTTAGTTTACGAAAATACGTGCATTGTCTCTTTTTTCCAAGTTGCGCTTTCTACAGAGCATGGGACAGCTCTCGAGTTGTTTGAAGAGGGCTCTCGTATCTCCTCTCAGCCTCCTCCTCTCCATAGTGATTAAATATAGTGATTAAAACATTACGTAATGGCTTTCATCCTGCCTAACGACGGTGCGATGGACTTTTGCATCGCACGTGTCGTTGCATTTTTATATCTTACATTATGTACAGGCCTGCTGATGTTATCAGCTGACGTTTCCTGATCATTCTTATTCACAAATGAATGAGCCAGGTAATCACCCGTCAAATTACCATCTGTCCTCAGGCTTAATGAATGGAACAAAGACAGGACCCAGCTGCACCCACCATTTTTTTTGCAGTTATATGAGGCATGCAGCAGAACATAAGTTTTTCCTCAGTTTGTGAAACCCAATCATCCCATCCTGTGCCCATGTCCTGGGTTCGAATCACCCTCCAACTAATTCATGGCCCTCACTGGTGTTTATGCCAGAGATATTTCACCTGTGATTCCTGCTGGACTAGATCGGGGTCAGCAACCTTTTTCAGTCGTGGGCCAGTACACCGTCCCTCAGACCATGTGGGGGGCCAGACTATATTTTTGGGGGGGAAATGAACAAATTCCTATGCCCCACTAATAACCCAGAGATGCATTTTAAATAAAAGCACACATTCTACTCATGTAAAAACACGCTGATAACCGGACCGTCCGTGGGCCGGATTAAGAAGGCGATTGGGCCGCATCCAGCCTCCGGACCTTCAGTTGCCCACCCCCGGGCCTTAGGATGACCCCCGCCCTGGGTCCCTTCCAGCTCTGCACTCCTATAACTTATAGCCTTGAATTGCTTCTTGAACTTACTCTTAACCATTGTCGAGAGACAATGGAGCACACCTCTGGGGGTGAAGTCAAACCACTGGGGAATCACAGCACCAGTTGTGGCTGCAGAGACTGACAACTCACCATTGCTCCCTCCTGTGCTGCTTTTGCTACGTTCGTAGCACCAAAGTGACCCCCTCCCCGGGCACAAGCCTGGACAGTGTGCTTGGAAATTTTGGGCTGCACAGCCAGCCAGACCTCCCTACCCTTAGCTGCAGGGGTCTCAGATCCCTTCAGAAGGTAAAGGTAAAGGGACCCCTGACCATTAGGTCCAGTCGTGGCCGACTCTGGGGTTGCGGCGCTCATCTCACTTTACTGGCCAAGGGAGCCGGCGTACAGCTTCCGGGTCATGTGGCCAGCATGACTAAGCCGCTTCTGGCGAACCAGAGCAGCGCACGGAAACGCCATTTACCTTCCCGCCAGAGCGGTACCTATTTATCTACTTGCACTTTGAGGTGCTTTCGAACTGCTAGGTTGGCAGGAGCAGGGACCGAGCAACGGGAGCTCACCCTGTCGTGGGGATTCAAACCGCCAACCTTCTGATCTGCAAGTCCTAGGCTCAGTGGTTTATACCACAGCGCCACCCGCATCCTCTTTAAACAACTTCTTTAAACAAAAGATATCTCAAGGCAAATCTTTTTAAAAATGTAGTATGAACACCGGCAACTGGGAAACACTGGCCTGCGAGCGCTCCAGTTGGAGAACAGACTTTCCCAAAGATGTCATGGGCTTTGAAGACACTCGAACTCAGGACACAAGGGAGAAATGTGCTAAGAGGAAGGCACGCTTGGCGAACCCTCACCGGGATCAACTCCAGTCCGGAAACCTATGTCCCCAATGTGGAAGGACGTGTGGATAAAAAATTGACTTCCACAGTCACTTACGGACTCACTTTTAAAACTGTGTTTATGGAAGACAATCTTACTTGGCTACGAGGGATCGCCAAAGAAGAAGAACATAGCTAGACTGTAGCAAATAATAATAATAAATAAATTTTTTTTATTTATACCCCACCCTTCCTGGTTCAGGAAACCGGGCTCAGGACGACTAACAACACTTAATTGATGCAACAAAAAACAGCATAAAATACAGTATAAAACGTGAATAACAATAAATTCAGAATTCAAAAATCAATTTAGGGGGGAAATCCATTTAATAAACATTGGATGATCACCAGGGCTAGCTGGCTAAATTAGTCCTCTTTGGGCCAGCGAGGAGACCAGGGGAGAATTAGCTTTGGGATCCCTGACCGGGTGGTCTTCATAAAAGGGGAGGGGGGGAGGAAGGGGAATAAAAGATCAGGCTAAGTTCAAATTGAAAGCCAGGCGGAATGGCTCTGTCTTACAGGCCCAGCGGAAGGAAGTTAAATTCTGCAAGGTCCTGGTCTCCTGGGACAGAGCATTCCACCAGGTCGGAGCCATCACTGAGAAGGCCCTGGCCCTGGTGGAGGATAATCTGACTTCCTTAGGGACTTCTAAACTATGATTATTCATGGACCTTAAGGTCCTCTGTGGGGCAGACCAGGAGAGGCGGTCCCGTAAATACGAGGGCCCTAAGCCACAAAGGGCAAAGACCACTCTGGAACGGGGTGATGCTCATTTGGAATCAAAGAATTTAGGACTCGGTAAGAAATCTCCGGGACTAAAGTCAGCTAAAGTATTTTTATTTTATTTTTTTACTTAGCAAGGATTCTCAAAAGTTACAGAGTAAAGAGGTTAGGGAGCACAACTGCAACCTCCTAAAGCACTGCAAGGCTGTGGGGAGCAGAGGGGAAGGGGGCTGGCTTGCCAGGGGCTGGTTGGTCAGGGGTCCCTCTCAGCTGGTTTCTTGGCTTCATTCGTTGAGCGCCCAGATGAACGGCTGCCATCATTCCAGGGGCAAGCTGCACATATACCTCAGCCTCAGCGAACAGGGGGCAGCTTTCCATTTTGTGAACTCTGAAAGACAACGGCAAAGGACGGAACATGTTGCGTCTGTCTGTACGGGATTGATTTCCCCTGTCCTCAGTGATTGGGGCCGGTGCTACCATTAGGCAGAATAAGATGGCTTGCCCTAATTGTTTCCCAAGGTTTGCTCAAGCAGTGCATCCAACTAAGTCAAGTTGTTCCTGTGCACAACGCAAAACTACATTCAGATTGCCAAGGAGAAATTAAAAGGAAAGCATTCCACTTTCTAGACAGCTAATTAGGCTGTTGAAGGGACCAACTATATAAAGAAAGGAGTTATAAAGTAAGGCGGGGGTCTCAGATCCCTTCAGAAGGTAAAGGGACCCCTGACCATTAGGTCCAGCCGTGGCCGACTCTGGCATTGCGACGCTCATCTCGCTTTACTGGCTAAGGGCGCTGGCGTACAGCTTCCAGGTCATGTGGCCAGCAGGACTAAGCCGCTTCTGGCAAACCAGAGCAGCGCACGGAAACGCCGTTTACCTTCCCACCGGAGTGGTACCTACTTATCTACTTGCACTTTGACGTGCTTTCGAACTGCTAGGTTGGCAGGAGCAGGGACCGAGCAATGGGAGCTCACCCCGTTGCGGGGATTCGAACCGCCGATCTTCTGATCGTTAAGTCCTAGGCTCTGTGGTTTAACCCATAGCGCCACCCGCGTCCCTGTTGGGGCCGGTCCTACCATTAGGCAGAATGAGAAATTTAAAGACTATTTAGTTAAATATGTTAAGTTAAATTAATTGGAAAAGCTTGCAAATACCAGATAGGCTTAGCATTTAGATATGTAATGTGATGAATTAATATGTTTCATGCTGAATTGGAAAGAAAGAAAGATGTTAAGTGTTTAAGTACATTTTTAAAGAATTTAGCTTTTGGAAAACCATTAAAATGTTATACACTAAACTTCAACCAGGGGGATACGAGGAAGTCACTTAACAATGATACAAAGTTTGGTTTAAATACGGTTGAGATTTAAGTTTGTTTGTTTGTTTATATGTTTGTTTTTTAAAAAAATTGGAAAAACAATAAAAGAAATTGATTTTTTTTTTGGAAAATGACATCATCTCTCCTTGGTCTCTTGCTTCCCAGTGCAGAGAATTCAGCAATTGGGCTTTTGTTTCTGAGTCCCAGACTAGTGAAGTTTCCTTTCCAGCCATCCTTGTTGTTGTTTAGTCGTTGAGTCGTGTCTGACTCTTTGTCACCCCCTGGACCAGAGCACGCCAGGCACTCTTGTCTTCCACTGCCTCCCACAGTTTGGTCAAACTGGTAGCTTCGAGAACACTGTCCCACCATCTCGTCTTCTGTTGTCCCCTTCTCCTTGTGCCCTCCATCTTTCCCAACATCAGGGTCTTTTCCAGGGAGTCTTCTCTTCTCATGAGGTGGCCAAGGTATTGGAGCCTCAGCTTCAGGATCTGTCCTTCCAGTGAGCACTCAGGGCTGATTTCCTCCAGAATGGAGAGGTTTGATCTTCTCGCAATCCATGGGACTCTCAAGAGTCTCCTCCAGCACCAGAATTCAAAAGCATCAATTCTTTGGCGATCAGCCTTCTTTATGGTCCAGCTCTCACTTCCGTACATCACTACTGGGAAAATCCAGCCATCCAGGTTCCCCCTTTCTCCCCCAAAGCTTTTCATTTGCAAATGCTCTTGAGCCCGATTGCCCTCTTACCTTTGTCATATGTCAGCATGGCACATAATTCGGTCCACGAAGGTTGTGGGGTGAAATCAATCCAAGGTGAGAAAAAGACTGTGGAGGAATCAGCCCATCTCCACTTTCCACTCTGCAAAGAGAGCAAAAAACGGACAGCTGATTTCTCGAAGAAGGTAAGGCTGGAGTGCTTGGTGCGGCTGGCACTCTGCACATGCCCTGGAAAAACTGGAAACTTTCAGTTGCCCTGGAAAGGTGTCATACAGTTTTCGGAAGCTGACGTGGAATTTCTGCGAAACTCGTTATTAGCCGGGACAGCGCCATGTATGCAAGAGGGCAGCCTGGCCACAAAAGGGTTAAAGTCCAAGGAGTTGAATAAAGTTGCATTTCAAGGACTGTTGCAGGAGAAAAACATGGCGAAGCAATGAGGTGGCAGAAAATAATAATAATAATAATAATAATAATAATAATAATAATTTTACTATTTATACCCTGCCCATCTGGCTGGTGGCACCCAACAAAACATTAAAAACATGATAGAAGATCAAATATTAAAAACTTCCCTAAACAGAGCTGCCTTCAGATGTCTTCTAAAAGTCAGATAGTGGTTTATTTCCTTGACATCTGAAGGGAGGGCGTTCCACAGGGCGGGTGCCACCACAGAGAAGGCCCTCTGCCTGGTTCCCTGCAACCTCACTTCTCGCAGGGAGGCAACCGCCAGAAGGCCCTCAGAGCTGGACCTCAGCACCCCCCTGTTCCCACATACACAGACCCACACCTTCTGCACCCAGTCGGGGTGCCAGGGGGAGGTTCAGACACTCACCCGGAATGGGTCGTGGAGTCCGATCCAGATTCCTTCAGAACCGGGATGCTTGTCCAGGATGTAGCTGCTGATCAGAGCTGCCTCCTTCTCGGTGAGGATGGAGGAGAGATGGACGTTGGGGCCATATTTCTGGCAGTTGTTCTGCGTGGGCGCAAGAGAAATGGGTTGAAGTTAAGACGTGCTACTGGGAAAATCAATCAATCAATCAATCAATCAATCAATCAATCAAGGCCTGCATGGATTCCACCTCCATTGAACTATAGGGCTGGCCAACTCCCCAGAGACTGTGATCTACTCACAGAGTTAAAAACTGGCAGTCATCTACCCCATTTTGGGGGCTTCAGGTCAAAGTTTGAGCTTCTTTTGGGGGAGCCAGTGATCTACCAGTGATCTACCACAGACTTCCAGTGATCTACTGGTACATCACGATCTTCCTGTTGGACGTGCCTGAACTATGCCCATTCCCTGTGCATTCAAAAGGTAAGGTGAGGACAGGGAAATCTGAAGGATATCTTGAAAGTCCTCCAAGCGTTGCACATTGGGGGTGGGCAGGCGAAAAGCACGAAGATGCTGTGAACATATAACACCCTTGATTAGAACTCAGTACTGGTTGCCTGTTTGCTACCAGGCCAGGTTCAAGTTGTTCCTGTTTAGTGTATAAGTCGCCTAACAACTTGGGAGTGGTGCACCCATGAAATCGCCCGACTCCATTTGCACCCACTTCAACCCCTTCAATCTGCAGAACTGGCTCTGTTACAGCTGCTGCTTAATTCCACATTTGTGAGAAACCAGGCCCCATCCTTTGGAACTCCTGTCCTCTTGACAGGCGCCTTCGCTGCATACTTTCTGGCGCCTGTGAAAAACATTCTTCTGTCAGCCAGCCTGCCCAGAAATACAGAATGCCAGTGCATGTTTTGATCTGGCTTTTAGCATAAAAGGTAAAGAGACCCCTGACCATTAGGTCCAGTCGTGACCGACTCTGGGGTTACGGCGCTCATCTCGCTTTACTGGCTGAGGGAGCCGGGGTACAGCTGTCAAGGGCAGTGTAGGTAGAGACAGTGTCTGCCTTACTTTGCTCATATCTTCTTCTTTTTTTAAAAATGAACTTTATCATACATCAATTAAGATCAGTTTAGGTAAAGGTAAAGGGACACCTGACCATTAGTCCAGTCACAGACGACTCTGGGGTTGTGGCACTCATCTCGGTTTACTGGCCGAGGGAGCTGGCGTACAGCTTCTGGGTCATGTGGCCAGCATGACTAAGCCGCTTCTGGCGAACCAGAGCAACACATGGAAACACCATTTACCTTCCCACCAAAGTGGTACCTATTTATCTACTTGCACTTTGACGTGCTTTTGAACTGCTAGGTTGGCAGGAGCAGGGACCGAGCAACGGGAGATCACCCTGTCGCAGGGATTCGAACTGCCGACCTTCTGATTGGCAAGCCCTAGGCTCTGTGGTTTAACCCACAGTGCCACCCGTGTCCCGGCTTTTAGCATAACATTGACCTTAATTATCGTTCTTTTGGATGTTTCAAATGGTTCTTTTTTGCTGTCCTGATGTATATTTTGCTGCAGGAGGCTTAGTTTGGTCAGAATCGAGTATATACCATAGGAGTCAACTCCTAGGGGCCAAGGGGTCTTTGCCTCCCCCCCAATAAAATATTTGAGAGGGTTGCCCCCCCCCCCAAGTTGACAAACATTGCTGTTCAAATGGTGTCTGTGCAGCACGATCAAATATGAAGAGCAAAATTTACTTATCCCCCCTCCAATATTTTATTCAAGTTGGTACCCCTGGAGTATACACTTCCAGAATTGATGCTCTATCCAAGGGTCAGCAAACTTTTTCAGCAGGGGGCTGGTCCACTGTCCCTCAGACCTTGTGGGGGGCCAGACTATATTTTGGAGGGGAGGGTAAATGAACAAAATCCTATGCCCCACAAATAACCCAGAGATGCATTTTAAATAAAAGCACACATTCTACTGAAGTAAAAACACACTGATTCCCGGACCATCCGCGGGCCAGATTGAGAAGGCGATTGGGCTGGATCTGGCCCCCGGGCCTTAGTTTGCCTACCCATGCTATATATATTACTTCTGGTAAATGGGCCACCATAGTTGCTAGAGGGCCGTGGAAATTCCTGTCCCAGTCTTTTTAGACTCTTCTACCCATGTGCTCATAAAGAAGGCTGATCGCCAAAGAATTGATGCTTCTGAATTCTGGTGCTGGAGGAGACTCTTGAGAGTCCCATGGACTGCAAGAAGATCAAACTGATCCATTCTTAAGGAAATCAGCCCTGAGTGCTCCCTGGAAGGACAGATCCTGAAGCTGAAACTCCAAGACTTTGGCCACCTCATGAGAAGAGAAGACTCCCTGGAAAAGAGCCTGATGTTGGGGAAGATGGAGGGCACAAGGAGAAGGGGACGGCAGAGGACGAGATGGTGGGACAGTGTTCTCGAAGCGACCAGCATGAGTTTGACCAAACTGCGGGAGGCAGTGGAAGACAGGAGTGCCTGGTGTGCTCTGGTCCATGGGGTCACGAAGAGGCGGACACGACTAAACGACTAAAGAACAACAAGAACAAAACCCATGTGCTATCTAAAACCCCAGGGGAGCATGGATTGCTAGAGGTGAAATGTATTTGGTGTTATTTTCAGCTCTCCTAGGTAAAGGTAAAGGGACCCCTGAGCATTAGGTCCAGTCGTGGCCAACTCTAGGGTTGCAGCGCTCATCTCGCTTTACTGGCCGAGGGAGCCGGCGTACAGCTTCCGGGTCATGTGGCCAGCATGACTGAGCCGCTTCTGGCAAACCAGAGCAGCGCATGGAAACGCCATTTACCTTCCCGCCTATTTATCTACTTGCACTTTGAGGTGCTTTCGAACTGCTAGGTTGGCAGGAGCAGGGACCGAGCAACGGGAGCTCACCCCGTCATTGCGGGGATTCGAACCGCCAACCTTCTGATCGGCAAGTCCTAGGCTCTGTGGTTTAACCCACAGCGCCACCCATGTCACATTCAGCTCTCCTACCCTACTATAATTATTTTAATTGCGCAATGTGGCTTATTCTGTTTTATGGTTTCTTTGCATCGGCTTCAGCAGCACAAGTAAAATAATATTTGCATTCATTTTGGCAAGAATCAGTTCCCCTCAAGGCACCGTAGGAACGCTCCTTACTTCTGCATCTTCCCACGAGGCTCGTGCGTCGAAGACTCCATAGCAGATTTTCTGAATATACAACCAGTTTTCGGGGCAGCTCAAGTTTTCTGATGTGCCTGTTCGAGGGGCGGGGAATATAGGGTCGCCACATTTCGAAGAGTAGAAAAGAGGACGCTATGACGGCCGTTCAAAGCAAAGAAATGCAACTTGTCTCAAATGTTACCCCTGAAAAAGAGGACGTGTCCTAGAAAAAGAGGACACACGGAAACCCTGGCTGGGAATGCATGGGCAGGGCTTAGGACCCTTGTACCTATGGGACCGCCTCTCCTGGCATGCCCCGCGGAGGACCTTAATGTCCACAAATGACAACACTTTGGAGGTCCCAAGTCACAAGGTGGTTAGCTTGGTCTCAACTAGGGCCAGGGCCTTTTCGGTACTGGCCTCAATTTGGTGGAACGCTCTGTCCCAAGAGACTAGGGCCCTGCGGGACTTGACATCTTTCCGCAGGGCCTGCAAGACAGAGCTGTTCCGCCTGGCCTTTGGTTTGGACTCAGTCTGACCCTTACGTTTCCCTCCCCTTATAGTTTTGATCTATGTGCTACTCTTAAAATGAGGCTGCAGTTTAACCCGTATTTTAAATTCCCCCCTTCCCCTCCCCTATTATACTTTTATTGTGATTTTATTGGTGTTAGCCACCTGAGCCCAGCTCTGGCCCGGGAGGGCGGGGTATAAATAAAATATTATTATTATTATTATTATTATTATTATTATTATTATTATTACAGTGGTGCCTCGCAAGACGAAATTAATCCATTCCGCGAGTCTCTTCGTCTTGCGGTTTTTTCGTCTTGCGAAGCACGGCTATTAGCGGCTTAGCGGCTATTAACGGCTTAGCGGCTTAGCGGCTATTAACGGCTTAGTGGCTTTAAGAAAAAGGAAACAAACTCGCAAGAACTCGCAAGACGTTTCGTCTTGCGAAGCAAGCCCATAGGGAAATTCGTCTTGCGGAACGACTCAAAAAACACAAAACCCTTTCATCTAGCGAGTTTTCCGTCTTGCGAGGCATTCGTCTTGCGGGGCACCACTGTATTATTATTATTATTGCCTCAATGGAGCACCACCAAATTCTATAATACAACGAGGGACAGGACGGCACATGTCTCCTCCTTGATAGAGCTGGGCTGTCCCTTTGTAATGGTCAGAGGATCGGATTAGGATCTGGGAGACCACAGTTCGAATCCCTGACCGGCCATGAAGCTCACTGGGTGAGACTTTGGTAGAGTCTCCCCCTCTCTGTCTCTCCCCCCCCCCCAGCCTAGCCTACCTCCTTAAATGGTGGGGGGGGGGAGAATGGAGCATACAGTTGTACCTTGGTTCTCGAACAGAATCCGTTCCGGAAGTCCGTTTGACTTCCAAAAACGTTCAAAAACCTGCGCTCAATTGGAAGCCGTGTCAGAATTTTGGGTTCCAAAGAGTGTTCGCAAACCGAACGCTCACTTCCAGGTTTGCGGCATTTGGGAGCCAAAAAGGACGAGTAATAATAATAATAATAATAATTTTTATTTATACCCCGCCCTCCCCAGCCAAGGCCGGGCTCAGAGCGGCTTACAAGCAATAATAAAAACAAGTTGAATGATTACAACTTAAAAACAAAATTAAAATGCAACATTAAAATATTGAAACATTAAAATATTAAAATGCAGCCTCATCACAGGAGGAGAAGGAAAAGAAAAAAAAGAAAGAGGGGGAGGGAATCAAATTGGTTCCAAGCCAAAGGCCAGGTGGAACAACTCTGTCTTACAGGCCCTGCAGAAAGAAATCAGATCCTGCAGGGCCCTGGTCTCATGAGACAGAGCGTTCCACCAGGCCGGAGCCAGTGTTGAAAAGGCCCTGGCTCTGGTTGAAGCTAATCTAACTTCCTTAGGGCCCGGGACCTCTAGGGTGTTGCTGTTTATGGACCTTGAGGCTCTCCGTGGGGCATACCGGGAGAGGCGGTCCCGTAAGTACGAGGGTCCTAGGCCGTGAGTACCAAGGCGTTCAACAACCAAGGTATGACTGTAAATGCAATCAATCAATCAATCAATCAATCAATCAATCAATCAATCAACTAATCAAGGTTGGAGCTAAGGCACAACTTTGCTAGAAGCCTGAGGCTGGGGACTTGGGCTTCTCCTATAGCCTGAAGCTTCTACTCTCTCCCCCCTTGCATTTCAGGGGGTTGGACTAGATGACCCCCGGGAATGACCTCCCCCGGGAATGACCTCCCAACTCTCCTATGATTCTATGACTGCTTAGGTTCAGTCGCCAGGGCTGGATCCCAAGGAGGACCCACCTTGCGAGTTGGAGCTGGTGATCAGGAGCCCCAGGAGGAAGAGATGGAGGCTGGAGGCTGGACCCATCTGGGAGAAAGAGAGAAAACAGGGAAGGGCAGGAACAGCAAGGGAGGGTGAGGTGATTTTGCTGAAGGTCCCTCGAAAACCACTTGCAATATGCGCCCAAATGTCAAATCCATCTGCTTTCCCTTCTCCAACTGAGTTCATCCATCGCCCCCTTTTCAACTGCTGTGGCACCGACAGTGACTGAGCGCCTCTTAAGTCATGGGCAGAATGAAACCACGATACTCACTTATTTGCCCGTGTCTGTTAGAAATGTTGGCAACTTCCCTTCCTTAGAGAACTCAATCTTTCTTGCAGGGGTTTGAGGCGAAGGTGGACGCTGTTTCTTTGCTCTGGTGCAAATGCTGGAAGTGACCTCTGTGTTTCAACGCTACATCAAACTCGGATAATGTGCATTTTCATGCTCTCATGGTTGAGCAGTGATCCAGGTACCAGGAAGGACAGCGAAATGGGACTTGGCAGCTGGAATCGATCAATGGCTTTATGTTTTCAAGACATTAAGTTATTTCAGTCCCCTGCAGCTAGGGGAGGGGAGAGATTCAGCTCAGTTGGTGGTGGGCTGTTGTGGGGCAATCACTGATCCTGAATGGGGTAACTGTGCCCCTGAAGGACCAGTTGCGCAGCCTGGGAGTCATTTTGGACTCACCACTGTCCATGGAGACACAGGTCAATTCTGTGTCCAGGGCAGCTGCCTGCCAGCTCCTTCTGGTACACAGGTTGAGACCCTCCCTGCCTGCGGACTGTCTCCCCAGAGTGGTGCATGCTCTGGTTATCTCTTGCTTGGACTACGGCAATGTGCCCTTTGAAGGTGACTCGGAAACTGCAATTAATCCAGAATGCAGCAACCAGACTGGTGACTGGGAGTGGCCGCTGAGACCGTATAACACAGGTCTTGAAAGACCTACATCGGCTCCCAGTATGTTTCTGAGCACAATTCAAAGTGTTGGTGCTGACCTTTAAAGCCCTAAATGGCCTCGGCTCAGTAGACCTGAGGGAGCGTCTGCACTCCCATTGTTCTGCCCGGACACTGAGGTCCAGCTCTGAGGGCCTTCTGGCGGTTCCCTCCCTGCAAGAAGCGAATCTACAGGGAACCAGGCAGAGGGCCTTCTCGGTGGTGGCGCCCTCCCTGTGGAACGCCCTTCCAAGCAACTCTGATCCAGTGCAAGCAACTCTGATCCTTGCAGAGAGATGCCAATCTGTGTTCACAGCATGATATTGTCATAAAAATACTATAAATCTACCAGATGCTGCTCATTAATTCTTATCCATGAGCTACCAGGAGGGAGAGGGCGGACTCCCATACTTGACAAGTAGGCAGAGTGGGCTGAATCCACTTCTCAGTGCAAACCAACCTACTTTCCGTTTCCTGAATGGCTACCAGGGCCGTCTTAAGCATAGGCACCAGGGGCGCAGGGCACCCGGGCGCTGGGTTCTCAGGAGCACCAGGCCAAGTGTCCAGGGCCTGAGAGTTCGAGTCCAGGAAAGAGCCTGCCTGCCATTTTTTATCTTATATTTTGGAAATGTACATCCAGTTTCCCCCCTCCTTTAAATTTTTTTTGGGCCCCCCAAGAGAGTGGGGTCTTAAGAGAGTATATATAAGCTATAGCTTGTTTAGCTTATACATAAATCCGGCACTGTCTGGACTCCTTCATTGGTGGTTTTGAAACAGATGGCCACCTCTCAGGGGTTCTTTAGCTGTGATTCCTGCATTGCAGGGGGTTGGACTGGATGAGCACTGGGGGTCCCTTTCAACTCTACAGCTCCATGATTCTATGAGTCCGAGAGGAGAGCTTCTGTGCAGAGCAGGTAAAGGGTTGCTCAAGGGAAAGCAAATGCCCGTGGAGGTCGAAAATGTATAGAACCAGCTCCAACATCTGCTGGAAATGCAAAGAGGCTGAGTGTGCCAGGTGTCATATGTGGTGGAATTGCAAAAAGATAAAGGGATTTTGGGAAATCATTTACGATGAATTAAAAAAAAAAAGTTTAAATTTAGCTTTTGTCAAAAGACCTGAAGCCTTTCTCTTAGGTATACAGTGGTACCTCGGATTAAGTACTTAATTTGTTCTGTAGGTCTGTTCTTAACCTGAAACTGTTCTTAACCTGAAGCACCACTTTAGCTAATGGGGCCTCCTGCTGCTGCCGTGCTGCCGGAGCACGATTTCTGTTCTCGTCCTGAAGCAAAGTTCTTAACCCGAGGTACTATTTCTGGGTTAGCGGAGTGTGTAACCTGAAGCGTCTGTAACCTGAAGCGTATGTAACCCGAGGTACCACTGTAATGGGTATACTGAGAGATCCAAAAAGGGTTTTCATGCATGCAACCAACTGCTGCGATAACACTAATAGTTAAAGGGTGGAAGAGAGAGAATATACCCACGAAACTGGAATGGCAGGAGACATTATTGGATTATGTAGAATTGGCAAAAATGACACGGAGAATCAGGAATCGATCCGATCAGAGGTTCAAAAGAGAATGGGATAAATGCAGATTATATTTAAAAGAACATTGTATTCATATGAAATCTTTGGCAGGCGTGGAATGACTCCTGCAACGTTATACAAATTATGGATATTGTGGATAAACATAAGGTAGATATCAAATAATATGCAATTGATAAAGAAAACTTGGAACCTGTGATGGGGAGAGTGGAAGTCAATATAGGTGGAAGGAATTGTTTTATGTCTAGAAATGTTTTTTTAAATCTATGTTATTTGCTTTGTTATGCTGATGTCTGGTGATATTAAAATCAATAATTTATTATTATTATTATTATTATTATTATTATTATTATTATTTAATGGAAATGCCCGTGGAGGAGATTTCTAAGCAATTTGAGGATGTCTTCCCAGCAGTAGAGCATATGCCCACACTGCCCAGGGTGGGCACTCTCCTCAGGGGCGCAGGGCACGGAGGGTGCCCTCCCAGGCCCGGGATAACCGCTCGGGTGCACGGAGCCGTGCGCGTGTTCTGCAGCCGGGGGCGGAGCAAGCCACTGATGGCGGACGTTCAGCGCACCACCCGCCTGCGACTCACAAGCCTCCCCCAGCTGTCAAAATGAAGGGGGGAGGGGGGAATGCCGCCGGCAAAAGAGCCCAGCTCCCCCCTTCCCCTGGGGCAGGCTTGGGAGTCATGGGCAGGTGGTGCGCTGAATTGTTGGGATATTCCATTCCACATTAGGAACAGGCATGACTGTTGTGTGTCACATGCCTGTTTACACTCCAGCACAGCTTGCTGGGATCTTCCGTTTTGTTTGTAGCTATTGCTTAAGCTGCTTGCTTGGACATGAAGGGGAGAAGACATGTTTTTCCTTTTGTCCTGATGTATGCTGAATAAGGGACGGGGGTGGCGCTGTGGGTTAAACCACAGAGCCTAGGGCTTGCCGATCAGAAGGTCAGCGGTTTGAATCCCCACGACGGGGTGAGCTCCCATTGCTCGGTCCCTGCTCCTGCCAACCTAGCAGCTCAAAAGCACGTCAAAGTGCAAGTAGATAAATAGGTACCGCTCCAGTGGGAAGGTAAACAGCATTTCCGTGCGCTGCTCTGGTTCGCCAGAAGCGGCTTAGTCATGCTGGCCACATGACCGGAAGCTGTACGCCGGCTCCCTCAGCCAATAAAGCGCGATGAGTGCCACAACCCCAGAGTCGGCCACGACTGGACCAAATGGTCAGGGGTCTTTATGCTGAATAAACTGCTTGTAAATATGCTCATCACAGGCTCTCCCTGCCACTGCTGTTGCATAGCGTTTACTCAGCTGAATAGAGCGTGCTCCAGCTTCTGAAGCTGCTCCAAGGACTGGAGATCGCCCACCATATCAGCCGGTGGGCTTGGGAGTCATGGGCAGGTGTGTTGTGGTTCCGGACAGTTAAGAGTTAACACTCCAGGAAGCATTCTGATTCGCTGGGTGCACTGCCCACATGACCCGGGCATTTTCCTTTGATCTGTGCTCTGTGGGGGCTGAGCTCTCTCTGGGAGAAGTCTGTCTGAGAATGTGAGCAAGGTTATTTTGTTTTGTTAGAGACAGAAAGCTGTGAATATGCAGCTAGATTCTGTAGGTCTTTCTTTTCTGTTTTTGTAAGCTTCTAAATGTATGGAAGTATGATGTATGGAAGTGAGAGCTGGACCATAAAGAAGGCTGATCGCCGAAGAATGGATGCTTTTGAATTATGGTGCTGGAGGAGACTCTTAAGAGTCCCATGGACTGCAAGAAGATCAAACCTCTCCATTCTGAAGGAAATCAGCCCTGAGTGCTCACTGGAAGCACAGATCCTGAAGCTGAGGCTCCAAGACTTTGGCCATCTCATGAGAAGAGAAGACTCTCTGGAAAAGACCCTGATGTTGGGAAACATAGAGGGCACAAGGAGAAGGGGACGATAGAGGACGAGATGGTTGGACAGTGTTCTTGAAGCTACAAACATGAGTCTGACCAAACTGCGGGAGGCAGTGGAAGACAGGAGTGCCTGGCGTGCTCTGGTTCAGGGGGTCACGAAGAGTCGGACACGACTAAACGACTAAACAACAACAACAAGCTTCTAAATAAAGAGTGATAGATTAGAAGCATTCTACGCTGCGTGTGCACGCTGCGTGTGCTCCGACAACTGAGAAGAGTGGCAGTGTGTGAGTGGCAGCGTGTGGGAGCCATTGAAATTTGTTGGAGTGGCAATAAATCAAATTTATTGCAGTGCCGTTGCAGCAGACTCCGTGGGTCAAAGGATTTACGACCCACAAACTGTAACAAGGTGGCACGCTGAATGCCACTCCCCTCAGCGAAGACACCCCGGGGCGGTCCGTCCCCACCGCTACCCCCTTCCCCTGTGTCTCCCCATCCCCAGTTTGTCTGCAGGACAGAAAGGAGTCAGCGGTTGAATGACCAAAACATGGTTTATTGGGTTCAGCAGGAGCCAGTTTGCCTCACCACAACCCCCATGATGATAAGGAGAGGGGCCTGGTGTGCTGGAGTTGGGAAGGGGCCATTCTTTGCCGGTTTTCTTGTCCAAGAGCTCTTTTGCTTTTCTGCTGCCAGGGGTCCTTTGCAGACACAGTCAGACAGCTGCTTTCACCCGAACGTCATCTTGCACATGTACCTCATCTTTTCTGAGCATGGTGCAATGTGAAATTTTGCAAAATCTGGAAGATATGAGCAAAGGTACATTTATGCACATGTGGTGGGAGTGTGAAAGAATAAGAGGATTTCGGGATGCCATATATAATGAACTTAAGAAGATTCTTAAATTTTCATTCCCCCCAAAAAAACTTCCTGTTAGGGATAATGCCCACTGAAATAAAGTAAAATCTGATACCGCTTTTCATGTACGTAACGACAGCAGCTAGGATTCTAATAGCTAAGAACCGGAAAAGTGACAACATCCCCGCCGAAACGGACTGGTGAGTGAAAATGATTGGATGTTTACAACTCGCAAAGATGACAGGCAGAATAAGAAGAAACTCAATACAAAAAGTTAATAAAGATTGGATAATTTTTAAACGAATACATTAGAAATTACTGTGATAATGCTAACCTCCTAGCAGACATAGAATGAACCATAAAATATAAAGAAAGTATATAATAAAATCAGTTGGAAGAAATGGAAACTAAAATAATGATAATGAAATGTGTATAGATTAACAAAACGTAAAATAGCACAATGAAAGGAATCGGAAGTTAGTGCCAATGGTGTGTGTGGCGTGTTTATGTTGTAATATGTGTAGTGTGTATTGGATGTGTTGTTTGTACTGTTTAAGTTGAATGTTATTACTAATATGTAAACTTAAACCACAGAGCCTAGGGCTTGCTGATCGGAAGGTCAGCGGTTCGAATCCCCACGACGGGGTGAGCTCCCGTTGCTCGGTCCCTGCTCATGCCAACCTAGCAGTTCGAAAGCACACCAAAAAGTGCAAGTAGATAAATAGGTACCACTTTGGTGGGAAGGTAAATGGTGTTTCCATGCGCTGCTCTGGTTCGCCAGAAGCGGCTTAGTCCTGCTGGCCACATGACCCGGAAGGAAGCTGTACGCCAGCTCCCTCGGCCAGTAAAGTGAGATGAGTGCCACAACCCCAGAGTCGTCTGCGACTGGACCTAATGGTCAGGCGTCCCTTTACCTTTACCTAAACTGATCTTAATTGATGTATAATAAAGTTCATTTTTTAAAAAAGAAGAAGATATGAGCAAAGTAAGGCAGACACTGTCTCTACCTACACTGCCCTTGACAGTGAATGCATATTTTGGTTGAGATTCCTGCATTGCAGGGGGGTTGGACTAGATGAAACTTGGGGTCCCTTCCAATTCTACGATTCTACGATTCACCCAGAGGACAATAATAATAATAATTTATTATTTATATCCCGCAAATCTGGCTGGGTTTCCCCAGCCGCTCTGGGCGACTTCCAACAGAACACTAAAATACAATAACCTATTAAACATTAAAAACAGGGCTGCCTTCAGATGTCTTCTAAAAGTCTGGTAGCTGTTTTCCTCTTTGACATCTGGTGGGAGGGTGTTCCACAGGGCGGGTGCCACCACTGAGAAGGCCCTCTGCCTGGTTCCCTGTAACTTGGCTTCTCACAGCGAACGAACCGCCAGAAGGCCCTCGGAGCTGGACCTCAGTGTCCAGGCTGAACGATGGGGGTGGAGATGCTCCTTCAGGTATACTGGACCGAGGCCGTTTAGGGCTTTCAAGGTCAGCACCAACACTTTGAATTGTGCTCGGAAACGTAGAGAAGTTCCCCTCCTTCCAAGCACTGATCTGCCCCAAGGAACGGAGCTTTGCTGGTGCTTATAGATAGGGACGAGGGAGAAATTCGATCCAGCTCACGTTTAAAACCGAAGCTATCGAATTTTCACTTTCCAACGCTATACGAGAACCAAAACACAGCTATCCTTCGGAAATCACATTCAATCTGAAGCTGGCAATCCGGAAATTTTACAAAAATGCACAAGTGCGCATAAAAGCCAACGCGTTGGTGAAAAGTATAAGTGCATTATATTAGGGGAGGTTGCTTGCGGGGGGGGGAAATATGTGCCTTAGTCAAAACTTGCACCCCGAGATGTGTTTATTGGGGGAAGTGTGCAGTGAAACACTGGCAGATTTTAACGAGGATTTTTTTTAAAAAAAAAGGTCATTGCAAATTGCTGTAGAAATGTGGGGACGGAGGTGAATTTGGGGGAATCTGGACAATGGACTAGATGGTCCCACTTTGGCCTGATTCGCACACAGAGCCACGGGGGTCGTAGTTGAGTTCCCCCCTTTGCCAGCAGAAAATGATGAGACTGGCCAGAGTTGGTACACTTGACTTTTGATTGAGAAAGGAGTGAAGGGGGCTTGTGGGACACCTGCTCCCCACATGTCCCTGGGGTGAGATCCTTGACTCCCGGTTGCCTGAGCACCTCCTCACCTGTTCTGGCAGACAGGTAGACGCAGCCTCCTTTTGTCGGGGTACCAGGTTCAGGCAAAACCTCCTCTTTACTCCAAGGTGAATAGTTCAGTATCGAAAGATCTGCCCATTTCCAATATCCCTTCTGCAAAGATGGTGACGGATATTATTATTGTTATTATTTAATATGTATGCCACCATTCCTCCAAGGAGCTGAAGGATGCTTATATAATTCTCATCCCCCTTTAATCCTCACAGCAAGGATCTGTGGGTCTTGGTGGACCACAAGTTTAACATGAGCCCACAGCGTAATGCAGCAGCAAAAAAAGCTAGGCTTTTTTTTTCTAGGCTGCAACCACAGAAGTCTGGTGTCCAAATCCAGGGAAGTAATAGTGCCACTCTATTCTGCTCTGGTCAGACCTCACCTGGAGTACTGTGTCCAGTTCTGGGCACCACAGTTCAAGAAGGACACTGACAAACTGGAACGTGTCCAGAGGAGGGCAACCAAAATGGTCAAAGGCCTGGAAACGATGCCTTATGAGGAACGGCTAAGGGAGCTGGGCATGTTTAGCCTGGAGAAGAGGAGGTTAAGGGTGATATGATAGCCATGTTCAAATATATAAAAGGATGTCATATAGAGGAGGGAGAAAGGTTGTTTTCTGCTGCTCCAGAGAAGCGGACACGGAGCAATGGATCCAAAGTACAAGAAAGAAGATTCCACCTAAACATTAGGAAGAACTTCCTGACAGTAAGAGCTGTTTGACAGTGGAATTTGCTGCCAAGGAGTGTGGTGGAGTCTCCTTCTTTGGAGGTCTTTAAGCAGAGGCTTGACAACCATATGTCAGGAGTGCTCTGATGGTGTTTCCTGCTTGGCAGGGGGTTGGACTCGATGGCCCTTGTGGTCTATAACAACTCTATGCTTCTATGATTCTATGTAGAAGACATCTGAAGGCAGCCCTGTTTAGGGAAGTTTTTAATGTTTAACAGACCACTGTATCTTAATACTTTGTTGGAAGCCGCCCAGAGGGGCTGGGGAAACCTAGCCAGATGGGCGGGGTATAAATAATAAATGATGGTGATGATGATGATGATGATTATCCCTGGTGCCCCTCTTTGGCTTTCTCGCACCTCCCTGCTCCTGCCTTCTCTGACCCACGCCTTCTACCCTGTGGGGCTTTGGCAGAGAGGGGTCTGCAGGTCTGGGATTGTACGTTCACCTTGCTGGGGTCGTGCATTCCAATCCAGATACCAGTCGGAAAATCCTCTTCGTCCTCCAGGGTCTGGAGGTGGCTGCTGATCATCGCACCCTGAGACGAGGAGAGGATGGAGGCCAGGCGTCCTCGCTTGCTGTAAGCCATGCAGTCCTCCTGAATTGGTCAGAGAAAAAGCAGGGCTCATTACTATTGGATTTGTAGCTCACTGTTGCACGCTTGAAGAAGCCACGAATGGCACACGCCGCTCTTTTTTTTAAGTAGGTTTGCCATATGTCTCAGATTTCCCACACATATTCAGGATCCGTCTGCCGGAAATAGTGCCAGGGCAGAATTTCCGAACATCATTTAAAATGTCGGGGGGAACCAGGGCCTAGGGCGACCCATGTAGATTTTTTGGGTGATTTTCCTCAAAAAAAACTTTGCCAAAACAAAAGCTTAACAGCTTTCCAGGCTAAATATACCCAACCTACTTATCTCTTTGGCTTTGGGGGGGGTGTGTCACATAACTCCATACCCTCCAACATTTCTCTGACGAAAATAAGGATGTCCTAAGGAAAAGGGGACGTGGGTGGTGCTGTGGGTTAAACCACAGAGCCTAGGACTTGCCGATCAGTAGGTCGACTTGCCGATCAGTAGGTCGGCGGTTCAAATCCCCGTGACGGGGTGAGCTCCCGTTGCTCGGTCCCTGCTCCTGCCAACCTCGCAGTTCGAAAGCACATCAAACTGCAAGTAGATAAATAGGTCTGATGGGAAGGTAAACGGCGTTTCCATGCCCTGCTCTGGTTTGCCAGAAGCGGCTTAGTCATGCTGGCCACATGACTCGGAAGCTGTACGCTGGCTCCCTCGGCCAATAAAGCGAGATGAGCGCCGCAACCCCAGAGTCAGCCACGACTGGACCTAATGGTCAGGGGTCCCTTTACTTTTTAGGACAGGGGTCAGCAAACTTTTCCAACAGAGGGCCGCTCCACTGTCGCTCAGACCCTGTGGGGGCCTGGACTATATTTTTTTTTGGGGGGGGGGATGATGCGAGAGCACCATGAGCCCCAGTGGCTGCTTACCTGTGTCTTGCGAGCAGCAGGGGCTGGCGGTGGTGGCGGAGGGACGCTGAGCAGCGCACAAAAGGGCTCCGGAGAGGGGCTGCTTAAAATGGCGGCTGCCTGAGGGCTGCTGCTGCTGCTGGCACCAACAAAGCGCAGCCCCCTTCCTCCTCTAGGCAGGGCGGGGAGAAGCCGGGGGGGGAGGAGGAGGCGCTGCCGCCATCATGGGAGAGGGAGGGAGGGAGAGGGAAAGAACGCATGTGCTGGCGATCCACGTGGCAATTCCTGGACTGTCCACAGGCCAGATTCAGAAGGCAATTGTTCCTGATCTGGCGCATGGCCCTTAGTTTACCAACCCATGTTCTAGGAGGAAGGGACGGAGCTTCGGTGTTTAATGGGAAGCCGCCAAGTGGATTTCACCTGGTCATCTGCTAGTCTCAACCCTGCCCTGCCCTAACTTAACCTGAAACTGTTCTTAACCTGAGGTACCACTTTAGCTAATGGGGCCTCCTGCTGCCACCGCACGATTTCTGTTCTCATCCTGAAGCAAAGTTCTTAACCCGACGTAATATTTCTGGGTTAGCAGAGTCTGTAACCTGAAGCATCTGTAACCCGAGGTACCTCTGTAGTTGTTTATTTTCTTGACATCTGATAGGAGGGCATTCCACAGGGTGGGCACCACCACCGAGAAGGCCCTCTGCCTGGTTCCCTGTAATCTCACAGTGAGGGAACCACCAGAAGGCCCTCGGAGCTGGACCTCAGTGTCCGGGCTGAACGACCGTGGTGCAAAGATTCCTCCGGTGCCCCCCCCTCCATTTCCCAGAGTTGTCAACCTTTTCCCAAGCCTCTGCCAAAATCGCTCTCCTCCCACGGAGGCTTGGGAAGCAAGCTGCGTGCCTGCCAGCCATATGTTTGACGGGGAGCTGCTGGCGGGCGTTCAGGGAAAGGGGAGGCCACCGGCAAAGCCACGCAGCTCCCCTACTCGCTGGGGCGCCCTTGAGAGGCCATCGCCCTGGTGCAACGAACCACTAAGCTGTATGGGAAAGACGGCACTGGTTGCCAGGATGAAATAGGGCAGGGAGGGCTGTGGACGCTGCCTTGGAGCAAACCATAGACCATGTGGCCATCATAAGGCCGCTGTGTTTCTAACAAAGGCCTTTGCTTGACGCAGCTCCTCCTGCCTGACCCTTTTCTGCTCGCAAGCATCTCTTCGAGACGAGTTTCGGTGCCTTCCAAGCAACAATAACATCCCTCTTACATCAGCCTCTTTCCAGGATAATTTACTGCCGAAGACTCCATAGCAGTAGGATCCGTGCAGTAGCCAGCCGGTGGGACACTCAACCGCCTCGGTGCCTGTATGTGGGGCACAGAAACATAGTCAGGGACACAATACTGGAGCGAGAGGGGTGGAAATAGTTTCTCCGAACTGAAGAATGGCAGATGAAAACAATGGACTATGCAGAATTGGACAAAAGGACAGGAAGGATTCGAAACCTGCGGGACCAGAGACTTACAGAAGATTGGAAGAAGTGGATGAACTATTTGAAAAGCAATTGTAGCCAACAAATTACGGTAGTAGGACGACAAGAAGTTTTGTAAGGAGGAATATATGAAGCGCTGCAAAGCAGATAAAGAACAGAGATATTGGTTATGAGTTTTAAACGCAACAGGGAAAATAAGAAATGTATACTAAGAGATTAGTTTGGAAAGTTTTCAGACAGGACTGATGGAAGTCAAAAATATTGAGTAAGATGTAAAAATATGTTTAATTACTGTTGAAAATGGTATGTTTAAATAAACATTATATATATATATATATATATATATATATATATATATATATATATTCCCCGACCCAAACGGTGCCCACAGAAGGGACACCCCCCAGAGGAATGGGACAGCTTACAGTATGCTGGCAATACCCAGCTCCATGTCTCTATTACACATGAGTCAGGAATGACAGAATCGTGGCAGAATTCGAAAGGACCCCCAAAGGTCATCTAGCACAACCCCTGGCAGTGCAGGGATCTCAGGAGAAGCCGTGCTAGTCCTGGACCAGTAAATGGAACTCGAATCCTGGGGAGACTGATGGTTCCCATGTCTGGATAGCCTTCTCTCAGGGATTATTTAGCTGCGGTTCCTGTATTTCAGGGGGGTTGGGCTAGATGACTGCTGGGGGTTCCCTCTGAGCTCTTCAAATTTGTGATTTGTTTGCTTTGTGTAGCATGGGCTGGATTCTGAGGGCTTTAGAAAGGGGGACTCACCTCGCGGGAAGAAGCCGGTGGCCAGGAGACCCAGGAGGACACACTGGAAGCAGGAGATCGGAGACATCAGGATCGGGACCTTGGGTGGTGGAGAGAGGAAGGAAGGAACAAGAGGAACAAAAGCTGAGATGAGCGCCTTTTGCAGAACGTCTATCCAAACCGACTTGTCCTTCCAGCAACCTTTGTTTCCCTTTTCCCCATGGGGAGACCTGTTCTTTCAAAGTGCTTCCCCTGAGGGTGCAAAAAGGGTGCGAAGGGGTTTCACTTGCCTGTTGCACGTCTCTCTCCGCTGCAAAATGCCGTCCTTCTTAGGGGAAGTGAAGCCACACAGGTGAATGAGCAAATGTTCCCCGGGTTGCAGACGTCAGGCACATCTGCTGTGGCTCAGCCCCCACCCAAACTCCGGTAGTTTTTTTTTTATTTCAGGGCTTGCATGGTTGAGCGAGGAAGGAAATGGGCACAGCAAGAACACAGGAAATTGGATCCCTTCGTCTTTGCAGGTTAGACCAAGCGTGCCCAAGCTTAAGAAGTTCTTATAGCTTCTCCGATAACCTTTAGAAATCCAGGACATCTGACGAAGCTGAACGTTGGCAGACTTGGGACAGAGGACAGAAAGTCCTTCTTCACATGGCACAGAGTTAACCTGCAGAACTCCCTCCATCAGGAGGCAGGTTTGCCCACCACTTGGATAGCTTTGAAAGAGGATGGGACCAATTCCCAGAGGAGGAGAGTGTGCTGGGCCCGGGGGTAACTCGAGTAACGCAGTCCAGGTCTGGCCCCGAATCCAAGGGTTCCACTTGGAGTCAGTCCGACAGGGTCAAGGCAGGAAACCAGGCAAGGTCAGGCGCAGGGTCTCAGGCAGGTTCTGGCAAACAGCAACGTTGCTCCGACAACCTGGGGCGGGGTCCAGCAGCCTTTTATCTCTGTTGGGGTAACGGCCGGTCCTGATCCCCCGGTGACTCACCTCCCTGTCTCGCCTGAAGGCGAACACTCCTCCTGCAAGTACTCAGGTCTCGCCTTCTCTCAGACCTCAGTCTCTGCAGCTCGGGAGACGTCGGTGGGTTACTAGACCCAGAGGCCGCCTCAGCCTCCCCTGACCCAACTGGTAGTGGAGCAGCTGTAAGTGATGGCCCAGCTGGAGGCAACGAGGTCATCCCCGCATCTGGAGCCAGGGCAGGCTCAGGCCCCTGACTCGGCCCAGCTGGTGTTTGTTGCCGGGGGACCTGTGCAGACTGGGACTCTTCAGGATCAGGCCCCAGATTTGGTTCAGCTGCCGCCTGAGGCAAAGGATCCAGTGCGGACTGAGACTCCTCTGGTTCCAAGTCTGAGCCCGAGTCCCAGGCCATCACAGAGAGAGCACTCGGTGGCTCCTAGCCAGGATGCCTCCATAGTCAGAAGTAGCAATGATTCCGAATATCAGTTTCTGGAAACCGCAAGCGGGGAGAGTTGATCGCTTCTGCCCCAGCCAACTGATGGCAGTAGTTGGCACCGGGTTGTTGGCACCGGGTTGGTGAAGGTTGAGTTGCTCCACACCCCACAGCAGGGGGTGGAGAGCCTCTGCTGTCGCTGGAATACAACTCCTATCATCCCCAGTGCCGGATTTACGTATAAATTAAACAAGCTATAGCTTAGGGCCCCTCTCTCTTGGGGGCCCCCAAAAAAAATCTAAAGGGAAAAAAACCCTGGATGTACATTTCCAAAATATAAGGTAAAAAACAAATAAAATAAAACCTACCTACAGCAACCGTGTTTTGTGTTGTGTAGGCTCCTATGATGTAAGTCAGGCATAGGCAACTTTCAGCCCTCCAGATGTTTTGGCCTACAACTCCCATGATCCCTAGCTAAAAGGACCAGTGGTCAGGGATGATGGGAATTGTATGCCAAAACATCTGGAGGGCTAAAGGTTGCCTATGCCTGAACCGAGGCAGTGAACGGTGATGAGAGGTAATTGCACCTTGCAAGGTTCTCCTTGCTTTGGTTTTTAATGGCTTGAGGAAGTTAGTGGCCAGATTGCAAGCTGGTCTGGGGACTTTAGGCCCCCTGGTGCATGGCGTGACTTCCTGATGGCATCATGTTTCTGAACCATGAGCAGCCGATTGGAGATAGCCATCAGTAGACGGCTCCCTTTGTGAAGGTATTCATCGCACAGTGCTATCAGTACACGCCGCAGCTGGGGTAATCTTTGTGCTGCAGTTCTGTGAGATCCTCTGCAAGATCTGGGACGTTTGAAAAGGGTTCCCAAAGTGGGAAACGTGAAGCGGGAGAGAGCCAGGATGATGTGGGACTTAGAGTGGGAATCCAATGATAACTGCACTTCCTTTGTAGACCAGCACATTCTGGAACCATTTTGCAGTTTCTCGTCTGAGTTCTTTAAGAGGCAACTGGACCCTGCAATTAGTTAGCTATAAATTTACCTCCTAGATCCTCTAGCCCCACAAAGGCCCACTCAGCTGCATCCATCAGTGCAACTGGCACAGTTAACCAGTGCCACATAATCACCCGTTCCACTTGGGCAAGAGCCTTCACCAAACCCCTTTCTGTGACTGCTAAAAATAGTATACCTAAAGAAGCATATACCTGAAGGATTCCTGAAGGCCCAGCATACCTGAAGGAGCATCTCCACCCCATCATTCAGCCCAGACACTGAGGTCCAGCTCCGAGGGCCTTCTGGCAGTTCCCTCCCTGTGAGAAGCAAACTTACAGGGAACTAGGCAGAGGGCCTTCTCGGTAGTGGCGCCCGCCCTGTGGAACGCCCTCCCATCAGATGTCAAGGACATAAACAACTACCTGACTTTTAGAAGACATCTGAAGGCTGCCCTGCTTAGGGAAGTTTTTAATGACTGATGTTTTAATGTATTTTAAATCTTTTGTTGGAAGCCTCCCAGAGTGGCGGTGGAAACCCAGCCAGATGGGCAGGGCAGAAATAATAAATTATTATTATTATTATTATTATTATTATTATTATTATTATTAGACACGGGTGGCGCTGTGGGTTAAACCACAGAGCCTTGGGCTTGCTGATCAGAAGGTCGGCGGTTCGAATCCCCGCAACAGGATGAGCTCCCGTTGCTTGGTCCCTGCTCCTGCCAACCTAGCAGTTCAAAAGCACGGCAAAGTGCAAGTAGATAAATAGGTACCAGTCCGGCGGGAAGGTAAACGGCGTTTCTGTGCGCTGCTCTGGTTCGACAGAAGCGGCTTAGTTATGCTGGCCACATGACCCGGAAGCTGTACGCCGGCTCCCTCGGCCAATAAAGCGAGATGAGCGCCGCAACCCCAGAGTCGGCCACGACTGGACCTAATGGTCAGGGGTCCCTTTACCTTTTATTATTATTATTATTATTATTATTATTATTATTATTATTGAGAAGCCCACCCAGTTCGGGAAGCTGGTGCAAGTTTTAACCTTGCTTTTAGCCTGTTGCCATTTTAACTTTCCAAAGTCTTAAATTATTGGCGTTCGTTCCAATTACGGATAATTTTATAACTTTAATAAAAAATAAAAATAATAAAAGCATTAGGCAAACTCATGGAGGAGAGGGCTGGGGATGGACACGATGGCTCTGCTCTGACCTCCGCAGTTGGAGGCAGCGAAGATTCTGAATCACAGTTGCTTGAAACAGCAGGAGTGGAGAACGGTCTTGTGTTCAGATGCCGCTTGCTGGTTTCCTATTGGGCATCTGGCTGTTAGAATTCCTGCTCCGTGATTGCAGTCATGGGATTGTTGTCTATCACATGACGGTGTAGGTTTTGACTCCACAGAGTGGGAAGTGACGGACACAGGATGTTTATGTTACTGTGTTCCGTGAAGTGGGACAATGTCCTTTGTTCTCTCTCTTTGCTGTCTGATGCTAGAGAGAGAGAGGGAGCCATGTTGCAGTGCTCCGTGTGTGTTTATATGTAAACAAAGTAGATTAGCCAAAATGCTGAGTTGCTGAGGTCTGTTACGCAAGCTGTGAAGACTCTGCAGATCCCTAAGCGTGCCAATGTCTGTTGGCATCGGTCGCTGTGATGTTCGGAAGTGAAGAAAGCTTTTGAAGCTCCCGAACGATCGACCAGGAGGGAGAGAACATGCCAGTCGGGCATGTGTCTCTGTCAGGGTCCTACTCGAGTGTAGGACGAGCTCCTGACACTGGCCACTCACTGTGAGAACAGGACAGTGGACCAGAGGGGGCCGTGGCCCTGATCCAGCAGGCCATTCCCATGTTCTCATGGATTCGCTTCCCTTCCAGATATGCTCAAAGAAATTGATGTGGGCTGTGTCTGCCTCTGCAGCTGACGGACCCCTCTGGCATCCCTGGCAAGCAGCACCACGAACAGACACAAGGAGACAGAGGCAGGCGTGGAGGAGACTTTCTTTATTGATTTCTCATGAATGTAGGAGCTGCTACAGAATTGGGGTGGGGTGTTGCAGTTGGGACAGAAGGACTTGGGCTTCCATGGAAGGGCCTTAATCCCTGTTCTCCAAGGCACTCATTTTGCCGAACCATTGTCCTGACACCGGGATTTTACAGATGTAATAGTTCTCTGCCTCGCAACTATTGTCGTCCCAGAACATGTATTCTAGAAAAACAGGGAAGGAGAAGCATTAGAAGTCACTGCCCTTCGTCACCTCCTCCCGGCTCATCGTTCTAAACTGGGAAACCAAAATGGATCAGTTGAAAGAGGGGCTGTCCCGGGATCAGAGAAAGTAGAGTCAGAAGGTACCCCTAGGGACCCCAAGTCCAACCCTTGCAATGTTAGTTTTGACGTGCTTTGCTTTCTTCTTAGCAAGTAAGTAAATGTGGGCTTCTTGATCGTGAACTTTTAAAAATCAGTTTGACGTTATAGTCCATGCCCACTTAATTTTGCGTATTGAACTAATCTGATCTAAGATGAATTTGTAACTGATCATTTTTTTGTGATATTATAATTATCTATTAAATTTGTATACCCACAGATATATTAGGTATATAGGTTAACCTGCCCACTTAACTGGGAGGGTTAAGATTTGAATGGATCTTCTTAAAAAATCGAGCATCTTTTAAAGAAAAAATAATGCACACACAGTCTCATAAGCCTCCGAGTTGAGAGTAATAGGGAGCAGGATTCAAACTGGTATACAAATTATGATACCACAGCTCTTTGCCGGTCACCCTGAATACCTTTTGCAGTACTCTGTTCCTGGCTGTGTCCTACACGGCTATGAATGTGAAAAGAAAATGCTCCGAGCTGTATATAAACTGAAATTTTGCATTTGAGTAGATTTGGGGATTGTGGAGTTAACTCATTAAACTTGGCCTATTCAGGGTTTGCGACCATGTAGGCACTGCTTTTGGCTAAGAATTGCCACCCTCTAACTCAGGGGTCCTCAAACTACGGTCCGCAGGCTGGATGCGGCCTGCCAGGCTCGTAAATCTGACCCGCAGGCCGCCCGCTCAGTCAGTCTCCATGCGATGAGGTAAACCCGGCGCGGTGTTTCCCACAATGCACCGTGAAAGCAGGCTCGGCTCGGCCACGCCCCCTTCCCCTTCCCACTATCCCGTAATCCATTGCAGGGAGATGGGAGCTGTAGGGTTCCCGGAGCAGGGATATTTGGAGCTGGTGGGCGCTGAGCAGGGAGCCGGGTTCGCGAGCTCGTGTTCAGCCTCCTAGGGAGTGGCGCCCAGCCAGGGAGCGGGTGGCGGATTTTGGTTGCTGGGGGGATGTCGTGGCTGTTGCACGCATAGTAAAAGTCATGTTGCTGCTGCTGCTCCTGCCTGCCTGCCGCGCACACGGCGCTTGACTAGCTGAAGCTCCTCCCTTGCCTTGTCCCTCGAGGGGAGGCCAGGGAGCCTTGCAGAGGCGGCATGTTAGACCACAGGTTGCTGCTGCTGCCGCCCAGCCCACGAGCGCACTTGTCTAGCTGGAAGCTGGCCAGGTAAGGGCCAAAGAAATGAACCTATGCTGCCAATTCTCGTAGTAGGCCAGTATAAAGTAAGCAGCACATAAGGGGCACACAAAACGCTACCAAACCATTCTGCGTTCTAAATCTTATATTAATAATCCAAAAATTGAGAGAGCTAGGTACAAGATCTACTGCAGAAGCCACAAACAGAGAACTCATTCCAATTGTGTCCAAAAGGAAGATTCAGTCTTTAAAGTTCCTTTAGCCAGGCTCCTGTAGATATCAACAAAGGTAAGTTTGATCAAATGAAGTGTCGGCGATGTTGTGCTCAAGGGTTAGATATCAACGAGGATAAGTTTGATCAAACGAAGTGTTGGTGATGTTACGCACAAGAGTTAGAAACAGGTGACAAATGCTGGCACCCTGTCTAACTCGTGTGTAACATCGCTGACACTTTGTTTGCTCAAACCTACCTTTGTTGATATCTACAGGAGCCTGGCTAAAGGAACTTTAAAGACTGAATCTTCCTTTTGGACACAATTGGAATGAGTTCTCTGTTTGCGGCTTCTGTAGTAGATCTTGTACCTAGCTCTCTCAATTTTTGGATTATTAATATAAGATTTGGAAGTAGAACGGTTTGGTAGTGTTTTGTGTGCTGCTTATGTGCTGCTTACTTTATACTGGCCAGGTAAGGCCAGCAGCCCCGTGGAGAGGCATCCGCGTTCCTCTCGCTTCCGACTGTTGGGGGTCCTTCATCGAAGACCTCTCTCCCGCCAAGTGCTCTTCACTGGCTGCAAGCCAGGAGGCAGCGAAGAGGACCCTCGAGGCTTCTTATCTTTGTTTACGTAACCATGCAAACCAAAGGCAGTGTCTAGCTGCAGGGGGACAGCTCGATCTCTCCAGCGAGAGTCTGCTTTGCCTTCAGCACTGAAGCTGGCATTCACTGTAGGCCGAACTGCAGTAGTTTGCTCCTTCCTGCATCCCTCCCCCCTCCTCTCTCTCTCTCTCTCTCTCTCTCTCTCTCTCTCTCTCTCTCTCGTATTCAGTAGTGCTTTGTAGTTCTTGGAGAATGCTGTTAAGTGCATACTTGCCCATTTCAGCAGTGACCTTGAAAATCAGCGTACAGTGGTACCTCGGGTTAAGAACTTAATTCGTTCTGGAGGTCCGTTCTTAACCTAAAACTGTTCTTACCCTGAAGCACCACTTTAGCTAATGGGGCCTCCTGCTGCCGCCGCGCCGCCGGAGCACGATTTCTGTTCTCATCCTGAAGCAAAGTTCTTAACCCAAGGTACTGTTTCTGGGTTAGCAGAGTCTGTATCCTGAAGCGTCTGTAACCTGAAGCGTATGTAACCCGAGGTACCACTGTATAAAAGTTCAAATTGGTCGTACTTGGCACAGATCCTCTCTGATGAACACTTGCTACAACTAGTAGTGACAAATATGGAACCGGATATTGACCATCTCCTTACCCAAAAGCAGGTCCATACTTCCCATTGAAATACTTATAAGTTTATGTTTATTAAAATTGTTCTCCATTTTAAATTTTGTGTTGTTTTTCCTGTTTTTTGTGTGCACTAGAAATAAAATAAGTGCACTGTGCATAGGAATTCGTTCATTCCCCTCCCCCAAAAATATAGTCCGGCCCCTAACAGTGTCTGGGGGACAGTGAACCGGCTCCCTGTTTAAAAATTTTGAGGACCCCTGCTCTAACTTGTGAGTCGCAAGTCATGCGGCCACAGACAGTATCTGGTCAGTGACTTGACCCAGTGGGTCCCTTCCAACTCTACAATTCTATGACTTGCTGCTTCTATGCTAGTAATGCAGAACTTTTCGTTTTTCTTTTAGGAAACTTTTATTTTCATTTCATACAAACCTCACGGTCCCCTTTAAACACTACTCTGAATTGTTCTGTAGGAATTCTAAGGCTGTTTTGGAGAAAGACAGCCCAGGTCTGGTGGGGGGCATAAATAAATTTCACCCAGTGACAGGAGAAAGGTTGAAGATTCCCCACCCCTCAGAGGACAATATACAGTACTGCTGTTTTGTGGTGAGGGCTCCAGGAGACAGAAGGAAGCAGAGTAGGACCACCTATGATATCTGTGGAGAACCAGAAATCTGCAGACCAGATTTGGCCTACTAGGTTTCCCATTTAGCCTACAAGGTCATGTTGGCCAAACCATGTCCACCTCTCCTACCCCTGGTATCATGTACCATGTCAGGTGAGGAGCGTGTAAAGATGTCTAACCCTGTCAAAAGTTGGCCCATAGAAGTGAGGGGGTGAGGTGACCATCCCATCCCCATGTCTGATCCAGTTGCCCACCTATGACCCAGTCTAGCTAGTCTTCCTCCTAACCAGCCACAAAATGTCCCGCGAGGTGGGCACAGTTCTTGGGTTCACATTGTTGACTCTGTTTTCTTTCTTTCTTAGCAGGCAAAACATGAATAACTTGTTATCAGAAGCATGGAAACAAGGTTCAAGGAAGCCCTCCCAGAATCCCCATGGAACTTAAGATCCTGGAACCCTCTTCCTCACCTGCGCCGTACAACTCGATGCAGAATTCTTGTCTGTGAGAGTAGGAAGGTTGTCCAGGCCCCCAGGGCATATAGCCGACCACAGCACTGTCAGTCCATTTCCACACTGTAATCTGTGGAGACAACCAAAAGAGACAGGGTCTCAGCTGAGGAAGAACCAGGGCCCTTTGATGTCCTCCCTAATTCTCAAGCAGAAATAAAACATTCAGATGCTCAGGACCCCAAACCTATTTCAAGAAAGAGGAGGAGGAGGAGGAGATTTGATATCCCACTTTATCACTACCCGAAGGAGTCTCAAAGCATCTCACAATCCCTTCCTCCCCCACAACAAACACTCTGTGAGGTGAGTGGGGCTGAGAGACTTCAGAGAAGTGTGACTGGCCCAAAGTCACCCAGCAGCTGCATGTGGAGGAGTGGAGACGCGAACCCGGTTCACCAGATTACGAGTCTACCACTCTTAGCCACTACACCACACATACAAGTGGATAGCTCTGAGGATAAGAGACCACCAAGACTTCTGTGGCCCACACATGGGGCCATGTCAGCCTCGGGCAGCAGAATCTACAGGAGCAGCAGAGCGAGCCTCCAAGGAACAGCAAGGACTCTTGGGATGGGAGGCAGGAGAGAGCCCGACTGGAGTGTAGCTATATCCATTTGGCTACTTCAGACCCTCCATGTCCCTGTTTCCTTATTTGATCCTGCGCCATTGATCTTGGAATGTCCCGCTTTTCCTTAGGACATGGGTAGGCAACCTAAATAAGGGACGCGGGTGGTGCTGTGGGTTAAACCACAGAGCCTAGGACTTGCCAATCAGAAGGTCGGTGGTTCGAATCCCTGTGATGGGGTGAGCACCCGTTGCTCGGTCCCTGCTCCTGCCAACCTAGCAGTTCGAAAGCACCTCAAAGTGCAAGTAGATAAATAGGTACCACTCTGGCGGGAAGGTAAAGGGCGTTTCCGTGCGCTGCTCTGGTTCGCCAGAAGCAGCTTAGTCACGCTGGCCACATGACCCGGAAGCTGTACGCCGGCTCCCTTGACTAGTAAAGCGAGATGAGCGCCACAGCAGCAGAGTCGGCCATGACTGGACCTAATGGTCAGGGGGCCCTTTACCTTTACCTAGGCAACCTAAGGCCCGGGGGCCGGATCTGGCCCAATCGCCTTCTAAATGCGGCCCGCAGATGGTCCAGGAAGCAGCATGTTTTTACATGAGTAGAATGTGTGCTTTTATTTAAAATGCATCTCTGGTTTATTTGTGGGGCATAGGAATTCACTCATTCCCCCCCCCCATTATAGTCCGGCCCCCCACAAGGTCTGAGGGACAGTGGACCGCCCCCTGCTGAAAAAGTTTGCTGACCCCTGCCTTAGGACATCCCTTAGGACATTCATCGGAGAAATGCCAGAGGTATGGAGTTAAGCGACTGCCCACTCCCCAAGCCAAGGATATAAATAACTCTACAACTTTTAGAAAACATCTGAAGGCAGCCCTGTTATGTTTCATACTTGTTGGAACTTGCCCAGAGTGGCTGGGGCAACCCAGTCAGATGGGGAGGGGTGTAAATCACCACCATCATCAACATCATCATCCCTGCTTTTTTCTAAAGGAAATGTTATGGGGTACTCTCATTCTCCTACTCATATTGAAATGTTGTTGTTGTTTAGTCGTTTAGTCGTGTCCAACTCTTCGCTGCCCCTCAATGAGGCCAAACTTAGATTCACAAAATGTTTAGGGGTATGCGTACCCCTGCGTCCCCCCAAGAAAAAAGCACTGATGATAATAATGGAATAAAAGGTAAAGGTAAAGGGACCCCTGACCATTAGGTCCTGTCGTGGCCGACTCTGGGGTTGCGGCGCTTATCTCGCTTTATTGGCCAAGGGAGCCGGTGTACAGCTTCCGGGTCATGTGGCCAGCATGACTAAGCTGCTTCTGGCGAACCAGAGCAGCGCACGGAAACGCCGTTTACCTTCCCGCTGGAGTGGTACCTATTTATTTACTTGCACTTTGATGTGCTTTCGAACTGCTAGGTTGGCAGCAGCAGGGACCGAGCAACGGGAGCTCACCCCATCACGGAGATTTGAACCACCAACCTTCTGATCAGCAAGTCCTAGGCTCTGTGGTTTAACCCACAGTGCCACTCGCGTCCCAACAATAATGGGATAGGATGTCCCTAAAATCACAGGAGAAATGTTGGAAGGTATATGCCAGTTAGCAAGTGCATGACAACCTTAAGTCCAGTGTGTATTAGCTGAACAAGCCTTATGAACTTTTTTGTTTTAAAGCCGTGGAATTCAGAGCTCTCGTCTTCTGGACTGCTTCTCTGTGTGCTTGCAGGCTGATGTTTCCAGCCAGAGGCAAATGAAAAGCAGAGGCTGCCCCCTTTACTTACCCTTCCACCGCGTTTGACTCTGAACAACCCAATCCAGATGTGGAATCCAGGGTCTTCGCCTTGTCTTATAGCACTGGCTATATACCTGTGCTCTTCCCAGTTAAGGATGGAGGCCAGGTGGCTGTCAGTCCCAAACCTTTGGCAGTCTGCCTGGGAGAGAAAAGAATAAGGGGTTTTACCCTGCAGGTGAGGGCAAGCTGCCTGGTTGCATCGAGTGGCTCCTGTAAGATTTCCCAAGCAGGATTGTGCAAGGACCACAGCACAACGATAAGATTTTTGTGTAGATCACTGTGACTTCACAACCATGGATGGATCTGCAGTACCAGGTGCCAGGGATATACAAAGCAGTGTGATCAAGACAGTTATTGGTTCTGCTTCTCTCAAAGATGGCATCTAAGGCCAGAAAGAGAGATCCGAGGTGGGGAATAAATGGAGGGCAGGTGTACTTAGAATCCTTTCCCTGGTTCAACAGGTGCTCTTTGTGTGCTTACTAGGTGGAGGTGAAACTGTCCATTTTGATTTCCCCCAATTTTTCATTTTTCCAACATTAAGTTTAGCGCCACCAGATTTCCACATCCCTTTGATTGGTTTATTAAAGAAGAAGTCCCTGTGGAAATTGTTTGATTTCTCCTTTTTTTATTCCTCCTTTCTCCATTTTGATTCCCCCAGTTTCTCCTTTTTGCAACTCCACATTTCTACATCAGTTTGGGGGTTTGTTTGTTTTTTTGTTTTTGTTTTTTTTTAATCCTCATGAAAATTCACCAGCACTTTATTGCAAGTTTCCTCTAAGAAACACATTTTTTTTGCAAGTGTTTCCCCCTAATATATTGTATTTTTGTACATCACCAAGCAGGTCTTATGCATCAACAGGGAAGGGAGATCACTAGTGAAGTATTGCATGGGTGTGCCTGTCTGTCTCTCTGACACCAAACATGGTGTCTTGAGGAATTTGCAACACGGGGCTTCCGAGAATCTCTCATTACCTCTGCATCATTCCAGTTCCGCTTCACTTTTCTTAATAAATAACAATGTCCCTGAAACCTGAACCAATTCTGAGGGCAGCCTGATGCTTCTGTGCCTGCCAGAGAAGAGGGAAAAGATTATAAAGGTCAGTTTGGGGAGGAGATCTCTACGAGATGAATCCACAATCCAGATTATTAGCAGGAGGGGGATGTTCACCCAGGACTGAGGGTTGAAACTGGAAATTCTGGCTGAAAAAGAGCCTTGGTTGGCAAAATATTGCTCAAAAAAAGATATGCTAATATGCCTAAATTAAAATGTGAAGTACTGGATGGAAGAAAAATTAGTAAGGAAAGATAATAAGAATATATAGATGACTTGAGAAGACTGTAGAATGCAAAGATTATTGTAAATTGTATAATGTGGAGAAAATTGAGTCGGGGCAGAGGGAAGCGGGAAGAGGGAGAAAAGAATAATATGATGGATCGAGGAAATATAAATGTAAATGTCTGGGGCGATGGGGAGGAAATGGTGCTAGCTTTGGTACATTGGTATTGTAATGTAATAGGTGAAAACCAATGAAGGAAGGAAGGAAGGAAGGAAGGAAGGAAGGAAGGAAGGAAGGAAGAGCGAGCCTTGGTGCCCCCGTTTCGTCCTCTGAATGATGTTTCTAATCTATATTACTAGGATTTGCCTCATGAGCCATGCCTTTTCTCCTAAGGATTGCTTTCTGCTTGGCTTCTCCCAGTCCAGGTTTGAGGAGCCCAGTTGGGATGTACCTTGCGGAAAGGAGCAGGCAATCAGGAAGCCCCAAATGGAGAGGTGGAAGAAAGTGATGCGTCCCATTGGCACCTGAGGAGAGAGAAGAAAAGAAGAGACTCCTGAGATCTGTGAAATGGGATCGTGCATTTTATAGTATCCTCTAGATCTGTCATCTGTTGATAGAAAGGTTATGGGTGGCAGGCCAGAAGTCACCTAATGGAGTTAATGGACAACAAGATCTGTCATCTATTGTTAGAAAGGTTGCTCGGTCCCTGCTCCTGCCAACCTAGCAGTTCGAAAGCATGCAGTGCAAGTAGATAAATAGGTACCACTCCGTAGGGAAGGTAAATGGCATTTCCATGCACTGGTCTGGTTTGCCAGAAGCAGCTTAGTCATGCTGGCCACATGATCTGGAATCTGTACGCCGGCTCCCTTGGTCAGTAAAGCGAGATGAGTGCCGCAACCCCAGAGTCGGCCACGACTGGACCTAATAGTCAGGGGTCCCTTTACTAGATCTGTCATCTATTGATAGAAAGGTTACGGGTGGCCGGCCAAAAGAAGAAGTCACCTAATGGAGTTAATGGACAACAAGTCTGCAGCAGACGAAAGGCAGTCCTTGTTCTAAATTTGGTTTAGAATTTATTGGACTCCACTACTCTTGCTTAGAAAGAAGAAGAAGAGTTTGGATGTGATATGCCACTTTATCACTACCCAAAGGAGTCTCAAAGCAGCTAACAATCTCCTTTCCCTTCCTCCCCCACAACAAACACTCTGTGAGGTTAGTGGGGCTGAGAGACTTCAAAGAAGTGTGAGGAGCCCAAGATCACCCAGCAGCTGCAGGTGGAGGAGCGGAGACACGAACCCAGTTCCCCAGATTACGAGACTACCGCTCTTAACCACTACACCACACTGGTTCTCAAGGGACTGTCTACACCAGGGGTGCCCAAATTATTTTTCAAAGAGGGCCAGATTTGATGAAGTGAACATGTATGAGGGCCGACCAAAGTTGTTGAGCTTTTTTACATTTTTTAAAGGGTTTTACCACAGGACATATACTGCCACGAGGGCCAGATTAAGCCTCTGAAATGGGCTTTGGACATGACTGGTCTGCAACAACACGCTGCTGGAGGATGTGAGAAGGAAAATGCTTTTTTGAAACACATGTGGGCATTAAATGAACTGAATGTTGGAAGGTTCAGAACAGGGAAAACTTCATCAAACTATGGAACTCTCTCTCCCCTGCATATTTGTGGAGGAGATTGTGCATTTTGTGGTTTTATATTCTGATTTTAGTCTGTGAACCACCCCGAGACCTGCCAGTATAGGGTGGTATATAAAAATAAAAATAAAAAAGAAGGCTTTCAGTGGCTACTAACCCTGATGACTGAACTCCAGAAGGGGCAAGGAGATTCTTCTTGTGATCGCTTCTGTTGGTCCTATGCCCTGATGAAGGAGCTGCCAATTTGTTTGCCATTTACTGTATTTGCCTTTGTGAATTTTTTTCAGTTGTGTGCACTATTAGAAAAAGGCACATTTCTTTTCTCATCATTTTATTTTGCTGCTCCTTGCTCTGGGACTGAATGTATTCAGTGAACACACACACACACACACACACAAACGTATGGATGTATACTGTCAAACCTCGGGTACAGATGCTTCAGGTTGCATTTTTTCAGGTTATAGACCCACCAAAACCCAGAAGTACCAGAACGGGTTACTTCCGGGTTTCGGGGGTTGCGCATGCACAGAAGTGCTAAATTGTGCTTTGCACATGCGCAGGAGCGCCAAATTGCAACCCGCATGTGCGCGTGTATGGGTTGCGAACACTGCAGGTTGCGAACGTGCATCTCGCATGGATCATGTTCACAACCCGAGCGTCCACTGTATTGCCCTTCGTTCACAGATCTAACGATGGTTCACAACAACAAATGATCATATAAAATGCACAAAATACGTAGTAAAAATAAGAACAAAAACAAACCAATAAATGCCCCCCTCTCCGCCAGAATACATTTAAAAGGCCCAGGAGCGCAGATTAGACTGCTACTTGGCCCATGAAGATTTAGCCATCCATACTTCTGGGTGGTTAGTGAAGTTCCAAAGCTGAGGCACCACAACCAAAAAGGCCCTGCCCTGGGACACCACATAGTGAGCTAGGTTTGCTAGTGGGACAATGACACCCCTACTGGGCAGGCTGATATGGCAGGAGATGCAAATAGCTGCCATAGCCATTACATTCAGGGCCGTCTTAACCATAGATAGCAGGGGTGCAGGGCACCCGGGCGCCGGGCTTTCAGGGATGCCAGGCCAAGAGTCTGGGGCCCGAGAGTTGAGTCTGGGGGAGAGCCCATGTGTCGGTCGGAGCATCGTGCGGGCTCTTTTGCTGCTCTGCACGAATTTGGGGGCGACCGAGCCAGCGAGACGCTGAGGTGGCCGGCCAGCTCCGTCCTCCTGAACGCCTGGGACTGGGCAACATGGGGGCGGCAGTGCCAGGCAGATCTTTGCACCCCAGCGCATATGCTTAAGACAGCCCTGATTACATTATAGCATGTGTTATATGTACGTAATTGATATCAAGGCTTCTTATAAATGTCACACAGCCCATCATTCTCTCAGCACAAAACCCACGTTAATTTTCAGCACTACGTTGCGCAAAACGAGGAGCCAGTTTGAAGAATTGCAAAATTGCAAAATAAAAACACAACAAGATAAATTTCTCTAGCACAAGCGACGCTTGGGTGAGGGGCTACTTATATTTCCGCAAGTGATGTCACCTTCAGCGTCTCACTCCCGCGAGAATGGATGGAAATGTCTATTGCAAAAATATATGGCAATTACAAATTTATTTATTTTTAAAACTATATATATTTAAAAGTAAGCATGAGATCACATTATGAAGAATTGCCCCCCCCCTAATTTCCGTTAGTCACCGCAAATAAAAAGAGCTTCTTTTTCAGAGAGAACCAGACGCCACAGACAGACAACAAGGACACAAGGACATCACCTTCATCATCTGCTGAGGGGCTTTCTAAAGGTATCTGTGTGGGTGCTGGCCCGTTCTATGAAAGTTACTCACCTGGTGGCCCATTAGGCTGTATTGTCCAGAGAGAGGGGAAGGCTTGTCTAAAGGATATGATATAGTCCTGAATCTTTCATAAATGAGCAGGCAGGGAGCCGTAAGTGCATGTGGCCCTGTCATCAGGAAGAACTACTGAACCCAAAAGCACATCTTGGCCATTTGGGAGTTCCATGGCTGAGCAGTGATCCATACGGAAACTCGGGAGAAGAATGACCAGGAAACCCAAATGAAAATATCCAGCATCGAGGAAGGATCTGATAAACCGTGTGCTCAAAAGACACCCCTTGCCACTTCTGCAAACATCTTAACATACCCTCCAACATTTATCTGATAATAATAGGGACATTCTCTAGGGACATCAGGAAGTTTCTTCTGTGTTTGATCTCGCCAAACACCTAGGCACCAGGCACACACCTACATTGATCGCCTTGAGCCAATTGCAACATATCTGCCAAACCTCCCTTGCCAAATTGTTGTAAAGAATTTTTTTTTGCCTTCCACAGATAAAGGGAAAGAAAGAAAAGTTTGGCTGTAATCTGCCTGGAGCCCCTGTCAGGGAAAAAGGCAGAGAAGGAGAAGGAGAAGGAGAAGAAGAAGAAGAAGAAGGAGAAGAAGAAGAAGAAGAAGAATGATGATGATGTTCAGGAACATATCAAAGAGTAAATCCTATTGAACTCAGTGGGACTTGAGTAAGAATGCTCAGGACTGCAGTGTAAGGCTGGCCAGTCTTTACCCAGTTACCTGGGAGTAAGCTCCATTGAACATAGTGGGACTTACTTCTGAGTAGATAGTGTAAGACTCCCTGTACAATTGAACAGTCCCTGCATTTTTGCTAAGAAATGTCTGGCTGTGGAAGCATTGCAATATAAGAATTTAAAATGGATTGCTTACATTCTCTTCAGAATTATAGGAAGGGCTTTTTATGACAGCTTCAGAACGTCCTTCATTTGGTGGAGGTATTTTCTTTTCAGTAGAAATGGGACTCTGTTTTTGCACCCACACACCACTTAGTTTCTGTTGATCTTTTTCCAGCTCTGATTTTATGTTCTCAACATTTCCTCCACATTTCCACATCAGTCTGCATTATTTTTAAGTCCTCATGAAAATTTGTTGATATTTTGGTGCGAATTTCTCCCAACGCACACATTTCCCCCCCCCCCTGTGCATTTTTGCCTAATATACTCCCCCCCCCCGCAAACCACTTTTACCTGATAGAAAGCATAATATATACATTTTTTTTGCATACTTTACCCCAGTGTTTGCATTTCTGCCCATATCGTGCAGCTGGAGTATCGCATTCCAAAACTCAGACAACTCTGGATTTTGAAGGACGGCTGTGTTTTGGTTTGTGGGTTGTTTAGGAAAGTGCAAATGAGTGTGATGTAGTAGTCAGAATGCCAGGCCAGTACTTGAGAGAGACCCGAGTTCAAATCCCACACTCGCCCATGAAGCTCACTGCCTCTCAACCTAACCTACCTCTGAGGGTTGTTGCAGGGATCAAATGAGAACTCTGCACACCACCTTTAGCTCGGTGGAGAAAAAGGTGGGATATAAATGTGGTAAACAAACAAACAAATAAACCAGGTAGGTTCATCTTTAATTTCAAACTCTCCCCTAGCTGCAGGGGACTGAAATAGCTTGCTGTCTTGAAAACATAAAGACATTGATTGATTCCACCTGCCAAGTCCCATTTCTCTGTCCTTCCTGGTACATAGTTCACTGCTCAACCATGACAGCATGGAAATGGACATTATCCAAGTGTGACTTGGCGTTGAAACACAGCGGTCGCTTCCAGCATTGGCACCAGAGGCAAACAAGAGCACCCACCTTCACCTCGAACCCCTGCAAGAAAGATTGAGTTCTCTAAGGAAGGGAAGTTGTCATCATTTCTAACAGACACAGGGATGTTGAGTACACTGCAAAATGGGGGGGGGGAGGGGGGAATAGGGGTATTTTCCAAAGCTATCCCATTGATGATGACTCAGATGTAGAATCTGACGTTGACAGTGACATGGAGAACACTGAGGTGAGTTCCACTGATACAGTGGAGGGCATGAGCCTGAAACGCAGATCAGAAGGAGCAACAAAGGGTGAGAGACTCACCAGGTATGCGCACAAGTATGCTAACACAGCTGTTGCAGATTTAGCTGTGGCTAGTAGCTTGACGCAGGTCTTGGAACCCAAAGTCTTGAAAGAGGTACAAGGTTTGTCCTCAAAGGACGGGAAACCACGCCCAAAGGCTGTAAGGGTAGACACTGCTTCCTCAGAGAGGAACAGAGCTAGAGCTCTAGTCCCATGGAAGGAGGGTAACCAGAAGTGCAAGGTGGTAAGGCCCAAGGCTAGTCCTGTTGCAGGTAGTTCCAAGGGTGGAACGGATCATACAGGGGTATACTATGTGTATGACATCTGTGGGAGGGGAATCAGAGCTTACAGGGTTAACAGCTCAGAGTCCAATGTCCTGCCTGTTCTGGGGAGGAGCTTTCTCCACTTCCAGAGAAGCGTTTCTTTGTTCTGTCTGACTTTCGTTTTCTGCCGAGGCAGGCAAGTCACAATGTCTGCTGCTTTGGATGGAGTGTTTATTTTTGCTGCTCTGCTGTACGTACAATAAAGCTTTTTAGTTTAGATCAACACCGTGTGGACTCTGTCTTCTGCAAGCTTACACACCAAGCGGCACTCACTGTGCACACTCTGATACAAGTCCGGGCGAAGCTGTGTGTAGGGAAGTGTACTGGACCTCCACAGATTTTGTTGTTATGCAGCCATGTTTGTGCCATGTGTGTGAAGAGCTGCAGAGCTGCAGTCCAGCTTTGAGATCCTACCTGCTGCTGTGTGCTTAGAGCAAGGTAGTGAACTCTCTGGTGAAGGAAGGAGCCTGCTGAAGGAAGCATCTTCGAAGGAACCAGCTGGCAGAAAGCATGAGTAAGCTTAGCCCCGGGGGAGAAGATGGCAGAGGCTCAGGCTCAAGAAGCATTCACTCTCCCTTTTGAGAGACTTAATGGGCGCAACTGGGGGGACTGGTCCCAAAGAGTGAAATATTGGCTTATAGGCAAAGCATTTTGGGACTGTATGCAGAATGAGCCCATTCCGGCAGCTGCTGGGGCAGCTGCTGCTGCGATTTCCAGAGCTGCTGCTGCAGTAAGTAGGGACCAGAGGATAATGGCTCATATAGTGCTTGCCCTAGACTCTTCCCAGTTGCCTCATGTTGATGGACTAACAATGTCCAAAGCTGTGTGGGACACCCTGGAATGTGTGCACCTATGCACAACAGCAGGAGCCAAAATCCACGTGACACAGAGTCTTTTTGAGATGAAACTGGCTCCGGGGGGGGGGGGGCTGTCTGTGAGAGACCACATCACACAGATGCTGGCTACTTTTAATAGGCTCTGGCAGCTGAATGCTCTGAAGAGCTTAAGGTCTACATTCTGCTGAGCTCATTGGACAGGAGCTATGAGAATTTAGTTCTGACCCTGGAAGCTATGTCGGCTGCGCAGCTGGATCTGGACTTTATTGCGGGGAGACTTTGCAGTAAGGAGCAACACAGGCAGACAGCTGGAGGGCGAGCAGTGAAGGGAGAAGTGAAGAAAAAGTGAAAGCTTTTTCCTCCAGGTGTTGTTTCAGATGCGGGTCTCTTTCCCACCTTGTAAAAGACTGTCCAGTGGAGGCCCTGGAAGGCTTCAAGGCCATCTCCCATAGCAATCAGATAACGGCAGCTGCGAAGCATGGGAAGCCTTGCAAAAGTTCCAAGGGAGCTGGCAGAGACATGTCCTCACAGCATCATCTGGTGGCTTCCATGGTAACAGAGACCAGCTGCGACCAGAGCAACATGCTGAACTGGGTGATTGACAGTGGACCTTCGGATCACCTGGTGCCATCTGGTGGTTTGCTGCAGAACTGCAAGACTGTGAAAACTGGACACACTGTTTCTCTTTCAGATGGATACAAACGTGAACTAACCATGTCTGACTCTCTGTATTGTTCTTTTTTACAGGAGGAGATTCAAGCTTACGTCGTTCCAGAGATGACTTGGTGTCTGTTTTCTGTTTCTGCTCTTGTTGCTGAGGGTTTCAGAGTGTGTTTTGAAAATAACTTGTGTTCAATTTCCAGGGGTGGGTGTCAACTGGTCAGTGTTAAATGCAAGGACAGGCTGTTTGTGCTAGAAACGGCTGTTGCAGGTAAACGTCCCACTGAGTAAGCACAAGCACTGTGTGCCAACGTCCCAACCCATGATGGGTGTCAGCATCTTAGGCACAGAAGATTAGCACACGTGAACTGGGGTTACGTGAAGAAGATCCCTGGGTGCACTGAGGGGTGCAAAATGAAGGCATGTGACAAATACCTTGATTGCAGGGCCTGTAAAAAAGCCAAGGTAAAAACGTGCTCTTATCCTAGGTCTGACAAGGTAACCACCAAAACTTTTGAACTAGTTCGTGCAGACCTGTGTGGCACTATGGCAGTAGCCAGTCTGGGCGGAGCCAAGTTCGTGCTTTTGCTAGTGGATGATTTTTCACGAAATGGCTGGGTTTTCACACTAAAGGACAAGGGAGAAGCTGCAGCTCTGGTGAAAGGCTGGATAACTGCGGTTGAGTTACAGTTCTCACTGTGTGTTAAGAAGTTTCAAGCTGATCACAGTGGAGAGTTCACAGGGTCTGGAGACAAGCTACATGGAGACAAGCTACCCATGGAGACAAGCTACATGAAAGACAGTCAGCAAGTAGAACGCGCTGAGTTTGAAAATGCTGAAATCTTTCAGTCAGCTCTGGGTAGTCTGTTGTATCTGTCCCAGCAGGCATTCATAGCATAACATAAAACATACCCGACAGGGGCTACCCAATCTCCCGTTCAGCTGCCTGGAGCCCCAGGTAGAGCAGCAGGAGAAAGACCCCGACCGTCAGTCTCCCAGCATCAGGTCCTTTGATCTGGGCAGAAGCTCACTGGGCCCCTCCCACCTGCGGCTTTTATAGCCTGCCTTGATGTAATCAAGTTCACCGGGCATTACTCATGATTAATGCAGAGCAGCTGAGAGTCTCCCACTACCTGCAGCCGGCATCCAGCCAGCACTTGCAACACAGAAGAACCCAAGAAACTCCCGACAGGTGTGTGAAACACAAGAATCCAGCAGACCTCAAACTGAGGGTGTTAAAGGTAAAGGGACATGCCACCTAATTCCTCAAAATACAATTGTCTTCCGCATTTCCACTACACACCACAATTTAAGAAGGATGTTGACAAGCTGGAACGTGTCCACCGGAGAATGACCAGGATGATCAGGGGCCTGGAAATGGTTATGAGGAACAGTTAAGGCAGTGATGGCCAAACTTGGCCCTCCAGCTGTTTTGGGACTACAACTCCCATCACCCCTAGCTAACAGGACCAGTGGTCAGGAATGATGGGAACTGTAGTCCCAAAACAGCTGGAGGGCCAAGTTTGGCTATCACTGGGTTAAGGAAACTGGGCATGTTTAGCCTGGAGAAGAGGAGAGCGATAGGAGAAATCTGAAGGACTGTCACAAGGAAGATGGAGCAAGCTTGTTTTCTCCTGTTCTGGAGGGCAGGACTCGGATTCAAATTGCAAGAATGGAAATTCCAACTAAACATCAGGAAGAACCTTCTGACAGTAAGAGCTGCTCAGCAGTGGAACTGTCTCCCTCTGGAGGTGGTGGACTCTCCTCCTTCCTTGGAGGTTTTTAAACAGAGGTTGGGTGACCATCTGTCATGGATGCTCTAGTTGAGATTTCTGCATTGCGGGGGGTTGTACTAGATGACCCCTGCGGTCCCTTCCAACTCTACAATTTTATGATTCTATGTTTCTATACTTGGTGGGTAGGGCTGCTTGTTTCTATGCATCTTCTCCATGATTACTTAGGGTTTTTCATTATTTCTGTGTATCCACAAGTGGTAGCAGGACTATGTTTATAGTCAAATTAAAAACATAAGAAGAGTGCTGGATTAGGCCAATGGCCCATCTAGTCTAAGGTTACCAGACATCCCCGTTTCCCGGGGACAGTCCCCGAATATACAAATCAGTCCCCATACAAAATCCATTGAAGTTGAAAAGTGTCCCTGGATTCATTGAAAAAAATCTGGTAGCCTTAATCTACCACAGCATCCTTTTCTCAGAGGGGCCAACCAGATGTCCCAGTTGGAAGCCTGTGAGCAGGATCCGAGCACAAGAGCCCTCTCCCCTCCTGTCGTTTCTACCAGCTGGGATTCAGAAACATTAATGCCTCTGGCTGTTGAGCCTGAGCACAGCCATCCTGGCTGCTAACCCTCTCCTCCACGAATCTGTCTCATCCCCTTTTAAAGCCAACTAAGTTGGTGACCTTCATGGCCTCCGGTGTTATACTTGTTAACGAAGAAATCCGAGGGCTCCCTTGGACAAAAAAAGAAGGACACCAGCCAGGAATACCAGAGCAAAACAGCAGCCAGTAGGCTTGGTCTTTATTGAAAACTGTCGCTACAGGACTCCCACCTGCCACCAGGTGGAACAAGATGGAAGCCCTGAACAAAAGAAGACCCCAACTTTTATTAGTTACTAATCCTCCAAGCTACACCCCTAGAACTGTTACCATAAAGCACCAATGCTGCAGCAAGCAAAGGCTTTAGCAGCTCAGCCAGCTGCTTGTGGCTGGAAAGCCAGACAGGATGTTTGTGACTGTTGCCATGGGAACAAAGGGGCAGTCCATTCTGTACTGAGCACCGGATGTTAGCTCAGTGTGTGTGTGTCATATGACCCGTACTGGATGTACTTGGGAGGAGTTTCTTGCTGTTGTTGAGTGCAGACATGATTCTCTGTACTGATGTAAGAGGCAGAAATAAATGATGTAAATAGTTTTCTGTCTGCTTCTTTCCCCTCCCTGGGGACACCAAAGGGGAGAGAGGAAGAACGGTGTGTTCCTCTCATACATCTGAGAAGAATCGCCGGACCTCGCCTGCTTATCAGCAGAGGTTGGGAGACGCGGGGAGGTCGACAGGAATATCTGCCGGTGCCTGCTTGTGGCACATTCCTCTGACCCAGGCAGAATTCCAACAGTGGCAGCCTTCGGATGGTTGCGATTCATCGGACATCTGCATGAGAGGCTGGTGGATTGTCCTCCTCTGCTCCAAGGAGGAAGAGAAGCGTCTGAAAGCAGCCAAAGGCTCAACAGACAGCTGGTGGAAAGAAGAGGTGTTTTCCAGAGCAACAAAGTTCAAGGTATGCTGCATTTCGGGCTAAAAGTGTGAACGCAGGAAGATTAATTCCCTGGTTCACGGAGCTGCGTTTCAAAGAAAACAAAAGCTCTGGAGGAAGAGGCCTGCAGCTTGAAGGCTGAAGCCTGCATTCCACAAATTTTTGTGGTAGATAAGAAGTCCCATTGAAATGCATTGTTGCTAGGTAACGGAAAGTTACTGGCAAAGGGGCTGGACTCTGAGTGTAAGCCTGGGAAAGCGAAACAAAATCAGAGAATGTTTCGGCTACAAGGTTTACGAGCTCTTGGAAGGGACTTTTCAATAGCAGCCTGAGTTTAGCTGCCAGGTGCAAAGGGCGTAAACAATTTGCAGTTTGCTGCGTGAGAAAGGAAAAAACGACTGTTGGATTTTACAGTTTGTTTGACATTGTGAGCTGGAGGCTTGGCTTCAAGATGGATGCCAAGAAAGGAGGTTTGCCTTGCCCACCTTCCTTAACCAATGACAATTATTCATCTTGGTCTGTAAAGATGAAGGCCCTGCTGCAGAATCAGAGGCTTTTTGATGTAATTGAAAACCCCATCCCTGCAGCACCAACCGGAGGTTGGGAATCACGGAACGTGAGGGCCAGGACTGCTATAATTCTGTGTGTCTCAGATGATCAGTTGGTGCATGTTCAGCATTTAGAAAATGCGAAAGAGGTATGGGACACGCTGCGTACAACGCATCAGAGAGATGCTGGTTCTTCAGCGTTGCTGTATTTTGAGAAATTGACCAATCTGAGACTTGCGCCTGATGGAGATGTTCAAGCGCACCTGACAGAAATGAGGTTTCTGCGTCAACAGATGGTGGAACGCAATTTCCGTCTTCAGGAGGAAGTGTTTTGCTTCATGATGATAAACAGCCTTAGCCGCACCTACAAGGTTGTTGCCAGTCAGCTTGGTTCCCTACCGGCCGCGCAGCTGACCGCGGAGAGAGTTTGTGCTGTGGTCCTGAATGAACACGACAGACTTGCTGCACTGGAAGAAAAAGACAGGGGGAGGGAAGAACAGAGTTCTAATTCCCCCACTGCTGATGCTACTGGAGAGCATGGTGTAGCATTGAGTGCTGTCCGATGCTACAATTGTGGACAGACTGGGCATCTACAGCGAAACTGTAAGAAGCCGCGCCAGTCAAGAGGAGCAAAGAGCAGCTCTACGAAGCCTCAGGCGTCAGGCAAAAGCCGTACCAAGTGCCAGGTGAAACCTGCAAAGGCTATGATGGCGAAAGGAACCACGCCAGATGTTGGGAACTCGTTCATAATAGACACGGGCGCAACGGTTCACATGTGCCCGCACAGAGGACTGTTTTCGACGTTGAAGAAACAAAGCTTCACTGTGAAACAGGCCAACGGTCAGGAGTTGGAAGCGACTGGAATTGGGACTGTGTATCTTGAGAGTCTGAACTTGACTATAAGTAATGTTTACCTGGTTCCAGAACTGAGATTTAATCTGCTGAGCGTGTCGCAGATTGCAAAGAAAGGACTGAAACTGTCCTATGATGCTAAAAGCTGCAAGATCTACAAAGATGGAGAACTGTTTCTTACTGCCAAAGAGAAAGATGGACTGTATTTGTTGACTTTTGATCAAAGTGATTACATGAAATGTAATTCCTCTGTTTCTAACGAAATCTCTCTTGCAGGGGTGACCATGACCAGTGTGAGCACCAGGAAGGTGACGAAGAAGGTCGACAGAGCATTTCAGCGGGTGTATGCTGATGTGATTGGTCCTCTAGAACCATCTAGAGGCGGTGCACGATTTTACCTTGTGTGTGTGGATTGTTTCACAAATTATTCTTGGGTTTATATGATGGAGAAACCGCAAGAAACTTTAGAAAAGTTTCAGGAGTTTTGTGACAAGGTTAAAAGTATGCATGATGCTAACATTGATTGTCTTTTCACAGATGAGAAGCAAGTTTTTCTGTTACAGAAGTTTCAGAAGTTCCTGGATGGAAAAGGGATAGACCACAAAGTTGCAGTTTCACAAGAAGCGTGGAACAGGGGGGTCTGTGTGAGGGTGAACAAAGAATTGCAAAAGGGGATGAATGCGCAATTGCTGAGTTCACATTTGCCACATGAATATTGGGCCGAATCGCTAGCGTCCTATCTTCATGTGTGGTTGAGAAAAGTCTCAACAGAGTTGGGATGTTCTCCTTTTGAGAAGCTGTTCAATAGAAAACCTTCTGTTGCCTATTTTAAGGTTTTCGGGTCTCATGTGAGAACAGAAGCTCCAGGTGGTGTAAAGAATGCCAGAGGCATTTTTGTGGGTTATGAAAAGGGTCTCTACAGAGTAATTTTGTCTGAATCTGGTCAGGTGATTCTCACAAAGTTCCTAGAGAGTGCTCCAAAGCAAGAGCGGGTAGTACAGACATTTCCCACAGGAAACGATGATGATGATGATGATGAGTTTGATCTTATTGAGTTCAGTAGTACTGATGATGACAGCGATAGCTCAGACAGCTCAGTTGTCACAGTCATTGAGAGGAAATCTCACATAATGACTAGACCCTCAGAAGAGGAGGATGAACCACTGATTGCTACTGGTTCTCGACAGAGTCCAAAGGTTGAACCAGTGAGCACAGAGGATCAGAACCTCATACGTAAGTCTGAGAGAGCAACGAAGGGTGTACCACCCAAGAGGTATTCAAAGGAGTTTGCTAACCTTGCATATGTTGCTATTGTAAACGACCAAGGACAGATTGAAGCTGTGTCTGAGTCAGAGACAAAGGCACAACAGAGAGTTGTTAACCAAGGTAATGCGAAGTCACACAACCAGAGAGGTACATTGGTTAAACCAGTGGCGGGTAGTTCCAAGGGTGGAACTGAAACAACAGGGGAATGTTATAAATATAACAACTGTTTGTTTTCTTCTCTGGATGACGCTTTGCTCGCAGCACACATTGATACTTTAGGGGGAGTATGTTACCATAAAGCACCAATGCTGCAGCAAGCAAAGGCTTTAGCAGCTCAGCCAGCTGCTTGTGGCTGGAAAGCCAGACAGGATGTTTGTGACTGTTGCCATGGGAACAAAGGGGCAGTCCATTCTGTACTGAGCACCGGATGTTAGCTCAGTGTGTGTGTGTCATATGACCCGTACTGGATGTACTTGGGAGGAGTTTCTTGCTGTTGTTGAGTGCAGACATGATTCTCTGTACTGATGTAAGAGGCAGAAATAAATGATGTAAATAGTTTTCTGTCTGCTTCTTTCCCCTCCCTGGGGACACCAAAGGGGAGAGAGGAAGAACGGTGTGTTCCTCTCATACATCTGAGAAGAATCGCCGGACCTCGCCTGCTTATCAGCAGAGGTTGGGAGACGCGGGGAGGTCGACAGGAATATCTGCCGGTGCCTGCTTGTGGCACATTCCTCTGACCCAGGCAGAATTCCAACAAGAACTACATCACAACTACATCATGATTACATCATTGACACATCACAAAAAGGAGGGGTTGCGGGAGGGGTTGTGGTGGTAACCTGAGTATCTTGTCACCTGGTTGGTTCCTCCTTTCCCCCTCCCCATGAGTCAGTTCCAGAGGACAAAGGGGAGTTGGCAGTTTCCTGCCCCCGGAGGGAAGAGCTGATCATTGTCCTTTGTTCCAGTCCATACTGAATCCACTCCTATATGCAAGTTCTTTGTGACCTTCATGGCCTTCTGTCTAGGACCATCAGGGTTGGCATAGCAACTGGGCAGGGCTCCTGTGTATGTGCTGGTATTCTCAAGAGATTATGGCTGCCCTGCATCAAATCTTCCCAAATTTGTCCTTCCTTCATGGAATAAAATAAGAGTGGAACAGTGCAGATCCGATGTATGGTTGATTTTCTATGAATTTATAACAGAAGCGTAGCGTATGTCGTGTGTGTGTGCATGTGTGTCAGAGTTTGTAGAAACTGAATGATGGGGGGGAGGGTTTCCTGCGACATACTGTTGGGGGAGTGGTGCAGGAAAAACAACTTACTCCTTAAGTTAAAGAAAACAAAAGATATTATTGTGATCTTTAGGAAATGTAAATTGAATATTCAGCCACTCATTATTGAGGGGAAGTGTGTGGAACAGGTCTCAGTGTTTTGATTTCTGGGAATGGAGTTGAGAGACACCCTAACCTGGGGAGAAAAGAGCAAATACCTGATGAAGGGAGCACAGCAGAGGTTATATTTTCTGAGAATCCTCCGGAAAAACAATCTCTCAAAGGACCTGTTGATGGCATTTTACCATTGTACTGCTGAGAGTGTATTAACTTATGGTCAGTGGGTGTGGTTTGGGAGCTGCACGGTCAGGGGAAAAACAACGCTGTTCAGGGTTGTAAAGACTGCGGAGAGAATAATTGGGTGCCCTCTTCCCATTTTGGATCAAATCTACGCTTCCAGGTGCCATAAGAAAGCTGAAGAGATAGCGCAAGATAGTGCGCACCCCGGAAATGATCTCTTTCAGCTTCTGCCTTCTGGAAGAGGATACAGGGTTATCAAGACTAGGACTAGCCGCCTGAGAAACAGTTTCTATCCAAATGCAATTTTGGTTTTAAACGCAGGGTAAGGAGTCTCTATGGGAGTATATTGTATTTAAAAATGGGGCATCAGAGTTTTTAGGGGGCTAACCAGGTTGGGATAGCTGGGATAGCAGGCTTGTTGGTTTTTGAATGTTTTATGTAGATTATTTCAGTTTCGTTGTTCTGTATGAGACAATGACAATAAAGATTATCGTATCACATTGTATCACATTGTAACGTATCATATCGTATCGTAATATAAGCCTCACTCCCCCCCAATTCTGAACGTGAAAAGTTAAAGTGTGGCTTATATTTGTGACCTTATGCTATGCAGCCACGAGCGCTGGGCAAACAGCGCCAGGAGCATGGCAAAATGGCGCCCGCCCAGTGCGTACTCCCCCGTCCGGAAAGGGAGAGAGCGAGGAAAGGGAAAGGCTGCTAGCAACGCAGCCCGGCTCCCCCCCTGCACCCAGTATGCAGCCAGGAACAGCGAGGAAAGGAGCGGCTAATATTCAGGTTTTTTTCTTTTTTCCTCCCCACCCCCTCCAATTTTCAAGGTGTGGCTTATATTCGGGTGAGGCTTATATTCGGGCCAATACGGTATGTGTTTTTTGTGATGATGTAATTTCTCTCCACCTCAAAAAAGTTATGAGTCCTCTGATATCCCTACGGACATTTTGAAGGAGACAGAGGCAGGTGTGCAGGAGAATCTCTTTACTGATGTCTCGATACAGAGAAGAGCAAGTCTGGCTCACGAGCGATCTCAAAAGCTGTGACGGCTGGGCAGGCAGGTGGACTTGGGCAACTGTGGAAGACAAGGACCTACAACTTGGTCCCGTTCTCCAAAGTGCTGAAATTGCCGAAGCCCATTCCTACAGCGGGAGTTTGCAGATGTAGTAATTCTCAGTATCGCATTGATTATCATTCCAGTCCATCAAGTCTAGAAAGACGAGGAAGAAGAAACATCAGTTGGAGGAAGCAGTGTTTCTGAACAACAGCTGCTGGAAGCTAGAGGAAGAGAGAGGACTCAGAGTCCTACTTGTGGGTTTGCAATTGCAATTGCTCTAGGAAGCATTTTTTTAAAGGGAGCCTAGTATTACTCATGCTAGCCAGTTTCATCCAGTATAGGGCTAGAGCTACATGCACACTGGTTTGTAAGGAGAAGGGCCTTCTCGGTGGTGGTGCCCGCCCTGTGGAACGCCCTCCCATCAGATGTCAAGGAAATAAACAACTATCTGACATTTAGAAGACATCTGAAGGCAGCCCTGTTTAGGGAAGTTTTTAATGACTGATGTTTTAATGCAGGCTTCCTCAACAGCCCTCCAGATGTTTTGTACTACAATCCCCATCATCCCTGACCACTGGTCCTGCTAGCTAGGGATCATGGGAGTTGTAGGCTAAAAACATCTGGAGGGCTGAGGTTGAGGGAGTCTCTTTTAGTCTTTTGTTGGAAGCCGCCCAGAGTGGCTGGGGAAACCCAGCCAGATGAGCAGGGTATAAATAATAAATAATAAATTATGATTATTAGCCCTGTTTCAGCTCTTAAAAAGGGGGCGGGTGTAGCTTTAGAGACAAACAGCAGTTATTTCAGGAAGGAGTTCTGACGGGAGGAGATTCCTATATCCCCAGATCTCTGCACCGTACAGTGGTACCTCGCAAGACGAATGCCTCGCAAGACGAAAAACGCGCAAGACGAAAGTGTTTTCCGTTTTTTGAGTTGTTCCGCAAGACGAATTTCCCTATGGGCTTGCTTCGCAAGACGAAACGTCTTGCGAGTTCTTGCGAGTTTGTTTCCTTTTTCTTAAAGCCGCTAAGCCGTTAATAGCCGCTAAGCTGCTAAGCCGCTAAGCCGTTAATAGCCGCTAAGCCGCTAATAGCCATGCTTCGCAAGACGAAAAAACCGCAAGACGAAGAGACTCGTGGAACGGATTAATTTCGTCTTGCGAGGCATCACTGTACAATAATTATGGCACTATCTTCTTTTGAAATACCTAAACTGTGGGAGCTACTAAGCTCCCCCCGCCCTGAACTCTGGAAAACCGTAGTTAAGAGTGGATAGAGAGAGAGGATTTTAATTTAGCTGCGAGTAGGTGTGACTTCCAGGATAGTTTTGAATTAAAACCCAAGCCCAGGTACTTATAATAGCATTGTTGTTCAATAGGTTTACAGTGGGACCTCCGGTTAGGAACTTAATTCGTTCTGGAGGTCCATTCTTATCCTGAAACTGTTCTTAACATGAGGCATCATTAGCGAAAGGGCGCCTCGCGCTGCGTGCAGGCCTCCAGTGCGCGATTTCCGCTCGCACCCTGGGGCAAAGTTTGCATCTGGGAGCAACTACTTCCAGGTTAGCGCAGCTCGTAATCCGACGCGTGCGCAACCAGAAGCGTTCATATCTAGAGGTATCTGTGAGGTTTTCTCCTCTTCCCCAAAATCACCACGTTAGGTTTAGAATGATTGACTGTCAACTGCTCTTTTGTGCAAAAGACATTCAACTTCCCCAAAAGTCTCCACATCCCAATTAAGGTAGCAGAAATCAAAACAGTACCGTCGGCATACAAAAGAACTGCGAGTTTGACATCCTCAACAGAAACAGGAAAATATTCTAGACCTCTTAGTTCTTGAACAATATCATTTATATCAAAATTGGGTGGAAAGGGTGCTAGGAGACATCCCTGTCGGACTCCCCCGTCCTTGTGGATTTGACTAGATAGGCCATTGGCATGACCCAACCGCATCTTCTTCTTTTTTTTTATTAAATAATTTTTATTAAGATTTCAATAAAAGTTAAACAGAAGAACATAAAAGTTAAAATACAAAAACACACAATACATAATCCAAAAAGAAAAAGAAAACACAGAAAACAAAATACAAAAAAAAAAAACTAAAAAAAAACAGAACAATTAAAAACAATATCACTTTTCCATTTCCGTTTTTGAATTTACTTATTTTCTGGACTTCCTCATACCTCCCTCTTTTGTATTCCAGTCCAAATTGTTTGTCCAGCAATTTCTTTTCCACTTTTTTAATCCCAATCTTTAATCTTAATATAATATATAACACTTAAGCTTCTTTAATCCTAATCTTTAATCTTAATGTAATATAACATTAAATTTTTACCTCTTAAGTACCAAATTTCCATTTCCTTAAACATCTTTAATCCTAATCTTTAATCTTAGTCTATCAATAACTTTAACCTGTACAGCTGGAAACCACTTATTTTCGATCCAACATCACTCTAACATTCCTTAATTTTGCAATGTTTCTGAAGATAATCTTTGAATTTCTTCCAATCTTCCTCGACCAACTCTTCTCCCTGGTCACGGATTCTGCCAGTCATTTCCGCCAGTTCCATATAGTCCATCAGTTTCATCTGCCATTCCTCCAGCGTGGGAAGTTCTTGTGTCTTCCAATACTTTGCGATGAGTATTCTTGCTGCTGTTGTTGCATACATAAAGAAAGTTCTATCCTTTTTTAACACCATTTGGCCGACTATGCCCAGGAGAAAGGCCTCTGGTTTCTTAGGGAAAGTATATTTAAATACCTTTTTTAATTCATTATATGTCATTTCCCAGAAAGCCTTAATCTTTGGGCACGTCCACCAAAGGTGAAAAAATGTACCTTCAGTTTCTTTACATTTCCAACATTTATTATCGGGCAAATGATAGATTTTTGCAAGCTTGACTGGGGTTATGTACCACCTGTATATCATTTTCATAATATTCTCTCTTAAGGCATTACATGCCGTAAATTTCATTCCTGTGGTCCACAACTGTTCCCAGTCAGCAAACATAATGTTATGTCCAACGTCCTGTGCCCATTTAATCATAGCCGATTTTACCATTTCATCCTGAGTATTCCATTTCAGCAGCAAGTTATACATTCTTGACAAATTCTTAGTTTTGGGTTCTAACAGTTCTGTTTCTAATTTTGATCTTTCCACCTGAAAGCCAATTTTCTTGTCCAATTTAAATGCCTCCATTATCTGATAATAATGAAGCCGGTCTCGCACTTTGTTTTTTAATTTTTCAAAACTCTGCAATTTCAGTCTATCTCCGTCTTGTTCCAAAATTTCCCAATATTTCGGCCATTTGACCTCCATATTGACCTTTTTCAAGGCTTTCGCTTCCATTGGTGACAGCCACCTTGGGGTTTTGTTTTCTAGCAAGTCCTTATATCTTAACCAAACATTAAATAGCGCTTTCCTGACAATGTGGTTTCTAAATGCTTTATGTGCTGACCCAACCGCATCTTCTTATGTTCATATGTACTGAACTTTTCCTCCATAGGGTCGCTGCTTCTATGCTAGTAGCCAAGAACCTTTCACTTATCTTTAAGGAAACTTTAATCTTTGTTTCATACAAACCTCATGGTGTCCCTTCCAGTGGTGTCCAAACTTTTTTCAAAGAGATTTGATGAAGTGAAGGGCCGTGAGGGCCGACCAAAGGGTCAACCAAAGGTATTGACCTTTTTTAAAAGGATTTTACCCCAAAGTTTTTTTTAAAGATTGATGTTGTTGAGTTTTCTTAGGGTTGAAATTCTTGAGCACTTTTTAGGATGGAAGTTGTTGAGGTTTTTTTGAGATTTTACATCAGGAAACAAACCGCCACAGCGGCCGGATTAAACTGACCAGCGGGCCGAAACCAGAGGCCTTTCTCCTGGGCATGGTCGGCCAATTGGTGCCAAAGAAGGATAGAACCTTCTTTATATATGCTACAAGAGCAGCAAGAATACTTATCGCAAAGCATTGGAAGACACAAGATCTACCCACCAGGGAAGAATGGCAGATGAAGCTGATGGACTACATGGAACTGGCGGAAATGACTGGCAGAATCCGAGACCAGGGAGAAGAGTCGGTGGAAGAAGATTGGGAAAAATTTAAAGTATATTTACAGAAACATTGTAAAATTAATGAGTGTTAGAAGGATGCTGGAATGAAGCTATATGGTTTTAGTAGAAATGCAACAAAGAATTAAGTAAAAGCTGACTGATAATGGGCCAAAATGAAAAAATTTAAGGTTAGACCGTTAAGATAAATTATAGAACAAAAATCGAGAAAGATGGAAAGAATTTGCTGAAATAGTGAATTGAACTAGAATACAAAAAAAGGGAGGTGTGAGGAGGTCGATGAAACAAGTAAAGGAAAGGTAAAGATATGGAATATTGGATGTGTGCTTTAGTTTTCTTTTTGTTTCTTTTTGCTGTATTGTTGTATTGCTTTTCTATTTTTTTTATTGTTGTCTTTTTTTCTTTTTTCTGTAATCTTTAAACTTCTAATAAATATCATTTTAAAAAAAACAAATAAACTGACCAGCGGGCTGAATTAGGCCCCCAAAAAGGACTTTGGACATGCCTGTGAGTTGTTCTAGAGGAGAGAGAAAATATCTGGGAAACCCTGGTTGCCATACATCTGGGAAACCCAGGACATGTCCTCTTTTGGGGGGGACACATGCCCATCCGGGCAGATTTTTCCATTTTAAAGGAAATGTTTTTGTTTGTTTGTTTCTTGGGGGGAGGGTTAGAGATTTTTGGGGGGCCACACACATGCTTGGGAGGGCCCTGTGCCCCAGAAGTGGAAGCGCCACAGCAGAGTGAGGCTGTTGCAGCAAAGATCAGGTAGGAGCTGGGGTTCTTCCTCTGCTTGGGTCACCAGCAGCTTGGGCTTGGGCTGACTTGCACGCCGCCGCCTCTGCCAGCCCAAGCTGGCTGTTTTGGTGAAAGGCAGCCTGGGGGTGGGGGTGGGTTTGAATTCTTTTCACCCAGTGACAGGAGAAAGGGTGAAGATTCCCCACCCCACAGAGGACAATATACTGCTGTCCTGCACTGAGGGTTCCAGGAGACAGAAGGAAGACCACCTGCGGCAGATGTGGAGAAGCCTTGGACTGCAAGCCAGATCTGACCCGCCATTTGGCCCACAAGGCGATGTTGGCCAAGCCATGCCCACCTCCACTAGCCCTGATGTACAACCCTGTCAAATGTTGGACGATGGAGGGGTGAGGTGAAGTGAGCATCTCATCCACAAGTCTGAGCCAATTCCCCACCTCTGACCAAAGGGTCCCATCTAATAATAATAATAATAATAATAATAATAATAATAATAATACAGTGGTACCTTGGTTTAAGAACAGTCCGGTTTAAGAACAATTCCGTTTACAAACTCCGCAAAACCGGAAATAGTGTCTTGGTTTGAGAACTTTACCTCGGTCTGAGAACGGAATCCGAATGGTGGAAGGGCACCGGTGGTGGGAGGCCTCGTTAGGGAAAACACGCCTTGGTTTAAGAATGGGTTTGGTTGAAGAATGGACTTCTGGAACGGATTAAGTTCATAAACCGAGGTACCACTGTAATATATTTATATGCCACTCATCTGACTGGGTTGCCGCAGCCATTCTGGGTGGCTTCCAACAAATTTAACCCATTAAGCACAATCTTTACAACTTGTGAAACCCCCCTCCTCACCTACACCATACATCTCGACACAGAGTTCGTCTTTTCTGCATTTGGAGGGTTGTCCAGGTCCCCAAGGCATGTAGCTGACCATGGCATCATCGGTCCATCTCCACTTTTCATTCTGTAAAGGTAAAGGTAAAGGGACCCCTGACCATTACGTTCAGTCATGGCCGACTCTGGGGTTGTGGCGCCCATCTCGCTTTATTGGCCGAGGGAGCCGGCGTACAGCTTCCGGGTCATGTGGCCAGCATGACTAAGCTGCTTCTGGCGAACCAGAGCAGCGCACGGAAACGCCGTTCACCTTCCCGCCGGAGCGGTACCTATTTATCTACTTGCACTTTGACATGCTTTCGAACTGCTAGGTTAACAGGAGCAAGGACCGAGTAATGGGAGCTCACAACGTCGTGGGGATTTGAACCGCTGACCATCTGATTGGCAAGTCCTAGGCTCTGTGGTTTAACCCACAGCACCACAGCAAAAAGAGTTGAGGTCTTGACTGAGGAAGGGATGTCCCAACATGAGGTCAGTCTCCCTTCTGCAGTTAGCGGCTCATGAAAAGACAGTGTCTGGTTTTCAGCTGAAGGGATGGGAATAAATCCCAAGGAAGATGAGGCGGCTGGACCTCTCGGACTTGTACTGCTTGGGGGAGATCTAGCCAGAATCAGCTGTTCTCCATCACCCAGCACAAGAAATGCACCTGCTACATCCCTCTACTCTGCAGAAGTGTTAAAGGAAGAAAAGACGGTATGTCCTCCTTTCCAACTGGATAGTCAAATACAGTGGAACCTTGGGTTACATATGCTTCAGGTTACAGACTCCGCTAACCCAGAAATAGTACCTCGGGTTAAGAACTCTGCTTCAGGTTGAGAACAGAAATCGTGTGGCGGCAGCAGGAGGCCCCATTAGCTAAAGTGGTGCTTCAGGTTAAGAATAGTTTCAGGTTAAGAACGGACCTCCGGAACGAATTAAGTGCTTAACCCGAGGTACCACTGTATTGCTCCAAGGCTAAGGGGCATATCAACTTTGCTGATTTAAAACCTTATTAAAGTAATATTGCAAGAGTTAAAAATGGGACCTGTGTTGCATCCTGGGGATGCAGGCAGATGGCTACTCTTTGAATTAAGAGCTTCACCAGAGCCCCAGATCCTCCCTTACAGAGATGGGAATATCTGCCCTTCCCTTCCCTGCAGGGAGCGCTCGTCTTCTTGACTGCTCCTCTGTGCCCTTGCTGGCTGCTGTTCCTACTGAGAGGCAAATGAAAAAGAGAGTTTGCCCCCTTTACTTACCTTCCCGCCCTGTTTGGATCTGAACAGTCCAATCCAGATGTTGAGTTTGATGTCATATGCCGCTGTTATCGCAGAGGCTATAATTCTGTGCTCTTCCTCGCTAAGGATGGAGGCCAGGTGGCTTTTTTGCCCAAACGTTTGGCAGTCCGCCTGGGAGAGAAAAAGAATAAGGGGTTTTACCCTGGAGGTGAGGGAAAGCTGCCTGGTTGCATCGAGCGGCTCCTGTAAGATTTCCCATGCAGGATTGTGCAAGGACCACAGCACAGCTATAAGCTTTTTGTGTAGATCACCATGACCTCATAACCATGGATGGATGTGCAGTACCAGGTGCCAGGGATATACAAAGCAGTGTGATCAATACAGTGATTGGTTCTGCCTCTCTCAAAGATGGCACCCCAATTTCTCATTTTTCCAACGTTAAGTTTAGCCCCACCAGATTTCCACATCACTTTGTGATTGATTGGTTTATTAAAAACGAATTCCTCATGGAAATTCATTCATGAGACTTTCCACTTAGATACACATTTTTGCAAGCAATTTCTCCTAACATGATTGAAGTTTGCACATTTTTCCCCACTAATATCTTCTATGTGTACTGTGCAGCCACCTTTGTGGACATCATTTGGATGGAGAACTTCATGCGTTGGCAACTTCAAGGTTGGATTGCTGCAATGTGCTCTATGTGGGGCTACTCTGGTGCTTGGTCCAGAGGAATATATATGGAGGAAGCATATAATCCTGTCCACACACATGTCCACACACATTTCAGGGGAACTCCCATTCCTCACTACTATGAGCCAAATAAAGAGCATGAAATCCACACTCAACTCCGAGTATCTTTCACCTTTATAGCAGCGTCATCATCTTTCTTTCATTATTTTTTTTAACCTGCCATGTGACATATGCATGGATAACTTTGTATCCCAAGACTATGCTTCATTTGCTGTGAGTTGCTTGCCAGGGAGGAGAGGGTGGCTGGGTGGGTGTTTGACATTTGACCAGAAACATGGTGTCTGGAGCAATTTGCTACACAGGGCTTCCAAGAATCTCTCCTTACCTCCGCATAATGCCAATTCCGTGCAGTTTGCCTATATGAATAGCAATGCCTCTGAAAGTTGATCCAGTTCTGGGGGCACCTATATGCTTCTGTGCCTGTCAGAGGAGAGGGAACACAATGTCAAGGTTGTGGAGGAGCACCCATGGGAGTTAAGCTTGGTGAGGCAGAAGATAAAAGAGCTTTTCCCATATTGTCCAGAAATGAAAATAAAGAGGGCATAGATTTTCTCTCTATTCCCACCCCCTCTGAAATTCAGTTAAGGATCTCTCCAAACAAATAGACAATAGGTTAAAGATAAGTTTGGTTCCACCGTTGATGAACTAAGGAGAAATTTTACAACTTAAGTCCTATGAGCTTAGGACAATAAAGCTTACATCAGTATGTTACATTGGTCACAAAAACATATAATGCCCCCGTTTCGTCCTCTGATTGATGTTTCAAATCTATATTACTAGGATTTGCCTCATGAGCCATGCCTTTTCTCCTAAGGATTGCTATCTGCTTGGCTTCTCCCAGTCCAGGTTTGAGGAGCCCAGTTGGGATGTACCTTGCAGAAAGGAGCAGGCAATCAGGAAGCCCCAAATGGAGAGGTGGAAGAAAGTGATGCGTCCCATTGGCATCTGAGGAGAGAGAAGAAAAGAAGAAGAGACTCCTGAGATCTGTGAAATGGGATTGTGCATTTTATAGAATCCTCTAGATCTGTCATTTGTTGATAGAAAGGTTACGGGTGGCAGGCCAAAAGAAGAAAACACCTAATGGAGTTAATGGACAACAGGTCTTTAGCAGACGAAAGGCAGTCCTTGTTCGCACAATTCGTCATGAAAACCCTCTACTTCAAGATATAAGGAAGGCTACTGGCACTGTGGGTTAAACCACAGAGCCTAGGACTTGCTGATCAGAAAGTTGGCGGTTCGAATCCCCGCGATGTGGTGAGCTCCCATTGCTCGGTCCCTGCTCATGCCAACCTAGGAGTTCAAAAGCAAGTCAAAGTGCAAGTAGATAAATAGGTCAGAAGGAAACTGCATTTCCGTGCGCTGCTCTGGTTATAGAAGCGGCTTAGTCATGCTGGCCACATGACCTGGAAGCTGTACGCCGGCTCCCTCGGCCAGTAAAGCGAGAAGAGCGCCGCAACCCCAAAGTCGGCCATGACAGGACCTAATGGTCAGGGGTCCCTTTACCTTTACTTACTAACTGAGGAGCAGCTCCCCAGCTGTGAGAGATGGGATGGCAGCTGTTGGGAAGACCACCTGCTTATTATTAAGGCATGGAGAAAGTGGACAGGGACAGCTTTTTTCTCATCACATTGGAACTCGTGGGCATTAAATGGATCTGAATGTTGGAAGAGTCAGGACAGGGAAAAGAAAGAACTTTCTCATGCAGTTCATCATTAAACTATGGAATTCGCTCCTCCAATAGGCTTAGACAAATTCACAGAGGCCTTTTGATGGCTATTTACTCTGATGTTCTACCTCCCCTGTCTAATGCCACAGTATGGCATTGAATACCGGTTGCCATAAACAGGAGGAGGGAATGTGCTGAATAAATTCAGTTTAGGATTTTATTTTATTTTCAATTTTTTTTATTAATTTTCCAAAAATTTAAAACAAACAAACAAATACACACACATCCTATTTATAATTAAACCAATCTTTAATAACCAACTAATTATTAAGTGATTTCCTCAGATCCCGTTGGCTGAATTTCATTATATATCATTTTAACAGATTTCCAAAATCAATTTTCTCAAAAAATTAACTTGATCACTTAACATCTTCCACTCTTTCTAAATTAGCTTTAAACATCTTGAATCCTATCCTTACATATTTAAATCCCAAGCCTATCTAATATTTGCAAGATTTCCAATTAAGTTAACTTAACATATTTAGCTAAATAGTATTTAAATTTCATCCATTCTCAGTTTAGAATTTATTGCACTCCACTACACTTGCTTAGAAAGGGACTGTCTACAACAACACACTGTTGGAGGATGTATTAAGGAAAATGCTTCTTTGAAACATATGTTTACATCATGGGCAACACTCACACATTTTTGGAGAAAAAAACTAAGATGTATAAATACTACTTGGGGGGAGGGAAATAACATTATCAGATGTTGATATTATTTTAAACTATATGCCAACTATATGGGGTTTGACAAAGGGTCACCGCAAATGGATTCTCCATGCCCTTATTTCTGCTAAAAGGCTGATTTTAATTCCTTGAAAAGATAATACCATGCCCCCTTTGATTAATGGATAGAAGATATGTCAGTTCTAGCAACATATGAATGGATTGCTTTTAGCTGCAGATTTTGTATGGATAAATAAAACCATATGTGAAATCCATTAATAAAGCATATAATGTCTTGATAATAATTTTACATTTATTGGATTAATTGTATTTCTTATATACATATATACTCTATTGTGTTGTTTATGGTTATTTTATCTCCCCCCTTTCACATTATTCATGTTTCCTTTTTTATATTATTTTTTCACTGAACGCTTATAATAGAATGTAAATATTAAAAATTGTATACATTTATTCTCATTATCATATCACATTCTCCCCTGCTCTGAGATTGAAAATATTCAGTTAATAGAAGGTTAGAAAGGAATAAAAAGGAACAAATGATGATGATGATGATGATATAAAGTAAATTATGAAGAATTACAGACAAACAACAGGCCAAGGCATCACATTCCTACCCTGCTGAGGGGCTTTCCGAAGGCATCTAAGTGGCTGTTGCTGGCTATTTCTATGAACGTTACTCACCTTGTGGCCTATTAGACTCTCTTTGTTTGGCAGGTCTGGAGAGCTGGTCTCTTCTGCAACTGCTATTATACAGTCCTGAAGCTTCCTTAGGCGAACTGGTGGGAGTGGTGTGTGCATGTGGCCCCGTCATCAGGAAGAACGACTGAACCCAAAAGCACATCTCGGCCATTTGGGAGTTTCATGGCTGAGCAGTGATCCATAAGGAATCACAGCAGTAAAACGATCAGGAAACTCTCTCCTTCAGTACAACAGCGGGAGATTATTGAGTCGAGTAGCACATCGCAGCAAACGTGGCGCCACTGCTCCCATCATCCTTGACCATTGGTCTTGCTGGTTGGGAATGATGGGAGTTTGTAGCCCACCAACATGCAGAGGGCACCACCTTGGCTTGGTGTGATGAAAAGTGGTCTTCCCAGGAGAGCGGCTCTGCTGTTCTGCTAGGGAATTTAGAACCCTGGACAGCTCCCAGTGGACTCTTCCAGCACAGCTCGGTTTGGGGAGGGTGCCCTTGAGTCCATCATCCAAGTCGTTGATAAAGATGTTGAATAAGACCGGGCCCAAGACAGACCCCTGTGGCACCCCACTAGTCACTCTTCTCCAGGATGAAGAGGAACCATTGATGAGCACCCTTTGGGTTCGGTCAGTCAGCCAGTTACAAATCCACTGAGTGGTAGCATAGTCAAAACCGCATTTTACCAGCTTCTTTACAAGAATATCATGGGGCATCTTGTCAAATGCCTTGCTGAAATCAAGGTAGGCTACATCCACTGCGTTCCCTTCATCTACCAGGCTTGTAATTCTGTCAAAAAACGAGATCAGGTTAGTCTGATATGACTTATTTTTCAGAAATCCATGCTGACTATTGGTGATCACAGCATTCCTTTCTAGGTGCTCACAGACTGTTTGCTTAATGATCTGCTCTAGAATCCTCCCTGGTATTGATGTCAGACTGACTGGGCGGTAATTATTTGGGTCCTCTCTTTCCCCCTTTTTGAAAATAGGGACAACATTTGCCCTCCTACAGTCTGCCGGGACTTCGCCTGTTCTCCAGGAATTCTCAAAGATGACTGCCAGTGGTTCTGAGATCACATCTGCCAGTTCTTTTAATACTCTTGGATGCAGTTCATCTGGCCCTGGAGACTTGAATACATCTAAACTAGCCAAGTATTCTTGTACTATCTCCTTAGTTATTCTGGGCTGTGTTTCCTCTGCTGAATCATTTGCTCCAAATTCTTCAGGTCGGGCATTGTTTTCTTTATCGGAGAAGACTGAGGCAAAGAAGGCATTGAGGAGTTCAGCCCTTTCTGTGTCCCCTGTTTGCATTTCACCATCTTCTCTTCTGAGTGACCCCACTGTTTCTTTGTTCTTCCTTTTGCTACGAACATACCCATAAAAGCCTTTTTTGTTGCTTTTAACCTCTCTAGCAAGCCTGAGTTCATTCTGTGCTTTAGCTTTTCTGACTTTGTGTCTACACGTGCTGGCTATTTGTTTGAATTGCTCTTTGGTGGTTTCCCCCCTTTTCCATTTTTTGTACACATCCTTTTTTAATCTTAACTCAGTTAAAAGTTCTTTAGATAGCCACCCTGGCTTCTTTAGGCACCTTCCATGTTTCCGTCTCATTGGTATTGCCTGACGTTGTGCTTTTACTATCTCCCTCTTAACAAACTCCCAGCCATCATGAACTCCCTTTCCTTTTAGTATTACTGTCCATGGGATCTCACCCAGCACTTCCCTAAGTTTTATGAAGTCGGCTTTCTTAAAGTCAAGAAATTGAGTCCTAGTATGCTTGGCTGCTCCTTTCCGCTGTATAGTAAACTTCAGAAGGGCATGATCACTTGCGCCTAATGATCCTTCCACTTCTACCCCACTAACCAGGTCATCAACATTGGTTAGGACCAGATCTAAAATGGCTGTTCCTCTTGTTGCTTCTCCCACTTTCTGGACAATGAAGTTGTCTGTAAGGCCAGTGAGGAATCTGTTTGACCTTATGCTCTTGGCTGAGTTTGACATCCAACAAATATCCGGGTAATTGAAGTCCCCCATTACTACTATCTCCTTTCCTTTTGCATGCTTGGCCATCTGTTCCAGGAAGGCATCATCTATGTCCTCAGTTTAGCTTGGGGATCTATAGTAAACTCCCACAATGAGGTCACTGTTATTCTTCTCTCCCTTAATTTTGACCCAAATGCTCTCACTTTGGCTTTGAGGTTCTAAATCTTGGATCTCTTCACAGGTATACACATCCCTGACATATAATGCCACTCCTCCTCCTTTCTTGTCTGGTCTGTTTCTCTGAAATAGATTGTATCCCTCCATTATTACATTCCAATCGTGGGACTTATCCCACCAGGTTTAAGTGATGCCTATTATGTCATATTTAGTTTGCTGTACCAAGAGCTCAAGCTCATCTTGTTTATTTCCCATGCTTTGCGCATTAGTGTACAGACATTGAAGTCCATTAATCATTCCCCCCTGTCTCTTATTTAAGGATTTTTTCCTCCCACCACTAGGTCTGCATGCTGTTTGCTCCATTTGGTCTATGACATTTGGATGATCATCTTCATCAATTGATAGACTCCTACCTTCAGGAGCACTGTCTCCCTCCCCCACATTAGTCAGTTTAAAGCCCTCCTGATGAGGTTTCTGAGATTTTTGGCAAAAACATTCCTCCCAACTGTTGTGAGGTGCAGCCCATCTCTTGCCAGAAGTCCATCTTTAAGAAACTGCAGTCCGTGATCTAAGAATCCAAACCGTTCCTGTTTACACCATTTGCGAAGCCAACTGTTGACTTCCACTATTTTTCCCTCTCTCCCTGGGCCACGTCGTTCAACTGGGAGGACAGATGAGATGACAATTTGTGCATTTAATTGCTTCAATTTCCTGCCCAGAGCCTCGTAGTCTCTTTTGATCTTCTGGCAGTGTCTTCTGATCTGCTTGCAGTGTCATTGGTTCCCACATGAACCAAGAGGAAGGGGTATTTGTCAGTGGGTTTTATGATTCCTTGCAGTCATTCAGTTACATCTTGGATCTTAGCTCCGGGGAGACAGCACACTTCCTGAGACTTCTTGTCAGGCCCACAGATCACTGCTTCTGTTCCCCTCAGTAGGGAATCCCCTATCACCACTACACGCCTCCTCTTAGGTTTGGTCGGGGTTCTTCCATGAGCTGTCTGTTCCAAGGTTGCCTGCACATTCCCTGAGGACTGACTTTGCTGCTCGTCTTCATATACCTGATCGACTGTAATGAGGGAGAGATCCTCAAATGGAGTCTGCTCTTCGTCTTCCATGCTAGGGGAGAGGACCTCAAAGCGATTGTGTATTTCTAAACAATCAGAGCGAACCCTGGGCCTCCTACTTCTTTGAGTCACGTTTCTCCATATATCTGGCTCCTGTGTTGGTGAACTAGCCTCCTTCTAAGGGGAGTCCCCTGTCTCCTCCTTGGTGGTGTGCTCTGTTGCTTCCAAGAAGAGCTCCAGCTCTCTAATTCTTTGGTGCGTAGCTACATGTTCCTCCAGTTGCTGGACTTTGTCTTCTAAGAGGGCAATCAACATGCAATTGCTACAGGTAAAGCTGCCTGCAACCTTTGGCAAGATGGCAAACATTGCGCAGGAACCGCAGGCGACTGCAGCTGTTCCCTCCCCCTCCATCTTGAGAACGTGTCATTGTGGGTGGCTACAGCGGTCCTCCATCATAAAAAGTGTGAAGACAGGACAAATAACTCCCCCCCCCAAAAAAAACCTAGGTCTCCCCCAACAAACGTTTGAGACTAGCTCCCCTAAATCTAAAAGATGGATCAAACTGCGTGCGCCGCTAGGCGTGCGCCGCTGCCCTGCAAGCTCTGATAAGCTCCTCCCACAGCTAATCACCTGCCTCAACAGAAACCCTGCCCCCTCTGACCTTTGCACAGGGAGAGCAGCTAATCAGCCACAAAGAAACACACACACAAGAAAACCCTTTTTGCTCCTTCTTCAGCTGCTGCCCTGCAAGCTCTGAGTCTGGCCTTTGCTACTTCTGTAGGGATCCCTAACCAGCCATCAATACATTTTAATGTACAGTGGTACCTCGGGTTAAGTACTTAATTCGTTCCGGAGGTCTGTTCTTAACCTGAAACTGTTCTGAACCTGAAGCACCACTTTAGCTAATGGGGCCTCCTGCTGCTGCCCCGCTGCCGGAGCACGTTTTCTGTTGTCATCCTGAAGCAAAGTTCTTAACCTGAAGCAACATTTCTGGGTTAGCGGAGTATGTAACCAGAAGCGTATGTAACCTGAAGCATATGTAACCCGAGGTACCAGTGTATTCTTAATCTTTGTTGGAAGCCGCCCAGAGTGGCTGGGAAAACCCAGCCAGATGGGCGGGGTACAAACAATAAATTATAATTATTATCAAACATGCCCTCCTAAGATTCAGGGTTTGAGAGCACTTCAGTCGGAGGAAAAGAGGCACTCCAGCAACAACAAAATTCCTGCCACACCAGCCTAGTTGCTCCAAGCTCAGTCTAGCTAAGTGGTGGCCAACCTATGGCACGCATGCCAGAGTGGACACTCAGAGCCCTCTCTGTGGGCACGCTAGCCATCTCCCCTGCAGGGCCATTCCTGGGTGGTTACAAAGTGGGCTCGCCCCCTCACGCCCCTCTGGGTGGGAATTGCCGCCCACATAATTGTCAGGTGCAGTTCTGCGTCTGCCAATCAGCTGATTTCCAGCTGTTCCGCTCCAACCCCCCATTGCGTTTGGTGTGATTGGTCAGTGCCGCTATCAGGAGATAGTAAGCAACGTTAGTGCATGCGTTAGTTGGCTGCGTCAAGGACTTTTCTGTAATACCTCGGGTTACGGATGCTTCAGGTTACAGACTCCGCTAACCCAGAAATAGTTGTTGTTTAGTCGTGTCCGACTCTTCGTGACCCCCTGAACCAGAGCACGCCATGGCCATCCTGTCTTCTACTGCCTCCCACAGTTTGGTCAAACTCATGGTGATAGCTTCGTATCATAGCAAGAAATGATGAAGTTGTCCGTGGTGACCCAGCGCCATCCACTGAGTCCACAGTGTACGCACATCAAATCACAAGTTGAATGACCTTATTCCTTTTTTTAAAAAATAATTTTTATTAATCGACCAATCAAATCAAATCAAATCAAATCACATCACATAAATTCCAAATTACAAAGCCGAATTTTTAAATTTTTGTGGGGGGTACCCATATTTCAAGTTCCAAAGGGGGGTCCAATCATCTTCTTGCTGCTGCATTAATGTCCACAAATCTGTCCAAATAATGTTCATAATTCTATCCAATCCTATCTTGCTGTTTCCCACATCTCATCTTGTTATTTTCGTATATTTTTTCCTTCTCTTTGCAACCTCTTCTGATAATCTCCTTAAGCAGGTATAAAACCAGTTGTAATCCTGTGTGAATTTTTCCGATCGTCCAATAGCCATATCGAGATGGTTTCCATATATCATCACTTCCATAGATAAAAGCACTCTTTCCATCATTAATCTTCGCAAATCTGTCGCCTTCTTTAGTCCTCTGAGCAGGTTTGCCCGCAGTATAAAAACAGACCCGTTCCTCCTCCCAGACATAAATCTTTCGACAGAACTTGCCCAAATGGTGACGCTGTTTTTTGCTGCGTCATCCCAAAGCTCTTGTACTTTCCTCAGTCTCCTTAAAACATGCTTTTGGTTAGAGTTTGTTTTCACACAGTCTTAAATATCCAGCTTAGGTCATTTGATCGGCATTTCTGACTTGTGTGTGGGGGGGTTATTGGTTAATCACATAGAAGAAAGAAAGAAAAGTTTTTTCGCCTTCCCCATCCAGTCCCGCTGCCGACATACCGAGCCTTGATGTGTCTTCTCATGATATATTCCTGTTTATCTGACCCGTCTTCTTTCGTAGAGGTCCCTTCAATTAGCAGGCTTTACTCCCCATTCTTCACTTGAAATATGTGCATTTGCTTCTTCCTAATTGTTTATTTTCAAGTTGCTGCAGCTAGTGGCGCGATCAGAGACAGCGTCCAGGAGAGCCAAAGTCCACACAAGGGCATTCAGCCTAGTGCCCACATCCCCTCGAATCCGGGGGTGATTTATGGGCACAGCAGGCAAAGGCAGTCCCCCCCATTCCCTTAGGGGGGGCAGGGAGGCTGCATACTCCCATTACAGCCTCTTAATTACCTCGTGTGGGTCGGAGAGATGTTATTGTCGGCCATCTTCCAATACGCCCCTAGTGGCCCCCCCCGAAGGACCTTATTTCAGTGGTTTCCAAACTTTTTTCAAAGAGGGCCAGATTTGATGAAGTGAAGGGCCATGAGAGCCAACCAAAGTTGTTGAGCTTTTTTAGGACTGAAGTTCTTGAGGTCTTTTTTTTAGGATTTTACCCCACAAAATAAACTGCCACAGAGACTGGATTACTTTATTCCTTGCATGGGGGGTGGGGGCTCTGCCCGCAAACAGATCAACAGCAGGCCTTGCTTTCTTACTGGCCTCATTGTGTTACCTCTCACGGGAGGCACAAGGGATAAATTTTACCTGGATGTCTCGTGTGTGTGTGTCTGTGTGTGTGCACGCAAAAGTCAGAGCCCCATTTTTTCTGTTCATTGTGCACCAGTACCTAAAACACGGACGGATCTAATCTGGTGGTGTGGGGTGGGGGAGGAAAGGATGTTGCAATGTAAACATTTTGGGGTGCGAGACCCCACTTTGCAAGCGGATTGCTGGGATCAGCCCCTCCCCCGCTCTCCTGATCCACAGGAGGAAGAAGGGAGGGGGAAAACCTTCCTCTCTCCCTCCCTCAATTCCTCCCCTCCCCTCCCGGCACATCCTTCTCTCACCCCTCCCCCACAACCCCAAATCCTGCCCCCATCTGTTACACCCATTTCTTCTCCTCCTCTTCCTCCTCTCCTCCCAAACTGCCTGCTTCTCCCGCAAGTGGAGCTTCTGCGCCGGATTGCTGCTCTACGCCGTAGCTCTAGGGGAGCGCGCTTTCAGAAAGGGGAGGAGAGGACACCCCACCCCCCGTGGATGTTGCAGGAAAGGAAAGGAGAATCTGGAGCAAGGACAAAGAGGTAAAGGGGTGGCGGGGGGAGGCGAGAGAAGGATCCAGAGACCCCCGCCAGGTCCCCAAAGCGCCTTTCGTGGGCCCCATGGGCAGGGCTTGGATCCCTGCATGCGTGCTGCGAAGGGGGTTTTCCTTGGCCCCTTAGGTGCCCTGGCGGGGGCGGACATGAGACACCCACCCAGGAGGTCCCTACGAAGACCCCCTTGCCCCGTTTTCCACACACTGGGATCCCTGGGGCGCTGTGGGCTCCGCATAGAGAAAGGCGGGTAATGAATGGGTTAACGGGCGCGAGGGACGCCTGGATAGAGACCTGCGTGTTGCTTGTGTGTGTGGGGGGGTGTCCTCTGGATGGAGAGATGGGGTGCGCAGGGCGAGGGGTGAGCCACGCCAATGAGGCCTCTGGGTGCAGGGGAGAGAGAGAAGGGGGGGGAGAGAGAGAGAGACCAGACTTTAGGGAGAGGTCTCCATTGTGGCGCCCAAGGGGAATCTCCGGAGGGGCCGCCTTGCCTTCTCCCTCTCGCCCAGGAATCGGCCACCCCTTCAAGGCGACCAGAGAGGGATCCCTGGAAAGTTGGGGTTCCAGTCCCCCCACCGCTTTCTTCCTGCAAGCTCCATCCTCTTCCCACCCCATAAGCCCCTGCCCTGCCCAGACACAGCGGTTCAAATCCTGAGAGGAAGAGGGGAGGGGAGGGGAGAGGCCTTCTCAGAAGCGGCTCTTTGTTTCCGCAATCCCACCCGGGAAGCAGCCAGAAACCTTTTCCTCTCTCTCAGCCCGCCATCTTTGTCTTTTCCACTGCCTGCTTCATTGAGGATGAGGATAATGTACACCTGTCATCAGAAACAGGGGTGCAGAGTCCATGGAATGGCTCTCAGGATTGATATAGAAGGTGCACCTCAAAAGCATTTCTGTTCCTCTTATTTTTGGTAGGGAGTGTCAGAGTGACTGACAAGCTGTGATTCTTCCCAGTCAAAGGACCCATTTTCATGATAGACAGTGCTTGTGGCTGGAGGCTCTACATACAAGGTGTGCCTATACAGGCCAAAAACTGCCAGTATTACCACAGGTGAGGTATGTGACCTCCCCAAATTTACAGACTGTATGTGAATGAGAAGTAGTGGGTGGGATTACAGTTTAGGGCAGCCCTGTGAGTTTCTCCACCCATAACATTTCGTGAGCTGATATTGCAGTACAAAATCCAAAATAACTACAAAAGAATAACAATATAATAAGAATGATTGTAGTATTTATACCCCACCCATCTGGCTGGGTTTCCCCAGTCACTCTGGGCAGCTTACAGTACATATAAAAGACAGTAAAACATCAGACATTAAAAACCTCCTGATACATCCTGATGGCATCCCTCTGATTTTCTCCTCCACAATGATCTCCAGAGGAAGTCCAACATACAATTAGCAGAGCAGGGAAAAACGCTCAGAGACAGCAAAAAATTCCTTCAGCAAATAAATTTGTGACTGAAGGCAAAACAGGAATCTATGCCTGCAAAATGCAACCACGGCAATTTAAAGGTCAGCACCAACAATGTGAATTGTGCTCAGAAATGTACTGGGAGTCAATGAAGATCCTTTCGGACTGGTGTTATGTTGTCTCAGCGGCTGCTCCCATTCTGTTGTCTAGCTGCCACATTCTGGATTAGTTGGGGTTTACGAGTCACCTTCCAAGGTGGCCCCATGTAGCGCATGGAAGTAGTCCAAGGGGGAGATCACCAGAGCATGCACCACTCTGGGGAGACAGTCTCCAGGCATGGAGGGTCTCAGCCGGCGTACCAGATGGAGCTGGCAGACAACTGCCCTGGACATAGAATAGACCTGCACCTCCATGGACAGCTGTGAGTCCAAAATTTGGTTTTACTGCTGTGGCTGCTTTTGCTGTCATGGACTGGCTTATTGCGGGGGCGAGGCACCAGCTGGGGGACCCGCAAGGGAAGAAGGCTCAGATCCTGGGGACTGGTGGTGGGATGGCAATGAGCAGAAAGAGGGAGGAAAGGGAGCAGAACGGCAGGGAAGTTGTTGCAAGCTGAGGAGGAAGCGGTTTGGTGAGCGGGATGAGGCTGGGGCAGAGAGCAGTTCAGGAGAGGAGGGAGGAGAAGAGGGGCCAGATGCACCCGTCTTGCATGCTTGAGTAGAGCAACTCCAGGGCATGAGCCAAGTATCAGCAGAGTAGGGGCCACATGCAGAGCAAGTCCCACGCTGAGGTCAAAAACACACACAGGGGCAGCAGGACTTCTTCAGTAATAGTTTACTGAGCTTTCAAAGCATACAGTTCTCACTGGGTCCTCAGAGAGGCACAAAACTTTGCTCCTGAGAGCAAATCCAGTTTCATTTTTTTTTTAAAAAGAAATTTATTGGGTTTTACAATAGAAATAAACATAATAAACAATGTAACATATATCTTAACATAATTTCACATTTTCTTTGGACTTCCTCACATCTCCCGCTCCCACTTTCATCGTTATAACATTTTGTCAGCAATTTATTATCTTATTTGCATTCTTATATCCCTTCTATGTTTCATAATCTTCTAGTTCTCAAAAAGAGTTATATTTTCTTAATCTCACTTATTTTCTTAAAAAGATCTAAATTTAGTGGTGCTCAGTTATTCTGATCTAGCGTCCTGTTTAGCATTCACTCAAGTTGCAATGTTTTTGTAAATAATTCTTAAATTTCTTCCAATCCTCCTCAGTCCTCTCTTCTCCCAGGTCTCGAATTCTGCCGGTCATCTCAGCCAGTTCCATGTAGTCTATCAGTTGCATCTGCCATTCTTCCAGTGTGGGTAGATCTTGAGCTTTCCAGTGCTTTGCGAGTAGTATCCTTGCTGCTGTTGTTGCATACATAAAAAATGTCTGGTCCTTCTTTACTACCCCTTGGCCGACAATACCCAAAAGAAAGGCCTCTGGTTTCTTAGTGAAGGTATATTTAAATACCTTTTTCAGTTCATTATAAATCATTTCCCAGAACGCCTTCACTTTAGGGCAGGTCCACCAGAGGTGGAAGAATGTTCCTTCACACTCTTTACATTTCCAACACTTACTGTCAGTCAGGTGGTAAATTTTTGCAAGTTTGACTGGGGTCATATACCATCTATATATCATTTTCATTACATTTTCTTTCAAAGCATTACATGCAGTAAATTTCAATCCGGTACTCCACAACCTTTCCCAGTCCTCAAACATAATATTATGCCCAATGTCCTGCGCCCACCTTATCATAGCCGATTTAACCATTTCGTCTTGTGTGTTCCATTTTAACAGCAAGTTATACATCCTTGAAAGTACCTTACTCTTAGGTTCTAACAATTCTGTTTCTATTTTCGATTTATCCACCTGGAACCCTAATTTCTTGTCATTTTTAAAAACTTCCTTAATCTGAGCGTAATGTAACCAATCTCGCACTTTATCCTTCATTTTCTCCAAACTCTGCAATTTCCAATTGTCTCCATCTTTTTCTAGAATTTCCCAATATTTTGGCCATTTGGCCTCCATATTGGGCCTTTTTCGGGCCTTAGCTTCCAAAGGTGAAAGCCATCTTGGGGTTTTATTTTCCAGCAAGTCTTTATATTTTGTCCAGACATTAAACAGTGATTTTCTGACAATATGGTTCTTAAAGGCCTTATTTGCTTTAACCTTGTCATACCATAGATATGCATGCCATCCAAAAGGCAAATCCAGTTTCAGCAGTAAAAAAAATACAGCACACAGGATATCTAAGTCAGGCAGACACACTGGCAGAAGGGAGCAAGGGAGGAAAGAGGCTGGAAGGACACAGAGCAATGGATGTGTGTCTTTCGATTCCTGTCGTCTGGGAGTGAAGTCAGCAGCGTAGCATCTCCAGGGACTTCACGAAGCAAAGGTTTCTGCCGGCTCCTTTCAGGTAAATGTGCATTCCAGAAACACACACTGTGATTCGCAGTGTATTGACATATCAATTGTTTTTCAAAGGTAATCGGGATATGGTCTAGAAACCAGCATTGGATAAGATATTAAAATATCGCCCAGCCCTAATCCTCACCCACCACCAGCAATCCATATTCACCCTCTCCCTTTCTCTATCAAAAGGTAAGGCAAAGGTTATTGGTTAAGAAAGTGAAGTATCTAGGGGTTCATATGACTGCTAAAAATGTGAATCTATTTAAAGATAACTATGAAAAATGTTGGATGGAAGTGAAAAAGGATTTGGAAATATGGTCAAAATTGAAGTTATCATTGTTGGGCCGAATTGCTGCGATAAAGATGAATGTATTGCCTAGGATGTTGTTTCTGTTTCAAACATTGCAAATTTTGGACAAGATGGACTGTTTCAAGAAATGGCAGAGAGATATCTCGAGATTTGTCTGGCAGGGCAAGAAGCCTAGAATAAAATTTAAGATTTTAACTGATGCTAAAGAAAGAGGTGGATTTGCCCTGCCAGACTTTAAACTTTATTATGAATCAGCCGCATTTTGTTGACTGAAAGATTGGCAGCTTCTTGAAAACACGGACATTTTGGATTTAGAAGGTTTTAACAATGTTTTTGGATGGCATGCATACTTGTGGTATGACAAGGTTAAAGCACACAAAGCCTTTAAGAACCATATTGTTAGGCAAGCATTGTTTAATGTCTGGGTGAGATATAAGGACTTGCTGGAAAGTAAAACACCAAGGTGGCTGTCACCAATGGAGGCCAAGGCTCTGAAAAAAATTAATATGGAGACAAATAGGCCAAAATATTGTGAAATTTTAGAACAAGATGGAGATAGATTAAAGCTGCAGAGCTTAGACAATTTAAAAACTAAAGTACGAGACTGGCTTCATTACTATCAAATAAGGGAGGCTTATAATTTAGATAAGAAAATTGGTTTTCAGGTGGAAAAATCAAAATTGGAAACAGAATTGTTAGATCCTAAAATCAAGAATTTATCAAGAATGTATAACTTGCTGTTGAAATGGAATACACAAGATGAAACGGTTAAATCTGCTATGATTAAATGGGCACAAGACTTTGGATATAACATTATGATGGCTGACTGGGAAAAGTTATGGACCACAGGTATCAAGTTTACGGCTTGTAATGCCTTAAGAGAAAATATAATGAAAATGATTTACAGGTGGTACTTAACCCCAGTCAAGCTGGCAAAAATTTATCATCTGCCCGATAATAAATGTTGGAAATGTAAAGAGACTGAGGGCACATTTTTTCACCTTTGGTGGACATGCCCAAGGATCAAGGCCTTCTGGGAGATGATCTATAATGAAATGAAAAAGGTATTTAAATATACCTTCCAGAAGAAACCAGAGGCCTTCCTTCTGGGCATGGTCGGCCAATTGGTGCAAAGAGAGGATAGAACATTTTTTATGTATGCTACAACAGCAGCAAGAATACTCATCGGAAAGTACTGGAAGACACAAGAATTACCCACCCGAGAAGAATGGCAGACGAAAGTGATGGACTATATGGAATTGGCTGAGATGACTGGCAGAATCCGAGACCAGGGAGAAGGGTCGGTGAAAGAAGATTGGAAAAAATTTAAAATATATCTTCAAAAATATTGTAATATTAAAGACTGTTAGAAAGATGTTGGAAAAGAAAATTAGGCAGTTTTGGTAGATATGATATAAAGGATTAAGCAAAAATGAGTTGATGAAATTGATGAAACAGAGGATGTTTAATTATAATATTTTAAATTAAAACACGTAAATGAAAATAAGGTTGGAAGGATTTGCTGAAAAAACGATCTGAACTAGAATACAAAATTGGGAGGTGAGAGGAGGTCAAGGAAATAAGTAAAGGGAAAAAGTTATGTAAAGGTTTAATCTGTTTTTGTTCTATTTTAATTCAATGCATTTTTATATTTTTTGTTTTGCTTTTTTTATTCTATTTTATTGTTCTCTTTTTTCTTGTTACTTTTTGCTCTGTTATGGTTAAATTCTTCTTTCTATTTTGTACTTTTTTTTTCTCTTTTTGTAATTTTAAACCTGGAATAAATATCATTAAAAAAAAAAAAAGGTAAGGCAAAGGTAAAGGGACTCCTGACCATTAGGTCCAGTCATGACCAACTCTGGGGTTGCTGCGCTCATCTCGCTTTACTGGCGAGGGAGGGAGCCGGCGTACAGCTTCCGGGTCATGTGGCCAGCATGACTAAGCCGCTTCTGGCGAACCAGAACAGCACACGGAAACACCGTTTACCTTCCCGCCTGAGCGGTACCTATTTATCTACTTGCACTTTGACATGCTTTCGAACTGCTAGGTTAACAGGAGCAAGGACCGAGTAATGGTAGATCACCCTGTCGCAGGGATTCAAACCACGGACCTATGGTTTAACCCACAGCGCCACCCGCGTCCCTGTCGAAAGGTACTTTATAACTAAAATTATTCTCACTATTGTGAGACATTACCTTCATTTAAAGAAATACAGCACACAGGTACACACACCAGCAGAAGGGAGCAAGGGAGGCAAGAGGCTGGAATGACACAGGGCAATGTGTTTTGTCAGGGAATGGTCTGAAGCCGAATATTGGGGAATGCATTCTCAAGCAGATTAGCTTTCCTCAGAAGAGGAGGGAGAAAAATGGCCCCCCTCGTTTCCAGTGGTCTCAGAAGCAGGGAGAGACACAGACATAGTGAAGATTAGACGGGAGTTACCTAGTTCGAGATAATGACAACACTCAGCTGGGCCCTGAAGCCGGAAGCCGGATCTCCTCTGAGTTCATTGCTGTGAAGAAGAGGGGACTCTGAGAGGAACATGTCCCGCACTCCATACATCTAAATGGTTTCTCCCATCTGAGACCCTCTTGATGTTTCTTAAACACTCCATTATAACTAAAGCACTTTCTGTAATCCTTCCATTTAAGCTGCTTCTCCGCTTTGAGTTTGTTGATGGTTTGTCGGGTTTCAACTCTTAAAGTTCTTCCTGTCCATGAGTCTGTTGATATAGGACTTCCACTAGGACTGAACCTTTATCGCCTTTCCTGACATTTATATGGTTTGTCTCTTGGGTGAGTTTGTTGGCGTAAATTAAGGGTTCCACTCTGACTGAAGCTCCTTCTACACGCCGTAGATTTAAATGATTTCTCCCCTGTGTGTCTGCTGATGTTTTCTAAGAATTCCACTTTCACTGAAGCTCTTCCCACACTCCAGGCATTCAAATGGTTTCTCCCCTGTGTGAGTCCGTTGATGTATATTGAGGTGTCCACTCTGCCTGAAGATCTTTCCACACTCCATACATTCATATGGTTTTTCACCTGTGAGAGTCCGCTGGTGTAGTTTAAGGTTTCCATTCTGACTGAAGCTCTTTTCGCACTCCATACATTTATATCATTTCTCCCCTGTGTGAGTCCGTTGATGTATTCTAAGGGTTGCATTGAAACTAAAGCTCTTTCCGCACTTCATACATACATATGGTTTCTCCCCTGTGTGAGTCTGTAGATGAATACTGAGGTGTCCACTCTGACTGAAGCTCTTTCCGCACTCCATGCATTTAAAAGGTTTTTCACCCGTGTGAGTTCGTTGATGTCTTCTAAGGTCTCCATTCTTACTGAAGGTCTTTCCGCACTCCATACCTTTAAATGGTTTCTCCCGTGTGAGTCCGTTGATGATGTCTAAGGGATACATTGTGACTGAAGCTCTTTCCGCACTCCATACATTTAAATGGTTTCTCCCCTGTGTGAGTTTGTAGATGAATATTGAGGTGTCCACTCTGACTGAAGCTCTTTCCACACTCCATACATTTATATGGTTTCTCCTCTGTGTGTTTGTAGATGAATATTGAGGTGTCCACTCTGACTGAAGCTCTTTCCACACTCCATACATTTATATGGTTTCTCCCCTGTGTGAGTCCGTTGATGTCTTCTAAGGTCTCCATTTTCACAAAAGCTCTTTCCGCACTCCATGCATTTAAAAGGTTTTTCACCAGTGTGAGTCCGTTGATGAATATTGAGGTGTCCACTCTGACTGAAGCTCTTTCCACACTCCATACATTTATATGGTTTCTCCCCTGTGTGAGTCCGTTGATGTCTTCTAAGTTTTACATTTTCACTAAAGCTCTTTCCGCAATTCATACATTTATATGGTTTTCCCCCTGTGTGAGTCTGTAGATGAATACTGAGAGGTCCACTCTGACTGAAGCTTTTTCCGCACTCCATACATTTAAATGGTTTCTCCCCTGTGTGAGTCCGTTGATGTGTTCTAAGGGATGCATTGAAATTAAAGCTCTTTCCACACTCCATGCATTTAAAAGGTTTTTCACCCGTGTCAGTCTGTTGATGTTTTCTAAGGTCTCCATTCTTACTGAAGCTCTTTCCACACTCCATACATTTAAATGGTTTCTCCCCTGTGTGAGTTAGTAGATGAATATTGAGGTGTCCACTCCGACTGAAGCTCTTTCCGCACTCCATGCATTTAAAAGGTTTTTCACCCGTGTGAGTCCGTTGATGTCTTCTAAGGTCTCCATTCTTACTGAAGCTCTTTCCGCACTCCATACATTTAAATGGTTTTTCCCCTGTGTGAGTCTGTTGATGTGATCTAAGCCTTTCATTATCAGTAAAGCTCTTTCCGCACGCCATACATTTATATGGTTTTTCCCCTGTGTGAGTCCGTTGATGTCTTCTAAGGTCTCCATTCTTACTGAAGCTCTTTCCGCACTCCATACATTTAAATGGTTTTTCCCCTGTGTGAGTCTGTTGATGTGATCTAAGGCTTCCATTATCAGTAAAGCTCTTTCCGCACGCCATACATTTATATGGTTTTTCCCCTGTGTGAGTCCGTTGATGTATTCTAAGTTTTCCATTTTCACTAAAGCTCTTTCCGCACTCCAGGCATTTAAATGGTTTCTCCCCTGTGTGAGTCCGTTGATGTATTCTAAGTTTTCCATTTTCACTAAAGCTCTTTCCGCACTCCATACATTTAAATGGTTTCTCCCCTGTGTGAGTTTGTAGATGAATATTGAGCTGTCCCCTCTGTCTGAAGCTCTTTCCGCACTCCATGCATTTAAAAGGTTTTTCACCCGTATGAGTCCGTTGATGTGTTCTAAGTTCTCCGTTCTTACTGAAGCTCTTTCCGCACTCCATACATTTAAATGGTTTTTCCCCTGTGTGAGTCCGTTGATGTATTCTAAGTTTTCCATTTTCACTAAAGCTCTTTCCGCACTCCATACATTTAAATGGTTTCTCCCCTGTGTGAGTTTGTAGATGAATATTGAGCTGTCCACTCTGACTGAAGCTCTTTCCGCACTCCATACATTTATATGGTTTCTCCCCTGTGTGAGTTTGTAGATGAATATTGAGGTGTCCACTCTGACGGAAGCTCTTTCCGCACTCCATACATTTAAATGGTTTCTCCCCTGTGTGAGTCCGTTGATGACATCTAAGGGATACATTGTGACTGAAGCTCTTTCCGCACTCCATACATTTAAATGGTTTCTCCCCTGTGTGAGTTTGTAGATGAATATTGAGCTGTCCACTCTGACTGAAGCTCTTTCCGCACTCCATACATTTATATGGTTTCTCCCCTGTGTGAGTTTGTAGATGAATATTGAGGTGTCCACTCTGACGGAAGCTCTTTCCGCACTCCATACATTTAAATGGTTTCTCCCCTGTGTGAGTCCGTTGATGACATCTAAGGGATACATTGTGACTGAAGCTCTTTCCGCACTCCATACATTTAAATGGTTTTTCCCCTGTGTGAGTCCGTTGATGTGTTCTAAGGGATACATTGTGACTGAAGCTCTTTCCACACTCCATACATTTATATGGTTTCTCCCCTGTGTGACTCCGTTGATGACATCTAAGGGATACATCGTGATTGCAGCTCTTTCCGCACTCCATACATTTATATGGTTTCTCCCCTGTTTGAGTCCTTTGATGAATATTGAAGTGTCCACTCTGACTGAAGCTCTTTCCACACTCCATACATTTATATGGATTTTCCTGTTGGAAGTCGTTGATGTGAGCTATGTATGTTCATTGAGTGAAGCATATTCCACATTTGACAAATTTTAATTTCTCTTCCTAATTAAACTGAAGGTGCCCGATCCCCTGAAGTTTTGACTGTCTTCTCCTTCACCTTCTTCAGAGTGGGAGGAAAGGAAATCCTGTTTGGGTTTCAAGGAAGAGAACAAAGGAAAAGAGAGCACATCAGATGCCATTAGCACCACCTCATATTTCAACATATCCTACATTTCCCCGCATCCTACCCTTGTTCCAAATTTTTAGGAAATGAAAATGCAATGTCATCAAATGATAGCAATGCATCAGCAACCTTTCATAATCCTCAATCAGCAGCATGATAAAGCAGCATGATATTGGAATACAGACTTTTCCAACCAATTGTTTCCTCACAAGGAAAGGCAGCTGCTCTCTGTCCATGAAAAGGCCCTCTCTTTCTCTGGTCCATCGTTCCTTTGGACATTTCCCATCCTCTGCAACATAATCCTCCATCCACCTCTGTCTCTTAATGAATCACCTGCACAGTCCCATTGGCCTCAGGAGGTCCCTATGGACTATTATGTGAGACCTAGGTCTATGCCTTTTCCAGGGACTGTGGTCTGGGTTAGTCAGAGAACTAGTGACAAGTCTTGGTGCTTGGGGTCAGCTGAATGGGTGCTCAGGGAAGCTCCTGTTCTTGGAGATGGACCTCCGTCTAGATGCCTTGCATTGCATGGAAAGAGAAGGAGATGCAGAAGGAAAGCAGCTGGCCCATGGGAATCCCAGATGGAAAAACCCACCCCCATTGCTCCTTATAATAATAAGGTGCAGCCTGATCTTGTGCCTGTCTCCTGAATCAGGACTATCCTAAAATGACACTTACAAATCTGAATACTAAAGGCAAATAGATAACTGTACTTAATGGAAACTTCATCCTTGAATATGTAGTATTGATTCATTAACAGCCTGAAGTTATGTTGTTTCTTGAGAAATAAATTTATTCCTGATATGTCTTAAATATCATAATTATAGGATGGCTTGGGGTGTTAGGGGAGCGGTAGTACCTTTGGTGGGCGACATGTAGTCCACCTTGTGGGGTAATTTTTCCACCATTGGTCCCCACCCTGCACTCAGCTCTCACCTGTGGCTTCCAGAAGCTGCCAGAATGCAACAGAGGCAGCGATCCAAGCAACAGCTTCAACGGGCCGGCTAAACCAGGTGAGGATACCTGATGGGTCTCAAATCCTTGGTGGGTTGGGGAATTCTGCTGCAGGTGAAGGCAGACCCTGGTGGATGGAGAGGAGGAGAAGAACAGTGAATCCCACAGTCAAGAAGGCAGATTCCGCCCATGCTGCAGAGGAAAGTGAAGGGCAGATGTGATCGTCAACCGGGGAAGGGAGCCCATTGAGAAGGAAAACTCTGATCCTAAACCTTCACTGCCTTGTGAGTTATCTTCAGGAGAAGAGAAGGCTATGGGGGGAAACCTACACAAATCCAGAATGGACTCTCTAAGACAATTGGATGGTGTCCTGCACACCTCCTTCCAGCATCTCCGATGGCCCCTTGAAAGCTAATGAAAGTCTTGGGCCTGGAGCTTTTGGAGGGGCAGGACCAGGAAAGCTTCTGCCACCATTATCCTTCCAATTGGGATTCAGGCCTCATCATGGGACGGAAACTGCCCTAGTTGCACTGCTTGATGATCTCCGATGGGCTAGAGACCAAGGGGAAAAAAGCTCTTTCCTGGTTCTGCTGGATCTGTCAGAGGCTTTGGAGACCTTTGACCATGGTATGTGCACATTTGACCATGTGCAGTGGTTCCCCTCCTTCCTCCTGGGCCATGTCCTGAAAGTGGTGTTGGTGGATGAGTGTTCAGACCTCTGGGCTCTCACTTGTGGGGTTCCTGAGGGCTCCATCCTCTCCCCCATGCTTTTTAATATCTATATGAAGACGCTGGGAGAGATCATCAGGGGGTTTGGGTTGGGTGCTCCCCAGTATGTGGATGATACCAAGCTCTGCCTCTCTTTTAAATTGGAACCAGTGAAGGTACTGTATGAGTGTCTGGAGGCAGTTGAAGGATGGATGGTGGCTAACAGATTGAGGTTGAATCTTGACAAGACAGAAATACTGCCCCAGGGGGAAAGGGGGCAGGCAGGTGTGGGAGACGCCCTAGACCTGATGGAGGTAACTGTGCCCCAAAAGGACCAGGTGCACAACCTGGGGGTCATTTTGGACTCACAGCTGTCCATGGAGTCGCAGGTCAATTCTGTGTCCAGGGCAGTTGCCGGCCAGCTCCATCTGGTACGCTGGCTGAGACCCGCCATGCCTGGAGACTGAGTGGTGCTGCTGGTCACAGCGGGGGGAGGGGGGCGTCTCCCTGGATGCTTCAGCAGCCGGCATCCTCTGGGTCTCCTGCCCCTCTTCTCCTCCCTCCTCTCCTGAACTGCTCTCTGCCCCAGCCTCATCCCGCTCACCAAACCGTTTCCTCCTCAGCTTGCAACAACTCCCCTGCCGTTCTGCTCCCTTTTCTCCCTCTTTCTGCTCATTGCCATCCCACCACCAGTCCCGAGGCTCTGAGCCTTCTTCCCTTGCGGGTCCCCCAGCTGGTGCCTCGCCCCCGCAATCAGCCAGTCCATGACAGCAAAAGCAGCCACAGCAGTAAAACCAAATTTTGGACTCACAGCTGTCCATGGAGGTGCAGGTCTATTCTATGTCCAGGGCAGTTGTCTGCCAGCTCCATCTGGTACGCCGGCTGAGACCCTCCATGCCTGGAGACTGTCTCCCCAGAGTGGTGCATGCTCTGGTTATCTCCCCCTTGGACTACTTCCATGCACTACATGGGGCCACCTTGGAAGGTGACTCGTAAACCCCAACTAATCCAGAATGTGGCAGCTAGACAACAGAATGGGAGCAGCCGCTGAGACAACATAACACCAGTCCGAAAGGATCTTCATTGACTCCCAGTACATTTCTGAGCACAATTCACATTGTTGGTGCTGACCTTTAAATTGCCGTGGTTGCATTTTGCAGGCATAGTTTTGCCTTCAGTAACAAATTTATTTGCTGAAGGAATTTTTTGCTGTCTCTGAGCGTTTTTCCCTGCTCTGCTAATTGTATGTTGGACTTCCTCTGGAGATCATTGTGGAGGAGAAAATCAGAGGGATGCCATCAGGATGTATCAGGAGGTTTTTAATGTCTGATGTTTTAATGTCTGATGTTTTATTCTTTGGCGTAAGGTTTGGCCTGTTTGTCCAATATAGAGAGCTGAAGGACACTGTTGGCATTTGATGGCATACACAATGTTAGACGATGAGCAATTAAATAGTCCCGAGATGGTATGTGTGATGTTGTTGGGGCCAGTAATGGTGTTGTCCGGGTGTATGTGGCAGCAAAGTTGGCCAAAGAATAAACGGACATAAATCTGACATCAAGAATCACAAAACAGAGAAACCAGTAGGAGAACACTTCAATCTCCCAGGACATTCTATACAAGATCTCAAAGTAGCTGTTTTACTACAAAGGAATTTCAGAAATAGACTGGAAAGAGAAGCTGCTGAATTACAACTCATTACCAAACTTAAAACAATAGAGAAACCTGGTCTGAACAGAGACATCGGATTCTTATCTCATTATACATGACTAAGCCATTCTCACCTTCTCACCCCTTGCCTTTTCCTGTAAGACCTATTACAGTCGTTAAGAGTCATCAACAGGCTCATCTCAGCTATCTGCCAATCTCCGATTCCCACCACCCTTCTAAGTAATACCCCTCCCCACCTTCTCTATATATAGAAGGATCTGGTAACTTCTGTTTCAGTGTATCTGAAGAAGTGTGCATGCACACGAAAGCTTATACCAAGAACTAACTTAGTTGGTCTTTAAGGTGCTACAGGAAAGAATTTTTTACTTTGACTATGGCAGACCAACACGGCTACCCATCTGTTTCTGCTCATTGCCATCCCACCACCAGTCCCGAGGCTCTGAGCCTTCTTCCCTTGCGGGTCCCCCAGCTGGTGCCTCGCCCCCGCCCCCGCAATCAGCCAGTCCATGACAGCAAAAGCAGCCACAGCAGTAAAACCAAATTTTGGACTCACAGCTGTCCATAGAGGTGCAGGTCAATTCTGTGTCCAGGGCAGTTGTCTGCCAGCTCCATCTGGTACGCCGGCTGAGACCCTCCATGCCTGGAGACTGTCTCCCCAGAGTGGTGCATGCTCTGGTTATCTCCCCCTTCGACTACTTCCATGCGCTACATGGGGCCACTTTGGAAGGTGACTCGTAAACCCCAACTAATCCAGAATGTGGCAGCTAGACAACAGAATGGGAGCAGCCGCTGAGACAACATAACACCAGTCCGAAAGGATCTTCATTGACTCCCAGTACATTTCTGAGCACAATTCACATTGTTGGTTCTGACCTTTAAATTGCCGTGGTTGCAATTTGTAGGCATAGATTCCTGTTTTGCCTTCAGTAACAAATTTATTTGCTGAAGGAATTTTTTGCTGTCTCTGAGCATTTTTCCCTGCTCTGCTAATTGTATGTTGGACTTGCTCTGGAGATCATTGTGGAGGAGAAAATCACAGGGATGCCATAAAGGGTAATCCCACCCACAACTTCTCATTCACATACAGCCTGTAAATTAGGGGAGGTCACACACCTCACCTGTGCTAATACTGGCAGTCTCTGGCCTGTATAGGCACACCTTGTATGTAGAGCCTCCAGCCACAGGCACTGTCTATCATGAAAATGGGTCCTTTGACTGGGAAGAATCTCAAATTGTCAGTCATTCTGACACTGCCTACAAAGAATAAGAGGAACAGAAATGCTTTTGAGGTGCAACTTCTATATCAATCCTGAGAGCCATTCCATGGACTCTGCACCCCTGTTTCTGATGACAGGTGTACATTATCCTCATCCTCAATGAACCAGGCAGTGGAAAAGACATTAAAGATGGAAGCCTGAGAGAGAGGAAAAGGTTTCTGGCTGATTCCCGGGTGGGATTGCGGAAACAAAGAGCCGCTTCTGAGAAGGCCTCTCCTCTCCCCTCCCCTCTTCCTCTCCGGATTTGAACCCCAGCGACTGGGCAGGGCAGGGGTTTCTGGGGTGGGAAGAGGATGCAGCTTGCAAGAAGGAAGCCATACGGGGGTCTCTATCCAGGCGTCCCTCGCGCCCGTTAACCCTTTCATGACCCGCCCTGCTCCGTGCAGATCCCACAGGGACCCAGGGATCCCTGCGTGGGGGAAACGGGACAAAGGGGCCCTGGTGGGACCCCCTCGGTAGGCGCCCCATGTTCGCCGCTGCCAAGGTGGGTCTCTGGGTCCTTTTCTGTCCTCCCCGCCCCCGCGACTCCTTTACCTCTTTGTCCTCGCTCCAGATTCTCCTTTCCTTTCCTGCAACATCCACGGGGGGGGGGGGGTCGCCTGCTGCCCCTCCTCCCCTTTCCGAAAGCACGCGCGCCTAGATCAAAGGCGCAGAGCAGCAATCCGGCGCAGAAGCTCCTCTTCCGGGAGAAGCAGGCAGGTTGGGAGGGGGGCTCATCCCCCCCCCATTCCCGGAACAGAGGTCGGATGGCGAGGAGGAGGAGCAACATATTGGGGAGGGGATTTGGGGTTGTGGGGGCAGGGTGAGGGAAGGATGTGTCGGGAGGGGAGGGGAGGAATTGGGGGGAGGGAGAGGAAGGTCTCCCTCCTCCCCTCTTCCATCTGTGGATCAGGAGAGCGGGGGAGGGGCTGATCCCGCAATCCAATTACAAAGTGGGTTGTTCCCCCCAACGTTTACATTGTAAAACCCTTCCCTCGCCCACCCCACGCCAGAAAAGCAGCCTATACAATTGTAGCAAGGAGCGGATACCATGAATCGGACTGTTTCCTCCGACTATCCAATACTGTATAGAAAACTGTAGAAACGTCAAATAATAGCCAAGTCAAGGGTTTGACGGATTTCCTGGGTTCCAACGCCTAATGACTCCCTGGATGCTTCAGTAGCCGGCCTCCTCTGGGTCTCCTGGGCCCCCTTCTCTCCTCCCTCCTCTCCTGAACTGCTCTCAGCCTCTTCCTGCTCACCAAACCCTGTTTCCTCCAGCTTGCAACACCTCCCCTCCCATTCTGCTCCATTTTCTCCCTCTTTCTGCTCATTGCCATCCCACCACCAGTCCCCAGGCTCTGAGCCTTCTTCCCTTGTGGGTCCCCCAGCTGGTGCCTCACCCCCCCCCCCCCCGCACCCAGCCAGTCCATGACAGCAAAAGCAGAAACAACAGTAAAATCAGTATGATAGTAATATGCAGTCTGGTCCTCTGTAGGAAAACTCCCTAGCAGCAGGATTGAATAATAACTTCTGGGACTATGGAAAAGTACTATCTTCTCCAAACCCCGGAATAAGCAGGAGCTCTGGGGTTCCTCCAGGGGGTTCATGAGTGAAGATGGGTCCCCCAGGAGACTTCCCTCGTACCTGCAGCCCCTCCTTCCCCCTCTTGCAATTAGGCTTGGGGAAAATCTATCATTAAATTACAGTATTTTAAGTTTTCTTCAGAACGCGCAGGGGGCAGGGATGAAGTTCTGGAGAAGAAGCAGAGTTTGGAGATCATGCGGTGGTGGGGGTGAGAGGGTTTGGTGCATAAACCAGTCTGACACTCACATACAACCCCTTTTTGAATGCTTGAGTAGAGCAACTCCAGGGCATGAGCTAAGTAACAGCAGGGTAGGGGCCATATGTAGAGCACTTCCCACGCTGAGGTCAAAAACACACACACACAGGCAGGAGGACTTCTTCAATAATAGTTTACTGAGCTTTCAAAGCATACAGTTGTCGCTAGGTACCCAGTGAGGCACAAAACTTTGCTCCTGAGAGCAAAGGGAATGGGGGTGACTTCCTTTGCCTGCTGTGCCTATAAATCACCCCCGGATTCGAGGGGGTGTGGGCACTAGGCTGAATGCCCTTGTGTGGACTTTGGCTCTCCTGGACGCTGTCTCTGATCGCGCCACTAGCTGCAGCAACTTGAAAATAAACAATTAGGAAGAAGCAAATGCACGTATTTCAAGTGAAGAATGGGGAGTAAAGACTGCTAATTGAAGGGACCTCTACGAAAGAAGACGGGTCAGATAAACAGGAATATATCATGTGAAGACACATTAAGGCTCGGTATGTCGGCAGCGGGAATGGATGGGGAAGGCGAAAAAACTTTTCTTTCTTTCTTCTATGTGATTAACCAATAATCCCCCCCCCCCAAGTCAGAAATGCCGATCAAATGACCTAAGCTGGATGATTTAAGACTGTGTGAAAACAAACTCTAACCAAAAGCATGTTTTAAGGAGACTGAGGAAAGTACAAGAGCTTTGGGATGACGCAGCAAAAAAAAAACATCGCCATTTGGGCAAGTTCTGTCGAAAGATTTATGTCTGGGAGGAGGAACGGGTCTGTTTTTATACTGCGGGCGAACCTGCTCAGAGGACTAAAGAAGGCGACAGATTTGCGAAGATTAATGATGGAAAGAGTGCTTTTATCTATGGAAGTGATGATATATGGAAACCATCTCAATATGGCTATTGGACGATCGGAAAAATTCACACAGGATTACAACTTGTTTTATACCTGCTTAAGGAGATTATCAGAAGAGGTTGCAAAGAGAAGGAAAAATATACGAAAATAACAAGATGAGATTTGGGAAATAGCAAGATATGATTGGATAGAATTATGAACATTATTTGGACAGATTTGTGGACATTAATGCAGCAGCAAGAAGATGATTGGACCCCCCTTTGGAACTTGAAATATGGGTACCCCCCACAAAAATTTAAAAATTTGGCTTTGTAATTTGGAATTTATGTGATGTGATTTGATTGGTCGGTTAATAAAAATTATTTTTTTAAAAAAGGAATAAGGTCATTCAACTTGTGATTTAATGTGCGTACACTGTGGACTCAGTGGATGGCGCTGGGTCACCACGGACAACTTCATCATTTCTTCCTATGATACGAAGCTACCAGCATGAGTTTGACCAAACTGTGGGAGGCAGTAGAAGACAGGAGGGCCATGGCGTGCTCTGGTTCAGGGGGTCACGAAGAGTCGGACACGACTAAACAACAACTATTTCTGGGTTAGCGGAGTCTGTAACCTGAAGCATCCGTAACCCGAGGTATTACAGAAAAGTCCTTGACGCAGCCAACTAACGCATGCACTAACGTTGCTTACAATCTCCTGATAGCAGCACTGACCAATCACACCAAACGCAATGGGGGATTGGAGCGGAACAGCTGGAAATCAGCTGATTGGCAGACGCAGAACTGCACCTGACAATTATGTGGGCGGCAATTCCCACCCAGAGGGGCGTGAGGGGGCGAGCCCACTTTGTAACCACCCAGGAATGGCCCTGCAGGGGAGATGGCTAGTGTGCCCACAGAGAGGCCTCTGAGTGCCCACTCTGGCATGCGTGCCATAGGTTGGCCACCACTTAGCTAGACTGAGCTTGGAGCAACTAGGCTGGTGTGGAAGGAATTTTGTTGTTGCTGGAGTGCCTCTTTTCCTCCGACTGAAGTGCTCTCAAACCCTGAATCTTAGGAGGGTATGTTTGATAATAATTATAATTTATTGTTTGTACCCCGCCCATCTGGCTGGGTTTCCCCAGCCACTCTGGGCGGCTTCCAACAAAGATTAAGAATACACTGGTACCTCGGGTTACATATGCTTCAGGTTACATACGCTTCTGGTTACATACTCCGCTAACCCAGAAATATTGCTTCAGGTTAAGAACTTTGCTTCAGGATGACAACAGAAAACATGCTCCGGCAGCGGGGCAGCAGCAGGAGGCCCCATTAGCTAAAGTGGTGCTTCAGGTTCAGAACAATTTCAGGTTAAGAACAGACCTCCGGAATGAATTAAGTACTTAACCCGAGGTACCACTGTACATTAAAATGTATTGATGGCTGGTTGGGGATCCCTACAGAAGTAGCAAAGGCCGGACTCAGAGCTTGCAGGGCAGCAGCTGAAGAAGGAGCAAAAAGGGTTTTCTTGTGTGTGTGTTTCTTTGTGGCTGATTAGCTGCTCTCCCTGTGCAAAGGTCAGAGGGGGCAGGGTTTCTGTTGAGGCAGGTGATTAGCTGTGGGAGGAGCTTATCAGAGCTTGCAGGGCAGCGGCGCACGCCTAGCGGCGCACGCAGTTTGATCCATCTTTTAGATTTAGGGGAGCTAGTCTCAAACGTTTGTTGGGGGAGACCTAGGTTTTTTGGGGGGGGGAGTTATTTGTGCTGTCTTCACACTTTTTATGATGGAGGACCGCTGTAGCCACCCCCAATGACACGTTCTCAAGATGGAGGGGGAGGGAACAGCTGCAGTCGCCTGCGGTTCCTGCGCAATGTTTGCCATCTTGCCAAAGGTTGCAGGCAGCTTTACCTGTAGCAATTGCATGTTGATTGCCCTCTTAGAAGACAAAGTCCAGCAACTGGAGGAACATGTAGCTACGCACCAAAGAATTAGAGAGCTGGAGCTCTTCTTGGAAGCAACAGAGCACACCGTCTCCACCAAGGAGGAGACAGGGGACTCCCCTGAGAAGGAGGCTAGTTCACCAACACAGGAGCCAGATATATGGAGAAACGTGACTCAAAGAAGTAGGAGGCCCAGGGTTCGCTCTGATTGTTTAGAAACACACAATCGCTTTGAAGTCCTCTCCCCTAGCATGGAAGACGAAGAGCAGACTCCATTTGAGGATCTCTCCCTCATTACATTCGATCAGGTATATGAAGACGAGCAGCAAAGTCAGTCCTCAGGGAATGTGCAGGCAACCTTGGAACAGACAGCTCACGGAAGAACCCCGACCAAACCTAAGAGGAGGCGTGTAGTGGTGATAGGGGATTCCCTACTGAGGGGAACAGAAGCAGTGATCTGTGGGCCTGACAAGATGTCTCAGGAAGTGTGCTGTCTCCCTGGGGCTAAGATCCAAGATGTAACTAAACGACTGCAAGGAATCATAAAACCCACTGACAAATACCCCTTCCTCTTGGTTCATGTGGGAACCAATGACACTGCAAGCAATAGCCTCCAGAAGATCAAAAGAGACTACGAGGCTCTGGGCAGGAAATTGAAGCAATTAAATGCACAAATTGTCATCTCATCTGTCCTCCCAGTTGAACGATGTGGCCCAGGGAGAGAGGGAAAAATAGTGGAAGTGAACAGCTGGCTTCGCAAATGGTGTAAACTGGAACGGTTTGGATTCTTAGATCACAGACTGCAGTTTCTTGAAGATGGACTTCTGGCAAGTGATGGGCTGCACCTCACAACGGTTGGGAGGAATGTTTTTGCCAAAAATCTCAGAAACCTCATCAGGAGGGCTTTAAACTGACTAATGTGGGGGAGGGAGACAGTGCTCCTGAAGGTAGGAGTCTATCAATTGATGAAGATGATCATCCAAATGTCATAGACCAAATGGAGCAAACAGCACGCAGACCTAGTGGTGGGAGGACAAAATCCTTAAATAAGAGACAGGGGGGAATGATTAATGGACTTCAATGTCTGTACACTAATGTGCAAAGCATGGGAAATAAACAAGATGAGCTTGAGCTCTTGGTACAGCAAACTAAATATGACATAATAGGCATCACTGAAACCTGGTGGGATAAATCCCACGATTGGAATGTAATAATGGAGGGATACAATCTATTTCAGAGAAACAGACCAGACAAGAAAGGAGGAGGAGTGGCGTTATATGTCAGGGATGTGTATACCTGTGAAGAGATCCAAGATTTAGAACCTCAAAGCCAAAGTGAGAGCATTTGGGTCAAAATTAAGGGAGAGAAGAATAACAGTGACCTCATTGTGGGAGTTTACTATAGATCCCCAAGCTAAACTGAGGACATAGATGATGCCTTCCTGGAACAGATGGCCAAGCATGCAAAAGGAAGGGCGATAGTAGTAATGGGGGACTTCAATTACCCGGATATTTGTTGGATGTCAAACTCAGCCAAGAGCATAAGGTCAAACAGATTCCTCACTGGCCTTGCAGACAACTTCATTGTCCAGAAAGTGGGAGAAGCAACAAGAGCAACAGCCATTTTAGATCTGGTCCTAACCAATGTTGATGACCTAGTTAGTGGGGTAGAAGTGGAAGGATCATTAGGCGCGAGTGATCATGCTCTTCTAAAGTTTATTATACAGAGGAAAGGAGCAGCCAAGCATACTAGGACTCAATTTCTTGACTTTAAGAAAGCCGACTACATAAAACTTAGGGAAGTGCTGGGTGAGATCCCATGGACAGTAATACTAAAAGGAAAGGGAGTTCATGATGGCTGGAAGTTTGTTAAGAGGGAGATAGTAAAAGCACAACTTCAGGCAATACCAATGAGACGGAAACATGGAAGGTGCCTAAAGAAGCCAAGGTGGCTATCTAAAGAACTTTTAACTGAGTTAAGATTAAAAAAGGATGTGTACAAAAAATGGAAAAGGGGGGAAACCACCAAAGAGGAATTCAAACAAATAGCCAGCACGTGTAGACATAAAGTCAGAAAAGCTAAAGCACAGAATGAACTCAGGCTTCCTAGAGAGGTTAAAAGCAAGAAAAAAGGCTTCTATGGGTATGTTCGTAGCAAAAGGAAGAACAAAGAAACAGTGGGGTCACTCAGAGGAGAAGATGGTGAAATGCAAACAGGGGACACAGAAAGGGCTGAACTCCTCAATGCCTTCTTTGCCTCAGTCTTCTCCGATAAAGAAAACAATGCCCGACCTGAAGAATTTGGAGCAAATGATTCAGCAGAGGAAACACAGCCCAGAATAACTAAGGAGATAGTACAAGAATACTTGGCTAGTTTAGATGTATTCAAGTCTCCAGGGCCAGATGAACTGCATCCAAGAGTATTAAAAGAACTGGCAGATGTGATCTCAGAACCACTGGCAGTCATCTTTGAGAATTCCTGGAGAACAGGCAAAGTCCCGGCAGACTGGAGGAGGGCAAATGTCATCCCTATTTTCAAAAAGGGGAAAAGAGAGGACCCAAATAATTACCGCCCAGTCAGTCTGACATCAATACCAGGGAAGATTCTGGAGCAGATCATTAAGCAAACAGTCTGTGAGCACCTAGAAAGGAATGCTGTGATCACCAATAGTCAGCATGGATTTCTGAAAAATAAGTCATGTCAGACTAACCTGATCTCGTTTTTTGACAGAATTACAAGCCTGGTAGATGAAGGAAACGCAGTGGATGTAGCCTACCTTGATTTCAGCAAGGCATTTGACAAGGTGCCCCATGATATTCTTGTAGAGATGCTGGTAAAATGTGGTCTTGACTATGCTGCCACTCAGTGGATTTGTAACTGGCTGACTGACCGAACCCAAAGGGTGCTCATCAATGGTTCCTCTTCATCCTGGAGAAGAGTGACTAGTGGGGTGCCACAGGGTTCTGTCTTGGGCCCGGTCTTATTCAACATCTTTATCAACGACTTGGATGATGGACTCAAGGGCATCCTGATCAAATTTGCAGATGACACCAAACTGGGAGGGGTGGCTAACACCCCAGAGGACAGGATCACACTTCAAAACGACCTTGACAGATTAGAGAACTGGGCCAAAACAAACAAGATGAATTTTAACAGGGAGAAATGTAAAGTATTGCACTTGGGCAAAAAAATGAGAGGCACAAATACAAGATGGGTGACACCTGGCTTGAGAGCAGTACATGTGAAAAGGATCTAGGAGTCTTGGTTGACCACAAACTTGACATGAGCCAACAGTGTGACGCGGCAGCTAAAAAAGCCAATGCAATTCTGGGCTGCATCAATAGGAGTATAGCATCTAGATCAAGGGAAGTAATAGTGCCACTGTATTCTGCTCTGGTCAGACCTCACCTGGAGTACTGTGTCCAGTTCTGGGCACTTCAGTTCAAGAAGGACACTGACAAACTGGAACGTGTCCAGAGGAGGGCAACCAAAATGATCAAAGGCCTGGAAACGATGCCTTATGAGGAATGGCTAAGGGAGCTGGGCATGTTTAGCCTGGAGAAGAGGAGGTTAAGGGGTGATATGATAGCCATGTTCAAATATATAAAAGGATGTCACATAGAGGAGGGAGAAAGGTTCTTTTCTGCTGCTCCAGAGAAGCGGACACGGAGCAATGGATCCAAACTACAAGAAAGAAGATTCCACCTAAACATTAGGAAGAACTCCCTGACAGTAAGAGCTGTTTGACAGTGGAATTTGCTGCCAAGGAGTGTGGTGGAGTCTCCTTCTTTGGAGGTCTTTAAGCAGAGGCTTGACAACCATATGTCAGGAGTGCTCTGATGGTGTTTCCTGCTTGGCAGGGGGTTGGACTCGATGGCCCTTGTGGTCTCTGCCAACTCTATGATTCTATGATTCTATGATTCTATGATTCTATGATTCTATGATTCTATGATTCTATGATTCTATGATTCTATGATTCTATGATTCTATACAACGCCTTCCCCAGATAAATGGAATTAAAGAAAAGTTCAGCTGTAATCTGCCTGGAGCCCCTGTCAGGGAAAAAGGCAGAATTAATTTTAAGATGTATTTTAATTAATTGATGTCTGTTTTTATGCAATTTGTGTTGTTTTTATGATGTTAGTTGCTCTGAGCCCGGCCTTGGCCGGGGAGGGCAGGCTACAAATAAAAATTTACTATTATTACCACAACAACAGCAATGAAAATGCTCAGGAACATATCAAAGAGCAAATCCTATTGAACTCAGTCAGACTTACTTCTGAGTAAGAATGCTCAGGACTGCAGTGTAAGGCTGGCCAGTCTTTACCCAGTTACCTGGGAGTAAGCTCCATTGAACATAGTGGGACTTACTTCTGAGTAGATAGTGTAAGACTCCCTGTACAATTGAACAGTCCCTGCATTTTTGCTAAGAAATGTCTGGCTGTGGAAGCATTGCAATATAAGAATTTAAAATGGATTGCTTACATTCTCTTCAGAATTATAGGAAGGGCTTTTTATGACAGCTTCAGAACGTCCTTCATTTGGTGGAGGTATTTTCTTTTCAGTAGAAATGGGACTCTGTTTTTGCACCCACACACCACTTTGTTTCTGTTGATCTTTTTCCAGCTCTGATTTTATGTTCTCCACATTTCCACGTCAGTCTGCATTATTTTTAAGTCCTCGTGAAAATTTGTTGATATTTTGGTGTGAATTTCTCCCAAAGAACACATTCCCCCCCCCTGTGCAATTTTGCCTAATATACTCCCCCCCGTAAACCAATTTTCCCTGATAGAAAGAATAATATACACATTTTTTTTTGCATACTTTACCCCAGTGTTTGCATTTCTGCCCATATCGTGCGGCTGGAGTATCGCATTCCAAAACTCAGACAACTCTGGATTTTGAAGGACGGCTGTGTTTTGGTTTGTGGGTTGTTTAGGAAAGTGCAAATGAGTGTGATGTAGTAGTCAGAATGCCTGGCCAGGACTTGAGAGAGACCCGAGTTCAAATCCCACACTCGCCCATGAAGCTCACTGCCTCTCAACCTAACCTACCTCTGAGGGTTGTTGCAGGGATCAAATGAGAACTCTGCACACCACCTTTAGCTTGGTGGAGAAAAAGGTGGGATATAAATGTGGTAAACAAACAAACCAACCAGGTAGGTTCATCTTTAATTTCAAACTGAACAGAGTCTCTCCGCTCCCCTAGCTGCAGGGGACTGAAACAGCTTGCTATCTTGAAAAGTACAGCCATCAATCGATTCCATCTGCCAAGTCCCATTTCTCTGTCTTCTTGGTACCTAGCTCACTGCTCAACCATGACAGCATGGAAATGTACATTATCCGACTTTGATTTGGTGTTGAAACACAGCGGTCGCTTCCAACATTGGCACCAGAGGCAAACAAGAGCACCCACCTTCACCTCGAACCCGTGCAAGAAAGATTGAGTTCCCTAAGGAAGGGAAGTTGTCATCATTTCTAACAGACACAGGGATGTTGAGTACACTGCAAAATGGGGGGGGGGGGAGGGAATGGGGATATTTTCCAAAGCTATCCCACTGATGATGACTCAGATGTAGAATCTGACGTTGACAGTGACATGGAGAATACTGAGGTGAGTTCCACTGATACACTGTAGGGCATGTGCCTGATACGCAGATCAGAAGGAGCTATGAAGGGTGAGAGACTCACCAGGTATGCGCACAAGTATGCTAACACAGCTGTTGCAGATTTAGCTGCGGCTAGTAGCTTGACGCAGGTCTTGGAACCCAAAGTCTTGAAAGAGGTACAAGGTTTGTCCTCAAAGGACGGGAAACCATGCCCAAAGGCTGTAAGGGTAGACACTGCTTCCTCAGAGAGGAACAGAGCTAGAGCTCTAGTCCCATGGAAGGAGGGTAACCAGAAGTGCAAGATGGTAAGGCCCAAGGCTAGTCCTGTTGCAGGTAGTTCCAAGGGTGGAACGGGTGATACAGGGGTATACTATGTGCATGACATCTGTGGGAGGGGAATCAGAGCTTACAGGGATAACAGCTCAGAGTCCAGTGACAACAGAGACCATGGCAACAGAAACCAGCTGCGACCAGAGCAACGTGCTGAACTGGGTGATTGACAGTGGAGCTTCACATCACCTGGTGCCATCTGGTGGTTTGCTGCAGAACTGCAAGGCTTTGAAAACTGGACACACTGTTTCTCTTGCAGATGGATACAAACGTGAACTAATCATGTCTGGCTCTCTGTATTGTTCTTTGTTACAGGAGGATATTCAAGCTTACGTCGTTCCAGAGATGACTTGTTGTCTGTTTTCTGTTCCTGCTCTGGTTGCTGACGGTTTCAGAGTGTGTTTTGAAAATAACATGTGCTATTTTCACATGTTAGCCAGTCTGGGCGGGGCCAAGTTCATTCTTTTGCTAGTAGATGATTTTTTACAAAATGGCTGGGTTTTCATACTTAAGCACAAGGGAGAAGCTGCAGCTCTGGTGAAAGACTGGATAACTGCGGTTGAGTTACAGTTCTTACTGCGTGTTAAGATCTTTCAGTCAGATCACGGTGGAGAGTTCACCGGGTCTGCGCTGCAGAGCATCTTCCACCAGAAAGGGATACGTCACAGGCTGACTGTTCCGAATTCTCCCCAGGAGAATGGAATTGCGGAATGCTGGAACAGAACGCTGCAGGAGGCAGTTGAGGTGCAGCTTTTTTTATATATATATAATTTTTTATTAAAGTTTTAAACAACAAAAGAAAAAAAAACAACACACACAAAAAACAGTACAAAACTCAACAATAAAAAACACAAAACATAACAATTAAAAACAAACTCTCTTTTCCATTTCCAATTTTAAAATACTTATTTTCTGGACTTCCTCATACCTCCCTCTTTTGTATTCCAATCCACATTATTTGTCCAGCAGTTTCTTTTCCACTTTTTTAATCCCAATTTTTAACTTAATAAAATGTTAAAATATATACCTTCAACTTTTTTAAACCTAATCCTTGATCTTAATATCATATAACTTTAAAATTTTCCCTTTTAATATCAAATTTCCATTTCTTTAAACATCTTTAATCTTGATCTTTAATCTTAATCTATCCTTTAATCTTAATCTATCTTGAGGTGCAGCTTTTTGTTGCAGGTTTGCCTCAGCAGTTTTGGGGAGAAGCATGGAAATCCGCAACATTAACTCTTAACCGCTATTATTGTTCTGTTGTAGGGGACACACCCTATTTTCTGCTGCACGGGAAGAAGCCAAGGTGCATTTCTTCTGTGTATTTGGCTGTGAGCCTTGGGTCCTTGTGCCAAAGGCCAAGCACAGAAAAGGTGGACCTAGGATGATCTTCTGTGGGTATAAGGCAGGAACCAATGGGGGGAGGTTTGCCTATCCAGAAGGCAATCAGTTCAGGGTTATAGTCAGCAGGAGTGCTGAGTTCTGTGAGCAGAGTGGGTGGAAATGCATACATGGGAATCCTGATGTTCTTTCAGAGAGGCTGCTTGCCTCTGCTGATGAGGGAGAGCTAGAAACTGATCCTGCTGCTGACGCGCAGAGTCCAGACCCAGAGCAGGAACAGCCAAGGGCATCTCCTAAAGTTGTCAAGTTAGAGGAAAAGAGTGCACCTTCCTCACCCACAAGTCCAGTTGAGAAGGTCAGGAGGCACAGAAAGTCAGAGGGGGAGTTCTCTGAAGCCAAGGACACTCTAGCTGGCCCTAGTGGGTTAGAGGGGGTACCTGAAGTTGTGCTGAGGTGTTCAACTTGTGCCACTAAGGGTAAACCACCCTACAGGTTTGAGGTCACTAGTGTGTAGGTTGGTGTAGCTCACTGTGAACCTGAGAGTTATGTGGAAGTTCTGAAATTGCCTGAAGCAGAACCCAGGAAATGGCAAGAGGCAATGCGGAAGGAGATGAACTCAATGGAGTCTCTAGGTGAATTCTCCATCACGACACTGCCAGCAGGTAAACAGGCTGTGAGCAGCTGTTGGGTTTACCATTTTAAACCCACAGCAACTGGAGAACTACAGTACAAGGCTAGGCTGGTAGCCAGAGGCTGCATTACACCGAGGTGTATGCTCCTACTTCCCGGAGTGAAACAGCGCATGCTCTTAGCCATTGCTGCACAGAGAGGTCATCAAGTGCATCACTTTGATGTGGATGTAGCCTACTTGAACTCAGACCTCAAGGAGGATCTGTACATGCTTCCTCCTCCAGGGTTTGAGGCCAATAGGCCAGATGCAATGTGGAAACTTCACAAGTCCATTTACGGACTGAAACAGGTGGCCAAGAACTGCAACTTGTGTCTGAATGAAGCCTTAGAGAGTTTAGGTTTCAAGAGGAGACTTGCTGACAGCTGCCTGTACCTGAAAGGGTCAGGAGAGTCACAAGAACTGGTCTTGAACTTTGTGGATGATATAGTTTATGTGGCAAGGACAGAGAAGCAGGTTCAAGGCTTTGCCACAAGGCTTGGAAAAGGGTTGCAACTCAAGAACCTAGGTTCAGTGAAAGTTCACCTAGGAGTCCAGATAGAGAGGTCTGAAGACGGAAGCTTCTTGCTCAGTCAAAAAGGCAAGATTGAGCAGTTGCTTGAGAAGTTCAGAATGTCTGAATGTGCAGGGGTCAGAACACCCATGGAGACAAGCTACGTGGAAAACAGTCAGCAAGTAGAATGCGCTGAGTTCAAAAATGCTGAGATCTTTCAGTCAGCTCTGGGTAGTCTGTTGTATCTGTCCCAGTGGAGCAGACCTGACATAGCTTTTGCTACGAATCCGCTCAGCATGGAAGCTAAAAACCCAAGTGTGCAGGCCTGCAATGGTATCAAGAGGGTGCTGCGTTACCTACAGGATACCAAGGATTTCTGTCTCAAGCTGTCAGCTAAGGGTGAAGCCAAGCTGATGTGCTGGACAGATAGCGATTGGGCAAATCTGGACGACAGGAAGTCCATGACTGGGATGGTAATAAAGTTTGGGGACTCTTTAGTTGGGTGGAAGTCCCGGAACCAAAGTCTCATTGTGCTTTCCTCTACTGAAGCTGTATTCAGCGCACTGTCTGAGCTTTGCCGGGAAGTGGAATTCTATGTCTGTTTGGTTCAAGAACTCTGCGGGGATCGTTGTTTGCCAGTCACTGTGTGAGAGGACAATCACCCCTGCTTGAAGTTGGCAGAGACTGGGCAGTTTAAGGCCAGAACCATACACCTAGACATCCGTTTTATCTAGTTAGGCTTGGTGCAGCTGCAGTACTGTCTAAGCCAGAAGAATTTGGCAGTTGAGTTTACTAAACCTTTGAATTTCCAGAGGCACAGTGAATTCATAGTCCCACTTTATTCTGGCTTGGTCGGATAACACCTGGAATACTGTGTACAGTTCTGGGCACCATGCGCTGCCAAATACAGCAGTTCTTTCCAAGGATATCAGGACAAAAGGAATGAGGAGGTAGAAGGGGAACCAAAACAGTTTTATTAACAAATAAACAGCAGGCATACAAAGCATAAGATAAGACATACCGGACAGGGGCTACCCAATCTCCCCTTCAGCTGCCCGGAGTCCCAGGTAGAGCAGCAGGAGAAAGACCCCGACCGTCGGTCTCCCAGCATCAGGTCCTTTGATCTGGGCAGAAGCTCACCGGGCCCCTCCCACCTATGGCTTTTATAGCCTGCCTTGATGTAATCAAGTGCACGACATTACTCATGATTAATGCAGAGCGGCTGAGAGTCTCCCACTACCTACAGCCGGCATCCAGCCAGCACTTGCAACACAGAAGAACCCAATAAACTCCCGACAGGTGTGTGAAACACAAGAATCCAGCAGACCTCAAACTGGGGATGTTAAAGGGAAAGGGACATGCCACCTAACTCCTCGAAATACAATTGTCTTCCGCATTTCCACTACATACCACAATTTAAGAAGGATGTTGACAAGCTGGATCGTGTTCACCGGAGAATGACCAGGATGATCAGGGGCCTGGAAATGGTTATGAAGAACAGTTAAGGCAGTGATGGCCAAACTCAGCCCTCCAGATGTTTTGGGACTACAACTCCCATCGCCCCTAGCTAACAGGATCATTGGTCAGGGATGATGGGAATTGTAGTCCCAAAACAGCTGGAGAGCCAAGTTTGGCCATCACTGCGTTGAGGGAACTGGGCATGTTTAGCCTGGAGAAGAGGAGAGCCATAGGAGAAATCTGAAGAGCTGTCACAAGGAAGATGGAGCAAGCTTGTTTTCTCCTGTTCTGGAGGGCAGCACTCGGATTCAAATTGCAAGAAAGAAAATTCCGAATAAACATCAGGAAGAACTTTCTGACAGTAAGAGCTGCTCAGCAGTGGAACTGTCTCCCTCTGGAGGTGGTGGGCTCTCCTCCTTCCTTGGAGGTTTTTAAGCAGAGGTTGCATGGCCATCTGTCATGGATGCTCTAGTTGAGATTCCTGCATTGTGGGGGGTTGTACTAGATGACCCCTGGGGTCCCTTCCAACACTACAATTTTATGATTCTATGTTTCTATACTTGGTGGGTAGGGCTGCTTGTTTCTATGCATCATCTTCATGATTACTTAGGGTTTTCCCATTATTTCTGTGCATCCACTAGTAGTAGCAGGACTGTTTATAGTCAAATTAAAAACATAAGAAGAGTATGCAGGATCAGGCCAATGGCCCATCTAGTCCAAGGTTACCAGACGTCCCCGTTTCCCGGAGACAGTCCCTGGATTTACAAATCAGTCCCCATACAAAATCCATTGAAGTCCCCGGATTCATTGAAAAAAATCTGGTAACCTTAATCTACCCCAGCATCCTGTTCTCAGAGGGGCCAACCAGATGTCCCAGTGGGAAGCCCGTGAGCAGGATCCGAGCACAAGAGGCCTCTCCCCTCCTGTCGTTTCTACCAGCTGGGATTCAGAAACATTAATGCCCCTGGCTGTTGAGCCTGAGCACAGCCATCCTGGCTGCTAACCCTCTCCTCCGCGAATCTGTCTCATCCCCTTTTAAAGCCAACTAAGTTGGTGACCTTCATGGCCTCCGGTGTTATACCATTGGGGGAGTGGTGCAGGAAAAACAACTTACTCCTTAACTTAAAGAAAACAAAATAGATTATTGTGGTCTTTAGGAAATGTAAATTGAATATTCAGCCACTCATTATTGAGGGGAAGTGTGTGGAACAGGTCTCGGTGTTTCGATTTCTGGGAATGGAGTTGAGAGATGATCTAACCTGGGGAGAAAACAGTGAAGACCTGATGAAGAGAGCACAGCGGAGGTTATATTTTCTGAGCATCCTCCTGGAAAACAATCTCTCAAAGGACCTGTTGATGACATTTTACCATTGTACTGTTGAGAGTGTATTAACTTATGGTCAGTGTGTGTGGTTTGGGAGCTGCACGGTCAGGCAAAAAACAATGCTGTCCAGGGTTGTGAAGACTGCGGAGAGAATAACTGGGTGCCCTCTTCCCACCTTGGATCAAATCTACACTTCCAGGTGTCATAAGAAAGCTGCAGGGATAGCGCAGGAAAGTGCACACCCTGGAAATGATCTCTTTCAGCTTCTGCGTTCTGGAAAAAGGTCCAGGGTTATAAAGACTTGGACTAGACGCCTGAGAAACAATTTCTATCCAAATGCGATTTTGGTTTTAAACACAGTGTAAGGTAGTCTCTATGGGAGTATATTGCATTTAAAAATGGGGCATCAGAGTTTTTAGGGGGCTAACCAGGTTGGGATAGTTGGGATAGCAGGCTTGTTGGTTTTTGAATGTCTTATGTAGATTTTTTCAATTTCGTTGTTCTGCATGGGACAATGACAATAAAGATTATTGCACTGTATTGTATCATAATATAAGCCTCACTTCCCCCCCAAATTCTGAACATGAAAAGTTAAAGTGCGGCTTATATTCGCGACCTTACTGTATGAAGCCAGGAGCACGGGGTAAACAGCACCAGGAGCGTGGCAAAACGGTGCCCACCCTGTGCATAGGCCGCCGTCTGGAAAGGGAGAGAGTGAGGAAGGGGAAAGGCCGCCAGCAACGCAGCCCGGCTCCCCCCCCCCGCACCCAGTATGCAGCCAGGAACAGCGAGGAAGAGAGCGACTAATATTCAGGTATATTTTTTTTCTCCCCACCCCCTCCAATTTTAAAGGTGCAGCTTATATTCAGGTGCGGCTTATATTCGGGCCAATACGTATGTGTTTTGTTTGTGGTGGTGTAATTTCTCTCCACCCCAAAAATGTTACGAGTCCTCTGGTATCCCCATGGACGTTTTGAAGGAGACAGAGGCAGATGTGCAGGAGGATCTCTTTATTGATGTCTCGATACAGAGAAGAGCAAGTCTGGCTCATGAGCGATCTCAAAAGCTGCGACGGCTGGGCAGGCAGGTGAACATGGGCAACGCGGAAGACAAGGACCTACAACTTGGTCCCGTTCTCCAAAGCGCTGAAATTGCCGAAGCCCATTCCTACAGCGGGATTTTGCAGATGTAGTAATTCTCAGCACTGCAATAATTATCATTCCAGTTCATCAAGTCTAGAAAGATGAGGAAGAAGAAACATCAGTTGGAGGAAGCAGTGTTTCTGAACAACAGCTGCTGGAAGCCAGAGGAAGAGAGAGGACTCAGAGTCCTATTTGTGGTTTGAAATTACAATTGCTCTAGGAAACATTTTTTTAAAGGGAGCCTAGTATTACTCATGCTAGCCAGTTTCATCCAGTATAGGGCTAGAGCTACATGCACACTGGTTTGTAAGGAGAAGGGCCTTCTCGGTGGTGGCGCCCGCCCTGTGGAACACCCTCCCATCAGATGTCAAGGAAATAAACAACTATCTGACATTTAGAAGAATGCAGGCTTCCTCAACCTTGGCCCTCCAGACATTTTGGAATACAATTCCCATCATCCCTGACCACTGGTCCTGCTAGCTAGGGATCATGGGAGTTGTAGGCCAAAAACAACTGGAGGGCTGAGGTTGAGGGAGTCTGTTTTAATGTATTTTTAGTCTTTTGTTGGAAGCTGCCCAGAGTGTCTGGGGAAACCCAGCCAGATGAGCAGGGTATAAATAATAAATTATGATTATGATTATTAGCCCTGTTTCAGCTCTTAAAAAGGGGGCGGGTGTAGCTTTGGAGACAAGCAACAGTGATTTCAGGAAGGAGTTCTGACGGGAGGAGATTCCTATATCCCCAGATCTCTGCACCGTACAATAATTATGGCACTATCTTCTTTTGAAATACCTCAACTGTGGGGGCTACTAAACTCCCCCCCCGCCCCGAACTCTGGAAAACCGTGGTAAAGAGTGGATAGAGAGAGAGGATTTCAATTTAGCTGCGAGTAGGTGTGACTTCCAGGATAGTTTTGGAATTAAAACCCAAGCTCAGGTACTTATAATAGCATTGTTGTTCAATAGGTTTACAGTGGTACCTACGGTTAGGAACTTAATTCGTTCTGGAGGTCCATTCTTATCCTGAAACTGTTCTTAACATGAGGTGCCATTAGCGAAAGTGCACCTCCCGCTGCGTGCAGGCCTCCAGTGCGCGATTTCCGCTCACACCCTGGGGCAAAGTTTGCATACGGGAGCAAATACTTCCGGGTTAGCGCAGCTCGTAATCCAACGCATGCGCTACCAGAAGCGTTCATATCTAGAGGTATTTGTGAGGTTTTCTCCTCTTCCCCAAAATCACCACTTTAGGTTTAGAATGATTGACTGTCAACTGCTCTTTTGTGCAAAAGACATTCAACTTCCCCAAAAGTCTCCACATCCCAATTAAGGTAGCAGAAATCAAAACAGTACCGTCGGCATACAAAAGAACTGTGAGTTTGACATCCTCAACAGAAACAGGAAAATATTCTAGACCTCTTAGTTCTTGAACAATATCATTTATATCAAAATTGGGCGGACAGGGTGCTAGGAGACATCCCTGTCGGACTCCCCTGTCCTTGTGGATTTGACTAGATAGGCCATTGGCATGACCCATTCGCCTCTTCTTATGTACTGAACTTTTCCTCCATAGGGTCGCTGCTTCTATGCTAGTAGCCAAGAACCTTTCACTTATCTTTAAGGAAACTTTAATCTTTGTTTCATACAAACCTCATGGTGTCCCTTCCAGTGGTGTCCAAACTTTTTTCAAAGAGGGCCAGATTTGATGAAGTGAAGGGCCGTGAGGGCCGACCAAAGGGCCAACCAAAGGTACTGACCTTTTTTTAAAGTTTTTTTTAAAGATTGATGTTGTTGAGTTTTCTTAGAGTTGAAATTCTTGAGCACTTTTTAGGATGGAAGTTGTTGAGGTGTTTTTTAGATTTTACACCAGGAAACAAACCGCCACAGCGGCCAGATTAAACTGACCAGTGGGCTGAATTAGGCCCCCAAAACGGACTTTGGACATGCCTGTGAGTTGTTCTAGAGGAGAGAGAAAACATCTTGGAAACCCTGGTTGCCATATATCTGGGAAACCCAGGACATGTCCTCTTTTGGGGGGGAAACATGCCCATCCGGGCAGATTTTCCCATTTTAAAGGAAATGGTTTTGTTTTGTTTGTTTGTTTCTTGGGGGGCGGGTTAGAGATTTTTGGGGGGGCCACACACATGCTTGGGAGGGCCCTGTGCCCCAGAAGTGGAAGCGCCACAGCAGAGTGAGGCTGTTGCAGCAAAGATCAGGTAGGAGCTGGGGTTCTTCCTCTGCTTGGGTCACCAGCAGCTTGGGCTTGGGCTGACTTGCACGCCGCCGCCTCTGCCAGCCCAAGCTGGCTGTTTTGGTGAAAGGCAGCCTGGGGGTGGGGGTGGGCTTGAATACTTTTCACCCAGTGACAGGAGAAAGGGTGAAGATTCCCCACCCCACAGAGGACAATATACTGCTGTCCTGCACTGATGTACAACCCTGTCAAATGTTGGGTCATGGAGGGGTGAGGTGAAGTGAGAATCTCATCCTCAGGTCTGAGCCAATTCCCCACCTCTGACCAAAGGGCCCCATATAATAATAATAATAATAATAATAATAATACAGTGGTACCTTGGTTTAAGAACAGTACGGTTTAAGAACGATTCCGTTTACAAACTCCGCAAAACAGGAAATAGTGTCTTGGTTTGAGAACTTTACCTCGGTCTGAGAACGGAATCCAAATGGTGGAAGGGCATCGGTGGTGGGAGGCCTCGTTAGGGAAAACATGCCTTGGTTTAAGAACGGGTTTGGTTGAAGAATGGACTTCTGGAACGGATTACGTTCATAAACCGAGGTACCACTGTAATATATTTATATGCCACTCATCTGACTGGGTTGCCCCAGCCATTCTGGGTGGCTTCCAACAAATTAAACCCATTAAGCACAATCTTTACAACCTGTGAAACCCCCCTCCTCACCTACACCATACATCTCGACACAGTGTTGGTTATTTTTGCAGTTGGAGGGTTGTCCAGGTCCCCAAGGCACGTAGCCGAACGAGGCAATATCGGTCCATTTCCACTGTACATTCTGTAAAGGTAAAGGTAAAGGGACCCCTGACCATTAGGTTCAGTCATGGCTGACTCTGGGGTTGTGGCGCTCATCTCACTTTACTGGCCAAGGGAGGCGGCGTACAGCTTCCGGGTCATGTGGCCAGCATGACTAAGCTGCTTCTGGCGAACCAGAGCAGAGCATGGAAACGACGTTTACCTTCCTGCCGGAGCAGTACCTATTTATCTACTTCCACTTTGACATGCTTTTGAACTGCTAGGTTGGCAGGAGCTGGGACCGAGCAACGGGAGCTCACCACGTCACGGGGATTCGAACCGCTGACCTTCTGATTGGCAAGTCCTAGGCTCTGTGGTTTAACCCACAGCACCACAGCAATAAGAGTTGGGGTCTTGACTGAGGAAGGGATGTCCCAACGTGAGGTCAGTCTCCCTTCTGCAGTAAGCGGCTCATGAAAATACAGTGTCTGGTTTTCAGCTGGAGGGATGGGAATAAATCCCAAGGAAGATGAGGCGGTTGGACCTCTCAGACTTGTACTGCTTGGGGGAGATCTAGCCAGGATCAGCTGTTCTCCATCACCCTTCCTACGCCCCTGCCCCCACCCTTCAGCTCTTCTCCCCAGTGTGATTTTACAGCAAGGCTGTCAATGAATTGATTTTCAGCTGGTGGGATCAAATCCCAAGGACTTGTACTGCTTGGGGGAAATCTAGCCAGGATCAACTGTTCTCCATCACCCAGCACAAGAAATGCACCTGCTACATCCCTCTACTCTACAGAAGTGTTAAAGGAAGAAAAGACGGTATGTCCTCCTTTCCAACTGGATAGTCAAATACAGTGGAACCTTGGGTTACATACGCTTCAGGTTACAGACTCCGCTAACCCAGAAATAGTACCTCGGGTTAAGAACTCTGCTTCAGGTTGAGAACAGAAATCGGGCTCCTGCGGGCGGCAGCAGCAGGAGGCACCATTAGCTAAAGTGGTGCTTCAGGTTAAGAACGGACCTCCAGTACGAATTAAGTGCTTAACCTGAGGTACCACTGTATTGCTCCAAGGCTAAGGGGCATATCAACTTTGCTGATTTAAAACCTTATTAAAGTAACATTGTGAGAGTTCTAAATGGGACCTGTGTTGCATCCCATTTGTTTGTTTTTGTTTTTGTTTCAAACATTGCAAATTGTGGACAAAATGGACTGTTTCAAGAGGTGGCAGAGAGATATTTCTAGATTTGTCTGGCAGGGCAAGAAGCCCAGAATAAAATTTAAAATACTAACAGATGCAAAGGAACGAGTTGGATTTGCCCTGCCAGACCTTAAACTTTATTATGAATCAGCAGCTTTTTGCTGGTTGAAAGAATGGCTGCTTCTTGAAAACACTGACATTTTGGATCTAGAAGGTTTTAACAATGTATTTGGATGGCATGCATATCTGTGGTATGATAAGGTCAAAGCGCATAAAGCATTTAAAAATCATATTGTTAGGAAAGCTTTGTTTAATGTTTGGATAAGATATAAGGACTTATTGGAAAATAAAACCCCAAGGTGGCTGTCACCGATGGAAGCGAAAGCCCTGAAAAGGCTCAATATGGAGGTCAAATGGCCGAAATATTGGGAAATTTTAGAACAAGATGGAGATAGATTGAAACTGCAGAGTTTTGAAAAACTAAAAAATAAAGTGCGAGACTGGCTTCATTATTATCAGATAATGGAGGCATACAATTTGGACAAGAAAATTGGCTTCCAGGTGGAAAAATCAAAATTAGAAACAGAACTGTTAGAACCCAAAACTAAGAATTTGTCAAGAATGTATAACTTGCTGCTGAAATGGAATACTCAGGATGAAACGGTGAAATCTGCTATGATTAAATGGGCACAAGATGTTGGACATAATATTATGTTTGCTGACTGGGAACAGTTACGGACCACAGGTATGAAGTTTACGGCATGTAATGCCCTAAGAGAGAATATTATGAAAATGATATACAGGTGGTACATAACCCCAGTCAAGCTTGCAAAAATCTACCATTTGCCCGATAATAAATGTTGGAAATGTAAAGAAACTGAAGGTACATTCTTTCACCTTTGGTGGACGTGCCCAAGGATTAAGGTTTTCTGGGAGATGATTTATAATGAATTAAAAAAGGTATTTAAATATACCTTCTTGAAGAAACCAGAGGCCTTTCTCCTGGGCATAGTCGACCAAACGGTGTTAAAGAAGGACAGAACTTTCTTTATGTATGCTACAACAGCAGCAAGAATACTTATTGCAAAGTATTGGAAGACACAAGATCTACCCACACTGGAGGAATGGCAGATGAAAATGATGGACTATATGGAATTGGCGGAAATGACTGGCAGAATCCGAGACCAGGGAGAAGAGTCGGTGGAAGAAGATTGGAAGAAATTTAAAGACTACTTACAGAAATATTGTAAAATTAATGAATGTTAGAATGATGACGGATTGAAGTTAAGCAGTTTCTAGTGGTAATGGTATAAAAGAATATGGAAAAATTGGTTTTTAATATCTAAAAATTTAATGTTATAATATATCAGGATTAAAGATCAGGATTAAAAAGGAGGGAAAGGAATCGCTGGACTAATAAATTGAATTGGAATACAAAAGAGGGAGGTATGAGGAGGTCTGGGAAACAAGTAAATGTAAGAGAAGTGATGAAAAGATGGAATTGTTTTTAATTGGTTTTTCTTTTTTGTATTTTGTATTTTGTATTTTTATTGTTAATTTCTTTTTAATGTAATCTTTTCCTTTTGAAATTTTAACAAATATCATTTTAAAAAAAACACCTAAATGGGACCTGTGTTGCATCCTGGGGATGCAGGCAGATAGCTACTCTTTGAATTAAGAGCTTCACCAGAGCCCCAGATCCTCCCTTACAGAGATGGGAAGACTAGACCATTTCATTACAGAGGGGGCAGGTTTAGTTGTTGTCTGAGGACTATTCCTGCCTCTGGGTCTGGTCCTGACCGGATGGATACTAGAATCAGCAAGGGATACCCACGTGACCTGAAGGTGCTGCTGTGCAATGCCACGTCAATGATTCATAAGACCACTGCCATCCATGACTTGATCATGGATGGAGGACTTGACCTGGCATGTGTAACACAGACTTGGTTGGATGAAGCAGATGGGCCTGTCCTTGCAGCTGCTTGTCCACTAGGTTTCTCTTACGCACAGCAACCCAGGTCATGTGGGCAGGGAGGAGGTTTTGCAGTGATTTTTAGGAAGTCATTAGTTTGCACCAGGCGTCCTATTGGGAAGACCCAGTTTTCCGAGTGCATGTTCTGGAAGTTGGGCAATAGGGGCAGTACAGGATTCCTTTTGGTGTACCGACCTCCCCGCTGCACCAAGGATTCCCTGCCCGAGCTGCTTCAAGTCATGGTGGATGTTCTCCTGGAGACACCTAGTTTGGTTGTCCTAGGGGATTTTAACATCCATGCCGACGCGACCTTACAAGGGGCCGCTCGGGACTTCGTGGAAAGCATGGCCTCCATGGGGCTGTCCCTGAATAAGTCTGGCCCAACCCATAGCCGCGGACATGCCTTGGACCTGGTGTTTACCTCTATGGATGTTGGTGATCTGACACTAAGTAAAAGCGAAACGAAAGAAGTGCCATGGTCAGATCACTTCCTGGTGCAACTGGACTTCTCTGTGACCCATCCCCTCTGCAGGGAGGTGGGACCAATTTGGATGGTCCGCCCCCGCCACTTAATGGATCCAAATGGTTTCCAGAGAGTGGTAGGGGATGCTTTATCCCATGTTGATGGCCTTTCAGCTGATTCCCTGGTGGCCCACTGGAATGTGGAGTTAACCAGGGCTATTGACTGTTTGGCTCCGAAGCGCCTTCTCCGATTGCATGGAGCCCGGACAGCCCCGTGGTTTTCCACGGATCTGAGGGCAATGAAACAATCGTTGAGACGGCTAGAGCGCCAGTGGTGGATAACTCATTCCGAATCTGACCGGACACAGGTTAGAGCTCAACGTCGAGCCTACCAAGTGGCGATAGCGACGGCGAAGAAGAATTTCTTCACCGCCTCTATTGCATCTGCAGAAAACAGCAGCAGGAGACTTTTTCAGGTGGTTCACAATTTAGTGGAACCACCTGCAACATCGGGGCCCAGTACGGGCCACATGTTCTCCTGCAATGATTTTGCAAAGATTCGGGAAGAAGTAGACTCCACCGTGGGAGCAGGGCCGGGGCGGGAGAGTGCTAGAGTTTTGTCTAGTCAAGTTGAGTGGGATCAATTCCAATCTGTTACCTCCGAGGATGTGGACAGGCTGCTTGGACGAGTGAAACCAATCACCTGTCTCCTGGATCCTTGCCCATCCTGGCTTATAAAAGCTAGCCGGGAAGGACTGGGCGATGGGCTTCGTGGGGTGGTGAATGCTTCCCTCCGTGAGGGAGCCTTCCCAGACCCGCTGAAAGAGGCAGTTATTAAACAGCTTCTTAAAAAACCATCTTTAGATGCGGCCACGATGGCCAACTATCACCCAGTCTCAAATCTTCCATTCTTGGGCAAGGTGATTGAGCGAGTGGTTGCTGAACAACTCCAGGCACGCCTGGAAGAAGCGGACCATTTGGATCCCTTCCAGTCGGGATTCAGGCCTCATCATGGGACTGAAACTGCCTTGGTCGCACTGGTTGATGATCTCCGGCGGGCTAGGGACAAAGGTGAGAGCTGTTTCCTAGTTCTGCTGGATCTCTCAGCGGCGTTTGATACCATCGACCATAACATCCTTCTGGACCGTCTTGAGGGGCTGGGAGCTGGGGGCACTGTCATACAGTGGTTCCGCTCCTTCCCCCTGGTTCATGTTCAGAAAGTGGTGGTGGGGGATGAGTGTTCAGACCCCTGGGCTCTCACTTGTGGGGTGCCTCAGGGTTCTGTCCTCTCCCCCATGCGTTTCAACATTTACATGCAGCTGCTGGGAGAGATCATCAGGAGGTTTGGGCTGGGTGTTCATCAGTATGTGGATGATACCCAGCTGTACCTCTCTTTCAAATCAGAACCAGTGAAGGCAGTGAAGGTCCTGTGTGAGTGTCTGGAGGCGGTTGGAGGATGGATGGCGGCTAACAGATTGAGGTTGAATCCTGACAAGACAGAAGTACTGTTTTTGGGGGACAGGAGGTGGGCAGGTGTGGAGGATTCCCTGGTCCTTAATGGGGTAACTGTGCCCCTGAAGGACCAGGTGCGCAGCCTGGGAGTCATTTTGGACTCACAACTGTCCATGGAGGCACAGGTTAAATCTGTGTCCAGGGCAGCTGTTTACCAGCTCCATCTGGTACGTAGGCTGAGACCCTATCTGCCTGCGGACTGTCTTGCCAGAGTGGTACATGCTCCGGTTATCTCCTGCTTGGACTACTGCAATGCACTCTACGTGGGGCTACCTTTGAAAGTGACTCGGAAACTACAACTAATCCAGAATGCAGCAGCTAGACTGGTGACTGGGGGCGGCCGCCGAGACAATATAACACCGGTCTTGAAAGACCTACATTGGCTCCCAGTACGTTTCCGAGCACAATTCAAAGTGTTGGTGCTGACCTTTAAAGCCCTAAATGGCCTCAGTCCAGTATACCTGAAGGAGCGTCTCCACCCCCATCGTTCTGCCCGGACGCTGAGGTCCAGCACCGAGGGCCTTCTGGCGGTTCCCTCATTGCGAGAAGCAAAGCTACAGGGAACCAGGCAGAGGGCCTTCTCGGTAGTGGCACCCGCCCTGTGGAACGCCCTTCCAGCAGATGTCAAAGCGATAAACAACTACCTGACATTCAGAAGACATCTTAAGGCAGCCCTGTTCAGGGAAGTTTTTAACGTGTGATATTTTACTGTATTTTTGGTTTCTATGGAAGCCGCCCAGAGTGGCTGGGGAGGCCCAGCCAGATGGGCGGGGTATAAATAATAAATTATTATTATTATTATATTAATATCCCTTCCCTGCAGGGAGCTCTCGTCTTCTGAACTGCTCCTCTGTGCCCTTGCCGGCTGCTGTTCCTACTGAGAGGCAAATGAAAAAGAGAGTTTGCCCCCTTTACTTACCTTCCCGCCCCGTTTCTTTCTGAACAGTCCAATCCAGATGGGGCCTTTGATGTCATATGCCGCTGTTATCGCAGAGGCTATACGTCTGTGCTCTTCCTCGCTAAGGATGGAGGCCAGGTGGCTTTTTTGCCCAAACGTTTGGCAGTCCGCCTGGGAGAGAAAAAGAATAAGGGGTTTTGCCCTGGAGGTGAGGGCAGAGAACCCTGGGAAATGTAGTTTGTTAAGAGTGCTGATGTCACGGAGCTCCAATTCCCAGCATCCTTATCAAACCACAGTTCCCAGGATTATCTAGAATTGTCAATATGAAGGAGTGTTTTAAATGTGGTGCGGATGTGAGCCTTATCTTCCGATTCAGAAGGAAAATAATCAACTGGTTTCTACTCTTCATTGAGAAACCAGTTTTATATATTCCTTTTGTTATGTTGGGTGTAGTGAAGGGTTAACCCTCTGTGTCCCGAGACTGAGAGGAGGCGCTTACAAGGGAAGTAAGCCAGGACGTGACGAAAGCAGCTTGGAATGCTGTGCACTGAGTGAAAATTGAAAGCAGTTTGTTGCATCACTGCAAGCAGAGGGAGAAGATGCAGCTTGAATCAGATGGAAGTTGGAGTTTGTAAATACGCTACTTTTGTGCCAATAAAGAGATATTAGGACAGAAGAAACGTTTGGGACTCTTTTACTGCTCTTTCAACACACGCTGCTGTGTAACTCTGCTAATTGCTTCACGATCTACAGAGGCTCCCAGGGGAAGCGTCGCTGGGCGCCGAATAATAAAGCAATAAATCTTTCAAACAGGTTATGGACGGTCAACGCGAAGCATGTAAGAAAGGGCTTTGAAGCTTTATTTGCTGAACGTCAGTTTGATCGACTGCCAAGACTTCAAAGGGCAGATCGGAGGAGGCTGACGGAGAGGGAGCTGAGAGCCACGTTGTCCGGAGTGCCCGGTTTGGCTGCAGAGTGAGTATTATCAGCTGCTCTTGCAAAAGGCCAACAGAAGGGAAGGGAGGCAATGGCTCAGCCCCATGGACATGGCTTTGAGTTTAAACTACCATGTCAGAAACTGGATAGCCAAAATTGGCTGCAGTGGAGCTTTCAAGTGGAGCTGTTGCTGGTGGGGGAGCAGCTTTGGGACGTAGTACAGCCCCCACAGAATGCAGCTGGGAAAGCAGAAGCTGAAAGGGCTGCAGAGCAAAGTGAAGTTGAGAAGCGTGTGCTTGCTTTTTTGGCAGAGAATGTGGATGCTCATCTAGTGCCAGTAGTCCTGGGTGCAAGAAGGCCAGAGGCTGCTTGGCTAGCACTCCGAGAGGCTTGTGGAGCTGGGGTGGGAAGCAAGGGCCGAGACGTGGCTGCCCCAAGGAAAGAGAGGCAAGATGGCGCCGGCCACATTCTTGAGAGCCGATACACAGCTGGGAGGAGCTGGGAGCCCCCACAGGGGGGGCGAAGGGACTGTTGCTGTTGCTGGCAATGCCGCTGGTGTTTTTGCTGAGCCTAGGAGCTGTATGGATGCTGCAACGTGTCTGTGTGAGAAGCCAGGAGAGAGGCCAAGTGTTGAGAGCCCTTTACCCACCAGAGGGGGTGCAGGAAAATGTCCTGGGAGCCTCGTGAGTAGTGGGGGGGCAGTGAGCAGTGAAAGCTCAGAGACGCCTCTTTCTCCAAAAGCTGCCAAGAGTTGTTTACGCCAAGAGCTGAAGCCTAGCCGTGCTGGAGGCTTCAAGGCCGGCCACCTGCAGCAAGTAGAGATAAGAGCTGTGGAGTTGTGTGGGAACACTGAGACAAGTCTGGTCTCCAAGTCAACTGAGAGAGTTGCATCTACGGAAGCTGTGAAGGTCATGGGCAAGTCTGCCGGGGGGAGTCTGTTACCATGACAACCAGAGAGAACATCTGCAGAAGCCCCAAGGAGGGGGGTAGCGAGGAGATTGTTGCCCTGGCGACCCAGGAATGTCAACAGACAGACTTTCTTACTGTCATCATCGACTCTGGTGCGACAAATACGCTAGTGCCATCTAGTGGTCCTTTAAGAAATTGCAGGGCAGTAAAAACTGATAAATTTGTAACGATCGCGGATGGAAGCAGAAAAAGACTAACAGAGACAGGCTTTTTCTTCTGTCCCTTTCTTAAGCATGAAGTCAAAGCTTTTGTGGCACCCGGTTTAACTAACTGTTTATTAAGTGTGCATGATCTACTTGCTGATGGTTTTCATGTGTCTTTTGCAGGTACCAAATGTGAATTTTCCAAGGATGGGAAACACGTGTACACAGTACAGTCTAAAGGCAATTTGTTTGCTGTAAATGTGCCTTTTTCTACAGGAGAGGATGACACCGAAGATGCGAAGGGGCAATGTGTGAATGTGGCGCCCCACCATGGTTGTTCGCATATTTGGCACAGACGCTTCACCCATTTGAATTGGGGATATCTTCAGAAAGCAACAGAGCTGACACAAGGGTGCAAATTTAATGTTTGTGACAAATTTTTAGATTGCAATGCATGTAAACAGGCGAAAATTGTGACATGCTCCTATCCAAAGTCAGAGAGGCAGACCACACAACCCTTTGAGTTAATTCATGCAGATTTGTGTGGACCCATGTCAGTTGAGTCACTGGGAGGATCAAAGTATTCTCTGCTTCTGGTTGATGATTTTTCGAGGTCTGCTTGGACCTTCCCTCTGAAAAAGAAAGGGGAGGCGGCTAAAATGATCAGGGATTGGATCACCGCAGTTGAGGTAACCTTTTCCACCAAAGTTCGTGGCTTTCAAAGTGACAGAGGTTCTGAATTCACTGGTTCTGCTTTACAGGATTTCTTTAGGGAGAAGGGGATTACCCACAGATTGCCCGCTCCTTACTCTCCGCAACAGAATGGAGTCGCAGAGAGAAAGAACAGGACGGTGGAGGAAGCTGTGTCTGCGATCCTGTGGGACGCAGGGCTACCTCAGAAATATTGGTCTGAAGCCTGGAGATTTGTGGTTCATACGCAGAATAGAGTGCACAACTCAAGTGTAGGAAATACGCCGTATTTCTTACTGCATGGAAAGAAGCCTAAGGTACACTACCTTCGTGTGTTTGGTTGTGAGGCTTGGGTGCTTATTCCAAAGGCTCTACGCAAGAAAGGTGAGCCAAGATCTAAAAGAATGATCTTTGTAGGGTATGAGCCTGGCTCAAAGGCCTGGCGGTTTGCGTACCCAAGTGGAAACCAGTCTGGGTTGGTTATCAGCAATAGCGCTGAATTCTGTGAGCAAGCCGGGTGGAGACGTCTGCATGCTAATCCAGACGTGATTCCACAGCCGTTCTATGACTCAGACATTGAGGAGGAAGAGGAACTTGTTGCTGGGGACCACGGTCCAGAGCAACAGGATCCACCACAGGGACAGAGTCCAAGGCAGGGACAGCTCAGGATCCCTCAGAGGGGAGAACCTAGATCACCTCCTCAGGCAAGTGTCAAGTTTGAGCCAAAGAGTGAGCCTTCTTCACCTGCTGGACCAGCTGTAAGGCCCAAGAGGTGCAGCAGGTCAGAGGGGGAAGACACTGAAGTTGAGGATGATTTAGCTGGACCCAGTGAAGCAGCAGGGTCACCAAGATTCACACTGAGGAGATCAGCAAGGACAAGGAGGCCTCCTGATCGGTACGACGCTTCAGGCGTCTGGGTAGGTTCAGCCAGATGTGAACCTGAATCCTTCGAGGATATTCAGAGTTTACCTGAGGAAGAAGCCGGTAAGTGGCACAGGGCAATGGACAAAGAGATGAAGTCCATGAAAGATCTAGGTGTGTTCTCACTCACAGAGTTGCCACCGGGCATGCAGGCTGTGAGTTGCAGGTGGGTTTACCGCTTGAAACCCATTAACACTGGAGAGCCACAGTATAAAGCTAGGTTAGTTGTTCGAGGATTCCCTCAGAGAAAGGGAATACACTTCACGGAGGTGTATTCGCCAACGTCACGAGTGGAGACTCTGAGAACGCTTTTAGCTTGTGCAGCACAGAGAGGCTGGAAGGTAAACCACTTTGATGTGGATGTTGCCTACCTTAACTCAGATCTCCAGGAGGAGCTGTACATGATTCCTCCTCCAGGGTTTGAGAACTTGAGACAGGGTGTTGTGTGGAGATTGCACAAATCCATCTATGGATTAGGTCAATCTGCTAGAAACTGGAACATGTGCCTGAATGAAGCCTTAGAAGAATTAGGTTTCAGAAGAAGCATTGCTGATAGTTGCTTTTATTTGAGAGGATCAGGGGCAACACAAGAGTATTTGCAGATTTGGGTTGATGATTTGTTGTTCTTCTCAGAGACAGATGAACAGGCAGAGAAGTTTGGCAAAGAGCTAGGTAAACGGTTCAAGCTTAAGCAGCTTGGTGCTGTCAAAACCTACGTAGGTGTCAATGTTGAGCGTGCACAGGATGGAAGCTTCTTGCTCAGCCAGAGAGGTAAAATTGAGCAACTGCTTCAGAAATTCAGGATGAGTGATTGTGCAGGAGTGAGAAGTCCTATGGAGACTAGTTTTGTGAAGGACAGCCAGCAAGTAGAACGCGCTGCGTTCGAAAATACTGAAGTGTTTCAGTCAGCCCTAGGGAGTTTGTTGTATTTGTCCCAGTGGAGCAGACCTGATATAGCGTTTGCTGTCAGTCTGCTCAGCAGGGAAGCTTCAAACCCTAGTGTGCAAGCCTGGAATGGCATCAAGAGAGTTCTGAGGTATTTGCAGGAAAACAAAGACTTTTGTCTTAGGTTACCAGCACAAGGAGAAGTCAAAGTGACTTGTTTTGTGGACCCGGATTGGGCTAATCTTGAGGATCGCAAGTCTGTGTCTGGCCTAGTGGTGAAGTTTGGGAACTCAGTAGTTGGATGGAGGTCCAAGAAGCAAAGTCTTATAGCGCTCTCATCCACTGAGGCTGAGTTTAGTGCTCTTTCAGAGGTATGCAGAGAAGTAGAGTTCTATGCTTGCTTAGTGCAGGAACTCTGTGAAGTGGATTGTCAACTGATACGTGTTTTCGAGGACAATCAACCATGCCTGCGTTTGGCAGAGTCAGGTCAGTTCAAGGCTGGAACTAAACACCTAGACATTCGCTTTCGGAATGTGTGTCAGAGTGTTCAGGAGGGATTAGTTGCGCTGACGTATTGTCCCTCTGCCAAGAACCTAGCTGATGGGTTCACGAAGCCACTCTCCTTCCAAAGACATGGGGAGTTTTGCGAAGGTCTGGATTTGGGACGACCAAGGGTCGATTCTCCCCTCAGGCGCGAGACAAGAGGGGGTGTTGGGTGTAGTGAAGGGTTAACCTTCTGTGTCCTGAGACTGAGAGGAGGCGCTTACAAGGGAAGTAAGCCAGGACGTGACGAAAGCAGCTTGGAATGCTGTGTACTGCCACCCTGTGGTGGTTGTGCGAGCCTATTAGAAAATTTTGGGAATCTATTTGCAGTGAACTAAAAAAAATCTTTAAATATACCTTTATAAAAAGACCCGAAGCCTTTTTGCTGGGGATAATTGGAGAGGAAATCAAGAAGGAAGATCAAACACTCTTTCAGTACGCGACAGTGGCCGCTAGAACTCTAATAGCGCAGAATTGGAAGACATCAAGAATCCCAACCATAAACGAATGGCAATCGAAACTACTCGACTATCTAGAATTGGCAAAAATGACACAGAAAATAAGAAATCAAAAAGACACAAAGTTTAATAAAGATTGGAATAAATTCATGGCATACATGGAAGCAGAGGTAAAAAAAACTAAAAAACACAGTAGGTGTGATATAACACTTGTGATGTAAAGATTTATTTATTTTTTGAGGAAAAGAAACTGCAGATAGAAAAAATTTATAACACATTCCGAAACCGAGATGAAGGGAAGTCAGTCAGTGTTGTGTGCTATGTAGTTAATGTAGTTAATTTGTTGTTGTCTTATGTCAGGAGTATATATATATTATATATATATATATATATATATATATATATATATATATATATATTCTTTATTTAGTTTTTTTTGGTGTGAATGTGTTGTGTTTGTCTTCTTTGTTTGTATGGTGTTATAAAATAAATAAATAAATAAATAAATAAATAAATAAATAAATAAATAATAAAAAAAGGAATGCTGTGTACTGAGTGAAAATTGAAAGCAGTTTGTTGCGTCGCTGCAAGCAGAGGGAGAAGATGCAGCTTGAATCAGATGGAAGTTGGAGTTTGTAAATACGCTACTTTTGTGCCAATAAAGAGATATTAGGACAGAAGAAACGTTTGGGACTCTTTTACTGCTCTTTCGACACACGCCGCTGTGTAACTCTGCTAATTGCTTTACGATCTACAGAGGCTCCCAGGGGAAGCATGGCTGGGCGCCGAACAATAAAGCAATAAATCTACCGAACATGTTATGTACTGAGTTGAATAGGATTCAGAATGCAGCAGTCTGATTGGTTCTAGAACAATAGGGTTCAGAATGCAGCAGTCTGATTGGTCCTAGAACAATAGGATTCAGAATGCAGCAGTCTGACTGGTTCTAGAACAATAGGATCTAGAATGCAGCAATCTGATTGGTCCACAGGAGCCACCCAATCCAGCTCCAGGTGGAAGTGAATCCGCAACCTGATTGCCCTACAGGAGAATCCCAGAATTAGCCAATCATGTGGGGCCCAGTGTGTAAATAATGTATATAAAGCAGACATTTCGGGGGAACTCCCATTCCTCACTACTATGAGCCGAATAAAGAGCATGAAATCCACACTCGACTCTGAGTATCTTTCACCTTTATAGCAGCAGCAGCATCTTCCTTTCATTTTTTTTTTAACCTGCCATGTGACATATGCAGGGATAACTTTGTATTCCAAGACTATGCTTCATTTGCTGTGAGTTGCTTGCCAGGGAGTAGAGGAAGGGTGGGTGGGAAACATGGTGTCTGGAGGAATTTGCTACACAGGGCTTCCAAGAATCTTTCCTTACCTCCGCATCATTCCAATTCCGTGCAGTTTGCCTATATGAATAGCAATGCCTCTGAAAGTTGATCCAGTTCTGGGGGCAGCTAAGTGCTTCCGTGCCTGTCGGAGGAGAGGGAACACAATGTCAAGGTTGTGGAGGAGGTGGCTGGGTCAGAATCCGGACTATTTGCAGGAAGTGGAGAGGGGCCTCACCCAGGACCTAGGGGTGAGACCTGAAAGGCTGTGTGGCCGGCACAATCTCAAGGATGCTGAGGACCTGTGGGAATGGGGATCTAATATCTGCTGTGATTGAGAAGCAAGGATTTGAGCAAAATGGCACTTAGGGAAGAAGATGCAGGAGAGAGGTTGATACAACACCCACGGGAGGTAAGCTGGGTGAGGGGGAAGATAAAAGAGCTTTTCCCATATTGTCCAGAAATGAAAATAAAGAGGGCATAGAATTTCTCTCTATTCCCAACCCCTCTGAAATTCAGTTAAGGATCTCTCCAAACAAATGGACAATAGGTTAAAGATAAGTTTGGTTCCTCCTTTGATGAACTAAGAACAAATTTTTCAATTTAAGTCCTATGAGCTTAGGACAATAAAGCTTACATCAGTATGTTACATTGGTCACAAAAAAATATAATGCCCCTGTTTCGTCCTCTGATTGATGTTTCAAATCTATATTACTAGGATTTGCCACATGAGCCATGCCTTTTCTCCTAAGGATTGCTATCTGCTTGGCTTCTCCCAGTCCAGGTTTGTGGAGCCCAGTTGGGATGTACCTTGCAGAAAGGAGCAGGCAATCAGGAAGCCCCAAATGGAGAGGTGGAAGAAAGTGATGCGTCCCATTGGCATCTGAGGAGAGAGAAGAAAAGAAGAAGAGACTCCTGAGATCTGTGAAATGGGATTGTGCATTTTATAGAATCCTCTGTTGATAGAAAGGTTACGGGTGGCAGGCCAAAAGAAGAAAACACCTAATGGAGTTAATGGACAACAGGTCTTTAGCAGACAAAAGGCAGTCCTTGTTCACACAACTCGTCATGAAAACCCTCTACTTCAAGATATAAGGAAGGCTACTGGCACTGTGGGTTAAACCACAGAGCCTAGGACTTGCTGATCAGAAGGTTGGCGGTTCGAATCCCCGCAACGTGGTGAGCTCCCGTTGCTCGGTCCCTGCTCATGCCAACCTAGCAGTTCAAAAGCAAGTCAAAGTGCAAGTAGATAAATAGGTGGGAAGGAAACTGTGTTTCTGTGCGCTGCTCTGGTTCGCCAGAAGCGGCTTAGTCATGCTGGCCACATGACCTGCAAGCTGTACGCCGGCTCCCTCAGCCAATAAAGCGAGATGAGCACCGCAACCCCGGAGTCGGCCATGACAGGACCTAATGGTCAGGGGTCCCTTTACCTTTACTTACTAACTGAGGAGCAGCTCCCCAGCTGTGAGAGATGGGATGGCAGCTGTTGGGAAGACCACCTGCTTATTATTAAGGCATGGAGAAAGTGGACAGGGACAGCTTTTTCTCATCACATTGGAACTCGTGGGCATTAAATGGATCTGAATGTTGGAAGAGTCAGGACAGGGAAAAGAAAGAACTTTCTCATGCAGTTCATCATTAAACTATGGAATTCGCTCCTCCAATAGGATTAGACAAATTCACAGAGGCCAAGGCTTTTGATGGCTATTTACTCTGATGTTCTACCTCCCCTGTCTAATGCCACAGTATGGCATTGAATACCGGTTGCCAGAAACAGCAGGAGGGAATGTGCTGAATAAATTCAGTTTAGGATTTTATTTTATTTTCAATTTTTTTTATTAATTTTCCAAAAATTTAAAACAAACAAACAAATACACACACATCATATTTATAATTAAACCAATCTTTGTAACATTATTAAGTGACTTCCTCAGATCCCCTTGGCTGAATTTCATTATATATCATTTTAACAGATTTCCAAAATCAATTTTCTCAAAAAATTAACTTGATCACTTAACATCTTCCACTCTTTCTAAATTAGCTTTAAACATCTTGAATCCTATCCTTACATATTTAAATCCTAAGCCTATCTAATATTTGCAAGCTTTTCCAATTAAGTTATCTTAACCTATTTAGCTAAATAGTCTTTAAATTTCATCCATTCTCAGTTTAGAATTTATTGCACTCCACTACACTTGCTTAGAAAGGGACTGTCTACAACAACACACTGTTGGAGGATGTATTAAGGAAAATGCTTCTTTGAAACATATGTTTACATCATGGGCAACACTCACACATTTTTGGAGAAAAAAACTAAGATGTATAAATACTAGTTGGGGGGAGGGAAATAACATTATCAGATGATGATATTATTTTAAACTATATGCCAACTATATGGGGTTTGACAAAGGGTCACCGCAAATGGATTCTACATGCCCTTATTTCTGCTAAAAGGCTGATTTTAATTCCTTGAAAAGATAATACCATGCCCCCTTTGATTAATGGATAGAAGATATGTCAGTTCTAGCAACATATGAATGGATTGCTTTTAGCTGCAGATTTTGTATGGATAAATAAAACCATATGTGAAATCTATTAATAAAGCATATAATGTCTTGATAATAATTTTACATTTATTGGATTAATTGTATTCCTTATATACATATATACTCTATTGTATTGTTTCCAGAATACGGGTTGGTGCCTCCGGTAATGGCGGAATTCCTCTGATCGGGAGGAATTTGCCCCGTGGGAATTTGGGTCTGGCTGCCACGGTGAAGGCGGAGACCCGTAAAAAATCACAGGAGGGAGAAGCCTGTGAGCGTGGGATTCGGCGGGCAGCCTTTGCGCCTCCCCTACTCGCGGGGAACCCGGTTTCGGGGGTCTGGAGCGACGTGGGGTGAGCGGCGCGGTGCTTCGAATCGTCTGTTTCTTCCAAGGAGCGAAGCCGCATAGCTGTTGTCGGAGAGCGCTGACTTTTTCCTGTGGACAATTTGACTTCAAAGTAATTACTCGTGAGTTGAGCTGAAGCGGGAGAATTGGATTTTTAAACGTTTAATTTGGTACTGTAACGGGGAGGCTTAATACAGGAAGTCCGCCTTCCCCCTTTTGTAAATAGACTGAAGCAATGAGGCTGCAAGCCTCATTGGAAAGCCTTTTGTAAAAGACTAAATTTCCATCTGTAAAGAACATTAAACCCCCCCTTGGAGGCAGGAGAAGGGGGGGGAGTTGTGGACTGAGTATGCCTGCAGGAGAGAGAGAAGAGAGCTAAAATACCGCCGCTCTGACCCTGGAAACGGGCTGCTAGCAGGACTGACGTCTTTTGGAATGTTCATTGACAGTGTTCAGAACGTTCATTGACAGCTAGCTAAACAAGAGAAATACATTGTTTGTACTGTCTCCGGCTGCTTTTAAAAAGGAGTAAAGTAACTGAAAATTGAAACTAACTTTGGATTGTTTGAACTGTGTTTAAAAGAGGACATTATTGATTAATACAAAATAACATAAATAGAAACTGTTTCCCCCTAGTGGAAGCCTTTGAAACTGGTTGCTTTACAAGAGTTGGGCTAGGGGAATTTCCAGCTGCAAGATAAAAAACTGTGAGACTCTGGGACTGACCTTGAATCTTTTAAGTGTTATGGCAAATGGAAAGGAAAAAACAGATCAGCCAACTGCTGAAAAAACATTAAGGTCTGGGAGGACTTGGCAGCAACCCAGGAGAGGCTCAACACCAGGCCTCCCTGCTTCCTCTGCTGCTGCTTCTGCATCAGTACAATCAAAACCAAGAGGAATGTCGACAGAAGAGGTTTTAGTGGCTGCATTAGGTAAGATAAACGATTCATTGGAACAGCTTAATAAGAAAGTGGATGTTGCAACGGAAAGTATAAACAATCTGGGACAAAAGGTGAATACCAATACAGAAACTATCCAGAAATTGATACAGGAATCTACTCTGATACGGCAGACTGCGGAGGAAGCCAGGGAGAAAGCCGTTGCTGCTGAATGTAAAGTAACACAACTGGAGAGAGAGAGAGTCGCAGCCCTACAGAGGCAACTTAATGAAGTTGACGCTTGCTATGACTGAACTTAAAGAAAAACAGATGAATCTGAGGATTAGAGCTCTACCTGAATTGGAGAAGGAAAGCTTAATAGACTTTCTCACACAGGAATTTGCTGACTTTTGGGACTTGGACTTGGGCCAAGAAGAGTTTAGAATTGTGAGGGCCTTCAGACTTGGAAGAGGAGGGAAAAAAGAGAAGAATAGAATAAGAGACTGCTTGATCACCCTTCGAACTAAAGAAGAGAGAGATAGAATCTTGGGTTGGCACTACAAGAGGAACCTAGAAGTACAACAGTCAAGAGTGGAAATTTTTAAAGACGTCCCGAAATATCTTTTGGATCTTAGGCCCAACTACGGAGATATTGTTGCCCTGCTGAGAAGGAATAAAATCATCTTTAGGTGGGAGTTTCCCCAAGGTCTATCTTTCAGTTTCAAAGGAAGGAAAATAAAAATAAGATCAGTAGAAGATAGAGCGAAGCTTTTGTACAAATACGAAGAAGATCTGCAGAAGGGACTTGGAAAAGAGCCAAGAGCATCGGATAGAAGATCACCAGATAGAGGACTAGAGCAGAGAGCATCGGATAGAAGATCACCAAACAGGGGAATATTGGATATATCAGCATTATCCTTTGGATTGGATCTCCCAGTAAACGTGTCACCATTACTACCAACAGAAGAAGAGCAAGCATTGGGTGCAGTTGGAGGAACATCAGCGTAACTACATGATGGCGTTGCAGGTTTCGAGCTGGAATGTGAATGGATTAAACTCCCCAGAAAAAAGGCGGAGAGTCTTTCATTTATTGAAAAAAGAACATTTGGACTTGATTTGTTTACAAGAAACACATGTGATAAGGCTACACAGGAAGATACTGAGTAATAAAAGATTGGGCCAAGAATTTATCTCATCAGATAAAGTAAAAAAAAGAGGAGTGGTCCTTTATGCAAAGGAGAGCCTATCACCGAAATTCATATTCAAAGATGACCAAGGAAGATTTGTTGCAATTGAAATTCAGTCACAAGGAGAGAAATTCTTGATTGTAGGTATTTATGCACCAAATGAAGGAAAATCAGAATTCTTTAAGAAGCTACATGAGACTCTGATGGATTACCTAGACTATAATATGATCTTGATGGGAGATATGAATGGAGTGGTGTCTACAAATATGGACAAGGCACAGAGACAGGTAGTCACCAAAGATGGTAGACTACCAAAAATCTTTTTTGACATGACTGAAAATATGGACTTAGTTGACATTTGGAGAATGAAGAACCCACTGGGAAGAGAGGGAACTTTCTTCTCTGAGGCTAAAATGACATGGACAAGAATTGACCAAATCTGGGTAACCAGGGGATTGGCTCCGAAGATCAGCAAAGTGGAGATTTGCCCCAAAACTTGTTCTGACCATAATGCGGTGAAGATGGAAATGAAATTGACGCCAATTGGTTCCTTTAGATGGAGGATGACCGATACTTTGTTCAAGAATGAAGAGGTGACCAAGAAGGCCCAAAAAACTCTAAGAGACTATTTCGAGATAAACATGAATACTACAGTGGAAAAAAGAGTAATTTGGGACGCAAGCAAAGCGGTTATGAGAGGATTCCTAATACAACAGAATGCAGTTAAGAAGAGAACTCAGAATGAAAAAAAGGATAAAATCCTGGGGAAGATAAAGGAAGGAGAGAAGAAACTCAGAACAAAACCAAAGTCACAGGAGATTCTGAAAGAGATAAAGTTACCGTATTTTTCGCTCTATAGGACGCACTTTTTTCCCTTCAAAAATGAAGGGAAAATGTGTGTGCGTCCTATGGAGCGAAGACGCCATAGCCCCGCGACCCTCTCCCGGCTGGAGAGGTGACGGGCGGCTATGGCAAGAGCCTCAATAGCCGCCCGTCACCTCTCCAGCCGGGAGATGGTCGTGGGGGGCTGCTTTAGCCCTGCGCGCGCTCTCCCGGCTGGAGAGGTGACGGGCGGCTATGGCAGGAGCTTCTATAGCCGCCCGTCACCTCTCCAGCCGGGAGAGCGCGCGCGGGCACCCCGCGACCCTCTCCCGGCTGGAGAGGTGACGGGCGACTATTGAGGCTCTTGCCATAGCTGCCCGTCACCTCTCCAGCCGGGAGAGGGTCGCAGGGCTGCTGGAGAGGTGATGGGCGGCTATAGAAGCTCCTGCCATAGCCGCCCGTCACCTCTCCAGCCGGGAGAGGGTCGCGGGGGGCTGCTTTAGCCCTGCGCGCGCTCTCCCGGCTGGAGAGGTGACGGGCGGCTATGGCAGGAGCTTCTATAGCCGCCCGTCACCTCTCCAGCCGGGAGAGCGCGCGCGGCCCCCCCCGCGACCCTCTCCCGGCTGGAGAGGTGACGCGCGGCTATTGAGGCTCTTGCCATAGCCGCCCGTCACCTCTCCAGCCGGGAGAGGGTCGCGGGGCTGCTGGAGAGGTGATGGGCGGCTATAGAAGCTTCTGCCATAGCCGCCCGTCACCTCTCCAGCCGGGAGAGGGTCGTGGGGGGCTGCTTTAGCCCCGCGCACGCTCTCCCGGCGGGAGAGGTGACGGGCGGCTATGGCAAGAGCCTCAATAGCCGCCCGTCACCTCTCCAGCCAGGAGAGGGTCGCGGGGGGCTGCTTTAGCCCCGAGCGCGCTCTCCCGGCTGGAGAGGTGACGGGCGGCTATGGCAGGAGCTTCTATAGCCGCCCGTCACCTCTCCAGCCGGGAGAGCGCGCGCAGGGCACCCCGCGACCCTCTCCCGGCTGGAGAGGTGACGCGCGGCTATTGAGGCTCTTGCCATAGCCGCCCGTCACCTCTCCAGCCAGGAGAGCGCGCGCGGGGCTGCTGGAGAGGTGACCGGCGGCTATAGAAGCTCCTGCCATAGCCGCCCGTCACCTCTCCAGCCGGGAGAGCGCGCGTGGGGCTGCTGGAGAGGTGACGGGCGGCTATAGAAGCTCCTGCCATAGCCGCCCGTCACCTCTCCAGCCGGGAGAGGGTCGCGGGGGGCTGCTTTAGCCCCGCGCGCGCTCTCCCGGCTGGAGAGGTGACGGGCGGCTATGGCAAGAGCCTCAATAGCCGCCCGTCACCTCTCCAGCCAGGAGAGGGTCACAGGGGGCTGCTTTAGCCCCGCGCGCGCTCTCCCGGCTGGAGAGGTGACGGGCGGCTATGGCAGGAGCCTCTCTGCTGCGCCTTTCCGCTGCTCCCTGACCTGCTCTTTGGGGCTGGTGGTGGGCTTCCCCCCGCCAGCCCCAAAGAGTAGGTCGAAATGAACCTGAAGCCTGGAGAGCGAGAGGGGTCAGTGCACACCGCCCCCTCTCGCTCTCCAGGCTTCCAAGGTAGCCGCCTGAACGCACCTTAAACGGCACCTTGTTTTAGAGCGGGAAAACAAGAGGGGGAAAGTTCTCCCCCTCTCTACGCAGCGCCTCCTGCCACTTCGCTGAAGGGGCGCTGGGCAGAGAGGGGGAGAAATTTTTTTTCTTGTTCTCCCCCCTCTAAAACAAAGTGCGTCCTATTGTCCGGTGCGTCCTATGGTGCGAAAAATACGGTATATCAAGTACAATATATGAAGCTGATGAATCAGGAAATAGAATGGAAGATTAAACAGATGAGGCAAAAGACATTTGAATCGGCAAATAAGTGTGGAAAATTGTTGGCCTGGCAAATGAAAAAAAGACAAAAACTCAATACTATTACGAATTTGGAAGTGGAAGGAAAGAATATACAGAACCCAGTGGAGATCAGGAAGTGTTTCCAGAGGTATTTCAAACAACTTTATACACAGGAGAAGCAGAAAGAAATGGACATTGATTGATTTTTGAAAATAAATGGACTACACAAAATCTCTCAGGAAAAACAGCTAATGTTGAATTACAAAATAATGGATCAGGAGGTGGAAGGGGCCATCCAGAACATGAAATTAGGTAAATCTCCAGGACCAGATGGTTTGACTTCAAGATATTACAGATCCTTGAAAGAATGGTTAATACAACCATTGAAGGAAGTCTGCAATGAAATATTGGAAGGGAGAAAGGCACCAGAGTCGTGGAAGGAAGCTTACATTACACTTATACCGAAAACAGAGACTGAAAAGACACAGCTCAAGAACTACTGCCCCATATCGCTGCTTAATGTGGATTACAATTTTTTTGCAGATATTTTGGCTAAAAGATTAAAAAAGGTGTTAGTAGAAGAAATTCATAAAGACCAAGCGGGCTTTCTCCCGGGCAGACATTTGTCTGACAACATGAGGAATATAATTAATATTCTAGAAAAACTTCAAGTGAATATCAATACTAAGGCAGTCTTGATATTTGTGGATGCAGAGAAAGCCTTTGACAACATTTCTTGGAGCTTTATGAAGAAGAATCTACAGGGGATGGGGGTAGGTCAAGGTTTTGAAAATGGTATGGGTGCAATTTATTCAGAACAAAAGGCAAAATTAATTGTGAACAATGTAGTGACAGAAGAGTTTAAGATTGAGAAAGGGACACGACAAAGTTGCCCAATTTCTCCATTGCTCTTTATATCGGTCCTTGAGGTTTTGTTAAATATGATCAGAAAGGACCAAGAGGTTAAAGGTATACAAGTGGGAGCTAAACAGTACAAACTGAAAGCATTTGCTGATGACTTAGTATTGACTTTACAGGAGCCAGAATCTAGTACTAAAAGGGTATTGGAACTGATTCAAGAATTCGGACAGGTAGCAGGTTTTAAGTTGAACAAGATGAAAACTAAGGTTTCAGAGAAAAACTTAACTGTGAATGAGAGAGAGAAGTTTCAGGAGGAGACAGGACTAACATTGGTTCAGAAAGTGAAATATTTAGGGGTTAACATGACTGCTAAAAATGTGAATTTATTTAAGGATAATTATGAAAAACGTTGGATTGAAGTGAAAAAGGATTTAGAAATATGGACAAATTTGAAGTTATCATTGTTAGGCCGAATTGCTGTGATAAAAATGAATGTGCTGCCAAGGATGTTGTTTTTGTTTCAAACATTGCAAATTTCAGTGTCTTACGGGGGGGAACGTCTTTAATAATTAGTTAACTTAAGTTGACATACAAAATGAAAAAGGCGGTGGGAACGCCAGCAGAAAAGAGGCCATCTAGACAAGAAGACGGGAAGGAGGGAAAAGAGATCAAGGACTACGATAGTTTGATGGCTGAAATAAGGAAAGAATTTAAACATAATGAGCAATATATAGAGAAAAAGCTATTGGAAGTGCAGGATACATTAGATAAGAGATTAGAGGGGGTGGTGGGAGAACTGACAGGAAAAGTCAAAGACCTATCGGTAAGAGCCAAAGTACTTGAGGATTCTATGAAAAGGGTGCAAAACGATACAAAAGATAGTAAGAAGGATTTGGACAGAATTAAAATAGAAGTTAAGGAGATAGGTAAGGTACAGGAAGGATTGCTGGACAGTATGGCTATGATTCAGATGAGACAGAACCAACTAAATTTAAAATTTAGAGGGATCCCAGAGGACCCAAACGAGAATATAAGATCTAAAATGGTGAAAGAGTTGGCAATTTGGTTAGATAGGAAGGAGGAAGAGATAAGCTTCTCCCTAGCAAATATATTTCGGATAAAAACAAAATCGGCTAAAGCTACGGGGAAAAAATTGCCAGGAGATGTAATAGCCATGTTTAACTCGTTGGATATGAGGAACGAAGTATTGAAACAGAATTATAGTAAAAGGTTATATATTGAAGGAAACCCAATTATTGTATTTAAAGAGATCCCTTCAAGATTTCTTCGAAGGAGGGATGTGTATAAAAAATTAACTAACCAACTGAAGAAAAATGGGATCCTATATAGATGGGAGTTTCCGGAAGGAATTTCATTTTACTTTAAGGATAAAAGATTCAAACTGTCCAGCCCCTTAGAACTTGAAAAATTTGCAAGAAGATACGAGAAGGAACTTGGAAGGGTTGCGGGGTGGGGGGAGGGAGGGGAGCGGCCGGGGGAGGGGGGCGGGGGCGGGGGGAGTGAAGAGGAAGAGAGAGAGATAAACTTAACAGAAGCGAGGGAAGAGGAAGAGAAAGAAGACAAAGAACAGCAGCTTTAAGCCAGATTTGATAATTTACTAATTGTACATAATAGATGGCTTTAAAAATACTGTCTTGGAACGTGAACGGACTTAACAATAAAAATAAAAGGAACCAGATTACACATATTTTATTAAAAAAGAACCTTGACATAATCTGTCTACAAGAGACTCATGTAATAAGAAAACATAAGAGAATTCTGAATAATAAGAAACTAGGGTTGGATTTTGTGGCATCGGATAAGGTTAAGAAAAGAGGTGTGGTACTATATATAAAGGAAAAATTCAACCCAAAAATACTGTATAAAGATGAGCAAGGGAGAATGATAGTAGTACAGATTGTATTCCAAGGAATAAAAATAATTGTCGCCGGAATATACGCACCTAACGATAAAAAATCGGCTTTCTTCTTAGAATTAGGTAATAAGTTACTAGAATGGATCGATCAAAAAATGATATTGATGGGCGATTTTAACGGAGTGGTGTCACCAAATTTGGATAGGTCAACAAAAAAGCAAGAGACAAAGGAAGGCAAGCTACCTCGAACGTTTTTTGATTTGGTTGATAATATGGGACTAATTGACGCCTGGAGATTTAAAAACCCCACTATAAAACAATATACCTTTTTCTCAAACCCAAATCAGAGTTTGGGGAGAATAGATAATATTTGGATCTCGAAGGAGCTGACACAGAACTTAGCTAAATCTGAAATACTCCCACAAACTATATCTGACCATAATCCGGTATTTATGGAGATAAAGGGTAAAGATACTAGAGTATTTAGATGGAGAATGAATGAAGGTATATTTAATAATCAAAAGATAGTAAGTGAGGCGAAAGAAACAATCGAAGAATACTTCAAGTGGAACTTACACAAAGAAACAGCAATAGAAACGGTCTGGGATGCAGGAAAAGCCGTTATGAGGGGCTTCCTAATTCAGAAAAACAGCCATTTAAGAAAAGAAAAAGAGGGAAAAAAAGAAGAGATTCTAACACAGCTTATGGAGCATGAAAGACAACTAGCTACTAAACCAGGGGACGAGACAATAAAGCAAAATTTAAAAATATTACAAGCCCAATTTTCTATGATAGTTAACCAGGAAATTGAGTGGAAAATTAAAATGATGAAACAAAAGAACTTTGAATCAGCTAATAAAATAGGAAAATTCTTGGCGTGGCAAATAAGAGAAAGGAAAAAACAAAATACGATCTGCAAGATAAGGGATGGAGAAAGGATAGTGGAAGAGCCAAAAGAAATAAAAAGGATATTTCAGACGTATTATAAGGAATTGTATAAAAGAGGAAAGGAAATAGATTATGAAATAGACCGATACCTGGAAGATCACCATTTACAACAGATTTCCATAGAAGAGAAAGAGTTATTAGACCAGAGGATTACAGAAGATGAGATAAGGAAGGCAATAAAAAAGATGAAAATTGGGAAAGCGCCGGGGCCGGATGGCCTACCAGCCAAGTACTATAAAACATTAAGTGAGCAATTATGCCCAATTCTATGTGAAGTGATGAATAATATTTTAAAAGAGGGAAGGATTCCGAATACCTGGAAGGAAGCATATATTACTTTAATACCTAAAAAAGATATGGATGCCTTAGAGGTGAAGAACTATAGGCCGATTTCGTTATTAAATAACGATTATAAACTGTTTGCGGATATAATGGCAGAAAGACTAAAAAGGGTATTAAAAAATAGAATTCATAAAGATCAAACGGGCTTCCTACCAGGAAGACAACTAAAGGATAACGTAAGAAATGTGATAGATATTATTGAATACCTGGAAACTAGAATAGATAAACAGGCGGCCTTGATATTTATCGATGCGGAGAAGGCATTTGATAATGTCTCTTGGCGCTTTCTGATGGAAAATTTGAAAAGGATGGGGATGGGAGAAAGATTCAGAAAAGGTATAGAGGCTATCTATCATGAGCAAAAGGCAAAACTTATAATAAATAATACTACATCAGAATTTTTTGATATTTCTAAAGGGACGAGGCAAGGCTGCCCTCTGTCCCCCCTATTATTTATCTTAGTATTGGAAGTACTTACTAAGAGGCTGAGGGATACAGCAGAGGTTAAAGGAGTCAGGGTAGGAACTAAGGAACACAAAATTAAAGCTTTTGCGGATGACATTGCTCTAACATTAGAAGATCCAAAGCACAGTGTAAAAGAAGCCCTACAAAAAATTGAAGAGTTTGGTGCTGTGGCAGGCTTTAAGGTCAATAAGAATAAGACTAAAATACTGACTAAAAATGTATCTAAAGAAGATATAGTAGACCTAGAACAAAAAAACGGAATTATGACAGCAAAGAAGGTGAAGTACCTTGGAGTCTGGATTACAGCTAAGAACATCAATCTATATAAGGATAACTATGAGGTCACCTGGAAGAACATTAAGAAAGACTTAGAAATCTGGGAGAGAATGAGATTATCTTTTTTGGGGAGGATAGCGGTTATTAAAATGAACGTTTTGCCTAGAATGTTATTTTTATTTCAAACCATCCTGGTACTTAAAGGTTTAAAGCAATGTAAAGAATGGCAAAGAGCCTTGGTGAGATACATCTGGCAGGGAAAAAGACCGCGAATAAAAATGAAAATACTGGTAGATAAAAAAGAAAGAGGGGGTTTCTCCCTTCCGGACTTATGTTTATACTATGAGGCGGCGTATTTATCGTGGTTGAAAGACTGGATAACGCTAGAAAACAGAGACATCTTGAATCTTGAAGGCTTCGATAACAGGTACGGGTGGCACTCGTACCTGTGGTATGAAAAGGTGAAAGTACATAGAGGCTTTTTAAACCATATTTTTAGAGGGCCAATATTCCAAGTATGGGAAAGAAATAAAAACCTATTGGAAAGGAAGACACCCTGGTGGATCTCACCAACAGAGGTGTTAACGGTCAAAAAAGTGAATATGGAAGGGAAGAATCCTACCTATGAAGAACTGACTAGGAAAACGGATCAAGGTATAAAACTTAGACCCTATGAAGAGATTAAAAACTCATTTACTGGGTGGCTGCAATACCACCAAGTAAATGACCTGTTAAAAGAAGATAAAAAGAAAATAGGATTCGAAGATAAAAAATCCAAATTCAATGTGGAAGTTGTTGAAGGAAAGAACAAAATACTGTCTAGAATATGCGATATTTTATTGGAGTGGTATACAAAGGATGAGGAGGTGAAGGAGGTTATGACTAAGTGGGCAATAGACATCGGCTATAACATCGATTTTGAGAGATGGCTAGAATTATGGAATATTAACATGAAGTTCACGGCATGTATGGCATTAAGGGAAAATATGTGGAAAATGATATTTAGGTGGTACCTCACACCAGTGAAACTGGCTAAGATCTATAGGTTAAAGCACAAAAGATGTTGGAAATGTGGAGAAGTAGATGGTGACTTCTACCATATGTGGTGGTTATGCAGCAAAGTGAAAGGCTTTTGGGAATCGATTTATAACGAGCTTAAATTTTTTTTTAAATACACGTTTCCCAAAAAACCCGAAGCCTTTGTGCTAGGAATGACAGGTAAAGAAATTAAAAAAAAGATAAGGTACTATTTTTATATGCCACAACAGCCGCAAGAATCATGTTAGCACAAAATTGGAAAACGGACGCCATACCTAATATAAGTGATTGGCAGATTAAATTAACAAATTATGCCGAGCTCGCTAGAATAACAGGAAGAATAAGAGATCAAGATGAACAGAAATTTCATGATAACTGGATTAAATATTGGATATATATTGGGACTAAACTTTAAACGACACTGGCGGGATTGGAATAACTCTAACAGTAAAAGGTTATTATGTAAAAGAGATAAAATACGTGAATATAAAATCTATTTGATACTTACCAAAGGAGTGGAAGGAAGTTCAAGGCTTGGCAGAGCCTAAAATAAATGTATTTATGATTTATGGAATGAATATATTATGTGTAATTTAAGTATTGGACTTTGTATAAGTTTATATGTATATATGTATATTACCAATAAAAATTTATCAGTCAAAAAAAAAAATAAAGGTATACAAGTGGGAGCTAAACAGTACAAACTGAAAGCATTTGCTGATGACTTAGTATTGACTTTACAGGAGCCAGAATCTAGTACTAAAAGGGTATTGGAACTGATTCAAGAATTCGGACAGGTAGCAGGTTTTAAGTTGAACAAGATGAAAACTAAGGTTTCAGAGAAAAACTTAACTGTGAATGAGAGAGAGAAGTTTCAGGAGGAGACAGGACTAACATTGGTTCAGAAAGTGAAATATTTAGGGGTTAACATGACTGCTAAAAATGTGAATTTATTTAAGGATAATTATGAAAAACGTTGGATTGAAGTGAAAAAGGATTTAGAAATATGGACAAATTTGAAGTTATCATTGTTAGGCCGAATTGCTGTGATAAAAATGAATGTGCTGCCAAGGATGTTGTTTTTGTTTCAAACATTGCAAATTTTGGATAAGATGGACTGTTTCAAGAAGTGGCAGAAAGATATTTTCAGATTTGTTTGGCAGGGCAAGAAGCCTCGAATAAAATTTAAGATACTAACTGATGCCAAAGAAAGAGGTGGATTTGCCCTGCCAGACCTTAAACTTTATTATGAATCAGCTGCTTTTTGCTGGCTGAGAGAATGGCTGCTTCTTGAAAGCACTGACGTGTTGGATCTAGAAGGTTTCAATAATGTATTCGGTTGGCATGCATACTTGTGGTACGATAAGGTAAAAGCACATAAAGCGTTTAAAAATCATATTGTTAGAAAAGCATTTTTAATGTCTGGATAAGATATAAGGATTTGTTAGAAAAGAAAACCCCAAGATGGTGGTCACCAATGGAAGCTAAGGCACAGAAAAAACTCAATATGGAGGCCAAATGGCCAAAATATTGGGAAATTCTGGAACAAGATGGAGACAGATTAAAATTGCAGAGCTTTGAAAAATTGAAAAACAGAGTGCGAGATTGGCTCCATTATTATCAAATAATGGAGGCATACAATCTGGACAAAAAAGTTGGTTTCCAGGTGGAAAAACATAACATAATGATGGCTGACTGGGAACAGTTATGGACCACAGGTATGAAATTCACGGCATGTAATGTCCTAAGAGAAAATTTAATGAAAATGATTTATAGGTGGTACATGACACCAGTCAAGCTTGCAAAAAATTATCATTTGCCCGACAATAAATGTTGGAAATGTAATGAGACTGAAGGTACATTCTTTCACCTTTGGTGGACATGCCCAAAGATTAAGACATTCTGGGAGATGATCTATAACGAAATGAAAAAGGTATTTAAATATACCTTTCTGAAGAAACCAGAGGCCTTTCTCCTGGGCATGATTGGCCAATTGGTGTCAAAGAACGATAGAACTTTTTTTATGTATGCAACAACAGCAGCAAGAATACTCATCGCGAAGTATTGGAAGATACAAGATTTACCCACCCGGGAAGAATGGCAGATGAAGTTGATGGACTATATGGAATTGGCGGAAATGACTGGCAGAATCCGAGACCAGGGAGAAGGGTCGGTGGAAGAAGACTGGAAAAGGTTTAAAGACTATTTACAGAAATACTGTAAAATTAATGAATGTAAAATTAATGAATGTTAGAAAAATGTTGGAATGAAGTTATATGGCTTTAGTAGAAATGTTAAGTATAAATAGATTAATAGAGTATTAAAGGGAAAAATAAGGTTAGAATGTGTTAAGATAATTAAAGGATAGAAAGCAGAGGAAGATGGAAAGGAATTGCTGAAACAATTAACAGAAGTGGAATACAAAAAGGGAGGTGTGAGGAGGTCATTGAAATAAGTGAATGAAAGATAAGATATTGAAACTTTTTGATGTGTTTTAAACTGTTTTTGTTTTGTTTTGTTAGTTTAACGTGTTAGTGTTATGTACTGTTTTTGTATTGTATTGTATTGTTTATTTTTTTGTAGTGTTTAAATTGTTGGAAAAGTAATAAATATTATTTAAAAATAAATAAATAAAACCATATGTGAAATCCATTAATAAAGCATATGATGTCTTGATAATAATTTTAAATTTATTGGATTAATTGTATTCCTTATATACATATATACTCTATTGTATTGTTTATGGTTATTTTATCTCCCCCCTTTCACATTATTCATGTTTCCTTTTTTATATTATTTTTTCACTGAACGCTTATAATAGAATGTAAATATTAAAAATTGTATACATTTATTCTCATTATCATATCACATTCTCCCCTGCTCTGAGATTGAAAATATTCAGTTAATAGAAGGTTAGAAAGGAATCAAAAGGAACAAATGATGATGATGATGATGATATAAAGTAAATTATGAAGAATTACAGACAAACAACAGGCCAAGGCATCACATTCCTACCCTGCTGAGGGGCTTTCCGAAGGCATCTAAGTGGCTGTTGCTGGCTATTTCTATGAACGTTACTCACCTTGTGGCCTATTAGACTCTCTTTGTTTGGCAGGTCTGGAGAGATGGGAAGCTGGTCTCTTCTGCAACTGCTATTATACAGTCCTGAAGCTTCCTTAGGCGAACTGGTCGGAGTGGTGTGTGCATGTGGCCCCGTCATCAGGAAGAACTACTGAACCCAAAAGCACATCTCGGCCATTTGGGAGTTTCATGGCTGAGCAGTGATCCATAAGGAATCACAGCAGTAAAACGATCAGGAAACTCTCTCCTTCAGTACAACAGCGGGAGATTATTGAGTCGAGTAGCACATCACAGCAAACGTGGCGCCACTGCTCCCATCATCCTTGACCATTGGTCTTGCTGGTTGGGACTGATGGGAGTTTGTAGCCCACCAACATGCAGAGGGCACCACCTTGGCTTGGTGTGATGAAAAGTGGTCTTTCCAGGAGAGCGGCTCTGCTGTTCTGCTAGGGAATTCAGAACCCTGGACAGCTCCCAGTGGACTCTTCCAGCACAGCTCGGTTTGGGGAGGTGCAGCAAAATGCTAACAGTCTTTTAAAACAGGCTGGCAGGCCTTGACCTTCTGCTGGTCTCCCTCTTCTGGGACAGCTGTTCACAGTGTTTGAAGTTCTGGTTGTCTGTTTGGCAATCTTCCTCTCCAAGATGGTGTAACTGATTCCCCCCCCCCCATTTAACCCCCACAACAACCCTGTGAGGTAGGCTAGGCTGAGAGATTATTATCATCCGTATTTTTCCGTCTATAAGACGCCCCCATGTATAAGACGCCCCCTATTCTGGGGGACTCCAAATTAAGAAAACAGCCCTCAGCACTACCAGTGTATAAGACGAGCCCCAATTTTAAACCTATTTTTTTGGTTAAAAAACCACCCTATTTTTATACAAGGAAAAATACGGTATTTATTACATTTGTAGGTTGTCCTATACCCGCAGGTCTCAGGGTGTTTACAACGTAAAATCACAATATAAAAACACAAAAGACAAAACAAAAACAACCCAATACACCCCCCCTTCAACAGTGACCAAGGTTGAAGGCCGAATGGGGATTCAAACCCTGGTCTCTCCCAGGTGCTTGTTCGACACTCTAACCACTACACTGCACTGCCTCCCTGTCCCCACCATGAGTGTTTGGCTCCCAACAGCTCCATATTTGCCCCCCTTCCTCGCCTTCCACCCTTCTTCCTCTCTGGCGATCCGTCGTAGCCGAGTAAGATGGTCTTCCGTGAATATGGTCTTAACAGTGAGTCTGTAAGTGACTGTGGAGGCCAATTCTGGACCCACACGTCCTTCCACAGTGGGGACAGAGGTTGCTGGGCAGGAGTTGAACACGGCGAGGGTTTGCCAAGCATGCTTTCCTCTTAGCACGTTTCTCCCTTGAATCCTGAGTTTGAGTGTCTTCAAAGCCCACGACACCTTTGATAAAGGCTGTTCTCCAATCGGAGCGCTCGCAGGCCAGTTTTTCCCACTTGTCGGTGTTTATACTACTTTTTGGGGATGCGGGTGGCACTGTGGGTTAAACCACAGAGCCTAGGACTTGCCGATCAGAAGGTCGGCGGTTTGAATCCCCGCGACGGGGTGAGCTCCCGTTGCTCGGTCCCTGCTCCTGCCATCCTAGCAGTTTGAACGCATGTCAAAATGCAAGTAGATAAATAGGGACTGCTCTGGCAGGAATGTAAACGGCGTTTCCGTGCGCTGCTCTGGTTCACCACAAGCGGCTTAGTCATGCTGGCCACATGACCCGGAAGCTGTACGCCGGCTCCCTTGGCCAATAAAGCGAGATGAGCGCCGCAACCCTTGAGTCGGTCATGACTGGACCTTACGGTCAGGGGTCCCTTTACCTTTATACTACTTTTTAATATATAGATTTGCCTTGAGAGAGTCTTTGAAGCTCTTTTTGTTGACCTCCAACATTACGCTTACCATTTTAAAGTTTAGAATAGAGTAGTTCCTTTGGAAGACGATAATCAGGCACCCGCACAACGAAGTTGATGTTGAAGAAACATTGCTTTGACACTGGTGATTGCTTCTTCCAGTACACTGGTATGAATGAATGAATGAACTTTATTACGGTCTCAGACCAGGATTAAGTACACTGGTATTAGTTTGCCTGTCTTCCCGAGTGATGTGTAAAATTTTTCGGAGACACATTCCACCCATGGCCGAAGCCCAGGGAGATGTGGCGAACATGCCTAAAAAGCATTGCTCTTCATGATACTCATGCTAACAGTAGAATCATAGAACTGTAGACTAGGGCCATCTAGTACAACCCCCCACAATGCAGGAATTGTTCGCCCAACGTGGGGCTCGAATCCCCAACCCTGGGATTAAGAGCTTTACCCACAGAGCTATGTGGAATGCTCCTAGGTGGTGGAAGACCAGCTTGCTTGGGCCTTGGCAGTGTGGAAAGGGCTGCCAAGGGCACCTCCTTAAGTGGTGTGATTGCGGCTTCATTCGCATCAGAGTCCTCCTCGGTCCAACAGTGAAACTCAGGGGCGTGAGGCATCATGGGTATTTTGATTTCTCCTTCCCTTTGGCATATTTAGAAGACCTCATGTAGTTTAGGGCTGGGTACCTCATGGTGCTGTCTCTGCTTTTTTTAAAAAAGCAGAGACATCACCTTGCCAACAAAGGTCCGTATAGTTAAAGTTATGGTTTTCCCCGTAGTGATGTATGGAAGTGAGAGCTGGACCATAAAGAAGGCTGATTGCCGAAGAATGGATGCTTTTGAATTCTGGTGCTGGAGGAGACTCTTGAGAGTCCCATGGACTGCAAGAAGATCAAACCTATCCATTCTTAAGGAAATCAGCCCTGAGTGCTCACTGGAAGGACAGACCGTGAAGCTGAGACTCCAATACTTTGGCCACCTCATGAGAAGAGAAGACTCCCTGGAAAAGACCCTGATGTTGGGAAAGATGGAGGGCACAAGGAGAAGGGGATGACAGAGGACAAGATGGTTGGACAGTGTTCTCGAAGCTACCTGCATGAGTTTGACTAAACTGCGGGAGGCAGTGGAAGACAGAAGTGCCTGGGCCTGGCGTGCTCTCGTCCATGGGGTCACGAAGAGTCGGGCATGACTAAACGACTAAACAACAACAACCTCGTGGTGCAAATCTCCCAGTAGTAATTTTACTCCATGTTTAAGCCATTGGACGTTTGCTCCTTTGACTGTTTTGCTCTATTAAGAGGACAAAAAGAAGTCTGCTTTCTATGTAACAGCCAGTAAGCCTCACAGTTAAGTTCTTCTCCTTAGTTTTCCCTGTAATAACTGCCTTATTGGGGGATTGAACCCCCCACACCCTGTGTAAGGACACACCTGAGGTTAATGGTATAAATATCTTCATAAGATACTAACATTACCAAGCTGATAACGTGATAAAATGTCAAAGAAAAACAAGACTGCATTCCACTAAATATCCTACTTTATAAAGGGATTTGATAAATCATATGCCCCAAGTACATTCCTTGAAACGTCTGCAACAATTTTGATTAAACTTAGTTCTGCTATCATTAAAGTAAAATAATTGTAAAGGTAAAGGGACCCCTGACCACTAGGTCCAGTCGTGACCGACTCTAGGGTTGCGACGCTCATCTCGCTTTATCGGCTGAGGGAGCCAGCGTACAGCTTCCGGGTCATGTGGCCAGCATGACTAAGCTGCTTCTGGAGAACCAGAGCAGCGCACGGAAACGCCGTTTCCCTTCCCGCTGGAGCGGTACCTATTTATCTACTTGCACTGGTGTACTTTTGAACTGCTAGGTTGGCAGGAGCAGGGACCTAGCAATGGGAGCTCACCCCATCGCGGGGATTCGAACCGCCGACCTTCTGATCGGCAAGTCCTAGGCTCTGTGTTTTAACCCACAGTGCCACCCGTGCCTCTTAAAATAATTGTAGTAACATCTTATAAAATTATATCAAAAACAAGCAGCTGCTATTAAAAGAAAAGGCATATCTGAATGGAAGTTCCAAAGGCCTATTATCAAAACCTAAATTATACAAATACTGCCTACTAACGGTATCAATTCTAATAATTGCTGTCACATTCTGAAATGTCAAAAAGATGTGCTTGGGCTCTGTGCCTTCAAATCATGTTGCCTGGCTGTACCACAGCATCATGGAGATGTTCTCTGTGCAGTTCACTGACTACCAAATGCCCCAAAACGTAAAGAATTATTGACCCAAGTTATGCTCATATCTCAGAAATGTTAATTTGAAAGGAAATTTCTTCATGATCCAAGGGGCATAAGCAAGATTTAGATTGTTTTGATTAGCATTAAGCTTCCTGAAGAAACTCACCAGGCATACATCAACTTTGGTTGCAAAAACTTGCGTGGTGCTGATAATGCGATGGTTGCAAGTTCAGTCCTTGCATGGGACAACGCCATATCCCTGCACTGCAGGGGGTTGGACTAGAATCAGCCTTTCTCAACCTGTGGGTCCCCAGATGTGGTTGAACTACAATTCCCATCACCCCTAGCTAGCAAGGCCACAGCTCAGGGATGATGGGAGTTGTAGTCCAACAACATCTGGGGACCCACAGGTTGAGAACCACTGGACTAGATGATTCTATGACTTCAGCATTAAGAAGTTGATGAGATTAGAAAAAGCTTTGTAACTTGGAGTAAATTAAAATTAACATTTCTGGGTAGGATTTCCATTATAAAGATGAATGTGCTTCCAAAATTAATCTTTTTATTTCAAATGATTCCAATACTGGGCAAAGCAGGTTGTCTCAAGATATGGCAAAGAGAAATTTCCAAATTCCTGTGGGAAGGGAAGAAACCTAGGATTAAACACCTGATCTTAATAGACATAAAAGAGAGAGGAGGCTTTTCTCTACCCGACCTAAAACTTTATTATGAGGCAGCCTGTTTCACCTGGCTAAAAGATTGGTGCACGTTGCAGGATCCGGATCTCCTGGACTTGGAAGGTTTTGACAACCGTTGGGGATGGCATGCCTACCTGATATATGGAAAAGCGAAAATTCATAAATTTTTTACTAACCATATAATAAGAAAGTCACTTTTTGCTGTATGGGAAAAATATAAAGACCTGATGGCGTCTAAAGTCCCGTGGTGGACTTCTCCAATAGAAGCCATAGCAGTAAAATGGAAAAATACTCAGGAAAGCTGGCCAACATATAAAACACTTCTAAAAAATGAAGATAATCAAATAAAATTAAAAACCTTTGTGGAAATAAGAGAACACATCTCAGACTGGTTCCAATACCATCAGTTATTTGAAAAATTTAAATCTGAAAAACAAAAGGGGTTCTCAACAGAAATTTCCCGATTCGAATCTGATCTTGTAAATTCTAAAAGAAAAACTCTTTCCAAAACTTATCGACTCCTCCTTGACTGGACAGTCAAGGAGGAGGAGGTAACAGTGGCAATGGTGAGGTGGTCCCAGGATTTTGGCCATTCAATAACCATGGCCCAATGGGAAAATTTATGGAAGATCAATTGGAAATTTACAAATTGTTACACGATTAGAGAGAACTTTCAAAAAATTCAACATCGATGGTATCTAACACCATGGAAACTTTCAAAAATGTATAAAAATGTGTCAAGTAATTGTTGGAGATGCGGAGACTCAGGAACATTCTACCATATGTGGTGGACATGTAGGAAAATGCAGGTATTCTGGGAGAGTATCCATGCAGAACTGCAAAAAATGCTAAAGATCTCTTTCAATAAAAAAACAGAGGCCTACCTCCTGAGAATAACAGATTCAGATATTCCACAAAAGAGGAAGGCTATCATTTTATATGCGACTGCGGCAGCAAGAGTTTTGATCACAGCAAAATGGAAGAGTAATGAAATCCCCTCTATACAAGATTGGATCAAAAGCTGACAGAATATGCCGAATTAGATGGTTTATCAGAAAAAATAAAGAATAAATCAAAACAGGAATTTGTTTCAAAATGGGAGGTTTTCAAAGAATATCTGAAAAATAAATATAGTAGTTTAAATTCTGTTGCAGCATTCGAGGGACTTCAGAAATAGTTGTAAGGTAGATATAAGAAATTAGATTTATTAAGAATAAGTTTAATTATGATAAAAGTGTATATTGGCAATAAGTAAAATGAATTTGAAATATGGAATAGACGGGAGATTGGGTCTTTAGTGTTAAAGTGTTAAGACCAATAGATGTTTTATTGTTTGCTAAGAAAATTATGTGTCTATGGTTATTCTTGTGTGTAATTTGGTATTTGTGTTTTTTTCTTTTTTCTTGTATCAATAAAAAACTTTATTAAAAAAAAGAAGAAGTTGATGAGCCTTCCTATTCTGCCACTCAAAGGACCATTATTTTGGGGGAAGGTACCCCGAATTAGGCCCACTCTGTTTTCACACCATGAAAAAAGAAGGGTAACATGCCCATACCTTGTGGAGCAATTTCACAAGATCAGTTAACAATGGGGGGGGGGGGAGGAAAGAGTGGATCTAACTGAGGACACCCCCCACAAATGATCCTTTGAGAAATGAAATGGAAAGGTATGTCATGTCCTTAGCCCTGAAGTAATTGAAACCAAATGCCTGGTGAATTTGTCCAGGAAGATAATGCCTAATCAAAACAATCTAAATATTGTTCATGCTCTTTGGGTCATGAAGAAATTTCCTTTCGTATTAACATTTCTGAACAATAAGCATAAGCTGGGTCAGTGGTTGTTGACATTTTAGGGCATTTGGTAGTGAATGACCTGTACGTTGGAGGCATCAGAACGATGCTGTGGTACAACCAGGCAACCTTATTTTAAGGTACATAGCCCCAGCACATCATCTCCAATGTTCAGAATGTGATGGTATCATCCACAATAGTCCTTTTGAAGGAAGGTCAGAGTGGTAACTTACAGATCACCCTAAAAGAGGAAATGTTGTTTAGTCATTTAGTCGTGTCCGACGCTTTGTGACCCCATGGACCAGAGCACGTCAGGCACTCCTGCCTTCCACTGCCTCCCGCAGTTTGGTCAAACTCATGCTGGTCTCTTCGAGAACACTGTCCAACCATCTCGTCCTCTGTCGTCCCCTTCTCCTTGTGCCCTCCATCTTTCCCAACATCAGGGTCTTTTCCAGGGAGTCCTCTCTTCTCATGAGGTGGCCAAAGTATTGGAGCCTCAGCTTCAGGATCTGTCCTTCCAGTGAGCACTCTGGAAAGAGGAAATACACCACCCCAAAAAATGAAAATGAAGACACTTGTATATGTAAGATTTGTGTTTGCTAATTTAAATGCAAATCTAGAAATGGTTACTATAATCTAACTAGAAATTAGGGATGCTGTAGAAGAAAAAGAAGAGTTTGGATTTGATATCCTGCTTTATCACTACCCAAATGAGTCTCAAAGCGGCTAACATTCTCCTTTCCCTTCCTCCCCCACAACAAACACTCTGTGAGGTGAGTGGGGCTGAGAGACTTCAAAGAAGTGTGACTGGCCCAAGGTCACCCAGCAGCTGCATGTGGAGGAGCGGAGACATGAACCCAGATTACGAGTCTGCCGCTCTTAACCAGTACAGCACACTGGAGAATTCCACAGGAAATGGAAATGCTCCCCATAGGAGCAAGCCACTGCCAAATGTTAAACAATGTGAACAGCTTTCCCAGAAGAATGAGAGCACAGGAAGGTCAAGGCTTGCCAGCCTGTTTTTAAGGCTTCAGGTGACTGTTAGCGTTTTGCTGCAACATCATCTCCCCAAGCCCAGCTATGCTGGAAGAGTCCACTGCGAGCTGTCCAGGGTTTTGATTTCCTTAGCTTAACATACCCAGCTCTGCTGGGAAGACATAATAATAATAATAATAATAATAATAATTACAACCACCACCACCCCAATTTATTATTTATACCCTGCCCATCCAGCTGGCTTTCCCCAGCTACTCTGGGTGACACCCAATAGAATATTAAAAACTTTTACAATAAAACATCAAACAATTAAAAACTTCCCTAACGTGGGGTGCCTTCAGATGTCTTCTAAAAGTCAGATAGTGGTTTATTTCCTTGACATCTGATGGGAGGGAACCACCAGAAGGCCCTCGGAGCTAGACCTCAGTGTCTGGGCTGAACAATGGGGGTGGAGATGCTCCTTCAGCTATACTGGGCTCAGGCCGTTTAGGGCTTTCAAGGTCAGCACCAACACTTTGAATTGTGCTCAGAAATGTACTGGGAGCCAATGTAGGTCTTTCAGGACCTGTGTTATGTGGTCTTGGGGGTCGCTGCCACATTCTGGATTAGTTGTAGTTTCCAGGTCACCTTCAAAGGTAGCCCCACATAGAGCGCGTTGCAGTAGTCCAAGCAGGAGACAACCAGAGCATTACATTCCACCAAAACAGGGATAACCAACATGGCAACCTCTGGATGCTGGGGGAATACAAACTCCCATTGGTTCGAACCGACAAAGCCAACAGTCAATGAAGGATGACTAGTGGCACCATGTTTTCTGTGAGATTTTGTCTAGATGAGCTACTCAACCAGCCACAGGACTCAATAGTCTCCCGCTGCTGTACCGAAGGAGAGAGTTTCCTGATCGTTCTACTGCTCCAATTCCTTATGGATCACTGCTCAGCCATGAAACTCCCACATGGCCGAGATGTGCTTTTGGGTTCAGTAGTTCTTCCTGATGACAGGGCCACATGCACACACCACTCTCCACCAGTTGCTCTATAAAACTGCAGGAGTATCTCACATCCTTCACAGAAGACCTAGACTAGCCAAACAAGTGCAGTCAAAAAGGACACCTGGTGAGTAACTTCCATAGCTAGTTTTTATGGGAATGGCCACAACCGTTTAGTTTCCTTGGAAATCCCATCAGCAGGATATGAAGAAGTGTTGTTGGCTATAGTATTTGGTATTCAGATCTAGAGGCTCTCTCTAAGTGAGAAGTTTTTTGAGATATTGGGACTCATGAAAATTAAGGGGGGAATCTTCATTATTTTATATGATTCTTATTTTTGGCATTTCTAGGTCCTGCCCCCCTTAGAGCCAAACTAGACAATATCATAAAATGCATGGCTTCGTTTCACATATCTGGGGTGTGTTGTGGTAAAATAACAGCTGTGGAGAAACCTGATTGGGAGTTACTCCTTTGTCACTGTGCTGTGTTCTTAAGAACCATCCCCTCACCCCTGAAGCCTCTATTTGCTGCAGAAGGAACATTAATCTTGCCTTCCCACCATATTCCAGAAGATGACTGAGGTTTCCCAGCTGCTCTTTAGTTTTAATTCAATATTTATTAGATGTCACAGATTCCCTCTTGAGGGCTTAGGGTGGGTGGGCAGTCTTCTGAACATTGTGGGATAGGGTAGGAAAGGAAAGGATGAAGAACAGCCAAGCTGAAAACTTCATCAAGTTAATGATGTTGGGTCCCAAGCCAGAATCTTCTCTGCACCCCAGTTCACACTGCTTAGGAGCCCCTCTCCCAACTGAGCCACAGGGGAACCACCAGAGATGCTCCATCAGAGTATCTTAGTGATCGAGGTGCAGCATAAGGAATCGTAGTCCTCTTTTTAGAAGAATGGCAGAGGTTGCATGAGAGCATCTGTTCTACTAACCAGAACTTCCTCTTCTTTGATTTTCCCTCCTCAGCTGAAGATGAGTCATATCACTTTCTTCCATCTCTCCATTTTGGGCTTCCTGGCTACCTGCTTCTTTCTGCAAGGTACATCCCAGCTGGGCTCCTCCATCTCTGGCTGAGAAAGGCCAAGCAAACTATAGTAGTTCTCGGGAGGAATGGCATGGCTTGATGCCTAGCCAAGTGGGGTTTCTGCCGCGCTTGAGTCAATGTGCACGTACAGGGGGCACAGAGAGAAGAAGAGTCCCTTTTAACTTTCCATCAGGGAAGCGGGGCATTCGTGATAAGAATAATAACAATAATATTTTTTTATTTATATCCCGCCCTCCCCAGCCCAAGCCGGGCTCAGAGTGGCTAAACAATAACAGTACTAACAATTACTAACAATAAAAGTAACACAATTTACATAAAATCACAATCAATTGATTGAAATGCATTCTAAAACCAATTCAAAATCAAATTAATGGCAACCAGAGTTCTATGAGGATCACCAAAGGAGGCGGTCAGACTGTGCCTTGGCCAAAGGCCTGGTGGAACAGCTCCATCTTGCAGGTCCTGCGGAAAGATGTCAAGTCCCACAGGGCCCTGGTCTCTTGGGACAGAGCGTTCCACCAAGTCGGGGCCACGGCCGAAAAAGCCCTGGCTCTGGTTGAGGCCAGCCTAACCTCCCCGTGGCCCGGGATCTCCAAGATGTTTTTGTTTGAAGACCGTAAGGTCCTCCGTGGAACATACCTGGAGAGGCGGTCCCATAGGTATGAGGGTCCTAGGCTGTATAGGGCTTTAAAGGTTAAAACCAGCACCTTAAACCTCCTCCAGGAGAAAATCATGCTAAGCATGATGGTCGGCAGTGCTGGAGATAGTTTGGAAGGGCTGTCCAGCGCAGCCAAAGAAAGAACATAAAAAGGGCTCGCTGGTTCAGGTCAATGGTCCATCTAGTCTAGCATCCTTTTCTCATAGTGGCCGAACAAAAGCCAGCAAGCAGAAGACGAGCACAAGAGCTCTGTCCCCTCCTGTGGTTCCTACCAAGTTTGATTCGGAAGGCTGCCTCGAGCTGTGGAGACAGAGCAGAGCCATCATGGCTGGTAGATTCTCCATAAATGAGCTACATGAATATTCAAATGCAACTTTCTAGCCCGCTAGGAGTTTGGGGAGTTTGGGGGTAAGGTGGACAGAGGAAGTTTTCTGAGACTCTCACCTCAATATCTGTCTGGTGAAAATGTTGCTCGAAGACCTTTCTGATGGTAAGAACTGTTTCACAGCGGAACAGGCTTTCATTTGAGGTTCTGAAACGGAGGCTGGATGGCCACCTGTCAGGGATTATTTAGTTGTGATTCATGCATTTCAGGGGTTTGGATTAGATGACCCTTGGGTCCCATACTAAAACAACCAAAACTAAAACTAAAACTAAAACTAAAACTAAAACTAAAGCTAAAACTAAAACTAAAACTAAAACTAAAACTAAAACTAAAACTAAAACTAAAACTTTTATTATTTAAGCCCTGCCCATCTGGATCGGTTTCCCCTGCCACTCTGAGCGGCTTCCAAAAGAACGTTAAAAACGCAATGAAACATCAAACATTCAAAACTTCCCTAAACAGGTTTGCCTTCAGATGTCTTCTAAACATTGTGTAGTTCTTTATCTCCTTGACATCTGATGGGAGGGCATTCCACAGGGTGGGAACCACCAGTGAGAGAACCAGGCAGAGGGCCTTCTCGGTGGTGGCGCCCGCCCTGTGGAATGGCCTCCCATCAGATGTCAAGGAGATAAACAACTATCTGACTTTTAGAAGAGATCTGAAGGCAGACCTGTTTAGGGAAGCTTTTAATATTTGGTAAATTATTGTGTTTTCATATTTTGCTGGAAGCTGCGCAGAGTGGCTGGGCAAACCCAGCCAGATGGGTGGGGTATGAATAAATTATTATTTTTATTATTGTTGTTATTGTTACTGTTGTTATTGTTCAATAAGTGTCTTTTTGCACAAATCCTTGCTTCTCAATAGCACAGATATTAGATCCCCATTCCCACAGGTCCTCAGCATCCTTGAGATTGTGCCGGCCACACAGCCTTTCAGGTCTCACCCCTAGGTCCTGGGTGAGGCCCCTCTCCACTTCCTGCAAATAGTCCGGATTCTGACCCAGCCACCTCCTCCACAACCTTGACATTGTGTTCCCTCTCCTCCGACAGGCACGGAAGCATATAGGTGCCCCCAGGACTGGATCAACTTTCAGAGGCATTGCTATTCATTAAAGAAAATTGCGCGGAATTGGTATGATGCGGAGGTAAGGAGAGATTCTTGGAAGCCCTGTGTAGCAAATTCCTCCAGACACCATGTTTCCCACCCACCCTTCCTCTCCTCCCTGGCAAGCAACTCACAGCAAATGAAGCATAGTCTTGGAATACAAAGTTATCCCTGCATATGTCACATGGCAGGTTAAAAAAAAAATGAAAGAAAGATGATGCTGCTGCTATAAAGGTGAAAGATACTCAGAGTCGAGTGTGGATTTCATGCTCTTTAATCAGCTCATAGTAGTGAGGAATGGGAGTTCCCCCGAAATGTCTGCTTTATGTACATTATTTACACAATGGGCCCCACGTGATTGGCTAATTCCAGGATTCTCCTGTAGGGCAATCAGGTTGCAGATTCACTTCCACCTGGAGCTGGATTGGGTGGCTCCTGCGGACCAATCAGACTGCTGCATTTTGGATCCTATCATTCTAGGACCAATCAGACTGCTGCATTTTGGATCCTATCGTTCTAGGACCAATCAGACTGCTGCATTTTGGATCCTATCGTTCTAGGACCAACCAGACTGCTGCATTCTGGATCCTATTGTTCTAGGACCAATCAGACTGCTGCATTTTGGATCCTATCATTCTAGGACCAATCAGACTGCTGCATTCTGAATCCTATTGTTCTTGGACCAATCAGACTGCTGCATTCTGAATCCTATTTTTCTAGGACCAATCAGACTGCTGCATTTTGAATCCTATTCAACTCAGTACATAACAAAAGGAATATATAAAACTGGTTTCTCAATGAAGAGTAGAAACCAGTTGATTATTTTCCTCCTGAATTGGAAGATAAGGCTCACATCCGCACCACACATTTAAAACACTCCTTTACCATAGTGACAATTCTGGGTAATCCTGGGAACTGCAGTCTGATAAGGATGCTGGAAATTGGAGCTCTGTGACATCAGCACCCTTAACAAACTACATTTCCCAGGATTCTCTGCAGGCAGCCATGACTGCCTAAGCGGTTACCTCCCTACGAGAAGTGAGGTTACAGGGAAACAGGCAGGGGGCCTTCTCGGTAGTGGCACCCGCCCTGTGGAACACCCTCCCTTCAGATGTCAAAGAAATAAACAACCATCTGACTTATAGAAGACATCTGAAGGCAGCCCTGTTTAGGGAAGTTTTTAATGTTCAATGCTCTATTGTGCTTTTAATTCTGTTGTAAGCTAGATGAGCGCGGTATAAATAATATATTATTATTATTATTATTATTATTATTATTATTATTATTATTGAAGAGTGCTTTAGTGTATGTCATGAATGCCGAAGAAATACAAGCAAAAAGCACACCAAGAACTCTGGCCAATATAAGTTTCAGCAGTGGGAGAGGTCCCTACTCGCAAATCGATACTCAATTGCAACAAAAACTAATCCATTCAAAAGTATGTATTCTGACAAGGATTACAAACTCAAACAGAGATTACAAACTCAAACTCATAAGGATATGTATAACACAATAATTCATTATAGAATTAGAGATAAGACTTTATGAGTAAAGATAAGTTCATGTTAGTCCATAGTCTGATTCGATGTGAAGGTCTTAGTTTCTGTCATTGAGCAGAAGTCAGAAGTCAATTATGGACTAGAAACCAGGACAGGGCCCTGTTTCGATGTCTTCATCTTCATCAGCTAATTTTTAAGGGGTGGTGTAAGATTGAGGGTGTGTGTGTTTCTTTGTGGCTGATTAGCTGATCTCCCTGTGCAAAGGTCAGAGGGGGCAGGGTTTCTGTTGAGGCAGGTGATTAGCTGTGGGAGGAGCTTATCAGAGCTTGCAGGGCAGAGGCAGTTTGATCCATCTTTTAGATTTAAGGGGAGCTAGTCTCAAACGTTTGCTGGGGGAGACCTAGGTTTTTTTGGGGGGGGGAGTTATTTGTCCTGTCTTCACGCTTTTTATGATGGAGGACCGCTGTAGCCACCCCCAACGACACGTTCTCAAGATGGAGGGGGAGGGAACAGCTGCAGTCGCCTGCGGTTCCTGCGCAATGTTTGCCATCTTGCCAAAGGTTGCAGGCAGCTTTACCTGCTGCAATTGCATGTTGATTGCCCTCTTAGAAGACAAAGTCCAGCAACTGGAGGAACGTGTAGCTACGCTCCAAAGAATTAGAGAGCTGGAGCTCTTCTTGGAAGCAACAGAGCACACCGTCTCCACCAAGGAGGAGACAGGGGACTCCCCTGAGAAGGAGGCTAGTTCACCAACACAGGAGCTAGATATATGGAGAAATGTGACTCAAAGAAGTAGGAGGCCCAGGGTTCGCTCTGATTGTTTAGAAATACACAGTCGCTTTGAGGTCCTCTCCCCTAGCATGGAAGACGAAGAGCAGACTCCATTTGAGGATCTCTCCCTCATTACAGTCGATCAGGTATATGAAGACGAGCAGCAAAGTCAGTCCTCAGGGAATGTGCAGACGACCTTGGAACGGACAGCTCACGGAAGAACCCCAACGAAACCTAAGAGGAAGCAGTGATCTGTGGGCCTGACAAGATGTCTCAGGAAGTGTGCTGTCTCCCCGGGGCTAAGATCCAAGATGTAACTGAACGACTGCAAGGAATCATAAAACCCACTGACAAATACCCCTTCCTATTGGTTCATGTGGGAACCAATGACACTGCAAGCAATAGCCTCCAGAAGATCAAAAGAGACTACGAGGCTCTGGGCAGGAAATTGAAGCAATTAAATGCACAAATTGGCATCTCATCTGTCCTCCCAGTTGAACGACGTGGCCCAGGGAGAGAGGGAAAAATAGTGGAAGTGAACAGCTGGCTTCGCAAATGCTGTAAACAGGAACGGTTTGGATTCTTAGATCACGGACTGCAGTTTCTTGAAGATGGACTTCTGGCAAGCGATGGGCTGCACCTCACAACGGTTGGGAGGAATGTTTTTGCCAAAAATCTCAGAAACCTCATCAGGAGGGCTTTAAACTGACTAATGTGGGGGAGGGAGACAGTGCTCCTGAAGGTAGGAGTCTATCAATTGATGAAGATGATCATCCAAATGTCATAGACCAAATGGAGCAAACAGCACGCAGACCTAGTGGTGGGAGGAAAAAAATCCTTAAATAAGAGACACGGGGGAATGATTAATGTCTGTACACTAATGCGCAAAGCATGGGAAATAAACAAGATGAGCTTGAGCTCTTGGTACAGCAAACTAAATATGACATAATAGGCATCACTGAAACCTGGTGGGATAAGCCCCACGATTGGAATGTAATAATGGGGGGATACAATCTATTTCAGAGAAACAGACCAGACAAGAAAGGAGGAGGAGTGGCGTTATATGTCAGGGATGTATATACCTGTGAAGAGATCCAAGATTTAGAATCTCAAAGCCAAATTGAGAGCATTTGGGTCAAAATTAAGGGAGAGAAGAATAACAGTGACCTCATTGTGGGAGTTTACTATAGATCCCCAAGCCAAACGGAGGACATAGATGATGCCTTCCTGGAACAGATGGCCAAGCATGCAAAAGGAAGGGAGATAGTAGTAGTGGGGGACTTCAATTACCCGGATATTTGTTGGATGTCAAACTCAGCCAAGAGCATAAGGTCAAACAGATTCCTCACTGGCCTTGCAGACAACTTCATTGTCCAGAAAGTGGGAGAAGCAACAAGAGGAACAGCCGTTTTAGATCTGGTCCTAACCAATGTTGATGACCTGGTTAGTGGGGTAGAAGTGGAAGGATCATTAGGCGCGAGTGATCATGCTCTTCTGGACTTCCGGGGTGGCGCCATCGGCAGTGGCGGACTCCCTCTGAACTGGAGGGACTAGCTCCGCGGGAAACGGGTCTCTCCGCTACGGCGAAGCGGGGACCCTTTCAAAAATCACAGGCGGATGAAGCCTGTGACCATGGGACTCGGCGGGCACCTTTAGCGCCCCCCCAACTCGCTAAGGAACCCACTAACGGGCTCCAAAGTGAAGAGGGGGAAGTGGAGCGGTGCTGTGAGTCAACTGCTATTTCCGTGGAGCGAAGCCGCATAGCCGTTGCCGGAGAGCGCTGCCTTTTTCCTGGGACAATTTGGACTCTAAAATAAGCACCCGTGAGTACTTAGATTTTGAACAACTGGACATTAGATGGGGACTTGCGAGCAGAAAGGAATTGGATCTTAAAAATCTATTTCAATTTGGTACGGAACGGGAAGGTCTAAACAGGAAGTCAGCCTTCCATTCTTCTGTAGACAGAATAAAGCAAAGACAACGTAAACTAGAGCTCAGAAAATCGCTTTTAAAGGATTGGATTTCATCATTTAAAATTGTGGAACCCCACTTCAACAGCAGGAGAAGAAGGGGGATCTTTTTTGGACTGTTTAAAGTGAGTTTAAAGTAAAGCAACTTTCCTCCGTCCTGATCCTGGAGCGGGGTGTCAGGACTGACGTTTGAAGTTCATTGACCAGAGACAAACGTTTTTGACAGATAGCTAAAAGAAGAGAAACATAGTGATTCCACTGTTTCCTTTCACATTTCAAAGGAACAAATATTGACAAAGTATCTTAAAAAGGGAAACTTTGTTGCAAGATCAAATAGAAGTTTTCCCCCTAGAGGGAGACTGTGAAACTGTAACCAACTCCAGGGAGCCAGCAGCTGTTTATAGATTACAATCGTGGGAATAGGCATTTGACCTTGCAGGACAATGTATTCAGAAGCTTTGTTGTGTGCTTTCTACAAAACAAATGCCCTACTGGAATAGTTACATGAGAAGGTGAATTTGATGACGACTTCGACTAGAAATTTTGAACAGGCAGTGGGAAATTTTGAACAGACAGTGGAAAAATATGTGGAGCCCACCCAGGAATTAAATCAGGAGTGTGTCCTGACAGAACAGGCCCAACAGGAATATGAGTTTTCGGATTTGACAAATGAACTTGGAAAAAGCCAGATTTGGAAAGAAAAAGTTTGGTTTGGCTTGGAAATGGGGGGCTGGATTGACCCCCCTATGCTGGGATGTGTGGACTTTTCAAATCTGGCAATGGGCCGTGAGATGTTTGGGATGGTGGGGGCTCTTAATTTTGGAGGGTCTTTGAAACATGCTTTTAAATACCGTATGGAATTCAGTGCTGAATATGGAAAAGGGGTTGATCTGTCGAGAAGGGTTAAAAATATTGCCAAGCTGGTGTTACCACGAGCAGGAGACAAGGGAAAATACAGTTACAAATATGAAGAAGAGCTGCGGAAGGGACATGGAAGAGACTTGAGGGCCTCGGATATAAGGTTGCCAGGTTAATGGGCCAGATCAATGGGATAATAAGGACTGACAAAACCCGGAACCAGGAGGAAGGGACGTTGGATGAAGATTGGATCTGTTTGTATTTCTTTTTTCTACCATTAGAACTGTTTTATAAAATTGATGAATGTCAGAAAAATGTTGGAATGAAATTACTCGGCTTTAGTAAAGATGTTTAAAGAATTATGAAAGAATATTATGGTTATGAGAAGTTGGTAAGGATAAGATTTAAGTTTTAAGCTTTAAGGTTTATTTTCTTATAGAAAGATAAGATTAAAACTGTTTAGGGTAATGTAATGACAGAATATTATGAAATATGGAAAGGATTTGCTGGGATAATTAATAACTAGGATACAAAAAAAGAGAGGAGGAGGAGGTCAAAGAAAGAAGGTAATGACAGTTGAGGATTTGAGAATAATGAATTTGTTTTTAAATGTTCTTAAATTGTATTTTTGTTTTTTGTTTTGTGTCTTTTTTCTTATTTTTGAATTTGTATTCGTATGGTTGGAAGGGGTTTGTTTTTTCTTTTCTTTTTCTACTTTCTACTATAATTCCATTATTCTTTGTAATGGGTCATTATCAGATGGTGGATTTCCTCTTTCTCTTGCAACAGAAACCAGTGATGTGGTCGGAAAGGTGTGGTACACAGAGTGTACACTCACACAATGTTGCATGTTAAGAAGAAGAAGAAGAGTTTGGATTTGATATCCTGCCTTTCACTCCCTTTAAGGAGTCTCAAAGCGGCTAACAAAACAATAAAATACAATAACCTATTAAACATTAAAAGCTTCCCTAAATAGGGCTGCCTTCAGATGTCTTCTAAATGTTTGATAGTTATTTTTCTTTGACATCTGGTGGGAGGGCATTCAACAGGGTGGGTGCCACTACCGAGAAGGCCCTCTGCCTGGTTCCCTGCAACATGGCTTCTTGCATCGAGGGAACCGCCAGAAGGCCCGCGGCGCTGGACCTCATCGTCCAGGCAGAACGATGGAGGTGGAGACGCTCCTTCAGGTATACTGGACCGAGGCCGTTTAGGGCTTTAAAGGTCAGCACCAACACTTTGAATTGTGCTCAGAAACGTACTGGGAGCCAATGTAGGTCTTTCAAGACCAGGGTTATGTGGTCTCGGCGGCTGCCTCCAGTCACCAGTCTAGCTGCCACATTCTGGATTAATTGCAGTTTCCGGGTCACCTTCAAAGGTAGCCCCACATTGCAGTAGTCCAAGCGAGAGATAACCAGAGCATGCACCACTCTGGCGAGACAGTCCATGGCAGGGAAGGTCTCGTCCTGCGTACCAGATGGAGGTGATAAACAGCTACCCTGGACACAGAATTGACCTGCACCTCCATGGACAGCTGTGAGTCCTGAAGGACTCCCAGATGAAGTCTCATCTTTGAGACCCCACATAATCCTTCTTGGGAAATCTTGCAGGAGCCACTCGCTGCAGCTAAGCAGCTAGCCCTCATCTCCAAGGTAACCCCCCATGTTCTTTTCCTCTCACAGGCAGACTGCCAAACGTATGGGGAAAGAAGCCACCTGGCCTCCATCCTTAGCGAGGAAGAGAACAAGCATGTGGCCGCTGTTATAGCAGGAGGAAATGATCCCGGATTTCATATCTGGATTGGACTGTTCAGAAAGAAAAAGGGCGGGAAGGTAAGTAAAGGGGGCAAACTCTCTTTTTCATTTGCCTCTCAGTAGGAACAGCAGCCGGCAAGGGCACAGAGAAGCAGTCCAGAAGACGAGAGCTCCCTGCAGGGAAGGGAAGGGCAGATATTCCCATCTCTGTAAGGGAGGATCTGGGGCTCTGGTGAAGCTCTTAATTCAAAGAGTAGCCATCTGCCTGCATCCCCAGGATGCAACACAGGTCCCATTTTTAACTCTCGCAATATTACTTTAATAAGGATTTAAATCAACAAAGTTGATATGTCCTTTAGCCTTGGAGCAATACAGTGGTACCTCGGGTTAAGCATTTAATACGTTTCGGAAGTCCATTCTTAACCTGAAACTATTCTTAACCTGAAGCACCAATTTAGCTAATGGGGCCTCCTGCTGCTGCCGCACCGCCGGAGCACGATTTCTGTTCTCAACCTGAAGCAAAGTTCTTAACCCGAGGTACTATTTCTGGGTTAGCGGAGTCTGTAACCTGAAGCGTATGTAACCCGAGGTTCCACTGTATTTGACTATCCAGTTGGAAAGGAGGACATACTGTCTTTTCTTCCTTTAACACTTCTGCAGAGTAGAGGGATGTAGCAGGTGCATTTCTTGTGCTGGGTGATGGAGAACAGTTGATCCTGGCTAGATCTCCCCCAAGCAGTACAAGTCCTTGGGATTTGATCCCACCAGCTGAAAATCAATTCATTGACAGCCTTGCTGTAAAATCACACTGGGGAGAAGAGCTGAAGGGTGGGGGCAGGGGCATAGGAAGGGTGATGGAGAACAGCTGATCCTGGCTAGATCTCCCCCAAGCAGTACAAGTCTGAGAGGTCCAACCGCCTCATCTTCCTTGGGATTTGATCCCACCAGCTGAAAATCAATTCATTTTACAGCCTTGCTCTAAAATCACACTGGGGAGAAGAGCTGAAAGGTCGGGGCAGGGGCGTAGGAAGGTGGGTGCGGGGGGTACCCTGGGTGTCATCCGTGGGGGGGGGATGACAAAAAGGCACCACCGCCGCTGTTGTGCGCCATGGATCGCCCTGCCTCGCGCAGCAGATCACTCCACCGCCACCGTTGTGTGCTGTGGATTGCCGTGTGTGGCGGGTCACCCTGCTGCCATTGCATGCTGCATGCCCGGCGGATCACGCCCCCAGCTTGCACCGCTCCTGCCGAGTGCATGGCATGGTTGTCGCTCCAGGTGCCCATGCAGCTAGCTCCGCCACTGGGTCAAGGTCCTCGAATCAATGCGGCTCACTGCTGCCTCCAGAAGTCTTAAGGAATGGGTGCCCTCGCAGCACCCCTGGCCTCAAATGGAGTCCTTGCAGCTCCTCTCAAGGATGGGCAAAGTCTCAGGGAGGTATCCCAGTGTGTCTTAGGCTGAAGCTGCTTGGGGGTGATTGCTTGGTGCCACAACAAATGATCCCTTTGGACTCATGTCCCTGGGAGTCAGTTGGTAGAACAATGGGAATCTTCATCTCACGGTTGTGGGTCCGAGCCCCACGCTGGGCAAGAAATTATTGCATTGCAGGAGGTTGGGTCCCTTGCAACTCTACGATTCTAGGAATGTGCCCCCAAAGCTCCACGCCCAGTGAGGCCAAACCAGCCACGCTCCCCTAAATCCGATTCTGAATGAGGCAACTGGAAGCTCCTGTTCCTTCCTCAGCAAAGACTTTTTGCTCTCTCTACAGAACATACAGTTAAGATGGTCTGATACCGCCAATTTTGAGTACGCAGCTTGGGCAAAAGGACAGCCAGACAAGAGCGGATACTGTGTCGAGATGTTTGGGGATGGTAAGAAGGGGGCTTCATAAGCTGAAGACCTTTGCTTCTTTGTATTCTGTGAACCTTGATTCCATTCTATTGATTACTGTTATCTATATAAGGCCTTTCAGGACATACCGTATTTTTCGCTCTATAGGATGCACTTTTTCCCCTCCAAAAATGAAGGGGAAATGTATGTGCATCCTATGGAGCGAAAGCAAGCTCCCTGGCTTCAGCGATAGCAATGCGAAGCCTCCGAAGCCTGCGCTCCGGAGGCTTCGCGTTGCTTTCGCTGAAGCCAGGAGAGTCTGGTCTTTGAGGCTGGCGGTGGGGGAAAGCAGCACTTCCCCCCACCGCCAGCCCCACAAGAATTCCACAGCTGGAATTCCCCCACCTCCTAGAAAAGCCCACAGGAGCCGCACATCCTTTAAAGAGCGCGCAGCTCCTGCGGGCTTTTCGACCGAGCTTGTGGGGCTGGCGGTGGGGGGAAGTTTTACATTTATCCATGCTGGTTTCTAAACGTGGAGGGAGGGAGGCAGGTCTGACGGTTCTTCTTTGCTGTTTTCTCTAGATTTTGATGTGTGGAATGATACCGACTGCGAGAACGAGAACTATTACTTGTGCAAAATGCCACTGTAGAGATGGGCATCCTTCACTACTGAGGCTCCGACAAGCTCAGCACCTTGGAGAATGGGACCAACCTGGAGGTCTTTTTCTTCCACTGGGGCATTCGTTCACCCGCCCACATTGCATCCCCATGCCGTAGCCTTTGAGATGTCTCCATCTTGAGACTTCAATAAAGAAATTCTCCTCCGTACCCATCACTGTCTCCTTCAAACTGATCACGGGGCTAACCAACCAGGGATGTCAGAGGTCGCTGTCAGAAACACAGGCAGAAACAGCCAATGTCTGCTTTTCTCACCCCATGTCTGGAAGGGAAGCTGTAGCCTTCTTAGACTTTACCGATTGGTTGGGTGAGCGTTGCTCCCAGAGAGGGAGGAAGGAGTCAAAAGACACCGAGGTTGATTCAGAGAAAGAGTTCTTTATTTCTGCTCTCCAGAGGAGCAGGAAGGCACTTGTGTGGTCAGTTCACAGCAAGCCCACCGAAAGAGAAATTTCAAGCAGTATATATCCCCTCCAGGCACCCTCTCCTCTCTCCCCAGGAATCCAGCCACGTTGGCTTATACATGTAAGTTGACATCCATGACCATAAACAGATGTTCCTGTTCCTGTCTTCCTTATCTTGGGGTAAGAAGGTCACCAACTCTAAGAGCACTCCTGGCACCATCCCTGAGCGTGGGGGTGTGTTGCAAGGTGTGTGCATCAGTGTGTCAGGATATTTACAACCTACAAGATAAGATAAGCCCCAGCTCTGCCGTCCCGTCTCCACTTCGGAACTGACAAGGCCATCTATTAAGCGTCACGTACTGATAAAGGAGAGGGCTTTGTTTATACAGCTGGGTCCCTGTTATACATGAGCTCAAGTTAATGGATTTTAGCTAATGGATCCCTGGAGAAGGAAAAATTGGGATTTGGGGGCCCGTTTCAGACTGACTGCACAGTCAGGTTTTAAGTTTGGGAAACCTGCTCCTTCAAAGCTAATCCACCCTGGCGTACGAGTTCCCTGTTCCCTAATCTTACTTCTTTATTACACTTATAGCTCTTTCTTCCCTCCAAGGAAATCGAGGTGGTATACCTGATTCTCCTCCCCCCATAACAACCCAGTGAGGTAGGCTAGGCTGAGAGATTATTCTTCTTCTTCATTACATTTGCAGCTTGCCCTATACCCGCAGGTCTCAGGGTGTTTACCACATAAAATCACAATATAAAAACAACCCTATAACACCCCCCCAAAAAAACAGTGACCAAGGTTGCCTGGTGAGCCTCAAGACGTAATGGGGATTCGAACACTGGTCTCTCCCAGATGCTCATTTGACACTCTAACCACTATACTGCACTGCCTCCCTGTCCCTACCATGAGTGTTTGGCTCCCAATAGTTCCATGTTTGCTCGCCTTCCACCTGTCTTCTTCTTTGACGATCGTAAGATTGTCTTCCATGCACACAGTCTTAACAATGAGTCCGTAAGTGACTGTGGAGGCCAATTCTGGATCCACACGTCCTTCCACAGTGGGGACATTGGTTTCTGGGCGGGAGTTGATCACTGTGTGGATTTGCCAAGCGTGCCTTCCTCTTAGCACGTTTCTCCCTTGTGTCCTGAGTTTGAGTGTCTTCGGACTTCCAGGTTGGCGCCTCCGGTAATGGCGGAATTCCTCTGATCGGGAGGAATTTGCCTCGTGGAAATTCGGGTCTGGCCGCCACGGCGAAGGCGGAGACCCACTAAAAATCACAGGCGGGTGAAGCCTGTGAACGTGGGATTCGGCTGGCACCTTTTGCGCCTCCCCTACTCGTGGGGAAACCCGGTTTCGGGGATCCGGAGCAACGTGGGGTGAGCGGTGCGGTGCTTCAAATTGATTGCTTCTTCCACGGAGCGAAGCCGCATAGCTGTTGCCGGAGAGCGCTGACTTTTTCCTGTGGACAATTTGATCTTAAAGCAACTACCCGTGAGTAGAGCGGAGAATTGGAGTTTTAAACGTCTTAATTTGGTGTTGAAATGGGGAGGTCCAAAACAGGAAGTCCACCTTCCCCCTTTGTAAATAGATTGAAGCAATGAATGCAAGCCGAAGTCGTGGAAAGTCTATCGTAAGGGACTAAATTTCCATCGGTAAAAAATCCTAAACCCCCCTTGGTGGCAGGAGAAGAGGGGGGGAACGCTTTGGACTGAATATACCTGCAGGAGAGAGCGAACAGAGTTAAAATACCACCGCTCCGATCCTGGAAACGGGCTGCCAGTAGGACTGACGTGCCTTAGAATGCTTATTGACTGCGATTAGAACGTTCACTGACAGCTAGTTAAATAAGAGAAATACTTTGTTTCCATTGTCTCTGTCTGCGTTTAAAAAGAAGTAAAAGTAATTGAAAATTGAAACTAACTTTATTGTTTGGACTGTGTTTAAAAGGACCAATACAAATAGAAACTGTTTCCCTCTAGAGGAAGCCTTTGAAACTGTTACAAGAGTTGAGCTGGGGGAATTTCCAGCTGCAAGATAAAAAGCTGTGAGATTCTGGGACTGACCTTGAATCGGTTAAGAATGTCAACAGAAGAGGCCTTAGTGGCTGTATTAAGTAAGATAAATGACTCACTGGAACAGCTTAACAAGAAGGTGGATGTGGTAACTACCAAAATCAATAATTTGGGACAAAAAGTGAACATCAATACAGAAACTATTCAGAAATTGATACAGGAATCTACTTTGACATGGCAAACTGCGGAGAAGACCAGGGAGGAAGTTGCTGTTGTTGAACCTAAAGTAACACAATTGGAGAGAGAGAGGGTCCCAGCCTTACGGATGCAACTTGATGATCATAAGTTGATGCCTTCTATGATTGAATTTAAAGAAAATCAGATTTCGAGGACCAGAGCTCTACCCGAACTGGAGAAGGAAAGTTTGATAGATCCCCTTACACAGGAACTTGCTGATTTTTGGGACCTGGACTTGGGTCAAGAAGAGATTAAAATTGTGAGGGCCTTCAGACTTGGAGAAATTTTGAAAGACGTCCCGAAATATCTTTTGGATCTTAGTTTTAACTACCGAGATTTGGCTGCCCTGTCGAGAAGGAATAAAATCATCTCTAGGTGGGAGTTTCCCCGAGATCTACCCTTCAGTCTCAAAGGAAGGAAAATAAAAATAAGATCAGTAGAAGACAAAGTAAAGTGCATGTATAAATATGAAGAAGACTTGCAGAAGGGACTTGGAAAAGACTTAAGAGCCTCGGACAGAAGATTACCAGGTTGATGGACTATATGGAATTGACTGGCAGAATCCGAGTCCAGGGAGAAGAGACGGTGGAAGAAGATTGGAAAAAGTTTAAAGACTATTTATGGAAATATTGTAAAATTAATGAGTGTTAGAAAAATGTTGGAATGAAACTATACGGCTTTAGTAGAAATGTTAGAAGGAATTAAGTACAAGTAGATTATTGGAGTATTAAAGGGAAAATAAGGTTAAAATATGTTAAGATAACTATATGACAGAAAATAGAGGAAGATGGAAAGGAATTGCTGAAACAATTAATAGAAGTGGAATACAAAAAGGGAGGTGTGAGGAGGTCGTTGAAACAAGTGAATGTAAGATACGATATTGAAATGGTTTGATGTGTGTTTTAAATTGTGTTTGTTATGTCTTGCATAGTTTATTGTGTTAGTGATGTGTTGTGTATTGTGTATACATTGTATTGTATTGTTTTTTCCCCTCTTTTTTTCTCTTTTTTCTTCCCTTTCCCTTCCTTTTTTTTCCTTTTTGTAATCTTTAAAAGTAATAAATATTATTTAAAAAAGAAAAGAGTTTGAGTGTCTTCAAAGCCCATGACACCTTTGGCAAAGGCTGTTCTCCAACTGGAGCGCTCGCAGGCCAGTGATTCCCAGTTGGTGGTGTTCATCTACATTTTTAAAAGATTTGCCTTGAGAGAGTCTTTGAACCTCCTTTGTTGACAACCAGCATTACACTTTCCATTTTAAGTTCGGAATAGAGCAGTTGCTTTGGAAGACAATCATCAGGCATCCACACAACATGACCAGTCCAACGAAGCTGATGTTGAAGAATCAGTGCTTCAACGCTGGTGATCTTTACTTCTTCCAGTACACTGCAAGTACCCAGATGCCTCCTCACATGCCCCACAAATGGGTTTTGCTTTGCTTCCCTGCCCTGTGCTAGACTTGTCCTTTGGTCCCTCTGGGCAAGTCCAGGCCCCTCAACTTTGGCCAGACTGCACTTGCCATGCTGCTGAGCAAGGCGGTCCAAACAAAAACAATATCTTATTACGCAGATGCAATAGTTGTGGGAATGCTTAGGGATGCGGGGGAGGATATATTGTCTAAGATATCCTACCCCAATTTGTCTTTACAAGTTCAACAAAATCAGCAGAGCTAACATTCCCCTTTTTTTAAACACACGCACAGCAGATAGCTTCCTCAGACTCGTTAGAGTCTCTGTAAATATTTCCTGGTATTTTCCCTGTTTAATCCCTCCTAAAATAAGACGCTACACAGTATCCTGTAAAGTATAAAAGTTACTCACAAGTAATCATCTGTTCACACAAAGGTTCCCAGAAGGCAGACTTAAAAGGTTAGAACATAGTTTAAATGTGGTGACTATCTCCTTATGGGAGAAAGCCTCCCCTTTTCTTCTCTTGGCCTGGAGCCAAGGGTGCATCTTAGTAGTGCTGTTGTTAAGATGGCATCAATAGAGGCAAGAGAGACAAGAATGGTCGCCAGCCTGTGGTTCTGGTTCTTTCTACTTCAGGAGAGGCCACGCTCATCTCAAGCTACACGCAGGAAGTTTTGTCTTAGTCCTTGAAAGCAGGAAGTTCCGGCTGGAGGACTGAAATAACCTTCATGTATACTCTAGCCATGTTGTGTTTGACTGCACCTGATTCTTACATCCCACATACCCCTTCTCAGACAAACGCAGTGGATGTCCTTGATTTCAGCAGTGGATGACCTTGATTTCAGCAAGGCATTTGACAAGGTGCCTCATGATATTCTTGTAAAGAAGCTGGTAAAATGTGGTCTTGACTATGCTACCACTCAGTGGATTTGTAACTGGCTGACTGACCGAACCCAAAGGGTGCTCATCAATGGTTCCTCTTCATCCTGGAGAAGAGTGACTAGTGGGGTGCCACAGGGTTCTGTCTTGGGCCCGGTCTTATTCAACATCTTTATCAACGACTTGGATGATGGACTCAAGGGCATCCTGATCAAATTTGCAGATGACACCAAATTGGGAGGGGTGGCTAACACCCCAGAGGACAGGATCACACTTCAAAACGACCTTGACAGATTAGAGAACTGGGCCAAAACAAACAAGATGAATTTGAACAGGGGGAAATGTAAAGTATTGCACTTGGGCAAAAAAAATGAGAGGCACAAATACAAGATGGGGGACACCTGGCTTGAGAGCAGTACATGTGAAAAGGATCTAGGAGACTTGGTTGACCACAAACTTGACATGAGCCAACAGTGTGACGCGGCAGCTAAAAAAGCCAATGCAATTCTGGGCTGCATCAATAGGAGTATAGCATCTAGATCAAGGGAAGTAATAGTGCCACTGTATTCTGCTCTGGTCAGACCTCACCTGGAGTACTGTGTCCAGTTCTGGGCACCACAGTTCAAGAAGGACACTGACAAACTGGAACGTGTCCAGAGGAGGGCAACCAAAATGGTCAAAGGCCTGGAAACGATGCCTTATGAGGAACGGCTAAGAGAGCTGGGCATGTTTAGCCTGGAGAAGAGGAGGTTAAGGGGTGATATGATAGCCATGTTCAAATATATAAAAGGATGTCACATAGAGGAGGGAGAAAGGTTGTTTTCTGCTGCTCCAGAGAAGCGGACACGGACCAATGGATCCAAACTACAAGAAAGAAGATTCCACCTAAACATTAGGAAGAACTTCCTGGCAGTAAGAGCTGTTCGACAGTGGAATTTGCAGCCAAGGAGTGTGGTGGAGTCTCCTTCTTTGGAGGTCTTTAAGCAGAGGCTTGACAACCATATGTCAGGAGTGCTCTGATGGTGTTTCCTGCTTGGCAGGGGGTTGGACTCGATGGCCCTTGTGGTCTCTTCCAACTCTATGATTCTATGATTCTATGATTCTATGAAATACAACATACAAAAATGTAGATAACTTCAATCAACCACCCAGAGTCCCAGTTTGATACGTAGGTTCTGGAAACTCTCTCTTGGTAAGGGTTTTGTCAGGATGTCAGCAGTCATCTCGTCGGTGCAGCAATAAGATAATTCCACAAGTCCATCCTGGATCATCTGGCATATATAATGTTACCTGACTCCAATATGTTTCATTCTGGCTAGAAATTGCTCACTCTGCGTCAGCTTTATGCAACTCTGATTGTCCTCTAGCAAGTTGACAGGTTCTTTTCTCATCAACCCAAAGTCCTTGATGAGTTGATCAAACCAGGCGATTTTTCTGCACACTTCCACTGCTGCAGAGTGCAACAGGCTCAGTGGTAATGTTTGTAACAAATTTCTTTACTGGTTCCTTCCTATCATATGGATCCAATTCAGGATGTGCACCATATACAATCCTTAAGCAAGGTATAAAGGTAAAGGGACCCCTGACCATTAGGTCTAGTCGTGGCCGACTCGGGTTGCGGCGCTCAACTCGCTTTATTGGCCGAGGGAGCCGGCATACAGCTTCCAGGTCATGTGGCCAGCAGGACTAAGCTGCTTCTGGCGAAACCAGAGCAGCACACGGAAACACCATTTACCTTCCCTCTGGAGCGGTACCTATTTATCTACTTGCACTTTGACGTGCTTTCGAACTGCTAGGTTGGCAGGAGCAGGGACCGAACAATGGGAGCTCACCCCGTCATGGGGATTCGAACCGCCGACCTTCTGATCGGCAAGCCCTAGGCTCTGCGGTTTAACCCACAGCGCCACCTGCATCCCTCCGCGTCATGTTTTAATATTGGGTTAAAAAGGTAAAGGACCCCTGACTGTTAGGTCTAGTTGCGGACGACTCTGGGGTTGCGGCACTCATCTCGCTTTACTTGCCGAGGGAGCCAGCACTTGTCCGCAGACAGTTTTTCCAGGTCATGTGGCCAGCATGACTAAGCCGCTTCTGGCAAAACCAGAGCAGCGCACGGAAACGCCATTTACTTTCCCACCGGAGCAGTACCTATCTATCTACTTGCACTTTGACGTGCTTTCGAACTGCTAGGTTGGCAAGAGCAGGGACCACAGCACCACCTGCATCCCACACAACACATTTAAAAGGCCATAAATTAGACCAAGGCCTGGGAGAAGAGGAATGCTCTTGCCTGGTGCCTGGCACAGCCATTGTGATTAATCTTGAATTGTTTTGTAGACAGATGAAACAGGCTATTGGGAGACATTAATGAGTATGAAAATGGGTCAGTCGTAATAACGAAAGACATCGGAATTTTAAATATATATAATCGCCCGCATGAGATTATGATGAGGCTCAGTGGTTTAGACCACAGCGCCACTCGCGTCCCTAATAATGGGTTATGAACCTTAAAAGTAGGACGTCCTGAGTCCATATAGTTACCAAAACCATTCCTTAACCTTTCCTTAACGTTTTAAATCAGGAGTGTATAGGGAAGCTTCCCGTCAAGCAGAAACACACTGAGACTCAGCCTGACACGCCAGAACTTTTGTAAGCCAGTATTAGCAGCAGCGCCATCACTAGATTCAAGGAGGCAGAGACAAAACCGGAGTCACATATGTGCTTGAAAGAGATTTTATTCGTCGGTGTGTCACACACAGGCCAGGCAGGAAAGAGGCGAAGGTGCTGGAACATAGCAAGGACAATGGCTTGGGCCCCCATGGAAGGAAAGGACTCGAAGCCAACCCTGTTATTCAACGTGTGGGGCTCATGGAAGCTGTTTGGAAAGCCATGGCAAACTGCTGCACTCAGTACAATGGAAATCGGCACAGAAAGGGAAACTTTTCCTCACACTTATTATCATTCCATAGAGCAAGGTCTGGAAGAAATCAGAAAGAAATGTCACCAGGTTTTCCCTACTGAAACAGTGCTATTTATCACAGCTGGTAAAGTGATACAGATGGAATCATGTGGTTCACACATGAGAGCACATAGCGTTTTCAAGAAAAACCTTTAAAAAGGAACTTTCCAAATTCTTTAAACATTGCAGGTTTCTTTTTTCTTTTTTAGTCTTTTAAAAAGGTAAAGGGACCCCTGACCATTAGGGCCAGTTGTGACTGACTCTGGGGTTGCGTTGCTCATCTCGCTTTATTGGCCGAGGGAGCCGGCATACAGCTTCCGGGTCATGTGGCCAGCATGACTAAGCCTCTTCTGGCAAACCAGAGCAGCGCATGGAAACACCGTTTACCTTCCCACTGGAGCGGGACCTATTTATCTACTTGCACTTTGACGTGCTTTTGAGCTGCTAGGTTGGCAGGAGCAGGGACTGAGCAACGGGCGCTCACTCTGTTGCGGGGATTCCAACCACCGACCTTCTGATCGGCAAGTCCTAGGCCCTGCGGTTTAACCCACAGTGCCACCCACATCCCTTTTAGAGGTGCATTAAAATCTGGGTGTGGGTGTGTGCATGTACTATTGAAGTATCGAGCATTTAATTGCCCTGCTTGTACCTCTAATTTCGGCTCTGCTGGAGGAGAGGACTATGGGCAAGATCAGCTGTGCCAGATGACAGGGACTGATGAAGACTCCCCTTTATTCTTGAACTGAAAATTGATATATGCCACCCAGAGCACAGGGCAGAGAAAACTTTGAAGGATGAGCTCTGCTCTTTGGCAACAGCTTTTCTTAAAAACAAACAAATAAACAAACAAAACAAAAAACCATTGGTGGTGCAATTGCCAAATGATGGGGGCGGGGGAAAATCTAATATCTGATCCCTTTGATTTTCAATCTAAAATCAATAGTGGCAATCAATCTGGTATACATGCTATATCACAGGCACATCCAATGGGTAGATTGTGATCTACCAGTAGATCACAGGACACCTGTGGTAGATCACAGGCTCCCCACAAAGAAGCTCAACAACTTTGGATCCCCTACTTTGGTTCAACATTTTAGCTCTGTACCCCCAACTTTGATGACCTGAACCTCTGAACCCCCCCCCCCCAAATGGGGTAGATCACTGGCAGTCTGTAACTCTCTGAGTAGATCACAGTTTCTTGGGAGTTGGCCACCCCTGCTATATCAGAATTTGGGATCTCTGCAATATTAGTAATACAGCAAAGTTTGCCAAAGAGAAAAGGTGTGCTGCACACACAAAGCTTCATTTCAAAGCGGGTGGCGCTGTGGTCTAAACCACTGAGCCTCTTGGCCTTGCTGATCAGAAGGTCAGCGGTTCGAATCCCCGTGATGGGGTGAGCTCCCGTTGCTCTGTTCCAGCTCCTGCCAACCTAGCAGTTCGAAAGCTCGTCAAAGTGTAAGTAGATAAATAGGTACCACTCGGGCGGGAAGGTAAACAGTGTTTCCATGCGCTGCTCTGGTTTCGGTGTTCTGTTGCACCAGAAGCGGCTTAGTCATGCTGGCCACATGACCCAGAAAACTGTCTGTGTACAAACGCCAGCTCCCTTGGCCAGTAAAGCGAGATGAGCGCCACAACCCCATAGTCATGTTTGACTGGACTTCATCATCCAGGGGTCCTTTACCTTACAAGCATGGGAAAAGGAAGTCCTCACTGGTGCCAGATATGAGTAAGTAAGATTTCTCATATGGCAGACAGGTTCTGAGACTGTGTCCTGGTTCAAATAAAGCTCTTCTTGCAACTGAGGACTCAGCTAGACTGGTAAAAAAAAAAAGTGATTTATATGTGTTGTATGTGCAATATAACACCCTGCCATCAGATTGCGATGTGGAGTCCTGTTTGTCTCTACCTGCTTTCCCTGTTTAAATTTATGCTTTAAACTGAAATGCTTCTTCGACGTGTCTAGATCCAGCCTGACAAGCCCTGTGTGACTGCTAATCTGTTTTGTGGACTACACAACCAGTCCTACTCTGCCCTGAAAACTTAGGGTTGCCACACCTCTTTTTGTCAGCTGGCTGGCTCTGAGATGGGACTCTCCTGCTGCAATTCAAAATCCCAGTTTTCAAATGCAGCTACCCAAGAACATTCTGAATTATGCGGGGAAGCTTGTGCTTGCTATACAGTGCATATCTGCAAAGGGTTGCCTTAATAGGGAGGGCAGGAAAGAAGAATTGGAAGACTGAAATTAAGAAGAAATGTTCTCTGAACCCCACCAAGGTGGTCAAATCTCCTTACTTTCAGCATGCAGCGCTACACAGTGCTCTTTTTCCCGAGCGTGCGGTTCCCCAACTGCCCAAGGCATGTAGTCAGCTGACGCAAAATCTGCCCACCTCCACCTTGGGAACTGCAGAGATAGCAAAAGGGTCAGTGTCTTTTTGAAAAAGCAGCACCGTCCAATTCTACCTCCTCATCCCTGACTCAGACTCTTTCATTGGCTCTGCCCAAGTAAAAGACAAGACAAAACCCATATGGACTTCCAAAGTATGTAAGGATTTGCTGAGTTACAATAGTCAGTTTTGGGGGAAATATTAGGCGGGCAATGGTCTCACCAACATGGAATGGAGACAGTGTGGGGTGTAACATAAGCATAACAGCCTCGGCCCAGTATACCTGAAGGAGCGTCTCCACCCGCATCGTTCAGCATCAGGTCCAGCTCTGAGGGCCTTCTGGTGGTTCCCTACCTGTGAGAAGTGAGGTTACCAGGAACCAGGTAGAGGGCCTTCTCAGTGGTGGTGCCCGCCCTGTGGAATGCCCTCCCATCAGATGTCAAGGAGATAAACAGCTATCTGACTTTTAGAAGACATCTGAAGAAAGCCCTGTTTAGGGAAATTTTTAATGACTGGTGTTTTATTGTGTTTTTAATCTTTTGTTGGAAGCCTCCCAGAGTGGCTGGGGAAACCCAGCCAGATGGGCAGGGTATAAATAACAACAACAACAACAATAAATAAAAATTAAAAATAATATAATAATAAATTATTATTATTATTATTATTATTATTATTATTATTATTATTAGTCAAGTACAACACTTCCTGTTTGCCCAGAGTGGACACACAGGAGGGTGTTATTCCACAGCCAGGAGGACTTCATGTCACATCCTCAGTGTGACCAGGTAGGTGGGCATGACCCCGGAAGACCCCATAAAAGGGCCAGTCACACAGCCACCTCCCTTCTCTTGATGCTATGTTCTCTTGATACTGATGTATTTTGCTGTCTGCTGGCCCTTAGCCACCAGGACACGGGCTCATTCCCATACAGGATGAACTCTAACCCTCTTCTGTAACTCTGAGCCAGGCTTCCTCAACCTTGGCCCTCCAGATGTTTTTGGCCTACAACTCCCATGATCCCTAGCTAGCAGGACCAGTGGTCAGGAATGATGGGAGCTGTAGTCTCAAAACATCTGGAGGGCCGAGGTTGAGGAAGCCTGCTCTAAGCTAAAACCTGTCTTCAGGGATCCAACCGTGAACTGGATGTGAGTTAAATTCTTAATAATTTTAAAAGAAGACTTTTGTGTCTTTATTCTTTTTAGGAGGGATAAAAGGGGGCTTTTGCGGGAGGTGGGGGAAAGGGACAGAGTGTGCAGGGAAAATATCTAATTTACCTTAAAAACCATTGTAAACAATTAAAATTATTAGTAGGATTGGAATAACACTTGTAGTTTACTGTTAAATTTTGGGTGTCATGGAGATGGCATAGATCTGGATTAATAGACGAGATGCAGGAGGAAAAGGTTAATATAAGGACCCACAAAGGGGAGGAGGGAAGTTCAGGAGACTCTCCGGAAACTCTCTTTCTTTGTTGGCTGTTTGATAACCGTTTGCAAATTGGTAAAATCTGAAAAACTAAATAATTTGTTTGTTTTAAAGCAGAAAAATGAAACAAGATGCCAAATGTAAAGGAAGCCAGGACCTCTGTCCCTCTAACATTCATACCAAAGAGGGGATAGTGGCAGGAGCACCATTAGCGGAGGAAGGGGGTGTGGGGGTGCGGCCTGCCCTGGGTTTCATCCCTGAGGGTGGGGGGTGACATCGCTGTGCCGCTCTCCCTGGGACGCTCGCCACAGCAGCGCTCCCCAGGAGGCTTGCTGGCGGTGGCGCACGCCCGGGAGGCTCGCCACTGTTGCACACTCAGGAGGCTCGCCACCACCAGCGCAGCCCCCACGCGCCGTGCCGTCCCTATGGGTGGTTTGCCCCGCCCCTGAGCGCACCGCCCCAGGATAGTAGCAAAAATTGCAGGCTGCCTCTACTCACCTTGCCACCTTTCATCCTGCGCATCCCAATCCAGACCTGATGCTTACGTTGAACGCGCTTAGCTAGTTCTTTGGCCACAACGGCCATTTCTTCATGATTGGCAATGGTGGCAAGATGCACCCCTGGGCTGTAGGCTTGGCATTTGGCCTGAGAGAGAACGAGGAAAAGGAGTCGGTTAGCCCAACGAACAGACGGTCGCCTCGTGAATACCACAAAGTTCTTCTTATTCCTTCTGTGCATCTGAACAAACAATCACTTCTGAGGGATAACAGGAGAGGTCACACAAACCCCTGCCAAGTTTCCCTGAACCGGCATTTTACCGTAAAAGAGCAATGGAGCAGGGAGAGAAGTGGAGCAGGGAAAGGAAGTAAATTGTGGCACCAGCTAGTTTTGGTGAGGATTATTGTCATTTATTGCTACTTAGCAACATCCCTTCTCATTTCCTGAACCCTTCCGCTATATTTTCTGGCTAGCAGCTACCATAGGTAAAGGTAAAGGGACCCCTGACCATTAGGTCCAGTCATGGCCGACTCTGGGGTTGCGGCACTCATCTCGCTTTACTGGCTGAGGGAGCCAGCGTACAGCTTCCGGGTCATGTGGCCAGAATGACTAAGCCGCTTCCGGCGAACCAGAGCAGCGCACGGAAACGCCGTTTACCTTCCCGCCTGAGCGGTACCTCTACTTGCACTTTGATGCAAGTAGAGCGGTACCTCTACTTGCACTTTGATGTGCTTTCGAACTGCTAGGTTGGCAGGAGCAGGGACCGAGCAACGGGAGCTCACCCCGTTGCGGGGATTTGAACCGCCGACCTTCTGATCGGCAAGCCCAAGGCTCTGAGGTTTAACCCACAGCACCACCCGTGTCCTTAGCAGCTACCATAGTCCCATATAAATAAACCTTAATAAAAAGCCCTCTCTCTGTGTGTGTAATCAATAATGAATACCAATATGAAGTGCTTCCCCCCCCCTTCTAAAAAACTATTTAGGAGTACTCTCATTTTGACTCAAGAAAACCACCATTTTATAGTTCGAATTGGGGAAAATAAATACAGGCAATGGACAAAAGTGCAAAGATTCACAAAATGTGGGGGAAACACACTGCCAATATGACAATATGCCCTTACCATATGGACAAACCATTGTTTTCTTCAATTACTACTGCACAATTCGACTACTACTCCCTCCCTTTGATCCTGGGGTACATTTGCTTGGCCAAGGTTTTTACCAAAGGAAAAGGGGTTCACCTGTTGCAGGATCTCATGGCTTCCAAGAGTGTGGTTTTGATTGTAGCTTAAAGATCATCAGAGAAATAAGTTTTGGCATGCAATGCAAGTTGGGCAGCAAAGACAGGGGCTTAGGGATTTGGTGTGGAGAAGTTCCAAGATTCATGCCTTACCTCTGCTCTGTTCCAAGATTCTGGGTTCTTGTTGTATTTATAGCAAAATCGGGAAAAGGAGAACCAGTCTTCGGGGCAGGGGCCTCCTGAGCCTTTCACTGGAGAAGGAAAGGAGGGTCAGAGGGGAAGCAGGGTTTGTTTCCCAACAAAGCCACTTCCGCCCTTCGAAGGAGGTGGAGTTGTGGGCTTCACAGCCCAGCCCCGTGAGATTGGGGAGATTCCCGGCCGCGTCATCCTCTAGCCAGCAAATTGGCTGGCTCTGGGGGCATGGTCTGCCCTATTTAAGGCAGGACGCGGCCAGGGATCTCCCTCTTTCCCGCCTGCCAGCAGTTCCTGTTTTTTCCACCCTCCCGCCCTATAAGGTTTTCATGTTGTTAGCCGCCCTGAGCCTGGCTTTGGCTGGGGAGGGCGGGATATAAATAAAATTTATTATTATTATTATTATTATTCCTTGACCTTGCTATGGACCTTGGTTGGTCGCCATTGAGGGGCCTGGTAGGAATTTTTCCACTTGGAAAATTGACACCAGCCACTTGGTTTTTGCCTACCTCATAGCAAATCGTCACAACTTTCTGGGTATTGGTGGTTAGGCATTGGTATTGTTCTGTAGATGGAAGAGGGGAGGAAGTGCCATCACCTGTCCCACATACTGAAGGGTAGTCTGATAAAGGATTCCGGGGGGCGTGGCCCTGTCCGAAGCCTGGGGAGGTGAGGGCCTAAGGCACGCCCCCTAACGGTGACCCCAGGGGAGTTCCTGGTTGATGTGCATCAGCAGGACTCCCCCTACTGGTGGTTAACCCTTCCCAGACTTCAAGCGGACAGGCTGAAGCCGGATATAGTCGGTTAGGACCAATGCCTAAGCCAATACCGCTCATCACCTGTAACCAATAAAGTTGTGGCCTTATTTACCCATTAACTTTAATAATTGTGTCATGAGTCATTATTTCCACTGTGGGGGCGGGAACTCGCCACGCAATTAAAGCCATAGCCTTGCTGCATTTCATCCAATAAAGACTGAACAGGAGACCCCTCTTGATATCTAGCACAGCATATTTTATGTTCCAACATCTCCCATTAAAACGTCCTGTATAAATTTAGCAGACAATGACAAACCTAGACAGCATCTTAAAAAGTAGAGACATCATCTTGCCAACAAAGGTCCGTATAGTAAAAGCTATGGTTTTCCCAGTAGTGATGTATGGAAGTGAGAGCTGGACCATAAAGAAGGCTGATTGCAGAAGAATTGATGCTTTTGAATTCTGGTGCTGGAGGGGACTCTTGAGAGTCCCATGGACTGCAAGAAGATCAAACCTCTCCATTCTTCAGGAAATCAGCCCTGAGTGCTCCCTGGAAGGACAGATCCTGAAGCTGAGGCTCCAAGACTTTGGCCACCTCATGAGAAGAGAAGACTCCCTGGAAAAGACCCTGATGTTGGGAAAGATGGAGGGCACAAGCAGAAGGGGACGACAGAGGATGAGATGGTGGGACAGTGTTCTCAAAGCTACAAACATGAGTCTGACCAAACTGCGGGAGGCAGTGGAAGACAGAAGTGCCTGACGTGCTCTGGTCCAGGGGGGTCACAAAGAGTCGGACATGACTAAACAACTAAACAACAACAAAATTTAGCAGACTAACCTTGGCCACCTTTTGAGCCGTCTTCAACTTTACTTATTTTGTCCATCAACACATTGTTATTCCTTTGCAATCCCGTTATTTCTTTACGAAAGGCTGCGGAAATTTTTTCCAGCTGGGAGAGTCTTAATTCTACCTTCGCAATGCGATCGATAATGTCCTTCATGGAGCTTTGAGGTGGAGCAGCATATATTTCATCATTTGATCTCCAAGCCCTCTCTGTAAGAATAAGCAAAACATTGGGCTCTTCGGAAGGGCTCATTTCGCCAACAGCTGGCATCTACAAGCTCTTTCAGGCACACAGGGCAAAGAACGGAGGAGAAATTTGATTCAGTTGTTATTATTAAATTTAATTTATTACAGCCGTACCTTGGAAGTCGAGCGGAATCCGTTCCGGAAGTGCGCTTGACTTCCAAAACGTTCAGAAACCAAAGCGCGGCTTCTGATTGGCTGCAGGAAGCTCACTTCTGGGTTTGTGGTGTTCGGGAGCCAAAACGTCTGAGTACCCAATAATGGGGAGCCACCACTGAAAAGACCCATTGTTCTTGTGTTTCCACCTTCCAAACCTTCCATGGAAGGGGCACATGAAGAAGGGCCTTGGAGGGTGACAACAACTATTGTAGCTGCCTGAAACTGGAGCTAGGGACAGAGATGGACTTCCATGATCGCAAAAGCAGGAATGATAGCTGGAGGGGACCAGAGATGGATTTCTACGGCTGCAAAACGTAATAGTCTAACATTCGTGTAGTTGCCATGCTTGGCCAAAGCAGATAGTTGAGCTGGTTAATTATAAGCTAAAAATGAAGCTAGTTGACTCTTGAGGTCAACACTTTCCTGTTTTGTCAAAGGAAGGGAGATATAATGAGGAACGACAAAACTTGACTTGGCTGGTTCTACCAGCTAGTTTCAGAAGGGAAAGTTTGAACTGGTAGCTATGGAAATATATATTCTCCTCCTCCTCCTCCTCCTCCTCCTGTATACCACCTTATACCCGCAGGTCTCAGGGTGCTTCGCAACATAAAATAACAATATAGAAATACAAAATATAAGCAAAACGAACCCAAGCCCTCATGGTTGGCCTGTCCCAGGCAGAATATATCTTCGTGGAAGATGATCAGGAGCCTCAAAAGAGAAAGTCCGAACTTATGTGATAGAGGCCCCATATGTACCTAGAGAGCAAGGGGAAAGGGTTGGTAGAAAAGTTCATGTGCTCATGCAACTATATTCAGCCGCATTGCTGAGGGTAGCCATTTTCTTTGACTTAAGCAGGAAGAACTGCTGTAAAAATCCTACCACATCCTTGTAAGGTACTACAATACGAAGCCAGCTACCTCCATTCCAAATGAATACCACCAACATTAATTAGTCGTGCATATGATGTGCTGAATGTGTCCGTGGCATTGCTTAATAAACAACTAGGTAGGGAGCCCCAATCCATGCTTCAAAGAGACTACCGTATTTTTCGCTCTATAACACGCACCTGACCATAACACGCACGTAGTTTTTAGAGGAGGAAAACAAGAAAAAAAATATTCTAAACGAAACAGTGGAGTGGGTGTATGATTTTTGTGGTTCATGCTGTGGCCACAGACATGTGATCTGACAGTTAGTTTGGGGTAGCCCAATGCAAAAATCCTGAGGATCCATGTGGATCCATGCTTTGTAACCAGGTTTTTGCGCCATTGCGGCTCCATGAAACAGTGGGCGCGTGTGTTTTTTGGTGCAGGCTGTAGCCATGGACATGCTAGGTGATCTGATGGTGAATTTGGGGTGACCCAGTGCAAAAATCCTGAGGATCCATGTGGATCCGTGCTTTGTAACCACGTTTTAAGTGGGGAGGGAAGGAAAAGCACTCAAGGGACAAGGAGCACGTGTGGGGTGTGTGGAGAAGGATGCTGCTAATAATGCAGGAGAGGCTCCTCTCCAGCTTTGCTCCTTTAGAACAAGCAGGCTCTGCATCTCTCCCTCCTCCCTGGCAAGGAAACCACGATAGTAACCACTCTGAGACAAATCAAGAAAAATTGCGACCAACACTCTCCCCCAACAAGCGCAGTGAGGTCAAAACACACACACACACGCAGAGAGAGAACTGGCCCTAAAGTCGCAGGGCGCTGGAAGTCGCAGGGGCGCTGGGGGAGTGAACGGGAAGCAAGAGAAGGAGAACGATCTCTCTCACACAGAGACACACACAGAGTGTCAATTCTAAAGTTGCAGGGGCGCTGGGAGAGCGCAGGGGCGCAGGGAGAGTGAACGGGAAGCAAGAGAAGGAGAAGGAGCCCTCACACACAGAGAGACACAGAGAGTGTCAATTCTAAAGTCGCAGGGGCGCTGGGAGAGTGAAGGGGAAGCAGGAGGAGGAGAACGATAGCTCAAGCACACACACACACACACACACACACACACACACACACAGCCCCTACAGTGGCTAATCCAAAATCGGACAGCAAAAAACTGCAGGCAGGGACAGAGAGCAGGGGTTGTTTTAAAGCAGCCAACTCCTGCTCTGCTTCTCTCCCTCCTCCACGGCTCCGCTAACTGACAGGAGCCGCTTACACCCGCTTTGCTGTTTCAAAGCGAGCCACGGACTGCTCACGACTGCAGCAGATTCCCCTGCTGTAGGCATTCTGTAGGTATTCGCTCCATAACACGCACAGACATTTCCCCTTACTTTCTAGGAGGAAAAATCTGCGTGTTATGGAGCGAAATTTACGGTATATAGTGGAACCTCTACTCACGACCACAATCCGTTCCGGAGGCCCGTCCTTAGGGCGAAACGGGACACTGGGAGAGACGCCGTTGTGCGCTTGCACGAACGGCAATCGCCGCTCCTGCGCATGCGCAAACGGCGAGTGGCGACAAACCTGCCGGTTACTTCCGGGTTTGCCGCGGTCGCAACCTGGAACATCCGCGAGCAGAGGCGGTTTTAAGTAGAAGTTCTACTGTACAATGATCTACTGGCAGTGATTTACCTGAACAGATAAGAGCATCCATCTAGCTCAGCACCCTGTTCTCACAGTAGTCAACCTATGGGAAACAGGATGCAGAATTTGAGCATAAGAGCACTTCCCCCTCCTGGGGTTGTTTATAATTGCTCAATTACACATTTGGAGCGTAGGAGCCAACTCCAAGGGGCCCTGGGAGCTTCGACCTCCACAATGAAATATTTGAGAGGGCCAGGCCCCCCCTAAAGTTGATGGGCATTCCCATTCAAATGGTGTGTGAGCATTGCATCATGTGATCAATTATGCAGGGCAGGGCATATCTACGCCCCCACCATATTTTATTCAAGTTGGCACCCCTGAAATGGAGAAACCTGTATATATATTGGTGAAGGGTTTGACACTGGGAAATTCCATGGAAGCACGCTGAAGCTCTCTCCGAGCTCTAACAGATTGATAACTAACTGCTGGTGTTCTCTGCTAACAGTCAAGTGAGTGTTTAACCTTAGATCATGTGAAGGGATTCAGTTGCAAATCTCCTGTTAGTCTTTCTCTGGACGCCACAAAAAACATAAGAACGTGATCCTGGTGCCTCTCCATGGAGCTGCATAGTCTTAGGCTGGATGCAGGCTATGGGAGAGACAGAGCTTTGATTTTGGCTCTGATCGTAATTCTATATTTAAGAAGAACTTATGCTTGAATATGCATATGTTTTATACCACTTTTTGGAGGTATCATTGCTGTTTTGAAGAAGTTCCAAAGGGCAGGCGTGCTTGGGCTTGAGAGGCTGTTGTTGTGAGGATATATGCAGCTTCATGGAGGAAAGGCGGGGTTTTAAAAAAGCAATAAATAAAAACATAATCCTCCGCCACACACACTTTTGCCAGTCAGTTGCTCTCTACAGCTCTCCATTTGCTCTGCTATGGCTCTTAGCCCACCAACACATAACAACACCAACAGGAGGATTAGGAGGTCCAAGCACCGGAGAGGCTGATTTTTAAAAAATATATCTTTAGTTTAGACAGGCTACTAAGAGATTGTGAACAATGAGCAGAGAGGGTATAAAGAGATTTATTCTTCCTCTCTTACAAAGGGGTTGGTTTTCTAGGACCAAAGCAAGCACACCTTCAAGCACCCCACAATCATCCTATGGAACTCACCGCCACAATATGTGATCTTGGCCTTTGGGTTAGGCAGGTTTTTTAAAATGATGGCTCAGAGAGAGAAAATTTGTCTCCCAACAAGTATTAGCCATGACTTGGTAGAAACGCCGAGAAACAATAAAAATATCACTACTACTAATGATTATCTTCTTGTGCCTGGCAAACAGCCGTGTCGTGCTTATGATAACATTCTATTCTCTTGTTAACTATGCTGTTTTAAATGTGCATTTTATATTTGACTTCACTTAGCAATGCTTTCTTTTGAAATGTTAAAGAATTCTTTGTGTGTTAACTTTGTTTTGTGTTAAATAAGTGTTCTGTAGTTGACCTCCTTTATTTTGAAATCTTTAAGGTAATAGTTTATTGTCCTGTTAACTATCTTGCTTTGACAGTATACTTTATATTTGACTTTCTTCAGAAATGCTTGATTCTGGATTGTTTTATTAATGCTTAATATGCTGTAAACTGTTTTGAGGTTTTTCTTAAAAACATAAAGCAGTATAGAAATGAATAATAATAATAATAATAATAATAATAACAACAACAACAACAATAATAATAATACAACAACCAATTTATTAACCACCTTCTAAAGCAGCGTATTAAGTAGCAACCCCCCTTTTCTTCCTCTGTGACTTCTGCTGTGCCGTCTAAATGCCCTGCCTTACTTCTACATCCATGCATGATATTTCTAACCCAATCTTCACCAACCAAGCACCTGGGAGGAATTGCAATCGAATAACTACAGCTTTTTAATAAATCTATTATATAACATTGAAACTGATATAGTAAAACTTAACACTCCTGCACTGCAGGGGGTTGGATCAAACGATGTTTTCCAACCCCCCGATTCTTTAAATCCATGATTGTTGGCAAGCAAACCCTGCAAATTTCAAACCCAGCCACAGTTTATTTCGTCCTCCCGACGGAGACCCATCCATTTCCCTTCCAACTTCTCATGTGCATTTGCCTCCACTGAGAGCCTCTGAAAGATTAGCAAAGCCAAAGAGAACTACTTACCTCTTTGTCTCACTGCCTTTCCCCAATTAACTTGTCCAGGGCAAGGGAAACTTTTGTTCCTTCTGCACAGGTTTCTGTATACAGAGACTGTCAGGGGGAGGCATGTGCTGGCAATGCAGTCATCAGTCACAACCTATTAGAACAACAGTTTATTTTTCCAGGTGAACAGTGACCTGTGAACCAGTAACTCCCAATGAACTGGTGTAGGGTGCATGGAGAATATAATATTAAAAGCTGAAGTTCTGGACAGGACAGACATAAACGATTGGGACATTTCTTTCAATTCTGATCACTGGTCCACTGAGCTTTTCTTTGGCTCCCAGCATCCTGCACTTCCTGAAGGGTGATGGCTGTTTCCATCAAACCATTGTTTTATTTTTGCCTTCATTTACAAATTAGTTTTTCAAATGATAGATGCTGCAAAGCCCCTGAAGTTTTCCTTCATCTCCAGCTTAATTGTGAACACTCATGAGTTGACCCAGTTTCTTCTTGGGCTTCCCAGAGTGTTTAGGAGGAAACATCCCTTCTTCTGGGGTCAGCAATAGTCATACCTTGTGTTGCGTAACCTCCAGGTTACGGAATCTTCGGGTTACGGCTGCGGCAAACCTGGAAGTGGGTTTGCCACTCGCGCATGCGCAGAAACGCTCTGCAGCTCAGCGCATGTGAGCAGAAGTGATCCTCTGGTTACAGAATTTTTGGGATACGGCAGGGCCTCCGGAACGGATCCCGTTCATAACCTGAGGTACCACTGTGCTCACCTTTCTAAATGTTCCTAGAATGTGCCATTTTCTTCATTTTAATCCATGGGTAGGCAAAGTAAGGCCAGGGGGCCAGATTCGGCCCAATCGCCTTCTAAATCCGGCCCACGGACGGTCAGGGAATCAGCATGTTTTAACATGAGTAGAATGTGTGCTTTTATTTAAAATGCATCTCTGGGTTATTTGTGGGGCATAGGAATTCCTTCTTTTTTTTCTTACAAATATAGTCCGACCCCCACACTGTCTGAGGGACAGCGGACCGGCCCCCTGCTGAAAAAGTTTGCTGACCCTTGTTTTAATCTCTACACTCTTCTACAAACATTTTTAGAAACATTTCCTCACCAAGAAAGCTCACCAATACAGTGTTCAGAGCTAGTGAACAGAAAACCCCAAATTCCAACAGAGATCTGAAAGAGTCTTTCTTATAGGATGGCGCAATGACCTTATGACCCTCAGAATACATTGTGAGATCTATGCTATAGAACAGTGTTCACTTTGTGTTGAGTTATGATGTTCCCTAAAATTGTCAGCCTTATCCATCACATCAGATGCTCATGATTCAGAAATGTTTGGCTAGAAGGAAATGTCTCCATGATCCAAAGGACATTCCGTACTTTTCCGTGTATAAGACGAGGGTATTTTCTTATGAAATAATGTCAAAAATGGGGGGTCATTTTATAAAAGGACAGTGCAGAGTGGGGATGGGGGAATTGGTTGCTGCCGCAAGCAGGAGTTTTTCTGCGGCAATTGGGCGGGTGATTGGTGGCTGCGGCAAAGGCTGCTGTCAATTGGCTGTTGCAGCGGCAATTGGGCGGCGGCTGGCAGCAAGCGGACAGACTATTGGCGGGTTTGGTGATGCGTGCAGTTGCCATCGTCAGTCTTGCGGGTGTGTGTTTTTTTGCAATCCCCCCCCCCCGAAAGCTCAACAACTCTGGGCAATCTCTCCCCATTTTCTTAATTTTGTGTCCCCAAAATAGGGGGTGTCATACATGGGGTGGTGGTTTATAGATGGTAAGCAGTTATTAGATTTTTAGATAAGGTGATTAATTCCCCGAAGAAGAAGAAACCTGCAACTAATCCATTTATATTAGTATATTACTTTGGTTTGAATGAACCTAAAGACATTCCCGCATAATGTATGGGAATATGTACGGGAATATGTATGGGAATATATCTGAGGGTGCGACAGGTGTCAGAGGGCCAAAGGGGAAAGAACTGCACCAGCAGGGTTACTGGAATCCTTACCGACACCAGGGAGGCCCTGGGGGTGGTGTCCATTGATTTTATGACAGATCTGCCCAAGTCAAGGGGAAAGACAGCGGTGATGGTTGTGGTCGATCTACTGACCAAAATGTGTTACTTTGTGGCCTGCTCCCATGTGGTGTCAGCCGAGGAGACAGCCAAGCTGTTTGTGGATCACATTTTTAGGCTGCATGGAACTCCATTAAGGGTCATCTCTGATCGCGGAAGACAGTTTACCTTGCGGTTCTGGCGTAAACTCATGAGCCTGCTGCAGGTAGAGGTGAGCTTCTCAATGGCTAGGCACTCAGAAACCAACGGGCAGGCCGAGAGAGCGAACGGCATATTGCAGCAGTACCTACGCTGCGACGTCAGTGAGAGGCAGAATGATTGGGTGGGTGGAGAAATTGGCGCTAGCTGAGTTTGCGTATAACAACGCTGAACATGTGTCCATGGGGATGAGCCCCTTTATGGCCAACTATGGGCCTTCCCAGGGCGTGGAGAGGAGGAATGGAGTGTGCCAGCTGCAGAGCAATTTGCAGAAGCTATGGAGGGACTCTCAGATTGCTATTGTGCCTGTCAGGTGGTTGCTTGAGAGCGAACAGGCAAGATCCCTCACTGGTCTTTTCAAAAGCTTTATGATTGGTGTGAAGCATTTACATTGCAGAAAGCCTCAATTCCATGTCTTGCTCAGTCACTAGCAGAATCTGAGAGTGGACGGTCCTTAAACTTTCCCCAGCAGAGTAGTTTCTTGACCCCCATCTGACGCCTCCCCTCTCTGCACGAAAACCTACTGCGCAGGGAAGGCTTGGGTAAAGGGGGACCTCCCTCCTCCCCGCTTTGCTCAGGCACGGTGCCTTGGCTCTTCCTTGCATCCTCCGAGCCCTGCAGCTCTTCCCCACTAGAGGTGGGGCCTCCCTCCTCCACTGAGGTAGTGCTGTTTCCCACAATCTTTGGGGGCTCTCTGTAATCCAGCTACCCTTCCACCTCTTGCCTCTGAGCTGATGGCAGTTCCCTGACACAGACTGATGCAGAAGCACAGGGCAACAGGACATTTACAAGTGGGGCAGGACTTTTGTATCCTCTGTACACTGTGTCCAGACTTCCACCCAGGAAGTTTGACCCCCAGAAGCACAATCCATTGTCTCTCAAGACAGAGGAATGCCAACAACCAACAACAATTTTTTTAAATGTTCCCCTTGGGGCAGAAAAGCAATTTCTCCACGACACTCAGGTGGAGATGCCAGAACTTCTGTAAACCAAAGATGCTATGAATGGACGAAAGGAGAGGAGACAGAGAAACTCCAAGCCCTTGTGCTGATTTGAGAGAAAGTTTATTAGTATCAGAGGCCAGAGAAAGGAAGATCTGACCCACAGGCAGCCTATGGGGAAGGGGCATTGGAAGGCAGAATTCAGCCCCATATTCCTCAAAGGTCACTGAGCGTGTTGAAGCCTCGATAAACGGCTGCCCTCAGTACCTGGAATATCTGCAGAGATAGGAAAGGGCAGTTTCACAGTCACGGTTATTCCACTGCAGGTAATCTAGAGGGGAAAAGAGAGAAAAGGTGTCAGGTGTCTCTGTCCTTTCATGGCTTCTTCCCGCTGAAAGAAAATCTTAATTCAGACCTGGCAAAATGATCCCGATAAATTAAATTGGATGGCAGTTTCCACTCCACACATTTGACCAAGCGATTTTTGTTTTCATTGTAATTGACAGAATCTAGGACAATTCTGGACTGCAGCGATTTATGTAGGAAATGGTTCAGTTTGGTTTTGTATTTTTTGTTAATGTTTTATTTATTTCAGCCAAACATAACTGTGCATGAGTGTGAGTTTGTGTATGAATGGGTTAAGATCATAGAGGTGTGCTCCTGGGTTCACTAGGTCATGCCCCCTCTTCTCTGATGAGGGAGTAAGTGAAGTCTTCACTCCTTGTCCCCCCCCCCCTTTGCACCATGGTCAAGAAAGACATGCCTACATGGGCTCCAAGCTTAGAGCACATGGTTGAAGCTACCATTTTGCATTTACTACCCAAGAATATTCTGCCTGTGTTTTCCTTGCTGCTGCTTGGATAAACCAAGGCAGGTTGGGGCACCTCCAAGAGACTCTCTCTCCCTATCTATCTATCAATCATCTATCTATCTATAATCTATCATCTATCATCTATCTATCTATCATCTCTCTCTCTCTCTACCATCTATCTATCTCTATCTATCATCTATCTATATCATCTATCTATATCATCTATATATATCTATCTATCATCTATCTATCTATCATCTATCTATCTATCATCTATCTATCATCTATCTATCTATCTATCTATCATCTATCATTTATCATCATCTATCTATATCATCTCTATCTATCTATCTATCTATCTATCATCTATCTATCATCTATCTATCATCTATCTATCTATCATCTATCATTTATCATCATCTATCTATATCATCTATCTATATCTATCTATCTATCTATCTATCTATCTATCTATCTATCTATCATCTATCTATCATCTATCATTTATCATCATCTATCTACATCATCTATATTTATCTATCTATCTATCATCTATCTATCTATCTATCTATCATCTATCATTAATCATCATCTATCTATATCATCTCTATCTATCTATCTATCTATCTATCTATCATCTATCTATCTATATCTATCTATCTATCTATCTATCTATCATCTATCATCTATCATCTATCTATCATCTATCTATCATCTATCTATCTATCTATCTATCTATCATCTATCTATCTATCTATCATCTATCATTTATCATCATCTATATCATCTATCTATATCTATCTATCTATCTATCTATCTATCTATCTATCATCTATCATTTATCATCATCTATCTATATCATCTATATCTATCTATCTATCTATCATCTATCTATCTATCTATCTATCTATCTATCTATCTATCATCTATCTATCATCTATCTATCTATCTATCAATCATCTATCTATCTATCTATCTATCATCTAGCATCTATCTATCTATCATCTATCTATCTATCTATCTATCTATCATCTATCTATCTATCATCTATCTATCATCTATCATCTATCTATCAATCATCTATCTATATCATCTCTCTATCTATCTAATTTCAGATCGAAGTTTTACAATCACATATCCAACATACAGCATAAAGACAAAGAACCTCCTGAACTTCCCTCCCCCCCCCCCTTTGTGGGTCCTTTTATGAACCATTTTCTCCTGCATCTTTTATAATAATCCAACTCCAAATGTTTTACCTCTCCATTGTATCCCAAATTTGCCATTAAACTACAAGTGTTCTTCCAATCCTACTAAAGATTTTAGCTGTTTACAATGGTTTATTAAGATAAATTATAAATTTCCCCCATTCCTTATTAGAATTTTGGTCTTCCTGATTTCTGATTCTTCCGGTCATTTTGCCATTTTGGCATAATCCATCCACTGAAATCTGCCACTCTTCATCCACGCAGTTGCGGTTTTATACATAAATTGTCTTTCCTGCTCCATTGAGACCCAAGAGACTTTCTCGAAGAAGAAGAAGAAGAAGAAGAAGAAGAAGAAGAGGAGTTTGGATTTGATATCCCGCCTTTCACTCCCTTTACGGAGTCTCAAAGCGGCTAACATTTTCCTTTCCCTTCCTCCCCCACAACAAACACTCTGTGAGGTGAGTGGGGCTGAGAGACTTCAAAGAAGTGTGACTGGCCCAAGTTCACCCAGCAGCTGCATGTGGAGGAGCGGAGACGCGAACCCGGTTCGCCAGATTACGAGGCTACCACTCTTAACCACTACACCACACTGAATAGGCAGGTCACTGGTTCGTGAAAGCCTCCCTTCTGCTGACATGGCCAACTGACCTGCTGGTTTGCTCAGGTAGGAGGTGGCTAGGGACAAGTTCTTCTTCTCTACGCACTCACCCTTGGACTGCTTTCAACCAGGCCACGAGTGGCACACAGTATAGAAGAAGCTGACTGCTGGCACTCCCAAAGGCATATTGTGATACACCCCCCCCCTCTCACCATTAGTTTTTAGTTCGGCACACTTCTCAACGCCACCTGTCCCACTGGGCTCCCCGGGTGCCCATGCAGTGTATGGGAGTGGAGACATGTCAACCCACTGCCACTTGGAGATCTGTAGAGACGGAAAAAGAGACAGGAAATTAAGAGTTAGTTAAATAATTGAGATTTAGAACCTTAAGATAAGTTAAGAAATTTTATTTTAATTGGAATACGGTGTTTTAATAATGATGTTAGAAAACTGCTGCATTTAAATACAAGGAAATTCAGATGGGAGGGATCAGAGGAAGTCCTAATGTTTATGATGTTAGAAGTTTAAATAACCAATTAATTTGTATTGCTTAGGTGTTTGTTGACATGTACTTCCCCCCTCTTTTTCCTATTTACTTTTTTGTTAAGTTTGTGGTTTTGTTTCTTTCTTTTTTGTCATAGTACGTGTTATATTTGTAAGAAACTTAATTAAAACTATTTTAGAAAAAAGAAAAAAGAAAAAGAGACAGGGGCCTTCACATATATTCCTTCACTCCCTGAAGGAATATATGAAAAAATAGGGTTCCGAAACTGGAATATTAATAGATAACGTGTAAAATGCACAGGGGTAAGCAAGGAAATAATAAAAGAATCAGCTGAACAATGATTAAATTATAACAACAAAACAAGATGGAAGAAGGAGAGAGAGAGAGAGAGAGAGAGAGAGAGATCAAACATGGGTGAAGGGGAACAAGGGGTATAGGGGAATTTGAAATATTATTTATAATATAAAAGCTTTAATATAATATTTCTTTAATATACAGCTTTAATATAAAATGGGGAAAGGAGTACGACAAGGCTGTATATTGTCTCCCTGCTTAATTAACTTATATGCAGAATGCATCATGCAAAAGGCTTGGCTGGATGAATCCCAAGCTGGAATTAAGATTGCCGGAAGAAATATCAACAACCTCAGATATGCAGATGATAAAAGCTTGATGGCAGAAAGTGAGGAGGAATTAAAAAACCTTTTAATGAGGGTGAAAGAGGAGAATGCAAAATATGGTCTGAAGCTCAATATCAAAAAAATGAAGATCATGGTCACTGGGCCCATCACCTCCTGGCAAATAGAAGGGGAAGAAATGGAGGCAGTGAGAGATTTTACTTTCTTGGGCTCCATGATCACTGCAGATGGTGACAGCAGTCACGAAATTAAAAGACGCCTGCTTCTTGGGAGAAAAGCAATGACAAACCTAGACAGCATCCTAAAAAGCAGAGACATCACTTTACCAACAAAGGTCCGTATAGTTCAAGCTATGGTTTTCCCAGTAGTGATGTATGGAAGTGAGAGCTGGACCATAAAGAAGGCTGATCACCGAAGAATTGATGCTTTTGAATTCTGGTGCTGAAGGAGACTCTTGAGAGTCCCATGGACTGCAAGAAGATCAAACCTCTCCATTCTGAAGGAAATCAGCCCTGAGTGCTCACTGGAAGGACATATTGTGAAGCTGAGGCTCCAATACTTTGGCCACCTCATGAGAAGAGAAGACTCCCTGGAAAAGACCCTGATGTTGGGAAAGATGGAGGGCACAAGGAGAAGGGGATGACAGAGGACGAGATGGTGGGACAGTGTTCTCAAAGAGACCAACATGAGTCTGACCAAACTCCTCATTGCTGCCAAAGCCTCCTTTACCAGGCATGGGTGGCAGTGCCTGCGAAGCAGCAGGACGGGTTTCAGCAAGCTCTCGCGAGATTTTGACAAGATCACACGTGATCTTGCCAGTAGCAGGCGCTGCTGCCAGCACCTTTTCTCTTTTGTTGACAGAGGTGGTGTGGGGTGACCGTGGCGGTGCCACCTCTTGGGGTTCTGCCATGACTGCTTCACCCCACCTCAGGGAAGGGCCGGTCCTGTAAGAGAGGCTTCTCTCCATTTAGTTGAAGAAGTGATGGGGATACTGTTCTCCACACTGCATGGCAGTGAATTTTCAAATATTTGAAAATTTCTGGCACAATGGCCTCTTCTTCTAACGTAGGGCACACTTTCTTGGTTCAACGGCATCTTCCTAAGCTTTCGATCTGCAGTTTCCTCGGCCACAGAATATGGAGAGGAAGAAGAAACAAAACAAAACAAAACTAGAAGCTTCCTGTACACACCTCACTCGCCTTGTGGGCAAACAGCCCAATCCAGACTGCAGAATTTTTTTCTTGATTGAAACGAATATAGGCTGCTATTGTCTTCATCTCGTGGTCATCAAGGATGGAAGCCAGATGTGCTCCTTGCTTCTGTGTTTGGCAATCTGCCTGAGAGAGACAAAGAGTTAAGGTTTTCACCCTCTTTGACTCCATCCCACCCCAGGGGGATGAATTTCAGTGGCCAGCTTGGGTTGGCAGGATCAGCCCCACAAAGTATCTAGGGTTAGGGTTAGGGCTCCAGGTGAGCTCAAACATTCTTGAGCATAAAGATCGCAAAATTAGAAACGGCATCTTTACTTACGTCTACTTTGTGTGATACAGACTCTTTTTTTTTTTAAATAGTATTTATTAATTTTCCAACTGTTTAAACACAACAAAACAGAAAAACAAAAAAAGCAAAAAAAACAACAACATAAGACTAACAAAACAAGATACAAACCATTTAAAACAGAAAACAAATTCGGACTTCCGGGTTGGCGCCTCCAGCAATGGCGGAGCTCCTCCGTTCGGGAGGAACTTGCTCCGTGAAAAACAGGGTCTGACCGCCACGGGGAAGGTGGAGACCCATTGAAATCACAAGCTTGTGAACCTGGGATTCGGCTGGCACCTTTTGCGCCTCCCCTACTCGCGGGGAAACCCTGTTTTGGGGATCCGGAGCGACGTGGGGTGAGTGGCACGGTGCTTTGAATCGACTGCTTCTTTCACGGAGTGAAGCCACATTGCTGTTGCCGGAGAGCGCTGACTTTTTCCTGTGGACAATTGGATTTTAAACAACTACCCATGAGTAGAACGGAAAATTGGATTTCTAAATACCTTAATTTGGCACTGAAGCAGGAAGGTCATAAACAGGAAGTCCGCCTTCCGTTTTTGTAAATAGACTGAAGCGAAGACGTTACAAGTTAAAGTCTTTGAAAGCTTTTGGCAAAGGATTAAATTTCCATCGGTTTAAAATACAAACCCCCCCTTGGAAGCAGGAGAAGAGGGGGAAATTTTGGACCTAGTGAGCCTGCAGGAGAGAGTGAAAAATCAAATTACCACTGCTCTGAACCTGGGAACGGGCTGCCAGATGACGTTTGGAGAGAGTGCATTGACAGAACGGATTTGACAGCTATCTAAATAAGAGTAAGATACTGTTTCCATTGTCCTCCTCTGCATTTAAAAAAGAGGAAAAGTAACTGAAAATTGAAACTATCTTTAATGCTTGAGTTGTACCTGAAAGAACTGATACAAGTGGAGACTGTTTCCCTCTAGAGGGAGCTTTTGAAACTGTTACAGGAGTGTAACTGGGGGATTTCCAGCTGCAGATAAGGATTCTGAGAACCAGAGATTGACCTTGGACCATTTAAAAATGTTGACAGGAGAGGCCATTGTGACTGTTTTATGTAAGATAAGCTGTTCGCTGGGACAGCTTCACAAGAAGATGGATGACATGACTTTTAAAGTTGATAATTTGGAACAGAAAGTGACTAATTTGAGTCAAAAAGCGAACACCAACACAGAAATAATTCAGGACTTGGTACAGGAATCCATTTTGGCAGGACAAATGGTGGAGGAGAAGGAGGAGAAGGAGAAAGCTGCTGTTGTTGAACATAAAGCAATTCAAGCGGGATCCGTGGCTTTACAGAAGCAAATTGAGGACTATAAGTTGAGGTGTTTTATGATTGAATCTAGGAAAAGTCAGACTTTGAGGAATGGACTAAAGAAGGAAAGTTGGAAAGATCCCTCTATGCAGGGATTAACTGACTTTTGGGACATGGACTCGGGCCTGGAGGAGATTGAAGTTTTGGGGGCCTTTGGATTTGGAGGAATCTTGAAATATGCCCTGAAATACTTCATGGACTGTAGCTTCAACTATGGAAATTTGGCTGATCTGTTCAGAAGGAAGAAAAGGATTGACAGGTTGGAGTTTCCCCGAGATTTGATCTTTAGCATTAAAGAAAATGAAGAAGACCTGCAGAAGGGACTTGGAAAAAAGTTAAGAGCCTCAGACATAAGATCACCAGGTTGATGGACTTTATGGAGTTGACGGAAAGGACTGGCAGAATCCCAAACCAGGGAGAGGAGATGGTGGAAGAAGATTGGAAAATTTAAAGTTTATATATAGACATATGGTAAAACTAATGAGTGATAGAAAAATGGTGGAATGATTTTTTATGGGCTTTGCAGAAATGTTATAAGGAGTTAAGCATATATAAGTATTTTAGTTTTAATGGAAAATAAGGTTAAAAAATACGTTATTTACAATATGATAGAAAATGGAGAAAGATGGAAAGGATTTGCTGAAACAATTAATAGAAGTGGAATACAAAAAGGGAGCTGAGAGGAGGTCGAGGAAACAAGGGAATGAAAGATAGAGTACGGAAAAGGGATGATGTATGTTTTTAAATTGTTTTTGTTTTGTTTTATTTTATTTAAGGTTAAGGTTAGGGAGTGGGGTTTGTTTAGTTTAGTTTAATGTGTTTAGTTTTGAGTTTAGGTTGTGTTTTGCATTGTCTATATACTGTACTGTATTGTGTTTTTTTTCTTTATTGCTTTCCTCCTTTGTCTTTTTTTCTGTTTTTCTCTTCCCTTTTGTAATCTATAAAAGTAATAAATATTATTTTATAAAGCAGAAAACAATTTCAATATCTTAACTTTCGTTCCCTTATTTCCACGACCTCCTCACACCTCCCTTTTTGTATTCCACTTCTGTTAATTGTTTCAGCAATTCCTTTCCATCTTCCTCTGTTTTCTATCCTATAATTATCTTAACATATTCTAACCTTATTTTTCCCTTTAATACTCTATTAATCTATTTATACTTAATTCCTTATAGCATTTCTACTAAAGCCATATAACTTCATTCCAACATTTTTCTAACATTCATTATTTTTACAGTATTTCTATACATAGTCTTAAACTTTTTCCAGTCTTCTTCCACCAACTCTTCTCCCTGGTCTCGGATTTCTGCCAGTAGTTTCCGCCAATTCCATATAGTCCATCAACTTCATCTGCCATTCTTCCCGAATAGTTAAATCTTGTGTCTTCCAGTACTTCACAATGAGTATTCTTGCTGCTATTGTTGCATACGTGAAAAAAGTTCTATCCTTCTTAACACCAATTGGCCGACCATGCCCAGGAGAAAGGCCTCTGGTTTCTTCAAGAGGGTGTATTTAAATACCTTTTTCATTTCATTATGAATCATCTCCCAAAGTGTCTTAATCCTTGGGCATGTCCACCAAAGGTGAACTCTAATCCTCAAATTCGTCTGTTTTTCTTTAAGTTCAGTCGTAGCAAGCGTCAACTTATGTTCATCAAATTGCCTCTGGAGGGCTGGGGCTCTCTTTCTCTTTCTCTCCAGTTGTGTTACTTTACATTCAACAACAACAGCTTTTTCCCTGGCTTCCTCCGCAGTTTGCCGTATCAAAGTAGGTTCCTGTATCAATTTCTGGGTGGTTTCTGTATTGGTATTGTTTATACTTTCTGTAATTAAGTTAATTTTAATAGTTGAAACATCCACTTTCGCATTTATCGTGTCCATTTTCCTGTTAAGCTGATCCAATGAGTCATTTATCTTATATAATGCAGCCACTAAAGCCTCTTCTGTCGACATTCCTCTTGGTTTTAAATATACTGGTACAAAGGCTGCAACAGAAGGAGCAGGGAAGCCTGATGATGGACCTCTCCTGGATTGTTGCCAAGTCCTCCCAGACCTTAATGTTTTGTCATCAGTTGACTGGCCTGTTTTTCCTCTTCCATTTACCATAACACTTAAAAGATTCAAGGTCAGTCCCAGAGTCTCACGGTTTTTAACTTGCAGCTGGAAATTTCCCTAGCCCAGCTCTTGTAACGCAACCGGTTTCAAAAGCTTCCACTAGGGGGAAACAGTTTCTATTTGTAATAGTCAATAGTATCCTCTTTTAAACAATCCAATATTAGTTTCAAATTAGTTTCAATTTTTAGTTACTTTTCCTCCTTTTTAAAGCAGCCGGAGACAGTAGAAACAATGTATTTCTCTTGTTTAGCTAGCTGTCAATGAACGTTCTAAATGCTGTCAATGAACATTCCAAAAGATGTCAGTCCTACTAGCAGCCCGTTTCCAGGGTCAGAGCGGCGGTGTTTTAAATCTCTTCGCTCTCTCCCGCAGGCATACTCAATCCACAACTTCCCCCTCTCTTCTCCTGCCTCCAAGAGGGGGTTTAATGTTCTTTACCGATGGAAATTTAATCTTTTACGAAAGACTTTCCAGGACTCCAGCTCGTAACTTCATTGCCTCAGTCTATTTACAAAAGGGGAAGGCGGACTTCCTGTTTTGAACCTCCCCGTTACGATACCAAATTAAACATTTAGAAATCCAATTATTCCGCTTCAGCTCTACTCATGGGTAATTACTTTAAAGTCCAATTGTCCATAGGAAAAGGTCAGCGCTCTCTGGCAACAGCTATGCGGCTTTGCTCCGTGGAAGAAGCAGACGATTCGATGCAATGCGCCGCTCACCCCACGTCGCTCCGGAGCCCCAAAAACCGGGGTTCCCCATGAGTGAGGGAGGCGCAAAAGGTGCCCGCCGAATCCCACGCTCACAGGCTTCTCCCGCCTGTGATTTTAACGGGTCTCCGCCTTCACTGTGGCAGCCAGACCCAGATTTTCACGGAGCAGATTCCTCCCGGTCAGAGGAATTCCGCCATTACCGGAGGCACCTCCCCGGAAGTCCTAGACTCTTGTGCCTCTATGGAATCAGCACTGAATTTTATTTGATAACAAATCAGATAGAAAGAACAAGAGATCGCTTTGCCAGTTAGTGGTTTGAGTTTTTAAATAGACCTTCTCTTCCCACCACCACGCTGTGTACGACACATAAATGCGTACCTTCCTTTTATAATTTTGAGTGCACTGGGTCATGATTACTCCTTGAGAAGATTATTAGGAAAATACTTTGAGAATTTTCTTAGTAGTTGAACAGACTGCAATATTCCAAGAATAGCTTCTTACCTCTGCATCATTCCAAGATAGGGGATTCTCAAATAATGCATAGCAACTTCCACCAAAGAACATCCATTTCTCTGGGCAGGGACTTGCTTCTGCGCCTGCTAGAGGAGAGAAAATCTTGGTGAGGGGGTGTAGCAAAGTCATGCCCTTAACTGTAATTTAAATACAATCAACGAATTTCAACTACACTTAGAATCATAGGATCATAGAACTGTAGAACTGGAAGGGGCCCAATAGTTCAACACTTTGCAAAGCAGGAATCACAACTGAAGAACATCAACCAAACTCTGTTTAAAACTTCCAATGAAGGAAAGTCCACCAGCTTCTGAGGGAATCCATTCCTCTGTCGAATGCAGAGTTGTCATACAACCTGAATTTCCTGGACATATCTGGAACACTGCAGTTGGTAGCAGTGTCCAGGCAAAAATTGTCAAAATTTCGGGGGGAAATTTGGACGTTTGGCAACCCATGTTGGCAGTGTCGTTTTCATCAGCTTTCCATAAAAATAGCTCAAAAATGTCAATTATCTATGTGATTTTGCCCAAAGCTTTCCATAAAAATAGCTCAAAAATGTAAATTATCTATGTGATTTTGCAAAATATGCTCAGCAACTTGGGGCAAACAGCAACAACAACAGCTCAACAACTTTCTGTCTGGATTTTCACTGTTTGAAATATGGCAACCCTACTCGAACAGCTCTTGCTGTCCGAAAGTTAACCCTGATGTTTAGTTGGAATCTCCTGTCATTGGTTTGAGTCCCACCCTCTGGAACGGCAGAAGACAAGTGTGCTCCATCTTCCTTGTGTCAGTTCTTTAGATAGTTGAAGATGGTTATATTTAAACATTTATACTGAGTTATTTGTGTTGAATTGCTTGCTTGAGTGAATGATTAATTACAAAGTAGAAAATACAATCCTATACAAGCTGAGTTCAATAGGTTTACCCCCTTAAACTGCAATCCTGTAACACCTAATTCACCTATGGGCTTATCCACATTGGAACAAAATATGGACCCCACCACAGTGTTGGCCCAAATCTTTTCCGTTTCACATAGTGGTGTTGATGGTGTTCTTATCTGGATTTTCCAAGAATCGACCTCTCCTCACTGCATTTAAAAGGGGAAGGTCCAGGACAGCACTGGGGTGAGGAAAACATCATGTGGACATCTCTACATCAATGGTGAGACCTCCACATTTTCCTCCAGTGTGGACATGTCATGTATATAAAATATAACTTCTTGTGGGGAAGAGTAGGTCAGAATTCAGATACAGATTTGCTCAACGCTGTGTGCGGAGTTCTTTGTGTGACATCACACAGGGTGTGATGACTATAATGCAGCGGCTATAGATACAGGCAAAGACTAATTTGGGAAGAGGAGTCAAGAAGCACCTGAAGGAGGTGGTAGGCATGAGGACAATTGGACTCTGTCATGCTTGATCCCCAGTAGATTGTACTCAGGACATGTTCTACTGGTCCTGGATAGTCATTGATAGTCTGTTCCTCCATGAGAAAAGTGATTTGGGGAAAACAAAGCCAGAAGGACTTCTTTGTTACGGGAAGACCTTGTGTCTGTGGTGTGTCTGGGAGAGAAGTGTTTTTACTATTACCTGCCACCTGATCCTCATTTTAACTGGAGATATTGTGGGTCCAGCGTAGGACCTTTACCATGCATAGTCTATGCTCCACCACTAAGTGATGGCTCCACCACTGCATACCAGCAGGAAGGAACCCCCGCTGCACCTCAGTGCCAAGCCATCCTGTTTCATCTTGGCTTGCCTCATCTGAAAGAGAAATTGAGGAGTCCAGCTTGGATGTACCTTGCAGGAGAAAGGTGATGACCAGGAGTTCAGAAAGGAAGGAAGCGACTGGCCCCATCTGTACTTGCAGAGAGAAGAAGAAGATGATAAAGGAATACATAGAGACACTCACTCTCCAGTAGACTAAGTTTCCTATCTTTTATCCAATTCCCCACCCTATAAGAAAATACTTATTTTCCTGGGAGTTGACATGACTCTGTTGTAGTCAAGTTTATTACTCTTTATTTATTGGCTTTATATGCCACTTTCTTTCCTCTGAGGAGCTCCAGACGCTGTTCATAGTTCTTCATCTCCCCATTTCACCCTCATAACAAACCTGAGAGGTTGGTTAGGCAGAGAAGGAGGAACTGGCCCGAGATCACCCAATGAGCTTCCAGGCTGAGTGGGGATTCAAAAACCCTGGTCTCACAGGTCCAAGTCCAACCACTTTGCCAAGCTGGCTCTCTCAAGCTGGGATATCAGGGCTCAGGTGGACCTTAAGGTATCCTCATTGTCCCAAAATATTTTAGCTTCCTCCCCACCTCCCTTTTTCCTCTGAAAATGTTTTTCTTTCATTTTTACCTAAAGTGGTTTCCCGTTTGGATTTTCCTGGATCCTATTCCCTGGATACTAGATTGATCACTAGCAAAAAAAAAAAAAAAAATCACTAGCTTCTGAGACTCCAGGATCCTGATTCCTGGAATGTCTCTCTGGGTTGGCAGTGGGGATCATGTAGTAAGCTTAAACTAGAGGGCTGGTGAAATTTAGGTGGTTGAAATATAGGATTCAAAGAATTATAGAGTTCTAGAGTTGCAATGGGACTCCAAGGGTTGTCTAGCTAGCTCAACTCCCTGCGAAACAGAAACCACAGCTAAATATTTCCTGACAGATCCAATCTGTTTAGGGAAGTTTTTAATGTCTGATGTTTCATTGTATTTTTCATACCTTGTTGGAAACTGCCCAGAGTGGCTGGGGAAACCCAGCCAGATGGGTGGGCTGTAAATCATCATCATCATCATCATCATCATCATCTCTGTTTAAAAACCTCCAGTGGAGGAGAATCTACCTTTCAACTGTATATGCAGCACTGGATCCGAGCTGAAACAAAGCTGGAAAAAAGGCTTCAAACATATTCGCCTAATACAGTACATCTCTCCCTCTCTCTCTCTCTCTCTCTCTCTCTCTCTCTCTCTCTCCCTCCCCTAGATTAAAAAAATCTAATTGATGGTCCAGAGAAGTTTGCTTTTCCAATGACAGTTTGGTATTTTCCTTTTCTCATTTGAAAAGAATGTGTTTTATTAACTCTTAATTTCTTTGCCATGAAATATAACATCAATGTTTGAGATTTAATGTTTGTGACTGTGTTGAATGCACCTGCTCCCCAGCTGAAACACCTCCCTAGCTTTGAAATTTGCCAACTTTTGGCTTCATCTCTGCAATGGCACTGTGATCTAAACCCCTGAGCCTCTTGGGCTTGCCAATCAGAAGGTTGGCGGTTCGAATCCCCGTGACGGAGTGAGCTCCCGTTGCTCTGTCCCAGCTCCTGCCAACCTAGCAGTTCGAAAGCACACCAGTTCAAGTAGATAAATAGGTACTGCTGTGGCGGGAAAGTAAACGGCGTTCCTGTGCGCTCCGGTTTCCGTCACAGTGTACCATTGCACCAGAAGCGGTTTAGTCCTGCTGGCCACATGACCCAGAACGCTGTCTGTGGACAAACATTGGCTCCCTCGGCCTGAAAGCGAGATGAGCACCGCAACCCCATAGTCACCTTTGACTGGACTTAACCGTCCAGGGGTCCTTTACCTTTTTTTGAAAAAAACCCCTTTAGTTCCACTTCAAAACTGCTGTGAGAATCTGGTGCCACTGAACACCACTCCAAGGACTGGGCAAAAAAATAGCAATCTAGGAAAGCTACTCACTTTTCTGTCTGTCGTTCTCTGCTTCAGTTGCTGAAAATCATGGCAACTTTAACTTCTCCTGTTTGTGATCGTTTCAGAGGATTTATAGATAATATTGTGGAGGGTATGGGGGTGTCATATTCATTATGAGTTTGTAATAATCGGACAGATGCACTCAACCCAAAAGCACACCCAGACCACTTTCCTTTGAAAGCTCTATGGATGAGCAGCCGTCCAGGCAGCAGAAATTGCAGGAAATATAATATTAAAAAATAATGGAGAAACAATTGGACCAGGGTCTGGGAGAGCCCATGTTTCAAATCCCCACTCAGCCATGAAGCTCAGTGGGTGACTTTGGGCCAGTAATTGTCCATGAAATGAATCTGAATCAAGACCGGCCACTGAGGTTTTAGGCAGCTGCTTAGAGGCAACACTGGGTTGAATGAAGGCCAAAGACTGGAACTGAATCTAGAGAAGGCTGCAAACCCTACTCTGCATTGTGTCAAAATTCTCATTTATTGACGTGTGTTTATCTGATTCAGGAAGTCAGCAATCCATTTTTGCTATCTGTACTGGCGTTATGTACCATCTATACATCATTTTCATATAATTTTCTTTCGAAAGAGAGCAATCTGTAAATTTTAAGTCTGTTTTCCACAGTTTTTCCCAGTCTTCAAATTGTATGTTATGGCCTATATCTTGTGCCCATTTGATCATGACCTATTTCACCTCTCATCTTTTGTTTCCCATTCTAGAAGAATACTATATGTACCCTTCAGCAACTTCACCTTCCCTTCTATGACTTCCTTTTGAAATCTAGAAGTGGTGTAACTAAATTCTTTCTTCTTGTCTTCTTTATACATTTCATGTAGCTGCCTATAATGTAGCCAACTCTGAAAATGGTCTTTTATTACCTCATATTCTTTTAAATTCATTTTTCCTTCTTGATCTTTTAATAAATCACTGTATGTAAGCCACTTCCCTTTCTTGCCAAGTGGTTTGAGCAATAAAGCTTCAATTGGTGAGAGCCATCAAAGTGTCTTTGGTTCTGTCAAATCTTTATATCTCTCCCAAACCCTCATAAGGTAAAGGTAAAGGGACCCCTGACCATTACGTCCAGTCGTGGCCGACTCTGGGGTGGCGGTGCTCATCTTGCTTTATTGGCCGAGGGAGCCGGTGTACAGCTTCCGGGTCATGTGGCCAGCATGACTAAGCCGCTTCTGGCGAACCAGAGCAGCACACGGAAACGCCATTTACCTTCCCGTCGGAGCGGTACCTATTTATCTACTTGCACTTTTGTGCTTTCGAACTGCTAGGTTGGCAGGAGCGGGGACTGAGCAACGGGAGCTCACCCTGTCGCGGGGATTCGAACCGCTGATCTTCTGATCGGCAAGTCCTAGGCTCTGTGGTTTAACCCAAAGCTCCACCCGCATCCCAAACCCTCATTAATGATTTCCTAATTATATGATTGTAGAATCCTTTATGCACTTTTCCTTTCCCATACCATAAATATGCATGCCATCCAAAACTGTTATTGTGACCTTCTAAGTCCAATGCTTCTTCCTTTTCCAGTTTTATCCAGTCCCTGATCCATACAGCAATCCAATTCATTTATTTTCATACAGTTGTTTTATATTGAGAGTGCACCTGAGAAACTAAACTTGTGGGTTATTTTGGGTGGCCTACTTGTCTGAGGCCTATGAGTGTCTTAGAGTATTAATGGAGATATGTATGTTTTGAGTGTGAGTAAAACCAGATGGTATGTGACTCTGAAGATAAAGAGATTGTTTGAGTCTGAAGATAAAGAAAGAGGGACTGTTGATCCAGCTAATGGAGTGTACAAAACAGTATGGATAAGCAGGATGTACCAGATGTTTGGATGAGTTGAGGACATGTTGAGACAAATAACTGTTCACAAAGGACATGCTGAGACAAAGAACTATTCACAAAGATAATATGAGGAATCAGCGTGACGAAAGCTATGCTAAGACTTATACACAGTGAAACTATATAAAGGCTGAAAAATCCCTGGCACAGCGCATTGCTATCCTACTGAACAGGAGGCCGTATGAAGACTCTTAAAAGAGATTGATCACCTCTTTTAGTGAGTCTGCCCATCTGGTGAGCATGAATGAGAGGAGCGGATGAGTTCTTATTAGTTTGTTGTTGTTGTTGTTTAGTCGTGTCCGACTCTTCATGACCCCATGGACCAGAGCACGCCAGGCACTCCTGTCTTCCACTGCCTCCCGCAGTTTGGTCAAACTCATGCTGGTGGCTTTGAGAACACTATCCAGCCATCTCGTCCTCTGTCGTCCCCTTCTCCTTGCGCCCTCCATCTTTCCCAACATCAGGGTCTTTTCCAGGGAGTCTTCTCTTCTCATGAGGTGGCCAAAGTATTGGAGCCTCAGCTTCACAATCTGTCCTTCCAGTGAGCACTCAGGGCTGATTTCCTTCAGAATGGAGAGGTTTGATCTTCTTGCAGTCCATGGGACTCTCAAGAGTCTCCTCCAGCACCGGGACTTCCGGTTGAGCGCGATCCCATCACAAGCGGGGATTTTTCCCAGTGAAGAATCCCGGGTTTTTTTGGAGGATTTAGGGATGCCACAGGGCGCAGTGGCCCCCAGAAATAGTACCTGGAGGGTGTCCAGATACTCAGGTTCCCACAGAAGCCGAAAACGCAGGCCACCCGGCTGCCAGGTAACTCCCAGTAGGAGCGAAGAGTGCGGCGGGGGGGAGAAGCGGGCTGAAGGGAAGCCATAGCTACCTCCGGAAAACGAAGCCCCGAGCTTGCAGGGGAAGCGCTTAATTCTCGAACGCAAGGAATTCGACCCCAAATTGATTTTAAAAAGTGGATTGCAACATCAAGAAGGATTCGGATACGAAATAAATAAATACAGAGGTCAGCCGTCATCTGCAATCAGCTTAGACGCATCATACAAGCAAAGCTGGAGAAAGGGAAGTGAGTTGCCGCTAGCGACTATTGTCCCCCCCGCCATTTGACTGACAAAAAAATAACTTTTAAAGAGGATACTGAATAACTTAAGGAGGAACAAAGTTAAAAGGGGGGACAGAGGGACTAAAATTGGAATTTGAAGGTCCTCTTTGTAACTGTGAGAGAAAAGAGAAGGGAAAACGTTTCCAGTTTCACTTTTTAAAAAACTGTGCAACGGAAGAAGAGCTTCCGACTCCATTGTTTCTTTTTACGGACGGAGACAATCGTGAAAAGGATCTTTTTCGATTTATTTTAGGTATTTCTGCATATCCTTTTGGGGGGGGGTTATTATTTAGATGGACTTATTTCATTTTTTTCATTGGCCACTGCTACCTTTGGGGTTTTTTTCTCTTAGAAAAACTCTAAGTAAAGTTTGACTTATAGACTCCTTGCTTAATTTTGTTGAGTCTGGGCCCCCGGTGGTCAGAAGAGAAATTACAACTTGTTTTTCTCACTTGTTTTTCCTGTTCTCTTTGGTTTGGTGTATTTTTTTTTACCCTTCAGAAGGGGTTGGGCTTTTCTGTTTGTTTTTTTCCTTTTCCTCATTACCAGGCTTTTGCGGAGTATTTGCTTGGATCTTCTTCATTTGGATATAAGTGTAAGGATTATATTACCCTTTATTTGGATATAAACATTTGGATATTATTTTTTATGTGGAGACCACTTTTTAAATTTTTAAATCTTCTTTGGTATAATTAAGAGGCTAAAGTGGATTATAAAACTAAATTGGATTATAAATCTAAACTGGATTACAATTTGAATTACAACCTGATTATAAAGGTTTCGAAAGGAATAGCCTAATTGGTGGCAGAAGATTCTAAACTTTAAACTTTGATTTTTAGAAGTAGAATAAACCTTTTTTTGGCGGCACAGCTGGAACAAAACTGGATTAAAAATTTGATTATAAATGGAGTACTAAGATTTCAAAAGGAATAGCCTAATTGGTGGCAAGAAGAACATATTCATTTGGTTTGGATTTTAAGTTTTCACTTTTTCTAAGTTTAAGGATCCGACTGGGCCGAAGATAATTGGACATTAAAGTGAAGATTTGAAATTAGAATTAATAAAGGACTAAATTACAAATTTAAAAAGATATTGAATACCAAACTTGAAGTTAATTGGATATATTTATACCTTCGGCAAGGTTTATATAAGGTTGTGTAGTAAGTGGTGGTGAGAACTTATTTTCATAAATTCAATTTGGATTATTATGTGAGAAGTGTTTAAAGCATATTTGTGGAAATGTCTCATCAACCGAAGAAAGGAGGAGGGGGGAACACCAGCAGATAGAAGAGGATCAAAACAAGAATCAGACTTCAAGGGAGAAATATTAAAAATGTTTGCAGAAATCAGGCAAAGTGAAAAGAACTTAGAAGAAAAATTAGAACAAGTGGATACGAGAATTGGAAAAATGGATAAAAAATTTGATGAGACAGTAAACGAGCTGAACGGTCAAATTAAAGAGGTATCTAGAAGAACACAATCCCTAGAGGAAGGGATGAAGAAGACAAGAACTGAAATGAAGGAAGCGAAGCGTGAGGAAGAGAAAATCAAAGTAGGACTATCAGAAATCAGCAAGTCACAGGAGGAGATATGGGATGCAATTGCCATGAATGAATTGAGGCAGAGGGAAGGGAACCTCAGGCTGAGAGCTGTGTCTGAGGTTCAAGGAGAGAACATTAGAGAGAAATTAATAACAGAGATAGCACAATGGTTAGAGTTACAAAATGAAGAGGTTGCGAGAACAGTGCAAAATGGATTTAGGATGAGAGTAAGAACAACAAAGTCAAGGAAAGTTCCAGGAGATTGCCTAATTACTTTTAAAGATAGAGAAATGAGAAATTTGATACTTCAAAAAAATAAAGAAAAAAGACTAAATATCGATGGGAACTATATAATCATCTTTAAAGACATCCCAATTAGATTGTTGAAACGAAGAGACCCATATAAACCACTGGTGCAAATTCTTAAGAAGAACAAGATTGAATTTAAATGGGAATTCCCACAGGGGATTTCCTTTTTTTATAAAAGCAAGAAGCACAGACTTACTAGCCCTGAGGAAGTGGGTAAATTCCAGAGAAGATACAAGGAATTAACAGAAGAAGAGGAAGAAGTAAAAGGAGCAGTTGGAGGAGTAGATCCCCTGGGGGGAAGCATTTGGAAGAGAAGAAGGAGGAAAACGGGGAAAAGATGGACGAGGAACAAGAAGAAGAAGAAGAACAAGAAGTTGACAGATTATAAAAATAATAATTTAAATTAATTTATTTAGGAGTTCACTATGGCGCTGAAATTATGGAATTGGAATATTAATGGAATGAATGACAGGAAAAAATGAAATAAAATCAAACAATATTTAAAAAGGAAAAATTTGGATATTATTTGTTTGCAAGAGACACATGTGGCAAGAAAACACAGGAAAATGTTGATTAATAAAAGATTAGGAAATGAATTCATATCTTCTGACAAAGGGAAAAAGAGAGGGGTTGTATTATATGTAAGAAACAAAATTGAAGCCCAGCAAATTTTTAAGGATGAAGAAGGAAGAATTATTGCTGTCCAGATCAAATGGCAAGGCAAAAAATTAATAATTGTCGGGATCTATGCACCTAATGGAAATAAGACTGATTTTTACAAAAATTTGGAAGAAAGACTGTTTGAATACATGGATCAAAAAATTATAGTAATGGGAGACATGAATAGAGTAGTTTCAATGGAAATGGACAGGTTAAGAGATAAAGAAGTAAGCAAAGAAGGAAAACTACCTAAGACTTTCTTTTCGATGACGAAGAATTGTAATTTAATTGATATTTGGAGACTCAGACATCCACTAGAGAAACAGTTTACATTTTATTCGGAACCAAATCAGTCAATGTCAGGAATAGATCAAATTTGTGACTCAAACGAACTAACTCCAAGAATTCTGCAAATTGAAATCCAGCCAAGAGTGATCTCAGATCACAGTCCAATAAAATTGGAGATTAAAGGCTATGAAGAAAAAACATTTAGATGGAGAATTAATGACTACCTCTTAGATGACCAAAAATTTTTACAGGATGCACAAAAGAAGCTGATGGAATATTTTGTGGACAATTGTAATAAAGGTACGAAGATGAGTACAGTTTGGGATGCAAGTAAGGCGGTAATGAGAGGATTCTTCATTCAACAGAATGCAACCAGAAATAAGCACAGAGAGAAGGGCAAGAAGGAAATCTTAAAACAAATAGTGGACAATGAACAAAAATTAATCAAGAAACCTAACAACTCAAAAATAAAACAAAATATCAAAGTTTTGCAAACGCAATTTGCAATGATAATAAACAAAGAGGTGGAATGGAACATTAAAAAGTTAAGACAAAGAAACTTTGAGTTTGCTAATAAATCAGGCAAATGGCTTGCGTGGCAAATTAAGAAAAGAAAGGAACAAAACACAATCAGTAAAATTATTGTGGATGGAGAAGAGATAGAAAACCCGAAAGGCATCAGAAAAGGATTCTTGGACTTTTATAGTCATTTGTACAGAAATAGAGAAAAGAATAATATGAGGAAAATAGATATTTAAAAGAAAAAAAGGTGCAAAAGATCCCGACAGAAAAGAAAGATAGACTGAACGCCCCAGTTGAGAATGAGGAAATAATAGAGGTCATAAAAGAATTTTAAAAAGGAAAGGCTCCGGGACCAGATGGATTTACGTCAAGTTATTATAAAGAATTGAGGCATACCCTGACAGCGCCACTGAAAGAAGTAATGAATAACATCTTGAAGGAAAAAGATATTCCAGAAACTTGGAAAGATGCCTTTATTTCACTAATTCCTAAGCAAGATTCCGATTTAACACAAGTAAAGAACTACAGGCCGATTTCATTGTTGAACACAGACTTTAAATTTTTTTCAGGAATATTAGCAAAAAGAATGAAAAAGGTTTTGCAAGAAATTATTCATGAAGATCAAGCAGGCTTTCTTCCAAGCAGACAGATGAAGGATAATGTTAGAAATATAATTAATACTTTGGAGTATCTGACTACCAGGAATGAGAAACAAGCCATATTGATGTTTGTGGATGCAGAAAAGGCCTTTGATAATATATCATGGGAATTCATGCTGAAAAATTTAGAGTATATGGAGGTGGGGAATGATTTTTATAATGGAATAAGGGCGATTTATACAGAACAGAGAGCAAAATTGATTGTGAACAATGTAATTACGGAAGAAGTAAAGATATCGAAAGGTACAAGGCAGGGATGTCCTCTTTCGCCATTGCTATTTATAACTGTCCTGGAAGTCCTTTTGAGCTCAATTAGACAAAATGAATTAATAAAAGGGGTGACAGTAGGTCAGAATGAATATAAAGTTAAAGCCTTTGCAGACATTCTGGTAATAACGATAGAAGATCCGTTAAAAAGTTTAAATGAGGTGTTGGGGGAGATTGAGCAATCTGGTAAAGTGCCTGGGTTTATATTAAATAAGAAAAAAACTAAGGTAATTGTAAAAAATATGGATCATAGTGTAATAGAAACAATGCAACAAAAAACAGGGATCAAAGTGGCGAAGAAAGTAAAATATTTGGGAATATGGTTAACATCCAAAAATATTGATTTATTTCAAAACAATTATATACCGGTATGGAATGGAATTAAAAAAGATCTGGAGTTGTGGGGAAATATGAAACTCTCCTTTTGGGGTAGAATTTCAACGATCAAGATGAGTGTACTTCCAAAGATGTTATTTTTATTTCAAATGATTCCAATAATTAAAGGGACAACAATTTTTAAAGATTGGCAAAGAGTAATTTCAAGATATATCTGGCAGGGTAAAAAGCCAAGAATACAATTTAAGTTATTAACAGATGCGAAGGAAAGAGGAGGCTTTGCCCTGCCAGACTTGAAATTATACTACGAAGTGTCTTGTCTCTGTTGGTTAAAGGAATGGATAAAATAAAAAAACAATAAATTGTTAGATTTAGAAGGATTTGATAACAGATTTGGATGGCACGCGTATTTATGGTTGGAGAAGATGAAAAGTCATAAAGGTTTTGAGAACCATATCTTCCGGAGATCTTTAATAGAAATATGGGATAGGTATAAAAACCTATTAGAACCAAAAGTTCCACACTGGTTGTCTCCATTAGAGGTTATGAGTGTTAAGAAAATTAATATGAGAGGGAATTGGATCACATATGGTGAATTAATAATTAAAGAAGGAGGAAAATGGAAAATGAAGCCATATGAACAAGTAAAAAATATGTGTTTGGTTGGTTGCATTATTTTCAGGTAAATGAAATATTCAAAAAAGATTTTAAAGAGAGTGGATATGCAGAAAAGGAATTGAAATTTCAAATAGAGATAATAAATAATGATTATAAGATATTGTCAAAAATGTACAAAATGTTGTTGAAATGGCATACGATGGATGAGGAAGTAAAGTCAGTAATAATAATAATAATAATAATAATAATAATAATAATAAATTTTATTTATATCCCGCCCTCCCCAGCCGAAGCCGGGCTCAGGGCAGCTAACAACAATCAAATAATCAAACAATCAAATAATCCAACATTCTAAAAACATTTCATTATAAAAATTAATTAAAATCAAATTAATGGCAACCGTTGAGCAAAATTCTGTGCAGGTTGCCAGAGGAGGGAATCAGGCTGGGCCCTGACCAAAGGCCTGGTGGAACAGCTCTGTCTTGCAGGCCTTGCGGAAAGATGTCAGGTCCTGCAGGGCCCTAGTCTCTTGTGACAGAGCGTTCCACCAGATTGGAGCCGCAGCCGAGAAAGCCCTGGCTCTAGTTGAGGCCAGCCTCAATGATATGCTGGGCCAGAGACTTTGGATATAATATACAATTGGAGGATTGGGAACAAGTATGGAATGAAAATATAAAATTTACAGCATGTACTGCGTTAAAGGAGAATATCATGAAAATGGTATATAGATGGTATATTACACCAGTTAAGTTAGCAAAAATGTTCAAAACATGTAATAAGTGTTGGAAATGTAAAGAAAAAGAAGGATCATTTTATCATATGTGGTGGGAATGTAAGAAGGTGAAGGGTTTCTGGGAGATGAGATATAATGAATTGTAAAAGATGTTGAAATATACATTTGTAAAGAAACCAGAAGCCTTTCTGTTAGGAATAACGGGAAGTGAAATAAACAGAAGGGACTACAAACTTTTCCAATATGCAGTTACGGCGGCGAGAATATCAATGGCCCAGAAATGGAAACAGGAAGAACTACCGACCCTGGAAGAATGGAGAATGAAACTTATGGACTATGCAGAGTTGGACAAACTAACTGGGAAGATTAGATATCAACGGGATCACAAGTTCATCGAGGACTGGGGAAAATTTACTGAATATGTGAAAAGTATATGTGAAGAACAAACAACGCTAGTGGGATTTAAAGAAGTTTTGTGAGAGTTAGAGGAGTATTGTTAAAAAGGAACTGGATAGTAAGGGTATACTAAAAGGCAATATTAAATTTAAAGAATGCGTAAAGTATGTAAAAATATGGATGATTTGCAGAGAAGCTGATGGAAGTCTAAAAAGCTGAAATTTGTGAAAAAAAGTGATATAATGAATTCGTATAATGGAAAATGCAATAAAAATTATTATGTAAAAAAAAAAAAAGAGTCTCCTCCAGCACCAGAATTCAAAAGCACCAATTGTTCGGCGATCAGCCTTCTTTGTGGTCCAGCTCTCACTTCCATACATCACTACTGAGGAAACCAGAGCTTTAACTATAGGGACCTTTGTTGGCAAGGTGATGTCTCTGCTTTTTAAGATGCTGTCTAGGTTTGTCATCGCTTTTCTCCCAAGAAGCAGGCATCTTTTAATTTCGTGACGGCTGTCACCTTCTACTATTTCTAAGAAGGTTTGCGTCATTTTGTTTTTTTCTTGAAAAGGCTCTAATCTGAAAGAATCACCTGCCACCAGTCGTGTGACCCTTGTATTACAGTGTTGCATCAATAACTCCTGTTAGGCACACAAAATCTCCCAAACCATCACCCCATCTTGTACTCCTTGTTCAAAAATATTATTTCTCCATCCTCCAGAGGATTCGGCTAATAACTTCCTGGAAACGTTAACTAACGGCACACAACTAAACCACTTTGCTTTGAATGAGATAGCCATCTCCACAAATCTGAAGCACAAATTACATGGAAGATGGAGCAAGCTTCCTTTCTGCTGCTCTGCAGTGGAGGACCTGAACCAGTAGACTCAGATGATAAGAAAGGAGATTCTGACTCACCATTAGGAAGAACTTTCTGGCGGTAAGAGCTGTTTGGCAAAGAAACAGACTCCCTGGTGGACTCTGGTTCCTTTGAGCTTTTTAAAGAGAGCTTGGATGGCCACCTCTCATGAATGCTTCAGCTGTGATTTCTGTGTTGCAAGGGTTTGGACTAGAGGACTATTGGAGAACTTTCTTATTCCACAATTCTACTATTCCATCAGTATCCATGTTCACCCTGCTTTCCTCAGATCCCTTTTGCTTGTCAGATGCACTCTTGGGGAGCCTGTACTTTGCATTGGGGCATTTGGCTTTAAGAAAAAGATGGAAAGTTTCGGTGGTGGAACCGAAAAAAAGACTGAGGACCTTGGGTCCACTTCTACAGTCTATTTTGTGCTGAGCAGTAAGAAGCTTTAACACAACCTTTCTGTCACCACCACCATTTACCATTCACCATTGGTGAATATGCTGGTTCTTCCAATAGCCTCAGAAGATTACCATGAACGTTATCTGCATTACTAAAATCAGAAATATTTCCATTAAACCTAATAGGCAGATTGTGGTGTTTTTTAAGGGTATTGCCGAGACAGTCTGTATTGCTGCAGGCCGCTAGTTTATTAAATGTGTGTTTCTTTGGCTTATTCCGAGAAACTGGTCACCTGACCGTGAAGTTGTTTTATGCCTTCTGGTACATGGAGAAATTTCCTTATGGAATAAAGTATCTGAGCAATGAGCAAAAGATTGCAGATAACCATGACTATTGCAATGATGTCCGTCCACCTGATGGAATCCTGGGTTGGGTTCTGAGTCGCTTCGGTGCATGTTCAGGAAATATAATGGAAGGCGGAAAATGTTATCTACATGCATACATGCTCCACCAGAACCTCTGTTTTTTAATGCAAATTTGTTTGTGCTTCTTGTCATGTCCATTCCTTTCGGAGATCAAATAGCGCAGAGATACTTCACATCTTGCATAAAAGTAATAGATGTTTTAGTTACTCTGGCAAGCTAAGCGGAGGCAGGCCCACAGAGACGAGTAAATAACTCTCACAAGTTGCTCCGAAGGGAACCAAGTCCACAAAGGTAACTCTGGGTCAATGGTTCCTAAAGTGGGCAGCAGCACCCTTGTGGTGGGCAGTGGGGGGGTTCAAAGAGGAACGAGGGGTGCAGGGGGGCGCGCGCTGAAGCCTAGTGAATTCAAACCAGACAATGGGAAACTTGCATGACTTCATGAAGCCCATCCATTGCATTAATGGATTGCATCGATCCCCGGCATTGAATGTGTTGGCCTAGTGTGGGGCTCCGAGGTGAGCTTGGCTGTCTGGCTGGTGTACCGGCCACCTAGCTCACCAGCAGCCACCCTGTCAGGCCTGCTGGAGGCGGTGGCCGGCTGGGCCTTGGAGTTCCCTAACCTATTGGTATTGGGGGACTTCAACATCCATGCTGATGCCACTCCCTCCTCACAGGCTCTGGACCTGGTGTCTTCCATGGCAACACTAGGGCTCTCCCAGTTTGTTTCGGGTCCCACACATCAAGCAGGCCACATGCTGGATCTGATCTTTGGCATCAGTATAGATATGATTATGTCTCCTTCGATGAAGGTGCCATGGTCTGATCACTTCGCTCTGAAAGCCAGGATTGATTTTCCACCCCCACCCTGCTTAGGTGGTGAGCCAATTTGGGCTCGCCCGCAGAGGCTGATGGACCCTGATAGATTCCGTCAGGCCTTGCGGGACCTTGCTCCCCCTGGCGACTCATTGACTGAGCTTGTTGAGGGCTGGAATATCCAGCTCCTAGCAGCCATCGATGAGATCGCACCTAGGCGCCCTCTGCGACCCCGCAGAAACCGGGCTCCCTGGTTTACCGAGGAGCTCCGGAAAATGAAGCGGGACCTCAGACGGCTAGAGCGAGTATGGCGGGGTGCCCGTGACGGAGCCTCAAGAACATCTTATAGGGTTTTTATGAAAACCTACGAGATGGCAGTGAAGGTCGCTAAGAAGTCCTACTTCTCGGCCTCCATTGCCTCCGCTAGCTCTCGCCCGGCGCAATTATTTAGTATAATTAGGTCTTTAACGTCCCTTGAAGGGCAGCCAAATTTAAATAACAATTTGACACACAGCTGTGAGGCATTTGCGAGCTTTTTTGCGGAGAAGGTCCTGTTGCTCCGCCATGACCTCCCTGCCAATTTGGATACAATAAAGGAACTGGAGGCCCCTCGACTGTCCTCGGGTCCAGTATTGGACCACTTTGACCAGATATCCCCAGCCGATGTGGACAGACTCCTCCGAGCTGGAAAGCCCACCACCTGTCCTCTTGACCCGTGCCCGTCTTGGCTGATTAGAGCGTGTCCAGACGAGGTGTGGGCCCCCCTGGGTGATATCATCAATTTGTCCCTTGGCACCGGGCTATTCCCAGGGGAACTGAAGGAGGCAGTGGTGCGCCCGCTCTTAAAGAAAACATCATTAGATCCCTTAGATCTTTCCAATTACCGCCCAGTTTCGAATCTTCCATTCCTGGGTAAGCTGATTGAGAGAGCGGTTGCTGAACAGCTTGGTAGGTTTCTTGATGAAACATTGGCTCTGGATCCATTCCAGTCCGGCTTCCGCGCTGGTCATGGGACCGAGACAGCTCTGGTTGCCCTAACAGATGATCTCCACAGGCAGCTGGATCGAGGCAGGTCGGGGCTGCTGATTCTTCTAGATCTGTCAGCAGCTTTCGACATGGTCGATCACGAACTCCTGGACCACCGCCTTGCCGACGTGGGGATCCAGGGCACAGTCCTGTTGGCTATTTGCAGTATGGTAGCGCTGCAGAGAGCTTGCTGGGGAGACCATGCATTAAAAAGGGACTCAAAAATAACTTAAACAAGGTTTTAATTACAAAAACAAAAACTCCTTATACACTAAATACATCAACAACAAACCAGACCCAACCACCAACCCATCCCCCAGGGTAATGGGAGAGCTAGGTGCTGCTCCTTATATACTACACCCAATTGCCAACACAGCTTAATCAATACAACTCAGCAGCACTTGCTATGTTTCACAGCTGTAAAGCTGGGTCTCGTTATCTTGCTCTGGCCCTTGCTCTGGCCCCTTAAAGACATACACATCGGGTGGAACAATGATGAACCTTTACATTTAAAGTAACCATTCAACAAGTCCTTCAATGGCTGCGCTCGTTTCTCTCTGGTCGGGGACAGAGGGTGGCGCTTGGGGGGAATTGTCATCACGCCACTCCTTGGTGTGTGGAGTGCCTCAGGGTGCGATTCTCTCCCCGATGCTTTTTAACATCTTTATGTGCCCCCTCGCCCAGCTTGTCCGGAGTTTTGGGCTGGGTTGCCATCAGTATGCCGATGACACCCAACTCTATCTGTTGATGGATGGCCATCCTGACTCGGCCCCAGACACACTGACCAGATGTCTGGAAGCTGTGGCTAGATGGTTACGTGGGAGCCGGTTGAAGTTAAATCCTTCGAAGACAGAGGTCCTCTGGCTGGGATGGGACGATATGGGATTGAGGGGGCAACTCCCATCTCTTGCGGGGGTGCAATTAATGCCAGCATCGTCCGTTAAGAGTTTGGGTGTAATCTTCGATACCTCCCTCTCTATGGAGGCGCAGATTACAGCTATAAGAAAGGCGGCATTTTTTCATCTCCGCCAAGCTAAGCAGTTGGCTCCTTATCTCTCTCGCCCTGACCTAGCCACTGTGATCCACGCGACGGTCACCTCCAGACTGGATTATTGTAACTCGCTCTACGTGGGGCTGCCCTTGAGACTGACCCAGAAACTCCAGCGGGCGCAGAATGCCGCGGCGAGACTCCTTATGGGGTCTTCGCTGCGTGATCACATTCATCTGGTACTATACCAACTGCACTGGCTCCCGGTGGAGTACAGGATCAGGTTTAAGGTGCTGGTTTTAACCTTTAAAGCCCTATACGGCCTAGGACCCTCGTACCTACGGGACCGCCTCTCCTGGTATGTCCCACAGAGGAACTTACGGTCTGCAAATAAAAACATCCTGAAGATCCCAGGCCACAGAGAGGTTAGGCTGGCCTCATCTAGAGCCAGGGCTTTCTTGGCTGCAGCTCCGATCTGGTGGAACGCTCTGTCACAAGAGACTAGGGCCCTGCGGGACCTGACATCTTTCCGCAGGGCCTGCAAGACAGAGCTGTTCCACCAGGCCTTTGGTCAGGGCGCAGCCTGACCCCCTCCTCTGGCAATCTGCACAGAATTTTGCTTAATGGTTGCCACCAATTTGATTTTAATTAATTTTTATAATGAAATGTTTTTGGAACGTTGGATTATTTTGATTGTTGTTAGCCGCCCTGAGCCCAGCTTCGGCTGGGGAGGGCGGGATATAAATAAAATGTATTATTATTATTATTATTATTATTAAGAATCGACAGAATGGAGAAGTTGTTTTGAATATGGGATCTCTCTGGTCTTTCGGCAGTATTCTTTTACAGCTTCCATAATAATAATAATAATAATAATAATAATAATAATAATAATAATTTATTACTTATTTATTTATTACTTAGAGGAAAAAACCTACCAAACTTTTAGAAGACATCTGAAGACAGCACTGTTTAGGGAAGCTTTTAATGTTTAATAGGTTATTGTATTTTGGTGTTCTGTTGGAAGTCACCCAGAGTGGCTGGGGAAACCCAGCCAGATGGGCGGGGTATAAATAATAAGTTATTATTATTATTATTATTATTATTATTATTATTATTATACCCCGGCCATCGGGCTGGGTTTCCCCAGCCACTCCAGGCAGCTTCCAACAAAAGATTTAAAATACATTAAAACATCAGTCATTAAAATCTTCCCCAAGCAGGGCTGCCTTCAGATGTCTTCTAAACGTCAGATAGTTGTTTATCTCCTTAACATCTGATGAGAGGGCGTTCCACAGGGCAGGTGCCACCACCAAGAAGGCCCTCTGCCTGGTTCCCTTTAACCTCACTTCTCGCAGGTAGGGAACCGCCAGAAGACCCTCGGAGCTGGACCTCAGGGCTGAATGATGGGGGTGGAGACGCTCCTTCAGGTATACTGGGCCGAGGCCGTTTCGGGCTTTCAAGGTCAGCACCAACACTGAATTGTGCTCAGAAACGTACTGGGAGCTAATGCTGGTCTTTCAAGAATGGTGTTTTGTGGTCTCGGCAGCCGCTTCCATTCACCACTCTAGCTGCTACATTTAAAGCAGAACATGAATGCCTAAAGCTTTTGCTGATGCAGATGCTTTTGGGTTCAGAAGTGGGAAACCAGAGCTTTAACTATAGGGACCTTTGTTGGCAAGGTGATGTCTCTGCTTTTTAAGATGCTGTCTAGGTTTGTCATCGCTTTTCTCCCAAGAAGCAGGCGTCTTTTAATTTTGTGACTGCTGTCACCTTCTACTATTTCTAAGAAGGTTTGCGTCATTTTGTTTTTTTCTTGAAAAGGCTCTAATCTGAAAGAATCACCTGCCACCAGTCGTGTGACCCTTGTATTACAGTGTTGCATCAATAACTCCTGTTAGGCACACAAAATCTCCCAAACCATCACCCCATCTTGTACTCCTTGTTCAAAAATATTATTTCTCCATCCTCCAGAGGATTCGGCTAATAACTTCCCGGAAACGTTAACTAACAGCACACAACTAAACCACTTTGCTTTGAATAAGATAGCCATCTCCACAAATCTGAAGCACAAATTACATGGAAGATGGAGCAAGCTTCCTTTCTGCTGCTCTGCAGTGGAGGACCTGAACCAGTAGACTCAGATGATAAGAAAGGAGATTCTGACTCAACTTTAGGAAGAACTTTCTGGCGGTAAGAGCTGTTTGGCAAAGGAACAGACTCCCTGGTGGACTCTGGTTCCTTTGAGCTTTTTAAAGAGAGCTTGGATGGCCACCTCTCATGAATGCTTCAGTTGTGATTTCTGTATTGCAAGGGTTTGGACTAGAGGACTATTGGAGAACTTTCTTATTCCACAATTCTACTATTCCATCAGTATCCATCTTCACCCTGCTTTCCTCAGATCCCTTTTGCTTGTCAGATGCACTCTTGGGGAGCCTGTACTTTGCATTGGGGCATTTGGCTTTAAGAAAAAGATGGAAAGTTTCGGTGGTGGAACCGAAAAAAAGACTGAGGACCTTGGGTCCACTTCTACAGTCTACCGTATTTTTCGCCCTATAGGACGCACTTTTTCCCCTCCAAAAATGAAGGGGAAATGTGTGTGCGTCCTACGGGGCGAATGCAGGCTTTCACTGAAGCCTGGAGAGCGAGAGGGGTCAGTGCGCACCAGGCTTCAGGAAGCTCTCCGCAAGCCTTGGGAGCCCGCGTGAGTTCCCGTCAGGCTCCCTAGGCTGCTTGCGGATAGCAGCCTGCATCTTGAAGCCCGGGATGCGCTGCACAGCGCGCCCCGGGCTTCGGTTCCCCGACCTGGTTTGGAGGCTGGCGGCGGGGAGAAGCACGCTTCTCCCTGCCGCCAGCCCCACAAGCTCGGGGGACAGCAGGGAGGCACAGCGCGCCAACCCGCTGTTCCCCGACCTGGTTTGGGCTTCAGGCAGATATCCGCCTGGGGGGAAAATATTTTTTTTCCTTTATTCCCCCCCCCCCAAAAAAAATCTAGGTGCGTCCTATGGGTCGGTGCACCTTATGGAGCGAAAAATACGGTATTTTGTGCTGAGCATTAAGAAGCTTTAACACAACCTTTCTGTCACCACCACCATTTACCACCATTGGTGAATATGCTGGTTCCAGTGTGATGTAGTGGTTAAGAGCGGTAGTCTCGTAATCTGGGGAACCGGGTTCGAGTCTCCACTCCTCCACATGCAGCTGCTGGGTGACCTTGGGCCAGTCACACTTCTTTGAAGTCTCTCAGCCCCACTCACCTCACAGAGTGTTTGTTGTGGGGGAGGAAGGGAAAGGAGAATGTTAGCCACTTGGAGACTCCTTAAAGGGAGTGAAAGGCGGGATATCAAATCCAAACTCCTCTTCTTCTTCTTCTTCTTCTTCTTCTTCTTCTTCTTCTTCTTCTTCTTCCAATAGCCTCAGAAGATTACCGTGAACGTTATCTGCATTACTAAAATCAGAAATATTTCCATTAAACCTAATAGGCAGGTTGTGGTGTTTTTTAAGGCTATTGCCAAGACAGTCTGTATTGCTGCAGGCCGCTAGTTTATTAAATGTGTGTTTCTTTGGCTTATTCCGAGAAACTGGTCACCTGACCGTGAAGTTGTTTTATGCCTTCTGGTACATGGAGAAATTTCCTTATGGAATAAAGTATCTGAGCAATGAGCAAAAGATTGCAGATAACCATGACTATTGCAATGATGTCCGTCCACCTGATGTAATCCTGGGTTGGGTTCTGAGTCGCTTCGGTGCATGTTCAGGAAATATAATGGAAGGCGGAAAATGTTATCTACATGCATACATGCTCCACCAGAACCTCTGTTTTTTAATGCAAATTTGTTTGTGCTTCTTGTCATGTCCATTCCTTTCGGATATCAAATAGCGCAGAGATACTACACATCTTGCATAAAAGTAATAGATGTTTTAGTCACTCTGGCAAGCTAAGCGGAGAAAGGCCCACAGAGACGAGTAAATAACTCTCACAAGTTGCTCCGAAGGGAACCAAGTCCACAAAGGTAACTCTGGGTCAATGGTTCCCCACAAGTGGGCAGCAGCACCCATTGTGGTGGGCAGTGGGATTACCTTGAGGGGGTTCAAAGAGGAACGAGGGGTGCAGGGGGGGGCGCGCTGAAGCCTAGTGAATTCAAACCAGACAATGGGAAACTTGCATCACTTCATGAAGCCCTTCCATTGCATTGAGAATCTCAATCTCTTAAAAAAAGAAAAGAAAAGAATCGACTGAATGGAAAAGTTATTTTGAATATGCGTTGTCTCTGCTCTTTTGGCAGTATTCTTTTACAGCTTCCTTCCATAATAATAATAATAATAATAATTTATTATGTATTTATTTATTACTTAGAGAAAAATAACTACCAAACTTTTAGAAGACATATGAAGGCAGCCCTGTTTAGGGAAGCTTTTAATGTTTAATAGGTTATTGTATTTTGGTGTTCTGTTGGGAGCCAGCCAGATGGGCGGGGTATACATAATAAATTATTATTATTATTATTATTATTATTATTATTATTATTATTATACCCCACCGATCGGGCTGGGTTTCCCCAGCCCCTCCAGGCAGCTTCCAACAAAAGGTTAAGAATACATTAAAACATCAGTCATTCAAAACTTCCCCAAGCAGGGCTGGCTTCAGATATCTTCTAAACGTCAGATAGTTGTTTATCTCCTTAACATCTGATGAGAGGGTGTTCCAAGGGGCAGGTGCCACCACCAAGAAGGCCCTCTGCCTGGTTCCCTGTAAACTCACTTCTCGCAGGGAGAGAACCGCCAGAATACCCTCGGAGCTGGACCTCAGGGCTGAATGATGGGGGTGGAGATGCTCCTTCAGGTATACTGGGCCGAGGCTGTTTCGGGCTTTCAAGGTCAGCACCAACACTTTGAATTGTGCTCAGAAACGTACTGGAAGCTAATGCTGGTCTTTCAAGACTGGTGTTTTGTGGTCTCGGCAGCCGCTTCCATTCACCACTCTAGCTGCCACATTTAAAGCAGAACATGAATGCCTAAAGCTTTTGCTGATGCAGATGCTTTTGGGTTCCGAAGTGGGAAACCAGAGCTTTAACTATAGGGACCTTTGTTGGCAAGGTGATGTCTCTGCTTTTTAAGATGCTGTCTAGGTTTGTCATCGCTTTTCTCCCAAGAAGCAGGCGTCTTTTAATTTGGTGACTGCCGTCACCTTCTACTATTTCTAAGAAGGTTTGCGTCATTTTGTTTTTTTCTTGAAAAAGCTCTAATCTGAAAGAATCACCTGCCACCAGTCGTGTGACCCTTGTATTACAGTGTTGCATCAATAACTCCTGTTAGGCACACAAAATCTCCCAAACCATCACCCCATCTTGTACTCCTTGTTCAAAAATATTATTTCTCCATCCTCCAGAGGATTCTGCTAATAACAAGGGTCTGGAATAACAAGGGTCGGTGCGCACCAGGCTTCAGCAAGCTCGCTCTCCAGGCTTCAGGAAGCTCTCCGCAAGCCTTGGGAGCCCGCGGGAGTTCCCGTCAGGCTCCCTAGGCTGCTTGCGGATAGCAGCCTGCATCTTGAAGCCCGGGACACGCTGCACAGCGCGCCCCGGGCTTCGGTTCCCCGACCTGGTTTGGAGGCTGGCGGTGGGGAGAAGCGCGCTTCTCCCAGCCACCAGCCCCACAAGCTCGGGGGACAGCGGGATGGCAGTGGTCCGCCTCCCCACTGTCCCCCGAGCTTGTGGGACAGTGGGGAGGCACAGCTCGGGGGTCAGCGGGGAGCCACAGCGCGCCAACCCGCTGTTCCCCGACCTGGTTTGGGCTTCAGGCAGATATCCTCCCGGGGGTGGGGGAAACTAGGTGCGCCCTATGGAGTGAAAAATACGGTATTTTGTGCTGAGCAGTAAGAATCTTTCACACAACCTTTCTGTTACCACCACCATTTACCACCATTGGTGAATATGCTGGTTCTTCCAATAGCCTCAGAAGATTACTATGAACGTTATCTGCATTACTAAAATCAGAAATATTTCCATTAAACCTAATAGGCAGGTTGTGGTGTTTTTTAAGGCTACTGCCAAGACAGTCTATCTTGTTGCAGGCTGCTAGTTTATTAAATGTGCGTTTCTTTGGCTTATTCCAAGAAACTGGTCACCTGACCGTGAAGTTGTTTTATGCCTTCTGGTACATGGAGAAATTTCCTTATGGAATAAAGTATCTGAGCAATGAGCAAAAGATTGCAGATAACCATGACTATTGCAATGATGTCCGTCCACCTGATGGAATCCTGGGTTGTGTTCTGAGTCGCTTCGGTGCATGTTCAGGAAATATAATGGAAGGCGGAAAATGTTATCTACATACATACATGCTCCACCAGAACCTCTGTTTTTTAATGCAAATTTGTTTGAGCTTCTTGTCATGTCCATTCCTTTCTGCAATCAAATAGCGCAGAGATACTTCACATCTTGCATAAAGGTAACAGATGTTTTAGTCACTCTGGCAAGCTAATCGGAGGCAGGCCCACAGAGATGAGTAAGTAACTCTCACAAGTTGCTCCGAAGGGAACCAAGTCCACAAAGGTAACTCTGGGTCAATGGTTCCCAAAGTGGGCAGCAGCACCCATTGTGGTGGGCAGTGGGATTACCTTGAGGGGGTTCAAAGAGGAACGAGGTGTGCAGGGGGGCGCTGAAGCCTAGTGAATTCAAACTAGACAATGGGAAACTTGCATGACTTCATGAAGCCCATCCATTGCATTAAGAATCGACTGAACGGAGAAGTTGTTTTGAATATGGGATCTCTCTGGTCTTTCGGCAGTATTCTTTTACAGTTTCAATAATAATAGTAATTATTATTATTATTATTATTATTATTATTATTTATTACTTATTTATTTATTACTTAGAGGAAAAAACCTAACAAACTTTTAGAAGACATATGAAGGCAGCCCTGTTTAGGGAAGCTTTTAATGTTTAATAGGTTATTGTATTTTGGTGTTCTGTTGAGAGCCAGCCAGATGGGCGGGGTATACATAATAAATTATTATTATTATTATTATTATTATTATTATTATTATACCCCGCCCATCTGGCTGGGTTTCCCCAGCCACTCTGGGCAGCTTCCAACAAAAGATTAAAAATACCGTAATACATCAAACATTAAAAGCTTCCCTAAACAGGGCTGCCTTCCAATGTCTTCTAAGTGTCAGATAGTTGTTTATCTCCTTAACATCTCATGGGAGGGCGTTCCACAGGGCGGGCGCCACCATCAAGAAGGCCTTCTGCCTGGTTCCCTGTAACCTCACTTCTCGCAGGGAGGGAACCGCCAGAAGACCCTCGGAGCTGGACCTCAGGGCTGAATGATGGGGGTGGAGTCGCTCCTTCAGGTATACTGGGCCGAGGCCGTTTCGGGCTTTCAAGGTCAGCACCAACACTTTGAATTGTGCTCAGAAACGTACTGGGAGCTAATGCTGGTCTTTCAAGACTGGTGTCATATGGTCTCAGCGGCCGCTCCCAGTAACCAGTCTAGCTGCCACATTTAAAGCAGAACATGAATGCCTAAAGCTTTTGCTGATGCAGATACCTTTGGGTTCAGAAGTGGGAAATTGTTCCATGGAGTCATCTGCCTATCTCCCTTTTCATTTTGTTCTTTCCTGGCAGGTAAAGATGGGACCAGGTGCTTACTTCCATCTTCCCCTTCTGAGCTTCCTGGTCATCTCCTTTCTTCAAGGTACATCCTGGATGGGCTCCTATGGTGTTGGCCCCCAGCTTGAGGACTCCTTCATGCTTGCATCACCGATGACACTAACTGGTAGCTTAGTATGACATGAACAAGCCTTGTCTTCACCAAGGCCAACTATCCAGACTGGTCCTACATGGGCCAGAAAAAAGCCAGGGAAGTCCCCAAATAGGAATTCTATCACAGGAGGGGAAAGGAAAAGGAAGAGGGGGAGGGAATCAAATTGATTCCAAGCCAAAGGCCAGGCAGAACAACTCTGTCTTACAGGTTCTGCGGAAAGAAATCAGATCCTGCAAGGGCCTGGTCTCACGAGAGAGAGCGTTCCACCAGGCCAGAGCCAGTGTTGAGAAGACCCAGGCTCTGGTTGAGGCTAATCTAACTTCCTTAGGGCCCGGGACCTCTAGGGTGTTGCTATATATGGACCTTAAGGTCCTCCATGGGGCATAACGGGAGAGGTGGTCCCATAGGTACGAGGGTCCTAGGCCATAATAGAAGAAGTTCCCTTTTCATGCAGCACATATTTAAACTATAGAACTTACTCCTTCAGGAAGCAGCAATGGCCACCAATTTGGGTGGCTTTAAAAGAGGATTGGGCCAGTTCATGGAGGAGAAGAGCAATGGCTGCTAGCAATGAGGCCTAAGCCTCCACAGTTGGTGGAAGCAATGCTTCTGAATACCACTTGCTGGAAACTGCAGGAGGGGAGAAGCCTCCTGTGCTTGAATCCTGCTTTGAGGTTTCCCACAGGCATGTGGTTGGCTACTGTGAGAGCAGGAGGTGTCAGAACCGGGGATGAAAAGCCAGCTGGCTCGGACCCAGCTGGAGCGTCTCCCCTCTCAGCCTTGCCGCTGCGGAGATCCATCAGTCATCCTCCTCTGACGTGTGTCTGCGACTCAAGCTGCAGTGCACACATTACTCAGCGGTGTAAATTGCACAACAGATCAGGCCCAAGGCGTGGATACGGTACTAAACTACGCATTTATTATACATAAATCAGGACAAAGAAAATGTGGCTTCTCTCCTTGCCGTTCTTCTCGGAGAGAGAAAACAAAAGCAATACGGAGCGGAAGTTCCGCTCACGCCAACAATCTATGCTGGAATGTAAACAGACATGTGACATGTAACAATCCACATATCTGCAGCAAAGGGTGGAATGGAATTCCCAACAGGAGGATGGACTAGTTCGGTGGCCTAATCCAGCAGGCTCTTCTTAATAGGAAAATGTGGGACATTCACTAGAGAAATTTGGGGTGGGTTATGTTTGGAAAAGTTCTGTAGTCACCACTAGAGTCTTTGAGTTCAACGTTTTGCTGGTGAAAGTCCATCAGCCTCCAGCCAAAAAACTTCCCCTCTTTCCCCCTCAGCTGTTGGCTTCAGCCTTCACTGGTCTTCCATTAAAGGCAACCTTCCATTAAAGGTCTACTGCCCCCTATTTATGCCCTGAGTGGATTTCCCCACCTGCAGGAAACGGTTGTATTTCTGTATTCTGATCCACGAAGCCAAGCTCTCTTGACCACAGCTCATGTTTTCCCTCTTCTCTAGCCAGCTCAGCAGGTTCTTCCTGCCCCACTGGCTGGATGTTCTTTGAGAAAAGCTGCTACGGACTCTTCAACCAGGTTCCCCTGAAGTTTACAGAGGCAGAGGTAAGGAGCAGGCCTGGGCCAAACCAGGGGGCGTAGTCTGAGAATGCTTATTCCCCCTCTTTTTCTGCAATAATCTAGCAAGCTTTAAACGGTGAGCGTTTTCCACATGTACCCATGGTAGGCTGGCCACGAGGGCAAGGTGGGGCAGAGCCCTACCAGTATAGTTTGGCAATACTTCAAGGCTCATCAAGACTTCTGCTGTTCTGCAGCAGCCCTGACCTTATGCCCTGAATTGAATCTTATCAGGTCTTGTGGAAAATCCAAAGGAATTTTGCTTAACCAAGTTTCAGTTCTGCAGGTGTCCTAGGTACTAAGTCAGAACTCTGCCCACTACTTCACACTTGATTTGTTTGACTGCTCTATCCTAATAGCATGTCAATAATAATAATAATAATAATAATAATTGTACCTTGCCCATCTGGCTGGGTTGCAACATATGTATAGCTTCCAACATACCGTATTTTTCACTCAATAGGACGCACTTTTTCCCCTCCAAAAATGAAGGGGAAATGTGTGTGCATCCTATGGAGCGAATGCAGGCTCCTTGGCTTCAGCGATAGCAACGTGAACCCTGGAGAGCGAGAGGGGTTGGTGCGCACCGACCCCTCTCGCTCTCCAGGCTTCAGGGATAGCCGCCTGAAACCTTTGGAGCGCAGCGGGAACTCGCGCCGCACTCCGAAGGCTTCGGGTTCCTTTTGCTGAAGCCGGGAGAGCTGTGCAGCGTCCCTTCAGCGAAGCGGGAGGAGAAATGGAAGGGGCTCAGTTTCTCCTGCCGCTTCGCTGAAGGGGTGCTGAGCAGAGAGGGGGAGAATCCCCCCCCCCCGTTTTCCCCCTCCTATGGTCCGGTGCATCCTATGGTCTTGTGCGTCCTATGGTCCGGTGCATCCTATAGAGCGAAAAATACGGTATATAAAAGCATAATAAACATTAAGTGTTCAAAAACTTCCTTCAGATGTTTTCTAAAAGTTGTGTATTTCTTTATCTCCTTGAAATCTGCTGGGAGGGCGTTCCACAGCACGGGCGCCACCACCAAGAAGGCCCTCTGCTTGGTTCCCTGTAATCTCACTTCTTGCAGTGAGGGAACCACCAGAAGGCCTTCAGAGCTGGATTTCAGGGTCTGGGCTGGGCAATGGGGGTGGAGATGCTCCTTCAGGTATACAGGGCTGAAGCTGTTTAGGGCTCCTCATCCATGTGGTGTGACATCATCAGCACATCAAACATTTCTCTCCCTTCCACCTGCAGCAGCCAATGGTGTGGCAGGGAGGGGGTGGGGAAGACATGGCATGATGACATCACTCCGGTCAAGGATAAGTCAAGCTGCCAGTTACAAGGCAGGAGGGAGCTGTAAATTAGGGTTCCCCTGTGCCAGTTTTCCTGCCTTCTGCTTACACCCTTCCTCTTGGGGAGCAAGAATGCTGGTTTGGAGAAGAAAAAGATAAATGTCTCCTCTTACTGCTCAGAGTTGCACAATGACTGAGAAGCCTGCTGAGATGTTCAACCCAATTCAAGTGGCATCTCCTGCTCTCTAAAGTGAAACCTTTTGTCCGTGATCTCTCCCAGAAGCAGTGCCAATCTTCTGGGGGAAATGGCCACCTGGCCTCCATCATGAATGGTCAAGAAATGTCTGTAGTGGCTGCATATGTCAAAGACCTCTATAAAGCTGGGAAACCTGTCTGGATTGGACTGCACTCCTACGACCTTCAGAAGGTCAGTAGAAGCAACCTTGGCTTCTCCTTTCTATCAGTATTCTGAGTGCGGGAACTGCAGTCTATCTAAGGTCTATATTGCTTGTTTTATGTTGCCATGGCTGTTGGCTAGTGCGAATAAAGTTTACCTTATCTAAGGTGTAACTGTAGAGCAGGAAGATGGTATTGTGCCCACCTGCTTCTCCTAAGAAGAATCTGCTGGATCTGGTCAATGGCCCAATTAGTCTAGCATCCATCTAGCCCAGATGCCTGGGAGAAACGTGTTAGCAGGATTCAAGCACAAGGGCCCTTTCCCTTCCTGTGGTTTCCAGCAACTGGGATCCAGAAGCTTTGCTGCCTCCAACAGTGGAGGCAGAACATAGCCATCCTGGCTAGGAGAAGCCCTCTCCTCCAGAATTGAGGAGCCTCACTTTTCTCCAGAAGCACCTCCTCACTGCCTGAGCAGGACCCTCCACCACCAATGGGCAATGTGTTAAGTTTAGGGGAGGAGAGAGTTGTTGCTTATTCCTCGGCAAAGAGTCCCACCTCTTTGATCTTTCTACAGGGCAAAGCATGGAAATGGACCGATTGCTCCGTAGTCTCCTATCACAACTGGGCACCTGGGCAGCCCTCACAAGCCAATGAGGATGAGCTGTGTGTTGAGCTGATGGCAGGAGGTGAGTTGGAGGCGTCACAATTTGCATCCAGGAGCAGGTGCTTTAAGGCAGGGGTCAGCAAACCTTTTCAGCAGGGGGCCGGTCCACTGTTCCTCAGACCTTGTGGGGAGCCAGACTATATTTTGGGGAAGAAGAAAGAAAGAACAAATTCCTATGCCCCACAAATAACCCAAAGACGTATTTTAAATAAAAAGGACACATTCTACTCATGTAAAAACACACTGATTCCCAGACTGTCTTCAGGCCGGATTTAGAAGGCGATTGGGCCGGATCCAGCCCCCGGGCCTTAGTTTGCCTACCCATGCTTTAAGGTATATTGAGGTGAGAATGATCCATTGTTTGGAGGAATAAAATGGTTATTGGCAGACCTCTAAGAAGCCATGATCCCTATGTTATGTTATAAGGTCTTATATATAAAAAAATAAAAGTTCATAAATGTACAAGGCGAACACATACATAAGTATATAAACCACATGTCTGAAACAGTGCAGGAGAACAATCTTGGAGCCATTTTGACTCTCCCAAATTCACCTCAAATATTTCTCTGCAAGGAGGAAGGAAATGGGTTAGGGTTAGGGTTAGGGTTAGGGTTAGGGTTAGGGTTAGGGTTAGGGTTAGGGTTAGGGTTAGGGTTTTCCAATTGTCTTTGGACTGTAGGGGCTTACATCTTCCTGTAAATATACTCTGGCAAGTATCTGTTAAGCTGAGCACACTATCAATATGTGTAAGAGATTTACCATCTCCAAGGAATGGCCAGGCTACCCAGAAAAGGCAATCAGATAATAAGGCATGATCAGGCAGACAGGAGAGAAGCAACACACTCAAATTTCTGCTGGTGATGTTTGTATGATGTTTTGGGGGGTGGTCTCTGGCTACAGGGTGGGCAATTTCCGAAGTCTATATAAGGGCTTGTGCACCATTGTTCTGGGTTCCTCTCCTCCCTTCCTGAGTGGAATGAGTGGGGGACCCTGTTGCAACAGCTTTAATAAACATCAGGCTTACTAGCTGCTTTGCTTCTCAATATTCTCTGGTTGGCCTCTGTTATTTTCTCCTACCGATAGAGAACCTACATAGGGACTTTACATGGGCTCTAGGATACCCCATAAGGGGAAAGGAGCAGGTTTTCTACCTTATAACACCTACCACACACTTACAACTAAAGATGGACACATCACTCCATGGAGGTTAGATGCGAGGATCTTCAATAATAGCCAAACAGTAAATAAGATATGTGTCAGAAACGTCCCCTCCCAGAGCCACAGCGAGGACTCTGAGGAGGAGGAGTGGCAGGCCAGGGAAAATAGAGGCTTGCTTCAAGCCCCTCCAATCCAGGAATACAGGCTAGAAATTCCCAAGATTAGGCCAGGTGGAGACAGGCCAGGCTTCAGAGGAATTGCAGCTTTTAGACATCACTCAGAGGAGGGTAGAGATTACCGTATTTTTTGCTCTATAGGAAGCACTTTTCCTCCTCCAAAAATGAAGGGGAAATGTGTGTGTGTCCTATGGAGCGAATGCAGGCTTTCGCTGAAGCCTGGAGAGTGAGGGGGGTCTGTGCGCACCGACCCCTCTTGCTCTCCAGGCTTCGGGAAGCTATCCGCCGGGCTCTGCAGGCTTGCGGATAGCTGTCTGCAGCCCGAAGCCCAGGGAGTGTGGCGCCGTGCACCCTGGGCTTCGGGCAGCTATCCACAAGCCTTCGGAGCCCGGCAGGAATTCCCACCGGGCAGAAGGCTTGTGGATAGCGGCAAGCTCCGGGAGCGAAGACGAGGTTGCATGCAACCTCACCCCAGTTCACGGACTCGTTCTGGGGGCTGGGGTCGGGGGAAGCTCGGGCTTCCCCCATCCCCAGCCCGGCAAGCTCAGGGAGCGATGGCGAGGTAGAGCGCAACCTCACCGGCACTCCCGGACCCGTTCTGGGGAAGCTCGGGCTCCCCCCGCCCCAGCCCCGCAGCTAAAAAGGAAGCCAAGACAGTGAGCGGGATCCATTCCCCTCACTGTCTTGGCTTCTGCCAAAGCCATGCACAGCCTCTGGGGGCTGGGGAAAAAAAATAATTCCCCCCTTTATTTCCCCCCCAAAAAACTAGGTGCACCCTATTGTCCGGTGCGCCCTATAGAGCGAAAAATACGGTAATTCAGAGAAGGAGGGACAGGCTGTTCCCAAGTCCCCATGGGCTAGCAGAAGGGGCAGAGTTGTAAGGTTGTAAGGTGCAGGCTGGAAATTTCCAAGATAGCATAGGTCAGATGGAGAAAGGCCAGGCTTCAGAGGAACTGCAGCTTTTAGACATCACTCAGAGGAGGGTAGAGACTAATTCAGGAAAGTAGGGACATGCTGTTCCCAAGTCCCCATGGGCTAGCAGAAGGGGCAGAGTCCAGGCTTAGCATCAGGCCAACAGGAGGTAAGTCGGCCTATGGAGTATGTCCTGTTGGCGAAAAGGCTTTCCTTCAGTTGGCTCAACGTCTTCACCAGAGGACTAGAGCTGGGGAGCTCGGAATGTAACTACTGTGTAAATACTAATAAATCTAATCGCAATTAAACCGTCAGCTTGCCGCGTTCTTGGCAGGGGGGAGAGACGTCTGGAATCCTGACAATAGGGAAAAAATTATTAGACATAAGGCAAATTCATGAGAAAGGGCAAAGTACTCGAGCAATAATATGGGATACAATGAAAGCAGTGATGAGGGGAATTATTATTAGGGAATCCAGTAAATTGAGGGGGTGGGGGTGGGGACAAAAAGAAGAAATGAAAAAGTTAGTGGAAGAAATTAGGACACTGGAAAACCAATGTATTAATGATAAAGATAAAAGTTTTTTTGTCCTTTTTTTTCTTTCTTCAAGTATATAAACTTTGTATACATGCTGAAAATTATAGTATAATAAGCCTTGTGATGTAATATGATAATGTTTACCGATGCAACATAAGAACTTTAATAAATAAATAAAACTGCAAAAATAATAATATGAGTTTCATCATCATCATCCGCCCATCTGGCTGGGTTTCCAGCTGAAAGTTCAACAGACAGACCATTCATATATGTGCAGACTACTCTGTAAATTATGAACTGAGAAGGGGCAATAGAAAAGTTTCATGTAAATAAAAAACCTCTTTTCTTCCAGATTATTTAAAATGGAAAGCTGCGCCATGTACAGGGAAGCATCCCTTCCTGTGCAGAGCTCCTTTGGAGAAGAAAGGTTAAATCAGGATTCCAACATGTCCAGAATCATGGAGAGATGGAAATGTCCCAGAGGAGAGGTCCTTCCTTCCCAACAGCACAAGTCACCCAGTGTCCTGGCCCCCCATAGTGCCTGAGGTTAAATGTCGTCTGTTCTGGGCTGCGTTGATACCAATAAACTCTCTCTTCTGAGTACACGTGGCGCTTTTGAGTTTGTCAACTTCAATCTTCTTGCTGTGATTCCTGAATCGCAGGCGGTGGGACTAACAGGAGGATCACATGACGGAGTCCCGTAGAAAGCATCGACACACATCCGAAAGACATGTGCACGATATACAGCACACTAGCAGAGTCAGCGAAAGCAAATTTGTGCAGGAATTGTGGCATCAAGCATTTCATTATTTACAGCAAAGAAAACGAAAGAAACATGGCAGGCTGTGTGAGCGGCTTCTCACACATCCTCTCTAGCCCTTAGCTGAACAGAGAACAAAGGGATAAGAAATGAAATCACCCGATCACGTGACCCCCTGCAATTGTGGCAGTGGAAAATACTAACATCCTCCCCCTTTTCCTTTGCAACTATTGCAGTGGCATCTAACACATATGCAACATATGGTCAAACACATTTAGTTGTTCCTCGTTAGCAACCTTCGACAAAAGGTCAGCAGGAATTTCTTTTCCTGGATTGTTGTTGTTTAGTTGTTTAGTCCTGCCCATGGAGCAGAGCATACCAGGCACTCCTGTCTTTCAGTGCCCCCTGCAGTTGGGTCAAACTCATGCTGGTAGCTTCAAGAACACTGTCCAACCATCTCATCCTCTGTCCTTCTCCTTGTGCCCTCCATCTTTCCCAACATCAGGGTCTGTTCCAGGGAGTCTTCTCTTCTCATGAGGTGGCCAAAGTCTTGGAGCCTCAGCTTCAGGATCTGTCCTTCCAGTGAGCACTCAGGGCTGATTTCCTTCAGAATGGGTCAGTTGGATCTTCTTGCAGTCCATGGGACTCTCAAGAGTCTCCTCCAGCACCAGAATTCAAAAGCATCAATTCTTCTGTGATCAGCCTTCTTTATGGTCCAGCTCTCACTTCCATACATCACTACTGGGAAAACCACATTTATCAATCCTCGTTTGATACAGCCTCTTGCATGAAATAACTTGATTTGCAAGTATTTGGTTCTTTGCTTACAACCTTCAGAATTTAGCAAAGCTAAGCAAGATTTGTTGTCCTGGTAAACCTGTACAGGACAAGAGACATTCAATCTCATGGCACTTTTGAGTTTGTCACCTTCAGTCTTCTAACTGTGATTCCTACATTGCAGGGGGTAAGACTAGATGACTCTTGGGGTCCCTTCCAACCCTACAATTCCATGCTTCCATGTTCCTCGTAGAGCTTCCACCATCTGAAGGAATGGGTTGAACTCCAATAAGGCTACACATCACTTCTGGTTTACAGAAATGTATGGTCATCCTGGCATTTTGGCCTGAGTTAAAGGTAAAAGGAGCCCTGACCATTAGGTCCAGTCATGACCAACTCTGGGGTTGCAGCGTCATCTCACTTTATTGGCCGAGGGAGCCAGCGTACAGCTTCCGGGTCATGTGGTCAGCATGACTAAGCCGCTTCTGGCGAACCAGAGCAGCACACAGAAATGCTGTTTACCTTCCCACCAGAGTGGTACCTATGTATCTACTTGCACTTTGACATGCTTTCCTGGGTTGGCAGGAAAAGGGACCAAGCAACGGGAGCTCACCCCGTCACAGGGATTAGAACCACCAACCTTCTGATCGGCAAGCCCTAGGCTGTGTGGTTTAACCCACAGCGCCACCCGCGTCCCTCTCAGCCTGAGTTACTCTCTTTTTAAAAAATAATAATAAAATGGATTTGTTTTTGGAAAGGACAGGGGTATTTTATTTCCGATATGATAGCAAATAATGGTCAGTTGCACTGGTCAACTTTTGCACTGTATTCCTTTTTGGGCAGACGATCTCAGATAACTCATGCCATAATCTCCAACTGTCCCAAAAATGCCGGGACCGTCATGAAAATGCCACAACTCCTTACTTTGTCATGCAGAGTCCCGAATTCTCTAGGAGCCAAAGGAAAGTGGTGGCGGATTCGGGTCCCAGTGCTCTCTCCCAGCTTGGAGGGAGAGGGGGCAGAGAGGCGCAAACAACAGCTGGGCGGCGAGACGGGGGTGGGAGGGGAGATAACAAACCAAAAACAGGGTGCCTTAAAGCAGCTGCAGCATCCTCGGCCAAACCAAAGTAGCAGGGAATGGGCTTCCTCAGAAGCAAGCCCCGTTAATCTCTATGGGGCTGGATCACAGGTAATGGCTGAAATTGTATGAGGCACAGGCACACATCCCAAGTTGCCAGTGATGTGATCTGTGGCCCTATGGCTACTCAGAAGTAAATAATAATAATAATAATAATAATAATAATAATAATAATAATTTATTTATTTATACCCCACCCATCTGGCTGGGTTTCCCCAGCCACTCTGGGTAGCTCCCAACAGAATATTAAAAACACGATAAAACATCAAACTTTAAAAACTTCCCTGAACGGGGAAGTTCAGATGTCTTCAGATGTCTTCAGATGTCTTCTAAAAGTCAGATAGTTGTTTATTTCCCTGCCATCTGATGGAAGGGCGTTCCACAGGGCGGGTGCCACCACCAAGAAGGCCCTCTGCCCTGGTTCGCTGCAACCTCACTTTTCGCAGGGAGGGAACCGCAAGAAGGTCCTTGGATCTGGACCTCAGTGTCTGGGCTGAACGACAGGGGTGGAGACGCTCCTCCAGGAATACTGGGCCGAGGCCGTTTAGGGCTTTCAAGGTCAGCACCAACACTTTGAATTGTGCTCGGAAACATACTAGGAGCCAGTGTAGGTCTTTCAAGACCGGTGTTATATGGTCTCTGTGGCTGCTCCCAGTCCCCAGTCTAGCTGCCCCATTCTGGATTACTTGTAGCTTCTGGGTCACCTTTAAAGGTAGCCCCATGTAGAGCGTGTTGCAGTAGTCCTAGCAGGAGATAACCAGAGCATGCACCACTCTGGTGAGACAGTCTGTAGGTCTGGAGGGTCTCATCCTGCATACCACATGGAGCTGGTAGACCGCTGCCCTGGACGCAAAATTAACCTGTGCCTCCATGGACAGCTGTGAGTCTAAAATGACTCCCAGACTGTGCACCTGGTCCTTCAGGGGCACAGTTACCCCATTCAGGACCAGGAAGTCCTCCACACCCACCCGCTCCCTATCCCCCCAAAACAGTACTTCTGTCTTGTCAGGATTCAACCTCAATCTGTTATCCGCTATCCATCCTCTGGGCCAATCACCCCCCTGGGACACTCGCCCCGGCCTGCAGGCAGCTAGCCCTGCCCCTGGGTGCCCGAGCAGCTAGCTCCACCTCTGCTTCCAAGTCCGCTTTCCTATGATTCTCATCATTGGCTCCAGCGCCACCTAGTGTCAGGCTCCCTGCCTTCTGCCCTCCCAGTCCCAATAGACACTGGGCACTTGTCTGGGGAATGCACTCGGAAGACAAAAAAATTATTGAGGAGTTAGTGATCTGACATGGTTACCCTTCCTGCCTCTGTTCCTGCCCTCTCCCTTGCTCTTGTGAAGTTTTTTGATGGTGTGAGAACAGTCTTTAATGTCCTGAGAACGTTGGGAGGAGGTGAAGCCCCCCTGCCGGTTGCCTTAATCAGTTGTGGAAGATAATGCTGGGTAGCTTCTTTGAAGTTGGACTTTGTTTTGAGAAAGTGAGGCATTGGGAGGGGGTGGCTACTGGAGGATCTGCACATAGCCAGCCTTGAAAGATACACAGGTTATCTATAAAATCGGATAGTTTGGGCAGAGTTTCTTTGAAGCTTCTGAATGGACTGATCGACCGAAGGACTACTTGGAGGAGTCACTTCACTGCTTCTTGAGGACTTCTAAGTGGGAGATTGAAGTGCTTGCTTGATACATATACATCGCTTGCTGCCTTAGAATAAAATCTTTAACCTTCTCACTCACTTGTGTATTCTGTATTGCTTCTGAATCTCATTTTAAAAGAACCACCTTGCATTTGGCAAGACAGCACCACAGTGACAAGCAGTGCAATGGATGAGCATCACCCTGGGAAAACCTCCTTCTGCTTCACCCTCAAGAAAGAAGGGCATTTTCGCTGGCCAGGTTTAATTCAAACCCATCAAACCTCCTTTGGGGAAGGTTCTCAGGCAGGGTGGAAGGAGAAAGAACTTGCCCGTGTGAAGACCACCTGGTGGAAACCCTTACACATATGGTTCTCAATTGTAAACTATATGCTGATCTCCGCCAGCAATTTCTAGATCAACTCTGTATCCCCAAATGGAAACCAGAGTTGGAGGTCATACATTTACTATTACTGGGGAATGATCAGGAGCTCACCAAGTTAGTGGCTAAATATCTCTATTTGGTTTTTTGTCGTCGAAATACACTGCAGACCAAGAGATGTGACAATAGACTGCTCTGCCTCCTTACTTTTAGCAAATGTTTTGTGCCACTGGGGAAGTGGTAATTCTGTATTGATTTGTTTTTGATGTTTGTATGTGATGCCAATAAAATGATTGATGATGATGATACAAGCAGTGCCAGATTTACATATAAGCTAAACAGCCTATAGTTTAGGGCCCCACTGTCTTGTGCGCCCCACCAAAAAAAGTCAAGTAAAAAAACCTGGATGTATATTTCCAAAACAGAAGATAAAAAACAACAACAAATAAAATAAAACCTACATACAGCAACAGTGTTTTGTGTTGTGTAGGCTCCTATGATGTAAGTCATGGGCCCTGCCTGCTAGCCTGCTCCCTAAAATATCACTGGTTTGCTCCTTTCTATATACAGTGGTACCTCCAGTTGTTGTTGTTGTTGTTTAGTCGTTTAGTCGTGTCCGACTCTTCGTGACCCCATGGTACCTCCAGTTACAAACTTAATTTGTTCCAGAGGGCCATTCTTAACCTGAAACTGTTCTTAACCAGAGGCGTGCTTTTGCTAATGGTGCCGGCGGCACACGATTTCTGTTCTCTCTCTTTAAATATATATATATATATTGATAATTTCAGGATTACAAGAAAAATAAAAAATAAAAAGCAACACTACAATACAAGAAAAATAAAAAAATAAAAAAGAGAAAAGCACAAAATATAAAAACCAATACGCCAATACAGCAAAAGAGAGTAAAAAAGAAGAAAAAAGAGGAAAAAAACCCAAATTGCATATCCATAATTTCCATTTGCTTGTTTCCTTGACCTCCTCACACCTCCCTCTTTGTATTCTAGTTTAGTAATTATTTCAGCAAATTCTTTCCATCTTTCTCAATTTTTGTTATAAAATTTATCTTAACAATTTAACCTAATAGTTAACTCAACAAGTCCTTTCCATCTTTCCCCATATTCTGTTATTCAAATTACCTTAATTTATTTAACCTTATCTTACCCCTAAGTACCTTAAGACTCAAATCTTAGTTTTCAAATATACATAGCTCCTGATATCATTTCTGCTAGAGTCGTATAGTTTCATTCCCACATTTTCCCTAATATTCATTAAGCTGATTCTAAAATAAAAAATTTCCATTATATATTCTCTTCCAATCATCATCCAGCATCTCTTCTTCCTGGTCTCAGGTCGTGTCAGTCCTTACTGTCCATTCCATCTAGTCCATCAACCTGGAAGCCTTATGTCCGAGGCCCTTAAGTCTCTTCCATGTCCCTTCTGCAATTCTTCTTCATCTTGTTTGTGCTTGCCCTTTTCCTTGTCTTTTGTTGGTCTCTGTCTTAGTTTCTTTCCTTTCTCATTGAGGAATAGGTCTCTGGGGGATTCCAACCCAAAATTATCTCCATCACCCTTCATCCAGCTCGCCCATTCCCCACAGTCCCACTCCCCACAGTCCTCAATATAATCCAAAATGTATTTAAAATCAAATTTCAAGATCTCTCCAAAGCTAGGAACCTCCTCATCTCCAGACTCCCCTTGGCCCACTCCAACTTCAATCTTCAATAACAGCGGCTTATGCTCCTGTAGGGCCTCGGGTCTCTCCATTTGTACTATTTGAGGTGCAGCCGCATCCTCCTCCATTGTCATCTGCACTTGCCCAGTCAGTACAGATTCATAGGTTGGTTCCTGAATGATTTCTGTATCAGTGTTCCCTGTTTGTCCACAGTTATTAACCACAACGGTCAAATACATTTTCTCATTCATCAAGTCCATCTTCTCATGCATCTGTTCCAGCAAAGCATTTGTCTTGCTTAAAGCAAGCACCCAGACTTCCTCCCAGCTCATCTTTGTTCAAGGTCAGAAAAGACTGTTCCCACGGTCTTAATCTCACAGATGTTAGGTCTCAAATATACTACAGCAACAATTTAGCAAGCTCCCTCTAGGGGAGACAATCTATTTGTATCCATTATTTTTTTTGAAGACAAAGGAAAGTTACTTTCATTTTTCAGATATTTCAGATGTTTTTCAGGTATTTTGTTTCTTTAAAATGCAAAAGGCAACATTAGAATCAACTTGTTTCTCTTCATTAGCTATCTGTCAAAGTATTACGTTCACAGTCAATGAACCTCTCCAACAGTTTCTGTCTCTGACACCCCGTTCCCAGGTTAGAGATGGTGGAAACTTATCCTTCTTCACTCCCTCTCCTGCTAGGGTTAAACAGAGTCCCCCCCCCTTTCTCCTGCTTCCAAGGGGGGTTTCAGTGATTCTGAATGAAGGAAATTTAGTCTTTTTTGACAGCTCCCGGCTTTAGCTTGCAAAGTTTTTGCTTTAGTCTATATACAAAAAGCGGAAGGCGGACTTCCTGTTTGCACCTTCCCGCTTCGATACCAAATTAAACAATTTCTTGATCCAATTTTCCGTTTCTACTCACGGGTACTTGTTTTAAGTCCAATTGTCCACAGGAAAAAGTCAGCGCTCTCTGGCAATGGCTGTGCGGCTTCACTCCTTGAAAGTAGCAGTCAGTTCGTAGCACCACGCTTCTCACCCCACTTCGCTCCGGAGCCCCTAGATGGGATTCCCCGTGAGTAGGGGGCGCTTCTGGTGCCCTGCCGAACCCCACGTTCCTCCGCCTGGGATTTCTAGCGGGTCCCCACCTTTGCCGCGGCGGGAAGACCCAGTTTCCACGGAGCCCGCTCCTCCGATTGGAGGAACTCCGCCATTCACCAATGGCGCTGACCCGGAAGTACGATTTCTGTTCTCATCCTGGGGCAAAGTTCTCAACTCGATGTAACTCTTCCAGGTTAGTGGAGTTTGTAACCTGAAGCGTTTCTAATCTGAGGCATTTGTAACTCGAGGTACCATTGTATAGGGTGCCTACATTCTGCATGGACTGGTTGCATGGCAACACGGGCAAATGGCTTGAGATACCTATTAGGTCCATAAATTACCATATAGCATATATTCCACACACAAAAACAGCAACCATTTGTTGTTGCCAAAGGACAGCTGGACATAGAAAGGGCCCCATTGCCTTCGGTAGCTTAGGGCCTCATCAAACCTAAATCTGCCCCTGTGTGACTGGCAGAAGGAGAGCACACGATGCAAATTGGGAAAGGTATGTAGTTTTCTCAGGCTCCAGAATTTATACAGATTGCAGAATTTCGCCCTTATGGGCACAGAATTTTGATTTTTTTTGCTTCAAGCTCACAAAACAGGGAAATTAGCAAATATTATAGTTATGGAGATCTTTGCCCCCCTGCCCCCTATAAAGCCCACCAAGCAGAAATGGGAAAACCCACACTTCCCAACCTTGCTTCAACTCACCCATACTTAAGACAACTGGATAGACTAAGGGGAATCCAGCCAAAGAATCTGGGAACAGGGAGACCCAAAGGTGTAGCCGCCTCACTAAACCCAGCCCCCCAGCTCTGAGGACCCTCCCATCAAACCTAAATCCGGCCCTGGCTACAAACTAAGTACAAGTCTTCAGACATCTGACAAACTCTAGTTCGACTCTAGAGTTCGAGCGCACGGGAGCACTTTCCATGTGGGCTAAGCAAAACGGTGTGAAAGGATGCAGGTGGAAATTAATGAGTAGATGAAACCCATGGCAGCTGCGAGGCTGGAGCTGTTGAGTGGTTGCCAATCACCTCACTGTCTCTGCTTTCTCAAGCTACTTTCCACACCTTTTCTTTCTTTCTGTAGCATTTTGCAAGTGACGAGAAAAGCCCTTGCCCCGCATTTCCTGCCTCCCATACACAGCTGCATCCTTGATCTTGCTGGGTGCCCACCCACATTAAGAGTCCGAACCAGGTCAGGGGTGGGAAGAATCAAAGATCCAGCTTCCAGCAAGGAACATGAAGTGCCTGTTCTGTCAAATCAAAGGAGCTGCTGGGCTGTGGGCGCCATTTTGGCTTTCCACCTCCACAACCTGACTTGCCCGGTTCCTGCATTTTTGGCTGCCTCCAGGCTCATTATTTCGTGGGAGGAGAAGGAGTAACCCAGATGATCAAGGGGAATCAAGAAGGTTGCAGAGTTGGAAACTTTTAAGGCCACTTCTGCACCAAACTTTTAAAGCAGTATCACACTGCCTGAAGCAGCCATCGCTTTTCCCAAATAATCCTGAAAACTGTGGCTTGTTAAGGGTGCTGAGAAATACTTGTTCCTGTCCCGGAGCTATACTTCCCAGCATTCCCTGGGGAGAGGGATTGATTGTTCATAGGAGTCTCCTATCACCTTCCAGCATGCGGGTGGCGCCTACAGAGCCTAGGACTTGCCGATCAGAAGGTCGGCGGTTTGAATCCCCGCGACGGGGTGAGCTCCCGTTGCTCAGTCCCTGCTCCTGCCAACCTAGCAGTTCAAAAGGACGTCAAAGTACAAGTAGATAAATAGGCACTGCGCCGGCGGGAAGGTAAACGCTGTTTCCATGCGCTGCTCTGGTTCGCCAGAAGCGGCTTAGTCATGCTGGCCACATGACCCGGAAGCTGTACGCCGGCTCCCTTGGCCAGTAAAGCGAGATGAGCGCCGCAACCCCAGAGTTGGCCATGACTGGACCTAATGGTCAGGGGTCCCTTTACCTTTAACACCTTCCAGCAGCCTTAACAAACTACAACCCCCAGGATTCTTTGAGGAAAGAATGGAAATTTATGGAAGTACACATGCATGGGAAAAACAGAGAACAGTTTTCTCTATCTAGAGGGGCTGGGAGCTGGGGGGCATTGTTATACAGTGGTTCCGCCCCTTCCTCCTGGGCCATGTTCAGAAAGTGGTGGTGGGGAATGAGTGTTCAGACCCCTGGGCTCTCACTTGTGGGGTGCCTCAGGGCTCTGTCTTCTCCCCCATGCTTTTTAATATTTATACGAAGTTGCTGGGAGAGATCATCAGGGGGTTTGGGCTAGGTATCCATCAATATGCAGATGATACCCAGCTCTACTTCTCTTTCAAATCAGAACCAGTGAAGGCAGTGAAGGTCCTGTGTGAGTGTGTGGAGGCAGTTTGTGTTGTGTTTTATGTTTTATTTATGTAAATTGTTTTGCAATTTTAAAAAGTTTTAAAAAGATGTTGTTGGAGGCATCACTCTGAAAAGTTAACATATTATATATTCCACCCACCACGTTCAGTTTGTTCAGAATTTTCCGTAACCATTAACTGCTCACTTGCCACGGGGTTTTTGCGTGGGATCACGGTGCTCGCATTTGATGCCTGCAACAGAGGCAAAAGCCGTCCCTGCAACTGTTGGTCTATAAATGCCCCAGGAGGGTTGAGAATTCTCTAGAGGAAGGAGAGAGGTTTCGGTATTTTGGACAACCGCAGCAGAGGGACAGGTGAGTAGCCTTTGCGGCTGGGTCTCCTTGGTTCTGCCAGTAATTGCAGCTCCTTTGACGAGATGAAACCCAAACGGTGCTACCTTTGAAATGTAGACGCCTATTCTCATTTGCTCTTGATGGATGCATTTATTAAATTATCTGAGGTATTGCTGGTTAACTTTACAGAAATGCCAGGAACCACTTGCCAAATTCAAGTCTGTGTATTGTTTTTGGGTTTTTTGTAAAAAAGAAAAGAAAAAGAAAATTGAGGGGCAATGCAGCTTTGATAAGCAGGGAGAAAGAAATCTATGAATATGATTTACCCACCCGGGAAGAATGGCAGATGAAGGTGATGGACTATATGGAACTGGCGGAAATGACTGGCAGAATCCGGGACCAGGGAGAAGAGTCGGTGGAAGAAGATTGGAAGAAATTTAAAGACTATCTACAGAAATACTGCAAAATTAATGAATGTTAGAATGATGTCAGAATGAAGTTAAGCGGTTTTAGCAGCAATGTTATTAAGGTGTATGTAAAAATGGATTGTTAACAGGTGTAAATCCAAAGTTATAATATATTAAGTTAAAGGATTAAGACAAAAACAAAGAGGGAAAGGAATTGCTGAATTAATTAATAGAACTGGAATACAAAAAAGGGAGGTGTGAGGAGGTCAGGGAAGCAAGGAAATGAAATGTAAGGCATGGAAAGATTGATGTGTTTTTTAAGTGTTTTTTATCTTGTTTCTGTATTTTGTATTTTTTTTCTTTTTTATTTATTTCTTTTTTTTCCTTTTTATTTATGTAATCTTTTCTTTGAAACTTTAATAAATATCATTTAAAAGAGAAAGAAAAAGAAATCTATGAATATGAGTGGGGAGAAGGGAAAAGAAATTCCGGTAGGATTCTTGCATTTGTAGGGGGTTGGATTAGATGATCCTCAAGGTCCCTTCCAAGGTTCTGTGATTCTAATAACTGGCTGGTTCAGGCTGGTGGCCCACCTGTTCAAGCATCCTGTTCTCACAGAATTAGAAGAAAATGTTCTCTCTCCACAGGTGCAGATGGGGCCGTTCTCTCCCTTCAACCTCTCCCTTGTGGTTTTCCTGGCTTTCATTTCCCTGCAAGGTATGACTAAGTTGGGCTCATCAAACCCTGGTTGAGACGAGCCAAGTAAAGTCTTCTCCAAAACCAAGTGGGCTTGGCACCCGGCCACCCCAGGGGGCGCTTCCTCTTCAATGGACAACCACTTCCTCCACCCTCATTGCCACTTCCCCCCAGGTCAGCCTTTGCCAACCTGGTGCCCCCCAACTGCTTGGACTACAACTCCCAGCAGCCTCAGCACCACACAGCTGGGCTGTGTTTTAGCCCAACACATCTGGCAGGCACAAGGCTGCTCTAGGGTTTCCTTCAGCTTCTCGGTCTTTATTAGGCTTGCATTGCCATCCTCCTTCCCTCCCTCTTAAGACCTCACCCACCCTCGACAGGGCCCTGATCCTGCTCCTTCCTTCCTTACAAGCCAGCTGTGGCCCCACCCCTGGTTTTCTTTGTTCCATGGAGCGTCCACTAAGGCTGCGAACAGCTGGACTGCTGTGGCGTCCAGTCCGCTTCCCTATATAATAATAATAATTTATTATTTATACCCCGCCCATCTGGCTGGGGCCCCCCAGCCACTCTGGGTGGCCTTCAACAAAACATTAAAATTCCGTAATACATCAAACATTAAAAGCTTCCCTAAACAGGTCTGCCTTCAGATGTCTTCTAAAAGTCTGGTAGTTGTTGTTCTCTTTGACATCTGGTGGGAGGGCGTTCCAAAGGGAGGGTGCCTCTACCAAGAAGGCCCTCTGCTGGGTTCCCTGTAGCTTTGCTTCTTGCAGCAAGGGAACTGACAGAAGGCCCTCGGCACTGGACCTCAGTGTCTGGGTAGAATGATGGGTGTGGAGGTCAAGGTCAGCACCAACACTTTGAACTGTGCTCGGAAATGTACTGGGAGCCAATGTAGGTCTTTCAAGACCGGTGTTATGTGGTCTCAGCAGCCGCTCCCAGTCACCAGTCTAGCTGACGCATTCTAGATTAGTTGTAGTTTCCGGGTCACCTTCAAAGGTAGCCCCACGCAGAGCGCATTGCAGTAGTCCAAGCGGGAGATGTCAGCTTGCCAGCTGCATCGCATTGCTGCTCTCAGCAGAGAAAGCACTCCAGGCAGCCAGCCATAAATTCCATTCTTTATTTCCTCCTGACTCAATTACAGGCAGAAAAAACAAAGCGATCCGTCTTTCATGATGCGTTGCTTCGACTGATCTCTTTTTTCCCTCGCTCCCGAGTCCAGCACAGCCATCGGCCCAACCCCTTCCGTCTTTCCCTGTGACGTGGAGCCCCCTCTCTAGGAAGTACCCCCTCCTGCTCAGACTCACTCTCCTCTTCTCTTTCCTCTGAGGATGAGCCAGTGCTAATCAGAGGGGATCGTTCTCTGTATCCTCCCTTTCTTTCCTCCCTCGCAGCTGGCAGTTCCCTGACAGGAGATAACCAGAGCATGCACCACTCTGGCGAGGCAGTCCGCAGGCAGGGATGGTCTCATCCTGCATAACAGATGGAGCTGGTAAACAGCTGCCCTGGACACAGAACTGACCTGTGCCTCCATGGACATCTGTGGGTCCCTGTGCCAACCTGCTTCTCCCAGCTACAGCAGACTTATTTGCGCAGAGGTGACTGTGTGGAAGGAATCTCAGCCATGCAGTAAAACTCTTGTACAACAGCTCCTTCTATTCTGAGAAGCGTTTATTGTACAGCAGCAAAACAACAAATCAGCCAGAAGATAGCAAAGGCATGATGCTTCTCTTGTCGCAGCAAAACAGAAAGTAAAAACGTTCACATAACAAAGATGTGAACACACCCCAGTGACAGGACGTCTTTTCCCTTGAGCTACTAACCCTGTAAGCTCTGGGTATCCTCACACCCCCTCTCGTCCTGTACCACTGGGGAAGAGTGCAAGTACTGTAAGTACTACCAGTTACCCCAGACACAACCCTTCGCAGAACTCCCCATGTCTTTGGAAGCTCAAAGGTTTTGTGAACCCATCCGCTAGGTTCTTCTGACTTGGACAGTACTTCAGCTTTCCCTTCTCTTTCACCAGGCGCAGACTCCAGCTGCCCCACAGGCTGGGTCAAGCGAGGAAATCAATGCTTTGGGTTCTTCAATGATACTATGCAATGGCAAGATGCAGAGGTATGGGACCAAGAGTGGCTTGAACCAGGGATGTATTTCATTAAAAACTTAAGCACAGTAAAAGAGCCGGCAGGATCAGGCCAACACATCTAGTGAAATCTCCTGTTCCTAAAGTGGCCAACCACAGGCTTACAGGAAGCCTGCAAGATGGATTTGGGTGCAAGAGCACTTTCTCTTCCTGCGGTTTCCAGCAACTGGTATTCAGAAGCTTACCGTATTTTTCGCTCTATAACACACACTTTTTCCCTCCTAAAAAGTAAAGGGAAATGTGTGTGCGTCTTATGGAGTGAATGCAGGCTGCGCAGCTATTGCTGAAGCCAGAACAGGAAGAGGGAGCACTGCGCAGCGATCCCTCTTGCTGTTCTGGCTTCTGGGATTCAGAATATTTTTTCTTGTTGTTTTCCTCCTCCAAAAACTGGGCGTGTCATATGGTCTGGTGCGTCTTATAGAGCCAGAAATACAGTAACTCTTTGTGGGGTGCATCCCCCTGGGGAAAAAATGGCTTTCCAAACTCCCAGGCTGTGCTTGCCTTGACTTGCGTCCTTATCAGGGATGGGGCTCACTACTTGTTTGTGCTTGTGGTTCTCATGAGTGGGATGCAGGTGGCGCTGTGGGCTAAACCGCTGAGCCTCTTGGGCTTGCCGATCAGATGGTCGGTGGTTCGAATCCCTGCAACGGGGTGAGCTCCCGTTGCTCTGTCCCAGCTCCTGCCAGCCTAGCAGTTCGAAAGCTCAGCAGTTCAAATAGATAAATAGGCAGTGCTTTTTTCTGGGGGTACGCATACCCCTAAACATTTTGTGAATCTAAATTTGGCCTCACTGAGGGGTAGTATTTCAATATGAGTCGGAAAATGAGAGTACCCCTAAACATTTTTTAAAGAAAAAAAGCACTGTAAATGGGTACCGCTGTGGTGGGAAGGTAAACAGTATTTCCATGCGCTCCGGCACTTCTCATGGTCCTCTGTGCACCAGAAGCGGTTTAGTCCTGCTGGCCACATGACCCGGAAAGCTGTCTGTGGACAAACGCCAGAGGCCCCCTCAGCCTGAAAGCGAGATGAGCGCCACAACCACAGAGTCGCTTTTGACTGGACCAAACTGTCCAGGAGTCCATTACCTTTTACCTTCTCATGACACCAACTCAGTTCATGCTGGTACTTAGGGCATTCTAGAGCATGGTCTGATAATGCAAAGGTCACAGGTTCGATCCCCGTACGAGATCGTTGCACATTCCTGCATTGCAGAGGGTTGGATTAGATGATCCTTGGTGTCTCTTCCAACTCTACAATTCTAGATTTCTGTAATTTTTGCAGTACAGTGGGACCTCGGGTTAAGTACTTAATTCGTTCCGGAGGTCCGTTCTTAACCTGAAACTGTTCTTAACCTGAAGCACCACTTTAGCTAATGGGCCCTTCTGCTGCCGCCGATTTCTGTTCTCATCCTGGAGCAAAGTTCTTAACCCGAGGTACTATTTCTGGGTTAGCAGAGTCTGTAAGCTGAAGTGTATGTAACCCGAGGTACCACTGTACATGCTCAGCCCGTGGTGATTACATGGACTGCAAATGTCTCCTCTTACTGCTCAGAAGTTGCTGTGCAGGCACAGGGACAGAATGAAGTAGAAGCCTGCTGAGATGGTCAACCCAATTCCAATGGCAGCTCCCATTCTCTGGGGTGTTCTTTTTTGGTCTCTCTCAGGTTGCCTGCCAGGCCTTTGGTGAGAATGGCCATCTTGCCTCCATTCACAATGAAGATGACATGAAGGCCCTGTCGCAACATCTGAGCCAGAACTATAAAGGGGGTCAACATATATGGATCGGGTTGCACAACCCCAACACTGGGAGTGAAAACGTGAGTCTGGGCAGGCGGTCCTCCTCTTTCTAATCAATATTCAGGGACTGTTCAGAATGGCAGCCGCAAGGGGCAGGGAAACCAGCTGAAAATATTGAAATTTCAGCTCCGGTTGTCCGAGCTGATAAGGCTCATCTTTTTGAGCCCTCCCAGCAGAGCATTAAAACAACGAAGTCCACAACGGAAGGATGAGGCAGGTATGGCTACATTGCTATGCTTTATTACTAAGCTATGCAGAGAGCAAAGAAATATACATGTTCTCTCTATGAGAGCAGAGAGCAACTGAACAAAGGAAAACAAAAGAACAAAGGAAACAGGAAACCAGTAACGTCACATCCCGTCTCCCTATCCCGTGAGAATCCAACAGTATCTGGACTGTGGAATGTAAACACAGTCCTGTGACTTGCAAGCAGCTGCTCAGTGAGGAAACAGAAACTAACAGTTCCTACATGGAGGAAAAGAGCAGAAAAGGGAACACAGGTGTCAGGTGAGCGTTTAGGAAAATGGTTAGCCATCCACCTTTCTGGGAAATACCTAAGAGTCCAGCATGCGAGTCAGAGTTCTGTCTTAACTTTGACCATACGGGGCTGTCTTTCATAGAATCATAGAATCATAGAGTTGGAAGAGACCACAAGGGCCATCGAGTCCAACCCCCTGCCAAGCAGGAAACACCATCAGAGCACTCCTGATATATGGTTGTCAAGCCTCTGCTTAAAGACCTCCAAAGAAGGAGACTCCACCACACTCCTTGGCAGCAAATTCCACTGTCGAACAGCTCTTACTGTCAGGAAGTTCTTCCTAATGTTTAGGTGGAATCTTCTTTCTTGTAGTTTGGATCCACTGCTCCGTGTCCGCTTCTCTGGAGCAGCAGAAAACAACCTTTCTCCCTCCTCTATGTGACATCCTTTTCTATATTTGAACATGGCTATCATATCACCCCTTAACCTCCTCTTCTCCAGGCTAAACATGCCCAGCTCCCTTAGCCGTTCCTCATAAGGCATCGTTTCCAGGCCTTTGACCATTTTGGTTGCCCTCCTCTGGACACGTTCCAGTTTGTCAGTGTCCTTCTTGAACCGTGGTGCCCAGAACTGGACACAGTACTCCAGGTGAGGTCTGACCAGAGCAGAATACAGTGGCACTATTACTTCCCTTGATCTAGATGCTATACTCCTATTGATGCAGCCCAGAATTGCATTGGCTTTTTTAGCTGCTGCGTCACACTGTTGGCTCATGTCAAGTTTGTGGTCAACCAAGACTCCTAGATCCTTTTCACATGTACTGCTCTCAAGCCAGGTGTCACCCATCTTGTATTTGTGCCTCTTTGGAAGGTGGCTGGATGGAGAAGATGACAACTGGTCTCCCACACCTTTATCATCTCTGAAGAAGAGGGGATCGCGGCAGGTGTGCTTTTTGTGAAAGTGGGGCTGCCGTGGGGGGGGGGAGAGAACAGCTGTACCTGGCAAGATCCCCTCTTCAGCATGAACATTGGAGGACCAGGTCTTGATCTTTTCCAACAAGGTGGGGGGGAAAGGAAAAGAAATCTTTTTTTTTCTTTTTTTCTTTTGCAAATGGCATAGCCATTTTCTCAACATTTGCAAATTTCTGCAGTGCATGCTTGCTCAGAGGTAAGTTCCACTAGCTTTATGTCTCTGCTGTCTTATCCCGGTGCTTTTATTCCTGGGGGTACACAGGGGTACACATACCTCATTTGGCCTCATTGAGGGGAAGTATTTAATATGAGTAGGAAAATGAGAGTAGCTCCTAAACATATTTTTTTAAAAGGCAAAAGGCACTGTCTTATCCAGGGGTCAGCAAACTTTTTCAGCAGGGGGGCAGTCCACTGCCCCTCAGACCTTGGGGGGGGGGGCGCTGGATTATACTTTGAAGAAAAAAAATTGAATGAATTCCTGTGCCCCACAAATAACCCATTGGTGCATTTTAAATAAAAGCACACATTCTACTCATGTAAAAACACGCTGGTTCCCAGACCGTCTGCGGGCCAGATTTAGAAGGTCTTAGTTTGCCTACCCATGGTCTTATCCTATGCAATAGCTTCAGAAATCTCTAGGTGTCAAGTTTTAGGATAACATTATCAGGTTGACACAAGTTAACCGGATGCAGTCTGCTTTCCAACTATGCCAAATTTTAGTAAGCAGGGAGTGGAAAAATGAGGAGGCAACGCTTTCTCTTCTCTTTTATTTATTAAAATGTATGCACCCCTATATTGGTTCTTTTAAAACAAAAGCAAACCAACAAACCTCAAAGCTGTTTTGTAGTGGTGGTTAGGAACATGATTGCAGGAAGGACTTTTAAAAAATGAAGGACCCAAACCGATGGGTTACAAGGAAGGAGATTCCGACTAAACATACGGAAAAACTTTCGGACAGTAAGAGCTATTCAAAGCAATGACAAACAGACCTATGGTCACGTAAAACATACTCAATAAACACATGAGGCGTAACCGGCTGTGTTCTTAGATAAATAAGATACACTACTCATAGTATCAAATTGTAAATTTCAACAGAAATAACTCATAAAGTTCAACAAATGAAAAAAGCAGAAGACCCAGTGGATCAGATCATTCTATAGCCAGTTCATGCATAAGGTCCATCTGTGTAATGGTGTCCATTCCACCTGTCTGTTCATAAAGTCCAAACCATCCACATGAAAGGTTGTTTTGTTGTTGTTTAGTTGTTTAGTTGTGTCCGACTCTTTGTGACCCCCTGGACCAGAGCACGCCAGGCACTCCTGTCTTCCACTGCCTCCCGCAGTTTGGTCAAACTCATGCTGGTAGCTTCGAGAACACTGTCCCACCATCTCATCCTCTGTCATCCCCTTCTCCTTGTGCCCACCATCTTTCCCAACATCATGGTCTTTTGCAGGGAGTCTTCTCTTCTCATGAGGTGCCCAAAGTCTTGGAGCCTCAGCTTTAGGATCTGTCCTTCCAGTGAGCAGTCAGGGCTGATTTCCTTAAGGATGGATCTGTTTGATCTTCTTGCAGTCCATGGGACTCTCAAGAGTCTCCTCCAGCACCATAATTCAAAAGCATCAATTCTTCGGCGATCAGCCTTCTTTATGGTCCAGCTCTCACTTCCACACATCACTACTGGGAAAACCAGAGCTTTAACTATAGGGACCTTTGTTGGCAAGGTGATGTCTCTGCTTTTAAAGTTGCTGACTAGGTTTGTCATTGTTTTTCTCCTAAGAAGCAGGTGTCTTTTAATTTCGTGACTGCTGTCACCATCTGCAGTGATCATGTCTAAGACAAGGATTTCCAGAATATTGGCCTTGTTTCGCCGTCCTGGGCCTCATCAGTACTTAAAGCTCTAAATAATGCAAATAAATACAATATCATGATCTCACACATTTTACAGAAAAAATAATATAAAACCATAAATAGCTGTACATACCATATGTGATATTACAGGACAGTGGATCTGATGGCATATTAGTAGCTGCAGTAAGCAGCAACTGTTACAAAGTAGTGTTATATGGACAAGCACAATATTGATTGGGTTGCAGGTGTTGGCAATCCACTATTCTGCAGTGGAACAGATTCCCACGAGAGATGATGGACTCTCCTTCCTTGGAGATCTTTAAGCAGAAGTTCCGTGACCATCTGCCATGGATGCTTTAGCTGAGATTCCTGCTGAGATGAGCGGAGATTCTATTATTCTAAGTCCCTGCAACGTGGGAACTGGGATTCTGAGTCTCCAGATGTTCTTCTTCTTCCCATTGATTGGACAAGGGAAGAATGGGCTGGAGAAGTCCCTTTCTTCCTCAGCAGTGACGATGTCTCTTTTGCTGTCTTTCTATAGAACTGGCAGTTCAAATGGACAGATGGCACCACTGGAAGATACACTCCTTGGGCGCCTGGGCTACCCAGTATTGACACTGACGAACACTGCGTGGAACTCTTCAGCCAAGGTGAGGAGCAAGAGGAGGAAGCCATGGGGTGCTTCAGAGATGGAGGCTGAAGCACTGGAGGAAGAGGCAGGGAAGGGAAGGGCCAGGTGTTTCCCCACCCTCTCCTGCACCACTGGCTCCCAGAACCAGGAGGCGACTGAAGTGGGAAGAGCAGAGGACGTTTCCATGTAGGCATAGTCTCTGGCTACATGTGTGCAGCTTGTCAGGGGAAGGTACATAAACTGGTGGGGCAGGATGGCCCCCTGTTGCTGCAACTGTTCCATCAACACCCACCTATGAATAGCTGCCTAGATGCTACACTGGGGGGGGGGGTGTTTATCTACAACTGTGGAAACTGTGCTGGGCCTGGGGGTTAACCCGAGCAATGCGGTCCAGGTTCGGTCCCGAATCCAAGGATTCTGTGAGGAGTCAGTCCAACAGGGCCAAGGCAAGTCTCAAGGCAGGAAACTAGGTAGGTCAGACACAGGGTCTCAGGCAGGTTCCAGCAAGCAGCAATGTTGCTCCTGCAACCTGGGGCAGGGCCCGACAGCCTTTTATCTCTGTCGGAGTAACGGTCGTCCTGATCCCCCGGTGACTCACCTCCCTGTCTCGCCCGAAGACGAGCACTCCTTCTGCGAGTACTCAGGTCTCTCCTTCTTTCAGACCTTAGTCTCTGCAGCTGGGGAGATGTTGGTGGGTTACTAGACCCAGAGGCCACCTCAGCCTCTCCTGACCCAACTGGTAGTGGAGCAGCTGTAGGTGATGGCCCAGCTAGAGGCAACAAAGTCATCCCTGCATCTGGAGCCAGGGCAGGCTCAGGCCCCTGACTCGGTCCAGCTGGTGCTTGTTGCAGGGGAACCTGTGCAGACTGGGGCTCTTCAGAATCAGGCCCCAGACTTGGTTCAGATGATGCCTGAGGCAGAAGATCCGGTGCGGATTGAGACTCCTCTGGTTCCGAATCCGAGCCCGAGTCCCAGGCCATCACAGAAACTACTGTGTCAGCTTTGACAATAGAGAGTTAACTATCTGCCCTGGAGTCCCTTTGGGTGGGGATCACCCTTGGCGTCACAGCTGAAGAATGGTGCATGGTTTCAGAGAACTGGGTTGCTGCTAGTAGGCCCCTGTAACTCCCTGCCAGATGTTTCCAAGACCTCCTGCCGCCCCAACAAAGTTGGACACTGAGGTGGCTGGCTGTGAGTGTTAGTAACATCCTCCCACATTGTCTTCCAGACTACATGAACTGGAATAACCACCATTGCATCGTAAATCACCCCTACCTGTGCAAATACACTTTCTGAGGCTGAGAAAAGACTCTGACGTGCTCAGTAGCACCTGGGAGACTGACCAAGATGCATCTTCTACCTGCAAGAATCCAAGTCTTTCCATGTATTGTGCTCTGAAGCCCAAGCCCACGCTTCCCCAACCTGGTGCCCTCCAGAGGTTTCGGATTAAAACTCCCATCGCTCAGTGGGACAGAATTTCTCTCCTGTGGTCAATAAATTCTCTTCCAAATACACCTGTTGTTAAGTTATGGGCGAACATATCACACAACACAGCGATTCTTCAAACAGCTCTTGTTTATTCAGAGGCCAGAACAGAACTGAACTGAAGAGCTCAGTCAGCCTGCTTATATAGAGCTCCAGAACAACGTAACTGTAGCAACTTTCTAAAACTATCCAATCACTGAACGTCACTTTCGATCCTTCATTTGCATACAAACTATCCAATCTCTGAACGTCACTTTCGATCCTTCATTTTCATAACTATCTACAGTATCCCCCTGCTGGCCCAGGGTGAGAACTTCAGTACATAACACCCCTCCCCACCGAGATAAGGCGTTAGTTACAATTGTAATGGTTTCCTTATATACAGCATTACACATAATGGTTCAATTAGGCACAAAAGCATATCGGTTACATTTCACATACTTAGACCAACAGTGATACATGTCCAACAACATAGTCCTTTAAATAAGTTGGGTGCTTGGAAACTCTGCCAGACTGCCAGGGACTGGTAGCCAAGTCCGGGGGGCCACCCAATTCTTGCTGAGGCTGTGATGCAACCCTAGGTGGCGTTGAAACCAAGTCCCCTGGATCCGCTGCTGTGGGTGGAACCTCCGCAAGTGGAGTTGGCGGAATTTCAGGCACAGCAGTGGTCTGAGTCTGTAGTAAGTCTGGCAGACCCTCTGAAGTGGCTTGGTTCAGCTCCACACCGGCAGTTTGTGAGAGAGGTATAGGTGGAGCCTCACCATCTGTAAGTGTCTGTTCCGGAGCCACGAGCGCAGTTGGGGGCACCACGATAGTGTCCAAGTCCCCAACCCTGCGCCTAAGCTGGTCTATGTGCCGGTGCCCAAAGCCTCCATCTGCGAGTGCCACCTGGTACGAGCGAGGTCCAGTGACTCCCACTGCTGTGGCTGGCACCCAAGGAATGTCCCCCACAAAGTTCCGGGCAAAGACCTGGTTTCCTGGAACAAATGACCGTGGCACGTTGGCACAGCCTGGGGGTTCGGCCATGACAAAGTCTGGGTGCAGCCGGTCGAGCAGGGACCTGAGGCGGCAGTCCATAAGCAGGTTGACAGGACTCTGCCCTATGGCCGCATGAGGGGTGATGTGTTGCACGAGCAAGTATTCGGCGACCTGCTCGTGCCGTCTCCCCGGTCCAGGCGCGCCAGTGCCTCTTTTGCCAAGCGCACCATTCTCTCCGCTTGCCCGTTGCTGGATGGATGAAAGGGTGCCGTTAGGGCATGGCGGATGCCCACTCCCAAAAGACACCGCTCAAAAGTGCCTGACGTGAACTGCGGTCCGTTGTCGGAGACAAGGACATCAGGACACCCATGCGTCGCAAAGAGGCCTCGCAGCACCCGGATGACGGCCTCGGTAGTGGTGGAGGGCATCAGGGCCACCTCCAGCCATTTGGAATAGGCGTCCACCACTACCATAAAGGTCCGGCTGTGAAAGGGGCCGGCCAGATCGATGTGCACTCTCGACCAGGGTGTCTTGGGCGTCTCCCAGGTGTGTCCCTTAGCTGCCGGTGGCGCAGGCTTTGATTCTTGGCACGCTTGACAGGCGGACACCCAGGCAGTGATGGCATCGTCCATGTTAGGCCACCAGACGTAACACCGAGCCAACGCCTTCATTTTGACGATTCCCGGGTGGCCAATGTGCAGAGCCTCCAGGACACGTTGACGGAGTCTTTGGGGAATCACGACGCGGTCTCCCCACAGCAGACAGCCGCGATGAGCCGAGAGTTCATGTTGTCTGGTTGTGAACGGCTGGAACTCCTATGCAAAAGGCCCTTGTGGACACCCCCTCCACACCCAGTTGAGCACACGGCTGATGGTGTGATCCTGGGCAGATGCGGAGGCCACAGTGGCAGCCGATACAGGCGCTGCCGGAAGATCCTCAATCAGGAGGAGCGATGAAGCAGGAGCCAGGTCTTCCACAAACGCTAGAAGAGGGCAACGGCTGAGGGCGTCGGCATGGCCCATCGATTTCCCCGGGCGATGGACGAGCCATTAGTGATAGGCAGCCAGGAAAACAGTCCATCACAGCATGCGCAGCGAGAGGACCGGTGGAGTTGGACGATCGCCGGCAAGGAGGCCCAGGAGTGGCTTGTGGTCAGTGATGAGGTCAAAAGTCCTGCCGTAGAGGTATTCATGGAACCTCTTCACTCCAGCCACAAGCGCCAGTGCCTCCTTGTCGAGCTGGCTGTAATTCCGTTCAGTCAGAGATAGCGTCCTGGAAAAGTAGGCAAGCGGTGCTTCTCTTCCGTCTGGAAAACGGTGACTAAGGACAGCGCCGATGCCAAAAGGTGAGGTGTCGCAGGCAAGGACCAGCGGCCTGGCTTCACTGTACTGTACCAGCACACTGTCTGATGAAAGGAGAGCCTTGACTGCGTTGAGGGCCGCCATCTTCCGATGACCCCAGGACCAAGGTGTCTTTGTGCTGAGGAGTCGGTGAAGAAGCTCAGCCACCGTGGCTTTGTGGGGCAGGAGCATGTTATAAAAGTTCAGCAGTCCCAGGAACGCCTGCAAATCCGTCTTGTTCTTTGGGATGGGGGCCTGCTGGATAGCGCAGATCTTGGATGTGGTCGGGTGAAGGCCGGAGGCGTCAATAAGATAGCCCAGCAACTCCACCTGTGGAACGGCGATCTGGCACTTCTCCCTCTTTACCTTGAGCCCGGCCTCCTGGAACCTGGTCAGCAGGGCACGGAGGTGCTCGAACAGCTGCTGGTATGAGTCTGCGGACACCAAGACGTCATCAAAATATGGTACCACACCCGGAAGCCCTTGCAGGAGTCGCTCCATAAGGCTTTGGAAGATGCCAGGAGCCACACTCACCCCGAACTGCAACCAGCGGCAACGGAATCCCTCTCGGTGGGTGACGATCGTCTGGGCTTCAGCAGTGGCATCATCGATGGGCAGTTGTTGATAGGCTTGGGCAAGGTCCAGCTTAGCAAAGACCTTACCCTCACCCAGGGAATGCAGCAGGTGTTGGACAACAGGAACTGGATAAGCGTGCTGCTGAAGTGCCTTGTTGATCGTGCACTTGTAGTCGGCGCAGATTCTCACCGACCCATCTGGCTTGACAGGCGTGACGATGGGGGTTTCCCACTTGGCATGGTCAACTGGCTCCAAAACTCCTTGGGCGATCAGCTTGTCCAGTTCTTCGTCCACCTTAGCCTTGAGAGCAAAGGGAACCCGGCGTGGCTTTAGCTTGATGGAGCCGACTTGTGGATCAAGGCTAACGGAGATGGGTGTACCTGTATATTGCCCCAAAGTGTCGTCAAAAACCTTGGCAAAGTCTTTGACCAGACCCTCAGTCTCTGCATTAGAGATGCAGTTGATGCTGGTGACTTCCAGGCCGAGGGCATCAAACCAGTCTAGCCCTAGGAGGCTTGGCCGCTGACCTTCGACCACCACCAGTCGGAGCAGGCCCAAAAAATCCTTGAAGGCGATCCGGAACCGGCCAACGCCTACCACGGGAATGTCGTTTCCCTGGTAGTCTCTCAGGTGTACGGGGTGAGAGTCGAGTTGCCTTTTGGACACTCTGGGTACCAGTCTTTTGATGTTGCTCCAAGACACGATGGACAGGGCAGACCCGGTATAGATCTCCATGTCACATGGAGCTCCTTCAATGAGCACCGTGACGTTCAGCTTGCATCGCGTAGGCGAGTCAGTTTGGCCACTCGTGGTTCCAGACGGGCAGCGGCAGTTGGTGAGAGCGAAACAGCTTTCCTTGGTGGACTGGAGTGAAGACTTGGACTTGCGAGTCGGTGAAGGGGTGGGTGTCAGACGGAGCCGATCGGCAGACCTTAGTGATGTGACCCCTTCTGGAACACTTCCGACAGATGGCATCTCTGAATTGACACTTGCCATGGAGGTGGTTGCCTCCGCAGCCGGCACATTCCGATTGGCCCTTGAACTTCTTTTGGAACTTCCTGCACTCCCGCTTTGTCTGGTGCACGTCATCGTCTTCACTGGAGGATGCCTCATCACTGCTGGCCTCTTCATGATGCACTGGAACTGGCTTCCTAGCAAAGCGCGGGCTGCTGGCCTTGCGGATCTCCTGGGCGGAGCGTTCAGCAGCTTCTGAGGCCACGGCCTCCTTTCTGCAGCGTGATGTCTGGCTTGGCGAGGAGACGCCGTTGCAGATGGATGTCCCGGACCCCGCAGACGATTCAATCCATCAGGGCATCGTCTAAGTCTCGGAACTCGCAGTGCATTGCAGCTTGTCAGAGGGCGGCAGTGTAGTTGTTAATTGACTCCCCCTCTGACTGGTTCCAGTGGTAGAACGCATGGCGGGCAGCAATCTTGGACAGCTTTGGTGCGTAGTGGTTGGAGAGCTTCTCTTGAATCGTGTCCCACGGTGTTGCCTGGACTGCTTCAGGCACAACCGATGCTCGGGCCACCTCAAACACCTCTGGCCCATAGAGGCTGAGGAATAGGCCCCGCTTCCGTTCCTTTGATACTTCTGTCCGCTCGTTGGCTTGGAGGTAGCAGTCGAAACAAGCGAGGTAGGAGTCCCATGATTCAGAGGCTGGCGCAAAGGGCGGTAGAGGCACAAGTGAAGCCATGATTCCGATGCCGGCGTGAAGGGCGATGGATGGAACACAGTGCTCTAGCCAGAATAGTCAGCTCTGAATTGGTTCTGTTCAGTGATTTCGCTCAGTGATTTTGCTCAGTGATTCAGCTCAGTGATTCAGCTCAGTTCAGAGGGTGGCCGCATCTGGCTGTGCTCTGATGTCCATCGATCCCATCCTCGTCGCCAGTGTTAAATTGTGGGCGAACATATCAGACGACACAGCGATTCTTCAAACAGCTCTTGTTTATTCAGAGGCCAGAACTGAACTGAACTGAAGAGCTCAGTCAGCCTGCTTATATAGAGCTCCAGAACAACGTAACTGTAGCAACTTTCTAAAACTATCCAATCACTGAACGTCACTTTCGATCCTTCATTTGCATAACTATCTACAGTATCCCCCTGCTGGCCCAGGGTGAGAACTTCAGTACATAACACCTGTGGCTCTGAGTTTCTCCTGTTTTCATTTACGCCACCTGTTATAGGAATTCTAAGGTGATATATAATGTCCATAAATTTACAAGGCAAACACATACATATGTATATAAACCACATGTCTGAAATAGTGCAGGAGAGCAAGCCTGAAACCATTTTGATTCTCTCAAACTGACCTCAAGTATTTCTCTGCAAGGAGGAAGGAAATGGGAAAGCCACCCCATTGTCTTTTGCTTAGCTGTCTTAAGGGCGTAAGGTAAAGGGACCCCTACCATTAGGTCCAGTCGCAGATGACTCTGGGGTTGCAGCGCTCATCTCGCTTTACTGGCCAAGGGAGCCGGCGTACAGCTTCCGGGTCATGTGGCCAGCATGACTAAGCCGCGTCTGGCGAACCAGAGCAGCGCACAGAAACGCCGTTTACCTTCCCGCGGGAGCGGTACCTATTTACCGTATTTTTTGCTGTATAAGACTCACTTTTTCCCTTCTAAAAAGTAAGGGGAAATGTGTGTTGGTTCCTATTTCCCTCACTGTGCAGCAACTGCTTGTCACAAGGCATTGTTTACATTCCACAGTCAGAGTTACTGTTGGGTTCCCATGGGAATGGGAGACTGGATGTGACGTACACTGGTTTCTTGTTTTTCAGTGTTCTCTCGGTTTCTTTGTGTCGAGAGTGAGTTGCTTCTCTGCTCTCACAGAGGCAGGATGCCTGTTTGTATGCTCTCAGCATAGCTTGTAAATAAAGTCAGCATGTAGCACATTTACCTGCTTATCCTTTTGCTGCGTGGACTACGCTCTGCTTGGGCTCAAGATAAGACGAGCCTGTACCAGTTCCAGATGGGCCGGAGCTGGTCAAATCTCACAATGTGTGCGCGTCTTATGGAGCGAAAGAAGGCTGCGCAGCTATCACAGAGGCCAGAACAGCAAGAGGTATTGCTGCTTTCACTGCGCAGCGATGCCTCTTGCTCTTCTGGCTTCTGAGATTCAATCTGAGATTGGCTACAAACTAAGTACAAGTCTTCAGACATCTGACAAACAGGACTCTAGTTTGAGCGCAAGGGAGCACTTTCCATGTGGGCTAAGCAAAACGGTGTGAAAGGAAACAGGTGGAGATTAATGAGTAGATGAAACCCATGGCAGCTGCGAGGCTGGAGCTGTTGAGTGGTTGCCAATCCCCTCACTGTCTCTGCTTTCTCAAGCTACTTTCCACACCTTTTCTTTCTTTCTGTAGCATTTTGCAAGTGACGAGAAAAGCCCTTGCCCCGCATTTCCTGCCTCCCATACACAGCTGCATCCTTGACCTTGCTGGGTGCCCACCCACATTAAGAGTCCGAACCAGGTCAGGGGTGGGAAGAATCAAAGATCCAGCTTCCAGCAAGGAACATGAAGTGCCTGTTCTGTCAAATCAAAGGAGCTGCTGGGCTGTGGGCGCCATTTTGGCTTTCCACCTCCGCAACCTGACTTGCCCGGTTCCTGCATTTTTGGCTGCCTCCAGGCTCATTATTTCGTGGGAGGAGAAGGAGTAACCCAGATGATCAAGGGGAATCAAGAAGGTTGCAGAGTTGGAAACTTTTAAGGCCACTTCTGCACCAAACTTTTAAAGCAGTATCACACTGCCTGAAGCAGCCATCGCTTTCCCCAAAGAATCCTGAAAACTGTGGCTTGTTAAGGGTGCTGAGAAACGCTTGTTCCCGTCCCAAAACTATAATTCCCAGCATTCCCTGGGGAGAGGGATTGATTGTTAAACGACTTTGGGAATTGTAGCTCAGGGAGGGGAATAGGAGTCTCCTAACACCTTCTAGCAAGGGACGTGGGTGGCACTGTGGGTTAAACCACAGAGCCTAGGACTTGTCGATCAGAAAGTAGGCGGTTCGAATCCCCATTACGGGGTGAGCTCCTGTTGCTTGGTCCCCGCTCCTCCCGACCTAGCAGTTTGAAAGGATGCCAAACTGCAAGTAGATAAATAGGTACCGCTCCGGCGGGAAGGTAAACGGTGTTTCCGTGCGCTGCTCTGGTTTGCCAGAAGCTGGCCACATGACCCAGAAGCTGTACGCTGGCTCCCTCGGCCAATAAAGCGAGATGAGCGCCACAACCCCAGAGTCATCCATGACTGGACCTAACGGTCAGGGGTCCCTTTACCTTTAACACCTTCCCGCAGCCTTAACAAACTACAACCCCCAGGATTCTTTGAGGAAAGAATGGAAATTTATGGAAGTACACATGCATGGGAAAAACAGAGAACAGTTTTCTCTATCTAGAGGGGCTGGGAGCTGGGGGGCATTGTTATACAGTGGTTCTGCCCCTTCCTCCTGGGCCGTGTTCAGAAAGTGGTGGTGGGGAATGAGTGTTCAGACCCCTGGGCTCTCACTTGTGGGGTGCCTCAGGGTTCTGTCCTCTCCTCCATGTTTTTTAATATCTATATGAAGCCGCTGGGAGAGATCATCAGGGGGTTTGGGCTGGGTGTTCATCAGTATGCAGATGATACCCAGCTCTACCACTCTTTCAAATCAGAACCAGTGAAGGCAGTGAAGGTCCTGTGTGAGTTTCTGGAGGCTGTTGGAGGTTGGATGGTGGCTAACAGATTGAGGTTGAATCCTGACAAGTGCGTATAGACCAACAATGTGTAAAAAGTGCAATGAGATGAATCAGAAGTCAAAAGTGTGTGTGATGTTAAATGATATGTTGTCAGTTAGGGTCTAGTTGTTATGTGGGTATGGTAATGGTCAGTTTGTGTTGTGTTTTATGTTTTATTTAGGTAAATTGTTTTGCAATAAAGGAAATTTTTAAAAAGTTTTAAAAAGATGTTGTTGCAGCCGTCACTCTGAAAGTTAACATATTATATATTCCACCCACCACGTTCAGTTTGTTCGGACTTTTCCGTAACCATTAACTGCTCACTTGCCACGGGGTTTTTGCGTGGGATCACGGTGCTCGCATTTGATGCCTGCAACAGAGGCAAACGCCGTCCCTGCAACTGTTGGTCTATAAATGCCCCAGGAGGGTTGAGAATTCTCTAAAGCAAGGAGAGAGGTTTCGGCATTTTGGACAACCGCAGCAGAGGAACAGGTGAGTAGCCTTTGCGGCTGGGTCTCCTTGGTTCTGCCAGTAATTGCAGCTCCTTTGACGAGATGAAACCCAAACAGTGCTACCTTTGAAATGTAGGCGCCTATTCTCATTTGCTCTTGATGGATGCATATATTAAATTATCTGAGGTATTGCTGGTTAACTTTACAGAAATGCCAGGAACCTCTTGCCAAATTCAACTCTGTGTATTATTTTTGTTTTTTTGTAAAAAAGGAAAAAAAGAAAATTGAGGGGCAATGCAGCTTTGATAAGCAGGGAGAAAGAAATCTATGAATATGAGTGGGGAGAAGGGAAAAGAAATTCCGGTAGGATTCCTGCATTTGTAGGGGGTTGGACTAGATGACCCTCAAGGTCCCTTCCAAGGTTCTGTGATTCTAATAACTGGCTGGGTCAGGCTGGTGGCCCACCTGTTCAAGCATCCTGTTCTCACAGAATTAGAAGAAAATGTTCTCTCTCCACAGGTGCAGATGGGGCCGTTCTCTCCCTTCAACCTCTCCCTTGTGGTTTTCCTGGCTTTCATTTCCCTGCAAGGTATGACTAAGTTGGGCTCATCAAACCCTGGTTGAGACGAGCCAAGTAAAGTCTTCTCCAAAACCAAGTGGGCTCGGCACCCGGCCACCCCAGGGGGCGCTTCCTCTTCAATGGACAACCACTTCCTCCACCCTCATTGCCACTTCCCCCCAGGTCAGCCTTTGCCAACCTGGTGCCCCCCAACTGCTTGGACTACAACTCCCAGCAGCCTCAGCACCACACAGCTGGGCTGTGTTTTAGCCCAACGCATCTGGCAGGCACAAGGCTGCTCTAGGGTTTCCTTCAGCTTCTCGGTCTTTATTAGGCTTGCATTGCCATCCTCCTTCCCTCCCTCTTAAGGCCTCACCCACCCTCGACAGGGCCCTCATCCTGCTCCTTCCTTCCTGACAAGCCAGCTGTGGCCCCACCCCTGGTTTTCTTTGTTCCATGGAGCGTCCACTAAGGCTGCGAACAGCTGGACTGCTGTGGCGTCCAGTCCGCTTCCCTTAATAACAACAACAACAATTTATTATTTATACCCCGCCCATCTGGCTGCCCCCCCCCCAGCCACTCTGGGTGGCCTCCAACAAAACATTAAAATACCGTAATACATCAAACATTAAAAGCTTCCTTAAACAGGGCTGCCTTCAGATGCCTTCTAAAAGTCTGGTAGTTGTTGTTCTCTTTGACATCTGGTGGGAGGGCGTTCCACAGGGCGGGTGCCACCACCGACAAGGCCCCCTGCCTGGTTCCCTGTAACCTGGCTTGTCGCAGTGAGGGAACCACCAGAAGGCCCACGTCACTGGACCTCAGTGTCCAGGCAGAACGATGGGGATGGAGACGTTCCTTCAGATATACTGAACCGAGGCCATTTAGGGCTTTAAAGGTCAGCACCAACACTTTGAAGTGTGCTCAGAAACGTACTGGGAGCCAATGTAGGTCTTTCAAGACCGGTGTTATGTGGTCTCGGTGGCTGCTCCCAGTCACCAGTCTGGCTGCCACGTTCTGGATTAGTTGTAGTTTCCGGGTCACCTTCAAAGGTAGCCCCATGCAAAGCGCATTGCCTTTCAAGACCGGTGTTATGTGGTCTCGGTGGCTGCTCCCAGTCACCAGTCTGGCTGCGTGCTAGCGGAGATAACCAGACATGCACCACTCTGGCTAGGCAGTCTGTGGGCAGGGAGGGTCCCATCCTGCATACCAGATGGAGCTGGTGAACAGCTGCCCTGAACACAGAATTCACCTGCGCCTCCATGGACAGCTGTGAGTCTGCCAACTTCTTTGAAGGAATCTCAGCCATGCACTCTCGTACAACAGCTCCTTCTATTCTAAGAAGCGTTTTATTGTACAACAGCAAAACAACAAATCAGCCAGAAGATAGCAAAGGCATGATGCTTCTCTTGTCGCAGCAAAACAGAAAGTAAAAACGTTCACACAACAAAGATGCGAACACACCCCAGTGACAGGACGCCATTTCCCTAGAGCTATTAACCCTGTAAGCTCTGGGTATCCTCACACACCCCTATCGTCCTGTACCACTGGGGAAGAGTGCAAGTACTGTAAGTACTACCAGTTACCCCAGACACAACCCTTCGCAGAACTCCCCATGTCTTTGGAAGCTCAAAGGTTTTGTGAACCCATCCGCTAGGATCTTCTGGCTTGGACAGTACTTCAGCTTTCCCTTCTCTTTCAGCAGGCGCAGACTTCAACTGCCCCAGAGGCTGGGTCAAGCGAGATAAACAATGCTTTGGGTTCTTCAATGTTGCTTTGAAATGGCAAGATGCAGAGGTATGACGCTGAGGGTGGCTTAAACCAGGGACGTATTTCATTAAAAACTTAAGCACAGTAAAAGAGCCGGCAGGATCAGGCCAACACATCTAGTGCAGTCTCCTGTTCCCAAAGTGGCCAACCACAGGCTTACAGGAAGCCTGCAAGATGGATCTGGGTGCAAGAGCACTTTCTCTTCCTGCAGTTTCCAGCAACTGGTATTCAGAAGCTTACCGTATTTTTTGCTCTATAAGACACACTTTTCCCCTCCTAAAAAGTAAAGGGAAATGTGTGTGCGTCTTATGGAGCGAAGGCAGGCTGCCTTGACTTGCGTCCTTATCAGGGATGGGGCTCACTGCTTGTTTGTGCTCGTGGTTCTCATGAGTGGGATGCAGGTGGCGCTGTGGTCTAAACCCCTGAGCCTCTTGGTCTTCCCACTTGGAAGGTCGGCGGTTCGAATCCCCGCGACGGGGTGAGCTCCCGTTGCTCTGTCCCAGCTCCTGCCAGCCTAGCAGTTCAAAAGCTCAGCAGTTCAAATAGATAAATAGGCAGTGCTTTTTTCTGGGGGTACGCAGGGGTACGCATACCCCTAAACATTTTGTGAATCTAAGTCTGTCTTCACTGAGGGGCAGTATTTCAATATGAGTCAGAAAATGAGAGTACCCCTAAACATTTTTTTAAAGAAAAAAAGCACTGTAAATGGGTACCGCTGTGGTGGGAAGGTAAACAGCATTTCAATGCGCTGTGGCACTTCTTACGGTCCTCTGTGCATCAGAAGCGGTTTAGTCCTGCTGGCCACATGACCCGGAAAGCTGTCTGTGGACAAACACCAGCTCCCTTGGCCTGAAGGCGAGGAGCATCTCAACCCCATAGTTGCCTTTGACTGGACCGAACTGTCCAGGGGTCCCTTACCTTTTACCTTCTCATGACACCAACTCAGTTCATGCTGGTACTTAGTGCATTCTAGAGCGTGGTGCTGATAATGCCAAGGTCGCAGGTTTGATCCCCGTATGTTGCACATTCCTGCATTGCAGAGGGTTGGACTAGATGATCCTTGGTGTCTCTTCCAACTCTACAATTCTAGGTTCCTGTGATTTTTGCAGTACATGCTCAGGTCGTGGTGGATACATGGACTGCAAATGTCTCCTCTTACTGCTCAGAAGCTGCTGTCCAGGCACAGTGACAGAATGAAGGAGAAGCCTACTGAAATGTTCAACCCAATGCCAATGGCGTCCCCCATTCTCTGGGGTGCTCTTTTTTGGTCTCCCTCAGATTGCCTGCCAGGCCTTTGGCGAGAACGGCCATCTTGCCTCCATTCACGATGAAGACGACATGAAGATCCTGTCACTACATCTGAGCCAGACCTATAACGGGGGTCAACATATATGGATCGGGTTGTACGACCCCAACACTGGGAGTGAAACCGTGAGTCTGGGCAGGCGGTCCTCCTCTTTCTAATCATTATTCAGGGACTGTTCAAAATGGCAGCCGCAAGGGGCAGGGAAACCAGCCCTGAGGTGGTTCCTACATGGAGGGAGAGAGCATAAAGGGGAACACAGGTTTCAGGTGAGCGTTTCGGAAAATGGTTAGCCATCCACCTTTCTGGGAAATACCTGAGATTCCAGCATGCGAGTCGGAGCCCTGTCTTAACTTTGACTTTTGTAAGGTGGCTGGATGGAGAAGATGACGACTGGTCTCCCACACCTTTATCATCTATGAAGAAGAGGGGATTGCGGCAGGTGTGCTTTTTGTGAAAGTGGGGCTGCCGTGGGGGGGGGAGAACAGCTGTACCTGGCAAGATCCCCTCTTCAGCATGAACATTGGAGGACCAGGTCTTGATCTTTTCCAACAAGGTGGGGGGGAAAGGAAAAGAAATCTTTTTTTTCTTTTTTTCTTTTGCAAATGGCATAGCCATTTTCTCAACATTTGCAAATTTCTGCAGTGCATGCTTGCTCAGAGGTAAGTTCCACTAGCTTTATGTCACTGCTGTCTTATCCCGGTGCTTTTATTCCTGGGGGTACACAGGGGTACACATACCTCATTTGGCCTCATTGAGGGGAAGTATTTAATATGAGTAGGAAAATGAGAGTAGCTCCTAAACATATTTTTTTAAAAGACAAAAGGCACTGTCTTATCCAGGGGTCAGCAAACTTTTTCAGCAGGGGGGCAGTCCACTGCCCCTCAGACCTTGTGGGGGGGCGCTGGATTATACTTTGAAGGAAAAAAATTGAATGAATTCCTGTGCCCCACAAATAACCCATTGGTGCATTTTAAATAAAAGCACACATTCTACTCATGTAAAAACACGCTGGTTCCCAGACCGTCTGCGGGCCAGATTTAGAAGGTCTTAGTTTGCCTACCCATGGTCTTATCCTATGCAGTAGCTACAGAAATCTCTGGGCCTCAAGTTTTAGGATAACATTATCAGGTTGACACAAGTTAACCGGATGCAGTCTGCTTTCCAACTATGCCAAATTTTAGTAAGCAGGGAGTGGAAAAATGAGGAGGCAACGCTTTCTCTTCTCTTTTATTTATTAAAATGTATGCACCGGTGTTATGTACTGAGTTGAATAGGATCCAAACTGAAGCAGTCTGATTGGTCCTAGAACAATAGGATTCAGAATGCAGCAGTCTGATTGGTCCTAGAACAATGCAGCAGTATGATTGGTTGGCAGGAACCACCCAATCCTGCTCCAGATAGAAGTGAATCCACAACCTGATTGGCTTACAGTAGAATTCCAGAATTAGCCAATCATGTGCAGCCCATTGTGTAAATAATGTATATAAAGCAGATACTGTGAGGGGACATTTATTCATTCCTCCTCACCACTATGAGCTGAATAAAGAGCATGAAATCACTTTGCGACTCTGAGTATATTTCACTGGCGACGAGGATGGGATCCCGCTGAGCTGACTGCCACACACAGCACCGCAGCACCGCCAACTGCCGCACCGCTGCCTCGCACCGTGTATCCAGGCTTCAGCTCCGGGGCACAAGGAACTCAGAATGGCAGCCAACAGCAGCTTCTCGCCATTCAACCCAGCATCTGGAGACTGGGAAGCGTACGCCTCCCGTTTCACCTTCCTCCTAGAAGCCAAAGGGGTCACCGACGAAGAAGACGCCAAGAAGAGGGCGATATTCTTCAGCGTCTGCGGAGAGGAGACGTTTGAAATTGCCCGGGCTCTCCTTGCGCCTGAAGACGTCGCTACTGTTCCATACAAAACAATAATGGAACAGCTGAAGGGGCACTTTTCGCCGCAGCCCTCAGTGGTGGCTCGTCGAAATGCCTTCTACGCAAAGCGGCAAGCCCCTGGGGAAACCATAACTGGGTTTGTGACCTCTCTCCGCCAAGCCGCCCGGTTCTGCAACTTCTCAGAGCTGGAGAACATGCTTCGTGACCGCCTCGTCGGTGGCCTGAAGGATGAGAAGCTGCAACGACGCCTCTACGCTAAGAAGGACCTAACGTTCCAGGTCGCTCTGGAGGAGGCCCTGGCAACAGAAGCTGCCGAGAGGTCGACCCAAGAGGCACGGCCGAGCCTGCCATCCCAACCGAGGGTCCACCATGAAGACCTCACCGACGACTCAGGATCCGACAGGGAGGAGGTGCACCGAGTACAGCAGCGCACTCAAGCAGCGCACAGACCACAGCTGCCTCGACGAGAAGGAGGGAACTGCGCAAGCTGCGGGGAGAGTCACGAGAGGAGGACCTGCCGTTTCCGCAACGCAGAGTGCAGGCAGTGCAGAAAATCGGGACACATCGCCCGGGTGTGTCGGGCTCGGCCCACCCGACACCAGGCATCAGATGACCAATCCAAGAGCCCCAGGTCCCGGGGCCCAACGCACCAAGGCAACTCGACGGAGCTCACGGACTTCCAGGTATACCAGTTGCCCCACCCCAACGTAGAGAAAATTTATGTAGAGGTACAGATAGAGGGGGCCCCATGCCGCATGGAGCTTGACACGGGTTCAACTCTATCCATAATCTCGGCAAGGACCTTAAGGAAACTGTGTCCCACTGGGGGTCCCAAACTCAGGCCGGCCCCATTCACCCTCCGGGACTTCCAGAAACGTAAGGTCCCCACAATGGGGGTGGGGACCTTCAGGGTGCAATACCGAGGGCGGACGCGGCAACTGGACTTGCTTGTGGTCAAGGGCCCCTACATTAGCTTACTGGGATTGGCATGGTTTGGACCACTGGGGCTAGCTGTCACCGGGGTGAACCACACTAGCTTACAAGTGGACATGGACGCCATATGCAAGGAATTTCCAGGGGTTTTCGATGGGAAATTGGGACAGTATACGGGCCCCCCCATTGCGCTACAGCTTGACCCCGCAGTACGACCGGTCAGGCTCAAGGCCCGCCGGGTCCCGTTCGCCTTGAAACCCCGTATAGACGAGGAATTGGACCGACTCGTAGAGCAAGGAGTGCTGGAGCCAGTGCCTAATGCTCCCTGGGAAACCCCAATCGTCACACCCGTCAAGCCTAATGGTTCGGTCCGCATCTGCGCAGACTACAAATGTACCATAAACAAGGCCCTCACGGCCCACGCATACCCAGTGCCAGTGGTCAGCCATGTCCTTGCCACCCTGGCTGGGTCGAAAATTTTTGGCAAGCTGGACTTGGCCCAAGCATATCAACAGCTGCCAGTAGATGAGGCCACAGCAGAGGCACAGACGATTGTGACGCACAGAGGAGCGTTCAGGGTAAAGCGGCTGCAATTCGGTGTCAGCGTGGCACCAGGCATATTCCAGAATATAATGGACTCTCTCCTTAAAGGGATTCCTGGCGTCACCCCCTTCTTCGATGATGTGTTGATTGCCGGCCCCACACCAGAGGAGTTTGAGGACCGCCTCCGCACCGTTCTGCACCGTTTCCAGACGGCGGGTCTCAAGGTGAAGCGGGAAAAATGTCTACTAGGAGTGCCTCAGGTGGACTTTCTGGGATTTATGGTGGACGCAGAAGGGGTCCACCCGACTGGGGACAAGGTACGGGCCATTTGTGATGCCCCAGCGCCCAAGAGCAAGACTGAACTTCAGGCCTTCTTGGGACTATTGAACTTTTACCATTCCTTCCTTCCCCACAAGGCGGCGGTAGCGGAGCCCCTACACAGACTCCTGGACAAGCGGGCCCCTTGGGTGTGGGGCCAGCGCCAGGAGGCCGCATTCCAGGCAGTCAAGGACTTGCTTGTCTCAAACTCGGTCTTGGCACACTTCGACGAGAGGCTGCCGGTGGTGCTAGCATGCGACGCCTCACCCTATGGCATTGGAGCTGTCCTGGGGCACCAACTCCCGGATGGAAGAGAGGTACCGGTGGCGTACTTTTCCCAGACACTCAACACAACCGAGCGGAACTACTCGCAAATCGACAAGGAGGGTCTGGCAATCGTAAAGGGAGTAAAAAAATTCCATGATTTCTTGTACGGGCGGCCCTTCACCGTGGTGACTGACCACAAGCCGTTGCTTGGCTTGTTTGCCCCCGAAAAGCAGACCCCCCAAGTGCTGTCTCCTCGCGTCCTCAGGTGGTCAATTTTCCTTGCCAGCTACCAGTATGCACTGATTCACCGACCTGGGAAGACGATGGGCCATGCGGACGCCCTCAGCAGGCTACCACTACCGGAAACAGGCCCTGACCCAGCACCTGCACAAGAGGTTATGAGCCTGGAGCTGCTTCCCGACCGCCCCATTCAGGCACAAGAAGTTGCACACCATTCCAAGAAAGATAGGGTCATCTCCCGGGTCCTGGACTGGGTATGGAGGGGATGGCCCAGCAGCAGCCCCGGGCCAGAATTCGCCGGCTACACAACCCGCAAACATGAACTGTCGGCCCACAAGGGGTGCCTGTTATGGGGAAGCAGAGTCGTTGTTCCCCAGCCCCTCTGCAAAAGGGTCCTCACAGCCCTACACGAGACACATCCAGGGGTAGTAAGAATGAAGGCCCTTGCCAGGAGTTATGTGTGGTGGCCGGGGATCGATGGAGAGATAGAGGCCTGGGTCAAACACTGCCAGGCCTGCCAAGAATCCCGCCCAGATCCCCCAAGGGCCCCAGTCCAGTCCTGGGAGTCCGCCCGAGCACCATGGTCACGCCTGCATGTGGATTTCGCTGGCCCCTTTCAGGGGAAAACATTCTTCATAGTGGTGGACTCCTACACCAAATGGCTGGAAGTCGCACTGGTACCGTCCACTTCCACGTCCGCAGCCATCCGGGTACTACGCAGGCTGTTTGCAACCCACGGGCTCCCTGACACTCTCGTCTCAGACAACGGGACTGCATTTACGTCAGGAGAATTCCAAACCTTCACAGCGCAGAACGCCATCCGCCACATCCGTTCGGCGCCGTTCCACCCTGCCACCAATGGCCAAGCAGAACGCATGGTGCGGACCACCAAGGACACCCTTCGCCGCATGACGCAAGGGGACTGGGAGTACCGCCTTGCCACATTCCTTCTAGCACAGCACAGCACCCCCAGCTCAACGACTGGCCGGAGCCCCGCTGAACTACTAATGGGTCGGCGCCTTGCAATCAGATTGGACCGCCTTCACCCCGATAGAGCTCAGGATGAGGTAGTGGTGGGGGAAGGCAGGAACCCCCGGACCTTCGAGGCCCAGGACCCAGTGTACGCAAAGAATTTTGGGGCAGGCCCAGCATGGGTACCCGCCACAATCACCAGGGTCACTGGCCCCGTGTCGTACGAGGTGCTAACGGATGGGGGGCAATGCTGGCGCCGCCACTGCGACCAGATACGGCGACGATTCCCGGGAGAAAACCAGGAGGAGGACAGGTCAGAGGAGTCCCAAGGGAACAGCGGGGCAGTGAGGCCCATAGAGCAGGAGGGGCCAGCAGGAGAGGCAGAATCAGTAAATACAGAGAGGACCCGTGAGGCCGAAAGGACACCGGAACCAGAACCACGACTGAGCGAGCCGGTTGCACCAGACCAAACAGCCGCATCACAGCCAGCATCCTTGGAACACGAGCCAGAACCCGGAGCCCGGACCAGGGAACACCCCAGGCCACAACGCACACGTAGGCCGCCGGCATACCTTGAGGACTATGAATGCGACCTCCCGGGCAGGACTGGAACTTAGAGGGGAGGGGTGTTATGTACTGAGTTGAATAGGATCCAAACTGAAGCAGTCTGATTGGTCCTAGAACAATAGGATTCAGAATGCAGCAGTCTGATTGGTCCTAGAACAATGCAGCAGTATGATTGGTTGGCAGGAACCACCCAATCCTGCTCCAGATAGAAGTGAATCCACAACCTGATTGGCTTACAGTAGAATTCCAGAATTAGCCAATCATGTGCAGCCCATTGTGTAAATAATGTATATAAAGCAGATACTGTGAGGGGACATTTATTCATTCCTCCTCACCACTATGAGCTGAATAAAGAGCATGAAATCACTTTGCGACTCTGAGTATATTTCAACCCCTATATTGGTTCTTTTAAAACAAAAGCAAACCGACAAACCTCAAAGCTGTTTTGTAGTGGTGGTTAGGAACATGATTGCAGGAAGGACTTTTAAAAAATGAAGGACCCAAACCGATGCGTTACAAGGAAGGAGATTCCAACTAAACATATGGAAAAACTTTCGGACAGTAAGAACTATTCAAAGCAAAGACAAACAGACCTTTGGTCACGTAAAACATACCCAATAAACACATGAGACGTAACTGGGTGTGTTCTTAGATAAATAAGATATACTATTCATAGTATCAAATTGTAAATTTCAACAGAAGTAACTCATAAAGTTCAACAAATGAACAAAGCAGAAGACCCAGTGGATCAGATCATTCTATACTCAGTTCATACATAAGGTCCATCCTTGTAATGGTGTCCATTCCACCTGTCTGTTCATAAAGTCCAAACCAACCACATGAAAGGTTGTTACAGTTCCACAAAATCCTTTCACAAAGTCTAAGAAAAGGATTTCCAGAATATTGGCCTTGTTTTGCCGTCCTGGGCTTCATCAGTAGTTAAAGCTCTAAGTAATGCAAATAAATAGGGTGGTGCTGTGGGTTAAACCACAGAGCCTAGGACTGGAAGGTCGGCGGTTCGAATCCCCGCGACGGGGTGAGCTCCCATTGCTCGGTCCCTGCTCCTGCCCACCTAGCAGTTCGAAAGCACATCAAAGTGCAAGTAGATAAGTAGGTACTGCTCCAGCGGGAAGGTAAACGGCGTTTCCGTGTGCTACTCTGGTTTCGCCAGAAACGGCCTAGTCCTGCTGGCCACATGACCTGGAAGCTGTATGCCGGCTCCCTTGGCTAATAAAGCAAGATGGGCGCTGCAACCCCAGAGTCGGCCACGACTGGACCTAGTGGTCAGGGGTCCCTTTAGCTTTAATGCAAATAAATACAATATCACGATCTCACAAATTCCACAGCAAAAATAATATAAAACCATAAATAACTGTACATACCATATGTGATATTACAGGACAGTGGGTCTTATGGCATAGTAGTAGCTGCAGTAAGCAGCAACTGTTACAAAGTAGGGTTATATGGACAAACAAAATACTGACTGGGTTGCAGGTGTTGGCAATCCACTATTCTGCAGTGGAACAGATTCCCACGAGAGATGATGGACTCTCCTTCCTTGGAGATCTTTAAGCAAAAGTTGGGTGACCATCTGCCATGGATGCTTTAGCTGAGATTCCTGCTGAGATTAGTGGAGATTCTATTATTCTAAGTCCCAGCATCGTGGGAACTGGGATTCTGAGTCTCCAGATGTTCTTCTTCTTCCCACTGATTGGACAAGGGAAGGATGGGCTGGAGAAGTCCCTTTCTTCCTCAGCTGAGACGATGTCTCTTTTGCTCTCTTTCTATAGAACAGGCAGTTCAAATGGACAGACGCCACCACTGGAAGATACACTCCTTGGGCGCCTGAGGAACCCAATAATCCCAGAACCGAACACTGCGTGGAACTCTACAGCCATGGTGAGGAGCAAGAGGAAGAAGCCATGGGGTGCTTCAGAGATGGAGGCTGAAGTACTGGAGGAAGAGGCAGGGAAGGGAAGGGCCAGGTGTTTCCCCACCCTCTCCTACACCACTGCCTCCCAGAACCAGGAGGCGACTGAAGTGGGAAGAGCTGAGGACGTTTCCATGTGGCATAGTCTCTGGCTACATGTGTGCAGCTTGTCAGGGGAAGGTACATAAACTGGTGGGGCAGGATGGCCCCCTGTTGCTGCAACTGTTCCATCAAGACCCACTTATGTATAGCTGTCTAGATGCTACACTGGGGGGGGGGTGTTATCTACAACTGTGGAAACTGTGCTGGGCCCGGGGGTTAACCCGAGCAATGCGGTCCAGGTTCGGTCCCGAATCCAAGGATTCTGTGAGGAGTCAGTCCAAAAGGGCCAAGGCAAGTCTCAAGGCAGGAAACTAGGTAGGTCAGACACAGGGTCTCATGCAGGTTCCAGCAAGCAGCAATGTTGCTCCCGCAACCTGGGGCGGGGTCCAGTAGCCTTTTATCTCTGTCGGGATAACGGCTGTCCTGATCCCCTGGTGACTCACCTCCCTGTCTCGCCCGAAGACGAGCACTCCTTCTGCGAGTACTCAGGTCTCTCCTTCTTTCAGACCTTAGTCTCTGCAGCTCAGGAGACGTCGGTGGGTTACTAGACCCAGAGGCCTTAGGCTCTCCTGACCCAACTGGTAGTGGAGCAGCTGTAGGTGATGGCCCAGCTAGAGGCAACAAAGTCATCCCCGCATCTGGAGCCAGGGCAGGCTCAGGCCCCTGACTCGGTCCAGCTGGTGCTTGTTGCAGGGGAACCTGTGCAGACTGGGGCTCTTCAGAATCAGGCCCCAGACTTGGTTCAGATGATGCCTGAGGCAGAGGATCCGGTGCGGATTGAGACTCCTCTGGTTCCGAATCCGAGCCCGAGTCCCAGGCCATCACAGAAACTACTGTGTCAGCTTTGACAATAGAGAGTTAACTATCTGCCCTGGAGTCCCTTTGGGTGGGGATCACCCTTGGCGTCACAGCTGAAGAACGGTGCATGGTTTCAGAGAACTGGGTTGCTGCTAGTAGGCCCCTGTAACTCCCTGCCACATGTTTCCAATACTTCCTGCCTCCCCGACAAAGTTGGACACTGAAGTGGCCGGCTGTGAGTGTTAGTAACATCCTCCCACATTGTCTTCCAGACTACATGAAGTGGAATGACGAAAAATGCACCATAAAACACCCCTACCTGTGCAAATACACTCTCTGAGGCCAAGAAAAGACTCTGATGTGCTCAGTAGCACCTGGGAGGCTGACCAAGATGCATCTTCCAAGTCTTTCCATCTATTGTGCTCTGAAGCCCAAGCCCATGCTTCCCCAACCTGGTGCCCACCAGAGGTTTGGGATTAAAACTCCCATCGCTCAGTGGGACAGAATTTCTCTCCTGTGGCCAATAAATTCTCTTCCAAATACACCTGTGGCTCTTTCTCCTGTTTTCATTTAAGCCACCTGTTATAGGAATTCTAAGGTCATAGCAAACACATACATAAGTATATAAACCACATGTCTGAAATAGTTGTTGTTGTTTAGTCATTTAGTCATTTCCGACTCTTCGTGACCCCCTGGACCAGAGCACGCCAGGCACTCCTGTCTTCCACCGCCTCCTGCAGTTTGGTCAAACTCATGCTGGTAGCTTCGAGAACACTGTCCAAACATCTCATCCTCCATCATCCCCTTCTCCTTGTGCTCTCCATCTTTCCCAACATCAGGGTCTTTTCCAGAGAGTCATCTCTTCTCATGAGGTGGCCAAAGTCTTGGAGCCTCAGCTTCAGGATCTGTCCTTCCAGTGAACACTCAGGGCTGATTTCCTTCAGAATGGAGAGGTTTGATCTTCTTGCAGTCCATGGGACTCTCAAGAGTCTCCTCCAGCACCAGAATTCAAAAGCATCAGTTCTTCGGCCATCAGCCTTCTTTGCGTGGCTATTCCCTCCCCCCCCCCACAGGTGAAATAAATGAAGACAACAGACACAGAGTTTTAAGGTTAATGGGCGTAAATGGCCACAACTTTATTGATTACAGGAAAGAAGGGTATTGGCTTTAGGCATTGGCCCCTAACCGACTATCCGGACTAACCGGGAAGGGTTAAACACCAACAGGGGGAGCCACCCGAGATGCATATCCCTAGGCGCTCCCCGAGGGGTTACCGCTCAGGGGCGCGCTTTAGGCCCTAGCCTCTGTAGGTTTCGGACGAGGCGTCGCCCCTCGGAGTCCTTTAACGAACTACCCTTCAAGCATTGGGGGAGGTGATGGCGTTCCTCCCCCCCAACCTCATCTGCATGACAATACCCCGGCCAATGCCTACCGCCAAAACCGAGGGAGTTGTGACGGTTTGCTACGAGGTAGGCGAAAAAACCAAGTGGCTCACAAAATCAGCCAATTAGCCAAATGGAAAAACTCCTACCAGGCCCCTTGCGGCGACCAGCCGAAGCCCATAGCAAGGTCAGTGGCAAAACCTAACGGGCGGGTGGGTGGGAAACCGCGTCGTCTCCGAAGGTAAAAGGGGCGAGCCGAGGGCTGCCCCGACCTTAAGTGGCCTTTGGAAGGCCCGCCCCTGCCGCCAGCCGATTGGCTGGCGCCACAGGGGATGCTAATTAGGGGAAATCCCTGCCTCCCCCGAGGCTGGCCCCAGCCTCGCGGGAGCGAGAGTGGGCGGGGTCGTAATCCCGCAACCCCCCCTCCTCCTGACGATCGGAAGGGGCATTGCGTGGCTATTCCCTCCCCCCCCCACAGGTGAAATAAATGAAGACAACAGACACAGAGTTTTAAGGTTAATGGGCGTAAATGGCCACAACTTTATTGATTACAGGAAAGAAGGGTATTGGCTTTAGGCATTGGCCCCTAACCGACTATCCGGACTAACCGGGAAGGGTTAAACACCAACAGGGGGAGCCACCCGAGATGCATATCCCTAGGCGCTCCCCGAGGGGTTACCGCTCGAGGGCGCGCTTTAGGCCCTAGCCTCCGTAGGTTTCGGACGAGGCGTCGCCCCTCGGAGTCCTTTAACGAACTACCCTTCAAGCATTGGGGGAGGTGATGGCGTTCCTCCCCCCCAACCTCATCTGCATGACAATACCCCGGCCAATGCCTACCGCCACCGAGCCGCAAGCCGGCTCGCCGCCAATACCCTCAGACCTGTAACCAATCCCTAATGCCTTGAAAAATATCTGCCAACCAAATATCATTGCCAGCATCAGACAGATGCACGCCATCCCAGCGATAAAGGCTTTCCTTGTCAAACCGTATGCATGGGTGCTGAATGACGTGACCGCCCAATGCGGCCACTCTACGTGCCACTGTGCGCTCCACTATCCTCCTAGCTTTATTCACCGCCACGGGTTTCTCTGCATCCCGCCAAAATCGCCTTTCCAGCAAAGAAGACCAAATTATTGTAATGTTCTCATGGGATGCCCGCAACAATTCCAAGTCATTGATAATGTTCCACATCAAGTCCACCCCTTTCCTATAAGCCAAGTCGTTCTCGCCCAGCTGAATGACCAGGGCACTGGGTGGGCCCTCGGCAGCGATTTTTTTGGATACAGCTGGGAAAAACTCTTCCCAACGCATACCCCTCCTAGTGATCCAAGACAATTTAACCCTGCTGGGTAGCAGTAGCTCTTTTGCCCAGCCCCTTTGTTCTGAGCGCCGTTTTGCCCAATATACGATGCTGTGGCCGATGACCCACAGTCGAACCACATCAGTACCTGAAATGAGAAAATCGGAGAACCAGATCAGAAGGAGTGCGCAGGGGGGACGCTTAAGGGGAGTTTAGAAGGGCTTCCGGATGTAACCCCGGTATGCGTTAGACTTCCAGCGCCCCATGTCCATAATTCTTTCCGCCGGTAAACCCATATGTGCGGCGGTGGTCGCCGCCCCTATGCGAAAGGAGTGCGCGGCGTACTCTTCTTGGGGAAGCCCGATGGCGGCTATTGCTTTGCGCATGACCCTCGTGAATTGCTGCTTTGAAAGGGGGGAACCGTCGGAATGTAAGAAAAAGGGGCCATTAGATTCCGGTCTTGCACACAGGTATTTTCTAGCATCCTTTACAGGGCAGGGGCCCGCCTTTTGAGTCGCCTGCAGGCGAACCAGGGCTCCCTTGCCCAGCTGATCAGTCTTGGAACTACGGATTTTTAACATCACAAGCGCATCGCCCACCGTTACGTCCTCGAGTAATAGCCCCTTAGAGGCTGCGCGGTCCTCACAGACCACTTCACCTATGCGTAGGGCGCCAAAAAATGCGAAAGAAAACGCTGCAGAAAATAATCTGGCTTCATATCTAGACCAACACAGGACCCTCAGCTTCCTACGGATTTGGGTGAGTATATCTAGAGTTATTGGCCTTCTCCTGTCCTGGCCGTGAGGCCTGGACCTGCGCCAGCCCTCAAGCATCTTCCGGACCACAAAATGCGAACAGGGATCCGCAGAAAATAAAGTTTTTGAAAAGAAGGATATTGCTGCTGAATGAATATTGAGGGTTTTGGGGGCCTGGCCAAGATCTCTAAGGTGGACCAAATACTCTATAACTTCAGACTTGGACGGTGGCCTGCCTGGCTTGAACCGCTCCTTTTTGATGCGGAAGGATGTGAAGTCTAGCCATGCCTTATTATACGATCTCAGGGTAGAAGGCGCTAGCGCAGACAATACTCCCTTTATTGCTTCTCGTTGCCAATATTCCAGAGGTGCTCCGGGAATGGTTGCGGCTGCTGCTGCGCATCCGGCGCCAATGAGCGAAAGCGTTCCATCTGGAAACGAGATAGAGCATCCGCAATGTTATTATCAATACCAGGGACAAACTTGGCTGAAGCGTGAAGGTTCAACCGCAGGCAGGAAAGGACAAAGTACCGTAAAAGGGACGCTACTCTGGGCGAACGTGACGATTGTTTATTCAACACTGACACTACCGCTAGATTGTCCGTCCAAAAACAGACCCTATGGTTTTTGAACTGGTCTTCCCATAAGTGGATTGCAACAACGATGGGAAAAAATTCTAAGAATGTCAAGTCCCGTAGTATTGGTTTACCTTGCCAGGAGGAAGGCCAGTGCTGAGCAAACCACTGGCCCCTGAAATAGACACCAAAACCTAAGGACCCAGCAGCGTCTGAATGTACTTGGAAATCAGACTGGAGCGCCAAACTATCCTGCCACAGCGATATGCCGTTGAAGCCATCCAGGAATTGCAACCAAACCAGGAGGTCCGCCTTTACCGCCTTGGAAAGGCGTACCCTGTGATGGGGTGACCGCAAGCCCGCGGACAGCTTTGCTAGGCGGCCGCAGAAGGGACGGCCGGGGGACACCACACGGCAGGCGAAGTTGAGGTGCCCCAGGAGGGATTGGATTTGCCTCAAGGTGACCTTTTTTAAAGGCAGCATTTGGGCGATCAGCTCCCTTAGGGCAACCAATTTGTCAGCTGGTAAGCGGGAGGTTTGGGCTACAGTGTCCAGTTCAATGCCTAGGTAGGTCATAGTAGTGACCGGGCCCTCGGTCTTCTCGCTTGCCAGAGGGACCCCCAGATCCTCAGCTAAGGACTCGAACGCCCGGAGGAGAGACCTGCACTCCCCAGCGTCACTTGCCACCAAAATAAAATCATCGAGATAATGACCCACCCCTAGAGTGCCAGTTCTAAACTTTAGGGCCCATTCCAAGAATGTGCTGAAGGTCTCGAACGCGGCACAGGCAATAGAACAACCCATGGGCATTGCTTTGTCAATAAAGTAAGCTCCCTGGAATTTGAAACCCAACCAGCGGTAGTCTTCCGGATGAACCGGGAGTAGGCGAAATGCTGACTCAATGTCGCATTTGGCCATAAAGGCACCCCTGCCAAAACTTCGGACCAACCGCACGGCTTGATCAAAAGATGAATACTTCACCGTGCACATCTCTTGGGGAATGGCGTCATTAACCGAGGTTCCCTTGGGATATGACAGGTTGTGTATCATTCTAAATTCACCGGGGGCCTTCTTTGGGACAATACCGAGCGGGGAGATATGAAGCCCTTCGATAGGTGGAGTTGCAAATGGGCCGGCCACCCTGCCGGCTGTAACCTCCTTCTGAATTTTTTTAAACGCGATATCTGGCCTTTCTAAGACTGATTTCTGGTTAGGGGGGCAAGTGGAATTGGGTGTGAAAGCAACCGGAATTCTAAAACCTTCAGAAAACCCCTCATCCAGTAGGTGGGCTGCACGCCTATTTGGGTAGGACTTTAACAGTTCTCTCAAGGGTTCCAATTTTATCGGGGAGGACGCGAGGCTTAGGGAGATGTTAGTAACGAGCCCCTGGTGGCCCTTGGGCGGGAGCTGCAGGTCCCGCGGGGCCACCCCTGTTTCCCCGGGAGAGGTGACCCCTGCCTCCATGAAAGGGCTGCTGCCTACCTTTGAAGCAGTTGATAGCCGGGTGGCTGCCTAAGCACCTATCGCATTCGTGCAGGTACTTACAAGTTACGCGCTGGCAGGTACCCTTGTTGAAGTCCCAGCACTGTCTACGGCGTTGGGTCTCCACCTTACCAGATTTTGGCTGTTGAGCGGTTTTCTTCTCGATATTGGGCCCCACATGGTCAAACCAGCAATTGTTGTCCTTTTGGTCCCAGCGCGTTGAAGACAGCAGCGAGGCATTCCTCCGGAAGTCTTCATCATACGCCAAAGCAGCTTCGTCTCCTGCCAGCTCCCGAGCCCTCCTAACGTGTGTCAGGTAGGACACGAGGTGCGCCCCCCTCTTGGGATAGCAACTTGACACCACAGCCATGAAGACTTGATAGCCATTAAGCCAATTCTCGAACGTTCTCTCTACCCGAGGTGCTCTGTACCTCCTTTTCCCATAGTACTTTATTTTCTCCCCTTTTCCCTTGACTTGCACTGGAGGCAGCAAGGAAAACATATCCACATAATTGCCATTCAGAATCTTATTCCTTTTCCTCTTAGAGAGGTGGTTCCCCAGAATAAAGTCAGTGGCCGCATTGGTTGAGACTTTAACGTCTGGAACCAGGGCCCCATCCTTCCACTCGAGCGTGCCATTAAATGTCTTCCTGTGTGAGTTGGCCCTCCGCTCATGCACCCATTGGGGAGCTCCAATGTCCTCCCCCTCCCCCCAATAAGTTTCCATCGGAGCGTCACTATCCCCATCTGATGAGGAGGTACCTGTCTCATCCTCGGATTCCGAAGTATCCCTCTTCTTGCTTTTCTTAGACCGGTGCTTCTTCTTCGCCTTCCGCTTTCCGCCCCGTGACGTGTCTTCACGGGGGGCCGAGTCGCCGGCAGCAGCCACCTGCTGAGGGGGCAGCTCCTCCTCAGAAGATGACTCCTCCGAGGTGCTTGGTTGCCTCGGGTTATCCTGGAAAACACTGGGAACGTCAATCACCTCCTGGCGCGGGGCTGATGACGAGGCCACCGCCGGTCTGGCCCTTTGCGCGCTCGCACTAGGTTTTTTAGCTGGTGCCTTGCCTTTTAGCGGACCTGACTTTGATTTTTGAGTTCGAACGGCTTGTGAGCGCGTCCGTGGCCTGCTGGGGGCCTGCCCAACCACGTTAGCCGCACTAGTGGAGGGACCATCCTGACCTTGCTGACTGGGGGGTGTATCAGGTATGCAATCTTGTGACACCTCGACAATGTTCGGAGAGGGAGTGATAGGTGCCCTGCACTGCGCGTAGAATGACTGAAGCGCGGAAAAAAGCTGGGCCAAGGCCTGAGGGTTACAAGGGCCTGTTGGCATCAGGGCGCTACCGCGCTGAGATTGTTGGGGGTCGCTGTTCCCCTCCATGTCAGAGCCGAAGGCAACGCCTCGGGGGAGGGCGCAAGTCAAATTAAGTTTGTAAGCAAATCGGGTGTTTATTTTATTTATTGTTTATCTATTTATTATTTATTTATTTATTTATTTATTGTATTTTATTATTATTTTATTTATCTATTATAGATTTATTTAGTTATTTATTTATTTTATTTTATTTTATTTTATTTTATTTTTATTTTATTTTTATTTTTTTATTTTTATTTTTTATTTTATTTTTTTTAATTTAATTTAATTTTATTTTATTTTATTTTATTTGTGTATGTATTTACTTATATATCTATATTTGTTTATTATTTATTTATTTATTTATTTATTTATCTATATATATGGTTTCTTATTTATATGTATTTATGAGACTGGGGCTATCGCTATCTATCTTATCTGCTATAGTTGGCTGAGGATCTGGCAGAACAGAGTAAATTAAACTGCCAGGGAAGCCACTAAGTATGTCACTGGGGAACAATAGCCCTAATTACAGGTCGTTAGCCTTAGAATTGTCCTGCTGGCTGGTGATATAAAAGGGTTTCTATGGCAACAAACGATCTAGCCAGCAGCAATAGCAAACCTTCGATGCCCCAACACAGGCGTTCCTACGGCAACGCTTAATGAATCTCAAGGGCAGGCCTGGAAAAGCAATAAACACCGCAGGAATATTCTGTATTTATTTATTTGCCCCCAATAAAATTGAGCAATTTGGGAATAACCTTATAAGCCACCAAATATCCTTTTGAACACCCTGTATAAGACTACCAAACTATAACTCAGCTTGAATTAATTTAGCGCCAAATAACCGAATAATTCTAAAATGCTGTGAAGGCGGCCGCAAGAAACAGGCTAGGTTACAGCCTATTAATCCTGAAATAATGCAGCATAAGAAAGATCAGTATTACCACAATTGCTTTTGCTGCAACTGCTATGCTGCTGTGTTGCCACAAGGGCTCACAGGCTAGGCTGCCTATGGCAAAATGGCGGCCGCCACAGGCCACGTGACCAGAAACAAATGGCGGCCGGATACAACACGTAACCTAGCAACGGTGCCGGTATACGGTCCCAAAACAAGCAATGCAAACAATGTATCCCCAACACCAGAAACAACAAGCCCCTGTAATGAGCCAAGGATTAAGGGGCAAATGAGTAGTACCCGAGCCGGCCGTCCCCTGATCAGCAACAAAAACCCGGCAACAGCACAGACCAAATAAGACTCCCACTTTGCAGCCCCCAGAAAATGAACGCTCACGTGAAGTTCCTGCCCCCCTTGGGTACCCTCCCGGCTTGGGGGACGCAAGAACGCTCCCTTGGGGCCCGCAACCCTCTAGCAGCCCCTGGAGCCCCACGTTCCTGCGGCGGCGCCTGCCGCGCGTAAACTACTGGGGTGCAAGGTCCCTTAGAAAAAACCTGTGCGTTTTAATGCCGAGGAGCACTGGAAGGCGTATATCGTCGGCTGTTCTCGGCTCTGCTGATGAGCGGCCGCTGGGAGGCTGCTGAGGGGCTGGCGGCGCTTCAACCCGCTCCCGCAGCTCAGCTGATGAGCGCAGCTCAGCTGGTGAGCGGCCGCTTGCCGGCGCGCAGCTGGAGAGCGGAAGTCGGCGTTCAAAAGCCCCGCTGATGATCGGCAGCTAGCAGGCGAGCTCCTGCCCGGCTAAACAGCTGATGAGCGCTCCCGGCGTGGCTGCGCTGAAGTCCGGACCACGAGGAGCGGCTGGCCTGGAGGACGACGAACCCCACGGCGACCTAGTAAACCGCGTCGTCTCCGAAGGTAAAAGGGGCGAGCCGAGGGCTGCCCCGACCTTAAGTGGCCTTTGGAAGGCCCGCCCCTGCCGCCAGCCGATTGGCTGGCGCCACGGGGATGCTAATTAGGGGAAATCCCTGCCTCCCCCGAGGCTGGCCCCAGCCTCGCGGGAGCGAGAGTGGGCGGGGTCGTAATCCCGCAACCCCCCCTCCTCCTGACGATCGGAAGGGGCATTATGGTCCAGCTCTTACTTCCATACATCACTACTGGGAAAACCAGAGCTTTAACTATACAGACCTTTGTTGGCAAGGTGGTGTCTGCTTTTTAAGATACTGTCTAGGTTTGTCATTGCTTTCCTCCCAAGAAGCAGGCGTCTTTTAATTTTGTGACTGCTGTCACCATCTGCAGTGATCATGGAGCCCAAGAGAGCAATCCTGAAACCATTTTGACTCTCCCAAACTCACCTCAAGTATTTCTCTGCAAGGAGGGGGGAAACGGGAAAGCCCCTCCACTGTCTTTTGCTTAGCTGTCTTAAGGGCTTATGTGTGTGTGTGAGTAAGATGAGCCTGTGACCTGGACTTGGGAATTAAAGCATTTACATTCACAAAAGAATGGCCAGGCTGCCCAGGTAGAGCAATGTTTGACCATTATCAGGTTTCCTGGCAAACAGGATTTCTGTGGAACACCGCCCCCCTGTGATGTACAGTGGGGGGGGGAGTGTTTGATCCCCTGCTAAATTTGCCCGTTTGCCCTCTGACGAAGAAATGACCAGTCCATAATTTTAATGGTAGGTTTATTGTAGTTGTGAGAGACAGAATAACAACAGGAAAACCCCCAGAAACCCAGAAGACAAAAGTCAGAGGTTGATGTGCATTATAATGAGTGAAATCAGTATTTGATCCCTTTGCAAAAGATGACTTAGTACTTGGTGGCAAAACCCTTGTTGGCAATTACAGAGGTCAGACGTTTCTTATAGGTGGCCACCAGGTTTGCACACATCTCAGGAGGTGTTTTGTCCCACTCCTCTTTGCAGATCCTCTCCAAGTCAGTAAGATTTCGAGGCTGATGTGTAGCTACTCAAACCTTCAGCTCCCTCCACAGATTTTTGATGGGATTCTTGAGCCACTCCTTTGTTGCCTCCCAGTCCAGCCTTGTGCAGGTCTACAGTCTTGTCCCTGACATCCTTGGACAGCTCTTTGGTCTTGGTCATGGTGGCTACTTTGGAATCTGCTGGATTGATTGCTTCTGTTGACAGGTGTCTTTTGTGCAGGTACTGTAAGGAGCTGGGGTTACAGGTAAGACCTCTCCCTTACAACAGGTGCTTCTAATCTCAGCTCGTTACATACAGTGAAGATACCAGGTAGCCTGACATCTGGCTGGTTGATAGGGGATCAAATACTGATTTCACCCATTCCCACCACCCTTCTGAGTAATACCCCTCCCCACAAGCGGCCCATGGGGGTCGTTTAACCGGCCCATGGACCCCTGCCCCCCACTCGGGGACTCCCGCCTCCCACCCGCTCGGCTCCTGTGTGCCGCACTAGACCAGCATGGAGCAGAGTGTGGACCGTCTTCCATGACGCTGGCCGGCTTCCCATTGGCTGCAGGAAGCTACTGCAGCCAATGAGAAGCTGTGCACGCCTCCTCTGTGCCAGAAGGAGCACCAGAAATAGCATTTGTGCATTTGGGACCGTGAACCGGCCCAAGCCACAAAAACTTTGCCAACCCCTTCTCTAGAGGAGAGGGTGTGCAAGCCTGTGGCGTGTGCCATGAAGGCCGTTGCTCTGGCCAGAGGGCTGAAGAGCAGTGAGACAGAATGATTTTTTTATATACTTTATATGTTTCTTTATTGGACCAGTAGCATAATTTGTAATATTGCAAGTTCAACAAATTCTTTAAGCAGAACAGAAATAGGTGAGCTGTTTATTCCCACATGGGAGATCCCCAACAGATGAGCTGAACTGAGGACGAAGATTCTTGAAGATTTGCTGGGTGACTCTGCTGACTTATAAAAGGTAAAGGTAAAGGGACCCCTGACCGTTAGGTCCAGTCGTGGCCGACTCTGGGGTTGCGGCACTCATCTCACTTTCTTGGCCGAGGGAGCCGGCGTACAGCTTCCGGGTCATTTGGCCAGTATGACTAAGCCGCTTCTGGTGAACCAGAGCAGCGCACGGAAATGCCGTTTACCTTCCCGCCGGAGTGGTACCTATTTATCTACTTGCACTTTGACATGCTTTCGAACTGCTAGGTTGGCAGGAGCAGGGACCAAGCAATGGGAGCTCACCCCGTTGCGGGGATTCGAACTGCCAACCTTCTGATCGGCAAGTCCTAGGCTGTGTGGTTTAAGCCACAGCGCCACCCGCGTCCCCTGCTGACTTATAAGGAACCCCAAAGGGCATAAATGCCACCAGCAGGGCAATGGTCTGGGATGACACAGCTTTGTTCCATCTGAAGGTCTACAGAGATCGTTCATCCTTGGCTCACAGGGGAAGGTGCTCTTGCACTCAGTCCTACTTCCAGGATTCCCATGGGAACATCTAGTAGGCCATTGTGAGAGCAGTAAGTGGACCATGATGTAGTGGGGCACTAAAAAGGTACAGCTGGAAAGGCAGGGCTGGGGGACCTCAGCAACTCAGTGGGATGGAAGCCTCTGGTGTTTGATGGAGTTATCCAGGGGCAGGGATGAGGTCACGGACCCCAACACTTTGGCTTATGCTCACAAACGTAGGACACAACGTATGGGCAACGGTCAGTTCTAAATTTCTGAAAACCTGGAAAGAGAAAGAGAGACAAGCTTAGTCAGAGTCAACACTTGTCCTGAGCACATCCAGCCCAAGGAAAACAAACAGGTGGCAGTTCAGTTCTTTTTGGCAAAACACTCGGATCACAGCAAGGTATTTTGAGCAGCATGTCCTCCTTAGGTAAAGGTAAAGGGCCCCCTGACCATTAGTTCCAGTCGTGACCGACTCTGGGGTTGCGACACTCATCTCACTTTATTGGCCAAGGGAGCCGGCGTACAGCTTCTGGGTCATGTGGCCAGCATGACTAAGCCGCTTCTGACGAACCAGAGCAGCACACGGAAACGCCGTTTACCTTCCCGCCAGAGTGGTACCTATTTATCTACTTGCTTTCGTACTTCTAGGTTGGCAGGAGCAGGGACCGAGCAACGGGAGCTCACCCCATCGCGGGGATTCGAACCGCAACCTTCTGATCGGCAAGTCCTGGGCTCTTTGGTTTAACCCACAGCGCCACCTGCGTCCTCCTTACAGTTTTCCAAAACAGTTTCGGTTCTAGCCAAAAGGCAAGAGCCTGAGGCAAACTTGCTGCAAACAACAGGTATTTATACTTTATATTGTGCTGACTCAGTCTGACTCACTCTCATGTTTGCTGACTCACACCTAGCCAGCTGCAGGTGCGGCGGAAGCACACCTTGATTAACCCTTTCTTGTCCTTTCTCTCTGCGTGCACAAACTAACACTCACAGCCTATTCTCTGCCGTAAAGGTAAAGGGACCCCTGACCATTAGGTCCAGTCGTGAACGACTCTGGGGTTGCGGCGCTCATCTTGCTTTACTGGCGGAGGGAGCCGGCGTGCAGCTTCCGGGTCATGTGGCCAGCATGACTAAGCCACTTCTTGCGAACCAGAGCAGCGCATGGAAACGCTGTTTACCTTCCCGCTGGAGCGGTACCTATTGATCTACCTGCACTTTGACACGCTTTCAAACTGCTAGGTTGGCAGGAGCTGGGACTGAGCAACGGGAGCTCACCCCATTGCGGGGATTCGAACCGCCGACCTTCTGATCGGCAAGCCCTAGGTTCTGTGGTTTAGACCACAGCGCCACCCGCGTCCCCCATTCTCTACCTTACCGCTGTGCAAACTATTAAATTCGCTTGCAAGAGGTGTTAAGGCATCAGAGTCAAATGTAGATCTCAAGACTGCATGCCCAGTTGTTACGCTCACATATCTGAAGAAGCTTCTTCACCCCTATCGTTCTGCCCATACAGCTCCAAGGGCCTTCTGGCGGTTCCCTCCCTGTGAGAAGTGAGGTTACAGGGAACCAGGCAGAGGGCCTTCTTGGTAGTGGCACCCACGTGGACTACTGCAATGTGCTCTATGTGGGGCTACATTTGAAGGTGACCCAGAAACTACAACTAATCCAGAATGCAGCATCCAGACTGGAGACTGGGAGCAGCCACCAAGACCATATAAGGTCAGTCCTGAAATACCCAGATTGGCTCCCAGTACATTTCCAGGCACAATTCAAAGTGCTGACCTTTAAAGCCTTAAACAGCCTCGGCCCTGTAGACCTGAAAGAGCGTCTCCATGTCCATCATCCAGCCTGGACACTGAGGTCCATCTCCGAGGGCCTTCTGGTGGTTCCCTCACTGCTAAAAGTGAAGTTACATGGAACCAGGCAGAGGGCCTGGTGGTGGCACCCGCCCTGTGGAACACCCTGCTATCAGATGTTAATGAAATAAACAATGATCTGACTTTTAGAAGACATCTGAAGGCAGCCCTGTTTAGGGAAGCTTTTAATGTCTGATGTTTTATTGTATTTTTAATATTCTGTTGGGAGCTGCCCAGAGTGGCTGGGGAAACCCAGCCAGATGGATGGGTGATTGATTGATTGATTGATTGATTGATTGATTGATTGATTGCTGTGTAAACACATTTGGCTAGCAGGTATCACTAGCAAAGCATTTGATAGCCACCTAACTCCCCCAACACAAAGACCAGGTCCTGAAAGCTGACTCCTTACCATCTTGGTGAGACAAGAAGACACAAAACTTGACGCCAGAATTGTCAGGTTCCCCCTCACCCCAAGGCATGAAGGAGGCTTCAGATCCATCTGACCACTCCCATTTTCCATCCTGTAGGGATGCAGAAAGAACAGGTCACAAACAGACCCACCAGTACACACAACTTGCTACGTGATCATTCCACCCAAATGAACCATAGAAAATCTTCCTTGACTAGCAGGACATCAACCAGGAGCCCCCAATGACCCTTTGGGGTGTGGAGGAGGGAGCAAGGAGAGTTGGGGTGGGGAAGACAAGCACAATTCTGCTCCCCCCCCCGGAAATATTTGAGTTCTTTTATATATATATATATATGATTTTTATTAAGATTTCAGTAAAAGATTAAACAGAAAAACGTAAGCAAGAAATACACAAATACACAATACATAATCCAAAGAAGAAGAAAAAAACAAAACACAGAGAACAAAAAAAAAGAAAGAAACAGAACAATTAAAAACAATATCACCTTTTCATTACCGTTTTTAAATTTACTTATTTTCTGGACCTCCTCATACCTCCCTCTTTTGTATTCCAGTCCAAATTGTTTGTCCAGCAATTTCTTTTCCACTTTTTTAATCCCAATCTTTAATCTTAATGTAATATAGCATTAAAATTTTACCTCTTAAATACCAAATTTCCATTTCCTTAAACTTCTTTAATCCTAATCTTTAATCTTAGTCTATCTATAACTTTAAATCCTGTACAGCTGGAAACCACTTATTTTCAGTCCAACATCACTCTAGCATTCTTTAATTTTGCAGTGTTTAATTCTTTAATTTTGCGAAACACTGCGAAATATTTAATTTTGCAGTGTTTAATTCTTTAATTTTGCGAAACACTGCGAAATATTTGAGTTCTTAAAAACTGTGTGAAACTAAAATGAGAAAGAGTGGCTGATCTTCCCATTGTGGGAATGTTCAAGGTGGCAGAAGAGGATATATTTATTATTAATATCCTTCATGACTTGTGCTAGCAAGTTCCTTTACTTAGCAGAGTGCATTCCCCTTTACACAGCAGAAAACTAGTTGCAAACTCGTGTGAGTTTCTTAAGACAATACGCAATTCAATCTGGCTTGTCCAGACTGAAATGTGTTTTAATTAGGGTAATATTTTCCTGGTAAGACCCCTTGAATCCCTCCTAAAAGAATAAAGGCACCACAGTCTTATTCATAAGCAACAAAAAGAAAGTTTGCTCATGATCAGGCAGAGAATAGTGTGATCCCTGAAGGCAGGCTTAAGGCTTAAAGTTACAAATTTATACTAACGGGATTAGCCTGTAAGGGAGATGACCTGGGGCAGCCAGCAGTTCAGTCCAGGAAGTTTGCAGGATGAAAGGAAGATGGGAAAGAGAGAGAGTGGAGGCATGCTCTTGCCTTTTACCAGGTCTGGAAAGGTCACGCCTACCCACTAGTCACATGCAAAAGGAAGGATGCTCCAGGCCAGGAGGAACAGGAAGTTTCGACAGGCTGGACCAAACATTCCCTTGCATGTCCACTCTAGGAAAACAAGGAATGTTGTACTTGACTGCTTCCAGTGGGTTACATTCCCACACCCATTAGTTTTGAAGGAATGGGCTTCCCAAATCTAAAAACCTGACTGTGTAGTCAGTCTGGAACGGGCCCCAAAATCCACATTTTTCCTTCTCCAAGGGAGCATTTCTAAAATGCATTAACTTGAGCTGTTGAGCAAATGCATAACAGTAAGCCAGCTGTATAAACAAAGTGCTCTCCTTTATCAGTCTGTGACGGCAGTGGATGGCCTTGGCTGTTCCAGTGGAGCAGGGATGGCACGTCTGGGTCTTATCTTACATCCTGACCACACTCTGACGCACAGACCTAGTCCTGGAACAGCGCCAGGAGAGTTGGTGACCTTCTTACCCCAAGATAAGAGTGCCGGAACAGGAATACCCTTATATGATCAAGAGTACAGGAAGAGGAACACCCTTTTATGGTTAAGAGTACCGGAGCAAGAACATCTGTGATGTCAACCTGCGTGTATAAGCTGACGTGGCTGCGCATAGCCGTTGCCGGAGAGCGCTGCCTTTTTCCTGGGACAATTTGGCTTCTAAAATAAGCACCCGTGAGTACTTAAACTTTGAACAATCGGACTTTAAATAAGGACTTGCGAGCAGAAAGGAATTGGACTTAAAGATTTACTTCAATTTGGTACTGAAACGGGAAGGTCTAAACAGGAAGTCAGCCTTCCGTTTCTTTGTAGTCAGAATAAAGCAAAGACAACGTAAACTAGAGCTTAGAAAATCGCTTCTAAAGGATTGGCTTTCATCATTTAAAATTGTCGAACCCCCCTTCGGCAGCAGGAGAAGAAGGGGGATCTTTTTTTGGGACTGTTTAAACCTGCAGAAGTGAGTTTAAAGTAAAGTAACTTTCCACTGTCCTGATCCTGGAGCGGGGTGTCAGGACTGACGTTTGAAGCTCATTGACCAGAGACAAACGTTTTTGACAGATAGTTAAAAGAAGAGAAACATAGTGATTCCACTGTTTCCTTTCGCATTTTAAAGGAACAAATATTGACCAAATATCTCAAAAAGGATACTCTGTTGCAAGAACAAATAGAAGTTCTCCCCCTAGAGGGAGACTGTGAAATTGTAACTAATTCTAGGGAGCTTGCAGCTGTCACAGATTACAATCGTGGGAATGGACTTGTGACCTTGTAGGACAATGTATTCAGAGGCTCTGTTGTGTGCTCTCTGTAAAATAAGTGCCCTACTGGAACAGTTAAGTGAGAAGACGGATTTGATGACTAATGCGGTCAGAATTTTTGAACAGGAAGTGGGAAACTATGTGGAACCCACCCAGGAATCAGATCAGGAGTGCGTCCTGACAGAGCAGATGAGAGAAGAGGATGTTGCTGAATCTTGGGCGCCAGAGATGGAGGGAGCTGCGGCCTTGCAGGAACATGAGCTTTTGGATTTGACAAATGAACTTGGAAAAAGCCAGATTTGGAAAGATAAAGTTTGGATTGGTTTGGAAATGGGGGGTTGGATAGACCCCCCTATGCAGGGATGTTTGGACTTTCCGAGTCTGGCAATGGGCCGTGAGATGTTTGCAGCTGTGGGGGCTCTCAATTTTGGAGGGATTCTGAAACATGTTTTTAAATACCACATGGAATTGAGTCTGGATTATGGAAAAGGGGCTGATTTGTTGAAAAGGGTCAAAAACATCACCAAGCTGGAGTTCCCACGAGTGAAAGGAGAATATGAAGAAGAGCTGCGGAAGGGACATGGAAGTGACTTAAGGGCCTCGGATATAAGGTTACCAGGTTAATGCGCTAGATCGATGGGAAAAAAGGACTGACAAAACCCGGGACCAGGAGGAAGGGACGCTGGATGAAGATTGGATTGTTTTTATTTCTTTTTCTCTTATTACCAGGATTGTTTTATAAAATGGATGAATGTTAGAAAAATGTTGGAACGAAATTTCCTGGCTCTAGTAAAAATGTTTAAAGAATTAGGTAAGAATATTATGGTTGTGAGAAGTCGGTAAAAATAAGATTTAAGTTTAAGTTTTAAGGTTTCTTATAAGAGAAGATGAAAATAGATTAAGGTAATGTAAAGACAGAATATTATGAAATATGGAAAGGATTTGCTGCGATAATTATTAACTAGGATACAAAAAAAAGGGAGGAGGAGGTCAAAGAAAGAAGGTAATGAGAGTTGAGGATTTGAGAATGATGGATTTATTTTTGTCTGTTTGCGGTGTATTTTTTTGTGTGTTTTTTTTGAATTTGTATTGTTGGATGTGGTTTGCTTTTTCTTTGTTTTTTCTTTTTTCTTTTTCTGCTTTGTTTTTTCTCTGTAATTCAAAAAAAAATCAATAAATATCATTTAAAAAAAAATAATAAGCTGACGTGGCTGGATTCCTGGGGAAGGGGGGAGAGGGTGCCTGGAGGATATATATACTGCATGAAATTTCTTTTCCTTTGGACTTGCTGTGAACTGATCACGCAAGTGCCTTCTGCTATCCGGAGAGCAGAATAAACTCTTTCTCTGAATCAACCTCAGTGTCATTTGACTTCCTTTCTCCCTCCCGGGAGCAACGCAGACGCCACCAGTCGGTAAAGTCTAATAAGGCTACAGTTTTAGCTTTCACAGTATTTTCACATGTTGGTTTTAAAAGGTGGTTAGGGCAGGTGTAGCCCAGAACATCTCAAGGGCATCAGCTGTAGAAGCTTCATGGAATACCCTTCCCACAGAATTCATTCACTATTAGCTCTGACAGGGCAAGGAGAGAAGAAGAAAGGCTTGGATGCTCACCTTATCTTGGTCAGATAGTCCGATCCAAACGTGTTGCACTTGTGAAGCTGAAAGGTGGAGAGCTAACAAGCGCAGGTCTTCTGCATCACGCAGAGATGCGAGGTGGTCATTGGGATCATATTTATGGCAGGCTTCCTGAGAGGTAACAAAAATATGAGTTTAATGCAACTAGGTGTGCCTTAGAAATGTCCTGAAAGTCAGGCTTGGGTTGAATATTGGCTTGAATATTGATTTCAATACATTGAAATCAAGGTCCAACGTCCGACAGCCTGGAAATGCAGGTTTTGTTTGGCCGCTGCAGAAGATAGATGGGATAACCTGCCCATTTATATCTTTGTTTCTTCATCTTCACACTGCACCTTTCGATGTTATTGTCAGCAATATCTGCATTATACCCATTTCCCCCCAAATATGCACGTTTGCCCCATATTATTTTCTGGGAGAGCCGCTTTGCAACTTTCAAAAGATAGATGTGTTTTGGTTTGTGTGTTATTTCAGGACAAGTGAAATAAGGAGGGTCTCCTCAACGTGCTAATCACACCAAATTTATTCTAGGTTCATCCCCCCCCCCAAAAAAGCACCCAGATGCCCTTCTCACTTCTGCCTCATCCCATGAAAGTGGTGGGTCGTCAAAGACTTTATAGCAGCCATCACCCCATCCCTGCCAGTCCGGGAGACAACCTGGAGGTAAAGGAAAGGGAGGGCATTAGCATTCAACATGACAATAGCTGCACATGAAATGAGCATAATAAAATCTGCTCAGGGCGATCACCGCCCCCACCTCCTGTTGAAAGAATGTGGGGAAGAGTCACAACCCATATCACTCACTTTATTTTTGTTGTTCTTGTTGTTGTTGTTGTTTTAAAAATCACCGTATTATTCCATGTATAAGACTAGGGGGGTTTTTTTACTAAAAAATTACCGTATTTTTCGCTCCATAGGGCGCACCTGACCATAGAGGGGGAAATCAAGGGAAAAAATTGTCAGTATCTTCAGCTCACAGGCAGAGGTACCTGGCCTCCCCCAAGGCAATTGAGCGAGATACTGTGTCTACTGTCCATCTGCGATCCCGGCAGGCTAGGTAAACAAACCCGGCGATTCTTCTCATCAGTCGTGAGAAGAACACACCCTCTGCTTCTCTGCTTCTCTCTCCCTCCCTGCATTCTCCCAGGGAGGAGAAATGAGACAGACAGGAGTCCTTTCTACATGTTTTATTCCTGTCACTCAACAGTACATAGAAATGTGACTGCACCCTTCAGTCTCCATCAGAAGAGTCACAACTCCTCCCCTGTACTTCCAGCACAGGTCATATGACACACTGAGCTAACATCCGGTGCTCAGTACAGAGAATAGGCTCCACCTTTTCTCCAACAGTACATCTGCACTGTTTTGCATTCCAGCCATCTGGAGCTGGCTTTTGCCTTGGTGCTTTTTCCCAACAAAAATATGATCCCCCCCCCCAGCTCTGGGAGCAGCGGACAGGCTGCAGGCAGTCTGTGCGCTTCTCCCAGACCTTCTTCCTGCTTTTGCGGGAGGTGGGGGAATTCCCCCACCTCGTGCAGAAGCCGTGCGCTCTTTAAAGGGGCTGTGCGGCTTCTGCTGGCTTTTCTAGGAGGTGGGGAAATTCCTCCACCTCCAGCAAAACTGGCAGAAGCCGCACGCTCTTTAAAAGGGCTGCACGGCTTCTCCTGGCTTTTCTGGGAGGTGGGGGGATTCCCTCACCTCTCGCAAAAGCCCACAGAAGCCGTGCGCTCTTTAAAGGGTGTGTGGCTCCTGTGGGCTTTCTACGAGGTGGGAGAAGGGACTGATGCGGCCAGTCAGTCCCTTCTCCCTCCTGGGGAAAAGCCCGCAAGAGCGCACAGAGCTTGTGTGCGGCTCTTGGGGGCTTTTCCCGCCTGCCTCCCCCCTGCATTCACTCCATAGGATGCACACACATTTTCCCTTGCTTTTTAGGAGGGGAAAAGTGCGTCCTATAGAGCGAAAAATACGGTACGTTTGAAATTTGGTCTTGTCTTATGCATGGGTTCCTGCCAACCTAGCAGTTCGAAAGCACGTCAAAGTGCAAGTAGATCATTAGGTACCGCTCTGGCGGGAAGGTAAACGGCATTTCCGTGCACTGCTCTGGTTCGCCAGAAGCAGCTTAAGTCATGCTGGCCCCATGACCCGGAAGCTGTACACCAGCTCCCTCGGCCAGTAAAGCAAGATGAGCGCCGCAACCCCAGAGTCGGCCTCAACTGGACCTAATGGTCAGGGGTCCCTTTACCTTTACCTATACATGGGTAGTGCTGAGGTGTGACGGGTGATTGGTTGCAGCCCTGAGGAGGAGATTATCAGCGACGATAGGGTGGGTGATTGTTGATTGTGGCAAGTGCTGTTGGCGATTGTCTGCCTTTGCGGCAATTGGGCATTTGATTGGAGTCTGTCGTCAGAGATTGGGCAGTCTGTTGGTGGCTTTGGCAATGCGTGCGATTGTAAGTGTCAGTGCATCGAGTGAGCGACTTTCAGCAATCCGCCCCCAAAAAAGCTTAACAACTCTTGGCAATCTCCCCCCATTTTCTTAATTCTGAGTCCCCAAAAATAGGGGGCATCTTATATCCAGGTGCGTTTTATACACAGAAAAATACGGTATATGCCGTTTTCCTGGCCAGGGCAAGCAAATGAACAATAAAGAAAGCTATTCCAAAAAATGGGGCAAAAATGACTCGGGGAAGGCTATTTGAAACAAGTGCCTCTCTGAGGCCTTCTGAAAGGCGTGGCTGTCTGCTGCAGCTGTACCAGGAGCTTCAAAAATGCAGAGCCGCCACAGAAATGGCCTTTTCGCATATGGTCACTCACCGGACTGGTCAAGGTGGTGGACACACCAAGACAGCTTCTAATTGGGATATCGGTGTGCAGGCAAGATGGTAAAAGCATGAGAAGTTCAATAGATATAGCATAGGACTGACTCATTCAGGGGCCTCAAAGGTCAAAACCAAAATGTTAATCTCGGCCAGCACAAGTACTGGAAGCCGGTACGGCCAGTACAACATACAAGTGCTATTTAAGCTGATGGCTGCAAGCGGGTTAGGAAGCACATTGCAGTAGCATACAGCACATTGCAGTAGCATAGCTGTCAACGTTTCCCTTTTTTAAAGGGAAATTCCCTTATTCTGAATAGGATTCCTCGCAAGAAAAGGGAAAAGTTGACAGCTATGTGCAGTAGTGAAGTCTGGAGAATGAGATGCATACAGATCACATCTACCACTCGTGAGATGCAAAGATACATTACCACCTGATGGGTTCTCCTCGGAGCCCACCGAGAGCTCACAGAACAGAACAAGGCTGGTGATGAAGAGGCTGGGCCAGCTGGAGGATATGGGCTGCATGTGTCCTTGGCGAGAGAAAGAAGAAAAGCTGAAAGAAAACAGCTTTCCAATCTTGGCTAAAAGAAGGTGGTGCATCACTGCTGCTTTTTTAAATACCATCTGTCAGGAGTCCAAGTTCCCAACTTGATAGCACAGTAAGCGTAGATAATTAAAAAGGAGGATTTGTTGCAAATACAAAGAGATAGCTCCGGAAGTGTATGTATGGAAGTGAGAGCTGGACCATAAAGAAGGCTGATCGCCGAAGAATTGATGCTTTTGAATTATGGTGCTGGAGGAGACTCTTGAGAGTCCCATGGACTGCAAGAAGATCAAACGTATCCATTCTTCAGGAAATCAGCCCTGAGTGCTCACTGGAAGGACAGATCGTGAAGCTGAGGCTCCAAGACTTTGGCCACCTCATGAGAAGACAAGACTCCCTGGAAAAGACCCTGATGTTGGGAAAGATTGAGGGCACAAGGAGAAGGGGACAACAGAGGACGAGATGGTTGGACGGTGTTCTCGAAGCTACAAACATGAGTCTGACCAAACTGCGGGAGGCAGTGGAAGACAGGAGTGCCTGGCATGCTCTGGTCCATGGGATCCCGAAGAGTCGGACACGACTAAACGACTAAACAACAACAAAGCTCCGGACGGCTCTAACAAAGCCTCTGGCATCATTACTCAAGATGACCTTTCTGAAGACTGCTTCCGGTGTCAACAGAAGATATTGAACTTACAATCATTGTGCCTCGTCTTTTGCTTCCTATCTAGCAGCCCTCCCATTTGCCAACTCTTCGGACTCAGTGGATCAGCTCCAACCTCTTTGTGTTCTGAGAGGCTATCTCTTAGTCTGTGCCTATTTGTGCTTCCTGTGAGCTTTGGCTGTGTTCTAGCCTGCTTTCAGCCACCAAGGTCAGGAAGAGCCAAAGTCTGCAGCTGCCGGCTCTCCACTGCCTGACTAACATCTAAGCCTCTCTGTTCCTGGCTGCTTTCTGCAGTTGGCTGCAAACCTTCGCTTGGAGCTGGCTCATTCCTGACACCATCCAAAGAAGTCTTTGATGCCACCAAAGCCCCACATGAGGCAAGTGTCTCCACACTCTCCACTTGCCGTGATGGAGAGTCAAAGAGATCAAAAGCGGAAAGATTACTCACCTGGTTCATCAGTTTGTCTCTCTCTGAGTTGATTCTTGTTCCTTATTCCAGCAAATGTTGAAAGACTTCAGGCTAGAAAATGGGTGGTTATGAGGCATTTATAGCCTAAAAAGTGGGTGAGAGAATGTGGTGGTAGACACTTGGCAGCAGAAGTGAAGCCAAACACACAGCAAGATCTTTTACATCTGAGCACAAAAGTACACAGAGATCTATTTCATCTGAGAGCTACCATTGATGGTCCAATATCCAACTGCTATGAAGCTGAGAGATTAGCCAAGAGAATCATCCTAGAGGAGGACAATGCAGGAACGTAGGAAGAGTCCTGCTAACATCAGCCCACGCATTGGACAAGATGAGGTGAAGGCTGTTCCTCTCCTACTTTTCAAACAATTTTACGAGCTTCAAAACAGAAGGGGACGACAGAGGACGAGATGGTGGGACAGTGTTCTCGAAGCTACAAACATGAGTCTGACCAAACTGCGGGAGGCAGTGGAAGAAAAAAGTGCCTGGCATGCTCTGGTCCAGGGGGTCACGAAGATTCGGACACGACTAAATGACTAAACAACAACAATGTGTAGCTCCTCACTTTGTTCTCTGTGGGTGAAATAGGTGCACATTGTCCTGCTGGAAAGAAAGAGAATGCCTTGCCTTCTGACTGATGAATACAGAAAACTCAGCCTAGCAATTGTGTGTTTTGTGTTTTCTGTCTCCAGGAACAGATGCAGCCTTCCTCTGACCCCAGGCTCAGACTCCTTTGCACCAGCCTTGTTCTGATATGTCAGCTCTCCCTTGTCTTAAACAGAGAAATAGTTGGCGACACCGGCGTCTACTCCCCAGAGACGGGTACTGTATCTTTTCATCTCTGAGGTGGTTGCTGCCTTCTTGAGGGAAGGAACACCTTTTGGCAGCCTTAGAAAGCCAAAGGTAGATTCATTTACTGAAGAAATGAACCTATGCTGCCAATTCTCGTAGTAGACCAGTATAAAGTAAGCAGCACATAAGCGGCACACAAAACGCTACCAAACCATTCTACGTTCTAAATTGAGAGAGCTATGTACAAGATCTACTACAGAAGCCACAAACAGAAAACTCATTCAAATTGTGTCCGGCACCCTGTCTAACTCTTGATCAAACTTACCTTTGTTGATATTGAAGGGACAGGTTACCCCACCTGTGTAGTCACCCCAGGCCTGTGTATTCACCCCAACTAGGCCCAACTAGGCCCCAAGACTTCCCAAATTCTTTCTTCGAGGATTCAGTAGCTAAAATACATTAGCTTTTGCTGTATAACGTATTTTTTTAAAAAAAATAATATTTATTACTTTTCCAACAATTTAGACACTACAAATCCAATACAATACAATACAAAAACACTACATAACACTAACACTAACACATTAAACACATTAAACTAACAAAACAAAACAAAAACAGTTTAAAACACATCAAATAATTTCAATATCTTATCTTTCATTCACTTATTTCAATGACCTCCCCACACCTCCCTTTTTGTATTCCACTTCTGTTAATTGTTTCAGCAATTCCTTTCCATCTTCCTCTGCTTTCTATCCTTTAATTATCTTAACAGATTCTAACCTTATTTTTCCCTTTAATACTCTATTAATCTATTTGTACTTAATTCCTTATAACATTTCTACTAAGGCCATATAACTTCATTCCAACATTTTTCTAACATTCATTAATTTTACAATATTTCTGTAAATAGTCTTTAAACTTTTTCCAGTTTTTTGGGTTGAACGGGATGGGAACTAGGGTTTTGGAGAAGGAATTAACTGTGAGTGGGGGAGAGGGGTTTCAGGAGGAGACAGGACTAACATTGGTTAAAAGGTGAAGTATTTAGGGGTTGGCATGGCTGCTAAAGATGTGAACTTAAGGACAATTATGAGGGATGTTGGATTGAGGTGAAGGAGGATTTAGAAATGTGGACACATTTGAAGTTATCATTGTTAGGCCGAATCGCTGTGGTAGAGATGAATGTGCTTCCAAGGATGTTGTTTTTGTTTCGAACATTGCAAATTTTGGATGGGATGGACTGTTCCAAGAGGTGGCGGAAAGATATTTCCAGATTTGTCTGGCAGGGCAAGAAGCCTCGAATAAAATTTAAGATACTAACTGATGCCAAAGAAAGAGGCGGATTTGCCCTGCCAGACCTTAAACTTTATTATGAATCAGCTTTTGCTGTATAACATAAAGTAGCTGAAATAAACAAAGCCTTCTCCCCTTCTCAGTAAAAGATGGCCTTGTCAGTCCCGAGTAAGAGACGGGATGGCGCATCCAACCAGGTTGCAACTATTCTGACTGCGCTGATGCACAGACCCCGGGAATGGCGCCAGGAGTGACTGTGGCATTCGTATGGAGCCCCCGGTCGTCTCACGTACTATTGACCCGTACACCACTAATCCGCTGCCACCAACCAGGTCCTCCCTGGTAAAATCACTTCAGTCTCAGTCAGCTTTTCAATTCATAAAGAAGTGTGTCTTTTATTTCAGACTTAAAACAAAACTATTACAGCATTCCAAATAGTGTTCCTCTTTACTTTCTTATTCTTATGTTCCTCTCTCTATCTCTGCTACCTCCCCACACTCAAGGACCAACTGCCCTAACTGTCTCTCTATAACCAACTGCCTTTCCCAACCAGCCAACCCACTCAAACCAACCAACTACCCACCCACAACTCCCAACGAACTAACTAGCAGAACTCCTCCCAGAACCAGTTTTATAGACCCACTGACTCCACCCCCCGGGTCCTGTCTGTGCAACCTATTTAACTATTTCCCCTCCAGCACTCTCTCATATATGGTAATGTCACATACCTCCCCCCTTAAGAAGTTTCGATTCAGGAGGGTTAACTTCTTAAAGTTACACTCCTGATCAAACAGTTTTGTATGTGGTTTTGTTTTTTATCTATCTATCATCTATCTATCTATCTATCTATCTATCTATCTATCTATACATACATACATAAACAAGCAAATGGTTGATTGTCTTTGTTCATCCTTCACTCTCTGGTTTTCGTGATAAGGCATCCGCCACAATGTCCAATGATTCTTTCTCAACCGTTGAGAGGTGCTTTTTTCTAGGCAGTAACTTCTTGCTGGTGTAGGTGATTGGATGTAGGTCTCCTTCTGGTCCTGGCTGGCTTAAGACGGCCCCATTTCCAGTGTTTGAAGCGTCCTCCTGTTACACGGTAGGGGTTCACAACAATGGGTTTGGCTTCCCCTGTGTCGATCCAATGTTCCACACCTTTGGCCACTCCTGGAATATTACTGAACAAGGATTCATATTCCAGCAAGATCTGTTTTGCTTCCTCTGGCTGTTTAAGGGTTAAAGTCGGAGCCAATTTTATGTCTGTTAATCTACTCTGGGACTCTCTCTTGTTCCCCCAGCATGGTATGCCTGGTTCACATGAATCCTCTCATAAGGTATACAGTGTCCATTTTTCTGTTCTAAAATACGGTTTGATCATATTTACATGCACCACTTTTCGCCCTTCCTCTCCTTGCTGGATCACATAATTTACTTCATTCATTTTGGCTTTTGTTTTGTCTTGCCCGGTGCCTCTTCTCTGACATATGTCACAGGCTTGACAGTATTGTTTTATTTGTTTCCCCATTCCTGGCCAATAAAAATTTTGAGCCACTCTCTGTTTTGTACGTGTAATACCCATATGCGCTCCAAATACACTGTTGTGAGCGTGCTGGATTACTAATTCTCTTCTCACTTCTTCACGCCCCCTGCATGGTGGGTCAAGGACTTCTCGATATAAAAGGTCCTTGCTCAAACAAATCTGTTCTGGGCACTCAGGAGTTAACGGCCTCTCCGACTCGGCTGCCTCAAAGTACTTTTGTATCTCAGTATCTTCTTTTTGCTTTTTGGCAAAACTTGGGGTTTGACTTTTAGTCAAAGGAAATAAAAAGGTGTCTTTTCTTTCCTGATCATCCCCTTGCTGTCCTTCAGCACTGTCTGCCTCTGCTACTGTATCCACCCCCTCAGGATTAGGTGACTGTGGGCTCCCTTTTGCTCTGGTAACTATGAAAGTACTCTGCACATGTTCTAAAATGCCCCAACCAATGAGCACAGGGACGGGAATTTCTTCCGAAAGGGCTACCTGCCCAGTTTTTGAACCTGACATCTATTTCCACCACCTTTAGGATCTCTGCCTGTTTCAAAATTCCTTTTAATTTCATTACTTTTCCTGGAATTATGGCCTCATCCCTGATTATTTCCGGGTGGACTATTGAGGCATCTAATCATAGCCTGCATTTTTATCAAGGCTTATAGTTTGATTAGGGTCTGTATTTTAAAATGAGCTTAAAGATTTTCAAATGTTTTATGCCAGGCAGAAGACCAGCTGCCTAAGTACTTTGGCAAGATGTTTATCCTCCTGGACAAGGGGGCCCCCTGATTTATAGCAGAAAACAATTCTCAAAGTCGTAAAAAGGGAATTACAAGCTGAGAGCAAGGTTACACCACCCTACATAATTAAGAGTTGGTAAATAGTAAAATAAAACCATGTGCCTTGAGCCATATCTTCCTAAGGTTAAAGGCCAAGAGCAAATGGAAAAGAAAGCAACTGGCTGGAGAAGGGGAGTGTAAACAGAAGAAGAGGCTTTTTTCCTATTTTATTTTGAGGCTGTAAACTATTCCTTCCTTTTACTTTGAGAAGGTTTATTCTTCTAAAAAGCTATCTATGATAATGTATGAAATATACTGGCTTAAATGTAATCATGCAAAGGATCTAGAAAGAAAGAAATGTTAAATTCTTATTTCATAGAGTCATATTGCTGTAGGAGACCAGAGGGGCAAACGAGCCCAGCCCCCTGCCAGACAGGAGACGCCATCGAGCACTCCTGATATATGGTTGTCAGGCCTTTGTTTAAAGACCTCCAAAAAGGAGATCTTTCATTGATGATGCATGAGAATGTGAACCCAAGATCTCTGACATCTGTTTAAGATAAAAATTTAAAACTATTAACCATCTGTTTTGGAGGGCAATAGGGCAAGGAGGGCAAGAGGTGAGCTGGTAATTAAGGTTCCTTGTTGAGACAAATGTAAGATATATGACTGCTTATTTGTCATTTATAGATAGAAGAATATATAGCTTTTTGTATCCCATAAAAGGCAATAGGAAATGGGTGTATCTTTTAGGATTGGTTATAGCAATCAGCCAATAGGAAATTCAACCAGGCTGATTGGACAGAGGCAGCCAAAGGAGGAGCAAGGGGGCTGGGCTGAGGGAATATAAGTGCTGGCCATAATGGCAGGAGAGCAGGCCAGAGCTTGGTAACCATATACCACTGTGCCTCTCATTTATTTGTCTGACAAATAAATTATTATTTTAATTTCTCTATTGCTGCGTTGAATATTTCATTCCAGCTAAGCGTTAACCACAAGCAGGGTGCTACACTATGGTGACTTGCGATCCCGTGTCCTTTAACCTGAGATATCTTTTTCCGTCTATCCAGATATACTCTCCAGCGTTCTTTAACAAGAGATTATCTTGTTGAATCGCATAACAGTGCACGACTTTGGCCTCTACTACCTCAGCAGGCTTGGGCCTAGTTGGCATGGCCGTTCTCTTGACAACCTGACTAGTTGGGCCCTGCTCCACAGGCTGCATACAATATGTCTGTTTCTGTGTGGTGCTATAACTAGATGTTTCTTTTCCTGGCTTACAATCAAAACTTTTATGCCCTAACTTTCCACATCTCCAACATGAAATGTTTTTAGGTCCTGCATAACTTGTTTTATTGACTTTTCCCTCAGAAAACTCTGTATGGGTGTGTGCCTTCTCATGTGGGCTTTCTGATGAGGGGCTGCTTCTCTCATCGGTTTCTGAGGTAAACTTCCCTTTGGTTTGCTGAAATTTATTTTTGTTTGTTTCCCAATATCTTCCACCAAATTTTGGCCCATCAAATCCATGGTCTCTGATTTCATTTATTTTATCGGCTAAACCCGCTGCTTCCTCTATTGTCTTGGGGTTGCTTTCTTTTATCGGCCCCAGACACAGTGACCAGATGTTTGGAAGCTGTGGCTGGATGGTTTCGTGGGAGCCGGTTGAAGTTAAATCCTTCGAAGACAGAGGTCCTTTGGCTGGGAAGGGACGATATGGGATTGGGGGGGGGCAACTCCCATCTCTTGCAGGGACGCAATTAGTGCCAGCACCGTCCGTTAAGAGTTTGGGTGTAATCTTCGACACCTCCCTCTCTATGGAGGTGCAGATTACAGCTATAACAAAGGCGGCATTTTTTCATCTCTGCCAAGCTAAGCAGTTGGCCCCTTATCTCTCTCGCCCTGACCTAGCCACTGTGATCCACGCGACGGTCACCTCCAGACTGGATTATTGTAACTCGCTCTACGTGGGGCTGCCCTTGAGACTGACCCAGAAACTCCAGCGGGTGCAGAATGCTGCAGCGAGACTCCTTACGGGGTCTTCGCTGCGAGATCACATTCACCCAGTGCTATACCAGCTGCACTGGCTCCCGCTGGAGTACAGGATCAGGTTCAAGGTGCTGGTTTTAACCTTTAAAGCCCTATACGGCCTAGGACCCTCGTACCTACGGGACCGCCTCTACTGGTATGTCCCACAGAGGAACTTACGGTCTTCAAATAAAAACATCTTGAAGGTCCCAGGCCACAGAGAGGTTAGGCTGGCCTCAACTAGAGCCAGGGCTTTTTCGGCCGTGGCCCCGATCTGGTGGAATGCTCTGCCACAAGAGACTAGGGCCCTGCAGGACTTGACATCTTTCCGCAGGGCCTGCAAGATGGAGCTGTTCTGCCAGGCCTTTGGTCGGGGTTCAGTCTGACTCCCTCCCCCCTTTCATAAGAACATGCATGAAAGTGGCTTCCCAATTTTTTCTCACAGGCCCATATAAGTTCAGCACAAACAGTTGGGCCTGGTGAGCATTTAAGGTCCATAACCCTAATCTGTGGGTTGCCATCCAATTGGATTTTATTCTGATCCTGATCTGATTTGAGGATGTATTTTAATTGATTGTCTGATTTTATGTTAATGTATTATACATTTGATGTTAGCCGCTCTGAGCCCGGCTTCGGCTGGGGAGGGCGGGATATAAATAAAAATTATTATTATTATTATTATTATTATTATTATTATTATTATTATTAATCAGGTACTTCAATTGGCCATTTATTGTGTCGTAAAATTGCTCCAACGCCATCACTTCTCTAATCTTAGGTACCATGTCTGCATTCTCTTGCTCTAATCATCTTGTGAGGTAAGTTTTTTATCTTTGCCCCCATCTGCGCATAGGTTTCCTCCCTCACCTTTGTCACACTTCTAAATTTTTTCCTCAACTGCTCTGAGGTAATCCCAAAGCGTGTATATACTAACTGCTTGTACACCTCAAAATTTCGGGATTGTTTCTCAGTCATCTGAGCGTATAATTCGGCTAGAGGACCGCTTATCCTAGCTCTCAACATCATCATTTTATCTTCCTCTCTTACTTGAAAATCGTGACAGGCCCTCTCGAAGGATACTAGAAAGGCTTCTGGGCTATCCTTATCTCTAAACTCAGGAAAGCGTTTTAAATCTATCTTCATTTGATTCTGTCCATCGGTGTTATTACTATTATTACTATTTTCTAAAACCGTTAATTCCAACCGTCTCATCTCTAACTGAAACCGCTGCTGTTCCCTTTCCTGCTCAGTCCTCAATTTTTCTTTTTCCCATTCTTGCTCAAGCCTAAATTGTTCAATTTCTTGCTCAGCTCTCAATTTTCAGCCCTCAATTTTTCTTTTTCTAATTCCTGCTCCAGCCTAAATTTTTCTTGCTCAGTTCTATTTTTATCAAGCTCTAATTTCAAGTTATATTCTTGAATTAATTTCCACTTTTCAAAATCCTCTGAAAACTGTGGAACTTCTACTTCAGGCGGGGTTTGGGTCATCTCTTCTATTCTGGTTTCTTCCCCCTGGGGATTCCCATTCTCTTCTCCAGAACTTTCATATGTGTTTTCTCTCACTGGGTGCTTGATCTTTTTGGGTGGCATTATGGCTGAGTCCGTATTTTGCACTAATTAAATAAGGGACTTTCACTCTCAGCACTGTTCCTCCCGGCTTGGCTTTCCAAGACCCTGGTCCTCAAAGTATAGCTTTAGGTTTTTTCCCCCTCTAACCTTTCAAGCTTACTTCCTCTGACCCTGAGCCTAAGCCTCCGCCAGAACAGTCTTTTGAGATCTCTTGCTCTTACTGTTATCTCGGCCACACGACAATCTGGGGTTTATCCTCCATCACACCCTCGGGCCAGGTAATCTCTTCACCGATTTACCCTGCCCCTCTCCAGGTGTATTGCTTCCCCTCACAGGCTCTTAGACTTATCAAATCCCGCCGCTGCCGCCAATTTTGTGGCGTTCATACGGAGTCCCCGGTCGTCTCACGGACTATTGACCCGTACACCACTAATCCGCTGCCACCAACCAGGTCCTCCCTGGTAAAATCACTTCAGTCTCCGTCAGCTTTTCAATTAATAAAGAAGAGTGTATTTTATTTCAGACATAAAACAAAACTTGTACAGCATTCCAAACAGTGTTCCTCTTTACTTTCTTAGTCTTATGTTCCTCTCTCTATCTCTGCTACCTCCCCACACTCAAGGACCAACTGCCCTAACTGTCTCTCTATAACCAACTGCCTTTCTCAACCAGCCAACCCACTCAAACCAGCCAACTACCCACCCACAACTCCCAACGAACTAACTAGCAGAACTCCTCCCAGAACCAGTTTTATAGACCCACTGACTCCACCCCCCGGGTCCTGTCTGTGCAACCTATTTAACTATTTCCCCTCCAGCACTCTCTCATATATGGTAACGTCACAGGGGGACACACAAATGAGCAGCGCAACAGTAAAATCGGAAGCTCGGGACTCAAAACGGAGCATGTTTGGCTTCTGAGGCAAAGTTCACAAACCGGAACACCTACTTCCAGGTTTGCAGCATTCAAATTTGAAATATACTTGGAGTCGAGAGTGGATTTCATGCTCTTTATTCAGCTCATAGTGGTAAGGAGGAAATGGAAGTTCCCCCAGAATGTCTGCTTTATAGACATTATGGGCCCCACGTGATTGGCTAATTTCGGGATTCACCTGTAGGCCAATCAGGTTGTGGATTCACTTCCACCTGGAGCTGGATTGAGTGGCTCCTGTGGACCAATCAGATTGCTGCATTCTGAATCCTATTGTTCTAGGACCAATCAGACTGCTGCCTTTTGGATCCTATTCAACTCAGTACATAACAAAATTCCAAGTTGTTCGTGAACTAAGCTGTTGAAAAACCAAGGTACCACTGTATTGCCAGTACAATATTCAATCTTGAGCCAGATTTTTAAGAGATTTCATAGGAAGTCCAGCTGCATAAAACTCATTCTTTTCCTTTTCTTTTCTTCTTAGGACCTCTGCACAAAATTTGGCACCAATGGTCACCTTGCCTCTATCCTTGATGTGGAAGAACTGCATTTCTTGGCTAAAATCATTAAACAGTCAAAACACGAACATGTCTGGATCGGATTCTCTGACCTAGATTTTGTGAGTCCCCAAGGCTTTCTCCTCCCCCTCCGTCTGCACTGTCAGAGCTGATAATAAAATAATTCAGTGGGGAGGCTGTTCTATGAAACTTCCCCGGTTGATGTCTTTTAGATGTTAAGGGCAGCAATTCCTACCTGCCAAAGACACATTTCCAAAATAGCATGCGAACATTATGTGAAAATTGAAAGTCAACTGAGGAACACCTGAGAATACAGTCACTTCCGTTGCTCATTCTTGTTTTAGTTTTTGACTGCAAATGGGTACCCCTGTTTGGATGCTATTCTTCTGGGCACTCAAAGATCTCCTAGATGGGGAGCTGAACTGTGCCTGGTTTCCCCATCACCACCACCTTCCCTGCTTCCTCCTCCATTCCAACTATCCAACCATCCCAAGTTGAGAAGGAAGATCTGAAGGGGAATCCTGCATGACTTAGTATGCCCAGAGATGGAAGTGAGTTTCCTCTGGCTGGTGGTGGAGAGTGTAAAGGACATACGAGGAGAGCATTCTCAGCATTCAACATGTTGTTATTTAGTCATTTAGTCGTGTCTGACTCTTCGTGACCCCCTGGACCAGAGCACGCCAGGCACTTCTTTCTTCCACTGCCTCCCACAGTTTGGTCAGACTCATGTTTGTAGCTTCGAGAACACTGTCCCACCATCTCGTCCTCTGTCGTCCCCTTCTCCTTGTGCCCTCCATCTTTCCCAGCATCAGGGTCTTTTCCAGGGAGTCTTCTCTTCTCATGAGGTGGCCAAAGTCTTTGAGCCTCAGCTTCAGGATCTGTCCTTCCAGTGAGCACTCAGGGCTGATTTCCTTCAGAATGGAGAGGTTGGATCTTCTTGCAGTCCATGGGACTCTCAAGAGTCTCCTCCAGGAGCACCATAATTCAAAAGCATCAATTATCCGGTATTCAATATACTTGACCACAAAAGAGTCGTGGTGGGTGTCAGCATCGCCCTAGAGCCAGTGCACCAACTGGACTCTTGCACCTCAACCCCGACTGGGCTAGGCGAGCTGGGTAGCACCGCCAGAGACCTCCTTTCTCACAGGAACAGGTCACAGTGCTGTGGACTCACAGCTTAGAGCTGAGAGCACCGGATTCACTGTCTCAATAATACAGTCGTTGCGCAGCAGAGTTTTGCAGAGTCTTGCAGAGTATAAACCACTCGGAGAGCAGCTCTGTAGAATATCTTCCTTTTATTCTGTAACTACAACTATGATACAAAACTATATACAGAGCTGAATATTCTAAGCATAAATCAATGCTACACTGAGAGTCTGCAGCTGCTCTTAGCAGCAACCTAATCTCTAGGATCTCCAACACTCTCACTCTCTCCGATACACTGACTGACTGACTCTCTCTCTCACACACACACAGATATGTTGCTGGGCAGAACAAGTAGATAGGCAGGACACGCCTCCTTCTCTCTGGAGAGTCAGCAGAAGCCATCAGGAGATGATCAGGAGATTCTTGGGTATGGGAGGGGTGAAATCTCCTCATCCTCCCCCATTTCATCCGACCATTTCAAGAATCTTTAACATAACTGCAATTTACACAAACACTCCAAAAGTTGTTCTCTGCTTACAACCTTGGTTAACATATCTGCAGGTATCTCTTTTCCCGGCATATAAAACACTTTTACAATACCATTGAATAAGCAGCTTCTAGAAAAATCTTCACACACATTTCTTCCTCTCAAATGCAAATTGACATTTCTAATTAGGCAGATTTTGAACAAACCACTTTTCAGAACTCAAATACACGCTTTCCTTCAAATATCAGGTAAGGAAATAAATAAAGCATTTTGTGCTACTACTCTCAGCACACTTCATGCTTGGTTTAAAAACTCCACCAGAGTTGCTCGTGACCGCAGTCTTTGCAAACTCTTCAGAAAACCTTTTCGGTGGTACACCCTTGGTTGTTCTCTCGGACCTGCGCAGAACTCTCTGATCCTCTTGTTCTGGTGCTTCCTCCTCTTTGGGAGAATGGGGAGCTAAAGTATATGAAGCTGCTAAGTCTGAGTCAGCGTCAGACTCACCTGAGGCTTTTGGGCTCTGATAATCTGTGCCATCATCTGGAACTACATTGGCATCAGGATTATCACCACCAACAACACTTGCCTCCCTCTTAACTTTCTTTGCCCCTTTTGCACCATCATCACAAATGGGATGATACTGAAAAACGCCAACTTTGTCCCATTGTGGATTGTCATCAATACTCCTGGTCAACCTTATGGTTTTCGTGTCTGTGATCAGAACACGATAAGACCCTTTCTCATATCCTAGGAAAATACCATGTTCTCCACGCTTGCTCAGTTTGTCACCCTGTGAGGTGTGCACCCAAACCTCCGAACCAAATTTTTAAAAATGCTTTACACATGGCTTTCTTCCGTGAAGCATCTCATATGGGGTGCAATTTATACTAGACTGGTACCTCCTGTTATACACATGACAGAAAAACGAAAGAGCTTCAGCCCAAAAAGGATTGGGCAGCCCTGAATCATGTAACAGCGTTCTGATTCCTTGCTGCAGAGTCTGGTTTACTCTCTCACATAAACCATTCTGCCAGGGTGATCTGGGCGTGGCTGTCCTATGCTCAATGCCCTGTTCAGAAAGAAAACTCTCAAACTCTTCTGAACAAAACTCTCCACCCCTGTCTGTGAAAAGACAACGTACATTCTCATTATGTACATTTCTGAGCCATTTACAAAACTGGCGAAACTTGGTAAAGGCTTCAGCCTTTTTCTGCAGCATATAGACCCAAACATATTTCGAATAGGAGTCTATCAGAACCATGAAAAACCTTGAATTGCCTCTAGAGAGCGCTAGAGGCCCCACTAAGTCTGCATGAATGACTTCATATGGTTTCTTGGCCTCTCTCCCAGACTCTGTACCTTTGGGAGCTTGCCTTGCCTTACTCTCTGCACAAGAAACACATTTCATGTGGTAGGGACATTCTTTCAACTTCATACCCTGAACCATATCAGGCATTTTTGCCACAGCCTGGAAATTCAAATGACCATAAACGCGATGGTAATAATGAATACATTGGTCATGCAACTTCTCATTCTTATCTACAGTTTAATTGCAACACTTTTTCTCAGTAGCTTCTGCAGTGCCTGTACCTGAAACAAAAGGCAATTGGTACAATCCATTTACACATTTTGCATACAGAATGAGCTTGCCATCTCTAAGAATTTCACAGCGAGATTTAGCAAACACCACCTTAAACCCTTGACGATCAAGCTGGGAAACACTCAACAAATTGTCCTGAATATCAGGCGCATACAGGACATTCTTAATAGTTGCATTCAGGCTCTTTAAGAACACAGTTCCCTGAGCCACACTCGTGAGAACTGTCCCATCTGCTTGATGAATTTCTTTCTCTTGCTTCTCAAGCTGAACAAAGAGATTCTTATCTTTGGCCACGTGGTTTGAACAGCCAGAGTCGACCACGAAGAAACTCCGCCCACGTTGACTGGAACAGCGAGAGATCAAAGCCTTTGAAGTAGCAGGTGCATGGGGATTTCGTCCTCCTCCCCCTCTGCCTCTGAAGTTTCCCTTCTTCTTTGAAGACTTCTTACACTGGAAACTCAAATGGCCTTGTGCTCCACACGAAAAGCACCGCTTCAATTTCAAAGCTTTAACAGCAGCAGTTTCACTTTCACTTTCCCCTGCTGAAGACTCAGGCACATTTTCAAGCACATTTTTAACAGCACCATTGTCCCGGGTTTCTCTAACAGCCTGTCTGCGATCCCACTCATTCAAGAGCACGCTAGACACATAATCTTCTGTTAGCCGGTCAGAAGGCATTGTGGAAATCTGGGCAGCCACTCCATCATAAGACTCATCTAGGCTATTGATCATTAGCATTGCAAATACAGCCTCTGAAATAGCCAGGTCTCGCTGAACAAGGTCCTGTCTGAGACGCTTTAATTGAGATAGATGGCTAGGCAAATCACCACCTTTCTCCAACTGCAGCCTGCACAGCTTCTTAAAGAAAATCACACTGGAACCAGCATTCTGCCTCAGATGCATATCTCTCAACTTATGCCAAACAGCTTGTGCAGTCTCTTGACCCTCTAAGTTCACCAGCAAGTGGTCTGAAACACTCAAAACAATTGTCCCTCGGGCTTTCATGTCTGCAGCATGCCATTCAGCCCAATCATCATCATCCTTATCTGGAGGGTCATCTTCTATCGTGTGAAATAGCTTTTCCCTCTGTAAAAGCGCTTTCATCTTTACTTGCCAAACTGCATAGGTTTCAGGCGTGAGGAGAGGAAAGGACAGAGCCATCTGGCCAGAATGTGCACAGGCCATGTCTGCTATTACTTAGAGCAAGACACTTCCCTCGTGCAACACAGATAAAGCCTTGACTCCCTCAGCCACTCTCTCTCCCACTCAGAGCGCAATTAACAGGCAAACAGGGATGCTATCTTCTTCCTTTGGCAGTCAGCAACATACCTCCATAAATCAAGCAGCAGCAAGAGCAACAGCGGCAGCTTGAACACTCTGCTCCAAAACAGCTCTGCTTCTGGGCACCGCAAATCAGTCCAGCATGCAGCGTCCGTTCCACCGTCCGGCAATCAGCAACAGAAACCTCTGGCGACTGGGACGCCTGGGACGCCTGGGATGACTGGAACAACGCCAGGTCAGACGACTGGAACAACGACTGGGCCCATAACCGATGTCAGCATCGCCCTAGAGCCAGTGCGCCAACTGGACTCATGCACCTCAACCCCGACTGGGCTAGGCGAGCTGGGTAGCACCGCCAGAGACCTCCTTTTCCCACAGGAACAGGTCACAGTGCTGTGGACTCACAGCTTAGAGCTGAGAGCACCGGATTCACTGTCTCAATAATACGGTCGTTGCGCAGCAGAGTTTTGCAGAGTCTTGCAGAGTATAAACCACTCGGAGAGCAGCTCTGTAGAATATCTTCCTTTTATTCTGTAACTACAACTATGATACAAAACTATATACAGAGCTGAATATTCTAAGCATAAATCAATGCTACACTGAGAGTCTGCAGCTGCACTTAGCAGCAATCTTATCTCTAAGATCTCTAACACTCTCACTTTCTCCGATACACTGACTGACTGACTCTCTCTCACACACACACACACAGATATGTTGCTGGGCAGAATAAGTAGATAGGCAGGACACGCCTCCTTCTCTCTGGAGAGTCAGCAGAAGCCATCAGGAGATGATCAGGAGATTCTTGGGTATGGGAGGGGTGAAATCTCCTCAGTGGGACCCTAGCTGATGTTCTGCAACTCAAATAATCTTGTCTGTGGTTTGTTTGGGTGGAATCATCTTTCTTTCTTTGTTAATATGCTTTTTATTAGTTTTTCATTTCACATAAACAAACAAAATACAATAATGTTCCAAAATCATATACCCACTTTCTTTCTCAACGCCCTATGGAGCACTGATTTCCCTCCCTCCCTTCAGTAGGTTTTCTTACTTTAATCCCTTTCCCACAATTCCTTAATAATATCCAGTCCACGTCATAAGATTTATTTCAATCCTGCTAACGTCTTCAGATTTCTACAGTTATTACTTATCTAGTCCACAAATTTACAGTCATACCTCGGGATAAATATGCTTCAGGATAAGTATTTTCAGGTTGCGCTCCGCAGCGACCCGGAAGTAACGGACTCCGCAGCGACCCGGAAGTAACTTTACTTCTGGGTTTCACTGCTCGCGCATGCCCAGACGGTCAAAATGACATCACGCACATGCGCGGAAGCAGCAAAATGAGACCCGCGCATGTACAGATGCGCAGTCGTGTCTTACGTTCTGTTCAGGATGTGAACGGGGCTCCGGAATGGATCCCGTTCACATCCCGAGGTACCACTGTACTCCAATCTCTTTGGAACTTTGTTTCCTCCTGATTACGAATCCTGCAGGTCAGTTTTGCTAGTTCCACATAATCCACCATCTTCGTCTGCTACTCCTCCACTGTTGGTAATTCTTATACTTTCCATTTAGGCTAACAAAGTTCTGGTGGCAGTTGTAGCGTACATAAATAGTCTTTGACCTACCTTTTCTATTTCCTCTCCCATCAAGCCTAGCAAAAAGGCTTCTGGCTTTTTTGGGAAGGTATATTTGAACATCATTTTCAGTTCGTTGTAAATCAATTCCCAAAATTGTTTCATTTTTTCACATGTCCACCACATGTGGAAAAAAATCTCCATCCTTCTCTTTACATTTCCTGTTTGGGTGGAATCATCAAGGAGCGTGTTGTGTCCTTGGAAGTTTCTCCTTGTGAACTGTTCTTTCTAAAGAGCATCCCACCTCTCTTGTCCCTACAGGATGGAAATTGGGAGTGGACAGATAGCTCTCCAGCTGCATTCAAACCATGGGCTGAACATCCTGGTCTCAGGAGATGTGCCTCCTTGTTTCGCATGGATGGTAAGGGTTAGTTCTCAGAACTGGTGCTTTGGAGCTTCCATGCTTGATGCAGGGAGGTGCCAGTATTCTCTTAATTTCTACTGTAGGTATGAGATGTGCTTCTTGCCTGCTCTTAGGCCAAGAAGTCATGAGAGAAGGACTTCCTTTGGTGCCCTTTCATCTGCTTGATTGAAATATTTCTCAACTGCCTAGCATGTATCTAGCCTTCCCAAGACAACTCATATTGACTGCAAAGACCATAGCGTCCACCATAGTGTTGGCTGGGTCTCTTCTGAATGAGGAAATTCTTTGTGGCAACGATGGGGTGGGTGTGCATGTATGTGTTTTGGGGTGTGGGGTCCCACTGGCAGCCACATGCCATGGAGCCCCTGGTGTCTGCTGTTGACTCTCCCTGAGCTGGTTTCTCTTTTTCTTTCCAGGCTATATGCTATTTAGAGCTCAGCATTGCGATAAAAAATATGGTTACATTTGTGAACATGAGCCAAAGTCTGAGCCCGAGTAACCTCTCCACTCTCTCTGACTGACCCCATCAAATCTCAGAGGCTTCCATCCAACGCTGTCTTTCTACCTGTGCCTTTTTCAGAATATGACAACGTCAGAGGTGCCCTTCTGCCCCATTCCAGTGGCCCATCTCTTCCAGCATCCTGCTCTCACTGTAGCCTGCAATAGATCTAATTGAATCCTGCAAGAGTCCGCTTCCCTGGGAGCCCAGGATGAAGAACCTTTGTGGCCTTTCAGATGTTGCTTGAGCACCACTAGCATCATCCTAGACAATTGGCCATGGTGAGAGTGGGAGTCCACCAACGTCAGGAGGACAACAGTCATCTTTGAGAATTCCTGGAGAACAGGCGAAGTCCCGGCAGACTGGAGGAGCGCAAATGTTGTCCCTATTTTCAAAAAGGGGAAAAGAGAGGACCCAAATAATTACCGCCCAGTCAGTCTGACATCAATACCAGGGAAGATTCTGGAGCAGATCATTAAGCAAACAGTCTGTGAGCACCTAGAAAGGAATGCTGTGATCACCAATAGTCAGCATGGATTTCTGAAAAATAAGTCATGTCAGACTAACCTGATCTCGTTTTTTGACAGAATTACAAGCCTGGTAGATGAAGGGAACGCAGTGGATGTAGCCTACCTTGATTTCAGCAAGGCATTTGACAAGGTGCCCCATGATATTCTTGTAAAGAAGCTGGTAAAATGCGGTCTTGACTATGCTACCACTCAGTGGATTTGTAACTGGCTGGCTGACCGAACCCAAAGGGTGCTCATCAATGGTTCCTCTTCATCCTGGAGAAGAGTGACTAGTGGGGTGCCACAGGGTTCTGTCTTGGGCCCGGTCTTATTCAACATCTTTATCAACGACTTGGATGATGGACTCAAGGGCATCCTGATCAAATTTGCAGATGACACCAAACTGGGAGGGGTGGCTAACACCCCAGAGGACACGATCACACTTCAAAACGACCTTGACAGATTAGAGAACTGGGCCAAAACAAACAAGATGAACTTTAACAGGGAGAAATGTAAAGTCTTGCACTTGGGCAAAAAAAATGAGAGGCACAAATACAAGATGGGTGACACCTGGCTTGAGAGCAGTACATGTGAAAAGGATCTAGGAGTCTTGGTTGACCACAAACTTGACATGAGCCAACAGTGTGACGTGGCAGCTAAAAAAACCAATGCAATTCTGGGCTGCATCAATAGGAGTATAGCATCTAGATCAAGGGAAGTAATAGTGCCACTGTATTCTGCTCTGGTCAGACCTCACCTGGAGTACTGTGTCCAGTTCTGGGCACCACAGTTCAAGAAGGACACTGACAAACTGGAACGTGTCCAGAGGAGGGCAACCAAAATGGTCAAAGGCCTGGAAACGATGCCTTATGAGGAACGGCTAAGGGAGCTGGGCATGTTTAGCCTGGAGAAGAGGAGGTTAAGGGGTGATATGATAGCCATGTTCAAATATATAAAAGGATGTCACATAGAGGAGAGAGAAAGGTTGTTTTCTGCTGCTCCAGAGAAGCGGACACGGAGCAATGGATCCAAACTACAAGAAAGAAGATTCCACCTAAACATTAGGAAGAACTTCCTGACAGTAAGAGCTGTTCGACAGTGGAATTTGCTGCCAAGGAGTGTGGTGGAGTCTCCTTCTTTGGAGGTCTTTAAGCAGAGGCTTGACAACCATATATCAGGAGTGCTCTGATGGTGTTTCCTGCTTGGCAGGGGGTTGGACTCGATGGCCCTTGTGGTCTCTTCCAACTCTATGATTCTATGATTCTATGATTCTTTCTGTAGATCTTCTTTGTAATCTTTCAAAAACCTATCTTTATCGTTGACTGATCTTATTTTTATCTTTCTTCCTTTGTATTTAAAGGATAGGCCTTGAGGAAATTCCCACCTAAAGATAATTCTATTTCTTCTCAACAGGGCAACTAGGTCTCCGTAGTTAAGCCTTAAGTCCAAAAGATGTTTTGGAATGTCCTTAAATATCTCCACACTTGAGTCGTAAATTTCCAAAGTCTTTTGATAGTGCAGATTCAAAATTTTGTCTCTCTCCTCTTTTGTTCGAAGAGGAATCAAGCAGTCCCTCACTTTGTTCCTCCTTTGTCCTCTTCCAAGTCAAAATGCATTCACTATCTTAAATTCTTCCTTCCCCAAATCCTGTTGCCAAAAATCTGTAAATTCCTGTGTAAGAAATTCAGCCAAATTATCTTTCTCACGTTCTGGTACAGCCCTGATTCTTAGATGCCTTTGTTTCTCTTTCAATTCAATCATCGACAGTGTCAAACCGTGGTCCTCCAATTGCTTGTATACCGGTGGTATCTTCTCTTGAGTAGCAGTTGCTATATCTTTTGCTTCTTCAGCTATCTTTCGGGTCGAAGCAGATTCCTGTAATAATTTTTCAATAGACTCTGTATTGGTATTCACCTTCTGTCCCAAATTATTAATGCTTGTTGTATTCAGGTCAATTTTAACTGATGCTTCAGCTACTTGTTTATTTGTCTCAGCTACATGCTTAGCTAAATTTTCCAAAGATTCATTAAAAAAAAAAAAAGACAAAATTATAGACCGTTATCCCTCTTAAATAATGATTATAAACTCTTTGCAGATATTCTGACAAATAGATTAAAAAGTATAATAAAAGACACAATACAGTGGTACCTCGGGTTACATATGCTTCAGGTTACAGACTCTGCTAACCCAGAAATAGTACCTCGGGTTAAGAACTTTGCTTCAGGATGAGAACAGAAATCGTTTTCCGGCGGCGCAGCAGCAGCAGGAGGCACCATTAGCTAAAGTGGTGCTTCAGGTTAAAAACAGTTTCAGGTTAAGAACGGACCTCCAGAACGAATTAAGTACTTAACCCAAGGTACCACTGTAAATGAAGATAAAGCAGGTTTCCTACCGGGATGCCAAATGAAGAAGAAGAAGAAGAAGAGTTTGGATTTGATATCCCACCTTTCACTCCCTTTAAGGAGTCTCAAAGCGGCTAACATTCTCCTTTCCCTTCCTCCCCCACAACAAACATTCTGTGAGGTGAGTGGGGCTGAGAGACTTCAAAGAATGAAAGATAACATAAGAACTGTAATTGACATATTGGAGTACTTGGAGGCAAGAAGTGACAAACTGCCGGTATTACTTGTCCAGTGGCACCTTAGAGACCAACTAAGTTTGTTCTGGGTATAAGCTTTTGTGTGCATGCACACTTCTTCAAATACCTGTGTGCATGCACACAAAAACTTATACCCAGAACAAACTTAGTTGGTCTCTAAGGTGCTACTGGACAATTTTTTGTTTATTTTGACTGCGTCAGACAAACAAGGCTACCACCTGAAGCCGGTATTAATGTTTGTCAACACGGAAAAGGCATTTGACAATGTGTCATGGAATTTTATGAAAAAATGATAAAATCAATGGGCCTGGGGGAGTCTTTTAATAGGGGCACAGAAGCCATTTACAGTAATCAAAAAGCCAAACTGATTATCAACAATGGAATAACAGAAAGCTTTAAAATAACTAAGGGAACAAGACAGGACTGTCCATGTCCCCATTACTGTTTATTTTGATCCTAGAAACGTTGACAAGGAGGATAAGAGCAGATGAAGGCATAAAGGGGATAGTGGTGATGGGGAAATCATTTAAGCTAAAAGCTTTCGCAGGTGATCTTATAAGAACAACAGATAATCCATTAGAAAGTCTGCCAAATGTTTTGGAAAGAATTAATGAGTTTGGTCAGGTGGCAGGATTCAAACTTAATAAAAATAAAAATAAATTGTTGGTGAATCTCACATTTTGGAGAAGGATATCTGCAATCAAAATGAATGTGCCAATGAAGACGATTCGGGGGGGGGAGGATGCTTCAAGGAGTGGCAAAGGGATATATTGAGGTTCACCCTGATGTTGGGAAAGATGGAGGGCACAAGGAGAAGGGGACGACAGAGGACGAGATGGTTGAACAGTGTTCTCGAAGGTGCCAACATGAGTTTGATCAAACTGCAGGAGGCAGTGGAAGATAGTAGGGCCTGGCGTGCTCTGGCCCAGGGGGTCACAAAGAGTCGGACATGACTAAACGAATAAACAACAACAACCTTGAAAAACAAGATGTGGCCTTTGAAGTGCACTGTTGGTGGTGTGAACACTCTGTACCTTTACTGCAGAAGACCAGGGGCAGTTCTTCTGAAACTAACACCCGCTTCCCCCAAGTATATCAGGATGTGCTCATAACAGCCCACAAAATGCATCAGCTGGTGGGCAGGATTTCAATCTATATTCTGATTAGGCAAAGGAATGTGATGTTTCATGCTTTGTCTTATCTGCTGATGGAGAATGGATTCCTCTTGATGATGCCAACTGAGTTGCAAGAACATTTGCTGATGTTGACAACATTGGGAAAGTATACACCAGTCTTATGCACTTGTGCATTTGGATCAGAAGAGGACAGCAAGGAGGGAAGGAAGGAAGGAAGGAAGGAAGGAAGGAAGGAAGGAAGGAAGGAAGGAAGGAAGGAAGGAAGGAAGGACCCAGTGGATCAGGGGACCACACAGCCCTGCCATTCCACTTCAGTTGCACCCTGCGCAGAAGGTGATATTTCCCCCAATTCCAGATCAGGAAACTGAGTGGACAAAAATCTCACCCAGCCATTCATGATCACTCTGGAGATGTGTTTGTGGTAGAACAGACACTCTCCTTGTCCATCTCAATCAGATCTGAAGAAGGACCCCCTTTTTCTTCCTTAAAGTAAGGGAAAGAGGTGGGGCTTCATTAGCTAACACAATACACTCAAAGTAAGAGGCGCTGTGGAGAGAAGAAGCAATGGCCACATTTTGTAAAACGGATGGGCAGAACCAGCAGCACTCTTCCTACCTTCTTACTTTCTCCTTGCCTAGCATGACTCTCCTCCTCCTTGCTAATTTCCACTTCATAGCAGCTGGATATTTTTCAATCCACAGTGGCTTTCATGTGAAAGAGATCTTTCTGGACTTCTGTGTTCTGATGCAAAAGATCTCAGTGTATGATTGCGTTGAACCATTAGGCTTCCCTTGTGCTGCCAAGTGTCTCTCACCACATGCCATTGCCTACCTATCAGATTATAAATGACGCATAAACACGAGCTTCCCACCCAGGCGTAGCTCAACTGGAACACTTGAATAAGGAAGGATCAGCAGCTCAGAGAGAGAGAGAGAAGCTGAAAAACCAGGTGAGTTATCTCCCCCTTTGACTCTCCATGCTGGCCTTTGAATGGCAGCTATATCTCCAAAGTCCTATGCGGCCTAGGACCCTTGTACCTACAGGACCGCCTCTCCTGGCATGCCCTGTGGAGGACCTTAAGGTCCACAAATGACAACACTTTGGAAGTCCCAAGTCGCAAGGTGGTTAGATTGGTCTCAACTAGGGCCAGGGCCTTTTCAGTACTGGCCCCGACTTGGTGGAACGCTCTGTCCCAAGAGACTAGGGCCCTGCGGGACTTGACATCTTTCCGCAGGGCCTGCAAGACAGAGCTGTTCCGCCTGGCCTTTGGCTTGGACTCGGTTTGACCCTTATGTTTCCCTCCCCTTATGGTTTTGATTTATGGGCTACTTTTAAAACGAGGCTGCATTTTAAATTGCATTTTAACCCATATTTTAATAAACTGGTTTTTGTTTGTTTCTTTGTTTGTTTTCCCCTATTATGTTTTATTGTAATTTTATTGGTGTTAGCCGCCCTGAGCCCAGCTCTGGCAGGCGAGAGCGGGGTATAAATAAAAAATTATTATTATTTATTATTATTTATTAAAGTGAGCAGCACACTAACAATGGGGTACCTTTGCATCTCATGGACCAGCTCCCCAACAAATCAAAGAGTTGATAAATCTATAAAGTGAAATGCTTTGATCTTGAGGATTTGTAACTCCTTACTTTGTTCTATCACCGCGAAGGAGTGAGCTCCCGTTGCTCGGTCCCTGCTCCTGCCAACCTAGCAGTTCGAAAGCACGTCAAAGTGCAAGTAGATAAATAGGTACCGCTCCGGCGGGAAGGTAAACGGCGTTTCCATGCGCTGCTCTGGTTTGCCAGAAGTGGCTTAGTCATGCTGTCCACATGACCCGGAAGCTGTACGCCGGCTCCCTCGGCCAGTAAAGCAAGATGAGCGCTGCAACCCCAGAGTCAGTCACGACTGGACCTAACGGTCAGGGGTCCCTTTACCTTTACCTTTACCTTTACTTTGTTCTGTGTGGATGAGATAATGTGTGTTTTTTTTCTGTTAGAAAGAAAGACAAAGCCTCGCCTTCTGAGCGATGGATGCAGGAAACTCAGCCTAGCAATTGTGTGTTTTGTGTTTTCTGTCTCCAGAAGCAGATGCAGCCTTCCTCTGACCCCAGGCTCAGCCTCCTTTGCACCTGCCTTGTTCTGATATGGCAGCTCTCCTTTGGCTTCGCAATGAAAATAAAAGAAGCAGAAAACACCTACGGTCCCACTGGTAAGGTATCATTTCATCTCAGAGGTGGTTGATGTCTCCTTAGGGAAAGAGCAGCTTCTGGCAGCATTAGAAAGCCAAGTGTAGATCCATTGGCTGTTTGGTTCAAAATGACAGGATCCTGTTCTGTTTACAGCACGCAGCTTCAATAGCACTTAGATTGTACCAGTTTTAATGTCTCCCAGTGCACTTCAACGTGCTGACTCTAACCTTCAGGCCCCTGAATCGGATGGACCTATGAAATCTGTTAAACTGTTTGTGCCTGTATCCTCTTCCCTGCACACAGATGTTCCAGTTGGATATTGATCTTTCCACCATCTTCATCTGTCAGTTGAGCTATCACCAATAGAGGGGGTCTTTTCTGTGGTGACCCCACCCCAAGTATAGTTGCAGTGAACAGCTACACTTTTCAGAAGGCCTTAAAGAGCCAAAGAGCCTTCCCATGAATCATTATTTCCCCCCTTTTTTTTGGAACAGCCTTTTGCTATTAGAATTTCAACTTTTTTTTGCTGTGAATCATTCTTGGTTTGGTAGTATTTATTTCCTAGTGGTTTTTATTATTGGTTGAAATAAGATTATCTATTGCTGTTAGTCTCCTTAGCTTCCATTGGCTGGAAACTAGGCAGGTAAACAATTTAATACAATACAATGAAAATATTGTATGTGATATTGGACACCAAGAAAGTGGTGAACCCCATGACCTAGGACGTCTTTGAGGCTGTTCAATTTCCCTTTGACTTTTATGGCACCCCAAAGATACCGTATTTTTAGGTGTATAAGATGAGCTGGTGGTGCTGTGGGTTAAACCACAGAGCCTAGGACTTGCCGATCAGAAGGTTGGAGGTTCGAATCCCTGCGACGCGGTGAGCTCCCGTTGCTCGGTCCCTGCTCCTGCCCACCTAGCAGTTCGCAAGCACGTCAAAGTGCAAGTAGATAAATAGGTACCGCTCCGGCGGGAAGGTAAACAGCATTTCCATGCGCTGCTCTGGTTCGCCAGAAGCGGCTTAGTCATGCTGGTCACATGACCCGGAAACCGTACGTGGCTCCCTCTGCCAATAAAGTGAGATGAGCACCGCAACCCCAGAGTAGGTCACGACTAGACCTAATGGTCAGGGGTCCTTTTACCTTTACCTTTATTGACCCAAAAATGAGGTTCAAAATTTAGGCTCGTCTTATACACGGGTAGTGCTGAGGGGGAAATCCTGAAAATCGCTCACCCGCTGGAACACAGCACACAACCACTCACATCTTAGCTGCCTGATCGCCACCATTAGCCCTCCTGCTTGCTGCTGTGGCAGCCAATAGACAGCTGCCCTTGTCACAGCAAGCGGGAGCATGATTGGCGGCCACTGGCCACGGTGCAGAAACCACCTATCAGCTCCCTTATTGCTGCCAGCGGCCACCAATCACGCTCCTGCTTCCTGCGACAAGGTCAGCTGTCTACTGGGTGCCAGAGCTAATGGCGGCGATCAGCCAGCTGCAATGTGAGCGGTTGTGTGCTCCGTTCCAGTGCGCAAGCGATTTTCGGTATTCCCCCCGCCCACAACAATCAGGTGGACAATGCCGGAAATTGCTCACCTGCCAGAACGAAGCGTTTTTAAGTGGCGATTAGCCACTTGATTGTTGGGGAGAAGATGCCAAAAATCGCTCACTCGTCGGAACGAAGTGTGAGCCCAAGATTGTAAGCAGCAATTGTAAGCAACACGAGTGGTTGTGTGCTGTGTTCTGGTGGGTGGGCGATTTTCGGCATTCCCCCCAAATAATCCTCCCCAAAAGCCCAATCCCCCCTTTTTTCTCAATTTTCAGGCCCCCAAAAGATGGGGGGTCTTATAGATGGAAAAATACAGGAATTTTATGTCCACTGTTTCCTGTGCTGACATGACCATGTTGAATGCTAATGTTCTCCCTCTCTGTTACCTCAAGGCTGCCTCCGGGGCTGGACCAGAATAAAGGGAAGCTGCTATCGAATCTTTTCCGACTCTTTGAGATGGCTTGACGCAATGGTAAGAGGGGCCTCTAGGGGCTTTGAGTGGGTCCAGAAAGAGCAAGGGCACAAAACACAAGATATGCTTGAGAGTCTCTGCAGAAGACATGTTATGAATCTCAATCCCATGGCCATGTTTTTTATCCCAGGAGGCCATCTTTTGCATCTCAAGAGCTGATGAGATGTCATTTATGGATATGAAGTGAGGTTTTCCTTCACTAGGCCTTGGGCAACCAGCTCAGTTTATCAGTTTATCTTTCTTCTCAGATTCAGATGAGGCTGAGGAAGCTCAGGACCATTGCCTGGAACCACTAGGGGGCTGGATGAAGGCCACTGAAACTCAATCCTGGAAAGGTTCTGTGGGATAGTGATTGGATAGATACGCTCTTCATAGGCTGGAAGTAGGCAGGCCTTCTTTAAGATGCCTTGAGATGGTGGGCTCATCATCCCAGAAAAGACCCATTGACCCCAAAGATTGGAGTACTTACTCAGGTTTGATGAAGGCTCCAACATGTTCTGCTTTCAAGTGAGCCCCCAGGGACAGGTAGGTTCATAAATGATGCCCATTTGTTGGGAATAGCATGGAGAACCCAAAGTACGTTAGAGAGAGTCAGAACAGCTTATGCAAGATCCACAACAGCCACTAAACACACTTTTAAAGAACATGGCATTCCCCTAAGAGTCCAGGGAGCTGTAGTTGCTGTCCACAGGGCTACAGTTCCCATGGTCTTTGGGTATAAGCTACATGTTTATTAAAGGTGCTTGAAATGTTTGGTGTGGGAGTCATTGAAGCCCACCAGGAAAATAACAGCCGTGTGAGCACCCTGAGGGACACCATCTGATGCACCAGCTAGTTGGCTTGCTCAGCTCTGACCTCAAGGCTGCCCTGTCTAAATAAATAGCAATGATGTTCCTGCTATGGTAGGGCACGTCCCTGGCATTCTCCTACCATGTCCTGATTAGCCAAGCTCATCCGAATAGAATGGGTATTTTGCCAGGTACTGTTCCTCCTTCCGGGAAGGAATATATTAACAGATCAACACAGCTACCTGCACTTTTTCATTCTTTCAAGGCAAGGCTTTCAGTTCTCCTTGGGGACAGGTTGACTGTTGTGTCCAGCTTCTGCACAAACATAAAATGACCACTACGCCACCGGACATTGCCCAAGCATGCTGCATGATGGATCTGGCAGCCTTAAAAGTGCACATGCAATTCATTAGATGGGTGTGATGGGGGAAAATTTGGCTTTGAAGCACATCTTAATGAGAGCAACTCGATTTGGCATGTCCTGAAATAACACACATCGAAACAGAGGTATCATTTGAAATTTGGTTCTCCCCCAAAATATTTTGAACAAACATACATACACTTCACACAACATGGAGTGTACGTGAGTAAGATAAGCACGTTAGGAGGCATGCACGCACAGACACCACAGAATTTTGAGGGGCCCCGGGCACATCCTTGAAGATTTGTGGGGCTCTTGGCCCCCTGCCCAGCAGTTGGCCCCACTGTATTAGAGGAAATTGTGGGTAAAGTGTATTCTTGAAAATAACACCCAAAGCTGCAGTATATGAGGTGAAATTGCAAACAAATGTTTATATACTGGGGCAATGTCCACTCAAATGCTGCTCAGTTCTCCTGAGAACTTTTCTTTTATAAACAAAATCACAAACTGAAAGTGGAGAATCTAATTAAAAATCAGACAATGAAGAAACTGAGCGAGACACAAATGGGGATATTGCATCATGCTGGATCTCAGTTGGCCCAACAAAGCTTGCATTTCAAGCAGTCACATGTCCGGAGCTGGATTTCCACGTATTGCGACTGCACTATTCAACCTTGAGCCTGACTTTGAGGAGAATTCAAAGTTAAGTGTAGTTGCATAAAACTCATTCTTTTTTCCACCTCTCAGAAAATCTGCCGTATATTTGACCTGACTTCTGAGCTTGCCTCTATCCATGATATGAAAGAACTGCGTTCAGTGTCTGACATGCTTCTAATTCCAAAGGTACTACGTGTCTGGATTGGATTGTCAGTCAATGATAAGGTGAGTCTCCAAGGCCTTCTCCTCCTCCTCCTCTGTCAGCACTGTTGGAGCTGATAGTAAATGAATTCAGTGGGAAGATTCTTCTATGGGGCTTCCCCAGCTGATGAAATGCTACGAGAAGGTTTTCTGGACTCAACATACTGGAGGCCAATACAGTCATGGTGGGCTCCTGGCTGATGTCCTGCAACTCAAATAATGTTATCTGTGGTTCTTTTGGGTGGAATCATCAAGGTGTGTGCTGTGTCTTGGAAGTGTCTCCTTGTGATCTGTTCTTTCCAAAGAGCATCCCACCTCTCTTGTCCCTACAGGATGGAAATTGGGAGTGGACAGATGGCTCTGTTCCCGAGTTCCTACCGTGGACTAGGGGAGAACCTATGAGTAGTGGCATCAACTCATGTGCCTATTTGTTTCGTGCAGATGGTAAGAAGTCCGCTCTCAGGGCTGGTACTTTGGAGCTGCCATGCTCAATGCAATGCGGGTTGCAATATTTTCTTGATTTCTACTGCGGGTATGAGATGTGCTCCTTGCCTGCTCTTTGGCCAAGAAGTTGTGAGTGAAGGACTTCCTTTAGAGCCCTTTCATCTGTTTGGTAGAGATATTTCCAAGTTGCCTTACAAGAATCTAGCCTTCCCAAGCATAGCTGTCAACTTTTCCCTTTTCTTGGGAGGAATCCTATTCGGAAAAAGGGAATTTCCCCTAAAAAAGGGAAACGTTGACAGCTGTGTTCCCAAGGTGGCTCAGACTGACAGGAAACACCATCCTAATCCACTTTTGCTTTCCACTCAAGGTCCTCCCCATAGATGCCACCACCCACCTTGGCCAATTTAGTATTGGATAGGTGGCTGGGTTTCTTCTGAATGGGAGAAGAAGAAAGGACATTCCCTGTGGGGTACATGTGTTTTGAGGGTGTTGGGGTCCCAACAGCAGCAGCATGCCAAGGAGCCCCTGATGTCACTCTGCCTAAGCTCATTTCTCTTTTTCTTTCCAGTTTTCTTGAGATTTAGAGCTGAGGATTGCGAATATGAAGAACCCTTTATTTGTGAACATAAGCCAGCATCTGCATCCTCCTGACCTATTCGCTTCCCTGGCTGACCCCATCAAATCTGAGAAGCTTCCATCCAACGCTGTCTTTCTACCTGCGCCTTTTTCAGAATATGAAAACGTCAGAGGTCCCCTGCTGCCCCATTCCAGTGGCCCATCTATTTCAGCGTCCTGCTCTCACAGTAGCCTGCAATAGATCTAATTGAGTCCTGCACATAGCAGAGCCCCCTTCTCTGGGAGCCCAGGATGAAGAAACCTGGGGTTCACCAATGTCAGGAGGACAACAGCCTCCCCTTCCCTAATAGATGCCTCAGCCCGTTGTGAATTTAAACACATGCCCCTGAAACAAGAACCAATTCCTTTCCTTTATTACTTCCTGCCCCTCCCAGCTGACTGGTCTCCAATATCCTGATTCAGATTGCATTTAGGACATTCAACTGGTCTCTTTTACTGTGCAAAGAACCAATGCACTTTTATGGCAGTGTCTTCTAGAGCCCTGGGAAGGGTGGAGCCTTAATGAAAGCAATCCCTCTGCAGAGAAAAAATGACTGTTTGCAGGTGCGGCTTGATTCCAAACCACACCTGCAAAACGACAAAGTGGGACTTGCAACCAGCCCCCTTGCAGCTGTGCTCTCAGCGCAAACCAGCTGCTTGTCGCGGAAAGGGTGTCTCCAAAGGGGCTTCAGTCCAGCACTAATTAGATGAGAGAAAGACCCCCCCCCCCCCCGGCAGCAGTAGGACGTTCCCAATGGGGTTTGCTCTTAGCACCGATCAGTGGTGAAGAGGAGGGCCTCTGTGATGCACTTTCCAATCTGTAAGAGAAATCTATGGGGGGGGGATCTGTAATGCAACCAATTCAAGGAGCGCTTGCTGTCCCCACTCCTGCTTGCAAAGGATTCATTAGGAGCTCATTCAGCTCCCAGTTGTCCCTTTGTCCCCACCTAATGTTACACAGAAACATAAAATTCCACAATTTTATGTTTCTGTGTAACATTAGGTGGGGACAAAGGGACAACTGGGAGCTGAGGGTCATCTAGGCCAATCCCCCTGGAATGCCGGAATCACTATGAAAACATCCCTGGCAGGCTGTCATCCCACCTCTGCTTTCAAACCTGCAAGGAAGGAGAATTCACCACCTTCTGAGGGGGTCCATTCCACTGTCAAATAGCTCTTACACTCAGAATGTTCATCCTTGTGTTTATCTGGAATCTCCTTTCTTTTAACCTGAATCAATTGAGGATATAGTTGGGAGGGGAACAGCCTTGCAGGTGCCCCACCCCTCGTATAATATATATAAGATGATGGGGACTGATGGCAACAGATTTTGAGATGCCAAGAATTCTACTGGACAATGAGCAGAAGAAGGAACCTCCTTCACTGCAGATCCCCGACCTTTTCATCATTCTGATGGGGAAGCATACTTTTTAAAATATGTACATGCCTCTACACATATGTTGCAGAAGTAAATACTCATATATTGCATCAGCCTCAGTGGCTTCTCTTGTATAGTTTTATTGCTTTATTGTTTGGCGCCCAGCCACGCTTCCCCTTCGAGCCTCTGCAGCTTCTGTTTACGCAGTGTGGCTTTAGAGCGGTCGTAAAGCAATTAGCAGAATTACACAGCGCCTGTGTGTCGAAAGGGCAGTAAATCAGTCCAGACGGTTCTTCTGTCCTAATATCTCTTTATTGGAAACAAATAGCGTATTTCCAATCCACAATCAGCCATCCGTATTCAGCTGCATCGTCTCTGCCTCCTCTCTCTCTCTTTGCAGCGGCTGAACTGAATGCTTTCGATTCCCACTCAGCTCACAGCATTCCAAGCTGCTTTCCTCAAGTCCTGGCTTACTTCCCTTGTAAGCCCGTCCCTTCAGGCTCGAGGCATAGAAGGTTAACCCTTCACTACACCCAACAGCTTCTCTGTCATTTGTGCATCCACTTCAAAGTGCTGGCTAAGACCTTTGACACGTTGGCAATATGGTGCCTTGAGGGCAATCAACTCCTCTATAAGCTTTGATATTGAGATGGAGGCATCCCAGGGAGTCTCCCCTTCAGTTATCCCCAAAACCCTCCAAACAAGACGCATGGCAAAGAGTGGCTAATCTGGAGTTCTGCGTCAGATTCCCAGCTATTTTCTGTGTCAGAAGTGGTGAGGAAACACACAAATTTACAGTACCAAAGAAAGCAGAGGCCTATATCCAAGCATTAATGGGAAATAGTCTCCAGGTGGGGCTAGCAATTGAGCACAAGAAGATTTTTATTTTTCATAACAACACACAAGTTCAATATGCAGACTGTAAGAGATGACTGGAATAAGGAACTGGAACTTTCATTATTACCCAGACATTGGGGAAATGTACTAGCTCCAATACCTAAGGTGTTATTAGATTTTAAATTAGGACTAATACAACAGAAAATAATATTTAGTGTTTATTGGACCCCTTTATGGTTGCATAAAAAGGGTTTGGCTAAGATAGCTCAGGACAAAGAAAAGATTGGAAATTTTGGAAGAGATAAAGGAAAAGGAAAAAGATTTATGCCAAACTCCAGGAAATGTGAAAGCGAAACAAAACATTAAAACGTTACAAACTCAGATTTCAATACTCTTGAACCAGGAAATTGAATGGAAAATAAAAAATGTCAAAACAAAGAAACTTTGAATTCTCTAATAAACTGGGAAGAATGTTAGCTTGGCAATTAAGGAAAAAACAAAAAGAAAAGGTGATAAACAAATTCGAAGATAGGGGGAAATTATTGATGATCCAAAGGAGATAACTAAAAAAATTGAAAACTACTTTAGGGAATTATATCAAGACGGGAAAGAAAACCAAGAGAAAACAGAAAAATACAGTGGTACCGCGGGTTACATACGCTTCAGGTCACATACGCTTCAGGTTACACACTCCGCTAACCCAGAAATAGTGTATCTGAAGAAGTGTGCATGCACACGAAAGCTCATACCAAGAAGTAACTTAGTTGGTCTTTAAGGTGATACTGGAAGGAATTTTTTTATCCAGAAATAGTGCTTCAGTTTAAGAACTTTGCTTCAGGATGAGAACAGAAATTGTGCTCCGGTGGCGCAGCGGCAGCAGGAGGCCCCATTATCTAAAGTGGTGCTTCAGGTTAAGAACAGTTTCAGGTTAAGTACGGACCTCTGGAACGAATTAAGTACTTAACCCGAGGTACCACTGTATTTATGTCAAAATAATTTCCCGAAGATACCGGATGAGAAAATTAAATGGTTAAATTCTCCAGTTACTATGATGGAAATTCAGCAGACAATTTCCAATGCAAAACTTCCAATGGAAAATACCAGGCCCAGATGGTTTACCAGCTTCTTTTTATAAGAAATTGGAAGAATCCCTAGCACAACCGCTTCAGGAGGTTATGAATGAGATATTATGTAAAGGGAAATTGCCAGAATTGTGGCAAGATGCATTCATAACACTAATCCCGAAGCAAGGTACAGATTCAACAACAGTTCAAAATTATAGATCGTTATCCCTCTTAAATAATGATTATAAACTCTTTGCAGATATTCTGACAAATAGATTAAAAAGTATACTAAAAGACACAATACAGTGGTACCTCGGGTTACATATGCTTCAGGTTACAGACTCTGCTAACCCAGAAATAGTACCTCGGGTTAAGAACTTTGCTTCAGGATGAGAACAGAAATCGTGTTCCAGCGGCGCAGCAGCAGCAGGAGGCACCATTAGCTAAAGTGGTGCTTCAGGTTAAAAACAGTTTCAGGTTAAGAACAGACCTCCAGAACGAATTAAGTACTTAACCCAAAGTACCACTGTAAATGAAGATAAAGCAGGTTTCCAACCGGGATTCCAAATGAAGAAGAAGAAGAGGAGTTTGGATTTGATATCCCGCCTTTCACTCCCTTTAAGGAGTCTCAAAGCAGCTAACATTCTCCTTTCCCTTCCTCCCCCACAACAAACATTCTGTGAGGTGAGTGGGGCTGAGAGACTTCAAAGAATGAAAGATAACATAAGAACTGTAATTGACATATTGGAGTACTTGGAGGCAAGAAGTGACAAACTGCCGGTATTACTTGTCCAGTGGCACCTTAGAGACCAACTACGTTTGTTCTAGGTATAAGCTTCTGTGTGCATGCACACTTCTTCAGATACCTGTGTGCATGCACACAAAAACTTATACCCAGAACAAACTTAGTTGGTCTCTAAGGTGCTACTGGACAATTTTTTGTTTATTTTGACTGCGTCAGACAAACCAGGCTACCACCTGAAGCCGGTATTAATGTTTGTCAACACGGAAAAGGCATTTGACAATGTGTCATGGAATTTTATGAAAAAATGATAAAATCAATGGGCCTGGGGGAGTCTTTTAATAGGGGCACAGAAGCCATTTACAGGAATCAAAAAGCCAAACTGATTTTCAACAATGGAATAACAGAAAGCTTTAAAATAACTAAGGGAACAAGACAGGACTGTCCACTGTCCCCATTACTGTTTATTTTGATCCTAGAAACGTTGACAAGGAGGATAAGAGCAGATGAAGGCATAAAGGGGATAGTGGTGATCGGGAAATCATTTAAGCTAAAAGCTTTCGCAGGTGATCTTATAAGAACAACAGATAATCCATTAGAAAGTCTGCCCAAAGTTTTGGAAAGAATTAATGAGTTTGGTCGGGTGGCAGGATTCAAACTTAATAAAAATAAAAATAAATTGTTGGTGAAAAGGATTTCAGAACAAGATAGAGATGATCTGCAAACAATTACTGGTATTACAATCAGTAAAAAAGTTAAATATCTGGGAATTTGGCTTACAACAAAAAACATTAATTTATTAAAGGATAATTATGTAAGGTCGTGAAAAGAGATTTAAAAAGACCTAGAGATTTGGGGTAGACTGAATCTCACATTTTGGGGAAGGATATCTGCAATCAAAATGAATGTGCTAATGAAGACGCTTTTTTTGTTTCAGTCGATTCGGGGGGGGGAGGGAGGATGCTTCAAGGAGTGGCAAAGGGATATATTGAGGTTCACCCTGATGTTGGGAAAGATGGAGGGCACAAGGAGAAGGGGACGACAGAGGACGAGATGGTTGGACAGTGTTCTCGAAGGTGCCAACATGAGTTTGATCAAACTGTGGGAGGCAGTGGAAGATAGTAGGGCCTGGTGTGCTCTGGCCCAGGGGGTCACAAAGAGTCGGACACGACTAAACGAATAAACAACAACAACCTTGAAAAACAAGATGTGGCCTTTGAAGTGCACTGTTGGTGGTGTGAACACTCTGTACCTTTACTGCAGAAGACCAGGGGCAGTTCTTCTGAAACTAACACCCCCTTCCCCCAAGTATATCAGGATGTGCTCATAACAGCCCACAAAATGCATCAGCTGGTGGGCAGGATTTCAATCTATATTCTGATTAGGCAAAGGAATGTGATGTTTCATGCTTTGTCTTATCTGCTGATGGAGAATGGATTCCTCTTGATGATGCCGAGTTGCAAGAACATTTGCTGATGTTGACGACATTGGGAAAGTATACACCAGTCTTATGCACTTGTGCATTTGGATCAGAAGAGGACAGCAAGGAAGGAAGGAAGGAAGGAAGGAAGGAAGGAAGGAAGGAAGGAAGGAAGGAAGGAAGGACACAGTGGATCAGGGGACCACACAGCCCTGCCATTCCACTTCAGTTGCACCCTGCGCAGAAGGTGATATCCCCCCCCCCCCAATTCCAGATCAGGAAACTGAGTGGACAAAAATCTCACCCAGCCATTCATGATCACTCTGAAGATGTATTTGTGGTAGAACAGACACTCTCCTTGTCCATCTCAACCAGATCTGAAGAAGGACCCCCTTTTTCTTCCTTAAAGTGAGGGAAAGAGGTGGGGCTTCATTAGCTAACACAATACACTCAAAGTAAGAGGCGCTGTGGAGAGAAGAAGCAATGGCCACATTTTGTAAAACGGGTGGGCAGAACCAGGAGCACTCTTCCTACCTTCTTACTTCCTCCTTGCCTAGCATGACTCTCCTCCTCCTTGCTAATTTCCACTTCATAGCAGCTGGATATATTTCAATCCACAGTGGCTTTCAGGTGAAAGAGATCTTTCTGTACTTCTGTGTTCTGATGCAAAAGATCTCAGTGTATGTTTGCGTTGAACCATTAGGCTTCCCTTGTGCTGCCAAGTGTCTCTCACCACATGCCATTGCCTACCTATCAGACTATAAATGACACATAAAGACCAGCTTCCCACCCAGGCATAGCTCAACTGGAACACTTGAATAAGAAAGAATCAGCAGCTCAGAGAGAGAGAGAGAAGCTGAAAAACCAGGTGAGTTATCTCCCCCTTTCTGATCTCTTTGACTCTCCATGCTGGCCTTTAAATGGCAGCTATATCTCCAAAGTCCTATGCGGCCTAGGACCCTTGTACCTATGGGACCGCCTCTCCTGGTATGCCCCACAGAGGACCTTAAAGTCCACAAATAACAACAGTTTGGAAGTCCCAAGTCGCAAGGTGGTTAGATTGGTCTCAACTGGGGCCAGGGCCTTTTCAGTACTGGCCCCAACTTGGTGGAACGCTCTGTCACAAGAGACTAGGGCCCTGCGGGACTTGACATCTTTCCACAGGGCCTGCAAGACCCTGCAAGACAGAGCTGTTCCGCCTGGCCTTGGTTTGGGCTCGGTCTGACCCTTATGTTTCCCTCCCCTTATGGTTTTGATTTATGGGCTACTATTAAAAATGAGGCCGCCAACCTAGCAGTTCGAAAGCACATGAAAGTGCAAGTAGATAAATAGGTACCACTCCGGCGGGAAGGTAAACGGCATTTCCTTGCGCTGCTCTGGTTCACCAGAAGTGGCTTTGTCATGCTGGCCTCATGACCCGGAAGCTGTACGCCGGCTCCCTCAGCCAGTAAAGCGAGATGAGCGCCGCAACCCCAGAGTCAGCCAGGACTGGACCTAACAGTCAGGGGTCCCTTTACCTTCACCTTTACTTTATTCTATCTGGGTGAGATAATGAGTGTTTTTTCTGTTAGAAAGCGAATGCCTCGCCTCCTGACCGATGGATAGAGGAAACTCAGCCTAGCAATTGTGTGTTTTGTGTTTTCTGTCTCCAGAAGCAGATGCAGCCTTCCTCAGACCCCAGGCTAAGCCTCCTTTGCACCTGCCTTGTTCTGATATGGCAGCTCTCCTTTGGCTTCGCAATGAAAACAAAAGAAGCAGAAAAAAACTACTATGGTCCCACTGGTAAGGTATCATTTCATCTTGAAGGTGGTTGATGTCTCCTTAGGGAAAGAGCAGCTTCTGGCAGCATTAGAAAGCCAAGTGTAGATCCATTGGCTGTTTGGTTCAAAATGACAGAATCCTGTTCTGTATACAGCACGCAGCTTCAATAGCACTTAGATTGTACCAGTTTTAATGTCTCCCAGGGCACTTCAATTTCAGGCCCCCTGACTTTAACCTTCAGGCCCCTAAATGGGATGGACCTATGAAATCTGTTAAACTGTTTGTGCCTGTATCCTCTTCCCTGCACACAGATGTTCCAGTTGGATACTGATCTTTCCACCATCTTCATCTGTCAGTTGAGCTATCACCAATAGAGGGGGTCTTTTCTGTTGTGGCCCCACCCCCATTATAGTTGCAGTGAACAGCTACACTTTTCAGAAGGCCTTAAAGTGCCAAAGAGCCTTCCCGTGAATCATTATTATTATTTTTTTTTAAAGCAATTTATTAAATTTTACAATAAAAATAAACATGATAAACAATGTAACATTGATCTTAACATATTTTCACATTTTCTTTGGACTTCCTCACATCTCCCGCTCCCATTTTCATCGTTAAAACATTTTGTCAGCAATTTATCATCTTATTTAAATTCTTATATCCCTTCTATATTTCCTAATCTTATAATTCTCAAAAGAAGCTAAATTTCACAGTCTTACTTATTTTCTTAAAAACTTCTAAATTTAGTGGTGCTCAGTTATTTTGATCTAGCATCTTATTTAACATTCACTCAAATTGCAATACTTTTGTAAATAGTTCTTAAATTTCTTCCAGTCCTCCTCAATCCTCTCTTCTCCCAGGTCACGGATTCTGCCGGTCATTTCAGCCAGTTCCATGTAGTCTATCAGTTGTATCTGCCATTCTTCCAGTGTGGGTAGATCTTGAGTTTTCCAATGTTTTGCGAGAAGTATCCTTGCTGCTGTTGTTGCATACATAAAAAATGTCTGGTCCTTCTTTGCCACCCCTTGGCCGACAATACCCAAAAGGAAAGCCTCTGGTTTCTTAGTGAAGGTATATTTAAATACCTTTTTCAGTTCATTATAAATCATTTCCCAGAACGCCTTCACTTTAGGGCAAGTCCACCAGAGGTGGAAGAACGTTCCCTCACACTCTTTGCATTTCCAACACTTATTATCAGACAGGTGGTAAATTTTAGCAAGTTTGACTGGGGTCATATACCATCTATAAATCATTTTCATTACATTTTCTTTCAGGGCGTTACATGCAGTAAATTTCAATCCATTACTCCACAACCTCTCCCAGTCCTCAAACATGATATTATGCCCAATGTCCTGTGCCCACCTTATCATAGCCGATTTAACCGTTTCGTCTTGTGTATTCCATTTCAACAGCAAGTTATACATCCTTGAAAGTACCTTAATCTTTGGTTCTAACAATTCTGTTTCTAATTTCGATTTCTCCACCTGGAACCCTAGTTTCTTATCATTTTTATAAACTTCTTTAATCTGAGCGTAATGTAACCAATCTCGCACTTTGTCTTTCATTTTCTCCAGACTCTGCAATTTCCAATTGTCTCCATCCTTTTCTAGTATTTCCCAATATTTTGGCCATTTAGCCTCCATATTGGGTCTTTTTCGGGCCTTGGCTTCCAAAGGTGAAAGCCACCTTGGTGTTTTATTTTCCAGCAAGTCTTTATATTTTGTCCAGACATTAAACAATGATTTTCTGACAATATGGTTCTTAAAGGCCTTATTTGCTTTAACCTTGTCATACCATAAATATGCATGCCATCCAAAGGTATTGTTGAACCCTTCCAAATCTAACACATCAGTGTCTTCAAGAAGTAGCCAGTCTTTTAGCCAGCAGAACGCTGCGGCTTCATAATACAACTTTAAGTCTGGCAGGGCAAAGCCCCCTCTTTGTTTTGCATCGGTTAATATCTTAAACTTAATTCTGGGCTTTTTGCCCTGCCAGACAAACTTAGAAATGTCTCTCTGCCACTTCTGAAAGCACTCCGTTTTGTCCAAAACCTGAAGTGTTTGAAATAAGAACAACATCCTTGGCAATACATTCATCTTGATAGCAGCAATTCGGCCTAACAAAGAAAGTTTCAATTTTGACCAGCTATCTAAGTCTCTCTTAATTTCTGTCCAACATTTTTCATAATTGTCCTTAAATAGACTTAGATTTTTTGCTGTTATGTTTACCCCTAGGTATTTTACTTTTTTAACCACATTAAGTTCCGTCTCATTCTGAAACCGTTCTGACTCTGTATTAGTCAAGTTTTTCCCCAAAACCTTAGTTTTCTGTTTATTTAATTTAAATCCAGCCACCCGACCAAAGTCATTAATCAATTGTAATACTCTTTTCGTACTGGGCTCTGGCTTCTGCAAGGTCAAAACCAGGTCATCTGCGAAAGCTTTTAATTTATATTGTTTCTGACCGACCTGAATTCCTTCCACCAACCGATCCCTTCTAATCATGTTCAATAGCACTTCCAGAACCGAAATAAATAACAAAGGGGAGATAGGGCAACCTTGTCGTGTCCCTTTTTCAATTTTAAACTCTTCTGTAACCACATTATTAACTATCAGTTTAGCTTTCTGTTCTGAATATATCGCCTCAATCCCATTCTCAAAACCCCGTCCCACTCCCATCTCTTTCAAATTTCCCATCATAAATTTCCAGGAGATATTGTCAAAGGCCTTCTCCGCATCTATAAAAATTAAAACTGCTTTTGTATTTATGTCTGTTTGCAAAAGTTCCAAAATGTCAATAATATTCCTTGTATTAGCAAACAGATGTCTTCCTGGGAGAAAGCCAGCCTGGTCCTTATGAATTACTTCATTTAAAACTTTTTTAAATCTATTTGCCAAAATGTCTGCAAATATTTTGTAATCCACATTTAAAAGAGAGATGGGACGGTAGTTCTTAAGTTGTGTCTTTTCAGCTTCCGACTTTGGTATTAATGTGATAAACGCTTCCTTCCACGACTCCGGTGCCCTCCTCCCCTCCATAATTTCATTGCTGACCTCCATCAAAGGTTGTATCAAATAGTCTTTCAATGTCTTATAGTACTTGGAGGTCAGCCCATCTGGTCCTGGAGATTTGCCAAGTTGCATGTTCTGGATAGCTTGTTCGATCTCCTGTCGTGTTATTTTAGAATTCAGGGTTGTCCTATTTTCTTGTGACAATTTAGATAGTCCGTTTTTTGCCAAAAATTGTTTAATCTCAACCTCATCTTGCGGCCCTTGGGTGTATAGTTTTTTGAAGTATCTCTGGAAACACTTTCTAATGTCCACTGGATTCTGGATGTTTTTTCCATCAACCTCTAAGTTTGTAACAGTATTTAATCTTTGTCTTCTCTTCAACTGCCAAGCTAGCAGTTTTCCACATTTATTCGCCGACTCAAACGTTTTTTGTTTCATTAATTTAACCTTCCATTCAATTTCCTGATTTATCAATTTAGAATATTGTGTTTGATAAAGTTTAATTTCTCTCAGAGTTGGCTGTGACTTCGGATTCACTCTTAATTTCTTCTCTAATTCTTTTATTTTATCCAAGATCTTATCTTTTTTCTCATTTTGTGTTCTTTTCTTCACTGCATTCTGTTGTATCAAGAATCCCCTCATTACAGCTTTGCTTGCGTCCCAGATTATTCTTTTTTCCACCATATTATTCATGTTTATCTCAAAATAGTCCTTCAAAACTTTTTGGGCCTTCTTGGTAATTTCCTGATCTCTAAACAAATTGTCATTCATCTTCCATCTAAAGGATCCAGTTGGTAATAGTGTCATATCCATCTTTACTGCATTATGGTCGGAGCAGGTCTTTGGGCAGATTTCCACTTTTCTGACCTTAGGTGCCAGGCCTCTAGAAATCCATATTTGGTCGATTCTTGTCCAGGTCAGTTGGGCTTCAGAAAAGAATGTTCCCTCTCTTCCTAGTGGGTTCTTTGTCCTCCAAATGTCAATCAAATCCATATTGTCAATCATTTCAAAGAAGGTTTTAGGTAGTCTGCCGTCTTTTGTAACATTTTGACTTTGTGACTTGTCCATGTTAGTTGATACGACCCCATTCATATCTCCCATCATTATGATGTTGTTGTAGTCTAGATAGTCCAGCATTGTCTCCTGCAGCTTCTTGTAAAATTCCGATTTCCCTTCATTAGGTGCATAAATTCCTAATATCAGAAGTTTCTCTCCTTGATATTGTATCTCAATAGCCAAAATTCTTCCATGTTCATCTTTAAACAGGAATTTAGGTGACAGGCTCTCTTTTGCATATATCACCACGCCTCTCTTCTTAACTTTGTCCGAAGATACAAATTCCTGGCCCAATCTTTTATTTATTAACACTTTTCTGTGGAGCCTCGTCACATGTGTTTCTTGTAAACAAATAATGTCCAATTGTTCTTTTTTTAATATATGAAATATTTTCTTCCTTTTTTCCGGAATGTTACAACCATTAATATTCCAGCTCAACAGTTGCAGAGACATCCTGAACTATCTGGTTATTTTTCAAGGGGTGGTATCTTCTCAGGGTCTTCAGGTTCCACAGATGCTGATGTTGGTACTGGCGTTGCCTCAGGCCCAGAAGGTAGTTCAATTCTTTTTTGAAGGTCCTCTCCGTATGTAGACAGGAATTTGTCTCTCTCTTCAAGTGTTCTCACTTTGACCTTTCTCCCTCTAAAGGTAAAAGATAATCCTTGGGGAAATTCCCACCTGAATGGAATTGCGTTGCTCCTTAGTAGTTTAACAAGTTCAGAATAGGCGGCTCTAAGATCAAGCAGTAGTCTTGGGATATCTTTATAAATTTCAATTCTTCTATCCAACACCTCCAGTGATTTTACAAAGTGTAGTCCCAAAATCTTATCCCTTTCCTCCTTTGATCTCAATGTTATCAAACAGTCTCTGGGCCTCTCCTTCTTTATAAATCTTCCAAGTCTGAAAGCTGACACAATTTTAAAATCCTTTTCTTCCAAGTTCCAGAACTTGGAGAATTCTTTGGTCAAAAACTCAGTTAGATGTCCTTCTTCTGCCTCTTGTAGTGATCTAATCCTTAAGTTGTTCTCACGGTTTCGCAGTTCTATCATCGAGAGATAAATCTGGTGTTCCCCGACTTGTTTAGTGAGTGGTCTTACCTCTTGCTCTAAATTTTCAAATCTTTGTCTGGTGTCCTCAGTCAATTTCCGATTTTCTGCTGAGGCCTCCGTTAACTGTCCAATTGCTTGTGCATTCTGTACCACTTGTGTGGTTAATTTATTTAGACATTCTGTGTTTTTGTCAATCTTTGCTGATTGCGCATCTGCTTTCTTGTCCAAAGCTTCCAATTTTTCAAAAATTTTGTCTAGTACAGAAACAGATGCTCCTGAGGCCATATCTTCCAGTTGTAACTGCTCTGCTTCGCCCTCTCCCTCCACTTCTGAGGGCAAAGTAGGCACAGATGATCTGCGTGTCTGTGAGGCTGAGGTTAGAGTTGTTAGAGTTGTTTGTTTAGCTCTCCCTCTTTTTCTTGTGCCACTCATTCCAACGTTATCTGTCAGTCAAGGTCACACTGAGTTGTTCCCATGGGAATGGAAAGGTCCAGAGCAAGCAAACAGCAAGGGAATCGAAAGTAAAAAGTGTGTGTAAAATCACTGTTATAATCCAATCCTCTAGAGGGAGCTTAATCTGTCTTTCAGAGTCTAATTTAATGTCCAAGAACCTTCAAATACAAATGTTTAGCAGAGTTTATAAATGGTCACTTTGTTGCAGACAGTGCTTATTTATCTCCAAAAAGAATGTTTCAAATTTAAAAGGTCTCAATACCCTCAGATTGTTTCAAGTTCCAATATACAGTATCCAAATCTGCAGTACTGACAGCTCCCTTAGTGCTCAGGCAGCTCCTGATTCTGGGTTTCACCTTCTAGTTTGTAATCCAATAAGAGGAGGAAAGTCAAGTGCAAATAGAAATCCCAAATCTTTAGCTTAAAGTCTTTACTTTAAGATGCAAGTTCAAATAGATGCTTAGATCTGTAAAACTTCCCGTGAATCATTATTTCCCCCTTTTTTTTTTTGGAACAGCCTTTTACTATTAGAATTTCAACTTTTTTTTTGCTGTGAATCATTCTTGGTTTGGTAGTATTTATTTCCTAGTGGTTTTTATTATTGGTTGAAATAAGATTATCTATTGCTGTTAGTCTCCTTAGCTTCCCTTGGCTGGAAACTTGGCAGGTAAATAATTCAATACAATACAATGAAAATATTATATGTCCTATTGGACACCAAGAAAGTGGTGAACCCCGTGATCTGGGACGTCTTTGAGGCTGTTCAGTTTCCCTTTGACTTTTATGGCACCCCAAAGATACCGTATTTTTAGGTGAATAAGATGAGCTGGTGGTGCTGTCGGTTAAACCACAGAGCCTAGGACTTGCCGATCAGAAGGTTGGAGGTTCGAATCCCTGCGACGGGGTGAGCTCCCATTGCTCGGTCCCTGCTCCTGCCCACCTAGCAGTTCGCAAGCACGTCAAAGTGCAAGTAGATAAATAGGTACCGCTCCGGCAGGAAGGTAAACAGCATTTCCATGCGCTGCTCTGGTTCGCCAGAAGCGGCTTAGTCATGCTGGTCACATGACCCGGAAACCGTACGTGGCTCCCTCTGCCAATAAAGTGAGATGAGCACCGCAACCCCAGAGTAGGTCACGACTAGACCTAATGGTCAGGGGTCCTTTTACCTTTACCTTTATTGACCCAAAAATGAGGTTCAAAATTTAGGCTCGTCTTATACACGGGTAGTGGTGAGGGGGAAATCCTGAAAATCGCTCACCCGCTGGAACACAGCACACAACCACTCACATCTTAGCTGCCTGATCGCCACCATTAGCCCTCCTGCTTGCTGCTGTGGCAGCCAATAGACAGCTGCCCTTGTCACAGCAAGCGGGAGCATGATTGGCGGCCACTGGCCACGGTGCAGAAACCACCTATCAGCTCCCTTATTGCTGCCAGCGGCCACCAATCACGCTCCTGCTTCCTGCGACAAGGTCAGCTGTCTACTGGGTGCCACAGTGGCAAGCAGGAGAGCTAATGGCGGCGATCAGGCAGCTGCAATGTGAGCGGTTGTGTGCTCCGTTCCAGTGCGCAAGCGATTTTCGGTATTCCCCCCGCCCACAACAATCAGGTGGCCAATGCCGGAAATTGCTCACCTGCCAGAACGAAGCGTTTTTAAGCGGTGATTAGCCACTTGATTGTTGGGGAGAAGATGCCAAAAATTGCTCACTCGTCAGAACGAAGTGTGAGCCCAAGATAATAAGCAGCAATTGTAAGCAACACGAGTGGTTGTGTGCTGTGTTCTGGTGGGTGGGCGATTTTTGGCATTCCCCCCAAATAATCCTCCCCAAAAGCTCAATCCCCCTCTTTTTTCTCAATTTTCAGGCCCCCAAAAGATATCTTATAGATATCTTTTCCATCTTATAGATGGAAAAATACAGGTATTTTATTTCCACTGTTTCCTGTGGTGACATGACCATGTTGAATGCTAATGTTCTCCTTCTCCATTACCTCAAGGCTGCCTCTGGGGCTGGACCAGAATAAAGGGAAGCTGCTATCGAATCTTTTCCGACCCTTTGAGATGGCATGTGGCAATGGTAAGAGGGGCCTCTAAGTGCTTTGAGTGGGTCCAGAAAGAGCAAGGGCACAAAACACAAGATATGCTTGAGAGTCTCTGCAGAAGACATGTTATGAATCTCAATCCCATGGCCATGTTTTTTATCCCAGGAGGCCATCTTTTGCATCTCAAGAGCTGATGAGATGTCATTTATGGATATGAAGTGAGGTTTTCCTTCACTAGGCCTTGAGCAACCAGCTCAGTTTATCAGTTTATCTTTCTTCTCAGATTCAGATGAGGCTGAGGAAGCTCAGGACCATTGCCTGGAACCACTAGGGGGCTGGATGAAGGCCACTGAAACTCAATCCTGGAAAGGTTCTGTGGGATAGTGATTGGATAGATACGCTCTTCATAGGCTGGAAGTAGGCAGGCCTTCTTTAAGATGCCTTGAGATGGTGGGCTCATCATCCCAGAAAAGACCCATTGGCCCCAAAGGCTGGAGTACTTACTCAGGTTTGAAGAAGGCTCCAACATGTTCTGCTTTCAAATGAGCCTCCAGGGACAGGTAGGTTCATAAATGATGCCCATTTGTTGGGAATAGCATGGAGAACCCAAAGTACGTTAGAGAGAGTCAGAACAGCTTATGCAATAAGGGATGAGGCAAGCAAGATCCACAACAGCCACTGAACACACATTTGAAGAACATGGCATTCCCCCAAGAGTCCAGGGAGCTGTAGGTTGCTGTCCGCAAGGCTACAGTTCCCATGGTCCTTGGGTATAAGCTACATGTTTATTAAAGGTGCTTGAAATGTTTGGTGTGGGAGTCATTGAAGCCCACCAGGAAAATAACAGCCGTGTGAGCACCCTGAGGGATGCCATTTGATGCACCAGCTAGTTGGCTTGCTCAGCTCTGACCTCAAGGCTGCCCTGTCTAAATAAATAGCAATGATGTTCCTGCTATGATAGGGCACGTCCCTGGCATTCTCCTACCATGTCCTGATTAGCCAAGCTCATCTGAATAGAATGGGTATTTTGCCAGGTACTGTTCCTCCTTCCGGGAGGGAATATATTAACAGATCAACACAGCTACCTGCACTTTTTCATTCTTTCAAGGCAAGGCTTTCAGTTCTCCTTGGGGACAGGTTGGCTGTTGTGTCCAGCTTCTGCACAAACATAAAATGACCACTACGCCACCGGACATTGCCCAAGCATGCTGCATGATGGATCTGGCAGCCTTAAAAGTGCACATGCAATTCATTAGATGGGCATTGTAATGGGAATTGGGGGTTGCTTGTGCGTAAGTTGCTGCCACTCTCGGTGAGGTTGCCTGGATAAACCTTTCCCTGGCTGGACAGTCCTGATTCCGCGTCTGTCTCAGTCACTGGCAGAATCCGTCAGTGGGCGTTTCCTGAACTTCTTCCAACATAAAAGTTCCTTGACGGATAGTCTCTGCCTAGCCTCCCTGCGCGGAGGTTTTCTGCGCAGGGTGGGTGTGGGCAGTGGAGGACCAATGCTCTCCCCGCTGGTCTCTGGCGAAGAGTCCTGGAGCCATCCCTCCGAAGCCTGCCTCTGCCCCCCTTTCTCCCTGGTGTAACGCTGATTTCCTTCCCCGGTCACTGAGTCCCCTCTTTTCCTGCTGGGACCTTCTCCGGCATCGCTCGGGAGCCCTTCCTCCACTCCTGACTCCGATGGCAGTTCCCTGACAGGCATGATGGGGGGAAATTTGGCTTTGAAGCACATTTTAATGAGAGCAACTCGATTTGGCATGTCCTGAAATAACACACATCAAAACAGAGGCATCATTTGAAATTTCGTTTTCCCCCAAAATATTTTGAACAAACATACAAACGACATGCAGTGTACATGAGTAAGATAGGCACGTTAGGAGGCATGCACGCACAGACACCACAGAATTTTGAGGGGCCCCGGGCACATCCTTGAAGATTTGTGGGGCTCTTGGCCCCCTGCCCAGCAGTTGGCGCCACTGTATTAGAGGAAATTGTGGGTAAAGTGTATTCTTGAAAATAACACCCAAAGCTGCAGTATATGAGGTGAAATTGCAAACAAATGTTTTTATACTGGGGCAATGTCCACTCAAATACTGCTCAGTTCTCCCGAGAACTTTTCTTTTTATAAACAAAATCACAAACTGAAAGTGGAGAATCTAATTAAAAATCAGACAATGAAGAAACTGAGTGAGACACAAATGGGGATATTGCACCGTGCTGGATCTCAGTTGGCCCAACAAAGCTTGCATTTCAATCAGTCACATGTCCAGAGCTGGATTTCCACGTATTGCGACTGCACTATTCAACCTTGAGCCTGACTTTGAGGAGAATTCAAAGTTAAGTGTAGCTGCATAAAACTCATTCTTTTTTCCACCTCTCAGAAAATCTGCCGTATATTTGACCCGACTTCTGAGCTTGCCTCTATCCATGATATGGAAGAACTGCGTTCAGTGTCTGACATGCTTCTAATTACAAATGTACTACGTGTCTGGATTGGATTGTCAGGCAAGGATAAGGTGAGTCTCCAAGGCCTTCTCCTCCTCCTCCGTCAGCACTGTTGGAGCTGATAGTAAATGAATTCAGTGGGAAGATTCTTCTATGGGGCTTCCCCAGCTGATGAAATGCTATGAGAAGGTTTTCTGGACTCAACATACTGGAGGCCAATACAGTCATGGTGGGCTCCCGGCTGATGTCTTGCAACTCAAATAATGTTGTCTGTGGTTCTTTTGGGTGGAATCATCAAGGAGTGTGCTGTGTCTTGGAAGTGTCTCCTTGTGATCTGTTCTTTCTAAAGAACATCCCACCTCTCTTGTCCCTACAGGATGGAAATTGGAAGTGGACAGATGGCTCTGTTCCCGAGTTCCTACCGTGGCCTAAGGGAAAACCTATGACTAGATACAACTCATGTGGCTTCTTGTTTCGTGCAGACGGTAAGGAGTCCACTCTCAGGGCTGGTACTTTGGAGCTGCCATGCTCAAAGCAATGCGGGTTGCAGTAGTTTCTTGATTTCTACTGCGGGTGTGCGATGTGCTCCTTGCCTGCTCTTAGGCCAAGAGTGAAGGACTTCCTTTAGAGCCCTTTCATCTGTTTGGTAGAGATATTTCCAAGTTGCCTTACAAGAATCTAGCCGTCCCAAGCATAGCTGTCAACTTTTCCCTTTTCTTGGGAGGAATCCTATTCGGAAAAAGGGAATTTCCCCTAAAAAAGGGAAACGTTGACAGCTGTGTTCCCAAGGTGGCTCAGACTGACAGGAAACACCATCCTAATCCCCTTTGCTTTCCACTCAAGGTCCTCCCCATAGATGCCACCACCCGCCTTGGCCAATTTAGTATTGGATGGGTGGCTGGGTTTCTTCTGAATGGGAGAAGAAGAAAGGACATTCTTTGCAGGCACCATGGGGTGTGGGGGTGCATGTGTTTTGAGGGTGTTGGGGTCCCAGCAGCAGCACACCACGGAGCCCCTGATGTCACTCTGCCTAAACTCATTTCTCTTTTTCTTTCCAGTTTTTTTGAGATTTAGAGCTGACGATTGCCGATATGAAGAACCCTATATTTGTGAACATGAGCCAGCATCTGCATCCTCCTGACCTGTTCGCTCTCCCTGGCTGACCCCATCAAATCTCAGAAGCTTCCATCCAACGCTGTCTTTCTACCTGCGCCTTTTTCAGAATATGAAAACGTCAGAGGTGCCCTTCTGCCCCATTCCAGTGGCCCATCTATGCCAGCGTCCTGGTCTCACAGTAGCCTGCAATAGATCTAATTGAATCCTGCAAGTAGCAAGAGCCCCCTTCCCTGGGAGCCCAGGATGAAGAAACTTGGGGTTCACCAACGTCAGGAGGACAACAGCCTCCCCTTCCCTAATAGATGCCTCAGCGCATTGTGAATTTAAACACATGCCCCTGAAACAAGAACCAATTCCTTTCCTTTATTACTTCCTGCCCCTCCCAGCTGACTGGTCTCCAATATCCTGATTCAGATTGCATTTAGGACATTCAACTGGTCTCTTTTACTGTGCAAAGAACCAATGCACTTTTATGGCAGTGTCTTCTAGAGTCCTGGGAAGGGTGGAGCCTTAATGAAAGCAATCCCTCTGCAGAGAAAAAATGACTGTTTGCAGGTGCGGCTTGATTCCAAACCACACCTGCAAAACGACAAAGTGGGGCTTCCAGCCAGCCCCCTTGCAGCTGTGCTCTCAGCACAAACCAGCTGCTTGTCGCGGAAAGGGTGTCTCCAAAGGGGCTTCAGTCCAGCACTAATTAGATGAGAGAAAGACCCCCCCCCCAGCAGCAGTAGGACGTTCCCAATGGGGTTTGCTCTTAACACCGATCAGTGGTGAAGAGGAGGGCCTCTGTGATGCACTTTCCAATCTGTAAGAGAAATCTATGGGGGGGGGGATCTGTAATGCAACCAATTCAAGGAGCGCTTGCTGTCCCCATTCCTGCTTGCAAAGGATTAATTAGGAGCTCACTTTCAGCTCCCAATTGTCCCTTTGTCCCCACCTAATGTTACACAGAAACATAAAATTGTGGAAGTGGAAGGGACCCTGAGGGTCATCTAGGCCAACCCCCTGGAATGCTGGAATCATAATGAATACATCCCTGGCAGGCTGTCATCCCACCTCTGCTTTCAAACCTGCAAGGAAGGAGAATTCACCACCTTCTGAGGGCGTCCATTCCACTGTCAAATAGCTCTTACACTCAGAAAGTTCTTCCTTGTGTTTATCTGGAATCTCCTTTCTTTTAACTTGAATCCATTGAGGATGTAGTTGGGAGGGGAACAGCCTTGCAGGTGCCCCACCCCTCGTATAATATATATAAGATGATGGGGACTGATGGCAACAGATTTTGAGATGCCAAGAATTCTACTGGACAATGAGCAGGAGAAGGAACCTCCTTCACTGCAGATCCCCGACCTTTTCATCATTCTGATGGGGAAGCATACTTTTTAAAATATGTACATGCCTCTGCACATATGTTGCAGAAGTAAATACTCATATATTGCATCAGCCTCAGTGGCTTCTCTTGTATAGTTTTATTGCTTTATTGTTTGGCGCCCAGCCACGCTTCCCCTTCGAGCCTCTGCAGCTTCTGTTTACGCAGTGTGGCTTTAGAGCGGTCGTAAAGCAATTAGCAGAATTACACAGCGCCTGTGTGTCGAAAGGGCAGTAAATCAGTCCAGACGGTTCTTCTGTCCTAATATCTCTTTATTGGAAACAAATAGCGTATTTCCAATCCACAATCAGCCATCCGTATTAAGCTGCATCGTCTCTGCCTCCTCTCTCTCTCTTTGCAGCGGCTGAACTGAATGCTTTCGATTCCCACTCAGCTCACAGCATTCCAAGCTGCTTTCCTCAAGTCCTGGCTTACTTCCCTTGTAAGCCCGTCCCTTCAGGCTCGAGGCATAGAAGGTTAACCCTTCACTACACCCAACAGCTTCTCTGTCATTTGTGCATCCACTTCAAAGTGCTGGCTAAGACCTTTGACACGTTGGCAATATGGTGCCTTGAGGGCAATCAACTCCTCTATAAGCTTTGATATTGAGATGGAGGCATCCCAGGGAGTCTTCCCTTCAGTTATCCCCAAAACCCTCCAAACAAGACGCATGGCAAAGAGCGGCTAATCTGGAGTTCTGCGTCAGATTCCCAGCTATTTTCTGTGTCAGAAGTGGTGAGGAAACACACAAATTTACAGTACCAAAGAAAGCAGAGGCCTATATCCAAGCATTAATGGGAAATAGTCTCCAGGTGGGGCTAGCAATTGAGCACTAGAAGATTTTTATTTTTCATAACAACACACAAGTTCAATATGCAGACTGTAAGAAATGATTGGAATAAGGAACTGGAACTTTCATTATTACCCAGACATTGGGGAAATGTACTAGCTCCAATACCTAAGGTGTTATTAGATTTTAAATTAGGACTAATACAACAGAAAATAATATTTAGTGTTTATTGGACCCCATTATGGTTGCATTAAAAGGGGTTGGCTAAGATAGCTCAGGACAAAGAAAAGATTGGAAATTTTGGAAGAGATAAAGGAAAAGGAAAAAGATTTATGCCAAACTCCAGGAAATGTGAAAGCGAAACAAAACATTAAAACGTTACAAACTCAGATTTCAATACTCTTGAACCAGGAAATTGAATGGAAAATAAAAAATGTCAAAACAAAGAAACTTTGAATTCTCTAATAAACCGGGAAGAATGTTAGCTTGGCAATTAAGGAAAAAACAAAAAGAAAAGGTGATAAACAAATTCGAAGATAGGGGGAAATTATTGATGATCCAAAGGAGATAACTAAAAAAATTGAAAACTACTTTAGGGAATTATATCAAGACGGGAAAGAAAACCAAGAGAAAACAGAAAAATACAGTGGTACCGCGGGTTACATACGCTTCAGGTCACATACGCTTCAGGTTACACACTCCGCTAACCCAGAAATAGTGTATCTGAAGAAGTGTGCGTGCACACGAAAGCTCATACCAAGAAGTAACTTAGTTGGTCTTTAAGGTGATACTGGAAGGAATTTTTTTATCCAGAAATAGTGCTTCAGGTTAAGAACTTTGCTTCAGGATGAGAACAGAAATTGTGCTCCGGCGGCGCAGCGGCAGCAGGAGGCCCCATTATCTAAAGTGGTGCTTCAGGTTAAGAACAGTTTCAGGTTAAGTACGGACCTCTGGAACGAATTAAGTACTTAACCCGAGGTACCACTGTATTTATGTCAAAATAATTTCCCGAAGATACCGGATGAGAAAATTAAATGGTTAAATTCTCCAGTTACTATGATGGAAATTCAGCAGACAATTTCCAATGCAAAACTTCCAATGGAAAATACCAGGCCCAGATGGTTTACCAGCTTCTTTTTATAAGAAATTGGAAGAATCCCTAGCACAACCGCTTCAGGAGGTTATGAATGAGATATTATGTAAAGGGAAATTGCCAGAATTGTGGCAAGATGCATTCATAACACTAATCCCGAAGCAAGGTACAGATTCAACAACAGTTCAAAATTATAGATCGTTATCCCTCTTAAATAATGATTATAAACTCTTTGCAGATATTCTGACAAATAGATTAAAAAGTATACTAAAAGACACAATACAGTGGTACCTCGAGTTACATATGCTTCAGGTTACAGACTCTGCTAACCCAGAAATAGTACCTCGGGTTAAGAACTTTGCTTCAGGATGAGAACAGAAATCGTGTTCCAGCGGCGCAGCAGCAGCAGGAGGCACCATTAGCTAAAGTGGTGCTTCAGGTTAAAAACAGTTTCAGGTTAAGAACAGACCTCCAGAACGAATTAAGTACTTAACCCAAAGTACCACTGTAAATGAAGATAAAGCAGGTTTCCAACCGGGATTCCAAATGAAGAAGAAGAAGAGGAGTTTGGATTTGATATCCCGCCTTTCACTCCCTTTAAGGAGTCTCAAAGCAGCTAACATTCTCCTTTCCCTTCCTCCCCCACAACAAACATTCTGTGAGGTGAGTGGGGCTGAGAGACTTCAAAGAATGAAAGATAACATAAGAACTGTAATTGACATATTGGAGTACTTGGAGGCAAGAAGTGACAAACTGCCGGTATTACTTGTCCAGTGGCACCTTAGAGACCAACTACGTTTGTTCTAGGTATAAGCTTCTGTGTGCATGCACACTTCTTCAGATACCTGTGTGCATGCACACAAAAACTTATACCCAGAACAAACTTAGTTGGTCTCTAAGGTGCTACTGGACAATTTTTTGTTTATTTTGACTGCGTCAGACAAACCAGGCTACCACCTGAAGCCGGTATTAATGTTTGTCAACACGGAAAAGGCATTTGACAATGTGTCATGGAATTTTATGAAAAAATGATAAAATCAATGGGCCTGGGGGAGTCTTTTAATAGGGGCACAGAAGCCATTTACAGGAATCAAAAAGCCAAACTGATTTTCAACAATGGAATAACAGAAAGCTTTAAAATAACTAAGGGAACAAGACAGGACTGTCCACTGTCCCCATTACTGTTTATTTTGATCCTAGAAACGTTGACAAGGAGGATAAGAGCAGATGAAGGCATAAAGGGGATAGTGGTGATCGGGAAATCATTTAAGCTAAAAGCTTTCGCAGGTGATCTTATAAGAACAACAGATAATCCATTAGAAAGTCTGCCCAAAGTTTTGGAAAGAATTAATGAGTTTGGTCGGGTGGCAGGATTCAAACTTAATAAAAATAAAAATAAATTGTTGGTGAAAAGTATTTCAGAACAAGATAGAGATGATCTGCAAACAATTACTGGTATTACAATCAGTAAAAAAGTTAAATATCTGGGAATTTGGCTTACAACAAAAAACATTAATTTATTAAAGGATAATTATGTAAGGTCGTGAAAAGAGATTTAAAAAGACCTAGAGATTTGGGGTAGACTGAATCTCACATTTTGGGGAAGGATATCTGCAATCAAAATGAATGTGCTAATGAAGACGCTTTTTTTGTTTCAGTCGATTCGGGGGGGGAGGGAGGATGCTTCAAGGAGTGGCAAAGGGATATATTGAGGTTCACCCTGATGTTGGGAAAGATGGAGGGCACAAGGAGAAGGGGACGACAGAGGACGAGATGGTTGGACAGTGTTCTCGAAGGTGCCAACATGAGTTTGATCAAACTGTGGGAGGCAGTGGAAGATAGTAGGGCCTGGCGTGCTCTGGCCCAGGGGGTCACAAAGAGTCGGACACGACTAAACGAATAAACAACAACAACCTTGAAAAACAAGATGTGGCCTTTGAAGTGCACTGTTGGTGGTGTGAACACTCTGTACCTTTACTGCAGAAGACCAGGGGCAGTTCTTCTGACACTAACACCCCCTTCCCCCAAGTATATCAGGATGTGCTCATAACAGCCCACAAAATGCATCAGCTGGTGGGCAGGATTTCAATCTATATTCTGATTAGGCAAAGGAATGTGATGTTTCATGCTTTGTCTTATCTGCTGATGGAGAATGGATTCCTCTTGATGATGCCGAGTTGCAAGAACATTTGCTGATGTTGACGACATTGGGAAAGTATACACCAGTCTTATGCACTTGTGCATTTGGATCAGAAGAGGACAGCAAGGAAGGAAGGAAGGAAGGAAGGAAGGAAGGAAGGAAGGAAGGAAGGAAGGAAGGACCCAGTGGATCAGGGGACCACACAGCCCTGCCATTCCACTTCAGTTGCACCCTGCGCAGAAGGTGATATCCCCCCCCCCCCAATTCCAGATCAGGAAACTGAGTGGACAAAAATCTCACCCAGCCATTCATGATCACTCTGAAGATGTATTTGTGGTAGAACAGACACTCTCCTTGTCCATCTCAACCAGATTGCCTCACTCTGAAGAAGGACCCCCTTTTTCTTCCTTAAAGTGAGGGAAAGAGGTGGGGCTTCATTAGCTAACACAATACACTCAAAGTAAGAGGCGCTGTGGAGAGAAGAAGCAATGGCCACATTTTGTAAAACGGGTGGGCAGAACCAGGAGCACTCTTCCTAGCTTCTTACTTCCTCCTTGCCTAGCATGACTCTCCTCCTTGCTAATTTCCACTTCATAGCAGCTGGATATATTTCAATCCACAGTGGCTTTCAGGTGAAAGAGATCTTTCTGTACTTCTGTGTTCTGATGCAAAAGATCTCAGTGTATGTTTGCGTTGAACCATTAGGCTTCCCTTGTGCTGCCAAGTGTCTCTCACCACATGCCATTGCCTACCTATCAGACTATAAATGACACATAAAGACCAGCTTCCCACCCAGGCATAGCTCAACTGGAACACTTGAATAAGAAAGAATCAGCAGCTCAGAGAGAGAGAGAGAAGCTGAAAAACCAGGTGAGTTATCTCCCCCTTTCTGATCTCTTTGACTCTCCATGCTGGCCTTTAAATGGCAGCTATATCTCCAAAGTCCTATGCGGCCTAGGACCCTTGTACCTATGGGACCGCCTCTCCTGGTATGCCCCACGGAGGACCTTAAAGTCCACAAATAACAACAGTTTGGAAGTCCCAAGTCGCAAGGTGGTTAGATTGGTCTCAACTAGGGCCAGGGCCTTTTCAGTACTGGCCCCAACTTGGTAGAACACTCTGTCACAAGAGACTAGGGCCCTGCGGGACTTGACATCTTTCCACAGGGCCTGCAAGACCCTGCAAGACAGAGCTGTTCCGCCTGGCCTTGGTTTGGGCTCGGTCTGACCCTTATGTTTCCCTCCCCTTATGGTTTTGATTTATGGGCTACTATTAAAAATGAGGCCGCCAACCTAGCAGTTCGAAAGCACATCAAAGTGCAAGTAGATAAATAGGTACCACTCCGGCGGGAAGGTAAACGGCATTTCCTTGCACTGCTCTGGTTCACCAGAAGTGGCTTTGTCATGCTGGCCGCATGACCCGGAAGCTGTACGCCGGCTCCCTCAGCCAGTAAAGCGAGATGAGCGCCGCAACCCCAGAGTCAGCCAGGACTGGACCTAACAGTCAGGGGTCCCTTTACCTTCACCTTTACTTTATTCTATCTGGGTGAGATAATGAGTGTTTTTTCTGTTAGAAAGCGAATGCCTCGCCTCCTGACCGATGGATAGAGGAAACTCAGCCTAGCAATTATGTGTTTTGTGTTTTCTTTCTCCAGAAGCAGATGGGGCCTTCCTCTGACCCCAGGCTCAGCCTCCTTTGCACCTGCCTTGTTCTGATATGGCAGCTCTCCTTTGGCTTCGCAATGAAAACAAAAGAAGCAGAAAAAAACTACTATGGTCCCACTGGTAAGGTATCATTTCATCTCGAAGGTGGTTGATGTCTCCTTAGAGAAAGAGAAGCTTCTGGCAGCATTAGAAAGCCAAGTGTAGATCCATTGGCATTTTTGCCCAACCTCTCACGTGCCATTTTGGTTAAATTATCAGATCCAGCAATTCCAGCCAATCTTGGATGATGCGTATTGTATTTCATCAGTTTCCTAGGATAAAATAGTTGTATCCCTTTCTGAAGAGGTGAGTTTTAGCCACTGTGATCCATGTGCTGGTCTTGGTCCATGCTAGACTACTGTAATGTGTCGTGTGTGGGTCTGGCCCTGTAGACTGTTTGGTTCAAAATGACAGAATCCTGTTCTGTTTACAGCACGCAGCTTGAATAGCACTTAGATCGTACCAGTTTTAATGTCTCCCAGTGCATTTCATCGTGCTGACTTTAACCTTCAGGCCCCTGAATGGGATGGACCTATGAAATCTGTGGACTTGTTTGTGCCTGTATCCTCTTCCTTGCACACGGACGTTCCAGTTGGATACTGGTCTGTCCACCATCTTCATCTGTCAGTAGGTCTTTTCTGAGGTGGCTGCACACCTTTGGAACCCGCACCCTCAGTATAGTTGCAGTGACCAGCTACACTTTTCAGAATCATTCTGGGTTTAGTAGTATTTATTTCCTAGTGGTTTTTTATTATTGGTTGAAATAAGATTATCTATTGCTGTTATTCTCATTAGCTTTCCTTGGCTGGAAAATGGGCAGGTAAAAAATTTAATACAATGAAAATATATGTCATATTGGACACCAAGAAAGTGGAGGACCCCATGACCTGGGACGTCTTTGAGGACGTTCAATTTCCCTTTGGCTTTTATGACACCCCAAAAATATTTTATTTCCACTGTTTCATGTGCTGACGTGACAATGTTGAATGCTAATGTTCTCCCTCTCTGTTACCTCAAGGCTGCCTCCGGGGCTGGAAAAAAGAAATGGAAAGCTGCTATCATGGCTTTACCAACCGGCTAACATGGCACGAGGCAGTGGTAAGAGGGACCTCTAGGTGCTTTGGGTGGGTCCAGAAAGAGCAAGGGCACAAAACAGAAGATATTCTTGAGAGTCTCTGCAGAAGACCTGTTATGAATCTCAATCCCATGGCCATCTTTTGCATCTCAAGAGCTGATGAGATGTCATTTAGGCATCTGAAGTGAGGCCTTGGGCAACCAGCTCAGTTCATCAGTTTATCGTTCTTCTCAGATTCAGATGAGGCTGAGGAAGCTCAGGACCATAGCCTGGAACCACTAGAGGGCTGGATGAGGGCCACCAGGCTGAAACTCAATTCTGGAAAGATACAGGTTATGTGGGATAGTGATTGGATAGATACGCTGTTCATAGGCTGGAAGTAGGCAGGCCTTCTTTAAGATGACTTGAGATGGTGGGCTCAACATCCCAGAAAATACCCGTTGGCCCAAAAGGTTGGAGTACTTACTCAGGTTTCATGAAGGCTCCAACATGTTCTGCTTTCAAGTGAACCCCCAGGGACAGGGTAGGGTCATAAGCAACAACCATTTATCAGGAACAACTTGGAGAACCCACCATACCTTAGAGACGAAGTGAGCAAGATCTCCAACACCCATTGAACACACATTTGAAGAACATGAACTTCCCTTAAGAATCCTGGGAACTGTAGGTTGCTGTCCGCAGGGCTACAGTCCCCATGGTTCGTGGGTAAAACCTACATGCTCTGAATGTTTACTGAAGGTGCTTGAAATGTATGGTGTGGGAGTCACGGAAGCCCACCAGGAAAATAACAGCCGTGTCAGCACCCTGAGGAATGATATCTGATGCACACAGCTAGTCTGCTTGCACTACTCTGAACTCAAACCTGTCCTGTCGCACGCCTGCCCTGTCAGATCAACAGCAGAGATGCAGCAGTGGAACAAGCCAATTGGGTGCCTGGGGTGGCGCGCATGCCCTGCGTCCAGAGGCGGGCCCAGCTGGGGCAGGACTCTCCGCTGGGCCTCCGAGGAGTCTGCATGCCTCCTCCCACTCAGGCACCCCACAGCTGATGGGGAGGTGGCGGGCAGACCATTTGGGGCAGTGTAGAACCTGCAGGCAATCAAGCCACCGCGTCACTCCCAGGAGAGACACATAGCTCAGGTGCGCTGCAGGCCCCGCGGTGAGTGCCGCCCGGCATTTTGTCACCCGCCTCAGTGGCAAAGTGTACCGTATTTTTCGCCCTATAGGACGCACTTTTTCCCCTTCAAAAATGAAGGGGAAATGTGTGTGCATCCTATGGGGCGAATGCAGGCTCCTTGGCTTCAGCGATAGCAACGCGAAGCCTCCGAAGCCTGCGCTCCGGAGTCTTCGCGTTGCTTTCACTGAAGCCAGGAGAGTCTGCTCTTTGAGGCTGGCAGTGGGGGAAAGCAGCGCTTCCCCCCATCGCCAGCCCCAGAGGATCGGGGGGCAGCAGGAAGGCGCGTGACGCCTTCGCGCTGTTCCCTGACCCCGCTTTGAGGCTGGCGGTGGGGGAAAGCAGTGCTTCCCCCCATTGCCAGCCCCACAAGCTGGGTCAAAAAGCCCGCAGGAGCCACGCAGCCTTTAAGGAGCGCGCCGCTCTTCGGTGCTTTTCCCCAAGGAGGGAGAAGGGACTGGCTGGCTGAGTCAGTCCCTTCTCCCTCCTGTGGGCTTTTGCGGGAGATGGGAGAATTCCCCCACCTCCTGCAAAAGGACCCAGAAGCCACGCGCTCTTTAAAGGCTGCGTGGCTTCTGCCGGTGGGGGAATTCCGCTACCTCCTGCAAAAGCAGAGGGAAGGTCTTGGAGTAGCACACAGGCTGCGTGCAGCCTATCCGCTGCTCCCAGAGCTGTGGGGGGGAAATCATATTTTTTTCCTTGATTCCCCCCCCCCCTGAAAACTAGGTGTGTCCTATGGACCGTGTGATGGGACGATGAGCTGCTTGTGTGTAAAATCCAAGTCCCTCAGAGTTTGGTCAAGTTTGCAAACCTCTGTCTGTAACGGAGCCCCTTAAACATGGCTCCGTCAGTCGCTGGCAGATTCCGACAGTGGTTGCTTTCGGAATCGCTTCCAACATAAAAGCTCCTTAACGGAAACACATCTTCTGGACTCTCTGCGTGACAGTTTCCGGCGAGGAGTGGGTGTCCCTACAGGAGGTCCTGAAACCTCCCCACTGTTTTCGCTGGAAGTGTCTCTGAGCCATCCCTCCAGCTCCCTTTCCCTCAGCTCAGCTCCTCTCCCCCTACTGGTTCCCTCTTCAGCTGCTGAGTCTCTCCCAACCTGTGTGAGCCCTTTCACTTCCCTTCCTTCCGATGGCAGTTCCCTGACATCCACCTCCCCTCCAGGGCCCCCTTCATCCCCTCTCGCCCCCTCCTCTACGGGCGGTGAGGAGGCAAAACCCCGGAATGAACTTCCTTCATCTTCCGATGTCCCGAACACTTCTCTCCACCTGTTGCGGTTCCTGGTCTCGAAGTACTCCTCCTCCTCAGAGTCCATCTCCCCTTCCCCTTCCGAGTCCGAGAATCCTTCCAACTCCTCCTCCTCATCGGTGGTCCCAAAGTATTCCCTCCGGAACCTCTCCACAGGCTGAGGTTTCCTTGGGAACCTTTGATGGAACGTTTCTATCAATACCTCGTCATTGATATCTTCTGCCATTACCCAAGTGTTTTCTGACTCCGGTTCTCCTTCCCACGCTACCAAATACTCCACCTGATCCCCCTTCCACCTGGCGTCGAGGATTTCTGCCACATGGCTGCTGCATTCCCTTTCTTCTATGACCGGTCCCCGAGTGGCCATCCCTTCTCGTCCCCCCTCATACGGTGACAGTAACGACCTGTGAAATACTGGGTGCAGTTTCATGTGGTTGGGTAACCGGAGCCTGAAAGCCACTGGGTTGACCTGTTGAATGACCTCAAAGGGACCCAATCTCCTGGGTCTTAATTTCTTACAACCTCCTTTGAACGGCAACCCTTGGGTTGACAGCCACACCCTATCTCCCACCCTTATGGTTTCACCTTCCCTTCGGTTCTTGTCTGCCTGCCTCTTGTATTCTTCCTTCGCCCTTTCTAAGTTGAGTTGGAGCTGACGATGGATTGCTTCCATTTCTTCTACAAAATGCTCGGCTGCCGGGACGCTCCATCTCTCCCCTTCTCCCCCTGGGAAAGCCCTGGGATGACACCCATAATTAGCCAAGAAGGGGCTCATCCCTGTGGACACATTCTCGGCATTGTTGTAGGCAAATTCCGCCAGCGCCAACTTTTCTACCCAGTCATTCTCTCTGTCATTGACATAACACCTCAGGTATTGCTGGAGGACACCGTTTGCTCTTTCCGCCTGCCCGTTGGTTTCAGGGTGCCGGGCAGTCGAAAAGTTGACCTCCACCTGCAGTAAGCTCATGAGCTTCCTCCAGAACCTGGAAGTAAATTGTTTTCCTCGGTCTGAGACCACCCTCAATGGCACCCGTGCAACCTAAAAATGTGTTCTACAAATAACTTCGCTGTCTCTTCCGCCGTGACTGCATGCGAGCAGGCTACAAAGTGGCACATCTTTGTTAGTAGGTCTACCACCACCATGATGGCTGTTTTCCCCTTGGACTTCGGCAGATCAGTCATAAAATCTATCGACACTGCCTCCCAAGGTCGTTCTGGGGTTGGTAAGGGTTCTAATAGCCCCGCCGGTGCCCGCCTCTCCCCTTTGGCTCGCTGGCATTGCTCACACCCTCTTACATACTCCCGTACATCTTCCCTCACCTTAGGCCACCAAAATTCCCTGGTGACCAACCACATGGTTTTGTGTTGTCCAAAATGCCCCGCCGTGGGGCTGTCGTGCAACTGCTTGAGTACCCTCCCCCTTAAGTCTCCTTCAGGGATATACAGTGCCCCTTTGTAATACAAAGCTCCATTTCTTTCCTCGAAACCCCCTGGTTCCTCTCCCTCACCCCTAAGACCTCTGAGCTTATTCTGGGCGTATTCATCATTCTCTGTTTCCTCTACCAGTTCTCTTTGTCCCACCAATGCGGCCCCACACACCCAGCGGTCCTCTGGAATGACATGTCTCTCTTCGGGTGCTCCCTCCCCCTCCAAATATTCAGGTTTGCGTGAGAGAGCGTCCGCCCTAATGTTCTCTGGGCCTGGCACGTAACAAATCTCAAAGTTAAATTTGGAGAACTCCTGGGCCCATCTCACTTGCCGTTGGTTGAGCACTCGTGCCGTCCTCCAATACTCTAGGTTCTTGTGGTCAGTGCACACTTGCACCTTATGTTGTGCGCCAATTAGCAGGTGCCTCCATCTCCGGAACGCCTCATGAATGGCTAGTAGTTCTCGGTCATACACCGTGTAGTTCCTCTCGGATTTGTTCAGCTTTCGCGAAAAAAAGGCACACGGTCTCCACTCTGACTCCTCCTTCCCTGGCTGCAGAAGCACCGCCCCAATCGCTCTGTCTGATGCGTCAGTTTCCACTCTCATCGGTTTTTGTAAATCCACATGCAGGAGTTGTTGTTCCGAGGCGAAGGCCCTTTTTAGTTCCTCAAATGCTCGCTCCGCCTCCTCAGTCCAAACGAACTTCTTCTTACTGCTGAGACAGTCCGTAATGGGCGCCGTCAGGTGGGCAAAGTTTCGGATGAACTTACGATAGAAGTTCCCAAATCCTAGGAACCTCTGCACATCCTTCCTTGTTTTGGGTGTTTTCCATTCCAGCACCGCCTGGACCTTGCCGGGATCCATGGCCAATCCCTTGTCTGACAGGCGATACCCCAGGAATTCCACCTCCTTGGTATGAAACTGACACTTCTCCAGTTTCACCCACAGCTGGTTGGCTTGCAGCCTGCTCAACACTTCTCTGACGTCTCTCACATGCTGCTCCTCATTCTCAGAATACACCAACACGTCGTCTAAGAAGGCCACACAATTCTTGTAAAGCAAAGGCCCCAGGACGTGGTTCATAAACGATTGAAAGCATGCGGAGCCTGCTTGTAGGCCGAAGGGCATAACTAAATATTCAAATGCCCCTAAAGGGGTGAACATGGTGGTTTTCCATTCATCCCCCTTCCTTATTCGTATCAGGTTGTACGCCCCCCTTAGGTCCAGCTTTGTGAAAATCTTTCCCTTCCGCACCCTTGTCAAAATGTCGTCAATCCTGGGCATAGGGAAAGCCACTGGTTCTGACACTGCATTTAAGGCCCTGAAGTCACACACCAGCCTCGGCTTGTTCGTGTTTTTTTTATCCACAAAAAACACTGGGCTGCCCCCCACCGCCCTGGACTCTCTGATGAACCCTCTCTTCAGGTTCTTGTCAATGAACTCTCTTAGCTCCTGCATCTCTCTGTCTGACATGGCGTACAGCTTGCCTACAGGGAGCTGTGCCCCAGGGAGTAAATTGATTTGACAGTCAAAGGGTCTATGCGGAGGTAGTTGGTCAGCTTCCCTTTCGCTGAAGACGTCGCGGAGATCTGCGTATTGTCGTGGTACCTTCACGTTCTCCGTTACTTCAGTCCCTGCTAGGGTGGCTTGGGCCCCTGCCAAACCCTTTCCCTCTTTGCAGTGTTCTAAGCAATGTGCTGAACCAAAAGAAACCACTCTCTGATGCCAGCCCACCAGCGGATCATGTAACGCTAGCCAGCTCATCCCCAATATAATGGGAGCTCCTCCCAAGGTGGCCACATTAAACGCTATCAGTTCGGTGTGCCTTGCCACCTTCATTATCATTGGGACGGTCTGCAAGCTGACTTCTCCTCCCAACAGCTCCCTGCCATCGATCGTGGTCACCTGCAGGGGGTTGCTTAAAGGGATCGTCTGTATCTGGTGTTCAGCTGCAAACTCTTTGCTCATGAAATTGCAGGAGCTGCCTGAGTCCAACAGCGCCTTTATCTTTAGAGGGTGTCCGTTTGGCAGCTCTAGCGCCACTTCTATCACTAGGGCGGGTTTAGGAGGTTCTGGCGTGGGCACTTTCACTGCTCTTTGGCCTGGCTGCTGTGCCCCGACGGTGGCAGCCAGGCGTTGGCTTTTACTTGCTCCGGTATTTCTTCCTCTCTTCCCTCCACAACTCCTACCATCCCTTGCCATTCCTTCCTCTGGGGGCAGACTCTGGCAAAGTGACCTGGCTGTTGGCAGAGATAGCATTTCCGGGCGCCTTTTCCCTCCTTCTTTCCCCCCTCACTGGGCTTTGAAACTGCGCGCGCGCGCGCTGTTCCGATTTCCATCGGCTCTGCCGGCGGGAAAGTTGGCTCTGGAATGTCTGGAATGCGGAACTCCTTCCAACGTTCCCCCTTCCCTTCCCGCCTCTCCAATGCTCTCGCCTCCTGGCGCGCTCCTATGGTCAGCGCTGATTTGGTCAGCTGGTCCATAGACTCCGCCCTGGGCGCCCGGGAAAGTTCGTCTTTCACAGCCGAAGAAAGCCCTTCTTCAAAGAGCATTTGAATGGGTTCCGCCGATAGATCCCACCCCAATTTATGGATCAACATGGTGAACTCAGTCCAGTACTCACGGACAGATCGGCTCCCCTGTTTGCAAGCCATTAACTGTCTGCGCACCACTCCCTGTTCAATATCGCTGGAAAACATCAGATCCATGGCGCGAAAGAACTTCATCGTGTCCTTTAGGACGTCACTATTCGCTGCCATCAGGGGTCTAACCCAGTCTCTCGCCCCCTTTTCAAGATGCCCAATCACGAAAGCCACTCGTGATTCCTCGTCAGGGAATTCATCAAACTGCAGATTGAGGGCATATTGCATCTCTGTCCGAAAGCCATGATAGTCTTTGGGCTCCCCCCCAAACTTCTGCACCAATCCTGGTACCTTTCTGGCGAGCTGGGTGTCTTTCCCCTTTTTGTCTGCATCCTGAGCCCTCCTCTCCTCAAGCCTCGCCGTCTGCAGCGCTAGCTGGACCTCCAACACCCGGTACCTTTCTTCCAGGCTTGGACCCGCTCCAGCTCCTGCTTCTCCGGTTCCGGCTGGGTTGCTCATGATGCCTTCTCCTGCACAAGCTGCTCACGGAGACTGTCGGAATGCTGTGATGGGACGATGAGCTGCTTGTGTGTAAAATCCAAGTCCCTCAGAGTTTGGTCAAGTTTGCAAACCTCTGTCTGTAACGGAGCCCCTTAAACATGGCTCCGTCAGTCGCTGGCAGATTCCGACAGTGGTTGCTTTCGGAATCGCTTCCAACATAAAAGCTCCTTAACGGAAACACGTCTTCTGGACTCTCTGCGTGACAGTTTCCGGCGAGGAGTGGGTGTCCCTACAGGAGGTCCTGAAACCTCCCCACTGTTTTCGCTGGAAGTGTCTCTGAGCCATCCCTCCAGCTCCCTTTCCCTCAGCTCAGCTCCTCTCCCCCTACTGGTTCCCTCTTCAGCTGCTGAGTCTCTCCCAACCTGTGTGAGCCCTTTCACTTCCCTTCCTTCCGATGGCAGTTCCCTGACAGACCGGTACGCCCTATAGGGTGAAAAATACAGTATTATTAAAAATAACACCTCAAACTGCAGTATATCAAATGATATTGCAAACAAATGTTTTTATATTGGGGCAATGTCCACTCAAATGCTGCTCAGTCCTCCCGAGAACTTTTCTTTTTATAAACAAAATCACAAACTAAAAGTGGAGATTCTAATTAAAAATCAGATAATGAAGAAACTGAGCAAGACACAAATGGGGATATTGCATCATGCTGGATCTCAGGTGGCCAAACAAAGCTTGCATTTCAATCAGTCACATGTCCGGAACTGGATTTCCATGTATTGCAACTGCAATATTCAACCTTGAACCTGACTTTGATGAGAATTCAAAGGTAAGTCTAGCTGCATAAAACTCATTCTTTTTTCCACCTCTCAGAAAGCCTGCCGTGTATTTGACCCGACTTCTGAGCTTGTCTCTATCCGTGAAGCAACAGAACTGGATTTATTGGCTAAAGACCTTAAAAGATCGCTGGAACTAAGTGTCTGGATTGGATTGTCAGACGAGGATAGGGTGAGTCTCCAAGGCCTTCTCCTCCTCCTCCGTCAGCACTGTTGGAGCTGATAGTAAATGAATTCAGTGCGAAGATTCTTCTATGGGGCTTCCCCAACTGATGTCCTCGAAATGTTATGAGAAGGTTCTCTGGACTCAACATACTTGAGGCCAAAACAGTCATGGTGGGCTCCTGGCTGATGTCCTGCAAGGCAAATAATGTTGTCTGTGGTTCGTTTGGGTAGAATCATCAAGGAGCGTGTTGTGTCCTTGGAAGTGTCTCCTTGTGATCTGTTCTTTCTAAAGAGCATACCAACTCTCTTGTCCCTGCAGGATGGAAATTGGAAGTGGACAGATGGCTCTGCTGCCGAGTTCTTACCATGGGCTGAGGGAGAACCTAATAAACATGGCATCAACTCATGTGCCTCCTTGTTTCGTGGGGACGGTAAGGAGTCCGCTCTCAGGGCTGGTACTTTGGAGCTGCCATGCTCAATGCAATGTGGGTTGCAGTATTTTCTAAATTTCTACTGAGGGTATGAGATGTGCTCCTTGCCTGCTCTTTGGCCAAGAGGTCGTGAGTGAAGGACTTCCTTTGGTGCCCTTTCATCTGTTAGATAGAAATATTTCCAAGCTGCCTTACAAGAATCTAGCCTTCCCAAGCATAGCTGTCAACTTTTCCCTTTTCTTATTCGGAATAAGGGAATTTCCCTTTAAAAAAGGGAAACATTGACAGCTATGTTCCCAAGGTGGCTCAGACTGACAGGGAACACCATCCTAATCCACTTTTGCTTTCTACTCAAGGTCCTCCCCATAGATGCCACCACCCACCTTGGCCAATTTAGTATTGGATGAGTGGCTTGGTTTCTTTTGAATGGGAGAAGAAGAAAGGACATTCCCTGTGGCCACCGTGGGGTGGGGGTACATGTGTTTTGAGGGTGTTGGGGTCCCAGCAGCAGCAGCACGCCAAGGAGCTCCTGGTGTCTGCTGTTGACTCTGCCTAAGACCATTTCTCTGTGTTTTTCCAGGTTTTGAGAAATTTAGAGCAGAGAGCTGCAAGAATGTAGAGTCCTATGTTTGCAAACATAGGCCAAATTACGCATCCTCCTGACCTGTTTGCTCTCCCTGGCTGACCCCATCAAATCTCAGAAGCTTCCATCCAACGCTGTCTTTCTACCTGCGCCTTTTTCAGAATATGAAAACGTCAGAGGTGCCCTTCTGCCCCATTCCAGTGGCCCATCTATTTCAGCGTCCTGCTCTCACAGTAGCCTGCAATAGATCTAATTGAATCCTGCAAGTAGCAAGAGCCCCCTTCTCTGGGAGCCCAGGATGAAGAAACCTGGGGTTCACCAACGTCAGGAGGACAGCAGCCTCCCCTTCCCTAATAGATGCCTCAGCCCATTGTGAATTTAAACACATGCCCCTGAAACAAGAACCAATTCCTTTCCTTTATTACTTCCTGCCCCTCCCAACTCACATGTCTCCAATATCCTCATTCAGACTGCAAGCCATTTAGGACATTCAACTGGTCTCTTTTACTTTGCAAAGAACCAATGCACTTTTATGGCAGTGTCTTCTAGAGCCCTGGGAAGGGTGTAGACTTGAAAGTCGATTAATGAAAGCAAGCCCTCTGCAGAGGAGAAATGACTGTTTGCAGGTGCGGCTTGAATCCAAACCACACCTGCAAAAAGACAAAGTGGGACTTGCAGCCAGCCCCCTTGCAGCTGTGCTCTCAGCGCAAACCAGCTGCTTGTTGCTGAAAGAGTGTCTCTAAAGGGGCTTCAGTCCAGCACTAATTAGATGAGAGCAAGGCAGTAGGACGTTCCCTATGGGGCTTGCTCTTAGCACCGATCAGTGGTGAAGAGGAGGGCCTCTGAAATGCACTTTCCCATCTATTTGGAAGGGAAATCTATGGGGGGGAATCTGTAATGCAACCAACTCAAGGAGTGCTTGCTATCCCCAAGTCCTGCTTGCAAAGGATTAATTAGGAGCTCACTTTCTGCTCCCAATTGTCCCATAGGATTACCTGCTCCACACCTTACACTGGATCTACTGGATAATGAGCAGAAGAAGGAACCCTCCTCTGCAGATCCCTAACCTTTAAGTCATTCTGATAGGGAAATGTAACTGTCTATAATGTGTGCATGCCTCTACAAATATGCTGCAGAAATAAATACTTCTATATTGCATCAGCCTCAGTGGCTTCTCTGTCATTTGTGCAAACACTTCAAAGTGCTGGTTAGGGCCTTCAACACGTTGGCCTTGAGGGCAATCTACTCTTCTATAAGCTATGAAACTCGTGGAAGCCTCTCAGGTAGTCTCCCCTTCAAGTATCCCCAAAATCAGAACTGTATTTGGGAAGCCAGTGGTGCCTGTCGAAGCTTCCGTTGCAACCGAGCTGAAATGGCTCTGCTCCACGTCATATCTTTGGACTCCATCAACCTCTGCTCTGATGGTGATTAACAACCTAAGCCTTTAATGAGGCTTCAGGCACGCTCCCATTACGCAGAGTATCCAAACAGCAGCAGAAGGAGAGATAAAAATATGTGCTACATCACTACGTTTATTTCTACCTACTCAGGACAGAAAGAATATGCATCTGCTCTCTGTGAGAGTCAGTGAACAACTGAAACAAAGAAACAGGAAACCAGTAACATCAACATCCGTCTCCCGTGACTTCCAACAGTCTGGAATGTCAGCAGTCTTGTGACTCCAAAAACTGCACAGGGGCACAGGAACAGAAATCTAACAGTGCCATGGGATTAGGCACTGCTCTTTAGATATTGGAAGATAGCTACCATCTCTCAGTCTCCTCTTTTCCATGCTAAACATACCCAGCTCCTTCAACCATTCCTCATAAAGCTTGGTTTGTTTGCTGTCAGGTCGTTGTTTATTTCGTTGACATTTGATGGGAGGGCATTCCACAGGGCAGGTGAGGAAGAGAGAGAGAGAGAGAGAGAGAGAGAGAGAGAGAACTGGCTGCAGACATGCAGAGAAGTGAATTTAAGAATTGAAAAATGAGAATTGGAGAAGAACCAAAATGGAGAGCCCCTCCCATCCCTACCTGAGGGGGCTACTGTACATTTGGGCCTCCCAGCTCCATGCTCACATTCATGTTCTCTGCATTTTCAGAATCTTCCTTGAGCACAATTGTGCTGGGCCCATGGGTAACCCGTGAAACGTGGTCCAAGACTGGTCCAGAATTCGAAGGTTCTGCTAGGAGTCAGTCCAACAGGGCCAAGGCAGGACATGAGGCAGGAAACCAGGCAAGGACAGGTACAGGATCTCAGGCAGGATCTGGCATACAGCAATGTTGCTCCTGCAACCTGGGGCAGGGTCCGACAGCCTTTTATCTTTGTTGGGGTAACAGCCGGTCCTGATCCCCCGACGACTCACCTCCTTGTTTCACCTAAAGGCAAGCACTCCTCCTGCGAGTACTCAGGTCTCTCCTTCTCTCAGACCTCAGTCTCTGCAGCTCGGGAGACGTCGGTGGGTTACTAGACCCAGGGGCCGCCTCAGCCTCCCCTGACCATACCAGTAGTGGAGCAGCGGTACGTGATGGCCCAGCTGGAGGCAAGGAGGTAATCCCTGCATCTGGAGCCAGGGCAGGCTCAGGCCCCTGACTCGGCCCAGCTGGGGTTTGTTGCAGGGGAACCTGTGCAGACTGGGACTCTTCAGGATCAGGCCCCTGTCTTGGTTCAGATGATGCCTGAGGCAGAGGATCCGGTGCAGACTGAGTCTCCTCTGGCTCTGAGTCTGAGCCCCAGTCCCAGGCCATCACAACACCTTTCACTCCCTAGTCATCCAAGGATCCAACCGCCTCTCTAGCTAGTCCCCTGCTTCTCCTAATGTATTTAAAGGTTGCTTTCATTTGTGACCTTTCTGTTTTTAGGAAAATGCTCCTCAGCTTCTATCAGCATCCTTCCTTGCCTGCTTGCATTCCCTTTGCCAGAATCTATGTTCCTTTCTTGTTCTCTTAATTTGGACAAGACTTCGCCTTAAAAGAATTTAGGATGAGCCCAGGGCCGTAGCTAGGGGGCAGCGAGGTGGGGCCCCCACGGGGCGCAGGCAAGGGGGGGGCACAAAATCGGCTTAAAAGATGCCTATAAATATGTCTATAAATAAAAATATCAATTATTGCCTCATAAAAAAAGATTTTTAATAGAGAGTGAATTGAATGTGGGGTTGGAGGAGAGGCAGAAAGAAGAGCTAATTTGTTCATTGTTGGGGGCACACTCTGGACGGTTCTACCTGTTAGGATATAGTTCCATTCCACCTTTAGAACAGGCATGTGGAGTTGTTGTAAGTCACATGTCTGTTTACTTCCAGTACAGTCTGCTGGGAACTTCCGTTGTATATAGCTTTTGCCTATGCTTTTTGCTTGGGCACGAAGGGAAGCAGACATGTGTTTCCTTTGTCCTGCTGCTGAATAAAATGCTGTAAATATGCTTACATCTGCCTCTGTCCGCCTCTTCCATTGTGAAGATTTATTCACTCTGCTGATAAGAGCGTGCTCAGTCTCTAAAGGTTTCTGAGGCTCGAGTTGCTGATTGATGCTGTTCCAAGAACTGGAGTTCGCTCGACTGCTGGCCGGTGGCTGGAGCCATTTAGGACATTCAACTGGTCTCTTTTACTTTGCAAAGAACCAATGCACTTTTATGGCAGTGTCTTCTAGAGCCCTGGGAAGGGTGTAGACTTGAAAGTCGATTAATGAAAGCAAGCCCTCTGCAGAGGAGAAATGACTGTTTGCAGGTGCGGCTTGAATCCAAACCACACCTGCAAAAAGACAAAGTGGGACTTGCAGCCAGCCCCCTTGCAGCTGTGCTCTCAGCGCAAACCAGCTGCTTGTTGCTGAAAGAGTGTCTCTAAAGGGGCTTCAGTCCAGCACTAATTAGATGAGAGCAAGGCAGTAGGACGTTCCCTATGGGGCTTGCTCTTAGCACCGATCAGTGGTGAAGAGGAGGGCCTCTGAAATGCACTTTCCCATCTATTTGGAAGGGAAATCTATGGGGGGGAATCTGTAATGCAACCAACTCAAGGAGTGCTTGCTATCCCCAAGTCCTGCTTGCAAAGGATTAATTAGGAGCTCACTTTCTGCTCCCAATTGTCCCATAGGATTACCTGCTCCACACCTTACACTGGATCTACTGGATAATGAGCAGAAGAAGGAACCCTCCTCTGCAGATCCCTAACCTTTAAGTCATTCTGATAGGGAAATGTAACTGTCTATAATGTGTGCATGCCTCTACAAATATGCTGCAGAAATAAATACTTCTATATTGCATCAGCCTCAGTGGCTTCTCTGTCATTTGTGCAAACACTTCAAAGTGCTGGTTAGGGCCTTCAACACGTTGGCCTTGAGGGCAATCTACTCTTCTATAAGCTATGAAACTCGTGGAAGCCTCTCAGGTAGTCTCCCCTTCAAGTATCCCCAAAATCAGAACTGTATTTGGGAAGCCAGTGGTGCCTGTCGAAGCTTCCGTTGCGACCGAGCTGAAATGGCTCTGCTCCACGTCATATCTTTGGACTCCATCAACCTCTGCTCTGATGGTGATTAACAACCTAAGCCTTTAATGAGGCTTCAGGCACGCTCCCATTACGCAGAGTATCCAAACAGCAGCAGAAGGAGAGATAAAAATATGTGCTACATCACTACGTTTATTTCTACCTACTCAGGACAGAAAGAATATGCATCTGCTCTCTGTGAGAGTCAGTGAACAACTGAAACAAAGAAACAGGAAACCAGTAACATCAACATCCGTCTCCCGTGACTTCCAACAGTCTGGAATGTCAGCAGTCTTGTGACTCCAAAAACTGCACAGGGGCACAGGAACAGAAATCTAACAGTGCCATGGGATTAGGCACTGCTCTTTAGATATTGGAAGATAGCTACCATCTCTCAGTCTCCTCTTTTCCATGCTAAACATACCCAGCTCCTTCAACCATTCCTCATAAAGCTTGGTTTGTTTGCTGTCAGGTCGTTGTTTATTTCGTTGACATTTGATGGGAGGGCATTCCACAGGGCAGGTGAGGAAGAGAGAGAGAGAGAGAGAGAGAGAGAGAGAGAGAACTGGCTGCAGACATGCAGAGAAGTGAATTTAAGAATTGAAAAATGAGAATTGGAGAAGAACCAAAATGGAGAGCCCCTCCCATCCCTACCTGAGGGGGCTACTGTACATTTGGGCCTCCCAGCTCCATGCTCACATTCATGTTCTCTGCATTTTCAGAATCTTCCTTGAGCACAATTGTGCTGGGCCCATGGGTAACCCGTGAAACGTGGTCCAAGACTGGTCCAGAATTCGAAGGTTCTGCTAGGAGTCAGTCCAACAGGGCCAAGGCAGGACATGAGGCAGGAAACCAGGCAAGGACAGGTACAGGATCTCAGGCAGGATCTGGCATACAGCAATGTTGCTCCTGCAACCTGGGGCAGGGTCCGACAGCCTTTTATCTTTGTCGGGGTAACAGCCGGTCCTGATCCCCCGACGACTCACCTCCTTGTTTCACCTAAAGGCAAGCACTCCTCCTGCGAGTACTCAGGTCTCTCCTTCTCTCAGACCTCAGTCTCTGCAGCTCGGGAGACGTCGGTGGGTTACTAGACCCAGGGGCCGCCTCAGCCTCCCCTGACCATACCAGTAGTGGAGCAGCGGTACGTGATGGCCCAGCTGGAGGCAAGGAGGTAATCCCTGCATCTGGAGCCAGGGCAGGCTCAGGCCCCTGACTCGGCCCAGCTGGGGTTTGTTGCAGGGGAACCTGTGCAGACTGGGACTCTTCAGGATCAGGCCCCTGTCTTGGTTCAGATGATGCCTGAGGCAGAGGATCCGGTGCAGACTGAGTCTCCTCTGGCTCTGAGTCTGAGCCCCAGTCCCAGGCCATCACAACACCTTTCACTCCCTAGTCATCCAAGGATCCAACCGCCTCTCTAGCTAGTCCCCTGCTTCTCCTAATGTATTTAAAGGTTGCTTTCATTTGTGACCTTTCTGTTTTTAGGAAAATGCTCCTCAGCTTCTATCAGCATCCTTCCTTGCCTGCTTGCATTCCCTTTGCCAGAATCTATGTTCCTTTCTTGTTCTCTTAATTTGGACAAGACTTCGCCTTAAAAGAATTTAGGATGAGCCCAGGGCCGTAGCTAGGGGGCAGCGAGGTGGGGCCCCCACGGGGCGCAGGCAAGGGGGGGGCACAAAATCGGCTTAAAAGATGCCTATAAATATGTCTATAAATAAAAATATCAATTATTGCCTCATAAAAAAAGATTTTTAATAGAGAGTGAATTGAATGTGGGGTTGGAGGAGAGGCAGAAAGAAGAGCTAATTTGTTCATTGTTGGGGGCACACTCTGGACGGTTCTACCTGTTAGGATATAGTTCCATTCCACCTTTAGAACAGGCATGTGGAGTTGTTGTAAGTCACATGTCTGTTTACTTCCAGTACAGTCTGCTGGGAACTTCCGTTGTATATAGCTTTTGCCTATGCTTTTTGCTTGGGCACGAAGGGAAGCAGACATGTGTTTCCTTTGTCCTGCTGCTGAATAAAATGCTGTAAATATGCTTACATCTGCCTCTGTCCGCCTCTTCCATTGTGAAGATTTATTCACTCTGCTGATAAGAGCGTGCTCAGTCTCTAAAGGTTTCTGAGGCTCGAGTTGCTGATTGATGCTGTTCCAAGAACTGGAGTTCGCTCGACTGCTGGCCGGTGGCTGGAGCCAGCTGAGGGCCTGCCAGATGCCCCCGTCTCACCAGATGCATCCCAACACTGCCAGGGGTGCAAGATCACCTAGCTATGGCTCTGAATGAGCCTGCTGGATTAGGCCAATGAACCACCTAGTTTAACATCCTGTTCTGCCACTGGCTGACCACATGTCATAATGGGAAATCTGCAAGCTGGACAGACAATCATAGAATTGTAGAGTTGGAAGGAACCCCAAGAGTCATCAAGTCCACACACACACACACACACACACACACACACACACCCTACAATGCAGGAATCTCAGCTAAAGCATCCAGGACAGATGGCCACCCAACCTCTGCTTAAAAACCTCCAAGGAAGGAGAACCCACCACCCAAGGGAGACTGTTCCCCTGTCTAACAGCTCTTACTTTCAGAAAGTTCTTCCTGATGTTTAATTGGAATCTCCAATGAGAGCAATCTTTTTTTAAAATTCATTTTTATTAAATTTTCCACTTTAACAATCCAATCAAATCACATTCAGTATTCCAAATTATAAATATACATATCAAAGAATCCGAATATTCTGCCAAATTATAAAGCTTTAATAGGACTTCCCATGCTTCAAGTTCGGAGGGTTCTGATCATCTCATACTTCTAGTGCTTTTCATAGTCACTTCTGATGGTTCCTCTAATTCTTTCTGTTGTTAACCTTCCTTCTTTCACAGACTCTGAGTTGTTCCCACAAGCGAGTTAAAACAAGCAATGATGTGTTTCTGTGTGGATTTTATGTCTATGATTCCCCTCTATAAGTTCACAGCATCTCCTCACACGCTGGTGTTTCTGCCGAATCAATCCAAAGGTCTTTTTGCTGCTGGCAGCTGCCATCTTCACTCAGTTCCAATGAAAGCAATCTTAGTTGACAGGGCCCCCAGATTGGACTGCCTGGGAAAGTAGAGAGCATATTTTCTCGGGAAAGTGATCACCTACACATCAGTCAGTGTGTGTCTCCTTCAGACGCACTGGAATGGCAGGAGGGGCAGTGCCCAGTTTCTGCCTCCTTAAATTGGGCAGCATTTGGGAAAGGTCATAGTGTCAGTTTGCATTTCTTAGTGCAGAAAGTATTGATCTGATGTGTAGAGATCTTTCCTATTGTCATTAATTCAAAAGGGTTCTGGAAGCTTCTCTGTGTGAAAGAAACAAGCAGCAGGTTTGTGATGTTTGGGTTATTCCTTCTGAGAAGCTGACTACAGCTGGTTTAAAGTGGTTCTGTTATCTCTTCTGTCAAGGTCATGCTGATAATAATAATAATAATAATAATAATAATAATAATAATAATAATAATATGATAATAAGACCAGAAGGTGGCTGGGTTTCACTTTCTCTTTCTATCTCTTTTCCTTCTGGTGTGGTCTGTACACAGTATGCTTAGTGTTAAGGTTTAGTCTTACTATAAGCACAAAAATCATACATCCACTGTTTCATTCAGAATATTTTTTTCTTGCTTACCTCCTCTAAAAACTAGGTGCGTCTTACAGTCAGATGTGTCTTATGGAGCGAAAAATACGGTATATGCCAGAGTTCTGCTCTGGATCATACTGAGTAGAATTTCAATGACACATAGCTCAGCGGCCGAGAATCTGCCCTGCATTCAGAAGCTCGCAGGTTCAGTCCCCACAATCTCCAGCTGGGACTGGGAGAGAATATTGTGTGGAATCCTGGAGAGCCCCTGACAGTCGGCATAGAAAGGACTGAGCTAGATAGACCAATGGGTCTGGCTCAGTGCCTGGCAGCTTTCTATGGTACCTCCTACTTGCAGGACACGGGTGGCACTGTGGGTTAAACCACAGAGCCTAGGACTTGCTGATCAGAAGGTCGGTGGTTCGATTCCCCGCGACGGGGTGAGCTCCCGTTGCTCGGTCCCAGCTCCTGCCAACCTAGCAGTTCAAAAGCACGTCAAAGTGCAAGTAGATAAATAGGTACCACTCCAGGGGGAAAGTAAAGGGTGTTTCCGTGTGCTGCTCTGGTTCGCCAGAAGTGGCTTAGTCATGCTGGCCACATGACCCGGAAGCTGTACACCGGCTCCCTCGGCCAGTGAATCAAGATGAGCGCCGCAACCCCAGAGTCGGTCACGACTGGACCTAATGGTCAGGGGTCCCTTTACCTTTACCTTTACCTTTACTTGCAGGTGTCCATTTGCAGGCCAGTCCTTTTTCAGGGAAGTGTCATCAGCATGAGGTCACAATGCGACCAAATCACCTCTCCTGGCAAGCAGGCAGGCACAGGCCAGAGTGGACGGGAACAGTCTCTAAACTGAGGTGGACAACTCTAAGAGCACACAACCATCTTCTTTGCTGTGACTGAGGTTGGATTCTTTTTTAAAAAGATGTTGAAGGTTTCCCCCCCTCCTTTTGGAAAAGAAATATTCGAATACAAGCAAGAAAAGGGAAGCAAAATATTATGTACCAAAATTACAGGGTGGTGGGTGGAGAAGAGAAGGCTGAATATTTTAAACCAGCAATGCAGCCAAAGGGCTTGTAAAGGCAAGCAAATTGCCCATGTGAATCTCTTCTGAATAACTGGATTTGGAATAAATGTGCAATTAGTTGTTATTGCTTTGGCTCCGACTTGCACAGGCCTGTGGCTGGCTGGCCCTTGCGAGAACAGGATTCTGGGCTAGGTGGGACATTGGCCTGACCCATAAGGCTCTTCTGATGTTCCTCTGTTCTGCACAGAGCAAAACCAAAGTGGAATCCCAGCACTCTGTGGTCCTCTGACCCATTGGTGGTGTGTGACTCTGGACCACAGCCTAACCTAAAGATGATGTGCAATGATAGCACTACCTACTGGCAAAACCTATTGGTGTTTCGCAACTTTCTGACTAGTTGCAGGACCTTAGCCAGACCTAGCAGAGTAAACGCAGAATCCACGGAAGCAAATGGCGACTTGGCTGCAGACAGGATAGACGAAGCAGGAACCAGGAACTTGTAGTTAGGTGTTTATTATATACAGTGGACTATTTACAGGAACAGAACACGGATCTTTAGCTAGCTCTCTCATACACGACTCACAACTCCTACCCTGACACACAGAACTCTGAACTACTGAACCAACACATTCCAGTTAGTGGACCATTAATTATCACTCCCTTGAGAGAACCTGACCAATCAGAAGGCTGTCTCCATGTCTCTGTTATCACCAGGCAGACTTACTCCTTCAGATTGCCTTCTGGCTGTCTGCCAAACCTTAACTGACTCTGTGTGAGTATCTGCACGTATTCAGATTCCCAACATACCACCATTCATTTATATGGTACGAATCAAGAAATCCCAAAGACATGTTTGTACTGAAGATGGGTCCTACCATCTGTTTCAGCAAGCATTGTGAGTCAAGGTTGTTTCATGAGAGTGTGGCCTGGATTAGAAACTAGGTTGGAAGCAAAATCCAGCTCACCTCCTTTTCCCCATCTCCCTACCCCAGGATTTACCTTACAGGATGTGATTAATAACTACAACACTCTTTGTTTATTTTCTCCCAGAAAGCTTTTTCAGTTCTGGATCAGCATAATTCATGACAAGTTGATTTGGGTCCATTCGTCCTGCTCTGCAGCAACTATAGTTGCCTCAGAATGATATGCATTTGACTTAAATTGATCAGATCCAGTTCAGGATTTGCATCCATTACTTTCACAGCCCTGATAATCTCCTTTCTCCTCCTGATCTCCTTTCAGGGCAAGAAGAAGAATAGTACAAAGATTTCAACATGTCTGCAGATGTGTGGGTGGGATCCTGGCGCCCTCACCGGCCCAGGGGGCCAATCGCTGCTCTCTACAGCAGCCCCGGACCCAAATATGCTCTCCCAACAAATGTAGGTAAGTGAAAATCAAGGAGTCCAGATACTGGCCCTAGCCCGTTTCTGTAAGAGGTGATATAGTCCAGCATCACAATCCTAGAATGGGAGAAGTCTGGGTTGCTGCTTTTGCAGATATTAATATTGTGCAGCTTGAAGCAACTGGATGCATAAAAAACAACTCCTTTGGGGGTAAAACATTGATTCAAAGCTTTACTTGCAGAACTTTCTTCCAAACAGATCAAAAAGCAGTAAATGATACATCCAAACAGTTCCTTAATATCAAGAGCATGTCCAGCACAAGCTCAGCATTTTATAAGAAATAACTTTACTTCTTCCAGAAATCAAAACTGTGCCTCTCTCCCATTCTAGGCTGCATTCACCTGCTTAAGGCTATGCATCTCCTGGAGAGCTTCATTATCACATCTTACTCCCACTTTTGCTGGGAACAAAAGACCAAAGACCAACTCCCCAAGATGCTGATTTGCAATTGAATACTTTAATCACCTGATCTAAGGTTAAACACTCACGTGTTAGTTGGCAGAGAACAAATACAGTTAGTTATCAGCCCATCTAGGTGCAAAGAGAGCTCTTCTTGCTCTTCTTTTGTTCCAATGGAATCTTCCAGTTAAACCCTTTCAGCAAAACACACAGGTACTCTTCATTTCAGTGTGAATTCAACAAATATACTTAACAGTTGCTTCTTTCCCCAGCATCGAATCAACTTGTAGAACTCCTCGCTACTGGATGTTGTGATGAGCAGGGGTGTAGAAGGCTGAACAAAGATGTAGAGAGTGGAAAGGTCTACTACTTGCAAAAATAAAAGATTGTCCCTGCTCTGAGGCAGTATAGCTCCTCCATCTCATGGAGGAAAAAGGGGGGGGGGTTGGAAGTTACCACTTTGCCCTTGGTTGCTGTTAATGGACAAGATGGATTCTATCCATCTCAAGTTCTCCTCTTCCCTCTCTGTGCTCGCTCTTCCTTTCAGGCTACCCGCTACACGACCCTTCTCGCTACCGGGCTCCCGCATACAGCTTTGGGATCCGCCGGCCCCAAGAGCTAGTGGGTTGCTCCCCTGGGCCAGGCTACCTCATCCCAACCAACATGACTATGAGGGGCAAGGACGGAATCCCTGCATTCTCCATCTACGGACGCCCCAGGGATGTGATGTCTTTTATGACTCCAGGCCCAGGTCAGTCTTGAAATCTGTTATACAACAAACCAACAGCACCAAAACTGGCTTATGAATATAAAGGACCATTTTACTAGAATAGGCTCCCTCAGCCAGTAAATGCTGGCTCCCTTGGCCAGTAAAGTGAGATGAGCACTGCAACCCCAGAGTCGTTCGCAACTGGACTTAACTGTCAGGCATCCTTTACCTTTTTAAATGTGTTGTGGGGGGAAGTTGTTGCTTTGTTCATTGTTATGTTATGCGTGTTTCTGTTTTTGTACTGTAAACTGCTCTTGCAATCCTAGGATGAAGAGCGGTGTTTAAATTTAATAAAAAATAGTAACAGAAATGCAGGGCGGTGTTGTGAATTCAGCCTTCAGCTGTGTGCTTTGCTTTTTGCAGGTCGGTATTCGCCAGAGAAAGCAAAGAATTTGGCCTACCCTTCTGCCCCCAACTACTCTCTCGCTTCCCGGACGAAGAACTTCGATTACGACCAGTCACCAGGTGAGAGAGCAGCAACCACAGAGAAGCTCCCTCCATCTGGCTGCTGACCTCCTGTTATACTAATATAGGGTGCATGTGCATCAATGCAGATCTATAAATGCATATTCCCTAAGCTTAAAAGAACAAGATCTATTGCAAAACAGCCCCATCCAACAAGTTCTCTTTGCAAAGGCAATCTGCAAAAGAGCTCAGCTGAGCTGAAACTTACAATGTCTCCACTTATCTGTCAGTTGCTTGCAGGTACTGTCAATCAATCCCTTTTTCTCAATGAAAGGGCCAATTTATCAATGAAACAATACTTTACTCGATTAAAGCAAGCAAATATACAGATGTATAGCCAGTCGACCTCAGGAAATTCTTCCTGAGTCTCCCCTCTTTGAAACTGGTTTAACAAGCATCAATAACTATCCAAGCATACCAGTCTAAAAGGGCAGATCGCTGTGTACGAATGAAACCTGCCTTTGTCAACAGATTCTGGAGCCAGGTTGTTCAACATTTCTAAAGGATGTCTGGGGCAGCCCAGGAAAAGCAGGTCAAGGACAGACTTGCAAATATTAGAGAAAAACATATATTCTGTACCATGTCCTGATATACGTGTACAACCCATTATTGTGACTATTGTGTTTTCTGGGTGGTTTTTAGACACTGTCCAAGAATTTAAAAATTGTGGCATACTTTTGTTTGGACGTCTTACCCTTCCTCTTGTTTGTGGGTGCCAGGGCCTCTGTTGCAACAGATCAATAAAGCTCAAAGGCTTAGTTGCCACCTTGCTTTTTATATACTTGGTTGCCATCTCAGATTTCTTCTGACCAACAAGAGGACATTGAGGGGAATCACAGATCCCTTGAGCTAAGGGGAAGAATTCAGAAGTCTCCAAGGTTTTTCTTTCCTAATAAAACTTCCCCTTGGATGGTTTTTGATCCAAATCAATTACCCCTGTTGGATTTCAGTCACATGTGGATCCTGTCTGGGTGCAGGATCTCTTTACTTAGCCAACTAAGAATATCACAAAATACGTATCTGAAGAAGTGTGCATGCACACGAAAGCTTATACCAAGAACAAACTTAGTTGGTCTCTAAGGTGCTACTGGACAATATATATATATATATATATATATATATGCGCATATATATATATATATATAGTGGTACCTCCATTCCGGAGCCCTGTTCACAACCTGAAAGGAATGCAGCCCGCACCTGCGCACGTGCAGGTTGCGATTCTCCGCTTCTGCGCATGTGCATGACATCATTTTGCGTGTCTGCACATGCGCGAGTGGCGAAACCCGGAAGTAACCCTTTCCGGTACTTCCGGGTCGCCGCAGGACGCAACCTGAAAAAACGTATCTTGAAGCAAATGTAACAAGAGGTATGACTGTATATATATATTTCGACAAAATACTGTGCAAGCATTCAAGTTCTCTGGGACTCTTCCAGAGACAAGATAAACAGAGCAATTTGCAGGGGGTAGTGGAATAGGAAAGTTCCCCAGATGCCGTAACGCACTGAATCCCTTCTCTCCCATTTTCCTCCTCTAGGGCCTGCAGCCTACGGCCTCCCTCCCATGCTTGGGCCCAAGGTGATTGGCAAGAGCACCGCCCCCAATTACTCCATTTTTGGACGCAGCATGATTGGGAGTTTCTATGAGGACCTCAGCAAGGTGAGCAGCCGAACAGCCAGGAGTGAGAGATTTAGGAGACCCTGAAACGATTTGATGAAAGCAAAATCAAGAAAACGTGGGGGAATTCTTTAAATATGTGCTGAGGAGTCATCTTCTGCTTCTTCGGTGACCGAGGGGCTCAAATGTGAAGTTTTCTTGGGGCTGGTGTGTGAGGAATATGCAGGACAAAGTGGGGGGCTATGCTTTGCATTCAATGTTCTTTCTTTTTTTTGCATGTAAAATTTTTAACTGAATCTTTCATAATGCAATAAGATATAGAAAACTAATCTAAAAAAACAGCTACACAAAAAACACAAGCAGAATAAGTAGAATATGGATATAGAATAGATATTCTATAAGTAGAATATTCTATAGAATATTCTATAAGTAGAATAGAATATTCTGAACGGGATCTGTTCCGGAGGCCATTCGCATCCTGAAAGGAACGTAAGATGCGACTGGGTGTCTGCGTGTGTGCGGGTCGCGTTTCGCCGCTTCCGCGCATGCGTGTGACGTCATTTTGAGCGTCTGCGCATGCACAAGCAGTGAAACCCGGAGGTAATGCAGTCCGTTACTTCCGGGTCGCTGCAGAGCGCAACCCGAAAATGCTCAACCTGAAGCGTATTCATCCCAAGGTATGACTGTAGAATAGAGAATAGAATAGAATAGAATAGAATAGAATAGAATAGAATAGAATAGAATAGAATCTTCTTCTCCTTCTTTGGCGATCACTCGTAGCCAAGTAAGATTGTCTTCCATAAACACGGTTTTAACAATGAGTCCATAAGTGACTGTGGAGGCCAATTCTGGATCCACACGTCCTTCCACAGTGGGGACACAGGTTTCTGATTGGGAGTTGATCACGGTGTCGATTTGCCAAGCATGCCTTATACAATCCAGTGTGGAGACTCCAAGACTGTTGGATAGTGCCTTGTGGTCAGTGTGGTGTAGTGGACTCGTAATCTGGTGAACCAGGTTCACTTCCCCGCTCCTCCACATGCAGCTGCTGGGTGACCTTGGGCCAGTCACACTTCTCTGAAGTCTCTCAGCCCCACTCACCTCACAGAGTGTTTGTTGTGGGGGAGGAAGGGAAAGGAAGGGAAAGGAGATTGTTAGCCGCTTTGAGACTCCTTAGGGTAGTGATAAAGCGGGATATCAAATCCAAACTCCTCCTCCTCCTCCCCCTCCCCCTCCTCCTCTTCTTCTTCTTCTTCTTCTTCTTCTTCTTCTTCTTCTTCTTCTTCTACACCTCCTTCTGGCAACTCCTGCAGCCAAGCTGGGGCCAAGCGTCTTCTGACCACATTAGCGAGGCTGAGAGGTCTTGTCACCTGGGCAGCCCAGGACCTCCAGACAGCCGGCTCAGGCTTGTGCCCCAGAGCGGTCCCTTTGGGGCTGCTACTGGAGCAGCTTGGCTTCACCCTCAAAAGTGCACGCCATTGTCTCTCGAGACAGATGGATGCCAACCATGATGAGAAGGGAAATGGGGTTCTTCTCAATGGCTTTCACATGTCCATAATCAGAGGACATTGAAGCACCCTAGAAGGCACTGGAGAGGTCCAGGGTGGGTGGCTGAGACTGATCTTGGGCATGCCTGGCCTAAAAGGTAAAGGGACCCCTGACCATTAGGTCCAGTCATGACCGACTCTGGGGTTGCAGCACTCATCTCGCTTTATTGGCTGAGGGAGCCAGCATACAGCTTCCGGGTCATGTGGCCAGCATGACTAAGTCACTTCTGGCGAACCAGAGCAGCGCACAGAAACACCGTTTACCTTCCCGCAGGAGCGGTACCTATTTATCTACTTGCACTTTGACGTGATTTCGAACTGCTAGGTTGGCAGGAGCAGGGACCGAGCAACGGGAGCTCACCCCGTCGCAGGGATTCGAACCGCCTTCTGATCGGCAAGTCCTAGGCTCTGTGGTTTAACCCACAGCGCCACCCGTGTGACCCTTTTTCTCCCCTTGCTCAACAGACGCCAGGGCCCTGCAACTACCGCCTGGTGGATCCCAGCGTCTACAAGAACCGCCCGCCCCACTTCAGCATGCTGGCCCGCAACATGCCCCCAGGAGACAACACTCTGAAGCCGGGTCCAGGAGCCTACAGCCCCGAGAAGGTGAGGGCAGGTGGCAGCAGAAGGCTTGGTATTGTTCTGGGGCGAGGGGTGCAGTTCTCCTGCAGCAAAGATATGGGTCTGGTGGGAGAGGCGGATAGCTCTTGCCCCAACATTCAAATGTGAATGGGCAAGGTGATCTTCATTAGCATCACCTCCAGACTTGATTATTGTAACTCACTCTACGTGGGGCTGCCCTTGAGTCTGACCCAAAAACTCCAGCAGGCGCAGAAGGCTGCGGCGAGACTCCTTCGGGGTCCTCGCTGTGGGATCACATTCACCTGGTGTTATACCAGCTGCACTGGCTCCCGGTGGAGTACAGGGTCAGGTTTAAGGTGCTGGTTTTGACCTTTAAAGCCCTATACAGCCTAGGACCCTCGTACCTACGGGACCGCCTCTCCTGGTATGCCCCACAGAGGACCTTACAGTCTTCAAGCAAAAACATCTTGGAGGTCCTGGGCGACAGGGAGGTTAGGCTGGCCTCAACCAGAGCCAGGGCTTTTTCAGCCGTGGCCCTGATCTGGTGGAACGCTCTGTCACAAGAGACTAGGGCCCTGTGGGACTTGACATCTTTCCACAGGGCCTGCAAGACAGAGCTGTTCCGCCAGGCCTTTGGCCAGGGCACAGCCTGACCCCCTCCATTGGTAATCCTCATAGAACTCTAGCCCAATGGTTGCCATTAATTTGATTTTGAATTGATTTTCGAATGAATTGATTTTAGAATGTATTTCAATTAATTGATTGAGATTTTATGTAAACATGTGTTACTTATACTGTTGTTAGCCGCTCTGAGCCCAGCTTCGGATGGGGAGGGTGGGATATAAATAAAAATTATTATTATTATTATTATTATTATTATTATTATTATTATTATTATCCCTCCATTGTGGAACCAGCAGAAGCCACAATCTCTGCAAGCAGGAGCATGCATGTTGACCACCTAACCAAAAATTAAATATACTCTCGGTCTCCCTCCTCTGTACACCTGCCAGCTTGTCAACATCCTTCTTAAACTGTGGTTCCCCGAACTGGACACCATATTCCAGGTGTGGCCTGACCAAGGCAGAATAGAGTGGTATTATGACTTCCCTTGACCTGGACATTCAGCTTCTGTTGATGCAGCCTAAAATTGCTTTGACCTTTTTTGCTGCTGCATCACACTCCAGGCTAAACATACCCAGCTCCTTCAACCACTCCTCATCAGGCTTGGTTTCCAGACCCAGGATCATCTTGGTCTTCCTCCTCTGCACACCTTCCAGCTTGTCAACATCCTTCTTAAATTGTGCCCAGAATTGGACACCATATTCTGGGTGTGGTCTGACAGAACAGAGTGTGATGTGAGATCTTGGCCTGCCAAGAGCCTTCCATGCCCCCACCCCTTCCCTTCCGCTGGCGGTGCCTAACCCTGCCCCTCCCTCTCTCCTTCCTCCTGCAGCACACCCCGCAACGTGGCTTGACCTTCGGGATCCGCCACTCGGACTATGTGGCTCCTCTCATTGTGGACGTGGCAGATTAAGCTGGCCCCACCGGCGGAGATGGTCTGGACAAGAAATGTTCCTTTGGAAAGACGTGAATCTCTCAATGCTTTGTGTCGTTGGTGGTGATTGGGGCCTGGGGAGGGAACTGGGGAGGGCAGCATCCGAGGCCTGGGAGGGTCCTCAGAGCTGGGGAGCTGGGTTCCATGAGACGGCTGCGCCTTTGGGTCTCCCTGTTCCCGGATTCTGTGGCTGGATTCCCCTGGCTGAATCACCCAGTCTATCCAGTTGTCTTAAGTGTGGGTGAGTTGAAGCAGGGCTGGGAAGTGTGGGTTTTCCCATTTCTGCATGGTGGGCTTTATAGGGGGCAGGGAGGCAAAGATCTCCATAACTGTAATATTTGCTAATTTCTCTGTTTTGTGAGCTTGAAGCAAAAAAAAAAAAAATCAAAAAAAAAAAATCAAAATTCTGTGCCCATAAGGGCAAAATTCTGCAACCTGTATAAATTCTGAAGCCTGAGAAAACTGTACATACCTTTCCCAATTTGCATCATGTGCTCTCCTTCTGCCAGTCACACAGGGCCAGATTTAGGTTTGATGAGGCCCTCAGCTACCGAAGGCAATGGGGCCCTTTCTATGTCCAGCTGTCCTTTGGCAACAACAAATGGTCGCTGTTTTTTGTGTTGTATATATGCTATATGGTAATTTATGGACCTAATAGGTTTCTAAAGCCATTTGCACATAACAAAAATGTATTTTATCAAAGTAATTGTTGAACTGAAATATAATTAAGAAGAAATATATTAATAGTGAAATAAGTATTAAGCACCAACTTGATTTTTTATTCATAACGAACTTAATAATGCATACACATGGGCATTTTGCAATAACAAAAGTTCCTTTTGAAACACAATTTACAAAGACTCGGAATCTAGTCTCTAGAAACTTGCTATAACGTGAAATAATAATAGGTGTAAATATGTGATGCAAACTACTAATAATTATAAAGAGCAGAATGTAGGCACCCTATATATAGAAAGGAGCAAACCAGTGATATTTTAGGGAGCAGGCTAGCAGGCGGGGCCCATGACTTACATCATAGGAGCCTACACAACACAAAACACTGTTGCTGTAGGTAGGTTTTGTTTTGTTTTTTATCTTATATTTTGGAAATGTACACCCAGGTTGTTTTTTTCCTTTAATTTTTCTTGGGGGCCCCAATAGAGTGGGGCCCTAAGCTATAGCTTATTTACTTTATATGTAAATCTGGAACTGCAGTCAGTTGTCCCAACCCTCTGACCGCAGGAAGCCTTAATCAGTCAATCCTCTGGCTTTCTACAATGTGCTTGCCATGGCTCCAGTGCTCCTAAGAACATCTCTGCAGCCATCTTGGCAAGGTTCTTGGGATTGTTTCAAAGAGAGAGCGAGTTTCTTAGGAAGCTGAACTGTGTGCCTAACACCCTCTGTTCTTTTCGCTCTGTAGAATCCAGGGCCTATCCACAACCTTGGCTAGAAAGACCTTTGAAGTACACAACCTGAATTTGCCAGGACATGACTAAATTCCACCCGCATAGTACCAGAATTCTGAAGGTGCCCCTAATAATGGTTTTCTTAAGCATACACAGCAGAAACTTCTCAGAAGTGGACCTGAGTACCATTCAAGAATGGGCATTATAACACAGGGACATGGAAGTATACTGCAAATTTCAAAACATGCAACAAAAATTGCATTGTGACACCTCTATAAGAGAAGGGGGGGGGGAGCACCGCAAAACTCACATTTTCTCTTTTTTAATTTTTTTAAAATTCAGTTTTACACTATACATTTTAATTCAAACGGTAATCACAATAATCAACATTTAGGATTCCCTAGACTTCCCTCTTCCCCTCCATGGTTTCCATCATCAAACTTTGTCTACTGCATCATATAATCTCTCCATTTTTCTTAAAGTATGGTAATCCATTTTTACCTTAGTTTTTTAGTACATTACAAGTATTACTCAAATCCTGCCAAATCAAAACTCACATTCTTTCATCCTGCCAAGGGTTCAGTAAAAAAAGAAGCAGCTCCCCATTCCGAGGCTGTAGGTGATTCAAGAGCTAAGCGCAGTGATCATAACATAATCAGTCCCATATCCAATCTCGTCCCGCACCCTGTTGACAGTCGACAGGGGACTGACTTTGTTCAGCCCTCTTAAGTCCTGCTAATCTTTATCTGCCCTGGCCCACTGGCCCTGCGGGAGAATAGTTCTTGCCACCTTTGAGCCAGGAACGAAGGGCTCAGAGTCTTCCAGGATCAAAGCCTCCTGCAACTCACGCCGGCCAGCGTCACCCAACTCTGGATTCTCATAATGGATCCGGATCCATGGATCCCCTGGAAGGGAGGGGAAAGAAGCAGTTGTAAGGACATAAGAAGAGTGTGCTGGATCAGGCCAATGGACCGCCCAGCCCAGGATCCTGTTCTCACTGGGGCCAAACAGATGCCACAAGCAGGATTCAAGGACAAGAGCAAATCTCCTATCCTAAGGTTACCAGATTTTTTCCAATGACTCCACTGACTCCAATGTCTTTAAATAAATAAATAAATAAATACTACATGTTCGGGTCATTGATGCTGCGGCGATGGCGGTGGCAGAGGGGCGGCCGCCGCCTTGACCTCAACCGCCACGTTTCCCCTTCCTCCGAGGCTTCTGTCTCCTTTCTCCATGAGGCTGGGCAGCCCCGGAGTTGTTGGTTCTTCGGTGGTGGTGGGGGGGGGGAAGTGGTGCGCAGTGGGTCAGGCATGGAAGGCAGAGAAGGACGGCCGAAGCGGCAGCGGTGGCGGCGAGGCTCGGGCAGCGCGATGCCTCCCTTCCCATCGGAGCAGCCCCAATCCCATTCCTACTTGCGTGCAAACAGGAGGGGGTGGGGATCTCTCAGCTGGGAAGGGAGGCTTCCCGTTGCCTAACAGAGATCCCTGCCCCCTCTTCCTTGCACGCAAGTAGGAATGGGATTGGGGCTGCTCCAATAGGCAACATGAAGCCTCCCTTCACAGCTTAGTTGCCGGGGTCAGGGAAGGTGGAGGCAGCCCGGAAACTGCATCTGAGAGCCCCTGCACCACCATCATATGGGGAATTCCAAGCAGCTCCTGAAGCCAGCCAGTTGGCTAATCTACTTTATTTACATATAAACACACACGGAGCACTGCAACATGGCTCCCTCTCTCTCTAGCATCAGACAGCAAAGAGAAAAAGAACAAAGGACAATAGCCCCACTTCACGAAACACAGTAACACAAACATCCTGTCTCCGTCACTTCCCACTCTGTGGAGTCAAAACATACACCATCATGTGAAAGACAACAATCCCATGACTGCAATCATGGAGCAGGAATTCTAACACCATGACCCCTATACACACTGGCTAAGGCTGATGGAAGTTGTGATGCAAAACACTTGGGAGGACACCCTACTGACAGGGCTGGACCAAGAAATTCTGCCTGAATCAAGATTGTGCCTCCCCCATATTATAAGAGGGGGGGAAACCTGCTCCTTTTCCCTTATGGGGTATCTAAGAGCCCATATATAGTCCTTAAGTGGGTTCCATATCGGAAGGAGAAAATAACAGAGGCCAAGCAGAGAATATTGAGAAGCAAAGCAACTGGTAAGCCTGATCGTTATTAAACTGTTGCAACAGGGTCCCCACTCACCCCACGCAGGAGGGAGGAGGAACCCAGAACCAAGGTGTGCCCGCCCTTATATAGACTTTTGAAACTGCCCACCCTGTAGCCCAAGACCACCCACCCCCCAAAACATCATTCATACATCACAAAAGGTCTACAGCAGAAATCCTGTTTGCCAGGATATCTGTTAATGGTCACTGATTGCTTTAACTGGGCAGCTTGGCCATTCTTTTGTAATGGTTAATACTTTATTTCCTGAGTCCAAGTCACAGGCTCACCCTATTCATACACAAATATGCCCTTAAGACAGGGAAGGAAAAGACAATGGAGTGGCTTTCCCATTTCCTTCCTCCTTGCAGAGAAATATTTAAGGTCAATTTGGGAGAGTCAAAATGGCTTTAAGATTGCTCTCCTGCACTGTTTCAGACATGTGGTTTATATACTTATGTATGTACCTAAATGGGACACGGGTGGCGCTGTGGGTTAAACCACAGAGCCTAGGACTTGCCGATCAGAAGGTCAGCGGTTTGAATCCCCGTGATGGGGTGAGCTCCCATTGCTCGGTCCCTGCTCCTGCCAACCTAGCAGTTCGAAAGCACGTCAAAGTGCAAGTAGGTAAATAGGTACCGCTCTAGCGGGAAGGTAAATGGCGTTTCCGTGCGCTGCTCTGGTTCGCCAGAAGCAGCTTAATCATGCTGGCCACATGACCCGGAAGCTGTACGCCGGCTCCCTTGGCCAGTAAAGCGAGATGAGCGCCGCAACCCCAGAGTCGTCCACGACTGGACCTAATGGTCAGGGGTCCCTTTACCTTTACCTTTATGTACCTAAATATAGATGGTCGTTTACCCTCACTAGATTCAATGTACTGCCGTCCACCTTGTTGCAGGGCAGATATGCAAGTAAACTGCACGTGGAACGAATCTGCCCCTGCAGCTTGATAGAGGTGGAAACTATCTCTCATGTCCTGCTAGGATGCCATTTTTACAGGGATATACACTAGGTTTTTATCACCCTTGTTATACAGAAAATTCCAAGCTGTGCTATTATAAAGACTAAGGCCTTAGAAGCAAATTATAGATAATATTGTAGAGATTAAAACTTAAACCATATTTTACCTGCTGCCATAACTGTCTTGTTTATCGTTATATTGATTGTTAACTTAATTTTACTGTGTTTCTGATTTGTTTAGTACGGTATGTGAGTCTGGTCTGGGACTGTAATAAATTCAATTCAAATACTTATGTATGTGCACCCTTGCTTTTTTTTTAAAATAATATTTATTAGTAGTTTTCAGAATTATAAGAAAAAAAACATTAAAAAACAACACTATAATAGACAAAAAGAAAAGAAAAAACACAAAAACCAATACAACAATACAACAAAAAATAAAAAGAAAACAACACAAGTCCCAACTTACATAGCTAAAACTTCCATTTACTTGTTTCATTGACTTCCTCACACCTCCCTTTTGGTATTCTAGTTTAATTAGCTATTTCAGCAAATTCTTTCCATCTTTCTCAATTTTTGTTAAAAAATTCATCCTAACCTAATTTAATCTAATAATTAACTCAACAAATCCTTTCCATCTTTCCCCATATTCTATCATTCACATTACCTTAATTAATTTAACCTTATCTTACCCTAAAACACCTTAAAGCTTGAGTCTTAGTTATCAAATATACATTACTCCTGATATCATTTCTGCTAAAGTCATATAGTTTCATTCCAACATTTTCCCTAATATTCATTAATTTTTAGCCAATTCCCCAATTAGAAATTTTTCTTTATAAATTTTCTTCCAATCTTCATCCAGCGTCCCTTCTTCCTGGTCTCAGATCGTGTCAGTCCTTACTGTCCATTCCATCTAGTCCATCAACCTGGAAGCCTTATGTCTGAGGCCCTTAAGTCTCTTCCATGTCCCTTCTGCAATTCTTCTTCTTGTTGTTTATACTTGCCCTTTTCCTTGTCTTTTGTTGGTCTCTTTCTTAGTTTCTTTCCTTTCTGATCGAGGAGTAGGCCTCTGGGGGGTTCCAAGCCAGAATTGTCTCCATCTCCCTTCATCAAACCCGCCCATTCCCCACAGTCCCACTCCCCACAATCCTCAATATAGTCCAAAAAGTATTTAAAAGCATGTTCCAAGGTCTCTCCAACGTTGGGAACTTCCTCAACTCCAGACTCCCCCTGGCCCACTCCAACTTCAATCTTCAATGACAGCGGCTCATACTCCTGTAGGGCCTCGGGACTCTCCATTTGTATTATTTGGGGTGCAACCGCATCCTCCTCCATTATCTTCTGCACTTGCCCAGTCAGTACAGATTCATGAGTTGGTCCCTGGATAATTTCTGTATCAATATTCCCTGTTTGCCCACAGTTATTAACTGCAACAGTCAAATCCATTTTCTCATTCATCAAGTCCATCTTCTCATGCATCTGTTCCAGCAGGGCACTTGTCTTACATAAGGCAAGCACCCAGTCTTCTTTCCAACTCATCTTTAGTCAAGGTCAGAAAAGCCTGTTCCCACGGTCTTAATCTCACATCTGTTGAGCCCTCAAGTGTACTGCAGCAACAATTTGACAATTTGACAATTTGTTTCTCTTCTTTAGCTATCTGTCAAAATATCCCATTCACAGTCAATGAACCTCTCCAACAATTTCTGTCTCTGACACCCGGTTCCCAGGTTAGAGACGGTGAAAACTTATCCTTCTTCACTCCCTCTCCTGCTAGGGTTGAACAAAGTTCCCCCCCTTTTCTCCTGCTTCCAAGGGGGGTGCAGTAATTCTAAATGAAGAAAATTTAGACTTTTTTGACAGCTTTCCAGGCTTTAGCTTACAAAGTTTTTGCTTTAGTCTATATACAAAAAGCGGAAGGCAGACTTCCTGTTTTGAACCTTCCCGCTTCGTTACCAAATTAAGAAATTTCTTGATCCAATTTTCCGTTTCTACTCACGGGTACTTGTTTTAAATCCAATTGTCCACAGGAAAAAGTCAGCGCTCTCCGGCAATGGCTGTGCAGCTTCACTCCGTGAAAGTAGCAGTCAGTTCGCAGCACCGCGCTTCTCACCCCACTTCGCTCCGGAGCCCCTAAATGGGATTCCCTGCGAGTAGGGGGGCGCTCCTGGTGCCCTGCCGCACCCCACGTTCCCAGGCTTCCTCCGCCTGGGATTTCTAGCGGGTCCCCACCTTCGCCGCAGCGGGAAGACCCAGTTTCCACGGAGCCCGTTCCTCCGGACGGAGGAACTCCGCCATTCACCGATGGCGCTGACCCGGAAGTCGTATGTGCACCCTTGCTTGACTCCCTTTGTGGCTGGTACAGATCCTGTAAATTGGCCATTTGTAGAGCAATGCGCTTTCAGCACAGTGTCTTTATAAAGGCAGTTAATCAGATATAATAATCTTTAGTCTATGCTTGAGGTGTTCAGTTTAGCTCATAGTCTTCCCCATCTGCCCCATCCCATGTACGAAAGCGGAACAAACTAGAAGATGAATATGAGCATTTGGTTCTCTCTCTCTCTCACACACACACACACACACACACACCGCTTGAAGTTCTTACCTTTCCTCACTTTCTGCCCCACAGAGACCAGCACCTCAGCTCCCACTCTGTGATTGATCATTTGCCCCTTCTGGCTGCGGCCGCCTCCCAGACCATGTATCACCCGGGCAATGGGGAGGCCAAGGATCTGCTGGACTGTCCCTGTGGAGGAAAGTCAGGACGGTGGTTAGCATAGGGTTACCAGGCATCCCCATTTCCTGGGGACAGTCCCCGGATTTGCAAATAGGTCCCCGGACAAATTCCATCCCCGGAATGTCCCTGGATTTCATATAATAATAATAATAATAATAATAATAATAATAATAATAATAATAATTTATTACTTATTATTTATACTCCGCCCATCTGGCTGGGTTTCCCCAGCCACTCTGGGCGGCTTCCAACAAAGACCAAAAATACACTAAGATGTCACACATTAAAAACTTCCCTGAACAGGGCTGCCGTCAGATGTCTTTTAAATGTCAGGTAGTTGATTTTCTCTTTGACATCTGGTGGGAGGGCGTTCCACAGGGCGGGCGCCACCACTGAAAAGGCCCTCTGCCTGGTTCCCTGTAACTTGGCTTCTCACAGCAAGGGAACCGCCAGAAGGCCCTTGGAGCTGGACCTCAGTATCCGGGCATAACGATGGGGGTGGAGACGCTCCTTCAGGTATACTGGACCGAGGCCATTTAATGTCTCCGGGAAACGCAGTAGCGGCAGTCTCAGCAGCCCGGAGCAGTTGGCTCTTGCTGGCTTCAGGAGCTGCTCAGAAGTCCCCATATGATGGTGGTGCAGGGGCTCTCAGATGCAGCTTCCAGGCTGCCTCCACCTTCCCTGAGCCCAGCAACTAAGCTGTGAAGGGAGGCTTCATGCTGCCTATCGGAACAGCCTCCCAACTCCTACTTGCGTGCAAGCAGGAGGGGGCAGGGATCTCTCAGTTAGGCAACGGGAAGCCTCCCTTCCCAGCTGAGGGATCCCAGCCCCCTCCTGCTTGCACGCAAGTAGGAATGGGATTGGGGCTGCTCCGATGGGAAGGAAGGCATCATGCTGCCTGAGCCTCACTGCCCCCACTCTCTGCCTTCCTTTTCCACCTTCCATGCCTGACCCACCGCGCACTGCTTCCCCACCACCACCATCAAAGACTCAACAACTCAGGGGCTGCCCAGCCTCATGAAGAAAGGAGATAAAAGCCTCAGAAGAAGGGGGAACATGGCGGTTGAGGTCAAGGCGGCAGTTGCCCCTCTGCCAACGCCATCACTGCAGCATCAATGTCCTGAACATGTAGGATTGATTGATTGATTGATTGATTGATTGATTGATTGTGTCCCCAGATTTATTGGGAAAAAAATCTAAAGACATGTAATGATGGTGCCAGGCGAGCTTCTCTGGGGTGATCATTCTGCGAACAGGGAGCCACCACAGAAAAGGCCCAGCTCCCTTGTTTTATGGCTGAATACCCTAGTCAGAGAATTTTGAAGGAGGACCTGGGAGTTCTGCCCAGGCTCACCCCCATCCTTACCATCACTCAGAGCCACCAATTCCTCCTGCGCCCAGGCTTGCCCCAGCACCTGGAAGCGCTCTTCCTGACCCCCGGCACATAGGGCATGGGCCACATTGGCTTCCACCCCTTGCGCTTCCAGCATGGCCTGGAAAGTCCTCAGGGCAGAGCCATTGTCCAGGGCTTTGGCAATGCGGGCAGCGCCTTGGGAAACAGAGCTAGCTCTCCCACACTGCCACAGTAAGGTTCCTCCTGGAGAGATGGAAGAAAAATGGATGAGTTGGGTGGTCCATGGAGAGAGAGGCTTCCTTTCCCCACCCCCAACTCACATCCTCATGCCCTCCAAGTGTCCTGATTTCCCAGAAACACAGAAGATCAAACCTCTCCATTCTGAAGGAAATCAGCCCCGAGTGCTCACTGGAAGGACAGATCATGAAGCTGAGGCTCCAAGACTTTGGCCACCTCATGAGAAGAGAAGACTCCCTGGAAAAGACCCTGATGTTGGGAAAGATGGAGGGCAGAAGGAGAAGGGGACGATAGGACGAGATGGTTGGACAGTGTTCTCGAAGCTACCAGCATGAGTTTGTCCAAACTGCGGGAGGCAGTGGAAGACAGGGGTGCCTGGCGTGCTCTGGTCCAGGGTGTCACAAAGAAACGGACACGACTAAACAACTCAACAACAACAGAATAGAAGAAGCTGTTGTACGAGAGTTTTACTGCATGGCTGAGATTCCTTCCACACAGGCACACCGCTGCTCAAGATACTCTGCTGTAGCTGGGAGAAGCAGATTGGCGCAATGGCAGTGGACTGGACGCCACAACAGGTCCGCTGTTCGCAGCCTTGATGGACATTCAACAGAAAACTTCCCTCTCTCCCTCCCAACACAACATAGTGAAACGTTTTATAATGCCACTCGAGTGCCCCCCCCCCCAGTGCAGACCTAGCGTGGTCACCAGCTCACGGAGATCCCCAGGTCCTTGTCCTTCCAAGCACTCCAAGGATTCAAGGACCTCCAAGGAGTGACCCACTCGAGACCCCAAAGGTCCGTCCATCTTGCTGAGCACCGCTGATGTGCATATCCCTAGCTGGGTCCCAACACACACCTTTGAGAGAGAGAGAATGAATGAATGAATGAGACCGGAACATGGTAAAGGATAAAGTGTTCTATGATTTGCACCCAGGAAAGAAAGCACTGCTCCCTCTTTAGATAAAGAAAAGACATCCCTAAAAATTTTTAACTCCTTTGCACTAATGGGAAGTTAACGCAGACACGACCGCCCGGAATTATTCTTTTGCTTCTATGAAAATGTTGTCAATGGGCTGCCAGGGGAGAATGTGGCACAAACAAAGGTGTCCCTGAATGGCACTTATGCCAAAACTCCCCTCAGCAAGAGGCATTTTCTGTCTGCCTTCCCTCTGTGGGATTATTATTATTATTATTATTATTATTATTATTACATATAATTTTTATTAATTTCTTTTTTAACACAATATTTCCAACATTACAATAGCAAATAAAATTACTCTTTGCTCTGCCGAGCTCGTCACTTCCCTCCATCCCTTAAACTGGTTTTTTGTTTTCAAGACTTTATAAAGATAAAGGTAAAGGTCCAGTTGTGGCCGACTCTGGGGTTGTGGCGCTCATCTCGCTTTACTGGCCGAGGGAGCCAGCGTACAGCTTCCGGGTCATGTGGCCAGCAGGACTAAGCCACTTCTGGCAAAACTAGAGCAGTGCACAGAAACTCCATTTACCTTCCTGCTGGAGCGGTACCTATTTATTTCCACTTTGACGTGCTTTGGAACTGCTAGGTTGGCAGGAGCAGGGACCGAACAATGGGAGCTCACCCCATCACAGGGATTCGAACCGCCGACCTTCTGATTGGCAAGCCCTAGGCCCTGTGGTTTAACCCACAGTGCCACCCGCGTCCCTCCATCCCTTCAACTGGTTTTTTGTTTTCAAGACTTTATATCGCACTTTAAAACCTCCACTTATGACTTTTATGTCCTTATAGTCAACGCTGTCTCTTTGATCTAGAAAGTTATAAAATGTTTTGAATTTCATTTCAGGATTTATTTCAATCCCGCTAGTGTCTTCCCATTTTTGCAATAATTATTCATATACCCAATAAATTTACTCCAGTCTCTTTGAAACTTTTGGTTGCATTGGTTCCGGATTCCACCGGTCAACTTTGCTAATTCTGCATAGTCCATCATCTTTGTCTGCCACTGGAAGGATTTAAGGAGACCATTCGGTCTCCAAATCCCCATCCCAAGAAGCAGAACATAAGGAGGGCTTATTGGATCAGGCCATTTAGACCAGCATCCTGTTGTTGTTCTTCTCACCAGATGCCTGTGGCAAGTCCACAAGCAGGGTTCAAGAGCAACTGGGATTCAGAATCACTGCTGCCCCCAACTATGGCGGCAGGGCAGAGCTGTCCTGGCTGGTAACCCCCCGATAGCCCTCTCCTCCATGAAGGAGCTGAAAGCCCCCAGAAGCCAGTGGCCCTTCTCTGAGGACTCACCAGGCTCTCAGCCAGCTGCTGGGCGCTCTCCAGGGTGGGGTAAAGGGCTGCGCTGCCAAACTTCACATCCAGAACCAGGGCAGAGATGTTCTCTGCAGCCTTCTTGCTCAGGATGGAGCCTGTGAGGAAAGAGAGAGGCAGTGTCAAGGGGCTGTCAGGAATGCAGGTACATCCACAGGTCAGGAAGAGGACTCGGGACATGAAGTGCTATCGGCTTTTATTCACAGAATAAAAACTGTTGGGTTCATCTAAGCCAGTGTTTACCAAAGTGGGCAATACTGTCTCCTGGGGGAGGGGGCAACGGCGTTGGAAGAATCCAGGGGGCGGTAGTAGCCTTGGGTGCAATTGGGGGGTACACGCTAGACAAAGTAATGAATTCTTCAATTATGAAGAATAATGTAGTCAGTTATGCTATAGGCACATAACTGCTGCTGTCAGGATGATTGGTGGGTGCTAGAAGAGATAACAGCCCGGGACTCCAGCCAGCTTTACAGAATTTATTAAGTCCATTATACTATTTACAATACAGAGCTCTTAAAAGCATGTCCTACTCATTCGGTGTCAGTTGTCGAGACTGGCCCCTCCTTTCTTCCTCTCCAGCATAACAACTTCCTGAAACCTCTCCTCTTCCTTCCTCCCTTATGTAAAGAGCGAAGCTTTGGAAGTTGCCCCTCCCTCCCTGATTCATTGTTTCCTGACAGCCCCTCCTCATCTTCCCTCTCTGACGAGGTGCAGCTACTCATTATCGGAGGCTGCTCTCTATATTTCCCAAGCGTTTCCCCCTTCTCAGCCCACAGTTCCCTGACAGCTGCCTGATTGGAAGAAGCCCATAGCCAGGGCCTCAGCACCCGGAATTTCTCCTGCAGCTGGATCTCACCCCATACCTGTGATGAGGGGCAAGCTGTCCACTGTGGCTGTTACATCTCTCAGGGCATAGAGGACCTTGTCTGCTGGGACCAGCTCTGAACTCTGCTCCACAATGCAGCAACCAGCCTGTTCCAGAATCTGCTTCATCTGCAAGAGAACAAGTCCTGGGCTGTCTGCATGGGCCACTCGTCATCAGAGTTCTCGGCCGACAGAAACAGACAGCCACATACCCTCAACACATACCGCATAAGCCCCTTTGTCTCCATCACAACCTGGGACACCTCACCTGTTCTGGGCTCTGGGAGACCATGAAGCCAGGTATGGACTCCAGCTTGTCCAGCGTGCCTCCGGTGTGGCCCAGACCTCGGCCACTGATCATGGGCACCTGTTCAAAGGAAAGGAGGAAAGTCTGGGTTGTCTTAGGTTATGAGCAGCGTAGGAAGTTGGGTAGGGGGGAAGGTGTTTCTTTAAGAAGCTCAGAGGAATCTGCTGAATGGCTGACCTAGTTCAGCATCGTGGCTTGAGAATGGGCTGTGGGCCTCTTTCATTTTTGCCCGGGAACCAGAGAGGTTGGAAGAACCTTCTCAACTCACCTTACAGCCACAGGCAGCCAAGGCTGGTGCCAGAGACAGGCTGACTTTGTCGCCCACTCCCCCAGTGGAGTGCTTGTCCACCAGGAGTCCTTGCCATTTCCCCGGCCACTCAAGGACCCTCCCTGATGTAGCCATTGCCTGCGTCAGCACCAGAGTCTCGTCAGGCTCCATGCCCTGTAGTCGGATGGCCATCAGCATCGCTCCTAGAAGACAACAGGTGATGAGGGTGAGGTGCTTAAGCCAGAGGAATATTCTGAGAGGGGCGAGCACAAGCCACAGACATGGCCTGGCATGTCACACATGCTGGATTTGGGTCAGTCAGCAGGTTGTGAAGGTTTTTGTATTGTTTTAAGAACCTGCCCATACTGTGGAACCTTGACCATTCTGATTCTGAGAACAGCGAAGTGTTGGATCACTTTGTTGTTGTTGTTTAGTCATTTAGTCATGTCCAACTCTTCATGACCTCCTGGACCAGAGCACGCCAGGCACTCCTGTCTTCCGCTGCCTTCCGCAGTTTGGTCAAACTCATGCTGGTAGCTTCGAGAACACTGTCCCACCATCTCGTCCTCTGTCGTCCCCTTCTCCTCGTGCCCTCCATCTTTCCCAACATCAGGGTCTTTTCCAGGGAGTCTTCTCTTCTCATGAGGTGGCCAAAGTCTTGGAGCCTCAGCTCCACGATCTGTCTTTCCAGTGAGCACTCAGGGCTGATTCCCTTCAGAATGGAGAGGTTTGATCTTCTTGCAGTCCATGGGACTCTCAAGAGTCTCCTCCAGCACCAGAATTCAAAAGCATCAATTCTTTTGATCACTAGCAAGGTGATTATTCTAGGCCACAAGAGAGTCTTCTGTTGTGGCTGCTCACCCAAAGCTCTATTTGTAAAGACATGGCTAAAAAGAGATATTTGTACAGATATGATTGCACAAGTTTTAGGTAGTTTCCCCCTTTTTTTAGTTTTAAAGAAATCATCGGATATTCTACTTACAACTATATAATAAGGAAAAGCATGCAATATTTCAGGAGAATGCTATCCAGCTGCTCAAGATGAAATCAACCAGCTCTTGGTTTCCATAATTCCTTTGCATTAATTATTTCCTTGGTGGACAGAGTGCCTGAAGAACTATGGATGGAGGCTCGCAACATTATACAGGAGGCAGCAACGAAAACCATCCCCGTGAAAAGGAAATGCAAGAAAGCAAAGTGGCTGTCCAATGAGGCCTTACAAATAGCGGGGGAGAGAAGGCAAGCAAAATGCGAGGGAGGTAAGAAGAGAAGAAGAAGAGTTTGGATTTGATATCCCGCTTTATCACTACCCTAGGGAGTCTCAAAGCGGCTAACATTCTCCTTTCCCTTCCTCCCCCACAACAAACACTCTGTGAGGTGAGTGAGGCTGAGAGACTTCAGAGAAGTGTGACTAGCCCAAAGTCACCCAGCAGCTGCATGTGGAGCAGCAGAGACGCGAACCCGGTTCACCAGATTACGAGTCCACCACTCTTAACCACTACACCACACTGGCTCTCAAACATAGTGAAACCATAGTGAAACAATAGTGAAAGATACAGGAAATTGAATGCAGATTTCCAAAAAATAGCAAGGAGAGACAAGAAGGCAGGACCAGTGGTTGTGTTTTCTGCTGCAGGAATGTCAGTCGGCTTCCACTAGGGCCTCCTTGTAAGTTAAGCAAACCCTATGAAGGCATCCTAAGTCTCCAGTGCATCCTCATTTGAACCCTGTAGCATTATTCTTGGAGAGCAGTAGAAATAAGTTCTGGCTAAATCCCCACATAGGAAGTCATGGGAAGGGTTGCCTTGGCTGTGTTGGAATTCTGCCTGGGTCAGAGGAATGTGCCACAAGCGTAGGCACCGGCAGATATTCCTGTCGACCTCCCCGCGTCTCCCAACCTCTGCTGATAAGCAGGCGAGGTCCGGCGATTCTTCTCAGATGTATGAGAGGAACACACCGTTCTTCCTCTCTCCCCTTTGGTGTCCCCAGGGAGGGGAAAGAAGCAGACAGAAAACTATTTACATCATTTATTTCTGTCTCTTACATCAGTACAGAGAATCATGTCTGCACTCAACAACAGCAAGAAGAAAAACTCCTCCCAAGTACATCCAGTACTGGTCATATGACACACACACACACTGAGCTAACATCCGGTGCTCAGTACAGAATGGACTGCCCCTTTGTTTCCATGGCAACAGTCACAAACATCCTGTCTGGCTTTCCAGCCACAAGCAGCTGGCTGAGCTGCTAGAGCCTTTGCTTGCTGCAGCATTGGTGCTTTATGGTAACATACTCCCCCTAAAGTATCAATGTGTGCTGCGAGCAAAGCGTCATCCAGAGAAGAAAACAAACAGTTGTTATATTTATAACATTCCCCTGTTGTTTCAGTTCCACCCTTGGAACTACCCGCCACTGGTTTAACCAATGTACCTCTCTGGTTGTGTGACTTCGCATTACCTTGGTTAACAACTCTCTGTTGTGCCTTTGTCTCTGACTCAGACACAGCTTCAATCTGTCCTTGGTCGTTTACAATAGCAACATATGCAAGGTTAGCAAACTCCTTTGAATACCTCTTGGGTGGTACACCCTTCGTTGCTCTCTCAGACCTGCGTATGAGGTTCTGATCCTCTGTGCTTTCTGGTTCAGCCTTTGAACTCTCTGGAGAACCAGTACTAAGCTTAATCAATGGTTCATCCTCCTCTTCTGAGGGTCTAGTCATTATGTGAGATTTCCTCTCAATGACTGTGACAACTGAGCTGTCTGAGCTATCGCTGTCATCATCAGTACTACTGAACTCAATAAGATCAAACTCATCATCATCATCATCATCGTTTCCTGTGGGAAATGTCTGTACTACCCGCTCTTGCTTTGGAGCACTCTCTAGGAACTTTGTGAGAATCACCTGACCAGATTCAGACAAAATTACTCTGTAGAGACCCTTTTCATAACCCACAAAAATGCCTCTGGCATTCTTTACACCACCTGGAGCTTCTGTTCTCACATGAGACCCGAAAACCTTAAAATAGGCAACAGAAGGTTTTCTCTTGAACAGCTTCTCAAAAGGAGAACATCCCAACTCTGTTGAGACCTTTCTCAACCACACATGAAGATAGGACGCTAGCGATTCGGCCCAATATTCATGTGGCAAATGTGAACTCAGCAATTGCGCATTCATTCCCTTTTGCAATTCTTTGTTCACTTTTACACAGACTCCTTTGTTCCACGCTTCTTGCGAAACTGCCACTTTGTGGTCTATCCCTTTTCCATCCAGGAACTTCTGAAACTTCTGTAACAGAAAAATTTGCTTCTCATCTGTGAAAAGACAATCAATGTTAGCATCATGCATACTTTTAACCTTGTCACAAAACTCCTGAAACTTTTCTAAAGTTTCTTGCGGTTTCTCCATCATATAAACCCAAGAATAATTAGTGAAACAATCCACACACACAAGGTAAAATCGTGCACCGCCTCTAGATGGTTCTAGAGGACCAATCACATCAGCATACACCCGCTGAAATGCTCTGTCGACCTTGTTCGTCACCTTCCTGGTGCTCACACTGGTCACACTGGTCACACCTGCAAGAGAGATTTCGTTAGAAACAGAGGAATTACATTTCATGTAATCACTTTGATCAAAAGTCAACAAATACAGTCCATCTTTCTCTTTGGCAGTAAGAAACAGTTCTCCATCTTTGTATATCTTGCAGCTTTTAGCATCATAGGACAGTTTCAGTCCTTTCTTTGCAATCTGCGACACGCTCAGCAGATTAAATCTCAGTTCTGGAACCAGGTAAACATCATTTATAGTCAAGTTCAGACTCTCAAGATACACAGTCCCAATTCCAGTCGCTTCCAACTCCTGACCGTTGGCCTGTTTCACAGTGAAGCTTTGCTTCTTCAACGTCGAAAACAGTCCTCTGTGCGGGCACATATGAACCGTGGCGCCCGTGTCAATTATGAACGAGTTCCCAACATCTGGCGTGGTTCCTTTCGCCATCATAGCCTTTGCAGGTTTCACCTGGCACTTGGTACGGCTTTTGCCTGACGCCTGAGGCTTCGTAGAGCTGCTCTTTGCTCCTCTTGACTGGCGCGGCTTCTTACAGTTTCGCTGTAGATGCCCAGTCTGTCCACAATTGTAGCATCGGACAGCACTCAATGCTACACCATGCTCTCCAGTAGCATCAGCAGTGGGGGAATTAGAACTCTGTTCTTCCCTCCCCCTGTCTTTTTCTTCCAGTGCAGCAAGTCTGTCGTGTTCATTCAGAACCACAGCACAAACTCTCTCCGCGGTCAGCTGCGCGGCCGGTAGGGAACCAAGCTGACTGGCAACAACCTTGTAGGTGCGGCTAAGGCTGTTTATCATCATGAAGCAAAACACTTCCTCCTGAAGACGGAAATTGCGTTCCACCATCTGTTGACGCAGAAACTTCATTTCTGTCAGGTGCGCTTGAACATCTCCATCAGGCGCAAGTCTCAGATTGGTCAATTTCTCAAAATACAGCAACGCTGAAGAACCAGCATCTCTCTGATGCGTTGTACGCAGCGTGTCCCATACCTCTTTCGCATTTTCTAAATGCTGAACATGCACCAACTGATCATCTGAGACACACAGAATTATAGCAGTCCTGGCCCTTACATTCCGTGACTCCCAACCTCTGGTTGGTGCTGCAGGGATGGGGTTTTCAATTACATCAAAAAGCCTCTGATTCTGCAGCAGGGCCTTCATCTTTACAGACCAAGATGAATAATTGTCATTGGTTAAGCAAGGAGGGCAAGGCAAAGCTCCCCCTTTCTTGGCATCCATCTTGAAGCCAAGCCTCCAGCTGACACTGTCAAACAAACTGTAAAATCCAACAGTTGTTTTTTCCTTTCTCACGCAGCAAACTGCAAATTGTTTACGCTCTTTGCACCTGGCAGCTAAACTCAGGCTGCTATTGAAAAGTCCCTTCCAAGAGCTCGTAAACCTTGTAGCCAAAACATTCTCTGATTTTGTTTCGCTTTCCCAGGCTTACACTCAGAGTCCAGCCCCTTTGCCAGTAACTTCCCAGGACCGTTACCTAGCAACAATGCATTTCAATGGGACTTCTTATCTTAACCACAAAAATTTGTGGAATGCAGGCCTCTTCCTCCGGAGCTTTTGTTTTCTTTGAAACGCAGCTCCGTGAACCAGGGAATTAATCTTCCTGCGTTCACACTTTTAGCCCGAAATGCAGCATACCTTGAGCTCCGTTGCTCTGGAACACACTTCTTCTTTCCACCAGCCGTCTGTTGAGCCTCTGGCATTTCTCAGACGCTTTTCTCTTCCTCCTTGGAGCAGAGGAGGACAATCCACCAGCCTCTCATGCAGATGTCCGATGAATCGCAACCATCCGAAGGCTGCCACTGTTGGAATTCTGCCTGGGTCAGAGGAATGTGCCACAAGCGTAGGCACCGGCAGATATTCCTGTCGACCTCCCCGCGTCTCCCAACCTCTGCTGATAAGCAGGCGAGGTCCGGCGATTCTTCTCAGATGTATGAGAGGAACACACCGTTCTTCCTCTCTCCCCTTTGGTGTCCCCAGGGAGGGGAAAGAAGCAGACAGAAAACTATTTACATCATTTATTTCTGTCTCTTACATCAGTACAGAGAATCATGTCTGCACTCAACAACAGCAAGAAGAAAAACTCCTCCCAAGTACATCCAGTACTGGTCATATGACACACACACACACTGAGCTAACATCCGGTGCTCAGTACAGAATGGACTGCCCCTTTGTTTCCATGGCAACAGTCACAAACATCCTGTCTGGCTTTCCAGCCACAAGCAGCTGGCTGAGCTGCTAGAGCCTTTGCTTGCTGCAGCATTGGTGCTTTATGGTAACAGGCTGCGCCTGTTTGCAGAGTTTCCTCCTCATTCTTGAATGCATCCTCCTCTTCCCCCCACCCACAATCCCACCCCCGTGATTCCCCAGCCCCAGAACCTTCCTTACCAATTTGCCCTTCCTGCAAGGCCTTCCTGGACACAGCCTGGACAAAGTAGATGATCTCCTCCTGCTGCAGCTTCTCCCCATCCCGCTTCTTCCGGATTATTTCTGGGATGCTGAGCATGCTGCCAGAATTGGGGGCTCCAGAGCCGGAGCTGGTGGTGCGTCCAGAAACTGCAGGGGTATATGCAATGGCATGTACAATTCAGTGGAAACAAGTGTAAAGCGAGGATTTAAAAAATCTTAATTTCACAAATATGCTTGTGGGTCCCGAACTAGAATTGGTGGACTAGGAACGAGACCTTGGGCTTTACTTTTTCTTTTTCTTTTTAACTATCAATTCTTTATTGATTAAAAGATTTGCATGTCTATATAAACATTATGTACTATCTCTTAACAGGTAAAAAAAAGAATATTATATAAAATAGAAAATTTATAAAGAAATAAAGAAGTAACAAAGATAAGAAACAAAGAAATCAAATTTTTAAAAAAGAGACAAAGTTATTTACATAGTAAAAGTACTCATCGACGCATTCCTTCCCATCCTTCTCATTATACTGTTTGCTATAACATTCTTTTTTTCACAGGTTTACATTGTATAATATCATTTCTTTCTGCTTTGTATACGTTCCTTTGATCTTTTTCTTTACAAATATCACTCAATTTCTGCTAATATGGAGTTATTTGTACAATAAAGTTTTGCATAATTCTTAAATATTATCCATTCTCTAGTTGTTTTTTTGTTTTGATATTCCTGTAACTGATCCCGTCAGTTTTGCTAATTGCAGATATTCTAACATGAGACCTTAGGCTTACATTTAATTTATATTTTTTTTATGCATTCTTTCCTGTCAGGGACTCAAGGTGGTTGTAGTGAATAGCTCAATGAAGACATTTTTCCATTGTGTGGCAGCTGTGAAAAGGGCAAATTCCATACTAGGGATTATTAGGAAAGGAATTGAAAATCTCAGTGCCATTCTTCAAATCTATGGTGCAACCACATTGGGAGTACTGTGTCCAGTTCTGGTTGCCTTGGGTCAAAAAGGATATTGTAGACCCTGGTAGAAGTCCTTATACTGGACGTGCCCTGCAAGGATTCATAGAATCATAGAGCTGGAAATTACTCCCAATGGTCATCTAGTCCAACCCCCTGCAACGCAGGAATCCCAACTACAGTGGTGCCTCGCAAGACGAAATTAATTCGTTCTGCGAGTTTTTTCGTCTTGCAAATTTTTCGTCTTGCGAGGTCTGTCACACGCATTCCACTGTCGTGCGAGGTCTGTCACACGCATTCCACCATCGTGCTTCCGGATGATCTCTTTCTTCATTTCCAGCGTAAACTTCTCCTTCCCGTATTAACGGTTTTAAGAAAAAGGAAACAAATTTGCAAGACGTTTTCGTCTTGCGAAGCAAGCCCACAGGGAAATTCGTCTTGCGAAGCAACTCAAAAAACGAAAAACTCTTTCGTCTTGCGAGTTTTTCGTCTTGCGAGGCATTCGTCTTGCGAGGTACCACTGTAAAGAATCCCTGATAGAGGGCCACCCAACCTCCCGATGGAGACCATTCCATGGTTGAACAGCTCTTACCGTCAGAAAGTTCTTCCTGACATTTAGTCGGAATCTCCTTTCTTGTCACTTGAAGTCATTGGTTTGAGTCCTACCCTCCAGAACAGGAGAAAAAAAGTATGCTCCATCTTCCATGGGACAGCCATGCAGATATTTGAAGATGGCTCTCATATCACCCCTCTATTTCCCTTTTCCAAGCTAAACCTAAGTTCTTGCCAGTGGCATAGCTGGGTTTTTGCTGCCCGGGGCAGTCACTGAGCTAGACTGGTGACTGGGAGTGGCAGCCGAGACCACATAACACCGGTCTTGAAAGATCTACATTGGCTCCTGGTACGTTTCCGAGCACAAGTCAAAGTGTTGGTGCTGACCTTGAAAGCCCTAAACGGCCTCGGCCCAGTATTCCTGAAGGAACGTCTCCACCCCCATCGTTCAGCCCGGACACTGAGGTCCAGCTCCGAGGGCCTTCTGGTGGTTCCCTCATTGCAAGAAGCAAAGCTACAGGGAACCAGGCAGAGGGCCTTCTCGGTAGTGGCGCCCGCCCTTTGGCACGCCCTCCCATCAGATGTCAAAAAGATAAACAACTACTTGACATTTAGAAGACATCTTAAGGCAGCCCTGTTTAGGGAAGTTTTTAATGTGTGACATGTTAATGTATTTTTCATCTTTGTTGGAAGCTGCCCAGAGTGGCTGGGGAGACCCAGACAGATGGGCAGGGTACAAATTATAAATTATTATATTATGAGCTTGCTGCCCCTCTCACTGTTCCTCATCCAGGAGCCCCAACAGTCCTCCCCTCTGCTTGTTCTTATTACCATTTAAAAATATAAAAATACAAAATATCAACAAGTTCTCTCCACCACCAGCTTCTGTGCAGCTGGGAGAGCCACTGTGGTGTAGTGGTTAAGAGAGGTGGACTTGTAATCTGGTGAACCGGGTTCGATTCCCCGCTCCTCCACATGCAGCTGCTGGGTGACCTTGGGCTAGTCACACTTCTCTGAAGTCTCTCAGCCCCACTCACCTCACAGAGTGTTTGTTGTGGGGGAGGAAGGGAAAGGAGAATGTTAGCCGCTTTGAGACTCCTTCGGGTAGTGATAAAGCGGGATATCAAATCCAAACTCTTCTTCTTCTTCTGAAGCCTGGCTTCCACTCATGACTTCCCCTCTCCCCCCCCCCCCCCCCGGAGATGGAACCACCCACTTTGTGAGCCACTAATCTAGGGATTTTACACTATTCAGAGGTTACGAGGAGGAGAAGCTAGTCTTTGGGATGACTAATTTCTTATAAAACCTCTTTTCTATTGTTCTGTTGTCTCTTCCTGAAAGTTCCTGCCTGTGTCCTATCATGTTTACTCTGCTTTGCTAGAGTGGAAAGAGTATAAACCTAGTGAGAAATGACTAACTGCTCCCCTTGTCCGTTTCCTGAGTTTAACTCCAGTAGAGTCTATAGTGTGGGGGTGGGGGTGGGGGTGGTGTAAACTGGTGGCAGCAGCAGCACTGGGAGTTTAAATGAGGAGGAGAACCATATTTGCCACCTTGAGCCCCTTGGAGTAAAAAAAAGTGATGTCCTAAGAAAATTGGCATTGGCTTTTACAGGCCAAATGGGACGTGGGTGGCGCTGTGGGTTAAACCACAGAGCCTAGGACTTGCCGATCAGAAGGTCGGCGGTTCAAATCTACACGACGGGGTGAGCTCCCGTTGCTCCGTCCCTGCTCCTGCCAACCTAGCAGTTCGAAGGCACGTCAAAGTGCAAGTAGATAAATAGGTACCGCTCCAGCGGGAAGGTAAACGGTGTTTCCGTGCGCTATTCTGGTTCGCCAGAAGCGGCTTAGTCATGCTGGTCACATGACCCGGAAGCTGTACACCAGCTCCCTTGGCCAATAAAGCTAGATGAGCTGAGCGCCGCAACCCCAGAGTCGGCCACGACTGGACCTAATGGTCAGTGGTCCCTTTACCTTTAAGCTACTGAAGGTAATGGGGCCCTTGATATGTCCAGCTGTCCTTTGTCAGCAACAAATTGTCGCTGTTTTTTGTGTGGAATATATACTGTATGGTAATTGATGGACCTAATAGGCATCTCAAGCCATTTGCCCATGTTGTAGTGCAACCAGTCTATGCAGAATGTAGGCACCCTATATATAGAAAGGAGCAAACCAGTGATATTTTAGGGAGCAGGCTAGCAGGCGGGGCCCATTGCTTACATCATAGGAGCCTACACAACACAAAACACTGTTGCTGTATGTAGGTTTTATTTTATTTGTTTTTTATCTTATATTTTGGAAATGTACATCCAGGTTTGTTTTTTTCCTTTAAATGTTTTGGGGGCCCCCAAGAGAGTGGGGCCCTAAGCTAGAGCTTGTTTAGCTTAAACGAAAATCCAGCACTGATGCACACTGTCATTTAACATGGACAGTAATTTTCTTCCTTGTCCTCACGACCAGTAATTCTTCCTTGTCCACACGACATTCTTCTCCAAATCACTGCCTTCCCAGGCTTTTCCTGACCACTTGACCCCTTCGATCGGTGGCCCTGTCACAGGCGCTACATAATACCCATTATGCATTTGTAAGAAAATGATATATTTTAGTGTAGCAGCACCTAAACTCGATCTCCCTGCCTACTGACACCAAACAGGTGTTGCGATGCCTGCTAAAATCATTTTTGCTTAGACAAGTCTACCTGGGCATGTAGAACATGAATGAGTTTTCAGTTTATTGCTGGTTTTATTTTTTTGAATATTTTGAGGAGTTGCTTTCTGGATTCTTCCTGACCATGTTTTTATTGCATTCTCTTTGTAAACTGCTTTGAGGGTTTATTTTTTTTAAACAATCAAGCAGCGCATAAATGTTATGGAATAAATAAATCCCTTGGGGGCATGCTGGAGGTATAAATAACTATCAGATTTTGAAAAGCTGGTATCACTGAACCAAGTTCATCAGTTTTGTTGAATTAATCAAACTAAAGTTCTGACTGGATTTGGAACAGATGTGCAACTAATTGTTACTGTTTTGAATTTTATTGTGTTACCTTCCTTGGTGGGTGGTGCCTAAAGCAGGGGTCAGCAAACTTTTTCAGCAGGCAGCCGGTCCACTGTCCCTCAGACCTATATTTGGGGGGGGGAGAACGAATTCCTATGCCCCACAAATAACCCAGAGTTGCATTTTAAATACAAGCACACATTCTACTCATGTAAAAACACACTGATTCCTGGACCATTCGCAGGCCGGATTTAGAAGGCGATTGGGCCGGATCCGGCCCCCAGGCCTTAGTTTGCCTACCCATGCCCTAAAGACCATGATCTACTCCTAGTATAAAACAACTTGCAGTGGTCACTGGAGGGAGGAGAGAAACCTAAGTTGTTCAGCTTTTTTAGGGGAGCCCAAAGTTGTTGAGCTTTTTTGGTGGGTGACAAAGTCGTCTAGCTTTTTTAGGGGGTGTCATAAGATGCGCAAAACCAATACAGACGATAACAGGTGAATGCAGCAATACAGGAAACTAAACTAGCAATAACGACCTCCCATTTCACGTAACAGACAGGCAGAGCGAGGACGGAGGTGGGGCAGAGGACGGAGGTGGGGTGCTTCCAAGAAGCAATCAGATGGGAGCGATCAGAAGGGAACCCACGGTTGGAAGGGAGCCCGCAATCAACAGCGATCACTCGGGGATCGACCAGTAGATCGTGATATACCTCTTGGATACCCCCAGGGATAAAGTTCCAGGCACTGAGGATACAACGCTTTCCTAAAGTACTCACCAACAAGGGCAGAGTTGCCACTGAAGCCCAATCCAAGCCCAGCGTGGTCAAGCACGGTGAATCTGTCCAGGTCCAAACAGAGATGAAGCCAGAGACAACTGTCCAAGACCTAGAACCTGGGGGAATTCAGGCAAAAGTGCCTGGGCGTCTAGACTTAGTAGCATTTCCAAGAATTAGAAGTCTTGAAAGGCAGACCATATATCTTCTGTCATCCTGAACCACACCCTGGCCACAAGTGCTGGCAGATATTGCTTCCTCGTGAGTATCTCCCTTGTGCAGAACCCTGGGTCTGTTGGCACATGCTGTGCGGTCGCCCTTCAGCGCCGACCTGAAGCTTCTGGCACCCTCTCAAGGACTGGGTGGTGGGGACTCCACCTTCTCCAGCAGCTCCACCTCCATAGGTTCTTCACCAGACGTCAGCCCAGAGGGCTCCACAGCACTCGATTCAGAAGGCCCTGCTTCCTCCTCAAGGCTGTTGACCTGCTGTCATCCTCCGAGGTCTCCAGGCCTGGTACCCATTCAGGACTAGGCACACAGCCTAGAATCATAGAGCTGTAGAGTCAGAAGGGACTTCCAAGGACCATCTAGCAATGCAGGAATCACAGCTGAAGCATCCTCAGTGGCGGGCCATTTGACCTCTGTTTAGAACACCCCCAATGAAGGCAAGTCCATCACCTTCTGAAAGAGTCCGTTCCCCTGCCAGGACATGGAGATGACGGCTCTTGAACAGATTGCTCTTTGCACTTGATCCCACCTGACCTACTTATTTGAGCAACAAGCTGCTTGTTCCACATGCGGCCAAGGCAGGTCAGTGACTTGTGGCTCGCTCTGCGCCAAGCTTGTCCACTCAGCTGCAGGTTCTCCCCTTGCGCCGCAAAATGCTAAAGTCCGAACAGAATGAGATTCGAGGCCCAAACAAGATTTGGAACCAGAAATGGGAGTAGAAAGGTGTGTGTTAAGACACACCTTTTCTTGTTAGGTATATTCACAACAGACATCCCAAAGGATAATAAAAGAGTCTTTCCACATGCAATAACAGCTGCCAGGATTGTATTCTAAAAGTCAGATAGTTGTTTATTTCCTTGACATCTGATGGGAGGGTGTTCCACAGGGAGGGAGCCACCACCGAGAAGGCCCTCTGCCTGGTTCCCTGTAACCTCACATCTCACAGGGAGGGAACCGCCAGAAGAGCCTCAGCGCTGGACCTCAGTGTCTGGGATGGAAGTTGCGGGTGGAAATGCTTCTTCAGGTCTACTGGGCCGAGGCCGTTTAGGGCTTTAAAGGTCAGTACCAGCACTTTGAATGAGTGTTACTGCTGTGCTTGGACCCTGCTTGTGGGTTTACCCCAGGCCTCTAGGTTGTCACTGTGAACACAGGATGCTGAACTAGATGATGGTCCATTGGCCTGATCCAGCAAGCTCTTCTTATGTTCTGATGAGGGCAAATTCTCCCAGAGGCTAATCCCAGCCTCTGAGTGCTGAGTGCTCACTGGAAGGACAGATCCTGAAGCTGAGGCTCCAAGACTTTGGCCACCTCATGAGAAGAGAAGACTCACTGGAAAAGACCCTGATGTTGGGAGAGATGGAGGGTACAAGGAGAAGGGGACGACAGAGGACAAGATGGTGGGACAGTGTTCTCGAAGCTACCAGCATGAGTTTGACCAAACTGCGGGAGGCAATGGAAGACAAGAGTGCCTGGCATGCTCTGGTCTATGGGGTCACGAAGAGTCGGACACAACTCAACGACTAAACAACAACAATCCCAGCTATTGCAAGCCCTCTGTGAGATAACAGCTCATTTGGGGAGGTCACAAAGTTCAACGGAAGGAGAGGGTGTTGCTTTAAGTCTGCAGCAGCCCTAAGTGCGCTGCCCACCAGGACCTTCTGGGGCCCATTGTAGCTCTCTCAGCCTCTCTGAGCCCCAGATTCCCTCTCCCACAAGCTGGTCATCAACCCGGAAAGAAGGTTGTAAGTTGGTCTGCTTGCAAAGTGCAAAAGCCAATGGTTTCTCTTGCAGCACCGACCCCCTGAGAGTGCCTTCATTCCGTCCTGTCACTTACAAAGCAAAGGTCATCTGTGGCCAGGAGTCCACCTCTTGCTTTCTCCTTTTCTCATTGGCTCCCAGGAGGTTGGGCTGTTGATTAACCTGCCGCAATCAATTATTGCACTGGTCTTGGCTATCGTTGCTCAATCATTTCATGAGAGGAGAAAATGAATGTCTGGGGAGCCCTGTGGACGACTCTGCAATTCTATGATTCTAAGATAGAGCAGGGACGCAGGTGGGTTGTCCTCTCGGTCAGGACAAAGAAGTGTGATTACCTGACGGGGATAACCAGGAACTTGTAAATATTCCTATTGCATCACTTGATGGGTGTGAGGTGGAGGGCAAGGGAGAGATGGGGGCAAACCTGATGATCAGGTTTCTGCCGGAAACCCCCTCCCATAATGTTACATAACCATGATGTATTTGTGATGTATGCATGATGCTTCACTAAGTGTATTATGGGTATAAGGGGAAACTTATAAAAGTGGGAGCCATCCTTTGTTTGAGGCTTCTTCCTGCTTCTTCCATGAGGTGGGTAGAAGACCCACCTGCTTGGGCCGGCCTTTGACTTGCCCTCGGCCAAAAGAAAAGAGGCTGACTCTTTTGCTGTTCTTCCTTCCAGGATCACCCACCCACCCTCCCTCAAATTAATAATTTCTTGCCTCCATAATTTCATCCTAGGTCAGCGGTCTTCAAATTAATGATTCTTTCCTTACAGGCTAAGATTTTGTGTTTCAGGTCAGCGGGCACTGCTACGGTCGTAAGATGGTTGCTGTATTCAGAACCGGGAAGGAATTTTCCCTGCATTGGCAGGTTTCGCCTTCCCCATAGCATTTTGTCACAACCTTGCCGGTTTTAGGCCTTGGCAAGGTATCCTTTAGTCTAGGATCAAGTCGGGGGTGATGCATTCATGCTCCCTCCCCATGCGGTGGCGTTTGCAGGGCCCATTAAAGGGCAAAACCCGCGAGTCCCTGGCCCTAGAGCAGCGGTGGAAGGGCATGCTGTGTAAGTTTGCGCTTTGCAGTCCCCTCTCACTGGGCCTCATCAGCCTGCATATCCTCAGCCAGGCGGGCTGAGAGGGTTACCTGCCAAGGCCTGTGCCAAGTTTCCCACTTCTGAAGCTCAATAAAGTTGTGGCCAATTTGAACCCATACTCTGGTCTCTTATCTCATCATTTGGGGAAAAGGGGTAGGCACCACAGACAGGGTTTAGCGCGTGTGCCCGCAAGCTGCTGTTGTGCTCCAATATTCTTGGTTGGTGTCTTTGTTTGTCAAATCCAAGTGAGCCCAAGGATTGTCGTACAACAACCCCAAGACAAGAAAGAGTCACACACCATTTGTATCATCCCAATCATCTTGCAAAGTATTTTGTTGGCACCGTTTCTTTTTAATCAATGAACCGGGGACTATACAAGCAGCAACCTTTGCACAGTCTTGGGAAGAAGAGGTCTGCAGGGCTAGCACCTGGCAAATGGGCTTAAGGTGATGAATGCAGGGAGTCAGAGCCAAGGAAAGGTCATTTCACTTCTGGGATGTGAGTCTACCTCGGAGGCATGGAGTCTGGAGAGGCCAGTTTGGCACAAAACTGAGGTGGGATCCCTTGACTGGTGGAAGGAGAGCAGAGGATGCAAACTGGGGAAGATCCGTAATGTTTTCTAACTATGTAATTCATACAGATTGCAGAATTCAGCCTTTCTGGGCACAGAATTTGGATTCAAGCACACAAAACCGAGATGCAGTGGTACCTCTGGTTGCGAACGGGATCTGTTCCAGAGGCCCGTTCGCTTTCGCAACATGAAAAGCCCGCAACCTGAAGCGCCGTATCTGCGCAGGTGCGTGGCATGATTTGGTCTTGTGCGCATGCGCGAGCAGCAAAACCCGGAAGTAACCCTTTCCGGTACTTCTGGGTCGCCACAGGACACAACCTGAAAAGACGTAACATGAAGCAAACGTAACATGAGGTATGACTGTACAGTGGAACCTTGGTTTTCGAGCGTCTCAGAAGCCGAACGCCAAAAACCCATAAGTGATTGCTTCCGTTTTTGAACACGCCTCGGAAGTCAAACGGCTTCCGGTGTGTGTTTTTCCATTTTTTCAATGGAACCACCCATTGATCCTTGGTTTTCGAACATTTCGCAAGTCGAATGGTCTTCTGGAATGGATTACGTTTGAAAACCGAGGTTCTGCTGTAATAGCTGTGAGGTACAAATAGGAAGATATTTCCCTCCTGCCCCCCATCTCACTGCACAGCCTTCCTGGACCTTCCTCAGCGCACACATCCTTAGAGAAAACTGGGGTGACTAAGGGGTGAATGGATCAGAGCAATGCAGTCAAAGGATCTGGGAACAGGGAGAATCAAAGCTGCAACAGTTTCCCAAAGGAACTGAGAGGGTAGGCTATGAGCCTCGCTGAACCCAGGCCCCCCAGCTCTGAGGACCCTCCCAGGCCTCAGATACTGCCCACCCCACTTCCCTCCCCAGGCCCCAATCTCCAGCGACAACACAAAGCACCGAGAGATCCGTATGTTTCCAAAGGAATATTTCTTGTCCAGACCATCTTCACCAATGGAGCCAGTTTAATCTGCCACGTCCACAATGAGCGGAGCCACGTAGTCCGAGTGGCGGATCCCGAAGGTCAAGCCACGTTGCGGGGTGTGCTGCAGGAGGAAGGAGAGACGGAGGGACAGGGTTAGGCACCGCCAGCGGAAAGGAAGGGGTGGGGGCACCGAACAATGGAGAGTAGCTGGAAAGCTGGTGCAGTGGTTAGTGTTGGGATGCTTCCAAGGGAAAGGGGGCAATTTACAAACACCCAGCTGGATCCAGCCCACCGGCCAGTAATAATAATAATAATTAATTTATTTATATCCCACCCTCCCCAGGCAAAGCCGGGCTCAGAGCAGCTAACCACAATAAAATGATACAACATTCTAAAATCATTTCATTATAAAATCAGTTCAAATCAGATTAATGGCAACCATTGGGCTAGAGTTCTGTGAGGATTGCCAAAGGAGGGGGTCAGGCTGTGCCCTGGCCGAAGGCCTGGTGGAACAGCTCTGTCTTGCAGGCCCTGCGGTAAGATGTCAAGTCCTGCAGGGCCCTAGTCTCTTGTGACAGAGCGTTCCACCAGATTGGAGCCACAGCCGAAAAAGCCCTGGCTCTGGTTGAGGCCAGCCTAACCATATAGGGCTTTAAAGGTCAAAACCAGCACCTTAAACCTGATCCTGTACTCCACCGGGAGCCAGTGCAGCTGGTATAGCACCGGGTGAATGTGATCCCACAGTGAGGACCCCGTAAGGAGTCTCGCCGCGGCATTCTGCACCCGCTGGAGTTTCTGGATCAGTCTCAAGGGCAGCCCCACGTAGAGTGAGTTACAATAATCCAGTCTGGAGGTGACCGCCGCGTGGATCACAGTGGCTAGGTCAGGGCGGGAGAGGTAAGGAGCCAACTGCTTAGCTTGACGGAGATGAGGGTAGCCGGGCGATCTCCGGTCCTTGGCTCAGCATGAAACAGTGACTCGCAGCTTCAGAAGCCTTTGGAAGCTGGAGCATGCTCTAATCAGCAGAGTAAATAACACTGTGCAAACAGAAGTGGCAGGAAACGGCTGTGAGAGCATATTTACAGGCTCACCTACATTGCAGGGTTGTTGTGAAGATTTAAAAAAGGGGAGAACTATGCATGCCACCTTGAGCTCGTTGGAGGGATGTGGGATATCATAGAATCATGGAAAGGGGAATGGTTAAGTAAACTATGTGACTACGTGGAGTTAGCAAAATTGATGGACTTAATAAGGCATAAATCCAAAACTATAATTCAGAAACAATGGGAATGCTTAAATGAATATTCAAACAAAATCACCTTGGAGGTCCCAGGCCACAGGGAGGTTAGGCTGGCCTCAACCAGAGCCAGGGCTTTTTCGGCCGTGGCCCCGATCTGGTGGAATGCTCTGTCCCAAGAGACTAGGGTCCTGCGGGACTTGACATCTTTCCACAGGGCCTGCAAGACAGAGCTGTTCCGCCTGGCCTTTGGCCAAGGCGCAGTCTGACCCCCTCCTTTGGTAATCCTCAAAGAACTCTAGCCCAATGGTTGCCATTAATTTGACTCTGAATTGATTTTAGAATGAATTGATTTTAGAATGTATTTCTATTGATTGTGATTTTATGCAAATTGTCTTACTTTTACTGTTGTTAGCCGCTCTGAGCCCGGCTTCGGCTGGGGAGGGCAGGATATAAATAAAATTATTATTATTATTATTATTATTATTATTATTATTATTATTATTATATAGGGCCCCATTACCTCCAGCAGCTTAGGGCCTCATCAAACCTAAATCCAGCCCTGCTCCTGTTCTCACAGTGGCCAAACCAGTGCCCATTGTAGAAAAGCAGGATTCAGTCACGAGAGTCCTCTCCTCTCCCAGGGTTCCCAGCAACTGGGGATTCAGAGGCAGAACTTAGGCATCAAACTGTGGAGGCAGAGTATTGCTAGCAGTCATCAACAACTCTCTCCCCCTCCACGAATTTCTCCAACCCTCTTTTGGAATGAATTGATTTTAGACTGTATTTCAATTAATTGATTGTGGTTTTATGTAAACTGTGTTATTTTTACTGTTGTTAGCTGCTCTGAGCCCAGCTTCGGCTGGGGAGGGCGGGATATAAATAAAATTATTATTATTATTATTATTATTATTATTATTATTATTATTATCTTTGCTGCAGGACAGTTCCCCCCCAACCCCATAATGCCTTCTGCTGCCACCTGCCCTCACCTTCTCGGGGCTGTAGGCTCCTGGACCCGGCTTCAAAGTGTTGTCTCCTGGGGGCATGTTGCGGGCCAGCATGCTGAAGTGCGGTGGCCGTTTCTTGTAGATGCTGGGATCCACCAGGCGGTAGTTGCAGGGCCCTGGTGTCTGTCATGCAAGGAGGGGGGAAAGGATCACTAGGTGTCAGGGAATGGTCTGGAGACAAGGACTGGGGAATGCCTTCTATGGTAGTGAAATAAAAAATTCAAGGTCTTATATATATAATAAAGGGATGCGGGTGGCGCTGTGGGTTAAACCACAGAGCCTAGTGCTTGCCAGTCAGAAGGTCGGCAGTTCGAATCACCGCAAAGGGTGAGCTCCCGTTGCTCGGTCCCTGCTCCTGCCAACCTAGCATTTCGAAAGCACATCAAAGTGCAAGTAGATAAATAGGTACCGCTCCGACGGGAAGGTAAACGGCGTTTCCGTGTGCTGCTCTGGTTCGCCAGAAGCGGCTTAGTCATGCTGGCCATATGACCCGGAAGCTGTACGCCGGTTCCCTCGGCCAATAAAGCAAGATGAGCGCCGCAACCCCAGAGTCAGCCACGACTGGACCTAATGGTCAGGGGTCCCTTTACCTTTACCTTTACCTTTATATATAATAAATATTCATAAATGTACCAAGCAAACACGTACATAAATATATAAACCACATGTCTGAAGCAGCAAAGGAAAACATCCCTGAAACCATTTTGACTCCCAAACTGACCAAATGTTTTCTCTGCAAGGTCGAAGGAAAATGGAAAAGCCTCCCCATTGTCTTTTCCTTCACAAATCCTGTCTTAAGGGTATGTCTGTCTGTGTATGAATAGGGTGAGCCTGTGACCTGGCTCAGGGACTAAGTATTTATCATTACAAAAGACTGGCCAGGCTCCCCAGCGTATCCAATCAAGTGACCATTAACAGGTAGCCTGCCAGACAGGAGATAAACAATGCGCTCAGATTTCTGTTGTAGACCGCCGTTTTTGTGATGTAGGTATGATATGTTTGGGGAGTGGTCTTAAGCTACACCCCTTCTGTGATGTATGTATGTATGATGTTTCTGGGGGTGGTCTTGGACTCCAGGGCTTGCAATTTAAAATGTCTATATAAGGGGGGACACACCTTTGTTCAGGGTCCTCCTCCTTTCCTGCGTGTGAAGGGGGCGCATAAAGATCAGGCTTACTAGCTGCTTTACTTCTCAATATTCTCTGGCTGGCCTCTGTTATTTTCTCTGACAGATGGAGAACCTACAAAAGACTCTATAAGGGCTCTTGTGTCCCCCATAAGGGAATAAGGGCATATTTTTGTTTATTACAGACGACCAGCTTCTCTCCGATGGAGAGCTGGAGGGGGATGAGTCGCCTGCCCCTTGTCCACAGCATGTTGAGAAGCACAGAGAGAGGCAGAAGCTGAACAGCTTATAGGGGAGTTACCCAGTTATGAACTGCTAAGTAGTTTGGATCGTAGGTTTTGGAAACGAAAGCAAAAAAAACCCTTAGGATCTTTATTAAACGTAGCAGAGGTGCTGAGACTAGACTTTACAATCATCAGCGACAGGTGAAGACTTAAGTCAGGGGTTGGCAAAGAGGGTGGCGCTGTGGGTTAAACCACAGAGCCTAGGACTTGCCGATCAGCAGGTCGGCGGTTCAAATCCCCACGATGACGGGGTGAGCTCCCGTTGCTTGGTCCCTGCTCCTGCCAACCCAGCAGTTCGAAAGCACACCAGTGCAAGTAGATAAATAGGTACCGCTCTGGTGGGAAGGTAAACAGCATTTCTGTGTGCTGCTCTGGTTCGCCAGAAGCGGCTTAGTCATGCTGGCCACATGACCCGGAAGCTGTATGCCGGCTCCCTCGGCCAGTAAACAAGATGAGTGCCGCAACCCCAGAGTTGGCCATGACTGGACCTAATGGTCAGGGGTCCCTTTACCTTTACCGGGCATGGGGCGGATCACTCCTGCAGAGATCCTCCGTGAGCCAGGCTGGCACATCACGGCACTGGAAATCACTTCTGCGCATGCCCAGATGCCGAAAACCGCACCTGGGCAGAAGCAATTTCCAGCATCTGGGCATGTGCAGAGGCAATTTCCAGCATCTGAGCATGTGAAGAAGCGATTTCCAGAGCCACAGAAGAGAGTCCCCACGCTGCGCTTTGCTGGTTTAGTGCAGCATGTAGGGATTGGCCAAGCAGGCAGCATGGTTCGGGGGCGGCTCATGGGCTGATTAAGCGACCCTCATGGGCCACTTCTGGCCCATGGGCCTTAGGTTGCTGACCTCTGACTTAACTGTTTGAAAATAATCTCCTATTTGAAAATATTGTTACTCTTTTGTTTAAGAACCAGATCAATGCACCACCCCACCATACCTGAAGGAGCGTCTCCACCCCCATCGTTCTGCCCGGACACTGAGGTCCAGCGCCGAGGGCCTTCTGGCAGTTCCCTCATTGTGAGAAGCCAAGTTACAGGGAACCAGGCACAGGGCCTTCTCGGTAGTGGCACCCGCTCTGTGGAACGCCCTCCCATCAGATGTCAAGGAGATAAACAACTATCTGACATTCAGAAGACATCTGAAGGCTGCCCTGTTCAGGGAAGTTTTTAATGTGTGACATTTTAATGTATTTTTCATCTTTGTTGGAAGCCGCCCAGAGTGGCTGGGGAATCCCAGCCAGATGGGCAGGGTAGAAATAATTTATTATTATTATTATTATTATTATTATTATTATTATTATTATTTAATTAAAATAACTACCCTGGATTTCTTGGTTGTGCGTTCATCAGACAATTTCAAGGTCACCGGCAAGGGGGAAGAGGATTTCGTAAATCTCTCACTCCACGGTCTTCAAAACCTGTCCGTTCGGCTACTCACCTTGCTGAGGTCCTCATAGAAGCTGCCGATTGACTTGCGCCCATAAATGGAGAAATTGGGGGCAGAGGTCTTGCCAACCACATTGGGCCCCAGCATGGGAGGGAGCCAGTAGGCTGCAGGCCCTAGAGGTGGGGGGCAGGAAGTGGAGAGAAATGATTCAGTGGGGCATATGGGAACGTATAGAAGCGTGTGAGAACCTGGAACCTTCTGCACTCAAAGCAAACCTTCTATTGCTGAGCTGCAATGGCCTTTCCAAAATAGAGACGTATGAAACTACCCCATACAGAGCCAAACCACCGGTCCAAGTCCAACAGAGGTATTTTAAGGGTAGCGCGGCCGGTTTGACAGCACTGGGCGCCGCACTGCTGGGGGCGTCACCATAATGCTATAGAACGGAGAGCGAAAGCCGAAGGGGGCACTGAATTTTCACACTGCACAGGACACCACTGAAATTTGAGAGGCCATAGTCCTCCACTGGGTCCATGTCACTCAGGCCAAAGCGATGTTATAAGAATTCTAAGGTCTCAAATATAAATTAAATGTTCATAAATGTACAAGGCAAACACAGATGTAAGTACACTGGTGCCTTGGTTTAAGAGCAGCTTAGTTTATGAACAACTTGGATTAAGAACGCTGCAAACCCGGAAGTAGTTGTTTGGGTTTGTGAACTTTGCCTTGGAAGCAGAACAGGTTGAGTGTGTTCCATTTGTAAATTGAGTCCCCCGCTGCTATGGGAAAGCACGTCTTGGTTTAACACTTTGGTTTAAGAATGGACTTCTGGAACGGATGAAGTTCGTAAACTAAGGTACCACTGTATATAAACCATGTATCTGAAATAGTACAGGAGAGCAATACTGAAGCCATTTTGACTCTCCCAAATTGACCTCAAATATTTCTCTGAAAGGAGGGAGGAAATGGGAAAAGTCTTTTGCTTACCTGTCTTAAGGGTGTATTTGTGTATGAATAAGGTGAGCCTGTGACCTGGATTCAGGAACTAAAGTATTTACCATCACAAAAGAATGGCCAGACTCCCCAGGTAATGCAGTCAGTAACCATTAACAGATATCCTGGCAAACAGGATTTCTGCTGTAGACCGCATCCTTCTGTGATGTATGGATGATGTTTCTGGGGGTGGTCTTGGGCTACAGGGTGGGGCAGTTTCAAAAGTCTATATAGGGGCTTGCGCACCATTCTTTGGGGTTCTCCTCCCTCCTGCGTGTGGTGAGTGGGGACCCTTTTGCAACAGTTCCTTGACTAAAATCAGGCTTGCTAGCTATGGTTTTCCCAGTAGTGATGTACGGAAGTGAAAGCTGGACCATAAAGAAGGCTGATCGCCGAAGAATGGATGCTTTTGAATTATGGTGCTGGAAGAGACTCTTGAGAGGCCCATGGACTGCAAGAAAATCAAAACGATCCATTCTGAAGGAAATCAGCCCTGAGTGCTCACTGGAAGGACAGATCCTGAAGCTGAGGCTCCAGTACTTTGGCCACCTCATGAGAAGAGAAGACTCCCTGGAAAAGACCCTGATGCTGGGAAAGATGGAGGGCACAAGGAGAAGGGGACGACAGAGGACGAGATGGTGGGACAGTGTTCTCGAAGCTACAAACATGAGTTTGACCAAACTGCGGGAGGCAGTGGAAGACAGGAGTGCCTGGCGTGCTCTGGTCCAGGGGTCACGAAGAATCGGACACGACTGAACGACTAGACAACAACAACAACAACAACAGCCACTTTGCTTCTCAATATACTTTGGTTGGCCTCTGTTATTTTCTCTTACCAATAGGGAACCCACTTAAGGACTCTATACAGGCTCTTGGATACCCCATAAGGGAAAAGGAGCAATTTTTTTCTTATAACCAATAAATGTCATTTTTACCTTTGTCTGCAAACACCCTTCCCACCTGGCGTCCACTCTCTCACCTGGTGTCTGGTCGTTCTGGAATTCCTTCGTCCGGTAGGCAAGGGAGTACATGGGGGCAGAGCGGTAAGCCCATCTCCCAGCTTTCTCCGGAGAATAGCAGCCTGTTGGAAGCAGAGAGACACAATCTGATCAGGAGGCAGAAGGGCACAGGTGAGGGTTGACATTCCGCAGTCCCTTCCAGCTCCTTAACTCTATGATTCTCCGTATGGACCCCTGTTAAAAACCTCCGATGGAGAGTCCACCACCTTCTGAAGGAATCCGTTCCATTGATGAACAGTTCTTTACCACCAGGAAGTTATTCCTAAGGCTCAGTCACAATCTCCCTTCTTGTAACTTGATTCCATCTCCTCCAGAGCTGCAGAAAAGCAAGTTTGCTCCACTTTCCCCAATGGAAGAACACTGGAATACTGCTGAGTTGTGAATAATAATAATAATAATAATAATAATAATAATAATTTTTATTTATACCCCGCCCTCCCCAGCCAAGGCCGGGCTCAGGGCGGCTTACAAGGAATAATAAAAACAAGTTGAATGATTACAACTTAAAAACAACATTAAAATACAACATTAAAATAATGAAACATTAAAATATTAAAATGTAGCCTCATCACAGGAGGAGAAGGAAAAGAAAAAAGAAAGAGGGAGGGAATCAAACTGGCTCCAAGCCAAAGGCCAGGCGGAACAACTCTGTCTTACAGGCCCTGCGGAAAGAAATCAGATCCTGCAGGGCCCTGGTCTCATGAGGCAGAGCGTTCCACCAGGCCGGAGCCAGTGTTGAAAAGGCCCTGGCTCTGGTTGAAGCTAATCTAACTTCCTTAGGGCCCGGGACCACTAGGGTGTTGCTATTTATGGACCTTGAGGCTCTCTGTGGGGCATACTGGGAGAGGCGGTCCTGTAGGTACGAGGGTCCTAGGCCGTGAAGGGCTTTAAAGGTCAAAACCAGCACCTTAAACCTGACCCTGTACTCCACCGGGAGCCAGTGCAACTGGAAAAGCACTGGGTGAATATGCTTCCATGGCAGAGACCCCCTGAGGAGCCTCACTGGCACCCGCTGGAGTTTCTGGGACAGCTTCAAGGGTTAGAAAGGGAGTTTTGGTCTTGCGGCTGCTCCCTTTCTTCCCAAAAGAAAAATGGGGTGACCAGCTTGGGAAGTGCCTCTTCGCTAACTCTAACCCCCATTGAACCCCCTGTCTCACTACTGTTTCCAATTGTTGACTTCTGCTAATAAAAGGAGCCTCTTCAGCGCTAGTCGGCAGCTTGCTTGGAGCATGCTTGCCAGAGTGCTTCCGCACAGCTCAGTTGCATTCAACCTCCCGTGGTCCTCGTTATTCCTACAATGGTGTGATGGCCTGGGAATCGGATTCAGAGGCTGAACCTGAGGAATCCCAGCCTGCACAGGAGTCCCCGCCTCCAGAACCAGCTGAGCCGGGGCTGGGGCTTGAACCTGAAGGGCCTTCACCTGTGCCGGATCCTCAGGAGCAGACACCAGCTGAATTCGCTCTGGCTCCGGAGGTGATGGAGGACCCATTGCCTGCAGGTGCTCCACTCTCAGCCCCGTCAGGGGAAGGTGAGGTTGCCTCTGGGTCCAGTAACCCTCCAGCCTCTCCTGAGCTGCAGAGGCTCAGGGCAGAGAGGCGGAGGGAACTAAGTTCCTGCAGGAGGAGTGCTCACCTTCAGGCCAGGAGAGGCGAGTCACCTGTGGACCGGGGCCACCCTATGCCTCAGAGGAGATAAAGGCCAGCCAGCCCAGTCCCAGGTTGCGGGAGCAACATCGTTGGTAACCTGTTCCTGCTGGTACCCTGACCTGCTCTCCTGCCAGATTTCCTGACCACACCCGACTCCTCGCTTTGGACCTCGCTTCGCCCCTGACAGACAGCCTCCATACCCTCGACCTAGGACCAGACTTAGACCACACCGCACGGTAACCCCCCCCCAGGACCAGCACAAATGGGGTGCCTCAGGCCCAGATTTCAAGACAGACCTGGCCCCGGGGTCCTAAAAGGCGGCACGTCCTTGGGGCGTCCGTAGATGGAATAAGCAGGAATCCCAGCCCTGCCCCTCATGGTCATGTTGGTTGGGATGAGGTAGCCCGGGCCGGGGGAGCAGTTCTCTTGGTCCTGGGAGTGGCGAGTGCCAAAGCTGTAGGCCGGGGCCCGGGTGCGAGATGGGTCATGCAGTTGGTAGCCTGCAAGGAGAAACAGCAACAGGGAAGGAAGGTTAGACGTTGGGCCAGAGAGACATGGCGGGGGTGGGCGGGTGATGCTCTACCCCAGTGGTTGCCAAACATTTTGGGGCCACTGCCCGCTAGGTTCCATAAACACACCCCAGGGCCCCCTCCTGAACCCTATGAAGGTGACTCGGAAACTGCAACTAATCCTAGACTGGTAACTGGGAGTGGCCGCCGAGACCACATAACACCGGTCTTGAAAGACCTACATTGGCTCCCAGTATGTTTCCAAGCACAATTCAAAGTGTTGGTGCTGACCTTGAAAGCCCTAAATGGCCTCGGTCCAGTAGACCTGAAGGAGCGTCTCCACCACCATTGTTCAGCCGGGACACTAAGGTCCAGCACCGAGGGCCTTCTGAAGCAAAGCTACAGGGAACCAGGCAGAGGGCCTTCTTGGTGGTGGCGCCCGCCCTGTGGAACGCCCTCCCACCAGATGTCAAAGAGAACAACAACTACCAGGCTTTTAGAAGACATCTGAAGGCAGCCCTGTTTAGGGAAGCTTTTAATGTTTGATGCATTACTGTATTTTAATGTTTTGTTGGAAGCAGCCAGATGGGCGGGATACAAATAATAAAATAATAATAATAATAATAATATATTATTATTATTATTACTACTACTACTATTATAAATACATTATGCAGAATAGAGGCTTCCATCACCCGCTAGGGAAGCTAAGAACCCAACAAAATTCAAAACAGTAACAATTAATTGCACATTTGCTCAAAATCGAATTGAAAGCATTTAGTCGATTCAAAAAAAATTTAGTTTGATACGAGATATTGCATGAGAAATATTTTTATGCATTCTCCCTAACGAAAATATACAGGGGAAGGAAATTTTTAGCGTAAAATATCATTTTGGTACAGTTTCTTCCCAACCACCCCTTTTCAAGAATCAGTTTTTAAAATCCTGTGAGCAATCACAGCAAAGCTCAAAAGCAGAGAGAGAAATGACAACTGGCCGCCCCCTCTTGCTTGTCCCAAGAGCGACACTGTCTTGGAGAACTGGTTCTTGTTTTCTGCAAGTGGTTGACATTTCCCTCCTGAGCTGACACCTCCTGTCCTTTTTCAGCCTTTTATTCTCATGCCCGCTGCAACATCTAGTGGCAAGGAGTTTCACAAGTCGTTTCTGTGCTGGGTAGACTGCTCCTGTTTAGCCCATTCTAGGGTTTGAAAGCTGGACTTTGTCCCCACCCCAAATTCACTCACCTACGTTTGATGGGAGAGCATATTTGGGCCCGGGGCTGCTGTAGAGGGCAGCAATTGGCCCTCTGGGCCGGTGGGGGCGCCAGGACCCCACCCAAACATCTGTCGACATGTTCCGGTCTTGGGAGAGGAAGGGAAAGGAGATTGTGAGCTGCTTTGAGACTCCTTTGGGTAGTGATAAAGCGAGATATCAAATCCAAACTCCTCCTCCTCCTCCTCCTCCTCCTCCTCCTCCTCCTCCTCCTCCTCCTTCTTCTTCTTCTTCTTCTTCTTCTTCTTCTTCTTCTTCCTGCTGTATAATAGGGGAATGCACTCTGCTAAGTGAAGAACCTTGCTAGCATGAGTTAGGAAAAATAATACTAATCAATATATCCTCTCCTGTTACTCACAACATTCCCACAAAGTCATGCATCCACAGCAGTGACCAGGGGAGGAATGACTGCTGGGAGGGGTGCAAAGATAAGAAATGTCATGGTGCATCCACAGCTGTTCCTCTGCCCCAGCTGCAACAAAACATGTCTCTCCCACATTGGTCTCTACAAACTTCTATCAGTTTGACTTCACCCCCCCAAAGGCAAACTCGTCTGTTGCCTCCCGAGAAATATGGATGCCAACAAACAACGCTGCAAAATCCAACTATTTAGTTTAATTAATGCAACAAATCTGGTGAGTTGGCTCCAGCTGTTCAAAGTCTGATAGTCATTGACACTCACAGTTCCCTTGCAGCTCCCTTCCCTCTTAGTTGCGGGGTCAGCTCAGGCTGTGACCCAGAAGCAGTCCTGGAGCAGGCGACAATTTCCCACTACAGATAATAAAACACACACAAATGCCATCTGTCCTGAATGCTTTAGCTGAGATTCCTGCATTGCAGAGGGTTGGACTAGATGACCCAGGGGGTCCCTTCCAACTCTACAATTCTATGCATGCATAATAATAATAATAATAATAATAATAATAATAATAATAAAATAATAATAATAATAAATTTTTATTTATACCCCACCCTTCCTGGTTCAGAAAACCGGGCTCAGGGCGGCTAACAACAAATTTAAAACACTTAATTGATGCAACAAAAAACAGCATAAAATACAGTATAAAATGTGAATAACAATAAATTCAGAATTCAAAAATCAATTTAGGGGGGAATCCATCCAGTAAACATTAGATGATCACCAGGGCTAGCTGGCTAAATTAGTCCTATTTGGGCCAGCGAGGAGACCAGGGGAGAATTAGCTGTGGGATCCCAGAGCAGGTAATCTTCATAAGAAGGAGAGAGGGAGGGAAGGAAGAGGAATAAAAGATCAGGCTAAGTTCAAGTTGAAAACCAGGTGGAATAGATCTGTCACAGAGGCCCAGCGGAAGGAGGGCCCTGGTCTCATGGCACAGAGCATTCCACCAGGTCGGAGCCATCACTGAGAAGGCCCTGGCCCTGGTGGAGGATAATCTGACTTCCTTAGGGCCCGGGACCCTAAGATAATTCCAGGAATCTGATGAAGTGGACAGAAGCCTGTGCCATAATCAGTGTGATATTCCTTAATGCGCTTTGTATTTGCTTCTTTCTCTGTGCCTGCCAGGTAGTCTCCCACATGGTTTCCAAACAAAACCAGCAAACACACGCCATTGTCTGGGTCTCTCTCTCTCTCTCTCTCTCCCTCCTCTCTCTAGCCCAGTTGCCATGCCAGCGGGGACAGCAAAACAGAGATTGACCATGCGCTGGCAGCAGCTGCGGCAGTGCCCTTCTTTGCACAAAAGCACCCACATACACAGCTAAAGAATGCCTGGCAGATGACCACCCAATCCCTGCCCTTTAAAACTTCCTGGAATCACAGGACAGTAGAGTTGGAAGGGGCCACAAAAGCCATTCGGTCTAACCCGCCCAGAAATGCAGGAATCTATTTTTCTTTAATAAAAGAAAAAGGCAGTCTCTAGCCCTCCTGGAAGGAGAGTTATGACGCAAAATGCGTAGTAAGCGAGAGGTGACCCAGCTTGGCTTCTCCTGCCTCTAAATTAGTGGGTTTTTTTAGCCAAAGTCAGATCTGTCCTGGACGAGTGAGTTGTTTGGATACCAGGCAATGAGGAATCCCCAGGATCCTATCTGGTAATGCTAATAATAATAATAATAATAATAATAATAATGGCAAGTCCGATTATTAAAACAATTACCGTATTTTTCGCTCTATAAGACACACCAGACTACAAGACGCACCTAGTTTTTGGAGGCGGAAAACAAGAAAAAAAATATTCTGAATCTCAGAAGCCAGGACAGCAAGAGGGATCACTGCGCAGTGAAAGCAGCAATCCCTCTTGCTGTTCTGGCTTCTGGGATAGCTGTGCAGCCTGCATTCGCTCCATAAGACGCACACACATTTCCCCTTACTTTTTAGGAGGGAAAAAGTAGTCTTATAGAGCAAAAAATACGGTATTTCACATTTTTAAGTCCTTGGATTTCCTGTTGCTTCAAAGTATTTTGTGCTATCTTATTTTAATTCATCACACACAGAGAAAGAGAGACCCAGCCAGCCTAGCTCTGGAAGCTGGAGCACAAAAAAAAGAGCTGTAAGAAATAAATTTAAAAATGGAGGGCACCAGGTTCCTGTTTGAGATGGTGGGGTTGCCTGAGGCCATGAGAAACTCCTAATCTTCTTCATGCATGTGTGAGAGAGAGGGAAATATTTCAATGAGAGGGAGAGCATAGTAGTTATAAGCAGTGCTTTTTTTCTCTCTAAACAAATGTTTAGGGTTGCTCTCATTTTCCTACTCCTATTGAAACGCTGCCCCCCAATGAGGCCAAACTTAGATTTGCAAATTATTTAGGGGGTATGCGTACCCCTGCGTACCCCCAGGAAAAAAGCACTAGTTATAAGGAACCCAACGTGTCCACACACACCTCCCACCCTGTAATGCAGGAATCAGGGCTAGAGAGAGGGCAGGGAACATGACAGACCCCTATGTAGCGCAGATAGATCTTATTGCAATTTAGTTCTAAGGCGGTGTTTTGGAATGACCCCTCACCTGATCTCTTGAGGCTATTGGGAGGATCACCTGGCCAGGTCTTCAGGTGGCGCCGGGGCAGGCTGAGCTAGACTCGCCTAGCGGTTTGGATGAGTCCCTTCCGTGGACGGTCCAGGCGAGGGAGTCCCTGCAAGGGAGAGTCATCCCAAGGAAAGGAAGAACTGTAACGTCGGAAGGGACCCTAAGCTCTTTGCAATGCGGGAATGTCAGCTTAAAAACCCCAGCCTCTGCTGGAAAACCTCCGATGAATCGCTAGAATCAGGGAATCGTGGAGTTGGAAGAGACCCAAGAACCATCTAGTCCAGGCACCCCCAAACTCGGCCCTCCAGCTGTTTTGGGACTACAACTCCCATCATCCCCAGCTAAAAGGACCAGTGGTCAGGGATGATGGGAATTGTAGTCCCCAAACAGCTGGAGGGGCCGAGTTTGGGGATGCCTGATCTAGTCCACACACACCCACCCTACGCGCCAGGCAGGAATCTCGGCTAAAGAACCCCTGGCAACACAGCTGCCTCGATTCCACCCCCCAGTTTCTCCCCCAATATTCTGCCACTCATCCCAGCCAGACACGGGGCGACGGACGAGGGCACCCCACCGCCTTTCCAACCAGCAGAGGACAGATCCCAGGAGATCCAGCGTGGGTGGGGTGGGGAGATCTTGGAAGGAGAAAGGGAGCCTTTCAGAAAAGCGATCCCCGACGGGGTGTGGGATCCCCAGCACTTAAAGGTCTCATCCCCAGCCACTGAAGAGGCGGAGAAGGGATGGATCCTGCGGGAGACGGGGCTGGGATCCCGGAGCACCGACCTGGGGCTGGGAGCGAACGGCAGGGAGAGCTGCTGGACCCCCGCTCGGCGCAAGGCGGACCCCGGAGAGAGAGAGAGGCAGCCGGACTGAGCCGGCCCGGAGCTGCCCCAACCTCCGTCCCTCCGGCCCGCAGTGTGTACGCTGTTTCCCGGCAACGGCGCCTCCTCCTTTCCCCGGTCCCGGGGCGGCTCCGTCGGGCGGCTTCAGCGCAGCGCCCGCTGCGTCCCTAACCAGCGCCTCTGGTCTGCCTGCGTAAAGTCTGTCCTGGGTTCAAGAGAGCGGGCGGGGAGGGGAGGTGTCAGGCGGGCTCCTAGTAAGTCTCGGGTTTCTTATTGTAACATTTTTACGGGGTTTCTCTTTTGTTGCAATGTGATTGTAATTTGAGTTTCCAGATTTTTAAAACAGGTTTCCCCATCGAATGGTTTTATGAACAATTGTTGCAAGCGGCTCTGGTTTAGTTTGGTTTTATGAATAACTCAGTACAGTGGTACCACGGGTTAAGTACTTAATTCGTTCCGGAGGTCCGTTCTTAACCTGAAACTGTTCTTAAACCTGAAGCAGCACTTTAGCTAATGGGGCCTCCCTCTGCCGCCGCGCGATTTCTGTTCTTCATCCTGAAGCAAAGTTCTTAACCTGAAGCACTATTTCTGGGTTAGCGGAATCTGTAACCTGAAGTGTATGTAACCTGAAGCGTATGTAACCCGAGGTACCACTGTACTTTATTTCTTTTTAAAAATGTAGAAGGGGAAGAAATGGAGGCAGTGGGAGATTTTACTTTCTTGGGCTCCATGATCACTGCAGATGGTGACAGCAGCCACGAAATTAAAAGACGCCTGCTTCTTGGGAGGAAAGCAATGACAAACCTAGACAGCATCTTCAAAAGCAGAGACATCACCTTGCCGACAAAGGTCCCGTATAGTTCAAGCTATGGTTTTCCCAGTCGTGATGTATGGAAGTGAGAGCTGGACCATAAAGAAGGCTGATCGCCGGAGAATGGATGCTTTTGAATTCTGGTGCTGGAGGAGACTCTTGAGAATCCCATGGACTGCAAGAAAATCAAACCGATCCATTCTGAAGGAAATCAGCCCTGAGTGCTCACTGAAGGACAGATGCTGAAGCTGAGGCTCCAATACTTGGCCACCTCATGAGAAGAGAAGACTCCCTGGAAAAGACCCTGATGCTGGGAAAGATGGAGGGCACAAGGAGAAGGGGACGACAAAGGACGAGATGGTGGGACAGTGTTCTCGAAGCTACCAGCATGAGTTTGACCAAACTGCGGGAGGCAGTGGAAGACAGGAGGGCCTGGCGTGCTCTGGTCCAGGGGGTCACGAAGAGTCGGACACGACTAAACAACTAAACAACAACAACAACTCTCCTTTTGACTCAAGAAAACCACCATTTTATGGTTCAAATTGGGGGAAATAAATACAGTAAGTGGACAAAAGTACAAAGATTCACAAAATGTTTAGGGGTATGCTTCCCCCTGCGTCCCCCCCAGAAAAAAAGCACTGTGAATAACGCTATATGAATTTAAAGAAATGAAAACCATTGGCTGGAGTTACCCAGAGAGGGAAGGGCATTCTACACATGCTCAGAGAACTGCCTTTTCCGTTTTCTTTGCTAATGAACTCACATCCCAGTTGACAGCAAAAGCCGTCGGACAGCGGGACGGTCTCCCTTGGGAGGTGGCGAACTCTCCTTCCTTGGAGGTTTTTAAGCAGCGGTTGGATGGCCACCTGTCCTGGATTCGAGAGCTGAACTTCCTGCCTTGCAGGGAGTTAGACTAGATGACCCATGGGGTCCCTTCCAATCCCACAACTGTAAAATCAATAGGGTCATACAACTCGCTTATGCTACACAAGGCATAGGCAAACTTGGCCCTCCAGATGTTTTGGGACTACAATTCCTATCTTCCCTGACCACTGGTCCTGTTAGCTATGGATGATGGGAGTTGTAGTCCCAAAACATCTGGAGGGCCAAGTTTGCCTGTGTCTGTGCTACACGCACCTTCTGGGGAAACAACGGGCATACTCAAGCCCAACCCTCTACGCGTCTGCTCAGAAGTGATTCCCGTTGTGTCATTAAAACTACTGCATTCCTTTTATATATATATATATTTATGCTTTTTGGCTTTATACATTTCATTAATTTTACAATCATTTTATCATTTCAAAACTTGACTTCCTTCCCTCTCTTTCTGCAGTTCCTTAAATTTATTTTTAATGTCTTCTGTATATCCAAAGGAATTTAATTTGCTCATTTATTTATCTATTTTAAATATATACCCTAATAATAATAATAATAATAATAATAATAATAATAATAATTTATTATTTATACCCCACCCATCTGGCTGGGTTTCCCCAGCCACTCTGGGCGGCTTCCAATAAAATATTAAAATACAGTAATGCATCAAACATTAAAAGCTTCCCTAAACAGGGCTGCCTTCAGATGTCTTCTAAAAGTCTGGTAGCTGTTTTTCTCTTTGACATCTCGTGGGAGGGCGTTCCACAGGGCAGGTGCCACCACCGAGAAGGCCCTCTGCCTGGTTCTCTGTAGCCTCACTTCTCGCAGCGAGGGAACCACCAGAAGGCCCTTGGCGCTGGACCTCAGTGTCCGGGCAGAACAATGGGGGTGGAGACACTTCTTCAGGTATACTGGACTGACGCCTTATAAAACTTCAGGTGATTGCAATAACCCTGCCAATGTATTGTGATGCATACCACTGCCCGGTGATTCTGCAAGTGGATATGATTGATTTTTAGATGATTCTGTAGGTTGATATTATTGATTTTTAGGACAGTTTCTTGCAATGGCTTTTATACGACAGGTGGTTTCGGAATCAAATCATGGCCTTGATTGATTTATGCCTCTGCCACTTTATAGAACAGTTGGCCGGGAGCCATCTACTGGGTCATGTTGGGACACGGCCTTGAGGGCAGGTCAGCTGGAATGTATACTGATTTTACCTGAACTGAGCCTTTAGAAGCACACAGCACAGTGGCAAAGAATGGAGGACCAGGAATTATGGTATCAGTTTTTAGCACCTGTGGGCACTGCTCTGTTGTTCTCAGATTATGCACCTGGGCACAGGGAATAAAGGACCAGGAACAAGGAAATCACCAAGGTGCATGTCGGGTGCTGATTCTCAATCCATGTTCCTGGAACAGAGGCTTCACGTCAGGGCTTGTTTATTGCAGATAAATGCCACAGAACTTGCCACAACTTGGCATTGAAACAGAGGCCATGCCCTGGCTAGGGGCGTGTCTTGATTTTGGAAGAATTTGGACCGCTTTCCCCAAGCTTGTTCCCTCTGGATGGGAGGAGCAAAACATATGTTCAAAATAACAATAATCAGTGCTATTTTTCCAGAAAAAGAGGTGCTGGAACTTATCGTGAATACCTCCCTCATTCTCTTCGAACGGCAATGGCGCCAACTTGAGAGTTCTAGCTCGTTCTGGCTGAAAAAAAGCCCTGATGTTGATGATTATACCATTTTAGAAGCACAGTGGTACCTTGGTTCTCAAACGTAATCCGTTCCGGAAGTCTGTTTGACTTTTGAAACGTTCAAAAACCAAGGCGCGGCTTCCAGTTGGCTCAGGTGCCCCAGAAACAATAGCCGACAGTCGCATCAGACGTTCGGCTTCTGAAAAATGTTTGAAAACCAGAACACTTATTTCTGGGTTTTCGACGTTTGGGAGTCGATTTGTTTGTCAACTAAGACGTTCAAGAACCAGGATTCTACTGTACGTTTTTCCTAGCAGAATTTCCATCGTATGGGTTTAGAGAGGATGACATCTAGACTAACACACACACACACCAAGCTTGCAGCAATATATAGACTCAACAATGCAGCTGCCTGCATTTTTCTCTGTAGGGATGTTGACCTCAAGATGAGTTCTTGAGCTTCCAGATTTAAGAACAACGGGAGAGGAGAGGCCACTCACGCGCCAGTCCTGCTTACGGGCTTCTCCACATGCATCTAGTGGACCACGGAAAGAACAGGATGCTGGGATAGATTGAGCTGAATTACAATTTATCACTAAACTGAAAACTATGGAGAGGATTGCTTCGCTTGTAGTATTTATTTTATTTTATTTTATTTTATTTCTCCAGAGAGAGTGGGGAGAGGATTGCTTCGCTTGCAGTATTTATTTTATTTTATTTTATTTCTCCAGAGAGAGTGGGGAGAGGATTGCTTCGCTTGTAGTATTTATTTTATTTTATTTTATTTCTCCAGAGAGAGTGGGGAGAGCAGTGCTTCGCTTGCAGTATTTATTTTATTTTATTTTATTTTATTTTATTTTATTTTATTTTATTTTATTTTATTTCTCCAGAGAGAGTGGGGAGAGCAGTGCTTCGCTTGCAGTATTTATTTTATTTTATTTTATTTTCCATTTTATTTATTTTATTTTAATTTATTTCTCTAGAAAGAGCAGGGAGAGCATTGCTTTGCTTGCAGTATTTATTTTATTTTATTTTATTTTACATTTATTTTTCATTTTATTTATTTCATTTTAATTTATTTCTCTAGAAAGAGCAGGGAGAGCATCGCTTCGCTTGCGGTATTTATTTTATTTTATTTTAATTTATTTCTCTAGAAAGAGCAGGGAGAGCAGTGCTTCGCTTGCAGTATTTATTTTATTTTATTTTTCATTTTATTTATTTTATTTTATTTTAATTTATTTCTCCAGAAAGAGCAGGGAGAGCATCGCTTCGCTTGCGGTATTTATTTCATTGTATTATTTCACTTTCTTTTACTTTCTTCTATCATTGCTCCAGAAAGAGCCCGGAAAAGCCCCGCCTCTCGCGCAGCAGCCCCGCCCTCCCCTCGCCCCGCTCGCTAGCGTCCTTTCTCCCCTGGGGAACTACCATTCCCGTCATGCCGCGCGGCGGCAGGAAGCCCGTCCCGGAAGTGCGCCCGGGCTGCAACCGGCGCCCGGAAGCGCGGTTCCCGTGGCGCCCATGGCCGAGCAGGCGGCCCCTCCGCCTCCGCCGCCGCCGCAGCCGCAGCCGGTCTACGTCCACAGCGCCGAGTACCTGGCGCGATGCGACGCCCTCTGCAAAGTCCCGGAGCGGGTGCGGGGCCCGGGGGGCGGGAGGGGGCGGAGAAGTGGGGAGGCGCACTAGCCAAGGCGCTAGTCCTCAGCGAGATCCTTTGGGCAGGCAAGGGGGGGGGAGAGGGCAGTCCCTCAGGGGGGGACTGGAAAGGGGGGGGAATTGCATGGGGGGGACAACCCACCCATCTACCCAAGGCGCTAGTCCTCAGGGAGATCCTTTGGGCAGGCAAGGGGGGGGGAGAGGGCAGTCCCTCAGGGGGGGACTGGAAAGGGGGGGATATGCATGGGGGGGGGGACAATCTACCCAAGGCGCTAGTCCTCAGCGAGATCCTTTGGGCCAGGAAGGGAGGGGGAGAGGGCAGTCCCTCAGGGGGGGACTGGAAAGGGGGGGGAATTGCAGGGGGGGGACAATCTACCCAAGGCGCTAGTCCTCAGCGAGATCCTTTGGGCCAGGAAGGGAGGGGGAGAGGGCAGTCCCTCAGGGGGGGACTGGAAAGGGGGGGGGGAATTGCAGGGGGGGGACAACCCACCCATCTACCCAAGGCGCTAGTCCTCAGCGAGATCCTTTGGGCCAGCAAAGGGGGGGGGGAGAGGGCAGTCCCTCAGGGGGGGACTGGAAAGGGGGGGGAATTGCATGGGGGGGGACAACCCACCCATCTACCCAAGGCGCTAGTCCTCAGCGAGATCCTTTGGGCCAGCAAAGGGGGGGGGGAGAGGGCAGTCCCTCAGGGGGGGGACTGGAAAGGGGGAGGAATTGCATGGGGGGGGACAACCCACCCATCTACCCAAGGCGCTAGTCCTCAGCGAGATCCTTTGGGTCAGCAAAGGGGGGGGAGAGGGCAGTCAATGAAGGAGGGGCTGGAAGGGGGGGATATGCATGGCGAGGGGGGGTACAAAAGGCGCTAGACCTGTCAGGAGATTTGCATTACCACAATACTTTTTAAGATAATAATAATAATAATAATAATAATAATAATAATAATATAATATCATTTATACCCTGCCCATCTGGCTGGGCTTCCCCAGCCACTCTGGGCGGCTTCCAACAGAACATTAAAATACAATAGTCTGTTAAACCTTAAAAGCTTCCCTAAAGAGGGCTGCCTTCAGATGCCTTCTAAAAGTCTGGTAGTTGTTTTTCTCTTTGACATCTGGTGGGAGGGCGTTCCACAGGGCGGGTGCCACCACCAAGAAGGCCCTCTGCCTGGTTCCCTGTAACTTGGCTTCTCGCAGCGTGGGAACCGCCAGAAGGTTATAATAATAAGAATAATTTATTGTTTCTACCCCACCCATCTGGGTTTCCCCAGCCACTCTGGGCGGCTTCCAACAGAACATTAAAAATAGAATTCCTAAGCAAATTCCTAATCTCTTATCGATCAATAAGTATTTTTATTTTTAATATTTTTTCTGTTTTGCCGTTTTTTCTTTTTCTCTCCCCCCTTCCCCCCTTTTTCTTTTTAGTGGTATTATATTTATATACCTAGAGTTACAGTCATACCTCAGGTTACAGACCCTTCAGGTTGCGCGTTTTTTGGTTTCAGTACTTCCGGGTTTCGGCACTCACGCATATGCAGAAACACTAAATGTTTTGCGCATGCGCAGAAGCGCCGAATCGCGACCCGTGCGTGCACAGACGCGGCACTGCGGGTTGCGAATGTGCCTCCCGCACGGATCATGTTCGCAACCCGAGCGTCCACTGTATCTTAGTTTTTTAATTAATTTTATCATGTACAAGATAACGTTTATTTCAGTCTCTAAGAATAGCTCATGTAAAATCAACTTATTCTTTATGCTTTTCTGTGAAAGTTTTGAAAATAAAAAATGAAACCCCAAAAAAATTCCTGCATTGCAGGGGGTTGGACTAGATGACCCCTGGGAGGGAATCCCTCCCAACTCTACGATTCTATGGCCTCTCCTTCCTTGGAGAGTTTTAAGCAGAAGTTCAGTGCCCACCCAAAAGGGATGCTATGGTTGAGATTCTTGCCTTGCAAGGGGTTGGACTAGATGATCACTGGGATGTCCCTTCCAGCACTGCAGGTTTCTGATTCCGTGAGGATGGTCTGGTTTGGCTTAATTTCTCTCTCCCTCCCTTTTCCCACAGGCCAGCATGGTGCATTCCTTGATCGAATCCTACTCGCTGCTTGATCACATGAGGTAGGCGCAAGCAGCGCAGCTTGCCATGGGGCAGGTGGGGGTCTCTTGGGCAAGGGGGGGTGTCGCTGCCAGGGGCTCCTGCAGCTTCCACCTCTTCTGGAAAGGGGCATTTTATTCTGGATTGTTTTGTTTGATGCTTTAAGGCCGGTTGCAAACCGCTCAGATTTTTTCCTTAAAAATATAAAGTGGGGTAGAAATGAAATTGATCATAAAAATATTTTCTTTAGGCCACATTTCTCAGAGCTCTTGAAGAATACTTGCTAAGCAGCTGAGATCTCTTTGACTGACAACAGGGGGATGTTGCCCTGGGGGGAACTTTGCTGTAGTCCAGGAGATACAGAGGGGCAGCCTCAGAGGACTTCTGTTCTGCTCCTAACCCATCCCATAGCAGAAACACCTGCTCGATTTGAGGCTTATCCATCGTTCTTCTTGTCCCACGGTTTTCCTCCTGGGAAAACTGCTCTTTGGCGCTCAATAGGAGTAAAAAAACACGCTCTTTGGCGCTCAATCAGAGCAAAAAACCACTCTTTGGTGCTCAATTTGAGCAAAAAAACACTCTTTGGCAATCAATCAGAGCAAAAAAAATACTCTTTGGCGCTTAATCGGGGCAAAAAACCACTCTTTGGTGCTCAATCAGAGCAAAAAAATACTCTTTGGTGCTCAATCAGAGCAAAAACCCGCTGTTTGGCGCTTAATCGGAGCAAAAAACCGCTCTTTGGCACTCAGTCGGAGCAAACAGCAGTTAGGGTTTTTCTTAATGGATTGCCGTTTATTCCAATTTAAAGCCAAAGAGCAGGTTTTCCTTGCAGAGGAGCAAGGCAAGGGGAAGTTTGGGCGAGCCCCTGCAGTGGTTGAGGTGCTGCCTTCCATATTCTGGGTCTGCCGTATCCACCAAGTTCTTCATTTCCATAGGATTGTCCCACCCAAAGTAGCTTCCATGGAGGAGATGGCCGGCTTCCACACTGATGCCTACCTGCAGCACCTGCAGAAAGTGAGCGAGGAAGGCGACGATGACCATCCAGAATCGGTGGGATTTGGACTAGGTGAGGAGGGGGCCGTTTGGGGGTTTTTCCCTGGAGAACTCCAGGCAAGGTGCCAGGGAAGATCTGCCTCCAGGCTCAGGGTGCTGAGATTTATCTCACAGCCAGGACCAGATTTAGGTTTGATGAGGCCCTAAGCCAGGCACCCCAAACCTGCGGCCCTGCAGATGTTTTGGCCTACAACTCCCATCATCCCTAGCTAAAAGGACCAGTGGTCAGGGTTGATGGGAATTGTAGTCCAAAACATCTGGAGGGCTGAAGGTTGGGGATGCCTTCCCTTAATCTACTGGACGTCATGGTGCCCTTTATATGTCCATCTGTCCTTTGTCAACAACAAATGGTCACTGTTTTTTGTGTCGAATATATGCTATATGGAAAATTATGGACCTAACAGGTATCTAAATTGAAATGGAAATACTTTATTGTCACTTGTACAACTTGTATACAGTGAGATTACAGGTGGACCTCCCACTCAGCTCTCTTAGTCTTAATTCCCCTCGTTTACTGACGCACACCCACCAAACCCGAAAGTCAATTGCCCTGTTGTTATCTTTTCATTCAGCAGCCTAACAGCCCACGGATAGAAGCCGTTCTTTACCCTTTTGGTGCGACTAATCAGGCTTCTATATCTTCTGCCCGAGGGCAGGAGATCAAGAAAGTGCCGGCCAGGGTGTGAATCATCATCCCTGAGAATTTTCCTCACTTTCCTGAGGCAATGTTCTTCCGCTATTTCATCCAGTGGATTCACGGGACAGCCCATAATATCTTGTGCTGTATTCACCACCCTCTGTAGGCACTTCCTATCAGTTGATGTCAAACCAGCGTCCCACACCGTGATGCAGTAGGAAAGGACACTTTCTATTGTGGACCGGTAGAAGGAGATCATCAGATGTTGATTGACATTGTTCTTCCGCAAGACTCTGAGGAGATGGAGTTTATAATAATAATAAAGCCATTTGCACATAACAAAATATGTATTTTATCAAAGTAATTGTCGAACTGAAATACAATTAAGAAGTACAAAGGTACCTCTGCTTATGTATTCCTCTGGAATAAATGATGTTACTGCAGTCACACAATTGATCAATCAGGAGCTGAACTGGGTTCCACACGGTCACAAAAACGAAAAAAAAAAAGAGCCACAAGAACGCAAAATAAATAGCAGAAACAGACAGACCTCAGCGTAACACTCAAAACAGAGCAAGTTCAGCTTCCAAAAAAAGTTTGCAAACCGGAACACACACTTCCGGGTTTGCAGTGTTTGGGTTCCAAGTTGTTTGAGTACCAAGGCGTTTGAGAACCAAGGTACCACTGTAAAAGGTTAAATGCAATTAAAGTGGAAAATTGTCCAAATAATAAAAAGATACACCTGGTGTCTCTGATTCTTCTATCACGCTCACCCCTTTCTCCTGCTCCCTCCAGGTTACGACTGCCCGACCTCGGAAGGGATCTTTGACTATGCGGCCGCCGTGGGAGGAGCCACCATCACAGCCGCCCAGTGTTTGGTGAATGGTGACTGCCAGGTTGCCATCAATTGGCCCGGAGGCTGGCATCACGCAAAGAAGTAAGGAAGTTCTGTCTTTTCTTGTTGCTTCTCCCAGAGCCTGCACTGTTAGGCCTAGTCCACCTTGGCATCCGTCAGGCCTGCGGGGAGAGGAATCACAGAATCACAGGACTGTAGACTTGGAAGGGACCCCAGCGGTCATCTATTCCAACCCGCCTGCAAGGCACGAATCTCAAGCATCCATGTCAGGCATCCATCCAACCTCTAAATTTGACATAGATTTGGAAACTACTCGCCATTGATTCGGAATTTGATTGTCTGTTTTGGTTGTTTGTAGTTCTGTTCGTTTTACTTTTACGCACCTTAAATTTGATGTGAAAACTTAATAATTTTTTATTTATACTTTTCAAATTTATACATTTCATTAGTTTTACAACCCATTTAACATTTCAAAGCTTGACTTCCTTCCCCCTCTTTCCACGGTTCCTTAAATTTATTTTTTAATACCTTCTGCATATCCAAATTCAATTGCTCGTTTGATTTATCGACTGTAAATAGATACTCTTATAAAACTGCAGGTTACTACAATAATCCTGCTAATGTAAAAACCTAATAATAATTTTTAAAACTCCCACCAGCATCCAAGGGAGGCTGTTCTGCGGTCGAACGTCTCCTACTGTCGGAAAGTTCTTCCTGATGTTGAGTCAGAATCTCGTTTCTTGTAACCTGAAGCCGTTGGTTTGGGTCCAGAGAAAGCCAGAGAAAAACAAGCTTGCTACATCTTCCATGGGGCAGCCCCCTTGAAATACATGAAGATGTCTATCATATTTCCTCTCAGCTAGCTAAGCAGCTCAGGGTGATGGCCAAAAAGGAGGGCAAGCAGTCCTAGCTGGTTAGAAACCTGACTGAGGTCATTTCTGCAGCTGGGAATGTTCCTCTTGCCTACCAGAGGGGGAGACTTGCCATCAAAAATGTTCCGTCTTCTGGTTTGTCACTATATTTATAATTTTTATGAGTTTTCCATTTATCGATATCTAATCACAACATTGGGACGCGGGTGGCGCTGTGGGTTAAACCACAGAGCCTAGGACTTGCCGATCAGAAGGTCGGCGGTTCGAATCCCCACGACGGGATGAGCACCTTTTGCTTGGTCCCTGCTCCTGCCCACCTAGCAGTTCTAAAGCACGTCAAAGTGCAAGTAGATAAATAGGTACCACTCTGGCGGGAAGGTAAATGGCGTTTCCGTGCGCTGCTCTGATTCGCCAGAAGCGGCTTAGTCATGCTGGCCACATGACTGTACACCAGCTCCCTCGGCCAGTACAGCGAGATGAGCGCTGCAACCCCAGAGTCGGCCACGACTGGACCTAATGGTCAGGGGTCCTTTACCTTTACCTTTTAATCACATCATTATTATCCACTTTACCTCTCTGGCTCTCTAGAGCCTGTCGACTTCCTTCCCTCCCGTCTCATGGCTTTCAAAATTAACCTTTATATCATAGCATTTTATGCATTTTCCAATTCTAATGACACTCGTTACAAAATGTTTCAAAATTTAAATAAATATAGGAAGGTAGAAAACTTCTCCTTGCAAGTCATCGGGCAACCCTGCTGGTGATGTTTAATTGCTTGCAATAATCTTTCAAATATCGTATAAATTTACTCCAGTCCTTTTGGAATACTTGATCGTGCTGGTTTTGGATTTTTCCTGCCAGCTTCGCCAATTCTGCAGAGTCCATCATCTTCATCTGCCCCTCTTCTTTCATTGGTACTTCTTCTTGTTTTCATTTTTGGGCTAAAATAATTTATGCCGCAGTTGTTGCATACGTAAATAGTTTTTTATCTTCCCTTGGTATCTCTTCACCCACTATACCCAGTAAAAAGGCTTCTGGTTTTTTAACAAAAGTATTTTTAAACATTTTCTTTAGCTCATTATAAACCATTTCCCAGAAAGCCTTTCCCTCTTTGCAAGACCACCACATGTGGTAGAAGATACCTTCCTTTTCTTTACATTTCCAGTAGGCATTAGTTCTTGTCTTGTACATTTTAGCCAATTTAGCTGGTGTTAAATACCATCAGTACATCATTTTCATAACATTTTCTTCAAGTGCGCTGCCTGCAGTAAAATTGATACCTTGCTTCCACAACCTTTCCCAGGATTCTAACTGGATATTATATCCAAAATCTTATATCACTATAAGATTAATGTCACTATAACTTCTTCCTCTCCCTATTCCTAATTTTCTTCTACAAAATCTGCCCGCTCACTAGCCAGAGCGGCAAAGAGCGCCACGTTCTTGGCTTGAGGCCAGCTTCGTTTGGCAGCTTCCGAACCTTCACATTTCACCAGTCATGTTTTATTTGCAGGGACGAAGCTTCCGGCTTCTGCTACCTGAACGACGCCGTCCTGGGCATCTTGCGGCTCCGGCAGAAATTTGGCCGCGTTCTCTATGTGGATTTAGATCTGCATCACGGAGATGGTAAGGTTCCTTCCAACACACGGGTTGACGTGGCTTGACTTGTTCCTGCTGCTTTGGTTTTTTGTGTTTTTTCTACATGGTGCTTAGAGAATAACTCTCACCTAAATACAGTCATACCTCGGGTTAAAGACGCTTCAGGTTCTGCGTTTTCAGGTTGCGTCCCGCGGCAACCCGGAAGTAATGGAACGGGTTACTTCCAGGTTTTTTCATATTTTCATATTTGTATTTCTATTTGTACAGTGGTACCTCGCAAGACGAATGCCTCGCAAGACAAAAAACTCGCTAGACGAAAGGGTTTTTTGTTTTTTGAGCTGCTTCGCAAGACGATTTTCCCTATGGGCTTGCTTCGCAAGATGGAAACGTCTTGCAAGTTTGTTTCCTTTTTCTTAACACCATTAATACAGTTGCGACTTGACTTCGAGGAGCAACTCATAGAACGCGGTGTGGTAGCCTTTTTTGAGGTTTTTAAAGACTTTGGTGATTTTTGAAGCTTTTCAAAAACTTTCCCGACACCGTGCTTCGCAAGACGAAAAAAATCGCAAGACGACAAAACTCGCGGAACGAATTAATTTCTTCTTGCGAGGCACCACTGTATTTGTGTTTGCCAACCGGGATCAATTCCCGTCTGGAAACCAATGTCCCCACTGTGGAAGGATGTGTGGATCCAGAATTGGCCTCCACAGTCACTTACGGAATCATTGTTAAAACTGCGTTTATGGAAGACAGTCTTACTTGGCTACAAGGGATCGCCAAAGAAGGAGGAGAAGAATCAGCATACGGGGGAGGGAGGTTCAAAAAGTAGCTACATGGTGCTTAGAGAATAGCTTGCACCTAAATATTAGCAAGACAGAGGAGATGGTGTTGGACCTTCGGAGGAAGCTGTGGCAATCACGCAGGACCCCCAGACTTTTGACCCTGTGCCACCACTGCGTTAGCTTTCTTCGCTGCCCCCCACCCCGCTTCTCACGAACAAGCGTATGGTTACAGTTTACTTTTCTCTTGTCAGTTTCCTAATCTTAGTTCCTAACAACCTCAAACTGAATTATTCCCAACTATCTATCTGACTCAACCTAACAATTCCTCTCTCTCTTACAATACAACTCTGCCAATCCCACACGTAAGCCTCCCTCTTCCTTCTCCAACAACCAAGCCTCAACTCCCAACTGACAAACCTCAACTGACTTTCAAAACCTCCCACTCTTATCTTTTACTCCCCCCTTGCATTCTCACTGGCCAACCACATCACACCCATTTTAACCCTTTCCTTGACCCATCCTAGGAGGCCAACGCCACAGAAGCAAGGGGAACTAGCCCCGTTGTATATCAGGGGGTGTTGTGTGGAGAGAGTCTCTTCCTTTAAATTCCTGTGAGTTTACCTTAGTGAAGACCTCACCTGGAAATTCAATACGACCCAGGTGGTTAGGAAGGCCCAGCAGAGACTCCATTTTCTCAGGGTCTTGCGAAAGAACAGTGTTAAACGACAATTGATGACCTCCTTCTACCGGTGCACAACAGAAAGTGCCCTCTCATATTGTATCACAATGTGGTACGTTGGCTTGACAGCCATGGACAGAAAGTCTTTACAGAGGGTGGTGAACACAGCACATGATATCATGGGCTGTCCCCTGAGCCCGCTAGATGGCTTCACAAAGGATCGTTGCCTTAGGAGAGCGAGAAAAATTCTCAGGGACAATTCATACCCTGGCCAGCAACTCCTTAATCTTCTACCCTCGGGCAGGAGATATAGAAGTAAACAGCCGTACCAACAGGCTAAAAAACAGTTTCTATCCATGGGCTGTTAGGCTGCTGAACGGAAAATAATATAGTGCAACTGACTTTCGGGGTTGGTGTGTTGTGCGACAAGCACACAGAGTGCAATGAGATTGAGTGTTTGTGTGGTGGGGCTCAGTTAATTTCATTGTACACAGGTTGTACATTGACAATAAAGGTGGTATTATTTTAAATAATATATTTTTTATTAAATTTCCATTTTAGCATTCCAATAAAAACCACAATAAAACATTCCAAATTATAATACAATAAAAAAAGCCAAATATTCAATGCCGAATTATATATCTTTTGGGTGACTTCCCATGCTCTGAAGTTCGGGGAGTGATGATCTAATATCATATTGCATTTCTTAATGAGTCCAAGTAGTCCAAATAAAACATTTCCGATGTTGATCCTTCATTTATTTTTAACAGTTACTGAATTGATTTAGGAAGCGAGTTTGTAGTTCTGTGTGAAATATTTTTACTTTTCTTCTTCTTTATTTTCCTATTGTAATCCAAAGTCCTCAGTGACGCCACTTTCGGTTTCTGTACACAGGGGCAAATCTCGGTGTGTTACATACGGTATATGTTACTGTTTTCTCCCCAGGTTAGGTCGTATCTCAACTCCATTCCCAGAAATCGAAACAACGAGACCTGTTCCACACACTTCCCCTCAATAATGAGTGGCTGAATATTCAATTTACATTTCCTAAAGATCACAATAATATCTCTTGTTTTCTTTAAGTTAAGGAGTAAGTTGTTTTTCCTGCACCACTCCCCCAACTGCTCAACTTCCTTCCTATAGGCCGCCTCCCCCTCTCCAGCCGTGATTAAACCAACCACCGTTGTATCATCTGTATCATCATATTTTAATCAACTGTTTTTTTGGGGGGGGGGGTGTTGTTTTGTTTTTAATGTTTTTACTGTATTTATATTCGATGTTAGCCGCCCTGAGCCCAGTCTTGGCCGGGGAGGGCAGAGTATAAATAAAAATTTATTATTATAATATCATGGGGGATTTTGTCCAGAGCCTTACTGAAATCAAGATACACTATGCCCCCGCAGCATTCCCCTGATCCATCAAGCTTGCAACTCTGTCAAAAAAAGCTATGAGATTGTGTTGTCTTTCAGCTTCCTTCCCTGATAAGCCCCCCCCCCCTTCTGTTCTGGCTATAGGGTCTCTGGCCTCCAGGACTAGACTCTGGCTGATGGGCAAGGAGCCTGTCACAATTATTTCACTTCTCTCTCTCTCTCTCTCTCTCTCTCTTTCTTTCTTTCCATCCAGGTGTAGAAGATGCCTTCATCTTCACCTCCAAAGTGATGACGGTGTCTCTGCATAAGTTCTCTCCAGGATTTTTCCCAGGCAAGTGATTATTATTTCTTTTACTGTGCTTGAGTGTTGCTTCCCTTAAAGGTAAAGGGACCCCTGACCATTAGGTCCACTCATGTCCGACTCTGGGGTTGCGGCGCTCATCTCGCTTTACTGGCCGAGGGAGCCGGTATACAGCTTCCGGGTCATGTGGCCAGCAGGACTAAGCCGCTTCTGGCAAACCAGAGCAGTGCACAGAAACGCTGTTTACCTTCCCGCCGGAGCGGTACCTATTTATCTGCTTGCACTTTGACGTGCTTTTGAACTGCTGGGTTGGCAGGAGCAGGGACTGAGCAACGGGAGCTCACCCCGTCACGGGGATTCGAACCACCGACCTTCTGATCGGCAAGCCCTAGGCTCTGTGGTTTAACCCACAGCGCCACCCGCGTCCCCCTTTGCCTTTTTAGTTTTTTATACACCTAGTATATTTATATTTTGTGTATATAATTACACAAACAGTACCCACTGTTTATTTCCCCTGTTCTCTGTTCATATCATTCTCTGAATCCCAAGAGGCATAAGAACCTGAGAAGAAGCCACTGGATCAGGCCAGAGAGGGCAGCATCCTGCTATCATAATGGCCAACCCTCGATGGGCAGTCCGCAGGCACCACCTGAGGTGTTGCGTTCCAAAAGCAAGGAAGGATTGGATCCTGATTAATAAAATACACACGAGGCTTGACCAGCAAGACTCTGGGAAGAGTGCCAATAATAATCTGTCACACCCTGGCCCAGGCCCCTTTTATTAACAAAAGAACTTATAGCACAGTGCTTGTAAGAAACAATCAGATGTCCTCTGAGCATTTCAAAAAACGTACCATGTGGGTACAAAGTTGATCAAAGAAATCCTTTTAACTGCAAAGAAACTATTTCCTACTTGAGCATTCGTACGTAGTTCAGAGTAAATAAAATAGGAATCAATGAGGAATGCTTTTAGCGAACCCCAGAGGCCGTAAACAGGAGAGGAAGGATGGCAAGGAAAGATTGTTTTTAGTCGTTTAGTCGTGTCCGACTCTTCGTGACCCCCTGGACCAGAGCACGCCAGGCACTTCTGTCTTCCACTGCCTCCCGCAGTTTGGTCAAACTCATGTTTGTAGCTTCGAGAACACTGTCCCACCATCTCGTCCTCTGTCGTCCCCTTCTCCTTGTGCCCTCCATCTTTCCCAACATCAGGGTCTTTTCCAGGGAGTCTTCTCTGCTCATGAGGTGGCCAAAGTATTGGAGCCTCAGCTTCAGGATCTGTCCTTCCAGTGAGCACTCAGGGCTGATTTCCTTAAGAATGGAGAGGTTGGATCTTCTTGCAGTCCATGGGACTCTCAAGAGTCTCCTCCACCACCATCATTCAAAAGCATTATCACCTCTATGTGAAACTCTATTTCCTGGCCCTAAGATTAACAAAACCAAGGAAAGGTACATCAAAGCTACCTTCTATCTTTATGTACTGAGGATGCCTGGTGAAGCAACTGTTGTGTGTTTTAGAATGCTTATACGTGCCTGTCAGGCGTAGAGAAATGGGCAGTAGACAAAATGGCAGAGGCTTGTGGGATTTGATCAGAAATTATTGTCAATGGCTCAAGCCCAGTCAACGCACTGCTTTCATTGCGGACACAATGGCTTACTCCATATTTTAATAATTCCTAATAGCAATCCCACCTGATCACTACACTGAGGCACAAAGCATCCTTCATGGTCCTGCTTCCTGGTCCCTAGTCTGTAAAATAACCTCTCTTCTGCCTTTTGCTCAGGAACAGGAGATGTGACAGACGTAGGCCTGGGAAAGGGGCGTTACTACAGCGTCAACGTCCCCATTCAAGACGGCATCCAGGACGACAGATACTTCCAGATCTGCGAGACGTAAGAACCCACCACCCGGTGGCCCTTTGGGAGCAAAGGTTTTCGGTGGTTCTCCTGCAGTTCCTCTTTTCTGCCCCACCTGACATAACTCGCACTTGGGGCTCGCTCTGTCTCTCAATCAGATTGTTCCAGCCGAGCTGCTGGAATCGGCCCTGTGGCTTTTGAAACACATCCGGGCTCCACGAGGAAGCAGGGCCATATTTAGCATAAATAATAATAACTAATAATAGTAATTTATTATTTTTACCCCGCCCATCTGGCTGAGTTTCCCCAATCAAGTGTTAAAAACAATACAGCATTAAATATTAAAAACTTCCCTAAACAGGGCTGCCTTCAGATGTCTTTTAAAGATAAGATAGCTGCTTATTTCCTTCACATCTGCTGGGAAGTCTTACTCGCCGTTGCTACCGCCACTTGGTAGGCTCAACATTGAGCTCTAACCCGTGTCCGGTCAGCTTCAGAATGGTGACTGGGAGCGGCCGCCAAAACCATATAACACCGGTCTTGAAAGACCTACACTGGCTCCCAGTACGTTTCCGAGCACAATTCAAAGTGTTGGTGCTGACCTTGAAAGCCCTAAATGGTCTCAGCCCAGTAGACCTGAAGGAGCGTCTCCACCCCCATCGTTCAGCCCAGACACTGAGGTCCAGCTCCGAGGGCCTTCTGGTGGTTCCCTCCCTGCAAGAAGCCAAGTTACAGGGAACCAGGCAGAGGGACTTATTGGTGGTGGCTCCCACCCTGTGGAACGCCCTCCCAGGAGATGTCAAAGAGAAAAACAACTACCAGACTTTTAGAAGACATCTGAAGGCAGCCCTGTTCAGGGAAGCTTTTAATGTTTAATAGGTTATTGTATTTTAGTGTTTTGTTGGAAGCTGCCCAGAGTGGCTGGGGAAGCTCTGCCAGATGGGCGGGGTATAAATAATAAATAATAATAATAATAATAATAATAATAATAATAATAATAATTAACATTAACCTCTGCTGCCAGTGGCTCCCTGCCTGGCTGCTCTCCGGGTAACGGGGGTCTTCGTTCCTTTCCCTGCAGTGTCCTGAAGGAGGTCTACGCAGCGTTCAGCCCTGAGGCCATCGTCCTGCAGTTGGGGGCGGACACCATCGCTGGTGACCCCATGTGCTCCTTCAACTTGACCCCCGAAGGGGTCGGCCGGTGCCTGAAGTATGTGTTGCAATGGCAGCGTCCAACCCTCGTCCTGGGAGGAGGTGAGTAGAAGAGGCCGGGAGGGCTGAGTTTTAGCACACATGAAAAACCTTTTTTAATAATATTTTTATCAGGCTTCCATTTCATGATAGTTGAATACATCCTTGTTAATCACATTGGTTTTTGCTCGTACGAGCTGGTCGACTTCCCTCCCTCCTGCCTCGTGGTTTTCATAATTCCTTTCTTTGTCATAGCATTTGTACCTCTTCTTATTTACATTTCATTCCTTCCAATTATCACGTTTCTAATTAAATATAAAAAGGTAAGAATCCTTAACATCACTCAACCCTGCTGATGTTGTTAATTGTTTGCAATTGTCCTTCAAATATTGTACAATTTTTTTAAATTAATAATTTGGCTGTTTATTTTATTTTATTCTTTTTAATTGTATTATGATTTGATGGATTTGTTAATTGGATGTTCTTATTAGAAAACTAATAAAAAAGATTTATAAAAAACACCAAAAACAAATATTGTACAAATTTACCCCCGTCTTTTTGGAAAGCTTGATCGCACTGGTTTTGGATTTTTCCCGTCAGTTTCGCCAGTTCTGCATATTCAGTCATCTTCACCTGCCAGTCTTCTATCGTCAATAATTCCTGTTGCTTCCGGTTTGGGGCTAAAAGAGTCTTTGCTGCCATTGTTGCATACATGAACAGTTTTTGGTCTCACTTTGAAATTTCTTCACCTGCTACTATACCTAATAGAAAAGCTTCTGGTTTTTTTAACAAATGTGCTTTTATACAATTTCTTTAACTCATTCTTTAACTCCTCTTTCTTCCCTTTCCGGACTTCCTGCTGCTTCGCTCCTGGAGGCAGGAGGCTACCATCTCGCCAACACGGCTCGCTGCTGGGCGTATTTGACGGCGGTCATCTTAGGGAAAACGCTGCCCTCCGAAATCCCGGATCACAAGGTGAGGCCTTGGCTAGCCAGTCCCTTCGCTGCGCAGAAGAACTGATCCGTTCCTCTTGGGCAGAAACCCCTCCCAGCCTTTTGCTAAGAGTCCTTCTAGTAACGATAATAATATTATAATCTTATTATTTATACCCCGCCTATCTGGCTGGGTTGCCCCAGCCACTCCGGGTGGCTTCCAACAGAACATATATAAAAATAGTGAAATGTCAGACATTGAACACTTCCCAATATAGGGCAGCTTTCAGATGGCTTCAGAATGTAACACAGCTGCTTATTTCCTTGGCATCTGATGGGAGGGCATTCCAGAACGCAGGTGCCACTACCGAGAAGGCCCTCTGCCTGTTTCGCTGTGACTTCGCTTCTCACATTAGGGGAACTGCCAGAAGGCTCTTGGAAGTGGACCTCAGTAAGAATACAGTGGTAGCTTGGTTCTCAAACTTAATCCGTTCCGGAACACCATTCAAAAACCAAAGCGTTCCAAAACCGAGGCCCGCTTTCCCATAGAAAGTAATGCAAAATGAATTAATCCGTTCCCTCCCTGCAAGAAGTGAGGTTACAGAGGGCCTTCTCAGTAGTGGTGCCTGCCCTCTGGAACGCTCTCCCAGCAGATGTCAAGGCAATAAGCAACTATTTTACTTGTAAAAGACAGCTGAAGGCGGCGGCCCTCTTTAGGGAAGTTTTTAATGTTTGATGCTGTAATGTTTTGAATATTTGGTTGGAAGCCGCCCAGAGTGGCTGGGGAACCCAGCCAGATGGGCGGGGTGTAAATAAATTTAGTATTATTATTATTGTATAAGAGTTTGCCATATGTAAGGTCGGTGGATGATTAGGGCAGGAGGGTATGTTTCTTTTCCCAAGGAGAGGAAAATGCCCTTTGCTTGTGAAGTCAGAGGCTGGCATGCAACATGGGTTACCACCCTGGGTGCGCCTTGCCTCGCTTAGATCTGCCAGGAGCGGCTCCCGTTTCCTTCCTTCACCCTTTCCTTCCTCCTCTGGCAGTACTTCACGGAATACGGCCCTGATTACGTCTTGGAAGTTACACCAAGCTGCAGGCTGGACCGCAACGAGCCGCAGAGAATCCAAGAAATCCTGGGCAGCATTAAAGGTGAGTCCTGCCCTCCTCACCTGGGAGAAGGAGGTTGCAGAGATGGGTGCCAATGAGCCTGGCTCCCAGCGAAGGGGCGCCGTCCGCTGGCAGAGCACCTGAATTATGCGCAGAAGGGATCAAGTCCCAGTTGTCACAGACCGGTTCATAGGTAATCGAAGTCCTGGCTGGGGACGTCAGGACCTGGGGGCAAGATGGCGGGGAGGGAGCAGGAACGGGGAGCTAGAAGCCAGGAGTTAGGAAGTCAAGAGTCCAAGGGTCAGGAAGCAAGGAGTCATGAAGTCAAGGGTCTGAGGGTCAAGAAGGAAGGAGTCACGAAGTCAGGGGTCCGAGGGTCAGGAAGCAAGGAGTCAGAAAGTCGGGTCTGAGGGTCAAGAAGCAAGGAGTCACAAAGTCAAGGGTCCGAGGATCAAGAAGCAAGGAGTCACAAAGTCAGGGGTCCGAGGGTCAAGAAGCAAAGGGTCACGAAGTCGGGGGTCCGAGGAGCAAGGAGGCACAAAGGCAGGGGTCCGAGGAGCAGGGCGTCACGAAGGCGGGAGTCCAAGGGTCAAGAAGCAAGGAGTCACAAAGTCAAGGGTCCGAGGATCAAGAAGCAAGGAGTCACAAAGTCAGGGGTCCGAGGGTCAAGAAGCAAAGGGTCACGAAGTCGGGGGTCCGAGGAGCAAGGAGGCACAAAGGCAGGGGTCCGAGGAGCAGGGCGTCACGAAGGCGGGAGTCCAAGGGTCAAGAAGCAAGGAGTCACAAAGGCAGGGGTCCGAGGAGCAAGGAGTCATGAAGGCAGGGAGCAAGGAGTCATGAAGGCAGGAGTCCGAGGGTCAAGGAGCAAGGAGTCACGAAGGCAGGAGTCCGAGGGTCAAGAAGCAGGGAGTCATGAAGGCAGGGGTCTGAGGATCAAGAAGTAAGGAGTCACAAAGTCGGGTCTGAGGATCAAGGAGTCAAGGAACTAAACACAACAAGGCAGGGAACATGTTGCTGTGGCAAAGAGCTGAAGGGAAATGCTGACCTTATATCTCTTCCCAGCTCTTGCCACCAGGTGCTGTGAGTTACCAATTGGCCTCACCTGTGCGGCCACACCTTGCCTCTTCAGAACAAACTTAGGAAGGCCCCAGTCCTGCAGAGTCCTACTGGTCCCAGGGCCTGGCTCCTGCACGCACTCCTGACACCAGTGTCTCCAGATGGGATTGTAGAGGTGGAAAGGTCCCAGGAGCCATCTAGTCCAACCCCCTGCAGTGCAGGAATCTCAGCTAAATTATTGCTCCAGCCCCTCCTTTAAAAAACCTCCCGCCTTTCTTCTCCAGGTAAAAGGGAGGGCTTTGCGAATGTTGCTCAGGTGGCCTCAGTGGCCCGGGGTGCCTTCCATCAGCTTCGGCTGGTGGCCCAGCTACGCCCCTATCTGGACAGGGACAGCCTAACTACTGTTGTCTATGCTCCGGTGACTTCAAGGTTAGATTACTGCAATATGCCGGTTCCTCTGAAGACGGTTCGGAAACTCCAGCTAGTGCAGAAATCAGCAGCCAAGTTGCTTACCCGACGGTTACACTGATCCTGATCCGACTGCACTGGCTACCGATTAGCTTCTGGGCCCAATTTGGCTATCCCTGCCTTATCTGGGATAGCCAAATTACTGTTGTCTATGCTCTGGTAACCTCAAGGTTAGATTACTTCAATGTGTTATATGTAGGGCTGCCTTTGAAGATGTTTCAGAAACTTCAGCTGGTGCAGAATTCAGAGCCAGGTTGTTAACCAGAGCAAGACGGCTTGAGCGTATTACACCGATCCTGGTCTGGCTGCACTGGCTACCGATTAGTTTCCGGGCCCAATTCAAAGTGCTGGTTTTGACCTATAAAGCCTTAAATGGCTCAGGACCGCAATACCTCAAGGACCGCCTCTTTCCATATGAACCTACCCGGACCCTGAGATCATCTTGTGAGGCCCTCCTTCATGTGCCTCCTCCTTGAGAGGTCTGGAGGGTGGCAACACGAGAACAGGGCCTTCTCTGCAGTGGCTCCCTGGGAAGATGCTCTCCCCAGGGAAGTTCGCCTGGTGCCTTCATTATACACCTTGAGGCGCCAGGCAAAAAGGTTCCTTTTAAACCAGGCCTTTGGTTGATCTTATTGACATCCAACACCCTTTTAGAATGTGGCTTTGTGGGGGTTATTGGGTTATTGCTTTTGGTTTGGTTTTATATGTTGTGGTCTTGTTGTGAACGGCCCTGAGACCTCCGGGTATAGGGCAGTGTATAAGTTGAATAAATAATAATAATAATGTTTGCAGGCAACCTGAAGAATGTGGTGTAGCGGAAGAGGACGGATCCTGTCTTCGCTCCTGCCGAAGGCCTCCTGGGAGAGCAAATTCGCTGGTTGCCCCTGCCGGATCCTTGAAGAAATCCTCTGGGGGTCTCAGGAAGCCCCCTGGCCACCAACCCATCACGGCTCCGACTCATTGCCCCCTTTTATAAAGCGGCTGGTTCTTGGTAGGAGTTCGATGGGGTTGGAGCTGGTTCTTTTTTTTAACAGAGGGGTCATTTCCTTCCATGGCCTGGTTTGGCTGTTAGAAAAGCGTTCTCTCCCCCTCAGCTAACTAAAATGTCCTGCGCAGCCGAGGTGGGTTGTGTCTTGTTGTTGGTTGTCTGCTCTGAAAATAAAAGTGTTTGATATATTTCCTTTTTGTCCTTCCTCAGTTCTCTGCCGTTTCCCCAGCTGGTTGGGGAAATGATTTGCAGCAGCGAAAAGTCTAAGCATCTCCCGTTTCTACTCTCTTCATCCCAAAGTGAATTTTCAACTTTTAAGGAAGGCTACAGTTACATGCTTGCCTCCAACATCTAGTTTAGACCTAAGTGATTTAGGTGTAGAATATGAATAATGCGCTGATAAAAAGAGGTTGGGTTACTCTTAAGGTTTTTGTTGCTGTTGTTCTAAACATTTTGTCTCTCAAACTCTTTGGAGTCTCAAACTCCTGCCCAAAAAACCTGACCGAAATTTGTCCTCTAATTCCTGTAAGTACTAGGTCCCTGCCTGTTTGAAGGAGGCAGTGGTAAAACTACACTGGCACCTTGGTTCTCAAACGCCTTGGTATTCAAACAACTTGGAACCCAAACACTGCAAACCCGGAAGTAAGTGTTCCGGTTTGCGAACTGTTTTCAGAAGCCAAACATCCTCCGTTTTGAGTGCCACACTTCCGTTTTGAGTGTTACGCTGAGGTCTGTTTTTGCTATTTATTTTGTGTTTTTATGGTTCTTTTTGTTTTGTTTTTGTGACTGAGGTTTCATATCTCATGGGGCAAATTTCCCAGAAAGGGGGCTGGCCTTGGACCTGTCAGGAAGCTGGAGGTCTGTGGGTGTTCCTCTCAGGCCCAGGGTTTCAGGCCTAATAGGTGGCCTTGTATTTGCAAAGGTATGGCAAGGTAGTTGTACAGGAACGCTGGATCCATTTCTGGGAACCTGCAGGGCAGAAGGTTGAGAGAGATTGTTAGGGAGTGCCCAGAAATTGGGAGAGAATGTAGACTTCCTTTTGAGTAAATCAAGTATTTCCTTCCTTGTTTTGGAGAGGGAGACAATTACGAGGAAAAGCAACGAAGAGATTTGATAAATACGTAAGCAGAAGTATTTTGAACAAGCCATTCTGCTTTTGCCGGTAGGGGGTGTGTCTGTGTGTGTCATACAGAACCCTTGGTTTGTGAGATCTTTGTGATGGTTGAGATGTTTTCTAGCATTCCCTGAACCTGCATGAATGAAACTTCACTGAAGCTGCCTATCAAAATGCTGAATTCTGCATTTAAATTAAGTTCCAACTTTTTCCATGGGGCAGAGTTCCCTGTGCCCTATTCTGGGCCAAAAAACCACTCTAGACTTTGCCCACTGACCCCAGTAGAGGTAACAGTTCAAAAACAAAAATGCAGACCAGGTGATACGAAGTGCCAAGTATAAAGAGGAAACTAGTGGGGTTCTCTCTCTGGAGCCCCATCTCTCCCTGTCCTCAGTTTCCTTGCCAAGCCCTTTCTGCACAGGAATAAGTAAGTCTGTCCTTTTCATTTTTTGCCAGTTTCCCATTTCCCCATTCTTGAGTTCTCTATATTTCCACATCAGTTTGTGATTCTTGAAGGGTTTGATTATTTAGCTCCTGAACATTCATCCGCATTTTAAGAACACATGACCTGGAAGCTGTACGCCGGCTCCCTCGGCCAGTAAAGCGGGATGAGCGCCGCAACTCCAGAGTTGTCTGCGACTGGACCTAATGGTCAGGGGTCCCTTTACCTTTGCTATCAACCAATTTTCCCATATACAATTGACCTTTGGATGTTACTTTTGCAGATGTTAGAATTTTAAAGCACACTGTGTCTAAAAACACTGAGCCTTGGGCTTGCCGATTGGAAGGTCGGCAGTTCGAATACCCACGATGGGGTGAGCTCCCATTGCTCGGTCCCATCTCCTGCCAGCCTAGCAGTTCGAAAGCACATGAAGTGCAAGTAGATCAATAGGTACCACTCCGGCAGGAAGGTAAACGGCGTTTCCGTGCACTGCTCTGGTTCGCCAGAAGCAGCTTAGTCATGCTGGCCACATGACCTGGAAGCTGTCTGCGGACAATCGCCAGCTCCCTCGGTTTATAGAGCGAGATGAGCGCCGCAACCCCAGAGTCGTTTGTGACTGGACTTAACTGTCAGGGGTCCTTTACCCAAGTACGGTATATGTGTTTTTGCACACACTTGGTTGGAGAACTGCATTGCAACATCCAGAGTGTCTGAGGGCGGATTTGTTTTATTTCCCCTCAATTCCTTGAATGGAATGGATTTTCCTTCCCCAGTGTCTCCTCCTGCATACCTGAATAAGAAAGAGAGACACATTCACTTGAAGAGATTGAGTGGCTGATGCTCCTGCCGTCCCAGAGGGGTTGAGAGAAGACAGATCCATCGCTCCATTCCCAGATCATATTCTGGAGAGAGAGAAGGAGAAAGGAAGGTCTTGTGATAAAAGGGGAATGCAAGCCCATTGCTCCCCACATCCCCAGAGGGGACACAGCTGGGGAATCAGCGCAACTGACAAGACCAAGGGGTTCCCATCCTAGCTTCAGGAAGGTTGCTGCATCCTTTAGAACATATTGTTGAACCACCACACTTCCCCTAAGAAATGTTGTTATTTCTGTCCTGGCCTCCACTGCAGGAGATCAGAGCAGCATTTTAGCTTGACAAGCGCTTGGTTAGGTAGGCTGGAAGATAAGTGACTTGTCCAAGGCCAACTAGTTAGCTTTATAGTCGGGAAGATTTGAATATCCACAAAGATTTGTGGTGTAGTCCCTACACCACACCAGCTCTCATCATATGGCTATGAACTACAAGTCAGCATAATTACACCTTTTGCCCAGGATAAGGTCTAAGGGTGTGCTAATAAGACCCACATTGCTGCTGCTAAAAGGATCTGGGTCTGGTCAGTACCTGATTGGGATACTGGGCATACATCAATGTGTGCATCATAGAAGATGCAAATGTATTAAATGGAACAAGCTATAAATTGCAGTGTGAATTATAGTAGAGTTATATTGTCCCACATTGATAGAAAAGACCACAAAGATGATAGAAAAGGTCTCATCTAACACTCCTTCCACTCATCTGAATTTACATATATTTTTATTTTCATGATCAGAACCTGCAATCCCATGTATACTTACCCGGGAGTAAGTAACACTGAACTCAACTGGGCTTTACTCAGGACATGTATAGGATTTCAGTGTTAATTTATTTTTGCCGGAGCCATAAAGGTGAACGAGGATCTGGAGCTGGAGTTCCAGAACCTTCCACAGAGCCACTCCAAGAAATAGTCCCATCTCCAAATGAGGACTTCAGGGTTTGACGTTTGGGGAAGGAAGTGGCTTCAGACTGAAGTGAGAGCCGGTGAGCTACATCTGAAGGAGCTCAAGGGAGCTGAGGAGCTCGTACAGTCAGCATCTTCAGAGAGTCCTAAAGGCACCTACCAAAGTACCACGATCAGCTACCAGGCCGATCCAGACGTTGCTGGAGCCATATTGTCGCAGGTAACTGTAAACCACATTTGCTTCCCTTGCAGAAAGAATGGAGGCCAGCTGGGACCCATGTCTCCTCTGGCAGCTGACCTGCAGAGAGAAGAAGGGGAAACCAGTGAGATGCTGCCCAGAGCCAGGATTCCCAAGGAGTCGGCCCTTGCTCCTCTCTCGCTCGCTCTCTCTTTTTTACAACTTTTTTTGTTATTGCAAAGTAAATACATCAATACTAAACCATACATAAAGAATACAGTCAAACCTCGGGTTACAGATGCTTCAGGTTGCGTTTTTTTCAGGTTACAGACCGCTGAAACCCGGAAGTACTGGAACGGGTTACTTCCAGGTTTCAGCAGTCGCACATGCACAGAAGTGCTAAATCGTGCTTTGCGCATGCACAGAAACACAACCTGGGTGTGTGCAGACGCACCGCTGCAGGTTGCGGATGTTGCGGGTTGCGAATGCGCATCCCGCATGGATCACATTCGCAACCCGAGCAACCGAACTGTAATATAAAGGGGGGGGGATAAGAAAGGGGGGGGATGCAAATAAAAGTAGACAGTAAAAGAATAAAGAAAAGTATAATATTTCAATACACTAACACTATTTTACAAAATAATAGTAGTAATAGACTTCCATCACTCACAACACTTCCTATCACATTTCATATTTTATCTGTATTTCAGTATTATTTTCATCTTAATATATGAATATGTATATATCTCATAGCTGTCAACTTTTCCCTTTTTTAAAGGGAAATTCCCTTATTCCGAATAGGATTCCTCGCAAGAAAAAGAGAAAGTTGATAGCTATGATATATGTATGTTTCCCCTTTTCCGTTCATGAGGTCATTCTAGACCCAGCCAAATTTTTACATTAGAACCTTGGCTTTCTAAATCACCATTCAAGCATGATCTCGATACGAATCCAAGGCAGACCTTTTAACATCACAGTAATCCAAGTTTATGCACCAACTACTGGTGCTGAAGAAACTGAAATTGACCAATTCTATGAAGACTTACAAGACCTTATAGAAGTGACACCAAAGAAGGATGTTCTTCTCATTATAGGGGATTGGAATGCTAAAGTAGGGAATCAAGAGATAAAAGGAACAACTGGCAAGTTTGGCCTTGGAGATCAAAATGAAGCAGGGCAAAGGCTAATAGAGTTCTGTCAAGAGAACAAGCTGGTCATCACAAACATGCTTTTCCAACAACACAAGAGACGACTCTACACATGGACATCACCAGACGGGCAACATCGAAATCAGATTGATTATATTCTCTGCAGCCAAAGATGGAGAAGCTCTATACAGTCAGCAAAAACAAGACCTGGAGCTGACTGTGGCTCAGATCATCAGCTTCTTATAGCAAAATTCAAGCTTAAACTGAAGAAAGTAGGAAAAACCACTGGGCCGGTAAGATACAATCTAAATCAAATCCCTTATGAATATACAGTGGAAGTGAGGAACAGGTTTAAGGATTTAGATTTGCTGGACAGAGTGCCTGAAGAACTATGGATGGAGGCTCGCAACATTATACAGGAGGCAGCAACTAAAACCATCCCAATGGAAAAGAAATGCAAGAAAGCAAAGTGGCTGTCCAACGAGGCCTTACAAATAGCGGGGGAGAGAAGGCAAGCAAAATGCAAGGGAGATAGTGAAAGATACAGGAAATTGAATGCAGATTTCCAAAGAATAGCAAGGAGAGACAAGAAGGCCTTCTTAAACGAGCAATGCAAAGAAATAGAGGAAAACAACAGAATGGGAAGAACCAGAGATCTGTTCAAGAAAATCGGAAATATGAAAGGAACATTTCGTACAAAGATTACCATAATAAAGGACAAAAGTGGTAAAGACCTAACTGAAGCAGAAGACATCAAGAAGAGGTGGCAAGAATACACAGAGGAATTATACCAGAAAGATATGGATGTCTCGTACACCCCAGGTAGTGGGGTTGCTGACCTTGAGCCAGACATCCTGGAGAGTGAAGTCAAATGGGCCTTAGAAAGCACTGCAAATAACAAGGCCAGTGGAAGTGATGGTATTCCAGCTGAACTATTTAAAATTTTAAAAGATGATGCTGTTAAGGTGCTACACTCAATATGCCAGCAAGTTTGGAAAACTCAGCAGTGGCCAGAGGATTGGAGAAGATCAGTCTACATCCCAATCCCAAAGAAAGGCAGTGCCAAAGAATGCTCCAGCTACCGCACAATTTCACTCATTTCACATGCTAGCAAGGTTATGCTTAAAATTCTACAAGGAAGGCTCAAGCAGTATGTGGACCGAGAACTCCCAGAAGTGCAAGCTGGATTTAGAAGAGGCAGAGGAACCAGAGACCAAATTGCAAACATGCGCTGGATTATGGAGAAAGCTAGAGAGTTCCAGAAAGACATCTACTTCTGCTTCATTGACTATGCAAAAGCCTTTGACTGTGTTGACCACAGCAAACTATGGCAAGTTCTTAAAGAAATGGGAGTGCCTGATCACCTCATCTGTCTCCTGAGAAATCTCTATGTGGGACAAGAAGCTACAGTTAGAACTGGATATGGAACAACTGATTGGTTCAAAATTGGGAAAGGAGTACGGCAAGGCTGTATATTGTCTCCCTGCTTATTTAACTTATATGCAGAATTCATCATGCGAAAGGCTGGGCTGGATGAATCCCAAGCCGGAATTAAGATTGCTGGAAGAAATATCAACAACCTCAGATATGCAGATGACACAACCTTGATGGCAGAAAGTGAAGAGGAATTAAAGAAACTTTTAATGAGGGTGAAAGAGCAGAGCGCAAAATATGGTCTGAAGCTCAACATCAAAAAAACGAAGATCATGGCCACTGGGCCCATCACCTCCTGGCAAATAGAAGGGGAAGAAATGGAGGCAGTGAAAGATTTTACTTTCTTGGGCTCCATGATCACTGCAGATGGTGACAGCAGTCACGAAATTAAAAGACGCCTGCTCCTTGGGAGAAAGGCAATGGCAAACCTAGACAACATCTTAAAAAGCAGAGACATCACCTTGCCAACAAAGGTCCGTATGGTAAAGGCCATGGTTTTTCCAGTAGTGATGTATGGAAGTGAGAGCTGGACCATAAAGAAGGCTGATCGCCGAAGAATTGATGCTTTTGAATTATGGTGCTGGAGGAGATTCTTGAGAGTCCCATGGACTGCAAGAAGATCAAACCTCTCCATTCTTAAGGAAATCAGCCCTGAGTGCTCACTGGAAGGACAGATCCTGAAGCTGAGGCTCCAATACTTTGGCCACCTCATGAGAAGAGAAGACTCCCTGGAAAAGACCCTGATGTTGGGAAAGATGGAGGGCACAAGGAGAAGGGGACGACAGAGAATGAGATGGTTGGATGGTGTTCTTGAAGCTACCAGCATGAGTTTGATCAAACTGCGGGAGGCAGTGGAGGACAGAAGTGCCTGGCGTGCTCTGGTCCATGGGGTCACGAAGAGTCGGACACGACTAAACGACTAAACAACAACAAAAGCATTGCCTGTTTTTTGAATTTTGAATGATCACAAGCTCGAAGCCCAAAAAATACACACACACCCGGCGCAACCTACTGGACCCATCATTTCTGGAAATGCCAGGCCCTTAGCTGGGATGAATGTTGCTGACACTTTCTTTTCCCAGGAGAAGCAGAAGATTGGGCAAGTGGTCTACCTTGGACTCTGCCTGTTGGGCTGCCTGATCCTGAACCCTTTGGCAGAAGGTGAGCATTAGGAGAAGGGGCAGATCCAGCTGCTGCAGCTGTTGGTTTTGGAACTTTGCTGTACGGTGCAACGGGTTGGTGCTTCTGGCTCTTAAGCAGGAGGTTGGGGGTTCGAGCCCAACTGTGGGCAGGATCCTGCAGCGCAGGGAGTAGGGGGGGTCTCTTCCAACTCTACAATTCTGTGGTTCTGTTTCTAATCAGTTCATTAGATCTGTGTAGGTTTCCCTTTGTAAAGCTGGCAGCTTTTTCCTGGCCTTGCTGCTCTTGGTAGTGGCTCCCTATCTGTGGAATTTCCTCCCAGAGGGGGGATTTATTGGTCCCCGCTGTGGAAATAAAAAACGTTCTTGCTTTATGCTTTTAGACTTTGCTGCATGTTTATTTTAAAGAGGCAGTTCTACAGCACTTCTATATATTGTAAATTAATAGAAGGTATGAGTTACCACTTTTGCTTGGATGAATAAATAAAGAGAGTGATTGTTCCTAACTGGGAAAAGCACTGAGTCTCTTCCAATTAGCTGTCTGTCTGGAGCTGCTCTCTGCCCCTTTTTAAAATGATGGAAGAGCAGCACTCAAAGGCTGGGGGGGGGGGGGGCTGCACCAGCCTCCCATTCTCCTGAAATCTCTCCCCTTCTGGCATAAGTTTTGGGTCTTTGCTTTCGTCTTGTGTATGTTTGTTAAATCACCAGTGCGCTTCTTCCATCACCATCACTAAGTAAATCATTCCCTCCCCTTCTTTCCATTAATCCAGAAAGAGTGCTGTTTTGCAATAATAGAAATCTTTCAGCTTGATATAACCATTTTACACTTAGGTGTATATGTCTGTGTTGTTGTTTTTTTTAAAAAAAATATGTTTACTTTTTGAAAAATTGAAAAGAATATATAGATAAAAAAGTATAACAATTTTATTTGAAAGCACCAGCGGCGTCTTATCTTGTCACACTAGCTGGATGGCTGTCACTATTGCACTGGACATTGGCTCCCAGTACGTTTCTGAGCACAATTCAAAGTGTTGGTGCTGACCTTTAAAGCCCTAAGCGGCCTTGGTCCAGTATACCTGAAGGAGCGTCTCCACCCCCATTGCCAGAAGGAACCTCCCGATTCCTAACGCCAGGGCTTCCTTGAGGGGCTCCATTTGTCAAGGAAAGGGTTGGTGGTCTGGGGGATCTATTCCAGTCTCAATCCAATTCCTCACAGGTGCCGCCAATCGCAACCAGAGCGCTCGCGCTCACTGCCCTTCAGGAGCCCTCTTCTACAGAAAGTACTGCTACGAGTATTTTAGCTCCAGCCGCTCGTGGGATGATGCCGAGGTAAGTTTCACCAGGGGGAATGAGAAGAAATAAGAAAGTTACTAAGAACTTCACATAGCAAAAGACCAGAAATATACCTTTTGGGAATATTGAATAGTGATATTTCTAGAGAAAATACTAAATTCTTTCTGTGGCGAGAATCCTGGTGGCTGAGTACTGGAAGGGTAACCAGGTACTGACCAAAGAGGAATGGTTATTTAAATTATGTGAATATTTGGAACTGGCCAAATTGACGGACGTAACAAGACTAAAGCCAGTGATTACAGTCAAGAAGGAATGGAAGCGCTTGAATGATTATTTAGAAAGACAATGTTCTAATGTAAAAATTTGGCTGTGTCTAGAATGAACTTGTGAATGGGAAAGGGGAAACATACATATATACATGGGATGCGGGTGGCACTGTGGTCTAAACCACTGAGCCTCTTGGGCTTGCCGATCAGGTCGGCAGTTTGGATCCCTGCGACGGGGTGAGCTCCCGTTGCTCGGTCCCTGCTCCTGCCAACCTAGCAGTTCAAAAGCATATCAAGTGCAAGCAGATAAATAGGTACCGCTCTGGCGGGAAGGTAAAGGCGTTTCCGTGGGCTGCTCTGGTTCGCCAGAAGCCGCTTAGTCATGCTAGCCACATGACCTAGAAGCTGTACGCCGGCTCCCTTGGCCAGTAAAGCAAGATGAGCGCCACAACCCCAGAGTCGGCCACGACTGGACCTAATGGTCAGGGGTCCCTTTACCTTTACCTATATACATATCTATATATTAAGATGAAAATAATACTGAAATACAGATAAAATATGAAATGTGAAAGGAAGTGTTGTGAGAGTGATGGAAGCCTATTACTACTATTATTTTGTAAAATAGTATTTATTGTACTGAAATTTTATGCTTTGCTTTATTCTTTTACTGTCTACTGTTCTTTGCATCCCCCCCCCTTTATTATTTTTTCCCCTTTATGCATGCTTTGGTACTGATGTATTTACTTTGCAATAATAATAAAAAATAGTTGTAAAAAAAAAATTCCTTGTTGGGAATCCTGGCTCTGGGCAGCATCTCACTGGTTTCCCCCTTTCTTCTCTCTGCAGGTCAGCTGCCAGAGGAGACATGGGTCCCAGCTGGCCTCCATTCTTTCTGCAAGGGAAGCAAATGTGGTTTACAGTTACCTGCGACAATATGGCTCCAGCAACGTCTGGATCGGCCTGGTAGCTGACCGTGGTAGCTACCACGTGGTAGGTGCCTTTAGGACTCTCTGAAGATGCTGACTGTACGAGCCGCTCAGCTCCCTTGAGCTCCTTCAGATATAGCTCACTAGCTCTCACTTCCCTCTGAAGCCACTTCCTTCCCCAAACGTCAAACCTTGAAGTCCTCATTTGGAGATGGGATTATTTCTCGGAGTGGCTCTGTGGAAGGTTCTGGAACTCCAGCTCCAGATCCTCGTTGTCTTTCCTCCTTGCCAACTCTCATTGCGCTATCTATAAAGTCACAGATTCTGTGACATCTCCCCAACACCGTACAAATTGTCAGTCCCCTTTCACCTTTATGGCTCCGGCAAAAATAAATTAACACTGAAATCCTATACATGTCCTGAGTAAAGCCCAGTTGAGTTCAGTGTTACTTACTCCCGGGTAAGTATACATGGGATTGCAGGTTCTGATCATGAAAATAAAAATATATGTAAATTCAGATGAGTGGAAGGAGTGTTAGATGAGACCTTTTCTATCATCTTTGTGGTCTTTTCTATCAATGTGGGACAATATAACTCTACTATAATTCACACTGCAATTTATAGCTTGTTCCATTTAATACATTTGCATCTTCTATGATGCACACATTGAAGTATGCCCAGTATCCCAATCAGGTACTGACCAGACCCAGATCCTTTTAGCAGCAGCAATGTGGGTCTTATTAGCACACCCTTAGACCTTATCCTGGGCAAAAGGTGTAATTATGCTGACTTGTAGTTCATAGCCATATGATGAGAGCTGGTGTGGTGTAGGGACTACACCACAAATCTTTGTGGATATTCAAATCTTCCCGACTATAAAGCTAACTAGTTGGCCTTGGACAAGTCACTTATCTTCCAGCCTACCTAACCAAGCGCTTGTCAAGCTAAAATGCTGCTCTGATCTCCTGCAGTGGAGGCCAGGACAGAAATAACAACATTTCTTAGGGGAAGTGTGGTGGTTCAACAATATGTTCTAAAGGATGCAGCAACCTTCCTGAAGCTAGGATGGGAACCCCTTGGTCTTGTCAGTTGCGCTGATTCCCCAGCTGTGTCCCCTCTGGGGATGTGGGGAGCAATGGGCTTGCATTCCCCTTTTATCACAAGACCTTCCTTTCTCCTTCTCTCTCTCCAGAATATGATCTGGGAATGGAGCGATGGATCTGTCTTCTCTCAACCCCTCTGGGATGGCAGGAGCATCAGCCACTCAATCTCTTCAAGTGAATGTGTCTCTCTTTCTTATTCAGGTATGCAGGAGGAGACACTGGGGAAGGAAAATCCATTCCATTCAAGGAATTGAGGGGAAATAAAACAAATCCGCCCTCAGACACTCTGGATGTTGCAATGCAGTTCTCCAACCAAGTGTGTGCAAAAACACATATACCGTACTTGGGTAAAGGACCCCTGACAGTTAAGTCCAGTCACAAACGACTCTGGGGTTGCGGCGCTCATCTCGCTCTATAAACCGAGGGAGCTGGCGATTGTCCGCAGACAGCTTCCAGGTCATGTGGCCAGCATGACTAAGCTGCTTCTGGCGAACCAGAGCAGTGCATCAAAACGCCGTTTACCTTCCTGCCGGAGTGGTACCTATTGATCTACTTGCACTTCATGTGCTTTCGAACTGCTAGGCTGGCAGGAGATGGGACCGAGCAACGGGAGCTCACCCCATCGTGGGTATTCGAACCGCCGACCTTCCAATCGGCAAGCCCAAGGCTCAGTGTTTTTAGACACAGTGTGCTTTAAAATTCTAACATCTGCAAAAGTAACATCCAAAGGTCCGTTGTATATGGGAAAATTGGTTGATAGCAAAGGTAAAGGGACCCCTGACCATTAGGTCCAGTCGCAGACAACTCTGGAGTTGCGGCGCTCATCCCGCTTTACTGGCCGAGGGAGCTGGCGTACAGCTTCCAGGTCATGTGTTCTTAAAATGCGGATGAATGTTCAGGAGCTAAATAATCAAACCCTTCAAGAATCACAAACTGATGTGGAAATATAGAGAACTCAAGAATGGGGAAATGGGAAACTGACAAAAAATGAAAAGGACAGACTTACTTATTCCTGTGCAGAAAGGGCTTGGCAAGGAAACTGAGGACAGGGAGAGATGGGGCTCCAGAGAGAGAACCCCACTAGTTTCCTCTTTATACAGTGGTGCCCCGCAAGACGAATGCCTCGCAAGACGGAAAACCCGCTAGACGAAAGGGTTTTCCGTTTTTGAGTTGCTTCGCAGGACGAATTTCCCTATGGGCTTGCTTCGCAAGACGAAAATGTCTTGCGAGTCTTGAGATTTTTTTTTCGCTTTCCCCCCCTTTATCTAAGCCGCTAAGCCTTTAATAGCCTTTTAGCAGCTAATCCGATAAACCGATAAGCCTTTAATAGCCGCTAAACTGCTAATAGCGCTAATCCGTTAAGCCGCTAATAGGGTTGCTTCGCAAGACGAAAAAACCGCTAGACGAAGACTCTCGCGGAACGGATTAATTTCGTCTTGCGAGGCACCACTGTACTTGGCACTTCTTATCACCTGGGCTGCATTTTTGTTTTTGAACTGTTACCTCCACTGGGGTCGGTGGGCAAAGTCTTTGTCCCAGAGTAGGGAACAGGGAACTCTGCCCCATGGAAAAAGTTGGAACTTAATTTAAATGCAGAATTCAGCATTTTGATAGGCGGCTTCAGTGAAGTTTCATTCATGCAAGCATGGGGAATGCTAGAAAACATCTCAAACGTCACAAAGATCTCACAAACCAAGGGTTCTGTATGACACACACAGACACACACACCCTACCGGCAAAAGTAGAATGGCTTGTTCAAAATACTTCTGCTTACGTATTTATCAGCTCTCTTTGCTGCTTTTCCTTGTAATTGTCTCCCTCTCCAAAACAGGGAAGGAAATACTTGATTTACTCAAAAGGAAGTCTACATTCTCTCTCAATTTCTAGACACTCCCTAACAATCTCTCTCAACCTTCTGCCCTGCAGGTTCCCAGAAATGGATCCAGCGTTCCTGTACGACTACCTTGCCATACCTTTGCAAGTACAAGGCCACCTATTAGGCCTGAAACCCTGGGCCTGAGAGGAACACCCAAAGACCTCCAGCTTCCTGACAGGTCCAAGGCCAGCCCCCTTTCCCCACTGCTCTGTCCACCTGCAGGAAATCTATTCCCTCCCCTCCTCTATTGGCCTGGAGCAGAAAAAACAAGAGGGGTTTCCCCAAATAAATCCAGTTTGGACTCTTGAGTTCACTAAGACCTAGCCAAATCCGAAGCCTGAGGCTGTGAGCAACAGTACATCTCTCCAAAGTGGGAAATTTGCCCCATGAGATATGAAACCTGTCTCACTTTTCTGCAAAGAGATGCTTTTGTGGACTGGTTAGCTGAGTAAATGAGGCTTTCCTTGTGCTTTGCAAAGTGATGGGGCCAACTTTGGAACCCCCTTTCCCAGACCACATCATAGAAACGCTAACCTTTGCAGGCTGTCTGCTCTCCCTCTCTCTGGCCAGCTCCCGTCTTCCTCCGTAGTGACAATAAACCTCCTTCTGTGCATGCAATTCTGCATCCATGTCCTCTGTATTCTTGAAATAGTTGTTTATTGTGACATTCAGATCCTACCTTTCCCCCAAGAAGGTCCATGTGGCAGGCATGGTTCTCCCCCAACCCCATCCTATCCCAACCCTAGTTTGGAGAGTCGCTTCAGAAGGATTTCACAGTCAATGGTATCGAAAGCCGCTGAGAAGTCGAGGAGAATTAACAGGGACATGTTTCCCTTGTCTCTCTCTCGACAGAGGTCATCATACAGGGTGACCAAAGCAGTTTCTGTGATATTATATATATTTCCTTTTTGTCAGTGTCTTGGCCAGCTGTGGGTGCCTCAAGCAGGGAGCAGCTGCCTCCCAGCTCTGTGTGTGTCTCAGGGAAAGGGGGGGGCTGCTCTGTGTTTTGCTAGAAGTTAAATTGCACATTTTGGGGGGGGGGGGGACAGCTTTCTTTTTGTGTGCTTTGCATTGAGATTTGTGTTTCCAGCTCAGCCAGGGGAGCTGGGGCTGGAGGGCTAGCTCTGTGTGTGTGTGTGTGTGTGTGTGTGTGTGTGTAAATGTTGTAAACAAGATCTGCTCTTATTCCCTTATGGGGTATCCAAGAGCCTGTATAGAGTCCTTATGTGGGCTCCCTATTGGTAAGAGAAAATAACAGAGGCCAACCAGAGAATATTGAGCAGCAAAGCAGCTCATAAGCCTGATCTTTATTGATCTGTTGCAACAGGGTGCTCCCCTGAGGAGGACCCCGAACCAAGGCGTGCCTGCCCTTATACAGACATTTTAAATTCCCTCCCTGGAGCTCAAGACCACCCCTCCATACATCATACATACATCACAGAAATTTGAATGTTGTTGTTTTTCCTGTCTGCCAGGTTATCTGATAATGCCTTATCTGATTGCCTTTTCCTGGTAGTCTGCCCATTCCTTTGAAATGGTGATTACCCAATTCGTGTAACAAGGAAGGTTTTTTTTTCCACTTCCTCCTTCCTTGCAGAGAAACATTTGGTCAGTGTGATGGGACGATGAGCTGCTTGTGCGTAAAATCCAAGTCCCTCAGAGTTTGGTCAAGTTTGCAAACCTCTGTCTGTAACGGAGCCCCTTAAACATGGCTCTGTCAGTCGCTTGCAGATTCCGACAGTGGTTGCTTTCGGAATCGCTTCCAACATAAAAGCTCCTTAACGGAAACACGTCTTCTGGACTCTCTGCGTGACAGTTTCCGGCGAGGAGTGGGTGTCCCTACAGGAGGTCCTGAAACCTCCCCACTGTTTTCGCTGGAAGTGTCTCGGAGCCATCCCTCCTGCTCACTTTCCCTCAGCTCAGCTCTTCTCCCCCTACTGGTTCCCTCTTCAGCTGCTGAGTCTCTCCCAACCTGTGTGAGCCCTTCCACCTCCCTTCCTTCCGATGGCAGTTCCCTGACATCCACCTCCCCTCCAGGGCCCCCTTCACCCCCTCCCGCCCCCTCCTCTATGGGCGGTGAGGAGGCAAAACCCCGGAATGAACTTCCTTCATCTTCCGATGTCTCGAACACTTCTCTCCACCTGTTGCGGTTCCTGGTCTCGAAGTAATCCTCCTCCTCAGAGTCCATCTCCCCTTCCCCTTCCGAATCCGTGAATCCTTCCAACTCTTCCTCCTCATCGGTGGTCCCAAAGTATTCCCTCCGGAACCTCTCCACAGGCTGAGGTTTCCTTGGGAACCTTTGATGGAACGTTTCTATCAATACCTTGTCATTGATATCTTCTGCCATTACCCAAGTGTTTTCTGACTCCGGTTCTCCTTCCCACGCTACCAAATACTCCACCTGATCCCCCTTCCACCTGGCGTCGAGGATTTCTGCCACATGGCTGCTGCATTCCCTTTCTTCTATGATCGGTCCCCGAGTGGACATCCCTTCTCATCCCCCCTCATACGGTGACAGTAACGACCTGTGAAATACTGGGTGCAGTTTCATGTGGTTGGGTAACCGGAGCCTGAAAGCCACTGGGTTGACTTGTTGAATGACCTCAAAGGGACCCAACCTCCTGGGTCTTAATTTCTTACAACCTCCTTTGAACGGCAACCCTTGGGTTGACAGCCACACCCGATCTCCCACCCTTATGGTTTCACCTTCCCTTCGGTTCTTGTCTGCCTGCCTCTTGTATTCTTCCTTCGCCCTTTCTAAGTTGAGTTGGAGCTGACGATGGATTGCTTCCATTTCTTCTACAAAATGCTCGGCTGCCGGGACACTCCATCTCTCCCCTCCTCCCCCTGGGAATGCCCTGGGATGACACCCATAATTAGCCAAGAAGGGGCTCATCCCTGTGGACACATTCTCTGCATTGTTGTAGGCAAATTCCGCCAGCGCCAACTTCTCTACCCAGTCATTCTCTCTGTCATTGACATAACACCTCAGGTATTGCTGGAGGACACCGTTTGCTCTTTCCGCCTGCCCGTTGGTTTCAGGGTGCCGGGCAGTCGAAAAGTTGACCTCCACCTGCAGTAAGCTCATGAGCTTCCTCCAGAACCTGGAAGTAAATTGTTTTCCCCTGTCTGAGACCACCCTCAATGGCACCCCGTGCAACCTTAAAATGTGTTCTACAAATAACTTCGCTGTCTCTTCCGCCGTGACTGCATGCGAACAGGCTACAAAGTGGCACATCTTTGTTAGTAGGTCTACCACCACCATGATGGCTGTTTTCCCCTTGGACTTCGGCAGATCAGTCATAAAATCTATCGACACTGCCTCCCAAGGTCGTTCTGGGGTTGGTAAGGGTTCTAATAGCCCCGCCGGCGCCCGCCTCTCCCCTTTGGCTCGCTGGCATTGCTCACACCCTCTTACATACTCCCGTACTTCTTCCCTCACCTTAGGCCACCAAAATTCCCTGGTGACCAACCACATGGTTTTGTGTTGTCCAAAATGCCCCGCCGTGGGGCTGTCGTGCAACTGCTTGAGTACCCTCCCCCTTAAGTCTCCTTCGGGGATATACAGTGCCCCTTTGTAATACAACGCTCCATTTCTTTCCTCAAAACCCCCTGGTTCCTCTCCCTCACCCCTAAGACCTCTGAGCTTATTCTGGGCATATTCATCATTCTCTGTTTCCTCTACCAGTTCTCTTTGCCCCACCAATGCCGCCCCACACACCCAGCGGTCCTCTGGGATGACATGTCTCTCTTCGGGTCCCCCCTCCCCTTCCAAATATTCCGGTTTGCGTGAGAGAGCGTCCGCCCTAACATTTTCTGGACCTGGCACATAACAAATTTCAAAGTGGAATTTGGAGAACTCCTGGGCCCATCGCACTTGCCGTTGGTTGAGCACTCGTGCCGTTCTCCAATACTCTAAGTTCTTGTGGTCCGTGCACACTTGCACCTTATGTTGTGCCCCAATTAATAAATGCCTCCATCTCCTGAACGCTTCATGAATGGCAAGTAGTTCTCGGTCATACACCGTGTAGTTCCTCTCAGATTTGTTCAGCTTTCGCGAAAAAAAGGCACACGGTCTCCACTCTGACTCCTCCTTCCCAGGCTGCAGAAGCACCGCCCCCACAGCCCGGTCTGATGCGTCCGTCTCCACTCGCATCGGTTTTTGTAAATCCACATGCAGGAGCTGTTCTTCCGAAGCGAACGCCCTTTTCAGTTCCTCAAAAGCTCGCTCCGCCTCCGCCGTCCAAAAGAATTTCCTCTTACTGCTGAGACAGTCCGTAATGGGAGCCGTCAAGTGGGCAAAATTTCTGATGAACTTCCGATAGAAGTCTCCAAATCCAAGGAATCTTTGCACATCCTTCCTTGTTTTCGGTGTTTTCCATTCCAGTACCGCTTGGACCTTGCCAGGATCCATGGCCAATCCCTTGTCCGACAAGCGGTACCCCAGGAATTCCACCTCCTTGGCATGAAACTGACACTTCTCTAGCTTCACCCACAGCTGATTGGCTTGCAGTCTGCCCAACACTTCCCTGACGTCTTTTACATGCTGCTCCTCAGTCTCTGAATATACTAAAACGTCATCTAAGAAGGCCACACAATTCTTGTAAAGCAAAGGCCCCAGGACGTGGTTCATAAACGATTGAAAGCACGCGGAGCCTGCTTGTAGGCCGAAGGGCATAACTAAATATTCAAATGCCCCCAAAGGGGTGAACATGGTGGTTTTCCATTCATCCCCCTTCCTTATTCGTATCAGGTTGTACGCCCCCCTCAGGTCCAGTTTAGTAAAAATCTTTCCCTTCCTGACCCTTGTCAAAATGTCATCAATTCTGAGCATCGGGAAAGTCACTGGTTCTGACACTGCATTTAAGGCCCTGAAGTCCACTACAAGCCTGGGTTTGTCCGTGTGTTTTTTGTCCACAAAAAACAGTGGGCTGCCCCCCACCGCCCTGGACTCTCTGATGAACCCTCTCTTCAGGTTCTTGTCAATGAACTCCCTCAGCTCCTGCATCTCTCTGTCTGACATGGCGTACAGCTTGCCTACAGGGAGCTGTGCCCCAGGGAGTAAATTGATTTGACAGTCAAAGGGCCTATGTGGGGGTAGTTTGTCTGCCTCCCTCTCGCTGAAGACGTTGCTCAGGTCGGCGTATTGTTGGGGAACCTTCCCCTTCTCCGTTACTTCCGTCCCTGCTAGAGTGGCTCTGGCCCCTCCTTGAGCCTCCCGCTCTTTGCAGTGTTCTAGACAATGTGCTGACCCAAAGGAGACCACTCTCTGATGCCAGCCCACTAGCGGATCATGTAACGCTAGCCAGCTCATCCCCAAAATAATGGGAGCTCCTCCCAAGGTAGCCACATTAAACGCTATTAGCTCAGTGTGTCTTGCTACCCTCATTATCACTGGGACGGTCTGCTGGCTGACTTCTCCTCCCAGCAGCTCCCTTCCATTGATCGTGGTCACCTGCAAAGGGTTACTTAAAGGGATAGTCTGTATCTGGTGCTCAGCAGCAAACTCCTTACTCATGAAATTGCAGGAGCTGCCTGAGTCCAATAGCGCCTTTATCTTTAGTGGGTGTCCGTTAGGCAGCTCTAGTAACACCTCTATCACTAGGGCGGGTTTAGGAGGTTCCGGCGTGGGCACTTTCACTGCTCTTTGGCCTGGCTGCTGTGCCCTGACGGTGGCAGCCAGGCGTTGGCTTTTACTTGCTCCGGTACCTTTTCCTCCCTCTCCCCAACAGCTCCCGCCATTCCTTGCCATTCCTTTCTTTGGGGGCAGACTCTGGCAAAATGACCTGGCTGTTGGCAGAGATAACATTTCTTGGCGCCCTTTCCCTCCTTCTTCCGCTCTTCACTGGGCTTTGAAACTGCGCGCGCGCGCGCTGTTCCAATTTCCATCGGCTCTCCCGGCGGGAACGGTGGCTCTGGAATCTCTGGAATGCGAAGCTCCCTCCAACGTTCCCCCTTCCCTTCCCGCCTCTCCAAGGCTCTTGCCTCTTGGCGCGCTCCTATGGTCAGCGCTGATTTGGTCAGCTGGTCCATAGACTCCGCCCTGGGCGCCCGGGAAAGTTCATCCTTTACCGCCGAAGCAAGCCCTTCTTCAAAGAGCATTTGAATGGGTTCCGCCGATAGATCCCACCCCAATTTATGGATCAACATGGTAAACTCAGTCCAGTACTCACGCACAGATCGGCTCCCCTGTTTGCACGCCATTAACTGTCTGCGTACCACTCCCTGCTCAATATCACTGGAAAACATCAAATCCATTGCACGAAAAAACTTCCTCGTATCCTTCAGGATGTCATTGTTTGTTGCCATCAGGGGCCTCACCCAGTCTTTCGCCCCCTTTTCGAGATGCCCAATCACAAAAGCCACCCGCGATTCCTCGTCGGGAAAGTCATCAAACTGCAGATTAAGGGCATATTGCATCTCTGTCCTAAAGCCATGATAGTCCTTGGGCTCCCCCCCAAACTTCTGCACCAATCCTGGCAACTTTCTGGCGAGCGGGGTGGTTTTCCCCTTCTCTGCATCTTGAGCCCTCCTCTCCTCGAGCCTCGCCGTCTGCAGCGCTAGCTGGACCTCCAACGCCCGGTACCTTTCCTCCAGGCTTGGACCCGCTCCAGCTCCTGCTTCTCCGGTTCCGGCTGGGTTGCTCATGATGCCTTCTCCTGCACAAACTGCTCACAGAGACTGTCGGAATGCTGTGATGGGACGATGAGCTGCTTGTGCGTAAAATCCAAGTCCCTCAGAGTTTGGTCAAGTTTGCAAACCTCTGTCTGTAACGGAGCCCCTTAAACATGGCTCTGTCAGTCGCTTGCAGATTCCGACAGTGGTTGCTTTCGGAATCGCTTCCAACATAAAAGCTCCTTAACGGAAACACGTCTTCTGGACTCTCTGCGTGACAGTTTCCGGCGAGGAGTGGGTGTCCCTACAGGAGGTCCTGAAACCTCCCCACTGTTTTCGCTGGAAGTGTCTCGGAGCCATCCCTCCTGCTCACTTTCCCTCAGCTCAGCTCTTCTCCCCCTACTGGTTCCCTCTTCAGCTGCTGAGTCTCTCCCAACCTGTGTGAGCCCTTCCACCTCCCTTCCTTCCGATGGCAGTTCCCTGACAGTCAGCTTGGGAGTCAAAATTGTTTCAGGACTGTCCTCCTGTGCTGCTTCGGACAGGTGGTTTATATATTTATGTACGTGTTTGCTTGGTACATTTATTATATATCTAAGACCTTAAAATTCTTATAACAGAAACCACTCACCCACCCACCCCCCACCCAGACAACAACAGGCTCCCAACTCTGTGTAGGTCTATGTATTTTATTGTCTCTATCTCTTTTTGTGTGTTTTGCATTGAGGCTTGCATTGAGCCCCAGCCGAGGGAGCTGGGGTTGGGGGGCTAGCGCTGTGTGTGTGTGTACGCGCCCTCCAGGCAACAGCGGGCTCCCACCTCTGTGTATGTCTACGTATTGTCTCTAGCTTAGCCAAGAGGGGCTGAGGCTGTGAGTTTTCTCCTATGTTAATCATGTATAACCCTCCCCTTTAGTGATGTAACAATGATGTAGCGATGATGCTCCACAAACTATATGCTGGGATAAGGTTGCTGTTTAGTCATTTAGTCCCATATGCAGGTCCTTTGTGGGTGTAATGATCTTCTGTCTAGGACCATCAAAGTTGGCATGCCAACTGGGTAGGTCTTGCTGCAGCTGCAGGGGTGTTGGCTGCCTTGAGTCAAGTCTCTCCCCTTTGATAGTCCTTCCTTCATGGTGTAAAAGTTCACATACACGCCATGCATTTAAGACTGATTTCCTGCTGAGTTCATTGCTGTGAAGAAAAGAGTGGACTCTGAGAGGAACACGTCCCGCACTCCATGCATCTAAATGGGTTCTCCCATGTGAGAGTCCCTGGATGTTCCTTAAACACTCCAATGTAAATAAAGCACTTTCTGCAATCTTTCCATTTAAACTGCTGCTCCTCTTTGAGTTGTTGATGGTTTGTAAGGTTTCAACTATTAAAGTTCTTCCTGTCCATGAGTCTGTTGATGTAGGACTTCCACTAGGACTGAACCTCTGTCTACTTTCCTGACATTTACATGGTTTGTCTCTTGTGTGGGTTTGTTGACATAAATCAAGGGTTCCACTCTTACTGAAGTTCCTTCCAAATGCCATACATTTAAATGGTTTCTCTCGTGTGTGTCTGCTGATGTTTTCTGAGATTTCCACTCTCACTGAAGCTTTTTCCTCAATCCATGCATTTAAAAGGTTTCTCCCCTATGTGAGTCCATTGATGTACGGTATATTGAGGTGTCCACTCTGACTGAAGCTCTTTCCACACTCCATACATTTAAATGGTTTTTCACTGGTGTGAGTCTGTTGGTGTATTCTGAGGCTTGCATTCTCACTAAAACTCTTTCCACACTCCATACATTTAAATGGTTTTTCTCCTGTGTGAATCCGATGATGTATATTGAGGTGTCCACTCTGACTGAAGTTCTTCCCACACTCCTTGCATTTAAATTGTTTTTTGCCCATGTGAGTCTGTTGATGTGTTCTAAGTTTTCCACTATCAGTGAAACTTTTTCCACTCCCCATAGCTTTAAATGGTTTCTCCCCTGTTGGAGGTCATTGATGTGAACTATATGTGCTCATTCAATGAAGCATATCCCACATTTCACACATTTTAATTTCTATGAGAGCCAGTGTGGTATAGTGGTTAAGAGTGGTGGACTTGTAATCTGGTGAACCGGGTTCTTGTTCCCGCTCCTCCACATGCAGCTGCTGGGTGACCTTGGGCTAGTCACACTTCTTTCAAGGAAGTCTATCAACCCCACTCACCTCACATAGTGTTTATTGTGGGGGAGGAAGGGAAAGGAGAATGCTGGCTGCTCTGAGACTCCTTAGGGTATTGATAAAGCGGGATATCAAATCCAAACTCTTCTTGTATTCCTAATGAAATTAAAGGTGCCCCATCTCTCGGAATTCTGACTCTCTTCTCCATCTCCTTCAGAGTGGGAGGAAAGGAAATCCTGTTTGGGTTTCAAGGAAGAGAACTAAGGGAAAGAGAACACATCAAGCTCCATTAGCACCTTCTCCTATTTCAACGTCTCCTACATTCCCCCACCTCCTACCCATGTTCCCAATTTTTAGGAAGTGAAGTTGCAATGTCATCAAATGATAGTAATTAATGAGCAACTTTCAAAATCCTCAATCAATGTTAATAAAGCAGCATGATATTTTTAAAAATGATGTGCTCTCTGATCTTGTGCCCGTCTTCTGACGCAGGTCTATCCTGAAATGACACTGAAAAACAGGGTATTCATTTTTTATTTTTTATTTTATTAAATGATGTTTATTAAAATTTCAAAAAATACAAAGCTTACACAAAAACAGAACAAAAACAAAAAGTAAAAATAAAAATACAAAAAAATAAAAATAAAAATATGAAAAAATAGAAGATACAGAAGAAAAATAAAAAAGAGACAAAACAAGTTCATTATTTTCAGATCCTTAACTGTCATTACCTTCTTTCTTAGACCTCCTCCTCCTCCCTTCCTTTGTATTCTAGTTATTAATTATCCCAGCAAATCCTTTCCCCATTTTTCAAAAAAATTAAAAATAAAAAAGAATTCTCAACTAATTTAATCCTATCTTTCTATAATAAAATAAACCTTAAAGTTTAAAATTTAAGTCTTAACTTTACCAACTTCTTGTGTTCATAATGTTCTTTCATAATTCTTTATGCATCTTTACTAAAGCCAGGTAATTTCTTCCAACATTTTTCTATCATTCATCAACTTTGTAAAACATTCTATTAGTAAAAAAAAGAAAAAGAAGCATATAAACAAGTCCAATCTTTATCCAACGTCCCTTCCTCCTGGTTCCGGGATTTGTCAGTCCTTATTCCTCAGTCTAACCCGGTGACCTTATGTCCAAGGCCCTCAGGTCACTTCCATGGCCCTTCCGCGGCTCTTCTTCATACTTGTAGCTGTAGTCTCTTGCTCGTAGTAACTCCGACTTAGTAGTGTTTTTAGCCCTTCTCGTCAGATCAGATCCTTTTCTGTATTCATCGCTGCATTCCATGTAGTATTTAAAAGCATGCTTCAAGGGCCCTCCAAAATTGTGGGCCCCCACAATCCCAAACATATCGCAGCCTATTACCGTATTTAAAAGGTCCAGATATCCCGACATAGGGGGGTCAATCCAGCCCCCCATTTCCAAACCACACCGAACTTTCCCTTCCCGGATCTGGTTTTTTCCCAGTTCCTTTGTCCAATCCGAAGGATCAAACTCCTGTTGGGTCTGTTCTGTCAAAACACACTCCTGATTTAATGCCACAAACCCCTGTTCTGTCAAAACACACTCCTGGTTTGAGTCCTGGATAGGCTCCACATATATTCTCACAGTCTGGTCAAAACATTCCACTGCCTGTTTAAGATTTCTAGTCGAATTGGCCATCCGGTTCACCTTATCATGTAATTCTTCCAGTAGAGCATTTGTTTTGTTAAACAGGCACACCAGGACTTCTGAAAACATTGTCACACTTTCCCACGGTTATTTTGTAGCAGCTGTCAAGTCCTTGGAGTTAGTTACAGTTTCAAAAGCTCCCCCTAGGGGGAAGACTTATATTTGTTTTTGCTACACAGTTCCCCCCCCCTTTTTTTCCCCAAAATACTTAAGATACTTTGTCCATATATATTCCTTTAAAATGTGAAAGGGGACAGTAAAGTCACAGAGATTCTCTTCTTTTAGCTGTCTGTCACACACAATTATCTTGATAAATTCACGTCAGTCCTGACATCCCCGCTCCAGGATCAGGACGAAAATAACTTCCTTTTACTACTTCAAGTAGTCCAAAAAAAAAAAAAAATATTCCCAATTTAGAATGTTGGAATCCACTCTTTTAAAGGCGATTTTCTAAGCTCTAGTGTAAATTGCCTTTGCTTTGTTCTATTTACAAAAGAACGGAAGGGTGACTTCCTGTTTAGCCCTTCCTGCTCCGTACCGAATTCAATAAATTTTTTTTCTTTTTTTTATAGTCCAATTCTGTCCTTTTCACAAATCTTCATTTACTATCCCATTTGTTCAAATTCTAAGTACTCACGGGTATTTGTTTTTAAAGTCCGAATTGTCCAGGAAAAAAGGCAGCGCTCTCCGGCAACAGCTACACGGCTTCACTCCACAAAAGAAGCAGACGACTCACAGCACAGCGCCACTTCCCCGCTCTGTTCCGGAGCCCGTTGCCGGGTTCCTTTGCAGATTGGGGGGGCGCAAACAGTGCCCGCCGAGTCCCAGGGTCACAGGCTTCACCCGCCTGTGATTTAAGGGGTCCCCGCTGCGCCGAAGCGGTGTCAGACCCAATTTCTGTGGAGCAGATTCCCTCCGAATTAGAGGGAATCCGCCATTACCGTTGGCGCCACCTCCGGAAGTCGAAAAACAGGGTATTCAAGGCAAATAGATAAACTGTACTTAGTGGAATATGTCGTACCTTGAAAATGTACTATTGATTTATTTATGGCCTGAAGTTGTGCTATTTCTGTGGACATGAATTTATTTCTGTTCTGTCTCAAATATCATTATTATACAATGTCAGGGGTGTTAGGGGAGCATTAGTTCCTTTGGTGGGGGTCACGCTGGGCACCTTTTAAGGTAATTTATCCACCATTGGTCCCCACCCTGCACTCAGCTCTCACCTGTGGCTTCCAGAAGCTGTCAGCATGGAACAGGGGCCACAATCCCAGGTATGGCTTCAACCGGCCGGCTAAGCCAGGTGAGGATACCTGACGGGTCTCAAACGCTTGGTGGGTTGGGGAATTCTGCTGCAAGTGAAGGCAGGCCCTGGTGGATGGAGAGGAGGAGAACAACAGTGAATCCCACAGTCAATAAAGAGATTCTGCCCATGCTGCAGAGGAAAGTGAAGGGCAGATGGGGTTCATCAACCTGGGAAGGGAGCTCCTCGAGAAAGAAAACTCTGGCCCTAAACCTTTGCTGCCTCATGAGTTATCTTCAGGAAAAGAAAAGGCTACACAAATCCAGAGTAGAGTCTCTAAGACCAGCCACTCCTGCAGCCAAGCTGGTGCCTAACGTACTGCTCTGCTTTCCTTGGGACCATATAAGCCAGGCTGAGAAGGGGGTCTTGTTGTCTAGGCAGCCACAAACCCCCAAACACACTGTCCAGGCTCACAGTGCTGCTAACACAGCAGTTTCAGGGGGAGGGATGAACTCAGACCTGTGTATCAAACTCTCTCCAGTGTGGAACAAGGAAAACGAAGCACTATTTACATCATAAAAAGGTAAAGGGACCCCTGACCATTAGGTCCAGTCGTGACCGACTCTGGGGTTGCGGCACTCATCTCACTTTATTGGCCGAGGGAGCCAGCTTACAGCTTCCGGGTCATGTGGCCAGCATGACTAAGCCTCTTCTGGCGAACCAGAGCAGCGCACGGAAACACCGTTTACCTTCCCGCCGGAGCGGGACCTATTTATCTACTTGCACTTTGACATGCTTTCGAACTGCTAGGTGGGCAGGAGCAGGGACCGAGGAGCAACAGGAGCTCACCCCGTCATTGGGATTCGAACTGCCAACCTTCTGATCGGTAAGTCCTAGTCTCTGTGGTTTAACCCACAGTGCACGTCACTGTAAAAGTATTTGAAATGTTTGTCTTTTGAAGAAAAGATCACCAAGTATCTGGTGGTCCTTTCAAAGCTAATGAAAGTCTTGTGCCTGGAGCTTTTGGGGGTGCAGGAACAGGAAAGCTTCTGCCACCATGATCCTTCCAATTGGGATCCAGGCCTCATCATGGAACTGAAACTGCGCTGGTTGTGCTGCTTGATTATCTATGATGGGCTAGAGTCCGAGGGGAAAGCTGGTTCTGCTGGATCTCTGTGGCTTTGGAGACCTTTGGCCATGGTATCCTTCTGGACCCTCTAGGGGAGCTGGGGGCACTGCTGTGCAGTGGTTCCCATCCTTCCTCCTGGGCCATGTCCAGAAAGTGGTGTTGGAGGATGAGTGTTCTGACCCCTGGGTGTTCACTTGTGGGGTGCCTCGGGGCTCCGTCCTCTTCCCTATGCTTTTTAATATCTATATGAAGATGCTAGGGGAGATCATCAGGGGGGTTTTGGCTGGTGTTCACAAGCATGTGGATGATACCCAGCTCTTCCTATCTTTGAAACTGGAACCAGTGAGGGTAGTGAATGCCCTGTGTTGGTTCCTGTAGGTGGTTTGAGGATGGATGGCGGCTAACAGATTGAGGTTGAATCCTGACAAGACAGAAGCACTGTCCCTGGGGGACAGGTGGCAGGCAGACCCTACCAGCCTGCACACTGTCTCACTAAAGTGGTGCATGCTCTGGTTATCTCCTGCTTGGACCACTGCCATGCGCTCTCTGTGGGGCTACCTTTGAAGGTGACCCAAAAACTATAATAAGGACTGACAAAACCCGGAACCAGGAGGAAGGGACGTTGGATGAAGATTGGATTTGTTTGTATTTCTTTTTTCTACCATTAGAACTGTTCTGGTGGTTTTACTCTGTGTGATTCAAAGCTGGTGTTTTCTCTAGCTGGAACATTTTAGCAGATCAGGAAGTTTCCTTTCTGCTGAGAGCAGGTGGTGGGATCAGTTGTTATGAGATTATGCTGAACCTTCTTGTGTTTGGGAACCAGAAGAAGCTGGTTTAAACTGGAGTGAGCCAGGCTTGTTATCCAGTCCCAAGGTTACTCTGACATGGAATTTTTTATAAATCGCAGTATTGAAGGGCGCCTGGTCCCACTTCGTATTCTGCTATTTTCTACTCTGCTTGTCTGTTTCTTACTTGAGTGCTGTTTTGATATACCAAGTTAGGGTTTTACTGTAAGTTACGTTTTTGCTATCTTTTGCCTTCAGTGCTAAATTTCTCTGCTGAATGAATTTTTTGCTGCCTCTGAGTGTTTTTTCCTACTCTGCTAACTATATGTCGGTCTTGGAGATCATTATGGAGGAGCAAGATCTGCGACCTAAAGCCCTAAACAGCCTCGACCCTGTAGACCTGAAGGAGCGTCTCCGCCCCCATCCTTCAGTGTGAACACGGAGGTCCTCCTCTGAGGGTCTTCTGCTGGTTCCCTCCCTGCAAGAAGTGAGGGTACAGGGAACCAGGCAGAGGGCCTTCTGGGTGGTGGCACCCACCCTGTGGAACGCCCTCCCTTCAGAGGTGAAGGAAATGAACAACTACCTGACATTTAGAAGATAGCAGAAGGGAGACCTGTATCTGGAGGTTTTTAATGTTTGATGTTTTACTGTCTTTTATGTGTACTGGAAGCTGCCCAGAGTGGCTGTGGAAACCCAACCAGATGGACAGGATATAAATACTACAATCATTCTTATCATTTTGTTATTTTTTGTAGTTATTTTGGAATTCGTACTGCAACATCAGCTCACGAAATGTAATGGGTGGAGAAAATCACAGGGTTGTTGTAAATGATAATCCCACCCACAAACTCTCATTCACCTGTGCTAATACTGGCAGTCTTTGGCCTGCATAGGCACACCTTGTATGTAGAGCCTCCAGCCACAGGGACTGTCTATAATGAAAATGGGTCCTTTGACTTGGAAGATTCATGCAGTTGCTGTCATCGGATGCTGATGGGTTGAATAAGAGGAACAGAAATGCTTTTGACTTCTATATCAATCCTGAGAGCCATTCCATGGACTCTGCACCCCTGTTTCTGATGACAGGTGTACATTATCCTCAGCCTCAATGAACCATGCAGTGGAAAAGACATTAAAGATGGAAGCCTGAGAGAGAGGAAAAGGTTTCTGGCTGCTTCCTGGGTGGGATTGTGGAAACAGAGAACGGCTTCTGAAAAGGGCTCTCCCCTCCCCTCTTCCTCTTGGAATTTCCTCTCCTCTCCAGGAGGACCCAAGGTTGGACTGGGCAGAATCACTGTGTCTGGACAGGGCAGAGGCTTATGGGGTGGGAAGAGGATGGAGCTTGCAGAAAGGAAGGGGTGGTGGGGACAGGACCCCCCACTTTCCAGGGATCCCTCTCTGGTTGCCTTGAAGGGGGGGGGTCGATTCTTGGGTGGGAGGTAGCCGGCCCCTTTGGAGATTCCTCGTGGGCGCACGATGGAGATGTCTCCCCAAAGACTGGTCTTCCTTCCCCGCCCCACCGCCAGTGCTTCGCTTCCTTGCCCCAGGGATGCTCCCCTCCCTCCTCCCCCCGGCTCCCCCCACTCTGCATTTTAAGAATGGGATTTACGGACTTTCTGTTTTATGAATGGGATTTACGGATAACCGAAACTCACCAATCAAGAGCACTATATTTTGACAGCTAGCCAATGGGGGAATCCGTAGACGGCTGAAACTGCCTCCAAACCAGCCTTTCAGCTCAGCCTTTGCACAATTGTCTCAGCGCCCTCCTGCTGCCCAGACTATGGACAAAGTATATTAAATGTAGCCATTTTGGTATCGATTGCCTAAAGTTGCTACAATGTTACAAAGATTGTGTCTGAATGTATCCTTTCAGCTTGACAGATCAGGGAATGATACCTAAATTTGTAAATTCCTATAAAATCCATACTTTAACCAATTCTTCCCATCCCAACGCCGTTTTAACTCTTAAGAAAAAGTAAATATAGGCTTCACCCTCCTCCATGACCCTGGAAGCGGATAGCCACGTAGGCAGTGAGAACAGGGCCTCCTGCCATAATCCCCCGAGCGTGAGAGCACGTACACTTCGCCCCACCCAGGGAGTGACCAAGGGGCGACAACAGACTTCCACAGAGGCAGTTGACCAACCCAGGTGTCGCAGGAAACCCCCCCTCCCCCAATCATTCAGTTTTTACAAACTTGACACACACTCACACACTACATACGCTACGCTTCTGTTATAAATTCATAGAAAATCAGTTCTTTTTACTCCATGAAGGAAGGACTACAAAATGGGGAACGTCTGATACAGGGCAGCCATAATCCCTTAACCGTACCAGCACATACACAGGAGCCCTGACCAGTTGGCATGGCAACCTTGATGGTCCCAGACAGAAGACCATCAAGGACACAACGGACTTGCATATGGGAGTAGATTCAACACGGACTGGAACAAAGGACAATGATCAGATCTCCCCTCTGGGGGCAGGAAACTGTCAACTCCCCTTTGTCTTCTGGAAGAGACTCATGGGAAGGGGGAAAGAGGAACCAGCAAGGTGTCAAGATACTCAGGTTACTTCCACAACCCCTCCCTCAACCCCTCCTGTTTGTGATGTGTCAATGATGTAGTCATGATGTAGTTGTGATGTAGTTCCAGGGGTGTAGTTTGGGGGTTTAGTAGCTAATAAAAGTTGGGGTCTTCTTTTGTTCGGGACTTCCATTTTGCTTCATCTTGTTGTGGGTGGGAGTCCTGTTGCGACAGTTTCCAATAAAGGCCAAGCCTACAGGCTGCTGTTTTGCTCCAAATTGTCCTGGTTGGTGTCTTTTTTGTCCAAGGGAGCCCTCAGATTCCTCCGTTAACACAGGTGTTCTGAAAGCCCAGCTCAGGAGAAGCCCTGAGGGCAAGGATGTAATTTGATTATGAATTGATTTTAGAATGTATTTCAATTAATTGATTGTGATTTTATGTAAACTGTGTTACTTTTACTGTTGTTAGCCGCTCTGAGCCCGGCTTTGGCTGGGGAGGGTGGGAAATAAATATATTTTATTTTATTCATCATCATCATTATTATTATTAATATTAATATTATTATTACAGTGGCACCTCGGGTTACAGACGCTTCAGGTTACAGACTCTGCTAACTCAGAAATAGTACCTCGGGGTAAGAACTATGCTTCAGGATGAGAACAGAAATTGTATGGCGGTGGCACAGCAGCAGCGGGAGGCCCCATTAGCTAAAGTGGTACCTCAGGTTAAGAACAGTTTCAGGTTAAGAACAGACCTCTGGAATGAATTAAGTACTTAACCCGAGGTACTACTGTATTTTGTCGATAGTTTTATTGTTCTTTGGGTGATGGGTACTGGAGAGGTGTCCAGAGATGTATCTGATAGAGTGACCAGCTGTTGCACTTGTGTAACCCTTTGATACATACTAGGGAAGATGCTACTCAAAAAGTATTCTAGGTGAAGGGGGGGAAGTTTTAAAAGTCGATGTAAATTGTCCAGGGTTGCTCAAACAAATAGAGATGCAAGGAGCTCCAAAAGGACCTCTCCAAATGGCGTGAATGGGCAGAAAATACAGCATCATAAAGTGATGCAAAAAAACCTACACCCATTAATATAATGTATAGGCTCATGGGTATGAACTGGATTTCTCTGTGTGCTCTAGGAGACCAGGGTAGAGGGGAGCTGGTCGCAGCAGGGGGGGGAGTCTCCCTGGATGCTTCAGCTGATGGCCTCCTCTGATGGTCTCCTGGCCCCCTCCTCTCCTCCCTCTCAGCCTGAACTGCTCTCTGCCCCAGCCTCTTCCTGCTCACCAAACCCTGTATCCTCTTCATTTTGCAACAACTCCTCTCCCATTCTGCTCCCTTTCCCCCCTCTTTCTGCTCTTGTGCCTTCTTCCCTTGTGGGTTTCCCAACTGGTCCCTCCCCCCCCCCAACCTAGCCAGTCCATGACAGCAACAGCAGCAACAACAATAAAATCAGTAGGGTAGTAATATGCACTGTGGTCCTTGTCAGCTTCGCCTTTGAGCCAGTACCACCGACTGGGCTCAACCACTTAGCCCCGACTGGGCCAGGCAAGCTGGGGTAGCACTTCCAGAGACCTTCTTCTGCAGGAACAGGTCTAAGTGCTGTGGACTCCCAACTCAGAGCTGTGAGCACCGAACTCACTTCCAGAAGACAGTCGTGCACAGCAGAGTACAGCAGAGCATAAATCACTCGGATGACAGCGCTGAAGAATATCTTATTTTATTCACTGCAGCTACTGTACTATACAAACTATATACAAATGGAGACGCTGGACTGCACTGAGTGTTACAGCTGCTTTCTGCAGCGACCTTATCTACACAGAGATAACACTCAGTCTCCCCTTTGAAGTGAGGCTGGAGCGGAATAAGTAGCAAGCACAATCCGCCCCCTCCTCTCTGGAAAATCAGCAGATTCTTACAATGGGAGGGGTGAAATCTCCTCAGTCCTCTGGCAGGAAGACTCCCTAGCAGCATGATTGACTAATAACTTCTGGGACTATGAAAAAGTTCTATCTTCTCCAAACCCCAGAATAAGCAGGAGCTCTGGGGTTGCCCCATGGGGTTCATGAGTGAAGATGGACCCCCCAGGAGACTTCCCTGGTACCCGCAGCCCCACCTTCCCATTCTTGAAAATTGAATTCCCATTGAATTTTAAGTTTTTTTCAGAACGTGCAGGAGGCAGGGATGAAGTTTTGTTGAAGAAGATGTGTGTAGAGATCATGCGGTGGTGGGGGTGACAGTAAAGGTAAAGGTAAAGGTACCCCTGCCCGTACGGGCCAGTCTTGACTCTAGGGTTGTGCGCTCATCTCACTCTAGAGGCCGGGAGCCAGCGCTGTACGCAGACACTTCCGGGTCACGTGGCCAGCGTGACGAAGCTGCTCCAGCGAACCGGCACCAGAGCAGCACACGGAAACACCGTTTACCTTCCCGCTATAAAGCGGTACCTATTTATGTACTTGCACTTAAGGGTGCTTTCGAACTGCTAGGTGGGCAGGAGCTGGGACCGAACGACGGGAGCTCACCCCGCCGCGGGGATTCGAACCGCCGACCATGCGATCGGCAAGTCCTAGGCGCTGAGGTTTTACCCACAGTGACAGAGTTTGGTGCAAAAACCAGTCTGACACATAAATACCCATCTTGCATGCATGAGTACAGCAACTCCAGGGCCTTAGCCAAGCATCGGTGGGGTAGGGGCCACATGTAGAGCAAGTCCCACACTGACGTCAAAAACACACACAGGGGCAGCAGGACTTCTTCAGTAATAGTTTACTGAGCTTTCAAAGCATACAGTTCTCACTGGGTCCCCAGTGAGGCACAAAACTTAGCTCCTGAGAGCAAATCCAGTTTCAGCAGTAAAAAAATAAAGCACACAGGATATCTAACTCAAGCACACAAACCGGCAGAAGGGAGCAAGGGAGGAAAGAGGCTGGACGGACACAGGGCAATGGATGTGTGTGTTTTGTTTCCTGTCATTTTGGAGAGAAGTCAGCAACTCAGCACCTGCAGGGACTTCACGAAGCAAAGCTTTCTGCCGCTGCTTGCAGGCACATCCCAGAAACACACTGTAATCTGCGGTGTATTGCCCCATATCAGTTGTTCTTCAAAGGTTATTGCGATGTGGTCTAGAAACCGGTATTGTTCAAGATATCAATATATCGCCCAGCCCTAATCCTCACTCACCACCAACAAACCAGATTCATCCTCTCTATCAAAAGGTACTTTACCTCTTAGATTATACTCACATTGTTTGACATTGCCTTCAATATTTCATTGCTGTTCAGTTTTACATATAAACACAAGAACTTCAAATACACGGCGTGTGTTTAAGACTGATTTCCTGCTGAGTTCATTGCTGTGAAGAAATGAGTGGACACTGAAAGGAAGACGTCCCACACTCCATACATCTAAATGGTTTCTTCCTGTGAGAGTCCCTGGATGTTCCTTAAACACTCCATTGTAAATAAAGCACTTTTTGCAATCTTTTCATTTAAACTGCTTCTCCTCTTTGAGTTTGTTGATGGTTTGTAGGGTTTCAACTCCTAAAGTTCTTCCTGTCCATGAGTCTGTTGATGTAGAACTTCCACTAGAACTGAACATCTATCTACTTTCCTGATTTTTATGTGGTTTGTGTTTTGTTTGAGTTCGTTGACATAAATCAAGGGTTCCACTCTGACTGCAGCTCCTTCCACAGTCTATACATTTAAACAGTTTGTCCCCTGTGTGTCTGCTGATGTTTTCTAAGATTTCGATTCTGACTGAAGCTCTTTCCGCACCCCATGCATTTAAATGGTTTCTCCCCTGTGTGAATCCGCTGGTGTACTTTAAGGTCTCCATTCTGCCTGAAGCACTTTCCGCACTCCAGGCATTCAAATGGTTTCTCCCCTGTGTGAGTCTGTTGATGTCTTTGAAGGTTTCCACTCTGACTGAAGCTCTTTCCACACTCCATACAATTATATGGTTTCTCCCCAGTATGAGTCCGTTGATGTGTTCTAAGGTTTCCATTATCAGTAAAGCTCTTTCCGCACTCCACACATTTATGTGGTTTCTCCCCTGTATGAGTCCGTTGATGTGTTCTAAGCTTTCCATTATCACTAAAGTTGTTTCCACACTCCATACATTTATATGGTTTCTCCCCTGTGTGAGTTCGCTGGTGTATATTGAGGTGTCCACTCTGACTGAAGCTTTTTCCACACTCCATACACTTAAATGGTTTCTCCCCTGTGTGAGTCCGTTTATGTATATTGAGCTCTCCACTCTTACTGAAGCTCTTTCCACACTCCATACATTTATATGGTTTCTCCCCTGTGTGAATCCGCTGGTGTAATTTAAGGTCTCCATTTTTACTGAAGAACTTTCCACACTCCAGGCATTCAAATGGTTTCTCCCTTGTGTGAGTCCGTTGATGTATATTGAGGTTTCCATTCAGACTGAAGCTCTTTCCGCACTCCATACATTTATATGGTTTCTCCCCTGTGTGAGTCTGTTGATGTCTTCTAAGGTTTCCATTATCAGTAAAGCTCTTTCCACACTCCATACATTTATATGGTTTCTCCCCTGTGTGAGTTCGCTGGTGTATATTGAGGTTTCCATTCTGACTGAAGCTCTTTCCACACTCCATACATTTATGTGGTTTCTCCCCCGTGTGAGTCCATTGATGTGTTCTAAGTGTATCACTCCGACAGAAGCTCTTTCCACAATCCAGACATTTAAAAGGTTTTTCCCTTGTGTGAGTCCGTTGATGTAAACTTAAGTATCCATGTTGACTGAAGTTCTTCCAGCACTCCCTGCATTGGAATCCTTTCTTGCCCATGTGAGTCCACTGATGTGTTCTATGTTTTCCACTATCAGTGAACCTTTTCCCACACTCCATACCTTTAAATGGTTTCTCCCCTTCTTGAGATCGCTGATGTGAGCTATGTGTGCTCATTCAGTGAAGCATATTCCACATTTCACACATTTTAATGTCTATACCTAATGAAACAAAAGTGCCCCATCCCTCAGAATTCTGACTGTCTTCTCCATCACCTTCTTCAGAGTGGGAGGAAAGGAAATCCTGTTTGGGTTTCAAGGAAGAGAAGAAAGGGGAAGAGAACACAGCAAGCGCCATTAGCACCTTCTCTTATTTCAACATCTCCTACTTTCCCCTGCCTCCTACCCATGTTCCCAGTTTTTAGGAAATGAAGATGCAATGTCACCAAATGATAGTAATGCATCAGCAACCTTTCATAATCCTCAGTCATCTTTAATAAAGCAGCATGATCTTGGAATACAGCCTTTTCAAATCAATTGTTTCCTCAAAGGAAAGGCAGCTGCTCTCTTTCCATGAAGAGGCCCTCTCTTTCCATGGTTCATCATCCCTTTGGACATTCCCCATCCTCTGCATCATAATCCTCCATCCACCTCTAGATCTCCATGAATCACCTGCACAGTCTCACTGACCTCAGGAGGTCCATATGGGCCATTGTGGGAGGCTCAGGCCTACATCTCTTCCAGGGACTGTGGTCTGGGTCAGTCAGAGAACTAGTGACAAGGCTTGGTGCTTGGGGTCAGCTGAATGGGTCTCAGGGAAGCTCCTGTTCTTGGAGATGGACCTCTGTCTACATGCCTCTCATTGCATGGAGAGAGCAGGAGAAGCAGAAGAAAAGCAGCTGGCGCATCGGAATCCCAGACGGAAAAACCCACCCCAAAGGTCCTTTATAATGATGACCGGGTTGGCGCCATCGCCGAATGGCGGACTCCCTCCGAGCTCCGGAGGGAGTCTGCTCGGCAGGGGCTGGGTCCTACCGCGCCGGCGACGCGGGGACCCTCAAAAACCACGGGCACGGAGCCCGTGGACATGGGGACTCGGCTGGCACCGCTAGCGCCCTCCCGACTCGTGAAGGAGCCTTTTTAAAGGCTTCGGATCGGGTGCCGGGGAGTGGCGTGGTGCTTTGAGTCCATTGCTTCCCCTGCCGAGCGCAGCCGCATGCCATTCGACGGAGAGCGCTGACTTCTTCCATTGGAAATTCGGACTATCAACAACAACCCGTGAGTAATTGGGAAACCGGGTACAAAAGGAGAAAAAAAGAAATTTTTTTCGGATTCGGCACGAGCGGGGGGGATCTAAAAAGGAAGTCAGTCCCCCCCCTGATTGTAAACATTCTAAAACAAGGACTGGGTAACCAAGATCGAAAGAGAAGTTTATTGCTGACAAAAATCATTATTTCCACGAAGGGAAATTACAAGAATTGTGCTGGAGGAGAAGAGTGGAGGGTGAGAGGGAAAATGCAACCCCCCCTGGGAACCGGGGCGATTCGTAGAACCTGGCGAAGAGAGACGGAGACTTTGACAGCTGTCAAAGTAGCTGTCAAAGCTGGAGAATATAAAGAGGACTTTGTTACAAGGACTTTGCTGGCTAATTCTGTTACAATTTGACACAATATGGATATAAACTGTCGGAAAATAAGGAACAACAATTTGACTTTTGGATTAGAGGATATAAAGTTACTACAATCCCCCTAGAGGGGTTTCGGGACATTACAAGTGGTCGTATGTGGAAAATCACTCTGGGATTCGCACAGGACTTATCTTCTGGGAAAGCTGCAAAACTGACATAGTATTTTGTCTACAGAGGTGTTTACATTAAAAGGAGACAATAGAATTTTCTATTGAAGAAAGGAAGGGACTGGACGTAAGTTTTTGTTCCTGAACAACAAACCTCTGTAGAGATACCAGATTTCGGAATAAGAACGTTTTAGCAGCTGAACAAGACAAGAAACCTGAGAAAGTAAGGAATAAAAAGAACAAAGGACTAACTACGACACGGAAAGAACAATGGGAGGAGCAGCAAAGACCAAGGAAATTAAAGGCATCTATTAGACTGGATTTTTGAAGTTAAACATTATTAAAATAAACAAATTAAAAGAAAACCGGCAAGGTGGAATGGGAAAAATCTGGCCATGGACTTGAGATCTCCAGGCTGACAACATATAGACTGATGGACATGTGGAATTCAAACCGGGGAAGGGAAGGGGGAGTTTTGGAATCCAAAGGCTAATGTAACCATCTTTTTGAAACTTCTTATACTTTTTATCTTCTATTTCTTTATATAACTTTTGTATATTATGGTATTTTGATTTGGCATGTTTAAAAAAAAGGGAATTCGTGGAAGGAAATTGGGGTTGATCTTGGGGAAAAATCTTTTTTCTTTTTCTGTTAATGATGAGGGATGATGATAAAATTGTATAATTTAAATTGGTTAATGGGTTAAACATATTAAGTTTTAAAATGGGAGTGAGAGCTTGTGGAACCAAATTAATGAAAGGGGAATACAGTCGGGGGGGGGGGAGGAGGGAGTCCTAGAAAGAAGATAACGAAAGTAAGGCTCTAAATGTATTCTATCTTTTCTTTTCTGTTATTTTTCTATATTATTGGAAATTCTAATAAATATGATTTAAAAAAATATATATATATATATATAATGATGATGTGCTGCCTGATCTTGTGCCCGTCTCCTGACTCAGGACTATCCTAATCTGGCACTGAAAAAGCTGGATATGAAAGGCAAATGGATAAAAGTACTTAGTGGAAATTTCATCCTTGAATATATAGTACTGATTCATTAACAACCTGGTGTTGTGTTATTTCTTGAGATATGAATTTATTCCTTATCTGTCTTAAATATCATAATTATAAAAATTATAAAACAAAGTGCGAGACTGGCTTCATTATTATCAGATAATGGAGGCATATAATTTGGACAAGAAAATTGGCTTCCAAGTGGAAAAATCAAAATTGGAAACAGAACTGTTAGAACCCAAAACCAAGATTCTGTCAAAGATGTATAACTTGCTGTTGAAATGGAATACTCAGGATGAAACGGTGAAATCAGCTATGATTAAATGGGCACAAGATGTTGGACATAACATAATGATGGCTGACTGGGAACAGTTATGGACCACAGGTCTGAAGTTTACGGCATGTAATGCCTTAAGAGAGAATATTATGAAAATGATTTACAGGTGGTACATGACACCAGTCAAGCTAGCAAAAATCTATCATTTGCCCGATAATAAATGTTGGAAATGTAAAGAAACTGAAGGTACATAATTTCTTTCACCTTTGGTGGACGTGCCCAAGGACTAAGGCTTTCTGGGAGATGATTTATAACGAAATGAAAAGGGTATTTAAATATACCTTTCTGAAGAAACCAGAGGCCTTTCTCCTGGGCATGGTCGGCCAAATGGTGTCAAAGAAGGACGGAACTTTCTTTATGTATGCCACAACAGCAGCAAGAATACTTATTGCAAAGTATTGGAAGACACAAGACCTACCCACTCTGGAAGAATGGCAGATGAAGGTGATGGACTACATGGAATTGGCAGAAATGACTGGCAGAATCCGAGACCAGGGAGAAGAGTCGGTGGAAGAAGATTGGAAGAAATTTAAAGACTATTTACAGAAATATTGCAAAATTAATGAATGTTAGAATGATGTTGGAATGAAGCTAGGTGGTTTAAGCAGTAATGCTATAAAGGTGTATGTAAAAAAGGATTGATAACAGATGAAAATTTAAAGTTATAGTATATTAAGTTAAAGGATCATGAGAAAACAAAGAGGGAAAGAAATTGCTGACTTAACTAATTGAACTGGAATACAAAAAAGGGAGGTATGAGGAGGTCAGGGAAACAAGGATAGGAATGTAAGCTATGGAAAGATTGATCCATTTTTCTTTTTTTCTTTTAAAGTGTTTTTTATTCTTTTATTCTGTATTTTTCTTGTATTTTTACTTTTTGTTTTTGTGTAATTCTTTTTTTCTCTGAAATTTTAATAAATATCTTTTTTTTAAAAAAATTAAATATCATAATTATAGATGTCTTGGGGTGTTACGGGAGCGGTAGTACTTTTGGTGGAGGAAATGTAGTCCGCCTTCTGGAGTAATTTTTCCACCATTGGTCCCCACCCTGCACTCAGCTTTCACCTGTGGCTTCCAGAAGCTGCCAGAATGCAACAGAGGCAGCGATCCAAGCAACAGCTTCAACCGGCCGGCTAAACCAGGGAGGATACCTGATGGGTCTCAAATCCTTGGTGGGCTGGGGAATTCTGGAAAACAGAAGCGCTAATAACATCATACATCACTGTAAAGGTATTCAAAATTTTTGTCTTTTGAAGAAAAGACCACCAATCATCCAGTGGCCCCTTCAAAGCTAATGAACGTCTTGTGCCTGGAGCTTTGGGGTTGCAGGACCAGGAAAGCTTCTGCCACCATTATCCTTCCAATTGGGATTCAGGCCTCATCATGGGGCTGAAACTGACCTGGTTGTGCTGCTTGATGATCTCCGATGGGCTAGAGACCAAGGGGAAAGCTCTTTCCTGGTTCTGCTGGATCTCTCAGCGGCTTTGGAGACCTTTGACCATGGTATCCTTCTGGACCCTCTAGGGGAGCTGGGGGCCCTGCTATGCAGTGGTTCCCCTCCTTCCTCCTGGGCCATGTCCAGAAAGTGGTGTTGGGGGATGAGTGTTCAGACCCCTGGGCTCTCACTTGTGGGGTGCCTCAGGGCTCCATCCTCTCCCCTATGCTTTTTAATATCTATATGAAGACGCTGGGAGAGATCATCAGGGGGTTTGGGCTGGGTCTTCCCCAGTATGTGGATGATACCCAGCTCTTCCTCTCTTTTAAACTGGAACCAGTGAAGGTCCTGTGTGAGTGTCTGGAGGCTAACAGATTGAGATTGAATCTTGACAAGACAGAAATACTGTCCCGGGGGGGAGTGTGGGAGACTCTCTAGACCCGATTGGGGTAACTGTGCCCCAAAAGGACTAGGTGCACAACCTGGGCTTTATTTTGGACTCACAACTGTCCATGTAGGCACAGGTCAATTCTGTGTCCAGGGCAGCTGTCTGCCAGTTCCATCTGGTATGCCGGCTGAGACCCTCCATGCCTGGAGACTGTCTCCCCAGAATGGTGCATCCTCTGGTGATCTCCCACTTGGACTACTGCCATGCGCTACATGGGGCTACCTTTGAAGGTGACCCGGAAACTGCAACTAATCCAGAATGTGGCAGCTAGACAACAGAATGGGAGCAGCCGCTGAGACAACATAACACCAATCCAAAAGGATCTTCACTGACTCCCAGTACATTTCTGAGCACAATTTGCATTGTTGGTGCTGACCTTTAAATTGCTGTGGTTGCATTTTTCAGGCATAGAATCCTGTTATGCCTTCAGTAACAAATTTATTTGCTGAAGGAATTTTTTGCTGTCTCTGAGCATTTTTTCCTACTCTGCTAATTGTATGTTGGACTTGCTCTGGAGATCATTGTGGAGGAGCAAGATCATTGACCTAAAGCCCTACTGCCTCACTCTCTGTAGACCTGAAGGAGCGTCTCCACCCCCATCGCTCAGTCTGTACACTGAGGTCCTCCTTCGAGGGTCTTCTGCTGGTTCACCCCCACACACCCCATGAGAAGCGAAGTTGCAGGGAAGCAGGCAGAGGGCAAGGAAAGGGGCAACTATCTGACATTTAGAAGACAGCTGAGGGCAGCCCTGTATCAGGAGGTTTTTAATGTCTGATTTGTGTATCTGAAGAAGTGTGCTTGCACACGAAAGCTCATACCAAGAACTAACTTAGTTGGTCTTAAAGGTGCTACTGGAAGGATTTTTTTTATTTTGACTATGGCAGACCAACACGGCTACCTATCTGTAACTGATTTTTTACTGTCTTTTATAGGTACTGTAAGCTGCCCAGAGTGGCTGGGGAAACCCAGCCAGATAGGCAGCGTGGAAATACTACAATCATTCTTATTATATTGTGATTTTTTTGTAGTTATTTTGGAATTCGTACTGCAATATCAGCTCAAGAAATATTATGGGTGGAGAAAATCACAGGGCTGCCGTACACTGTAATCCCACCCACAACTTCTCATTCACATACAGCCTGTAAATTTGGGAGGTCGCACATCTCACCTGGCACTCTTTGGCCTGTATAGGCACACCTTGTATGTAGAGCCTCCAGCCACAGGCACTGTCTACCATGAAAATGGGTCCTTTGACTGGGAAGAATCTCAGCTTCTCAGTCACTCTGACACTGCCAACAAAGAAGAAGAGGAACAGAAATGCTTTTGAGGTGCACCTTCTATATCAATCCTGAGAGCCATTCCATGGACTCTGCACCCCTGTTTCTGATGACAGGTGTACATTATCCTCATCCTCAATGAAGCAGGCAGTGGAAAAGACATTAAAGATGGAGGCCTGAGAGAGAGGAAAAGGTTTCTGGCTGCTTCCTGGGTGGGATTGTGGAAACAGAGAACGGCTTCTGAAAAGGGCTCCCCCCTCCCCTCTTCCTCTCCGGATTTGAACTGCTGCGTCTGGACAGGGCAGGGGCTTATGGGGTGGGAAGAGGATGGAGCTTGCAGGAAGGAAGGGGTGGGGGGACGGGACCCCCCACTTTCGACGGATCCCTCTCTGATCGCCTTGAAGGGGTGGCCGATTCCTGGGCGGGATGGAGAAGCCAAGGCGGCACCTCCGGAGAATCCCGCCACGATGGAGACCTCTCCCTACAGACTGGTCTTCCTTTCTCTCTCTCTCTCCCCCCCCCCCACGCCAATGCTGCCCTTCCTTCCCCCAGGGATGCTCCCCCCGACTTCCTTGACCCCCCTCCCTCTCGCTCACCCCTCGCCCTGCGTGCCCCATCTCTCCATCCAGAGGACGCCCCCCCCCCAACACCAGCAACACGGGGGTCTCTATCCAGGCGTCTCTCGCGCCCGTTAACCCATTCATGACCCGCCTTTCTCTATGCGGAGCCCACAGGGCCCCAGGGATCCCTGCGTGGGGGAAACGGGGCAAGGGGGCCCTCGTGGGGCCCTCCTGGGTGGGGGCACCATGTCCGCCCCCGCCAGGGCGCCTAAGGGGCCAAGGAAAGCCCCCTTCGCAGTACACGTGCAGGGATCCAGGCCCTGCCCGTGGGGCCCACGAAAGGCGCTTTGGGGAGCTTGGAGGGGGTCTCTGGATCCTTCTCTCCCCTTCCCCCGCGACCCCTTTACCTCTTTGTCCTCGCTTGCGAATCTCCTTTCCTTTACTGCAACATCCATGGGGGGGGGAGTTTCCCTGCCGCCCCTCCTCCCCTTTCCGAAAGCGCGCCCCCCTAGAGCTACGGCGCAGAGCAGCAATCCGCCTTAGAAGCTCCACTTCCGGGAGAAGCAGGCAGATTGGGAGGGGGGCTCATACCCCCCCCTTATTCCCGTAACAGAAGGCAGATGGCGAGGAGGAGGAGCAACATATTGGGATGGGGATTTGGGGTTGTGGGGGCGGGGTGAGGGAAGGATGTGACGGGAGGGGAGGGGAGGAACAGGGGGGAGGGAGAGGAAGGTTTCCCTCCTCCCCTCTTCCATCTGTGGATCAGGAGAGCGGGGGAGGGGATGATCGTGGCAATCCAATTACTAAGTGGCCCCCCCCCAATGTTTATATTGCAAAATCCTTCCCTCGCCCACCCCACGCCACGAGCCGTGCGTCCGTGTTTTAGGTATTGGTGCTCTTCAGACCAGGATGGGGGGGACAGTTATACGACTCCCCCAAAACCCCAAGTCCCGACCACAGTCTCGGACTAAGGCCAGGACAATGACCGTTGACACAAGCACCTTCCATGCACAACAGCAAAGAGGCTCAGAAAAGCAGTCTATACAATTGTAGCAAGAAGCAGATACCATGAATCGGACTGTTTCCTCCGACTATCCAATACTGTAAAGAAAACTGTAGAAACGTCAAATAACAGCCAAGTCAATGGTTTGACGGATTTCCTGGGTTCCAACGCCTAATGACTCCTCTGGAATTGGGGAATCCAATTCATAATCCATGATCCCTTAGGAGGCAGGAGGCGATCAAGGACAGCACATGCCCCAGGCAGAAATCCATCGGGATGGTGGATTGAATCCTGATGCATTTAAAGCGTTTAAAGCAAAGCCGCTAGTAAGCTTGATCTTTTATTGATCTGTTGCAACAGGGTCCTCACTCACCACACGCAGGAGGGAGGAGGAACCCAGAACAATGGCGCACAAGGCCTTATATAGACATTTTAAATTCCCTGCCCTGGAGCTCAAGACCATCCCTCCATACATCATACATACATGACAGAAGGGGTGTAACCCCAGACCACCACCCCCATACATCATACCTACATCACAGAAAGGGCGGTTTACAGCAGAAATCTGAGTGGTTTGTTTAGGTCCTGTCTGCCAGGTTACCTGTTTAATGGTCACTTGATTGGATTCCCAGGGGAGCCTGGCCAGTCTTTTGTAATGATAAATACTTAGTTCCTGTGCCAGGTTACAGGCTCACACCCTATTCATATCTTAAATGTGCCCTTAAGACAGGATTTGTGAAGGAAAAGACATCAGGGAGGCTCCTCCCATCTCGTCCTCTCTTTTAAATTGGAACCAGTGAAGGCAGTGAATTCCCTGTGTGCCTTTCTGAAGGTGGTTGGAGGATGGATGGCAGCTAAGAGATTGAGGTTGAATCCAGACGAGGGAGGCAGGTGTGGGGGACTCCCGGTTCCTGATGGCGTAACAGTGCCCCTAAAGGACCAGGTCATCACCTTTGAGTATAGGTGTCAGTGGCCCTATTCCTCCAGCAGGAGCGATTGTGGGGCTTCCTTGCCCGCTTCCATTCATCTCTGCCATTCCCTAAGGGCAATTCTTCTTCAGCCATTGTGGGAGCAGACGGACTGGAAGCTGAAGCGGCTTCCCTGTGAGTAGGCTTTGCTTCGCTTTCTGCTGACCTCAGTCTCTTTGATTGTGGCCAGCTTTCCTCTTCCATTTTCCTGAGTGCTGAGCAGTGTTGGATGTGTGGGGAAGCGAAATTCACCCCAGAATTTTTCCGCAGGGTTCCCTCCGCAGCACAGAAGGATGGGGGGAGGGAGGGAGGCTTTTTCCCAACAGGAGGAACACGTACTAATAAACGAACACTCCTGTGAATGGAGAGAAGCATAAAGTGGAGTCCCCTATAGATCAGTATTGGGACATGTGGCTTTTCAACTTGTTCATAAATGATCTAGAGTTAGGAGTGAGCAGGGCAGGGAGGGGGCAAAGTTTGCTGGTGGCAGTAAATTGTCCAGGAGTGTTCAAACAAAGAGAGATTGCAAGGGGCACCTAAAAGAGCTCTCCAAACGGGGTGATTAGGCTGAAAATACAGTTCATTGTCAATGAGATTAAAGCGATGCATTTTGGGGTGCAGGGAAACACCCTCTTAATATCATGTGCAGGATCATGGGGTCTGAACTGGGTTTCTCTGTGTGCTCTAGGAGACCAGGGGAGAGGGGAGCTGGTCGCAGCGGGAGGGGGGGTCTCCCTGGATGCTTCAGCAGCCGGCCTCCTTTGGGTCTCCTGGCCCCTCTTCTCCTGAACTCCTCTCTGCCCCAGCCTCTTCCTGCTCACCAAACCCTGTTTCCTCCAGCTTGCAACATCTTCCCTCCCATTCTGCTCCATTTTCTCCCTCTTTCTGCTCATTGCCATCCCACCACCAGTCCCCAGGCTCTGAGCCTTCTTCCCTTGGGGGTTCCCCAGCTGGTGCCTCCCCCTCCCCACACCCAGCCAGTCCATGACAGCAAAAGCAACCATAGCAGTAAAATCAGTATGATAGTAATAAGCACTCTGGTAGGAATACTCCCTAGCAGCAGGATTGAATAATAACTTCTGGGAATATGGAAAAGTACTATCTTCACCAAACCCCATAATAAGCAGGAGCTCTGGGGTTCCCCTATGTGGTTCATGATTGAAGATGGGCCCCCCAGGAGACTTCCCTGGTACCTGCAGCCCCACCTTCCCCATCCTACAAATAGGCTTGGGGGAAAATCTCCCATTCAATTTCAGTATTTCAAGTTTTTTTCAGAATGTGCAGGGAGCAGGGATTAAGTTCTGTTGAATAAGTAGTGTTTTGAAATCATGCAGTGGTGGGGTGACAGAGTTTGGTACATGCCATCTTGCATGGTTGAGTAGACCAACTCCAGGGCATGAGGCACGTAGCAGCAGGGTAGGGGCCACGTGTAGAGCAATTCCCATGCTGAGGTCAAAAACACACACGGAGGCAGCAGGACTTACTTCTTCAGTAATAGTTTACTGAGCTTTCAAAGCATACAGTTCTCACTGGGTCCCCAGTGAGGCACAAAACTTAGCTCCTGAGAGCAAATCCAGTTCCAGCAGTAAAATCATACAGCACACAGGATGTCTAAGTCAGGCACACACACCGGCAGAAGGGAGCAAGGGAGGAAAGAGGCTGGAAGGACACAGGGCAATGGATGTGTGTGTTTCTCTTCCTGTTGCCTGGGAGGAAAGTCAGCAACTCGGCATCTGCAGGGGCTTCACGAAGAAAAGCTTTTTGCCGCTGCTTGCAGGCACATCCCAGAAATACACACTGTGATTCACGGTGTATTGCCATATCAGTAGTTCTTCAAATGTTATCACGATGTGGTCTAGAAACCGGTATTGGACAAGATATCAATATATCGCCCAGCCCTAATCCTCACTCACCACCAGCAAACCAGATTCATCCTATCTCTCAAAAGGTACTTTACCTGTTAGATTATACTCACATTGTTTGACATTGCCTTCAAAATTTCATTGCTGTGAAGAAAGAGTGGACACTGAAAGGAAAATGTCCCGTTCTCCATACTTCTAAATGGGTTCTCCCATGTGAAAGTCCCTGGATGTTCCTTAAACACTCCATTGTAAATAAAGCACTTTTTACAATCTTTTCATTTACACTGCTTCTCCTCTTAGAGTTTGTTGATGGTTTGTAGGGTTTCAACTCCTAAGGTTCTTCCTGTGCATGAGTCTGTTGATTTAGAACTTCCACTAGGACTGAACCTGTATCTACATTCCTGACATTTATAAGGTTTTTCTTTTGTGTGAGTTCGTTGACAGAAATCAAGGGTTCCGCTCTGAGTGCAGCTCCTTCCACAGTCCATACATTTAAACACTTTCTCCCGTGTGTCTGCTGATGTTTTCTAAGGTGTCCATTCTGCCTGAAGCTCTTGCCGCACTCCATGCATTTATATGGTTTATCCCCTGTGTGAGTCCGTTGATGCATATTGAGGTGTCCACTATTACTGAAGCTCTTTCCACACTCCATACATTTATATGGTTTCTCCCCGTGTGAATCCACTGGTGTAATTTAAGATCTCCATTCTGACTGAAGCACTTTCCGCACTCCAGGCATTCAAATGGTTTCTCCCCTGTGTGAGTCCGTTGATGCATATTGAGGTGTCCACTCTTACTGAAGCTCTTTCCACACTCCATACATTTATATGGTTTCTCCCCTGTGTGAATCCGCTTGTGTAATTTAAGGTCTCCATTCTGACTGAAGCACTTTCCGCACTCCAGGCATTCAAATGGCTTTTCCCCTGTGTGAGTCCGTTGATGTATATTGAGGTTTCCATTCTGACTGAAGCTCTTTCCGCACTCCATGCATTCAAATGGTTTATCCCCAGTGTGAGTCCGTTGATGTATATTGAGGTGTCCACTATGACTGAAGCTCTTTCCACACTCCATGCATTTAAATGGTTTCACCCCTGTGTGAGTCTGTTGATGTATTCTAAGGTTTCCATTTAAACTGAAGCTCTTTCCACACTCCATACATTTATATGGTTTCTCCCCTGTATGAGTCCGTTGATGTGTTCTAAGGTATCCATTATCACTAAAGCTCCTTCCACACTCCATACATTTATATGGTTTCTCCCCTGTGTGAGTACGTTGATGTATATTGAGGTTTCCACTCTGACTGAAGCTTTTTCCACACTCCATGCATTTAAATGGTTTCTCTCCTGTGTGAGTACGCTGATGTGTTCTAAGGTTTCCATTATCACTAAAGCTGTTTCCACACTCCATACATTTATATGGTTTCTCCCCTGTGTGAGTCCGTTGATGTATATTGAGGTGTCCACTCTGACTGAAGCTCTTTCCACACTCCATGCATTTAAATGGTTTCTCTCCTGTGTGAGTCCGCTGATGTGTTCTAAGGCTTCCATTATCACTAAAGCTGTTTCCACACTCCATACATTTATATGGTTTCTCCCCTGTATGAGTCCGTTGATGTATTCTAAGGTTTCCATTTAAACTGAAGCTCTTTCCACACTCCATACATTTATATGGTTTCTCCCCTGTATGAGTCCGTTGATGTGTTCTAAGGTATCCATTCTGACTGAAGCTCTTTCCGCATTCCATGCATTCAAATGGTTTCTCCCCTGTGTGAGTCCGTTGATGTATATTGAGGTGTCCACTCTGACTGAAGCTCTTTCCACACTCCATGCATTTAAAGGGTTTCTCTCCTGTGTGAGTCCGCTGATGTGTTCTAAGGGTTCCATTATCACTAAAGCTCTTTCCACACTCCATACATTTAAGTGGTTTTCCTCCTGTGTGAGTCTGTTGATGCCTATTGAGTTGGCAACTCGTACTGAAGCTCTTTCCACACTCCATACATTTATATGGTTTCTCCCCTGTGTGAATCCGCTGGTGTAATTTAAGGTCTCCATTCTGACTGAAGCTCTTTCCGCATTCCATGCATTCAAATGGTTTCTCCCCTGTGTAAGTCCGTTGATGTATATTGAGGTGTCCACTCTGACTGAAGCTCTTTCCACACTCCATGCATTTAAATGGTTTCTCTCCTGTGTGAGTCCGCTGATGCTTTCTAAGGTTTGCATTAAAACTGAAGCTCTTTCCACACTCCAAACATTTATATGGTTTCTCCCCTGTGTGAATCCGCTTGTGTAATTTAAGGTCTCCATTCTGACTGGAGCACTTTCCACACTCCATGCATTTAAATGGTTCTTCCCCTGTGTGAGTCTGTTGATGTATATTGAGTTGTCCTCTCTGACTGAAGCTTTTTCCATATTCCATACATTTAAATGGCTTCTCCCCTGTGTGAGTCCACTGATGTAAACTTAAGTGTCCATTCTGACTGAAGCTCTTTCCACAATCCAAGAATTGGAATCCTTTCTTGCCCATGTGAGTCCGCTGATGTGTTCTAAGTTTTTCACTATCGGTGAAACTTTTCTCACTCTCCATACCTTTAAATGGTTTCTCCCCTTCTTGAGATCGCTGATGTGAGCTATGTGTGCTCATTCAGTGAAGCATATTCCACATTTCACACATTTTAATGTCTATACCTAATGAAATAAAGTGCCCCATCCCTCAGAATTCTGAATGTCTTCTCCATCACCTTCTTCAAAGTGGGAGGAAAGGAAATCCTGTTTGGGTTTCAAGGAAGAGAAGAAAGGGGAAGAGAACACAGCAAGCACCATTAGCACCTTCTCCTATTTCAACATCTCCTACTTTCCCCTGCCTCCTACCCATGTTCCCAGTTTTTAGGAAACGAAGATGCAATGTCACCAAATGATAGTAATGCATAAGCAACCTTTCATAATCCTTAGTCATCGTTAATATAGCAGCATGAACTTGGAATACAGCCTTTTCAAATCAATTGTTTCCTCAAAGGAAAGGCAGCTGCTCTTTGTCTATGATAAGACTGTTTATTTCTCTGGTTCATCGTTCCTTTGGACATTTCCCATTCTCTGCATCATAATCCTCCATCCACCCCAGTTTCCACCTCTAGATCGTTATGAATCACCTGCACAGTCCCATTGGCCTCAGGAGGTCCATATGAACCATTTTGTGAGACTCAGGTCTTCGTCTTTTCCAGGGACTGTGGTCTGGGTCAGTCAGAGAACTAGTGACAAGGCTTGGTGCTTGGCGTCGGCTGAATGGGTGCTCAGGGAAGCTCCTGTTCTTGGAAATGGACCTCAGTCTACATGCCTCACATTGCATGGAGAGAGCAGGAGAAGCAGAAAGAAAGCAGGTGGCGCATGGGAATCCCAGATGGAAACACCCACCCCCATCGTTCCTTATTATAATGATGTGCTGCCTCATCTTGTGCCCGTCTCCTGACACAAGACTATCCTAATCTGACACTGAAAAAGCTGGATATTAAAGGCAAATGGATAACTGTACTTAGCGGGAACTTCATCCTTGAATATGTGGTATTGATTCATTAACAACCTGAAGTTGTGTTATTTCTTGATATATGAATTTATTCCTGATCTGTCTTAAATATCATAGTTATAGGATGTCTTGGGGTGTTAGGGGAGCGGTAGTACCTTTGGTAGGGGTAATTTTTCCACCATTGGTCCCCACCCTGCACTCAGCTCTCACCTGTGGCTTCCAGAAGCTGTCAGCATGCAAAATGGGCCGCAATCTCAGGAACGACTTCAACCGGCCGGCTAGACCAGGTGAGGATACCTGATGGGTCTCAAATCCTTGGTGGGTTCGGGAATTCTGCTGCAGGTGAAGGCAGACCCTGGTGGATGGAGAGGAGGAGAAAAACAGTGAATCCCACAGTCAAAAAGGCAGATTCTGCCCATGCTGTAGAGGAAAGTGAAGGGCAGATGGGATCGTCAACCGGGGGAGTGAGCCCATTGAGAAGGAAAACTTTGGTCCTAAACCTTCACTGCCTCGATGACTTCCGGGGGCGGTGCGAACGGCAATGGCGGTCTCCTTCCATCTGTGAAGGGGAAGCTCCGAAGAAAAGGGTCGTCCGCTACGGCGAAGCGGAGACCCAGGTTGGAAACCCACAGGCAGTGATAGCCTGTGGCCGTGGGACTCGGCGGGCACCATCAGCGCCCCTCGAAACGTTGAAGGGACCTCGTAAGGGGCTCCGGAGCGTGAAAGGGCTGGCGCGGTGCTGTGAGTCGATCGCTCTTTCTGTGGAGTGAAGCCGCAAAGCTGCTGTCGGTGAGCGCTGACCTCTTTTCCTGGGACTATTCGGCTTAAAAACAACTTCCCGTGAGTAGGTGAAGTTTACTGAATTTGGGACTAAATTGACTGAAAATTTGGCACTGAAGCGGGAGACGCAACCAGGAAGTCCGTCTCCCGGCTCTGTTTAAAGATTTAAAGCAAGGATGTTAAACTCTCTAATGCCTTTGAAATCGCGACTTTAGAAGGAACTAATCCGAGCATCAACTAAATTGAGGTGTGGAAGAAAATTTGAATTGCACCTTGTTACTTGTGGATTTTACTTTTTTATTGGTGGATATTTCCTTTTTACCTCTTCTTTTGTGGATTTACAAAAAGCACTGAGAAATCCCGGCAATCGGGCTGCCAGACTATTGGAACTGCTAGGCTGTGGGAATTGTTGCATTGAGCTGCTACACTGGACGGTTACATTGAATTGCTACATTGAACTTGCACTTTTTAGAGACACTGTAAGTACTTTAGGATTAACTCTGCAAAGGTGAAAAGATTTGGAAGCTCTTCGGGACTTTGATGCTGTTTGATATTGTTATTAATGTTTAAGGGATTTTTGGAAAGATTGCAACTTTTCTCCTCTAAGATATACTTAATCTCCCTCTAGAGGACTATTGAAAATCTGCAATCACTGGGGTTTTTTTCCATCTTTGGACTTGTGGATTCCCATGGGAATTACAAACCACGAGACTGACCTTGACGCATAGACAGAAGTGGGATGAGTGGGAAAACAAGATCAGGCGAAGCCAAAACACAACAAACTACTATAACTTCACAGCTGCGAAGATCATCTGTTCCTATTGTCTCTGTGGCACAAGAGGAAGAGCCAGAGCAAGCCAGGCTGGAAGGAATGGCCACAGGAGGGGACTTTACTTCAGTGTTAGATAAAATCTTTGCAAAATTGGATGGCCTGAGTAAGCAAGTGACTGAACAATCATCTAAGATTGATCAAAACACGGCTAGTGTTAACAACCTGACTCAACAAGTGAGTTTAAATGCTCAAGCTATCGGGAAACTCCTGGAATCTACCACAGAGAATCGTAAAATAGCTGAGGAGGCTAAACAGAAAGCAGAGGCCGTGCAAGAGGAAATAAAACCCATGCGTAAACAGATTGGTGAACACCAGGCATATCTGTCTATGGTAGAGCTAAAAAGTAAGGAAAATAACTTGAGATTGAGGTCAGTTCCAGAACTTGAAAAGGGAGATTTAATCAAATTTTTGACAAAAGAATTTGCAAAATTTTGGCCTTTGGAAGAAGATAAAGATTTTAAAATTGTAAGTGCATTCAGACTTGGAAAGGGAGGGACGAAGGCTAAGTCCAGAGACTGCCTGATCTCCCTCAGGAATAAGGCAGAAAGAGATAAGATATTGAGTGCACATTTTCAAAAGACCCTTGAAATTCAGGATCTTAAAGTGGAAATCTACAAGGACATCCCGAAATACTTATTGGAACTTAGATCTAACTACGGAGACTTGGTGAAACTACTGAGAAGTAACGGAATCATTTTTAGATGGGAGTTCCCCCAGGGACTATCCTTTACGTTTAGGGGGAAGAAAGTTAAAATCAAAACAGCTGAAGACAAGGAAAATTTTTTGAGTAACTACGGAGAAGACCTTCAGAAAGGGATTGAAGGTGAAGCAAGAGCCTTAGAACTTGGACCATTAGGTTCTGTACCTACACCTTTGGGTTTTGTTGAGCCTGAGAAAGTGATACCACCGCCAAAGGGAGAATAGAACTACTCCAACATGTCTCTGCAACTATTAAGCTGGAATATTCATGGCTTTAACTCCCCGGAGAAAAGGAAGAAGATATTTCACTTATTAAAAAAGGAGCAATTAGACTTAATTTGTCTACAAGAAACGCACATGATTAGGCTTCATAGGAAAGTTTTAATTAATAAGAGACTGGGTCAAGAATTTATCTCATCAGATAGAGTCAAGAAGAGAGGAGTTGTTATTTATGCAAAAGAAAGCCTATCACCAAAATTTCTCTTCAAAGATGAACAAGGAAGAATCCTGGCAATTGAAATTCAAATACAAGGAGAAAATTTTTTGATTTTGGGAATTTATGCACCAAATGAGGGGAAGTCGAAATTTTACAAGAAGTTGCATGAGACATTGCTGGACTATATGGACTACAACAACATCATTATGATAGGTGACATGAATGGGGTGGTATCCACGAATATGGATAAAGCGCAAAGTCAAAGCATAACAAAAGAGGGCAGGCTACCAAAAACCTTTTTTGAACTAACTGACGATATGGACTTGATTGACATCTGGAGAATAAAGAACCCCCTAGGAAGAGAAGGGACATTCTTCTCTGGAGCCAAAATGACATGGACAAGAATCGACCAAATATGGATAACTAGAGGACTGGCACCTAAGACTAAAAAGGTGGAAATCTGCCCAAAAACCTGCTCCGACCATAACGCAGTAAAGATGGAAATGAGATTAACCTCAACTGGTTCCTTCAGGTGGAAGATGAATGACACCTTATTAAGAGACCAAGAGATTGTTAAGAAGGCCCAAAAAAACTTACGGGACTATTTCGAACTAAATTTGAAAACTACAGTGGAAAAAAGAATAATCTGGGATGCAAGCAAAGCGGTCATGAGGGGGTTTCTGATACAGCAGAATGCAATAAAAAAGAGAACCCAAAATGAGAAAAAAGAAAGAATTTTGGAAAAAATAAAAGGAGAGAAAAAATTAAGATCGAAACCAAAGTCACAGGAGATTTTGAGAGAAATTAAATTATATCAAGCATAATATATGAAATTGATAAATCAGGAAGTCGAATGGAAAATTAAACAAATGAGACAAAAGGCTTTTGAATCGGCTAATAAGTGTGGGAAACTGCTGGCATGGCAGTTGAAAAAAAGACAGAAGCTGAATACGGTTACTAATCTTGAGGTTGAAGGGAGAAACATTCAGAATCCTGTGGAGATTAGAAAATGCTTCCAGAGATATTTTAAACAACTTTATACTCAGGGGCCGCAGAAAGAGACTGATATAGACCAATTTTTAAGAACAAATGGATTACAAGAACTATCTAAAGAAAATAAGACAATATTGAATCTTAAGATAACGGAACAGGAGATTGAAGGTGCCATTCAGAACATGCAATTGGGCAAATCTCCAGGGCCGGACGGGTTAACCTCCAAATATTACAAGACTTTGAAAGACTATCTAATTCAACCATTAAAGGAGGTGTGTAACGAGATTATGGATGGGAAGAAGGCACCGGAGTCGTGGAAAGAAGCTTTCATCACCCTTATACCAAAATCGGAAGCTGAAAAGACACAACTTAAGAACTACCGTCCCATTTCCCTTTTAAATGTGGATTACAAAATTTTTGCAGATATTTTAGCTAGCAGATTAAAAAAAGTGTTAAATGAAGTGATACACAAAGATCAGGCAGGCTTTCTCCCAGGCAGACATCTGTCTGATAATACAAGGAACATTATTGATATTCTGGAGCTATTACAAACGAACATCAATACAAGAGCAGTTTTGATTTTTATTGATGCGGAGAAGGCCTTTGACAACATCTCTTGGAATTTTATGAAGAAAAATCTTAAGGGAATGGGAGTGGGACGGGGGTTTGAAAATGGTATAGATGCAATCTATTCAGAACAAAAGGCAAAATTGATAGTTAATAATGTGGTGTCAGAAGAGTTTAAAATTGAAAAAGGTACACGACAGGGTTGCCCTATCTCTCCATTGCTATTCATTTCGGTCCTGGAGGTGCTCTTGAACATGATTAGGAGGGTCCGGTTGATTAAAGGAATTCAGGTCGGAGCTAAACAATATAAACTAAAGGCTTTCGCAGATGACTTGGTTTTGACATTACAGGAGCCGGAATCTAGTACGAAAAGAGTTTTAGAACTGATTCAAGAATTTGGTCAGGTGGCAGGATTTAAATTAAATAAGCAGAAAACTAAGGTTTTGGAGAAAAATTTGACAACAATGGAAAAAGAAAGGTTTCAGAAGGAGACAGATTTAAATGTGGTGAAGAAAGTGAAATACCTAGGGATAAATATGACGGCCAAAAATTTGAATCTATTTAAAGATAATTACGAGAAATGTTGGTCAGGGGTTAAAAAAGATTTAGAAATTTGGTCAAAATTGAAGCTTTCCTTGTTGTGTCGAATTGCTGCTATAAAGATGAATGTATTGCCAAAAATGTTATTTTTGTTTCAAACTCTGCAGATTGTTGACAGGATGGACTGTTTCAGGGGGTGGCAGAGAGACATTTCTAAATTTGTCTGGCAGGGCGAAAAGCCCAGAATAAAATTTAAAATACTGACTGATGCTAAAGAAAGAGGGGGGTTTGCTCTGCCAGACATGAAGTTGTACTATGAATCAGCAGCATTTTGCTGGCTGAAAGATTGGCTACTTCTTGAGAACACTGACATTTTGGATTTGGAAGGGTTTAATAATGCATTTGGGTGGCATGCATATTTGTGGTACGACAAGGTTAAAGCTCATAAAACATTCAAGAACCATATTGTCAGGAAAGCAGTGTTTAATGCCTGGATAAAATATAAAGATCTACTAGAAAACAAGACCCCAAGGTGGTTGTCACCTATGGAAGCTAAGGCTCTGAAAAAGTCAATATGGAGGCCAAATGGCCGAAATATTGGGAGATAGTAGAACAAGATGGAGACATATTGAGATTGCAGAGTTTTGAGAAATTAAAAGATAAAGTGCGAGACTGGCTACATTACTATCAAATTAGAGAAGTTTTTAATATGGACAAGAAAGTAGGCTTCCAGGTGGAAAAATCGAAACTAGAAACAGAACTGTTAGAACCTAAAACTAAGGTACTTTCGAGAATGTATAACTTGCTGTTAAAATGGAACACACAGGATGAAACGGTCAAATCAGCTATGATTAAATGGGCGCAAGACATTGGTCATAATATCATGTTTGCTGACTGGGAACGGTTATGGACCACCGGTGTGAAGTTTACGGCATGTAATGCCTTAAAAGAAAATATTATGAGACTTCCGGGTTGGCGCCATCGCCGAATGGCGGACTCCCTCCGAGCTCCGGAGGGAGTCTGCTCGGCAGGGGTTGGGTCCTACAGCGCCGGCGAGGCAGGGACCCTCAAAAACCACAGGCACGGAGCCCGTGGACATGGTTGACTCGGCGGGCACCGTTAGCGCCCCCCCAACCCGCGAAGGAGCCTTTTTAAAGGCTACGGAGCGGGGGATGGGGGTGGCGTGGTGCTATGAGTCCTCTGCTTTCCCTGCCGAGCGAAGCCGCATGCCATTCGACGGAGAGCGCTGACTTCTTCTATCGAAAATTTGGACTATAAACAACAACCCGTGAGTAATTTGGAAATCGGACTTAAAAGGAGAAATTTTTTTTTTTCGGATTTGGCACGAGCGGGGGAGATCCAAAAAGGAAGTCAGTCTCCCCCCTATTGTAGACATTTTAAAACAAGGATTTGGCAACTAAGGTCGAGAAAGGAGCTTGCTTCTGTTTATTGATAAAAATTATTAATTCCACGATGGGAAATTATAAGAACTGTGCTGGAGGAGAAGAGTGGATGGTGAGAGTGAAAGTGCAATCCCCCCCCCCGGGAACCGGGGCGATCTGCGAGAGAGCCTGGCGAAGAGAGACAGAGACTTTGACAGCTGTCAAAGTAGCTGTCAAAGTTGGAGAATATAAAGAGGACTTTGTTATGAGGACTTTGCTGGTTAGTTCTGTTATAATTTGGATATAAATTGTCGAAAATAAGGAATAACAATTTGACTTTTGGATTTGAGGAAACAAAGTTACTATAATCCCCCTAGAGGGGTTTTGGGACACTACAAGAACGGTCGTAAGTGGAAAAATACTCTTGGAATCGCACAGGACTTGTTATCTTCTGGGAAAGCTGCAAAAACGAAACAGTATTTTGTCTACAGAGGTGTTTATATTAAAGGAGACAATAGAATCATCTATTGAAGAATGGAAGGGACTGGACGCAAGTTTTTGTTCCTGAACTAACAACAACCCCTGTAGAGGTATCAAATTTTTGAATTAGAATGTTTTTGCAGTGGAACAGGAAAAGAAACCTGAGAAAGTGAGAAAAAAGAACAAAGGACTGATGACGACTTGGAAAGAACAAGGGAGGAGCCATATTATTGTGAAAGACCAAGGAAAAATAAAGGCCTGTCAGGGGCCTCTTTGGGACTGGGCGTCTGAAGTTAAACATTATTTAAAAAAAAAAAAACCCCGGCAAGGTGGAACTGAGGGGGGGGAAAAAAAAACCGGCTATGGACATGAGATCTCCAGGCTGACAGTAGATAGATTGATGGACATGGGGAATCGAAACCGGGGAAGGGCGGGGGGAGATCTGGAATCCAAAGGGTGGTACAACTATTTTTTGAATTTTTTTTATATTTTTTATCTTGTTTGGACGTGTTTATCAAAAAAGGGAATTCGTGGAAGGAAATTGGGGTGGACCTTGGGGGAAAAAACTTTCTTTTAATGATGAGGGATGGTGGAATGTAAAGGGAAAGTGGTTATATTACTAAATTGAATAATGGATTAAACAAAATAAGTTTTAAATTGGGAGTAAGAACTTGTGGAACCAAATTAATGAAAGGGGAATACAATAGGGAGGGGGATGGGGGAGTCCTGGAAAGATGTTAATGAAAGTAAGGCCTCAATTGTAAAGCTTTATTTTTTCTTTTCTTTTCTTTTTTCTTTTTTGAGTTTTGGAAACTTCAATAAATATGATAAAAAAAAAAAAGAAAATATTATGAAAATGATATATAGGTGGTACATGACCCCAGTCAAGCTTGCAAAAGTATATCATTTGCCTGATAATAAATGTTGGAAATGTAAGGAAACTGAGGGAACATTCTTTCACCTTTGGTGGACGTGCCCAAAGGTTAAGGCCTTCTGGGAAATGATCTATAATGAACTAAAAAAGGTATTTAAATATACCTTCCTTAAGAAACCAGAGGCCTTCCTTTTGGGCATTGTCGGCCAAATGGTGCCAAAGAAGGACAGAACTTTCTTTATGTATGCAACAATAGCAGCAAGAATACTCATCGCAAAGTACTGGAAGACACAAGATTTACCCACTCTGGAAGAATGGCAGATGCAGGTGATAGACTACATGGAATTGGCAGAAATGACTGGCAGAATCCGAGACCTGGGAGAAGAGTTAGTGGAAGAGGACTGGAAGAAGTTTAAAGACTACTTGCAAAAACATTGTAAAATGTTGGAATGTTAAAATGATGCAAGATATAAAGACAATGTGGCATCAGTGACATAGGTAAAAGGAGTATGTAACAAATGTTTCAAAAGACAAGGGTGAAAAAACTAGATTACATTGTGTCAAATGTAAACAAAAGGATATAAAGGGAAGAATTGGCGACACAATGGGTTAAAATCTATAATATAGTTCCGGGGGCGGCGCGAACGGCAATGGCGGTCCTCTTCTGACCGGGAGAGGAGGCTCCGCAGACACCGGGTCGTCCGCTACGGCAAAGCGGAGACCCACTTCGGAAAACCACAGGCGGCAAGAGCCTGTGGTCTTGAGGCTCGGTGGGCGCCTAAAGCGACCCTCCAAACGTCAAAGGAACCCCGTAAGGGGCTCCGGAGCGTGGAGGGGGGTTGCGGCGCTGTGAGCCGTTTCGCAATCTGCGGAGCGAAGCCGCGCTGCTGCCGCCGGTGAGCGCTGATCCCTTTTCCTGTGAAATTCGGATCCGGAATTAAAATCAACTTACTCGTGAGCAAAGACTGAATCACTTGAAATTAGAGACTTTAAATTAAAAGATTTGAACTTGGCCGAGAGCGGAGAGACGTGGAAACAGGAAGTCCGTCTTCCGCTGCCATTGAACTTGAAAAAGCGAATAGCTGGAGGAGTGGAGGCTGAAAAAAGAACTTTTAAACTTTATGGATCTAAGCATCCACTGAACCTGCAATTTAAAGTAAAGATTCTAAGTTAAAGATTTGGAATTATCATTTGTATTTGACTTTCCTCCTTTTATTGGATTACAATTAAAAGGTGAAACCCAGGGTCCGGAGCTGCCTGAGCTTTGAGAGACTGAGCTGTCAGTACTGCAGATTTGGATACTGTATATTGGAACTTGCAACAATCTGAGGGTATTGAGACCTTCTAATTTGAAACATTTCTTTGGAGACAAGTAAGCACTGCTTGTAACAAAGTGATTATTAATATCAACTCTGCTAAATATTTGTACTTGAAGGTTCCTGGATATTAAATTAGACTCTGAAAGACATTTTAAGCTCCCTCTAGAGGATTGGATTAAAACAGTGACTTTACATTTACTTTCGATTCCCTGGCTGTTTGCTTTCTCTGGGCCTTTCTATTCCCATGGGAATAACTCAGTGTGACCTTGACTGATAGATAACGTTGTAATGAGTGGCACAAGAAGAAGAGGAAGAGTTAGACAAACAACTTTGACAACTCTAACCTCAGCCTCACAGACACGCAGATCATCTGTACCTACTTTGCCTTCAGAAGTAGAAGTAGAAGAAGTTGCTTCGCCACAGGCAAAAGAGGGAGAGGGAGAAATAGAGCAGTTACAATTGGAAGATATGGCCTCAGGAGCATCTGCTTCTGTTTTAGACAAAATTTTTGAAAAATTGGAAGCTTTGGACAAGAAAGCAGATGAGCAAACAGCAAAGATTGACCAAAATACAGAATGCCTAAATAAATTAACTGTACAAGTGGCACAGAACACACAGGCAATTGGACAGTTAACGGAGGCCACAGCAGAAAATCGGAAATTGGCTGAGGATACCAGACAAAAATTAGAAAATTTAGAACAAGAGGTAAGACCACTCACCAAACAAGTTGGGGAACATCAGATTTATCTTTCTATGATAGAACTGCGAAATCGTGAGAATAATTTGAGGATTAGGTCGCTACAAGAGGCAGAAGAAGGAAATCTAGCTGAGTTTTTAACCAAAGAATTCTCCAAGTTCTGGAACTTGGAGGAAAAGGACTTTAAAATTGTGTCAGCTTTCAGACTTGGAAGATTTATAAAGAAGGAGAGGCCCAGAGACTGTTTGATAACATTGAGATCAAAGGAGGAAAGGGACAAGATTTTGGGCCTACACTACGGAAAGTCACTGGAGGTTTTGGACAGAAGAATTGAAATTTACAAAGATATTCCAAGACAACTGCTGGACCTTAGAGCCACCTATTCTGAACTTGCCAAATTACTAAGGAGCAACGCAATTGCATTTAGGTGGGAATTTCCCCAAGGAATATCCTTTACCTTTAGAGGGAGAAAGGTCAAAATCAGAACATCGGAAGAGAGAGACAAATTTCTGTCTACATACGGAGAGGACCTTCAAAAAGGAATTGAACTACCTTCTGGGCCTGGGGCAACGCCAGTACCAACACCAGCACCTGGGGAACCTGAAGATTCTGTGAACAAGATACCACCCCTGGAAAAATAACCAGATTAATTCAGGATGTCTCTGCAACTGTTGAGCTGGAATATTAACGGTTGTAACATTCCGGAAAAAAGGAAGAAAATATTTCATATATTAAAAAAAGAACAATTGGACATTATTTGCCTACAGGAAACACATGTGACAAGGCTCCACAGAAAAGTGTTAATAAATAAAAGATTGGGCCAGGAATTTATATCGTCGGACAAAGTTAAGAAGAGAGGTGTGGTGATATATGCGAAAGAGAGCCTGTCACCTAAATTCTTATTTAAAGATGAACATGGAAGAATTTTGGCAATTGAGATACAACATCAAGGAGAGAAATTGTTGATATTAGGAATCTATGCACCTAATGAAGGGAAATAGGAATTCTACAAGAAGCTGCAGGAGACAATGCTGGATTATCTGGACTACAACAACATCATAATGATGGGAGATATGAATGGGGTCGTATCAACTAACATGGACAAGTCACAAAGTCAAAACGTTACAAAAGACGGCAGACTACCTAAAACCTTTTTTGAAATGACAGACAATATGGATTTGATTGACATCTGGAGGACAAAGAACCCACTAGGAAGAGAGGGAACATTCTTTTCTGAAGCCCAACTGACCTGGACAAGAATCGACCAAATATGGATATCTAGAGGCCTGGCACCTAAGGTCAGAAAAGTGGAAATCTGCCCAAAGACCTGTTCCGACCATAATGCAGTAAAGATGGATATGACACTACTACCAACTGGATCCTTTAGATGGAAGATGAATGACAATTTGTTCAGAGATCAGGAAATTACCAAGAAGGCCCAAAAAGTCTTGAAGGATTACTTTGAGATAAATATGAATACTACGGTGGAAAAAAGAATCGTCTGGGACGCAAGTAAAGCCGTAATGAGGGGATTCTTGATACAACAGAATGCAGTAAAGAAAAGAACACAAAATGAGAAAAAAGATAAGATCCTGGATAAAATAAAAGAATTAGAGAAGAAGTTAAGACTGAATCCGAAGTCACAGCCAACTCTGAGAGAAATTAAACTTTATCAAACACAATATTCTAAACTGATAAACCAGGAAATTGAATGGAAGGTTAAATTAATGAAACAAAAAACGTTTGAGTCGGTGAATAAATGTGGAAAACTGCTAGCTTGGCAGTTGAAGAGAAGACAAAGATTAAATACGGTTACAAACTTAGAGGTTGAAGGAAAAAACATTCAGAATCCGGTGGACATTAAAAGTGTTTCCAGAGATACTTCAAAAAACTATACACCCAAGGGCCGCAAGACGAAGTTGAGATTAAACAATTTTTGGCAAAAAATGGACTATCTAAATTGTCACAAGAAAATAGGACAATCCTGAATTCTAAAATAACACGACAGGAGATTGAACAAGCCATTCAGAACACGCAACTGGGCAAATCTCCAGGGCCAGATGGGCTGACCTCCAAGTACTATAAGACATTAAAAGATTATTTGATACAACCTTTGATGGAGGTCAGCAATGAAATTATGGAGGGGAAGAGGGCTCCGGAGTCGTGGAAGGAAGCGTTTATCACATTAATACCAAAGTCGGAAGCTGAAAAGACACAACTTAAGAACTACCGTCCCATCTCCCTTCTAAATGTGGATTACAAAATATTTGCAGACATTTTGGCAAGTAGACTTAAAAAAGTTTTAAATGAAGTAATCCATAAGGACCAGGCAGGCTTTCTCCCAGGTAGACATTTATTTGCTAATACAAGGAACATTATTGACATTTTGGAACTTTTGCAAACAGATATAAACACAAAAGCAGTTTTAATTTTTATAGACGCGGAGAAGGCCTTTGACAACATTTCCTGGAAATTTATGATGGGAAACTTAAAAGAGATGGGAGTGGGACGGGGTTTTGAGAATGGGATTGAGGCGATATATTCAGAGCAGAAAGCTAAACTGATAGTTAATAATGTGGTTACAGAAGAGTTTAAAATTGAAAAAGGAACACGACAAGGTTGCCCTATTTCCCCTTTGTTATTCATTTCGGTTCTGGAAGTGCTATTGAATATGATTAGAGGGGACCGGTTGGTGGAAGGAATTCAGGTCGGACAGAAACAATATAAATTAAAAGCTTTTGCAGATGACCTGGTTCTGACCCTGCAGGAGCCAGAGTCTAGTACGAAAAGAGTATTACAACTGATTAATGATTTTGGTCGGGTGGCTGGATTTAAATTAAATAAACAGAAAACTAAGGTTTTGGGGAAAAATTTGACAGATACAGAGTCAGAACGGTTTCAGAAAGAGACAGAACTTAATGTGGTTAAAAAAGTAAAATACCTAGGGGTAAACATAACAGCAAAAAATCTAAGTCTATTTAAGGATAATTATGAAAAATGCTGGGCAGAAATTAAGAGAGACTTAGATAGTTGGTCAAAATTGAAACTTTCTTTGTTAGGCCGAATTGCTGCTATCAAGATGAATGTATTGCCAAAGATGTTGTTTTTGTTTCAAACACTTCAGGTTTTGGACAAGACGGAGTGCTTTCAGAAGTGGCAGAGAGATATTTCTAAGTTTGTCTGGCAGGGCAAAAAGCCCAGAATTAAGTTTAAGATATTAACTGATGCGAAAGAAAGAGGGGGCTTTGCCCTGCCAGATCTAAAGTTGTATTATGAAGCCGCAGCGTTCTGCTGGCTAAAAGACTGGCTACTTCTTGAAAACACTGATGTGTTAGATTTGGAAGGGTTTAACAATGCTTTTGGATGGCATGCATATTTATGGTATGACAAGGTTAAAGCAAATAAGGCCTTTAAGAACCATATTGTCAGAAAATCACTGTTTAATGTCTGGACAAAATATAAAGACTTGCTGGAAAATAAAACCCCAAGGTGGCTTTCACCTTTGGAAGCTAAGGCCCGAAAAAGACCCAATATGGAGGCTAAATGGCCAAAATATTGGGAAATACTAGAAAAAGATGGAGACAACTGGAAATTGCAGAGTTTGGAGAAAATGAAGGATAAAGTGCGAGACTGGTTACATTACGCTCAGATTAAAGAAGTTTTTAAAAATGACAAGAAACTAGGGTTCCAGGTGGAGAAATCGAAACTAGAAACAGAATTGTTAGAACCAAAGACCAAGGTACTTTCAAGGATGTATAACTTGCTGTTAAAATGGAATACACAAGATGAAACGGTTAAATCGGCTATGATAAGGTGGGCACAGGACATTGGGTATAATATCATGTTTGAGGACTGGGAAAGGTTGTGGAGTACTGGATTGAAATTTACTGCATGTAACGCTTTGAAAGAAAATGTAATGAAAATGATTTATAGATGGTATATGACCCCAGTCAAACTTGCAAAAATTTACCACCTGACTGACAATAAGTGTTGGAAATGTAAAGAGTGTGAGGGAACATTCTTCCACCTCTGGTGGACTTGCCCTAAAGTGAAGGCGTTCTGGGAAATGATTTATAACGAACTGAAAAAGGTATTTAAATATACCTTCACTAAGAAACCAGAGGCCTTTCTTTTGGGTATTGTCGGCCAAGGGGTGGTAAAGAAGGACCAGACATTTTTTATGTATGCAACAACAGCAGCAAGGATACTACTCGCAAAGCATTGAAAAGCTCAAGATCTACCCACACTGGAAGAATGGCAGATGCAACTGATAGACTACATGGAACTGGCTGAGATGACCGGCAGAATTCGTGACCTGGGAGAAGAGAGGACTGAGGAGGATTGGAAGAAATTTAAGAATTATTTACAAAAATATTGCAACTTGAGTGAATGCTAAACAGGATGCTAGATCAAAATAACTGAGCACCACTAATTTAGATGATTTTAAGAAAATAAGTAAGATTGTGAAAATATAACTCTTTTTGAGAACTAGAAGATTATGAAACATAGAAGGGATATAAGAATGTAAATAAGATAATAAATTGCTGACAAAATGTTATAACGATGAAAGTGGGAGCGGGAGATGTGAGGAAGTCCAAAGAAAATGTGAAATTATGTTAAGATATATGTTACATTGTTTATTATGTTTATTTCTATTGTAAAACCCAATAAATTTCTATAAAAAAAAGAAAATCTATAATATAGATCAAGATTTGAAAGAGGGTAAGATATTTGCTGAACATGGTTGTGTAAAAAGGAACACAAAAAAGGGAGATGTGAGGAAGTCAGGAAGAAGGGTTATGAAAACAACAAGTAAAAAATTGGATTTTTATGTCTTTTTTATGTTTCTTTTCTTTTTCTTTATTTCCTATCTTTTTATGTTTTTTACTGTATTTTTTTGTTTTGTTTGAGTGTGATGATGATGTTTCTTTTTAGGTTTGATTGGAAGGTTTGTTTTACTGTTTAAAATTTCAATAACTATCTTTTTTTAAAAAAATAAACCTTCACTGCCTCTTGAGTTATCATCAGGAGAAGTAAAAGCTGTGGAGGAAAACCTACACAAATCCAGAGTGGACTCTCTAAGAGGGTTGGATGGTGTCCTGCACACCTCCTTCCTGCAACTCCTGCAGCCAAGCTGGTGCCAAAAGTACTGCTCTGCTTTCCTTGGGACCATATAAGCCAGGCTGAGAAGGGGGTCTTGTTGTCTAGGCAGCCCTGAACCCCCAAACACACTGTCCAGGCTCACAGTGCTGCTAACACAGCAGTTTCAGGCCGAGAAATGAGCTCAGACCTATGTATCAAAGTCTCTCCAATGTGAAACAAGGAAAACAGAAGCGCTATTTACATCATATGTCACTGTAAAGGTATTCAAAATATTTGTCTTTTGAAGAAAAGACCACCAATTATCCAATGGCCCCTTCAAAGCTAATGAACATCTTGTGCCTGGAGCTTTTGTGGGCTGCAGGACCAGCTTCTGCCACCATTATCCTTCCAATTGGGATTCAGGCCTCATCATGGGACTGAAATTGCCCTGGTTGCGCTGTTTCCTGGTTCTGCTGGATCTCTCAGCGGCTTTGGAGACCTTTGACCATGGTATCCTTCTGAACCCGCTAGGGGAGCTAGGGGCCCTGCTATGCAGTGGTTCCCCTCCTTCCTCCTGGGCCATGTCCAAAAAGTGGTGTTGGGGGATGAGTGTTCAGACCCCTGGGTGCTCACTTGTGGGGTGCCTCAGGGCTCCGTCCTCTCCCCCATGCTTTTTAATGGCTATATGAAGTCGCTGGGAGAGATCATCAGGGGGTTTGCGCTGGGTGTTCCCCAGTATGTGGATGATACCCAGCTCTTCCTCTCTTTTAAATTGGAACCAGTGAAGGTCCTGTGTGAGTGTCTGGAGGCAGTTGGAGGATGGATGGCGGCTAACAGACTGAGGTTGAATTTTGACAAGACAGAAATACTGCTCCAGGGGGACAGTGGGCAGGCAGGTGTGGGGGACTCCCTGGTCCTGAATGGGGTAACTGTGGCCCTGAAGGACCAGGTGCACAGCCTGGGCATCATTTTGGACTCACAGCTGTCCATGGAGGTACAGGTCAGTTCTGTGTCCAGGGCAGCTGTCAGCCAGCTCCATCTGGTACGCAGGATGAGTCCCTACCAGCCTGCCAACTATTTCACCAGAGTGGTGCATGCTCTGGTGATCTCCCACTTGGATTACTGCCATGTGATACATGAGGCTACCTTTGGAGGTGACTCGTAAACTGCAACTAATCCAGAATGTGTTAGCTAGACAACAGAATGAGAGCAGCAGCTGAGACAGCATAACACCAGTCTGAAAGGATCTTCACTGACTCCCAGTACATTTCTGAGCACAATTCACATTGTTGGTGATGACCTTTAAATTGCTGTGGTTGCATTTTTCAGGCACAGAATCCTGTTATGCCTTCAGACACAAATTTATTTGCTGAAGGAATTTTTTGCTGTCTCTGAGCGTTTTTTCCTACTCTGCTAATTGTATGTTGGACTTGCTCTGGAGATCATTGTGGAGGAGCAAGATCTGCAACATAAAGCCCTAAACAGCCTCGGTATGTAGACCTGAAGGAACGTCTCCACCCCCATCGCTCAGTCTGTAACTGAGGCCCTCCTTCGAGGGTCTTCTGCTGGTCCCCCCCCCCTCCCAGTGAGAAGCGAAGTTACAGGGAAGCAGGCAGAGGGCAAGGAAATGGGCAACTATCTGACATTTGGAAGACAGCTGAAGGCAGCCCTGTATAGGGAGGTTTTGAATGTCTGATGTTTTACTGTCTTTTATATGTACTGTAATTTGCCCAGAGTGTCTGGGGAAAGCCAGCCAGATAGGCAGCGTGGAAATACTACAATCATTCTTATTATATTGTGATTCTTTTGTAGTTATTTTTGTAGTTATTTTGGAATTCGTTCTGCAATATCAGCTCATGAAATGTTATGAGGGGAGAAAATCACAGGGATGCCATAAACTGTAATCCCACCCACAACTTCTCATTCACATACAGTCTATGAATTTCAGAAGGTCACACACCTCACCTGTGCTAATACTGGCCTGTATAGGCACACCTTGCATGTAGAGCCTCCAGCCACAGGCACTGTATAGCATGAAAATGGGTCCTTTGACTGGGAAGATTCATGCAATTGCTATCATCAGATGCTGAAGGATTGTATCTCAGCTTGTCAATCACTCTGACACTGCCTACCAAAAATAAGAGGAACAGAAATGCTTTTGAGGTGCAACTTCTATACCAATCCTGAGAGCCATTCCATGGACTCTGGACCCCTGTTTCTGATGACAGGTGTACATTATCCTCACCCTCAATGAACCAGGCAGTGGAAAAGACAAAGATGGCAGGCTGAGAGAGAGGAAGAGGTTTGTAGCTGCTTCCTGGGTGGGATTGCGGAAACAAAGCGCCACTTCTCAGAAGGCCTTTCCCCTCCTCTCTTCTCCTCAGGATTTGAACCACTGTGTCTGGGCGGGGCAGGGGCTTATGTGGGCGTGAAGAGGATGGAGTTTGCAGGAAGGAAGGGGTAGGTGGACTGGACCCCTCGCCCACTTTCCAGGGATCCCTCTCTGGTAGCCTTGAAGGGGTGGCCGATTCTTGGGTGGGAGGGAGAAGCCAAGGAGGCCCCTCTGGAGATTCCCGGCGGGTGCCACGATGGAGACCTCTCCCCAAGGACTGGTCTTCCAGTATCTCTGTATCTCTCTCACTCACTCTCTCCCATTGCTGCCCTTCCCTGCCCTAGGGATGCTCCGCTCCCCCCCCCCGACTTCCTCGACCCCCTCCCTCTTTCCCGGAGTCTCCCTTGCACCCAGAGGCCGCCTTCGCGCCCCCCTCCTCATCCAGAGGACAACCCCCCCCCAACACGAGCCACACGGGGGTCTCTATCCAGGCGTCCCTCGCGCCCGTTAACCCATTCATGACCCGCCTTTCTCCAGGGACCCCTGCGTGGGGGAAACGGGGCAAAGGGGCCCTCGTGGGGACTCCCTCCGTTGGCGCCCCATGTCCGCCGCTGCCAAGGCGCAGCAGGCGTGCAGGGATCTAGGCCATGCAGACGCGACCCACGAATAGCGCTTTGGGGAGCTGGCGGGGGTCTCTGGGTCCTTCTCTCCCCCCCCCCCGCGACCCCATTACCGCTTTGTCCTCGCTCCAGATTCTCCTTTCCTGGAACATCCACCGGGGGGGGGTGTCCTCCCCTGCCGCCCCTCCTCCCCTTTCCGAAAGCGCGCTCCCCTAGAGCTACGTAGCAGAGCATCAATCCGGCGCAGAAGAGCCACTTCCGGGAGAAGAAGGGAGGTTGGGGGGGCTCTTTCCCCCCCCCCCCATTCCCGGAAGAGAGGTCAGATGGAGAGGAGGAGCAACATATTGGGGAGGGGATTTGGGGTTGTGGGGGCGGGGTGGGAGAAGGATGTGCCGGGAGGGGAGGGGGGATCCCTGCGTGGGGGAAACGGGGCAAGGGGTCCTCGTGGGGACCCCCTAGGTGGGGGCCCCATGTCCGCCGCTGCCAAGGCGCCTAAGGGGCCAAGGAAAGCCCCCTTCGCAGCACTCGTGCAGGGATCCAGCCCATGCCTATGGGACATGGGACCCGCGAAAGGCGCTTTGGGGAGCTGGCGGGGGTCTCTGGGTCCTTCTCTCCCCTCCCCCGCGACCCCTTTACCTCTTTGTCCTCGCTCCAGATTCTCCTTTCCTGGAACATCCACGGGGGGGGGGGTTTCCCTGCCTCCCCTGCCGCCCCTCCTCCCCTTTCCGAAAGCGCGCCCCCCTAGAGCTACGGCGCAGAGCAGCAATCCGGAGTGGAAGCTCCACTTCCGGGAGAAACAGGCAGTTTGGGAGGTGGACTCACCCCCACCCCTCCATTCCCGGAACAGAAACGGGATTCCGAGGAGGAGGAAGAGGTGCAACGTAAGGGACCAATTTGAGGTTGTGAGGGCGGGGTGCGACAATGATGTACCGGAAGGGGAGGAATTTAGTGGGGGGGGGGAGGAAGGTTTTCCCCCTCCCCTCTTCCTAGTGGATCAGGAGAGAAGGGAGGGGCTGATCCCGGCAATCCACTTGCAAAGTGGGGTCCCCCACCCCACAATCTAAATGTTACGGAAATTACGGGGAGGGGCGCATCTTTAAAGTTAAGTATTATATATATTATACCTGAATGTATCCTTTCAACGTGACAGCTCAGGGAAGTTACCTAGCTTTAAAAATAATATAAAATCATCTCCTTTCCCAGTTTTCTTCATTCCAAAGCTATTTTCCCCTTGAAAAAGGACTCCAGGAAGTTCCCAGAGGTGGCAATTGCAGGGCTCATTGTTAGCCAAAGGAAGCCCAATCTCATCACCTGACTCGCCTCAGGCTCCAGACATGCAAAGGAAGTTCTATTGGACTTTTGGGTGGTGGGTACTTAAGACATATTTGTCTATGCTAATCTTATACCTGAGTCTTGCCCTGCCATGTCTGCTTATGCTAATCTTTGGGCATGTTTGCCAAGGTTAACCCCTCCCCTTCTGTGACATGTCAGTGATGTAGCAATGATGATGTATTAACTGTATTCTGGGATATGGTGGGAAAGTTTTAAAAGTCCTTGTCACCCCATCCTCGGGGTTCAAATTTGCTTTTTGAACCTATTGCGCAATAAACTTTGGTCTACAGCTATTTGCTCCAGTTGGCTGGACTCCTTCCTTTATTCCGCAGGGACCCACGGGCTCTGCCCGACCAGCTGGGGGACTGAGCAGCCTCGCACCTAGATTTTTCCATAACACTTTATATTGCAAAATCCTTCCCCAACTCTACGCCACAAGTCGTCCGTCCGTGTTTTAGGTATTGGTGCTCTTCAAACCAGGAAGGGGGGACAGTTATACGACTCCCCAAAAACCCCAAGTCCCGACCACAGTCTCGGACTAAGGGCAGGACAATGACCGTTGACACAGGCACCTTCCATGCACAACAGCAAAGAGGCTCAGAGAAGCAGCCTATACAATTGTAGCAAGAAGCATTGTACCATGAATCAGACTGTTTCCTCCGACTCTCCAATGCTGTATAGAAAACTGTTGAAACGTCAAAGAATCTCCAAAATTAAACGGTTTACTTGCTTCCAATGGCTAATGACTCCTCTAGAATTGGAGGATCCAGGGCTCCCCCTGACTCCATAATCCCTTAGGAGGCAGGAGGCGATCAAGGGCAGCACATGCCCCAGGCAGAAATCCATCCGGATGGTGGATTGAATCCCGATGCATTTAAAGGAGAAGCGAAGGAAAGCCTTGCAGATAGGGAGATGTGTAAAAACTATTCTGGTTTTTTGGGGAAGAGGGTAGTTAAAAGGTGTGGGAAACTGGGGTTGTGACAAGGGTGGGTGACGGGCTCATGTTTCTAAATTCCAAACACTCCTACTTTGTGACACATTTGTGATGTATGGATGATGCTGTGAAAAAATGCATTGTGGGAAATGGGGAGAGGTCTTAAAAGTTCATGCAACCGTATGCAATTGTTGGAAGAATTTTAAGGTCTAATATATATAAAATAAATGTTCCAAGCAAATGTTGTAAACAGAAAATCTGCCCTTTTTCCCTTTTGGGGTATCCAAGAGCCCATATAGAGTCCTTACGTAGGTTCCCTATTGGTAGGAGAAAATAACAGGGGCCAACCAGAGAATATTGAGAAGCAAAGCAGCTAGTAAGCCTGATCTTTATTGATCTGTTGCAACAGGGTCCTCACTCACCACACGCAGGAGGGAGGAGGAACCCAGAACAATGGCACACAAGGCCTTATATAGACATTTTAAATGCCCTGCCCTGGAGCTCTAGACCATCCCTCCATACATCATAAATACATCACAGACGGGGTGTAACCCAAGTCCACCCCCCCAGATACATCATACCTATATCAGAGAAAGGGCTGTTTACAGTAGAAATCTGAGTGGTTTGTTTACCTCCCCGTCTGCCAGGTTACCTGTTTAATGGTCACTTGATTGGATTGCCTGGGGAGCCTGGCCAGCCTTTTACAATGATAAATACTTAGTTCCTGTGCCAGGTCACAGGCTCACACCCTATTCATATCTTAAATGTGCCCTTAAGACAGGATTTGTGAAGGAAAAGACATCAGGGAGGCTCCTCCCATCTCTTCCTCTCTTTTAAATTGGAACCAGTGAAGGCAGTGAATTCCCTGTGTGCCTTTCTGAAGGTGGTTGGAGGATGGATGGCAGCTAAGAGATTGAGGTTGAATCCAGACGAGGGAGGCAGGTGTGGGGGAGGCAGGTGTGGGGGACTCCCGGTTCCTGATGGCGTAACAGTGCCCCTAAAGGACCAGGTCATCACCTTTGAGTATTGGGGTCAGTGCCCCTATTCCTCCAGCAGGAGCGATTGTGGGGCTTCCTCGCCCACTTCCATTCAGCTCCGCCATTCCCAAAGGGGAATTCTTCTTCAGCCATTGTGGGAGCAGACCGGCTAGAAGCTGAAGCGGCTTCCCTTTGAGTAGCATTTACTTCACTTTCTGCTGACCTCAGTCTCTTGGATTGTGGCCAGCTGTCCTCTTCCATTTCCTTGAATGCTGACCAGTGTTGGATATGTGGGGAAGCAAAATTCACCCCAGAACTTTTCCGCAGGGTTCCCTCCACAGCACAGAAGGATGGGAGGACGGAGGAACACGTACTAATAAACGAACACTCCTATGAATGGAGAGAAGCAGAAAGTGGAGTCCCCTATAGATCAGTATTGGGACCCATGGCTTTTCAACTTGTTCATAAATGATCTAGAGTTAGGAGTGAGCAGGGAGGGGGCAAAGTTTGCTGGTGGCAGTAAATTGTCCAGGATTGTTCAAACAAAGACAGAATGCAAGGAGCTCCAAAAAGAGCTCTCCAAATGGTGTGATTGGACAGAAAATACAGTTCATTGTCAACAAGATTAAAGTGAGGCATGTTGGGGGGCAGGGAAACACCCTCTTAATATCATGTGCAGAATCATGGGGTCTGAACCGGGTTTCTCTGTGTGCTCTAGGAGACCAGGGGAGAGGGGTGAGGGAACAGCTGCAGTCGCCTGCGGTTCCTACGCAATGTTTGCCATCTTGTATGTTGATTGCCCTCTTAGAAGACAAAGTCCAGCAACTGGAGGAACGTGTAGCTATGCTCCAAAGAATTAGATTTAGGGGAGCTGGTCGCAGCAGGAGGGGGGGTCTCCCTGGATGCCTCAGTAGCCGGCCTCCTCTGGGTCTCCTGGCCCCCCTCCTCTCTTCCCTCTGAGCCTGAACTGCTCTCTGCCCCAGCCTCTTCCTGCTCAGCAAACCCTGTTTCATCCTCAGCTTGCAACACCTCCCCTCCCATTCTGCTCCCTTTTCTCCCTCTTTCTGCTCATTGCCATCCCACCACCAGTCCCCAGGATCTGAGCCTTCTTCCTTTGTGGGTCTCCCAGCTGGTGCCTCCCCCCCCCCCTCACCCAGCCAGTCCATGACAGCAAAAGCAGCCATAGCAGTAAAATCAGTATGATACACTCTGGTAGGAAAACTCCCTAGCAGCATGATTGAATAATAACTTCTGGGAATATGGAAAAGTACTATCTTCTCCAAACCCCAGAATAAGCACGACTCTGGGGTTGCTCCATGGGGTTCATGAGTGAAGATGGGCCCCCCAGGAGACTTCCCTCATACCTGTAGCCCCTCCTTCCCCATCCTGCAAATAGGCTTGGGGGGAAATCTCCCATTCAATTTCGGTATTTCAAGTTTTTTTTCAGAATGTGCAGGGGGCAAGGATGAAGTTCTGTTAAATAAGTAGTGTTTGGAGATCATACGGTGGTGGGGGTGACAGAGTTTGGTACATGCCATCTTGCATGGTTGAGTAGACCAACTCCAGGGCATGAGCCAAGTATCGGCAGGGTAGGGGCCACGTGTAGAGGAATTCCCATGCTGAGGTCAAAAACACACACAGAGGCAGCAGGACTTCTTCAGTAACAGTTTACTGAGTTTTCAAAGCATACAGTTCTCACTGGGTCCCCAGTGAGGCACAAAACTTAGCTCCTGAGAGCAAATCCAGTTCCAGCAGTAAAATCATACAGCACACAGGATATCTAAGTCAGGCACACAAACCGGCAGAAGGGAGCAAGGGAGGAAAGAGGCTGGAAGGACACAGGGCAATGGAGGTGTGTCTTTCGCTTCCTGTCGCCTGGGATTGAAGCCAGCAACTCGGCGTCTGCAGGGGCTTCACGAAGCAAAGCTTTATGCTGGCTATTCCAGGCAAACATGCAACACAAAAACACACGCTGTGATCTGTGCTATATTGCTATATCAGTTGTTTTTATGGGGTTTTTTCTGTCCCCCCCCCCAAAAAAAATATTCATTTTATAACACAAATAAAGAACACAAACAGAAAAACAAACAATACAAACAAATTCTTGTCATATCCTTATTTTCCTATACATTGTGAAGTGGGCTTCCCCAAGTCCCACCTATCTGATTTTCATTTTACTTCATCTTTAGCAATTTACATATATCATCGTTTCTACCAATCTTTTTTTTTTAAATCACACTTAAAATAACTTCACATTTTATCACTTACAAATAATACTATTTTAAAATACATTATCTTCTACTGCTAAGCCTGCAGCATATATCCACTTCCAAAGCTATTCTAAGATTTAAATATTAACATATTTTTTCAAATATTCCTTAAACTTCTCCCTATCTTCTTCCATCATCTCTTCTCTCTGGTCTCAGAGTCTCCCAGTCAGTTCGGCAAGTTTCATATAGTCCTTCATCTTCATCTGCCCTTCTTCGATAGTTGGTAAATCTTGTTTCTTCCAATTCTTTGCTAGCAACATTCTCGCAGCTGTTGTGGCATACAGAAAAAAAGTAACATCTTTTTTGGGTATTTAACCCCCCACTATACCAAGTAAAAATGCTTCTGGTTTTTTAACAAATGTGTTTTTCAATACTTTCATCAGTTCATTATAAATACTTTCCCAGAAGTCTTTTTCCTTGGGGCACGTCCACCACATGTGGTAAAAGGTTCCTTCTTTTTCTTTACATTTCCAGCATTTATTATCATGAGTATGATACATTTTTGCAAACATCACTGGTGTTAAATACCATCAATACATCATTTTCATCAAGTTTTCTCTTAATACATTACAAGCTGTAAATTTGATTCCTTTTTCTACAATTTCTCCCAATCCACCATCATGATATTGTGCCCCACATCCCTGGCCCATTCACTCGTTACAGATTTCACTTGTTCATCTTTTGTATGCCATTCCAGCAATAAATTATTCATCTTAGATAGGTTTTTTTGTTTTTGTATCTAATAATTCCCTTTCCAGTTTGGATTTCTCTCTTTGAAAACCAATTTTCTTATCCATTTTAAACACTTCATTTATCTGGATGTACTGGAATCAATCATCTAATTTTTCTTTCAACGAATCATAAGATTTTAATCTAAATTGGTCCCCTACTTCCATCAGAATAGCATTATACTTCAACCACGTATCTTTCATATTCAACCTTTTATGGGTCTGAGCTTCCAATGGTGAGCCAAATCACTTCTTTTTCAAGGGTTCTCGCGATGCGTCAGGGAATGGTCGGAAGCTGAGTATGGGGGAATGCATTCTCAGGCAGATCAGCTTTCCTGGGAGCTGGAGGGGGGGAATTCTCCCCCCTCTTTTCCAGTGGTCTCAGAAGCAGGGAGTGACTCCAATACAGAGCAGATTAGACAGGAGTTACCTAGTTGGAGATAATGACAAGAGAAACAGACTCAGCTGTCCCTGAAGCAGGAATACGGATTTCTTCTGAGTTTCTTGCTGTGAAGAAGAGTGGACTCTGAGAGGAACTTGTCCCACACTCCATACATCTAAATGGGTTCACCCTTGTGAGAGTCCCTAGATGTTTCTTAAACATTCCATTATAATTAAATCACTTTCTGTAATCTTTCCATTTAAACTGCTTCTCCTCATTTCTGCTGATGGTTTGTTGGAGTTCAACTCTTAAAGTTCATCCTGGGCATGAGTCTGTTGATTTAGAACTTCCACTAGAATTGGACCTCTACCTCTATCTAACTTCCTGACACATATGGTTTGTCTCTTGTGTGAGTTTGTTAATGTAAATCAAGGGTTCCACTCTGACTGAAGCTCCTTCCAGAGGCCATACATCTAAATGATTTCTCCCATGTGGGTCTGCTGATGTTTTCTAAGATTTCCACTCTGACTGAAGCTCTTTCTGCACTCAATGCATTTAAACGGTTTTTCCCCTGTGTGAGTCCGATGATGTCTTCTAAGGGTTCCATTATCACTAAAGCTCTTTCCACACTCCATACATTCATATGGTTTCTCCCCTGTGTGAGTCCGTTGATGTATATTGAGATTTCCACTCTGACTGAATTTCTTTCCGCACTCCATGCATTTAAATGGTCTCCCCCCTGTGTGAGTCTGTTGATGTCTTCTAAGGTTTCCATTATTACTAAAGCTTTTTCCACACTCCATACATTCATATGGTTTCTCCCCTGTGTGAGTCCGTTGATGTCTTCTAAGGGTTCCATTATCACAAAAGCTCTTTCCACACTGCATACATTCATATGGTTTTTCCCCTGTGTGAGTCCGTTGGTGTGTTCTAAGATGTCCATTATCACTAAAGCTCTTTCCACACTCCATACATTCATATGGTTTTTCCCCTGTGTGAGTCCGTTGATGTGTTCTAAGATGTCCATTATCACTAAAGCTCTTTCCACATTGCATACATTTAAATGGTTTCTCCCCTGTGTGAGTCCATTGATGTGTTCTAAGTTTTCCATTATCACTAAAGCTCTTTCCGCACTCAATGCATTTAAATGGTTTTTCCCCTGTGTGAGTCCGTTGATGTCTTCTAAGGGTTGCATTGGAACTGAAGCTCTTTCCACACTCCATACATTCATATGGTTTCTCCCCTGTGTGAGTCTGTTGATGTCTTCTAAGGGTTCCATTATCACGAAAGCTCTTTCCGCACGTCATACATTTACATGGTTTCTCCCCTGTGTGAGTCTGTTGATGTCTTATAAGGGTTGCATTATCACTATATCTCTTTCCGCACTCCATACATTTATAAGGTTTTTCACCCGTGTGAGTCCATTGATGTATATTGAGGTGTCCACTGTGACTGAAGCTCTTTCCACACTCCATACATTCATATGGTTTCTCCCCTGTGTGAGTCTGTTGATGTCTTCTAAGGGTTCCATTATCACGAAAGCTCTTTCCGCACGTCATACATTTACATGGTTTCTCCCCTGTGTGAGTCTGTTGATGTCTTCTAAGGGTTCCATCATCACTAAATCTCTTTCCACACTCCATACATTTAAATGGTTTCTTCCATGTGTGATTCCATTGATGTCTTCTAAGGTTTCCATTCTGACTGAAACTCTTTCCACACTCCATGCATTTAAAGGGTTTCTCCCCTGTGTGAGTCCGATGGTGTGATTTAAGGTCACCATTGTGACTGAAGCTCTTTCCACACTCCATGCATTTAAAAGGTTTCTTCTGTCTGTGAGTCTGTAGATGTATATTGAGTTGTCCACTGTGACTGAAGCGCTTTCCACATTCCATACATTCATATGGTTTTTCACCCATGTTGAGTACGCTGGTGTAATTTAAGGTTTGTATTCCGACTAAAGCTCTTTCCACATTCCATACATTTAAAAGGTTTCTCCCCTGTGTGAGTCAGTTGATGCATATTGAGGTGTCCACTCTGACTGAAGTTCTTCCCGTACTCCTTGCATTTGAATCCATTCTTGCCCATGTGAGTCCGCTGATGTGTTCTATCATTGAAAGTCTTTCCACACTCCATACCTTTAAATGGTTTCTCCCCTTTTTGGGTGAGCTATGTGTGCTCATTCAATGAAGCACATTTCACATATTTTAATGTCTATATCTAATGAAACCAAGGTGCCCCATCCCCTGGAAGTCTGACTGTCTTCTCCATGACCTTCCTCAGAGTGGGAGGAAAGGAAATCCTGTTTGGGTTTCAAGGAAGAGAACAAAGGAAAAGAGAGCACATCAGATGCAATTAGCACCACTTCATATTTCAACATATCCTACATTTCCCCGTCTCCTACCCAGGTTACGGATTTTTAGGAAATGAAGATGCAATGATATCAAATGATGGTAATGCATCAGCAACCTTTCATAATCCTCAATCATCATTAATAAAGCAGCATAATCTTGGAAAACAGCCTTTTCACATCAATTGTTTTCTCACAGGAAATGCAGCTACTCTCTCTCCATGAAAAGGCCCTCTCTGTCTCTGGTTCATCGTTCCTTTGGACATTTCCCATCCTCGGCATCATAATCCTCTGCCCAACCCTGTTTCCACCTCTAGATCTTCATGAATCACCTGCACAGTCCCAATGGCCTCAGGAGGTCCACGCAGACCATTTTGTGAGACTCAGGTCTACATCTCTTCCAGGGACTGTGGTCTGGGTCAGTCAGAGAACTAGTGACAAGGCTTGGTGCTTGGGGTCAGCTGAATGGGTGCTCAGGGAAGCTCATGTTCTTGAAGATGGACCTCTGTCTACATGCCTCACATTGCATGGAGAGAGCAGGAGAAGCAGAAGGAAAGCATATGGCACACGGGGATCCCAGACGGAAACACCCACCCCCATTGTTCTTTATAATGATGATGTGCTGCCTGATCTCATTCCTCTGACGCAGGACTATCCTAATGTGACACTGAAAAGCAGGATATTAAAGGCAAGGAAATAACTGTACTTAATGGCAGATAGCATTGTTGGTCTCACGCAGTTGAAAGAAAAAATTATAAGTATAATTCCAAGATATTATAAGTATAGTTCCAAGTATAAGCTTTCATGTGTATGTACACTTCTTCATATAGTGAAGGGTAGTGAGAGAATGGTAGTAGGAGTACCCTTCTGAGAAAAAACCCCACCCCAACCTCCCATGATATATAAGGGTCTGGTGACATCTGTTTCAGTGTATCTGAAGAAGTGTGCATGCACACCAAAGCTTATACCTAGAACAAACTTACTTGGTCTCTAAGGTGCTACTGAACTATTTTTTAATTTTTTATTTCAACTGTGTCAGATCAACATGGCTACCTACCTGAATCTAGACGTCATGGGGTATTAGGGGAGCAGTAGTTCCTTTGGTGGAGTACTCAGCTCTCACCTGTGGCTTCCAGAAGCTGTCAGCATGCAACAGGGGTTCAAAGAACGGCTTCAACCGGCCGGCTAAACCAGGTGAGGAAAGCTGATGGGTCTCAAATCCTTGGGGGGCTGGGGAATTCTGCTGCACCTGAAGTCAAGCCCTGGTGGATGGAGAGAACAACTGTGAATCCCACAGTCCAGAAGGCAGATTCTACCCGTGCTGAAGAGGAAAGTGAAGGGCAGGTGGGGCACGTCCACTTGGAGGCTTGTTATCTAGTCCCAGGGTTACTCTGACGTTGAATTGTATATAAATTACAGTATTGAAATGCACCTGGTCCCACTTCATATTCTGATATTACTCTACTCTGTTTGTCTGTTTCTTACTTGAGTGCGGTTTCGGTATGCGAAGTCAGGGTTTTACTATAAGTTACATTTTTGCTATTTTTGGATCCTGTTATGCTTATTTGTCTTCAGTACAGTCATACCTCATGTTACGTTTGCTTCAGGTTGCGTGTTTTCAGGTTGCATCCCGTGGTGACCCGGAAGTACCGGAAAGGGTGCGCATGTGCAGACATGCAAAATGACGTCACGCGCATGCACAGAAATGAGAATCGTAACCCGTGCACGCGCAGATGCGGATTGTGTTCTGCTCATGTTGCAAACAGACCTACGGAATGGATCCCGTTCGCAACCAGAGGTACAACTGTAATAGATTTCTCAGCTGAATTAATTTTTTGCTGCCTCTGAGCGTTTTTTGCTACTCTGCTAATTATACATCGAACTTGCTCTGGAGATCGTTATGGAGAAGCAAGATCTGCAACCTTAAGCCATAAACAGCCTCGGCGCTGGAGACCTGAAGGAGCGTCTCCACCCCCATCGCTCAGTCCAGACAGGGAGGTCCACCTCTGAGGGTCTTCTGCTGGTTCTCTTGCAGGCAGAAGTGAAGTTCCAGGGAACCAGACAGAGGGTCTTCCGCCCTATGGAATGCCCTCCCTTCAGAAGGCAAGGAAATGGGCAACTCTCGGATATTTAGAAGACAGCTGCACTGGGATGTTTTTAATGTTTGATGTTTTACTGTCTTTTTTATGTACTTTAAGCTGCCCAGAGTGGCTGGGGAAACCCAACCAGATGGGTGGGGTATAAATACTGCAGTCATTCTTATCATCTTGTGATTTTTTAAAGTTATTTTGGAATTTGTAGTGCAATATCATCTCACGAAATGTTATGGGTGGAGGAAATCACAGGGTTGACGTAAATGATTATCCCACCCACAAACTCTCATTCACATACATTCTGTAAATTTGGGGAAGTCACACACCTCCCCTGTGCTAATACTGGCAGTCTTTGGCCTGCATAGGCACACCCTGTCTGTAGAGCCTCCACTCTCAGGTATTGTCTATCATGAAAATGGGTCCTTTGACTGGGAAGAATCTCAGCTTGTCAGTCACTCTGAAATTGCCTTCAAAGAATAGGAGGAACAGAAATGCTTCTGAAGTACAACTTCTATATCAAGCCTGAGAGTTATTCCATGTACTCTGCACCCCAGTTTCTGATGACAGGTGTACATTATCCTCATCCTCAATGAAGCAGGCAGTGGAAAAGACATTAAAGATGGAAGCCTGAGAGAGAGGAAAAGGTTTCTGGCTGCTTCCTGGGTGGGATTGTGGAAACAGAGAACGGCTTCTGAAAAGGGCTCTCCCCTCCCCTCTTCCTCTCCGGATTTAAACCGCTGCGTCTGGACAGGGCAGGGGCTTATGGGGTGGGAAGAGCATGGAGCTTGCAGGAAGGAAGGGGTGGGGGACTGGAACCCCCACTTTACAGGGATGCCTCTCTGGTCGCCTTGAAGGGGGGGGGTCGATTCTTGGGTGGGAGGGAGAAGCCAAGGCGGCCCTTCCGGAGATTCCTCGTGGGCGCACGATGGAGACGTCTCCCTACAGACTGGTCTTCCTCCCCCCCCCCCCCAATGCTGCGCTTCCTTCCCCGGGGATGCTCCCCTCCCTCCTCCCCCCGGCTCCCCCCACCCTTGGTCCCCTCCCTCTCTCCCGGAGTCTCCGCTGCACCCAGAGGCCCCCTTGGCGCGGCTCACCCCTCGCCATGCGCGACCCATCTCTCCATCCGGAGGGTCCCCCCAAGACGAGATGGGGAGGGACGGGGGGGGGTCTCTATCTAGGCGTCTCTCGCGCCCCTTAACCCTTTCACGGTCTGCCTCTCTTCGAGCGGAGCGCACAGGGACCCAGGGATGCCTGCGCGGGGGAAACGGGGCCGGGGAGTCCTCGTGGGACCCCCGTGGGTGGGCGCCCCATGTCCACACCTACCCCTTCGCTGCAGCCGTGCAGAAATCCAGGCCCTGCCGGGGGGGCCCACGGAAGGCGCTTTGGGGAGCTGTAGCGGAGTCCCTCTCTGGGTCCTTCTCTCCCCTCTCCCCCCCCCCCGCGACCCCTTTACCTCTTTGTCCTCGATCCCGATTCTCATTTCCTTTCCTTCAACATCGATGTTTTTTTTGGAGGGGGGGTCCCCTGCCGCCCCTCCTCCCCTTTCCGAAAGGGCGCGCCCCTAGAGCTACGGGGCAGAGCGGCAATCCGGCGTAGAAGCTCCACTTCCGGGAGAAGCAGGCAGTTTGGGAGGAGGCTCACCCCCCCCCCTTATTCCCGGAACAGAAGCCGGATTGGAGGAGGAGGAGGAGGAGGATCCTGATACTTCCAAAGGAGAAGCCCAGGAAAGCCTTGCAGCTAGAGGGATCTGTAAACACTATTATGGTTCTTATTGGAAGAGGGTAGTTAAAAGGTGTGAGAAACTGGGATTGTTGACAGGGGTGGGTGACGGGTCCACGTTTCTAAATGCCGAAGACTCCTAATTTGTGACAAATCTGTGATGCATCGAAGATGCTGTTGAAAAATGTATTGTGGGAAATGGGGAGAGGTCTTAAAAATCCATGCAACCATATATGCTCAGGGCTCCTACTCTTGGTGTGTTTGAACCTTGTTGCAACACATAAAGATCAGGTCAACTGACCGCCCTTTGCTTCTTTAACTTGGCTGGATTCTCCTTCTTTTGCTGACCGGAGGGACCCCCAGGAAGTGGCACCCTGACGAGCTGGGCAGCGGAGTAAATCCGCACCCCGGGATATTTTCCTTCTCAACTCTTTCCCACCTGAGCCTCACCCCCCTTACCTAAAAGCCAGACACAACACAATGTGAGAGGATTGTGACTCCTGCCCTCAAGAAGCAAAATGGCTCCCCCTCCCCCCCCCCGGAGCAAAGCAACCCCGGGATGCTGAGGTCCCCCAATCCTTGAAATGAAAAGGGGGGGGGGCTCGGGAAACCTTCAGGGAGCAGGCGGGGAGGGGGCTGCCCAGGCTCCAGAAGCTCCTTCTCGCTGGTTCCTCCCCATCGCCCTCCTGCTGCCTGCCTCCCCTCCGCTCCTAGGGCTGCTTCGCAAGTGCGGGGAAGCTCTAGTCCCTCCGGCCCCCCTCAAATTCCTTCTAAGAGCCCCACATTGCACGGGGCAGACTCACCTGCAGCGAAACAAAACGCAGCTGCCCTGGCAGAGTGGAGCCAGGCTGGGGGGCACTGTGGGGACCCCTGAAATGTGTCCCTAGAAGAAATGCGCCTTCCCAGTCGGGGAAAACCCCCTTCTCTGGGGCTCAAGTGCTGCCGGTGGGCTTCCCAGAAGAAGCCCCTGCTTGGCCCCTGGGAGGACAGGGGCCTCTTGGGTCTGATCCAGCAGGGCTCACCTGATGTTCTGATGCAAGTGGACCCTCCTTCGTCCTTCAGGGAGAACAGGATTTCCCAAACTTGGGTCTGCAGCTGCTTTTGGACTACTGCTCCCATCACCCCTAGCAGGTCAGGGATGATGGGAATTGTAGTCATGCCCTCCAGGTGGCTCTGGCCAGTGAGCCCAGCTGCATGTGAGCTGGGTGGGGGGAATTCCTTCCTGGTGTTATGGCAATTACAGGGGAGGGGGTTACCATCTGACATTAACCCCTGGGACGAGGAACCCCAAACCCCTCTCCCCTCAGTCCCAAAAGCACGGCTCACACATTGTATAAATACAGGAAAACACGGTCTCTGCATATTATGGATGGGATTTACGAACTTTATGTTTTATGAATGGGATTTATGAATAACCGAAGCTCACCAATCAAGAGCACTATGTTTTCACAGCTAGCCAATGGGTGACTCCATAGACGGCTGAAACTGCCTGCAAACCAGCGTTTCAGCTCAGCTTTTGCACGATTGTCTCAGCGCCCTCCTGCTGCTCAGACTATGGGCAAAGTATATTAAATATAGCCATTTTGGTTTTGATTGCCTAAAGTTGCTACAATGTTACAAAGATTGTGTCTGAATGTATCCTTTCAGCTTGACAGCTCAGGGAATGATACCTAAATTTGTAAATTCATATAAAACCCATACTTTAACCGATTCTTCCCATTCCAACACCATTTTAACTCTTAAGAAAAAGTAAATTTAGGCTTGACCCTCCTCCATGACCCTGGAAGCGGATAGCCACGTAGTCAGTGAGAACAGGGCCTCCTGCCATAATCCCCTGAGCGTGAGAGCACGTACACTTCGCCCCACCAAGGGGTGACAACAGACTTCCACAGAGGCAGTTGACCAAGCCAGGTGTTCTGAAAGCCCATCTCAGGAGAAGCCCTGAGGGCAAGGATGTAATTTGATTATGAATTGATTTTAGAATGAATTGATTTTAGAATGTATTTCAATTAATTGATTGTGATTTTATGTAAACTGTGTTACTTTTACTGTTGTTAGCCGCTCTGAGCCTGGCTTCGGCAAGGGGGGAGGGTGGGACATAAATATTATTATTATTACTACTACTACAGTGGTACATAGGGTTATAGACGCTTCAGGTTACAGACTGCACTAACCCAGAAATAGTACCTCGGGGTAAGAACTTTGCTTCAGGATGAGAACAGAAATCATGCTCCGGTGGTGCAGCAGCAGCAAGAGGCCCCATTAGCTAAACTGGTACCTCAGGTTAAGAACAGACCTCTGGAATGAATTAGGTTCTTAACCAGAGGTACTACTGTATTATGTCGATAGTTTTCTTGTTCTCTGGGTGATGGGTACTGGAGAGGTGTCCAGAGATGTATCTGATAGAGTGACCAACTGTTGAACTTGTGTAACACTTTGATACCCCTCCCTATTTGTGACATACTAGTGAAGGTGCTACTCGAAACGTATTCTGGGTGAAGAGGGGAAGTTTTAAAAGTCGATGTAAATTGTCCAGGGTTGTTCAAACAAAGAGAGGTGCAAGGAGCTCCAGAAGGACCTCTCCAAATGGGGTGAATGGGCAGACAATACAGTTCATTGTCAAGGAGATTAAAGTGATGCATGTTGGGACAAAAAAACCCTACGCCCATTAATATAATGTATAGGCTCTGAACTGGATTTCTCTGTGTGCTCTAGGAGACCAAGGGAGAGGGGAGGTGGTCGCAGCAGGAGAGGGAGTCTCCCTGGATGCTTCAGTAGCGGGCCTCCTCTCGGTCTCCTAGCCCCCCTCCTCTCCTCCCTCTGAGCCTGAACTGCTCTCTGCCCCAGCCTCTTCCTGCTCACCAAACCCTGTTTCCTCCTCAGCTTGCAACACCTCCCCTCCCACTCTGCTCCATTTTCTCCCTCTTTCTGCTCATCGCCATCCCACAACCAGCCCCCAGGCTCTAAGACTTTTTCCCATGGGAGTCCCCCAGCTGGTGCCTCCCCCCTCCCCCCGCCAGTCCATGACAGCAACAGCAGCAACAACAGTAACATCAGTAAGATAGCAATATGCACTGTGGTCCTCTGGCAGGAAGACTCCCTAGCAGCATGATTGACTAATAACTTCTGGGACTATGGAAAAATATTATCCTCCCCAAACGCCAGAATAAGCAGTAGCTCTGGGGTTCCCCTATGTGGTTCATGAGTGAAGATGGGGCCCCCAGGAGACTTTCCTGGTACCTGCAACCCATCCTTCCCCCTCTTGCAGTTAGGCTTGCGGGGGGGGGGGGATCTCCCATTAAATTTTAAGTTTTCTTCAGAACGTGCAGGGGGCAGGGTTGAAGTTCTGTTGAACAAGTAGTGTTTGGAGATCATGCGGTGGTGGGGGAGACAGAGTGTGATGGCCTGGGAATCCGATTCAGAGGCTGAACCGGAGGAATCCCAGCCTGAACAGAAGTCCCCGCCCCCTGGGCCGGCTGAACTGGGGCAGGGCCTTGATTCTGAAGCGCCTGCACCTGTGCCGGATCCTCAGGAGCAGGCACCAGGTGAATCCACTCTGGCTCCGGAGGTGGTTGAGGACTCAGTGCCTGCAGGTGAGTCTCCCCCTGGGTCCAGTAACCCTTCAGCCTCTCCTGAACTACAGAGGCTCAGGGCAGAGAGGCGAAGGGAACTGGTTTCTCCGAGGAGGAATCATAGAATCATAGAGTTGGAATAGACCACAAGGGCCATCGAGTCCAACCCCCTGCCAAGCAGGAAACACCTTAAGTGCTCGCCTTAAGGCCAGGAGAGGCGGGTCTCCTGGGGGCCGGCACCGCCACTGGCCTCAGAGAAGATAAAGGCCAGTCAGCCCGGTCCCAGGTTGCGGGAGCAACGTCGTTGAAGAGCTGTTTCGGCCAGCACCCAGTCCGGTTCCCCCAGAGTTCCTGTCCTTGCCCGGCCCCTTGCTATGGACCCCGCTTCGCCCGTGGAGGACTGTCTGCCGACCCTCGACTCAGGTCCTGGACCTCGCCCCACGGTAACCTCCTCCCTGGACCAGTACACAGAGTTTGGTGCAAAAACCAGTCTGACACACAAATACCCATCTTGAATGCTTGAGTACAGCAACTCCAGGGCTTAGCCAAGCATCAGCGGGGTAGGGGCCACGTGTAGAGCAAGTCCCACACTGACATCAAAAACACACATAGAGGCAGCAGGACTTCTTCAGTAATAGTTTACTGAGCTTTCAAAGCATACAGTTCTCACTGGGTCCACAGTGAGGCACAAAACTTAGCTCCTGAGAGCAAATCCAGTTTCAGGAGTAAAAAAATACAGCACACAGGATATCTAAGTCAGGCACACACACCGGCAGAAGGGAGCAAGGGAGGAAAGAGGCTGGAACGACACAGGGCAATGGATGTGTGTCTTTCGCTTCCTGTCGTCTTGGAGGGAAGTCAGCAACTCAGCATCTGCAGGGGGTTCACGAAGCAGAGCTTTCTGCCGCTGCTTCCAGGCACATCCCAGAAACACACACTGTGATTCACAGTGTATTGCCATATCAGTTGTTCTTCAAAGGGTATCCTGATGTGGTCTAGATGTTGGACAAGATATCAATTTATCGCCCAGCCCTAATCCTCACTCACCACCAGGAAACCAGATTCATCCTATCAAAAGGTACTTTACCACTTAGATTATACTCACATTATTTGACATTGCCTTCAATATTTCATTGCTGTTCAGTTTTACATATAAACACAAGAACTTCAAATACACGGCGTGTGTTTAAGACTGATTTCCTGCTGAGTTCATTGCTGTGAAGAAAAGAGTGGACACTGAAAGGAAAACGTCCCGCACTACATGCATCTAAATGGGTTCTCCCATGTGAAAGTCCCTGGATGTTCCTTAAACAGTCCATTGTAAATACAGCACTTTTTGCAATTTTTTCATTTAAACTGCTTCTCCTCTTTGAGTTTGTTGATGCTTTGTAGGGTTTCAACTCCTAAATTTCTTCCTGTCCGTGAGACTGTTGATTTAGAACTTCCACTAGGACTGAACTTCTATCTACTTTCCTGATATTTATATGGTTTGTGCTTTGTGTGAGTTTGTTGACATAAATCAAGGGTTCCACTCTGACTGCAGCTCCTTCCACAGTCCATACATTTAAACAGTTTCTCCCTTGTGTGAGTCTGCTGATGTTTTTTAAGGTGTCCATTCTGCCTGAAGCTCTTTCCGCACTCCATACATTTATATGGTTTCTCCCCTGTGTGAATCGCTGGTGTAATTTAAGGTCTCCATTCTGACTGAAGCTCTTTCCGCACTCCATACATTTATATGGTTTCTCCCCTGTGTGAATCGCTGGTGTAATTTAAGGTCTCCATTCTGACTAAAGCTCTTTCCGCACTCCATACATTTAAAGGGTTTCTCCCCTGTGTGAGTCTGTTGATGTATATTGAGGCTTCCACTCTTACTGAAGCTCTTTCCACACTCCATGCATTTAAATGGTTTCTCCCCTGTGTGAATCCGCTGGTGTAATTTAAGGTCTCCATTCTGACTGAAGCACTTTCCGCACTCCAGGCATTCAAATGCTTTCTCCCCTGTGTGAGACAGTTGATGTCTTCTAAGGTTTGCATTGAAACTAAAGCTCTTTCCACACTCCATACACTTAAATGGTTTCTCCCCGGTGTGAGTCCGTTGATGATTATTGAGCTGTCCACTCTGACTGAAGCTCTTTCCACACCTCATACATTTATATGGTTTCTCCCCTGTGTGAATCCGCTGGTGTAATTTAAGGTCTCCATTCTGACTAAAGCTCTTTCCGCACTCCATGCATTTAAATGGTTTTTCCCGGTGTGAGTCCGTTGATGATTATTGAGCTGTCCACTCTGACTGAAGCTCTTTCCACACTCCATACATTTATTTGGTTTCTCCCCTGTGTGAGTCCGTTGATGATTATTGAGCTGTCCACTCTGACTGAAGCTCTTTCCACACTCCATACATTTATATGGTTTCTCCCCTGTGTGAGTCCGTTGATGTGATCTAAGGTTTCCATTGAAACTGAAGCTTTTTCCACACTCCATACATTTATGTGGTTTCTCCTCTGTTGGAGGTCGTTGATGTGAACTATGTGTGCTCATTTAATGAAGCATATTCTGCATTTCACACATTGAAATGTCTATTGCTAATGAAACTAAAGGTGCCCCATTCCCTGGAGTTCTGAGTGTCTACTCCATCACCTTCTTTAGAGTGGGAGGAAAGGGAATCCTGTATGGGTTTCAAGGAAGAGAACAAAGGGAAAGAGAGTACATCAGCCGCCATTAGCACCTTCTGCTCTTTCAACGTCTCCAACATTCCCTCACCTGCTACCCATGTTTCCAATTTTTAGGAAATGAAGTTGCAATGTCATCAAATGATAGTAATTCATGAGCAACTTTCATAATTCTCAAACAATGTTCATAAAGCAGCATGATTTTTTAAAGAATTATGTGCTGTCTGATCTCGTCCCCGTCTTCTGACACAGGACTATCCTAAAATGACACTGAAAAGCAGGATATTCAAGGCAAATAGATAAACTGTACTTAGTGGAATATGTAGTACCTTTTGAAATGATACTAGAATGAATTGATTTTAGAATGCATTTTAATTAATTGATTGTGATTTTATGTAAACTGTTACTTTTATTGTTGTTAGCCGCTCTGAGCCCGGCTTCAGCTAGGAGGGTGGGATATAAATTATTATTATTATTATTATTATTATTATTATTATTATTATTATCTGGACAGGTCAGGGGCTTATGGGGTGGGAATTGGGTGGAGCTTGTAGGAAGGAAGTTGTGTCTTGTTAACGGAGAAATCTGAGGGCCCCTCTGGACAAAAAACAAGGACACCAGCCAGAATACCAAATCAAAACAGCAGCCAGTAGGCTTGGTCTTTATTGAATACTGTCACGATAGGACTCCCACCTGCCACCAGGTGGAACAAGATGGAAGCCCCGAACAGAAGAGAACCCAAACTTTTATTAGATGCTAATCCCAATGTTACAGCCCCCCAAACTACATCACTAATACATCATGTTTCATCATGAAAGAGGAGGTCTGGTGGCAGTAATCTGAGCATCCTGGACCCTGCCCCTTGCCCTCCACCAAACACCCATCAAGTGTAACAAAAGAGATATTTACATTTCCCTGCTAGGAGCAGGAGTGCGTCAGTAGCCAGAGCGGATCGGGGGGGGGGGGCGCAGTGCAAAACAACATGAGTAACATGCGGCCTGACTTATGCACACACACACACACACACACACACCCAACAAGAAAGAAAATGGCCGGCTGGATGGCATCGTCGGGGGAGCCATGCCCTCCCCCGCTGCTACAAAAAACAAGAAGGGCACCCCCACGGCCTAGCTGGCCCCCTGCCCAGAAAAAGAAGCCATAAAATTGCAGCCTAGCCTGGCGGAGGGCCTTGCCCCTTCCAATCAGGCCAGAAGTTACCTTAATCTGGCCGCCAGGACACGGTCCTGAGGATCCTGATCCTGGAAGGAAGAAAACCAAAAGGGGCTTGGACAAAGGGGTCGGCCTCTTTTCTTTGCCTTTTGCCCCACCCCCCACCCCACCCCCCACCCCTCGGCTGGCCATCCATTGTCCTCCCTGACCTGTTTCCCAGCCAAGTTAATCACACCCTTTTGTCTTCATCTGGGTTGGTTCTTTCTGGAATGGCTACCTGTCTGGCACTCAGGTATCAGGAGGCCAGGGATTATCACTCAGGCAGAGGGGCTGCTGAGCTCACATGTCTGTATGAATTTCTGAAGTTTTCCCAGTGAGTCAGTACATAGAGACATTTATCAGTGAATTCCTACATTTGGTATTGTGCAGCAAAGGCCCTTTGAATAGATAGGAAGAAACTGTGATGATTGTGGGGACAAATCAGAAAAGTCACAAAAGTGATGGTGCTGATTTTGGTAGTGGGCTGCATGTGCATGATATCTGCTGGAGGGGCAAACCCCCCCCCAACCTATACATACATTCCTGAAACAGTCTGGGCAGGGCAGGGGCTTATGGGTGGGAAGAGGATAGAGATTGCAGGAAGGAAGGGGTGGGGGGACACGACCCCCCACTTTCCAGGGATGCCTCTCTGGTCGCCTTGAAGGGGTGGCCGATTCTTGGGTGGGAGGGAGAAGCCAAGGCGGCCCCTCCAGAGAATCCCTGCAGGCCCCACCACGGAGACGTCTAAAGGGAAGTTCTCTTTCTGCACACAACTGTGGCATTATGGGTAATCTTGCTATGAGAACTATTGCTTCTTTTCTCTTGCATTCTGGGAAGTCTCGCTCATAATCTTTTCTCTGCTTCTGCACACACTGTACAAACCTGTTCTAAACACACCAAGACATTCCCTCATTCCTCAGTTCATTTTAAGTTCTTGAACAAACAATATGATCTGTTCTTAATGCATAGCTGACCACATCTACGGAACTCGATTATTATATTCTTTCATGTTATGATCAATCATTAGTAATTGTTTTAGTCATGTTATATTAATCTTTAGTTATAATTTAATTAGGAGGTTTCATGCCTGTCTAGTTCCAGCTCCGTTTCCCAGCCTTTAATCTATCAGTGATAAATGGTTATATGTAATTCCCACCTTGTACCTATGTTAACCAATCAGCAACAAGTTGCTTTGTGTTTGTATCAACCAATCAGCCACAAGCACACCTGTGGCAATGTTTGTAATATTCAATAAAAGAGAGTTCCCGGGGCTTGCCCCGGCAGACGCCTCATATGACACCTGCCACTCGTCTGTCGTGGATTCATTCCAACAGACGTCTGCCCAAAGACGGGTCTTCCTAGCTCTCCCCCCCCCCCAATTGCTGCCCTTCCCTGCCCCAGGGATACGCCCCCTCCCCACTTCCTTGACTCCCTCCCTCTGTCCCAGAGTCTCCCCTGCACCCAGAGGCCCCCCTTGGCGTGGCTCACCCCACGCCCTGCGCCCCCGTCTCTCCGTCCGGAGGGGACCACTAAGACGAGCAGAGGAGGGCAGGGGGGTCTCTATCCACGCGTCCCTCACTCCTGTTAACCCTTTCATGGCCCACCTCTCTCTGCGCGGGACCCACAGAGTCCCAGGGATGCCTGCGCGGGGAAATGGGGCGAGGGGGCTTCGTTGGGATCCCCTGGGTGGGCTTCCTAAGGGTCCAAGGAAAACCCCCTTCGCAGTACGCGTGCAGGGATCCAGATCCACGAAAGGGGCTTTCGGGAGCTGGAGGGGGTCTCTGGGTCCTTCTCTCGCCTCCCCCCGCGACCCCTTTACCTCTTTGTCCTCGCTCACGATTCTCCTTTCCCTTCCTGCAACATCCACGTGGGTGGGGGGGATTTACCTGCCGCCCCTCCTCCCCTTTCCGAAAGCGCGCGCCCCTAGAGCTGCGGGGCAGAGCAGCAATCCAGCGCAGAAGCTCCACTTGCGGGAGAAGCAGGCAATTTGGGAGGGGGCTCACACCCCTCATTCCTGGAACAGAAGCCGGATTGGAGGAGGAGGAGGAGGATCCTGATACTTTCAAAGGAGAAGCCCAGGGAAGACTTGCAGCTAGGTGATGTGTAAATCCTGTTACGGTTCTTAGGGAAAGACTGTAGTTAAAAGGTGTGGGAAACTGGGGTGGGTGACGGGTGGGTGACGGGCTCATGTTTCTGAATGCCAAAGACTACTAATTTGTGACAAATCTGTAATGCATCGAAGATGCTGTTGAAAAATGTATTGTGCGAAATGAGGAGAGGTCTTAAAAATCCATGCAACCATCTTCTCGGGGTTCCTACTCTTGGTGTGTTTGAACCTTGTTGCAACACATAAAGATCAGGTCAACTGACCGCCCTTTGCATCTTTAACTTGGCTGGATTCTCCTTCTTTTGCTGACCGGAGGGACCCGCGGGGAGTGGCACCCTGACGAGCTGGGCAGCGGAGTAAATCCGCACCCCGCGATATTTTCCTTCTCAACTCTTTCCCACCTGAGCCTCACCCCCTTACCTAAAAGCCAGACACAGCACAATGTGACAGGATTGTGACTCCTGCCCTCAGCAAACAAAATAGCTCCCCCCCCCCGGAGCAAAGCAACCCCGGGATGCTGAGGTCCCCCAATCCTTGAAATGAAAAGGGGGGGGCTCGGGAAACCCTCAGGGAGCAGGTGGGGAGGGGGCTGCCCAGGCTCCAGAAGCTCCTTCTCGCTGGTTCCTCCCCATCGCCCTCCTGCTGCCTGCCTCCCCTCCGCTTCTACTGGTCCTTTGCAAGTGCGGGGAAGCTCTAGTCCCTCCGCCCCCCCCTCAAATTCCTTCTAAGAGCCTCACATTGCACGGGGCAGGCTCACCTGCAGCGAAACAAAACGCAGCTGCCCTGGCAGAGTGGAGCCAGGCTGGGGCGCACCGTGGGGACCCCAGAAATGTGTCCCTAGAAGAAATGCGCCTCCCCCCTTCTCTGGGGCTCAAGTGCTGCCGGTGGGCTTCCCAGAAGAGGCCCCTGCTTGGCCCCTGAGAGGACAGGGGCCTCTTGGGCCTGATCCTACAGAACTTGCCTGATGTTCTGATGCAAGTGAATCCTCCTTTGTCCTTCAGGGAGAACAGGGTTTCCCAAATTTGGGTCACCAGCTGTTTTTGGACTACAGATCCCGCCATCCCAAGCTAGCAAGACTAGGGATGATGGGAATTGTTGGCAGGCCCTCCAGGTGGCTCTGGCCCAGGCAAGAGAGCCCAGCTACATGTGACCAGTGTGGGGAGAATTCCTTCCCGGATTCCAGAAGTGGGCATCACCTTTGAGTATTGGGGTCAGTGCCCCTATTCCTCCAGCAGGAGCGATTGTGGGGCTTCCTCGCCCGCTTCCATTCAGCTCCGCCATTCCCAAAGGGCAATTCTTCTTCAGCCATTGTGGGAGCAGAAGGGCTGGAAGCTGGAGCGGCTTTCCTTGGAGTAGGCTTTGCTTTTCTTTCTGCCGGACCGACCCCAAGCAATCAACGCCCTCTCTGCCGAAGGGCTTTCGCCATAGGGCCATGATTCATTTGGAAGGGCCGTCAAAGATGGATACATGCGGTGAACCCAGCGGTAACATTCCCTTGGAGAGGAAAACATCAGAGCAAAAAAGGCCAAACACACAAAGAACGCCAGCCCAATCTAGATAATTCAATGATAGGACACTCCATTACGCCTTTGGCAGATCCAGAATTTCACCACTCTTTACCCCAGTTGGAATCTGATCAGCCAATGCCAAGTGACGCTCCTCCCAAGGGAAATGTGACACACAGAAAGCCAGAGACAGATTTAATTGTCTTTGATGAAGACCCCCCGATGGTCCCAGCAATTCAGATAACACCGTCGATGCCGGGAAATTGGGAAAATGCTGCAACTCAACCCCGAGAACAACACCACCGTGCATATCCTAAGAACGGTTGCATCACTACCGAACCAGTGGGAGAGCTGATAACAATTTCCCCACCACCCCTCCATAACTTTTCCGCAGGGTTCTCTCCTGCACAGCACAGAAGGATGGGGGGAGGGAGGAACACGTACTAATAAACGAACACTCCTGTGAATGGAGAGAAGCAGAAAGTGGGGTCCCCAATAGATCAGTATTGGGACCTGTGGCTTTTCAACCTGTTCATAAATGATCTAGAGTTAGGAGTGAGCAGGGAGGGGGCAAAGTTTGCTGGTGGCAGTAAATCGTCCAGGGTTGTTCAAACAAAGAGAGATTGTAAGGAGCACCTTAAAGAGCTCTCCAAACGGGGTGATTGGGCTGAAAATACAGTTCATTGTCAACGAGATTAAAGTTATGCATGTTGGGGGGCAGGGAAACACCCTCTTAATATCATGTGCAGGATCATGGGGTCTGAACCGGGTTTCTCTGTGTGCTCTAGGAGACCAGGGGAGAGGGGAGCTGGTCGCAGCAGGAGGGGGAGTCTCCCTGGATGCTTCAGTAGCCGGCCTCCTCTGGGTCTTCTGGCCCCCCCTCTCCTCCCTCTGAGCCTGAACTGCTCTCTGCCCCAGCCTCTTCCTGCTCACCAAACCCTGTTTCCTCCTCAGCTTGCAACACCTCCCCTCCCATTCTGCTCCATTTTCTACCTCTTTCTGCTCATTGCCATCCCACCACCAGCCCCCAGGCTCTGAGCCTTCTTCCCTTGTGGGTCCCCCGGCTGGTGCCTCCCCCCCCCCCGAACCCAGCCAGTCCATGACAGTAAAAGCAGAAATAACAGTAAAATCAGTATGATGGTAATATGCACTGTGGTCCTCTGGTAGGAAAACTCCCTAGCAGCAGGATTGAATAATAACTTCTGGGACTATGGAAAAGTATTATCTTCTCCAAACCCCCAGAATAAGCAGGAGCTCTAGGGTTGCCCCATGGGGTTCATGATTGAAGATGGGTCCCCCAGGAGACTTCCCTCATACCTACAGCCCCACCTTCCCTTTCTTGAAACTAGGCTGGGGGGGGGGATCTCCCATTAAATTTTAAGTTTTCTTCAGAACGTGTAGAGGGCAGGGATGAAGTTCTGTTGAAGATGATGTGTGTAGAGATCGTGCGGTGGTGGGGTGACAGAGTTTGGTGCAAAACGGTCTTGCATGCTTGAGAAGAGTAACTCCAGGGCATGAGCCAAGTAGCAGCAGGGTAGGGGCCACGTTTATTTCAAGTCCCACACTGAGGTGAAAAACACACACAGAGGCAGCAGGACTTCTTCAGTAACAGTTTACTGAGCTTTCAAAGCATACAGTTCTCACTGGGTCCCCAGTGAGGCACAAAACTTAGCTCCTGAGAGCAAATCCAGTTTCAGCAGTAAAGTCATACAGCATACAGGATATCTAAGCCAGGCACACACACCGGCAGAAGGGAGCAAGGGAGGAAAGAGGCTGGAAGGACACAGGGCAATGGATGTGTGTGTTTCACTTCCTGTCGTCTTGGAGGGAAGTCAGCAACTCAGCATATTCAGGGGCTTCATGAAGAAAAGCTTTCTGCCGCTGCTTGCAGGCACATCCCAGAAACACACACTGATTCACAGTGTATTGCCATATCAGTTGTTCTTCAAAGGTTATCGAGATGTGGTCTAGAAACCAGTATTGTACCAGATATCAATATATCGCCCAGCCCTAATCCTCACTCACCACCAGCAAACCAGATTCATCCTCTCTATCAAAAGGTACTTTACCACTTAGATTATACTCACATTGTTTGACATTGCCTTCAATATTTCATTGCTGTTCAGTTTTACATATAAACACAAGAACTTCAAATACACATCGTGTGTTTAAGACTGATTTCCTGCTGAGTTCATTGCTGTGAAGAAAGAGTGGACACTGAAAGGAAAATATCCCGCACTCCATACATCTAAATGGGTTCTTCCATGGGAAAGTCCCTGGATGTTCCTTAAACACTCCATTGTAAATAAAGCACTTTTTGCAATCTTTTCATTTAAACTGCTTCTCAAACCCCAGAATAAGCAGGTTGACCCATGGGGAAGTTTTCTTCAGAACACGCGGGGGCAGGGATGAGGTTCTGTTGAAGAAGAAGTGTTTGGAGATCATGTAGTGGTGGGGGTGACAGAGTTTGGTGCAAAAACCATCTTGTGTGCTTGAGTACAGCAACTCCAGGGCATGAGCTAAGTAGCAGCAGGGTAGGGGCCACGTGTAGAGCAAGTGCCACACTGAGGTCAAAAAGACACACACAGGCAGCAGGACTTCTTCAGTAATAGTTTACTGAGCTTTCAAAGCCTACAGTTATGACTGGGACCACAGTGAGGCACAAAACTTAGCTCCTGAGAAAAAATCATTGATATGGTTTCTCCCCTGTGTGAGTCAGTTGATGCTTGCTGAGGTGTCCACTCTGTCTGAATTTCCTTCCGCACTCCATGCAATTAAATGGTTTTTCCCCTGTGTGAGTCCGTTGATGTGTTCTAAGGGTTCCATTATCACTAAAGCTCTTTCCGCACTCCATACATTTACATGGTTTCTCCCCTGTGTGAGTCTGTTGATGTCTTCTAAGGTTGCCATTATCACAAAAGCTCTTTCCGCACTCCATACATTCATATGGTTTCTCCCCTGTGTGAGTCCGTTGATGTCGTCTAAGGATTGCATTGAAACTGAAGCTCTTTCCGCACTCCATACATTCATATGGTTTCTCCCCTGTGTGAGTCCGTTGATGTCGTCTAAGGATTGCATTGAAACTGAAGCTCTTTCCGCACTCCATACATTCATATGATTTCTCCCCTGTGTGAGTCTCTTGATGTCCTCTAAGGGTTCCATTATCACGAAAGGCCTTTCCACACTCCATACATTTACATGGTTTCTCCCCTGTGTGAGTCTGTTGATGTCTTCTAAGGTCTCCATTCTGAATGAAGCTCTTTCCACACTCTATACATTTAAATGGTTTCTCCCCTGTGTGAGTCAGTTGATGCATATTTAGGTGTCCACTCTGACTGAATTTCCTTCCGCACTCCATGCATTTAAATGGTTTCTCCCCTGTGTGAGTCCTTTGATGTCTTCTAAGTTTTCCATTATCACTAAAGCTCTTTCCACACTCCATACATTCATATGGTTTCTCCCCTGTGTGAGTCCGCTGATGTGTTCTAAGGGTTCCATTATTACGAAAGCTCCTTCCACACTCCATACATTCATATGGTTTCTCCCCTGTGTGAGTCCGCTGATGTGTTCTAAGGGTTCCATTATTACGAAAGCTCCTTCCACACTCCATACATTCATATGGTTTCTCCTCTGTGTGAGTCCGTTGATGTGTTCTAAGGGTTCCATTATTACGAAAGCTCCTTCCACACTCCATACATTCATATGGTTTCTCCCCTGTGTGAGTCCGCTGATGTGTTCTAAGGATTCCATTTTTACGAAAGCTCCTTCCGCACTCCATACATTCATATGGTTTCTCCTCTGTGTGAGTCCGTTGATGTGTTCTAAGGGTTCCATTATTACGAAAGCTCCTTCCGCACTCCATACATTCATATGGTTTCTCCCCTGTGTGAGTCCGTTGATGTATATTGAAGTTTCCACTCTTACTGAAGCTCTTTCCGCACTCCATACATTTATATGGTTTCTCCCCTGTGTGAGTCCGTTGATGTGTTCTAAGGTCTCCATTCTGAATGAAGCTCTTTCCACACTCTATACATTTAAATGGTTTCTCCCCTGTGTGAGTCTTTTGATGTCTTCTAAGGTTTCCATTATCACTAAATCTCTTTCCGCACTCAATGCATTTAAATGGTTTCTCCCCTGTGTGAGTCCGTTGATGTCGTCTAAGGTTTGCATTGAAACTGAAGCTCTTTCCACACTCCATACATTCATATGTTTTCTCCCCTGTGTGAGTCCGTTGATGTGTTCTAAGGTTTCCATTATCACAAAAGCTCTTTCCGCACTCCATACATTCATATGATTTCTCCCCTGTGTGAGTCTCTTGATGTCCTCTAAGGGTTCCATTATCACGAAAGGTCTTTCCACACTCCATACATTTACATGGTTTCTCCCCTGTGTGAGTCTGTTGATGTCTTCTAAGGTTTCCAATGAAACGGAAGCTCTTTCCACACTCCATACATTTAAAAGGTTTTTCCCCTGTGTGAGTTAGTTGATCCCTATTTAGCTATCCTCTTTGACTGAATTTCCTTCCGCACTCCGTGCATTTAAATGGTTTTTCCCCTGTGTGAGTCCGTTGATGTATATTGAGGTGTCCACTCTGACTGAAGTTCTTCCCACACTCCTTGCATTTGAATCCTTTCTTGCCCATGTGAGTCGGCTGATGTGTTCTATCAGTGAAAGTCTTTCCACACTCCATACCTTTAAATGGTTTCGCCACTTTTGGGGTTTGTTGATGTGAGCTATGTGTGTTCATTCAATGAAGCATGTTGAACATTTCACACATTTTAATGTCTATATCTAGTGAAACCAAAGGTGCCCTTTCCCCTGGAAGTCTGTCTCTCTTCTCCATGACCCTCCTCAGCGTGGGAGGAAAGGAAATCCTGTTTGGGTTTCAAGGAAGAGAACAAAGGAAAAGAGAGCATATCAGATGCAATTAGCACCACCTCATATTTCAACATGTCCTATATTTCCCCTGCACCCTACCCAGGTTCCGAATTTTTAGGAAATGAAGATGCAATGATGTCAAATGATAGTAATGCATCAGCAACCTTTCATTATCCTCTATCATCATTAATAAAGCAGCATGATCTTGGAAAACAGCCTTTTCACATCAATTGTTTTCTCACAGGAAATGCAGCTACTCTCTCTCCATGAAAAGGCCCTCTCTGTCTCTGGTTCATCGTTCCTTTGGACATTTCCCATCCTCGGCATCATAATCCTCCATCCACCCCTGTTTCCACCTCTAGATCTTCATGAATCACCTGCACAGTCCCAGTGGCCTCAGGAAGTACATGTGGACCATTATATGAGACCCAGGTCTACATCTTTTCCAGGGACTGTGGTCTGGGTCAGTCAGAGAACTAGTGACAAGTCTTGGTGCTTGGGGTCAGCTGAATGGGTGCTCAGGGAAGCTCCTGTTCTTGGAGATGGACCTCTGTCTACATGCCTTGCATTGCATGGAGAGAACAGGAGAAGCAGAAGGAAAGCAGCTGGCAAATGGGAAACACCCACCCCCATTGTTCCTTATAATAATGATGTGCTGCCTTATCTCTTGCACCGTCTTCTGACACATGACTATCCTAATCTGGCACTGAAAAGCTGGATATTAAAGGCAAATGGATAACTGTACTTAGTGGAAACTTCATCCTTGAATATGTAGTACTGATTCATTAACAACCTGAAGTTGTGTTATTTCTTGAGATATGAATTTATTCCTGATCTGAGTGTTTTTTCCTACTCTGCTAACTATATGTCAGTCTAGGAGATCGTTATGAAGGAGCAAGTTCTGCAACCTAGAGCCCTAAACAGCCTCGGCCCTGTAGACCTGAAGGAGTGTCTCCACCCCATCCTTCAGTCTGAACACTGAGGTTCTCCTCTGAGGGTCTTCTGCTGGTACCCCCCCTTCAGAGGTCAAGGAAATGAACAACTACCTGACATTTAGAAGATAGTTGAAGGGAGACCTGTATTAGGAGGTTTTTAATGTTTGATGTTTTACTGTCTTTTATGTGTACTGGAAACCCAACCAGATGGGCAGAGTATAAATACTACAATCATTTGTATTATCTTGTGATTTTTTTGTAGTTATTTTGGAATTCGTAGTGCAATATCAGGTCACAAAATGTTTTGGGTGGAGAAAATCACAGGGTTGCGGTAAACAATAATCCCACCCACAAACTCTCATTCACATACAGTCTGTAAATTTGGGAAGGTCACAGGGCTCACCTGTGCTAATACTGGCAGTCTTTGGCCTCCATAGGCACACCCTGTCTGTAGAGCCTCCAGCCACAAGCACTGTCTATCATGAAAATGGGTCCTTTGACTGGGAAGAACCTCAGCTTCTCAGTCACTCTGACATTGCCTACAAAACGTAAGAGGAACAGAAATGCTTTTGAGGTGCACCTTCTATATCAATCCTGAGATCAATTAAATAGGTTCTGCACCCCTGTTTCTGATGACAGGTGTACATTTTCCTCATCCTCAATGAACCAGGCAGTGGAAAAGACACTTGAAGATAAAAGCCTGAGAGAGAGGAAAAAGTTTCTGGCTGCTTCCTGGGTGGGATTGCGGAAACAAAGAGCCGCTTCTGAGAAGGCCTCTCCCCTCCCCTCCTCTCTTCCTCTTTCCTCTCCTCTCCAGGGTGAACAGCCGTTGGACTTGGCAGATTCGCTGTGTCTGGACAGGGCAGGGGTTTATGGGGTGGGAAGAGGTTGGAGCTTGCAGGAAGGAAGGGAAGGGGGGCAGGACTCCCCACTTTCCAGGGATCCCTCTCTGGTTGTCTTGAAGGGGGGGGTCGATACTTGGGTGGGAGGGAGAAGCGGAGCCGGCCCCTTCGGAGATTCCTCGTGGGCGCACGATGGAGACGTCTCCCTACAGACTGGTCTCCTCCCCCCAACCCCGCCAATGCTGCGCTTCCTTCCCCGGGGATGCTCCCCTCCCTCCTCCCCCCGGCTCCCCCCACCCTTGGCCCCCTCCCTCTCTCCCGGAGTCTCCCCTGCACCCAGAGGCCCCTTGGCGCGGCTCACCCCTCGCCATGCGCGACCCATCTCTCCATCCGGAGGGGCCCCCCAAGACGAGGTGGGGAGGGACAGGGGGGTCTCTATCTAGGCGTCTCTCGCGCCTGTTAACCCTTTCATGGTCTGCCTCTCTCCGCGCGGAGCGCACAGGGCCCCAGGGATGCCTGCGCGGGGGAAACGGGGCCAGGGAGTCCTCGTGGGACCTCGTGGGTGGGCGCCCCATGTCCTCCCCTGCGAGGAAAGCCCCCTTCGCAGCGCACGTTCAGGGATCCAGGCCCTGCCGGGGGGGCCCACGGAAGGCGCTTTGGGGAGATGGCGCGGAGTCCCTCTCTAGGTCCTTCTTTCCCCTCCCCTCCCCACCCCCGCGACCCATTTACCTCTTTGTCCTCGATCCCGATTCTCATTTCCTTTCCTGCAACATCGATGTTTTGTTGGGGGGGGGGTCCCCTGCCGCCCCTCCTCCCCTTTCCGAAAGGGCGCGCCCCTAGAGCTATGGCGCTGAGCGGCAATCCGGCGTAGAAGCTCCACTTCCGGGAGAAGCAGCAGTTTGGGAGGAGGCTCACCCCCCCCCTTATTCCCGGAACAGAAGCCGGATTGGAGGAGGAGGAGGAGGAGGATCCTGATACTTCCAAAGGAGAAGCCCAGGAAAGCCTTGCAGCTGGGGGGATCTGTGAATATGGTTCTTATTGGAAGAGTTACAGATAGGTAGCCGTGTTGGTCTGCCATAGTCAAAATAAAAAAAATCCTTCCAGTAGCACCTTTAAGACCAACTAAGTGTATCTGAAGAAGTGTGCTTGCACACGAAAGCTCATACCAAGAACTAACTTAGTTGGTCTTAAAGGTGCTACTGGAAGGATTTTTCTTATTGGAAGACGTTCTTATTGGAAGAGGGTAGTTAAAAGGTGTGGGAAACTGGGGTTGTTGACAGGAGTGGGTGACGGGTCCATGTTTCTAAATGCCAAAGTCTCCTACTTTGTGACAAATCTGTGATGCATCAAAGAAAATGTATTGGGAAATGTATTGTGGGAAATGGGGACAGGTCTTTAAAAATTCATGCAACCATCTTCTCGGGGTTCCTACTCTTGGTGTGTTTGAACCTTGTTGCAACAAATAAAGATCAGGTCAACTGACCGCCGTTTGCTTCTTTAACTTGGCTGGATTCTCCTTCTTTTGCTGAACGGAGGGACCCGCTGGGAGTGGCACCCTGACGAGCTGGGCAGCGGAGTGAATCCGCACCCCGGGATATCTTCCTTCTCAACTCTTTCCCACCTGAGCCTCACCCCCTTACCTAAAAGCCAGACACAGCACAACGTAACAGGATTGTGACTCCTGCCCTCAGCAAACAAAATAGGACCCCCTCCCCCCCCCCTCGGAGCAAAGCAACCCCGGGATGCTGAGGTCCCCCAGTCCTTGAAATGGAAAGGGGGGGGGGCTCGGGAAACCTTCCGGGAGCAGGCGGGGAGGGGGCTGCCCAGGCTCCAGAAGCTCCTTCTCGCTGGTTCCTCCCCATCGCCCTCCTCCTGCCTGCCTCCCCTCCGCTTCTACTGGTCCTTTGCAAGTGCGGGGAAGCTCTAGTCCCTCCGGCCCCCCTCAAATTCCTTCTAAGAGCCCCACGTTGCACGGGGCAGCCTCACCTGCAGTGAAACAAAACGCAGCTGCCCTGGCAGACTGGAGCCAGGCTGGGGCGCACCGTGGGGACCCCAGAAATGTGTCCCTAGAGGAAATGCGCCTCCCCCCTTCTCTGGAGCTCAAGTGCTGCCGGTGGGCTTCCCAGAAGAGGCCGCTGCTTGGCCCCTGGGAGGACAGGGGCCCCCCGTGGGCCTGATCCTGCAGGGCTCACCTGACGTTCTGATGCAAGTGAACCCTCCTTTGTCCTTCAGGGAGAACAGGATTTCCCAAACTTAGGTCTCCAGCTGCTTTTGGACTACAGCTCCCATCACCCCTAGCAGGCAAGACCAGTGTTCAGGGATGATGGCTTTTGTCGTCAGGATCTCCAGGTGGCTCTGGCAAGTGAGCCCAGCTGCAAGTGACAAGGGTGAGGGGGGGATTCCTTTCTGGTGTTATGGAAATTACAGGGGAGGGGGTTACCATCTGACATTAACCCCTGGGACGAGGAACCCCAAACCCCTCTCCCCTCAGTCGCAAAAACACGACTCACACATCTTATAAATACAGGAAAACACGGTCTCTGCATATTATGGATGGGATTTACGGACTTTGTGTTTTATGAATGAGATTTATGAATATCTGAAGCTCACCAATCAAGAGCGCTGTGTTTTGACAGCTAACCAATGGGGGAATCCGTAGACGGCTGAAACTGCCTCCAAACCAGCCTTTCAGCTCAGCCTTTGCACGATTTTCTGAGCACCTTTCTGCTGCTCAAACTATGGGTATATTAAAGCCATTTTGCTTTTGATTGCCTAAAGTTACAAAATTGTGTCTGAATGTGTCCTTTCAACTTGACAGCTCAGGGAATGATTCCTAAATTTGTTAATTCATATAATAGCCATTCTATAACCAATTCTTCCCATTCCGACGCCATTTTAAGGTGAATTTAGGCTTCACCCTCCTCCATGACCTTGGAAGCGGATAGCCACGTAGGGGGACAGGAAACTGTCAACTCCCCTTTGTCTTCTGGAAGAGACTCATGGGGAGGGGGAAAGAGGAACCAGCAAGGTGTCAAGATACTCAGGTTACTTCCACAACCCCTCCCTCAACCCCTCCTGTTGGTGATGTGTCAATGATGTAGTCATGATGTAGTTGTGATGTAGTTCCAGGGGTGTAGTTTGGGGGTTTAGTAGCTAATAAAAGTTGGGGTCTTCTTTTGTTCGGGACTTCCATTTTGCTTCATCTTGTGGTGGGTGGGAGTCCTGTCGCGACAGTTTCCAATAAAGGCCAAGCCTACAGGCTGCTGTTTTGCTCCAAATTGTCCTGGTTGGCGTCTTTTTTGTCCAACGGAGCCCTCGGATTCCTCCGTTAACACAGGTGTTCTGAAAGCCCAGCTCAGGAGTAGCCCTGAGGGCAAGGATGTAATTTGATTATGAATTGATTTTAGAATGTATTTCAATTAATTGATTGTGATTTTATGTAAACTGTGTTACTTTTACTGTTGTTAGCCGCTCTGAGCCCGGCTTTGGCTGGGGAGGGTGGGATATAAATATATTTTATTTTATTTATTTATTTATTTATTTATTATTATTATTATTATTATTATTATTATTATTACAGTGGCACCCCGGGTTACAGACGCTTCAGGTTACAGACTCTGCTAACCCAGAAATAGTACCTCGGGGTAAGAACTATGCTTCAGGATGAGAACAGAAATCGTGCGGTGGTGGCACAGCAGCAGAGGGAGGCCCCATTAGCTAAAGTGGTACCTCAGGTTAAGAACAGTTTCAGGTTAAGAACAGACCTCTGGAATGAATTAAGTACTTAACCCGAGGTACTACTGTATTGTGTCGATAGTTTTCTTGTTCTTTAGGTGATGGGTACTGGAGAGGTGTCCAGAGATGTATCTGATAGAGTGACCAACTGTTGCGCTTGTGTAACCCTTTGATACATACTAGTGAAGATGCTACTCGAAAAGTATTCTGGGTGAAGGGGGGGAGGTTTTAAAAGTTGATATGAATTGTCCAGGGTTGCTCAAACAAAGAGAGATGCAAGGAGCTCCAAAAGGACCTCTCCAAATGGGGTGAATGGGCAGAAAATACAGCATCATAAAGTGATGCAAAAAAACCTACACCCATTAATATAATGTATAGGCTCATGAGTATGAATAATAATAATAATAATAATAATAATAATAATAATTTATTATTTGTACCCCGCCCATCTGGCTGGGTTTCCCCAGCCACTCTGGGCGGCTTCCACAGAAACCAAAAAACACTAAAATATCATACATTAAAAGCTTCCCTGAATAGGGCCGCCTTAAGATGTCTTCTGAATGTCAGGTAGTTGTCCATCACCTTGACATCCGATGGGAGGGCATTCCACAGGGCGGGCGCCACCACCGAAAAGGCCCTCTGCCTGTAGCTTCGCTTCTCGCAATGAGGGAACCGCCAGAAGGCCCTCGGCGCTGGACCTCAGTGTGGATTTCTCTGTGTGCTCTAGGAGACCAGGGGAGAGGGGAGCTGGTCGCAGCAGGAGGGGGAGTCTCCCTGGATGCTTCAGCTGATGGCCTCCTCTGATGGTCTCCTGGCCCCCTCCTCTCCTCCCTCTGAGCATGAACCGCTCTCTGTCCCAGCCTCTTCCTGCTCACCAAACCCTGTTTCCTCCTCAGCTGGCAACACCTCCCCTCCCATTCTGCTCCCTTTTCTTCCTCTTTCTGCTCATCGCCATCCCACCACCAGTCCCCAGGATCTGAGCCTTCTTCCCTTGTGGCTCCCCCAGGATCTGAGCCTTCTTCCCTTGTGGGTCCCCCAGACTGGTGTCTCCCCCCCCCCCTTTTCACCCAGCCAGTCCATGACAGCAAAAGCAGCAGCAACAGTAAAATCAGTAGGATAGTAATAAGCGCTGTGGTCCTCTGGTAGCAGCATGATTGACTAATAACCTCTGGGACTATGGAAAAATATTATCCTCCCAAAACGCCAGAATAAGCAGTAGCGCTGAGGTTCCCCTAAGTCAGGGGTCTGCAACCTTTAAGACAAAAAGAGCCACTTGGACCCGTTTCCGAAGGGGAAAAAAAAACTGGGAGCCGCAAAACAAGCCAAATGTAAATAACCACACATTCTTCCCCTTCCCCCATTCTCTCTCTTTTCCCTGAGTCTATTTCAGATAGCAAAGAGGGGTATGGTACCTCTCATATCCATTTTTTGCAAAGCACCATGTGCATAGAGGGCATTATACAAATTAATACATAGATATTTTTGTAATTTATTTCCCTCCCAAGTATCCAGAATAGCCCATCAATAAACAAATTAACAAAATGATGTTCATGTGGAAGTAAAGGATAAGGCGGTCAGATTACACCAAAGGAAACCTAGAAGTCCTGTTAATGGGATAGTGCAAGTTAACAGCATGTTGCTGGCCATGTCAACACCTTCATTTGGATTTTAAAAAAAGTTTTACTTAACCGTTTGATGAAATAAGAATTTTGGAAAGATGCTGTCCAAAATGACACTAACGTATTTACAAACCGCAGGGAGCAAAGAAAAAAAAAAGATTAAAAATAAAAACACAGAGAATTTATGAAAATATAGGTTTCCTATTTCCACCCCACAGGAGTCACGGCTGCTGTTTTGAAAGGCTTATGAGATGGTTTCGAGCTTTCAGAGTTCATCTTTTTTCCCGCAATAAGGTGTATCTATGTCCACTGGGTGCTAGCTTCTGGAATGAACTTTCAGGTGGGCTGCTTACTATGTCTTGAAGTGGCTGACCAGGTGCTACATCAGTTGGATCTGGGCCATGGTGAAATTCCCTGTGCAGTTTCCCAGAGTGCAAATCTAGTACAAATTGCTTGAGTTTACCTGGAGTAGCCACATCGCTGAAGTCTGGGAAGACATACATGTGCCTAAAACTGTCAATAGCAATAACAGGACAGTCTGCTGGAGTCTTCTGAATGTGGAGGAGTGGATGTCTGAACTTGTCACAATCAGCATGTAAAAAGTTTATCGTACCCTTTTCACTTATTAACTGCCGTGCAACTTCCTGCTGGAACTTCTCTAGACTTTCTGTGTCATCTTTCATATGAAAGAGTATAAGAAAAGGAAGACCCTCTTCTGTCAATTCCTCTCCATTCTCAAACGTAATTTCACGAACAAGTGGAACACATTTATCTTGAGTCCATGCATAAGCCAAGTCAAAATTGGTCATAGAGCCCAAGTAAACCATATCTGGAGCATTTTCCCCAGGTGGCTTATAGATCACGTTGTCCCCACTAAATCGTTCTGGTTTGGAAACAGACCCAAATGCAGCAAGGAAGACACAGTCATCATGCAAAATATTTGCTACTCTTTCAAAAGTCTTGTAATTATCAGAGTCTTTGTGTTCAAAGTATCCAATAATATTTCTTTTACTGTGATCTAGAGACTTAATTTCTTCCAAGCTGAGTATTTCTCGAATAGGATTACTTTTCTGTTGTCGGATATAATCTGCTATGGCTGTCACTGATCTCTGACCCCGATATTCTCTCTTCATCATCATTCCATTCTGGAACAATTTTAGAGTTGGATATTTGCTTATCCTGTACCTTTGAGCTATGTCCGAGTGCTGATCACAATCTACTCTGGCAAACACAACTTGATTCTTATCTGGGAAATCCTCTTTAATGACATTAGAAGCTTCCTCAAAAATAGGATGCAGCATTTGACTAAAACGACACCAATCAGCATAAAAATTCACTAAAGCAACATCTGCATTGTTTAAAGTATCATCTATATTCCCACCATCGAGGCTTGTTATTTCACTTCTTGCTGGATTAAAAAACCAGGACACCAGAAAGAGGAGGAGGCGGCGGCGGCCCCCGGGCTCGGGGAAGATGGCGGCAGCTCTCATGGCGGGGGGGGGGGGCGTGAGGCGGTGGGTTGCTCGGTCTCCCTGCCGCTCCGGCTCTGTGGCTCTCTTTTCCCCCGGCCTCCAGGGGAAGTGCGCGGCGGGCGGGCGGGCGGGCGCCGACACGGAGATCCTGAAGCACCACCGCCACCCCTCTCTCTCTCTCTCTCTCTCTCTCTCACACACACACACACATACCGCCCCGCCATCTCGAGCGCGCTCTCTCTCTCCCCCTCGCCTCAGGTGCCTCGCGCGCGGGGCTGAGGAGAGCGTGGCCTGGGTGGGCGGGGGAAGCTATGAGCCATGAAGGCGCCTGGCAGAACTTCCCTCCGGCGGCAGAAGCAGCAGCAGCAGCCCTTCTCTGGCCGCCGCCGCCGCTTCCTCCTCCATCCCAGCAGCCGCCGCCTCTCGAGCTCCGCTGCCGCCGCTGCCTTGCTTTGCCCGGCTCGGCTGCCCAGCTCCATCCCCCTCCTCTTTCTGGCGCTTCTGCTTTTCTGCTCAGGGTCCCCGAGGATCTGCGGAGCCGCGGCAAAGGTGCAAAAGAGCCGCGGGTTGCCGACCTCTGCCCTAAGTGGTTAATGAGTGAAGATGGGCCCGCCAGAAGACTTTCCTGGTACCTGCAACCCATCATTCCCCCTCTTGCAGTTAGGCTTCGGGGGGGGGGGGAATCTCCCATTAAATTTTAAGTTTTCTTCAGAACGTGCAGGGGGCAGGGAAGAAGTTCTGTTGAATAAGTAATGTTTGGAGATCATGCGGTGGTGGGTGTGACAGAGTTTGGTGTAAAAACCAGTCTGACACATAAATACCCATCTTGAATGCTTGAGCACAGCAACTCCAGGGCCTTAGCCAAGTATCGGTGGGGTAGGGGCCACATGTAGAGCAAGTCCCACACTGACGTTAAAAACACACACAGAAGCAGCAGGACTTCTTCAGTAATAGTTTACTGAGCTTTCAAAGCATACAGTTCTCACTGGGTCCCCAGTGAGGCACAAAACTTAGCTCCTGAGAGCAAATCCAGTTTCAGCGGTAAAATCATACAGCATACAGGATATCTAAGTCAGGCACACACACCGGCAATAGGGAGCAAGCGAGGAAAGAGGCTGGAAGGACACAGGGCAATGGAGGCCTGCCTTTCGCTTCTTGTAGTCTTGGAGGGAAGTCAGCAACTCAGCATATTCAGGGGCTTCATGAAGAAAAGCTTTCTGCCACTGCTTGCAGGCACATCCCAGAAACACACACTGATTCACGGTGTATTGCCACATAAGTTGTTCTTCAAAGGTTATCGAGATGTGGTCTAGAAACCAGTATTGGACCAGATATCAATATATCGCCCAGCCCTAATCCTCACTCACCACCAGCAAACCAGATTCATCCTCTCTATCAAAAGGTTCTTTACCTCTTAGATTATACTCACATTGTTTGACATTGCATTCAATATTTCACTGCTGTTCAGTTTTACATATAAACACAAGAACTTCAAATACACATCGTGTGTTTAAGACTGATTTCCTGCTGAGTTCATTGCTGTGAAGAAAGAGTGGACACTGAAAGGAAAACGTCCCGCACTCCATACATCTAAATGGGTTCTTCCATGGGAAAGTCCCTGGATGTTCCTTAAACACTCCATTGTAAATAAAGTACTTTTTGCAATCTTTTCATTTAAACTGCTTCTCAAACCCCAGAATAAGCAGGTTGCCCTATGGGGTTCATGAGTGAAGATGGGCCCACCAGGAGACTTCCCTGGTACCTGCAGCCCCATATTCCCCCTCTTGAACTTAGGCTTTGGGGGGAAATCTCCCATTGAATTTCAGTATTTCAAGATGAGGTTCCGTCGAAGAAGAAGTGTTTGTAGTGGTGGGGGTGACAGAGTTTGGTGCAAAAACCATCTTGTGTGCTTGAGTAGAGCAACTCCAGGGCATGAGCCAAGTAGCAGCAGGGTAGGGGCCATGTGTAGAACAAGTGCCACACTGAGGTCAAAAAGACACACACAGGCAGCAGGACTTCTTCAGTAATAGTTTACTGAGCTTTCAAAGACTACAGTTATGACTGGGACAACAGTGAGGCACAAAACTTAGCTCCTGAGAAAAAATCATTGATATGGTTCCTCCCCTGTGTGAGTCAGTTGATGCTTGCTGAGGTGTCCACTCTGTCTGAATTTCCTTCCGCACTCCATGCAATTAAATGGTTTTTCCCCGTGTGAGTCCGTTGATGTGTTCTAAGGGTTCCATTATCACGAAAGCTCTTTCCGCACTCCATACATTTACATGGTTTCTCCCCTGTGTGAATCTGTTGATGTCTTCTAAGGTTGCCATTATCACAAAAGCTCTTTCCGCACGCCATACATTTACATGGTTTCTCCCCCGTGTGAGTCCGTTGATGTCTTCTAAGGGTTCCATTATCACGAAAGCTCTTTCCGCACTCCATACATTTACATGGTTTCTCCCCCGTGTGAGTCCGTTGATGTCTTCTAAGCTTTGCAGTTTCACAAAAGCTCTTTCCACACTCCATACATTTATACAGTTTCTCCCCTGTGTGAGTCTGTAGATGAATATTGAGGTGTCCACTCTGACTGAAGCTCTTTCCGCACTCCATACATTTATATGGTTTTTCACCCGTGTGAGTCCGTTGATGTATTCTAAGCTTTCCAGTTTCACAAAAGCTCTTTCCACACTCCATGCATTTAAATGATTTCTCGCCTGTATGAGTCCATTGATGTAAAGTTAAGTATCCCCTCTGACTGAAGTTCTTTCCGCACTCCATACATTCATATGGTTTCTCCCCTGTGTGAGTCTGTAGATGAATATTGAGGTGTCCACTCTGACTGAAGCTCTTTCCGCACTCCATACATTTATATGGTTTTTCACCCGTGTGAGTCCGTTGATGTTTTCTAAGGGTTCCATTTTCACTAAAGCTCTTTCCACACTCCATACATTTAAATGGTTTCTCCCCTGTGTGAGTCTGTTGATGTCTTCTAAGGTTGCCATTATCACGAAAGCTCTTTCCGCACTCCATACATTTACATGGTTTCTCCCCTGTGTGAGTCTGTAGATGAATATTGAGGTGTCCACTCTGACTGAGGCGCTTTCCGCACTCCATACATTTATATGGTTTTTCACCCGTGTGAGTCCGTTGATGTATTCTAAGCTTTCCAGTTTCACTAAAGCTCTTTCCACACTCCATGCATTTAAATGGTTTCTCGCCTGTATGAGTCCGTTGATGTAAAGTTAAGTATCCCCTCTGACTGAAGTTCTTTCCGCACTCCATACATTCATATGGTTTCTCACCTGTGTGAGTCCGTTGATGTCTTCTAAGTTCTGCATTGAAACCGAAGCTCTTTCCACACTCCATACATTTAAATGGTTTCTCCCCTGTATGAGTCTGTTGATGTCTTCTAAGGTGTGCATTATCACTAAAGCTCTTTCCGCACTCCATACATTTATGTGGTTTTTCACCCGTGTGAGTCCGTTGATGTCTTCTAAGCTTTCCAGTTTCACAAAAGCTCTTTCCACACTCCATACATTTAAATGGTTTTTCCGCTCTGTGAGTCCGTTGATGTCTTCTAAGTTCTGCATTGAAACCGAAGCTCTTTCCACACTCAATACATTTAAATGGTTTCTCCCCTCTGTGAGTCCATTGATGTCTTCTAAGTTCTGCATTGAAACTGAAGCTCTTTCCACACTCCATACATTTAAATGGTTTCTCCCCTCTGTGAGTCCGTTGATGTCTTCTAAGTTCTGCATTGAAACCGAAGCTCTTTCCACACTCAATGCATTTAAATGGTTTCTCCCCACTGTGAGTCTGTTGATGTTTTCTAAGGGTTCCATTTTCATTAAAGCTCATTCCGCACTCCATACATTTAAATGGTTTCTCCCCTATGTGAATCTGTTGATGTTTTCTACAGTTTCCACTATCACTAAAGCTCTTTCCACACTCCATGCATTTAAATGGTTTTTCCCCTCTGTGAGTCCGTTGATGTCTTCTAAGTCCTGCATTGAAACCGAAGCTCTTTCCACACTCAATGCATTTAAATGGTTTCTCCCCTCTGTGAGTCTGTTGATGTTTTTTAAGGGTTCCATTTTCACTAAAGCTCTTTCCACACTCCATGCATTTAAATGGTTTCTCCCCTGTGTGAGTCTGTTGATGTTTTCTACAGTTTCTACTATCACTAAAGCTCTTTCCACACTCCATGCATTTAAATGGTTTCTCACCTGTATGAGTCCGTTGATGTAAAGTTAAGTATCCCCTCCGACTGAAGTTCTTTCCGCACTCCATACATTTAAATGGTTTTTCCCCTGTGTGAGTCTGGTGATGTAAATTGAGGTGTCCACTCTGACTAAAGCTCTTTCCACACTCCATACATTTGTATGGTTTCTCTCCTGTGTGAATCCGTTGATGTATATTGAGGGATCCACTCTGACTGAAGTTCTTCCCACACTGCATGCATTTGAATCCTTTCTTGCCCATGTTAATGTGCTGATGTATTCTAAGTTTTCCAATATCAGTGAAACTCTTTCTACAGTCCTTACCTTTCAATGGTTTCTCCCCTGTCGGAGATCATTGATGTGAATTATGTGTGCTGCATTCAATGAAGCATAATCCACATTTCACACATTTTAATTTCTCTTTCTAATGAAACGAAAGGTGTCCCATCTCCTGGACTTCTGACTGTCTTCTCCATCTCCTTCTTCAGAGTGGGAGGAAAGGAAATCCTGTTTGAGTTTCAAGGAAGAGAACAAATGGAAAGAGAGCACATCAAATGCCATTAGCAGCTTTTCTTATTTCAACATCTCCTACATTCCCCTGCCTCCTACCCATGTTCCCAGTTTTGAGGAAATAAAGATGCAATGATGTCAAATGATAGTAATGCAGCAGCAAACTTTCATAATCCTCAATCATCATTAATGAAGCAGCATGATCTTGGAATGCAGCCTTCTCAAATCAATTGTTTCCTCACAGGAAAGGCAGCTGCTCTCTGTCCATGACATGGCCCTCTCTTTCTCTGGTTCATTGTTCCTTTGGACAATTCCCATCCTCTGCGTCATAATCCTCCATCCACCACCACCCGTTTCCACCTCTAGATCTTCATGAATCACCTGCACAGTCCCAATGGCCTCAGGAAGTCCATGTGGACCATTACATGAGACCCAGGTCTACATCTTTTCCAGGGACTGTGGTCTGGGTCAGTCAGAGAACTAATGACCAGTTTTGGTGCGTGGGTCAGCTGAATGGGTGCTCAGGGAAGCTGCTTTTCTTGGAGATGGACCTCTGTCTACATGCCTCACATGGCATGGAGAGAGCAGGAGAAGCAGAAGGAAAGCAGCTGGCGCATGGGAATCCCAGACAGAAATACCCACCACAATGGTTCTTTATAATAATGATGTGCTGCCTGATCTCTTGCACCGTCTTCTGACACAGGACTATCCTAATCTGGCACTGAAAAGCAGGATATTCAAGGCAAAGAGATTACTGTACTTAATGGTAGGTAGCATTGCTGGTCTGACGCAGCTGAAATAATTCTTTTTTTTAAAGTCCAGTAGCATCTTAGAGACCAACTATGTTTGTTCTAGGTATAAGCTTTCGTGTACATGCACACTTCTTCATATAGTGAAGGGTGGTAGGAGATGGTAGTAGGAGTACCCTTTTGGGGAAAACCCCACCCTCCCACGATATACAAGGGTCTGGTGACATCTGTTTCAGTGTATCTGAAGAAGTGTGCAACACGACTACCTACCTGAATCTAGATGTCATGGGGTGTTGGGGAGCAGTAGTTCTCCTTTGGTGGGGGACATTTCCTGCACCTTCTGGGGTCATTTTTCCACCCTTGGTGCCCACCCTGCACTCTGCTCCCCCTGTGGCTTCCAGAAGCTGTCAGCATGCAAAAGGGGTTCAAGCAACAGCTTCAACCGGCCGGCTAAACCAGGTGAGGAAAGCTGATGGGTCTCAAATCCTTGGTGGGTTGGGGAATTCTGCTGCAGGTGAACAGAATCCAACCTTGTGGATGAAGAGGAGGAGAACAACCGTGAATCCCACAATCCAGAAGGCAGATTCTGCCTGTGCTGAAGAGGAAAGTGAAGGGCAGATGGGGCTGGTCAACCTGGAGGCTTGTTATCAAGTCCCAGAGTTTCTCTGACATTGAATTATATATAAATTACAGTATTGAAATGCGCCTGCTCCCATGTCATATTCTGTTATTACTCTACTCTGTTTGTCTGTTTCTTACTTGCGTACTGTTTTGGTATTGTTATGGAAATTACGGGGGGGGGGCACATGTTTAAAGTTAAATATTACAAATATTATGCCTGAATATATCCTTCCAACTTGACAGCTCAGGGAAGTCACCTAGCTTTAAAAACAGTATAAAATCATCTCCTTTCCCAGTTCCCCCCATTCCAAAGCTATTTTCCCCTTGAAAAAGGACTCCAGGAAGTTTTCAGAGGTGACAGTTGCTGGGCTCATTGTTAGCCAAAGGAAGCCAAATCTCATCACCTGACTCGCCTCAGGCTCCAGACATGCAAAGGAACTTCTATTGTACTTTTGGGTGGTGGGTACTTAAGACATATTTGTCTATGCTAATCTTATACCTGAGTCTTGCCCTACCATGTCTGCTTATGCTAATCTTGTACCAAGGACTTGTCTGGACATGTTTGCCAAGGTTAACCCCTCCCCTTCAAACTGTATTCTGGGATGTGGTGGGAAAGTTTTAAAAGTCTTTGTCACCCCATCCTCGGGGTTCAAAATTTGCTCTTTGAACCTATTGCGCAATAAACTTTGGTCTACAGCTATTTGCTCCAGTTGGCTGGACTCCTTCCTTTATTCCGCCGGGACCCACGGGCTCTGCCCGACCAGCTGGGGGACTGAGCAGCCTCACACCTAGATTTTTCCCTAACAGTATGCTAAGTCAGGGTTTTACTGTATGTTACCGTATTTTTCGCTCCATAGGACGCACTTTTCCTCCCCTAAAAAGTAAGGGGAAATGTCTGTGCGTCCTATGGAGCGAAGCCAGCAAGAGCCGCTGCTGCTGAGCTGAGCCAGGCAAGAGGGAGGGAAGGGGATTCTGTCCATCCCTCCCTCCTCCCAGGCTCCCCTTGAAGCAGGAAAGTGGGAGGGGAGCTGCTTACACTCGTGTAAGCAGCTCCTCTCCCACTTTCCTGCTTCAAAGCAACCAAGGAGAAGGGAAGGAAGGGGACCATGGATCCTCTGCTAGCGAAGGCAGTGGATTCCCTCCTCCCTTCTCTCCTCCCAGGCTCCCATCGAAGCAGGAAAGTGGGAGGGGAGCTGCTTACACTCGTGTAAGCGGCTCCTCTCCCACTTTCCTGCTTCAAAGCAACCATGGAGGAGGGAAGGAAGGGGACCATGGATCCTCTGCTAGCGAAGGCAGTGGATTCCCTCCTCCCTTCTCTCCTCCCAGGCTCCCTTTGAAGCAGTAAAGTGGGAGGGGAGCAGCTTACACTCGTGTAAGCGGCTCCTCTCCCACTTTCCTGCTTCAAAGCAACCACGGAGAAGGGAAGGAAGGGGACCATGGATCCTCTGCTAGCGAAGGCAGTGGATTCCCTCCTCCCTTCTCTCCTCCCAGGCTCCCTTTGAAGCAGGAAAGTGGGAGGGGAGCAGCAGCAGCTCCTCTCCCACTTTCCTGCTTCAAAGCAACCAAGGAGGAGGGAAGGAAGGGGATCCATGCAGTGGATTCCCTCCTCCTGGGCTCCCTTTGAAGCAGGAAAGTGGGAAGGGAGCAGCTTACACTCGAGTAAGCAGCTCCTCTCCCACTTTCCTGCTTCAAAATGGAGGGAATCCGCTGCAGTTGCAAGCAGAGGATCCATGGCTCTCCAGTGGCTTGCTTTGAAGCAGGGTGCGGGGGTGCAGGGGGAAAGAGGGCAGGAAATAGATGCCAGGCAGGAAGACACAACCACACTTTGACCACTCGAAAGTCCACCTCAGCCTCCCCAGATTTCCACTGAGACGGCCAGGTTAATCTCGATGGCCATAAGAGCTGGAAACTTGCATGGGCTGTTTATTTAAAGACGAAAACATGCACACACGTGAAAGAAATCCTCCCAGGTTCCTGGACACAACCCACGTTTGATATCCACACAAGTTACATGGATGGCATTGGCAACTGGAAGAGCAGCATGGTTAAAGAGCAAGTCCTGGTTTCAAGCTTAAGATCAGCTCTTTCGTGGTGGCATCAAACAACCCTTTGGCTGCAAGGGGAATTCCTCCCTTAATTCAGGATGCTACAGTCTACAGATGCTGTGACTGCCTGCCCTTTCCCCTGAGCTATAAAAGCACCTTCAGTAGGGTGATGGGAGGTGACACAGTCATCTTCCAGATGTGCAAAGAACCACCCTCTCAACACTAAATGTGACAGCAAGCCTCACGCTCAGATCTGAAGCATACCGGTAAATGGGAACCTAGGAAGCTGCCTTATAAGGAGTTGGACCCACTACTCCATCTAGCTTAGTAATGTCAACACTGACTGGCAGCAGTTTGCCAGAGTTTCAGGCCTGGAGAAGCCGGGGATTGAACGTGTGGTGTTCTGCATGCAAAGCCACTGAGGTTACAGCTGTTCCCTTTAAAAACAAACTCATGGTCCTCATGGTTCTGAAGAAAGGGCTAATTTAAGCAGGAACAGAGGGACCTTCCCTATACCACGTCAGGACCCCTGAGTCCATTTAGCTCACTTTTGTCTTCACTGATGGGCAGAGGCTCACCAGGGTTTCAGGAAACACACCCTCAGCCCTACCTGGAGAAGCTTTCAAGGACTGAACTTGGGATCTTCTCCATGTTCTCCCTATTGAGCTATGATGGCTCCCTCCCTTCTCCACCCCTCCTCCTCTGCAGGAGGCCTATCTCGGCTTGTCATTATAATGTATAAACGTCAAGGGCTTTGAGATGCATATAAAGTCAGGCTCAGCATTGTTAACTGGACTTAGATAAGCCATGGTTCCCCTTCCTTCCCTCCTCTGAGGCTCGCTTTAAAGCAGCAAAGCGGACAGGAGCCACCCACTTTGCTGCTTTAAATAGTTTAGTACAACATTTGATTCTAAATATTTTTTTCCGTGTTTTCCTCCTCTAAAAACTAGGTGCGCCTTATGGTCAGGTGCGCCCTATGGAGCGAAAAATACGATATATTTTTGCTATTTTTTGGATCCTGTTATGCTTCAGTACAGTCATACCTCATGTTACATTTGCTTCAGGTTGCATGTTTTCAGGTTGCGTCCGGAGGCAACCCAGAAGTACCCGAAAGGGTTACTTCCGGGTTTCGCCACTTGGGCATGCGCAGACATGCAAAATGATGTCACGCGCATGTGCAGAAGCTGCGAATCGCGACCCGCGTATGTGCAGACGTAGATTGTGTTCTGCTCATGTTGCGAACGGACCTCCGGAACAGATCCCATTCGCAACCAGAGGTACCACTGTAATCAATTTCTCAGCTGAATTATTTTTTTGCTGCGTCCGAGTGGGGTTTTTTTGCTACTCTGCTAATTATACGTCGAACTTGCTCTGCAGATTGTTATGGAGGAGCAAGATCTGCAACCTTAAGCCATAAACAGCCTCGGCGCTGGAAACTTGAAGGAGCATCTCCACCCCCATCGCTCAGTCCGGGCAGGGAGGTCCTCCTCTGAGGGTCTTTGCTGGTTCCCTTGCTGTCAGAAGTGAAGTTCCAGGGAACCAGGCAGAGGGCCTCCCGCCCTATGGAATGCCCTCCCATCAGAGGGAAGGAAATGGGCAACTCTCTGACATTTAGAAGACAGCTGCATTGGGATGTTTTTAACGTTTGATGTTTTATTGTATTTTTTATGTACTTGAAGCTGCCCAGAGTGGCTGGGGAAACCCAACCAGATGGGCGGGGTATAAATACTGCAATCATTCTTATTATCTTGTATATTTTGTAGTTATTTTGGAATCTGTACTGCAATATCAGGTCACAAAATGTTATGGGTGGAGAAAATCACAGGGTTGCCATAAAGAAGAAGAGGAGGAGTTTGGATTTGATATTCTGCTTTATCACTAACCGAAGGAGTCTCAAAGCAGCTAACATTCTCCTTTCCCTTCCTCCCCCACAACAAACACTCTGTGAGGTTAGTGGGGCTGAGAGACTTCAAAGAAGTGTGACTGGCCCAAGGTCACCCAGCAGCTGCATGTGGAGGAGCGGGGAAGCGAACCTGGTTCCCCAGATTACGAGTCTATGGCTCTTAACCACTACACCACACTGGCTCCCAGTGTAAACTATAACCCCACCCACAAACTCTCATTCACATACAGTCTGTAAATTTGGGAAGGTTGCACAGTTCACCTGTGCTAATACTGTCAGTCTTTGGCAAGTGCGGGGAAGCTGCAGCCCCCCGCCCCCCCCAAGTTCCTTTAAGAGACCCATGTTGCACGGGGCGGGCTCACCTGCAGCGAAACAAAACGCAGCTGCCCTGGCAGAGTGGAGCCAGGCTGGGGGTCCCCAGAAATGTGTCCCTAGAAAAAATGCAAGTCCTAGGCTCTGTGGTTTAACCCACAGTGCCACCCGTGTCCATAAGAAAGGATAAATATGAAGAAATCTGGAAGGATTACTTAAGAGATAAGGCAGAAAGTAGTGTGAAGTAGGGGGAGGAGAGGTGCGGAAATATTGTTAAAAAGGTGTAGTTATACGTATATCAGTACTCAAATTTGAATTGCTAAAGTGCGTTATTAGTGTTATTGTGGTTTTTGTTTTATGTGTTTTTTTGTGGTTGATGTTTGTGTTGAAAAAATGATTTTAAAAAAAGGTTGTCGTAAACTAGAATCCCACCCACAAACTCTCATTCACCCAGTCTGTAAATTGAGGGGAGGGTCACACACCTCACCTGTGCTAATACTGGCAGTCTTTGGCCTGTATAGGCACACCTTGTATGTAGAGCCTCCAGCCACAGGCACTGTCTATCATGAAAATGGGTCCTTTGACTGGGAAGATTCATTCAGTTGCTGTCATAGGATGCTGAAGGATTGCATCTCAGCTTGTCAGTCACTCTGACATTGCCTACAAAGAATAAGAGAACAGAAATGCTTTCGAGGTGCAACTTCCATATCAGCCCTGAGAGCCATTCCATGGACCCTGCACCCCTGTTTCTGATGACAGGTGTACATTATCCTCATCCTCAATGAACCAGGCAGTGGAAAAGACAATCAAGATGGAAGCCTGAGAAAGAGGAAAAGGTTTCTGGCTGCTTCCTGGGTGGGATGGCGGAAACCAAGAGCTGCTTCTGAGAGGGCCTCTCCCCTGCCCTCTTCCTCTAGGGATTTCCTTTCCTCTCCAGGGGGACCAAAGGTTGGACTGGGCAGAACCCCTGGGTCTGGGCAGGGGCTTATGGGGGTGGGAAGAGGATGGAGATTGAAGGAAGGAAGGGGTGGGGGGACTGGACCCCCCCACTATCCAGGGATCCCTCTCTGGTTGCCTTGAAGGGGGGGGTCGATTCCTGGATGGGAGGGAGAAGCCAAGGCGGCCCCTCCGGAGATTCCTCATGGGCGCCATGATGGAGACGTCTCCCCAAAGACTCGTCTCCCCCCCCCCCGCCAATGCTGCGCTTCCTTGCCCCTTGGCCCCCTCCCTCTCTCCCGGAGTCTCCCCTGCACCCAGAGGCCCCTTGGCGCGGCTCACCCCTCGCCATGCGCGACCCATCTCTCCATCCGGAGGGGCCCCCCAAGACGAGATGGGGAGGGACGGGGGGGTCTCTAGGCGTTTCTCGCGCCCGTTAACCCTTTCATGGTCTGCCTCTCTCCGCGCGGAGCGCACAGGGCCCCAGGGATGCCTGCGCGGGGGAAACGGGGCCAGGGAGTCCTCGTGGGACCTCGTGGGTGGGCGCCCCATGTCCTCCCCTGCGAGGAAAGCCCCCTTCGCAGCGCACGTTCAGGGATCCAGGCCCTGCCGGGGGGGCCCACGGAAGGCGCTTTGGGGAGATGGCGCGGAGTCCCTCTCTGGGTCCTTCTCTCCCCTCCCCTCTCCCCCCCCCCCGCCGCGACCCCTTTACTTCTTTGTCCTCGATCCCGATTCTCATTTCCTTTCCTGCAACATCGATGTTTTGTTGGGGGGGGGGTCCCCTGCCGCCCCTCCTCCCCTTTCCGAAAGGGCGCGCCCCTAGAGCTACGGGGCAGAGCGGCAATCCGGCGTAGAAGCTCCACTTCCGGGAGAAGCAGCAGTTTGGGAGGAGGCTCACCCCCCCCCTTATTCCCGGAACAGAAGCCGGATTGGAGGAGGAGGAGGAGGAGGATCCTGATACTTCCAAAGGAGAAGCCCAGGAAAGCCTTGCACCTAGAGGGATCTGTAAACACTATTATGGTTCTTAGGGGAAGAGGGTAGTTAAAAGGTGTGGGAAACTGGGGTTGTTGACAGGGGTGGGTGACGGGCTCATGTTTCTGAATGCCAAAGACTCCTACTTTGGGACAAATCTGTCATGCATCAAAGAAAATGTATTGGGAAATGTATTGTGGGAAATGGGGAGAGGTCTTAAAAATCCATGCAACCATCTTCTCGGGGTTCCTACTCTTGGTGTGTTTGAACCTTGTTGCAACAAATAAAGATCAGGTCAACTGACCGCCGTTTGCTTCTTTAACTTGGCTGGATTCTCCTTCTTTTGCTGACCGGAGGGACCCCCGGGGAGTGGCACCCTGACGAGCTGGGCAGCGGAGTAAATCCGCACCCCGGGATATTTTCCTTCTCAACTCTTTCCCACCTGAGCCTCACCCCCTTATCTAAAAGCCAGACACAACACAATGTGACAGGATTGTGACTCCTGCCCTCAGCAAACAAAATAGGACCCCCTCCCCCCCCCCCAGAGCAAAGCAACCCCGGGATGCTGAGGTCCCCCAGTCCTTGAAATGAAAAGGGGGGGGGGCTCGGGAAACCTTCAGGGAGCAGGCGGGGAGGGGGCTTCCCAGGCTCCAGAAGCTCCTTCTCGCTGGTTCCTCCCCATCGCCCTCCTCCTGCCTGCCTCCCCTCCGCTTCTACTGGTCCTTTGCAAGTGCGGGGAAGCTCTAGTCCCTCCGGCCCCCCTCAAATTCCTTCTAAGAGCCCCACGTTGCACGGGGCAGGCTCACTTGCAGTGAAACAACACACAGCTGCCCTGCAGAGTAGAGCCAGGCTGGGGGCACCGTGGGGACCCCAGAAATGTGTCCCTAGAAGAAATGCGCCTCCTTCCTTCTCTGGTGCTCAAGTGCTGCCGGTGGGTTTCCCAGAAGAGGCCTCTGCTTGGCCCCTGGGAGGACAGGGGCCCCTTGGGCCTGATCCTGCAGGGCTCACCTGACGTTCTGATGCAAGTGAACCCTCTTTTCTCCTTCAAGGTGAACAGGGTTTCCCAAATTTGGGTCTCCAGCTGTTTTTGGACTACAGCTCCCATCACCCCTAGCAGGCAAGACCAGTGGTCAGGGATGATGACTATTTCCGTCAGGATCTCCAGGTGGCTCTGGCAAGTGAGCCCAGCTGCGTGTGACAAGAGTGGGGGAGTTCCTTCCTGGATTCCAGAAGTGGCCATCACCTTTGAATATAGGGGTCAGTGACTCTATTCCTCCAACCGGAGTGAGTGTGGGTCTTCCTTGCCCACTTCCATTCTGCTCCGCCATTCCCAAAGAGTGATTCCTCTGAAGTCAGTAAATTGTTCAGAGTTGCTCAAACAGAGAGAGATTGCAAGGAGCCCCTAAAAGAGCTCTCCAAACAGGGTGATTGGGCTGAAAATACAGTTCATTGTCAAAGAGATTAAAGTGAGGCATGTTGGGGTGATGGATCTTATGGAAGTGGTGGAAATGACTGGCAGAATCCGAGACCAGGGAGAAGAGTCGGTGCAAGAAGATTGGAAGAAATTTAAAGTTTATTTACAGAAACATAGTAAAATTAAGGAAGTTTAGAAGGAGGCTGGAATGAAGCTATGTGACTATTGCATAATCAATATAAAGGATTTAAGTTAAATAGATTGTTGAAGGAAAGCAGGAAAGGTAAAATTATACTATGTTAAGACAAATTGATTGGATAAAATTTGGGAAAGATGGAAAGGATTTGCTGAAATAGCTAATTGAAGCAGAATACAAAAAAGGGAGGTGTGAGGAGGTCAAAGAAACAAGTAAATGAATGTTAAGTTATAGAAGGTTTATTGTATTTTACTGTATTTTTCTTTTTTTTTTCTTTTCTGTTTGACTGTTTTCTGTTCTTTGTTGATGTCTTTGTTGTTGTTTTTTCTTTTGTTATATTCCTAAAACTTTAATAAATATTATTTTTTTAAAAAATAAAGTGATGCATGTTGGGGGGCAGGGAAACACCCTCTTAATATCATGTGCAGGATCATGGGGTCTGAAGCGGGTTTCTCTGTGTGTTCTAGAAGACCATGGGAGAGGGGAGCCTGTCACAGCAGGAGGGGGGGTCTCCCTGGATGCTTCAGGGGCTGGCCTCCTCTGGGTCTCCTGGCCCCCTCCTCTCCTCCCTCTGAGCCTGAACTGCTCTCTGCCCCAGCGTCTTCCTGCTCACCAAACCCTGTTTCCTCCTCAGCTTGCAACACCTCCCCTCCCGGTCTGCTCCCCTTTATCCCTCTATCTGCTCATTGCCACCCCACAACCAGCCCCCAGGCTCTGAGCCTTCTTCCCTTGTGGGTCCCCCGGCTGGTGCCTCCCCCTCCCCACACCCAGCCAGTCCATGACAGCAAAAACAGAAATAACAGTAAAATCAGTATGATGGTAATATGCACTCTGGTAGGGAAACTCCCTAGCAGCATGACTGAATAAAATCCTCTGGGACTATGAAAAAGAACTATCTTCTCCAAACCCCAGAACAAGCAGTAGCTCTGGGGTTGCCCCATGGGGTTCACGAGTGAAGATGGGACCCACCAGGAGACTTCCCTTCTTCCCCGTCTTGCAATAAGGCTGGGGGGGGGGGAATCCTTGTTAAATTACAGTATTGTAAGTTTTCTTCAGAACACGCAGGGGCAGGGATGAAGTTCTGTTGAAGAAGCAGTGTTTTGAGATAGTGCAGTGGTGGGGATGAGAGACTTTGGTGCAAAAACCGTCTTGCATGCTTGAATAGAGCAACTCCAGGGCATGAGCCAAGTAGCAGCAGGGTAAGGGCCACATGTAGAGCAATTCCTACACTTAGGTCAAAATCACAAACAGAGGCACCAGGACTTCTTCAGTAAAAGTTTACTGAGCTTTCAAAGCATACAGTTCTCACTGGGTCCCCATATAATCTCTATAATCTTAGATTATACTCACATTGTTTGACATTGCCTTCAATATTTCATTGCTGTTCAGTTTTACATATAAACACAAGAACTTCAAATACACGTTGTGTGTTTAAGACTGATTTCTTGCTGAGTTCATTGCTGTGAAGAAAGAGTGGACACTGAAAGCAACACGTCCTGCACTCCATACATCTAAATGGGTTCTTCCATGTGAGAGTCCCTGGATGTTTGTTAAACACTCCATTGCAAATAAAGCACTTTTTGCAATCTTTTCATTTAAACTGCTTCTCCTCTTTGTTGATGGTTTTTAGGGTTTCAAATACGAATGTTCTTCCAGTACCTGAGTCTGTTGATTTAGAACTTCCACTAGGACTGAAACTCTATCTATTTTACTGATATTTATACAGTTTGTGTTTTGTGTGAGTTTGTTAACATAAATCAAGGGTTCCACTCTTGACTGCAGCTCCTTCCACAGTCCATACATTTAAACAGATTCTCCCCTGTGTGTATGCTGATGTTTTCTAAGGTTTCCATTATGATGAAAGCTCTTTCCGCACTCCATACATTTAAATGGTTTCTCCCCTGTGTGAGTCCGTTGATGTATATTGAGGTGTCCATTCTGACTGAAGCTCTTTCCGCACTCCAAACATTTAAATGGTTTCTCCCCTGTGTGAGTCCGTTGATGTATATTGAGGCCTCCACTCTGACTGAAGCTCTTTCCACACTCCATGCATTTATATGGTTTCTCCCCTGAATGTGTCCGTTGATGTTTTCTAAGGCTTCCATTATCAGTAAAGCTCTTTCCGCAGTCCATACATTTATATGGTTTCGCCCCTGAATGTGTCCGTTGATGTTTTCTAAGGCTTCCATTAACAGTAAAACTGTTTCCACACTCCATACATTTATATGGTTTCTCCCCTGTGTGAATCTGCTGGTGTAATTTAAGGGCTCCATTCTGACTGAAGCACTTTCCGCACTCCATACATTTAAATGGTTTTTCCCCCATGTGAATCCTTTGATGTTTTCTAAGGTTTCCACTGCAACTGAAGCTCTTTCCGCACTCCATACATTTAAATGGTTTCTCCCCTGTGTGAGTCCGTTGATGTATGTTGAAGTGTCCACTCTGACTGAAGCTTTTTCCACACTCCATACATTTAAATGGTTTCTCCCCTGTGTGAGTCCGCTGATGTAAACTTAAGTCTCCATTCTGACTGAAGCTCTTTCCACAATCCAGACATTTAAAAGGTTTCTCCCCTGTATGAATCCTCTGATGACTTCTAAGTGTATCACTCCGACAGAAGCTCTTTCCACAATCCTAAGTTTATCACTCCGACTGAAGCTCTTTCCACAATCCAGACATTTAAAAGGTTTTTCCCCTGTGTGAAACTGTTGATGTAAACTTAACTGTCCATGTTGACTGAAGTTCTTCCCACACTCCCTGCATTGGAATTCTTTCTTGCCCATGTGAGTCCGCTGATGTGTTCTAAGTTTTCCACTATCAGGGAAACTTTTCCCACACTCCATACCTTTAAATGGTTTCCCCCCTGTTGGACGTCGTTGATGTGAACTATGGGTGCTCATTCAATGAAGCATTTTCTGCATTTCACACTTTTTTTTCCCTATTCCTAATGATACGAAAGGTGCCCCATTCACTGGGGTTTGAAGTGTCTTCTCCATCTCCTTCTTCAGAGTGGGAGGAACGGAAATCCTGTTTCGGTTTCAAGGAAGAGAACTAAGGGAAAGAGAACATATCAAGCTCCATTAGCACCTTCTCCTATTTCAACATCTCCTACATTCCCTCACCTCCTATCCATGTTCCCAATTTTTAGGAAATGAAGTTGCAATGTCATCAGATGATAGTAATTCATCAGCAACCTTCAAAATCCTCAATCAATGTGAATAAAGCAGCATGATTTTTTTAAAGAATGATGTGCTGTCTCATCTCTTGCCCGTCTTCTGACGCAGGACTATCCTAAAATGACACTGAAAAGCAGGATATTCAAGGCAAATAGATAAACTGTGCTTCGTGGAATGTGTAGTACCTTGAAATTGTAGTATTGATTCACTGATGGCCTGAAGCTGTGTTATTTCTGGGGAGAGGAATTCCTGTTCTCTCTTAAAGATCCGAATGATACAATATCATGGGGTGTTAGGGGAGTGTTAGTACTTTTGGTGGAGGTAATGTAGTCCGCCTTCTGGAGTAATTTATCCACCATTGGTCCCCACCCTGCACTCAGCTCTCACCTGTGTATTCCAGAAGCTGTCAGGATGGAATAGGGACCACAATCCCAGGAACGGCTTCAACTGGCCGGCAAAACCAGGTGAGGATAGATGATGGGTCTCAAATCCTTGGTGTATTAGGGAATTCTGCTGCAGGTGAAGAAAGGCCCTGGTGGATGGAAAGGATGAGAACAACAGTGAATCCCACAGTCAAGGAGGCAGATTATGTCCATTCTGCAGAGGAAAGTGAAGGGCAGATGGGGCTAGTCAACCTGGGAAGGGAGCCCATCAAGAAGGAAAACTCTGGTCGTAATACTTTGGTTCACTCCTTCGCTTCCTCGTGAGTTATCTTCAGGAGAAGAAAAGGCTATGGAGGAAAACCCAGACAAATCCAGAGTGGACTCTCTAAGATGGTTGGATGCTGCCCTGCACACCTCCTTCCAGCCACTCCTGCAGCCAAGCTGGTGCCTGACGTACTGCTCTGCTTTCCTTGGGACCATATAAGCCAGGCTGAGAAGGGGGTCTTGTTGTCTAGGCAGCCCAGGACCCCCAAACACACTGCCTAGGCAGTGCTGCTAACACAGCAGTTTCAGGGGGGCGATGAACTCAGATCTGTGTATCAGAATCTCTCCAATGTGGAATATGTAAAACAGAACTGCTGCTTATATCATACATCAATTAAAAAGTATTCAGAATATTTGTCTTTTGAAGAAAAGACCACCAAGTATCCGATGGCCCCTTCAAAGCTAATAAAAGTCTTGTGCCTGGAGCTTTGGGGTTGCAGGACCAGGAAAGCTTCTGCCACCATTATCCTTCCAATTGGGATTCAGGCCTCACCATGGAACTGAAATTGCCCTAGCTGTGCTGTTTCCTGGTTCTGCTGGATCTCTCAGCGGCTTTGGAGACCTTTGACCATGGTATCCTTCTGGACTCTCTAAGGGAGCTGGGGGCCCTGCTATGCAGTGGTTCCCCTCCTACCTCCTAGGCCATGTCCAGAAATTGATGTTGGGGGATGAGTGTTCTGACCCCTGGGTGCTCCCTTGTGGGAGCAACAGGGTTGCCGTAAACGATAATCCCACCCACAAACTCTCATTCACACAAAGTCTGTAAATTTTTTGGGGTGTGTGTGTGTCACACACCTCGCCTGTGCTAATATTGGCAGTCTTTGGCCTCCATAGGCACACCCTGTATGTAGAGCCTCCAGCCACAGGCACTGTCTATCATGAAAATGGGTCCTTTGACTGGGAAGATTCATGCAATGGCTATCATTGGATGCTGATGGGTTGTATCTCAGCTTGTCAGTCACTCTGACACTGCCTACAAAGAATAAGAGGAACAGAAATGCTTTTGACTTCCATATCAAGCCTGAGAGCCATTCCATTGACTCTGCACCCCTGTTTCTGATGACAGGTGTACATTATCCTCATCCTCAATGAACCAGGCAGTGGAAAAGACACTTTAAGATGGAAGCCTGAGAGAGAGGAAAAGGTTTCTGGCTGATTCCTGGGTAGGACTGCGGAAACAAAGAGCCGCTTCCTAGAAGGCCTCTCTCCTCCTCTCTTCCTCTTGGAATTTCCTTACCTCTCCAGGGAGACCAATGGTTGGACTTGGCAAAACCGCTGTATCTACCATTAATTTGATTTTGATTTTGAATTGATATTAGAATGAATTGATTTTAGAATGCATTTTAATTAACTGATTGTGATTATATGTAAACTGTGTTACTTTTATTGTTGTTAGCTACTCTGAGCCCAGCTTCGGCTGGGGAGGGCGGGATATAAATTATTATTATTATTATTATTATTATTATGGACAGGTCAGGGGCTTATGGGGTGGGAATTGGGTGGAGCTTGCAGGAAGGAAGGTGTGTCTTGTTAACGGAGAAATCTGAGGGCCCCCCTGGACAAAAAACAAGGACACCAGCCAGGAATACCAGAGCAAAACAGCAGCCAGTAGGCTTGGTCTTTATTGAAGACTGTCGTGACAGGACTCCCACCTGCCACCAGTTGAAACAAGATGGAAGCCCTGAACAAAAGAGAACCCAATCTTTTATTAGCTGCTAATGCCAATGTTACACCCCCCCAAACTACATCATGCTTACATCATGAAAGGGGAGGTCTGGTGGCAGTAATCTGAGCATCCTGGACCCTGCCCCATAGTTCTCCTTGCCCGCCACCAAACACCCATCAAGTGTAACAAAAGAGATATTTACATTTCCCTACTAGGAGCAGAAGTGCGAGAATGGGGATGGGATGGGGGGAGTGCAAAAAAACATTACCACCATGCGGCCTGACTTATACCCCCCCAACAAGAAAGGAAATGGCAGAAATGCGGCCTGTTGTTTAAAGTGGCGTCAGCAGAATTAAAAGCTGCCGTGTGGCCTACGTCTGGGGTCGCACACCACCATTCATGGCCAGTGGAGCCCACGGCCATGCTCCCCCACGCCTGCAAAAAGGAAACAGCTGAAATGTGGCCTACAGCTGGAGGGTGGCGAATGGCGGCCTCGAGGGATCCATCCCCCCCCCTGCCGCTACAAAAACAAGAAGGCCACCCTCTGTGGTCTAGCTGGGCGCCTGCCCAGAAAGAAAATTGCACCCTAGCTTGGCGGAGGGGCCATGCCCCTTCCAATCAGGCCAGATGTTACCTTAATCCGGCTGCCAGTACACGCTCTTGATGACCCTGATCCCTGAAGGAAGAAAACCAAAAGAGGCTTGGACAAAGGGGTCGGCCTCTTTTCTTTGGCCTTTGATCCGCCCCCCAGCCAGCCAGCCATTGTCCTCCCTGACCTGTTTCCAAGGCAAATTAATCCCACCCTTTTGTCTTCATCTGGGTTGGTTCTTTCTGGAATGGCTACCTGTTCGGCACTCAGGTATCAGGAGGCCAGGGATTATCACTCAGGCAGAGAGGCTGCTGAGGAGCTGAGCTCACATGTCTATATGAATTTCTGAAGTTCTCCCTGTGAGCCAGTACCTAGAGACATTTATCAGTGAATTCCTACATTTGGTATCGTGCAGCAAAGGCCCTTTGAATAGATAGGAAGAAACTGTGATCAAGTGCTTTGTGGGGACAAATCAGAAAAGTGATGGTGCTGATTCTGGTAGTGGGCTGCATGTGCATGATATCTGCTGAAGGTGCAACCTCCCCAACTTATACATAAATTCCTGCAACAGTCTGGACAGGGCAGGGGCTTATGGGGGGGAGTAGGATAGAGGTTGCAGGAAGCAGGGGGGTGGGGGGACACAACCCCCCACTTTCCAGGGATCCCTCTCTGGTAGTCTTGAAGGGGTGGCCGATTCCTGGGTGGGAGGGAGAAGCCAAGGTGGTCTCTCCAGAGAATCCCCGTGAGCGCCAAGATGGAGACGTATCCCCAAAGACTGGTCTACCTAGCACTCCCCCCCCCCTTCGCTGCCCCAGGGATGCTCCCCCTCCCCACTTCCTCGACTCCCTCCCTCTGTCCCAGAGTCTCCCCTGAACCCAAAGTCCCCCCTTGGTGTGGCTCACCCGTCGCCCTGCGCCCCCCCATCTCTCCATCCGGAGGGTCCCCCCAAAACGAGCAGGGGAGGACAGGGGGGTCTCTATCCAAGCGCCCCTCACGCCCGTTAACCCTTTCATGGCCCACCTCTTTCCGCGCGGAACCCACAGCGCCCCAGGGATGCCTGCGCGGGGAAATGGGGCGAGGGGGCTTCGTTGAGATCCCCTGGGTGCGCTTCCTAAGGGTCCAAGGAAAACCCCCTTCGCAGCACGCGTGCAGGGATCCAGATGCACGACAGGCGCTTTGGTGAGCTGGAGGGAGTCTCTGGATCCTTCTCTCGCCTCCCCCCGCGTCCCCTTTACCTCTTTGTCCTCGCTCCTTTCCTTTCCTGCAACATCCACGTGGGTGGGTGGGGGTTACCTGCCGCCCCTCCTCCCCTTTCCGAAAGCGCGCGCCCCTAGAGCTACTGGCGCGGGAGAAGCAGGCAATTTGGGAGGGGTCTCTTCCCCCCCTCTCCACTCCCGGAACAGAAGTCGGATGGCGAGGAGGAGGTGCAACGTAGGGGGGCGGGATTTGGGTTGAGGTGGCGGGGTAAGAGAGAAGGATGGGCCGGGAGGGGAGGGGAGGAATGGGGGTGGGGAGAGGAAGGTTTCCCCCCTCCCTTCTTCCTTCTGGGGATCAGGAGAGCGGGGGAGGGGCTGATCCCGGCAATCCACTCGGAAAGTGGGGTCTCGCACCCCAAAATGTTTACATTGCAAAATCCTTCCCTCCCCCACCCCACGCCACGAGATTAGATCCGTCCGTGTTTTAGGTACTGGTGTACATTGAGCAGCGGCTTGGACTCTGTGACTCCTGTGTTACGGGGGGAAATGGGGCTTTGGCTTTTTCACACACAACCCCGACACCCAGGTAAAATTCATGCAAGGAGTGAAGCAGCCCAGAACTAAAGCGCGTTGGAATTTGTACATCCTCAGATAGGTTTTTTCACCTCCTGATGTAGCGATGTTGTAGTGATGATGCTCCACGAACTGCATGCTGGGATAAGATAGAAACTTTTAAAAGTCCTTGTCACCCCATCCTCGGGGTTCAATTCTTCTTTGGACCTGTTGCGCAATAAACTTTGATCTACAGCTATTTGCTCCGGTTGGTGGCCGGACTCCTTCCTTTATTCCGCAGGGACCCACGGTCTCTGCCTGATGAGCTGGGTGGCTGAGCAGCCTCGCACCTGGGTCCCCCCCCCTTAACACCAAATTAGCCTTTTATTGAACAGACCTAGGAGTTTAGATAGACTTAGGGGGCATACAAGACCCGGGATCCGAGCCTTGTTCCCTTGGGGGTTCCCCAGCTGCTGCCTCCCCCCCCCCTTTTCACCCAGCCAGTCCATGACAGCAACAGCAGCAACATCAGTAAAATAAGTATGATAATAATATGCACACTGGTCCTCTGGCTGGAAGATTAATAACTTCTGGGACTATGGAAAAGGACTATCCCCAAATCCCAGAATAAGCAGTAGATCTGGGGTTGCCCCATGGGGTACATGAGTGAAGATGGGACCCATCAGGAGACTTCCCTGGTACCTGCAGCCCCTCCTTCCCTCTCTTGCAAGAAGGCTTGGGGGGAAATCTCCCATTAAATTACAGTATTTTAAGTTTTCTTCTGAATGTGTAGGAGACAGGGAGAGGTTCTAGTGAAGAAGCAGTGTTTGGAGATCACACGTGGTGGGGTTGAGAAAGTTTGGTGCAAAAACCAGTCACACACATATGCACCAATTTTTCATGCTTGAGTACAGCAGTTTCAGCAGTAAACAAATACAGCACACAGGATATCTATGTCAGGCACACAAACCAGCAGAAGGGAGCAAGGGAGGAAAGAGGCTGGAAGGACACAGGGCAATGGATGTGTGTCTTTCGCTTCCTGTCGTCTGGGAGGGAAGTCAGCAACTCAGCATATTCAGGGGCTTCATGAAGCAAAGCTTTCTGCCAGCAGCTTCCAGGCAAATGAGCATCCTGGAAACACACACTGTGATTCTTGGTGTGTTGCCATATCAATTGTTTTTGAAAGGTTATCACGATGTGGTCTAGAAACCAGTTTGGACAATATATCGCCCAGCCCTAATCCTCACTCACCACCAACAATCCATACAAACCCTCTCCCCTTCTTTATCAAAAGGTACTTTACATCTTAGATCATAATCACATTGTTTGTCATTGCCTTCAATATTTATTATGATAGAGTTTTACACATAAAAAACCAGAACTTCACATACACAACATGTGTTAAAGACTGATTTCCTCCTGAGTTCATTTCTGTGAAGAAAAGGGTGGACTCTGAGAGGAAGACGTCCAACACTTCATACATCTAAATGGGTTCTTACATCTGAGAGTCTCTGGATTTTCCTTAAACACTATTGTAAATAAAGCACTTTTTGCAATCTTTTCATTTAAACTGCTTCTCCTCTTTGAGTCTGTTGATGGTTTGTAGGGTTTCAACTCCAAAGGTTCTTCCTGTCCGTGAATCTGTTGATTTAGAATTTCCACCAAGACTGAACCTCTATCTACTTTCCTGATATTTATAAGATTTGTGTTTTGTGTGAGTTTGTTACCATAAATCAAGGTGTCCAATCTGCCTGAAGCTCTTTCTGCACTCCATACATTTAAACAGTTTCTCCCCTGTGTGTCTGCTGATGTTTTCTAAGTTTTCCATTATCACTAAAGCTCTTTCCGCGCTCCAGGCACTTAAATGGTTTCTCCCCTGTGTGAGTCTGTAGATGTATATTGAGGTGTGCACTTTGACTGAAGCACTTTCCGCACTCCATACATTTAAATGGTTTCTCTCCTGTGTGAATCCGCTGGTGTAATTTAAGGACTCCATTCCGACTGAAGCTCTTTCCGCACTCCATGCATTTAAATGGTTTCTCCCCTGTGTGAATCCGTTGATGTGTTCTAAGGTTTCCACTCTGACTGAAGCACTTTCCGCACTCCATGCATTTAAATGGTTTCTCCCCTGTGTGAGTCCGTTGGTGTTTTTTAAGGGTTTCATTATCACCAAAGCTCATTCCGCACTCCATGCATTTAAATGGTTTCTCCCCCGTGTGAGTCCGTTGATGTTTTCTAAGGGTTCTATTCTGACTGAAGCACTTTCCGCACTCCATGCATTTAAATAGTTTCTCCCCTGTGTGAGTCCGTTGATGAATTCTAAGGGTTGCATTGAAACTAAAGCTCTTTCCGCACACCATGCATTTAAATGGTTTCTCCCCTGTGTGAATCCGTTGATGTTTTTTAAGGGTTCCATTATTACTAAAGCTCTTTCCGCACTCCATACATTTAAATGGTTTCTCTCCTGTGTGAATCCGCTGGTGTAATTTAAGGACTCCATTCTGACTGAAGCAGTTTCCGCACTTCAGGCACTTAAATGGTTTCTCCCCTGTGTGAGTCTGTTGATGTATATTGAGGTGTGCACTTTGACTGAAGCACTTTCCGCACTCCATACATTTAAATGGTTTCTCTCCTGTGTGAATCCGCTGGTGTAATTTAAGGACTCCATTCCGACTGAAGCTCTTTCCGCACTCCATGCATTTAAATGGTTTCTCCCCTGTGTGAATCCGTTGATGTGTTCTAAGGTTTCCACTCTGACTGAAGCTCATTCCGCACTCCATGCATTTAAATGGTTTCTCCCCTGTGTGAGTCCGTTGGTGTTTTTTAAGGGTTTCATTATCACCAAAGCTCATTCCGCACTCCATGCATTTAAAAGGTTTCTCCCCTGTGTGAGTCCGTTGATGTTTTTTAAGGGTTCCATTATCACCAAATCTCATTCCACACTCCATGCATTTAAATGGTTTCTCCCCTGTGTGAGTCCATTGATGTTTTTTAAGGGTTCCATTATCACTAAAGCTCTTTCCGCACTCCATACATTTAAATGGTTTCTCTCCTGTGTGAATCCGCTGGTGTAATTTAAGGACTCCATTCTGACTGAAGCAGTTTCCGCACTCCAGGCACTTAAATGGCTTCTCCCCTCTGTGAATCCGTTGATGTGTTCTAAGGTTTCCACTCTGACTGAAGCTCTTTCCACACTCCATACATTTATATGGTTTCTCCCTTGTGTGAATCCGTTGATGTGTTCTAAGGTTTCCACTGGTACTGAAGCTCTTTCCACACTCCATACATTTATATGGTTTCTCCCCTGTATGAGTCCATTGATGTGTTCTAAGTATATCACTCCGACTGAAGCTCTTTCCACAATCCAGACATTTAAAAGGATTTTCCCCTGTGTGAAACTGTTGATGTAAACTTAACTGTCCATGTTGACTGAAGTTCTTCCCACACTCCCTGCATTGGAATTCTTTCTTGCCCATGTGAGTCCGCTGATGTGTTCTAAGTTTTCCACTATCAGGGAAACTTTTCCCACACTCCATACCTTTAAATGGTTTCCCCCCTGTTGGACGTCGTTGATGTGAACTATGGGTGCTCATTCAATGAAGCATTTTCTGCATTTCACACTTTTTTTTTTCTATTCCTAATGATACGAAAGGTGCCCCATTCACTGGGGTTTGAAGTGTCTTCTCCATCTCCTTCTTCAGAGTGGGAGGAACGGAAATCCTGTTTAGGTTTCAAGGAAGAGAACTAAGGGAAAGAGAACATATCAAGCTCCATTAGCACCTTCTCCTATTTCAACATCTCCTACATTCCCTCACCTCCTATCCATGTTCCCAATTTTTAGGAAATGAAGTTGCAATGTCATCAGATGATAGTAATTCATCAGCAACTTTCAAAATCCTCAATCAATGTGAATAAAGCAGCATGATTTTTTTAAAGAATGATGTGCTGTCTCATCTCTTGCCCGTCTTCTGACGCAGGACTATCCTAAAATGACACTGAAAAGCAGGATATTCAAGGCAAATAGATAAACTGTGCTTCGTGGAATGTGTAGTACCTTGAAATTGTAGTATTGATTCACTGATGGCCTGAAGCTGTGTTATTTCTGCGGAGAGGAATTCCTGTTATGTCTTAAAGATCCGAATGATACAATATCATGGGGTGTTAGGGGAGTGTTAGTACTTTTGGTGGAGGTAATGTAGTCCGCCTTCTGGAGTAATTTATCCACCATTGGTCCCCACCCTGCACTCAGCTCTCACCTGTGTATTCCAGAAGCTGTCAGGATGGAATAGGGACCACAATCCCAGGAACGGCTTCAACTGGCCGGCAAAACCAGGTGAGGATAGATGATGGGTCTCAAATCCTTGGTGTATTAGGGAATTCTGCTGCAGGTGAAGAAAGGCCCTGGTGGATGGAAAGGATGAGAACAACAGTGAATCCCACAGTCAAGGAGGCAGATTATGTCCATTCTGCAGAGGAAAGTGAAGGGCAGATGGGGCTAGTCAACCTGGGAAGGGAGCCCATCAAGAAGGAAAACTCTGGTCGTAATACTTTGGTTCACTCCTTCGCTTCCTCGTGAGTTATCTTCAGGAGAAGAAAAGGCTATGGAGGAAAACCCAGACAAATCCAGAGTGGACTCTCTAAGATGGTTGGATGCTGCCCTGCACACCTCCTTCCAGCCACTCCTGCAGCCAAGCTGGTGCCTGACGTACTGCTCTGCTTTCCTTGGGACCATATAAGCCAGGCTGAGAAGGGGGTCTTGTTGTCTAGGCAGCCCAGGACCCCCAAACACACTGCCTAGGCAGTGCTGCTAACACAGCAGTTTCAGGGGGGCGATGAACTCAGATCTGTGTATCAGAATCTCTCCAATGTGGAATATGTAAAACAGAACTGCTGCTTATATCATACATCAATTAAAAAGTATTCAGAATATTTGTCTTTTGAAGAAAAGACTACCAAGTATCCGATGGCCCCTTCAAAGCTAATGGAAGTCTTGTGCCTGGAGCTTTGGGGTTGCAGGACCAGGAAAGCTTCTGCCACCATTATCCTTCCAATTGGGATTCAGGCTGTGCTGTTTCCTGGTTCTGCTGGATCTCTCAGCGGCTTTGGAGACCTTTGACCATGGTATCCTTCTGGACTCTCTAAGGGAGCTGGGGGCCCTGCTATGCAGTGGTTCCCCTCCTACCTCCTAGGCCATGTCCAGAAATTGATGTTGGGGAATGAGTGTTCTGACCCCTGGGTGCTCCCTTGTGGGAGCAACAGGGTTGCCGTAAACGATAATCCCACCCACAAACTCTCATTCACACAAAGTCTGTAAAGTTTTTGGGGTGTGTGTCACACACCTCGCCTGTGCTAATACTGGCAGTCTTTGGCCTGTATAGGCACACCCTGTATGTAGAGCCTCCAGCCACAGGCACTGTCTATCATGAAAATGGGTCCTTTGACTGGGAAGATTCATGCAATGGCTATCATTGGATGCTGATGGGTTGTATCTCAGCTTGTCAGTCACTCTGACACTGCCTACAAAGAATAAGAGGAACAGAAATGCTTTTGACTTCCATATCAAGCCTGAGAGCCATTCCATTGACTCTGCACCCCTGTTTCTGATGACAGGTATACATTATCCTCATCCTCAATGAACCAGGCAGTGGAAAAGACACTTTAAGATGGAAGCCTGAGAGAGAGGAAAAGGTTTCTGGCTGATTCCTGGGTAGGACTGCGGAAACAAAGAGCCGCTTCCTAGAAGGCCTCTCTCCTCCTCTCTTCCTCTTGGAATTTCCTTACCTCTCCAGGGAGACCAATGGTTGGACTTGGCAAAACCGCTGTATCTACCATTAATTTGATTTTGATTTTGAATTGATATTAGAATGAATTGATTTTAGAATGCATTTTAATTAACTGATTGTGATTATATGTAAACTGTGTTACTTTTATTGTTGTTAGCTACTCTGAGCCCAGCTTCGGCTGGGGAGGGCGGGATATAAATTATTATTATTATTATTATTATGGACAGGTCAGGGGCTTATGGGGTGGGAATTGGGTGGAGCTTGCAGGAAGGAAGGTGTGTCTTGTTAACGGAGAAATCTGAGGGCCCCCCTGGACAAAAAACAAGGACACCAGCCAGGAATACCAGAGCAAAACAGCAGCCAGTAGGCTTGGTCTTTATTGAAGACTGTCGTGACAGGACTCCCACCTGCCACCAGGTGAAACAAGATGGAAGCCCTGAACAAAAGAGAACCCAATCTTTTATTAGCTGCTAATGCCAATGTTACACCCCCCCAAACTACATCATGCTTACATCATGAAAGGGGAGGTCTGGTGGCAGTAATCTGAGCATCCTGGACCCTGCCCCATAGTTCTCCTTGCCCTCCACCAAACACCCATCAAGTGTAACAAAAGAGATATTTACATTTCCCTGCTAGGAGCAGAAGTGCGAGAATGGGGGTGGGGGTGGGGGGAGTGCAAAAAAACATTACCACCATGCGGCCTGACTTATACCCCCCCCAACAAGAAAGGAAATGGCAGAAATGCGGCCTGTTGTTTAAAGCGGCGTCAGCAGAATTAAAAGCTGCCGTGTGGCCTACGTCTGGGGTCGCACACCACCATTCATGGCCAGTGGAGCCCACGGCCATGCTCCCCCACGCCTGCAAAAAGGAAACAGCTGAAATGTGGCCTACAGCTGGAGGGTGGCGAATGGCGGCCTCGAGGGATCCATCCCCCCCCCCTGCCGCTACAAAAACAAGAAGGCCACCCTCTGCGGTCTAGCTGGGCGCCTGCCCAGAAAGAAAATTGCACCCTAGCTTGGCGGAGGGGCCCTGCCCCTTCCAATCAGGCCAGAAGTTACCTTAATCCGGCTGCCAGGACACGCTCTTGATGATCCTGATCCTGGAAGGAAGAAAACCAAAAGGGGCTTGGACAAAGGGGTCGGCCTCTTTTCTTTGGCCTTTGCCCCACCCCCGGCTGGCCATTCATTGTCCTCCCTGACCTGTTTCCAAGCCAAGTTAATCCCACCCTTTTGTCTTCATCTGGGTTGGTTCTTTCTGGAATGGCTACCTGTCTGTTACTCAGGTATCAGGAGGCCAGGGATTATCACTCAGGCAGAGGGGCTGCTGAGCTCACATGTCTGTATGAATTTCTGAAGTTTTCCCTGTGAGCCAGTACATAGAGACATTTATCAGTGAATTCCTACATTTGGTATCGTGCAGCAAAGGCCCTTTGAATAGATAGGAAGAAACTGTGATGATTGTGGGGACAAATCAGAAAAGTCACAAAAGTGATGGTGCTGATTTCGGTAGTGGGCTGCATGTGCATGATATACAGACTACCAACCTATACATACATTCCTGCAACAGTCTGGGCAGGGCAGGGGCCTATGGGGTGGGAAGAGGATAGAGGTTGCAGGAAGGAACTGGTGTGGGGACACAACCCCCCACTTTCCAGGGATCCCTCTCTGGTCGCCTTGAAGGGGTGGCCGTTTCCTGGGTGGGAGGGAGAAGCCAATGCGGCCCCTCCAGAGAATTCCCGCGGGCGCCATGATGGAGATGTGTCCCCAAAGACTGGTCTTCCTAGCTCTCGCTCTCGCTCTCTCCCCAATTGCTGCACTTCCCTGCCCCAGGGATGCTCCCCCTCCCCACTTCCTCGACTCCCTCCCTCTGTCCCAGAGTCTCCCCTGCACCCAGAGGGCCCCCTTGGCGCGGCTTACCCCGCGCCCTGCGCCCCCATCTCTCCGTCCGGAGGGGCCCCCCAAGACGAGCAGGGGAGGGACAGGGGGGGTCTCTATCCAGGCGTCCCTCACTCCCGTTAACCCTTTCATGGCCCACCTCTCTCCGCGCGGAACCCACAGCGCCCCAGGGATGCCTGCGCGGGGAAATGGGGCGAGGGGGCTTCGTTGGGATCCCCTGGGTGGGCTTCCTAAGGGTCCAAGGAAAACCCCCTTCGCAGCACGCGTGCAGGGATCCAGATCCACGACAGGCGCTTTGGTGAGCTGGAGGGAGTCTCTGGATCCTTCTCTCGCCTCCCCCCGCGACCCCTTTACCTCTTTGTCCTCGCTCGCGATTCTCCTTTCCTTTCCTGCAACATCCACGTGGGTGGGGGGGGAGTTTCCCTGCCGCCCCTCCTCCCCTTTCCGAAAGCGCGCCCCCCTAGAGCTACGGCGCAGAGCAGCAATCCGGCGCAGAAGCTCCTCTTCCGGGAGAAGCAGGCAGTTTGGGAGGGGGCTCACCCCCCCCCGCATTCCCGGAACAGAAGCCGGATGGCGAGGAGGAGGAGGAACATATTGGGGAGGGGATTTGGTGTTTGCGGAGGCGGGGTGTGGGAAGGATGTGCCGGGAGGGGTGGAATTTGGGGGGCGGGGAGGAGAGGAAGGCTTCCCCCCTCCCCTCTTCCTCCTGTGAATCAGGAGAGTGGGGGAGGGGCTGATCCCGGCAATCCAACTGCAAAGTGGGGTTCCCCCCCACAATGTTTATATTACAAAATCCTTCCCTCCCCCACCCCACGCCATGAGCTTAGGTATTGTTTTAGGTATTGCTGCTGTTAACTCCAGGGGGGGGGGCAGTCAAGACACAAATCCATCGGGATGGTGGATTGAATCCTGATACTTTCCAAGGTGAAGCGCAGGGAAGCCTTGCAGCTGGGGGATGTGTGAATACTATTATGGTGCTTTGGGGAGGAGGGTAGTTAAAAGGTGTGGGAAACTGGGGTTGTGGTGGAGCGATGAACCCCAAAGACTGAGAATTCACTGTGAACAGGACTGGCCCACCCAAGCCTCACCCCCTTACCTAAAAGCCTGACACCCCGCAATGTGCCAGGATTGTGACTCCTGCCCTCAGCAAGCAAAATATCCCCCCCCCCACCGGAACAAGGCAATCTCCGGGATGCTGAGGCGTCCTGAGGGCTGTGCGGGACCCCCATTCCTTGAAATGTAGGGAGCCGTGGGCTGTGGCTCTGTGTGTGTCTCAGGCAAAGGGGGAGGCTGCTCTGTGTGTTTTGCTAGCAGTTAAATTGCACATTTGGGGGGGGCGCATTATTTTTGTGTGCTTTGCATTGAGACTTGTGTTTCCAGCTCAGCCAGGGGAGCTGGGACTGGGGGGCCAGCTGTGTGTGTGTGTGTGTGTGTGTGTGTGAGTGAGAGAGAGAGAGAGAGAGAGAGAGAGAGGACACCCCCCACCCCGCAACAACAGGCTCCCAGCTCTGTGTATGTCTATGTATTTTATTGTCTCTATCTCGGCCAAGAGGGGCTGAGGCTGTGAGGAAAGAGGAGTTTTCTCGCTTTGTGTTTTGCTTGAAGGCTCCTGTCCGACTGAGGGCTGCAGAGATCAGGCTCTCTCCCCCCCCCCCCCCGCACAACTGCGAGTTCTCTGCCCAGGACTGGCGGGCTGTGCAGCGGGGGGGGGGGGGGGCTTTTCGAGTCTTTTCTTTCTATAGGCTTTCTCACTGTGGGCCTTGCTGGCCATCAGTCTTTTCAAAAGGTTCCCCCACCTTTTAGTTTATCTGCAACATGTTGGAAGGGCAGGGAGTCTCCCTTGTGTAACAACTTAAGCAGGAGCTCATATTGGGGGGGGGTCACACTCGCAAGAGGAATGGACTCCGTTACAAGGCATGGTGAATAATTTTGGCAAATTCGACCGCAAATACGATGGAGCGATGAACCCCAAACGACTGAGAACTCCCAGCGATCACCCCCCCCCCCGGGCTCATAGGACCTGGACCTAACCAACCAGGTCCTTTGAAGCGTGACAAAACACCCTGGATGTTCGGAGCAGTTTGCATACGCAGACTCCTGGGTAGCGGTCCTGAGAGAGAGCCCTACACGGCTACAGAAATTGAAAGGACAGTATTGTACCTCGCTGATGGTGCAGTGGGCACTAGAGGAGGAAAAAGTCATCAAACCCCAAAAGAAAGAGCACTTTTCCAGAGGAGAGGTGAAAACGAAATAACCAATGTGGCCCCCAACGGTTCCCACTGTTACGGAATGGAGGGGAGCATATAAACAGAGGTTTACTCCTGAGTAAATGATGTAGGACCCGAGGCGATGACCTCAAGGGAACCCCGCTATACAAGGGCTCCCCTCGTCCTGTCACAACGTTGCACCAAGCACCACACAAAACCCCAACACCCCAAGAGTAAAGCGCCATTTCTGACAGCGTATCCCGGTGCTATATACAGGCAGGCAGAATGAATGAACAATGTATTTTATGAATGAACAATTTATATGCATGAGGATGCGTCCTGACCAATCAAATCGCGTCAAATGTGGCCCTTCAGCCAATCCCAGCAATGCTATGGCTCTGCAGGAGCTGCTCAGCGCAGCTATCTTCCACGATTCAGTGAGCGCTGACAAGGTGACGACAGCTCCTGCTGAGAGAACAATGGGCTAAATTCATCGAAACCTCATTACCTTGTAATCCACTCATAAAACTGGATCCAATGTAGCGAGGCCAATTTCCGAACCCACTGTTTGTATTGTGAATAGCCAAAAACGCTTAGAAATTCATAGAAAATCACTGGTTTTTCAACGATTCTCTTCATTCCACCGACAATTTGCGTCCTTGGCTAAGGGCTTTGAAACCACTCGGTCCCCGCCATAATCCCTCAAGCGGGAGGTCACGTATTTACAGAAAGGTGCTGTGGGTTAAACCCCAAAGGACTTGCTGATCAGAAGGTTGGCGCTTCAAATCCCTGCGATGGGGTGAGCTCCCGTTGCTCGGTCCCTGCTCCTGCCAACCTAGCAGTTCGAAAGCACGTCAAAGTGGAAGTAGATAAATAGGTACCGCTAAACGGTGTTTCCGTGCGCTGCTCTGGTTCGCCAGAAGCGGCTTAGTCATGCTGGCCACATGACCCGGAAGCTGTACGCTGGCTCCCTCGGCCAGTAAAGCGAGATGAGCACCGCAACCCCAGAGTTGGCCACGACTGGACCTAATGGTCAGGGGTCCCTTTACCTTTACCTTACTCCTTGCCAACAAAGGTCTGTATAGTTAAAACTATGGTTTTCCCAGTAGTGATGTATGGAAGTGAGAGCTGGACCATAAAGAAGGCTGATTGCCGAAGAATTGATGCTTTTGAATCATGGTGCTGGAGGAGAATCTTGAGTGTCCCATGGACTGCAAGAAGATCCCATGGACTGCAAGAAGATCAAACCTCTCCATTCTTAAGGAAATCAGCCATGAGTGCTCACTGGAAGAACAGATCATGAAGCTGAGGCTCCAAGACTTTGGCCACCTCATGAGAAGAGAAGACTCCCTGGAAAAGACCCTGATGTTGGGAAAGATGGAGGGCACAAGGAGAAGGGGGCGACAGAGGACGAGATGGTTGGACAGTGTTCTCGAAGCTACCAGCAATAAACTTTGATCTATAGCTATTTGCTCTGGTTGGTGGCTGGACTCCTTCCTTTATTCAGCAGGGACCCACGGGCTCTGCCCCAATAAGCTGGGTGGCTGAGCAGCCTTGCACCTGGGCCCCACCACCCCAACACCAAATTAGCCTTTTATTGGCCAGTCCTAGGAGTTTTGATAGACTTCGGGGGCATACAAGACCCGGGTGCCGAGCCTTCTTCCCTTGGGGGTTCCCAAGTTGGTGCCTCCCCCCCTTTCACCCAGCCAGTCCATGACAGCAGCAGCAGCAACAACAACAGTAAATTCAGTACGTTAATAATATGCACACTAGTCCTCTAGTAGGAAGAATAATAACTTCGGGGGCAATGGAAAAATACTATCTTCCCCAAACCACAGAATAAGCAGCAGCTCTGGGGTTCCTCCAGGGGGTTCATGAGGGAAGATGGGCCCCGCAGGAGACTTCCCTGGTACCTGCAACCCATCCTTCCCACTATTGTGGGTGGGGAAGGAGGAATCTCCCATTAAATTTTAAGTTTTCTTCAGAATGTGCAGGGGGCAGGGATGAAGTTCTGTTGAATAAGTAGTGTTTGGAGATCATGCATTGCTGGGGGTGAGGGGGTGGCAGAATTTGGTGCAAAAACCAGTCTGACACACAAACACCCATCTTGAATGCTTGAGTACAGCAACTCCAGGGCTCCAGCCAAGTATCGGCGTGGTAGGGGCCACGGGTAGAGCAATTCCCACGCTGAGGTCAAAAACACACACAGAGGCAGCAGGACTTCTTCAGTAACAGTTTACTGAGCTTTCAAAGCATACAGTTCTCACTGGGTCCCCAGTGAGGCACAAAACTTAGCTCCTGAGAGCAAATCCAGTTTCAGCAGTAAAAAAATACAGCACACAGGATATCTAAGTCAGGCACACAAACCGGCAGAAGGGAGCAAGGGAGGAAAGAGGCTGGAAGGACACAGAGCAATGGATGTGTGTGTTTCACTTCCTGTCGTCTTGGAGGGAAGTCAGCAACTCAGCATATTCATGGGCTTCATGAAGAACAGCTTTCTGCCGGCTGCTTCCAGGCAAATGGGCATCACAGAAACACACACTGGGATCTGTGGTGTATTGCTGTATGAATTGTTTTTTTCTTTTGCTTTTTCAAAAAAAAAAAAATATTCATTTTATAACACAAATAAAGAACACAAACAGAAAAACAAACAATTCAAACAAATTCTTGTCATATCCTTATTTTCCTAAACATTGTTAAGTGGGCTTCTCCAAGTCCCACCTATCTGATTTTCATTTTACTTCATCTTTAGCAGTTTACATATATCATCGTTTCTAACCATATTTTTTTTATATCACACTTAAAATAACTTCACATTTTATCACTTACAAATAATACTTTTTTAAAATACACTATCTTCTACTTTAAACCCTACAGCCTATATCCACTTCCAAAGTTATTTGAAGATTTAAATATTAACATATTTTTTCAAATATTCTTTAAACTTCTTTCAATCTTCTTCCACCATTTCTTCTCTCTGGTCTCAGAGTCTCCCGGTCATTCGGCAAGTTTCATATAGTCCATCATCTTCATCTGCCCTTCTTCGATAGTTGGTAAATCATGTTTCTTCCAATTCTTCGCTAGCAATATTCTCGCAGCAGTTGTGGCATACAGAAAAAAAAGTAACATCCTTTTTGGGAATTTCACTCCCCACTATACCAAGTAAAAAGGCTTCTGGTTTTTTAACAAATGTGTTTTTCAATACTTTTTTCAGTTCATTATAAATCCTTTCTCGGAAGTCTTTTACCTTGGGGCACGTCCACCACATGTGGTAAAAGGTTCCTTCTATCTCTTTACATGTCCAGCATTAATTATCATGAGTATGATACATTTTTCCTAACTTCACTGGCGTTAAATACCATCTATACATCATTTTCATCAATTTTTCACTTAATGCGTTACAAGCTGTAAATTTGATTCCTTTTCCCCACAATTTCTCCCAATCTATCATCATGATATTGTGCCCCACATCCCTGGCCCATTCAATCATTACAGATTTCACTTGTTCATCTTTTGTATGCCATTCCAGCAATAAATTATACATCTTAGATAGGTTTTTTGGTTTTGTATCTAATAATTCCATTTCCAGTTTGGATTTCTCTGTTTGAAAACCAATTTTCTTGTCCATTTTAAACACTTCATTTATCTGGATGTACTGGAACCAATCATCTAATTTATCTTTCAACTGATCATAAGATTTCAATCTAAATTGGTCCCCTACTTCCATCAGAATAGCATTATACTGCAACCACGTATCTTTCATATTCAACCTTTTATGGGTCTGAGCTTCCAATGGTGAGCCAAATCACTTCTTTTTCAAGGGTTCTCGCGATGCGTCAGGGAATGGTCGGAAGCTGAGTACGGGGGAATGCATTCTCAGGCAGATCAGCTTTCCTGGTGAGGCAAGGAAGAAGGGCTACCCCTATGCTATCCATATAATCAGTTATCAGTAATCAATATATTCATATATGCTTACACATAATCAAGGCTTACAGTATTTTATAATCCATTTTGAATCAAAGGGAAGCTGTGCCTTAGCTAACTGCAAACTGCTTGAAACAGCAAAGTTAGGAGCCGACCTTTCCCCTACAAACATCCGTGTACCCTGGACAAGGGGAAGTCATGAATCAGAGATACTGGTACAAAATCCCCTCAGATACAGGCTAAATTAATCCACAGAACAGGAAGAGCAAAACCACAAAATCTCCAAACTCCCTGTCCTGTCATAACTAGGGGAGAGGTTAGACAGAGCGTCACTGCAAGCATCGGAAAGCAGAACTAGAACTCCGTGCTTGACCAGTGCTTGACCAGGAGCTGGTAGCGTGGCAAGGAGCTTGCTAATTGGCTAATTCTCGCTGACAATATCGTGAGTCCCTCATGGTTGTCTCATGATCTATGATTTGCTGTGATCTGCTCAGGTATAAAGACCTCTGGATTTCTGTCAATCGGGGTCCCAATTCCTTTTGGAAGAGATTCCAAACTGGGTCCTTATTGCCTGGCAATAAACTTCACCTTCTTATTCTCCATTGCTGGGTCTGCCTGATCCTTATTTAACACCAAGCGAGTACCTGCTTACGTTCACGTGCTTCACTGGGGGCTGGAGGGGGGGAATTCTCCCCCCTCTTTTCCAGTGGTCTCAGAAGCAGGGAGTGACACCGATACAGAGCAGATTAGACAGGAGTTGCCTAGCTAAGAGATAATGACAAGAGAAACAGACTCAGCTGGCCCAGAAGCAGGAATACGGATTTCTTTGGAGTTCATTGCTGGGAAGAAGAGTGGACTCTAAGAGGAACATGTCCCGCGTTCCATACATCTAAATGGTTTCTCCCATGTGAGAGTCCCTAGATGTTTCTTAAACATTCCATTATAATTAAATAACTTTCTGTAATCTTTCCATTTAAACTGCTTCTCCTCATGTCTGTTGATGGTTTGTAGGGGTTCAGCTCTTAAAGTTCATCCTGTGCATGAGTCTGTTGATTTAGAACTTCCACTAGAACTGGACCTCTACCTCTGTCTAACTTCCTGACACTTATACGGTTTGTCTCTTGTGTGAGTTTGTTAATGTAAATCAAGGGTTCCACTCTGACTGAAGCTCCTTCCAGAGGCCAAACATTTAAATGGTTTCTCTGATGTGGGTCTGCTGATGTTTTCTAAAACTTCCATTGTGACTGAAGCTCTTTCCGCAATCCATACATTCATATGGTTTCTCCCCTGTGTGAGTCCGTTGATGTGTTGCAAGGGCTCCATTATCACGAAAGTTCTTTCCGCACTCCATACATTTACATGGTTTCTTCCCCGTGTGAGTCTGTTGATGTCTTCTAAGGGTTGAATTATCACTAAATCTCTTTCCGCACTCCATACATTCATATGGTTTCTTCCCTCTATGAGTCCGCTTGTGTAATTTAAGGTTTCCATTCCGACTGAAGCTCTTTCCACACTCCATCCATTTAAATGGTTTTTCACCCGTGTGAGTACGCTGGTGTAATTTAAGGTTTGTATTCTGACTAAAGGTTTCTCCCCTGTGTGAGTCAGTTGATGCATATTGAGCTGCCCACTCTGACTGAATTTCCTTCCGCACCCCATGCATTTATATGGTTTTTCCCCTGTGTGAGTGCGTTGATGTGTTTTAAGTTGTCCATTAGCACTAAAGCTCTTTCCACACACCATACATTCAAATGGTTTCTCCCCTGTGTGAGTCCGTTGATGTTTTCCATTATCACTAAAGCTCTTTCCGCACTCAATGCATTTAAATGGTTTTTCCCCTGTGTGAGTCCATTGATGTCTTCTAAGGGTTTCACTGAAACCGAAGCTCTCTCCGCACTCCTTACATTCATATGGTTTTTCCCCTGTGTGAGTCTGTTGATGTCATCTAAGGGTTGCATTGAAACTGAAGGTCTTTCCACACTCCATACATTCATATGGTTTCTCCCCTGTGTCAGTCCATTGATGTGTTCTAAGGGTTCCATTATCACTAAATCTCTTTCCACACTCCATACATTTAAATGGTTTCTTCCATGTGTGATTCCATTGATGTCTTCTAAGGTTTCCATTCTGACTGAAACTCTTTCCACATTCCATGCATTTAAAGGGTTTCTCCCCTGTGTGAGTCCGATGGTGTGATTTAAGGTCACCATTCTGACTGAAGCTCTTTCTGAAGTCTGTAGATGTATATTTAATTGTCCACTGTGACTGAAGCGCTTTTCACATTCCATACATTCATATGGTTTTTCACCCGTGTGAGTACGCTGGTGTAATTTAAGGTTTGTATTCCGACTAATGCTCTTTCCGCATTCCATACATTTAAAAGGTTTCTCCCCTGTGTGAGTCCGTTGATGTATATAGAGGTGTCCACTCTGACTGAAGTTCTTCCCGCACTCCTTGCATTTGAATCTGTTCTTTCCCATGTGAGAAGGCTGATGTGTTCTATCAGTGAAAGTCTTTCCACACTCCACACCTTTAAATGGTTTCTCCCCTTTTTGGGTTTGTTTATGTGAGCTATGTGTGCTCATTCAATGAAGCATATTCCACATTTCACACATTTTAATGTCTATATCTTATGAAACCAAATGTGGTCTTTCCCCTGGAAGTCTGACTGTCTTCTCCATGACCTTCCTCAGAGTGGGAGTGTTGGGTTGAAATCACGACAGACGAGTGGTGAGTGTCAAAGGAGAGGCGTCTGCCGGGGCAAGCCCCGGGAACTCTCTTTTATTGAATATTACAAACATTGCCACAGGTGTGCTTGTGGCTGATTGGTTGATACAAACACAAAGCATCTTGTTGCTGATTGGTTAACATAGGTACAAGGCGGGAATAACATATTACATTAATCACTGATAGTTCAAAGACTGGGAACGGAGCTGGAACTAGACAGGCATGAATCCTCCTAATTAAATTATAACTAAAGATTGATATTGAGAGAACATAACATGAAGGAATACAACAATCACGTTCCGTAAATGTGGTCAGCAATGCATTAAGAACAGGTCAGGATACACTGTTTCATGAACTCAATGGGAACTGTTCAGAACATTCTCAGACTCTTGTGCAGAAGCAGAGAAAAGATTATGAGCAAGACTTCCCAGAATCCAAGAGGAAAGAAGCAAAAGTTCTCATAGTAAGCATAGAAAGATTTCATAGTAAGACTTCCCACAATGCCACATTATGTGCAGTAAGAGAAACTGCAGAAAGAAAACTTCCCTTCATCTCCCCCTTTCTTTTCTTGTTTGCGAGGCGTTCCTGGTGGATAAGGCAAAAATACTTCGGGATTAGTGGTGTGCCAGCGAATGCCCGAAATAAGCCTGCCAGGGTCGATAGGACAAAAATACTTCAGGATACGTGGTTTGCCAGCGCATGCCCAAAATAAATCCGCCCACATCTCCCCTAAGGTTTACTGTTGGTGTTGCCATTTCGCAATGTAAGCAGCAAGGAGTTTACTGGGTGGTTGAGGGGGGGAGAGAAGCCGAGAGAAAAGACTCATGAGGCTAGGAACGCATTGAAGGAAACAGCATAGTAAAATAAGAATACAAATTATTGTTAGTATCTTCGGCTCACAGTCAGAGGTACCTGGCCTCCCCCGAGGCAATTGAGCGAGATACTGTGTTTACCGTCCGTCTGCGACCTCCGGCAGGCTAGGTAAACAAACCCGGCGATTCTTCTCATTAGTCGTGAGATAGAACACACCCTCTGCTTCTCTGCTTCTCTCTCCCTCCCTGCATTCTCCCAGGGAGGAGAAATGAGACAGACAGGAGTCCTTTCTACATGTTTTATTCCTGTCACTCAACAGTACATAGAAATGTGACTGCACCCTTCAGTCTCCATTAGAAGAGTCACACACTCCTCCCCTGTACTTCCAGTACAGATCATATGACACTCTGAGCTAACATCCGGTGCTCAGTACAGAGAATAGGCTCCACCTTTTCCCCAACAGTACATCTGCAAACCACAACATCCTGTTTTGCATTCCAGCCATCTGGAGCTGGCTTTTGCCTTGCTGCTTTTTCCTGACAACCTCCCCCAAAAGCATCAATAGGCAAAACATGATCCAGAGAAGAAAACAAACAGTTGTTATACATATAACAGTCCCCTGTTGTTTCAGTTCCACCCTTGGAACTCCCCACCACTGGTTTCACCAGTGTACCTCTCTGGTTGTCTGGCTTCCAAGGAATGAGTGCCTCTGCATTACCTTGGCTTGCTACTCTCTGTTGTGTCTTTGTCTCTGACTTAGACACTGCTTTAACCTGCTTTGAGTTGTTAACAATAGCAACACATGCAACAGCTAAGTTAGCAAACTCTTTTGAGTACCTCTTTGATGGTACACCCTTTGTGACTCTCCCAGACCTGCGTTTGAGGTTCTGATCCTCTGTGCTCACTGGTTCAACCTTTGGACTCTGTTGAGAACCAGTAGCTATCAGTGGTTCTTCCTTCACCTGTGAAGGTCTATCCATTGTGTGAGATTTTCTCTCAATGACCGTTACAACTGAACTCTCTGAGCTATCACTGTCATCGTCAGTACCACTGTAATCTGTGACATCAGAAAAATCATCAACATCATCTGAATTGCCACCTGTGGGAAATGTTTGTTCTACAACCCGCTCTTGCTCTGGAGCACTCTCTAGAAACTTTGTGAGAATCACCTGACCAGATTCAGACAAAATTACTCTGTAGAGACCCTTTTCATATCCCACAAAAATGCCTCTGGCATTCTTTACTCCACCTGGAGCTTCTGTTCTCACATGAGACCCGAAAACCTTAAAATAGGCAACAGAAGGTTTTCTATTGAACAGCTTCTCAAAAGGAGAACATCCCAACTCTGTTGAGACTTTTCTCAACCACACATGAAGATAGGACGCTAGCGATTCGGCCCAATATTCATGTGGCAAATGTGAACTCAGCAATTGCGCATTCATCCCCTTTTGCAATTCTTTGTTCTTTCTCACGCAGGCAAACTGCAAGTTGTTTACGCTCTTTTGCTCCTGGCAGCTAAACTCTGGCTGCTATGGAAAGTCCCTTCCAAGGGCACGTAAACTTGTAGCCAAAACACTCTCTGGTTTTGTTTCGCTTTCCCAGGCTCACACTCACAGTCCAGCCCCTTTGCCAGTAACTTTCCAACTTTCCGTTACTTAGCAACAATGCATTCCAATAGGACAGTTTATCAACCACAAGAATTTGTGGAATGCAGGCTTCAGCCTCTGAGCTGCAGGCCTTTCCTTCCGGAGCTTTTGTTTTCTTTGAAACGTAGCTCCGTGAACCAGTGAATTAATCAAATTGCGTTCACACTTTTCGCCCGAAATGCAGCATACCTTGATCTTTGTTGCTTTGAAAACACTTCTTCTTTCCACCAGCTGTCTGTTGAGCCTCTGGCTTCTTTCAGACGCTTCTCTTCCTCCTTGGAGCAGAGGAGGACAATCCACCAGCCTCTCATGCAGATGTCCGATGAATCGCAACCATCCTCTGCTACCATATGTTAGTATCTTCGGCTCACAGTCAGAGGTACCTGGCCTCCCCCGAGGCAATTGAGCGAGATACTGTGTTTACCGTCCGTCTGCGACCTCCGGCAGGCTAGGTAAACAAACCCGGCGATTCTTCTCATTAGTCGTGAGATAGAACACACCCTCTGCTTCTCTGCTTCTCTCTCCCTCCCTGCATTCTCCCAGGGAGGAGAAATGAGACAGACAGGAGTCCTTTCTACATGTTTTATTCCTGTCACTCAACAGTACATAGAAATGTGACTGCACCCTTCAGTCTCCATTAGAAGAGTCACACACTCCTCCCCTGTACTTCCAGTACAGGTCATATGACACTCTGAGCTAACATCCGGTGCTCAGTACAGAGAATAGGCTCCACCTTTTCCCCAACAGTACATCTGCAAACCACAACATCCTGTTTTGCATTCCAGCCATCTGGAGCTGGCTTTTGCCTTGCTGCTTTTTCCTGACAATTATGACAATAGCATATTGAAAAAGATTACGAAGCCAATTCAGGTTTGGCAACCAAGCGGTAAGCCACTGGGTGAAAGAATCCCAGAGGCCAGGAAAACCAATGTCCTGTTTAATGTGATGTGTAAGATTTTGCAAATGAGAGATTTGGCTTTGAATGGCTCTAGAATTGTCAGTAATATTGAAACAACACATGTCATTCACTTGTTCACAGCCATAATGATGAAGCATGAGCAAATAGTGATAGCAGCACGATTTCATAAAAGTCCATAGTGGAGTTCACTGTTCTTTATTCAAAAGGTGAAGAGGTTGTGAAGTAAAATTCAGGGTTTTTGCTTCATAACAAGCTAAAGAATTAATGTTCATACGATTCTGTACAGCCAATCCAGGGACTCCTAAGAGAGAAACAACTAAAGAGATATATTCAGACCTACTGAGAAGAGAGACAAAAGCATCACAATCATTAGTCAATTAAATATTGCAGCGATATCGAGAGCGGGATAAATGATGTTTCTTGGGTAAAATGATGGACAAACGGCTTAAACAACAAGGTGTGCCATGGTTGATGTATTGTTGGAATGTAATTAAACGTATAGCCAGGACAGGACCAGAAGATTTCCAGTTGAGGGGAAGTGCAAGCTTACTCATTAAATTGAATGGTAGCTTGTAATTGCTGTAGCAAGTCTCTTCCCCACAGATTGAGGTGGATTTTCAGCACACAGGGCTGGATGTAAGCAATGGTTTCAGAGCTATCAGGCAGAGAAACAGGCAGCCACTGTACGCTTTTGGAAGAGGTTTGGGGGCCACCCACACCCCAGACTGCAGAGGCAGACTCAAGGGGCCACGTGGGGTCCCAGCAACTACTAGAAATTACAGAAACGTCTGCGCCTGTGTCAATCAAGCCTTCCAGCACAATACCATTGATTTTATACTTAAGAAGAAGTTTCTTCTCACCAATCCTCTGGACTACAGCTAACAGCTGTGGAGGGAAAGAAGAGAGCTCGTGCAAATTAGTATCCATAATAGAAGCAGTAGGATGAGAAGGGAGCACCACCAAATGCGCCCAAGACTCACCCTTTTTTTATTGACTGCAAAGCTTTCTTGCAGTCAGTGTTTGCGTTTTCAAAGGCCAATTTTTTCGTCAATTCATTTTGAGCAGTGGTGTTATCAATCTGCCTAGTGACTGATTCTTTCAATCTATCTATAAACTGATGGTATGGCTCCGAATGCTGTTGCTTAATATTTACAAAGGAGCTCAGCGGTTGCCCAGAAACAGGGACTTTCCGAAAGGCGCGTTGTACACAGGTCGCGGTGCGAACAAAATGTACAGGTGTCAGTGTTGCTTGGGCAGTTATATCAGCAAACTGACCAGCGTCATAAAGTTCATTGGCAGTATGTTGCGGATCAGACAGGGCTGAAGCGCTATGTTTAAATTCACTCTCAAACACCACATACTGAGCAGGGGACAAAAGCATGCGCATCAGGTCTTTCCAGTCCTGAGGTAGCATAATGTAACCAGTTGCTATGCCTTCTAGCATTCCCGTCACATAAGAGGATTTCAGACCAGAATCAGCAATGGCTTTCCTTAATTCCCTCATTACAGAATAAGGAAGCGATTCATAATAAATCTGCTGTTGAGCAGTTCCAGGGTTTGAATAAGAGATAGGGAAAGCAGACGGCATTTCACCTGGCCACTCAGACTCCTCTTCTAAGGACAGGAGCCCTTTTTGCCTTGCCAAAGAGAGCGCAGCGCGCACAGCTCCTAAAAGGAAAGAAAACTTCCCTTCAGGGAAACTGCAGAAAGAAAACTTCCCTTCAGGGAGGAAAGGAAATCCTGTTTGGGTTTCAAGGAAGAGAACAAAGGAAAAGAGAGCATATCAGATGCAATTAGCACCACCTCATATTTCAACATATCCTACATTTTCCCGCATCCTACCCAGGTTCTGAATTTTTAGGAAATAAAAATGCAATGTCATCACATGATAGTAATGCATCAGCAACCTTAATCCTTAATCATCATTAATAAAGCAGCATGATCTTGGAAAACAGGCTTTCACATCAATTGTTTCCTCACAAGGAAAGGCAGCTGCTCTCTGTCCATGAAAAGGCCCTCTTTTTCTCAGGTCCATCGTTCCTTTGGACATTTCCCATCCTCAGCATCATAATCCTTCATCCACCTCTAGATCTTCATGAGTCACGTTCACAGTCCCAATGGCTTCAAGAGGTCCAAGTGGACCATTTTGGGAGACCCAGGTCTAAGTTTCTTCCAGGGACTGTGGTCTGGGTCAGTCAGAGAACTAGTGACAAGGCTTGGTGCTTGGGGTCAGCTGAATGGGTGCTCAGGGAAGCTCCTGTTCTTGGAGATGGACCTCCGTCTACATGCCTCACATTGCATGGAGAGAGCAGGGGAAGCAGAAGGAAAGCTAAAAAAGCCAATGCAATTCTGGGCTGCATCAATAGGAGTATAGTATCTAGATCAAGGGAAGTAATAGTGCCACTGTATTCTGCTCTGGTCAGACCTCACCTGGAGTACTTTGCCCAGTTCTGGGCACCACAGTTCAAGAAGGACACTGACAAACTGGAACGTGTCCAGAGGAGGGCAACCAAAATGGTCAAAGGCCTGGAAACGATGCCTTATGAGGAACAGCTAAGGGAGCTGGGAATGTTTAGCCTGGAGAAGAGGAGGTTAAGGGGTGATATGATAGCCATGTTCAAATATATAAAAGGATGTCACATAGAGGAGGGAGAAAGGTTGTTTTCTGCTGCTCCAGAGAAGCGGACACGGAGCAATGGATCCAAACTCCAAGAAAGAAGATTCCACCTAAACATTAGGAAGAACTTCCTGACAGTAAGAGCTGTTTGACAGTGGAATTTGCTGCCAAGGAGTGTGGTGGAGTCTCCTTCTTTGGAGGTCTTTAAGCAGAGGCTTGACAACCATATGTCAGGAGTGCTCTGATGGTGTTTCCTGCTTGGCAGGGGGTTGGACTCGATGGCCCTTGTGGTCTCTTCCAACTCTATGATTCTATGATTCTATGATTCTATGAAAGCAGGTGGCGCATGGGAATCTCAGACGGAAACACCCGCCCCCATTGCTGCTTATAATAATGATGTGCTGCCTGATCACGTGCCCCTCTGCTGACACAGAACTATCCTAATCTGGCACTGACAAAGCTGGATATTAAAGGCAAGGAGATAACTGTACTTAGTGGAAACGTCAACCTTGAATATGTAGTATTGATTCATTAACAACCTGAAGTTGTGTTATTTCTTGAGATATTAATTTATTCCTGATCTGTCTTAAATATTATAATTATAGGATGTCTTGGGGTGTTACGGGAGCAGTAGTACTTTTGGTGGAGGAAATGTAGTCCACCTTCTGCACCCTGCACTCAGCTCTCACCTGTGGCTTTCAGAAGCTGTCAGCATGCAAAATGGGCCGCAATCCCAGGAACGGCTTCAACCGGCCGATTAAACCAGGTGAGGATACCTGATGGGTCTCAAATCCTTGGTGGGTTGGGGAATTCTGCTGCAGGTGAAGGCAGGCCCTGGTGGATGGAGAGGAGGAGAACAACAGTGAATCCCACAGTCTAGAAGGCAGATTCTGCCCATGCTGCAGAGGAAAGTGAAGGGCACATGGGATCGTCAACCGGGGAAGGGAGCCGATCAATAAGGAAAGCTCTGGTCCTAAACCTTAATTGCCTCGTGAGTTATCTTCAGGAGAAGAAAAAGCTGTGGAGGAAAACCTACACAAATCCAGAGTGGAGTCTCTATGACGGTTGGATGGTGCCCTGCACACCTCCTTCCAGCAACTCCTGCAGTCAAGCTGGAGCCAAAAGTACTGCTCTGCTTTCCTTGGGACCATATAAGCCAGGCTGAGAAGGGGGTCTTGTTGTCTAGGCAGCCCAGGATCCACAAACACACTGCCCAGGCAGTGCTGCTAACACAGCAGTTTCAGGCAGAGAGATGAGCTCAGACCTGTGTATCAAAGTCTCTCCGATGTAGAACAAGGAAAACAGAAGCGCGATTTACATCATACGTCACTGTAAAGGTATTCAAGATATTTGTCTTTTGAAGAAAAGACCGCCAATTATCCAATGGCCCCTTCAAAACTAATGAACGTCTTGTGCCTGGAGCTTTTGTGGGCTGCAGGACCAGGAAAGCTTCTGCCACCATTATCCTTCCAATTGGGATTCAGGCCTCATCATGGGACGGAAACTGCCCTAGTTGCGCTGCTTGATGATCTCTGATGGGCTAGAGACAGAGGAGGAAGCTCTTTCCTGGTTCTGCTGGATCTCTCAGCGGCTTTGGAGACCTTTGACCATGGTGTCCTTCTGGACCCTCTAGGGGAGCTGGGGGCCCTGCTATGCAGTGGTTCCCCTCCTTCCTCCTGGGCCATGTACAGAAAGTGGTGTTGGGGGATGAGTGTTCAGACCCCTGGGTGCTCACTTGTGGGGTGCCTCAGGGCTCCATCCTCTCCCCCATGCTTTTTAATATTTATACGAACTCGCTGGGAGAGATCATCAGGGGGTTTGGGCTGGGTGATCCCCAGTATGTGGATGATACCCAGCTCTTCCTCTCTTTTAATTTGGAACCATTGAAGGTCCTGTGTGAGTGTCTGGAGGCAGTTGGAGGATGGATGGCGGCTAACAGATGGAGGCTGAATCTTGACAAGGCAGAAATACTGTCCCGGGGGAAAGGGGGCAGGCAGGTGTGGGAGACTCCCTAGACCCGATGGGGGTAACTGTGCCCCCAAAGGACCAGGTGAGCAACCTGCGGGTCATTTTGGACTCACAACTGTCCATGTAGGCACAGGTCAATTCTGTGTCCAGGGCAGCTGTCTGCCAGTTCAATCTGGTATGCAGGATGAGACCCTACCTGCCCGCAGACTGTCTCTCCAGAGTGGTGCATGCTCTGGTGATCTCCCGCTTGGACTACTGCCATGTGCTACATGGGGCTACCTTTGGAGGTGACTCATAAACTGCAACTAATACAGAATGCGGCAGCTAGACAACAGAATAGGAGCAGCCGTTGAGACAACATAACACCAGTCCAAAAGGATCTTCACTGACTCCCAGTACATTTCTGAGCACAATTCACATTGTTGGTGATGACGTTTAATTTGTCTCCTCCCCCATCGCTCAGTCTGTACACTGAGGTCCTCCTTCGAGGGTCTTCTGCTGGTTGAACCCCCCCCCATGAGAAGCGAAGTTACAGGGAAGCAGGCAGAGGGCAAGGAAAGGGGCAACTATCTGACATTTGGAAGACAGCTGAAGGCAGCCCTGTATCAGGAGGTTTTTAATGTCTGATGTTTTCCTGTCTTTTATATGTACTGTAAGCTGCCCAGAGTGACTGGGGAAACCCAGCCAGATGGGTTGGGTAGAAATACTACAATCATTCTTATTATATTGTGATTATTTGTAGTTATTTTTGAATTTGTACTGCAATATCAGCTCACGAAATGTCATGGGTGGAGAAACTCACAGGGCTGCCGTAAACTGTAATCCCACCCACAACTTCTCATTCACATACAGTCTGTAAATTTGGGAGGTCGCACACCTCACCTGTGCTAATACTGGCACTCTTTGGCCTGTATAAGCACACCTTGTATGTAGAGCCTCCAGCCACAGGCACTGTCTACCATGAAAATGTCTCATTTGACTGGGAAGAATCTCAGCTTGTCAGTCACTCTGACACTGCCTACAAAGAATAAGAGGAACAGAAATGCCTTTGAGGTGCAACTTCTGTATCAATCCAGAGAGCCATTCCATGGACTCTGCACCCCTGTTTCTGATGACAGGTGTACATTATCCTCATCCTCAATGAAGCAGGCAGTGTGATACAGAAAGGGGGGGGCATGCCTTCCGTCACCCTTCTACCGACCACCAGAAGGTCCGAGGCGATGACCTCAAGGGCTCCCAACCCCACGTGGACCCCTCAGCCCCCACACCGTTACACAAGCACCACACTCTACCCCAAGCCCCTTAAATGAAGTGCCTCTCCTACACCGATCCGCTATTACGGGCGAAATAAGACCAAATTCTTATGCCTCTTTCCCGCTCTATCTTTACTGTGGGTTGACCGTACAAAGCTGTATCCCCCATTCCTTTCAATGGCTGCGTTCTACCCAATCAGAACCATGCATTCGTCTTTGCAGAGCTAGCTCAGTGAGCTCCTGCACGCCCCATTTAACCTCTTGACAAGCTGCTGACGGCTCCCTACTGGGAGAACAATGGAATTGAAACTTGTGAACTCATAAAAGTGTCAAATCTTGCTACAATGTATCTATTCTGTTTCCAACTTCAATCACCAATATCAAATGGACTAAAATGGACTAAAATCTTTAGAAATTTGTATAAAATCAACCACAACTCCGATTTCCTTGCTTTTGGTGTCAATCGGCTCAGTCCCCTCGGGACTCCATGACACCTCCCCTGCCTCCATGATCCTCCGAGTGAGGCGTCACGTACTCAGGAAGACCCTAATCCGGTCAAATCGCTCTGCCAAGCCTTTCCTCCGGGCAATGCCAGGTGACAGACCATGCATACATGGACCATTGTCTTCCCATCACCGGCACTCAGGAAGTGCTTATCTGTGCATATCTCTGGCTCTGCATATTCCCCCTCCCTCCTCTATATGTTAATCTGGTGTAACCCAACCTCTCATTAATATATTCATGATGTAATCCGTGTAACCCAACCTCTCTTTAATGTATTCATGATGTAATTATGATGTATTTTGCACTGTATTCTGGGACATGGAGGGAAGTTTCAAAAGCTCATGTCACCCCTTTCTCGGGGTTCAATCTCGTCTTGAACCTGTTGCGCAATAAACTTGGATCTTCTGCTGTTTGCTCCTGTCTCTGGCTGAGCTCATTTTCTTCCGCAGGGACCCGCAGACCTAGTCCGACGAGCCGGGTGGCAGAGTAGCCCCGCACCCAGATTTTACCATAACACAGTGGAAAAGACAATAAAGATGGAAGCCTGAGAGACAGGAATGGTTCCTGGCTGCTTCCTGGTGGGATTGTGGAAACCAAGAGCCGCTTCTGAAAAGGGCTCTCCCCTCCCCTCTTCCTCTCCGGATTTAAACCGCTGCGTCTGGACAGGGCAGGTGTTTATGGGGTGGGAAGAGCATGGAGCTTGCAGGAAGGAAGGGGTGGGGGGACTGGACCCCCCACTTTCCAGGGATCCCTCTCTGGTGGCCTTGAAGGGTGGCCAATTCCTGGGCGGGAGGGATAAGGCAAGGTGGCCCCTCCGGAGAATCCCCGCGTCCGCCACGCGGACCTCTCCCTACAGACTGTTCTTCCTTTCTCTCTCTCTCTCTCATTGCTGCCCTTCCCAGCCCCACGGATGCTCCCCCCCGACTTCCTCGACCCCCTCCCTCTTTCATTGAGTCTCCACTGCAGCCAGAGGCTGCCTTGGCGGGGCTCACCCCTCGCCTTGCGCGCCCCATCTCTCCATTCAGAGCACCCCCCCAACACAAGCCACATGGGGGTCGCTATCCAGGCGTCCCTCGCGCCCGTTAACCCATTCATGACCCGCCTTTCTCCATGCGGAGCCCACAGGGCCCCAGGGATGCCTGCGTGGGGGAAACGGGGCAAGTGGACCCTTGTGGGGACCCCCTGGTTCGGGGGTCCATGTCCGCCCCCCAGCCAAGGAAAGCTCCGTTCGCAGAACTCGTGCGGGGATCCAGGTCCTGCCGGTGGGACTCGCGAAAGGCGCTTTGGGGAGCTGGCTGGGGTCTCTGGGTCCTTTTCTCCCCCCCCCACGCGACCCCTTTACCTCTTCGTCCTCACTCCAGATTCTCCTTTCCTTTCCTTTCCTCGGGGTGGGGTGGGGGGTTTCCCTGCTGCCCCTCCTACCCTCTCCGAAAGCACGCGCCCCTAGAGCTCCGGCGCAGAACAGCAATCCGGAGTGGAAGCTCCACTTCCGGAAGAAGCAGGCAGGTTGGGAGGGGGGCTCATCCTCCTCCCATTCCTGGAAGAGAGGTCGGATGGCGAGGAGGAGGAGCAACATATTGGGGAGCGGATTTGGGGTTGTGGGGGCGGGGTGAGGGAAGGAAGTGCCGGGAGGGGAGGGGAGGAATTGGGGGGAGGGAGAGGAAGGTTTCCCTCCTCCCCTCTTCCATCTGTGGATCAGGAGAGCGGGGGAGGGGCTGATCCCGCAATCCAATTACAAAGTGGGGTTCCCCCCAATGTTTACATTGCAAAATCCTTCCCTCCCCCACTCTACTTGAGAGCCAGTGTGGTGTAGTGGTTAAGAGCGGTAGACTTGTAATCTGGGGAACCGGGTTCGCGTCTCCGCTCCTCCACATGCAGCTGCTGGGTGACCTTGGGCTAGTCACACTTCTCTGAAGTCTCTCAGCCCCACTCACCTCACAGAGTGTTTGTTGTGGGGGAGGAAGGCAAAGGAGAATGTTAGCCGCTTTGAGACTCCTTAAAGGGAGTGAAAGGCGGGATATCAAATCCAAACTCTTCTTCTTCTTCTTCTACGCCACGAGCCGTGTGTCCGTGTTTTAGGTATTGGTGCTCTTCAAACCAGGAGGGGGGGACAGTTATATGACTCCCCCAAAACCCCAAGTCCCCACCACAGCCTCTGACTAAGGCCAGGACAATGACCATTTGCACAGGCACCTTCCATGCACAGCAGCAAAGAGGCTCAGAAAAGCAGCCTATACAATTGTAGCAAGAAGCGGATACCATGAATCGTACTGTGTCCTCCGACTCTCCAATAATGTATAGTGATACGGAAGGAGGGGGGCATGCCTTCCTTCACCCTTCTGTCGACCACCAGAAGGTCCGAGGCGATGACCTCAAGGGCTCCCAACCCCACATGGACCCCTCAGCCCCCACACCATTACACAAGCACCACACTCTACCCCAAGCCCCATAAATGAAGTGCCTCTCCTACACCGATCCGCTATTACGGGCGAAATACGACCAAATTCTTATGCCTCTTTCCCGCTCTATCTTTACTGTGGGTTGACCGTACAAAGCTGTATCCCCCATTCCTTTCAATGGCTGCGATCTATCCAATCAGAACCATGCATTCGCTTTGCAGAGCTAGCTCAGCGAGCTCCTGCACGCCCCATTTAACCTCTTGACAAGCTGCTGACGGCTCCCCGCTGGGAGAACAATGGAACCGAAACTTGTGAACTCATAAAAGTGTCAAATCTTGCTACAATGTATCTATTCTGTTTCCAACTTCAATCACCAATATCAAATGGACTAAAAAAGGACTAAAATCTTTAGAAATTCGTATAAAATCAACCACAACTCCAATTTCCTTGCTTTTGGTGCCGATCGGCTCAGTCTCCTCAGGACTCCATGACACCTCCCCTGCCTCCATGATCCCTCGAGCGAGACATCACGTACTCAGGAAGACCCTAATCCGGTCAAATCGCTCTGCCAAGCCTTTCCTCCGGGCAATGCCAGGTGACAGACCATGCATACATGGACCATTGTCTTCCCATCACCGGCACTCAGGAAGTGCTTATCTGTGCATATCTCTGGCTCTGCATATTCCCCCTCCCTCCTCTATATGTTAATCTGGTGTAACCCAACCTCTCATTAATATATTCATGATGTAATCCGTGTAACCCAACCTCTCTTTAATGTATTCATGATGTAATTATGATGTATTTTGCACTGTATTCTGGGACATGGAGGGAAGTTTCAAAAGCTCATGTCACCCCTTTCTCGGGGTTCAATCTCGTCTTGAACCTGTTACGCAATAAACTTGGATCTTCTGCAGTTTGCTCCTGTCTCCGGCTGAGCTCAGTTTCTTCCGCAGGGCTTAGTCTGACGACCTGGGTGGCAGAGTAGCCCCGCACCCAGATTTTACCGTAACATATAGAAAACTGAAGAAACGTCAAATAATCGCCCAAAGTCAACGGTTTGACGGATTTCCCAGGTTCCAATGCCTAATGACTCCTCTGGAATTGGGGTCTCCAGGGCTCCCTGACTCCATAATCCCTTAGGAGGCAGGAGGCGATCAAGGGCAGCACATGCCCCAGGCAGAAATCCATCGGGATGGTGGACTGAATCCTGATGCATTCATTTTTTTTTTTTAATAAATATTTTATTAGATTTTCTTATACAAAGTCAATAATGTAATACAAAAAAAAGAAAATAAAGGAAAAAAAAAAAAAAAGATATAAGAAGAACCAACTTTCCAAACCATTTTTGCCAATCTAATCGGACTTCCCCACATCTTCCAGACCCTGCGTTCTTTACAATAAAAACATCAGCAATTTGTTACCTTGTTTTATACCTTGCTGTATCTTTCAGTTATTATGTTTCTAAATTCAAAATGCTGTTTCCCAATTACTTATACCTTTAAATAAACATAATAAAGTTACTTCACGTTTCTACCTTGTCTTTCTTATAACTTAATTTCCAATTCATCAAATCTAGTTGCTGAAGCTATAATTTCCAAATCATGCACATTCTTAACATTCATATAGTTTAAAATGTTTTTGCAAATAATCCTTAAATTTTTTCCAGTCCTCTTCCATTGTTTCTTCTCCCAGATCACGGATTCTGCCAGTCATTTCTGCCAATTCCATATAGTCCATCAATTGCGTCTGCCACTCTTCCAGTGTGGGTAGATCTTGTGTCTTCCAGTACTTTGCAATTAAGATTCTTGCTGCTGTAGTTGCATACATAAAAAAGGTTTTGTCCTTCTTTGACACTTTCTGGTCCACAATGCCCAGAAGGAAGGCCTCTGGTTTCTTAGGAAAGGTATATCTAAATACCTTTTTTAACTCATTGTAAATCACTTCCCAGAAGGTCTTCACTTTTGGGCAGGTCCACCAGAGGTGAAAGAATGTCCCTTCAACCTCCTTACATTTCCAACATTTATTATCAGACAGGTGATATATCTTAGCAAGCTTGACTGGGGTCATGTACCACCTATATATCATTTTCATAATGTTTTCCTTCAAGGCATTACATGCCGTGAATTTCATTCCGGTGGTCCATAACCTTTCCCAGTCCTCAAACATAATGTTATGCCCAATATCCTGAGCCCATTTTATCATGGCTGATTTAACTGTCTCATCCTGTGTGTTCCATTTAAGCAGCAAGTTATACATTCTTGAAAGTACCTTAGTCCTAGGTTCCAACAACTCTGTCTCTAATTTCGATTTTTCCACCTGGAATCCTGTTTTTTTATCCAATTTAAAAAGCTCTTGAATTTGAGCATAATGAAACCAGTCTTGCACCCTATTCTTTAATTTTTCAAAGCTCTGCAACTTCCAATTGTCTCCAATTTTTTCAATTATTTCCCAATACTTCGGCCAATTGGCCTCTGTATTGAGTCTTTTTCGAGCCTTGGCCTCCACTGGTGATAGCCACCTCGGGGTCTTACCCTCTAGTAGGTCTTTGTATTTTATCCAGACCATAAATATTGCTCTTCTGACAATATGGTTTTTAAACATTTTATGGATTTTTACCTTGTCGTACCACAAATATGCATGCCACCCAAAAGCATTATCAAACCCTTCCAGATCTAGGACATCAGTGTTCTCCAGGAGCAACCAATCTTTCATCCAGCAGAAGGCCGCTGCTTCATAATATAACCTCAGGTCTGGCAGGGCAAACCCCCCTCTTTCTTTTGAATCAGTTAGTATTTTAAACTTTATCCGGGGCTTTTTGCCCTGCCAAACAAACTTAGAGATATCCTTCTGCCACTTTCCAAAACATTCCACTCTGTCCACAACCTGTAGAGTTTGAAACAGAAATAACATTTTCGGCAATACATTCATTTTTATAGCTGCAATTCGACCCAACAAGGAAAGTTTCAGTCTTGACCAAATTTCCAAATCTTTTTTGATTTCCAACCAACATTTTTCATAATTATCTTTAAATAAATTCAAATTTTTAGCAGACAAATGAACCCCTAGGTATTTCACTTTTTTAACCACATTCAATTCTGTCTCTTTCTGAAACCCATCTATTTCTATAGATGTCAAGTTTTTTGCCAAAACCTTAGTTTTTTGCTTGTTCAACTTAAAACCCGCCACCCGACCAAATTCATGGATCAGTTCTAAAGCTCTTTTTGTACTAGATTCTGGCTCCTGTAATGTTAAAACCAAGTCATCTGCAAAAGCTTTCAGTTTATATTGTTTCACTCCGACCTGTATTCCTTGCACCAACCGGTCCTCTCTAATTGTGTTCAAAAGCACCTCCAGGACTGAGATAAATAAAAGAGGGGATAGTGGGCACCCCTGTCGTGTCCCTTTTTCAATTTTGAACTCCTCTGTCACCACATTGTTCACTATCAACTTAGCTTTTTGCTCTGAATAAATTGCTTCTATTCCATTTTCAAACCCCCGTCCCACTCCCATCCCTTCCAAGTTTCTCTTCATAAACTTCCAAGAAATATTATCAAAGGCCTTCTCCGCATCAATAAAAATTAGCACAGCTTTCGTATTGATATTAGTTTGTAAAAGTTCCAAAATATCAATAATGTTCCTAGTATTATCAAACAAATGTCTCCCTGGGAGAAAGCCTGCCTGGTCCTTATGAATTACTTCATTAAGTACTTTTTTAAGTCTACTTGCCAAAATATCCGCAAAAATTTTGTAATCCACATTTAGGAGTGAGATGGGACGGTAGTTCTTAAGTTGAGTCTTTTCAGTTTCTATTTTAGGTATCAGTGTGATGAAAGCTTCTTTCCACGTTTCCGGTGCCCTCTTCCCCTCCATAATCTGATTACAAACCTCCATTAGCGGTAATATCAAATAGTCTTTTAATGTCTTATAGTATTTGGAGGTAAGTCCATCTGGGCCTGGAGATTTACCTAGTTGCATATTCTGAATGGCACCCTCAATTTCCTGTTGTGTTATTTTACAATTCAGGATTGTTCTTTTTTCCTGTGTTAGTTTTGATAGTCCATTAATTTTTAAAAATTGGTCTATCTCAGTTTCTTTCTGTGGCCCCTGTGTATAAAGTTCTTTAAAATATCTCTGGAAACACTTTCTAATTTCTTCTGGTTTCTGAACATTTCTCCCTTCAATCTCTAGGTTAGTAACTGTATTCAATTTTTGTCTCTTTTTCAACTGCCATGCTAGCAGTTTCCCACATTTATTTGCTGATTCAAATGATCTTTGCTTCATTTGTTTAATTTTCCATTCAATCTCTTGATTTATCAATTTCGAATATTGTGCTTGATGGAATTTGATTTCTATCAGCACCTCTCTCGACTTTGGTTTTGTTCTCAATTTTTTCTCTCCATCTCTTATCTTCTCTAAAATTTTATCCTTTTTTTCACTCCAGAGTCTTTTCTTAATCGTATTCTGTTGTATCAGAAACCCTCTCATAACTGCCTTACTTGCGTCCCAGACTGTTCTTTTTTCCACCGTAGTGTTCAAGTTTATTTCAAAATAGTCTTTTAAAGTTTTTTGGGCCTTCTTCACAATCTCCTGATCTCTTAATAGGGTGTCATTCATTCTCCATCTAAAGGAACCGGTTGGAGTTGAAGAGTGGCACACGCAACTGATGGACTACATGGAATTAGCCGAAATGACGGGCAGAATCCGAGACCTGGGAGAAGAGGCAGTAGAAGAGGACTGGAAAAAATTTAAGGACTATCTACAAAAACATTATAAGCTATATGAAAGTTGAGAATTTGCTAAGTTTTGAGGAAAACATGCTTCAGCTGCTGAGAATTGAAAATGATTGAAACTAAGTTATAACGGTGAAAAGTTTTAATTTAGAATATATAAACAGATGAAAGTACAAAAACATACGAAACAAGGTATTAATTTGCTGTATAATTACTCTTTTATTGTAAAGAATGCAGGGATGGAAGATTTGGGGAAGTCCAGTTGAATATGAAAAAAAAGATGTGGAAAAGTGAATTTTCTTTTTTCTAACTTTTTCTTTTTTTGTAAAACTGCTTTTGTTGTGTAAACTGATGATGGATTTTGACTTTGGAAAATAAGCAATAAAAAATATTATTAAAAAAAAAAAAAAATAAAGGAACCGGTTGGAGTTAGTCTCAATTCCACTTTCAAAGCATTATGGTCGGAGCAGGTTTTTGGGCAGATTTCCACTTTTCTAGTCTTTGGTGCCAGCCCTCTAGTTGTCCATATTTGGTCGATTCTTGTCCATGACAAATGGGCCTCAGAAAAGAAAGTTCCTTCTTTACCTAGGGGATTCTTTGTCCTCCATATATCAATCAAATCCATATTGTCGGTTAATTCAAAGAAAGTTTTAGGTAGTCTGCCATCTTTTGTTAAGTTTTGATTTTGTGACTTATCCATGTTTGTAGATACCACCCCATTCATGTCTCCCATCATAATGATGTTAGTATAATCCATATAGTCCAGCATCGTCTCATGCAGCTTCTTATAAAATTCAGATTTCCCTTCATTTGGTGCATATATTCCTAATATCAAAAATTTTTCTCCTTGTGTCTGTATTTCAATCGCCAAAATTCTTCCTTGCTCGTCTTTAAATAAGAATTTTGGTGACAGGCTCTCCTTTGCATAGATGACCACTCCTCTTTTCTTAACTTTATCCGAAGAAATAAATTCCTGGCCTAATCTTTTATTAATTAGCACTTTCCTGTAGAGCCTAGTCACATGGGTTTCTTGCAAACATATAATGTCTAATTGTTCTTTTTTCAAAATATGAAAGATTCTTCTTCTTTTTTCCGGGGAATTCCCACCATGTATATTCCAACTAAGTAGCTGCAGAGACATCCTGGATCAATTTGATAGGTCTATAGTGGCGTATCTTCTTTTTCCTCTATTCCCGAGGGTCTAGGAGTTGGTCCAACTCCAGGCGGTAGTGGTGGCCAAGATGCTGCTGCCCCTTTTTGAAGGTCTTCTCCGTGGTCGTTCAGGAACTTTTGATGGTCTTCTGGTGTTTTAATTTTAATCTTCTTTCCTTTGAAATTAAAAGATAGTCCTTGAGGAAACTCCCACCTGTAAGGAATTGTGTTGTCTCTCAATAATTTTGCTAAATCTTTGTAGATAACTCTAAGATCCAAGAGTTGTTTCGGAATATCTCTATAAATTTCTGCTCTTTTATCTTGTATAACAAGTGATTTTCCAAAATGAAGGCCTAATATCTTATCTCTCTCCTCTTTAGATCTCAGTGTAATCAGACAATCTCTAAGTCTGTCCTTCCTTACCACTCTTCCCAATCTAAATGCAGTTGTGATTTTAAAGTCCTTATCTTCTGCTAAACCCCAGAACTTTGAAAATTCTGATGTCAAATAGCCAATCAAGTCTTCTTGTTCAAGTTCTGGAATAGCTCTCAATCTAAGATTATTTTCCCTATTTTTCAATTCGACCATAGACAGGTAGGCCTGTTGTTCACCAATCTGTTTGTGCAGTGGCTTCACTTCTACCTTAATCTCCTCAACCTTCTTATATGCTTCCTCTGCTTTTTGACTGGCTTCCTCAGCCAGTTTTCTATTTTCTGCCGTTGCTCCTTGCAGACTCCCAATAGCTTGTGTATGCTGGGCAACCTGGTCAGTCAATTTATTAATCGAGGATGTGGCTTGGTCAATTTTTGTTGATTGATCATCCACCTTTTGATTTAGAATTGCCAGTTGATCCAGTATTTGTTTTAAGACTGTTTCTGATCCTCCTGATGCCATATCTTCTGTTACTGGCTGCCCAACTCCCCCCTCCTGTGTTCCCAGTACAGCTGGGACAGATGATCTGCGTGGTTGGGAAGTCAAAGTTGTTTGAACCAATTGTACTGTTTGCTTTGCTTTCGTTTTGGCTGCTCTTGTTCTCCCTGAGCCACTCATTCCACACCTGCCTATGTGTCAAGGTCAAATTGTCTACTGTCCCATGGGAACCACAGTTCCAAAATGTAAACAGTCAAACGACAGAGAGTCAAAATAAAATTTAGTTCTCATACAATTATGTCTCCAAAATCCTCTAGGGGGAGTATCACTGTAGTTCCAAAGAAAGAAGAAACTTTTTCCGCCATTAAAGTCCCTGTAGTTCCATGTAATTTAAAATAAGGGTTCTTCTTACCTTCTTTAAAGTGTAGAGCTCTCTCTAAGTTAAACAAAGTCTTAAAAAAGGATGCAGGAAACAGTTTCCCTGTTTGTATCCAATTTATAACACTCCAAAGTAGCACTTTTCAGTTTAGTTACAGTTTCCGCAATTTGACAGTTCTCTTACGTCTGGCAGCCCGTAGATCGGGTTTTCTCAGACCTTTGTAATCCACAAAGAGGAAAGTCCCAATTAAATCCCAGTAAGTTTAAAACAATTCTTAACTTTCTTCCTTCAAAGTCAGTTCAGTTAGTGCACGGTAGTCCCAACTTTTTACAGTCCCTTTTAAAGCGCTTCCCGCTTGTCAAAATCTTTGCTTTGATCTTGTAAGCAAAATCGGAAGACGGACTTCCTGTTTCTCGTCTCCCGTTTTCAGCCAAATTTAAAACTTTAGTCCCAAAAATTTTATAATCCCTACTCACGGGTATGTTGTTTTGAATCTGATGTTTCAAGAAGAAAGGTCGGCGCTCATCAGCAGCAGCTGCGCGGCTTCGCTTCCGCAGAAAGAGCGATGAACTCACAGCACCGCTCCCCCTTCTACGTTCCGGAGCCCCTTACGGGGTTCCTTCTTCGTTTCTGGGGGGGCTTCTGGTGCCCGCCGAGTCCCACGGCCACGGGCTCACTCTGCCCGCGGTTTTTCTTGATGGGTCACCGCTATGCCGCAGCGGGTAACCCTTTTCTGCGGAGCCCCTCTTCAGAGCCTGAGGAGGACCGCCATTGCTGTTTCGCGCCGCCTCCGGAAGTGAATCCTGATGCATTCAGAGGAGAAGTGGAGGAAAACCTTGCAAGCTAGGCGGATGGGTAAATACTATTATGGTTCTTTGAGGAAGGGGGTAGTTAAAAGGTGCGGGGAAACTGGGGTTGTTGAGAGGGGTAGGTGATGGGCTCATGTTTCTAAATTCCAAACACTCCTACTTTGTGACACATTTGTTATGTATGGATGATGCTGTGAAAAAATGTATTGTGGGAAATGGGGAGAGGTCTTAAAAGTTCATGCAACCATATGCAATAGTTGTAATAATTTTAAGGTCTAATATATATAAAATAAATGTTCCAAGCAAGTCTTGTAAACAAAAAATCTGCCCTTTCCCCCTTATGGGGTATCCAAGAGCCCATACAGAGTCCTTACGTAGGTTCCCTATTGGTAGGAGAAAATAACAGAGGCCAACCAGAGAATATTGAGAAGCAAAGCAGCTAGTAAGCTTGATCTTTATTGATCTGTTGCAACAGGGTCCTCACTCACCACACGCAGGAGGGAGGAGGAACCCAGAACAATGGCACACAAGGCCTTCTATAGACATTTTAAATGCCCTGCCCTGGAGCTCAAGACCACCCCTCCATACATAATACATACTTCACAGAAGGGGTGTAACCCAAGACCACTCCCTGAGATACATTATTCCTGCATCACAGAAAGGGCGGTTTACAGCAGAAATCTGAGTGGTTTGTTTAGGTCCTGTGTGCCACGGTACCTGTTTAATGGTCACTTGATTGGATTGCCTGGGGAGCCTGGCCAGTCTTTTGTGATGATAAATACTTAGTTCCTGTGCCAGGTCACAGCCTCACACCCTATTCATATCTTAAATGAGCCCTTAAGACAGGATTTGTGAAGGAAAAGACAATGGGGAGGCTCCTCGCATCTCTTCCTCTCTTTTAAATTGGAACCAGTGAATGTAGTGAATTCCCTGTGTGCCTTTCTGGAGGTGGTTGGAGCTAACAGATTGAGGTTGAATCCAGACGAGGGAGGCAGGTGTAGGGGAGGCAGTTCTGGGGGACTCCCGGTTCCTGATGGCGTAACAGTGCCCCTAAAGGACCGGGTCATCACCGTTGAGTATTGGGGTCAGTGCCCCTATTCCTCCAGCAGAAGCGATTGTGGGGCTTCCTTGCCCACTTCCATTCAGCTCTGCCATTCCCAAATGGCACAGAAGGATGGGAGGGGGAGGAACACATATTAATAAACGAGCACTCCTGTGAATGGAGAGAAGCAGAAAGTGGAGTCCCCTATAGATCAGTATTGGGACCTGTGGCTTTTCAACTTGTTCATAAATGATCTAGAGTTAGGAGTGAGAGGGAGGGGGCAAAGTTTGCTGGTGGCAGTAAATTGTCCAGGGTTGTTCAAACAAAGAGAGATTGCAAGGAGCACCTAAAAGAGCTCTCCAAACGGGGTGATTGGGCTGAAAATACAGTTCATTGTCAACGAGATTAAAGTGATGCATGTTGGGGGGCAGGAAAACACCCTCTTAATATCATGTGCAGGATCATGGGGTCTGAACCGGGTTTCTCTGTGTGCTCTAGGAGACCAGGGGAGAGGGGAGCTGGTCGCAGCAGGAGGGGGAGTCTCCCTGGATGCTTCAGCAGCCTGCCTCCTCTTGGTCTCCTAGCCCCCCTCCTCTCCTCCCTCTGAGACTGAACTGCTCTCTGCCCCAGCCTCTTCCTGCTCACCAAACACCTCCCCTCCCATTCTGCTCCCTTTTCTCCCTCTTTCTGCTCATTGCCATCACACCACCCTGTCCCCCAGATCTGAGCCTTCTTCCCTTGTGGGTCCCCCAGCTGGTGCTTCTCCCCCCACCGCACTGCACCCCTCTAGTTCATGACAGCAGCAACAGCAACAACAGCAAAATCAGTATGATAGTAATATGCACTGTGGTCCTCTGGCAGGAAAACTCCCTAGCAGCATGATTGACTAATAACTTCTGGGACTATGGAAAAGTACTATCTTCTCCAAACCCCAGAATAAGCAGGAGCTCTGGGGTTGCCCCATGGGGTTCATGAGTGAATATGGGACCCACCAGGAGACTTCCCTCGTACCTGCAGCCCCTCCTTCCCCATCCTGCAATTAGGCTGAGGGGGAAATCTCCCATTAAATTACATTATTTTATGAAGTTCTTGTGAAGAAGCATTGTTTGAAGATATGGGGTGGTGGGGGTCAGAGAGTTTGGTGCAAAAACCAGTCACAAACAAATGCACTGCTCTTGCATGCTTGAGTAGAGCAACTCCAGGGCATGAGCTAAGCAGCAGCAGGGTAGGGGCCATATGTAGAGCAATTACCATGTTGAGGTCAAAAACACACACAGAGGCAGCAGGACTTCTTCAGTAAAAGTTTACTGAGCTTCCAGAGCATACAGTTATGAATGGGACCCCAGTGAGGCACAAAACTTTGCTTCTGAGACCAAATCCAGTTTCAGCAGTAAAAAAATACAGCACACAGGATATCTAAGTCAGGTACACAAACCAGCAGAAGGAAGCAAGGGAGGAAAGAGGCTGGAAGGACACAGGACAATGTGTTTTGTCAGGGAATGGACTAAAGCAGAATATGGAGGAATGCATTCTCAAGGAGATCAGCTTTCCTCAGAAGAAGACATGGAGGGTGGAAATTTGTCCCCCTCATTTCCAGTGGTCTCAGAAGCAGGGAGAGACACAGACACAGAGCAGATTAGACAGGAGTTACCTAGTTCGAGATAATGACAACACTCAGCTGGGCCCTGAAGCCGGATTTCCTCTGAGTTCATTGCTGCGCAGAAGAGGGGCCTCTGATAGGAACATGTCCCGCACTCCATACATCTAAATGGGTTCTCCCATCTGAGACTCTCTTGATGTTTCTTAAACACTCCATTATAACTAAAGAACTTTCTGCAATCTTTCCATTTAAACTGGTTCTCCTCTATGAGTTTGTTGTAGGGTGTCAAATCTAAAAGTTCTTCCTGTCCATGAGTCTGTTGATGTAGGACTTCTGCTAGGACTGAAACTCTATCACCTTTCCTGACATTTAAATGGTTTGTCTTTTGGTGAGTTTGTTGAGGAAAATCAAGGGTTCCACTCTGACTGAAGCTCCTTCCACACACTGTAGGTTTAAATGGTTTCTCCCATGCGTGTCTGCTGATGTTTTCTAAGACTTCTACTTTTACGGAAGCTCTTTCCACACTCCATGTATTTAAAAGGATTCTCCCCTGTGTGAGTTGTTGATGTTCTAAGTGTATCACTCTGACTGAAGCTCTTTCCGCACTCCATACATTTATGGTTTTTCACCCATGTGAGTCTGTTGATGTGCTCTAAGAGAAGAATTGAAAGTAAAGCTCTTTCCACACTCCATGCATTTGAATGGTTTCTCCCCTGTGTGAGTCCGCTGGTGTACTTTAAAGTTTCCATTCTGACTGAAGCTCTTTCCACACTATACGTTTATATGGTTTTTCACCGGTGTGAGTCCGTTGATGTGTTCTAAGGGATGCATTGAAAGTAAAGCTCTTTCCACACTCCATACATTTAAAACGTTTTCCCCCTGTGTGAGTCTGCTGGTGTAATTTAAGGTTACTATTCTGACTGAAGCTCTTTCCGCACTCTATACATTTATATGGTTTCTCCCCTGTGTGAATCCGCTGGTGTAATTTAAGGTGTCCATTCTGACTGAAGCTCTTTCCGCATTCCATACATTTAAATGGTTTCTCCCCTGTGTGAGTCCGTTGATGTGTTCTAAGGCTTCCATTCTCACTGAAGCACTTTCCGCACTCCAGGCAGATAAATGGTTTCTCCCCTGTGTGAGTCTGTTGATGTTTTCTAAAGGATGCATTGAAGGTAAAGCTCTTTCCGCACTCCATACATTTAAATGGTTTCTCTCCTGTGTGAGTTTGTAGATGTATATTGAGGTATCCCCTCTGACTGAAGCTCTTTCCACACTCCATACATTTATATGGTTTCTCCCCTGTGTGAATCCGCTGGTGTAATTTAAGGTCTCCATTCTGACTAAAGCTCTTTCCACACTCCAGGCAGTTAAATGGTTTCTCCCCTGTGTGAGTCCGTTGATGTGTTCGAAGGGATGCATTGAAAGTAAAGCTCTTTCCACACTCCATACATTTAAAACGTTTCTCCCCTGTGTGAGTCTGCTGGTGTAATTTAAGGTTACCAGTCCGACTGAATTTCTTTCCACACTCTATACATTTATATGGTTTCTTCCCTGTGTGAGTCCGCTGGTGTAATTTAAGGTTTCCATTCTGACTGAAGCTCTTTCCGCACTCTATACATGTATATGGTTTCTCCCCTGTGTGAATCCGCTGGTGTAATTTAAGGTTTCCATTCTGACTGAAGCTCTTTCCGCACTCTATACACTTATATGGTTTTCCACCTGTGTGAATCCGTTGGTGTCTTCTAAGGGATGCAATGAAAGTAAAGCTCTTTCCGCACTCCATACATTTAAAAGGTTTCTCCCCTGTGTGAGTTTGTAGATGTATATTGAGGTGTCCACTCTTACTGAAGCTCTTTCCACACTCCATACATTTATATGGTTTCTTCCCTGTGTGAGTCCGCTGGTGTAATTTAAGGTGTCCATTCTGACTGAAGCTCTTTCCACACTCAATGCATTTAAATGGTTTCTCCCCTGTGTGAGTCCGTTGATGTGTTCTAAGGGATGCATTGAAAGTAAAGCTCTTTCCACACTCCATACATTTAAAACGTTTCTCCACTGTGTGAGTCTGCTGGTGTAATTTAAGGTTACTATTCTGACTGAATTTCTTTCCACACTCTATACATTTATATGGTTTCTTCCCTGTGTGAGTCCGCTGGTGTAATTTAAGGTTTCCATTCTGACTGAAGCTCTTTCCGCACTCTATACATGTATATGGTTTCTCCCCTGTGTGAATCCGCTGGTGTAATTTAAGGTTTCCATTCTGACTGAAGCTCTTTCCGCACTCTATACATTTATATGGTTTTCCACCTGTGTGAATCCGTTGGTGTCTTCTAAGGGATGCATTGAAAGTAAAGCTCTTTCCGCACTCCATACATTTAAAAGGTTTCTCCCCTGTGTGAGTTTGTAGATGTATATTGAGGTGTCCACTCTGACTGAAGCTCTTTCCACACTCCATACATTTATATGGTTTCTTCCCTGTGTGAGTCCGCTGGTGTAATTTAAGGTGTCCATTCTGACTGAAGCTCTTTCCACACTCAATGCATTTAAATGGTTTCTCCCCTGTGTGAGTCCGTTGATGTGTTCTAAGGGATGCATTGCAAGTAAAGCTCTTTCCACACCCCATACATTTAAAACGTTTCTCCACTGTGTGAGTCTGCTGGTGTAATTTAAGGTTACTATTCTGACTGAAGCTCTTTCCACACTCTATACATTTATATGGTTTTCCACCTGTGTGAATCCGTTGGTGTCTTCTAAGGGATGCATTGAAAGTAAAGCTCTTTCCACACTCCATACATTTAAAACGTTTCTCCCCTGTGTGAGTCTGCCGGTGTAATTTAAGGTTACTATACTGACTGAAGGTCTTCCCACACTCCCTGCATTGGAATCCTTTCTTGCCCATTTGAGTCCGCTGATGTGTTCTAAGTTTTCCACTATCAGTGAAACTTTTTCCAGTCTCCATTCCTTTAAATGGTATCTCCCCTTTTGGGGTTTGTTGATGTGAGCTATGTGTGCTCATTCAGTCAGCATATTTCACATTCCACATATTTTAATGACTATTCCTAATGAAGCTAAAGGCACCCCATCACCCGGAATTCTGACGGTCTTCTCCATCTCCTTCTTCAGAGTGGGAGGAAAGGGAATCCTGTTTGGTTTTCAAGGAAGAGAACAAAGGGAAAGAGAACACATCAAGCACCATTACCACCTTTTCTTATTTCAACATCTCCTACCTTGTCCAGCCTCCTAACCATGTTCCCAACTTTCAGGAAATGAAAATGCAATGATGTCAAATGATAGTAATGCATCAGCAACCTTTCATAATCCTCAATCATTGTTAATAAAGTAGCATGATCTTGGAATACAGCCTTTTCAAATCAATTTTTAAATCAATTGTTTCCTCACAGGACCTTGAGCTTGTTTGGAGGTTCTAGCAGGGGAGCGCAGCTATCGTATACCCTTGACCGAAGAACGGTACACTCCTTCTATCTGGGATGGTCGTCCTCTTCCACCGAGCGCGCAGCTTCGGGAGGGACGCACATGGAGCGGTGAGGGAGGAAGGGGACACCCGCCTAGCCAGCCAGATCAGCCGAATCAACCCTGGCGATCAATGGGGTGACAGATGTCGCAGCCAGATCGCCCTCACATCCGAAAAAAAAAAAAACTAAATAACCGTGGGCGACCTAGCGGCGGTTTGGTCACTTTTATTCCTATAGAGCAAGGGTACAGGGTGCGACAACTGCAGTGGATGAAGAACAACAATTTTCAGATTTTACTTATCTCCAATAACACAGGAGGAGATCTTCTATGTTTCAACGTTTATATTCCCCCCGTGTGTACTTCCTCTCAGACAGTACAAATCTGGGAAGATTTGGAGTCATGCTTGGAGAAGGCCAAAATAGAATTTCCTGACTGGAACATCCTGCTGGCAGGTGACTTTAATGCCAGGATAGGCAGCGACATCAATTCGTATGGCTCCAAAACCCAGTTTTCACCAGAGGCAGACTGGTTTATCCCTTGGAGTTCTGATGAAAAGGTCTTGAATAAGGCAGGTATTACATTACTGGAGATTGCTTTTAAGCATAATTTGTACAACCTGCATGGTACTTACATGGATAGGTCAGGAGGTTTCTTCTCTTTTATCGGCCCTCGTGGTGCAAGTGTGATTGACCATATTCTGGTCTCTCCAACAATTTTGGAGAGGGCACAGGGTCTCAGCACTTTTAACAGAACTGAGAGCGACCATCTTCCTAGAGCAATCTCACTAACTCCCCTCGAATCAGGGGGATTACAACATCTACATTGTGCAGCCCCTCCTCAAGCACCGGCCCCACGCAGGCGTAAATGGAACAGCGAGCTGGAGCTTAAAATCAATCAACACCTGCACTCTCCAGATTTATTGGTTCTGAGAGACCAGTGTCCTTTACCTAACTTTGATCCTTTTTCACTATATCAGCGGGTCTCAGAGTCCCTTTTCCCATTTCTTATAAACACCAGGCCTCCCAAACAACATAACAAATCGGGGGTCTGGTTTGACAAAGACTGCCGGAAGCTAAGATCCCTGCTTAGGAAACAACAAAATAAGGTAAAACAGGAGAGGACTTTGTCATCTATGGTAAATTTCCACAGATGGCGCTCTCACTATAAAAACACCTTAAAACTCAAGAAATCCCTTTACAGGAAGGAACAATGGGAGGCACTTGATAAGGCGATTAAATCGCGAGACGATAGAAAATTCTGGGCAATAGTAGCACAGGGAGTCTCATCCAAAGGAAAAATTGTAAACAGCAGTATTCCATCCGATGTGTGGTATCAACACTTTCTCAAGCTATACACACTCTCAAATACTGCTAATTTGAGTCCGTTCCTCCCATTGAAGAGTGAGCATCTAGCTAGTTGGGATCCTGTTACGGAATCAGAGTGCCTACAGCTAATTAAAACTTTAAAAAATGGCAAAGCTCCTGGTGAGGACATGATCCCCCCTGAGGTTTTTAAATCAAATGCCCAATGGTGGGCCATCTTTTTGGCCAAACTTTTTACGGCAATAAACAACACATGTAAAATCCCAGCAAACTGGAAACTAAGTGTGGTAGTCCCCATCTATAAGAAGGGAGACATTCAAGATCCAGCAAACTACCGCCCTATAAGCCTTCTGGACATCGCATACAAACTTTATACCCGGTACTTATTAAACAAGCTGGTAGATTGGGCGGACCATTCTAACCTGTTCAACCAGGAACAGGCAGGATTTAGAAAGGGCCACAATACGATAGGTCACTGCATGGTACTACAGACCCTGGTAGCTAAATATGCAAAAGCGTATAAGAGCAGACTCTTTGTGGCCTTCGTTGACTTGACATCTGCCTTCGACTCAATCTGTAGAGATAGACTATGGGAAAAATTATATGAAACGGACATTGACAGACGACTTTTAAAAATTCTCAGAGAGTTACATACAGACATTACAGTCAAAATCAGAACTGGGTCATCGGGAACTCTTACGGACCCACTGCCATTGGGGAAAGGGGTCAAACAGGGATGCCTGCTAGCCCCATTTCTTTTTAACTTTTATATAAACGACATTGTTCAGTACATGGCAAAGTACAAGTCATCGGCTCCAGCCCTTGAAGGTAAACGCCTGAATATTTTGCTATATGCCGATGACATGGTTTTAATGGCACTCACCCGAAGAGGCTTTCGCAGCATGCTGGAGGGGATCGCAGCCTACTGTTCCCATAATTCACTAAAGATAAACCATGACAAAACAAAAATTGTGGTGTTCACTAGAGCTCGCCACACCTTTAGATGGTCTTTAGATGAACATGTGATTGAACAGTGCCCTTTTTTTAAATATCTGGGTGTTACATTCCAGGCTACATCTAGCTGGCTAGCCCACTTTAAGGCTGTAACCATCCTAACACGAAGAACAATTGGTGTTTTGCTTAGTTTCTTCCATACCAGGGGAGGACAATTGGTGATCCCGGCATTAAGAGCTTTTGTTGGGAAAGCTATTCCCCAGATGTTATATGGGATAGAACTCTGGGGGTGGAACCAGAGGCTGTTGGAACGGCTTGAAATTTTGCAAAACTACTATCTCAAGAGGATTCTAGGCCTTCCGCAAGGAACCCCAGCAGCTTTCTTGAGGGTGGAGGTTGGTTTACCCTCTGTATCTGCCAGGGCCCACTTAAGATTCCTACGATTTTACATCAACCTTGCAAACACTTCAAACACCTTATTGGCCAAACAAGCCTTTGTATCTTTTCAAAAGAACACCACTTGGCGCCAAAACTTAACTGAGATCCTGGTCAGATACACCCTACCGGAGTTTAATATCCTCAAACGGTGGAGCCCGGACAAACTCCGGAAATGGATCCTGGAGAGAGACGCTCTGTTAGATACCACAAAAATACAGATCCCAGGGTCCTCCCACTGGTTTCCCCGACTGAAAGCAGTCAAAATCTGCGCCAATTACTTGGCGAATATCACCAATCCCACTCTTCGGAGAGCCTTTACTATGGCCCGTTTTCAAACCATTCCTACGGCCTATCTGTCAGGCAGATATGCAAAAATCCCAGTAGAGCAGCGGATATGTCCTTGTTATATGAGAACCAAAGAGGATCTCATACATTACATGTTGTATTGTCCCATCTATTCGGCCTTCAGGGATGCGATGTTACAAACTATTCCCAAATCAATAGTCAACTCTGAGGACCAAGTAAAGTTTTTACTGGTGGACGCTGATCCACGGATTTCTCACGTGGTAGCGGTCTTTGTGGTGAAGGCTATGAAAACTAGGGTATGGTTCCTGGATGAAACGGTGAGGTCCCTCCCATTGCTCTCCTAACCTGTTGTTGTATCTTCTTCCCTGAATGGTGGGGTTTATTGGGTAGTTTCCTTGCTGGGACAGCATGGCATGAATTTTAGCTTACTTTTATAATCTTTTTGTTTATCTTTTAATAATGTTTTATGGTATTTTGTGTAAAGGCATGGACCTCACAAATTTAATAAATTTGTTGTTGTTGTTGTTTCCTCACAGGAAAGGCAGCTGCTCTCTGTCCATGAACAGGCCCTCTCTGTCTCCGGTTCATCGTTCCTTTGGACATTTCCCATCCTCAGCATCATACTCCTCCACCCACCCCAGTTTCCACTTCTAGTTCTTCATGAATCACCTGCACAGTCCTATTGGCCTCAGGAGGTCTATATGAACCATTATGTGAGACCCAGCTCTACATCTTTTCCAGGGACTGTGGTCTGGGTCAGCCAGAGAACTAGTGACAAGGTTTGGTGTTTGGGATCAGCTGAATGGGTGCTCAGGGAAGCTCCTGTTCTTGTAGATGGACCTCTATCTGTTAGAATTCCTGCTCCATGATTGCAGTCATAGGATTGTTGTCTTTCACATGACGGTATATGTTTGAGTTGGAAGTGACGGAGACAGGATGTTTGTGTTACAGTCTTCAGTGAAGTGGGACTATTGTCCTTTGTCTTTTTCTCTTTGCTGTCTGATGCTAGAGAGAGAGGGAGCCATGTTGCAGTGCTCTGTGTGTGTTTATATGTAAATAAAGTAGATTAGCCAACATGCTGAGTTGCTGAGGTCTGTCACGTGCAAGCTGCACAAACTCTGTTGATGCCTAAGTGTGCCGGTGTCGGTTGGCATCGGTCGCTGTGATGTTCGGGCTAAAGAAAGCTTATGAAGCTCCTGAAAAAACCGACCAGGAGGGAGAGAACATGCCAGCCGTGCATGTGTCTCTGCCAGGGTCTTACTTGAGTGTAGGCTGATCTCCTGACACTATCTACATGCCTCACATTGCATGGAGAGAGCAGGAGATGCAGAAGGAAAGCAGCTGGAGCATGTGAATCCCAGACAGAAACACCAACCCCAATTGTTCTTTATAATAATGGTGTGCTGCCTGATCTCATGCCCGTCTTCTGACACAGGACTATCCTAATCTGGCACTGAAAAAGCTGGACATTAAAGTCAAGGTGGTAACTGTACTTAGTCAACCTTGAATATGTAGTATTGATTCATTAACAACTTGAAGTTTTGTTATTTCTTGAGATATGAATTTATTCCTGATCTGTCTTGCTACGGAAATTAAGGGGGCGGCGGCACATCTTTAAAGTTAAATATTACAAATATTAAATCTGTCATTGTGGCTAGTTAAAGGTACTTGCACAACTTTAAATTGCCATTCATTTTTTCTTGGTATTAACTCATTTCCCAGTATTTTGCTATTAACATTCTAGCCGATGCTGTCACATCAAGAAACACTCTTTTATTTTCATTTGGGGTGTTAGAATGCCAAAACAGATTACTTCAGGTTTCTTAAAATGTGTGTGTCCTAGCATTTATTATTTTTGGTTCCTCATAGGTCATGTGTGTGTGTGTGTGTGTGTGTGTGTGTGTGTGTTTTACTTTGGGGAAATGTCTATCACATGTTGAAAGACATTTTCATGAAGTTCTTTTATCAGATAGCACATGGTGAATTTTAAGCTTTTTTCATTGTTTCCCCATTTTTTTCAGTCCAGTAGTAATTTGGGCCCATCACCTCCTGGCAAACAGAAGGGGAAGAAATGGAGGCAGTGAGAGATTTTACTTTCTTGGGCTCCATGATCACTGCAGATGGTGACAGCAGTCACAAAATTAAAAGACGCCTGCTCCTTGGAAGAAAGGTGATGGCAAACCTAGACAGCATCTTAAAAAGCAGAGACATAACCTTGCCAACAAAGGTCTGTATAGTTAAAGCCATGGTTTTCCCAGTAGTGATGTATGGAAGTGAGAGCTGGACCATAAAGAAGACTGATCGCCGAGGAATTGATGCTTTTGAATCATGGTGCTGGAGGAGAATCTTGAGTGTCCCATGGACTGCAAAAAGATCAAACCTATCCATTCTTAAGGAAATTAGCCCTGAGTGCTCACTAGAAGGACAGATTGTGAAGCTGAGGCTCCAATACTTTGGCCACCTCATGAGAAAAGAAGACCCCTTGGAAAAGACCCTGATGTTGGGAAAGATTGAGGGCACAAGGAGAAGGGGACGACAGAGGACGAGATGGTTGGACATTGTTCTTGAAGCTACAAACAGTGGCTGGGGAAGCCCAGCCAGATGGGCGGGGTATAAATAAATTATTATTATTATTATTATTATTAACATGAGTCTGACCAAACTGTGGGAGGCAGTGGAAGACAGGAGTGCCTGGCGTGCTCTGGTCCATGGGGTCACGAAGAGTCGGACACAACTAAACGACTAAACAACAACAAGTAATCTGTGTGGTTTTGATAATATCTTTGTATTATTTAATAATGATTCTCTTCTAAATCTGATGTCTTTGTTTCAAGTCCGTTTTCATCTGACTGGTAATCTAATTTTTTGCTTTTTATTTTTTAAACTTTCTTGAATTTTTACCCTTCTCTTTCTGTGCATGTGGATTCTTAGATCACGGACTGCAGTTTCTTGAAGATGGACTTCTGGCAAGCGATGGGCTGCACCTCACAACGGTTGGGAGAAATGTTTTTGCCAAAAATCTCAGAAACCTCATCAGGAGGGCTTTAAACTGACTAATGTGGGGGAGGGAGACAGTGCTCCTGAAGGTAGGAGTCTATCAATTGATGAAGATGATCATCCAAATGTCATAGACCAAATGGAGCAAACAGCACGCAGACCTGGTGGTGGGAGGAAAAAATCCTTAAATAAGAGACACGGGGGAATGATTAATGGACTTCAATGTCTGTACACTAATGCGCAAAGCATGGGAAATAAACAAGATGAGCTTGAGCTCTTGGTACAGCAAACTAAATATGACATAATAGGCATCACTGAAACCTGGTGGGATAAGTCCCACGATTGGAATGTAATAATGGAGGGATACAATCTATTTCAGAGAAACAGACCAGACAAGAAAGGAGGAGGAGTGGCGTTATATGTCAGGGATGTGTATACCTGTGAAGAGATCCAAGATTTAGAACCTCAAAGCCAAAGTGAGAGCATTTGGGTCAAAATTAAGGGAGAGAAGAATAACAGTGACCTCATTGTGGGAGTTTACTATAGATCCCCAAGCCAAACGGAGGACATAGATGATGCCTTCCTGGAACAGATGGCCAAGCATGCAAAAGGAAGGGAGATAGTAGTAATGGGGGACTTCAATTACCCGGATATTTGTTGGATGTCAAACTCAGCCAAGAGCATAAGGTCAAACAGATTCCTCACTGGCCTTGCAGACAACTTCATTGTCCAGAAAGTGGGAGAAGCAACAAGAGGATCAGCCATTTTAGATCTGGTCCTAACCAATGTTGATGACCTGGTTAGTGGGGTAGAAGTGGAAGGATCATTAGGCGCGAGTGATCATGCTCTTCTGAAGTTTACTATAAAGCGGAAAGGAGCAGCCAAGCATACTAGGACTCAATTTCTTGACTTTAAGAAAGCCGACTTCATAAAACTTAGGGAAGTGCTGGGTGAGATCCCATGGACAGTAATACTAAAAGGAAAGGGAGTTCATGATGGCTGGGAGTTTGTTAAGAGGGAGATAGTAAAAGCACAACGTCAGGCAATACCAATGAGACGGAAACATGGAAGGTGCCTAAAGAAGCCAGGGTGGCTATCTAAAGAACTTTTAACTGAGTTAAGATTAAAAAAGGATGTGTACAAAAAATGGAAAAGGGGGGAAACCACCAAAGAGGAATTCAAACAAATAGCCAGCACGTGTAGACACAAAGTCAGAAAAGCTAAAGCACAGAATGAACTCAAGCTTGCTAGAGAGGTTAAAAGCAACAAAAAAGGCTTTTATGGGTATGTTCGTAGCAAAAGGAAGAACAAAGAAACAGTGGGGTCACTCAGAGGAGAAGATGGTGAAATGCAAACAGGGGACACAGAAAGGGCTGAACTCCTCAATGCCTTCTTTGCCTCAGTCTTCTCCGATAAAGAAAACAATGCCCGACCTGAAGAATTTGGAGCAAATGATTCAGCAAAGGAAACACAGCCCAGAATAACTAAGGAGATAGTACAAGAATACTTGGCTAGTTTAGATGTATTCAAGTCTCAAGGGCCAGATGAACTGCATCCAAGAGTATAAAAAGAACTGGCAGATGTGATCTCAGAACCACTTGCAGTCATCTTTGAGAATTCCTGGAGAACAGGCAAATTCCCGGCAGACTGGAGGAGGGCAAATGTTGTCCCTATTTTCAAAAAGGGGAAAGAGAGGACCCAAATAATTACCGTCCAGTCAGTCTGACATCAATACCAGGGAAGATTCTGGAGCAGATCATTAAGCAAACAGTCTGTGAGCACCTAGAAAGGAATGCTGTGATCACCAATAGTCAGCATGGATTTCTGAAAAATAAGTCATGTCAGACTAACCTGATCTCGTTTTTTGACAGAATTACAAGCCTGGTAGATGAAGGGAACACAGTGGATGTAGCCTACCTTGATTTCAGCAAGGCATTTGACAAGGTGCCCCATGATATTCTTGTAAAGAAGCTGGTAAAATGCGGTCTTGACTATGCTACCACTCAGTGGATTTGTAACTGGCTGACTGACTGAACCCAAAGGGTGCTCATCAATGGTTCCTCTTCATCCTGGAGAAGAGTGACTAGTGGGGTGCCACAGGGTTCTGTCTTGGGCCCGGTCTTATTCAACATCTTTATCAACGACTTGGATGATGGACTCAAGGGCATCCTGATCAAATTTGCAGATGACACCAAACTGGGAGGGGTGGCTAACACCCCAGAGGACAGGATCACACTTCAAAATGACCTTGACAGATTAGAGAACTGGGCCAAAACAAACAAGATGAATTTTAACAGGGAGAAATGTAAAGTATTGCACTTGGGCAAAAAAAATGAGAGGCACAAATACAAGATGGGGGACACCTGGCTTGAGAGCAGTACATGTGAAAAGGATCTAGGAGTCTTGGTTGACCACAAACTTGACATGAGCCAACAGTGTGACGCGGCAGCTAAAAAAGCCAATGCAATTCTGGGCTGCATCAATAGAAGTATAGCATCTAGATCAAGGGAAGTAATAGTGCCACTGTATTCTGCTCTGGTCAGACCTCACCTGGAGTAGTGTCCAGTTCTGGGCACCACAGTTCAAGAAGGACACTGACAAACTGGAACGGGTCCAGAGGAGGGCAACCAAAATGGTCAAAGGCCTGGAAACGATGCCTTATGAGGAACGGCTAAGGGAGCTGGGAATGTTTAGCCTGGAGAAGAGGAGGTTAAGGGGTGATATGATAGCCATGTTCAAATATATAAAAGGATGTCACATAGAGGAGGGAGAAAGGTTGTTTTCTGCTGCTCCAGAGAAGCGGACACGGAGCAATGGATCCAAACTCCAAGAAAGAAGATTCCACCTAAACATTAGGAAGAACTTCCTGACAGTAAGAGCTGTTCGACAGTGGAATTTGCTGCCAAGGAGTGTGGTGGAGTCTCCTTCTTTGGAGGTCTTTAAGCAGAGGCTTGACAACCATATGTCAGGAGTGCTCTGATGGTGTTTCCTGCTTGGCAGGGGGTTGGACTCGATGGCCCTTGTGGTCTCTTCCAACTCTATGATTCTATGAGTGCAAGTGAGCAACTTCCCATGAGTGCAAGACCAGAGTCTATAATAATAAAACCCCATAGAAAGGCCAAGGCAAAGACATTTCTCTCATGACATGTCCATCCTGTGCTAGCTATGGTGAGTGCCAGGCGTCATGGTTGATATGAAAGCCCTAAGTGGATTCGCCAGGGATTGCCACTGCTGTGCCACCATGGCGTTGTGAGACCAGAGGAGAGCTAGCTTGACACCTGAGAACACACAAAAAAATGCGGAGAACAAAGCAAACTGCATTTTTCAATCGTTACTGGACCTTCCTGCTAAGTGAAAAGCATAGACCACTATTGAGCTAGAATGCCACAAGTAATTTAGTAACAAAATGCAACAGGTGTTCTTTTTATGTGATATCCTATATCCAGCTATGTCCACTGCTATACTTGCAAATGACCTTAAGAGGTGTGACTTGCAAGTCCCTTTCAGGTTTACATAAACCTACACATCTGGAAGGGTGGATACCAAGTTATCATTTAGTGCATATCTATATAACATACGGGACTAAAGGGGGGTGGGAAATATGTCTATGTCTGAACTGTAGTTAAGTGCGGAGAAAATATTTGCAGTTCCTACGGAACCTAAGGAAATTTATCTCCGAAGGGGGGAAATGTTACGGAAATTACGGGGGAAGGGGGCACATCTTTAAAGTTAAATATTACAAATATTATGCCTGAATGTATCCTTTCAACTTGACTGCTCAGGGAAGTTACCTAGTTTTAAAAATAATATAAAATCATCTCGTTTCCTCCATTCCAAAGCTATTTTCCCCTTGAAAAAGGACTCCCGGAAGTTCCCAGAGGGGACAATTGCTGGGCTCATTGTTAGCCAAAGGAAGCCAAATCTCATCACCTGACTCGCCTCAGGCTCCAGACATGAAAAAGAACTTCTATTGTACTTTTGGGTGGTGGGTACTTAAGACATATTTGTCTATGCTAATCTTATACCTGAGTCTTGCCCTGCCATGTCTGCATGTTTGCCAAGGTTAACCCCTCCCTTTCGAACTGAATTCTGGGATGTGGTGGGAAAGTTTTAAAAGTCTTTGTCACCCCATCCTCGGGGTTCAAATTTGCTCTTTGAACCTATTGTGCAATAAATTTTGGTCTACAGCTATTTGCTCCGGTTGGTGGCTGGAATCCTTCCTTTATTCCACAGGGACCCCCGGGCTCTGCCCAATGAGCTGGGTGACTGAGCAGCCTCACACCTGGATTTTTCCTTAACAGTTTTAAATATAATAATTATAGGATGTCTTGAGGTGTTAGGGGAGCGGTAGTACCTTTGCTGGGGGAAATGTAGTCCGCCTTCTGGGGTAATATTTCCACCATTGGCCCCCACCCTGCACTCATCTCTCACCTGTGGCTTCCAGAACCTGTCAGCATGCAACAGGGGCCGTGATCCAAGCAAAGGCTTCAACCGGCCAGCTAAATCCCTGGGTGCTCACTTGTGGGGTGCCTCAGGGCTCCATCCTCTCCCCCATGCTTCTTAATATCTACATGAAACCACTGGGAGAGATCATCAGGAGGTTTGGGCTGGGTGTTCCCCAGTATGTGGATGATACTCAGCTCTTCCTCTCTTTCAAATTGGAACCAGTGCGGCACATGTGTTGTTTTGGGGGGAGAGAGGGCAGGCAGGTGTGGAGGATTCCCTGGTCCTGCACAGGGTAAGTGTGCCCCTGAAGGACCAGGTGCAAAGCCTGGGTGTCATTTTGGACTCATAGCTGTCCATGGAGGTGCAGGTCAGTTCTGTGTCCAGGGCAGTTGTCTGCCAGCTCCTTCTGGTACGCTGGCTGAGACCCTCCATGCCTGGAGACTGTCTCCCCAGACTGGTGCATCCTCTGGTGATCTCCCGCTTGGACTACTGCCATGTGATACATGGGGCTACCTTTGAAGGTGACTCGTAAGCTGCAACTAAACCAGAATGTGGCAGCTAGAGAACAGAAGGGGAGCAGCCGCTGAGACACCAGTCCGAAAGGATCTTCACTGACTCCCAGTACATTTCTGAGCACAATTCACATTGTTGGTGATGACCTTTAATTTGTCTCCACCCCCATCACTCAGTCTGTACACTGAGGTCCTCCTTCGAGGGTCTTCTGCTGGTTGAACCCCCCCCCCCCATGAGAAGCGAAGGTATGCTAGCTGAGACCCTCCATGCCTGGAGACTGTCTCCCCAGAGTGGTGCATGCTCTGGTGATCTCCCGCTTGGATTACTGCCATGTGCTACATGGGGCCATCTCTGAAGGTGACTCGTAAACTGCAATTAATCCAGAATGTGGCAGCTAGACTACAGAAGGGGAGCAGCCGCTGAGACACCAGTCCGAAAGGATCTTCACTGACTCCCAGTACATTTCTGAGCACATTTCACATTGTTGGTGCTGACCTTTAAATTGCTGTGGTTGCATTTTTCAGGCATAGATTCCTGTTATGCCTTCAGTCACAAATTTATTTGCTGAAGGAATTTTTTGCTGTCTCTGAGCTTTATTTCCTACTCTGCTAATTGTATGTCGGACTTGCTGTGGAAATCATTATGGAGGAGCAAGATCATTGACCTAAAGCCCTACAGCCTCACTCTCTGTAGACCTGAAGGAGCGTCTCCACCCCCATCGCTCAGTCTGTACACTGAGGTCCTCCTTCGAGGGTCTTCTGCTGGTTGAACCCCCCCCCCCATGAGAAGCGAAGTTACAGGGAAGCAGGCAGAGGGCAAGGAAATGGGCAACTATCTGACATTTGGAAGACAGCTGAAGGCAGCCCTGTATCGGGAGGTTTTTAATGTCTGATGTTTTACTGTCTTTTATATGTACTGTAATTTGCCCAGAGTGTCTGGGGAAACCCAGCCAGATAGGCAGCGTATAAATACTACAATCATTCTTATTATATTGAGATTTTTTTGTACAGTGGTACCTCGGGTTAAAGATTTAATTCGTTCCGGAGGTTCATACTTAACCTGAAACTGTTCTTATCCTGAAGCACCACTTTAGCTAATGGGGCCTCCTGCTGCCCCCGCGCCGCCAGAGAGCGATTTCTGTTCTCATCCTGAAGCAAAGTTCTTAACCCGAGGTACTATTTCTGGGTTAGAGGAGTCTGTAAACTGAAGCGTATGTAACCAGAGGTACCACTGTGATTATTTTGGAATTCGTTCTGCAATATCAACTCACAAAATGTTATGGGTGGAGAAAATCACAGGGTTGCCATAAACTATAATCCCCCCCACAAACACTCATTCACATACAGTCTGTAAATTAGGGGAGGTCACACAGCTCACCTGTGCTAATACTGGCAGTCTTTGACCTGCATAGGCACACCTTGTATGTAGAGCCTCCAGCCACAGGCACTGTCTATCCTGAAAATGGGTCCTTTGACTGGGAAGATTCATGCAATCACTGTCATCGGATGCTGATGTCAGTCACTCTGACACTGCCTACCAAAAATAAGAGCAACAGAAATGCCTTTGAGGTACAACTTCTGTATCAGCCCTGAGAGCCATTCCATGGAATCTGCACCCCTGTTTCTGATGACAGGTGTACATTATCCTCATCCTCAATGAACCAGGCAGTGGAAAAGACAATAAAGATGGAAGCCTGAGAGAGAGGAAAAGGTTTCTGGCTGCTTCCTGGGTGGGATTGCGGAAACAAAGAGCTGCTTCTGAGAAGGCCTCTCCCCTACTCTCTTCCTCTCCTGATCTGAACCGCTGCCACTGGACAGGGCAGGGGCTTATGGGGGTGGGAAGAGGATGGAGCTTGCAGGAAGGAAGGGGTGGGGGGGACAGGACCCCCCACTTTCCAGGGATCCCTCTTTGGTCGCCTTGAAAGGGTGGTGGATTCCTGGGCCGCAGGGAGAAGCCAAGGTGGCCACTCTGGAGATTCCCCGCGTGCGTCAGGATGGAGACGTCTCCCCAACGACTGGTCTTCCTTGATCTTTCCCCCCCCCCACGCCAGTGCTGCCCTTCCCTGCCCCAGGGATGCTCCCCCCGACTTCCTTGACCCCCTCCCTCTCCCTCACCCCTCGCCCTGCGTGCCCCATCCGGAGGACGCCCCCCCCAACACGAGTCACACGGGGGTCTCTATCCAGGCGTCCCTCGCGCACTTTAACCCATTCATGCCCCGCCTTTCTCCGTGCAGATCCCACAGGGCCCCAGGGATGCCTGCGTGGAGGAAACGGGGCAAAGCGGTCCTCGTTGGGATCCCCTGGGTGGGGTCCCCATGTCCGCCGCTGCCAAGGCGCTTCAGGGGGCACAGAAAGCCCCCTTCGCAGCAGGCGTGCAGGGATCCAGGCCCTGCCCGTGGGGCTCACGAAAGGCGCTTTGGGGAGTTGGCGGGGGTCTCTGGATCCTTCTCTCCCCTCCCCCCGCGACCCCTTTACCTCTTTGTCCTCGCTCCCAATTCTCCTTTCCTTTCCTGCAACATCCACGGGGGGGTGTCCTCCCCTGCCGCCCCTCCTCCCCTTTCCGAAAGCGCGCTCCCCTAGAGCTGCGGCGCAGAGCAGCAAGCCGGAGTGGAAGCTCTACTTGCGGGAGAAGCAGGCAATTTGGAAGGGGGCTCACCCCCCCTTTATTCCCGGAACAGAAGCCGAATGGTGAGGAGGAGGAAGAGGAGGAGGAGGAGAAATGGGTGCAACGGATGGGGGCGGGATTTGGGGTTATGGGGGGTGGGGGTGAGAGAAGGATGTGCCGGGAGGGGAGGGGAGGAATTGAGGGGGGAGGGAGAGAGGAAGGTTTTTCCCCTCCCCTCTTCCGTCTGTGGATCAGGAGAGGGAGGAGGGGCTGATCCTGGCAATCCACTTGCAAAGTGGGGTCCCCCACCCCACAATGTTTACATTGCAAAATCCTTCCCTCCCACGCCGCGAGGTTAGATCCATCCGTGTTTTAGGTACTGGTGCACAATGAGCTGCGGTTCGACTCTGTGACTCCTGTGTTACGGAAAAAATGGGGCTCTGACTTTTGCACACACACACACACACACACGAGACATCCAGGTAAAATTCATCCCTTGTGTCTCCCGTCAGAGGTAACACAATGAGGCCAGTGTCGTGGGGAAAATCCGTGGGCTCTCTTGGACAAATGAAGACACCGACCAGGGCAAATCAGAGCAAAACAGCAGCCAGTAGGCTTGGTCTTTATTTAGGTAAAGACTGTCGCGACAGGGCTCCCACCGTCCACGAGGTGAAGCAAGATGGAAGCCCAGAACAAAGGACGACCCCAACTTTTATTAGTTGCTAATCCCTTACGCTACACCCCCAAAATTACATCATATTTACATCATGATTACATTAAAATCAGGAGGAGTCGAGGAGGGGCTAAACAGGTAACTTGAGAGTCCTGACACCTGGCCGGAGCCCCCTCTCCCCTCCCCGTATGAGTCAGTTTGAAGAACAAAGAGGAAGGCGAAATTTCCTGCCCCCTGAGGGGAATCCGGGCAGAGTCCTTTGTGAGAGTCCGAGTAGAATACACTGAAATATGCAAGTTATTGTATCCGTGATAGCCTTCTGTCTGCGCCCATCACGGTGGCTATCAAGGTTATCCCGTCAGCTGGGAAGGGCCGCAGAGTACGTGACCGCTCGGTCGAGGGATTATGGCTGCCCTGTCCCAGGTCTCCCCCCTTTGATAGATCTTGTAACATGCAGCAAAATAAAAGTGGTCCGATAAAAATCCATGGTACGGCTGATTTTTGGTGAATTTGTAAAGAATACAGTTACTGAAGTTCAAAGTACTTTCCCTTTTCGGAAACAACTTGCAACATTTTGATTAGATCAGTCACGGTCCAGTGAACTCGGAAACAATGAATTGAGAGCTGTCAAAAGGTGAGGGAACAGACGCTCGCAGCCTGCAGTACCAGCGTGGCCGCCACAAGGGGCGCTGCTCGACAACGCTGATTGGTTGAGGCTGCCGCTGTTTGACCTAGAGTTCGGTCGTCCGGTCTACTCTCAATAAAGATAGGGCGGCATGGAGCGCTAAGAGGGAGAGTCGTCAAGCCAGCGCTTCCTTATTTACGGAAGGCTTTTAAGGGATGGCCCTCTAAAGAGACATCCCTAGGGTCGGGGAGGGGAGATGCGTGTGTGTGTGAATGTGGTGCTTATGCGATACAAGTGTTGAATGGGGGGGGTGATTTCCGGCGACACCAGTAAGAAATCAAGGCCAGCTGTTGATCTGTTTGCGGGCAGAGGCCCCCCCCCCCATGCAAGGAATAAAGTAATCCGGTCTCTGTAGCAGTTTATTTTGTGGGGGAAATCCTAAAAAAAAAAACACAACCTCAACAACTTCAAACCCAGAAAAAAGAGTTCAACAACTTTGGTTGGCCCTTTGGCTGGCCCTCACAGCCCTTCACTTCATCAGATCTTGCCCTCTTTGAAAAAAGTTTGGACACCACTGGAATAAAGTCATTCAACTTGTGATTTGGTGTGCGTACACTGTGGACTCAGTGGATGGCGCTGGGTCGCCACGGACAACTTCGTCATTTCTTACTACGATACAAAGCTACCAGCATGAGTTTGAGCAAAATGTGGGAGGCAGTGGAAGACAGGAGGGCCTGGCGTGCTCTGGTCCAGGGGGTCACGAAGAGTCGGACATGACTAAATGACTAAACAACAACTATTTCTGGGTTAGCGGAGTCTGTAACCTGAAGCGTCTGTAACCCGAGGTACCACTGCATTACAGAAAAGTCCTTGACGCAGCCAACCAACGCATGCACTAACGTTGCTTACGATCTCCTGATAGCAGCACTGACCAATCACACCAAACGCAATGGGGGGTTGGAGCGGAACAGCTGGAAATCAGCTGATTGGCAGACGCGGAACTGCACCTGACAATTATGTGGGCGGCAATTCCCACCCAGAGGGGCGTGAGGGGGCGAGCCCACTTTGTAAGCACCCAGGAATGGCCCTGCAGGGGAGATGGCTAGCGTGCCCACAGAGAGGGCTCTGAGTGCCCACCCTGGCATGCGTGCCGTAGGTTGGCCACCACTTAGCTAGACTGAGCTTGGAGCAACTAGGCTGGTGTGGAAGGAATTTTGTTGTTGCTGGAGTGCCTCTTTTCCTCCGACTGAAGTGCTCCCAAACCCTGAATCTTAGGAGGGCATGTTTGATAATAATTATAATTTATTATTTGTACCCCGCCCATCTGGCTGGGTTTCCCCAGCCACTCTGGGCGGCTTCCAACAAAGATTAAGAATACACTGGTACCTCGGGTTACATATGCTTCAGTTTACATACGCTTCTGGTTACATACTCCGCTAACCCAGAAATATTGCTTCAGGTTAAGAACTTTGCTTCAGGATGAGAACAGAAAACGTGCTCCGGCAGCGCGGCAGCAGCAGGAGGCCCCATTAGCTAAAGTGGTGCTTCAGGTTAAGAACAGTTTCAGGTTAAGAACAGACCTCCGGAACGAATTAAGTACTTAACCCGAGGTACCACTGTACATTAAAATGTATTGTTGGCTGGTTGGGGATCCCTACAGAAGTAGCAATGGCAGGACCCCAGATTCTTGTGTTGGTATCCTAAGGCTGGCATCACCTCCCCCCCCCCCAACGGCTTGTGTCCGTGTGCCATTCTGGCTCTAGCACTCATAGGACCTGGGAGATGAGGGTTCGAATCCTCACACAGCTACGATGCTCCTGCTGGGTGATCTTGGACCAATCGTGATATTTTAGCCTGGCCTACCTCAAAGGGCTGTAGTGAGGATGGAATGGGGTGGAGGGAGAACCATGCCTGCCACATGGACCTTTGGAGGGGGGAAAGGGGGGATCTGAATGTCACAATAAACAACTATTTCAAGAATACAGAGGACATGATCACAGAATTGCATGCACAGAAAGAGGTTTATTGTCACTACGGAGGAAGACGGGAGCTGGCCAGAGGGGGGGGGCGACAGCTTGCAAAGGTTTGCATTTCCATGATGTGGTCTGGGAAAGGGGGTTCCAAAGTTGGCCCCATCACTTTGCAAAGCACAAGGAAAGCTTCGTTTACTCAGCTAACCAGTCCACAAAAGCATCTCATCTCTTTGCAGAAAAGTGAGACAGGTTTCATATCTCATGGGGCAAATTTCCCAGTTTGGGGGGGGATGTACTGTTGTTCACACCCTCAAGCTCTGGATTTTGCTAGGTCTTAATGGAATCAAGAGTCCAAACTGGATTTACTTGGGGAAGCCCCTCTTGTTTTTTCTACTCCAGGCCAATAGAGGAGGGGAGGGAATAGATTTCCTACAGGTGGACAGAGCAGGTGGGAAAGGGGGCTGGCCTTGGACCTGTTGGGAAGCTGGAGGTCTGTGGGTGTTCCTCTCAGGCCCAGGGTGGCATTTCAGGCATAATCGGAGGCCTTGTATTTGCAAAGGTATGGCAAGCAAGTCGTACAGGAACGCTGGATCCATTTCTGGGAACCTGCAGGGCAGAAGGTTGAGAGAGATTATTAGGGTGTGTCCAGAAATTGAGAGAAAATGTAGACTTCCTTTTGAGTAAATCAAGTATTTCCTTGCCTGTTTTGGAGAGGGAGACAATTACAAGGAAAAGCAACGAAGAGATTTGATAAATACAAAAGCAGAAGTATTTCGAACAAGCCATTCTACTTTTGCCAGTAGGGTGTGTGTGTGTGTGTGTGTGTGTGTGTGTGATGCAGAACCCTTTCCCCATGGTTTGTGAGATCTTTGTCATGTTTGAGGTATTTTCTTGCATTCCCCACACCTGCATGAATGAAACTTCACTGAAGCCACCTATCAAAAATCTGAATTCTGCATTTAAATTAAGTTCCACCTTTGCAATGTGCCCTACTCTGGGACAACGAAGATCATGGCCACTGGTCCCATCACCTCCTGGCAAATAGAAGGGGGAGAAATGGAGGCAGTGAGAGATTTTACTTTCTTGGGCTCCATGATCACTGCAGATGGTGACAGCAGCCACGAAATTAAAAGGCGCCTGCTTCTTGGGAGAAAAGCAATGACAAACCTAGACAGCATCTTAAAAAGCAGAGACATAACCTTGCCAACAAAGGTCTGTATAGTTAAAGCCACGGTTTTCCCGGTAATGATGTATGGAAGTGAGAGCTGGACCATCAAGAAGGTTGATCGCCGAAGAATTGATGCTTTTGAATTATGGTGCTGGAGGAGACTCTTGAGAGTCCCATGGACTGCAAGAAGATCAAACCTCTCCATTTTGAAGAAAATCAGCCCTGAGTGCTCCATGGAAGGACAGATCCTGAAGCTGAGGCTCCAATACTTTGGCCACCTCATGAGAAGAGAAGACTCCCTGGGAAAGACCCTGATGTTGGGAAAGATGGAGGGCACAAGGAGAAGGGGACGGCAGAGGACGAGATGGTTGGACAGTGTTCTTGAAGCTACAAACATGAGTCTGACCAAACTGCGGGAGGCAGTGGAAGACAGAAGTGCCTGGCGTGCTCTGGTCCATGGGGTCACGAAGAGTCGGACACGACTAAACAACAACAACACTCTGGGACAAAGAACCACTCTAGACTTTGCCCACCGACCCCAATGGAGGTAACAGTTGAAAAACAAAAATGCAGCCCAGGTGATAAGAAGTGCCAAGTATAAAGAGGAAACTAGTGGGGTTCTCTCTCTAGAGCCCCATCTCTTCCTGTCCTCAGTTCCCTTGCCAAGTCCTTTCTGCACAGGAATAAGTAAGTCTGTCCTTTTCATTTTTTGTCAGTTTCCCATTTTCCCATTCTTGAGTTCTCTATATTTCCACATCAGTTTGTGATTCTTGGTGGGTTTGATTATTTAGCTCCTCCTGAACATTCATCAACATTTTAAGGCCATTTTCAAACCATTGGCGTGTTTTTGCAAAGCAATTTTCCCCAATACAAGGAACTTTTGCATGTTACTTTTGCAGATGTTAGCATTTTAAAGCACACTGGAAGTATATGTGTTTTTGCGCACACTTGGTTGGAGAACTGCACTGCAACTTTTAGAATATCTGAGAATGCCTTTGTTTTAGTTCCCCTCAATTCCTTGAATGGAATGGGGTTTCCTTCCCCAGTCTCTCTTCTTGCGTACCTGAATAAGAAAGAGAGACACATTCACTTGAAGAGATTGAGTGGCTGATGCTCCGGCCGTCCCAGAGGGGTTGAGAGAAGACAGATCCATCGCTCCATTCCCAGATCATATTCTGGAGAGAGAGAAGGAGAAAGGAAGGTCTTGTGATAAAAGGGGAATGGAAGCCCATTGCTCCCCACATCCCCAGAGAGGACACAGCTGGGGAATCAGCACAACTGACAAGGCCAAGGGGTTGGTTTGAGTCTCCAGCGGCTGGAGACATAAAGATGAAAGGGGACTGACAATTTGTACGGTGTTGGGGAGAATCTGTGACTTTATAGATAGCGCAATGAGAGTTGGCAAGGAGGAAAGACAATGAGGAGCTGGAGCTGGAGCTTCAGAACTTCCCACAGAGCCACTCCAAGAAATAATCCCATCTCCAAATGGGATTTGACATTTGGGGAAGAAGTGGTTTCAGAGGGAAGTGAGAGCCGGTGAGCTACATCTGAAGGACCTCAAGGGAGCTGAGGAGCTCGTACAGTCAGCATCTTCAGAGAGTCCTAAAGGCACCTACCGAGGTACGGCGGTCAGCTGCCAGGCCGATCCAGACGTTGCTAGGGCCATATAGTCGCAGGTAACTGTAAACCACATTTGCTTCCCTTGCAGAAAGAATGGAGGCCAGCTGGAACCCATGTCTCCTCTGGCAACTGACCTGCAGGGAGAAGAAAGGGGGAAACCAGTGAGATGCTGCCCAGAGCCAGGATTCCCAACAAGGATGCCCTTGCTCTTCTCTCTCTCTCTCTCTCTCTCTCTCTCTCTCTCTCTCTCTCTCTCTCTCTATTTTCACAACTCCTTTTTTATTATTGCAAAGTAAATACATCAATACCAAACCATGCATAAAGAACAATATAAAGGGGGGGAAATAAAGAAGAAAAAGGGGAGAAATGCAAAGAAAAGTAGACAGTAAAAGAATAAAGAAAAGTATAATATTTCAATACAATAAACACTATTTTACAAAATAATAGTAGTAATAGACTTCCATCACTCTCACAACATTTCCTTTCACATTTAATATTTTATCTGTATTTCAGTATTATTTTCATCTTAATATATAGATATGCATATATGTATGTTTCCCCTTTTCCATTCTCAAGGGTCATTCTAGACACAGCCAAATTTTTACATTAGAACCTTGTCTTTCTAAATAATCATTCAAGCACTTCCATTCCTTCTTGACTGTAATCACTGGCTTTAGTCTTATTATGTCCGTCAGTTTGGCCAGTTCCAAATATTCACATAATTTTCATAACCATTCCTCTTTGGTCGGTACCTGGTTACCCTTCCAGTACTTTGCAACCAGGATTCTCGCCGCTGAAAGAATTTAGTATTTTCTCTAGAAATATCACTATTCAATATTCCCAAAAGGTATGTTTCTGGTCTTTTGCTATGTGAAGTTCTTAGTAACTTGTTTATTTCTTCATTTATTTCTTCTCATTCCCCCAACTTACCTCAGCATCATCCCATGAGAGGCTGGAGCTAAAATACTGGTAGCAGTACTTTCTGTAGAAGATACCTCCTGCAGGGCAGTGAGCGCGAGCGCTCTGGGTGCGATTGGCGGCACCTGTGAGGAATTGGACTGAGAATGGAATAGATGCCCCAGACCACCAACCCTTTCCTTGACAGATGGAGCCCCTCGAGGAAGCCCTGGCTTTAGGAATCAGGAGGTTCCTTCTGGCTCTTTCCATACTAATCTTTCCCCCTTGACCTGCCACCTGCTCACCCTCCGCTTTATGGGAACCCAGACGTTATTGCCAAAATGGTTGCAGCACAGTGTTGTCTATGCAGCTCCAGCAGGGGCTTTTCCACACCTGATCTGTGATATAATAATATTATTATTATTATTATTAATAATAATAACAACAACAACAACAACAACAACAACAACAATTTATTTATACCCCGCCCGTCTGCCTGGGTCCCCCCAGCCACTCTGGGCGGCTTCCAACAAAACACTAAAATACAATAACTTATTAAACATTAAAAGCTTCTCTAAACAGGGCTGCCTTTAGATGTCTTCTAAAAGTTTGGTAGTTTTTTTTCTCTCTTTAACATCTGGTGGAAGGGTGTTCCACAGGGCGGGCACCACCACTGAGAAGGCCCTCTGCCTGGTTCTCTGTAACTTGGCTTCTCGCAGCGAGGGAACCACCAGAAGGCCCTCGGAGCTGGACCTCAGTGTCTGGGCTCAACGATGGGGGGGTGGAGATGCTCCTTCATGTATACTGGACCGAGGCTGCTTAGGGCTTTCAAGGTCAGCAGCAACACGTCTTCCCTTTCTACTAATGCTCACCTTCTGCCAAAGGGTTCAGGATCAGGCAGCCCAACAGGCAGAGTCCAAGGTAGACAACTTGCCCCATCTTCTGGTTCTCCTGGGAAAAGAAAATGTCAGCAACATTCATCCCAGCTAAGGGCATGGCATTTCCAGAAATGATGGGTCCATTGTGTGGTGCAAGGTTTGTGTGTATTTTTTGGGCTTTGAGCTTGTGATCATTCAAAATTCAAAAAACAGGCAATGCTAAGTTGCTTATAAGACCCAAACTATCTCATCTGCTTTGACAACATCAAATATTGCTGCCGCAAAGCAGCCAGGTTCAATATTTTCCAAGTCATACGAAAAGCAAAGTTAGCTGTGTTGCGGTTTGTAAGAAAAATCTCCAGATGCTTTTGGGGGCAATACCATTTTGAACACCAGGACCCTAAACTGGAAGAAGAGGCTTTTACACCCCCTGAATATGGTACTTTATTCCACGAGAGAACATCTACTGGGAAAAGTCACCCAGTTTGGTTTCTGTTTCTGGAACACCTAAAATTAATTCCCGCCTTTGCTAATATACGGACTGCCTCTTTCCTCCCCTTTCTGCCTCTCTTTTCTACCTTTCAGGGGACAGAGAGAGCTGGGGAACAACAACCACTTCTTGTGTTTCCAGAGAAGGGGGAGCAGCCACAGTTATGCGTCTTTCTCCCCAGTGGAACAGCCCAAAATGGTCGGCTTACCCTGTGCCTTGGCTCTGCACTGAGGTTATTGGGCTCAGTGTGGGATCATACAAGCCTTTGCAGGCAGCGGCAGAGCAAGCCGATTGGGCACCTGGGGTGGTGCTCATGCCCTGCGCACAGGGGCGGGGCCAGTGGCCTATGGGACTGGGCGAGCCAGGGCAGGATGCTCCATGGGGCCTCCGAGGAATCTGTCAGTCTTGCGTTCGGCCAAGCTATTCCTCCGGTCGAGCCCTCCGATGTTGATTAACGACCTGAGCCTTTGATGAGGCTCCAGGCACGTTCCCCCATTACGCAGAGTATACAGCAGCATGTGGAAGGACGAGAAATATGAGCTACATGCTAAGAGTTTTATTTTCTAACTACGCAGACAGAAAAGAAAAATACATCCTCTCTCTGTGAGAGCAGAGAGGCAACTGGGACAAAGGAACAGGAAACCAGTAATATAAACATCCGTCTCCCGTGAGACTTCCAACAGCCTGGAGTCTCTGGAATGTAAACAGAGTCTTGTGACTCCAAGCACTGCACAGTGGCAATAAATAGAAACCTATCAGAATCTGCCTGCCTCCTCCCATTCAGCAGCCCTACAGCTGAGGGGGAGGCAGCGGGCGGACCGTTTGGGGCAGCATGGAGCCCGTGGGTGCCCAAGCCACCATGTCACTCCCAGGAGAGATGCGTGGCTCAGGCGCACTGCAAGCCCTCTGGTGAGTGCCGCATGCCATTTTGTCACCCCCCTCAGTGGTGACACCCGGGGCGGACTGTCCCCACCGCCCCCTTCCTCCTCCCCTGCTTGCAGGGATTCAGCCTTTGTGTTTCAACCTTTTTTTTGCCACCCCCAAGCCCTGCCCAGTGATGCCGGAGAGCTCTGCCCAATAAAGAAAAGGAATAGAAAATTGCTACAGCTCCTCTAGTTACACAGCTGAGGTTAAACAGCGGACGGCGAGAGGAACGACAAAAACTGAGACAGAAGTGCAGCAGAATGGAAACAGGTCTGCTTGCAAGGAATGCAGGCTGTAATGGAAATCTCTGCCATCTTACATTCCCAGTCCTGCCCCATTCCTGCTGGCCCAGAAGGGGTGCCCATTCCCTTATTGGCTTGCTCTTCCTTCCAGTAAAATACATTCTAGGCCAGTGGAGAATCCTTTTCTCCCCAGAGTCTGTGACGCTGCTGACCTGTTTTCTTGAACCGTTTCTCTGCTAGGAAACGCAAGAGTGTTTTGAGGGTTGCAAAGGCAAAGGGGTAGATGGGTCTCACCTGCGTCCTTCTCTCCTACTGTCTTGCTGTGGCTGATCTGGAGTTGAGGGCGATTCTTGCAGCCTGTGCAAGGTGCTGTCCACCCCTGGGCATATTTATAGGAAGAGGACAATGCAGAAGGGAGACAAAGGTGAAGCCAACAAACCCTACACAACTGACCACAAAGCAAAAAGGGTTGGGTGATGAGCCATTGGGTGCCTTTTCATGAACCTGACAGATGATTAATGAAGGTGTCAAGTGGTCATTAGCCCAGGGAGAAAGGGTGGGGTTCAATTCATTGATTTGATTCGATTGCATAGCCTTTTTTATAATAACCCTTGGCAACCCAACCACCACAGCCCAGGGATAACGAGAATCAAGAAGTCATTGCCTTGTTCCTTGTGTTGGAGGAACAACACAGTACTTTGTGCTGTTGCTGGCTTTGTGGTGGTTTTCTTCTTCTACTTCCCTATTGAGACCTCTGACCAGATATTTGCACTGGGGCTCTGTCTATGTTCCCATGGCATAACCACACAAGACATGACATTTCTGGACACCTAAGTTACGAGAAGGAGCAGGCAAGCAACAGAGGCAATAAATCAAAATCAATAAGAGCCGTGCCTTCAGCAACAACACTTGCCTTTGTCTGCCTTGGGTCTTCCAACATTCGGCTTCGTTGGATACCAGGCGTTCTAGTTTTAGGAGAGAGGTAGAAAAGCTGTTCTCTATCCACTTTCTCTTTACCATTCATAGTTTTACAAATTTCTATCCTGTTACCTCTTATTTGCCTTTTTTCCAAACTAGAAATTCTCATATGCACAACATTTGTTATTTATTATTTATACCCCGCCCTTCTGGGGGTTGTATTAAAATACAATAAAACATCAGACATTAAAAACTTCCCTAAACAGGGCTGCCTTCAGATGTCTTCTAAAAGTCAGATAGTTGTCTGTTTCTTTGACATCTGATGGGAGGGTGTTCCACAGGGCGGGCGCCACTACCAAGAAGGCCCTCTGTCTGGTTCCCTGCACCCTCACTTCTCGCAGGGAGGGAACTGCCAGAAGGCCCTCGGAGCTGGACCTTGGTGTCCGGGCTGAACTGTGATGGCCTGGGATTCCGAGTCTGAGAGTGATCCGGAGGAATCCCAGCCGGCACAGGAGTCCCCGCCTCCAGGGCTGGCTGAACTGGGGCAAGGCCTAGATGCTGAGGAAACTCAAGAGCAGGCACCAGGTGAAATCATTCAGGCCCCAGAGGTGCTGGAAGACTCAGTGGCTACAGGTGAGCCTCCCCCGGGGCCCAGTAACCCTTCGGCCTCTCCTGATCTGCAGAGGCTTAGGGCAGAGAGGCGAAGGGAACTGATGTCTCCCAGGAGGAGTGCTCGCCTTAAGGCCAAGAGAGGCGGGGCTTCTGGGGGCCGGGACCGCCCCCGGCCTTAGAAGAAGATAAAGGTCAGGCAGCCCGGTCCCAGGTTGCGGGAGCAACGTCGTTGTGGAGTACCTGCTTTACCCAGTCCTTGTTCGGCACTCCCAGTGTGCCTGTTCCTCGCCCGGCTTCCTGTTTCTGACTCTCCGGTGTTCCTGTTCCTCGCCTGGATTCCTGCTTCTGCCTTACCAGTGTTCCTGTTCCACGCCTGGACTTCTGCTTCTGCCCTACCAGTGCTCCTGTTCCTCGCCTGGCTTCCTGCTTCTGCCCTACCAGCGTTCCTGTTACCCCGCCCGGCTCCCTGTCTCGGACCTCGCGTCTCATCTAGTGATCGTCTGCCCTGCTAGAGACTCTGGACTGTTCTTGGGCTACAGTAATAGTACCTTATTCCCCCTGGGACCAGCACAGTTTGCTCCCGCCACACCCGCACTCCCTCTTTGTTGGGGTGCGTTCGGGAAGAGTCAGAGGCCATGGCCGACGAAGCGGCTAGACTGTTGGCAATAGCCCAGGAGAACCAGGCCTTGACGCACACCGTGCAGCAGCTCTGTAACGCGGTTACGGCACTACAGCAGCGTTTGGACGCCCTACCGGCTCCTGGGGCCGACGCCCCGGCTTCTGGCAAGTACCCAGTGGCCTTGCCTGAGAAATTTGATGGGGCCCCGGCCAGCTTTCCCATGTTCCTTGCCCAGGCCAAGCTGTATATTCGGGGGCGCGCCCGGAACTTCCCTGACGACCGCACCAAGGTGCATTTTTTGATTAGTTTGTTAAAGGACCAGGCGGCCAAGTGGGCGTTGCCGCTGCTCAGGCAAGATTCCCCCTTGCTGGCAGACTACGGGGGGTTTTGCAATTTGTTGGAGGCCGCGTTCGGCAACCCTCAGAAGGGGAGTCAAGCCAACCGGGCGATTCGGCGGTTGAGACAGGGCAAGTCCACGGTGGCCGCATACACCACAGAATTCCGGCTGCTGGCACAGGACTTGACCTGGAACGACTCTGCTCTTCGGGACCAGTATCTCGAGGGGCTTTCAGATGAGATACTGGACCAGCTGGCCACAATGGAACGCCCCACCATGCTAGACACCCTTATTCAACAGAGTCTACAGATAGACGATCGGCTAGAGGATCAGCGTCAGTCTCGGGGCCGCCGGCACCTCCAGTTCTCGGCCCCAGTGTTTACCAGCAGCCCCACAGGCCCAGCTGAGTCATTGGAGGAACCTATGCAGCTTGGGGCAGTGCGGCCACGCCTCTCCCCCGCAGAGAAGTCGCGGCGGCGGGAGGGGAATCTATGTCTCTATTGTGGCGAAAGTGGACACTATGCACGGTCCTGTCCTGAGAAACGCCAGCTGCAGGGAAAACCGCCTACCCCAGTAGCTGATGGCCCTGGCTACCTGGGGTCCCAAACAGCACAGAATGGGGCCGCACCAATTGAATTACAACACCTTATGGTTCCGGTACATCTATACCCTCCAGGAGGGCCATGGATTCTTACCCATGCTCTGGTGGATTCAGGGGCAACCCGCTCTTATATGGACGCTGCTTTTGCTGCCCAGCATCGGGTGCCACTTCGGAACAAGCCAGAACCGGTACAGGTGGAGGCAATCGACGGACGGCCCCTGCGTTCGGGTGCCGTTACTCAGGAGACCCAGCCCCTGGTCCTGTGCCTCCAGCAGCACCGTGAGATGCGAACTCTGGATATTGCCTCCATGCCCCGGTTCCCCCTGGTGCTTGGGATGGACTGGCTGGAGGCTCACAATGTGCAGACTGACTGGGTCAAACGGACTGTACACTTCCCAGACCCCAGTTCTCCTGCTGAGACTGAGATGCTAGCAGCTGCGCCCACTGAGGAGGCTGCTGCAACGCTCCCCGCTGAGTACCGGGACTATCACGACGTGTTCGAGGAACGGGGGGCAGACCAGCTGCCGCCGCATCGGTCCTTTGACTGCGGCATAGACCTACAGCCCGGAGCGCCTCTACCGGTGAGTCGCTTATACTCGTTAACAGAGCCAGAGCGTGAGGCTTTGCAGGACTTCTTGCGCAAGAACCTGGAGCGTGGGTTCATTAGACCTTCTACCTCGCCCACTGCTGCGCCAGTGCTCTTTGTTAAAAAGAAATGTGGGGAGCTCCGCCTTTGCCATGATTACCGGGCCCTGAACAAAATTACCATCCCGGACCGGTACCCCTTGCCCCTTATTTTGGAGTTACTGGAGCGGGTGCAAGGGGCACAGGTGTTCACCAAGGTAGACCTCCGGGGAGCCTACAATTTGATTCGGATCCGCACCGGGGATGAGTGGAAGACAGCATTCGGGACCCGGTACGGACAGTTCGAATACCTGGTTATGCCCTTTGGTTTGTGCAACGCGCCTGCTGTGTTCCAACGGTACATCAACCACGTGTTCCAGGACTTGCTAGACAAGTACGTGGTGGTGTACTTGGATGACATTCTGGTTTACTCCCGTGACCCGGCGTGCCACGAAGGCCATGTCCGGACCGTGCTGCAGCGCTTGCGCGAGCATCGTCTGTATGCAAAGCTCAGCAAGTGCGAGTTTCATCAGCGGTCAGTGGACTTCCTGGGTCACCGACTCTCACCAGGTGGGGTGCAGATGGATCCTGGGAAGGTGGCAGCGGTTCGAGAATGGGCGGCACCTCGGAACCGCAAGGACCTACAGCGGTTCCTGGGGTTCGCCAACTATTACCGGACCTTCATTGCGGATTATGCTCACCGCTCCACCCCGTTGACCCGGCTACTGCGCCCCAAGACGCCGTTTTCCTGGGACAAGGAGGCGGAGGAGGCATTTCAAGGGTTGAAGGCCTGTTTCCAGAGAGCGCCAATCTTGCAACATCCGGATCCTTCTCGACCCTTTGTGGTAGAGACTGACGCCTCCAGTACGGCTCTCGGTGCCGTCTTGTCTCAGCAGCACAGACCGGAAGCGCCACTCTTACCCTGCGCCTTCTATTCCCGCCAGCTCCTTCCAGCAGAGCGTAACTATACCGTGTGGGAGCGGGAACTACTGGCCATCAAGGTGGCCTTTGAGGTTTGGCGCCACCATCTTGAAGGAGCAAGTCACCCGGTGGAGGTGAGAACCGACCACCGGAACCTGGAATACCTCCAGACCACCCGCAAGCTGAACCAAAGGCAGATCCGGTGGGCGTTGTTCTTTTCCCGGTTCCAGTTCCGGATCCGCTACATCCCTAGCTCCCAAAACCAGAAGGCGGATGCCCTGTCCCGGAAACCTGAAGACAACGCAGACACGGTTCAGCAAGCAGCACCCACCACGATCCTACCACCAGCTGCATTCCTGGCCACCCAGGAGGTTGAGCCACTGCAGGCTCGGGTGCGGGATCAGCAGCGGGTCGACGCTTGGGCCCAGGAACGACTCCGGGAACTGGCCGAAGGATCATGCCCTCAGTATCCAGGGCTGGTCTCGCATCAGGGTCTTCTGCTGCACCACGGGCGCCTGTACATCCCACCAGGGCCGCTGCGGGCTGAGGTTCTCCGGATGACCATGATGCTCCAGCGGCGGGGCACTTTGGGCGTTATCGGACCACCCATCTGGTAAGCCGTGAGTTTTGGTGGCCCCGTTTGAAGGCTGACGTGGCTCGCTACGTCGCTGGTTGTGACGTCTGCAGGCGGGCCAAGGGGCCTACCGGGCGACCCCCCGGCCTACTTCAGCCGTTGCCGGTTCCACCACGTCCTTGGCACACAGTTTCTCTGGACTTTGTAGTGGAGTTACCCCCGTCTCGTGGCTGCACCTGCCTTCTAGTTTTCTCCGACCACTTCACGAAGATGGTGCACTGTGTCCCCTGCCCATCCGTACCCTCAGCTAAGGAAACAGCGCAGCTGTACCTTCAGCATGTCTTCCGCCTGCATGGCCTACCTGAGCGTGTAGTGTACGACCGCGGCGTTCAGTTCACGTCCCGGTTTTGGCGTGCTTTGCACCAGGCCCTCGGAACAGAGGTCTGTCTCTCATCTGCTTACCACCCACAGACTGATGGCCAGATGGAACGGGCAAACGCGGTGCTAGAACAGTACCTCCGGTGTTACTGCAGCTACCAGCAGGACGACTGGGTCGACCACCTAGCATTGGCGGAGTTCGCTTATAACAATGCGGTGAATGCGTCCACCCAGCAGACCCCGTTCCAAGCCAGTTATGGTTTTCATCCACGGTTGTTTCCGGATGTGCTGCCGGCATCTGCGGTCCCTGCGGTGACGGAGTGGCTTCAGGAGCTCCAGTCCCAGCAACAGCTGTTGATGGAGCAGCAGCGCCAGGCCAAGGAGGCGTACAAGGTCCAGGCCGACCGCCACCGCCAGGTGGGGCCGGAACTTCACGTCGGTGACGTGGTATGGCTTTCCACTCGCCACCTCCACCCTTCTCGACCTTCGCGGAAGCTGGACGCCCGGTTCACCGGCCCGTTCCCTATCGTGAACCAGGTCTCGCCTGTGGCATTCCGTCTCCGGTTGCCAGCAAACCTGAAGGTTCACCCGGTATTCCACAGGTCCCTTCTGAGTCCGGTGGCCCCACCCGACGAGTTCCACCCGGACCGTCCCCGACCGCAGCCAGTTTTGGTGCAGGGAGAGCCTGAGTACGAGGTGGAACGCATTCTGGACTCCCGATACTGCAGGGGAAGGCTGCAGTATCTCATTGACTGGAAGGGGTATGGGCCAGAGGACCGTTCCTGGGAACCAGCGGTCAACGTCCACGCGCCTGCCTGCATCCGAGAGTTTCATGTGGCGTACCCCAGCAAGCCGGGTCCGGACCCTCAAGTGAGGGGGGGCCTTGGAGGGGGGATGGTGTGATGGCCTGGGATTCCAAGTCTGAGAGCGATCCGGAGGAATCCCAGCCGGCACAGGAGTCCCCGCCTCCAGGGCCGGCTGAACTGGGGCAAGGCCTAGATGCTGAGGAAACTCAAGAGCAGGCACCAGGTGAAATCATTCAGGCCCCAGAGGTGCTGGAAGACTCAGTGGCTACAGGTGAGCCTCCCCCGGGGCCCAGTAACCCTTCGGCCTCTCCTGATCTGCAGAGGCTTAGGGCAGAGAGGCGAAGGGAACTGGTGTCTCCCAGGAGGAGTGCTCGCCTTAAGGCCAAGAGAGGCGGGGCTTCTGGGGGCCAGGACCTCCCCCGGCCTTAGAAGAAGATAAAGGTCAGGCAGCCCGGTCCCAGGTTGCGGGAGCAACGTCGTTGTGGAGTACCTGCTTTACCCAGTCCTTGTTCGGCACTCCCAGTGTGCCTGTTCCTCGCCCGGCTTCCTGTTTCTGACTCTCCGGTGTTCCTGTTCCTCGCCTGGATTCCTGCTTCTGCCTTACCAGTGTTCCTGTTCCTCGCCTGGACTTCTGCTTCTGCCCTACCAGTGCTCCTGTTCCTCGCCTGGCTTCCTGCTTCTGCCCTACCAGCGTTCCTGTTACCCCGCCCGGCTCCCTGTCTCGGACCTCGCGTCTCATCTAGTGATCGTCTGCCCTGCTAGAGACTCTGTATTGTTCTTTGGCTACGGTAATAGTACCTTATTCCCCCTGGGACCAGCACAGTAACGATGGGGGTGGAGACACTCCTTCAGGTATACTGTGGCAAGTGGTTGTGGAACAACTCCAGGCATGGACCTGGCGAATGTGGACCATTTGGATCCCTTCTAGTCGGGATTCAGGCCTCACTATGGGACTGAAACTGCCTTGGTCGCACTGGTCGATGATCTCCGGTGGGCTAGGGACAAAGATGAAAGCTGTTTCCTAGTTCTGCTGGATCTCTCAGTGGCCTTTGGTACCATCAACCATGACATCCTTCTGGACTGTCTAGAGGAGCTGGGGGCACTGTTATACAGTGGTTCTGCTCCTTCCTCCTGGGCTGTGTCCAGAAAGTGGTGTTGGGGGATGAGTGTTCAGACTCCTGGGCTATCACTTGTGGGGTGCCTCAGGGTTCCATCCTCTCCCCCATGCTTTTCAATATCTACATGAAGCCGCTGGGAGAGATAATCAGGGGGGTTGGGCTGGGTGTCCATCACTATGCAGATGATACCTAGCTCTACCTCTTTTTCAAAGCAGAAGCAGTAAAGGCGGTGAAGGTCCTGTGTGAGTGTCTGGAGGTGGTTGGAGCATGGATGGTGGCTAACAGATTGAGGTTGAATCACAACAAGACAGAAGTACTGTTTCGGGGGGACAGGGGGCAGGAGTGTGGGGGTGACTCCCTGGTCCTGAATGGGGTAATTGTGCCCCTAAAGGTCCAGGTGCCCCTGAAGGACCAGATCTGCAGCCTGGGAGTCCACCAGGGAAGTGATAGCATGGATGTTAAAATCCCCTAGGACAACCAAACCAGGTGTCTCCAGGAGCACATCCTCCATGACCTGAAGCAGCTTGGCCAGGAAATCCTTGGTGCAGCAGGGAGACCGGTACACCAGAAGGCATCCTGTACTGCTTCTATTGCCCAACTTCCAGAACATGCAATCTGAAAACTGGGTCTTCCCAATAGGATTCCTGGTATAAACTTGTTGTTTTTGTTGTTGTTTAGTCCTTTAGTCGTGTCCGCCTCTTCGTAACCCCATGGACCAGAGCATGCCAGGCACTCCTGTCTTCCACTGCCTCCTGCAGTTTGGTCAAAGTATTCTCTTCTCATGAGGTGGCCAAAGTATTGGAGCCTCAGCTTCAGGATCTGTCCTTCCAGTGAGCACTCAGGGCTGATTTCCTTCAGAATGGATACGTTTGATCTTCTTGCAGTCCATGGGACTCTCAAGAGTCTCCTCCAGCACCAGAATTCAAAAGCATCCATTCTTCGGCGATCAGCCTTCTTAATGGTCCAGCTCTCACTTCCATACATCACTACTGGGAAAACCATAGCTTTAACTATAAACTAGTGACTTCCTGAAAATCACTGCAACCCCCCTTCCCTGCCCGTATGACCTGGGCTGCTGTGCGTATGAGAAACCTGGTGGAAAAGCAGCGGCAAGGGAGGCCCATCTGCTTCATCCAACTAAGTTTCCATCTCGCATGTCATAAGGGAGTCTTTCGATCATTTTGTAGATAAAATGCACGGCACAATCTCATTTCTCAATCACCTAGGTACTGGTCATTTTTATAGGTGGGAATCTACATTGGAGAATGCAAAAGGGGATTGGGAAGGAATGATGCTACTTCTTGTATGCCATTTGACTGTTCACAATATCTATGAATTCATTTTATCATCCTGTTGTCTTAGCATTCCACACAGCCACCTCCATAGAAACGTGTTTTAAGCCATGTACCTGAACTAATAATCTTCATTAGCATCTGGTATCTGCACAAGTTAATTCCTAGCATTAGCTGAAAATACATACTTTGTCATAAAGTTGACCACAAGTCTGGGCATGGAATGTTTCCCCATTTTAAGGGTCATCACTTAATTTTTTTATGAAGATTGAAAAAATCATGATTGTCTTTCAAAAGTGGCAGTGCTACAAGAATGTGATCCTGGAGCACATCATTTGGATCATAAATATCTGAACTTTTCCCAACTCTGCAATGTCCTTTTTCAGGCATAGTCACCTGAAGACCATGCCAAGCGTCCGAGAGGATTGGCAGAGTACCAGGAATGTGACCAGGAGATTAGGACTTGCCACCAAGCCTGCGGGGGAAGCCCTGGTGAGTTTGGGGACTGCCACTTCCTCCTTCCTCCTCCAATTCTGCATGTTGGTTCTTTGCATCCTCTATTCAGATTGGAAAGCTGGCAGTTGTCCAAGGAGTGCCCAGGTCTCTTTTTACAGCAGCCTGAGTTTTGCATTGCTTGTTCCTAATCATAGCATTGCACACCTATTTGCACAGCACTTATGTAAGGTATTTCGCCTCTTTTAATTGTAGAAAGTTTTACCTATCCTTAAAGAAACTGAGGCATGTTGCACATGTGTTCTGCTTGCAGATTTGCCATAATGGGCATCTGGTTGGCCTTTGTGAAGAACAGATTGCTGGACCAGATGGGCCCCCTTTGGCCTGATCCAGCAGCCAGGCTCTTCTTAGGTGTAGGGAGGCCTGGAAATGGCTTCAACTTTACCTTCCCTGCACCCACCTTCCACTCACCTGACATTAATGCTGTCTGGTGAGCCAGTTTTGTATAGCAGTGTGCATGAAACAGAAGCCCTAAGGTGCTGGGAATCTAAAGTAGCAGAAAGTTGCCCCCACTTCCAGTCGCCTCACAGAGGCAGCTTAAGGTTCAAAAATGTTTACTGCTGCAGAAGATAAGGCTTCAGTAATACAGTTCCGGACGTTGATCTATACATACAGCTTTGCAGATACAGATACGGTGAGGAGGAAAATGTATTTGATCCCCTGCTTAATTTGCCTGTTTGCCCTCTGGCAGGTTTCGGGGGGGGGGGTTCCTGTTGTTATTTTGTCTCTCACAGCTACAGTAAACCTACCATTAAAATTATGGACTGGTCATTTCTTCGTCAGAGGGCAAACAGGCAAATTTAGCAGGGGATCAAATACTTTCCCCCCTCACTGTGTATACAAGTAGAAAGCATTTCTGTTGCTCCAGCAATCCAAGACATAACCCAGACTCTGACTCACAGATGGATTCACAGACTGACAAATGAGCAGATTTGCCTTAATCTTTTATATAGCAACTGGCTTGGCTGATCTTGAACAGGTTGGCTTATATCAGACACAGGGCGATTTGTGCCCAGGAAAGAGATTATCCCCTTCCTCTGTGTCCAGTTCCTCCAACATAAAAATAAGAATCAAACACAGAAGCCTCCAAGATCAGCTGACTCCTCCATGCCCTTTTCTAACAACCAGGGTGAGCTCAAAACAGCTCATAAAAGCAACAAAGGATTAACAAATTAAAACACTTCCTGGTACAAAATAAATATATAAGAGAGGGGATGTTGGGAGCTGCGGTGCAGAGCTCAGGTCTTCAAGAGGGGTGGGGTGAGGGTGCTGCTGACTGGTGATGGGGTTGGGGGGCAGGCTTGGTAAGAAGAGCTGGCTGGATCAGGCCAATGTCCCATCAGGATCCGAGCACCGGAGCAACGCTCTCCCCTCCTGTGGTTTACAGCAGCTGGGATTTGGAAGGAGCTGTGGGGCAGAACATAGTCTTCATGGCTAGTAGCCATCAATACCCCTTCCAAAATTCAGCTTTGTTGGATGCTGATGAGTTCTAATGTCATGAGAGAGCGGAGAAACTTTCCCTGATTCACTCTCCCCATGCCCTGCGTAATTTCATGAACTTCGATCACATCATTACTCGCCTGTTCTCTAAAGTGAAAAGTCCCAAATATTTCTCCCTTTCTTCATAGGGGAGCTGGAAGCTGAGCCTTATGAGCAATGGTCGAAGGAGCTGGGTATGTTTAGTGTGGGAAAGGGAACAAGCTTGTTTTCTCCTGCTCTGGAAGGGAGGACTTGATCCAATGGCTTCCAGTTAAAAGAAAGGAGATTCCAACGACAGTGGTACCTCTGGTTACAAATGCTTCACCTTACGATTGTAACCCGGAAGTAAGTTGTCCGAGCTCTCAGAGGCTGCCGCCGCCTGGCAGCAAACCCGGACATCCACAGGGCCTATGGAGCTCTCTGAGTCCTCCGCGAATGCTGGGAACCAAGCCGATTGTGATTGTGGAAGAGGACCCTTAGCCCCCTCCAAACAGTAAGTGCACGTAAGAAAAGAAATAAATGTTAATTTTTTTCATCTGAAATACTGTCTTATTTATTTTATAGTACAGCACATTGATTATTGCCTTCATTTTATGGGTCACTGGTCTCGTTAGACAGTAAAATTTGTATTAAATTACTGTTTTAGGGGGTGTTGTTCATCATCTGGAACGGATCAACCCACTTTCCATTACTTTCAGTGGGAAAGTCCGCTTCAGATTAAGAACAGACTTCCGGAACCAATTAAGTACTTAACCTGAGGTACCACTGTAAACATCAGGAAGAACTTTCCGACAGTAAGAGCCGTACAGCAATGGAACAGACTCCTATGAGAGCTGGTGGCCTCTCCTTCCTTGGAGGTTTTTAAGCAGATGTTGGGTGGCCAGCTGTCCTGGATGCTTTAGCTGAGATTCCTGCATTGCAGGGGGTTGGGCTAGATGACCCCTTCTGACTCTACAATTCTTTGATTCGATGATAGGGGAGTTGCTACATGCCATAAGGATTTATTTGTTTATCTATTTGCTTTTTTCTGCAGCCTGGGGCATCATCTGGTGTGGGCATCAGAGAGCAGTGTGAATTAAGGTGAGTGGTCTCTCCTCTTCTCTCCCTCTTTCTCTTGGTGAGGAATGTTTGAATAGCCTGGCATGTTTTCAGGGAAAGCCCCAGGCTGCCATCCAGGAAGGATATGGTAAAATTTTATTAGGCAAATTATTTCAACGGGACTTTGATGTGAGTGGTTGGGGCAAGTCTGCGGCATCCACTCACTCAGTTAATTGCCTACCATTGAGACGAATCAAAGGCTACGAGTAATAATAATAATAATAATAATAATAATAATAATAATAATAATATATTTATACCTTGCCCATCTGGCTGGGTTCCCCCAGCCATTCTGGGCAGCTTCCAACAAAAGATTAAAAATACATTAAAACATCAGTCATTAAAAACTTCCCTAATCTCAGGGAACGTTATTCATACACTTGTGTTTGTATAACATAAAACTCGTTTGAAGCACATGATTGTCCCACTACAAGCAAAATGCTTCCTTATTTCTGGGTCATGTTTGCTCTTAAACAAAAATTAACAGTGCCTTTTTGTGTTTCCTCCTATCTATGCAAATGCAAACCCACTAGACTCTCACTAAACCAAGGGGATATAAATGATGCAGAACGGTTTGTTTTTGTCTCAGGAGAAGCGTGAGTTGCCACCACAGCAGATACATCATCCATTCATCCAGGTGGACAGGTGAGTAGCCAATCTGGTCCCTTTGTCCAGGGTTCAACAGCAGCCAAATCCCTGGAGAAGAATCCTACTGCCCTGTGCAAGTGAATTCTTTCGACCTGGGTATGACTTTTGGGGGCACCTCAATGCCCTAAGATCAGTGGTTTTCAACCATTGTGCCGTGGCTCCCTGGGGTGCCTTGAAGGATGGTTGGGTTTCCCGGGCAACACTGGTCTCTGTCCCTCTGTCCTTCCCTTCCTCCTCTGATGCCCTCTTGCGTCTCTGCCACCCAAAGGCTTGCATAGCTGTTTGTTGTAGCAGCCCTGGCTACAAGATCCACAGGCTAATGGTACCTCTGGGGCTGGCCAGGGGGTGCTGGTTGCCAGGAGCTGAGGTGGCCTCAGCGTAAGCAAGCAAGCGGGTGAGGGAGCCCAGCCAGCCATTCCACCAGCCCTTGCTGTTGGGAACGGAAAAACAAGTCCCAGGCCCCTGTGGGGCACCTCTCCTTGGGGCAGGTGGGGCAGCTTAGAGACCATGGATGGCAGCAGCAGCAGTAGCTACCCAGAGGACTCCCAAGGAGAGGAGAGGAGATAAGAAGATGAGGGAACACTCCACAAAGGAGGGTGGGCCCTCAGGTTGGATCTGGCAATTGTCATCACAGATGAGGGTATTCCAAAGGTTGGGCACCGATCGCCTCTCTCAGCCCCATCTCCTCTTTCTCCTTGACGCGGGACACGGGTGGTGCTGTGGTCTAAACCACGGAGCCTCTTGGGCTTGCAGATCAGAAGGTGGCGGTTCGAATCCCTGCGATGGAGTGAGCTCCCGTTGCTCTGTCCCAGCCCCTGCCAACCTAGCAGTTCGAAAGCACACCAGTGCAAGTAGATAAATAGGTACCATTGTGGTGGGAAGGTAAATGGCGTTTCCATGCGCTCTGGTTTCCATCATGGTGTCCCATACCGCCAGAAGCAGTTTAGTCCTGCTGGCCACATGACCCGGAAAGCTGTCTGTGGACAATCGCTGGCTCCCTCAGCCTGAAAGCGAGATGAGAGCAGTAACCCCATAGTCACCTTTGTCTGGACTTAACTGTCCAGGGGTCTTTTACCTTTACCCTTTTTCTCCCCACAGAAAAGGAAGGAAAACTAAAGATGGGGCGTTTGGCTTTCTTTGGTCTCAGCTTCCTGATTGCTGCTCCTTTCTTGAGAGGTGAGTTCCTTCCTTCCAGACAGAGCTAAGGAGGAACCTTGGGCTCCTTGAGGAATAGGTGGGATAGAAATGGAACAAACAAACAAACAAGCATTCAGGTCTGTTGTGCCAGTTTGGGAAGTACAGAGTTGCCTCTCCAACTCCAGTTAAGCACAGTTGCGGTGTGCATAAACATTTCTGGATTATTATTTCCACAGCTATAGGCATAGAAGGGACGCGGGTGGCGCTGTGGGTTAAACCACAGAGCCAAGGACTTGCTGATCGGAAGGTCGGTGGTTCGAATCCCCATGACAGGGTGAGCTCACATTGCTTGGTCCCTGCTCCTGCCAACCTAGCAGTTCGAAAGCACCTCAAAGTGCAAGTAGATTAATAGGTACCGCTCCGGCGGGAAGGTAAATGGCGTTTCCGTGCACTGCTCTGGTTCGCCAGAAGCGGCTTAGTCATGCTGGCCACATGACCCGGAAGCTGTCTGCGGACAAACGCTGGCTCCCTCGGCCTATAGAGCGAGATGAGCGCACAACCCCAGAGTCGCCTGCAACTGGACCTAACGGTCAGGGCTACCTTTACCTTTATAGGCATAGAAAACCTTACATCAGCCTGATGATTCTGGGAAAGTCCCAGAAAGAGGATTTTGCCATCTCCCAAATGATTCACGAGATTGTTCCAGAAAATCTCGTGCTGTTGAACTGTCTCTGCACAGCCACCACCAATTATGTGCTGCCACAGAAAGAAATTTGTGGGCACAGGCATCTGCAGGCATCTCCCTCTCAAAACATGGAGAGGGGGGAGCATGCCAGTTTCTTACACAAAAAACGAGAAGAATGGCGCCTGAAACTTTTGCCTCCTATCTGAGGTGGCCCCATCCCCCCCGCAAGGATAATTTCTTTTGAAAGGGCAAGTTTCTAGCATTCTAGCACCCATGTCCTTGGATGAAATTATTAAACTGGAAGAAATTCTCTGCTCTTCTGTCCCCACAAGATCACAGGATTCTTTGCTGGTTTCCCTGCACAACTTTCCTGTCTGCTCTACCTGCTTCTCACACCCACCTGCTTTGTGCAAATTTGGGTGTCATTCCACGGACACCCCTCCCTCCCGTATTACCCCAACATCACAACCCTCAAGAACTGTCTGATTCCTTATGTTTCGCTTCGATCTGTGGGGTCCTTTGATGATTCTGGTGACTCCCCATGTGGCCCTCGAGGTTCAGTCGACCTTCACTGGCTGACTGGGTATTTGGTGTGGCAAATCCTGCCCTGTGGAACTCCCTGCCCCTAGAGGCTTGTCAGGAACCACCCCTGCCTTCGTCTGAAAACTGTGCTGCTTTGGCAGGCATTCCCAGTGTGAATTTCTCCTCTCTCCCTCTCTCATTTTTCTATTGGTTTTCCAAATTATTACAGATCAGACCATATTACTTTAATTTAATACAATTTCTTAGAAAAAATTAGCTTTCCCACTCCTGTTGCAAACATATGTCCATCACTTCCTCATGTAGCCACCAGCTCTTCTTTGTTGTTGTTTAGTCTTTTAGTCGTGTCCGACTCTTCCCGACCCCCTGGACCAGAGCACGCCAGGCACTCCTGTCTTCCACTGCCTCCCTCACTTTGGTCAAACTCAGGCTGTCCCACCATCTCGTCCTCTGTCGTCCCCTTCTCCTTGTGCCCTCCATCCTTCCCAGCATCAGGGTCTTTTCCAAAGAATCTTCTCTTCTCATGAGGTGGCCAAAGTCTTGGAGCCTCAGTTTCAGGATCTGTCCTTCCAGTGAGCACTCAGGGCTGATTTCCCTAAGAATGGATGTGTTTGATCTTCTTGCAGTCCAAGACATCTCTTCTTACCTGTGTAGTCCTTCATAGATGTTGTTCTCAGACCTGGTGTGTTGAGCCATTTAATTGCTATCTTCCTTTGTTGAGTTCACCACAGTGTTTACAAGGTCAACTCACGTTCCGTTCCCTCAGCTGTTTCTCATCTTTAACCAACCGCTATCTGCAGATGCTTCCTTTATGTTTTTAATTACATTATATGGAATTTATGTACTGATTTTGTTTCGCTTTGTGTGTTGTGAGCTGCCTAGATACAGATGCATGAAAGTGAGGATTGAAAATATCTAAACAAATAAATGAAAATCAACCCCAGGCCAGGTTCTGACTGGGCTTTTCCTTTGACTCCCTAAGCAGGTGCTGAGGCTGCCTGCTGCCACATGAACTGGTTGCCATATGGTCCCTATTGCTACAAACTCTTCAGCGATAAAGTGAGCTGGGCTGAGGCAGAGGTAAGTGCAGCCTCTTGTTTCTGGCCAAGAGCTGATGGATTGATTGATCAGTTTAGTTATATGCCGATTTTTCACATCAAGCCCAAAACGTCCTGCAGCAAACCTTAAAAAAATCCAAAAGCAGAGCACTAGAAATACAAATATCTTCTTCTTAATACTAATACTAATACTAATACTAATACTAATACTAATACTAATACTAATACTAATACCTTTATTGTCAATGTACAACCTGTGTACAATGAAATTAACCAAGCCTCCCCAATTACACTCAGTCTCATTGCACTCTGTGTGCTTGTCGCACAACACACCAACCCCAAAAGTCAGTTGCACTATATTATTTTCCATTCAGCAGCGCAGCCTAACAGCCCACGGATAGAAACTGTTTTTTAGCCTGTTGGTATGGCTGATTCTACTTCTATATCTCCTGCCCGAGGGTGGAAGATTAAAGAGGTGCTGGCCGGGGTGTGAATTGTCCCTGAGAATTTTCCTCGCTCTCCTAAGGCAACGATCCCTTGCGATGTCATCTGGCGGGCTCAGGGGACAGCCCATGATATCATGTGCTGTGTTCACCACCCTCTGTAAAGACTTTCTGTCTGTGGCTGTCAACGTACCACACAATATGAGAGGGCACTTTCTGTTGTGCACCGGTAGAAGGAAGTCATCAATTGTCGTTTAGCATTGTTCTTTTGCAAGACCTTGAAGAAATGGAGTCTCTGTTGGGCCTTCCTAACCACCTGAGTTATATTGTTTTTCCAAGTGAGGTCTTCACTAAGGTAAACTCCCAGGAATTTAAAGGAAGAGACTCTCTCTACACACACACACACCCATGTACAATGGGGCTAGTTCCCCTCTCTTCCTCCGAAAGTCCAACACCATCTCCTTTGTCTTGCTAATATTTAGGCACAAGTTATTCTCTAAGCACCATGTAGATATTTTTTGAACCTCCCCCCTGTACGCTGATTCTTCTTCTTCTTCTTCTTCTTCTTCTTCTTCTTCTTCTTCTTCTTCTCCTCTTCCTCCTCCTTTGGCGATCCCTTGTAGCCAAGTAAGACTGTCTTCCATAAATGTGGTTTTAACAATGAGTCCATAAGTGACTGTGGAGGCCAATTCTGGATCCACACGTCCTTCCACAGTGGGGACATTGGTTTCCAGGTGGGAGTTGATCCTGGTTGGCAAATACAAATATACAAATAGAAATACAAATATGCAAATATACGAAATACAGAACAGGGGGACCTGGAAGAGCAATGGTGCAAGCACCTTGTCGCAAATCTGCATATGCTAATTCATAAGTATTAGGGGTGCTGACTAATGGGGGCTGAGGGGTCTTCATCCCCCCCCATATTTTTCAAGGAGGGGGCTGTCCCTGTCCTTGGCATCTGAAGGCAGCCCTGTTTGGGGGAGCTTTTAATGTTGAATAGGTTATTATATTTTAGTGTTCTGTTGGAAGCCGCCCAGAGAGGCTGGGGAAACCCAACCAGATGGACGGGGTATAAATAATAATTTATTATTATTATTATTATTATTGGCAGGGGTGGGGGACAGGTCACGTGACGTCGGTGCCCCAGTTAGGTATACGTGCGATTTTAGACAGAAAGAGGAAAACAAGCTCTGCCTCCAGCTTTCAGGGCTTACTCTGAGTTTTGGGGTGCCACAAAAGAGCCCCAGATCCTCATTCCCACCTGCAAACACTTTGGGCTTCCATGCATGTTCCCTCATCCCTGCCCTTTACTGAATCCTCCCTGATTTCCTGCTCTTTGGTTAAAAATGATGTTTCTCTTGTCCTCTCTCAGATCGCCTGCCAACATTACTTCGTCGGCGGCCACCTTGCCTCCATCCACAGCGCAGAACAATCTGCCGAGCTGGCCGAGTACATCACTAAATACCGCAAAGATGGAAGGCATGTCTGGATTGGACTGCATGACCCCCTGAAGGTGGGTTTGCTGGCTTATTTTAGCTTCTAAGGTGCTTTTGGACTCCAATGCAGGTTGCAGGGGGGGGGGGGGAGGCCTTGTAGAAAGATGCTGAACTTAATAAGAGGGCAGGGTGCTCCCAGCCCCGGAATGTCGGTATTTTTCACTCCATAAAACGCATGCAACCATAAGATGCACCTAGTTTTTAGACGGGGAATGCAAGAAAAAAAAAGTTCTTTAAAGGGGGCGCTGAGCAGAGCCTGTATGCATCCCAGGCTCTGCTCAGCACTCCCTTTCACGATCCGCGTGGAGCACGTGTGTAGCACTTGCAGGCTTTTCCCCGAGGAGGGAGGAGGGCAGCCTGTCACTGACGGGTTGCCCTTCTCCCTCCTCAGGGAAAAGCCCCCAAGAGCCCCACACACGCTCCACACGCTCTTTAAAGGGAGCGTGGCTCTTGCTGGCTTTTGCGGGAGGTGGGGGAAGGGACAGAGTGCGACTAAGCCAGAAGCTAGAACAGCGAGAGGGAGGCCAGCGATCCCTCTCACTGTTCTGGCTTCTGGGATAGCTGTGCAGCTTGCATTCGCTCCATAAGACGCACACACATTTCCCCTTACTTTTTAGGAGGGAAAAAGTGTGTCTTATAGAGCGAAAAAGACGGTATTTGGAAATTCATTGGGATTCTTCCTTGTTGTGAACCATTTTCATATCTATGTATCAGTAGCAGAATAATTTAACTTTTAAAAATACTATGCACTGCGGTCACACTGGCCGAGTGGTTACTATTTAATTTATTGCATTTGTGTCCCACCTCTCCTCCAAGGAGTGGAAAGTGGTCCCAACTAAAGAATAATGGGAACTTAAGTTGACAGAATATGCGCAGCTTGCAGACTTAACGTATAGAATAAGAGAACAAGAAGGACACACGTTTAGAGAAGATTGGAAAACGTTGATTGAATATATGGGAAATAACTGTGTACAACTGAAAACGCTGGCAGCATTAAGATAAATTCAACAGTGTAAACAAGTTTTGATGGATGCAATAATGGAATACTGAATGGTACAGTTTCTGTTCAATATGCAGGGGTTTATGATTTGCAGAATGAACCATGGAAAGAAAAGAAGGGGAGCCATTGACGTCTTAAGGATGTAAAAATGAGTATTTTAAATTGTAAAACAGAAAATTTAATTATATACGTATATGTAAAAAAAGAGTGTGAGCAGCTGCTGCAAGGAGACTCCAGGTCTCCCATCTGCCTAACAAGAGCCTCGTCTGGGCATCTTTGCTCTCTTCCCTGACAACCAAACTGCTTTTCTGTCCACACAGAACCGGCAGTGGCAGTGGACGGATCGGTCTTCAAACAGCTACAAGAACTGGAATGCTGGAGAACCCAACAGCCTCAAGAACAACGAGAACTGCGTCGAGCTTTGGGCTGACACAGGTGAGCCAAGAGGGAGAGCTTCCTGCTCTGGCACCCAGAGCAGCGCACATGCGGGGGTGTGGCTTGTGCGCGTCTCAGGTGCGCGGCGCACATGGGGGGGTGCGTGGTGAGCGGCATGTATTCCAGGGGCAGCAAGTGATGTCACGCCCCCCCCCCAGAATGACACCCGGGGTGAACTGCACCCCCCGCACCCCCTTCCTCCGCCAGTGGGTGAGCCCAGGTGACGTGGACATGTTGGCGAGAGTGGGGGGAGGGCAATGAACTGAGCAGCCTGGCTGTGGGACCTCCTAGGAATGGAGGGTGGGCTTGCAGAAAGAGAGATTTCTTTGAATCTTATTAACCATCAGGGTAAATGTAAAGGTACCCCTGACTGTTAGGTCCAGTCGCAGACGAATCTGGAGTTGTGCGCTCATATTGCTCTATAGGCCGAGGGAGCTGACGTTTATCTGCAGACAGCTTCCAGGTCATGTGGCCAGCATGACTAAGCCGCTTCTGGCGCACCAGAGCAGCACACGGAAACGCCGGTTACCTTCAGGCTGGACTTGCAAGCAGCAGCAAAAACTGACCACGTTTTTGCTTGAGTTCTCCAACATCTCTAGCAATATCTCAGTGACATCCATTGCAATATTAAACCTTGGAAAATCTCAGAGTGGAGCCTGAGACACAGGTTCTCTTTTGCTTTCCAGGGTACATGAAGTGGAACGATGAGAACTGCAACTCTGCTCGTTCGTACCTCTGTCAGTACAAACTCGAGGATGGAGTCCCCGCTTCTCATCACCTGAGAAGGCAGGGTCAGGGAGACACACCCTTCAGATAAAGGAAAGGGGATATTCCTGCAAGGACCCCATCTCTACATCCTTTTATGATCTCTCCTTGTTGATTGGTGGTTAGTTTGCTTGCTTACATCTCCTGGTTGTTGATCAGAAAAATGTAACAGCCAATAAACTTCATCTTTATCTCTTTGTTCATTGAATAAGATTTTACTTACTGCTTTCTCTGTATTTCAAAGGAGTTGTGTAAGACTTAATCCTCCATGACTTCTAACGTACATACCTCTTATGTATATCTTATGTACATACCTCTTATGTATATTCCCTGAGATTAGGGAAGTTTTTAATGACTGATGTTTTAATGTATTTTTAATCTTTTGGTGGAAGGCGCCCAGAGTGGCTGGTGAGACCCAGCCAGATGGGCAGGGTATAAATATATTATTATTATTATTATTATTATTATTATTATTATTACTCGTAGCCTTTAATTCGTCTCAGTGGTAGGCAATTAACTGAGTGAGTGGATGACTCAGACTTGCCCCAACCACTCACATCAAAGTTCCATTGAAATAATTTGCCTAATAAAATTTTTCCATATCTTTCCTGGATGGCAGCCTGGGGCTTTCCCTGAAAACATGCCAGGCTATTCAAACATTCCTCACCAAGAGAAAGAGGGAGAGGAGAGGAGAGGAGAGACCACTCACCTTAATTCTCACTGCTCTCTGATGCCCACACCAGATCACTGAAGTAAGCAAGCCAAACCCCAGCCTGCAGAAAAAGGCAAATAGATAAACAAATAAATCCTTAGGGCATGTAGCAACTCCCCTATCATAGAATCACAGAATTGTAGAGTCAGAAGGGGTCATCTAGCACAACCCCCTGCAATGCAGGAATCTCAGCTAAAGCATCCAGGACAACTGGCCACCCAACATCTGCTTAAAAACCTCCAAGGAAGGAGAGTTCACCAGCTCTCATGGGAGTCTGTTCCACTGCTGAACGGCTCTTACTGTCAGAAAGTTCTTCCTGATGTTTACAGTGGTACCTCAGGTTAAGTATTTAATTGGTTCCGGAAGTCTGTTCTTAACCTGAAGCGGACTTTCCCACTGAAAGTAATGGAAAGTGGTTTGATCCGTTCCAGATGATGAACAACACCCACTAAAACAGTAATTTAATACAAATTTTACTGTCTAACGAGACCAGTGACCCATAAAATGAAGGCAATAATCAATGTACTGTACTAAAAAATAAATAAGACAGTATTTTAGATGAAAAAAATTAGCATTTATTTCTTTTCTTACATGCACACTGTTTGGAGGGGGCTAAGGGTCCTCTTCCACAATCACAATCGGCTTGGTTCCCAGCATTCACGGAGGACTCAGAGAGCTCCGTAGGCCCCGCAGATGTCCGGGTTTGCCTCCTGGCAGCAGCATGGCCTCTAAGAGCTCGGACAACTTACTTCCGGGTTACAATCGTTCGTAACCTGAAAAAAGGTAAGGTGAAGCTTTCGTAACCCGAGGTACCACTATCGTTGGAATCTCCTTTCTTTTAACTGGAAGCCATTGGATTGAGTCCTTGTAGATTTATTGATTAGGCGTGACCCGCTAATTGATTTACAATCCAACTTAGCTCTTTATGGCCGGTCCGGCACGCTTCCTCTCCGTGCCTCTGCTCCGTCCAGTCACGCCTCAGCAGAGTTAACACAGCGTCAAAGCTGTCACTTAGCGTCCGACAAACACACAGAGTCCCGGTTTGTCTATTTCAGTTCTTTATTCCGACATTCCCCAGAAAACTCCTGGGCTACTCGCAGCCATGACAAACTGCGACCTCTTCCCTCAGAGACAGAGAGGAACAGAGATAACTCCTCCCAGCTTCGAAAGCTGACGTCAGAATGTTGAGGCATCATGGGAACAACTTAACCTATTAAGTTCCAAACCCCATTCCCCCTCTTGCCGCACATTCTGACAAGACCTTTTTGAGTTCAACACCTTTCCCATTGCCTTTTGCCCCTTCCCGGCATCTTTCCCAGGCACCTGTGACCTGATACCTCTCAGGTTGAACACCCTTTGTGGCCCGAGAAGAATGCCTGGGCACAAACTGGGGTGCTTCATCTGAACTTCCCTCTGACCCACTTGGGCCAGCAGTTGTGTCTTCTCCGTCAGACTCCTCCCCCTCTGACTTGACAACCCGTCTTTGAGCCTTCTCCATTATGCTAACAGGAGATGAAGACTCATACCTGGACACTCCTTTAACAACTCTTGGAGACGCCCAAACCTGCCCTGAACCCTGATCCTGGACCTGGTCCCCATCACCGGGTTCAGCCTCTGGCTCCCTTTCCTCCCTTTCCTCCTCAGAATCAGACAGACATTCTGAGAGAAAATCAAGATCATCCCTGAGTCTTGACCACCCATCCTGTTCACAGAACTCAGCATGCTTACTGACCAGCAGCTTGGTCTGATCACCCTCTGGGTATGCAAACTTCCACCCATTGGTCGCAGGTTCATATCCACAGAAGATCATTTCCTGAACCTTTGGACCACCTGCCTTCCGCTGAGCTGTTGGTATTGGCACAAAAGCCTTGGACCCAAACACGCGGAAGAAATGCACCTGTGGCTTTTTCCGGTGCAACAGAAAAAACGGTGTGTCCCCTATAACGTGGTTATAGGACCTGTTAAAAACAAAGTTGGCAGCTTTCCAAGCTTCACTCCAAAAGCTCTGAGGCAGCCCAGAGTCACACAGCAAAACCCTGACAGCTTCAGCCAGTGTTTCACTCCTGTGCTCTGCCACGCCTCTCTCTTGAGGAGACTTTGCACCCGTCACCTGGTGACGTATTCCCTTTTCCTTGAAAAACTCCTTCAGAGCAGACCCAGTAAACTGTGACCCTCGGTCGCTCCTGAACCCTTGCACCCTGGTGGAGAACCTTAGTTCCACCTCCGCAACCCAATCCTGGATCAGTTGCGCCGCCTCCCCCTGTGATTTGAGAGAGAAACACCAGCCAACCTGGCTGTAGTGATCTGTCAGCGTCAGCACAAACCTGGCCCCACCCAGACTCTCACACCTCATGGGTCCTGACAGATTTGTGTGAACAAGCTCAAAAGGCTCTTTGGCTATCCTCCCAAACCCGGGAAAACCATGTATCTTTGCACCTTTGCATGCCCTGCACCCTAGGGACCTCCCACATTTTGTGATTTTACAACCTTTGGTGCAGCTGGGCAACTTCTGCACATCTTCTAAACTGCTGTGCAACATTCTCCTGTGCCACAAATGAACACATGAATCATGACTGGGAACCTTAGCACACTGCGCCTGTGCTTTTCCGGCATTCCCACCACCCTCCAGAGGTGATTCCAGAACAAAGAGATTGTTCTCGCTCTTCACGTTGACCAGTTGTCTCCCCCCTCTGAAAATGGAACAGGCATCATTTTCAAAGCAAATTTTGTATCCCTGCTTCACAAGAGCAGGTACAGATAACAGACAACAATGCATTTCCGGCACAACGTAGACCTCTAGCTCCTCCTGTAAAGGGAAAAAAAACATGTTAGCCACAGCAGAAACTGATTTTCTCGTTCCGTCTGCTAACATTACAGTCATTCCAGTTGAAACAGCCCTGCAGTCCCGCATTCCACCAGCAGGCTTGCTTATCAGGTGATGACTGACAGTAGCATCCAACACCCAGCGTGTCACCGTGTCCTGGCTGGAGTTGTTCTTCACAGTTGCCATAGAAGCAGTGATATGAAAACAACCCTCAGTGTCTGAGTCACGTCCTTCCCTTGCGTTCCCACGCTGGCCTCCGCTCCGAGACTGATTCCCATGAGAAACGACCTTGGAACTTTCCTGCCCAGATGCCTTCGCTCTCTGTGGGCAGCAGCGACGCAAGTGTTCCGTCGAATTACACACGTAGCAACGACGAACTTCAGTGGAAAAACACTGCCCGGGGCTCCTCCCAGCTGGCCTGGCCCTCCTTCTTCCGGAAAAGCACTCCTTGCTAGCACGCACAGTGGAAAACTTTTTAAACTTGCCTTTGGAATTCTTCGCCCCCCCGACTTGCTCACCAGCGCTCCTTGAGGCTAAAACATCAGGAACAGGGGCTCCAGCCATCTCTAGGCTTTTCAATACTTCTCCAGGGCTCTGGCCTCCTGCTGAAGCTTCACAGCACATCCCAGACAGCCCTTGCTGACTTTACACCCTTGCCCAACTTCTTAGAGTGAGCTTTTCAAACGGAACGTCCTCAAAGACCTGGCTGTCTGCCATTTTCTTCCCGGGGCCCCAAGCTTACTCACCAGCTTATCCGGCACCCGTATCCAAGCTGCTCTCAGCTTGCAGCTCTCGCTTGCCTCTTAACAGCAGGCAAAAAACACACCGCCTCCTGCCAGCTTCTCTGCATCAAACCGCAGACTTCAAAGCATTCCGGCAGCCTCCAGCGACAGCTTTACGAGCGGTAATTAGGCTCCATAACCTGTGGAATTGATTGATTAGGCGTGACCCGCTAATTGAGTTACGATCCAACTTAGCTCTTTATGGCCGGTCCGGCACGCTTCCTCTCCGCACCTCTGCTCCGTCCAGTCACGCCTCAGCAGAGTTAACACAGCGTCAAAGCTGTCACTTAGCGTCCGACAAACACACAGAGTCCCGGTTTGTCTATTTCAGTTCTTTATTCCGACATTCCCCAGAAAACTCCTGGGCTACTCGCAGCCATGACAAGCTGCGACCACTTCCCTCAGAGACAGAGAGGAACAGAGAAAACTCCTCCCAGCTTCGAAAGCTGACGTCAGAATGTTGAGGCATCATGGGAACAACTTAACCTATTAAGTTCCAAACCCCATAGTCCTCCCTTCCAGAGCAGGAGAAAACAAGCTTGTTCCCTTTTCCACACTAAACATACCCAGCTCCTTCGACCATTGCTCATAAGGCTCAGCTTCCAGCTCCCCTATGAAGAAAGGGAAAAATATTTGGGACTTTTCACTTTAGAGAACAGGCGAGTAATGATGTGATCAAAGTTCATGAAATTACGCAGGGCATGCAGAGAGTGAATTGGGGAAAGTTTCCCCACTCCCTCATGACATTAGAACTCATGAGCATCCAACAGAGCTGAATTTTGGGAGGGGTATTGATGGCTACTAGCCATGAAGACTATGTTCTGCCCCACAGCTCCTTCCAAATCCCAGCTGCTGTAAACCACAGGAGGGGAGAGCGTTGCTCTGGTGCTCGGATCCTGATGGGACATTGGCCTGATCCAGCCAGCTCTTCTTACCAAGCCTGCCCCCCAACCCCATCACCAGTGAGCAGCACCCTCACCCCACCCATCTTGGAAGCCTGAGCTCTGCACTGCAGCTCCCAACATCCCCTCTCTTATATATTTATTTTGTACCAGGAAGTGTTTTAATTTGTTAATCCTTTGTTGCTCTAATGAGCGGTTTTGAGCTCACCCTGGTTGTTAGAAAAGGGCATGGAGGAGTCAGCTGATCTCGGAGGCTTCAGTGCTTGATTCTTATTTTTATGTTGGAGGAACTGGACACAGAGAAAGGGGATAATCTCTTTCCTGGGCACAAATCGCCCTGTGTCTGATATAAGACAACCGGTTCAAGATCAACCAAGCCAGTTGCTATATAAATGATTAAGGCAAATCTGCTCATTAGTCAGTCAGTGAATCCATCTGTGAGTCAGAGTCTGGGTTATGTCTTGGATTGCTGGAGCAACAGGAATGCTTTCTACATGTATACACAGTGAGGGGAAAAAGTATTTGATCCCCTGCTAAATTTGCCTGTTTGCCCTCTGACGAAGAAATGACCAGTCCATAATTTTAATGGTAGGTTTACTGTAGCTGTGAAAGACAGAATAACAACAGGAAACCCGCCCCCGAAACCTGCCAGAGGGCAAACAGGCAAATTTAGCAGGGGATCAAATACGTTTTCCCCCTCACTGTATCTGTATCTGCAAAGCTGTATGTATAGATCAACATCTGGAACTGTATTACTGAAGCCTTATCTTCTGCAGCAGTAAACATTTTTGAACTTTAAGCTGCCTCTGTGAGGCAATTGTAAGTGGGGGCAACTTTCTGCTACTTTAGATTCCCAGCACCTTAGGGCTTCTGTTTCATGCACACTGCTATACAAAACTGGCTCACCAGACAGCATTAATGTCAGGTGAGTGGAAGCTGGGTGCCCTGTCTGTAGGGGAAGGGAAGGTAAAGTTGAAGCCATTTCCAGGCCCCCCTGCACCTAAGAAGAGCCTGGCTGCTGGATCAGGCCAAAGGGGGCCCATCTGGTCCAGCAATCTGTTCTTCACAATGGCCAACCAGATGCCCGTTATGGCAAATCTGCAAGCAAAACACATGTGCAACATGCCTCAGTTTCTTTAAGGATGGGTAAAACTTTCTACAATGAAAATAGGCGAAATGCCTTACATAAGTGCTGTGCAAATAGGTGTGCAATGCTATGATTAGGAACAAGCAATGTAAAACTCAGGCTGCTGTAAAAAGAGACCTGGGCACTCCTTGGACACCTGCCAGCTTTCCAATCTGAATAGAGGATGCAAAGAACCAACATGCAGAATTGGAGGAGGAAGGAGGAAGTGGCAGTCCCCAAACTCACCAGGGCTTCCCCCGCAGGCTTGGTGGCAAGTCCTAATCTCCTGGTCACATTCCTGGTACTCTGCCAATCCTCCCAGACGCTTGGCATGGTCTTCAGGTGACTATGCCTGAAAAAGGACATTGTAGAGTTGGGAAAAGTTCAGATATTTATGATCAAAATGATGTGCTCCAGGATCACATTCTTGTAGCACTGCCACTTTTGAAAGACAATTATAATTTTTTCAATCTTCATAAAAAAAAATTAACTGATGACCCTTAAAATGGGGAAACATTCCATGCCCAGACTTGTGGTCAACTTTATGACAAAGTATGTATTTTCAGCTAGTGCTAGGGATTAAGTTGTGCAGATACCAGATGCTAATGAAGATTATTAGTTCAGGTACATGACTTAAATCACCACACGTTTCTATGGAGGTGGCTGTGTGGAATGCTAAGACAACAGGATGATAAAATGAATTCATAGATATTGTGAACAGTCAAATGGCATACAGGAAGTGGCATCATTCCTTCCCAATCCCCTTTTGCATTCTCCAGTGTAGATTCCCACCTATAAAAATGACCAGTACCTAGGTGATTGAGAAATGAGATTGTGCCGTGCATTTTATCTACAAAATGATCGAAAGACTCCCTTATGACATGCGAGATGGAAACTTAGTTGGATGAAGCAGATGGGCCTCCCTTGCCGCTGCTTCTCCACCAGGTTTCTCATACGCACAGCAGCCCAGGTCATACGGGCGGGGAAGGGGGGTTGCAGTGATTTTCAGGAAGTCACTAGTTTATAGTTAAAGCTATGGTTTTCCCAGTAGTGATGTATGGAAGTGAGAGCTGGACCATAAAGAAGGCTGAACGCCGAAGAATGGATGCTTTTGAATTCTGGTGCTGGAGGAGACTCTTGAGAGTCCCATGGACTGCAAGAAGATCAAACCTATCCATTCTGAAGGAAATCAGCCCTGAGTGCTACTGGAAGGACAGGTCCTGAAGCTGAGGCTCCAATACTTTGGCCACCTCATGAGAAGAGAAGACTCCCTGGTAAAGACCCTGATGTTGGGAAAGATGGAGGGCACAAGGAGAAGGGAACGGCAGAGGACAAGATGGTGGCACAGTGTTCTTGAAGCTACAAACATGAGTTTGACCAAACTGCAGGAGGTAGTGGAAGACAGGAGGGCCTGGCATGCTCTGGTCCATGGGGTTACGAAGAGGTGGACACGACTAAAGGACTAAACAACAACAAAAACAACAAGTTTATACCAGGAATCCTATTGGGAAGACCCAGTTTTCAGATTGCATGTTCTGGAAGTTGGGCAATAGAAGCAGTACAGGATGCCTTCTGGTGTACCGGTCTCCCTGCTGCACCAAGGATTTCCTGGCCAAGCTGCTTCAGGTCATGGAGGATGTGCTCCTGGAGACACCTGGTTTGGTTGTCCTAGGGGATTTTAACATCCATGCTATCACTTCCCTGGTGGACTCCCAGGCTGCAGATCTGGTCCTTCAGGGGCACCTGGACCTTTAGGGGCACAATTACCCCATTCAGGACCAGGGAGTCACCCCCACACTCCTGCCCCCTGTCCCCCTAAAACAGTACTTCTGTCTTGTTGTGATTCAACCTCAATCTGTTAGCCACCATCCATCCTCCAACCGCCTCCAGACATTCACATAGGACCTTCACCACCTTCACTGCTTCTGATTTGAAAGAGAGGTAGAGCTGGGTGTCATCTGCATATTGATGAACACCCAGCCCAAACCCCCTGATTATCTCTCCCAGCGGCTTCATGTAGATATTGAAAAGCATGGGGGAGAGGACGGATCCCTGAGGCACCCAACAAGTGATTGCCCAGGAGTCTGAACACTCATCCCCCAACACCACTTTCTGGACACGGTCAAGGAGGAAGGAGCGGAACCACTGTATGACAGTGCTGCCAGCTCCCAGCTCCTCTAGACAGTCCAGAAGGATGTCATGGTTGATGGTATCAAAGGCCACTGAAGATCCAGCAGAACTAGGAAACAGCTCTCAGCTTTGTCCCTAGCCCACCGGAGATCATCGACCAGTGCGACCAAGGCAGTTTCAGTCCCATGGTGAGGCCCGAATCCCGATTGGAAGGGATCCAAATGGTCCACATTCACCAGGTCCATGTCTGGAGTTGTTCCACAACTACTTGGCACAGTAGACCTGAAGGAGCGTCTCCACCACCTTCGTTCAGCCCGGACACCAAGGTCCAGCTCCGAGGGCCTTCTGGCAGTTCCCTCCCTGCGAGAAGTGAGGTTGCAGGGAACCAGACAGAGGGCCTTCTCGGTAGTGGTGCCTGCCCTGTGGAACGCCCTCCCATCAGATGACAAAGAAATAGACAACTATCTGACTTTTAGAAGACATCTGAAGGCAGCCCTGTTTAGGGAAGTTTTTAATGTCTGATGTTTTATTGTATTTTAATACAACCCCCAGATGGGCAGGGTATAAATAATAAATAATAAATGTTGTGCATGTGAGAATTTCTAGTTTGGAAAAAAGGCAAATAAGAGGTAACAGGATAGAAATTTGTAAAACTATGAATGGTAAAGAGAAAGTGGATAGAGAACAGCTTTTCTGCCTCTCTCCTAAAACTAGAATGCCTGGTATCCAATGAAATCCAAGGCAGACAAAGGCAAGTGTTGTTGCTGAAGGCGCCGCTGATTAATTTTGATTCATTGCCTCTGTTGCTTGCCTGCTACTTCTCGTAACTTGGGCGTCCAGAAATGTCATGTCTTGTGTGGTTATGCCATGGGAACATAGACAGAGCCCCAGTGCAAATATCTGGTCAGAGGTCTCCATAGCGAAGCAGAAGAAGAAAACCACCACAAAGCCAGCAACAGCACAAAGTACTGTTTTGTTCCTCCAACACAAGGAACAAGGAAATTACTTGTTCCTGGGCTGTGGTGGATGATCTGCCAAGGGTTATTAGAAAAAAGGCAATCAAATCAAATAAATTAATTGAAACCCACCCTTTCTCCCTGGGCTAATGACCACCTTCACTTATCATCTGTCAGGTTCATGAAAAGACACCCAATGGCTCATCACCCAACCCTTTTTGCTTTGTGGTCAGTTGTGTAGGGTTTGTTGGCTTCACCTTTGTCTCCCTACTGCATTGTCCTCTTCCTATAAATATGCCCAGGGGTGGACAGCACCTTGCACAGGCTGCAAGAATCACCCTCGACTCCAGATCAGCCACAGCAAGACAGTAGGAGAAAAGGACGCAGGTGAGACCCATCTACCTCTTTGCCTTTGCAACCCTCAAAACTTTGGCCATTAAATCCTGCCGTCCAGTCAGCGCTTCCCTGCGTAGTTCTGCTTGGGGCTGACCTGGGCAGGAAAACAGAGTCGCAGCAGTCCTGCCGTCCATGTGAGATAGAGGGTTAAATCATGTCCAGAGACAGTTCGTTGCTATCTCTAAAAGTGTTTATTTACAAGCCACCAGAACTTTCCGGCATCTCTCCGTGCTAAAAGCACACACAGCTTCTTTTGCAGCGTCTCTCAGTCTAAAGTGAAACCAACTCTTACAGACAACACAGACAAAGCCTGTGACGTAAGGCCCTGCGTCAGGCCCCTCCCCAGATACAGGACACCAAGGAGTTTTAACCCTGTAAACTCCAAACTCCACAAAAACAGTCTTGCGTTTCCTAGCAGAGAAACGGTTCGTGAAAACAGGTCAGCAGCGCCACAGACTCTGGGGAGAAAAGGATTCTCCACTGGCCTAGAATGTATTTTACTGGAAGGAAGAGCAAGCCAATAAGGGAATGGGCACCACTTCTGGGCCAGGAACGGGGCAGGACTGGGAATTTAAGATGGCAGCGATTTCCATTACAACCTGCATTCCTTGCAAGCAGACCTGTTTCCATTCTGCTGCAGTTCCGTCTCAGTTTTTGTCATTCCTCTCGCCGTCCGCTGTTTGGCGTCAGCTGTGTAACTATTTATGCAACTTACATCCATGCCAATGTGAAGGAAACATCAAAACAATGTAAAAGAAAAACAAACAAAAACCTCACAAACATTGTTTTATATCGTTTTGAACTTAAAAAAAATATTACTGCGATGTGGACTAATATTGATCACATTTGCTTTACTGGTTGCTGTTCCTGACCACAAACCATCTCAGGAGCTGTAGCAATTTCCGATTCCTTTTCTGTATTGGGCAAAGTTCTCCGGCATCACTGGGCAGGGCTTGGGGGTGGCAATAAAAAAGGTGAAACACAAAGACTGAATCCCTGCAAGCAGGGGAGGAGGAAGGGGGGCGGTGGGGGCAGTCCGCCCCGGGTGTCACCACTGAGGGGGGTGACAAAATGGCATGCGGCACTCACCGGAGGGCTTGCAGTGCGCCTGAGCCACACATCTCTCCTGGGAGTGACATGGTGGCTTGGGCACCCACGGGCTCCATGCTGCCCCAAACGCTGTAAGGCTGCTGAATGGGAGGAGGCAGGCAGATTCTGATAGGTTTCTATTTATTGCCACTGTGCAGTGCTTGGTGTCGCAAGACTCTGTTTACATTCCAGAGACTCCAGGCTGTTGGAAGTCTCACAGGAGACGGATGTTTATATTACTGGTTTCCTGTTCCTTTGTCCCAGTTGCCTCTCTGCTCTCACAGAGAGAGGATGTATTTTTCTGTTCTGTCTGCGTAGTTAGAAAATAAAATTCTTAGCATGTAGCTCATATTTCTAGTCCTTCCGCATGCTGGTGTATACTCTGCATAATGGGGGAACGTGCCTGTAGCCTCATCAAAGGCTCAGGTCGTTCATCAACGTCAGAGGGCTCGACCGGAGGAATAGCTCGGCCGAACGCAATCCGACTGATTCCTCGGAGGCCCCATGGAGCATCCTGCCCTGGCTCGTCCAGTCCCATGGGCCACTGGCCCCACCCCTGGGCGCAGGGCCCATGGGCCCTGGGCCGCAGGTGCCCAATCGGCTTGCTCCACCACTGCCTGCAAAGGCTTGTATGATCCCACACTGAGCCCGATAACCTCAGTGCAGAGCCAAGGCACAGGGTAAGCCGACCATTTTGGGCTGTTCCACTGGGGAGAAAGACGCATAACTGTGGCTGCTCCCCCTTCTCTGGAAACACAAGAAGTGGTTGTTGTTCCCCAGGTCTCTCTCTGTCCCCTGAAAGGTAGAAAAGAGAGGCAGAAAGGGGAGGAAAGAGGCAGTCCGTATATTAGCAAAGGTGGAAATTAATTTTAGGTGTTCCAGAAACAGAAACCAAACTGGGTGACTTTTCCGAGTAGATGTTCTCTTGTGGAATAAAGTGCCATATTCAGGGGGTGTAAAAGCCTCTTCTTCCAGTTTAGGGTCCTGGTGTTCAAAATGGTATTGCCCCCAAAAGCATCTGGAGATTTTTCTTACAAACCGCAACCCAGCTAACTTTGCTTTCCATATGACTTGGAAACTACTGAACCTGACAACATCTGCTTTGATGTTGTCAAAGCAGATGAGATAGTTTGGGTCTTATAAGCAACTTAGCATTGCCTGTTTTTTGAATTTTGAATGATCACAAGCTCAAAGCCCAAAAAATACACACACACCCGACGCAACACACTGGACCCATCATTTCTGGAAATGCCAGGCCCTTAGCTGGGATGAATGTTGCTGACACTTTCTTTTCCCAGGAGAAGCAGAAGATGGGGCAAGTTGTCTACCTTGGACTCTGCCTGTTGGGCTGCCTGATCCTGAACCCTTTGGCAGAAGGTGAGCATTAGTAGAAAGGGAAGACGTGTTGCTGCTGACCTTGAAAGCCCTAAGCAGCCTCGGTCCAGTATACCTGAAGGAGTGTCTCCACCCCCATCGTTGAGCCCAGACACTGAGGTCCAGCTCCGAGGGCCTTCTGGTGGTTCCCTCACTGTGAGAAGCCACGTTACAGGGAACCAGGGAGAGAGGGCCTTCTCAGTGGTGGTGCACTCCCTGTGGAACGCCCTCCCACCAGATGTTAAAGAGAAAAATAACTACCAAACTTTTAGAAGACATCTGAAGGCAGCCCTGTTTAGGGAAGCTTTTAATGTTTGACACACTAGTGTATTTTAATATTTTGTTGGAAGCCTCCCAGAGTGGCTGGGGAAACCCAGCCAGATGGGCAGGGTATAAATTTATTATTATTATTATTATTATTATTATTATTATTATTATTATTATATCACAAATCAGATGTGGAAAAGCCCCTGCTGGAGCTGCATAGACAACACTGTGCTGCTACCATTTTGGCAATAACGTCTGGGTTCCCATAAAGAGGGGTGTGAGCCGGTGGCAGCTCAAGGGGGAAAGATTAGTTTGGAAAGAGCCAGAAGGAACCTCCCGATTCCTAACGCCAGGGCTTCCTTGAGGGGCTCCATCTGTCAAGGAAAGGGTTGGTGGTCTGGGGGATCTATTCCAGTCTCAATCCAATTCCTCACAGGTGCCGCCAATCGCACCCAGAGCACTCGCGCTCCCTGCCCTGCAGGAGCCGTCTTCTACAGAAAGTACTGCTACGAGTATTCTAGCTCCAGCCGCTCGTGGGATGATGCCGAGGTAAGTTTCACCAGGGGGAATGAGAAGAAAGAATAAAGTTACTAGGAACTTCACATAACAAAAGACCAGAAATATACCTTTTGGGAATATTGAATAGTGATATTTCTAGAGAAAATACTAAATTATTTCAGCAGCGAGAATCCTGGTGGCTGAGTACTGGAAGGGTAACCAGGTCCCGACCAAAGAGGAATGGTTATGTAAATTATGTGAATATTTGGAACTGGCCAAATTGACGGACGTAACAAGACTAAAGCCAGTGATTACAGTCAAGAAGGAATGGAAGTTCTTGAATGATTATTTAGAAAGACAAGGTTCTAATGTAAAAAATTGGCTGTGTCTAGAATGACCTCATGAATGTAAAAGGGGAAACATGCATATATGCATATCTATATATTAAGATGAAAATAATACTGAAATACAGATAAAATATTAAATGTGAAAGGAAATGTTGTGAGAGTGATGGAAGTCTATTACTACTATTATTTTGTAAAATAGTGTTTATTGTATTGAAATATTATACTTTTCTTTATTCTTTTACTGTCTACTTTTCTTTGCATTTCCCCCCTTTATTCCCCCCCCCTTTATATTGTTCTTTATGCATGGTTTGGTATTGATGTATTTACTTTGCAATAATAAAAAAAGGAGTTGTGAAAACAGAGAGAGAGAGAGAGAGAGAGAGAGAGAGAGAGAGAGAGAGAGAGGAGCAAGGGCCGACTCCTTGGGAATCCTTGCTGTGGGCAGCATCTCACTGGTTTCCCCCTTTCTTCTCTCTGCAGGTCAGCTGCCAGAGGAGACATGGGTCCCAGCTGGCCTCCATTCTTTCTGCAAGGGAAGCAAATGTGGTTTACAGTTACCTGCGACAATATGGCTCCACAACGTCTGGATCGGCCTGGTAGCTGACCGTGGTAGCTACCACGTGGTAGGTGCCTTTAGGACTCTCTGAAGATGCTGACTGTACGAGCTCCTCAGCTCCCTTGAGCTCCTTCAGCTGTAGCTCACCGGCTCTCACTTCCCTCTGAAACCACTTTCTTCCTCAAACGTCAAATCCCATTTGGAGATGGCATTATTTCTCGGAGTGGCTCTGTGAGAGGTTCTGAAGCTCCAGCTCCAGATCCTCATTGCCTTTCCTCCTTCCCAACTCTCATTGCGCTATCTATAAAGTCACAGATTCTGCCCAACACCGTACTAATTGTCAGTTCCCTTTTATCTTTATGGCTCCAGCTGCTGGAGACTCAAACCAACCCCTTGGCCTTGTCAGTTGCGCTGATTCCCCAGCTGTGTCCTCTCTGGGGATATGGGGAGCAATGGGCTTGCATTACCCTTTTATCACAAGACCTTCCTTTCTCCTTCTCTCTCTCCAGAATATGATCTGGGAATGGAGCGATGGATCTGTCTTCTCTCAACCCCTCTGGGATGGCCAGAGCATCAGCAACTCAATCTCTTCATACAAATGTGTCTCCGTTTCTTATTCAGGTATGCAGGAACAGAGACTGGGGAAGGAAACCCCATTCCATTCAAGGAATTGAGGGGAGCTAAAACAAAGCCATCCTCAGACACTCTGAATGTTGCAGTGCAGTTCTCCAACCAAGTGTGTGCAAAAACACATCTCCTTGGGTAAAGGTAAAGGTAAAGGACCCCTGACAGTTAAGTCCAGTCGTGAATGACTCTGTGGTTGCGGTGCTCATCTCGCTTTACTGACCGAGGGAGCAGGTGTTTGTCCGCAGACAGCTTCCAGGTCATGTGGCCAGCATGACTAAGCCGCTTCTGGCGAACCAGAGCAGTGCATGGAAAGGCAGTTTACCTTCCCACCGGAGCTGTATCTATTTATCTACTTGCACTTGGTGTGCTTTCGAATTGTTAGGCTGGCAGGAGCTGGGACCGAGTGACGGGAGCTCACCCCGTTGTGGGGATTCAATCCGCTGACCTTCCGATCGGCAAGCCCTAGGCTCTGTGGTTTAGACCACAGTGTGCTTTAAAATGCTAACATCTGCAAAAGTAACATGCAAAGGTCCGTTGTATATGAGGAAATTGCGTTGCAAAAGTGTGTTGACTGGTTGATAGTAAAGGTAACGGGACCCCTGACAGTTAGGTCCAGTCGTGGCCGACTCTGGGGTTGCGGCGCTCATCTTGCTTTACGGGCCGAGGGAGCCGGCATACAGCTTCTGGGTCATGTAGCCTTAAAATGTTGATGAATGTTCAGGAGGAGCTAAATAATCAAACCCACCAAAAATCACAAAATGATGTGGAAATATAGAGAACTCAAGAATGGGGAAATGGGAAACGGGCAAAAAATGAAAAGGACAGACTTACTTATTCCTGTGTGGAAAGGACTTGGCAAGGAAACTGAGGACGGGGAGAGATGGGGCTCCAGAGAGAGAACTCCACTAGTTTCCTCTTTACACTTGGCACTTCGTATCACCTGGGCTGCATTTTTGTTTTTGAACTGTCACCTCCACTGGGGTTGGTGGGCAAAGTCTAGAGTGGTTCTTTGGCTCAGAGTAGGGAACAGGGAACTCTGCCCCATGGAAATAGTTGGAACTTAATTTAAATGCAGAATTCAGCTTTTTGATAGGCGGCTTCAGTGATGTTTCATTCATGCAGGCATGGGGAATGCTAGAAAACATCTCAAACATCACAAAGATCTCACAAACCAAGGGTTCTGTATGACACAGACAGACAGACAGACAGACAGACAGACACACCCTACTGGCAAAAGCAGAATGGCTTGTTCAAAATACTTCTGCTTACGTATTTATCAAATCTCTTCGTTGCTTTTCCTCGTAATTGTCCCCCTCTCCAAAACAGGGAAGGAAATACTTTATTTACCCAAAAGGAAGTCTACATTTTCTCTCAATTTCTGGGCACTCCCTAACATTCTCTCTCAACCTTCTGCCCTGCAGGTTCCCAGAAATGGATCCAGCGTTCCTGTACGACTACCTTGCCATACCTTTGCAAATACAAGGCCACCTATTAGGCCTGAAACCCTGGACCTGAGAGGAACACCCAAAGACCTCCAGCTTCCCAACAGGTCCAAGGCCAGTCCCCTTTCCCACCTGCTCTGTCCACCTGCAGGAAATCTATTCCCTCCCCTCCTCTATTGGCCTGGAGCAGAAAAAACAAGAGGGGTTTCCCCAAATAAATTCAATTTGGACTCTTGATTCCACTAAGACCTAGCCAAATCCAAAGCTTGAGGGTGTGAGCAACAGTACACCCCCCCCCCCAAACTGGGAAATTTGCCCCATGAGATATGAAACCTGTCTCACTTTTCTGCAAAGAGATGAGATGCTTTTATGGACTGGTTAGCTGAGTAAACGAAGCTTTCCTTGTGCTTTGCAAAGTGATGGGGCCAACTTTGGAACCCCCTTTCCCAGACCACATCATGGAAATGCAAACCTTTGCAAGCTGTCTGCTCTTTCTCTCTCTGGCCAGCTCCCGTCTTCCTCCGTAGTGACAATAAATCTCCTTCTGTGCATGCAATTCTGTGTCCATGTCCTCTGAATTCTTGAAATAGTTGTTTATTGTGACATTCAGATCCCACCTTTCCCCCCCTCCAAAGGTCCATGTGACAGGCATGGTTCTCCCTCAACCCCATCCCATCCTCAGAACAGCCCTGTGAGGTAGGCCAAGCTGAAAGATCACGATTGGTCAAAGATCACCCAGCAGGAGCATCGTAGCTGTGTGGGGATTCGAACCCTCATCTCCCAGGTCCTATGAGTGCTAGAGCCAGGATGGCACACGGACACAAGCCGTTGGGGTGGGGGAGGTGATGCCAGCCTTAGGATACCAACACAAGAATCTGGGGTCCTGCCTTTGCTACTTCTGTAGGGATCCCCAACCAGCCATCAATACATTTTAATGTACAGTGGTACCTCGGGTTAAGTACTTAATTCATTCTTAACCTGAAACTGTTCTGAACCTGAAGCACCACTTTAGCTAATGGGGCCTCCTGCTGCTGCCCCGCTGCCGGAGCATGTTTTCTGTTCTCATCCTTAAGCAAAGTTCTTAACCTGAAGCAATATTTCTGGGTTAGCGGAGTATGTAACCAGAAGCGTATGTAAACTGAAGCATATGTAACCCGAGGTACCAGTGTATTCTTAATCTTTGTTGGAAGCCGCCCAGAGTGGCTGGGGAAACCCAGCCAGATGGGCGGGGTACAAACAATAAATTATAATTATTATCAAACATGCCCTCCTAAGATTCAGGGTTTGAGAGCACTTCAGTCGGAGGAAAAGAGGCACTCCAGCAACAACAAAATTCCTTCCACACCAGCCTAGTTGCTCCAAGCTCAGTCTAGCTAAGTGGTGGCCAACCTACGGCACGCATGCCAGGGTGGGCACTCGGAGCCCTCTCTGTGGGCACGCTAGCCATCTCCCCTGCAGGGCCATTCCTGGGTGCTTACAAAGTGGGCTCGCCCCCTCACGCCCCTCTGGGTGGGAATTGCCGCCCACATAATCGTCAGGTGCAGTTCTGCGTCTGCCAATCAGCTGATTTCCAGCTGTTCCGCTCCAACCCCCCCATTGCGTTTGGTGTGATTGGTCAGTGCCGCTATCAGGAGATAGTAAGCAACGTTAGCGGTAGTTGGCTGCGTCAAGGACTTTTCTGTAATGCAGTGGTACCTCGGGTTACAGATGCTTCAGGTTACAGATTCTACTAAGCCAGAAATAGTTGTTGTTTAGTCATTTAGTCATGCCCGACTCTTCGTGACCCCCTGGACCAGAGCACGCCAGGCCCTCCTGTATTCCACTGCCTCCCCCAGTTTGGTCAAACTCATGCTGGTAGCTTCATATCTTAGTAACAAATGACGAAGTTGTCCATGGCGACCCAGCGCCATCCACTGAGTCCACAGTGTACGCACACCAAATCACAAGTTGAATGACCTTATTCCAGTGGTTTCCAAACTTTTTTCAAAGAGGGCCAGATTTGATGAAGTGAAGGGCCATGAGAGCCAACCAAAGTTGTTGAGCTTTTTTAGGACTGAAGTTCTTGAGGTCTTTTTTTAAGGATTTTACCCCACAAAATAAACTGCCACAGAGACCGGATTACTTTATTCCTTGAATGGGGGGGGGGGGGGGCTCTGCCCGCAAACAGATCAACAGCAGGCCTTGCTTTCTTACTGGCCTCATTGTGTTACCTCTGACGGGAGACACAAGGGATAAATTTTACCTGGATGTCTCGTGTGTGTCTGTGTGTGTGCATGCAAAAGTCAGAGCCCCATTTTTTCTGTTCATTGTGCACCAGTACCTAAAACACGGACGGATCTAATCTGGTGGCGTTGGGTGGGGGAGGGAAGGATGTTGCAATGTAAACATTTTGGGGTGCGAGACCCCACTTTGCAAGTGGATTGCCGGGATCAGCCTCTCCCCCATCTCCTGATCCACAGGAGGAAGAAGGGAGGGGGGAAACCTTCCTCTCCCTCCCCAATTCCTCCCCTCCCCTCCCGGAACATCCTTCTCTCACCTCGCCCCCACAACCCCAAATCCCGCCCCCATCCGTTACACCCATTTCTTCTCCTCCTCTTCCTCCTCCCCTCCCAAACTGCCTGCTTCTCCCGCAAGTGGAGCTTCTACGCTGGATTGCTGCTCTAAGCCGTAGCTCTAGGGGAGCGCGCTTTCGGAAAGGGGAGGAGAGGACACCCCACCCCACCCTGTGGATGTTGCAGGAAAGGAAAGGAGAATCTGGAGCAAGGACAAAGAGGTAAAGGGGTCGCGGGGGGAGGGGAGAGAAGGATCCAAAGACCCCTCGCCAGCTCCCCAAAGCGCCTTTCGTGGGCCCCACGGGCAGGGCTAGGATCCCTGCATGCGTGCTGCGAAGGGGGTTTTCCTTGGCCCCTTAGGCGCCCTGGCGGGGGCGGACATGGGACACCCACCCAGGAGGTCCCTACGAAGACCCCCTTGCCCCGTTTCCCCCACGCAGGGATCCCTGGGGCCCTGTGGGCTCCGCATAGAGAAAGGCGGGTCATGAATGGGTTAACGGGCGCGAGGGACGCCTGGATAGAGACCTCCGTGTGGCTCGTGTGTGTGTGGGGGGGGTGTCCTCTGGACGGAGAGATGGGGTGCGCAGGGCGAGGGGTGAGCCACGCCAATGAGGCCTCTGGGTGCAGGGGAGAGAGAGAAGGGGGGGGAGAGAGACTAGACTTTAGGGAGAGGTCTCCATTGTGGCGCCCAAGGGGATTCTTCGGAGGGGCCGCCTTGCCTTCTCCCTCCCGCCCAGGTATCGGCCACCCCTTCAAGGCGACCAGAGAGGGATCCCTGGAAAGTGGGGAGTCCAGTCCCCCCACCCTTCCTTCCTGCAATCACCATCCTCTTCCCACCCCATAAGCCCCTGCCCTGTCCAGACGCAGCGGAAAAGGGAGGGGAGAGCCCTTTTCAGAAGCGGCTCTTTGTTTCCGCAATCCCACCCAGGAAGCAGCCAGAAACCTATTCCTCTCTCTTAGCTTGCCATCTTTGTCTTTTCCACTGCCTGGCTCATTGAGGATGAGGATAATGTACACCTGTCATCAAAAACATGGGTGCAGAGTCCATGATATGGTTATCAGAATAGATATAGAAGTTGCACCTCGAAAGCATTTCTGTTCCTCTTATTTTTGGTAGGCAGTGTCAGAGTGACTGACAAGCTGAGATTCTTCCCAGTCAAAGGACCCATTTTCATGGTAGACAGTGCCTGTGGCTGGAGGCTCTACATACAAGGTGTGCCTATACAGGCCACAAACTGCCAGTATTAGCACAGGTGAGGTATGTGACCTCCCCTAATTTACAGACTGTATGTGAATGAGAAGTAGTGGGTGGGATTACAGTTTATGGCATCCCTGTGATTTTCTCCACCCATAACATTTTGTGAGTTGATATTGCAGAACGAATTCCAAAATAACTACAAAAAACAACAACAATATAATAAGAAAGATTGTAGTATTTCTAGCCTGCCCACCTGGCTGGGTTTCCCCAGCCACTCTGGGCAGCTTACACTACATATAAAGGTAAAGGTAAAGGTACCCCTGCCCGTACGGGCCAGTCTTGACAGACTCTAGGGTTGTGCGCTCATCTCACTCTAGAGGCCGGGAGCCAGCGCTGCCCGCAGACACTTCCGGGTCACGTGGCCAGCATGACGAAGCTGCTCTGGTGAGCCAGAGCCGCACACGGAATCACCGTTTACCTTCCCGCTAGTAAGCAGTCCCTATTTATCTACTTGCACCCGGGAGTATTCGAACTGCTAGGTTGACAGGCGCTGGGACCGAGCAACGGGAACTCACCCCGCCGCGGGGATTCGAACCACCGACCATGCGATCGGCAAGTCCTAGGTGCTGAGGTTTTACCCACAGCGCCACCCGCGTCCCTACAGCGCCACACTACATATAAAAGACCGTAAAACATCAGACATTCAAAACCTCCTGATACAGGGCTGCCTTCATCTGTCTTCTAAATGTCAGATAGTTGCCCATTTCCTTGCCCTCTGCCTGCTTCCCTGTAACTTCGCTTCTCATGGGGGGGGGGACCAGCAGAAGACCCTCGAAGGAGGACCTCAGTGTACAGACTGAGCGATGGGGGTGGAGACGTTCCTTCAGGTCTACATACCGAGGCTGTTTAGGGCTTTAGGTCAATGATCTTGCTCCTCCATAATGATTTCCACAGCAAGTCTGACATACAATTAGCAGAGTAGGAAATAAAGCTCAGAGACAGCAAAAAATTCCTTCAGCAAATAAATTTGTAACTGAAGGCATAACAGGAATCTATGCCTGCAAATTGCAACCACGAAAATTTAAAGGTCAGCACCAACAATGTGAATTGTGCTCAGAAATGTACTGGGAGTCAGTGAAGATTCTTTCAGACTGGTGTTATGTTGTCTCAGCAGCTGCTCCCCTTCTGTTCTCTAGCTGCCACATTCTGGATTAGTTGCAGTTTACGAGTCACCTTCCAAGATGGCCCCATGTAGCGAATGGCAGTAGTCCAAGCGGGAGATCACCAGAATATGCACCACTCTCGGGAGACAGTCTCCAGGCATGGAGGGTCTCAGCCAGCGTACCAGATGGAGCTGGCAGACAACTGCCCTGGACACAGAATTGACCTGCGCCTCCATGGACAGCTGTGAGTCCAAAATGACCCCCAGGTTGTGCACCTGGTCCTTTTGGGGCACAGTTACCTCCATCAGGTCTAGGGCGTCTCCCACACCTGCCTGCCCCCTTTCCCCCTGGGGCAGTATTTCTGTCTTGTCAAGATTCAGCCTCAATCTGTTAGCCACCATCCATCCTCCAGACACTCATACAGTACCTTCACTGGTTCCAATTTAAAAGAGAGGTAGAGCTTGGTATCATCCACATACTGGGGAACACCCAACCCAAACCCCCGGATGATCTCTCCCAGCGTCTTCATATAGATATTAAAAAGCATGGGGGAGAGGATGGAGCCCTCAGGAACCCCACAAGTGAGAGCCCAGAGGTCTGAACACTCATCCCCCGACACCACTTACTGGATATGGCCCAGGAGGAAGGAGGGGAACCACTGCACATGGTCAAATGTGCACATACCATGGTCAAAGGTCTCCAAAGCCGCTGACAGATCCAGCAGAACCAGGAAACAGCTTTTTCCCCCTTGGTCTCTAGCCCATCGGAGATCATCAAGCAGCGCAACCAGGGCAGTTTCCGTCCCATGATCCCAATTGGAAGGATAATGGTGGCAGAAGCTTTCCTGGTCCTGCCCCTCCAAAAGCTCCAGGCCCAAGACTTTCATTAGCTTTCAAGGGGCCATCGGAGATGCTGGAAGGAGGTGTGCAGGACACCATCCAATTGTCTTAGAGAGTCCATTCTGGATTTGTGTAGGTTCCCCCCCATAGCCTTCTCTTCTCCTGAAGATAACTCACAAGGCAGCGAAGGTTTAGGATCAGAGCTTTCCTTCTCGATGGGCTTCCTTCCCCGGTTGACAATCACATCTGCCCTTCACTTTCCTCTGCAGCATGGGCGGAATCTGCCTTTTTGACTGTGGGATTCACTGTTGTTCTCCTCCTCTCCATCCACCAGGGTCTGCCTTCACCTGCACCAGAATTCCCCAACCCACCAAGCGTTTGAGACCCATCAGGTATCCTCACCTGGTTTAGCCGGCCCGTTGAAGCTGTTGCTTGGATCGCTGCCTCTGTTGCATTCTGGCAGCTTCTGGAAGCCACAGGTGAGAGCTGAGTGCAGGGTGGGGACCAATGGTGGAAATATTACCCCACAAGGTGGACTACATGTCGCCCACCAAAGGTACTACCGCTCCCCTAACACCCCAAGCCATCCTATAATTATGATATTTAAGACAGATCAGGAATAAATTTATTTCTCAAGAAACAACATAACTTCAGGCTGTTAATGACTCAGTACTACATATTCAAGGATGAAGTTTCCATTAAATACAGTTATCTATTTGCCTTTAGTATTCAGATTTGTAAGTGTCATTTTAGGATAGTCCTGATTCAGGAGACAGGCACAAGATGAGGCTGCACCTCATTATTATACGGAGCAATGGGGGTGGGTTTTTCCGTCTGGGATTCCCATGCGCCAGCTGCTTTCCTTCTGCTTCTCCTTCTCTTTCCATGCAATGCAAGGCATCTAGACGGAGGTCCATCTCCAAGAACAGGAGCTTCCCTGAGCACCCATTCAGCTGACCCAAAGCACCAAGACTTGTCACTAGTTCTCTGACTAACCCAGACCACAGTCCCTGGAAAAGGCATAGACCTAGGTCTCACATAATAGTCCATATGGACCTCCTGAGGCCAATGGGACTGTGCAGGTGATTCATTAAGAGACAGAGGTGGATGGAGGATTATGTTGCAGAGGATGGGAAATGTCCAAAGGAACGATGGACCAGAGAAAGAGAGGGCCTTTTCATGGACAGAGAGCAGCTGCATTTCCTGTGAGGAAACAATTGATTTGAAAAGTCTGTATTCCAATATCATGCTGCTTTATCATGCTGCTGATTGAGGATTATGAAAGGTTGCTGATGCATTGCTATCATTTGATGACATTGCATTTTCATTTCCTAAAAATTTGGAACAAGGGTAGGATGCGGGGAAATGTAGGATATGTTGAAATATGAGGTGGTGCTAATGGCATCTGATGTGCTCTCTTTTCCTTTGTTCTCTTCCTTGAAACCCAAACAGGATTTCCTTTCCTCCCACTCTGAAGAAGGTGAAGGAGAAGACAGTCAAAACTTCAGGGGATCGGGCACCTTCAGTTTAATTCGGAAGAGAAATTAAAATGTGTCAAATGTGGAATATGCTTCACTGAATGAACATACATAGCACACATAAACCATTTAAATGTATGGAGTGCGGAAAGAGCTTCAGTTTCAATGGAAGCCTTAGAACACATCAACTGACTCACACGGGTGAAAAACCTTTTAAATGCATGGAGTGCGGAAAGAGCTTTAGTGAAAATGGAGACCTTAGAATACACCAACGGACTCACACAGGGGAGAAACCATATAAGTGTATGGAGTGCGGAAAGGGTTTCAGTCGGAGTGGAAATCTTAAACGGCACAAACGGACTCACACGGGTGAAAAACCTTTTAAATGCATAGAGTGTAGAAAGAGCTTCAGTCAGAGTCAACACTTCAATATTCATCTACAAAGTCACACAGGGGAGAAACCATATAAATGTATGGAGTGCGGAAAGAGCTTCAGTCAAAGTGGAGAACTTAGAACACATCAACGTACTCACACAGGGGAAAAACCATTTAAATGTATGGAGTGTGGAAAGAGCTTCAGTCAGAGTGGAGGCCTTAGAACACATCAACGGACTCACACAGGGGAAAAACCATTTAAATGTATGGAGTGCGGAAAGAGCTTCAGTCACAGTGGAGGCCTTAGAACACATCAACGGACTCACACAGGGGAGAAACCATATAAATGTATGAAGTGCGGAAAGAGCTTTAGTGATAATGGAAAACTTCGAATACATCAACAGACTCACACAGGGGGGAAACCATTGAAATGTACGGAGTGCGGAAAGAGCTTTAGTTTCAATTCAACCCTTAGAATACATCAACGGACTCACACAGGGGAGAAACCATATGAATGTATGGAGTGTGGAAAGCACTTCAGTCAGAATGCACACCTCAATATACATCAACAGACTCACACAGGGGAGAAACAATATAAATGTATGGAGTGTGATAAGAGCTTCAGTCGGAATGGAAACCTTAGAAGCCATCAACGGATTCACACGGGTGAAAAACCATATGAATGCATGGAGTGTGGAAAGAGCTTTAATTTCAATGCATCCCTTAGAACACATCAACGGACTCACACAGGGGAGAAACCATTTAAATGTATGGAGTGCGGAAAGAGCTTCAGTCAGAGTGGACACCTCAGTATTCATCTACGGACTCACACAGGGGAGAAACCATTTAAATGTGTGGAGTGCGGAAAGAGCTTTCATCATAATGGAAACTTTAGAAGACATCAATGGAATCACACAAGGTAGAAACCATTTGAATGCCTGGAGTGTGGGAAGAGCTTCAGTGAAAGTGGAAATCTTAGAAAACATCAGCAGACACACATGGGAGAAACCATTTAAATCTATGGTGTGTGGACTTCCGGGTCAGCGCCATTGGTGAATGGCGGAGTTCCTCCGACTGGAGGAATGGGCTCCGTGAAAACTGTGTCTTCCCGCCGCGGCGAAGGTGGAGACCCACTCGAAATCCCAGGCGGAGGAAGCCTGGGAACGTGGGGTTCGGCAGGGCACCAGAAGCGCCCCCCTACTCACGGGGAATCCTATCTAGGGGCTCCGGAGCGAAGTGGGGTGAGAAGCGCGGTGCTACGAACTGACTGCTACTTTCACGGAGTGAAGCCGCACAGCCATTGCCAGAGAGCGCTGACTTTTTCGTGTGGACAATTGGACTTAAAACAAGTACCCGTGAGTAGAAACGGAAAATTGGATCAAGAAATTGTTTTAATTTGGTAACGAAGCGGGAAGGTGTAAACAGGAAGTCCGCCTTCCGTTTCTTTGTATATAGACTAAAGCAAAAATTTTGCAAGCTAAAGCCGGGAAGCTGTCAAAAAAGGACTAAATTTCCTTCATTTAGAACCACTGAAACCCCCCTTGGAAGCAGGAGAAAAGGCGGGGGGACTCTGTTTAACCCTAGCAGGAGAGGGAGTGAAGAAGGATAAGTTTCCATCGTCTCTAACCTGGGAACAGGGTGTCAGAGACAGAAACTGTTGCTGAGGTTCATTGATGGTGAACGTAACACTTTGACAGATAGCTAATGAAGAGAAACAAGTTGATTCTAATGTTGCCTTTTGCATCTTAAAGAAACAAAATATCTGAAAAACGTCTGAAATAGCTGAAAAGTGAAAGTAACTTTCCTTTGTCTTTAAAGAAAAAAATGGCTACAAGTAGATTGTCTCCTTTGGAGGGAGCTTGCTAAATTGTTGTTGCAGCATATTTGAGACCCAACATCTGTGAGATTAAGACTGTGGGAACAGACTTTTCCGACCTTGAACAAAGATGAGCTGGGAGAAAGACTGGTTGCTTGCTCTATGCAAGACAAATGCTTGGCTGGAACAGATGCATAAAAAGATGGACTTGATGAATGAGAAAATGGATTTGACTGTTGTGGTTAATAACATCGATACAGAAATCATCCGAGAACCAACCTATCAATCTGTACCGACTGGGCAAGTGCAGTTGACAATGGAGGAGGATGTGGCTGCACCTCAGATAGTAGAAATGGAGAGACCCGAGGCCCTACAGGAGCATAAGCCACTGTTATTGAAGATTGAAGCTGGAGTGGGCCAAGGGGAGTCTGGAGATGAGGAGACTTCTAGCTTTGGAGAGATTCTGAAATTTGATTTTAAATTCATTTTGGATTACATCGAGGACTGTGGGGAGTGGGACTGTGGGGAATGGGTGAGCTGGATGAAGGGTGATGGAGACAATTTTGGGTTGGAATCCCCCAGAGACCTACTCCTCAATAAGAAAGGAAAGAAACTAAGACAGAGACCAACAAGAGACAAGGAAAAGGGCAAGCACAAACAAGATGAAGAAGAATTGCAGAAGGGACATGGAAGAGATTTAAGGGCCTCGGACATAAGGCTTCCAGGTTGATGGACTAGACAGAATGGACAATAAGGACAATAAGGACTGACATGACCCGAGACCAGGAAGAAGAGACGCTGGATGATGATTGGAAGAGAATTTATAATGGAAACTTTTTTATTTTAGAATCAGCTAATGAATATTAGGGAAAATGTGGGAATGAAACTATACGACTCTAGCAGAAATGATATTAGGAGTTATGTATATTTGAAATTTAAGATTTAAGTTTTAAGGCAGTTAGGGGTAAGATAAGGTTAAATAAATTAAGGTAATCTAATAATAGAATATGGGGAAAGATGGTAAGGATTTGTTAATTATTAGGTTAAATTGTTAAGACAAATTTTATAACAAAAATTGAGAAAGATGGAAAGAATTTGCTGAAATAATCACTAAACTAGAATACAAAAACGGAGGTGTGAGGAGGTCAATGAAACAAGCAAATGGAAATTATGGATATGCAATTTGGGATTTGTGTTTTTTTCTCTTTTTTCTTCTTTTTTACTTTTTTATTGCTGTATTGGTTTTCACATTTTGTGCTTTTCTCTTTTTTATTGTCTTTTTCTTTTTTCTGTTTTTGTATTGTAGTGTTGTTTGCTATTTTTTATTTTTCTTGTAATTTTGAAATTAGCAATAAATAGTATTTTTTAAAAAAATCTATGGCGTGTGGAAGGAGCTTCAGTCAGAGTGGAACCCTTAATTTACGCCAACAAACTCACCCAAGAGACAAACCATATAAATGTCAGGAAAGGCGATAAAGGTTCAGTCCTAGTGGAAGTCCTATATCAACAGACTCATGGACAGGAAGAACTTTAAGAGTTGAAACCCGACAAACCATCAACAAACTCAAAGCGGAGAAGCAGCTTAAATGGAAGGATTACAGAAAGTGCTTTAGTTATAATGGAGTGTTTAAGAAACATCAAGAGAGTCTCAGATGGGAGAACCCATTTAGATGTATGGAGTGCGGGACATGTTCCTCTCAGAGTCCCCTCTTCTTCACAGCAATGAACTCAGAGCAGTTCCGGCTTCAGGGCCCAGCTGAGTGTTGTCATTATCTCGAACTGGGTAACTCCTGTCTAATCTTCACTGTGTCTGTGTCTCTCCCTGCTTCTGAGACCACGGGAAATGAGGGGGGCTGTTTCTCCCCCTCCTCTTCTGAGGAAAGCTAATCTCCTTGAGAATGCATTCCCCAATATTCAGCTTCAGACCATTCCCTGACAAAACACATTGCCCTGTTTCGTTCCAGCCTCTTGCCTCCCTTGCTCCCTTCTGCTGGTGTGTGTACCTGTGTGCTGTATTTCTTTAAATGAAGGTAATGTCTCACAATAGTGAGAATAATTTTAGATATAAAGTACCTTTTGACAGGGACGCGGGTGGCGCTGTGGGTTAAACCATAGGTTCGTGGTTTGAATCCCTGCGACAGGGTGATCTACCATTACTCGGTCCTTGCTCCTGCTAACCTAGCAGTTCAAAAGCATGTCAAAGTGCAAGTAGATAAATAGCTACCGCTCAGGCGGGAAGGTAAACGGTGATTCCGTGTGCTGTTCTGGTTCGCCAGAAGCGGCTTAGTCATGCTGGCCACATGACCCGGAAGCTGTACGCCAGCTCCCTCGGCCAGTAAAGCGAGATGAGCGCCGCAACCCCAGAGTTGGTCACGACTGGACCTAATGGTCAGGGGTCCCTTTACCTTTACCTTTTGCACCAAACTCTGTCACCACCACCACCGCATGATCTATACACACATCTTCTTCACCAGAACTTCATCCCTGCCCCCTGTACATTCTGAAGAAAACTTAAAATACTGTAATTTAACGATAGAGTTTCCCCAAGCCTAATTGCAAGAGGGGGAAGGAGGGGCTGCAGGTACGAGGGAAGTCTCCTGGGGGGTCCCATCTTCACTCATGAACCCCCTGGAGGAACCCCAGAGCTCCTGCTTATTCCGGGGTTTGGAGAAGATAGTACTTTTCCATAGTCCCAGAAGTTATTATTCAATCATGCTGCTAGGGAGTTTTCCTACCAGAGGACCAGACTGCATATTACCATCATAGTGATTTTACTTGTTATTTCTGCTTTTACTGTCATGGACTGGCTGGGTTCGGGGGGGGGGGGGAGGCACCAGCCGGGGGACCCACAAGGGAAGAAGGCTCAGAGCCTGGGGACTGGTGGTGGGATGGCAATGAGCAGAAAGAGGTAGAAAATGGAGCAGAATGGGAGGGGAGGTGTTGCAAGCTGAGGAGGAAACAGGGTTTGGTGAGCAGGAAGAGGCTGGGGCAGAGTGCAGTTCAGGCTCAGAGGGAGGAAAGGGGGGGGACAGGAGACCCAGAGGAGGCCGGCTGATGAAGCATCCAGGGAGACTCCCCCTCCTGCTGCAACCAGCTCCCCTCTCCCCTGGTCTCCTAGAGCACACAGAGAAACCTGGTTCAGACCCCATGATTCTGCACATGATATTAAGAGGGTGTTCCCCTGCCCCCCAACATGCATCACTTTAATCTCGTTGACAATGAACTGTATTTTCAGCCCAATCACCCCGTTTGGAGAGCTCTTTTTGGAGCTCCTTGCAATCTGTCTTTGAACAATCCTGGACAATTTCCTGCCACCAGCAAACTTTGCCCCCTCTCTGCTCACTCCTAACTCTAGATCATTTATGAACAAGTTGAAAAACCACAGGTCCCAATACTGATCTGTTGGGGACTCCACTTTCTGCTTCTCTCCATTCACAGGAGTGTTCGTTTACTAATAAGGGTTCCTCCCTCCCCCCATCCTTCTGTGCTGCGGAGGGAACCCTGCGGAAAAGTTATGGAGGGGTGGTGGGAAAATTGTTATCAGCTCTCCCACTGGTTCGGTAGTGATGCAACCGTTCTTAGGATATGCACGGGGTTGTTGTTCTTGGGGATAAGTTGCAGCATTTTCCCAATTTCCCGGCATCGATGGTGTTATCTGAATTGCTGGGACCATCGGGGGGTCTTCATCAAAGACAATTAAATCTGTCTCTGGCTTTCTGTGTGTCACATTTCCCTTGGGAGGAGCGTCACTTGGCATTGGCTGATCAGATTCCAACTGGGGTAAAGAGTGGTGAAATTCTGGATCTGCCAAAGGCGTAATGGAGTGTCCTATCATTGAATTATCTAGATTGGGCTGGCGTTCTTTGTGTGTTTGGCCTTTTTTGCTCTGATGTTTTCCTCTCCAAGGGAGTGTTACAGCTGGGTTCACCGCACGTATCCATCTTTGACGGCCCTTCCAAATGAATCATGGCCCTATGGCGAAAGCCCTTCGGCAGAGAGGGCGTTGATTGCTTGGGGTCGGTCCGGCAGAAAGAAAAGCAAAGCCTACTCAAAGGGAAGCCGCTTCAGCTTCCAGCCTGTCTGCTCCCACAATGGCTGAAGAAGAATTCCCCTTAGGGAATGGAAGAGATGAATGGAAGCGGGCAAGGAAGTCCCACAATCGCTCCTGCTGGAGGAATAGGGGCACTGACCCTATACTCAAAGGTGATGGCCACTTCTGGAATCCAGGAAGGAATTCTCCCCACACTGGTCACATGCAGCTGGGCTCACTTTCCAAAGCCACCTGGAGGGCCTGCCAACAATTCCCATCATCCCTAGTCTTGCTAGCTTGGGATGGTGGGATCTGTAGTCCAAAAACAGCTGGTGACCCAGATTTGGGAAACCCTGTTCTCCCTGAAGGACAAAGGAGGATTCACTTGCATCAGAATATCAGGCAAGTTCTGTAGGATCAGGCCCTGTCTTCTCAGGGGCCCAGCAGGGGCCTCTTCTGGGAAGCCCACTGGCAGCACTTGAGCACCAGAGAAGGACGGCTGCCTCTGACTGGGGAAGCAAATTTCTTCTAGATGGGCGGGGTATAAATCATAAATCATTATATATATTCTTATATGGGGTGCCCACGATGCTCCCCAGCCCGGCTCCAGACTGCCAGGGAAGCTGTGTTGTGTTCTGCTGCAGGTGAGCCTGCCCTGTGCAACGCTGGGCTCTTAAAGGAACTTGGAGCTCCAGGCGGAGGGGCCACAGCTTCCCCACACTTGTGAAGCAGCCATGGGAGCGATGAAGAGGCAGGCGGCTTGCGGTGGGGAGTGGTGTGGACTGGAGGAATCTGCTAGAAGGAGCTTCTGGAGCCTATGCACCCCACTCCTTGCCTGCTCCCTGAAGGTTTCCTGAGCCTCCCCCCTTTTCATTTCAGGGATTGGGGGACCTCAGCATCCCAGGGTTGCTTTGTTCTGGGGGTGGGGGAAAGCTATTTTGTTTGCTGAGGGCAGGAGTCATAATCCTGTCCCATTGTGTTGTGTCTGGCTTTTAGGTAAGGGGGTGAGGCTCAGGTGGGAAAGAGAAAGAAAAAATCCTGGGGTGCGGATTTACTCCGCTGCCCAGCTCGTCAGGGTGCCACTCCCCGGGGGTCCCTCTGGTTAGCAAAAGAAGGAATCTCCAGCCACGTTAAATATACAAAACCTCGGTCAGCAGACCTGATCTTTATTTGTTGCAACAAGGTTCAAACACAAAGATTGTTTGGTTGCGTTATGAGGTGGGAAAGCTGCTCCTTTATCCTTTATGGGGTATCCAAGTGCCCATATAGAGTCCTTTTGTAGGTTCTCTATCGGTAGGAGGAAATAACAGAGGCCAACCAGAGAATATTAAGTAGCAAAGCAGCTAGTAAGCCTGATCTTTATTAAAGCTGTTTCAACAGGGTGTTCCCCCCACAGGAGGAGAGAAGAGGACCCCTAACAAAGGAGTGCAAGCCCTTATATAGACATTTTGAAATTGCCCCCCCTGGAGCCCAAGACCGCCCCCCCCGAAACATCGTAAATACATCACAGAAGGGTTGTAGCCCAAGACCACCCCCAAGACAGCATACCTACACCAGAGAAGGGGTGGACTACAACAGAAATCTGAGTGCATTGTTTCTCTCCTGTCTACCAGGTTACCTGACTGGAATACCTGGGCATCCTGGCCCCTCTTTTCTTATGATAGCTACTCAGTTCCTGAATCCATGTCACAGGCTCACCCTATTCATATCTTAAATGTGCCCTTAAGAAAGGATTTGTGAGCAAAGAGAAAATGGGGAGGTTTCCAACTTTGACCTTGCAGAGAAATATTTGAGGTCAATTTGGGAGGGACAAAATGGTTCCAGAACTTTTTCTGTGCGCTTCAGACCTGTGGTGTGGGTGGGTGGGTGTGTATGTGTACACACACACACACACACACACACACAATTGCTTGTTTGGAACATTTATTTTATATATATTGGACCTTAAAATTCTTACAACAATTGCATATGGTTGCATGAACTTTTAAGACCTCTCCCTATTTCCCACAATACATTTTTTCACAGCATCATCCATAAATCACAAATGTGTCACAAAGTAGGAGTCTTTGGAATTTAGAAACATGAGCCCGTCACCCTGCCCGTCAGTAACCCCATTTTCCCACACCTTTAACTACCCTCTTCCCCAAAGAACCATAATAGTATTTACACATCCCTTAGCTGCAAGGCTTTCCTGCGATTCTCCTTCGAAAGTATCAGGATTCAATCTGCCATCCCGATGGATTTCTGTCCGGGGCATGTGCTGCCCTTGATCGCCTCCTGCCTCCTAAGGGAATGTGGATTATGAATTGGATCCCCCAATTCCAGAGGAGTCATTAGGCGTTGGAAACCAGGAAATCCGTCAAACCGTTGACTTGACGATTATTTGACGTTTCTACAGTTTTCTATACAGTATTGGATAGTCGGAGGAAACAGTCCGATTCATGGTATCCGCTTCTTGCTACAATTGTATAGGCTGCTTTTCTGAGCCTCTTTGCTGTTGTGCATGGAAGGTGCTTGTGTCAACGGTCATTGTCCCGGCCTTAGTCCGAGGCTGTGGTGGGGACTTGGGGTTTTGGGGGAGTCGTATAACTGTCCCCCCCATCCTGGTCTGAAGAGCACCAATACCTAAAACACGGACGCACGGCTCGTGGCGTGGGGTGGGTGAGGGAAGGATTTTACAATGTAAACATTGGGGGGGGGGACCCCACTTTGTAATTAGTTTGCGGGATCAGCCCCTCCCCCGCTCTCCTGATCCACAGATGGAAGAGGGGAGGAGGGAAACCTTCCTCTCCCTCCCCCCAATTCCTCCCCTCCCCTCCCGGCACATCCTTCCCTCACCCCGCCCCCACAATCCCAAATCCCCTCCCCAATATGTTGCCCCTCCTCCTCGCCATCCGACCTCTGTTCCGGGAATAGAACTCTGTTCCCAACCTGCCTGCTTCTCCCGGAAGTGGAGCTTCCACTCCGGATTGCTGCTCTGCGCCGTAGCTCTAGGGGCGCGCGCTTTCGGAAAGGGGAGGGAGGAGGCAGGGGACCCCCCCCCCCCGTGGATGTTGCAGGAAAGGAAAGGAGAATCTGAAGCGAGGAGAAAGAGGTAAAGGGGTCGCGGGGGGGGGGGGAGGACAGAAAAGGACCCAGGTAGGGACGCCGCGCCAGCTCCCCAAAGCGCCTTTCGTGGGTCCCGTCGGCATGGCCTAGATCCCTGCACCCGTGCTGTGCCTTGGCAGCGGCGGACATGGGGCGCCCACCGAGGGGGTCCCACCAGGGCCCCTTTGCCCCGTTTCCCCCACGCAGGGATCCCTGGGTCCCTGTGGGATCTGCACGGAGAAAGGCGGGTCATGAAAGGGTTAACGGGCTCGAGGGACGCCTGGATAGAGACCCCCGTGTGGCTTCCTTCTTGCAAGCTGCATCCTCTTCACGCCCCCATAAACCCCTGCCCTGCCCAGTCGCAGCGGTTCAAATCAGGAGAGGAAGAGGGGAGGGGAGAGGCCTTCTCAGAAGTGGCTCTTGGTTTCCACAATCCCCCCCCCCCACCCGGGAAACAGCCAGAATCCTTTTCCTCTCTCTCAGGCTTCCATCTTTAATGTCTTTTCCACTGCCAGCTTCATTGAGGATGAGGATAATGTACACCTGTCATCAGAAACAGGGGTGCAGAGTCCATGGAATGGCTCTCAGGATTGACAAAGAAGGTGCACCTCAAAAGCATTTCTGTTCCTCTTATTCTTTGTAGGCAGTGTCAGAATGACTGACAATTTGAGATTCTTCCCAGTCAAAGAACCTATTTTCATGATAGACAGTGCCTGTGGCTGGAGGCTCTACATACAAGGTGTGCCTATACAGGCCACAAACTGCCAGTATTAGCACAGGTGAGGTATGTGACCTCCCCTAATTTACAGACTGTATGTGAATGAGAAGTAGTGGGTGGGATTACAGTTTATGGCAGCCCTGTGATTTTCTCCACCCATGACACTTTGTGAGCTGATACTGCAGTACGAAATCCAAGAAAACTACAAAAGAATAACAATATAATAAGAATGATTGTAGTATTTCTACCTTGCCTAACTGGCTGGGTTTCCCCCGCCACTCTGGGCAGCTTATAGTACACATAAAAGACAGTAAAACATCAGTTACAGATAGGTAGCCGTGTTGGTCTGCCATAGTCAAAATAAAAAAAATCCTTCCAGTAGCACCTTTAAGACCAACTAAGTTAGTTCTTGGTATGTAAAACATCAGACATTAAAAACCTCCTGATACAGGGCTGCCTTCAGCTGTCACCTAAATGTCAGACAACTGCCCATTTCCTTGCCCTCTGCCTGCTTCCCTGTAACTTCGCTTCTCACGGGGTGTGGGGGGGTGAACCAGCAGAAGACCCTCAAAGGAGGACCTCAGTGTACAGACTGAGCGATGGGGGTGGAGACACTCCTTCAGGTCTATAGAGAGTGAGGCTGTAGGGCTTTAGGTCAATGATCTTGCTCCTCCATAATGATTTCCACAGCAAGTCCGACATACAATTAGCAGAGTAGGAAATAAAGCTCAGAGACAGCAAAAAATTCCTTCAGCAAATAAATTTGTGACTGAAGGCATAACAGGAATCTATGCCTGAAAAATGCAACCACAGCAATTTAAAGGTCAGCACCAACAATGTGAATTGTGCTCAGAAATGTACTGGGAGTCAGTGAAGATCCTTTCAGACTGGTGTTATGTTGTCTCAGCGGCTGCTCCCCTTCTGTTCTCTAGCTGCCACATTCTGGATTAGTTGCAGTTTACGAGTCACCTTCCAAGATTGCCCCATGTAGCGCATGGCAGTAGTCCAAGCGGGAGATCACCAGAATATGCACCACTCTGGGGAGACAGTCTCCAGGCATGGAGGGTCTCAGCCAGCGTACCAGATGGAGCTGGCAGACAACTGCCCTGGACACAGAATTGACCTGCGCCTCCATGGACAGCTGTGAGTCCAAAATGACCCCCAGGTTGTGCACCTGGTCCTTTTGGGGCACAGTTACCTCCATCAGGTCTAGGGCGTCTCCCACACCTGCCTGGCCCCTTTCCCCCTGGGGCAGTATTTCTGTCTTGTCAAGATTCAGCCTCAATCTGTTAGCCACCATCCATCCTTCAACTGCCTCCAGACACTCATACAGTACCTTCACTGGTTCCAATGTAAAAGAGAGGTAGAGCTTGGTATCATCCACATACTGGGGAACACCCAACCCAAACCCCCTGATGATCTCTCCCAGCGTCTTCATATAGATATTAAAAAGCATGGGGGAGAGGATGGAGCCCTCAGGAACCCCACAAGTGAGAGCCCAGAGGTCTGAACACTCATCCCCCGACACCACTTACTGGATATGGCCCAGGAGGAAGGAGGGGAACCACTGCACATGGTCAAATGTGCACATACCATGGTCAAAGGTCTCCAAAGCCGCTGACAGATCCAGCAGAACCAGGAAACAGCTTTTTCCCCCTTGGTCTCTAGCCCATCGGAGATCATCAAGCGGCGCAACCAGGGCAGTTTCCGTCCCATGATGAGGCCTGAATCCCAATTGGAAGGATAATGGTGGCAGAAGCTTTCCTGGCCCTGCCCCTCCAAAAGCTCCAGGCCCAAGACTTTCATTAGCTTTCAAGGGGCCATCGGAGAAGCTGGAAGGAGGTGTGCAGGACACCATCCAATTGTCTTAGAGAGTCCATTCTGGATTTGTGTAGGTTTCCCCCCTTAGCCTTCTCTTCTCCTGAAGATAACTCACAAGGCAGCAAAGGTTTAGGATCAGAGCTTTCCTTCTCGATGGGCTTCCTTCCCCGGTTGACAATCACATCTGCCCTTCACTTTCCTCTGCAGCATGGGCGGAATCTGCCTTCTTGACTGTGGGATTCACTGTTGTTCTCCTCCTCTCCATCCACCAGGGTCTGCCTTCACCTGCACCAGAATTCCCCAACCCACCAAGCGTTTGAGACCCATCAGGTATCCTCACCTGGTTTAGCCGACCCGTTGAAGCTGTTGCTTGGATCGCTGCCTCTGCTGCATTCTGGCAGCTTCTGGAAGCCACAGGTGAGAGCTGAGTGCAGGGTGGTGACCAATGGTGGAAAAATTACCCCACAAGGTGGACTACATGTCGCCCACCAAAGGTACTACCGCTCCCCTAACACCCCAAGCCATCCTATAATTATGATATTTAAGACAGATCAGGAATAAATTTATTTCTCAAGAAACAACATAACTTCAGGCTCTTAATGACTCAATACTACATATTCAAGGATGAAGTTTCCATTAAATACAGTTATCTATTTGCCTTTAGTATTCAGATTTGTAAGTGTCATTTTAGGATAGTCCTGATTCAGGAGACAGGCACAAGATGAGGCTGCACCTCATTATTATATGAAGCAATGGGGGTGGGTTTTTCCGTCTGGGATTCCCATGCGCCAGCTGCTTTCCTTCTGCTTCTTCTCTTTCCATGCAATGCAAGGCATCTAGACGGAGGTCCATCTCCAAGAACAGGAGCTTCCCTGAGCACCCATTCAGCTGACCCAAAGCACCAAGACTTGTCACTAGTTCTCTGACTAACCCAGACCACAGTCCCTGGAAAAGGCATAGACCTAGGTCTCACATAATAGTCCATATGGACCTCCTGAGGCCAATGGGACTGTGCAGGTGATTCATTAAGAGACAGAGGTGGATGGAGGATTATGTTGCAGAGGATGGGAAATGTCCAAAGGAACGATGGACCAGAGAAAGAGAGGGCCTTTTCATGGACAGAGAGCAGCTGCCTTTCCTTGTGAGGAAACAATTGGTTGGAAAAGTCTGTATTCCAATATCATGCTGCTTTATCATGCTGCTGATTGAGGATTATGAAAGGTTGCTGATGCATTGCTGTCATTTGATGACATTGCATTTTCATTTCCTAAAAATTTGGAACAAGGGTAGGATGCGGGGAAATGTAGGATATGATGAAATATGAGGTGGTGCTAATGGCATCTGATGTGCTCTCTTTTCCTTTGTTCTCTTCCTTGAAACCCAAACAGGATTTCCTTTCCTCCCACTCTGAAGAAGGTGAAGGAGAAGACAGTCACAACTTCAGGGGATCGGGCACCTTCAATTTAATTCGGAAGAGAAATTAAAATGTGTCAAATGTGGGATATGCTTCACTGAATGAGCATACATAGCACACATAAACCATTTAAATGTATGGAGTGCGGAAAGAGCTTCAGTTTCAATGGAAGCCTTAGAACACATCAACTGACTCACACGGGTGAAAAACCTTTTAAATGCATGGAGTGCGGAAAGAGCTTTAGTGATAATGGAGACCTTAGAATACACCAACGGACTCACACAGGGGAGAAACCATATAAATGTATGGAGTGCGGAAAGGGTTTTAGTCGGAGTGGAAACCTTAAACGGCACAAACGGACTCACACGGGTGAAAAACCTTTTAAATGCATAGAGTGTGGAAAGAGCTTCAGTCAGAGTGAACACTTCAATATTCATCTACAAAGTCACACAGGGGAGAAACCCTATAAATGTATGGAGTGCGGAAAGAGCTTCAGTCAAAGTGGAGAACTTAGAACACATCAACGTACTCACACAGGGGAAAAACCATTTAAATGTATGGAGTGCGGAAAGAGCTTCAGTCAGAGTGGAGGCCTTAGAACACATCAACGGACTCACACAGGGGAAAAACCATTTAAATGTATGGAGTGCGGAAAGAGCTTCAGTCAGAATGGAAACCTTAGAAGCCATCAACGGACTCACACAGGGGAGAAACCATATAAATGTATGAAGTGCGGAAAGAGCTTTAGTGAAAATGGAAAACTTCGAATACATCAACAGACTCACACAGGGGGAAAACCATTGAAATGTACAGAGTGCGGAAAGAGCTTTAGTTTCAATTCAACCCTTAGAATGCATCAACGGACTCACACAGGGGAGAAACCATATAAATGTATGGAGTGTGGAAAGCACTTCAGTCAGAATGCACACCTCAATATACATCAACGGACTCACACAGGGGAGAAACAATATAAATGTATGGAGTGTGATAAGAGCTTCAGTCAGAATGGAAACCTTAAATTACACCAGCGGACTCACACGGGTGAAAAACCATATGAATGCATGGAGTGTGGAAAGAGCTTTAATTTCAATGCATCCCTTAGAACACATCAACGGACTCACACAGGGGAGAAACCATTTAAATGTATGGAGTGCGGAAAGAGCTTCAGTCAGAGTGGACACCTCAGTATTCATCTACGGACTCACACAGGGGAGAAGCCATTTAAATGTGTGGAGTGCGGAAAGAGCTTTCATCATAATGGAAACTTTAGAAGACATCAATGGAATCACACAGGGGAGAAACCATTTGAATGCCTGGAGTGTGGGAAGAGCTTCAGTGAAAGTGGAAATCTTAGAAAACATCAGCAGACACACACGGGAGAAACCATTTAAATCTATGGCGTGTGGACTTCCGGGTCAGCGCCATTGGTGAATGGCGGAGTTCCTCCGACCGGAGGAATGGGCTCCGTGAAAACTAGGTCTTCCCGCCGCGGCGAAGGTGGGGACCCGCTAGAAATCCCTGGCGGAGGAAGCCTGGGAACGTGGGGTTCGGCAGGGCACCAGAAGCGCCCCCCTACCCGCGGGGAATCCCATCTAGGGGCTCCGGAGCGAAGTGGGGTGAGAAGCGCGGTGCTACGAACTGACTGCTACTTTCACGGAGTGAAGCCGCACAGCCATTGCCAGAGAGCGCTGACTTTTTCCTGTGGACAATTGGACTTAAAACAAGTACCCGTGAGTAGAAACGGAAAATTGGATCAAGAAATTGTTTTAATTTGGTAACGAAGCGGGAAGGTGTAAACAGGAAGTCCGCCTTCCGTTTCTTTGTATATAGAATAAAGCAAAAATTTTGCAAGCTAAAGCCGGGAAGCTGTCAAAAAAGGACTAAATTTCCTTCATTTAGAACCACTGAAACCCCCTTTGGAAGCAGGAGAAAAGGGGGGGGGACTCTGTTTAACCCTAGCAGGAGAGGGAGTGAAGAAGGATAAGTTTCCATCATCTCTAACCTGGGAACGGGGTGTCAGAGACAGAAACTGTTGCTGAGGTTCATTGACGGTGAACGTAACACTTTGACAGATAGCTAATGAAGAGAAACAAGTTGATTCTAATGTTGCCTTTTGCATCTTAAAGAAACAAAATATCTGAAAAACGTCTGAAATAGCTGAAAAGTGAAAGTAACTTTCCTTTGTCTTTAAAAATAAATGGCTACAAGTAGATTGTCTCCTCTAGAGGGAGCTTGCTAAATTGTTGTTGCAGCATATTTGAGACCCAACATCTGTGAGATTAAGACTGTGGGAACAGACTTTTCCAACCTTGAACAAAGATGAGCTGGGAGAAAGACTGGTTGCTTGCTCTATGCAAGACAAATGCTTGGCTGGAACAGATGCATGAAAAGATGGACTTGATGAATGAGAAAATGGATTTTTTTTTTTTTAAATGATATTTATTAAGATTTTCAAAAATACAGAAAGTAAAGATTAAAGTACATTCAAAGCCTTATTTTCATACATCCACTTTCCGGGACTCCCCCCTTCCCCCACCCCTACCATATTCCCCTTTCATATTGTTGGCTCCACAAGCTCTCAGTTCTAATTAAAACTTAATTTGTTTAGACCGTTATTCGAATTTAAAATTTATACACTCCTCATCAATACCCTTAATAAAAGACAAAAGTTCTCTCCCCAGGGCCCACCCCATTTTCATTCCACAATTTCCCTTTTTTTAAAGATAAGGACACCCCACACAATAGAAATATAAGAAATAAGAAATAAAAAGTATAGTAGGTGAAAAAGAGCCAGTTCAGAAAAAAAAGTTGACAAGCCTTTGGATTTTAGTTCTCCCCCCCCTGTCCCCGGTTTAATTTCCCCCTGACCACCAAACCATGTTATCTGCCTGGAATTCTTAAAATCCATAAATCACCTATTTCCCCCAACTCCTTGCTGGCTTTTTCTTTTTATAGTTATTTTTTAAAACATTTAACTTCAAATCTTTAATAAAACTCCCCCCATTGTTCTTTCCAAGTTGTAGTCCAATTTCCTCTTGTTCCGCTGCTGAAACGTTCTAATTCAGAAGTTTAGTAACTCTGCAGGGATTATTGTTATTCAGGAACAAAAACTTGCGTTCAGTCCCTTCCTTTCTTCAATAGAAAATTCTATTGTCTCCTTTAGCTGAACACCCTGTAGACAAAATATTATTTCCGTTTTGCAGCTTTCCCAGAAGATAACCAGTCCTGTAAAATTCCAATGGTATTTTTCCACTTACGACCATCTTTGTAATGTCCCAAAACTCCTCTAGGGGGATTGTTGTAACTTTGTTTTCTCTAGTCCAAAAGTCCGATTGTTATCCATGTTTTCGCCATTTTGTATCCAAGTTTTAACGAGTTATAGCAAATTGTAACAAATTTAACCAGCAAAGTTCTCATAATAAAATCCTCTCTGCTTTCCGACTTTGACAGCTACTTTGACAGCTGTCAAACTCTCCGACTCTTTTCACCAGGCTCTCTCTTCAATCACCCCGGTTCCCAGGGGGGGGGGTCACGTTTCCCTTCTCCCTCAATTCTTCCTCCAGCACAGTTCTTGTAGTTCCCCATCGTGGAATTCTTAGTTTTTATCAGCAATACAAATCTTTTTGGACCTTGGTTTCCCCGTCCTTGTTTTGGAAGGTTTACAGTAGGGAGGGGGACTGACTTCCTTTTTGGATCCCCCCCCCGCTCGTGTCCAATCCGAAAAAAAAAATTTTTTTTTCTCCTTTTGAACCCGGTTTCCAAATTACTCACGGGTTGTTGTTAAGAAGTCCGAATTTTCAATAGAAGAAGTCAGCGCTCTCCGCCGGATGGCATGCGGCTGCGCTCGGCAGGGATAGCAGAGGACTCAAAGCACCACGCTTCTCCCCGGCACCCGATCCGTAGCCTTTAAAAAGGCTCCTTCACGAGTCGGGAGGGCGCTAGCGGTGCCAGCCGAGTCTCCATGTCCACGGCCTCCGTGGCCGTGGTTTTTAAGGGTCCCCGCATCGCCGGTGCGGTAGGACCCAGCCCCTGCCGAGCAGGCTCCCTCCGGAGCTCGGAGGGAGTCCGCCATTCGGCGATGGCGCCAACCCGGAAGTCCGAGAAAATGGATTTGACTGTTGTGGTTAATAACATCGATACAGAAATCATCCGAGAACCAACCTATCAATCTGTACCGACTGGGCAAGTGCAGTTGACAATGGAGGAGGATGTGGCTGCACCTCAAATAGTACAACTGGAGAGACCCGAGGCCCTACAGGAGCATAAGCCACTGTTATTGAAGATTGAAGATGGAGTGGGCCAAGGGGAGTCTGGAGATGAGGAGACTTCTAGCTTTGGAGAGATTCTGAAATTTGATTTTAAATTCATTTTGGATTACATCGAGGACTGTGGGGAGTGGGACTGTGGGGAATGGGTGAGCTGGATGAAGGGTGATGGAGACAATTTTGGGTTGGAATCCCCCAGAGACCTACTCCTCAATGAGAAAGGAAAGAAACTAAGACAGAGACCAACAAGAGACAAGGAAAAGGGCAAGCACAAACAAGATGAAGAAGAATTGCAGAAGGGACATGGAAGAGATTTAAGGGCCTCGGACATAAGGCTTCCAGGTTGATGGACTAGATGGAATGGACAATAAGGACTGACATGACCCGAGACCAGGAAGAAGAGACGCTGGATGATGATTGGAAGAGAATTTATAATGGAAACTTTTTTATTTTAGAATCAGCTAATGAATATTAGGGAAAATGTGGGAATGAAACTATACGACTAGCAGAAATGATATTAGGAGTTATGTATATTTGAAATTTAAGATTTAAGTTTTAAGGCACTTGGGGTAAGATAAGGTTAAATAAATTAAGGTAATCTAATAATAGAATATGGGGAAAGATGGTAAGGATTTGTTGAGTTAATTATTAGGTTAAATTGTTAAGACAAATTTTATAACAAAAACTGAGAAAGATGGAAAGAATTTGCTGAAATAATCACTAAACTAGAATACAAAAACGGAGGTGTGAGGAGGTCAATGAAACAAGCAAATGGAAATTATGGATATGCAATTTGGGATTTGTGTTTTTTTCTCTTTTTTCTTCTTTTTTACTTTTTTATTGCTGTATTGGTTTTCACATTTTGTGCTTTTCTCTTTTTTTATTGTCTTCTTTTTCTTTTTTCTTTTTTTGTATTGTAGTGTTGTTTGCTATTTTTTATTTTTCTTGTAATTTTGAAATTATCAATAAATATTATTTTTTAAAAAAATCTATGGCGTGTGGAAGGAGCTTCAGTCAGAGTGGAACCCTTAATTTACGCCAACAAACTCACCCAAGAGACAAACCATATAAATGTCAGGAAAGGCGATAAAGGTTCAGTCCTAGTGGAAGTCCTATATCAACAGACTCATGGACAGGAAGAACTTTAAGAGTTGAAACCTGACAAACCATCAACAAACTCAAAGCGGAGAAGCAGCTTAAATGGAAGGATTACAGAAAGTGCTTTAGTTATAATGGAGTGTTTAAGAAACATCAAGAGAGTCTCAGATGGGAGAACCCATTTAGATGTATGGAGTGCGGGACATGTTCCTCTCAGAGTCCCCTCTTCTTCACAGCAATGAACGCAGAGGAGATCCGGCTTCCGGCTTCAGGGCCCAGCTGAGTGTTGGCATTATCTCGAACTGGGTAACTCCTGTCTAATCTTCACTGTGTCTGTGTCTCTCCCTGCTTCTGAGACCACGGGAAATGAGAGGGGCTGTTTCTCCCCCTCCTCTTCTGAGGAAAGCTAATCTCCTTGAGAATGCATTCCCCAATATTCAGCTTCAGACCATTCCCTGACAAAACACATTGCCCTGTGTCGTTCCAGCCTCTTGCCTCCCTTGCTCCCTTCTGCTGGTGTGTGTACCTGTGTGCTGTATTTCTTTAAATGAAGGTAATGTCTCACAATAGTGAGAATAATTTTAGATATAAAGTACCTTTTGACTGGGACGCGGGTGGCGCTGTGGTTTAAACCATAGGTTCGTGGTTTGAATCCCCGCGACAGGGTGATCTACCATTACTCGGTCCTTGCTCCTGCTAACCTAGCAGTTCGAAAGCATGTCAAAGTGCAAGTAGATAAATAGGTACCGCTCAGGCGGGAAGGTAAACGGTGTTTCCGTGTGCTGTTCTGGTTTGCCAGAAGGGGCTTAGTCATGCTGGCCACATGACCCGGAAGCTGTACGCCGGCTCCCTCGGCCAGTAAAGCGAGATGAGCGCCGCAACCCCAGAGTTGGTCACGACTGGACCTAATGGTCAGGGGTCCCTTTACCTTTACCTTACCTTTTGATAGAGAAGGGGAGAGGGTGAATATGGATTGCTGGTGGTGGGTGAGGATTAGGGCTGGGCGATATATTGATATCTTATCCAATGCTGGTTTCTAGACCATATCCCGATTACCTTTGAAGAACAACTGATGTGGCAATACACTGCGAATCACAGTGTGTATTTTGGGATGTGCCTGGAAGCAGCCGGCAGAAAGCTTTGCTTCGTGAAATCCCTGCAGATGCTATGCTGCTGACTTCTCTCCCAGACGACAGAAATCGAAAGACACACCTCCATTGCCCTGTGTCCTTCCAACCTCTTTCCTCCCTTGCTCCCTTCTGCCGGTGTGTCTGCCTGATGTAGATATCCTGTGTGCTGTATTTTTTTACTGCTGAAACTGGATTTGCTCACAGGTGCTAAGTTTCGTGCCTCTCTGGGGACCCAGTGAGTACTGTATGCTTTGAAAGCTCAGTAAAGTATTACTGAAGAAGTCCTGCTGCCCCTATGTGTGTTTTTGTCCTCAGCGTGGGACTTGCTCTGCATGTGGCCCCTACCCTGCTGATACTTGGCTGGAGTTGCTCTACTCAAGCATGCAAGACGGGTGCATCTGTGTGTGACTGGTTTTTGCACCAAACTCTGTCACCCCCCCCCCACCGCATGATCTCCAAACACTGCTTCTTCACCAGAAATTCATCCCTGCCCCCTGCACATTCTGAAGAAAACTTAAAATACTGTAATTTAACGATAGATTTTCCCCAAGCCTAATTGCAAGAGGGGGAAGGAGGGGCTGCAGGTACGAGGGAAGTCTCCTGGGGGGTCCCATCTTCACTCATGAACCCCCTGGAGGAACCCCAGAGCTCCTGCTTATTCCGGGGTTTGGAGAAGATAGTACTTTTCCATAGTCCCAGAAGTTATTATTCAATCCTGCTGCTAGGGAGTTTTCCTACAGAGGACCAGACTGCATATTACTATCATACTGATTTTACTGTTGTTTCTGCTTTTGCTGTCATGGACTGGCTGGGTGCGGGGGGGGGGGTGAGGCACCATCTGGGGGACCCACAAGGGAAGAAGGCTCAGAGCCTGGGGACTGGAGGTGGGATGGCAATGAGCAGAAAGAGAGGGAAAAGGGAGCAGAATGGAAGGGAGGTGTTGCAAGCTGGAGGAAACAGGGTTTGGTGAGCAGGAAGAGGCTGGGGCAGAGAGCAGTTCAGGCTCAGAGGGAGGAGAGGAGGGGGGCCAGAAGACCCAGAGGAGGCCGGCTACTGAAGCATCCAGGGAGGCTCCCCCTCCTGCTGCGACCAGCTCCCCTCTCCCCTGGTCTCCTAGAGCACACAGAGAAACCTGGTTCAGACCCCATGATCCTGCACATGATATTAAGAGGGTGTTTCCCTGCCCCCCAACATGCCTCACTTTAATCTCGTTGACAATGAACTGTATTTTAAGCCCAATCACCCCGTTTGGAACGCTCTTTTGGGAGCTCCTTGCAATCTGTCTTTGAACAATCCTGGACAATTTCCTGCCACCAGCAAACTTTGCCCCCTCTCTGCTCACTCCTAACTCTAGATCATTTATGAACAAGTTGAAAAGCCACAGGTCCCAATACTGATCTATAGGGGACTCCACTTTCTGCTTCTCTCCATTCACAGGAGTGTTCGTTTACTAAAAGTGTTCCTCCCTCCCCACATCCTTCTGTGCTGCGGAGAGAACCCTGCGGAAAAGTTATGGAGGGGTGGTGGGAAAATTGTTATCAGCTCTCCCACTGGTTCGGTAGTGATGCAACCGTTCTTAGGATATGCACGGGGTTGTTGTTCTTGGGGATAAGTTGCAGCATTTTCCCAATTTCCCGGCATCGATGGTGTTATCTGAATTGCTGGGACCATCGGGGGGTCTTCATCAAAGACAATTAAATCTGTCTCTGGCTTTCTGTGTGTCACATTTCCCTTGGGAGGAGCGTCACTTGGCATTGGCTGATCAGATTCCAACTGGGGTAAAGAGTGGTGAAATTCTGGATCTGCCAAAGGCGTAATGGAGTGTCCTATCATTGAATTATCTAGATTGGGCTGGCGTTCTTTGTGTGTTTGGCCTTTTTTGCTCTGATGTTTTCCTCTCCAAGGGAGTGTTACAGCTGGGTTCACCGCACGTATCCATCTTGGACGGCCCTTCCAAATGAATCATGGCCCTATGGCGAAAGCCCTTCGGCAGAGAGGGCGTTGATTGCTTGGGGTCGGTCCGGCAGAAAGAAAAGCAAAGCCTACTCAAAGGGAAGCCGCTTCAGCTTCCAGCCTGTCTGCTCCCACAATGGCTGAAGAAGAATTCCCCTTAGGGAATGGAAGAGATGAATGGAAGCGGGCAAGGAAGTCCCACAATCGCTCCTGCTGGAGGAATAGGGGCACAGACCCTATACTCAAAGGTGATGGCCACTTCTGGAATCCAGGAAGGAATTCTCCCCACACTGGTCACATGCAGCTGGGCTCACTTTCCAAAGCCACCTGGAGGGCCTGCCAACAATTCCCATCATCCCTAGTCTTGCTAGCTTGGGATGGTGGGATCTGTAGTCCAAAAACAGCTGGTGACCCAAATTTGGGAAACCCTGTTCTCCCTGAAGGACAAAGGAGGATTCACTTGCATCAGAATATCAGGCAAGTTCTGTAGGATCAGGCCCTGTCTTCTCAGGGGCCCAGCAGGGGCCTCTTCTGGGAAGCCCACTGGCAGCACTTGAGCACCAGAGAAGGACGGCTGCCTCTGACTGGGGAAGCAAATTTCTTCTAGATGGGCGGGGTATAAATCATAAATCATTATATATATTCTTATATGGGGTCCCCACGATGCTCCCCAGCCTGGCTCCAGACTGCCAGGGAAGCTGTGTTGTGTTCTGCTGCAGGTGAGCCTGCCCTGTGCAACGCTGGGCTCTTAAAGGAACTTGGAGCTCCAGGCGGGGGGGCCACAGCTTCCCCACACTTGTGAAGCAGCCATGGGAGCGATGAAGAGGCAGGCGGCTTGCGCTGGGGAGTGGCATGGAGTGGAGGAATCCGCTAGAAGGAGCTTCTGGAGCCTATGCACCCCACTCCTTGCCTGCTCCCTGAAGGTTTCCTGAGCCTCCCCCCTTTTCATTTCAGGGATTGGGGGACCTCAGCATCCCAGGGTTGCTTTGTTCTGGAGGTGGGGGGAAGCTATTTTGTTTGCTGAGGGCAGGAGTCACAATCCTGTCCCATTGTGTTGTGTCTGGCTTTTAGGTAAGGGGGTGAGGCTCAGGTGGGAAAGAGAAAGAAAAAATCCTGGGGTGCGGATTTACTCCGCTGCCCAGCTCGTCAGGGTGCCACTCCCCGGGGGTCCCTCTGGTTAGCAAAAGAAGGAATCTCCAGCCACGTTAAATATACAAAATAGCAGTCAGCAGACCTGATCTTTATTTGTTGCAACAAGGTTCAAACACAAAGATTGTTTGGTTGTGTCATGAGGTGGGAAAGCTGCTCCTTTATCCCTTATGGGGTATCCAAGTGCCCATATAGAGTCCTTTTGTAGGTTCTCTATTGGTAGGAGGAAATAACAGAGGCCAACCAGAGAATATTAAGTAGCAAAGCAGCTAGTAAGCCTGATCTTTATTAAAGCTGTTGCAACAGGGTGTTCCCCCCACAGGAGGAGAGAAGAGGACCCCTAACAAAGGAGTGCAAGCCCTTATATAGACATTTTGAAATTGCCCCCCCTGGAGCCCAAGACCGCCCCCCCGAGACATCATAAATACATCACAGAAGGGTTGTAGCCCAAGACCACCCCCAAGACAGCATACCTACATCAGAGAAGGGGTGGACTACAACAGAAATCTGAGTGCATTGTTTCTCTCCTGTCTACCAGGTTACCTGACTGGAATACCTGGGCATCCTGGCCCCTCTTTTCTTATGATAGCTACTCAGTTCCTGAATCCATGTCACAGGCTCACCCTATTCATATCTTAAATGTGCCCTTAAGACAGGATTTGTGAGCAAAGAGAAAATGGGGAGGTTTCCAACTTTGACCTTGCAGAGAAATATTTGAGGTCAATTTGGGAGGGACAAAATGGTTCCAGAACTTTTCCTGTGCGCTTCAGACCTGTGGTGTGGGTGGGTGGGTGGGTGTGTATGTGTACACACACACACACACACACGATTGCTTGTTTGGAACATTTATTTTATATATACTGGACCTTAAAATTCTTACAACAATTGCATATGGTTGCATGAACTTTTAAGACCTCTCCCCATTTCCCACAATACATTTTTTCACAGCATCATCCATAAATCACAAATGTGTCACAAAGTAGGAGTCTTTGGAATTTAGAAACATGAGCCCGTCACCCTGCCCGTCAGTAACCCCATTTTCCCACACCTTTTAACTACCCTCTTCCCCAAAGAACCATAATAGTATTTACACATCCCTTAGCTGCAAGGCTTTCCTGCGATTCTCCTTCGAAAGTATCAGGATTCAATCTGCCATCCCGATGGATTTCTGTCCGGGGCATGTGCTGCCCTTGATCGCCTCCTGCCTCCTAAGGGAATGTGGATTATGAATTGGATCCCCCAATTCCAGAGGAGTCATTAGGCGTTGGAACACAGGAAATCCGTCAAACCGTTGACTTGACGATTATTTGACGTTTCTACAGTTTTCTATACAGTATTGGATAGTCGGAGGAAACAGTCCGATTCATGGTATCCGCTTCTTGCTACAATTGTATAGGCTGCTTTTCTGAGCCTCTTTGCTGTTGTGCATGGAAGGTGCTTGTGTCAACGGTCATTGTCCCGGCCTTAGTCCGAGGCTGTGGTGGGGACTTGGGGTTTTGGGGGAGTCGTATAACTGCCCCACCCCCTCCTGGTTTGAAGAGCATCAATACCTAAAACACGGACGCACGGCTCGTGGCGTGGGGTGGGCGAGGGAAGGATTTTACAATGAAAACATTGGGGGGAACCCCACTTTGTAATTAGTTTGCGGGATCAGCACCTCCCCCGCTCTCCTGATCCACAGATGGAAGAGGGGAGGAGGGAAACCTTCCTCTCCCTCCCCCCATTCCACCCCTCCCCCCCCGGCACATCCTTCTCTCACCCCGCCGCCACAACCCGAAATCCCCTCCCCAATATGCTGCTCCTCCTCCTCGCCATCCGACCTCTGTTCCGGGAATAGGGGGGGAGAGCCCCCCTCCCAACCTGCCTGCTTCTCCCGGAAGTGGAGCTTCCACTCCGGATTGCTGCTCTGCGCCGTAGCTCTACGGACGCGCGCTTTCGTAAAGGGGAGGGAGGAGGCAGGGGAAACCCCGCCCCCCCGGATGTCGCAGGAAAGGAAAGGAGAATCTGGAGTGAGGAGAAAGAGGTAAAGGGGTCGCGGGGGGGGGGGGAGGACAGAAAAGGACCCAGGTAGGGACGCCGCGCCAGCTCCCCAAAGCGCCTTTCGTGGGTCCCGTCGGCATGGCCTAGATCCCTGCACCCGTGCTGTGCCTTGGCAGCGGCGGACATGGGGCGCCCACCGAGGGGGTCCCACCAGGGCCCCTTTGCCCCGTTTCCCCCACGCAGGGATCCCTGGGTCCCTGTGGGATCTGCACGGAGAAAGGCGGGTCATGAAAGGGTTAACGGGCTCGAGGGACGCCTGGATAGAGACCCCCGTGTGGCTTCCTTCTTGCAAGCTGCATCCTCTTCACGCCCCCATAAACCCCTGCCCTGCCCAGTCGCTGCGGTTCAAATCCGGAGAGGAAGAGGGGAGGGGAGAGGCCTTCTCAGAAGCGGCTCTTTGTTTCCGCAATCCCACCCGGGAATCAGCCAGAAACCTTTTCTTCTCTCTCAGGCTTCCATCTTTAATGTCTTTTCCACTGCCAGCTTCATTGAGGATGAGGATAATGTACATCTGTCATCAGAAACAAGGGAGCAGAGTCCATGGAATGGCTCTCAGGGCTGATATAGAAGTTGCACCTCAAAAGCATTTCTGTTCCTCTTATTCTTTGTAGGCAGTGTCAGAATGACTGACAAGCTGAGATTCTTCCCAGTCAAAGGACCCATTTTCATGATAGACAGTGTCTGTGGCTGGAGGCTCTACATACAAGGTGTGCCTACACAGGCCAAAGACTGCCAGTATTAGCACAGGTGAGGTATGTGACCTCCCCTTATTTACAGACTGTATGTAAATGAGAAGTTGTGGGTGGGATTACCGTTTATGGCATCCCTGTGATTTTCTCCACCCATAACATTTCATGAACTGATATTGCAGTACGAATTCCAAAATAACTACAAAAGAATCACAATATAATAAGAATGATTGTAGTATTTCCACGCTGCCTATCTGGCTGGGTTTCCCCAGACGCTCTGGGCAAATTACAGTACATATAAAAGACAGTAAAACATCAGACATTAAAAACCTCCCGATACAGGGCTGCCTTCAGCTGTCTTCTAAATGTCAGATAGTTGCCCATTTCCTTGCCCTCTGCCTGCTTCCCTGTAACTTTGCTTTTCACGGGGGGGGGGGGGGAGCAGAAGACCCTCGAAGGAGGACCTCAGTGTCCAGACTGAGCGATGGGGGAGGAGACGCTCCTTCAGGTCTACAGAGAGTGAGGCTGTAGGGCTTTAGGTCAATGATCTTGCTCCTCCACAATGATCTCCAGAGCAAGTCCAACATACAATTAGCAGAGTAGGAAAAAATGCTCAGAGACAGCAAAAAATTCCTTCAGCAAATAAATTTGTTACTGAAGGCAAAACAGGAATCTATGCCTGCAAAATGCAACCACAGCAATTTAAAGGTCAGCACCAACATTGTGAATTGTTCTCAGAAATGTACTGGGAGTCAATGAAGATCCTTTCGGACTGGTGTTATGTGGTCTCAGCGGCTGCTCCCATTCTGTTGTCTAGCTGCCACATTCTGGATTAGTTGGGGTTTACGAGTCACCTTCCAAAGTGGCCCCATGTAGCGCATGGCAGTAGTCCAAGGGGGAGATAACCAGAGCATGCACCATTCTGGGGAGACAGTCTCTAGGCATGGAGGGTCTCAGCCAGCGTACCAGACGGAGCTGGCAGACAACTGCCCTGGACACAGAATTGACCTGCACCTCCATGGACAGCTGTGAGTGCAAAATTTGGCTTTACTGCTCTGGCTGCCTTTGCTGTCATGGACTGGCTGATTGCGGGGGCGGGGGTGAGGCACCAGCTGGGGGACCCACAAGGGAAGAAGGCTTAGAGCTTGGGGGCTGGTGGTGGGATGGCGATGAGCAGAAAGCGGGAGAAAAGAGAGCAGAACGGCTGGGGAGTTGTTGCAAGCTGAGGAGGAAACGGTTTGGTGAGCGGGATGAGGCTGGGGCAGAGAGCAGTTCAGGAGAGGAGGGAGGAGAGGAGGGGGCCAGAAGACCCAGAGGATGCCGGCTGCTGAAGCATCCAGGGAGACGCCCCGCCCCTGCTGTGACCAGCTCCCCTCTCCCCATGTCTTCTAGAGCACACAGAGAAACCCGGTTCAGACCCCATGATCCTGCACATGATATTAAGAGGGTGTTTCCCTGCCCCCCAACATGCATCACTTTAATCTTGTTGACAATGAACTGTATTTTCAGCCCAATCCCCGTTTGGAGAGCTCTTTTTGGAGCTCCTTGTATTCTGTCTTTGTTTGAACACTCCTGGACAATTTACTGCCATCAGCAAACCTTGTCCCCTCCCTGCTTACTCCTAACTCTAGATCATTTATGAACAGGTTGAAAAGCCACAGGTCCCAATACTGATCTATAGGGGACTCCACTTTCTGCTTCTCTCCATTCACAGGAGTGTTCGTTTATCACGACGTGCTCCTCCCTCCCCCCATCCTTCTGTGCTGCGGAGGGAACCCTGCAGAAAAGTTATGGAGTGAATTTCATTTCCCCACACATCCAACACTGCTCAGCATTCAGGGAAATGGAAGAGGAAAGCTGGCCACAATCCAAGAGACTGAGGTCAACAGAAAGGGAAGCAAAGCCTACTCCAAGGGAAGCCGCTTTAGCTTCCAGCCCGTCTGCTCCCACAATGGCTAAAGAAGAATTGCCCTTGGGGAATGGCGGAGCTGAATGGAAGCGGGCGAGGAAGCCCCACAATCGCTACTGCTGGAGGAATAGGGGCACTGACCCTATACTCAAAGGTGATGGCCACTTCTGGAATCCAGGAAGGAATTCTCCCCACACTGGTCACATGCAGCTGGGCTCACTTTCCAGAGCCACCTGGAGGGCCTGCCAACAATTCCCTTCATCCCTAGTCTTGCTAGCTTGGGATGGTGGGATCTGTAGTGAGCTGGAGACCCAAATTTGGGAAACCCTGTTCTCCCTGAAGGACAAAGGAGGATTCACCTGTATCAGGTGAGCCCTGCAGGATCAGGCCCAAGGGGGCCCCTGTCCTCCCAGGGGCCAAGCAGGGGCCTCTTCTGGGAAGCCCACTGGCAGCACTTGAGCACCAGAGAAGGACGGCTGCCTCTGATTGGGGAAACACATTTCTTCTTGTTTGTTTTTTTGTTTTTTTTATATATAATATTTATTAAAGGTTTTAAACAATATAACACCATACACATACACACCCCAGAAACAATAAGGAAACACCATCACCAAAATAAAAAAGACATACAAAAAGGAAGGACAACAGACAAAAAATCATATAAAGAACATAAAAAATGGTTCAGTTTCATAAACCAAATTTCCATAACCCTCTTTTTCGACTCCCTCACATCTCCCTTTTCTGTGTTCCCGATTATAAAGTCATGTTCAGCAATACATCACCTTCTCTCAAAACTTGTTTTAGATTGTACGTTTCAACTATTATGTCTCCAATTTTACCCTATATTACAAATATTTTGGTATTAGGCTTGACATAATATTATTGTTATTCAAATTTCACCTTTGTTCTTATAATTCAATTATTTTCATGCTCCTTTCAACTACGTCACTAATGCCAAATTGTCTATATGTCCTGCATCATTCTAACATTCATACAATTTACAATACTTTTGCAAATAGTCCTTAAATTTCTTCCAGTCCTCTTCCACTGTCTCTTCTCCCTGGTCTCGAATTCTGCCAGTCATTTCTGCCAATTCCATGTAGTCTATCAGTTGTGTCTGCCATTCTTCCAGAGTGGGCAAATCTTGTGTCTTCCAGTGTTTAGCGATGAGTATTCTTGCTGCTGTTGTAGCGTACTGTGATGGGACGATGAGCTGCTTGTGTGTAAAATCCTAGTCCCTCAGAGTTTGGTCAAGTTTGCAAACCTCTGTCTGTAACGGAGCCCCTTAAACATGGCTCCGTCAGTCGCTGGCAGATTCCGACAGTGGTTGCTTTCGGAATCGCTTCCAACATAAAAGCTCCTTAACGGAAACACGTCTTCTGGACTCTCTGCGTGACAGTTTCCGGCGAGGAGTGGGTGTCCCTACAGGAGGTCCTGAAACCTCCCCACTGTTTTCGCTGGAAGTGTCTCTGAGCCATCCCTCCAGCTCCCTTTCCCTCAGCTCAGCTCCTCTCCCCCTACTGGTTCCCTCTTCAGCTGCTGAGTCTCTCCCAACCTGTGTGAGCCCTTTCACTTCCCTTCCTTCCGATGGCAGTTCCCTGACATCCACCTCCCCTCCAGGGCCCCCTTCATCCCCTCTCGCCCCCTCCTCTACGGGCGGTGAGGAGGCAAAACCCCGGAATGAACTTCCTTCATCTTCCGATGTCCCGAACACTTCTCTCCACCTGTTGCGGTTCCTGGTCTCGAAGTACTCCTCCTCCTCAGAGTCCATCTCCCCTTCCCCTTCCGATTCCGAGAATCCTTCCAACTCCTCCTCCTCATCGGTGGTCCCAAAGTATTCCCTCCGGAACCTCTCCACAGGCTGAGGTTTCCTTGGGAACCTTTGATGGAACGTTTCTATCAATACCTCGTCATTGATATCTTCTGCCATTACCCAAGTGTTTTCTGACTCCGGTTCTCCTTCCCACGCTACCAAATACTCCACCTGATCCCCCTTCCATCTGGCGTCGAGGATTTCTGCCACATGGCTGCTGCATTCCCTTTCTTCTATGACCGGTCCCCGAGTGGCCATCCCTTCTCGTCCCCCCTCATACGGTGACAGTAACGACCTGTGAAATACTGGGTGCAGTTTCATGTGGTTGGGTAACCGGAGCCTGAAAGCCACTGGGTTGACCTGTTGAATGACCTCAAAGGGACCCAATCTCCTGGGTCTTAATTTCTTACAACCTCCTTTGAACGGCAACCCTTGGGTTGACAGCCACACCCTATCTCCCACCCTTATGGTTTCACCTTCCCTTCGGTTCTTGTCTGCCTGCCTCTTGTATTCTTCCTTCGCCCTTTCTAAGTTGAGTTGGAGCTGACGATGGATTGCTTCCATTTCTTCTACAAAATGCTCGGCTGCCGGGACAACCCATCTCTCCCCTTCTCCCCCTGGGAAAGCCCTGGGATGACACCCATAATTAGCCAAGAAGGGGCTCATCCCTGTGGACACATTCTCGGCATTGTTGTAGGCAAATTCCGCCAGCGCCAACTTTTCTACCCAGTCATTCTCTCTGTCATTGACATAACACCTCAGGTATTGCTGGAGGACCCCGTTTGCTCTTTCCGCCTGCCCGTTGGTTTCAGGGTGCCGGGCAGTCGAAAAGTTGACCTCCACCTGCAGTAAGCTCATGAGCTTCCTCCAGAACCTGGAAGTAAATTGTTTTCCTCGGTCTGAGACCACCCTCAATGGCACCCCGTGCAACCTAAAAATGTGTTCTACAAATAACTTCGCTGTCTCTTCCGCCGTGACTGCATGCGAGCAGGCTACAAAGTGGCACATCTTTGTTAGTAGGTCTACCACCACCATGATGGCTGTTTTCCCCTTGGACTTCGGCAGATCAGTCATAAAATCTATCGACACTGCCTCCCAAGGTCGTTCTGGGGTTGGTAAGGGTTCTAATAGCCCCGCCGGTGCCCGCCTCTCCCCTTTGGCTCGCTGGCATTGCTCACACCCTCTTACATACTCCCGTACATCTTCCCTCACCTTAGGCCACCAAAATTCCCTGGTGACCAACCACATGGTTTTGTGTTGTCCAAAATGCCCCGCCGTGGGGCTGTCGTGCAACTGCTTGAGTACCCTCCCCCTTAAGTCTCCTTCAGGGATATACAGTGCCCCTTTGTAATACAAAGCTCCATTTCTTTCCTCGAAACCCCCTGGTTCCTCTCCCTCACCCCTAAGACCTCTGAGCTTATTCTGGGCGTATTCATCATTCTCTGTTTCCTCTACCAGTTCTCTTTGTCCCACCAATGCCGCCCCACACACCCAGCGGTCCTCTGGAATGACATGTCTCTCTTCGGGTGCTCCCTCCCCCTCCAAATATTCAGGTTTGCGTGAGAGAGCGTCCGCCCTAATGTTCTCTGGGCCTGGCACGTAACAAATCTCAAAGTTAAATTTGGAGAACTCCTGGGCCCATCTCACTTGCCGTTGGTTGAGCACTCGTGCCGTCCTCCAATACTCTAGGTTCTTGTGGTCAGTGCACACTTGCACCTTATGTTGTGCGCCAATTAGCAGGTGCCTCCATCTCCGGAACGCCTCATGAATGGCTAGTAGTTCTCGGTCATACACCGTGTAGTTCCTCTCGGATTTGTTCAGCTTTCGCGAAAAAAAGGCACACGGTCTCCACTCTGACTCCTCCTTCCCTGGCTGCAGAAGCACCGCCCCAATCGCTCTGTCTGATGCGTCAGTTTCCACTCTCATCGGTTTTTGTAAATCCACATGCAGGAGTTGTTGTTCCGAGGCGAAGGCCCTTTTTAGTTCCTCAAATGCTCGCTCCGCCTCCTCAGTCCAAACGAACTTCTTCTTACTGCTGAGACAGTCCGTAATGGGCGCCGTCAGGTGGGCAAAGTTTCGGATGAACTTACGATAGAAGTTCCCAAATCCTAGGAACCTCTGCACATCCTTCCTTGTTTTGGGTGTTTTCCATTCCAGCACCGCCTGGACCTTGCCGGGATCCATGGCCAATCCCTTGTCTGACAGGCGATACCCCAGGAATTCCACCTCCTTGGTATGAAACTGACACTTCTCCAGTTTCACCCACAGCTGGTTGGCTTGCAGCCTGCTCAACACTTCTCTGACGTCTCTCACATGCTGCTCCTCATTCTCAGAATACACCAACACGTCGTCTAAGAAGGCCACACAATTCTTGTAAAGCAAAGGCCCCAGGACGTGGTTCATAAACGATTGAAAGCACGCGGAGCCTCCTTGTAGGCCGAAGGGCATAACTAAATATTCAAATGCCCCCAAAGGGGTGAACATGGTGGTTTTCCATTCATCCCCCTTCCTTATTCGTATCAGGTTGTACGCCCCCCTTAGGTCCAGTTTAGTAAAAATCTTTCCCTTCCTGACCCTTGTCAAAATGTCGTCAATCCTGGGCATAGGGAAAGCCACTGGTTCTGACACTGCATTTAAGGCCCTGAAGTCACACACAAGCCTCGGCTTGTTCGTGTTTTTTTTATCCACAAAAAACACTGGGCTGCCCCCCACCGCCCTGGACTCTCTGATGAACCCTCTCTTCAGGTTCTTGTCAATGAACTCTCTTAGCTCCTGCATCTCTCTGTCTGACATGGCGTACAGCTTGCCTACAGGGAGCTGTGCCCCAGGGAGTAAATTGATTTGACAGTCAAAGGGTCTATGCGGGGGTAGTTGGTCAGCTTCCCTTTCGCTGAAGACGTCGCGGAGATCTGCGTATTGTCGTGGTACCTTCACGTTCTCCGTTACTTCAGTCCCTGCTAGGGTGGCTTGGGCCCCTGCCAAACCCTTTCCCTCTTTGCAGTGTTCTAAGCAATGTGCTGAACCAAAAGAAACCACTCTCTGATGCCAGCCCACCAGCGGATCATGTAACGCTAGCCAGCTCATCCCCAATATAATGGGAGCTCCTCCCAAGGTGGCCACATTAAACGCTATCAGTTCGGTGTGCCTTGCCACCTTCATTATCATTGGGACGGTCTGCAAGCTGACTTCTCCTCCCAACAGCTCCCTGCCATCGATCGTGGTCACCTGCAGGGGGTTGCTTAAAGGGATCGTCTGTATCTGGTGTTCAGCTGCAAACTCTTTGCTCATGAAATTGCAGGAGCTGCCTGAGTCCAACAGCGCCTTTATCTTTAGAGGGTGTCCGTTTGGCAGCTCTAGCGCCACTTCTATCACTAGGGCGGGTTTAGGAGGTTCTGGCGTGGGCACTTTCACTGCTCTTTGGCCTGGCTGCTGTGCCCCGACGGTGGCAGCCAGGCGTTGGCTTTTACTTGCTTCGGTATTTCTTCCTCTCTTCCCTCCACAGCTCCTACCATCCCTTGCCATTCCTTCCTCTGGGGGCAGACTCTGGCAAAGTGACCTGGCTGTTGGCAGAGATAGCATTTCCGGGCGCCTTTTCCCTCCTTCTTTCCCCCCTCACTGGGCTTTGAAACTGCGCGCGCGCGCGCTGTTCCGATTTCCATCGGCTCTGCCGGCGGGAAAGTTGGCTCTGGAATGTCTGGAATGCGGAACTCCTTCCAACGTTCCCCCTTCCCTTCCCGCCTCTCCAATGCTCTCGCCTCCTGGCGCGCTCCTATGGTCAGCGCTGATTTGGTCAGCTGGTCCATAGACTCCGCCCTGGGCGCCCGGGAAAGTTCGTCTTTCACAGCCGAAGAAAGCCCTTCTTCAAAGAGCATTTGAATGGGTTCCGCCGATAGATCCCACCCCAATTTATGGATCAACATGGTGAACTCAGTCCAGTACTCACGGACAGATCGGCTCCCCTGTTTGCAAGCCATTAACTGTCTGCGGACCACTCCCTGTTCAATATCGCTGGAAAACATCAGATCCATGGCGCGAAAGAACTTCATCGTGTCCTTTAGGACGTCACTATTCGCTGCCATCAGGGGTCTAACCCAGTCTCTCGCCCCCTTTTCAAGATGCCCAATCACGAAAGCCACTCGTGATTCCTCGTCAGGGAATTCATCAAACTGCAGATTGAGGGCATATTGCATCTCTGTCCGAAAGCCATGATAGTCTTTGGGCTCCCCCCCAAACTTCTGCACCAATCCTGGTACCTTTCTGACGAGCTGGGTGTCTTTCCCCTTTTTGTCTGCATCCTGAGCCCTCCTCTCCTCAAGCCTCGCCGTCTGCAGCGCTAGCTGGACCTCCAACACCCGGTACCTTTCTTCCAGGCTTGGACCCGCTCCAGCTCCTGCTTCTCCGGTTCCGGCTGGGTTGCTCATGATGCCTTCTCCTGCACAAGCTGCTCACGAAGTCTGTCGGAATGCTGTGATGGGACGATGAGCTGCTTGTGTGTAAAATCCTAGTCCCTCAGAGTTTGGTCAAGTTTGCAAACCTCTGTCTGTAACGGAGCCCCTTAAACATGGCTCCGTCAGTCGCTGGCAGATTCCGACAGTGGTTGCTTTCGGAATCGCTTCCAACATAAAAGCTCCTTAACGGAAACACGTCTTCTGGACTCTCTGCGTGACAGTTTCCGGCGAGGAGTGGGTGTCCCTACAGGAGGTCCTGAAACCTCCCCACTGTTTTCGCTGGAAGTGTCTCTGAGCCATCCCTCCAGCTCCCTTTCCCTCAGCTCAGCTCCTCTCCCCCTACTGGTTCCCTCTTCAGCTGCTGAGTCTCTCCCAACCTGTGTGAGCCCTTTCACTTCCCTTCCTTCCGATGGCAGTTCCCTGACACGTACATGAAAAACGTCCTGTCCTTCTTTAACACCATTTGGCCAACAATGCCCAAAAGAAAGGCCTCTGGTTTCTTAGGGAAGGTATATTTAAATACCTTTTTCAGTTCATTATAGATCTTTTCCCAGAAAGCCTTAATCCTGGGGCACGTCCACCAAAGGTGAAAGAACGTTCCCTCAGTTTCTTTACATTTCCAACACTTATTGTCTGGCAAATGGTATATTTTTGCAAGCTTGACTGGGGTCATGTACCACCTGTATATCATTTTCATAATATTTTCTTTCAGGGCATTACATGCCGTAAATTTCACACCGGTGGTCCATAACCATTCCCAGTCAGCAAACATAATATTATGACCAATGTCTTGTGCCCATTTTATCATTGCTGATTTAACCGTTTCATCCTGAGTGTTCCATTTCAACAGCAAGTTATACATTCTTGAAAGTACCTTGGTTTTTGGTTCTAACAGTTCTGTTTCTAGTTTCGATTTTTCCACCTGGAAACCTTTTTTTTTTTTTTTTTTAAATAATATTTATTAAAATTCTCAAAAAAAAAGAAAATACAGAAAGCAATAATTAAAATACGTTCATAGCCTTATTTTCATAAATCCACTTTCTGGGACTCCCCCCTTCCCCCACCCCTACCATATTCCTTTTTCATATTGTTGGCTCCACAAGCTCTCAGTTCTGAATAAAAACTTAATTTGTTTAAACCATTATTCGAATTTAAAATTTCTACGCTCCACATCAATACCCTTAATAAAACACAAAAAACTTCTTTCCCAGGGCCCACCCCATTTTCATTCCACAATTTCCCTTTTTTTTAATAATAGAAACACCCCACATAATAAAGATATCAGAAATAAGAAATAAAGAGTATAAAAGATGAGACAAAGCCAGTTCAAAAAAAGAAGTTGACAAGCCTTTGGATTTTAGTTCTCCCCCCCTGTCCCCGGTTTAATTTCCCCCTGACCACCAAACCATATTATCCGCCTGGAATTCTTACAATCCAAGAATCACCTATTTCCCCCAACTCCTTGCTGGTTTTTTTTCTTTTCTTTTTTTCCCTTTCATAATTATTTTTAGAACACTTAACTTCAGATCTTAAATAAAACTCCCCCCATTGTTCTTTCCAAATTATAGTCCAGTTTCCTCTTGTTCCGCTGCTGAAACGTTCTAATTCAGAAGCTTAGTAAGTCTGCAGGGATTATTGTTATTCAGGAACAAAAACTTGCGTTCAGTCCCTTCCTTTCTTCAATAGAAAATTCTATTGTCTCCTTTAGCTGAACACCCTGTAGACAAAATATTATTTCCGTTTTGCAGCTTTCCCAGAAGATAACCAGTCCTGTAAAATTCCAATGGTGTTTTTTTTTTCACTTACGACCATCTTTGTAATGTCCCGAAACTCCTCTAGGGGGATTGTTATAACTTTGTCTTCTCTAGTCCAAAAGTCCGATTGTTATCCATATTTTCGCCATTTTGTATCCAAATTTTAACGAGTTGTAGCAAATTGTAACAAATTTAGCCAGCAAAGTTCTCATAATAAAATCCTCTCTACTTTCCGACTTTGACAGCTACTTTGACAGCTGTCAAAATCTCCGACTCTTTTCACCAGGCTCTCTCTTCAATCACCCCGGTTCCCAGGGGGGGGGGGGGTTACGTTTCTTCTCCCTCAATTCATCCTCCAGCACAGTTCTTATGATTCCCCATCGTGGAATTCTTAGTGATTATCAGCAATACAAATCTTTTTGGACCTTGGTTTCCCCGTCCTTGTCTTGAAAAGTTTACAATAGGGGGGGGGACTGACTTCCTTTTTGGATCCCCCCCCGCTCGTATCCAATTTCAAAAAGAAATTCTTTTTTTCCTCCTTTTAAACCCAGTTTCCAAATTACTCACGGGTTGTTGTCTAAAAGTCCGAATTTTCAATAGAAGAAGTCAGCGCTCTCCGCCGGATGGCATGCGGCTGCGCTCGGCAGGGATAGCAGAGGACTCAAAGCACCACGCTTCTCCCCGGCACCCGATCCGTAGCCTTTAAAAAGGCTCCTTCACGAGTCGGGAGGGCGCTAGCGGTGCCAGCCGAGTCTCCATGTCCACGACCCTCGTGGCCGTGGTTTTTAAGGGTCCCCGCATCGCCGGTGCGGTAGGACCCAGCCCCTGCCGAGCAGGCTCCCTCCGGAGCTCGGAGGGAGTCCGCCATTCGGCGATGGCGCCAACCCGGAAGTGGAAACCTATTTTTTTATCAACCTTAAAGATCTCCCTAATCTGACCATAGTGTAACCAATCTCGCACCTTACCCTTTAATTTCTCAAAACTCTGCAGTCTCCAAGTATCTCCATCTTCTTCTACTATCTCCCAATATTTTGGCCAATTGGCCTCCATATTGAGTTTTTTCTGAGCCTTAGCTTCCATTGGTGACAACCACCTTGGGGTCTTACTCTCTAATAAGTCTTTATATCTTGTCCAGACATTAAACAATGTCTTTCTGACAATGTGGTTCTTAAATGCTTTATGAGCATTTATGACCTTGTCATACCACAGATATGCATGCCACCCAAACACATTGTTAAAACCTTCCAAATCCAAAATGTCAGTGTCCTCAAGAAGTAGCCAATCTTTCAACCAGCAGAAAGCTGCTGATTCATAATACAGTTTCATGTCTGGCAGGGCAAACCCCCCTCTTTCTTTAGCATCAGTTAGTATTTTAAATTTTATTCTGGGCTTTTTGCCCTGCCAGACAAACCTAGAGATATCTCTTTGCCACCTCTTGAAACAGTCCATCTTGTCCACAATTTGCAAAGTCTGAAAAAAAAACAACATTTTTGGCAATACATTCATCTTTATAACAGCTATTCGGCCCAACAAGGAAAGCTTCAGTTTTGACCAAATTTCCAAATCCTTTTTAATTTCTGACCAACATTTTTCATAATTATCTTTAAATAAATTCAAATTTTTAGCCGTCATATTAACCCCTAGATATTTCACCTTTTTAACCACATTTAATTCTGTCTCCTTCTGAAACCTTTCTTTTTCCAAAGTCGTCAAGTTTTTACTCAAAACCTTAGTTTTTTGCTTGTTTAATTTGAATCCTGCCACTCGACCAAATTCCTGGATCAATTCTAACACCCTTTTCGTACTAGATTCTGGCTCCTGTAATGTCAAAACGAGGTCATCTGCAAAAGCCTTAAGTTTATATTGTTTAGCTCCGACCTGAATTCCTTCAATCAACCGGTCTCCTCTAATCATGTTCAAGAGCACCTCCAGGACCGAGATGAATAACAGTGGGGAAATAGGGCAACCCTGTCGTGTTCCTTTCTCAATTTTAAACTCTTCTGACACCACATTATTAACTATCAGTTTAGCCTTTTGTTCTGAGTATATTGCATCTATACCATTTTCAAAACCCCGTCCCACTCCCATCCCTTTAAGATTTTTCTTCATAAATTTCCAAGAAATGTTATCAAAGGCCTTCTCCGCATCTATAAAAATCAAAACTGCTTTTGTATTAATATTCGTTTGCAATAGTTCCAAAATATCAATAATGTTCCTTGTATTGTCACACAAATGTCTACCTGGGAGGAAGCCTGCCTGATCTTTATGGATCACTCACATTTAACACTCGTTTTAGTCTATTAGCCAAAATGTCTGCAAAGATTTTGTAATCCACATTTAAAAGGGAAATAGGACGGTAGTTCTTGAGTTGTGTCTTTTCAGTCTCAGATTTAGGAATAAGTGTGATGAAAGCTTCTTTCCACGTTTCAGGTGCCTTCTTCCCCTCCATAATCTCATTACATACCTCCTTCAGTGGTTGAATCAGATGGTCTTTTAGAGTCTTATAATACTTGGAGGTTAACCCATCCGGCCCTGGAGATTTGCCCAATTGCATATTTTGAATTGCACCTTCAATCTCTTGAAGTTTAGGGAAGTGTTTTAATGTTTAATGCCGTACAGTGGTACCTCGGGTTAAGTACTTAATTCGTTCCGGAGGTCCGTACTTAACCTGAAACTGTTCTTAACCTGAAGCACCACTTTAGCTAATGGGGCCTCCTGCTGCTGCCACGCCACCAGAGCACAATTTCTGTTCTCATCCTGAAGCAAAGTTCTTAACCTGAAGCACTTTTTCTGCGTTAGCGGAGTCTGTAACCTGAAGCGTATGTAACCTGAAGCATATGTAACCCGAGGTACCACTGTATTGTGTGTTTAGTATTGGGCTGGGAGCCACCCAGAGTGGCTGGGGAAGCCCAGCCAGATGGACGGGGTATAAATAATAAATCATTATATATATTCTTATATGGGGTCCCCACGATGCTCCCCAGCCTGGCTCCAGACTACCAGGGAAGCTGTGTTGTGTTTTGCTGCAGGTGAGCCTGCCCTGTGCAACGCTGGGCTCTTAAAGGAACTTGGAGCTCCAGGCAGAGGGGCCACAGCTTCCCCACACTTGTGAAGCAGCCATGGGAGCGATGAAGAGGCAGGCGGCCTGCGGTGGGGAGTGGCATGGAGTGGAGGAATCCGCTAGAAGGAGCTTCTGGAGCCTATGCACCCCCCTCCCCGCCTGCTCCCTGAAGGTTTCCTGAGCCTCCCCCCTTTTCATTTCAAGGATTGGGGACCTCAGCATCCCAGGGTTGCTTTGTTCTGGGGGTGGGGGGAAGCTATTTTGTTTTCTGAGCGCAGGAGTCACAATCCTGTCACATTGTGTTGTGTCTGGCTTTTAGGTAAGGGGGTGAGGCTCAGGTGGGAAAGAGTTGAGAAAGAAAAAATCCTGGGGTGCGGATTTACTCCGCTGCCCAGCTCGTCAGGGTGCCACTCCCCGGGGTTCCCTCTGTTTAGCAAAAGAAGGAGTCTCCAGCCACGTTAAATATACAAAACAGTGGTCAGCAGACCTGATCTTTACTTGTTGCAACAAGGTTCAAACACAAAGATTGTTTGGTTGCGTTATGGGGGGGGGGGGAAGCTGCTCCTTTATCCCTTATGGGGTATCCAAGAGCCCATATAGAGTCCTTTTGTAGGTTCTCTATCGGTAGGAGGAAATAACAGAGGCCAACTACAGAATATTGAGTAGCAAAGCAGCTAGTAAGCCTGATCTTTATTGAAGCTGTTGCAACAGGGTGTTCCCCCCACAGGCAGGAGAGAGGAGGACCCCTAACAAAGGAGTGCAAATATAGACATTTTGAAATTGCCCCCCCTGGAACCCAAGACCGCCCCCCCCCGAAACATCATAAATACATCACAGAAGGGGTGTAGCCCAAGACCACCCCCAAGACATCATACTTACATCAGAGAAGGGGCAGACTACAACAGAAATCTGGGTGTGCTGTTTTTATCCTGTCTGCCAGGTTACCTGATTGGATTACCTGGGCACAAATATGTCACAAAGTAGGAGTCTTTGGCATTTAGAAAAATGAGCCCGTCTCCCTGCCCGTCAGTAACCCTATTTTCCCACACATTTTAACTACCCTCTTCCCCAAAGAACCGTAATGGTATTCGGACATCCCCCCAACTGCAAGGCTTTCCTGCGCTTCTCCTTTGAATGCATCAGGATTCAATCCGCCATCCCGATGGACTTCTGTCTGGGACATGTGTTGCCCTTGATCGCCTCCTGCCTCCTAAGGGATGATGGAGTCAGGGGGAGCCCTGGATCCCCCAATTCCAGAGGAGTCATTAGGCATATTGTATCCACAGATGGAAGAGGGGAGGAGGGAAACCTTCCTCTCCCTCCCCCCAATTCCTCCCCTCCCCTCCCGGCACATCCTTCCCTCACCCCGCCCCCACAATCCCAAATCCCCTCCCCAATATGTTGCTCCTCCTCCTCGCCATCCGAACTCTGTTCTGGGAAGGGGGGGTGAGCCCCCCTCCCAAACTGCCTGCTTCTCCCGGATTTGGCTCTTCTGCGCTGGATTGCTGCTCTGCGCCGCAATCTCTACGAGAGCCAGTGTGGTGTAGTGGTTAAGAGCGGTAGTCTCCTAATCTGGGGAACCGGGTTCGCGTCTCCGCTCTTCCACATGCAGCTGCTGGGTGACCTTGGGCCAGTCACACTTCTTTGAAGTCTCTCAGCCCCACTCACCTCACAGAGTGTTTGTTGTGGGGGAGGAAGGGAAAGGAGAATGTTAGCCGCTTTGAGACTCCTGAAGGGGAGTGAAAGGCGGGATATCAAATCCAAACTCTTCTTCTTCTTCTTCTTCTTCTCTAGGGGCGCGCGCTTTCAGAAAGGGGAGGAGGGGCGGCAGGCGACAACCCCCCCCCATGAATGTTGCTGGAAAGGAAAGGAGAATCTAAAGCAAGGACAAAGAGGTAAAGGGGTCGCGGGGGGGGGGAGGACAGAAAAGGACCCAGAGACCCTCGCAAGCTCCCGAAAGCGCCATTCGTGGGTCCCATCGGCATGGCCTAGATCCCTGCACCCGTGCTGTGCCTTGGCAGCGGCGGACATGGGGCGCCCACCGAGGGGGTCCCAAGAGGGCTCCTTTGCCCCGTTTCCCCCACGCAGGGATCCCTGGGTCCCTGTGGGATCTGCACGGAGAAAGGCGGGTCATGAAAGGGTTAACGGGCTCGAGGGACGCCTGGATAGAGACCCCCCTGTGGCTTCCTTCTTGCAAGCTGCATCCTCTTCACGCCCCCATAAACCCCTGCCCTGCCCAGTCGCAGAGGTTCAAATCAGGAGAGGAAGAGGGGAGGTGTCAGGGAACTGCCATTGGAAGGAAGGGAGGTGAAAGGGCTCACACAGGTTGGGAGAGACTCAGCAGCTGAAGAGGGAACCAGTAGGGGGAGAGGAGCTGAGCTGAGGGAAAGTGAGCTGGAGGGATGGCTCAGGGACACTTCCAGCGAAAACAGTGGGGAGGTTTCAGGACCTCCTGTAGGGACTGTTGGAATTCTGCCTGGGTCAGAGGAATGTGCCACAGCGTAGGCACCGGCAGATATTCCTGTCGACCTCCCCGCGTCTCCACTCTGCTGATAAGCAGGCGAGGTCCGGCGATTCTTCTCAGATGTATGAGAGGAACACACCGTTCTTCCTCTCTCCCCTTTGGTGTCCCCAGGGAGGGGAAAGAAGCAGACAGAAAACTATTTACATCATTTATTTCTGCCTCTTACATCAGTACAGAGAATCATGTCTGCACTCAACAACAGCAAGAAGAAACTCCTCCCAAGTACATCCAGTACGGGTCATATGACACACACACACTGAGCTAACATCCGGTGCTCAGTACAGAATGGACTGCCCCTTTGTTCCCATGGCAACAGTCACAAACATCCTGTCTGGCTTTCCAGCCACAAGCAGCTGGCTGAGCTGCTAGAGCCTTTGCTTGCTGCAGCATTGGTGCTTTATGGTAACATACTCCCCCTAAAGTATCAATGTGTGCCGCGAGCAAAGCGTCATCCAGAGAAGAAAACAAACAGTTGTTATATTTATAACATTCCCCTGTTGTTTCAGTTCCACCCTTGGAACTACCCGCCACTGGTTTAACCAATGTACCTCTCTGGTTGTGTGACTTCGCATTACCTCAGTTAACAACTCTCTGTTGTGCCTTTGTCTCTGACTCAGACACAGCTTCAATCTGTCCTTGGTCGTTTACAATAGCAACATATGCAAGGTTAGCAAACTCCTTTGAATACCTCTTGGGTGGTACACCCTTCGTTGCTCTCTCAGACCTACGTAAAAGTTGCTGCTCTTCTCTGCTTTCTGGTTCAGCCTCTGAACTCTCTGGAGAACCAGTGCTAAGCTTAATCAATGGTTCATCCTCCTCTTCTGAGGGTCTAGTCATTATGTGAGATTTCCTCTCAATGACTGTGACAACTGAGCTGTCTGAGCTATCGCTGTCATCATCAGTACTACTGAACTCAATAAGATCAAACTCATCATCATCATTATCATCAGAATCCTCTGTGGGAAATGCGTGAACAATCAACCTCTCCTGTTCAGGAGCACTCTCTAGAAACCTTGTGAGAATCACCTGACCAGATTCAGACAAAATTACTCTGTAGAGACCTCTTTCATAACCTACGAAAATGCCTCTGGCATTCTTTACTCCACCTGGAGCTTCTGTTCTCACATGAGACCCGAAAACCTTGAAATAGGCAACAGAAGGTTTTCTATTGAACAGCTTCTCAAAAGGAGAACATCCCAACTCTGTTGAGACTTTTCTCAGCCACACATGAAGATAGGACGCTAGCGATTCGGCCCAATATTCATGTGACAAATGTGAACTCAGCAATTGCGCATTCATCCCCTTTCGCAATTCTTTGTTCACCCTCACACAGACCCCCCTGTTCCACGCTTCTTGCGAAACTGCAACTTTGTGGTCTATCCCTTTTCCATCCAGGAACTTCTGAAACTTCTGTAACAGAAAAATTTGCTTCTCATCTGTGAAAAGACAATCAATGTTAGCATCATGCATATTTTTAACCTTGTCACAAAACTCCTGAAACTTTTCTAAAGTTTCTTGCGGTTTCTCCATCATATAAACCCAAGAATAATTAGTGAAACAATCCACACACAAAAGGTAAAATCGTGCACCGCCTCTAGATGGTTCTAGAGGACCAATCACATCAGCATACACCCGCTGAAATGCTCTGTCGACCTTCTTGGTCTTAGTCACCTTCCTGGTGCTCACACTGGTCTTGGTCACCCCTGCAAGAGAGATTTCGTTAGAAACAGAAGAATTACATTTCATGTAATCACTTTGATCAAAAGTCAACAAATACAGTCCATCTTTCTCTTTGGCAGTAAGAAACAGTTCTCCATCTTTGTAGATCTTGCAGCTTTTAGCATCATAGGACAGTTTCAGTCCTTTCTTTGCAATCTGTGACACGCTCAGCAGATTAAATCTCAGTTCTGGAACCAGGTAAACATCACTTATAGTCAAGTTCAGACTCTCAAGATACACAGTCCCAATTCCAGTCGCTTCCAACTCCTGACCGTTGGCCTGTTTCACAGTGAAGCTTTGCTTCCTCAACGTCGAAAATAGTCCTCTGTGCGGGCACATGTGAACCGTTGCGCCCGTGTCAATTATGAACGAGTTCCCAACATCTGGCGTGGTTCCTTTCGCCATCATAACCTTTGCAGGTTTCACCTGGCACTTGGTACGGCTTTTGCCTGACGCCTCAGGCTTCGTAGAGCTGCTCTTTGCTCCTCTTGACTGGCGCGGCTTCTTACAGTTTCGCTGTAGATGCCCAGTCTGTCCACAATTGTAGCATCGGACAGCACTCAATGCTACACCATGCTCTCCAGTAGCATCAGCAGTGGGGGAATTAGAACTCTGTTCTTCCCTCCCCCTGTCTTTTTCTTCCAGTGCAGCAAGTCTGTCGTGTTCATTCAGGACCACAGCACACACTCTCTCCGCGGTCAGCTGCGCGGCCGGTAGGGAACCAAGCTGACTGGCAACAACCTTGTAGGTGCGGCTAAGGCTGTTTATCATCATGAAGCAAAACACTTCCTCCTGAAGACGAAAATTGCGTTCCACCATCTGTTGACGCAGAAACTTCATTTCTGTCAGGTGCGCTTGAACATCTCCATCAGGCGCAAGTCTCAGATTGGTCAATTTCTCAAAATACAGCAACGCTGAAGAACCAGCATCTCTCTGATGCGTTGTACGCAGCGTGTCCCATACCTCTTTCGCATTTTCTAAATGCTGAACATGCACCAACTGATCATCTGAGACACACAGAATTATTGCAGTCCTGGCCCTTACGTTCTGTGACTCCCAACCTCTGGTTGGTGCTGCAGGGATGGGGTTTTCAATTACATCAAAAAGCCTCTGATTCTGCAGCAGGGCCTTCATCTTTACAGACCAAGATGAATAATTGTCATTGGTTAAGGGAGGAGGGCAAGGCAAACCTCCCCCTTTCTTGGCATCCATCTTGAAGCCAAGCCTCCAGCTCACACTGTCAAACAAACTGTGAAATCCAACAGTTGTTTTTTCCTTTCTCACGCAGCAAACTGCAAATTGTTTACGCTCTTTGCACCTGGCAGCTAAACTCAGGCTGCTATTGAAAAGTCCCTTCCAAGAGCTCGTAAACTTTGTAGCCAAAACATTCTCTGGTTTTGTTTCGCTTTCCCAGGCTTACACTCAGAGTCCAGCCCCTTTGCCAGTAACTTTCCAGGACCGTTACCTAGCAACAATGCATTTCAATAGGACATCTTATCTACCACAAAAATTTGTGGAATGCAGGCAATGCAGGCTTCAGCCTTCAAGCTGCAGGCCTCTTCCTCCGGAGCTTTTGTTTTCTTTGAAACGCAGCTCCGTGAACCAGGGAATTAATCTTCCTGCGTTCACACTTTTAGCCCGAAATGCAGCATACCTTGAACTTTGTTGCTCTGGAAAACACCTCTTCTTTCCACCAGCTGTCTGTGGAGCCTCTGGCTTCTTTCAGACGCTTCTCTTCCTCCTTGGAGCAGAGGAGGACAATCCACCAGCCTCTCATGCAGATGTCCGATGAATCGCAACCATCCGAAGGCTGCCACTGTTGGAATTCTGCCTGGGTCAGAGGAATGTGCCACAGCGTAGGCACCGGCAGATATTCCTGTCGACCTCCCCGCGTCTCCACTCTGCTGATAAGCAGGCGAGGTCCGGCGATTCTTCTCAGATGTATGAGAGGAACACACCGTTCTTCCTCTCTCCCCTTTGGTGTCCCCAGGGAGGGGAAAGAAGCAGACAGAAAACTATTTACATCATTTATTTCTGCCTCTTACATCAGTACAGAGAATCATGTCTGCACTCAACAACAGCAAGAAGAAACTCCTCCCAAGTACATCCAGTACGGGTCATATGACACACACACACTGAGCTAACATCCGGTGCTCAGTACAGAATGGACTGCCCCTTTGTTCCCATGGCAACAGTCACAAACATCCTGTCTGGCTTTCCAGCCACAAGCAGCTGGCTGAGCTGCTAGAGCCTTTGCTTGCTGCAGCATTGGTGCTTTATGGTAACAGGGACACCCACTCCTCGCCGGAAACTGTCACGCAGAGAGTCCAGAAGACGTGTTTCCGTTAAGGAGCTTTTATGTTGGAAGCGATTCCGAAAGCAACCACTGTCGGAATCTGCTAGTGACTAGAGGAGCCATGTCTGAGGGGCTCCGTCACAGACAGAGGTTTGTGGACTTGAACAAACTCTGAGGGGATACGATTTTACGCACAAGCAGCTCATCATCCCATCACAGCATTCCGACAGTCTTTGAAAGCAGCTTGTGCAGGAGAAGGCATCATGAGCAACCCAGCCGGAACCGGAGAAGCAGGAGCTGGAGCGGGTCCAAGCCTGGAAGAAAGGTACCGGGTGTTGGAGGTCCAGCTAGCGCTGCAGATGGCGAGGCTTGAGGAGAGGAGGGCTCAGGATGCAGACAAAAAGGGGAAAGCCACCCAGCTCGCCAGAAAGGTACCAGGATTGGTGCAGAAGTTTGGGGGGGAGCCCAAAGACTATCATGGCTTTCGGACAGAGATGCAATATGCCCTCAATCTGCAGTTTGATGAATTCCCTGACGAGGAATCACGAGTGGCTTTCGTGATTGGGCATCTTGAAAAGGGGGCGAGAGACTGGGTTAGACCCCTGATGGCAGCGAATAGTGACGTCCTAAAGGACACGATGGAAGTTCTTTCGCGCCATGGATCTGATGTTTTCCAGCGATATTGAACAGGGAGTGGTGCGCAGACAGTTAATGGCTTGCAAACAGGGGAGCCGATCTGTCCGTGAGTACTGGACTGAGTTCACCATGTTGATCCATAAATTGGGGTGGGATCTATCGGCGGAACCCATTCAAATGCTCTTTGAAGAAGGGCTTTCTTCGGCTGTGAAAGACGAACTTTCCCGGGCGCCCAGGGCGGAGTCTATGGACCAGCTGACCAAATCAGCGCTGACCATAGGAGCGCGCCAGGAGGCGAGAGCATTGGAGAGGCGGGAAGGGAAGGGGGAACGTTGGAAGGAGTTCCGCATTCCAGACATTCCAGAGCCAACTTTCCCGCCGGCAGAGCCGATGGAAATCGGAACAGCGCGCGCGCGCGCAGTTTCAAAGCCCAGTGAGGGGGGAAAGAAGGAGGGAAAAGGCGCCCGGAAATGCTATCTCTGCCAACAGCCAGGTCACTTTGCCAGAGTCTGCCCCCAGAGGAAGGAATGGCAAGGGATGGTAGGAGCTGTGGAGGGAAGAGAGGAAGAAATACCGGAGCAAGTAAAAGCCAACGCCTGGCTGCCACCGTCGGGGCACAGCAGCCAGGCCAAAGAGCAGTGAAAGTGCCCACGCCAGAACCTCCTAAACCCGCCCTAGTGATAGAAGTGGCGCTAGAGCTGCCAAACGGACACCCTCTAAAGATAAAGGCTCTGTTGGACTCAGGCAGCTCCTGCAATTTCATGAGCAAAGAGTTTGCAGCTGAACACCAGATACAGACGATCCCTTTAAGCAACCCCCTGCAGGTGACCACGATCGATGGCAGGGAGCTGTTGGGAGGAGAAGTCAGCTTGCAGACCGTCCCAATGATAATGAAGGTGGCAAGGCACACCGAACTGATAGCGTTTAATGTGGCCACCTTGGGAGGAGCTCCCATTATATTGGGGATGAGCTGGCTAGCGTTACATGATCCGCTGGTGGGCTGGCATCAGAGAGTGGTTTCTTTTGGTTCAGCACATTGCTTAGAACACTGCAAAGAGGGAAAGGGTTTGGCAGGGGCCCAAGCCACCCTAGCAGGGACTGAAGTAACGGAGAACGTGAAGGTACCACGACAATACGCAGATCTCCGCGACGTCTTCAGCGAAAGGGAAGCTGACCAACTACCCCCGCATAGACCCTTTGACTGTCAAATCAATTTACTCCCTGGGGCACAGCTCCCTGTAGGCAAGCTGTACGCCATGTCAGACAGAGAGATGCAGGAGCTAAGAGAGTTCATTGACAAGAACCTGAAGAGAGGGTTCATCAGAGAGTCCAGGGCGGTGGGGGGCAGCCCAGTGTTTTTTGTGGATAAAAAAAAACACGAACAAGCCGAGGCTGGTGTGTGACTTCAGGGCCTTAAATGCAGTGTCAGAACCAGTGGCCTTCCCTATGCCCAGGATTGACGACATTTTGACAAGGGTGCGGAAGGGAAAGATTTTCACAAAGCTGGACCTAAGGGGGGCGTACAACCTGATACGAATAAGGAAGGGGGATGAATGGAAAACCACCATGTTCACCCCTTTAGGGGCATTTGAATATTTAGTTATGCCCTTCGGCCTACAAGCAGGCTCCGCATGCTTTCAATCGTTTATGAACCACGTCCTGGGGCCTTTGCTTTACAAGAATTGTGTGGCCTTCTTAGACGACGTGTTGGTGTATTCTGAGAATGAGGAGCAGCATGTGAGAGACGTCAGAGAAGTGTTGAGCAGGCTGCAAGCCAACCAGCTGTGGGTGAAACTGGAGAAGTGTCAGTTTCATACCAAGGAGGTGGAATTCCTGGGGTATCGCCTGTCAGACAAGGGATTGGCCATGGATCCCGGCAAGGTCCAGGCGGTGCTGGAATGGAAAACACCCAAAACAAGGAAGGATGTGCAGAGGTTCCTAGGATTTGGGAACTTCTATCGTAAGTTCATCCGAAACTTTGCCCACCTGACGGCGCCCATTACGGACTGTCTCAGCAGTAAGAAGAAGTTCGTTTGGACTGAGGAGGCGGAGCGAGCATTTGAGGAACTAAAAAGGGCCTTCGCCTCGGAACAACAACTCCTGCATGTGGATTTACAAAAACCGATGAGAGTGGAAACTGACGCATCAGACAGAGCTATTGGGGCGGTGCTTCTGCAGCCAGGGAAGGAGGAGTCAGAGTGGAGACCGTGTGCCTTTTTTTCGCGAAAGCTGAACAAATCCGAGAGGAACTACACGGTGTATGACCGAGAACTACTAGCCATTCATGAGGCGTTCCGGAGATGGAGGCACCTGCTAATTGGCGCACAACATAAGGTGCAAGTGTGCACTGACCACAAGAACCTAGAGTATTGGAGGACGGCACGAGTGCTCAACCAACGGCAAGTGAGATGGGCCCAGGAGTTCTCCAAATTTAACTTTGAGATTTGTTACGTGCCAGGCCCAGAGAACATTAGGGCGGACGCTCTCTCACGCAAACCTGAATATTTGGAGGGGGAGGGAGCACCCGAAGAGAGACATGTAATTCCAGAGGACCGCTGGGTGTGTGGGGCGGCATTGGTGGGACAAAGAGAACTGGTAGAGGAAACAGAGAATGATGAATACGCCCAGAATAAGCTCAGAGGTCTTAGGGGTGAGGGAGAGGAACCAGGGGGTTTCGAGGAAAGAAATGGAGCTTTGTATTACAAAGGGGCACTGTATATCCCTGAAGGAGACTTAAGGGGGAGGGTACTCAAGCAGTTGCACGACAGCCCCACGGCGGGGCATTTTGGACAACACAAAACCATGTGGTTGGTCACCAGGGAATTTTGGTGGCCTAAGGTGAGGGAAGATGTACGTGAGTATGTAAGAGGGTGCGAGCAATGCCAGCGAGCCAAAGGGGAAAGGCGGGCGCCGGCGGGGCTATTAGAACCCTTACCAACCCCAGAACGACCTTGGGAGGCAGTGTCGATAGATTTTATGACTGATCTGCCGAAGTCCAAAGGGAAAACAGCCATCATGGTGGTGGTAGACCTACTAACAAAGATGTGCCACTTTGTAGCCTGCTCGCATGCAGTCACGGCGGAAGAGACAGCGAAGTTATTTGTAGAACACATTTTTAGGTTGCACGGGGTGCCATTGAGGGTGGTCTCAGACCGAGGAAAACAATTTACTTCCAGGTTCTGGAGGAAGCTCATGAGCTTACTGCAGGTGGAGGTCAACTTTTCGACTGCCCGGCACCCTGAAACCAACGGGCAGGCGGAAAGAGCAAACGGGGTCCTCCAGCAATACCTGAGGTGTTATGTCAATGACAGAGAGAATGACTGGGTAGAAAAGTTGGCGCTGGCGGAATTTGCCTACAACAATGCCGAGAATGTGTCCACAGGGATGAGCCCCTTCTTGGCTAATTATGGGTGTCATCCCAGGGCTTTCCCAGGGGGAGAAGGGGAGAGATGGAGCGTCCCGGCAGCCGAGCATTTTGTAGAAGAAATGGAAGCAATCCATCGTCAGCTCCAACTCAACTTAGAAAGGGCGAAGGAAGAATACAAGAGGCAGGCAGACAAGAACCGAAGGGAAGGTGAAACCATAAGGGTGGGAGATAGGGTGTGGCTGTCAACCCAAGGGTTGCCGTTCAAAGGAGGTTGTAAGAAATTAAGACCCAGGAGATTGGGTCCCTTTGAGGTCATTCAACAGGTCAACCCAGTGGCTTTCAGGCTCCGGTTACCCAACCACATGAAACTGCACCCAGTATTTCACAGGTCGTTACTGTCACCGTACGAGGGGGGACGAGAAGGGATGGCCACTCGGGGACCGGTCATAGAAGAAAGAGAATGCAGCAGCCATGTGGCAGAAATCCTCGACGCCAGGTGGAAGGGGGATCAGGTGGAGTATTTGGTAGCGTGGGAAGGAGAACCGGAGTCAGAAAACACTTGGGTAATGGCCGAAGATATCAATGACGAGGTATTGATAGAAACGTTCCATCAAAGGTTCCCAAGGAAACCTCAGCCTGTGGAGAGGTTCCGGAGGGAATACTTTGGGACCACCGATGAGGAGGAGGAGTTGGAAGGATTCCCGGACTCGGAAGGGGAAGGGGAGATGGACTCTGAGGAGGAGGAGTACTTCGAGACCAGGAACCGCAACAGGTGGAGAGAAGTGTTCGAGACATCGGAAGATGAAGGAAGTTCATTCCGGGGTTTTGCCTCCTCACCGCCCGTAGAGGAGGGGGCGAGAGGGGGTGAAGGGGGCCCTGGAGGGGAGGTGGATGTCAGGGAACTGCCATTGGAAGGAAGGGAGGTGAAAGGGCTCACACAGGTTGGGAGAGACTCAGCAGCTGAAGAGGGAACCAGTAGGGGGAGAGGAGCTGAGCTGAGGGAAAGTGAGCTGGAGGGATGGCTCAGAGACACTTCCAGCGAAAACAGTGGGGAGGTTTTAGGACCTCCTGTAGGGACACCCACTCCTCGCCGGAAACTGTCACGCAGAGAGTCCAGAAGACGTGTTTCCGTTAAGGAGCTTTTATGTTGGAAGCGATTCCGAAAGCAACCACTGTCGGAATCTGCTAGTGACTAGAGGAGCCATGTCTGAGTGGCTCCGTCACAGACAGAGGTTTGTGGACTTGAACAAACTCTGAGGGGATACGATTTTACGCACAAGCAGCTCATCATCCCATCACAGGAGGGGAGAGGCTTTCTCAGAAGGAGCTCTTTGTTTCCGCAATCCCCCCCCCCCCCGAGCAGCCAGAAACCTTTTCCTCTCTCTCAGGCTTCCATCTTTAATGTCTTTTCCACTGCCAGCTTCATTGAGGATGAGGATAATGTACATCTGTCATCAGAAACAGGGGTTTAGAGTCCATGGAATGGCTCTCCGGATTGATCTAGAAGGTGCACCTCGAAAGCATTTCTGTTCCTCTTATTCTTTGTAGGCAGAGTCAGAATGACTGACAATTTGAGATTCTTCCCAGTCAAAGGACCCATTTTCATGATAGACAGTGCCTGTGGCTGGAGGTTCTACATACAAGGTGTGCCTATACAGGCCAAAGACTGCCAATATTACCACAGCTGAGGTGTGAGACCTCCCCTAATTTACAGACTGCGTGTGAATGAGAGTTTGAGGGTGGGATTATCGTTTATGGCATCCCTGTGATTTTCTCCACCCATAACATTTCATGAACTGATATTGCAGTACGAATTCCAATATAACTACAAAAAACAACAATATAATAAAAATGATTGTAGTATTTCTACCTTACCTAAATGGCTGGGTTTCACCAGCCACTCTGGGCAGCTCACAGTACATATAAAAGACAGTAAAACATCAGACATTCAAAACCTCCTGATACAGGGCTGCCTTCAGCTGTCTTCTAAATGTCAGATAGTTGCCCATTTCCTTGCCCTCTGCCTGCTTCCCTGTAACTTGGCTTCTCATGGGGGATCGGGGTGGGGGTGAACCAGCAGAAGACCCTCGAAGGAGGACCTCAGTGTACAGACTGAGCGATGGGGGTGGAGACACTCCTTCAGGTCTATAGAGAGTGAGGCTGTAGGGCTTTAGGTCAATGATCTTGCTCCTCCATAATGATTTCCACAGCAAGTCCGACATACAATTAGCAGAGTAGGAAAGAAAGCTCAGAGACAGCAAAAAATTCCTTCAGCAAATAAATTTGTGACTGAAGGCATAACAGGAATCTATGCCTGAAAAATGCAACCGAGGCAATTTAAAGGTCAGCACCAACAATGTGAATCGTGCTCAGAAATGTACTGGAAATCAGTGAAGATCCTTTCGGACTGGTGTTATGTTGTTTCAGCGGCTGCTCTCATTCTGTTGTCTAGCTGCCACATTCTGGATTAGTTGCAGTTTACGAGTCACCTTCAAAGATGGCCCCATGTAGCACATGGCAGTAGTCCAAGCAGAAGATCACCAGAATATGCACAACTCTGGGGAGACAGTCTCCAGGCATGGCGGGTCTCAGCCAGCGTACCAGATGGAGCTGGCAGACAACTGCCCTGGAACAGAATTGACCTGCCCCTCCATGGACAGCTGTGAGTCCAAAATGAACCCCAGGTTGTGCACCTGGTCCTTTTGAGGCACAGTTACCTCCATCAGGTCTAGGGCGTCTCCCACACCTGCCTGCCCCCTTTCCCCCTGGGGCAGTATTTCTGTCTTATCAAGATTCAACCTCAATCTGTTAGCCACCATCCATCCTTCAACTGCCTCCAGACACTCATACAGTACCTTCACTGGTTCCAATGTAAAAGAGAGGTAGAGCTTGGTATCATCCACATACTGGGGAACACCCAACCCAAACCCCCTGATGATCTCTCCCAGCGTCTTCATATAGATATTAAAAAGCATGGGGGAGAGGATGGAGCCCTCAGGAACCCCACAAGTGAGAGCCCAGAGGTCTGAACACTCATCCCCCAACACCACTTTATGGACATGGCCCAGGAGGAAGGAGGGGAACCACTGCACAGCTGTGCCCCCAGCTCTCAGCTCCCCTAGAGGGTCCAGAAGGATACCATGGTCAAAGATCTTCAAAGACGCTGAGAGATCCAGCAAAACCAGGAAAGAGCTTTCCCCTTGGTCTCTAGCCCATTGGAGATCATCAAGCAGCGCAACCAGGGCAGTTTCCATCCCATGATGAGGCCTGAATCCCAATTGGAAGGATAATGGTGGCAGAAGCTTTCCTGGTCCTGCACCTCCAAAAGCTTCAGGGCCAAGACTTTCATTTTCCCCCATAGCCTTCTCTTCTCCTGAAGACAACTCACAAGGCAGTGAAGGTTTAGGATCAGAGTTTTCCTTCTCGATGGGCTTCCTTCCCTGGTAGACAATCACATCAGCCCTTCACTTTCCTTTGCAGCATGGGCGGAATCTGCCTTTTTGACTGTGGGATTCACTGTTGTTCTCCTCTCCATCCACCAGGGTCTGCCTTCACCTGCAGCAGAATTCCCCAACCCACCAAGAATTTGATACCCAGCAGATATCCTCACCTGGTTTAGCCAGCCCGTTGAAGCCGTTGCTTGGATCGCTGCCTCTGTTGCATGCTGACAGCTTCTGGAAGCCACAGGTGAGAGCTGAGTGCAGGGTGGGGACCAATGGTGGAAAAATTACCCCACAAGGTGGACTACATGTCGTCCACGAAAGGTACTACCCTAACACCCCAAGCCATCCTATAATTATGATATTTAAGACAGATCAGGAATAAATTTATTTCTCAAGAAACAACATAACTTCAGGCTGTTAATGAATCAATACTACATATTCAAGGATGAAGTTTCCATTAATTACAGTTATCTATTTGCCTTTAGTATTCAGATTTGTAAGTGTCATTTTAGGATAGTCCTGATTCAGGAGACAGGAAAAGATCAGGCTGCACCTCATTATTATAAGGAGCAATGAGGGTGGGTTTCTCCGTCTGGGATTCCCATGTGTCAGCTGCTTTCCTTCTGCTTCTCCTTCTCTTTCCATGCAATGCAAGGCATCTAGACGGAGGTCCATCTCCAAGAACAGGAGCTTCCCTGAGCACCCATTCAGCTGACCCGAAGCACCAAGACTTGTCACTAGTTCTCTGACTAACCCAGACCACAGTCCCTGGAAAAGGCATAGACCTAGGTCTCACATAATAGTCCATATGGACCTCCTGAGGCCAATGGGACTGTGCAGGTGATTCATTAAGAGACAGAGGTGGATGGAGGATTATGTTGCAGAGGATGGGAAATGTCCAAAGGAATGATGGACCAGAGAAAGAGAGGGCCTTTTCATGGACAGAGAGCAGCTGCCTTTCCTGGTGAGGAAACAATTGGTTTGAAAAGTCTGCATTCCAATATCATGCTGCTTTATCATGCTGCTGATTGAGGATTATGAAAGGTTGCTGATGCATTGCTATCATTTGATGACATTGCATTTTCATTTCCTAAAAATTTGGAACAAGGGTAGGATGCGGGGAAATGTAGGATATGTTGAAATATGAGGTGGTGCTAATGGCATCTGATGTGCTCTCTTTTCCTTTGTTCTCTTCCTTGAAACCCAAACAGGATTTCCTTTCCTCCCACTCTGAAGAAGGTGAAGGAGAAGACAGTCACAACTTCAGGGGATCGGGCACCTTCAGTTTAATTAGGAAGAGAAATTAAAATGTGTCAAATGTGGAATATGCTTCACTGAATGAGCATACATAGCTCGCATCAACGACCTCCAACAGGAAAAACCATTTAAATGTATGGAGTGCGGAAAGAGCTTCAGTTTCAATGGAAGCCTTAGAACACATCAACGGACTCACACAGGCGAAAAACCTTTTAAATGCATGGAGTGTGGAAAGAGCTTTAGGGTAAATGAAAAACTTAGAATACATCAACGGACTCACACAGGAGAGAAACCATATAAATGTATGGAGTGCGGAAAGAGCTTCAGTCAGAGTGGACACTTCAATATTCATCTACAAACTCACACAGGGGAGAAACCATGTAAATGTATGGAGTGTGGAAAGAGCTTCAGTAAGAATGGAGACCTTAGAATACATCAACGGACCCACACAGGGGAGAAACCATATAAATGTATGGAGTGCGGAAAGAGCTTCAGTCAGAGTGGACACTTCAATATTCATCTTCAAACTCACACAGGGGAGAAACCATATAAATGTATGGAGTGCGGAAAGAGCTTCAGTCAGAATGGAGACCTTAGATGTCATCAATGGACTCACACAGGGGAGAAACCATATAAATGTATGGAGTGCGGAAAGAGCTTTAGTAAAAATGGAAGGCTTAAAACACATCAACGGACTCACACAGGGGAAAAACCATATAAATGTGTGCAGTGTGGAAAGAGCTTTACTGATAATGGAAGGCTTAGAGCACATCAATGGACTCACACAGAGGAAAAACCATTTAAATGTATGGAGTGCGGAAAGAGCTTCAGTAAGAATGGCGTCCTTAGAAGACATCAACGGACTCACACGGGTGAAAAACCTTATAAATGCATAGAGTGCGGAAAGAGCTTCAGTCAGAGTGAACAGCTTAAATTACACCAGCGGACTCATACAGGTGAAAAACCATATGAATGCATGGAGTGTGGAAAGAGCTTTAATTCCAGTTCATCCCTTAGAACACATCAACGGACTCACACAGGGGAGAAACGATATAAATGTATGGAGTGCGAGAAGAGCTTCAGGCAGAGTGGACACCTTAAATTACACCAGCAGACTCATACAGGTGAAAAACCATATGAATGCATGGAGTGTGGAAAGAGCTTTAATTTCAATGCATCCCTTAGAACACATCAACGGACTCACACAGGGGAGAAACCATTTAAATGTATGGAGTGCGGAAAGAGCTTCAGTCAGAGTGGACTCCTCAGTATTCATCTACGGACTCACACAGGTGAGAAACCATTTAAATGTATGGAGTGCGGTAAGAGCTTTCATCAAAATGGAAGCTTTAGAAATCATCAACGGACTCACACAGCGGAGAAACCATTTGAATGCCTGGAGTGTGGAAAGATCTTCAGTCAGAGTGGACACCTCAATATACATCAACGGACTCACACAGGGGAGAAACGATATAAATGTATGGAGTGCGAAAAGAGCTTCAGTCGGAATGGAAGCCTTAAATTACACCAGCGGACTCATACAGGTGAAAAACCATATGAATGCATCGAGTGTGGAAAGAGCTTTAATTCCAATTCATCCCTTAGAACACATCAACGGACTCACACAGGGGTGAAACGATATAAATGTATGGAGTGCGGAAAGAGCTTTCGTCAGAATGGAAGCCTTAAATTACACCAGCGGACTCATACAGGTGAAAAACCATATGAATGCATGGAGTGTGGAAAGAGCTTTAATTTCAATGCATCCCTTAGAACACATCAACGGACTCACACAGGGGAGAAACCATTTAAATGTATGGAGTGCGGAAAGAGCTTCAGTCAGAGTGGACACCTCAGTATTCATCTACGGACTCACACAGGGGAGAAACCATTTAAATGTATGGAGTGTGGAAAGAGCTTTCTTCATAATGGAAGCCTTAGAAGACATCAACGGACTCACACAGGGGAGCAACCATTTGAATGCCTGGAGTGTGGGAAGAGCTTCAGTCAAAGTGGAAATCTTAGAAAACATCAGCAGACACACATGGGAGAAACCATTTAAATCTATGGCGTGTGGAAGGAGCTTCAGTCAGAGTGGAACCCTTTAATTTACGCCAACAAACGCACCCAAGAGACAAACCATATAAATTTCAGGAAAGGAAATAAAGGTTCAGTCCTAGGGGAGGTCCTACATTTTCCTGCTTGGCAGGGGGTTGGACTCGATGACCCTTGTGGTCTATTCCAGCTCTGTGAGTCTATGATTCTATGATCAACAGACTCATGGACAGGAAGAACTTTAAGAGTTGAAACCCGACAAACCATCAACAAACTCAAAGCGGAGAAGCAGTTTAAATGGAAGGATTACAGAAAGTGCTTTAGTTATAATGGAGTGTTTAAGAAACATCAAGGGAGTCTCAGATGGGAGAACCCATTTAGATGTATGGAGTGCGGGACATGTTCCTCTCAGAGTCCCCTCTTCTTCACAGCAATGAACTCAGAGGAGATCCGGCTTCCGGCTTCAGGGCCCAGCTGAGTGTTGCCATTATCTCAAACTGGGTAACTCCTGTCTAATCTTCACTGTGTCTGTGTCTCTCCCTGCTTCTGAGACCACTGGAAACGAGGGGGGCCGTTTCTCCCCCTCCATCTCTTCTTCTGAGGAAAGCTGATCTCCTTGAGAATGGATTCCCCCATATTCGGCTTCAGACCATTCCCTGACAAAACACATTGCCCTGTGTCGTTCCAGCCTCTTGCCTCCCTTGCTCCCTTCTGCTGGTACGTGTACCTGTGTGCTGTATTTCTTTAAATGAAGGTAATGTCTCACAATAATGAGAATAATTTTAGATATAAAGTACCTTTTGACAGGGACGCGGGTGGCGCTGTGGGTTAAACCATAGGTCCGTGGTTTGAATCCCCGTGACAGGGTGATCTCCGATTACTCGGTCCTTGCTCCTGCTAACCTAGCAGTTCGAAAGCATGTCAAAGTGCAAGTAGATAAATAGGTACCACTCAGGTGGGAAGGTAAACGGTGTTTCCGTGTGCTGTTCTGGTTCGCCAGAAGGGGCTTAGTCATGCTGGCCACATGACCCGGAAGCTGTACGCCGGCTCCCTCGGCCAGCAAAGCGAGATGAGCGCCGCAACCCCAGAGTTGGTCACGACTGGACCTAATGGTCAGGGGTCCCTTTACCTTTACCTTACCTTTTGATAGAGAAGGGGAGAGGGTGAATATGGATTGCTGGTGGTGGGTGAGGATTAGGGCTGGGCGATATATTGATATCTTATCCAATGCTGGTTTCTAGACCATATCCCGATAACCTTTGAAAAACAATTGATACGTCAATACACTGCGAATCACAGTGTGTATTTTGGGATGTGCCTGGAAGCAGCCGGCAGAAAGCTTTGCTTCGTGAAATCCCTGCAGATGCTACGCTGCTGACTTCTCTCCCAGACGACAGGAAGCAAAAGACACACATCCATTGCCCTGTGTCCTTCCAGCCTCTTTCCTCCCTTGCTCCCTTCTGCCGGTGTGTCTGCCTGACTTAGATATCCTGTGTGCTGTATTTTTTTACTGCTGAAACTGGATTTGCTCTCAGGAGCTAAGTTTTGTGCCTCACTGTGGACCCAGTGAGAACTGTATGCTTTGAAAGCTCAGTAAACTATTACTGAAGAAGTCCTGCTGCCTCTGTGTGTGTTTTTGTCCTCAGCGTGGGAATTGCTCTGAATGTGGTCCCTACCCTGCTGCTACTTAGCTCATGCCCTGGAGTTGCTCTACTCAAGCATGCAAGACGGGTGCATCTGTGTGTGACTGGTTTTTGCACCAAACTCTCTCACCCCCACCACCGCATGATCTCCAAACACTGCTTCTTCACCAGAACATCATCCCTGCCCCCTGCGCATTCTGAAGAAGACTTAAAATGCTGCAATATAATGGGAGATTGTCCCCCAAGCCTTATTGCAAGAGGGAGAATGAGGAGCTGCAGGTACCCAACAGAACATTAAAAATACAGAGATTGAGGTCAGCAGAAAGCGAAGCGAAGCCTACTCCAAGGGAAGCCCTTCAGCTTCCAGCCTGTCTGCTCCCAGAAGCGCTGAAGGAGACTTGCCATTTGGGGATGGCAGAGCTGAATGGAAGCGGGCGAGGAAGCCTCACAATTGCTCCTGCCAGAGGAATAGGGTCACTCACCCCTATACGCAAAGCTGATTGACAGGAAGGAATTCCTCCCCACCCTTGTCACATGCAGCTGGGCTCACTTGCCAGAGCCACCTCGAAAGCCTGACTAGAATTCCCATTCATGTACTGTCTATGGAAAAGGAGGCGGATTCTCTGTTATGTTTCTGTGATTGTTATTAAGAAAATGTATACATTATAGTCCCAAAAGTGTAAAGCCTTGCCTCTAACGTGGTCATGTTGATTCCACAAACGTACTGTGTAATGCTTTGAATGTGCTACTTAAACAGACTTTGTAAAACTTTGTACAAAATAACTGGAACAAAGTGTAACTGTTGCTGTCATGACAGACCCAGTATAGACAACTCCACACTGCCGTCTACTGGGTCTACAGTATATAAAAAAACACCCATTCATGACTAAGACACTTTTATTGAATAAACCATTCTTCAAACAAAGTAACAGCCCTTCACAAATAAAGACTGACTTCTCCCAGTAAGAGTTCTAATCTGACACTAAGATGGGAGCAACTTGTGGGAATGTTCAGGGTGGCAGGAGAGGATATATTGTTTGTTAATATCCTTCCAAACTTGCGGCAGCAATTTCCTTTATGAAGCAGAGCGCATTCCCCTTTTTACATGCACAGCAGATAACTGGTTGCAGGCTTGTGTGAGCCTCTCACTATTATACAATTCAATCTGTCTCAGATTGACTTGTACTGCTTCTGATGGATCACATTCCACACATCTTAGCACAACAGTGGGAACTGTGAACGCCCATACATGCACTGCTTGTTGCTTCCAATGCTGTTTCCTCTGTCCATTCCTGCAGCATCACAAAAGGGACAGCCATTAACAGAATGGGTGCAGCCCAGACCCCAGCACCAGGTACTTTGCAAACACATGAATAATGTCACTATCACCATCCACTTCACAAACGATCCTCACCTGTAACCTCACCCTGCGGCACCTCCTTCCTGACGTCCTCCATGACAGATCTACAAGGGTGGGAAATGGTGGGGTGGAAATTTATAAAAGTATGGTCTTTCTTTTGTTCAGAGTTCCCACCTTCCTCCTGCGTGAGTGGCTTCAGACCCTGCTGCAGAAGGTCTATTAATAAAAGATCAGGGGGGATGTGGGTGGTGCTGTGGTCTAAACCACAGTGCCTCATGGTCTTGCTGATTGGCAGTTTGAATCCCCGCAATGGGGTGAGCTCCCGTTGCTCCTGCCAACCTAGCAGTCTGAAAGCACACCAGTGCAAGTAGATAAATAGGTGGCGGGAAGGTAAACGGTGTTTCTGTGCGCTCTGGTTTCTGTCATGCACCAGAAGTGGTTTAGTCCTGCAGGCCACATGACCAGGAAGCTGTCTGTGGACAATCGCCAGTTCCCTCAGCCTGAAAGCGAGATGAGAACTGCAACCCCATAGTCATCTTTGACTGGAGTTAACCGTCCAGGGGTCCTTTACCTTTCTTACCTTAATAAAAGGTCAGGCATAGCAGCCGCTTTGAGCCAGCATTACCTTGGTTGGTCTCTGTTAGTTTCTCTGACTGTTGGGAGACCGACTGTTTCCTAGACAGGCTCCTTGTGCATCCCGTAAGGAGAAGGAGCTATTTTACGATCTTTTCCACCATCATCCCTGATCACTGGTCTTGCTAGCTAGGGGTGATGGCAGCTGTAGTCCGAAAACAGCTGGAGACCCAAATTTGGGAAACCCTGTTCACCTTGAAGGAGAAAGGGGGGCTCACCTGCAGCTGGAGGAATGCCAGGTAAGCCCTGCAGGATCAGGCCCAAGGGGCCCCTGTGCAAGGGCCACAGCTTCCCCACAAGTGAAGAAGCTGTAGGAAAGCTGGAGAGGCAGGAGGAGAGGGTGTGGAGGAATAACTGAGAATGAACTTCTGGAGCCTGGGAAGCCCCCTCCCCGCCTGCTCCCTGAAGGTTTCCCAAGCCCCTCCCCTTTTCACTTCAAGGACTGGGGGACCTCAGCATCCCAGGGTTGCTTTGCTCCAGTGGGGGGAGGGGGGAGCTATTATGTTTGCTGAGGGCAGGAGTCACACTCCTGTCACATTGTGTTGTGTCTGGCTTTTAGGTAAGGGGGTGAGGCTCAGGTGGGAAAGAGTTGAGAAGGAAAATATCCCGGGGTGCTGATTTACTCCGCTGCCCAGTTAGTAAGGGTGCCACTCCCCGGGGGTCCCTCCGGTCAGCAAAAGAAGGAGTCTCCAGCCAAGTTAAAGATGCAAAACAGCAGTCAGTTGACCTGATCTTTATTTGTTGCAACAAGGTTCAAACACACCAAGAGCAGGAACCCCAAGAAGATGGTTGCATGGATTTTTAAGACTTCTCCCCATTTTCCACAATACATTTTTCCACAGCATCTTTGATGCATCACAGATTTGTCACAAAGTAGGAGTCTTTGGCATTCAGAAACATGGACCCGTCACCCACCCCTGTCAACAGCCCCAGTTTCCCACACCTTTCCCCCAAAGTACCAGAATAATCCATAATCCGATGGATTTCTGCCTGGGGCATGTGCTGCCCTGCATCGCCTCCTGCCTCCTAAGGGATTATGGAGTCAGGGGGAGCCCGAGATCCCCAAATTCCAGAGGAGTCATTAGTCGTGGGAACCAGGAAATCGATCAAACCCTTGAATTGGGGCGATTACCGGTATTTGACGTTTCTACAGTTTTCTATATTGGATACTCGGAGGACACAGTACTATTCATGGTATCCGCTTCTTGCTACAATTGTATAGGCTGCTTCTCTGAGCCTCTTCGCTGTTGTAAAATGGAAGGTGCCTGTGTCAACGGTCATAGTCCTGGCCTTAGGCCGAGGCTGTGGTGGGGACTTGGACTTTTGGGGAGTCGTATAACTGCCCCCCCCATCCTGGTCTGAAGAGCGGCAATACCTAAAGCACGGACGCACGGCTCATGGCGTGGGGTGGGCGAGGGAAGGATTTTGCAATGTAAACATTGTGGGGTGGGGGACCCCAATTTGTAATTGGATTGCCAGGATCAGCCCCTCCCCTGCTCTCCTGATCTACAGGAGGAAAACGGGAGGGGAATAACCTTCCTCCCCGTCCCGTCTCAATTCTTTCCCTCCCCTCCCGGCACATCCTTCTCTCACCCCGCCCCCACAACCCCAAATCCCCTCCCCTATATGTTGCTCCTTCGCCTCGCCACCCGACGTCTGTTCCCGGAATAGGGGGGGCGATGAACCCTCCTCCCAAACTGCCTGCTTCTCCCGGAAGTGGCTCTTCTGCGCCGGATTGCTGCTTTGCGCCGTAGCTCTAGGGGGGAGCGCGCTTTCGGAAAGGGGAGGAGGGGCGGCAGGGGAGGACACCCCCCCGTGGATGTTGCAGGAAAGGAAAGGAGAATCGGGAGCGAGGACAAAGAGGTAAAGGGGTCGCGGGGGGGGGGGAGAAAAGGACCCAGAGACCCCCGCCAGCTCCCAAAAGCATATTTCGTGGGCCCCTTAGGCGCCTTGGCAGCGCCGGACATGGGACCCCCACCCAGGGGGTCCCCACGAAGGCCTCCTTGCCCCGTTTCCCCCGCACAGTCATCCCTGGGGCCCTTTGGGATCTGCACGGAGAAAGGCGGGCCATGAAACGGTTAACGGGCGCGATGGACGCCTGGATAGAGACCCCCGTGTGGCACGTGTTGGGCGGGGGGTGTCCTCTGGATGGAGAGATTGGGCGTGCAGGGCGAGGGCCGAGCCCCGCCAAGGCGGCCTCTGGGTGCAGGGGAGACTCAGGGAAAGAGGGAGGGGGTCGAGGAAGTTGGGAAGGGGAGCATCCCTGAGGCAGGGAAGGGCAGCATTGGCAGGGGGGGCGGGGCGGGGAGAGAGAGATACAGGACGACCAGTCCTTGAGGAGACGCCCGCGGGTCCTCCTGGAGAAGAAAGGAAATTCCAAATGGAAGAGAGGAGGGTGGAGGCCTTCTCAGAAGCGGCTCTTTCTTTCCGCAATCCCACCCAGGAAGCAGCCAAGAACCTTTTCCTCTCTCTCAGGCTTCCATCTTTATTGTCTTTTCCACTGCCTGCTTCATTGAGGATGAGGATAATGTACACCTGTCATCAGAAACAGGGGTGCAGAGTCCATGGAATGGCTCTCAGGGCTGATATAGAAGTTGCACCTCAAAAGCATTTCTATTCCTCTTATTCTTTAAGGCAGTGTCAGAGAGACTGACAAGCTGAGATACAATCGATCATCATTCAATGACAGCGACTGCATGAATCTTCACAGTCGCAGGACCCATTTTCATAATATACAGTGTTTGTGGCTGAAGGCTCTATACGCAGGGTGTGCCTATACAGGCCAAAGACTGCTAGTATTAACACAGGTCAGGTGTGTGATGTTTCCAAATTTACAGACTGTATGTGAATGAGAGTTTGTGGGTGGACAGTCTTTAGGCTGGTAGGGTCTCAGCCTGCGTACCAGATGGAACTGGCAGACAGCTGCCCTGGACACACAACTTCTTCTGAAAGTGACCCTGCCGTCCAGCCAGCGCTTCCCCTGTGCAGCTCTGTTCGGAAGCTTGAAGCTGACCCAGGCAGGGAGCAGAGCAGCAGCGGTCCTGCTCCGTGTGAGATGAGGGATAAATCAAGTCCAAAGACAGATTGGTGCTTATCTCTAGTAGCGTTTATTTACAAGCCATAAATCAGTCACATTCCAGCAGAGCTTTCCGGCATTTTTCTCTGTGCCCAAAAGCACACATACGCAGCCTCTGTGCCAAGCTGCTTGTTGCTCTCTGTCTCAGTCAGAAGTGAAAGCACTTCTCACAGACAAAGCCTGTGACGCACTTCCCTGCGTCATGCTCCTCCCAGATACAGGACACCACGGAGTTTTAACCCTGTCAGTTCCAAACTCCACACCCCCTCTTGTCCTGCATCTGGGGACAACAGCCAACAATGCTTTCCCCATACACAGACCCTCACAGAACTCCTCATGCTTCTGGAAGGTCAATGGTTTTGTGAAACCATCAGCGAGGTTCTTTGTTGAGGGACAGTATTTCAGAGCAACTAGCCCCTCATGAACGCTCTGACATACATTCCGGAAACGTATGTCCAAATGTTTAGTCCTCGCCTTGAATTGCCCCGTCTCAGCCAATTTGAGGCAAGGTTGATTGTCTTCATGCACCACAACAGGCAGACAATTCTCTCCACAGATTTCCTTGACCAAACACACATAGAACTCCAGCTCTCTGCAAGCATCTGATAGCGCACTGAACTCAGCTTCAGTAGATGAAAGCGCTATGAGACTTTGCTTCCGGGACTTCCACCCAACTACTGAGTCCCCTAACTTCACCACTAGGCCTGACACTGATTTGCGGTCTTCAGAGTTAGCCCAATCCGAATCCACAAAGCAAGTCAGCTTTACTTCTCCTTGAGCTGGCAATCTAAGACAAAAGTCTTTGGTTTCCTGCAAATACCTCAGAACTCTCTTTATGCCATTCCAGGCTTGCACACTAGGGTTTGATGCTTCCCTGCTGAGCAGATTGACAGCAAACGCAATGTCAGGTCTGCTCCACTGGGACAAGTACAACAAACTCCCTAGGGCTGACTGAAACACTTCAGTATTTTCGAACACAACGCGTTCTGCTTGCTGACATTCTTTTACGTATCCAGCCTCCATGGGTGACCTGGCACCTGCACAATCAGACATTCTGAACTTCTCAAGCAACTGTTCAATCTTACCTTTCTGGCAAAGCAAAAAGCTACCATCCTCAGTCTTCGCTATTTGAACACCTAAGTAGGATTTGACATCCCCAAGCTGCTTCAGCTTGAACCGCTTTCCAAGCTCCCTAGCAAACTTCTTCACCTGTTCACTCGTCTGTGCCATCATTAAGATATCATCAACGAACACAAGAATCGCTTCCTGTGTCTCTCCTGACCCCTTCAGGTACAGGCAACTGTCTGCAACAGACCTCTTAAAACCTAGCTCTTCTAAGGCTTCATGTAGGCACATATTCCAATTCCTGGCAGATTGGCGTAATCCATAGATGGATTTGTGCAACTGCCACACGATGCCTTGCTCCTCCTGGAGATCTGAATTCAGGTAGGCAACATCTACATCAAAATGACTCACCTTCCAACCTCTCTGTGCTGCTATCGCCAAAAGCATTCTCAAAGTTTCCGCTCTTGAGGTCGGCGAATAGACCTCTGTGAAGTGGGCACCCTTTTTCTGTGTGAATCCACGTGCCACTAATCTCGCTTTGTACTGTGGTTCTCCCGTTTCTGTGGGTTTCAAGCGGTAAATCCACCTACAACTAACAGCCCGCTGGTTAGCCGGCAGTTGAGTGAGTGAGAACACACCAAGAGACTCCATTGAGTTCATCTCCTTCTGCATCGCCTCACGCCATTTGCTAGCTTCTTCCTGAGGCAACTTCTGAACATCCTCAAAGGATTCAGGCTCACATCTAGCCACACCAACCCAGACACTAGTGGCTTCATACCTTTCAGGAGGCTTACCTTTGGTTGATCTAGCTGACCTCCTCAGCGTGAACTCTGGACCTGCGCCTGATTCACCTGGATCAGCCCTACCATCTCCTGTGTCAGAAACCTCCCCCTCTGACCTGCTGCGCCGTTTCGGGCGTACAGCTGGTTCTGCTGGCGAGGATGGCTCACTCCTTGGCTCAGACTTTACAGAGACCTGTGGAGGGGTCTTGGGACTCCCTTTTGGAGAGGTTTGGGGCTCTGCCTTGGAGATCCCTGCTCTGGACTCTGTGCCTCAGCAACAGGTTCAGCCTCCTCCTCCTCCTCCTCCTCATCACCTGAGTCTAACAGAACATCCGGGTTCCCGTGAAGATGTTTCCACCCACTCTGCTCGCAAAACTCAGCACTGCCGCTAATAAGCAGCTTAGACTGGTTGCCAGTAGGGTATGCGAAACGCCACGCCTTTGAACTCGGCTCATAGCCTACAAAGATCATCTTCCTAGACCTTGGCTCACCCTTTCTGCGCATGGCCTTTGGAACCAAAACCCAAGCCTGAGAACCAAAAATGTGCAGAAAGTCCACCTTCGGTTTCTTCCCATGAAGCAGAAAGTACGGTGTGTCTCCTACACTTGAATTGAACACCCTGTTCTGCACAAAGCATGCTGTCTTATAACTTTCAGCCCAAAAGCGCTGTGGCAAACCCGAGTCTGCCAACATAGCATTCGCTGATTCCTGTAAAGTGCGAAACTTCCTCTCCGCCACTCCGTTCTGTTGCGGAGAGTAGGGGGCAGTCAAACAATGACTGATACCTTTCTGCCTGAAAAACGATTGCAGCGCAGAACCTGTGAACTCCCCCCCGCAATCAGATTGAAAGGAAACCACCCTGGTAGAGAAACGCAGCTCTACCGCTGTGATCCAATCTCTGATCAGTGCAGTTGCTTCTGACTTGCATCTAAGCGTAAATAGCCAGGAATGTTTCGAAAAATCATCAATCAGAATCAGAACCCATTTAGACCCAGCTAAAGAAGGTGTGGGCATGGGTCCTGACAAATCTGCATGCACAAGTTCAAAAGGTTTACTGGTTCTCCTCTCTGACCTGGGGTATGTGCATGTTGTGACCTTTGATTGCTTACAGGCTTGACAATCTAGGTATCTGTCACATGCCTTGAACCTACACCCAATTGTGTTCATTGCTGCTTTCCGCACAAGTGACCACCCAGCGTGTCCAAATTTCCTGGGCCATAAGTGTATACAATCATGGTGTGGTGGGACATTAGCACACTGCACTTGGGCACCATCAATGGACTCTCCACTAGCCCCATTTTCCACCAGCCCCATTTTCCCACCAGCCCCATTTTCAATGGGCATCTCCACCAGAAAGAGCCTGTCTTTCTTCTCAACACTGTAGATCTTCTTCCCATCCCTGTAAAAAGAGCACAAATTGTTAGAGAACAAAACATCAATTCCAACAGTCGTAAGAACTGGCACACTTAAAAGAGAATGGGCAAGTTCTGGGACCACAAAAGCTTGCACTTCACAACCTAGAAAAGAGCAAAACAAAGACCCAGATTCAGTCAGAGGTCTTTGAGACCCATCTGCTAAGATAACAGAGCGTGCAGTTTTAACTGTCTTGCAGTTCCTCAGGAGCTCTCTGGAGGCCACTAAACAATGCGAAGCTCCACTGTCGACAACAAAAGAAAAAGTGTCTCTTTGGCTGTTTTCCAAAGATGCCATGGCGTTGGTCGCACCCCCACTGCCAGTGTCCTTCCTGGTTGCCATGGCCACAGCCTCCCCCCGACTAGGGCTTTCGCAGCTTCCCAGAGATACCAACGCAGCTGTGAGGTGATAAGGCGCCTTGTCTTCCTCCAGGCCTGCTGCTTTCCCACGCCTCGCTCTGGGAACTTGCTTTGTTGACATTCCACGCCAGCCGGTGTCCTTGGCAGCCTGGGCTTCTAGCAGATGCTTCCCAGCGCTGTTGGACGTCGCCTCAGAGCACAAACAACTCTTGGAGATAGGTAGCCGTGTTGGTCTGCCATAGTCAAAATAAAAAAAATTCTTCCAGTAGCACCTTAAAGACCAACTGAGTTAGTTCTAGGTATTAGTTCAGATACTTGGTATCTGAAGAAGTGTGCATGCACACGAAAGCTCATACCTAGAACTAACTCAGTTGGTCTTTAAGGTGCTACTGGAAGAATTTTTTTTATTTTAACTCTTGGAGACTTTGGCTTTCTCAGAGCTCTTGGAACGGCTTGCCTGGCCTGCACCCCCTCTCGTGGGTGCTCTGCTGCCTAAGGAACAGCTTGCCACTGCCTTCCTCTTCCCAGCTCTCAGCCTCTCTCCAGCACACAGTCCATCACACAGACGTGTTGAAGCATGTACACAGCTTCCCAAAACAGCTCCAGCCCCCTCTGGACATAGGGCTTTCTTTGGGCAACTCTCAGCCCCCTCTGGTGTGGCTCCCACTGAGGCTTGACATGCCCTCTTCAGTGCCTGCCACGTGACCCAGGGCTTCCTCCCTTGGAGCTTTGGCAACAGCCAAGTATCAACGCTGGACTTTAAAATGGCTAGCACCTTTTGCTCTCTCTCCAGAGCAGCCACGTCTGCTTCAGAAGCTTCTGCAGACCTCTCACTGGACTGGGCAAAGACTGGATCGGCCTGGGTGCAGTCCCACAGCTTCCTTTCTGCCAGCCAGCGGTGCATGCTCTTACTCCAGGCCTCCCAATTGGCCCCATGCAGCCTTTCGAAGGGGATATTGAAGCTTTCATGGCCCTGCTGTGCCTGAGCAGCAGCCATCTCCTCCCCCGGGGCTTCAAGCGTACTCACAAGTTGCCAGCAAGCTGGACCTCCGAAGCAGGAGCCTCCCTTGGCTCTTGGCTCCGCTCTCCAGCATTCTCCCACTGCCCTCCTGGCAGGAGTTCAAAGCAGCTCACAGCTGGCAGCCTTCCTCCCTTCTCACACGTGTCAGGAAACACGGACCGTCCATAACCTCTTCTGAAAGTGACCCTGCCGTCCAGCCAGCGCTTCCCCTGTGCAGCTCTGTTCGGAAGCTTGAAGCTGACCCAGGCAGGGAGCAGAGCAGCAGCGGTCCTGCTCCGTGTAAGATGAGGGATAAATCAAGTCCAAAGACAGATCGGTGCTTATCTCTAGTAGCGTTTATTTACAAGCCATAAATCAGTCACATTCCAGCAGAGCTTTCCGGCATTTTTCTCTGTGCCCAAAAGCACACATACGCAGCCTCTGTGCCAAGCTGCTTGTTGCTCTCTGTCTCAGTCAGAAGTGAAAGCACTTCTCACAGACAAAGCCTGTGACGCACTTCCCTGCGTCATGCTCCTCCCAGATACAGGACACCACGGAGTTTTAACCCTGTCAGTTCCAAACTCCACAGAACTGACCTGCGCCTCTATGAACAGCTGTGAGTCCAGAATGACCCCCAGGCTGCGTACCTTGTCCTTTAGGGGCACAGTTTCCCCATCAGGTCTAGGGAGTCCTCCACACCTGCCCGCCCTGTGTCCCCCCCAAATGTTACCTCTGTCTTGTCAGGATTCAACTTAAATCTGTTAGCCGCCATCCATCCTCAAACCACCTACAGGCACCAATCCAGGGCATTTACTGCCTTCCCTGGTTCCAATTTTAAAGAGAGTAAGAACTTGGAATCATCCACATACTGGTGAACACCCAGTCCCAACGCCCTGATAATCTCTCCCAGTGGCTTCATATACAGTGGTACCTCAGGTTAAGAACTTAATTTGTTCTGGAGGTCCATTCTTAACCTGAAACTGTTCTTAACCTGAAGCACCACTGTAGCTAGTGGAGCCTCCCGCTGCCACCGCCATGCGATTTCTGTTCTTATCCTGAAGCAAAGTTCTTCACCCAAGGTACTATTTCTGGGTTAGCGGAGTCTGTAACCTGAAGCGTCTGTAACCTAAAGCGTCTGTAACCCAAGGTACAACTATAGATGTAAAAAAGCATATAAGGATTGCAGAATCTTCAAAGAATATTTAGATAACTATGGAATAAAAGGAAACATCTTGGCAGAATTAGACTGATCCCTGTATTGTATAAATATAAGTTTGTAGGGAGGTAAAAAGAAACTATATAAGAAATATGTAACTGTGCAGTATAAAGTAATGGATAGACAAAGTACAGTGAAATTAATTGGAAGTCAGTTTTAAATTTCTATAAATTTTATAATTGTGTTCAATACCAGGAGTATATATGATGATAATTATATTAATCTTCTTATATCTTATAGTGTGGTGGTTTGCTTGATTTTTCTGTTATTTGTTTGTTTGATTGTATGTTTGTTCACTTGTATGTACATCTGTTTTTCATAAATATATTTATTTTAAATTAGGATATAGTAATTAAAGAAGAAGAAGCATGGGAGGGGAAGGATAATGGTGGCAGGAGCTTTCCTGGTCCTGCACCCCCAAAAGCTCCAGGCATTACACTTTCATTAGCTTTGAAGGGGCCACTGGATACTTGGTGGTCTTTTCTTCAAAGGACAAATATTCTGCATAATTTTTCACTGACGTATGATGTAAACAGCACTACTGTTTTATGTATTTGTCAGGGGCTCAGGAACAGAGGCACAGGGGAGGAAGGAAATGGAGAGCGAAGGGGAAGAATCTGAGGGCAGCGTAGGGGAGTATGACAGTGACCCGAGAGATTCCATGAGCTTCTCCAGCGGATCGGAAGATTCCCAGAAGGAGGCGCCGATGGTCAGGGCAAGGGGGGTCCCAGGGGGGACGCACCAGAAACAAGGGGCCAGTGGGGACTCCCAAAGCAGCAACGGGAGATCAGGACCAGCTTCCCCACCAGAGCGTAGTGGGGGGGAAGAGTCCCATGTGTCAGGGCCAGCGTCTCCTCCAGCAGGGAGAGAAGATGAGTCAGGGCTGACCACGCCTCTATCGGAGAGTGGGGGAACGGAGGGGAGGTCAGGTCCAGCTAGCCCCCCCCGAAGGGGGAAGCAGTGACAGGAGCAGTGTAACGGTCAGGAGGAAGGTTGCCGGCTGGGCGCGCGCGCCAAGTTCGAATGTACAGGCGTGTGGGACAGCAGAAAATCCGGATTGGGAACCAGGTCCTAAAGCCCGCCAGAGGCAGGGGGAAGATTCAGGGGACTCAGCGTCAGAAGAGTCTAGGAAGGGCAAGACCACAGCGGACGGGCGGAACCAGAGGAGGAAAGAGCAAAGGAAGAGGTGGAGCAAGGCCAGAGTCTTAAACTGGTGTCTGGGGGGAGGAGATTCAGACGGAGCTTCAGCGGTCTAGCGTTTCAGACGTAGAGCTGCGCGCTGCGGCTGTGAAAGCAAAACTGAACTTCAATAAAGACTTTTGTATATAACAACGAACCGGCGTTGGTCCTTTGTGAGCTGGGACCTCGGGCAGCTCTGACAGTAAGCTCCGTCTCCCAAAATTATAGAATTGAACCCTCGCAGCGTGAGTTGGCGCAGCAAGGGGCAAAACTCGGTGTTTTGCGAGCTCACGAAGATAGGCAAAGATGACTACGGAGGAGAAAGTTACAGAATTGCAAGAAGCAGTCACGAGGCTTTACACAGAAGTAACAGCATCCAGAAAGAGAGAAGAAGAAGCAGTAGCGCTCTGCCGGGATCTGCAAACCAGGTGGGAACGTTTGGGCAAAGAGGGGCTGCCGGAACCCAAGCCGGAGGGAGTTGGCCTCGGGAAGAGGGGGGGCAGCATCGTAGCCCACTTTGACGGGAACCTGCAGCAGTATCCTAACTTCAGAGCAGACATAGTTTTCGCGCTCAATTTGCTTCGGAAAGACTTTAGAGATGAGGAGGAGAAAGTAGGCTTCATAATAACTCACCTGCATGGGGAAGCTAAATCGTGGCTGCGCAATTTATGGTGCGAAAATGATCCCGCCCTCCAAGATTCAAAAGCGTTTATCAAGGCTATGGGGGATTGTTTTAAATCAACGGTAGATGTGGATGTGGCCAGGAGGGAAATGCACGGGCTGAAGCAGGGCAAAGCCACTGTGAGACAATATCACTCCCGCTTTTTTGCGTTAGTAAATGTGCTGGGCTGGGAGAAGGAGTCCGCTGCCGTAAGGGATCTGTTCTGGGAGGGACTAAATGGGGCCGTGAAAGATGAGCTGGCGAGGGGGGAGAGACCTAACAGTACCACAGAAGTCGTCCAGAGAGCGCTGGCGATAGGGGTGCGCCTGGAAGAACGCCCTTGGAGCAGGGATGAGGGACGTATGGCATGCACACCAGCCAGAACAACTCCCTTCCTACCCAGAGAGACAGGGTGCGCGCAATCCACGCCTCCACTGGGGGGGGGGGGGGGAGAAGAGCCGATGGAGATAGGTGGTGCCAGGGCTCAGACAGCGACCAGAACCCAAACACCAGGAGCAGTCAAGGCGAAGGCTCCTAGAGGGAGCAGGAAGTGTTATATCTGCGACAGTGCACAGCACATGGCCAAAGAGTGTCCCCAGAGGATCCAGAGGCACACTGCAGCCTCAGCAACAGTAAGGGGAGCAGTTCAGCAGGGGGAACAGCTGCAGGGAAACGACGAAGCCTGGTTGGAGGCAGAGGCACTGGGGCCCAGCCAGGCGAGTCAGTGAAGCAGTCCCCAGAGATTTTACAGCCCACAGACCCCCTCCCACCCAAACCAGTGGTGCAACTCACCGCATCGCTCCAGCTGCCCAATGGACTCGCCCTGGAAGTCCCTATTACCATTGACTCTGGTAGTAATGCAGACTTTGTAGGAGTGGACTTCATCAGGCAACATCGCATAGCGCTCCTACCGGCCACGATGCCCCTAAACGTCGTCACGGTCGATGGCAGAGAGCTACTGGGAGGACAGGTGGTACAGCAAACACCGCCTATGGTAATGCAAATTGGAAATCACCGCGAAGTCATCAGCTTCAACGTCACCCACCTGTCGGACACGCCCATAGTGTTGGGCATGAGTTGGCTGGATAGACACAGCCCGGCATTAGCATGGTACCAGCGGCAATTAACCTTCTGCTCCTCCTACTGCGCAGAACACTGCATCCGGACCAGCCAGGAAGAGGAGGGACAAGAGGATGAACCACAGCTACGCCTAGGCATGGTGCAAGCGGTACCCAACAAGTACAAGGCGTTTTTGGAGGTCTTCTGTGAGAAGGAAGCGGACAAGCTGCCTCCCCACCGGCCCTACGACTGCATGATTGACCTCCTGCCGGGGGCGACGCTGCCGACTGGAAAACTGTATTCCATGTCGGAAGACGAACTGCAAGAACTCAGGGAGTTCATAGATCACAACTTGAAGCGGGGATTCATCCAAGAATCCAAAGCAGTGGGGGGCAGTCCCGTGTTTTTTGTGAAGAAGAAAGACACGCCCCAACGGAGGCTGGTAGTTGATTACAGAATCATCAATTCCAGGACAAAGCCCACAGCATTCCCCATGCCCAAGATCGACGACCTGCTCGCGACGTTGAGGAAGGGACGAATCTTCACCAAGTTGGATCTACGAGGGGCGTACAACCTTATACGCATGCGGGAGGGCGATGAGTGGAAGACAGCCATGTTTACGCCTTTAGGCACCTATGAATATCGAGTTATGCCGTTTGGTCTGCAAAATGGCTCCCATTGTTTCCAAGCCTTCATGCACCACGTGTTAGCGGGACTCCTCTACAAGAAGTGCGTATGCTTCCTAGACGACATCCTGATCTTCTCGGAATCGCAGGAGGCTCACGAGGGAGATGTCAAGGAGGTCCTGCAGAGACTACGGGAGCACAGACTTTACGCCAAACTGGAGAAGTGCCAGTTTGACATGACGGAGGTGGATTTCCTGGGCTACAAGCTGTCCGACAAGGGACTCACCATGGACAGCACCAAGGTCCGCTCGGTGTTGGACTGGAAGAGCCCGCGCAATCGGAAGGAGGTCCAGAGGTTCGTCGGCTTCGCCAACTTTTATCGCAAGTTCATCAAGGGGTTCGCGAAGGAGACGGCGGCCATCACGGACACCCTCAGCTCCAAGAGGAAGAAGTTCACCTGGACGGACCAGGCGGAGCAGTCCTTTCGGAGACTCAAGCGTCTCTTCGCGTCCGAAGAACAGCTGCTACACGTAAACCCCAGCAAACCAATGAGGGTTGAAACGGACGCCTCGGACAGAGCGGTGGGGGCGGTCCTGTTGCAGCAAGATCCGCAAGGGAACTGGAGGCCCTGCGCATTCTACTCCAGGAAACTCAGCAAGTCGGAACAGAACTACACCATCTGGGACAGGGAGTTGCTGGCCATTCATGCAGCCTTCAAGGCGTGGCGGCACTTCCTCATCGGAGCCAGACACACAGTGCAGGTCCGCACGGACCATAAGAACCTGGAGTACTGGCGCACGGCGTGGTTCCTGAACCAGAGACACATCCGCTGGGCGGAGTTCTTTGCGGATTTCGACTTCCGGATAGAATACATCCCGGGAGACAACAACGTCATGGCGGATGCACTATCCAGGAAACCGCAGTATCTCGAGGAAGCGGCACCGGTGGCGGCCAAACATATTTTCGCACCGAAAGCGTGGGCGTGCGCTTCAGCCACCGTGGAACTGGACGTGGTGCGTCGCGCGCTGCAGACGGATTCGTTCGCACAATCCAAGATGGAGGAGGTGCGAAGAGGCACAGCGAAGGACGACGAGTTCCAGATACGCGACGGACTGCTCCTCCGCAAAGGGGCTCTCTACGTGCCGGGAGACGACCTCCACGCGAAAGTCCTGCAGCAGTTACACGACGCGCCCAGCGCTGGGCACTTCGGCAAGGACAAGACAGCGGAATTAGTAGCCAGAGACTTTTGGTGGCCCAAGATGAGGGGAGAAGTTGCGGATTACGTCTCTAGGTGTGACACATGCCAAAGGGCCAAACCAGTACACAGGAAGCCGGCGGGACTGCTGGAACCGCTACAGACGCCGCTCGAACCGTGGGAGAAAGTGGCCCTGGACTTTGTCAGAGATCTGCCCAGCTCGCGAGGCAAAACAGCGGTACTCGTGGTCATAGACCTGTTCACCAAGATGGCGCACTTCATTCCTTGCGCGAAGGTGGCCACAGCGGAACAGATCGCCAAGCTGTTCATAGACCACGTGTTCAAAGTTCACGGCTTACCGCGGTCCATCCTGTCCGACCGGGGTCGCCAATTCATCTCGAGCTTCTGGCAGAAGCTACTGGGCATCCTGAACGTCAAGATCAACTTAGTGTCGGCACGACACCCGCAGACCAACGGACAAGCGGAGAGGGTCAGCGCCATCATGCAGCAGTACCTGCGATGCTACGCGAATCAACAGCCCTCGACCTGGGTGGACTACCTACCGCTGGCCAAGTTTGCCTACAACAACACGAAGCACGGGTCTACAGGGGTGACACCGTTCTTCGCCAACAATGGGCGGCATCCCAGAACCTTCCCGGGGTTAGAGACGAAGGGGGAGGGGGAGCCACGAGGAGCAGAGCACTTGGCAGCAGAGTTACAGGAGGTCCACGAGCAACTCCGAAGGCACTTGGAACTAGCAAAACACGCCTACAAAATGCAGGCAGACAGGCACAGGAGAGTCGGGGAAGACATCCAGTTGGGGGACTGGGTCTGGTTAGCAGCCCAGGCAGTGCCGGCCAGAACGTTAGCTAAGAAGAAACTCAGACACAAGCAGCTAGGGCCTTACCAAGTCAAGGCACAAATCAACCCAGTGGCCTTCCGGTTGACACTCCCGGAGGGCTCCAGAATGCACCCGGTCTTTCATAGGTCAGTGCTCACACCCTACAAGGAACCCCACAGGTTTCAGGCGCCAGGGAACGCACCAGACCCACTCAGAAAATCGCCAACAGGGGAGGAGTCACCGAGGGCGGTGCCACTCAACGAGGTCACGGAGATTTTAGACTCGAGATGGGGGGAAGAGGGAGTTGAATATCTCCTCGCCAGGGAAGATACCCCGGCCAGCACCAACAGGTGGGTACCGTACTATGCCGTGGAGGAGCACTACCTCAAAGACGAGTTCCATGCACTCTTCCCACACAGACCTATGCCGGCAGATTATTTCGACGACTGTCTTTTCACACCCACACTTTCAGCCAGCACGTTCCAGGGGTTCTCATCAGCTGAGGAAACGGCGCCAGAAACAAGCTCCCCAGAGGGATCACTCTCGGGGTTTGTCACAGACCGCTCTTATTGGTGGGACGATCAACCGGAGGTGGGGTGGAGCAGGGAACTGCTGAGGGGGCCCTTACACGCAACTTCTCCTGAGGTAACAGGGGGAGGGAAGGACATGGACGTGTTGGGGGAGGATCCCGGGTTCGAGCACGAATGCAGAGAGATGGAAGCAGAGGAGATTGACGTCGACGAGCCCATTACGGGCTGGCCGGATCCAGCTGGCCGGCTGCACACCAGGGGGAAAGAACGGTATCCTGCACTCACCCCCACAGCAATGGAGCACCCGGAACCCGCACCCGAAGAGGGGGAGGGGGGAAGGGGGGCTTTGAGGGGGGGATGGATGTCAGGGGCTCAGGAACAGAGGCACAGGGGAGGAAGGAAATGGAGAGCGAAGGGGAAGAATCTGAGGGCAGCGTAGGGGAGTATGACAGTGACCCGAGAGATTCCATGAGCTTCTCCAGCAGATCGGAAGATTCCCAGAAGGAGGCTGACCACGCCTCTATCGGAGAGTGGGGGAACGGAGGGGAGGTCAGGTCCAGCTAGCCCCCCCGAAGGGGGAAGCAGTGACAGGAGCAGTGTAACGGTCAGGAGGAAGGTTGCCGGCTGGGCGTGCGCGCCAAGTTCGAATGTACAGGCGCGTGGGACAGCAGAAAACCCGGATTGGGAACCAGGTCCTAAAGCCCGCCAGAGGCAGGGGGAAGATTCAGGGGACTCAGCGTCAGAAGAGTCTAGGAAGGGCAAGACCCCAGCGGACGGGCGGAACCAGAGGAGGAAAGAGCAAAGGAAGAGGTGGAGCAAGGCCAGAGTCTTAAACTGGTGTCTGGGGGGAGGAGATTCAGACGGAGCTTCAGCGGTCTAGAGTTTCAGACGTAGAGCTGCGCGCTGCGGCTGTGAAAGCAAAACTGAACTTCAATAAAGACTTTTGTATATAACAACGAACCGGCGTTGGTCCTTTGTGAGCTGGGACCTCGGGCAGCTCTGACAGTATTCCATATAGGAGAGACTTTAATACACAGGTCTGAGCTCATCTCTCCGCCTGTATCAGCTGTGTTGGCAGTACTTCAAGCTGGGCAGTGTGTTTGGGAGTCCTGGGCTGCCTAGACAACAAGACCCCTTCTCAGCCTGGCTGATATGGTCCCAAGGAAAGCAGCGCAGTACGTTTGGTACTAGCTTGGCTGCAGGAGTGGCTGGAAGGAGGTGTGCAGGGCACCATCCAACCCTCTTAGAGACTTCATTCTGGATTTATGTAGCCTTTTCTTTTCCTGAAGATCACTCACCAGGACACCATCCAACCATCTTAGAGAGGTGTTCCTCTATATCCTTTTCGTCTCCTGAAAATCACTCACGAGGCAGCGAAGGTTTAAGACCAGAGTTTTCCTTCTTGATGAGCTCCCTTCCCTGGTTAACAAGCCCCATCTGCCCTTCACTTTCCTCTGCAAGATGGGCAGAGTCTGCCTTCTTGACTGTGGGATTCACTGCTCTTCTCATCCTCTCATCCACCAGGGCCTGCCTTCACCTGCACCAGAATTCCCCAACCCATCAAGGATTTGAGACCCATCAGATATCCTCAACTGGTTTAGCTGGCCGGTTGAAACCGTTCCTGGGATTGCGGTTCCTGTTGCCTCCTGACAGCTTCTGGAAGCTACAAGTGAGAGCTGAGTGCAGGGTGGGGACCAATGGTGGATACATTACCCCAGAAGGTGCATGACAATGTCCCCCACCAAAGGTACTACTGCTCCCCTAACACCCCAAGACATCCTATAATTATGATATTTAAGACAGATCAGGAATAAATTCATGTCTCCAGAGATAACACAACTTCAGGGAATCAGAGAATCAATACTACATATTCAAAGTTGAAGTTTCCACTAAGTACAGTTATCTCTTTGGCTTTAATATCCACCTTTTTCAGTGTGATGTTAGGATAGTCCTGTGTCAGAAGATGGGCACGAGATCAGGCAGCACAACTTTATTATAAGGAACAGTGTGTGGGGGGGTTCCGTCTGGGATTCCCATGTGCCAGCTGCTTTCCTTCTGCTTCTCCTGCGCTCCCCATGCAATGTGAGGCAACTAGATGGAGGTCCTTCTCCAAGAACAGGAGCTTCCCTGAGCACCCATTCAGCTGACGACAAGCACCTAGCCTTGTCACTAGTTCTCTGACTGACCCAGACCACAGTCCCTGGAAGAGATGTAGACCTGGGTCTCACATAATGGTCCACATGGCCCTCCTGAGGTCAATGGGACTGTGCAGGTGATTGATGAAGATCCAAAGGTGGAAACGGGGGTGGATGGAGGATTATAATGCTGAGGATGGCAAATGTTCAGAGGAACAATGAACCAGAGAAAGAGAGGGCCTTTTCATGGACAGAGAGCAGCTGCATTTCCTGTGAGGAAACAATTGATGTAAAAAGGCTGTATTCAAAGATCATGTTGCTTTATTAACGATGATTGAGGATTATGAAAGGATGCATTACTATCATTTGATGACATTGTGTCACCAAACCGTGGTAACTTGGTTCTTGTGAATGTGGAGAGACAAGTATTATCCCATATGCTATAGGACTTCCAAAAAGACATGTTGGAGACCAGATCTGGGTTTACACCTTTAATGTAACATTTATTTCATATAGTCACATATACATTAATACATTGGTACCAAGAGGTTCAAACACTCATTCACACATTCATTCATACTCACAAGGTTGATCATGCCTCACTCAAGAGCTGTGGGTGTTGAGCTGTAGTGCTAGTCTCGGCACACTGAGGACATGCAAAGGGCCCTTTTTATAGTCTTCTTTCCCATTGCTGTCCATGGGCTGTCTACAGAAGGGTTGTCTCCACCGCTGTTCTCCTTCCCTCCTCCTGGACCATCATCAAGAAAACCCTTTGCAGTCGTGCCTCAGATCAGACAGGCAGTATGTTCCAGACCTTTATCTCATGTCCGTGGCACATTGCCAGTTCCACCCTGTTCTTGCCAGGGGTTTTTTGCTTTCCATCAACAACACCACAGTCATACATTCTTCTTTGATAAAACTAGTTTCTCGCTTCGCTTCCCAGCATATCATGCCTTGTGAATTCTTCATCTTCTTTTGGGCCTAACATTCATACTATTCATGACAAATGCATCTTCATTTCCTAAAAGCTGGGAACATGGGTAGGAGGCTGGAGAAGGTAGGAGATGTTGAAATAAGAGAAGGTGCTAATGGCGCTTGATGTGTTCCCTTTCCCTTCGTTCTCTTTCTTGAAAACCATACAGGATTTCCACTCAGCCCACTCTGAAGAAGGTGATGGAGAAGACATTCAGAATTCTGGGGGACGGGCACCTTTCATTTCATAAGGTATAGACATTAAAATGTGTGAAATGTAGATTGTGCTTCATTGAATGAGCACACATAGCTCATATCAACAATCTCAAACAGGGAAGAAACAATTAAAGGTATGGAGAGTGGAAAAAGTTTCACGGATAGTGGAAAACTTAGAACACATCAGCCGACTCACATGGGGAAGAAAGGATTCAAATGCAGGGAGTGTGGGAAGAACTTCAGTCAGAGTGGACAACTCAATATACATCAATGGGCTCACACAGGGGAAAAACCATATAAATGTATGGAGCGTGGTATGAACTCTCAGGAGCTAAGTTTTGTGCCTCACTGGGGACCCAGTGCCAACTGTATGCTTTGAAAGCTCAGTAAACTATTATTGAAGAAGACTTCCTGCCTCTGTATGTGTTTTGACCTCAGCGTGGGAATTGCTCTACACATGGCCCTACCTCGCTTATACTTAGCTCATGCCCTGGAGTTACTGTGATCAAGCATGCAAAAGGGATGCATCTCTGTGTGACTGGTTTTTGCACCAAGCTCTCTCACCCCTCCCCATCACGTGATCTTCAAACGCTACTTCTTCACAAGAATTTCATGCCTGCCCCCTGCACGTTCTGAAGAAAACTTAAAATACTGTAATCCCCCCCCCCCCCAAGTCTAATTGCAAGAGGGGGAAGGAGGGGCTGCAGGTACGAGGGAAGTCTCCTGGTGGGTCCCATCTTCACTCATGAACCCCATGGAGCAACCCCAGAGTCGTGCTTATTCTGGGGTTGGGAGAAGATAATACTTTTCCATATTCCCAGAAGTTATTATTCAATCCTGCTGCTAGGGAGTTTTGCTACCAGAGGACCAGAGTGTATATTACTATCATACTGATTTTACTGCTATGGCTGCTTTTGCTTTCATGGACTGATTGGGTGAGGGGAGGAGGCACCCACGAGGGAAGAAGGCTCAGATCCTGGGGGCTGGTGGTGGGATGGCAATGAGCAAAGAGGGAGAAAAGGGAGCAGAACGGGAGGGGAGGTGTTGCAAGCTGAGGAGGAAACGGTTTGGTGAGCGGGATGAGGCTGGGGCAGAGAGCAGTTCAGGAGAGGAAGGAGGAGAAGAGAGGGCCAGAAGACCCAGAGGATGCCGGCTGCTGAAGCATCCAGGGAGACTCCCTCTCCTGCTGTGACTCCCTCTCCCCATGTCTTCTAGAGCACACAGAGAAACCCGGTTCAGACCCCATGATCCTGCACATGATATTAAGAAGGTGTTTCCCTGCCCCCCAACATGCATCACTTTAATCTTGTTGACAATGAACTGTATTTTCAGCCCAATCCCCGTTTGGAGAGCTCTTTTTGGAGCTCCTTGTATTCTGTCTTTGTTTGAACACTCCTGGACAATTTACTGTCAACAGCAAACTTTGCTCACTCCTAACTCTAGATCATTTATGAACAGGTTGAAAAGCCACAGGTCCCAATACTGATCTATAGGGGACTCCACTTTCTGCTTCTCTCCATTCACAGGAGTGTTCGTTTATTACTATGTGTTCCTCCCTCCCCCCATCCTTCTGTGCTGCGGAGGGAACCCTGCAGAAAAGTTATGGAGTGAATTTCACTTCCCCACACATCCAACACTGCTCAGCATTCAGGGAAATGGAAGAGGAAAGCTGGCCACAATCCAAGAGACTGAGGTCAGCAGAAAGCGAAGCAAAGCCTACTCAAAGGGAAGCCGCTTCAGCTTCCAGCCCGTCAGCTCCCACCATGGCTAAAGAAGAATTGCCCTTTGGGAATGGCGGAGCTGAATGGAAGCGGGCGAGGAAGCCCCACAATCGCTCCTGCTGGAGGAATAGGGGCACTGACCCTATACTCAAAGGTGATGGCCACTTCTGGAATCCAGGAAGGAATTCCCCCCCACACTGGTCACATGCAGCTGGGCTCACTTTCCAGAGCCACCTGCAGGGCCTGCCAACAATTCCCTTCATCCCTAGTCTTGCTAGCTTGGGATGGTGGGTTCTATAGTCCAAAAATAGCTGGAGACCCAAATTTGGGAAACCCTGTTCTCCCTGAAGTACAAAGGAGTATTCACCTGCATTAGAACATCAGGTGAGCCCTGCAGGATCAGGCCCACATGGCCCCTGTCCTCGCAGGGGCCAAGCAGGGGCCTCTTCTGGGAAGCCCACTGGCAGCACTTGAGCACCAGAGAAGGACGGCTGCCTCTGATTGGGGAAGCACATCTCTTCTTGGGGCACATTTCTGGCGAAGTTTAGGGAAGTGTTTTAATGTTTAATGCTGTACAGTGGTACCTAGGGTTAAGTACTTAATTCATTCCGGAGGTCCGTACTTAACCTGAAACTGTTCTTAACCTGAAGCACCACTTTAGCTAATGGGGCCTCCTGCTGCCACCACGCCGCCAGAGCACAATTTCTGTTCTCATCCTGAAGCAAAGTTCTTAACCTGAAGCACTTTTTCTGGGTTAGCGGAGTCTGTAACCTGAAGCGTATGTAACCTGAAGCGTATGTAACCCGAGGTACCACTGTATTGTGTGTTTAGTATTGGGCTGGGAGCCGCCCAGAGTGGCTGGGGAAGCCCAGCCAGATGGGCGGGGTATAAATAATAAATCATTATATATATTCTTATATGGGGTCCCCACAATGCTCCCCAGCCTGGCTCCAGACTGCCAGGGAAGCTGTGTTGTGTTCTGCTGCAGGTGAGCCTGCCCTGTGCAACGCTGGGCTCTTAAAGGAACTTGGAGCTCCAGGCGGGGGGGCCACAGCTTCCCCACACTTGTGAAGCAGCCATGGGAGCGATGGGGAGGCAGGTGGCTTGCGGTGGGGAGTGGTGTGGAGTGGAGGAATCCGCGAGAAGGAGCTTCTGGAGCCTATGCACCCCCCTCCTTGCCTGCTCCCTGAAGGTTTCCTGAGCCTCCCCCCTTTTCATTTCAAGGATTGGGGGACCTCAGCATCCCAGGGTTGCTTTGTTCTGGGGGTGGGGGGAAGCTATTTTGTTTGCTGAGTGCAGGAGTCACAATCCTGTCACATTGTGTTGTGTCTGGCTTTTAGGTAAGGGGGTGAGGCTTGTCGCCGGAAATCCCCCCCCATCTCATTGACACGTGTTGCACAAGCACCACACTCACACATGCACGCATCTCCCCTTCCTGACCCTAGAGATGTCCCTTTTTAGGGGGCCATCCCTTAAAGCCTTCCGTAAATAAGGAAGCGCTAGCCTGACAGCTTCCCGCTATAGCGCTCCGCATAGCCCTATCTTTATTGTGAGTAGACCGGCTTGCCGAACTCTGGGTCAACCGGCGGCCGCCTCAGCCAATCAGCGTTAGCGAACAGCGCCTCTTGCGGTGGCCACGCAGGTACTGCAGGCTACTGCCGCTCTCTTCCCTCACCTTTGACAGCTCTCAATACAAAGTTTCCGAGTTCAATTGACCGTGACTGATTTAATCAAAATGTAGCAAGCTGCTTCCTGAAGGCGAAAGTACTTTGAACTTCAAAGTCAATATTCTTCATAAATTCACTAAAAATCAGCCGTACCTCGGATTCCCACCGGACCACTTTCATTCTGCTGTATATTGCAAGGACTATCAAAGGGGGGTGGTCTGATATCAAGCGGCCATAATCCTTTTACCGAGCAGTCACGTACTCTTGTGTTCCCCCCAGTAGACGTGACAACCTTGATAGCCATCGGTGATGGGCTCAGACAGAAGACTATCAGGGATACAATGAACTGCATATCTTAGTGTATTCTGCACGGACTCTTACAAAAGACTATGACCGGATTCCCCTCAGGGGGCAGGAAACTTCGCCCTTCTCCTTTGTTCTTAAACATGACTCATGTGGGGAGGGGAGAGGAGACTCCGGCCAGGTGTCAGGACACTCAGATTACCTGTGTAACCCCTCCCCAACTCCTCCTATTTTTAATATAATCATGATGTAAATATGATGTAATTCTGAGGGTGTAGCTTAGGGGATTAGTAACTAATAAAAGTTGGGGTCTCCCTTTGTTCCGGGCTTCCATTTTGCTTCACCTTGTGGGCGGTGGGAGTCCTGTCGCGACAGTCTTTTCCTAAATAAAGACCGGGCCTACTGGCTGCTGTTTTGCTCTGAATTTCTCTGGCTGGTGTCTTTGTTTCGTCCAAGGGAGCCCTCGGACCTTTCCGTTAACAGGCTCAGGTGGAAATGCAGGGAGAAGGAAAAAATCCTGGGGTGCAGATTTCCTCCGCTGCCCAGCTCGTCAGGGTGCCACTCCCCAGGGGTCCCTCTGGTTAGCAAAAGAAGGAGTCTCCAGCCACGTTAAATATGCAAAACAGCGGTCAGCAGACCTGATCTTTATTTGTTGCAACAAGGTTCAAACACAAAGATTGTTTGGTTGTGTTATGGGGGGGGGGAAGCTGCTCCTTTATCCCTTATGGGGTATCCAAGTGCCCATATAGAGTCCTTTTGTAGGTTCTCTATCGGTAGGAGGAAATAACAGAGGCCAACTACAGAATATTGAGAATCAAAGTAGCTAGTAAGCCTGGTCTTTATTAAAGCTGTTGCAACAGGGTGTTCCCCACACAGGAGGAGAGGAGAGGATCCCTAACAAAGGAGTGCAAGCCCTTATATAGACATTTTGATATTCCCCGCCCTGGAGCCCAAGACCTCCCCACCCACCGAAACATCATAAATACATCACAGAATTGGTGTAGCCCAAGACCACCCCCAAGACATCATACCTACATCAGAGAAGGGGTGGACTACAACAGAAATCTGAGTGCAGTGTTTCTCTCCTGTCTGCCAGGTTACCTGATTGGATTACCTGGGCATCCTGGCCACTCTTTTGTTATGATAGCTACTCAATTCCTGAATCCAGGTCACAGGTCACAGGCTCCCACTATTTATATCTTAAGGTAAAGGGACTCCTGACCATTAGGTCCAGTCGTGACCGACTCTGGGGTTGCGTTGCTCATCTCGCTTTATTGGCCAAGGAAGCTGACATAGAGCTTCCGGGTCATGAGGCCAGCATGACTAAGCCACTCCTGGCAAACCAGAGCAGTGTACAGAAACGCCGTTTACCTTCCCGCCGGACCAGTACCTAATTATCTACTTGCACTTCAACGTGCTTTCAAACTGCTAGGTTGGCAGGAGCAGGGACTAAGCAACAGGAGCTCACCTCGTGGGGATTCGAACCGCCGACCTTCTGATCAGCAAGTCCTAGGCTCTGTGGTTTAACCCGCAGCGCCACCCGCGTCCCTTATTCATGTCTTCTTGTTGTTTAGTTGTTTAGTTGTTTAGTCGTGTCCGACTCTTCGTGACCCCATGGACCAGAGCACGCCAGGCACTTCTGTCTTCCACTGCCTCCTGCAGTTTGGTCAAACTCATGCTGGTAGCTTCACGAACACTACCCAACCATCTCGTCCTCTGTCATCTTCTTCTCCTTGTGCCCTCCATCTTTCCCAACATCAGGGTCTTTTCCAGGGAGTTTTCTCTTCTCATGAGGTGGCCAAAGTATTGGAACCTCAGCTTCACGATCTGTCCTTCCAGTGAGCACTCAGGACTGATTTCCTTAAGAATGGAGAGGTTTGATCTTCTTGCAGTCCATGGGACTCTAAAGACTCCAGCACCATAATTCAAAAGCATCAATTCTTCGGCGACCAGCCTTCTTTATATTCCAGCTTTCACTTCCATACACCACTACTGGGAAAACCATAGCTTTTACTATATGGACCTTTGTTGGCAAGGTGATGTCTCTACTTTTTAAGATGCTGTCTAGACAATGGGGAAGTTTCCCACTATGACCTTGCAGAGAAATATTTGAGGTTAATTTGGGAGGGACAAAATGGTTCCAGAACTTTTTCTATTGGATTCAGACATGTGGTGTGTGTGTGTTCATAGAACCTTTATTTTGTATATATCAGACCTTAAAATTCTTACAACAATTGAATATGGTTGCACGAACTTTTAACACCTCTCCCCATTTAACACAATACATTTTTCAACAGGGTCATCGATACATCCAGTGGCGTAGCGTGGGTTGTCAGCACCCGGGGCAAGGCAAGTAATTTGCGCCCCCTAACCCGTGGATTTTAGCACTCGAGTGCGAGCGCCCCCCCCATGTTGCGCCCGGCCCCCCTGCACCCCCCAAGCTACGCCACTGGGACTGGGGGCGAGCGAAGGAGCCAAGGACCCCCCCCCAAAGGCTCATCAGGAATTTATTAAATTTATTATTTGCGGAGCCCCCGCGGGCCGAGGCAGCCGAAGCCCCCTCCCCTCGGGCGCCTCCCCGCCCCCTCCTCTCCTTGGGCTGTAGGTGGAGCTCCAGATCCGGGCTTGGCGAGCGCCTCTCCTCCTCCCGGCCGGGTCCAGGGGCTTCCAGCCGTGCTCCGTCCTCCCCCCCCCCGCGGCTGAGACTTGCACTGAGAGCCGGAGCCAGCGGCGCCCCCTTCTGCCGGGAGACCCTCGCCTGCCCGCCGGCTTCCTCTCGGAGGGTTTTGGGGAGCGCAAGGCGCGGCGAGGCCCCTCAGAGCTCTCCTCCCTCCCAGTCGGCAGAAGCAGTCGCCGCCTGTGGCTGGGCCGAGGGGATGGCGGCGGCGGCGGGGTGCGGAGGCTGCCCGTGCCCGGCCAGGCGTCGGTGGCGGGTGGCGGCGTCGGCGCTGCTGCAGCGGCTGCTCCTCCTGCGAGCAGTGAGTGGAGCGCAGCCGCAGCGGCGCAAGGCTGTCGGCGGGGAGCCCGGCGGAGGAAGGAACTTGTCCCTCCCCTCTGGACTCACGCCCCCCCCCCAGATGTTGCGCCCGGTTCGGCCGGCACCCCTGGCACCCCCACGCTACGCCACTGGATACATCACAAATATGTCACAAAGTAGGAGTCTTTGGCATTTAGAAAAATGAGCAGGTCACCCTGCCCGTTGGTAACCCTATTTTCCCACACGTTTTAACTACCCTCTTCCCCAAAGAACCATAATAGTATTCGGACATCCCCCCAACTGCAAGGCTTTCCTGCGCTTCTCCTGTGAATGCATCAGGATTCAATCCACCATCCCGATGGATTTCTGCCTGGGACATGTGCTGCCCTTGATCGCCTCCTGCCTCCTAAGGGATTATGGATCAGGGGGAGCCCTGGAGACCCCAATTCCAGAGGAGTCATTAGGCGTATTGGACAGTCGGAGGAAACAGTCCGATTCATGGTATCCGCTTCTTGCTACAATTGTATAGGCTGCTTTTCTGAGCCTCTTTGCCGTTGTGCATGGAAAGTGCCTGTGCAAATGGTCATTGTCCTGGCCTTAGTCTGAGGCTGTGGTGGGGACTTGGGGTTTTGGGGGAGTCGTATAACTGTCCCCCCTCCTGGTCTGAAGAGCACCAATACCTAAAACACGGATGCACGGCTCGTGGCGTGGGGTGGGCGAGGGAAGGATTTCGCAATGTAAATATTGGGGGGGAACCCCACTTAGTAATTAGTTTGCGGGATCAGCCCCTCCCCCGCTCTCCTGATCCACAGATGGAAGAGGGGAGGAAGGAAACCTTTCTCTCCCTCCCCCCAATTCCTCCCCTCCCGGCACATCCTTCCCTCACCCCGCCCCCACAATCCCAAATCCCCTCCCCAATATGTTGCTCCTCCTCCTCGCCATCCGACCTCGGTTCCGGAAATAGAACTCTGTTCCCAACCTGCCTGCTTCTCCCGGAAATGGAGCTTCCTCTCCGGATTGCTGCTCTGCGCCGTAGCTCTAGGGGCGCGCGCTTTCGGAAAGGGGAGGAGGGGCAGCAGGCGACACCGCCCCCCCCCCCGTGGATGTTGCAGGAAAGGAAAGGAGAATCTGGAGCGAGGACAAAGAGGTAAAGGGGTCGCGGGGGGAGGGGGGAGGACAGCAAAGGACCCAGGTAGGGACGCCGCGCCAGCTCCCCAAAGCGCCTTTTTGCGTCCCGTCGGCATGGCCTAGATCCCTGCATCCGTGCTGCTCCTTGGCAGCGGCGGACATGGGGCGCCCACCGAGGGGGTCTCCAGAGGGCTCCTTAGCCCCGTTTCCCCCACGCAGGGATCCCTGGGTCCCTGTGGGATCTGCACGGAGAAAGGCGGGTCATGAAAGGGTTAACGGGCTCGAGGGACGCCTGGATAGAGACCCCCGTGTGGCTTCCTTCTTGCAAGCTGCATCCTCTTCACGCCCCCATAAACCCCTGCCCTGCCCAGTCGCTGCGGTTCAAATCCGGAGAGGAAGAGGGGAGGGGAGAGGCCTTCTCAGAAGCGGCTCTTGGTTTCCGCAATCCCACCCGGGAATCAGCCAGAAACCTTTTCCTCTCTCAGGCTTAAAGTGTCTTTTCCACTGCATGGTTCATTGACGATGAGGATAATGTACACCTGTCATCAGAAACAGGGGTGCAGAGTCCATGGAATGGCTCTCAGGGCTGATATAGAAGTTGCACCTCAAAAGCATTTCTGTTCCTCTTATTCTTTGTTGGCAGTGTCAGAGTGACTGACAAGCTGAGATTCTTCCCAGTCAAAGGACCCATTTTCTTGATAGACAGTGCCTTTGTCTGGAGGCTCTGCGTACAAGGTGTGCTTATACAGGCCAAAAACTGCCAGTATTAGCACAGGTGAGGTATGTGACCTCCCCTAATTTACACACTGTATGTGAATGAGAAGTATTGGGTGGGATTACAGTTTAGGGCAGCCCTGTGATTTTCTCCACCCATGACATTTCGTGAACTGATATTGCAGTACGAAATCGAAAATAACTACAAAAGAATAACAATATAATAAGAATGATTGTAGTATTTCTAGCTTGCCTAACTGGCTGGGTTTCACCAGCCACTCTGGGCAGCTTACAGTACCTATAAATGACAGTAAAACATCAGACATTAAAAACCTCCTGATACAGGGCTGCCTTCAGCTGTCACCTAAATGTCAGATAGTTGCCCATTTCCTTTCCCTCTGCCTGCTTCCCTGTAACTTCGCTTCTCACGGGGTGTGTGGGGGTGAACCAGCAGAAGACCCTTGAAGGAGGACCTCAGTGTACAGACTGAGCGATGGGGGTGGAGATGCTCCTTCAGGTCTATAGAGAGTGATGCTGTAGGGTTTTAGGTCAGTGATCTTGCTCCTCCACAATGATCTCCACAGCAAGTCCGACATACAATTAGCAGAGTAGGAAAGAAAGCTTAGAGACAGCAAAAAATTCCTTCAGCAAATAAATTTGTGACTGAAGGCATAACAGGAATCTATGCCTGAAAAATGCAACCACAGCAATTTAAAGGTCAGCACCAACAATGTGAATTGTGCTCAGAAATGTACTGGGAGTCAGTGAATATCCTTTCAGACTGGTGTTATGTTGTCTCAGCGGCTGCTCCCATTCTGTTCTCTAGCTGCCACATTCTGGATTAGTTGCAGTTTACGAGTCACCTTCCAAGATGGCCCCATGTAGCGCATGGCAGTAGTCCAAGCAGGAGATTACCAGAATATGCACCACTCTGGGGAGACAGTCTCCAGGCATGGAGGGTCTCAGCCAGCTGGCAGACAGCTGCCCTGGATACAGAATTGACCTGTGCCTCCATGGACAGCTGTGAGTCCAAAATGACCCCCAGGTTGTGCACCTGGTCCTTTTGGGGCACAGTTACCTCCATCAGGTCTAGGGCGTCTTCCACACCTGCCTGCCCCCTTTCCCCCTGGGGCAGTATTTCTGTCTTGTCAAGATTCAACCTCAATCTGTTAGCCACCATCCATCCTTCAACTGCCTCCAGACACTCATACAGTACCTTCACTGGTTCCAATTTAAAAGAGAGGTAGAGCTTGGTATCATCCACATACTGGGGAACACCCAACCCAAACCCCCTGATGATCTCTCCCAGCAACTTCATATAGATATTAAAAAGCATGGGGGAGAGGATGGAGCCCTCAGGAACCCCACAAGTGAGAGCCCAGAGGTCTGAACACTCATCCCCCAACACCACTTACTGGACATGGCCCAGGAGGAAGGAGGGGAACCACTGCACACGGTCAAATGTGCACATACCATGGTCAAAGGTCTCCAAAGCCTCTGAGAGATCCAGCAGAACCAGGAAAGAGCCAGCGTGGTGTAGTGGTTAAGAGCGGTAGTCATGTAATCTGGGAAACCGGGTTCGTGTCTCCGCTCCTCCACATGCAGCTGCTGGGTGACCTTGGGCCAGTCACACTTCTGTGAAGTCTCTCAGCCCCACTCACCTCACAGAGTGTTTGTTGTGGGGGAGGAAGGGAAAGGAGAATGTTAGCCGCTTTGAGACTCCTGAAGGGGAGTGAAAGGCGGGATATCAAATCCAAACTCTTCTTCTTCTTCTTCTTCTTCTTTCGCCTTGGTCTCTAGCCCATCGGAGATCATCAAGCAGTCCAACCAGGGCAGTTTCTGTCCCATGATGAGGCCTGAATCCGAATTGGAAGGATAATGGTGGCAGAAGCTTTCCTGGTCCTGCCCCTCCAAAAGCTCCAGGCCCAAGACTTTCATTAGCTTTCAAGGGGCCATCGGAGATGCTGGAAGGAGGTGTGCAGGACACCATCCAACCGTCTTAGAGAGTCCATTCTGGATTTGTGTAGGTTTCCCCCCATAGCCTTCTCTTCTCCTGAAGATAACTCACAAGGCAGTGAAGGTTTAGGATCAGAGTTTTCCTTCTCGATGGGCTTCCTTCCCCGGTTGACAATCACATCAGCCTTCACTTTCCTCTGCAGCATGGGCGGAATCTGCCTTTTTGACTGTGGGATTCACTGTTGTTCTCCTCCTCTCCATCCACCAGGGTCTGCCTTCACCTGCAGCATAATTCCCCAACCCACCAAGAATTTGAGACCCAGCAGATATCCTCACCTGGTTTAGCCAGCCCGTTGAAGCCGTTGCTTGGATCGCTGCCTCTGTTGCATGCTGACAGCTTCTGGAAGCCACAGGTGAGAGCTGAGTGCAGGGTGGGGACCAATGGTGGAAAAATTACCCCACAAGGTGGACTACATGTCGCCCACCAAAGGTACTACCGCTCCCCTAACACCCCAAGCCATCCTATAATTATGATATTTAAGACAGATCAGGAATAAATTTATTTTTCAAGAAACAGCATAACTTCAGGCTGTTAATGACTCAGTACTACATATTCAAGGATGAAGTTTCCATTAAGTACAGTTATCTATTTGCCTTTAGTATTCAGATTTGTAAGTGTCATTTTAGGATAGTCCTGATTCAGGAGACAGGCACAAGATCAGGCTGCACCTCATTATTATAAGGAGCAATGGGTGTTGGTTTTTCCGTCTGGGATTCCCATGTGTCAGCTGCTTTCCTTCTGCTTCTCCTTCTCTTTCCATGCAATGCAAGGCATCTAGACGGAGGTCCATCTCCAAGAACAGGAGCTTCCCTGAGCACCCATTCAGCTGACCCGAAGCACCAAGACTTGTCACTAGTTCTCTGACTAACCCAGACCACAGTCCCTGGAAAAGGCATAGACCTAGGTCTCACATAATAGTCCATATGGACCTCCTGAGGCCAATGGGACTGTGCAGGTGCTTCATTAAGAGACAGAGGTGGATGGAGGATTATGTTGCAGAGGATGGGAAATGTCCAAAGGAACGATGGACCAGAGAAAGAGAGGGCCTTTTCATGGACAGAGAGCAGCTGCCTTTCCTGTGAGGAAACAATTGGTTTGAAAAGTCTGTATTCCTTGATCATGCTGCTTTATTAACAATGATTGAGGATTATGAAAGGTTCCTGATGCATTACTATCATTTGATGACATTGCATTTTCATTTCCTAAAAATTTGGAACAAGGGTAGGATGCGGGGAAATGTAGGATATGTTGAAATATGAGGTGGTGCTAATGGCATCTGATGTGCTCTCTTTTCCTTTGTTCTCTTCCTTGAAACCCAAACAGGATTTCCTTTCCTACCACTCTGAAGAAGGTGAAGGAGAAGACAGTCAAAACTTCAGGGGATCGGGCACCTTCAATTTAATTAGGAATAGAAATTAAAATGTGTCAAATGTGGAATATGCTTCACTGAATGAGCATACATAGCTCACATCAACGAACTCCAAAAGGAAAAACCATTTAAATGTATGGAGTGCGGAAAGAGCTTTAGTGAAAATGGAAGCCTTAGAACACATCAACGGACTCACTCAGGGGAGAAACCATATAAATGTATGGAGTGCGGAAAGAGCTTCCGTAGGAGTGGACACCTTAAACAGCACAAACGGACTCACACAGGGGAGAAACCATATAAATGTATGGCGTGCGGAAAGAGCTTCCGTAGGAGTGGACACCTTAAACAGCACAAACGGATTCACACGGGTGAAAAACCTTTTAAATGCATAGAGTGTGGAAAGAGCTTCAGTCAGAGTGGACACTTCAATATTCATCTACAAACTCACACAGGGGAGAAACCATATAAATGTATGGAGTGTGGAAAGAGCTTCAGTAAGAATGGAGACCTTAGAATACATCAACGGACCCACACAGGGGAGAAACCATATAAATGTATGGAGTGCGGAAAGAGCTTCAGTCAGAGTGGACACTTCAATATTCATCTTCAAACTCACACAGGGGAGAAACCATATAAATGTATGGAGTGCGGAAAGAGCTTCAGTCAGAATGGAGACCTTAGATGTCATCAACGGACTCACACAGGGGAGAAACCATATAAATGTATGGAGTGCGGAAAGAGCTTTAGTAAAAATGGAAGGCTTAGAACACATCAACGGACTCACACAGGGGAAAAACCATATAAATGTATGCAGTGCGGAAAGAGCTTTACTGATAATGGAAGGCTTAGAGCACATCAATGGACTCACACAGGGGATAAACCATTTAAATGTATGGAGTGCGGAAAGAGCTTCAGTAAAAATGGCGTCCTTAGAAGACATCAACGGATTCACACGGGTGAAAAACCTTTTAAATGCATAGAGTGCGGAAAGAGCTTTAGTGAAAATGGATACCTTAGAATACATCAACGGACTCACAAGGGGGAGAAACCATTTAAATGTATGGAGTACGGAAAGAGCTTCAGTCACAGTGGAAACCTCAATATACATCAACGGACTCACACAGGGGAGAAACGATATAAATGTATGGAGTGCGAAAAGAGCTTCAGTCAGAGTGGACACCTTAAATTACACCAGCGGACTCATACAGGTGAAAAACCATATGAATGCATGGAGTGTGGAAAGAGCTTTAATTTCAATGCATCCCTTAGAACACATCAACGGACTCACACAGGGGAGAAACCATTTAAATGTATGGAGTGCGGAAAGAGCTTCAGTCAGAGTGGACACCTCAGTATTCATCTAGGGACTCACACAGGGGAGAAACCATTTAAATGTATGGAGTGTGGAAAGAGCTTTCATCATAATGGAAGCTTTAGAAAACATCAATGGACTCACACAGCGGAGAAACCATTTGAATGCCTGGAGTGTGGAAAGATCTTCAGTCAGAGTGGACACCTCATTATACATCAACGGACTCACACAGGGGAGAAACGATATAAATGTATGGAGTGCGAAAAGAGCTTCAGTCAGAATGGAAACCTTAAATTACACCAGCGGACTCATACAGGTGAAAAACCATATGAATGCATGGAGTGTGGAAAGAGCTTTAATTCCAATTCATCCCTTAGAACACATCAACGGACTCACACAGGGGAGAAACGATATAAATGTATGGAGTGCGAAAAGAGCTTCAGTCAGAATGGAAACCTTAAATTACACCAGCGGACTCATACAGGTGAAAAACCATATGAATGCATGGAGTGTGGAAAGAGCTTTAATTACAATGCATCCCTCAGAACACATCAACGGACTCACACAGGGGAGAAACCATATCAATGTATGGAGTGTGGAAAGATCTTCAGTCAGAGTGGACACCTCAGTACTCATCTACAGACTCACACAGGGGAGAAACCATATAAATGTATGGAGTGCGGAAAGAGCTTTCTTCATAATGGAAACCTTAGAAGACATCAACGGACTCACACAGGGGAGCAACCATTTGAATGCCTGGAGTGTGGAAAGAGCTTCCGTCAGAGTGGAAATCTTAGGAAACATCAGCAGACACACATGGGAGAAACCATTTAAATCTATGGCGTGTGGAAGGAGCTTCAGTCAGAGTGGAACCCTTACTTTACGTGAACAAACTCACCCAAGAGACAAACCATATAAATGTCAGGAAAGGCGATAAAGGTTCAGTCCTAGTGGAAGTCCTATATCAACAGACTCATGGACAGGAAGAACTTTAAGAGTTGAAACCTACAAACCATCAACAAACTCAAAGCCGAGAAGCAGTTTAAATGGAAGGATTACAGAAAGTGCTTTTGTTATAATGGAGTGTTTAAGAAACATCACGAGAGTCTCAGATGGGAGAAACCATTTAGATGTATGGAGTGTGGGACATGTTCCTCTCAGAGTCCCCTCTTCTTCACAGCAATGAACTCAGAGGAGATCCGGCTTTTAATAATAATAATAATAATATCTTTATTGTCATTGCCCCCTCTCGGGGACAACGAAATTACTTGGCTGCTCCATCCACCCAGGTAGGGCACTCCACACAAAATCAAATCAACTATAAAAACACTAATTAAAACAATACAGTATAAAACAGCAAGGAAGATTAGATGACTTTCAAAGTCCAGGCTTCCCATTCAGGGCCGAGATCGCTCTGGGGAAGAAGCTGTTCTTAAGACGGCTTGTTCTTGTCTTCATCGTCCTGTATCTCCGTCCCGACGGCAGGAGCTCGAAGAGACAGTGACCAGGATGCAATGGATCTTTTACTATGTCCAGTGCCTTCCTATGGCACCTTGTGGCATAAATCTGCTCTAAGGTGGAGAGTGGGCAGCCAACAATGCTCTCTGCTGCCTTAACAACTCTGCACAACCCCAACCTGTCCCGGGTAGTACAGCTTCCGTACCACACACATAAGCCATAAGTGAGCACGCTCTCAATGGCACAGTGATAGAAGGCAAGCAGCAGTTTCTGCGGAAGATGGTTTTTCCTTAGAATTCTCAAAAAGTACAGTCTCTGCTGCGCCTTCTTCACAAGCCCCCTTGTGTTGACACTCCAGGACAGATCCTCTTGTAATTCAATGCCCAAAAATCTGAACGTTGTTACCCTCTCCACACAGACCCCATCAAGCAAAAGTGGCTGGACATTGCTCTTCTGTCTCCTGAAGTCCACCACAAGCTCCTTTGTCTTCCTTGTATTTATGAGCAAGTTGTTAGCTCTGCACCACTCTGTCAGCCGCTCCACCTCATCTCTATAGTCCGTTTCACCCTCCCTTTCAGAGATGAGCCCAATCACGGTTGTGTCATCTGCAAATTTGACAACCCTATTACTAGGGTAAGCAGCGACACAATTGTACGTGTAGAGAATATAAAGGAGCGGACTGAGTACGCATCCCTGTGGTGTTCCTGTGTTAGTCCTAAGCATACTAGAGGTATAAGGGCCCAACCGAACCCTCTGGGGGCGGTCTGACAAAAAGTCCAATATCCACGCACAAAGTGATAACGGAAGCCCCAGATCTTCCAGTTTAGACATCAGACGTTGTGGTAGAATGGTATTAAATGCCGAGCTGAAATCTTAAAAAAGCAGTCTGGCATAACCCCCCCGCTGCTCCAAATGTGCAAGAACGGCATGGAGGGCAATCGCCACAGCGTCCTCTGTCAATCTTTTCGTTTTATAAGCAAATTGGAATGTGTCCAGTCCCTCTGGTAGGCAGGCAATGACATAATTTCGTACCAGCTTTTCAAAGCACTTCATGATTATAGGTGTGAGTGCTACTGGACGAAAGTCATTCAGATCTTCCGGGTTAGATTTTTTTGCTATTGGAACGATAGTAGAGGACTTTAGGCAGGATGGAACAATAGCCTGGGCTAGGGATCGATTTAAGATCCCAGTGAAAACTCCTGCTAGTTGATCTGCACAGTCTCTCAATACCCTTCCAGCTACCCCATCTGGCCCTGTGGCCTTCCTTGGGTTGATTCCCTTCAACACCTTCCTCATCTCTTCTTTTTCCACAGAGACTACTACATTCCTTTGTACTGATGATGGTGATGGTGGTGATGATGGTGGCAAGGCCTTCACAGGGAGTGGTGGTGGTGGTGGTAAAGCCTCAGCAGGTGTTGCTGCAGATGTTACTTCAAAACGGGCAAAAAAGGCATTCAAATCCTCTGCGAGGGATGCCCCTCCCTCGTCTGCCAGGGAATCCTTGGATTTATACCCTGTTAATTCTTGTACACCTTGCCACACCTGCCTGGTGTTGTTACTTTGTAGATGATTCTCCAGCCGCTGTCTATACGCCTCCTTTGCTACACGGATACCTCTCTTTAAATCCGCTCTAGCTAAGCTGTACAACGACTTATTTCCACTTCTGAAAGCAGTATTTCTTGCCTTTAGCAACCCCTGAACCTCCCTTGTCATCCAGGGCTTCCTGTTTGGGTAGATCTTTATCCGGCGCCTCCGTGTTACATTTTCAGTGCAGAACCTAATATAGTCCAACACTTGCTCAGTATGAGTCTCTACATCCTGTTGGGCGAATACCTCCCAATCGGTGTCATGAAAACAGTCTTGTAGTTGTTGGGATGCTTCAGCTGGCCATATTGTCCTTGCAGACGCGGAGACACTCACAATTTGTGCAGCACTCACTCCTTAGCCGAATAGATAACATGTCCTGCCGACTATAAACAAGTCTATTTTGGCAGGACAAAAAAGCCAAATTCTGAGTTGAGGAGCAACCAGCCGCTGCATCTACACGCGCCGCCATCTTATCTCCATACTCACTATTCTTATCTTATCTTATCTCCATACTCACTTCCGGCTTCAGGGCCCAGCTGAGTGTTGCCATTATCTCGAACTGGGTAACTCCTGTCTAATCTGCTCTGTGTCTGTGTCTCTCCCTGCTTCTGAGACCACTGGAAACGAGGGGGGCCGTTTCTCCCCCTCCATCTCTTCTTCTGAGGAAAGCTGATCTCCTTGAGAACGGATTCCCCCATATTCGGCTTCAGACCATTCCCTGACAAAACACATTGCCCTGTGTCGTTCCAGCCTCTTGCCTCCCTTGCTCCCTTCTGCTGGTACGTGTACCTGTGTGCTGTATTTCTTTAAATGAAGGTAATGTCTCACAATAGTGAGAATAATTTTAGATATAAAGTACCTTTTGTCAGGGACGCGGGTGGCGCTGTGGGTTAAACCATGGGTCCGTGGTTTGAATCCCTGCGACGGGGTGAGCTCCCATTACTCAGTCCTTGCTCCTGCTAACCTAGCAGTTCGAAAGCATTTCAAAGTGCAAGTAGATAAATAGGTACCGCTCAGGCGGGAAGGTAAACGGTGTTTCCGTGTGTTCTGGTTCACCAGAAGCGGCTTAGTCATGCTGGCCACATGACCCGGAAGCTGTACGGCAGCTCCCTCGGCCAGTAAAGCGAGATGAGCGCCGCAACCCCAGAGTTGGTCACAACTGGACCTAATGCTCAGGGGTCCCTTTACCTTACCTTTTGATAGAGAAGGGGAGAGGGTGACCTATTTGGGAGGAATCCTGCTTGATCTTTATGTATTAAATTTACTAGGCATTTTTTGAATCTGTTTGCCATCACCTCTGCGAAAATTTTGTAATCGTTGTTTAATAGTGATATAGGTTGATAGTTTTTGATGTTTAATTTATCCGTGTCCGGTTTAGGGATCATCGAAATGTGGGCCTCTTTCCATGTCTCTGGTATCCTACCTCCTCTTAATATATTGTTCATGATGTCACATAGTACTGGCATTAGTTGATTTTCTAGTACTTTATAATATTTAGCTGACAGTCCGTCTGGTCCCGGGGCTTTCCCTGGTTTCATCTTCCTTATCGCATCCTGGATCTCTTCTGCTTTTATAGGTTTATTTAATTGAGTTCTTTCTTCCTCTGTTATGGTCTTCCCACTGTAGTCTTCTAAATATTCTTCTATCCGGGTTATCTATTCGTCTTCCTTTTTGTACAATTTGTCATAGAATTTGAGGAAATTTTCCTTTATTTCTTTTGGATCTTCTATCAATTGTTCCTCTATTTTTATCTTATTTATTACATTTTGTTTTTGCCTTTTTCGCAGTTGCCAAGCTAATAGTTTACCTGTTTTGTTAGCTGATTCAAAATATTTTTGTTTCATTAACTTAATTTTCCATTCAATTTCTTGACTTGTTAGCACTGAATACTGTGTTTGTAACATTTTTGTTATTTGTATGTTTTGTTCGTCTTTTGGGTTTGTTATTAATTTTTTCTCACATTCTCTTAGCTGACTAAGGATTTCCTCTTTCTTTTGTTCTCTTACTTTCCTCTTATAACTATTTTGCTGAATAAGAAACCCTCTTAGGACCACCTTGCTGGCATCCCAGACTACATCTATACTTGTTTCTTTATTGAGATTTAGACTGAAATAGGTTACTCAAGGACAATCTAAGGCATATTATAAACATCATTGAATATCTGGAGTGTAAGAATGAGGTACCTGCGGCGCTGATTTTCATCGATGCAGAGAAGGCATTTGATAACGTCTCATGGCTGTTCTTACTAAAAAGTATGGAGAAAGCGGGGCTAGAGGGCGAATTTATGGAAGGAATAAAATCGATTTATTTGAACCAATCTGCTAAACTGATTATAAAGAATAATCTAACAAACTCATTCAAAATTGAAAAAGGAACAAGACAGGGATGCCCTCTATCCCTGCTTTTATTCATTATGGTATTAGAGGTAATTACGAACAAAATAAGAGCAACACCAGAGATTCGAGGGATCAAAGTTGGAACGAAGGAATACAAACTAAAAGCGTACGCAGATGATTTGATGCTATCCCTAGAAGAACCGCAGAAAAGTGTTAGTAAGGCCTTGGAGATATTAGAAGAATATGGCAAACTATCCGGTTTTAAATTAAACAAATTAAAGACAAAAATGTTGACCAAAAATTTGGGAAAAGATGAAAGAGAAAAACTGGAGATACAGAATGGAATCAAGGTGGCTAAAAAAATAAAATATCTGGGAATTTGGCTAACCACAAAAACCATAAATTTAATTCAGGATAATTACTTCGCAACATGGAAGGAGATCAAAAAAGATCTAGATACGTGGAACAGAGTAAAACTTTTGTGGGCGGGAAGGATGGCGGCAATAAAAATGAACATACTCCCAAGAATGATATTTTTGTTCCAAAACATCCCAGTGATTAGAGGTTCCTCAATGTTTAAAGATTGGCAAAAACTCTTTCGAAATTTATATGGCAAGGGAAAAGACCAAGAATTAGATTCAAATTACTTACAGATCGGAAAGAAAGAGGGGGATTCTCGGTACCTAATCTGTAATTATACTTTGAGGCCTCCTGCCTCTTCTGGATTAGAGATTGGATTAATTTGGAAGACACCGATCTGTTAGATTTAGAGGGCTTCAACAACAGATTCGGGTGGCATGCCTATTTGTGGCTAAATAAAGAAAAGGTACACAAAGGTTTTTCAAACCACATTATCAGAGGGCCACTAGATGAAGTTTGGGAGAAAAATAGAAAACTCCTGGAATGGAAAACACCCTGGTGGTTATCTCCAATTGATATTTTAACAACCAAAAAAGCAAATATGGAAGGAGAAAGACTGACATATGAAGACCTACTGATAAGATCAGAGAGTGGATGGAAATTGAGAACATATGAGGAGTTGAAAGACAAATTAACAGGCTGGCTGCAATTTCATCAAATAAACGCAGTATGGAAGGAAGACAAAAAAGCAGGGATAAACGAGAAAAAATCTAAATTCCAGATAGAAATAATTGAAGGTAAATCCAAGTTATTATCTAAAATGTATAACATACTATTAGATTGGGACACTAAAGATGAAGAAGAAGAAGAAGAAGAGTTTGGATTTGATATCCCGCTTTATCACTACCCTAGGGAGTCTCAAAGCGGCTAACATTCTCCTTTCCCTTCCTCCCCCACAACAAACACTCTGTGAGGTCAGTGGGGCTGAGAGACTTCAAAGAAGTGTAACTGGCCCTAGGTCACCCAGCAGCTGCATGTGGAGGAGCGGGGAATAGAACCCGGTTCACCAGATTACGAGACTACCGCTCTTAACCACTACACCACACTGGAAATAAAGGAGGTCGTGACAAAATGGGCAATGGACGTGGGATACAATATAGAATATGATAAGTGGTTGAAATTATGGACTAGTGGAATGAAATTCACGGCATGTGTCTTACTCAGAGAAAATTTGGAAAAAATGATGTATAGGTGGTACATCACACCGGCAAAACTAGGGAAAATGTACAAAACAGGAAATAAGGCTTCCTGGAAGTGTAAAATCAAAGAAGGCAATTTCTACCATATGTGGTGGACCTGCGAAATAATGAAGAAGTTCTGGGAACTTATTTATAATGAGTTTAAAAAAATATTTAAATATACATTCCCTAAAAGACCAGAGGCCTTCTTACTAGGAATAATTGGGGATGAAATAAAAAAAGAAGATAAGATATTATTCCAATATGCCACAGCCGCCGCTAGAATATTAATTGCACAAAATTGGAAAAGTCCAAATATCCCAACGATCAGAGATTGGCAAACAAAATTATATGAATATGTTGATTTAGCAAAAATGACACAAAAAATCAGAAACCAAAAGAATACAAAGTTTATTAGTGACTGGAATAAATTTATGGTATACATTGAAAGAAATTATAGAGACCTAAAAACTATAGCAGGTTTGATATAAGTCTTACGACAAGTAATCCATTAACAATTAATAGCTGCAGAAAAAAAGGAAGAATTTTTATTAAGAAGCCCGAAATCGGGAGGGAAGGAGGTCAATGGGTGTGTAGAGGAAAGGTTTAAATATCTAAAGATATAAAGATTCAAGGAAGAAGACAAAGAACTGTAATGGATGTTATTTTTGTGCTATGTATGGATACTTCTTTTGAATTTGTTGATTTGTTGTTTTTTTCTTATGGTTTTTTTTTTACGAGAAACTCAATAAAAAGAAAGTAAAAAGAGAGAGAGAGAGAGAGAGAAGGGGAGAGGATGAATCTGGTTTGCTGGTGGTGAGTGAGGATTAGGGCTGGGCGATATATTGATATCTGGTCCAATACTGGTTTCTAGACCACATCTCGATAACCTTTGAAGAACAACTGATGTGGCAATACACTGTGAATCACAGTGTGTGTTTCTGGGATGTGCCTGCAAGCAGCGGCAGAAAGCTTTTCTTCGTGACGTCCCTGCAGATGCTGAGTTGCTGACTTTCCTCCCAGGCAACAGGAAGCGAAAGACACACATCCATTGCCCTGTGTCCTTCCAGCCTCTTTCCTCCCTTGCTCCCTTCTGCCGGTGTGTGTGCCTGACTTAGATATCCTGTATGCTGTATGATTTTACCGCTGAAACTGGATTTGCTCTCAGGAGCTAAGTTTTGTGCCTCACTGGGGACCCAGTGAGAACTGTATGCTTTGAAAGCTCAGTAAACTATTACTGAAGAAGTCCTGCTGCTTCTGTGTGTGTTGTTGTCCTCAGCATGGGAATTGCTCTGAATGTGGTCCCTACCCTGCTGCTACTTAGCTCATGCCCTGGAGTTGCTGTACTTAACATCAAGACGGGTGCATCTGTGTGTGACTGGTTTTTGCACCAAACTCTCTCACCCCCACCACCGCATGATCTCCAAACACTGCTTCTTCACCAGAACATCATCCCTGCCCCCTGCGCATTCTGAAGAAGACTTAAAATGCTGCAATATAATGGGAGATTGTCCCCCAAGCCTTATTGCAAGAGGGAGAATGAGGAGCTGCAGGTACCCAACAGAACATTAAAAATACAGAGACTGAGGTCAGCAGAAAGCGAAGCGAAGCCTACTCCAAGGGAAGCCCTTCAGCTTCCAGCCTGTCCGCTCCCAGAAGCGCTGAAGGAGACTTGCCATTTGGGGATGGCAGAGCTGAATGGAAGCGGGCGAGGAAGCCTCACAATTGCTCCTGCCAGAGGAATAGGGTCACTCACCCCTATACGCAAAGCTGATTGACAGGAAGGAACTCCTCCTCACCCTTGTCACATGCAGCTGGGCTCACTTGCCAGAGCCACCTCGAAAGCCTGACTAGAATTCCCATTGATGTACTGTCTATAGAAAAGGAGGCGGATTCTCTGTTATGTGTCTGTGATTGTTATTAAGAAAATGTATACATTATAGTCCCGAAAGTGTAAAGCCTTGCCTCTAACGTGGTCATGTTGATACCACAAACGTACTGTGTAATGCTTTGAATGTGCTACTGAAACAGACTTTGTAAAACTTTGTACAAAATAACTGCAACAAAGTGAAACTGTTGCAGTGTGCAGTATAGACAACTCCACACTGCCTTCTACTGGGTCTACAATAAAAAAACACACCCATTTATGACTAAGACACTTTTATTGAATAAACCATTCTTCAAACAAAGTAACAGCCATTCACAAATAAAGACTGACTTCTCCCAGTAAGAGTTCTAATCTGACACTAAGATGGGAACATCTTGTGGGAATGTTCAGGGTGGCAGGAGAGGATATATTGTTTGTTAATATCCTTCCCAACTTGCGGCAGCAATTTCCTTTATGAAGCAGAGCGCATTCCCCTTTTTACATGCACAGCAGATAACTGGTTGCAGGCTTGTGTGAGCTTCTCACTATTATGCAATTCAATCTGTCTCAGATTGACTTGTACTGCTTCTGATGGATCACATTCCACACATCTTAGCACAACAGTGGGAACTGTGAACGCCCATACATGCACTGCTTGTTGCTTCCAATGCTGTTTCCTCTGTCCATTCCTGCAGCATCACAAAAGGGACAGCCATTAACAGAATGGGTGCAGCCCAGACCCCAGCACCAGGTACTTTGCAAACACATGAATAATGTCACTATCACCATCCACTTCACAAACGATCCTCACCTGTAACCTCATACTGCGGCACCTCCTTCCTGACGTCCTCCATGACAGATCTACAAGGGTGGGAAATGGTGGGGTGGAAATTTATAAAAGTATGGTCTTTCTTTTGTTCAGAGTTCCCACCTTCCTCCTGCGTGAGTGGCTTCAGACCCTGCTGCAGAAGGTCTATTAATAAAAGATCAGGGGGGATGTGGGTGGCGCTGTGGTCTAAACCACAGTGCCTCATGGTCTTGCTGATTGGCAGTTTGAATCCCCGCAATGGGGTGAGCTCCCGTTGCTCCTGCCAACCTAGCAGTCTGAAAGCACACCAGTGCAAGTAGATAAATAGGTGGCGGGAAGGTAAACGGTGTTTCTGTGCGCTCTGGTTTCTGTCATGCACCAGAAGTGGTTTAGTCCTGCAGGCCACATGACCAGGAAGCTGTCTGTGGACAATCGCCAGTTCCCTCAGCCTGAAAGCGAGATGAGAACTGCAACCCCATAGTCATCTTTGACTGGAGTTAACCGTCCAGGGATCCTTTACCTTTCTTACCTTAATAAAAGGTCAGGCATAGCAGCCGCTTTGAGCCAGCATTACCTTGGTTGGTCTCTGTTAGTTTCTCTGACTGTTGGGAGACCGACTGTTTCCTAGACAGGCTCCTTGTGCATCCCGTAAGGAGAAGGAGCTATTTTACGATCTTTTCCACCATCATCCCTGACCACTGGTCTTGCTAGCTAGGGGTGATGGCAGCTGTAGTCCGAAAACAGCTGGAGACCCAAATCTGGGAAACCCTGTTCACCTTGAAGGAGAAAGGGGGGCTCACCTGCAGCTGGAGGAATGCCAGGTAAGCCCTGCAGGATCAGGCCCAAGGGGCCCCTGTGCAAGGGCCACAGCTTCCCCACAAGTGAAGAAGCTGTAGGAAAGCTGGAGAGGCAGGAGGAGAGGGTGCGGAGGAATAACTGAGAATGAACTTCTGGAGCCTGGGAAGCCCCCTCCCCGCCTGCTCCCTGAAGGTTTCCCAAGCCCCTCCCCTTTTCACTTCAAGGACTGGGGGACCTCAGCATCCCAGGGTTGCTTTGCTCCAGTGGGGGGAGGGGGGAGCTATTATGTTTGCTGAGGGCAGGAGTCACACTCCTGTCACATTGTGTTGTGTCTGGCTTTTAGGTAAGGGGGTGAGGCTCAGGTGGGAAAGAGTTGAGAAGGAAAATATCCCGGGGTGCTGATTTACTCCGCTGCCCAGTTAGTAAGGGTGCCACTCCCCGGGGGTCCCTCCGGTCAGCAAAAGAAGGAGTCTCCAGCCAAGTTAAAGATGCAAAACAGCAGTCAGTTGACCTGATCTTTATTTGTTGCAACAAGGTTCAAACACACCAAGAGCAGGAACCCCAAGAAGATGGTTGCATGGATTTTTAAGACTTCTCCCCATTTTCCACAATACATTTTTCCACAGCATCTTTGATGCATCACAGATTTGTCACAAAGTAGGAGTCTTTGGCATTCAGAAACATGGACCCGTCACCCACCCCTGTCAACAGCCCCAGTTTCCCACACCTTTCCCCCAAAGTACCAGAATAATCCATAATCCGATGGATTTCTGCCTGGGGCATGTGCTGCCCTGCATCGCCTCCTGCCTCCTAAGGGATTATGGAGTCAGGGGGAGCCCGAGATCCCCAAATTCCAGAGGAGTCATTAGTCGTGGGAACCAGGAAATCGATCAAACCCTTGAATTGGGGCGATTACCGGTATTTGACGTTTCTACAGTTTTCTATATTGGATACTCGGAGGACACAGTACTATTCATGGTATCCGCTTCTTGCTACAATTGTATAGGCTGCTTCTCTGAGCCTCTTCGCTGTTGTAAAATGGAAGGTGCCTGTGTCAACGGTCATAGTCCTGGCCTTAGGCCGAGGCTGTGGTGGGGACTTGGACTTTTGGGGAGTCGTATAACTGCCCCCCCCATCCTGGTCTGAAGAGCGGCAATACCTAAAGCACGGACGCACGGCTCATGGCGTGGGGTGGGCGAGGGAAGGATTTTGCAATGTAAACATTGTGGGGTGGGGGACCCCAATTTGTAATTGGATTGCCAGGATCAGCCCCTCCCCTGCTCTCCTGATCTACAGGAGGAAAACGGGAGGGGAATAACCTTCCTCCCCGTTCCGTCTCAATTCTTTCCCTCCCCTCCCGGCACATCCTTCTCTCACCCCGCCCCCACAACCCCAAATCCCCTCCCCTATATGTTGCTCCTTCGCCTCGCCACCCGACGTCTGTTCCCGGAATAGGGGGGGCGATGAACCCTCCTCCCAAACTGCCTGCTTCTCCCGGAAGTGGCTCTTCTGCGCCGGATTGCTGCTTTGCGCCGTAGCTCTAGGGGGGAGCGCGCTTTCGGAAAGGGGAGGAGGGGCGGCAGGGGAGGACACCCCCCCGTGGATGTTGCAGGAAAGGAAAGGAGAATCGGGAGCGAGGACAAAGAGGTAAAGGGGTCGCGGGGGGGGGGAGAAAAGGACCCAGAGACCCCCGCCAGCTCCCAAAAGCATATTTCGTGGGCCCCTTAGGCGCCTTGGCAGCGCCGGACATGGGACCCCCACCCAGGGGGTCCCCACGAAGGCCTCCTTGCCCCGTTTCCCCCGCACAGTCATCCCTGGGGCCCTTTGGGATCTGCACGGAGAAAGGCGGGCCATGAAACGGTTAACGGGCGCGATGGACGCCTGGATAGAGACCCCCGTGTGGCACGTGTTGGGCGGGGGGTGTCCTCTGGATGGAGAGATTGGGCGCGCAGGGCGAGGGCCGAGCCCCGCCAAGGCGGCCTCTGGGTGCAGGGGAGACTCAGGGAAAGAGGGAGGGGGTCGAGGAAGTTGGGAAGGGGAGCATCCCTGAGGCAGGGAAGGGCAGCATTGGCAGGGGGGGCGGGGCGGGGAGAGAGAGATACAGGACGACCAGTCCTTGAGGAGACGCCCGCGGGTCCTCCTGGAGAAGAAAGGAAATTCCAAATGGAAGAGAGGAGGGTGGAGGCCTTCTCAGAAGCGGCTCTTTCTTTCCGCAATCCCACCCAGGAAGCAGCCAAGAACCTTTTCCTCTCTCTCAGGCTTCCATCTTTATTGTCTTTTCCACTGCCTGCTTCATTGAGGATGAGGATAATGTACACCTGTCATCAGAAACAGGGGTGCAGAGTCCATGGAATGGCTCTCAGGGCTGATATAGAAGTTGCACCTCAAAAGCATTTCTATTCCTCTTATTCTTTAAGGCAGTGTCAGAGAGACTGACAAGCTGAGATACAATCGATCATCATTCAATGACAGCGACTGCATGAATCTTCACAGTCGCAGGACCCATTTTCATAATATACAGTGTTTGTGGCTGAAGGCTCTATACGCAGGGTGTGCCTATACAGGCCAAAGACTGCTAGTATTAACACAGGTCAGGTGTGTGATGTTTCCAAATTTACAGACTGTATGTGAATGAGAGTTTGTGGGTGGACAGTCTTTAGGCTGGTAGGGTCTCAGCCTGCGTACCAGATGGAACTGGCAGACAGCTGCCCTGGACACACAACTTCTTCTGAAAGTGACCCTGCCGTCCAGCCAGCGCTTCCCCTGTGCAGCTCTGTTTGGAAGCTTGAAGCTGACCCAGGCAGGGAGCAGAGCAGCAGCGGTCCTGCTCCGTGTGAGATGAGGGATAAATCAAGTCCAAAGACAGATTGGTGCTTATCTCTAGTAGCGTTTATTTACAAGCCATAAATCAGTCACATTCCAGCAGAGCTTTCCGGCATTTTTCTCTGTGCCCAAAAGCACACATACGCAGCCTCTGTGCCAAGCTGCTTGTTGCTCTCTGTCTCAGTCAGAAGTGAAAGCACTTCTCACAGACAAAGCCTGTGACGCACTTCCCTGCGTCATGCTCCTCCCAGATACAGGACACCACGGAGTTTTAACCCTGTCAGTTCCAAACTCCACACCCCCTCTTGTCCTGCATCTGGGGACAACAGCCAACAATGCTTTCCCCATACACAGACCCTCACAGAACTCCTCATGCTTCTGGAAGGTCAATGGTTTTGTGAAACCATCAGCGAGGTTCTTTGTTGAGGGACAGTATTTCAGAGCAACTAGCCCCTCATGAACGCTCTGACATACATTCCGGAAACGTATGTCCAAATGTTTAGTCCTCGCCTTGAATTGCCCCGTCTCAGCCAATTTGAGGCAAGGTTGATTGTCTTCATGCACCACAACAGGCAGACAATTCTCTCCACAGATTTCCTTGACCAAACACACATAGAACTCCAGCTCTCTGCAAGCATCTGATAGCGCACTGAACTCAGCTTCAGTAGATGAAAGCGCTATGAGACTTTGCTTCCGGGACTTCCACCCAACTACTGAGTCCCCTAACTTCACCACTAGGCCTGACACTGATTTGCGGTCTTCAGAGTTAGCCCAATCCGAATCCACAAAGCAAGTCAGCTTTACTTCTCCTTGAGCTGGCAATCTAAGACAAAAGTCTTTGGTTTCCTGCAAATACCTCAGAACTCTCTTTATGCCATTCCAGGCTTGCACACTAGGGTTTGATGCTTCCCTGCTGAGCAGATTGACAGCAAACGCAATGTCAGGTCTGCTCCACTGGGACAAGTACAACAAACTCCCTAGGGCTGACTGAAACACTTCAGTATTTTCGAACACAACGCGTTCTGCTTGCTGACATTCTTTTACGTATCCAGCCTCCATGGGTGACCTGGCACCTGCACAATCAGACATTCTGAACTTCTCAAGCAACTGTTCAATCTTACCTTTCTGGCAAAGCAAAAAGCTACCATCCTCAGTCTTCGCTATTTGAACACCTAAGTAGGATTTGACATCCCCAAGCTGCTTCAGCTTGAACCGCTTTCCAAGCTCCCTAGCAAACTTCTTCACCTGTTCACTCGTCTGTGCCATCATTAAGATATCATCAACGAACACAAGAATCGCTTCCTGTGTCTCTCCTGACCCCTTCAGGTACAGGCAACTGTCTGCAACAGACCTCTTAAAACCTAGCTCTTCTAAGGCTTCATGTAGGCACATATTCCAATTCCTGGCACATTGGCGTAATCCATAGATGGATTTGTGCAACTGCCACACGATGCCTTGCTCCTCCTGGAGATCTGAATTCAGGTAGGCAACATCTACATCAAAATGACTCACCTTCCAACCTCTCTGTGCTGCTATCGCCAAAAGCATTCTCAAAGTTTCCGCTCTTGAGGTCGGCGAATAGACCTCTGTGAAGTGGGCACCCTTTTTCTGTGTGAATCCACGTGCCACTAATCTCGCTTTGTACTGTGGTTCTCCCGTTTCTGTGGGTTTCAAGCGGTAAATCCACCTACAACTAACAGCCCGCTGGTTAGCCGGCAGTTGAGTGAGTGAGAACACACCAAGAGACTCCATTGAGTTCATCTCCTTCTGCATCGCCTCACGCCATTTGCTAGCTTCTTCCTGAGGCAACTTCTGAACATCCTCAAAGGATTCAGGCTCACATCTAGCCACACCAACCCAGACACTAGTGGCTTCATACCTTTCAGGAGGCTTACCTTTGGTTGATCTAGCTGACCTCCTCAGCGTGAACTCTGGACCTGCGCCTGATTCACCTGGATCAGCCCTACCATCTCCTGTGTCAGAAACCTCCCCCTCTGACCTGCTGCGCCGTTTCGGGCGTACAGCTGGTTCTGCTGGCGAGGATGGCTCACTCCTTGGCTCAGACTTTACAGAGACCTGTGGAGGGGTCTTGGGACTCCCTTTTGGAGAGGTTTGGGGCTCTGCCTTGGAGATCCCTGCTCTGGACTCTGTGCCTCAGCAACAGGTTCAGCCTCCTCCTCCTCCTCCTCCTCATCACCTGAGTCTAACAGAACATCCGGGTTCCCGTGAAGATGTTTCCACCCACTCTGCTCGCAAAACTCAGCACTGCCGCTAATAAGCAGCTTAGACTGGTTGCCAGTAGGGTATGCGAAACGCCACGCCTTTGAACTCGGCTCATAGCCTACAAAGATCATCTTCCTAGACCTTGGCTCACCCTTTCTGCGCATGGCCTTTGGAACCAAAACCCAAGCCTGAGAACCAAAAACGTGCAGAAAGTCCACCTTCGGTTTCTTCCCATGAAGCAGAAAGTACGGTGTGTCTCCTACACTTGAATTGAACACCCTGTTCTGCACAAAGCATGCTGTCTTATAACTTTCAGCCCAAAAGCGCTGTGGCAAACCCGAGTCTGCCAACATAGCATTCGCTGATTCCTGTAAAGTGCGAAACTTCCTCTCCGCCACTCCGTTCTGTTGCGGAGAGTAGGGGGCAGTCAAACAATGACTGATACCTTTCTGCCTGAAAAACGATTGCAGCGCAGAACCTGTGAACTCCCCCCCGCAATCAGATTGAAAGGAAACCACCCTGGTAGAGAAACGCAGCTCTACCGCTGTGATCCAATCTCTGATCAGTGCAGTTGCTTCTGACTTGCATCTAAGCGTAAATAGCCAGGAATGTTTCGAAAAATCATCAATCAGAATCAGAACCCATTTAGACCCAGCTAAAGAAGGTGTGGGCATGGGTCCTGACAAATCTGCATGCACAAGTTCAAAAGGTTTACTGGTTCTCCTCTCTGACCTGGGGTATGTGCATGTTGTGACCTTTGATTGCTTACAGGCTTGACAATCTAGGTATCTGTCACATGCCTTGAACCTACACCCAATTGTGTTCATTGCTGCTTTCCGCACAAGTGACCACCCAGCGTGTCCAAATTTCCTGGGCCATAAGTGTATACAATCATGGTGTGGTGGGACATTAGCACACTGCACTTGGGCACCATCAATGGACTCTCCACTAGCCCCATTTTCCACCAGCCCCATTTTCCCACCAGCCCCATTTTCAATGGGCATCTCCACCAGAAAGAGCCTGTCTTTCTTCTCAACACTGTAGATCTTCTTCCCATCCCTGTAAAAAGAGCACAAATTGTTAGAGAACAAAACATCAATTCCAACAGTCGTAAGAACTGGCACACTTAAAAGAGAATGGGCAAGTTCTGGGACCACAAAAGCTTGCACTTCACAACCTAGAAAAGAGCAAAACAAAGACCCAGATTCAGTCAGAGGTCTTTGAGACCCATCTGCTAAGATAACAGAGCGTGCAGTTTTAACTGTCTTGCAGTTCCTCAGGAGCTCTCTGGAGGCCACTAAACAATGCGAAGCTCCACTGTCGACAACAAAAGAAAAAGTGTCTCTTTGGCTGTTTTCCAAAGATGCCATGGCGTTGGTCGCACCCCCACTGCCAGTGTCCTTCCTGGTTGCCATGGCCACAGCCTCCCCCCGACTAGGGCTTTCGCAGCTTCCCAGAGATACCAACGCAGCTGTGAGGTGATAAGGCGCCTTGTCTTCCTCCAGGCCTGCTGCTTTCCCACGCCTCGCTCTGGGAACTTGCTTTGTTGACATTCCACGCCAGCCGGTGTCCTTGGCAGCCTGGGCTTCTAGCAGATGCTTCCCAGCGCTGTTGGACGTCGCCTCAGAGCACAAACAACTCTTGGAGATAGGTAGCCGTGTTGGTCTGCCATAGTCAAAATAAAAAAAATTCTTCCAGTAGCACCTTAAAGACCAACTGAGTTAGTTCTAGGTATTAGTTCAGATACTTGGTATCTGAAGAAGTGTGCATGCACACGAAAGCTCATACCTAGAACTAACTCAGTTGGTCTTTAAGGTGCTACTGGAAGAATTTTTTTTATTTTAACTCTTGGAGACTTTGGCTTTCTCAGAGCTCTTGGAACGGCTTGCCTGGCCTGCACCCCCTCTCGTGGGTGCTCTGCTGCCTAAGGAACAGCTTGCCACTGCCTTCCTCTTCCCAGCTCTCAGCCACTCTCCAGCACACAGTCCATCACACAGACGTGTTGAAGCATGTACACAGCTTCCCAAAACAGCTCCAGCCCCCTCTGGACATAGGGCTTTCTTTGGGCAACTCTCAGCCCCCTCTGGTGTGGCTCCCACTGAGGCTTGACATGCCCTCTTCAGTGCCTGCCACGTGACCCAGGGCTTCCTCCCTTGGAGCTTTGGCAACAGCCAAGTATCAACGCTGGACTTTAAAATGGCTAGCACCTTTTGCTCTCTCTCCAGAGCAGCCACGTCTGCTTCAGAAGCTTCTGCAGACCTCTCACTGGACTGGGCAAAGACTGGATCGGCCTGGGTGCAGTCCCACAGCTTCCTTTCTGCCAGCCAGCGGTGCATGCTCTTACTCCAGGCCTCCCAATTGGCCCCATGCAGCCTTTCGAAGGGGATATTGAAGCTTTCATGGCCCTGCTGTGCCTGAGCAGCAGCCATCTCCTCCCCCGGGGCTTCAAGCGTACTCACAAGTTGCCAGCAAGCTGGACCTCCAAAGCAGGAGCCTCCCTTGGCTCTTGGCTCCGCTCTCCAGCATTCTCCCACTGCCCTCCTGGCAGGAGTTCAAAGCAGCTCACAGCTGGCAGCCTTCCTCCCTTCTCACACGTGTCAGGAAACACGGACCGTCCATAACCTCTTCTGAAAGTGACCCTGCCGTCCAGCCAGCGCTTCCCCTGTGCAGCTCTGTTCGGAAGCTTGAAGCTGACCCAGGCAGGGAGCAGAGCAGCAGCGGTCCTGCTCCGTGTAAGATGAGGGATAAATCAAGTCCAAAGACAGATCGGTGCTTATCTCTAGTAGCGTTTATTTACAAGCCATAAATCAGTCACATTCCAGCAGAGCTTTCCGGCATTCTTCTCTGTGCCCAAAAGCACACATACGCAGCCTCTGTGCCAAGCTGCTTGTTGCTCTCTGTCTCAGTCAGAAGTGAAAGCACTTCTCACAGACAAAGCCTGTGACGCACTTCCCTGCGTCATGCTCCTCCCAGATACAGGACACCACGGAGTTTTAACCCTGTCAGTTCCAAACTCCACAGAACTGACCTGCGCCTCTATGAACAGCTGTGAGTCCAGAATGACCCCCAGGCTGCGTACCTTGTCCTTTAGGGGCACAGTTTCCCCATCAGGTCTAGGGAGTCCTCCACACCTGCCCGCCCTGTGTCCCCCCCAAATGTTACCTCTGTCTTGTCAGGATTCAACTTAAATCTGTTAGCCGCCATCCATCCTCAAACCACCTACAGGCACCAATCCAGGGCATTTACTGCCTTCCCTGGTTCCAATTTTAAAGAGAGTAAGAACTTGGAATCATCCACATACTGGTGAACACCCAGTCCCAACGCCCTGATAATCTCTCCCAGTGGCTTCATATACAGTGGTACCTCAGGTTAAGAACTTAATTTGTTCTGGAGGTCCATTCTTAACCTGAAACTGTTCTTAACCTGAAGCACCACTGTAGCTAGTGGAGCCTCCCGCTGCCACCGCCATGCGATTTCTGTTCTTATCCTGAAGCAAAGTTCTTCACCCAAGGTACTATTTCTGGGTTAGCGGAGTCTGTAACCTGAAGCGTCTGTAACCTAAAGCGTCTGTAACCCAAGGTACAACTATAGATGTAAAAAAGCATATAAGGATTGCAGAATCTTCAAAGAATATTTAGATAACTATGGAATAAAAGGAAACATCTTGGCAGAATTAGACTGATCCCTGTATTGTATAAATATAAGTTTGTAGGGAGGTAAAAAGAAACTATATAAGAAATATGTAACTGTGCAGTATAAAGTAATGGATAGACAAAGTACAGTGAAATTAATTGGAAGTCAGTTTTAAATTTCTATAAATTTTATAATTGTGTTCAATACCAGGAGTATATATGATGATAATTATATTAATCTTCTTATATCTTATAGTGTGGTGGTTTGCTTGATTTTTCTGTTATTTGTTTGTTTGATTGTATGTTTGTTCACTTGTATGTACATCTGTTTTTCATAAATGTATTTATTTTAAATTAGGATATAGTAATTAAAGAAGAAGAAGCATGGGAGGGGAAGGATAATGGTGGCAGGAGCTTTCCTGGTCCTGCACCCCCAAAAGCTCCAGGCATTACACTTTCATTAGCTTTGAAGGGGCCACTGGATACTTGGTGGTCTTTTCTTCAAAGGACAAATATTCTGCATAATTTTTCACTGACGTATGATGTAAACAGCACTACTGTTTTATGTATTTGTCAGGGGCTCAGGAACAGAGGCACAGGGGAGGAAGGAAATGGAGAGCGAAGGGGAAGAATCTGAGGGCAGCGTAGGGGAGTATGACAGTGACCCGAGAGATTCCATGAGCTTCTCCAGCGGATCGGAAGATTCCCAGAAGGAGGCGCCGATGGTCAGGGCAAGGGGGGTCCCAGGGGGGACGCACCAGAAACAAGGGGCCAGCGGGGACTCCCAAAGCAGCAACGGGAGATCAGGACCAGCTTCCCCACCAGAGCATAGTGGGGGGGAAGAGTCCCATGTGTCAGGGCCAGCGTCTCCTCCAGCAGGGAGAGAAGATGAGTCAGGGCTGACCACGCCTCTATCGGAGAGTGGGGGAACGGAGGGGAGGTCAGGTCCAGCTAGCCCCCCCCGAAGGGGGAAGCAGTGACAGGAGCAGTGTAACGGTCAGGAGGAAGGTTGCCGGCTGGGCGCGCGCGCCAAGTTCGAATGTACAGGCGTGTGGGACAGCAGAAAACCCGGATTGGGAACCAGGTCCTAAAGCCCGCCAGAGGCAGGGGGAAGATTCAGGGGACTCAGCGTCAGAAGAGTCTAGGAAGTGCAAGACCACAGCGGACGGGCGGAACCAGAGGAGGAAAGAGCAAAGGAAGAGGTGGAGCAAGGCCAGAGTCTTAAACTGGTGTCTGGGGGGAGGAGATTCAGACGGAGCTTCAGCGGTCTAGAGTTTCAGACGTAGAGCTGCGCGCTGCGGCTGTGAAAGCAAAACTGAACTTCAATAAAGACTTTTGTATATAACAACGAACCGGCGTTGGTCCTTTGTGAGCTGGGACCTCGGGCAGCTCTGACAGTAAGCTCCGTCTCCCAAAATTATAGAATTGAACCCTCGCAGCGTGAGTTGGCGCAGCAAGGGGCAAAACTCGGTGTTTTGCGAGCTCACGAAGATAGGCAAAGATGACTACGGAGGAGAAAGTTACAGAATTGCAAGAAGCTGTCACGAGGCTTTACACAGAAGTAACAGCATCCAGAAAGAGAGAAGAAGAAGCAGTAGCGCTCTGCCGGGATCTGCAAACCAGGTGGGAACGTTTGGGCAAAGAGGGGCTGCCGGAACCCAAGCCGGAGGGAGTTGGCCTCGGGAAGAGGGGGGGCAGCATCGTAGCCCACTTCGACGGGAACCTGCAGCAGTATCCTAACTTCAGAGCAGACATAGTTTTCGCGCTCAATTTGCTTCGGAAAGACTTTAGAGATGAGGAGGAGAAAGTAGGCTTCATAATAACTCATCTGCATGGGGAAGCTAAATCGTGGCTGCGCAATTTATGGTGCGAAAATGATCCCGCCCTCCAAGATTCAAAAGCGTTTATCAAGGCTATGGGGGATTGTTTTAAATCAACGGTAGATGTGGATGTGGCCAGGAGGGAAATGCACGGGCTGAAGCAGGGCAAAGCCACTGTGAGACAATATCACTCCCGCTTTTTTGCGTTAGTAAATGTGCTGGGCTGGGAGAAGGAGTCCGCTGCCGTAAGGGATCTGTTCTGGGAGGGACTAAATGGGGCCGTGAAAGATGAGCTGGCGAGGGGGGAGAGACCTAACAGTACCACAGAAGTCGTCCAGAGAGCGCTGGCGATAGGGGTGCGCCTGGAAGAACGCCCTTGGAGCAGGGATGAGGGACGTATGGCATGCACACCAGCCAGAACAACTCCCTTCCTACCCAGAGAGACAGGGTGCGCGCAATCCACGCCTCCACTGGGGGGGGGGGGAGAAGAGCCGATGGAGATAGGTGGTGCCAGGGCTCAGACAGCGACCAGAACCCAAACACCAGGAGCAGTCAAGGCGAAGGCTCCTAGAGGGAGCAGGAAGTGTTATATCTGCGACAGCGCACAGCACATGGCCAAAGAGTGTCCCCAGAGGATCCAGAGGCACACTGCAGCCTCAGCAACAGTAAGGGGAGCAGTTCAGCAGGGGGAACAGCTGCAGGGAAACGACGAAGCCTGGTTGGAGGCAGAGGCACTGGGGCCCAGCCAGGCGAGTCAGTGAAGCAGTCCCCAGAGATTTTACAGCCCACAGACCCCCTCCCACCCAAACCAGTGGTGCAACTCACCGCATCGCTCCAGCTGCCCAATGGACTCGCCCTGGAAGTCCCTATTACCATTGACTCTGGTAGTAATGCAGACTTTGTAGGAGTGGACTTCATCAGGCAACATCGCATAGCGCTCCTACCGGCCACGATGCCCCTAAATGTCGTCACGGTCGATGGCAGAGAGCTACTGGGAGGACAGGTGGTACAGCAAACACCGCCTATGGTAATGCAAATTGGAAATCACCGCGAAGTCATCAGCTTCAACGTCACCCACCTGTCGGACACGCCCATAGTGTTGGGCATGAGTTGGCTGGATAGACACAGCCCGGCATTAGCATGGTACCAGCGGCAATTAACCTTCTGCTCCTCCTACTGCGCAGAACACTGCATCCGGACCAGCCAGGAAGAGGAGGGACAAGAGGATGAACCACAGCTACGCCTAGGCATGGTGCAAGCGGTACCCAACAAGTACAAGGCGTTTTTGGAGGTCTTCTGTGAGAAGGAAGTGGACAAGCTGCCTCCCCACCGGCCCTACGACTGCATGATTGACCTCCTGCCGGGGGCGACGCTGCCGACTGGAAAACTGTATTCCATGTCGGAAGACGAACTGCAAGAACTCAGGGAGTTCATAGATCACAACTTGAAGCGGGGATTCATCCAAGAATCCAAAGCAGTGGGGGGCAGTCCCGTGTTTTTCATGAAGAAGAAAGACACGCCCCAACGGAGGCTGGTAGTTGATTACAGAATCATCAATTCCAGGACAAAGCCCGCAGCATTCCCCATGCCCAAGATCGACGACCTGCTCGCGACGTTGAGGAAGGGACGAATCTTCACCAAGTTGGATCTACGAGGGGCGTACAACCTTATACGCATGCGGGAGGGCGATGAGTGGAAGACAGCCATGTTTACGCCTTTAGGCACCTATGAATATCGAGTTATGCCGTTTGGTCTGCAAAATGGCTCCCATTGTTTCCAAGCCTTCATGCACCACGTGTTAGCGGGACTCCTCTACAAGAAGTGCGTATGCTTCCTAGACGACATCCTGATCTTCTCGGAATCGCAGGAGGCTCACGAGGGAGATGTCAAGGAGGTCCTGCAGAGACTACGGGAGCACAGACTTTACGCCAAACTGGAGAAGTGCCAGTTTGACATGACGGAGGTGGATTTCCTGGGCTACAAGCTGTCCGACAAGGGACTCACCATGGACAGCACCAAGGTCCGCTCGGTGTTGGACTGGAAGAGCCCGCGCAATCGGAAGGAGGTCCAGAGGTTCGTCGGCTTCGCCAACTTTTATCGCAAGTTCATCAAGGGGTTCGCGAAGGAGACGGCGGCCATCACGGACACCCTCAGCTCCAAGAGGAAGAAGTTCACCTGGACGGACCAGGCGGAGCAGTCCTTTCGGAGACTCAAGCGTCTCTTCGCGTCCGAAGAACAGCTGCTACACGTAAACCCCAGCAAACCAATGAGGGTTGAAACGGACGCCTCGGACAGAGCGGTGGGGGCGGTCCTGTTGCAGCAAGATCCGCAAGGGAACTGGAGGCCCTGCGCATTCTACTCCAGGAAACTCAGCAAGTCGGAACAGAACTACACCATCTGGGACAGGGAGTTGCTGGCCATTCATGCAGCCTTCAAGGCGTGGCGGCACTTCCTCATCGGAGCCAGACACACAGTGCAGGTCCGCACGGACCATAAGAACCTGGAGTACTGGCGCACGGCGTGGTTCCTGAACCAGAGACACATCCGCTGGGCGGAGTTCTTTGCGGATTTCGACTTCCGGATAGAATACATCCCGGGAGACAACAACGTCATGGCGGATGCACTATCCAGGAAACCGCAGTATCTCGAGGAAGCGGCACCGGTGGCGGCCAAACATATTTTCGCACCGAAAGCGTGGGCGTGCGCTTCAGCCACCGTGGAACTGGACGTGGTGCGTCGCGCGCTGCAGACGGATTCGTTCGCACAATCCAAGATGGAGGAGGTGCGAAGAGGCACAGCGAAGGACGATGAGTTCCAGATACGCGACGGACTGCTCCTCCGCAAAGGGGCTCTCTACGTGCCGGGAGACGACCTCCGCGCGAAAGTCCTGCAGCAGTTACACGACGCGCCCAGCGCTGGGCACTTCGGCAAGGACAAGACGGCGGAATTAGTAGCCAGAGACTTTTGGTGGCCCAAGATGAGGGGAGAAGTTGCGGATTACGTCTCTAGGTGTGACACATGCCAAAGGGCCAAACCAGTACACAGGAAGCCGGCGGGACTGCTGGAACCGCTACAGACGCCGCTCGAACCGTGGGAGAAAGTGGCCCTGGACTTTGTCAGAGATCTGCCCAGCTCGCGAGGCAAAACAGCGGTACTCGTGGTCGTAGACCTGTTCACCAAGATGGCGCACTTCATTCCTTGCGCGAAGGTGGCCACAGCGGAACAGATCGCCAAGCTGTTCATAGACCACGTGTTCAAAGTTCACGGCTTACCGCGGTCCATCCTGTCCGACCGGGGTCGCCAATTCATCTCGAGCTTCTGGCAGAAGCTACTGGGCATCCTGAACGTCAAGATCAACTTAGTGTCGGCACGACACCCGCAGACCAACGGACAAGCGGAGAGGGTCAACGCCATCATGCAGCAGTACCTGCAATGCTACGCGAATCAACAGCCCTCGACCTGGGTGGACTACCTACCGCTGGCCAAGTTTGCCTACAACAACACGAAGCACGGGTCTACAGGGGTGACACCGTTCTTCGCCAACAATGGGCGGCATCCCAGAACCTTCCCGGGGTTAGAGACGAAGGGGGAGGGGGAGCCACGAGGAGCAGAGCACTTGGCAGCAGAGTTACAGGAGGTCCACGAGCAACTCCGAAGGCACTTGGAACTAGCAAAACACGCCTACAAAATGCAGGCAGACAGGCACAGGAGAGTCAGGGAAGACATCCAGTTGGGGGACTGGGTCTGGTTAGCAGCCCAGGCAGTGCCGGCCAGAACGTTAGCTAAGAAGAAACTCAGACACAAGCAGCTAGGGCCTTACCAAGTCAAGGCACAAATCAACCCAGTGGCCTTCCGGTTGACACTCCCGGAGGGCTCCAGAATGCACCCGGTCTTTCATAGGTCAGTGCTCACACCCTACAAGGAACCCCACAGGTTTCAGGCGCCAGGGAACGCACCAGACCCACTCAGAAAATCGCCAACAGGGGAGGAGTCACCGAGGGCGGTGCCACTCAACGAGGTCACGGAGATTTTAGACTCGAGATGGGGGGAAGAGGGAGTTGAATATCTCCTCGCCAGGGAAGATACCCCGGCCAGCACCAACAGGTGGGTACCGTACTATGCCGTGGAGGAGCACTACCTCAAAGACGAGTTCCATGCACTCTTCCCACACAGACCTATGCCGGCAGATTATTTCGACGACTGTCTTTTCACACCCACACTTTCAGCCAGCACGTTCCAGGGGTTCTCATCAGCTGAGGAAACGGCGCCAGAAACAAGCTCCCCAGAGGGATCACTCTCGGGGTTTGTCACAGACCGCTCTTATTGGTGGGACGATCAACCGGAGGTGGGGTGGAGCAGGGAACTGCTGAGGGGGCCCTTACACGCAACTTCTCCCGAGGTAACAGGGGGAGGGAAGGACATGGACGTGTTGGGGGAGGATCCCGGGTTCGAGCACGAATGCAGAGAGATGGAAGCAGAGGAGATCGACGTCGACGAGCCCATTACGGGCTGGCCGGATCCAGCTGGCCGGCTGCACACCAGGGGGAAAGAACGGTATCCTGCACTCACCCCCACAGCAATGGAGCACCCGGAACCCGCACCCGAAGAGGGGGAGGGGGGAAGGGGGGCTTTGAGGGGGGGATGGATGTCAGGGGCTCAGGAACAGAGGCACAGGGGAGGAAGGAAATGGAGAGCGAAGGGGAAGAATCTGAGGGCAGCGTAGGGGAGTATGACAGTGACCCGAGAGATTCCATGAGCTTCTCCAGCAGATCGGAAGATTCCCAGAAGGAGGCTGACCACGCCTCTATCGGAGAGTGGGGGAACGGAGGGGAGGTCAGGTCCAGCTAGCCCCCCCGAAGGGGGAAGCAGTGACAGGAGCAGTGTAACGGTCAGGAGGAAGGTTGCCGGCTGGGCGTGCACGCCAAGTTCGAATGTACAGGCGTGTGGGACAGCAGAAAACCCGGATTGGGAACCAGGTCCTAAAGCCCGCCAGAGGCAGGGGGAAGATTCAGGGGACTCAGCGTCAGAAGAGTCTAGGAAGGGCAAGACCCCAGCGGACGGGCGGAACCAGAGGAGGAAAGAGCAAAGGAAGAGGTGGAGCAAGGCCAGAGTCTTAAACTGGTGTCTGGGGGGAGGAGATTCAGACGGAGCTTCAGCGGTCTAGAGTTTCAGACGTAGAGCTGCGCGCTGCGGCTGTGAAAGCAAAACTGAACTTCAATAAAGACTTTTGTATATAACAACGAACCGGCGTTGGTCCTTTGTGAGCTGGGACCTCGGGCAGCTCTGACAGTATTCCATATAGGAGAGACTTTAATACACAGGTCTGAGCTCATCTCTCCGCCTGTATCAGCTGTGTTGGCAGTACTTCAAGCTGGGCAGTGTGTTTGGGAGTCCTGGGCTGCCTAGACAACAAGACCCCTTCTCAGCCTGGCTGATATGGTCCCAAGGAAAGCAGCGCAGTACGTTTGGTACTAGCTTGGCTGCAGGAGTGGCTGGAAGGAGGTGTGCAGGGCACCATCCAACCCTCTTAGAGACTTCATTCTGGATTTATGTAGCCTTTTCTTTTCCTGAAGATCACTCACCAGGACACCATTCAACCATCTTAGAGAGGTGTTCCTCTATATCCTTTTCGTCTCCTGAAAATCACTCACGAGGCAGCGAAGGTTTAAGACCAGAGTTTTCCTTCTTGATGAGCTCCCTTCCCTGGTTAACAAGCCCCATCTGCCCTTCACTTTCCTCTGCAAGATGGGCAGAGTCTGCCTTCTTGACTGTGGGATTCACTGCTCTTCTCATCCTCTCATCCACCAGGGCCTGCCTTCACCTGCACCAGAATTCCCCAACCCATCAAGGATTTGAGACCCATCAGATATCCTCAACTGGTTTAGCTGGCCGGTTGAAACCGTTCCTGGGATTGCGGTTCCTGTTGCCTCCTGACAGCTTCTGGAAGCTACAAGTGAGAGCTGAGTGCAGGGTGGGGACCAATGGTGGATACATTACCCCAGAAGGTGCATGACAATGTCCCCCACCAAAGGTACTACTGCTCCCCTAACACCCCAAGACATCCTATAATTATGATATTTAAGACAGATCAGGAATAAATTCATGTCTCCAGAGATAACACAACTTCAGGGAATCAGGGAATCAATACTACATATTCAAAGTTGAAGTTTCCACTAAGTACAGTTATCTCTTTGGCTTTAATATCCACCTTTTTCAGTGTGATGTTAGGATAGTCCTGTGTCAGAAGATGGGCACGAGATCAGGCAGCACAACTTTATTATAAGGAACAGTGTGTGGGGGGGTTCCGTCTGGGATTCCCATGTGCCAGCTGCTTTCCTTCTGCTTCTCCTGCGCTCCCCATGCAATGTGAGGCAACTAGATGGAGGTCCTTCTCCAAGAACAGGAGCTTCCCTGAGCACCCATTCAGCTGACGACAAGCACCTAGCCTTGTCACTAGTTCTCTGACTGACCCAGACCACAGTCCCTGGAAGAGATGTAGACCTGGGTCTCACATAATGGTCCACATGGCCCTCCTGAGGTCAATGGGACTGTGCAGGTGATTGATGAAGATCCAAAGGTGGAAACGGGGGTGGATGGAGGATTATAATGCTGAGGATGGCAAATGTTCAGAGGAACAATGAACCAGAGAAAGAGAGGGCCTTTTCATGGACAGAGAGCAGCTGCATTTCCTGTGAGGAAACAATTGATGTAAAAAGGCTGTATTCAAAGATCATGTTGCTTTATTAACGATGATTGAGGATTATGAAAGGATGCATTACTATCATTTGATGACATTGTGTCACCAAACCGTGGTAACTTGGTTCTTGTGAATGTGGAGAGACAAGTATTATCCCATATGCTATAGGACTTCCAAAAAGACATGTTGGAGACCAGATCTGGGTTTACACCTTTAATGTAACATTTATTTCATATAGTCACATATACATTAATACATTGGTACCAAGAGGTTCAAACACTCATTCACACATTCATTCATACTCACAAGGTTGATCATGCCTCACTCAAGAGCTGTGGGTGTTGAGCTGTAGTGCTAGTCTCGGCACACTGAGGACATGCAAAGGGCCCTTTTTATAGTCTTCTTTCCCATTGCTGTCCATGGGCTGTCTACAGAAGGGTTGTCTCCACCGCTGTTCTCCTTCCCTCCTCCTGGACCATCATCAAGAAAACCCTTTGCAGTCGTGCCTCAGATCAGACAGGCAGTATGTTCCAGACCTTTATCTCATGTCCGTGGCACATTGCCAGTTCCACCCTGTTCTTGCCAGGGGTTTTTTGCTTTCCATCAACAACACCACAGTCATACATTCTTCTTTGATAAAACTAGTTTCTCGCTTCGCTTCCCAGCATATCATGCCTTGTGAATTCTTCATCTTCTTTTGGGCCTAACATTCATACTATTCATGACAAATGCATCTTCATTTCCTAAAAGCTGGGAACATGGGTAGGAGGCTGGAGAAGGTAGGAGATGTTGAAATAAGAGAAGGTGCTAATGGCGCTTGATGTGTTCCCTTTCCCTTCGTTCTCTTTCTTGAAAACCATACAGGATTTCCACTCAGCCCACTCTGAAGAAGGTGATGGAGAAGACATTCAGAATTCTGGGGGACGGGCACCTTTCATTTCATAAGGTATAGACATTAAAATGTGTGAAATGTAGATTGTGCTTCATTGAATGAGCACACATAGCTCATATCAACAATCTCAAACAGGGAAGAAACAATTAAAGGTATGGAGAGTGGAAAAAGTTTCACGGATAGTGGAAAACTTAGAACACATCAGCCGACTCACATGGGGAAGAAAGGATTCAAATGCAGGGAGTGTGGGAAGAACTTCAGTCAGAGTGGACAACTCAATATACATCAATGGGCTCACACAGGGGAAAAACCATATAAATGTATGGAGCGTGGTATGAACTCTCAGGAGCTAAGTTTTGTGCCTCACTGGGGACCCAGTGCCAACTGTATGCTTTGAAAGCTCAGTAAACTATTATTGAAGAAAACTTCCTGCCTCTGTATGTGTTTTGACCTCAGCGTGGGAATTGCTCTACACATGGCCCTACCTCGCTTATACTTAGCTCATGCCCTGGAGTTACTGTGATCAAGCATGCAAAAGGGATGCATCTCTGTGTGACTGGTTTTTGCACCAAGCTCTCTCACCCCTCCCCATCACGTGATCTTCAAACGCTACTTCTTCACAAGAATTTCATGCCTGCCCCCTGCACGTTCTGAAGAAAACTTAAAATACTGTAATCCCCCCCCCCAAGTCTAATTGCAAGAGGGGGAAGGAGGGGCTGCAGGTACAAGGGAAGTCTCCTGGTGGGTCCCATCTTCACTCATGAACCCCATGGAGCAACCCCAGAGTCGTGCTTATTCTGGGGTTGGGAGAAGATAATACTTTTCCATATTCCCAGAAGTTATTATTCAATCCTGCTGCTAGGGAGTTTTGCTACCAGAGGACCAGAGTGTATATTACTATCATACTGATTTTACTGCTATGGCTGCTTTTGCTTTCATGGACTGATTGGGTGAGGGGAGGAGGCACCCACGAGGGAAGAAGGCTCAGATCCTGGGGGCTGGTGGTGGGATGGCAATGAGCAAAGAGGGAGAAAAGGGAGCAGAACGGGAGGGGAGGTGTTGCAAGCTGAGGAGGAAACGGTTTGGTGAGCGGGATGAGGCTGGGGCAGAGAGCAGTTCAGGAGAGGAGGGAGGAGAAGAGAGGGCCAGAAGACCCAGAGGATGCCGGCTGCTGAAGCATCCAGGGAGACTCCCTCTCCTGCTGTGACTCCCTCTCCCCATGTCTTCTAGAGCACACAGAGAAACCCGGTTCAGACCCCATGATCCTGCACATGATATTAAGAAGGTGTTTCCCTGCCCCCCAACATGCATCACTTTAATCTTGTTGACAATGAACTGTATTTTCAGCCCAATCCCCGTTTGGAGAGCTCTTTTTGGAGCTCCTTGTATTCTGTCTTTGTTTGAACACTCCTGGACAATTTACTGTCAACAGCAAACTTTGCTCACTCCTAACTCTAGATCATTTATGAACAGGTTGAAAAGCCACAGGTCCCAATACTGATCTATAGGGGACTCCACTTTCTGCTTCTCTCCATTCACAGGAGTGTTCGTTTACTAATAAGTGTTCCTCCCTCCCCCCATCCTTCTGTGCTGCGGAGAGAACCCTGCGGAAAAGTTATGGAGTGAATTTCACTTCCCCACACATCCAACACTGCTCAGCATTCAGGGAAATGGAAGAGGAAAGCTGGCCACAATCCAAGAGACTGAGGTCAGCAGAAAGCGAAGCAAAGCCTACTCAAAGGGAAGCCACTTCAGCTTCCAGCCCGTCAGCTCCCACCATGGCTAAAGAAGAATTGCCCTTTGGGAATGGCGGAGCTGAATGGAAGCGGGCGAGGAAGCCCCACAATCGCTCCTGCTGGAGGAATAGGGGCACTGACCCTATACTCAAAGGTGATGGCCACTTCTGGAATCCAGGAAGGAATTCCCCCCCACACTGGTCACATGCAGCTGGGCTCACTTTCCAGAGCCACCTGCAGGGCCTGCCAACAATTCCCTTCATCCCTAGTCTTGCTAGCTTGGGATGGTGGGTTCTATAGTCCAAAAATAGCTGGAGACCCAAATTTGGGAAACCCTGTTCTCCCTGAAGTACAAAGGAGTATTCACCTGCATTAGAACATCAGGTGAGCCCTGCAGGATCAGGCCCACATGGCCCCTGTCCTCGCAGGGGCCAAGCAGGGGCCTCTTCTGGGAAGCCCACTGGCAGCACTTGAGCACCAGAGAAGGACGGCTGCCTCTGATTGGGGAAGCACATCTCTTCTTGGGGCACATTTCTGGCGAAGTTTAGGGAAGTGTTTTAATGTTTAATGCTGTACAGTGGTACCTAGGGTTAAGTACTTAATTCATTCCGGAGGTCCGTACTTAACCTGAAACTGTTCTTAACCTGAAGCACCACTTTAGCTAATGGGGCCTCCTGCTGCCACCACGCCGCCAGAGCACAATTTCTGTTCTCATCCTGAAGCAAAGTTCTTAACCTGAAGCACTTTTTCTGGGTTAGCGGAGTCTGTAACCTGAAGCGTATGTAACCTGAAGCGTATGTAACCCGAGGTACCACTGTATTGTGTGTTTAGTATTGGGCTGGGAGCCGCCCAGAGTGGCTGGGGAAGCCCAGCCAGATGGGCGGGGTATAAATAATAAATCATTATATATATTCTTATATGGGGTCCCCACAATGCTCCCCAGCCTGGCTCCAGACTGCCAGGGAAGCTGTGTTGTGTTCTGCTGCAGGTGAGCCTGCCCTGTGCAACGCTGGGCTCTTAAAGGAACTTGGAGCTCCAGGCGGGGGGGCCACAGCTTCCCCACACTTGTGAAGCAGCCATGGGAGCGATGGGGAGGCAGGTGGCTTGCGGTGGGGAGTGGTGTGGAGTGGAGGAATCCGCGAGAAGGAGCTTCTGGAGCCTATGCACCCCCCTCCTTGCCTGCTCCCTGAAGGTTTCCTGAGCCTCCCCCCTTTTCATTTCAAGGATTGGGGGACCTCAGCATCCCAGGGTTGCTTTGTTCTGGGGGTGGGGGGAAGCTATTTTGTTTGCTGAGTGCAGGAGTCACAATCCTGTCACATTGTGTTGTGTCTGGCTTTTAGGTAAGGGGGTGAGGCTTGTCGCCGGAAATCCCCCCCCCCATCTCATTGACACGTGTTGCACAAGCACCACACTCACACATGCACGCATCTCCCCTTCCTGACCCTAGAGATGTCCCTTTTTAGGGGGCCATCCCTTAAAGCCTTCCGTAAATAAGGAAGCGCTAGCCTGACAGCTTCCCGCTATAGCGCTCCGCATAGCCCTATCTTTATTGTGAGTAGACCGGCTTGCCGAACTCTGGGTCAACCGGCGGCCGCCTCAGCCAATCAGCGTTAGCGAACAGCGCCTCTTGCGGCGGCCACGCAGGTACTGCAGGCTACTGCCGCTCTCTTCCCTCACCTTTGACAGCTCTCAATACAAAGTTTCCGAGTTCAATTGACCGTGACTGATTTAATCAAAATGTAGCAAGCTGCTTCCTGAAGGCGAAAGTACTTTGAACTTCAAAGTCAATATTCTTCATAAATTCACTAAAAATCAGCCGTACCTCGGATTCCCACCGGACCACTTTCATTCTGCTGTATATTGCAAGGACTATCAAAGGGGGGTGGTCTGATATCAAGCGGCCATAATCCTTTTACCGAGCAGTCACGTACTCTTGTGTTCCCCCCAGTAGACGTGACAACCTTGATAGCCATCGGTGATGGGCTCAGACAGAAGACTATCAGGGATACAATGAACTGCATATCTTAGTGTATTCTGCACGGACTCTTACAAAAGACTATGACCGGATTCCCCTCAGGGGGCAGGAAACTTCGCCCTTCTCCTTTGTTCTTAAACATGACTCATGTGGGGAGGGGAGAGGAGACTCCGGCCAGGTGTCAGGACACTCAGATTACCTGTGTAACCCCTCCCCAACTCCTCCTATTTTTAATATAATCATGATGTAAATATGATGTAATTCTGAGGGTGTAGCTTAGGGGATTAGTAACTAATAAAAGTTGGGGTCTCCCTTTGTTCCGGGCTTCCATTTTGCTTCACCTTGTGGGCGGTGGGAGTCCTGTCGCGACAGTCTTTTCCTAAATAAAGACCGGGCCTACTGGCTGCTGTTTTGCTCTGAATTTCTCTGGCTGGTGTCTTTGTTTCGTCCAAGGGAGCCCTCGGACCTTTCCGTTAACAGGCTCAGGTGGAAATGCAGGGAGAAGGAAAAAATCCTGGGGTGCAGATTTCCTCCGCTGCCCAGCTCGTCAGGGTGCCACTCCCCAGGGGTCCCTCTGGTTAGCAAAAGAAGGAGTCTCCAGCCACGTTAAATATGCAAAACAGCGGTCAGCAGACCTGATCTTTATTTGTTGCAACAAGGTTCAAACACAAAGATTGTTTGGTTGTGTTATGGGGGGGGGGAAGCTGCTCCTTTATCCCTTATGGGGTATCCAAGTGCCCATATAGAGTCCTTTTGTAGGTTCTCTATCGGTAGGAGGAAATAACAGAGGCCAACTACAGAATATTGAGAATCAAAGTAGCTAGTAAGCCTGGTCTTTATTAAAGCTGTTGCAACAGGGTGTTCCCCACACAGGAGGAGAGGAGAGGACCCCTAACAAAGGAGTGCAAGCCCTTATATAGACATTTTGATATTCCCCGCCCTGGAGCCCAAGACCTCCCCACCCACCGAAACATCATAAATACATCACAGAATTGGTGTAGCCCAAGACCACCCCCAAGACATCATACCTACATCAGAGAAGGGGTGGACTACAACAGAAATCTGAGTGCAGTGTTTCTCTCCTGTCTGCCAGGTTACCTGATTGGATTACCTGGGCATCCTGGCCACTCTTTTGTTATGATAGCTACTCAATTCCTGAATCCAGGTCACAGGTCACAGGCTCCCACTATTTATATCTTAAGGTAAAGGGACTCCTGACCATTAGGTCCAGTCGTGACCGACTCTGGGGTTGCGTTGCTCATCTCGCTTTATTGGCCAAGGAAGCTGACATAGAGCTTCCGGGTCATGAGGCCAGCATGACTAAGCCACTTCTGGCAAACCAGAGCAGTGTACAGAAACGCCGTTTACCTTCCCGCCGGACCAGTACCTAATTATCTACTTGCACTTCAACGTGCTTTCAAACTGCTAGGTTGGCAGGAGCAGGGACCAAGCAACAGGAGCTCACCTCGTGGGGATTCGAACCGCCGACCTTCTGATCAGCAAGTCCTAGGCTCTGTGGTTTAACCCGCAGCGCCACCCGCGTCCCTTATTCATGTCTTCTTGTTGTTTAGTTGTTTAGTTGTTTAGTCGTGTCCGACTCTTCGTGACCCCATGGACCAGAGCACGCCAGGCACTTCTGTCTTCCACTGCCTCCCGCAGTTTGGTCAAACTCATGCTGGTAGCTTCACGAACACTACCCAACCATCTCGTCCTCTGTCATCTTCTTCTCCTTGTGCCCTCCATCTTTCCCAACATCAGGGTCTTTTCCAGGGAGTTTTCTCTTCTCATGAGGTGGCCAAAGTATTGGAACCTCAGCTTCACGATCTGTCCTTCCAGTGAGCACTCAGGACTGATTTCCTTAAGAATGGAGAGGTTTGATCTTCTTGCAGTCCATGGGACTCTAAAGACTCCAGCACCATAATTCAAAAGCATCAATTCTTCGGCGACCAGCCTTCTTTATATTCCAGCTTTCACTTCCATACACCACTACTGGGAAAACCATAGCTTTTACTATATGGACCTTTGTTGGCAAGGTGATGTCTCTACTTTTTAAGATGCTGTCTAGACAATGGGGAAGTTTCCCACTATGACCTTGCAGAGAAATATTTGAGGTTAATTTGGGAGGGACAAAATGGTTCCAGAACTTTTTCTATTGGATTCAGACATGTGGTGTGTGTGTGTTCATAGAACCTTTATTTTGTATATATCAGACCTTAAAATTCTTACAACAATTGAATATGGTTGCACGAACTTTTAACACCTCTCCCCATTTAACACAATACATTTTTCAACAGGGTCATCGATACATCCAGTGGCGTAGCGTGGGTTGTCAGCACCCGGGGCAAGGCAAGTAATTTGCGCCCCCTAACCCGTGGATTTTAGCACTCGAGTGCGAGCGCCCCCCCCATGTTGCGCCCGGCCCCCCTGCACCCCCCAAGCTACGCCACTGGGACTGGGGGCGAGCGAAGGAGCCAAGGACCCCCCCCAAAGGCTCATCAGGAATTTATTAAATTTATTATTTGCGGAGCCCCCGCGGGCCGAGGCAGCCGAAGCCCCCTCCCCTCGGGCGCCTCCCCGCCCCCTCCTCTCCTTGGGCTGTAGGTGGAGCTCCAGATCCGGGCTTGGCGAGCGCCTCTCCTCCTCCCGGCCGGGTCCAGGGGCTTCCAGCCGTGCTCCGTCCTCCCCCCCCCCCCGCGGCTGAGACTTGCACTGAGAGCCGGAGCCAGCGGCGCCCCCTTCTGCCGGGAGACCCTCGCCTGCCCGCCGGCTTCCTCTTGGAGGGTTTTGGGGAGCGCAAGGCGCGGCGAGGCCCCTCGGAGCTCTCCTCCCTCCCAGTCGGCAGAAGCAGTCGCCGCCTGTGGCTGGGCCGAGGGGATGGCGGCGGCGGCGGGGTGCGGAGGCTGCCCGTGCCCGGCCAGGCGTCGGTGGCGGGTGGCGGCGTCGGCGCTGCTGCAGCGGCTGCTCCTCCTGCGAGCAGTGAGTGGAGCGCAGCCGCAGCGGCGCAAGGCTGTCGGCGGGGAGCCCGGCGGAGGAAGGAACTTGTCCCTCCCCTCTGGACTCACGCCCCCCCCAGATGTTGCGCCCGGTTCGGCCGGCACCCCTGGCACCCCCACGCTACGCCACTGGATACATCACAAATATGTCACAAAGTAGGAGTCTTTGGCATTTAGAAAAATGAGCAGGTCACCCTGCCCGTTGGTAACCCTATTTTCCCACACGTTTTAACTACCCTCTTCCCCAAAGAACCATAATAGTATTCGGACATCCCCCCAGCTGCAAGGCTTTCCTGCGCTTCTCCTGTGAATGCATCAGGATTCAATCCGCCATCCCGAGGGATTTCTGTCTGGGACATGTGTTGCCCTTGATCGCCTCCTGCCTCCTAAGGGATGATGGAGTCAGGGGGAGCCCTGGATCCCCCAATTCCAGAGGAGTCATTGGGCGTATTGGATAGTCGGAGGAAACAGTCCGATTCATGGCATCCGCTTCTTGCTACAATTGTATAGGCTGCTTTTCTGAGCCTCTTTGCTGCTGTGCATAGAAGGTGCCTGTGCAAATGGTCATTGTCCTGGCCTTAGTCCGAGGCTGTGGTGGGGCCTTGGGGTGTCGTTTAACCACCCCCCCCCCCATTCCTGGTTTGAAGAGCACCAATACCTAAAGCACGGACGCACGCTAGTGGCGTGGGGTGGGCGAGGGAAGGATTTAGCAATGTAAACATTGGGGGGGAACCCCACTTTATAATTGGATTGCGGGATCAGCCCCTCCCCGCTCTCCTGATCCACAGATGGAAGAGGAGAGGAGGGAAACCTTCCTCTCCCTCCCCCCAGTTCCTCCCCTCCCGGCACATCCTTCCCTCACCCCCCCCCCCCACAATCCCAAATCCCCTCCCCAATATGTTGCCCCTCCTCCTCGCCATCCGACCTCTCCTCCGGGAATAGGGGGGGAGAGCCCCCCTCCCAACCTGACTGCTTCTCCCGGAAGTGGAGCTTCCACTCCGAATTGCTGCTCTGCGCCGTAGCTCTGGTGGCGCGCGCTTTCGGAAAGGGGAGGAGGGGCAGCAGGCGACACCGCCCCCGCCCCCGTGGATGTTGCAGGAAAGGAAAGGAGAATCTGGAGCGAGGACAAAGAGGTAAAGGGGTCGCGGGGGGGGGGGGGAGGACAGAAAAGGACCCAGAGACCCCCGAAAGCTCCTGAAAGCGCCATTCGTGGGTCCCGTCGGCGTGGCCTAGATCTCTGCACCCGTGCTGCGCCTTGGCAGCGGCGGACATGGGGCGCCCACCGAAGGGGTCCCAAGAGGGCTCCTTTGCCCCGTTTCCCCCACGCAGGGATCCCTGGGTCCCTGTGGGATCTGCACGGAGAAAGGCGGGTCATGAAAGGGTTAACGGGCTCGAGGGACGCCTGGATAGAGACCCCCGTGTGGCTTCCTTCTTGCAAGCTGCATCCTCTTCACGCCCCCATAAACCCCTGCCCTGCCCAGTCGCTGTGGTTCAAATCCGGAGAGGAAGAGGGGAGGGGAGAGGCCTTCTCAGAAGCGGCTCTTGGTTTCCGCAATCCCCCCCCCCCCGAAAGCAGCCAGAAATGGATAATGTACATCTGTCATCAGAAACAGGGGTTCGGAGTCCATGGAATGGCTCTCCGGATTGATCTTGCGCTTCTCCTTTGAATGCATCAGGATTCAATCCACCATCCCGATGGATTTCTGCCTGGGACATGTGCTGCCCTTGATCGCCTCCTGCCTCCTAAGGGATTATGGAGTCAGGGGGAGCCCTGGAGACCCCAATTCCAGAGGAGTCATTAGGCGTATTGGACAGTCGGAGGAAACAGTCCGATTCATGGTATCTGCTTCTTGCTACAATTGTATAGGCTGCTTTTCTGAGCCTCTTTGCCGTTGTGCATGGAAAGTGCCTGTGCAAATGGTCATTGTCCTGGCCTTAGTCTGAGGCTGTGGTGGGGACTTGGGGTTTTGGGGGAGTCGTATAACTGTCCCCCCTCCTGGTCTGAAGAGCACCAATACCTAAAACACGGACGCACGGCTCGTGGCGTGGGGTGGGCGAGGGAAGGATTTCGCAATGTAAATATTGGGGGGGAACCCCACTTAGTAATTAGTTTGCGGGATCAGCCCCTCCCCCGCTCTCCTGATCCACAGATGGAAGAGGGGAGGAAGGAAACCTTTCTCTCCCTCCCCCCAATTCCTCCCCTCCCGGCACATCCTTCCCTCACCCCGCCCCCACAATCCCAAATCCCCTCCCCAATATGTTGCTCCTCCTATTCGCCATCCGACCTCGGTTCCGGAAATAGAACTCTGTTCCCAACCTGCCTGCTTCTCCCGGAAATGGAGCTTCCTCTCCGGATTGCTGCTCTGCGCCGTAGCTCTAGGGGCGCGCGCTTTCGGAAAGGGGAGGAGGGGCAGCAGGCGACACCGCCCCCCCCCCCCCGTGGATGTTGCAGGAAAGGAAAGGAGAATCTGGAGCGAGGACAAAGAGGTAAAGGGGTCGCGGGGGGAGGACAGCAAAGGACCCAGGTAGGGACGCCGCGCCAGCTCCCCAAAGCGCCTTTTTGCGTCCCGTCGGCATGGCCTAGATCCCTGCATCCGTGCTGCTCCTTGGCAGCGGCGGACATGGGGCGCCCACCGAGGGGGTCTCCAGAGGGCTCCTTAGCCCCGTTTCCCCCACGCAGGGATCCCTGGGTCCCTGTGGGATCTGCACGGAGAAAGGCGGGTCATGAAAGGGTTAACGGGCTCGAGGGACGCCTGGATAGAGACCCCCGTGTGGCTTCCTTCTTGCAAGCTGCATCCTCTTCACGCCCCCATAAACCCCTGCCCTGCCCAGTTGCTGCGGTTCAAATCCGGAGAGGAAGAGGGGAGGGGAGAGGCCTTCTCAGAAGCGGCTCTTGGTTTCCGCAATACCACCCAGGAATCAGCCAGAAACCTTTTCCTCTCTCAGGCTTAAAGTGTCTTTTCCACTGCATGGTTCATTGACGATGAGGATAATGTACACCTGTCATCAGAAACAGGGGTGCAGAGTCCATGGAATGGCTCTCAGGGCTGATATAGAAGTTGCACCTCAAAAGCATTTCTGTTCCTCTTATTCTTTGTTGGCAGTGTCAGAGTGACTGACAAGCTGAGATTCTTCCCAGTCAAAGGACCCATTTTCTTGATAGACAGTGCCTTTGTCTGGAGGCTCTGCGTACAAGGTGTGCTTATACAGGCCAAAAACTGCCAGTATTAGCACAGGTGAGGTATGTGACCTCCCCTAATTTACACACTGTATGTGAATGAGAAGTATTGGGTGGGATTACAGTTTAGGGCAGCCCTGTGATTTTCTCCACCCATGACATTTCGTGAACTGATATTGCAGTACGAAATCGAAAATAACTACAAAAGAATAACAATATAATAAGAATGATTGTAGTATTTCTAGCTTGCCTAACTGGCTGGGTTTCACCAGCCACTCTGGGCAGCTTACAGTACCTATAAATGACAGTAAAACATCAGACATTAAAAACCTCCTGATACAGGGCTGCCTTCAGCTGTCACCTAAATGTCAGATAGTTGCCCATTTCCTTTCCCTCTGCCTGCTTCCCTGTAACTTCGCTTCTCACGGGGTGTGTGGGGGTGAACCAGCAGAAGACCCTTGAGGGAGGACCTCAGTGTACAGACTGAGCGATGGGGGTGGAGATGCTCCTTCAGGTCTATAGAGAGTGATGCTGTAGGGTTTTAGGTCAGTGATCTTGCTCCTCCACAATGATCTCCACAGCAAGTCCGACATACAATTAGCAGAGTAGGAAAGAAAGCTTAGAGACAGCAAAAAATTCCTTCAGCAAATAAATTTGTGACTGAAGGCATAACAGGAATCTATGCCTGAAAAATGCAACCACAGCAATTTAAAGGTCAGCACCAACAATGTGAATTGTGCTCAGAAATGTACTGGGAGTCAGTGAAGATCCTTTCAGACTGGTGTTATGTTGTCTCAGCGGCTGCTCCCATTCTGTTCTCTAGCTGCCACATTCTGGATTAGTTGCAGTTTACGAGTCACCTTCCAAGATGGCCCCATGTAGCGCATGGCAGTAGTCCAAGCAGGAGATTACCAGAATATGCACCACTCTGGGGAGACAGTCTCCAGGCATGGAGGGTCTCAGCCAGCTGGCAGACAGCTGCCCTGGATACAGAATTGACCTGCGCCTCCATGGACAGCTGTGAGTCCAAAATGACCCCCAGGTTGTGCACCTGGTCCTTTTGGGGCACAGTTACCTCCATCAGGTCTAGGGCGTCTTCCACACCTGCCTGCCCCCTTTCCCCCTGGGGCAGTATTTCTGTCTTGTCAAGATTCAACCTCAATCTGTTAGCCACCATCCATCCTTCAACTGCCTCCAGACACTCATATAGTACCTTCACTGGTTCCAATTTAAAAGAGAGGTAGAGCTTGGTATCATCCACATACTGGGGAACACCCAACCCAAACCCCCTGATGATCTCTCCCAGCAACTTCATATAGATATTAAAAAGCATGGGGGAGAGGATGGAGCCCTCAGGAACCCCACAAGTGAGAGCCCAGAGGTCTGAACACTCATCCCCCAACACCACTTACTGGACATGGCCCAGGAGGAAGGAGGGGAACCACTGCACACGGTCAAATGTGCACATACCATGGTCAAAGGTCTCCAAAGCCGCTGAGAGATCCAGCAGAACCAGGAAAGAGCCAGCGTGGTGTAGTGGTTAAGAGCGGTAGTCATGTAATCTGGGAAACCGGGTTCGTGTCTCCGCTCCTCCACATGCAGCTGCTGGGTGACCTTGGGCCAGTCACACTTCTGTGAAGTCTCTCAGCCCCACTCACCTCACAGAGTGTTTGTTGTGGGGGAGGAAGGGAAAGGAGAATGTTAGCCGCTTTGAGACTCCTGAAGGGGAGTGAAAGGCGGGATATCAAATCCAAACTCTTCTTCTTCTTCTTCTTCTTCTTCTTTCGCCTTGGTCTCTAGCCCATCGGAGATCATCAAGCAGTCCAACCAGGGCAGTTTCTGTCCCATGATGAGGCCTGAATCCGAATTGGAAGGATAATGGTGGCAGAAGCTTTCCTGGTCCTGCCCCTCCAAAAGCTCCAGGCCCAAGACTTTCATTAGCTTTCAAGGGGCCATCGGAGATGCTGGAAGGAGGTGTGCAGGACACCATCCAACCGTCTTAGAGAGTCCATTCTGGATTTGTGTAGGTTTCCCCCCATAGCCTTCTCTTCTCCTGAAGATAACTCACAAGGCAGCGAAGGTTTAGGATCAGAGTTTTCCTTCTCGATGGGCTTCCTTCCCCGGTTGACAATCACATCAGCCCTTCACTTTCCTCTGCAGCATGGGCGGAATCTGCCTTTTTGACTGTGGGATTCACTGTTGTTCTCCTCCTCTCCATCCACCAGGGTCTGCCTTCACCTGCAGCAGAATTCCCCAACCCACCAAGAATTTGAGACCCAGCAGATATCCTCACCTGGTTTAGCCAGCCCGTTGAAGCCGTTGCTTGGATCGCTGCCTCTGTTGCATGCTGACAGCTTCTGGAAGCCACAGGTGAGAGCTGAGTGCAGGGTGGGGACCAATGGTGGAAAAATTACCCCACAAGGTGGACTACATGTCGCCCACCAAAGGTACTACCGCTCCCCTAACACCCCAAGCCATCCTATAATTATGATATTTAAGACAGATCAGGAATAAATTTATTTTTCAAGAAACAGCATAACTTCAGGCTGTTAATGAATCAATACTACATATTCAAGGATGAAGTTTCCATTAAGTACAGTTATCTATTTGCCTTTAGTATTCAGATTTGTAAGTGTCATTTTAGGATAGTCCTGATTCAGGAGACAGGAAAAGATCAGGCTGCACCTCATTATTATACGGAGCAATGGGGGTGGGTTTTTCCGTCTGGGATTCCCATGCGCCAGCTGCTTTCCTTCTGCTTCTCCTTCTCTTTCCATGCAATGCAAGGCATCTAGATGGAGGTCCATCTCCAAGAACAGGAGCTTCCCTGAGCACCCATTCAGCTGACCCCAAGCACCAAGACTTGTCACTAGTTCTCTGACTAACCCAGACCACAGTCCCTGGAAAAGGCATAGACCTAGGTCTCACATAATAGTCCATATGGACCTCCTGAGGCCAATGGGACTGTGCAGGTGCTTCATTAAGAGACAGAGGTGGATGGAGGATTATGTTGCAGAGGATGGGAAATGTCCAAAGGAATGATGGACCAGAGAAAGAGAGGGCCTTTTCATGGACAGAGAGCAGCTGCCTTTCCTGTGAGGAAACAATTGGTTTGAAAAGTCTGTATTCCTTGATCATGCTGCTTTATTAACAATGATTGAGGATTATGAAAGGTTCCTGATGCATTACTATCATTTGATGACATTGCATTTTCATTTCCTAAAAATTTGGAACAAGGGTAGGATGCGGGGAAATGTAGGATATGTTGAAATATGAGGTGGTGCTAATGGCATCTGATGTGCTCTCTTTTCCTTTGTTCTCTTCCTTGAAACCCAAACAGGATTTCCTTTCCTACCACTCTGAAGAAGGTGAAGGAGAAGACAGTCAAAACTTCAGGGGATCGGGCACCTTCAGTTTAATTAGGAAGAGAAATTAAAATGTGCCAAATGTGGAATATGCTTCACTGAATGAGCATACATAGCTCACATCAACGAACTCCAACAGGAAAAAACATTTAAATGTATGGAGTGCGGAAAGAGCTTTAGTGAAAATGGAAAACTTAGAATACATCAACGGACTCACACAGGCGAAAAACCATTTAAATGCATAGAGTGTGGAAAGAGCTTCCGTCAGAGTGGACACCTTAAACGGCACAAACGGACTCACACAGGGGAGAAACCATATAAATGTATGGCGTGCGGAAAGAGCTTCCGTAGGAGTGGACACCTTAAACAGCACAAACGGATTCACACGGGTGAAAAACCTTTTAAATGCATAGAGTGTGGAAAGAGCTTCAGTCAGAGTGGACACTTCAATATTCATCTACAAACTCACACAGGGGAGAAACCATATAAATGTATGGAGTGTGGAAAGAGCTTCAGTAAGAATGGAGACCTTAGAATACATCAACGGACCCACACAGGGGAGAAACCATATAAATGTATGGAGTGCGGAAAGAGCTTCAGTCAGAGTGGACACTTCAATATTCATCTTCAAACTCACACAGGGGAGAAACCATATAAATGTATGGAGTGCGGAAAGAGCTTCAGTCAGAATGGAGACCTTAGATGTCATCAATGGACTCACACAGGGGAGAAACCATATAAATGTATGGAGTGCGGAAAGAGCTTTAGTAAAAATGGAAGGCTTAGAACACATCAACGGACTCACACAGGGGAAAAACCATATAAATGTATGCAGTGCGGAAAGAGCTTTACTGATAATGGAAGGCTTAGAGCACATCAATGGACTCACACAGGGGATAAACCATTTAAATGTATGGAGTGCGGAAAGAGCTTCAGTAAAAATGGCGTCCTTAGAAGACATCAACGGATTCACACGGGTGAAAAACCTTTTAAATGCATAGAGTGCGGAAAGAGCTTTAGTGAAAATGGATACCTTAGAATACATCAACGGACTCACAAGGGGGAGAAACCATTTAAATGTATGGAGTGCGGAAAGAGCTTCAGTCACAGTGGAAACCTCAATATACATCAACGGACTCACACAGGGGAGAAACGATATAAATGTATGGAGTGCGAAAAGAGCTTCAGTCAGAGTGGACACCTTAAATTACACCAGCGGACTCATACAGGTGAAAAACCATATGAATGCATGGAGTGTGGAAAGAGCTTTAATTTCAATGCATCCCTTAGAACACATCAACGGACTCACACAGGGGAGAAACCATTTAAATGTATGGAGTGCGGAAAGAGCTTCAGTCAGAGTGGACACCTCAGTATTCATCTAGGGACTCACACAGGGGAGAAACCATTTAAATGTATGGAGTGTGGAAAGAGCTTTCATCATAATGGAAGCTTTAGAAAACATCAATGGACTCACACAGCGGAGAAACCATTTGAATGCCTGGAGTGTGGAAAGATCTTCAGTCAGAGTGGACACCTCATTATACATCAACGGACTCACACAGGGGAGAAACGATATAAATGTATGGAGTGCGAAAAGAGCTTCAGTCAGAATGGAAACCTTAAATTACACCAGCGGACTCATACAGGTGAAAAACCATATGAATGCATGGAGTGTGGAAAGAGCTTTAATTCCAATTCATCCCTTAGAACACATCAACGGACTCACACAGGGGAGAAACGATATAAATGTATGGAGTGCGAAAAGAGCTTCAGTCAGAATGGAAACCTTAAATTACACCAGCGGACTCATACAGGTGAAAAACCATATGAATGCATGGAGTGTGGAAAGAGCTTTAATTACAATGCATCCCTCAGAACACATCAACGGACTCACACAGGGGAGAAACCATATCAATGTATGGAGTGTGGAAAGATCTTCAGTCAGAGTGGACACCTCAGTACTCATCTACAGACTCACACAGGGGAGAAACCATATAAATGTATGGAGTGCGGAAAGAGCTTTCTTCATAATGGAAACCTTAGAAGACATCAACGGACTCACACAGGGGAGCAACCATTTGAATGCCTGGAGTGTGGAAAGAGCTTCCGTCAGAGTGGAAATCTTAGGAAACATCAGCAGACACACATGGGAGAAACCATTTAAATCTATGGCGTGTGGAAGGAGCTTCAGTCAGAGTGGAACCCTTACTTTACGTGAACAAACTCACCCAAGAGACAAACCATATAAATGTCAGGAAAGGCGATAAAGGTTCAGTCCTAGTGGAAGTCCTATATCAACAGACTCATGGACAGGAAGAACTTTAAGAGTTGAAACCTACAAACCATCAACAAACTCAAAGCCGAGAAGCAGTTTAAATGGAAGGATTACAGAAAGTGCTTTTGTTATAATGGAGTGTTTAAGAAACATCACGAGAGTCTCAGATGGGAGAAACCATTTAGATGTATGGAGTGTGGGACATGTTCCTCTCAGAGTCCCCTCTTCTTCACAGCAATGAACTCAGAGGAGATCCGGCTTTTAATAATAATAATAATAATAATATCTTTATTGTCATTGCCCCCTCTCGGGGACAACGAAATTACTTGGCTGCTCCATCCACCCAGGTAGGGCACTCCACACAAAATCAAATCAACTATAAAAACACTAATTAAAACAATACAGTATAAAACAGCAAGGAAGATTAGATGACTTTCAAAGTCCAGGCTTCCCATTCAGGGCCGAGATCGCTCTGGGGAAGAAGCTGTTCTTAAGACGGCTTGTTCTTGTCTTCATCGTCCTGTATCTCCGTCCCGACGGCAGGAGCTCGAAGAGACAGTGACCAGGATGCGATGGATCTTTTACTATGTCCAGTGCCTTCCTATGGCACCTTGTGGCATAAATCTGCTCTAAGGTGGAGAGTGGGCAGCCAACAATGCTCTCTGCTGCCTTAACAACTCTGCACAACCCCAACCTGTCCCGGGTAGTACAGCTTCCGTACCACACACATAAGCCATAAGTGAGCACGCTCTCAATGGCACAGTGATAGAAGGCAAGCAGCAGTTTCTGCGGAAGATGGTTTTTCCTTAGAATTCTCAAAAAGTACAGTCTCTGCTGCGCCTTCTTCACAAGCCCCCTTGTGTTGACACTCCAGGACAGATCCTCTTGTAATTCAATGCCCAAAAATCTGAACGTTGTTACCCTCTCCACACAGACCCCATCAAGCAAAAGTGGCTGGACATTGCTCTTCTGTCTCCTGAAGTCCACCACAAGCTCCTTTGTCTTCCTTGTATTTATGAGCAAGTTGTTAGCTCTGCACCACTCTGTCAGCCGCTCCACCTCATCTCTATAGTCCGTTTCACCCTCCCTTTCAGAGATGAGCCCAATCACGGTTGTGTCATCTGCAAATTTGACAACCCTATTACTAGGGTAAGCAGCGACACAATCGTACGTGTAGAGAATATAAAGGAGCGGACTGAGTACGCATCCCTGTGGTGTTCCTGTGTTAGTCCTAAGCATACTAGAGGTATAAGGGCCCAACCGAACCCTCTGGGGGCGGTCTGACAAAAAGTCCAATATCCACGCACAAAGTGATAACGGAAGCCCCAGATCTTCCAGTTTAGACATCAGACGTTGTGGTAGAATGGTATTAAATGCCGAGCTGAAATCTTAAAAAAGCAGTCTGGCATAACCCCCCCGCTGCTCCAAATGTGCAAGAACGGCATGGAGGGCAATCGCCACAGCGTCCTCTGTCGATCTTTTCGTTTTATAAGCAAATTGGAATGTGTCCAGTCCCTCTGGTAGGCAGGCAATGACATAATTTCGTACCAGCTTTTCAAAGCACTTCATGATTATAGGTGTGAGTGCTACTGGACGAAAGTCATTCAGATCTTCCGGGTTAGATTTTTTTGCTATTGGAACGATAGTAGAGGACTTTAGGCAGGATGGAACAATAGCCTGGGCTAGGGATCGATTTAAGATCCCAGTGAAAACTCCTGCTAGTTGATCTGCACAGTCTCTCAATACCCTTCCAGCTACCCCATCTGGCCCTGTGGCCTTCCTTGGGTTGATTCCCTTCAATACCTTCCTCATCTCTTCTTTTTCCACAGAGACTACTACATTCCTTTGTACTGATGATGGTGATGGTGGTGATGATGGTGGCAAGGCCTTCACAGGGAGTGGTGGTGGTGGTGGTAAAGCCTCAGCAGGTGTTGCTGCAGATGTTACTTCAAAACGGGCAAAAAAGGCATTCAAATCCTCTGCGAGGGATGCCCCTCCCTCGTCTGCCAGGGAATCCTTGGATTTATACCCTGTTAATTCTTGTACACCTTGCCACACCTGCCTGGTGTTGTTACTTTGTAGATGATTCTCCAGCCGCTGTCTATACGCCTCCTTTGCTACACGGATACCTCTCTTTAAATCCGCTCTAGCTAAGCTGTACAACGACTTATTTCCACTTCTGAAAGCAGTATTTCTTGCCTTTAGCAACCCCTGAACCTCCCTTGTCATCCAGGGCTTCCTGTTTGGGTAGATCTTTATCCGGCGCCTCCGTGTTACATTTTCAGTGCAGAACCTAATATAGTCCAACACTTGCTCAGTATGAGTCTCTACATCCTGTTGGGCGAATACCTCCCAATCGGTGTCATGAAAACAGTCTTGTAGTTGTTGGGATGCTTCAGCTGGCCATATTGTCCTTGCAGACGCGGAGACACTCACAATTTGTGCAGCACTCACTCCTTAGCCGAATAGATAACATGTCCTGCCGACTATAAACAAGTCTATTTTGGCAGGACAAAAAAGCCAAATTCTGAGTTGAGGAGCAACCAGCCGCTGCATCTACACGCGCCGCCATCTTATCTCCATACTCACTATTCTTATCTTATCTTATCTCCATACTCACTTCCGGCTTCAGGGCCCAGCTGAGTGTTGCCATTATCTCGAACTGGGTAACTCCTGTCTAATCTGCTCTGTGTCTGTGTCTCTCCCTGCTTCTGAGACCACTGGAAACGAGGGGGGCCGTTTCTCCCCCTCCATCTCTTCTTCTGAGGAAAGCTGATCTCCTTGAGAACGGATTCCCCCATATTCGGCTTCAGACCATTCCCTGACAAAACACATTGCCCTGTGTCGTTCCAGCCTCTTGCCTCCCTTGCTCCCTTCTGCTGGTACGTGTACCTGTGTGCTGTATTTCTTTAAATGAAGGTAATGTCTCACAATAGTGAGAATAATTTTAGATATAAAGTACCTTTTGTCAGGGACGCGGGTGGCGCTGTGGGTTAAACCATGGGTCCGTGGTTTGAATCCCTGCGACGGGGTGAGCTCCCATTACTCAGTCCTTGCTCCTGCTAACCTAGCAGTTCGAAAGCATTTCAAAGTGCAAGTAGATAAATAGGTACCGCTCAGGCGGGAAGGTAAACGGTGTTTCCGTGTGTTCTGGTTCACCAGAAGCGGCTTAGTCATGCTGGCCACATGACCCGGAAGCTGTACGGCAGCTCCCTCGGCCAGTAAAGCGAGATGAGCGCCGCAACCCCAGAGTTGGTCACGACTGGACCTAATGCTCAGGGGTCCCTTTACCTTACCTTTTGATAGAGAAGGGGAGAGGGTGACCTATTTGGGAGGAATCCTGCTTGATCTTTATGTATTAAATTTACTAGGCATTTTTTGAGTCTGTTTGCCATCACCTCTGCGAAAATTTTGTAATCGTTGTTTAATAGTGATATAGGTTGATAGTTTTTGATGTTTAATTTATCCGTGTCCGGTTTAGGGATCATCGAAATGTGGGCCTCTTTCCATGTCTCTGGTATCCTACCTCCTCTTAATATATTGTTCATGATGTTACATAGTACTGGCATTAGTTGATTTTCTAGTACTTTATAATATTTAGCTGACAGTCCGTCTGGTCCCGGGGCTTTCCCTGGTTTCATCTTCCTTATCGCATCCTGGATCTCTTCTGCTTTTATAGGTTTATTTAATTGAGTTCTTTCTTCCTCTGTTATGGTCTTCCCACTGTAGTCTTCTAAATATTCTTCTATCCGGGTTATCTATTCGTCTTCCTTTTTGTACAATTTGTCATAGAATTTGAGGAAATTTTCCTTTATTTCTTTTGGATCTTCTATCAATTGTTCCTCTATTTTTATCTTATTTATTACATTTTGTTTTTGCCTTTTTCGCAGTTGCCAAGCTAATAGTTTACCTGTTTTGTTAGCTGATTCAAAATATTTTTGTTTCATTAACTTAATTTTCCATTCAATTTCTTGACTTGTTAGCACTGAATACTGTGTTTGTAACATTTTTGTTATTTGTATGTTTTGTTCGTCTTTTGGGTTTGTTATTAATTTTTTCTCACATTCTCTTAGCTGACTAAGGATTTCCTCTTTCTTTTGTTCTCTTACTTTCCTCTTATAACTATTTTGCTGAATAAGAAACCCTCTTAGGACCACCTTGCTGGCATCCCAGACTACATCTATACTTGTTTCTTTATTGAGATTTAGACTGAAATAGGTTACTCAAGGACAATCTAAGGCATATTATAAACATCATTGAATATCTGGAGTGTAAGAATGAGGTACCTGCGGCGCTGATTTTCATCGATGCAGAGAAGGCATTTGATAACGTCTCATGGCTGTTCTTACTAAAAAGTATGGAGAAAGCGGGGCTAGAGGGCGAATTTATGGAAGGAATAAAATCGATTTATTTGAACCAATCTGCTAAACTGATTATAAAGAATAATCTAACAAACTCATTCAAAATTGAAAAAGGAACAAGACAGGGATGCCCTCTATCCCTGCTTTTATTCATTATGGTATTAGAGGTAATTACGAACAAAATAAGAGCAACACCAGAGATTCGAGGGATCAAAGTTGGAACGAAGGAATACAAACTAAAATCGTACGCAGATGATTTGATGCTATCCCTAGAAGAACCGCAGAAAAGTGTTAGTAAGGCCTTGGAGATATTAGAAGAATATGGCAAACTATCCGGTTTTAAATTAAACAAATTAAAGACAAAAATGTTGACCAAAAATTTGGGAAAAGATGAAAGAGAAAAACTGGAGATACAGAATGGAATCAAGGTGGCTAAAAAAATAAAATATCTGGGAATTTGGCTAACCACAAAAACCATAAATTTAATTCAGGATAATTACTTCGCAACATGGAAGGAGATCAAAAAAGATCTAGATACGTGGAACAGAGTAAAACTTTTGTGGGCGGGAAGGATGGCGGCAATAAAAATGAACATACTCCCAAGAATGATATTTTTGTTCCAAAACATCCCAGTGATTAGAGGTTCCTCAATGTTTAAAGATTGGCAAAAACTCTTTCGAAATTTATATGGCAAGGGAAAAGACCAAGAATTAGATTCAAATTACTTACAGATCGGAAAGAAAGAGGGGGATTCTCGGTACCTAATCTGTAATTATACTTTGAGGCCTCCTGCCTCTTCTGGATTAGAGATTGGATTAATTTGGAAGACACCGATCTGTTAGATTTAGAGGGCTTCAACAACAGATTCGGGTGGCATGCCTATTTGTGGCTAAATAAAGAAAAGGTACACAAAGGTTTTTCAAACCACATTATCAGAGGGCCACTAGATGAAGTTTGGGAGAAAAATAGAAAACTCCTGGAATGGAAAACACCCTGGTGGTTATCTCCAATTGATATTTTAACAACCAAAAAAGCAAATATGGAAGGAGAAAGACTGACATATGAAGACCTACTGATAAGATCAGAGAGTGGATGGAAATTGAGAACATATGAGGAGTTGAAAGACAAATTAACAGGCTGGCTGCAATTTCATCAAATAAACGCAGTATGGAAGGAAGACAAAAAAGCAGGGATAAACGAGAAAAAATCTAAATTCCAGATAGAAATAATTGAAGGTAAATCCAAGTTATTATCTAAAATGTATAACATACTATTAGATTGGGACACTAAAGATGAAGAAGAAGAAGAAGAAGAGTTTGGATTTGATATCCCGCTTTATCACTACCCTAGGGAGTCTCAAAGCGGCTAACATTCTCCTTTCCCTTCCTCCCCCACAACAAACACTCTGTGAGGTCAGTGGGGCTGAGAGACTTCAAAGAAGTGTAACTGGCCCTAGGTCACCCAGCAGCTGCATGTGGAGGAGCGGGGAATAGAACCCGGTTCACCAGATTACGAGACTACCGCTCTTAACCACTACACCACACTGGAAATAAAGGAGGTCGTGACAAAATGGGCAATGGACGTGGGATACAATATAGAATATGATAAGTGGTTGAAATTATGGACTAGTGGAATGAAATTCACGGCATGTGTCTTACTCAGAGAAAATTTGGAAAAAATGATGTATAGGTGGTACATCACACCGGCAAAACTAGGGAAAATGTACAAAACAGGAAATAAGGCTTCCTGGAAGTGTAAAATCAAAGAAGGCAATTTCTACCATATGTGGTGGACCTGCGAAATAATGAAGAAGTTCTGGGAACTTATTTATAATGAGTTTAAAAAAATATTTAAATATACCTTCCCTAAAAGACCAGAGGCCTTCTTACTAGGAATAATTGGGGATGAAATAAAAAAAGAAGATAAGATATTATTCCAATATGCCACAGCCGCCGCTAGAATATTAATTGCACAAAATTGGAAAAGTCCAAATATCCCAACGATCAGAGATTGGCAAACAAAATTATATGAATATGTTGATTTAGCAAAAATGACACAAAAAATCAGAAACCAAAAGAATACAAAGTTTATTAGTGACTGGAATAAATTTATGGTATACATTGAAAGAAATTATAGAGACCTAAAAACTATAGCAGGTTTGATATAAGTCTTACGACAAGTAATCCATTAACAATTAATAGCTGCAGAAAAAAAGGAAGAATTTTTATTAAGAAGCCCGAAATCGGGAGGGAAGGAGGTCAATGGGTGTGTAGAGGAAAGGTTTAAATATCTAAAGATATAAAGATTCAAGGAAGAAGACAAAGAACTGTAATGGATGTTATTTTTGTGCTATGTATGGATACTTCTTTTGAATTTGTTGATTTGTTGTTTTTTTCTTATGGTTTTTTTTTTTACGAGAAACTCAATAAAAAGAAAGTAAAAAGAGAGAGAGAGAGAGAAGGGGAGAGGATGAATCTGGTTTGCTGGTGGTGAGTGAGGATTAGGGCTGGGCGATATATTGATATCTGGTCCAATACTGGTTTCTAGACCACATCTCGATAACCTTTGAAGAACAACTGATGTGGCAATACACTGTGAATCACAGTGTGTGTTTCTGGGATGTGCCTGCAAGCAGCGGCAGAAAGCTTTTCTTCGTGACGTCCCTGCAGATGCTGAGTTGCTGACTTTCCTCCCAGGCAACAGGAAGCGAAAGACACACATCCATTGCCCTGTGTCCTTCCAGCCTCTTTCCTCCCTTGCTCCCTTCTGCCGGTGTGTGTGCCTGACTTAGATATCCTGTATGCTGTATGATTTTACCGCTGAAACTGGATTTGCTCTCAGGAGCTAAGTTTTGTGCCTCACTGGGGACCCAGTGAGAACTGTATGCTTTGAAAGCTCAGTAAACTATTACTGAAGAAGTCCTGCTGCTTCTGTGTGTGTTGTTGTCCTCAGCATGGGAATTGCTCTGAATGTGGTCCCTACCCTGCTGCTACTTAGCTCATGCCCTGGAGTTGCTGTACTTAACATCAAGACGGGTGCATCTGTGTGTGACTGGTTTTTGCACCAAACTCTCTCACCCCCACCACCGCATGATCTCCAAACACTGCTTCTTCACCAGAACATCATCCCTGCCCCCTGCGCATTCTGAAGAAGACTTAAAATGCTGCAATATAATGGGAGATTGTCCCCCAAGCCTTATTGCAAGAGGGAGAATGAGGAGCTGCAGGTACCCAACAGAACATTAAAAATACAGAGACTGAGGTCAGCAGAAAGCGAAGCGAAGCCTACTCCAAGGGAAGCCCTTCAGCTTCCAGCCTGTCCGCTCCCAGAAGCGCTGAAGGAGACTTGCCATTTGGGGATGGCAGAGCTGAATGGAAGCGGGCGAGGAAGCCTCACAATTGCTCCTGCCAGAGGAATAGGGTCACTCACCCCTATACGCAAAGCTGATTGACAGGAAGGAACTCCTCCTCACCCTTGTCACATGCAGCTGGGCTCACTTGCCAGAGCCACCTCGAAAGCCTGACTAGAATTCCCATTGATGAACTGTCTATAGAAAAGGAGGCGGATTCTCTGTTATGTGTCTGTGATTGTTATTAAGAAAATGTATACATTATAGTCCCGAAAGTGTAAAGCCTTGCCTCTAACGTGGTCATGTTGATACCACAAACGTACTGTGTAATGCTTTGAATGTGCTACTGAAACAGACTTTGTAAAACTTTGTACAAAATAACTGCAACAAAGTGAAACTGTTGCAGTGTGCAGTATAGACAACTCCACACTGCCTTCTACTGGGTCTACAATAAAAAAAAACACCCATTTATGACTAAGACACTTTTATTGAATAAACCATTCTTCAAACAAAGTAACAGCCATTCACAAATAAAGACTGACTTCTCCCAGTAAGAGTTCTAATCTGACACTAAGATGGGAACATCTTGTGGGAATGTTCAGGGTGGCAGGAGAGGATATATTGTTTGTTAATATCCTTCCCAACTTGCGGCAGCAATTTCCTTTATGAAACAGAGCGCATTCCCCTTTTTACATGCACAGCAGATAACTGGTTGCAGGCTTGTGTGAGCTTCTCACTATTATACAATTCAGTCTGTCTCAGATTGACTTGTACTGCTTCTGATGGATCACATTCCACACATCTTAGCACAACAGTGGGAACTGTGAACGCCCATACATGCACTGCTTGTTGCTTCCAATGCTGTTTCCTCTGTCCATTCCTGCAGCATCACAAAAGGGACAGCCATTAACAGAATGGGTGCAGCCCAGACCCCAGCACCAGGTACTTTGCAAACACATGAATAATGTCACTATCACCATCCACTTCACAAACGATCCTCACCTGTAACCTCACCCTGCGGCACCTCCTTCCTGACGTCCTCCATGACAGATCTACAAAGGCGGGAAACGGTGGGGTGGAAATTTATAAAAGTATGGTCTTTCTTTTGTTCAGAGTTCCCACCTTCCTCCTGCGTGAGTGGCTTCAGACCCTGCTGCAGAAGGTCTATTAATAAAAGATCAGGGGGGATGTGGGTGGTGCTGTGGTCTAAACCACAGTGCCTCATGGTCTTGCTGATTGGCAGTTTGAATCCCCGCAACGGGGTGAGCTCCCGTTGCTCTGCTCCGGCTCCTGCCAACCTAGCAGTCTGAAAGCACACCAGTGCAAGTAGATAAATAGGTGGCGGGAAGGTAAACGGTGTTTCTGTGCGCTCTGGTTTCTGTCATGCACCAGAAGTGGTTTAGTCCTGCAGGCCACATGACCAGGAAGCTGTCTGTGGACAATCGCCAGTTCCCTCAGCCTGAAAGCGAGATGAGAACTGCAACCCCATAGTCATCTTTGACTGGAGTTAACCGTCCAGGGGTCCTTTACCTTTCTTACCTTAATAAAAGGTCAGGCATAGCAGCCGCTTTGAGCCAGCATTACCTTGGTTGGTCTCTGTTAGTTTCTCTGACTGTTGGGAGACCGACTGTTTCCTAGACAGGCTCCTTGTGCATCCCGTAAGGAGAAGGAGCTATTTTACGATCTTTTCCACCATCATCCCTGACCACTGGTCTTGCTAGCTAGGGGTGATGGCAGCTGTAGTCCGAAAACAGCTGGAGACCCAAATCTGGGAAACCCTGTTCACCTTGAAGGAGAAAGGAGGGCTCACCTGCATCTGGAGGAATGCCAGGTAAGCCCTGCAGGATCAGGCCCAAGGGGCCCCTGTGCAAGGGCCACAGCTTCCCCACAAGTGAAGAAGCTGTAGGAAAGCAGGAGAGGCAGGAGGAGAGGGTGGGGAGGAATAACTGAGAATGAACTTCTGGAGCCTGGGAAGCCCCCTCCCCGCCTGCTCCCTGAAGGTTTCCCAAGCCCCTCCCCTTTTCACTTCAAGGATTGGGGGACCTCAGCATCCCAGGGTTGCTTTGCTCCAGTGGGGGGAGGGAGAGCTATTTTGTTTGCTGAGGGCAGGAGTCACAATCCTGTCACATTGCGGGTGTCAGGCTTTTAGGGGTGAGGCTCAGGTGGGAAAGAGTTGAGAAGGAAAAAAATCCTGGGGTGCGGATTTACTCCGCTGCCCAGCTCGTCAAGGTGCCACTCCCAGCGGGTCCCTCCGGTCAGCAAAAGAAGGAGTCTCCAGCCAAGTTAAAGATGCAAAACAGTGGTCAGCAGACCTGATCTTTCTTTGTTGCAACAAGGTTCAAACACACCAAGAGTAGGTACTCTGAACATATGGTTGCATGAATTTTTAAGACCTCTCCCCATTTCCCACAATACATTTTTCCACAGCATCTTTGATGCATCACAGATTTGTCACAAATCTGGCATTCAGAAACATGAGCCCGTCACCCACCCCTTTCAACACCCCCAGTTTCCCACACCTTTTAACTACCCGCTTCCCCAAAGTACCATAATAATCCAGTAATGGAGAGTCGGAGGAAACAGTCCGATTCATGGTATCCGCTTACTGCTACATTTTTATAGACTTTTTTTCTGAGCCTCTTTGCTGTTGTGCATGGAAGGTGCCTGTGTCAACGGTCATTGTGCTGGCCTTAGTCCGAGGCTGTGGTGGAGAATTGGGGTTTTGGGGGAGTCGTATAACTGTCCCCCGCTTCCTGGTTTGAATAGCACCAATACCTAAAGCACGGGCACACGGCTCATGGCGTTGGGTAGGCGAGGGAAGGATTTTGCAGTGTAACATTGGGGGGGACCCCACTTTATAATTGCATTGCCAGGATCACCCCGTCCCCCGCTCTCCTGATTTACAGGAGGAAGGGGGAGGGGGAAAATCTTCCTCCCCGCCCCGCTCTATTCTTTCCCTCCCCTCCCTGCACATCCTCCTCTCACCCCGCTCCCACAACCCCAAATCCCCTCCCCAATATATTGCTCCTCCGCCTCGCCACCCGACGTCTGTTCCCGGAATAGGGGGGGGGGGATGAACCCTCCTCCCAAACTGCCTGCTTCTCCCGGAAGTGGCTCTTCTGCGCCGGATTGCTGCTTTGCGCCGTAGCTCTAGGGGAGCGCGCTTTCGGAAAGGGGAGGAGGGGCGGCAGGGGAGGACACCCCCCGTGGATGTTGCAGGAAAGGAAAGGAGAATCGGGAGCGAGGACAAAGAGGTAATGGGGTTGCGGGGGGAGGGGAGAAAAGGACCCAGAGACCCCCGCCAGCTCCCAAAAGCATATTTCGTGGGCCCCTTAGGCGCCTTGGCAGCGGCGGACATGGGGCCCCCACCCAGGGGGTCCCCACGAAGGCCTCCTTGCCCCGTTTCCCCCGCACAGTCATCCCTGGGGCCCTGTGGGATCTGCACGGAGAAAGGCGAGCCATGAATGGGTTAATGGGCGCGAGGGACGCCTGGATAGAGACCCCCGTGTGGCACGTGTTGGGCGGGGGGTGTCCTCTGGATTGGGAGATGGGGCGCGCAGGGCGAGGGGGGAGCCCCGCCAAGGCGGCCTCTGGGTGCAGGGGAGACTCAGGGAAAGAGGGAGGGGGTCGAGGAAGTCGGGGGGAGCATCCCTGGGGCGGGGAAGGGCAGCATTGGCGTGGGGGCGGGGAGAGAGAGATACAGGAAGACCAGTCCTTGAGGAGACGTCTTCATCGTGGCGCCCGCGGGGAATCTCTGAAGGGGCCTCCTTTGCTTCTCCATCCAGCCCAGGAATCGGCCACCCCTTCAAAGCGACTTGAGAGGGCTCCCTGGAAAGTGGGGGGGTCCTGTCCCCCCTTCCCTTCCTTCCTGCAATCTCCATCCTCTGCCCGCCCCCATAAGCCCCTGCCCAGACGCAGCGATTCTGCCCAGTCCAACAATTGGTCCCCTGGAGAGGAGAGGAAATTCCAAGAGGAAGAGGGGAGGGGAGAGGCCTTCTCAGAAGCGGCTCTTTGTTTCTGCAATCCCACCCAGGAAGCAGCCAGAAACCTTTTCCTCTCTCTCAGGCTTCCATCTTTAATGTCTTTTCATTGAGGATGAGGATAATGTACACCTGTCATCAGAGACAGGGGTGCAGAGTCCATGGAATGGCTCTCACAACTGATATAGAAGTTGCACCTCAAAAGCATTTCTGTCCCTGTTATTCTTTGTAGGCAGTGTCAAAGTGACTGACAAGCTGAGATTCTTCCCAGTCAAAGGCCCCATTTTCATGGTAGACAGTGCTTGTGGCTGGAGGCTCTACATATAAGGTGTGCCTATACAGGCCAAAGACTGCCAGTATTAGCACCGGTGAGGTGTGTGACCTCCCCTAATTTACAGACTGTATGTGAATGAGAGTTTGTGGGTGGGATTACTGTTTATGGCATCCCCGTGATTTTCTCCACCCATAACATTTCATGAACTGATATTGCAGTACGAATTCCAAAATATCTACAAAAAAATCACAGTATAATAAGAAGGATTGTAGTATTTCTACCCTGCCTATCTGGCTGGGTTTCCCCAGCCACTCTGGGCAAATTACAGTACATATAAAAGACAGTAAAACATCAGACATTAAAAACATCCTGATACAGGGCTGCCTTCAGCTGTCTTCTAAATGTCAGATAGTTGCCCATTTCCTTGCCCTCTGCCTGCTTCCCTGTAACTTCGCTTCTCAATGGGGGTGGGGGGGGTGTTGAACCAGCAGAAGACCCTCGAAGGAGGACCTCAGTGTACAGAATGAGCGATGGGGGTGGAGACGCTCCTTCAGGTCTACAGAGAGTGAGGCTGTAGGGCTTTAGGTCGATGATCTTGCTCCTCCATAATGATCTCCAGAGCAAGTCCGACATACAATTAGCAGAGTAGGAAAAAAAGCTCAGAGACAGCAAAAAATTCCTTCAGCAAATAAATTTGTGACAGAAGGCATAACAGGAATCTATGCCTGAAAAATGCAACCACAGCAATTTAAAGGTCAGCACCAACAATGTGAATTGTTCTCAGAAATGTACAGTGGTGCCTCGCAAAACGAAATTAATCCGTTCCGCGAGTCTCTTCGTCTTGCGGTTTTTTCGTCTTGCGAAGCACGGCTATTAGCGGCTATTAACGGCTTAGCGGCTTAGCGGCTATTAACGGCTTAGCGGCTTTAAGAAAAAGGAAACAAACTCGCAAGAACTCGCAAGATGTTTCGTCTTGCGAAGCAAACCCATAGGGAAATTCGTCTTGCGGAACGACTCGAAAAACGCAAAACCCTTTCATCTAGTGAGTTTTTCGTCTTGCGAGGCATTCGTCTTGCGGGGCACCACTGTACTGGGAGTCAGTGAAGATCCTTTCGGACTGGTGTTATGTTGTCTCAGTGGCTGCTCCCATTCTGTTGTCTAGCTGCCACATTCTGGATTAGTTGCAGTTTACAAGTCACCTTCAAAGATGGCCCCATGTATCACATGGCAGTCGTCCAAGCGGGAGATCACCAGAGCATGCACCACTCTGGGGAGACAGTCTCCAGGCATGTAGGGTCTCAACCAGCATACCAGATGGAGCTGGCAGACAACTGCCCTGGACACAAAATTGACCTGCGCCTCCATGGACAGCTGTGAGTCCAAAATGACCCCCAGGTTGTGCACCTGGTCCTTTTGGGGCACAGTTACCTCCATCAGGTCTAGGGAGTCTTCCACATCTGCCTGCCCCCTTTCCCCCTGGGACAGTATTTCTGTCTTGTCAAGATTCAACCTCAATCTGTTAGCCGCCATCCATCCTCCAACTGCCTCCAGAAACTCACACAGGACCTTCACTGGTTCCAATTTAAAAGAGAGGAAGAGCTGGGTATCATCCACATACTGGGGAACACGCAGCCCAAACCCGCTGATGATCTCTCCCCGTGACTTCGTATAGATATTAAAAAACATGGGGGAGAGGACTTAGCCCTCAGGAACCCCACAAGTGAGAGCCCAGGGGTCTGAACACTCATCCCCCAACACCACTTTCTGGACATGGCCCAGGAGGAAGGAGGGGAACCACTGCATAGCAGGGCCCTCAGCTCCCCTAGAGGGTCCAGAAGGATACCATGGTCAAAGGTCTCCAAAGCTGCTGAGAGATCCAGCAGAACCAGGAAAGAGCTTCCCTCTTGGTCTCTAGCCCATAGGAGATCATCAAGCAGTGCAACCAGGGTTGTTTCAGTCCCATGATGAGGCCTGAATCGCAATCAGAAGGATAATGGTGGCAGAAGCTTTCCTGGTCCTGCCCCTCCAAAAGCTCCAGGCCCAAGACTTTCATTAGCTTTCAAGGGGCCATTGGAGTTGCTGGAAGGAGGTGTGCAGGGCACCATCCAACATTCTTAGAGAGTCCATTCTGGATTTGTGTAGGTTTTCCTCCATAGCATTTTCTTCTCCTGAAGATAACTCAAGAGGAATAATAATAATAATAATAATAATAATAATAATAATAATTCATTATTTATACCCCGCCCATCTGGCTGGGCTTCCCCAGCCACTCTGGGCGGCTTCCAAAAGAATATTAAAATACTATAATACATCAAACATTAAAAGCTTCCCGAAACAGGGCTGCCTTCAGATGTCTTCTAAAAGCCTGGTAGTTGTTGTTCTCCACAGGGAAGGTGCCACTACCGAGAAGGCCCTCTGCCTGGTTCCCTGTAACTTGGCTTCTCGCAGTGAGGGAACTGCCAGAAGGCCCTCGGTGCTGGACCTCAGTGTCCAGGTGGAACGATGGGGGTGGAGATGCTCCTTCAGGAAGTGAGGGAACCATGGCCCAATGGGAAAATTTATGGAAGATCAATTGGAAATTCACAAACTGTTACACAATTAGAGAGAACTTTCAAAAAATGCAACATAGATGGTATCTAACACCATGGAAACTTTCAAAAATGTATAAAAATGTGTCAAGTAATTGTTGGAGATGCGGAGACTCAGGAACATTCTACCATATGTGGTGGATATGTAGGAAAATACAGGTATTCTGGGAGAGTATACATGCAGAACTGCAAAAAATGCTAAAGATCTCTTTCAATAAAAAACCAGAGGCCTACTTCCTGGGAATAACAGATCTGGATATTCCAGAAAAGAGGAAGGGTATCTTTTTATATGCGATGGCGGCAGCAAGAGTTTTGATCGCAGCAAAATGGAAGAGTAATGAAATCCCCTCTATACAAGATTGGATCCAAAAGCTGACAGAATATGCCGAATTAGATGGTTTATCAGAAAAAATAAAGTATAAATCAAAACAGGAATTTGTTTCTAAATGGGAGGTTTTCAAAGAATATCTGAAAAATAAATATAGTAGTTTAAATTCTGTTGCAGCATTCGAGGAACTTCAGTGATAGTTGCTAGGTAGATAGAAGAAATTAGATTTATTGAGAATAAGTTTAATTATGAAAAAAAATGTGTGTAGTGGCAATACTTAATATGAATTTGAAATATGGAATAGACGGGAAGTTGGGTCTTTAGTGTTAAGACCAATAGATGTTTTATTGTTTGCCAAGAAAATTATGTGTCTATGGTTATTATTGTAATTTGTGTGTAATTTGGTATTTGTGTTTTTGTGTGTGTGTGTGTTTTTCTTGTTGTATGTATAAATAAATAAATATTATTTTTTAAAAAAAAGAGGAAGTGAGGGTGTGCACCAAACTATTACGACCAGAGATTTCCTTCTCGATGGGCTTCCTTCCCCGGTTGACGAGCCCCATCTGCCCTGACTTTCCTCTGCAGAATGGGCACAATCTGCCTTCTTGACTGTGGGATTCACTGTTGTTCTCATCCTTTCCATCCACCAGAGCCTGCCATCACCTGCAGCAGAATTCCCCAACCCACCAAGAATTTGAGACCCAGCAGCTATCCTCACCTGGTTTAGCAGGCCGGTTGAAGCCATTCCTGGGATTGTGGCCCCTATTGCATGCTGACAGCTTCCGGAAGCCAAAGGTGAGAGCTGAGTGCAGGGTGGAGACCAGTGGTGGATAAATTACCCCATAAGGTGCATGACATTTCCCCCACCAAAGGTACTACCGCTCGCCTAACACCCCATGACATCGTATGATTATGATCTTTAAGACAGAACAGGAATAAATTCATGTCCCCAGAAATAACACAACTTCAGGCCATTAGTGAATCAATACAACATTTTCAAGGTACTACACATTCCACTAACGACAGTTTATCTATTTGCCTTGAATATCCTGCTTTTCAGTGTCATTTTAGGATAGTCCTGCGTCAGAAGACGGGCACGAGATCAGACAGCACATCACTCTTTAAAGAATCATGTTGCTTTATGAACATTGATTGAGGATTTGGAAAGGTGCTCTTGAATTACTATCATTTGATGACATGGCAACTTCAGTTCCTAAAAATTGGGAATATGGGTAGGAGGTGAGGGAGTGTAGGAGACGTTGAAATAGGAGAAGGTGCTAATGGAGGTTGATGTGTTCTCTTTCCCTTAATTCTCTTCCTTGAAACCCAACAGGATTTACTTTCCTCCCACTCTGAAGAAGGGGATGGAGAAGACAGTCAAAACTCCAGGGAATGGTGCACCTTTCGTTTCATTAGAAATAGAAATTAAAATGTAGAATATTCTTCATTGAATGAGCACACATAGTTCACATCAACGACCTCCAACAGGGGAGATACCATTTAAAGGTATGGAGTGCAGAAAGATCGTTAGCAATAATGGAAAACTTAGAAGGCATCAACAGAATAGCACAGGGGAGAAACCATATAAATGTATGGAGTGTGGAAAGAGCTTCAGTCAGAGTGGATATCTCAATATTCATCAACGGACTCACACAGAGGAGAAACCATATAAATGTATGGAATGTGGAAAAAGTTTCAGTCGGAGTGAACACCTCAATATACATCAACAGACCCACACAGGGGAGAAACCATTTACATGTATGCAGTGCGGAAAGAGCTTTAGTGATAATGGCAAACTTAGAACACATCACCGGACTCACACAGGGGAGAAACCATTTAAATGTATGGAGTGTGGAAAGAGCTTTAGTTTCAATGCAACCCTTAGAATACATCAACGGACTCACACAGGGGAGAAACCATATAAATGTATGGAATGTGGAAAAAGGTTCAGTCGGAGTGGACACCTCAATATACATCAACAGACTCACACAGGGGAGAAACCATATAAATGTATGGAGTGTGGCAAGAGCTTTAGTGATAATGGCAAACTTTGAACACATCACTGGACTCACACAGGGGAGAAACCATTTAAATGTATAGAGTGCGGAAAGAGCTTTAGTTTCAATGCAACCCTTAGAATACATCAACGAACTCACACAGGGGAGAAACCATATAAATGTATGGAATGTGGAAAAAGTTTCAGTCGGAGTGGACACCTCAATATACATCAACAGACTCACACAGGGGAGAAACCATTTACATGTATGCAGTGCGGAAAGAGCTTTATTGATAATGGCAAACTTAGAACACATCACCGGACTCACACAGGGGAGAAACCATTTAAATGTATGGAGTGCGGAAAGAGCTTTAGTGATAATGGAACCCTTAAAAAACATCAACGGACTCACACAGGGGAGAAACCATTTAAATGCATGGAGTGTGGAAAGATCTTCAGTCAGAGTGGACACCTCAATATACATCAACGGACTCACACAGGAGAGAAACCTTTTAAATGCATGGAGTGCGGAAAGAGCTTTAGTGATAATGGCAAACTTAGAACACATCACCGGACTCACACAGGGGAGAAACCATTTAAATGTATGGAGTGCGGAAAGAGCTTTAGTGATAATGGAACCCTTAAAAAACATCAACGGACTCACACAGGGGAGAAACCATTTAAATGCATGGAGTGTGGAAAGAGCTTCAGTCAGAGTGGACACCTCAATATACATCAACAGACTCACACAGGGGAGAAACCATTTACATGCATGGAGTGCGGAAAGAGCTTTGGTGATAATGGAAAACTTGGAAGACATGAGCAGACTCACGCAGGGAAGAAACCATTTACAAGCATGGAGTGCGGAAAGAGCTTCAGGTAGAATGGACACCTTAGAAAACATCAGCAGACACACAGGGGAGAATCTGTGTAAATGTATGGACTGTGGAAGGAGCTCCAGTCAGAGTGGAACCCTTGATTTATGTCAACAAACTCAAACAAAAGCCAAACCTTATAAATATCAGGAAAGTAGATAGAGCTTCAGTCCTAGTGGAAATTCTAAATCAACAGACTCACGGACAGGAAGAACTTTACTACTTGAAACCCTTCAAACCATCAACAAACTCAAAGAGGAGAAGCAGTTTAAATGAAAAGATTGCAAAAAGTGCTTTATTTACAATGGATTGTTTAAGGAACATCCAGAGATGCTCACATGTAAGAACCCATTTAAATATATAGTGTGTGGGACGTCTTCCTCTCAGAGTCCACTCTTTTATTCACAGAAATGAACTCAGCAGGAAATTGGTCTTTGAAACATGTTGTGTATGTGAAGTTCTGGTAATTATGTGTAAAACTGTATAGTAATGAAATATTGAAGGCAATGTCAAACAATGTGATTATAATCTAAGATGTAATATCCCTTTCGATAGAAAAGGGGAGAGGGTTTATCTGGATTACTTGGTGGTCAGTGAGGGCTGGGCGATATATTGTCCATTACTGGTTTCTTGATCACATCATGATAATCTTCCAAAAACAACTGATATGGCAACACACCACAGATCACAGTGTGTGTTTCTGGGATGTGCCTGCAAGGAGCGGCAGAAAGCTTTGCTTCGTGAAGTCCCTGCAGTTGCCGAGTTCCTGACTTCCCTCCCAGACGACAGGAAGCGAAAGACACACATCCATTGCCCCGTGTCCTTCCAGCCTCTTTCCTCCCTTGCTCCCTTTTGCTGCCTGATGTGTCTCCACCTGATCTAGATATCCTGTGTGCTGTATTTTTTTTACTGCTGAAACTGGATTTGCTCTCAGGAGCAAAGTTTTGTGCCTCACTGGGGTCCCAGTGAGAACTGCATGCTTTGAAAGCTCAGTAAACTATTACTGAAGAAGTCCTGCTGCCTCTGTGTGTGTTTTTGACCTCAGCATGGGAATTGCTCTACACCTGGCCCCTACCCTGCCGATACTTGGCTCGTGCCCTGGAGTTGCTCTACTCATGCATGGAAGACGGGTGCATATGTGTGTGACCGGTTTTTGCACCAAACTCTCTCACCCCCACCACCGCATGATCTCCAAACACTGCTTCTTCACCAGAACTTCTCCTTGCCTCCTACATGTTCTGAAGAAAACTTAAAATGCTGTAATTTAATGGGAGATTTCCCCCAAGCCTTATTGCAATAGGGGGAAGGAGGGGCTGCAGGTAACAGGGAAGTCTCCTGGGGGGCCCATCTTCCCTCACGAACCCCATGGGGCAATCCCAGAGCTCCTGCTTATTCTGGGGTTTGGGGAAGATAGTCCTTTCCCATAGTCCCAGAAGTTATTATTCTTCCTGCCAGAGGACCAGTGTGCATATTATTATCGTACTGATTTTACTGTTGTTGCTGCTTTTGCTGTCATGGACTGGCTGGGTGAAGGGGGGGGAGGCACCAGCTGGGGGACACCCAAGGGAAGAAGGCTCGGAGTCCGGGTCTTGTATGCCTCCAAAGGCTATCAAAACTCCTAGGTCTGGCCAATTAAAGGCTGATATGGGAGCCATTGGGAGCCAGGTCAGTTCTTTCATTTTCTCCTCTCCTCTGGATAAGTGCTCTTTCTTTTGGGGTTTGATTACTTCTGCCTCCTTCAGTGCCCACTGCATCCTCAGCGAGGTACAACATTTTCTTTTGAACTTACGTAGGGTTCTCTCTGAGGACTGCTACCCAGGAGTCTGAGTATGCAAACTGCTCCAAACATCCAGGGTGTTTTGTCATGCTTCAAAAGCCTTCAAGCAAAACACAAAGTGAGAAAACTCCACCCCCTTCCTCACAACCCTCTTGGCCGAGCTTGAGACAGTACATAGACATTCATAGAGCTGGGAGCCTGCTGTTGCCTGGTTGAGGCACCCACAGCTAGCAGTCCACTGCTGCCAGGGAGGGGGGGGGGGTCCACAAACACAGAGGGAGAGAGAGAGAGAGCTGGCCCTCCAGCCCAGCTCCCCTGACTGAGCTGGAAACACAAGCGTCAATGCAAAACACACAAAAAGAAATCTCCCCCCCCCCAAAAAATGTGCAATTTAAATGTGAGCAAAACACACAGAGGAGCCCCCCCTTGCCTGAGACACACAGAGAGCTGGGGGGGCCACTGCTCCCTCAGTTGAGGCACCCACAGCTGGGTGGGTTCAAAGAAAGCCTCAATTTATCCGAGTCACAGCACCAAATGTTGTATACAGTGGTACCTCGGGTTACATATGCTTCAGGTTACAGACGCTTCAGGTTACAGACTCCGCTAACCCAGAAATAGTACCTCAGGTTAAGAACTTTGCTTCAGGATGAGAACAGAAATCGTGGTCTGGAGGCGCGGCGGCAGCAGGAGGGTTCATTAGCTAAAGTGGTGCTTCAGGTTAAGAACAGTTTCAGGTTAAGAACGGACCTCCGGAACGAATTAAGTTCTTAATCCGAGGTACCACTGTGCCTCCAAAGGCTATAAAAACTCCTATTAAAGGTAAAGGCACCCCTGACCTTTAGGTCCAGTCACGGGCGACTCTGGGGTTGCGGCGCTCATCTCACTTTATTGGCCGAGGGAGCCGGCATACAACTTTCAGGTCATGTGGCCAGCATGACTAAGCCGCTTCTGGCAAACCAGAGCAGCGCACGGAAACGCCGTTTACCTTCCCGCCGGAGCGGTACCTATTTATCTACTTGCACTTTGAAGTGCTTTCAAACTGCTAGGTTGGCAGGAGCAGGAACCGAGCAACGGGACCTCACCCCCTGGTGGGGCTTCGAACCGCCAACCTTCTGATCGGCAAGTCCTAGGCTCAGTGGTTTAACCCACAGCGCCACCCGCGTCCCTTAGGACTCCTAAGGGACTCCTAGGTATGGCCAACAATACTCAGGAGCCAGGAGGAGACAAGGCAGTGGAAGACAGAAGTGCCTGGCATGCTCTGGTCCAGGGGGTCATGACTAAACGACTAAACAACAACCATACATCTGAATGGGGTTTCTCTGCATGCATTTCCCCGCCTCTGGACCCAAGACCCCTCCCCAAGGGGCCAGCAGCGCATCCATGCAAAGGAAGAGCAGAGCTGCCGCCCTCCTGCGACCCTCCGCGCCCTGACTTGCCCCCCTCTCGCCATGCAGCGCTGGGACCCCCGCTCTCCCCATGGGCCCTATGGTGGGAGAGAGGAGACTCACCGGATCCCAGCAGGCTCCCCCTGGCAGCCTCTGCAGAGCTGAACCAACGGGACCCCCACACGCCCGACTTCTTGCAGGAAAGGGGGGGATTGGGCTTTCGCTCTGGAGGACCCTGCCTTCCCCGTCTTTCTTTCCTGTCTAGGAATCTAGCTCGTTTCCGTTTAACCCTTGGCAAGCCGAGCGCACCCAACTCATGCCTCTCCCTCTCTTGAGCATCGCGCACCAATGGCTTCCTGAGAAGGCGGAGGAGGAGAGGTTTATGGATTACTTCCGGCAAGGGATACTTTCAGTTTTGGCCCCCTGGTCTGAAATATACTCAGAGTCGCAAAGTGATTTCATGCTCTTTATTCAGCTCATAGTGGTGAGGAGGAATGAATGAATGTCCCCTCAAAGTATCTGCTTTATATACATTATTTACACAATGGGCTGCACATGATTGGCTAATTCCGGAATTCTACTGTAAGCCAATCAGGTTGTGGATTCGCTTCTATCTGGAGAATGATTGGGTGGTTCCTGCCAACCAATATACTGCTGCATTGTTCTGGGACCAATCAGACTGCTGCATTCTGAATCCTATTGTTCTAGGACCAATCAGACTGCTGCGTTTTGGATCCTTTTGTTCTAGGACCAATCAGACTGCTGCAGTTTGGATCCTATTAAACTCAGTATATAACATGGTCCCTGCTGGAACACAGGTCCTAAGAAATCTTCACTGGCTCCCGGTCTGTTTCCGAGCACCATTCAAAGTGTTGGTGCTGACCTTGAAAGGATTATAAAAAAATGGATTATAAAAAAAATCATTATGAGGATATATGGTTATATATGGATATATGGCTAACTGATTATATGAAAAGCATAAGGTCCAGCTCCGAGGGCCTTCTGGTAGTTCCCTCATTGCGAGAAGTGAGGCTAAAGAGGGCCTTCTCGGGTGTCGTGACTGCCCTGTGGAACACTCTCCCACCAGATGTCAATGAGATAAACCATTATACGACCTCCATAGACGCCTAAAAGCAGCTCTGTATCGGGAAGCTTTTAATGTTTTATGTTGGGTTATGTTTTCTTCTATCCTTTTGTAAGCTGCCCAGAGAGGCTGGAGCAATCCAGTTGGATGGGTGGGGTACAAAAAACATGTTGTTGTTGTTGTTGTTAGACATCCAGCTTTTGATAGGGCTGCTTCGTTCTGTGCTTTTGGACTCCTATGTGGGCTTATGGTTCTGGTGCTTGTGGATCTCATGGGATTTAATGTCTTGCCATTATAAATGCACGGGGATAAGTGCATTTACACAGACACATTTCCGCAAAAAGACCAAAACTCCAGCATGTAGCCGCAGGTGATACAATAGGAGCCTTTCTGCAAATGGCCTTTGCAACACAACTCACTGGGTGGTAACAAAGTATACACATTTGCCTCTTTTCGACGGATGATTTCGCTTAGCCCCGTTTCCTCAACGAACCCACCCATTTCTTGATGAAATGTAACTTCTGCCAGTAAAACCTGAGCTGAAATAGGAAGGAGAGCAAAACAGCAGCCCTGTCTGATCCCAGTCAGCCTCCAGACTCCCCCAGTCACGTGACAGGAGATTCTTCCTGAGCCCCCCCCCCCTGAGATAGGTATGACATCATGGATGATCCATTGATGATCCACATGATCCAAGCAGACTGGTCCAAAGAGCAGATCTCTGTGCCTGAATGAAACGGGTCTGCGATGATGGATTCTGGAGTCAAGAAATCCGCCCTTTCCAGTGACCTCTCAGGCTGGCCAGGAAAAGGCAGGGAGCAGGAATCGTCAGGCATCCCGATTGACAGACAGACTTGTCATGTTGCCCAAACATGAACTCGGAGTCTGATCTGATTTCCATGTACAACGCATTTTGTGGCGCAAACGGAGATGTTTTTGGGGTGCTCTCTCTGTGACGGGGGGGGGGGGCTACTATCTTAGGCTGTATAAATTGCAACGCGCTTTAGTTCTGGGCTGCTTCACTCCTTGCATGGGGGGGGGGTTCTGCGCGCAAACAGATCAACAGCTGCCTTGCTTTCTTCCTGGCCTCATTGTGTTGCCTCTGACGGAGACACAAGGGATGAATTTTACCTGGGGGGAGGGGGGGAGGGGGGGCGTGTGTGCAAAAGCCCAAGGCCCATTTTCTCCGTAACACAGGAGTCACAGAGCCCAACCCGCTGCTCAGTGTGCACCAATACCTAAAACATGGAATGGATCTAAGATCATGGCGTGGGGGGCGGGGGGAGGGAAGGATTTTGCAATGTAAACATTGTAGGGGGGACCCCACTTTGCAGCTGAATTGCCGGGATCAGCCCCTCCCCCGCTCTCCTCATCCCCATAAGGAAGAAGGGAGGGGGGAAACCTTCCTCTCCTTCGTCCTTCAATTCCTCCCTTCCCGGTACATCCTCCTCTCACCCCGCGCCCACAACCCCAAATCCCTCCACCGTGCGCTGCACCTCTTCTTCCTCCTCCTCCAATCCGGCTTCTGTTTCCGAAATGAGCGGAGAGAGCCCCCCTTCCAAACTGCCTGCTTCGCCCGCAAGTGGAGCTTCTACTCCGAATTGCTGCTTTGTGGCGTAGCTCTAGGGGGGCGTGCTTTCGGAAAGGGGAGGAGGATGGGAAGAGGAGGATCCCCTTCCCCCCGTGGATGTTGCAGGAAAGAAATGAGACTCGAGAGCGAGGACAAAGAGGTAAAGGGGTCGCGGGCCGCGGAGAGGGGGGGAAGGACCCAGAGACCCCCGCCAGCTCCCCAAAGCGACTTCCGTGGGGCCTGGATCCCTACAGGTGTGCTGCGAAGGGGGCTTTCCTTGGCCCCTTAGGCGCCTTGGCAGCGGCGGACATGGGGCCCCATTGCCCCGTTTCCCCCGCACAAGCATCCCTGGGGACGTGTGGGCTCCGCACGGAGAAAGGCGGGCCATGAAAGGGTTAACGGGCGTGAGGGACGCCTGGATAGAGACCCCCCTGTCCCTAATCTGTGCGTCTTGGGGTGGCCCCTCAGGATGGAAAGATGGGGGGTGAGGAGTGAGCCGCGCCAAGGGGGGCCTCTGGGTGCAGGGGAGACTCTGGAACAGAGGGAGGGAGTGAAGTGGGGAGGGGAGCATCCCTGGGGCAGGGAAGGGCAGCATGGGGGGGGGGGGAGATAGGAAACCAGTCTTTGGGGAAACTTCTCCATGGTGGCGCCTACGGGGATTTTCTGGAGGGGCCGCCTTGGCTTCTCCCTCCCGCCCAAGAATCGGCCACCCCTTCAAGGCGACCAGAGGGGGATTCCTGAAAAGTGGGGGATCCAGTCCCCCCACCCCTCCTTCCTGTAACCTCCATCCTCTTCCCACCCCATAAGCCCCCATAACCCCTGCCCTGTCCAGGAAGAGGGGAGGGGAGAGGCCTTCTCAGAAGCAGCTCTTCGTTTCTGCAATCCCACCCAGGAAGCAGCCAGAAACCTTTTCCTCTCTCTCAGGCTTCCATCTTTCTAATAATAATAATAAATCCAGCTTGCAGAAGTGCAAGCTGGATTTCGAAGGGGCAGAGGAACCAGAGACCAAATTGCAAACATGTGCTGGATTATGGAGAAAGCTAGAGAGTTCCAGAAAGACATCTACTTCTGCTTCATTGACTATGCAAAAGCCTTTGACTGTGTCGACCACAGCAAACTATGGCAAGTTCTTAAAGAAATGGGAGTGCCTGATCACCTCATCTGTCTCCTGAGAAATCTCTATGTGGGACAAGAAGCTACAGTTAGAACTGCATATGGAACAACTGATTGGTTCAAAATTGGGAAAGGAGTACGACAAGGCTGTATTTTGTCTCCCTGCTTATTTAACTTATATGCAGAATTCATCATTCGAAAGGCTGGGCTGGATGAATCCCAAGCCTGAATTAAGATCGCCGGAAGAAATATCGACAACCTCAGATATGCAGATGACACAACATTGATGGCAGAAAGTGAGGAGGAATTAAGGAACCTTTTATTGAGGGTGAGTGCAAAATATGGTCTGAAGCTCAACATCAAAAAAACGAAGATCATGGCCACTGGTCCCATCACCTCCTGGCAAATAGAAGGGGAAGAAATGGAGGCAGTGAGAGATTTTACTTTCTTGGGCTCCATGATCACTGCAGATGGTGACAGCAGTCACGAAATTAAAAGACACCTGCTCCTTGGGAGAAAGGCGATGGCAAACCTATACAGCATTTTAAAAAGCAGAGACCTTACCAACAAAGGTCCGTATAGTTAAAGCCATGGTTTTCCCAGTAGTGATGTATGGAAGTGAGAGGTGGACCATAAAGAAGGCTAATCGCCGAAGTTGTGTCGGACACAACTAAACGACTAAACAACAACATTATTTGTACCCTGCCCATCTGGCTGGGTTTCCCCAGCCACTCTGGGCGGCTTCCACAGAGACCAAAAATACACTAAAATGTCACACATTTTATGTCACAAAAATACACTAAAATGTCACAAAACCTCCCTGAACAGGGCTGCCTTAAGATGTCTTCTGAATGTCAGGTAGTTGTTTATCACTTTGACATGGGAGGGCGTTCCACAGGGAGGGCGCCACTACCGAGAAGGCCCTCTGCCTGGTTCCCTGTAGCTTTGCTTCTCGCAATGAGGGAACCGCCAGAAGGCCCTCGGCGCTGGACCTCAGCGTCGGGGCAGAACAATGGTGGTGGAGACGCTCCTTCAGGTATACTGGGCCGAGGCCGTTTAGGGCTTTAAAGGTCAGCACCAACACTTTGAATTGTGCTCAGAAACATACTGGGAGCCAATGTAGGTCTTTCAAGACCGGAGTCTCGGCAGCCACCCCCAGTCACCAGTCTAGCTGCCGCATTCTGGATTAGTTGTAGTTTCTGGGTCACCTTCAAAGGTAGCCCCACATAGAGCGCATTGCAGCAGTTCAAGCGAGAGATAACCAGAGCATGCACCACTCTGGCGAGACAGTCCGCGGGCAGGTAGGGTCTCAGCCTGTGTACCAGGTGGAGTTGGTAGACAGCTGCCCTGGATACAGAATTGACCTGCACCTCCATGGACAGCTGTGAGTCCAAAACGACTCCCAGGCTGAGTACCTGGTCCTTCAGGGGCACAGTTACCCCTTTCAGGACCAGGGAGTCCTCCACACTAGCCTGCCCCCTGTCCCCCCAAAAGAGTACTTCTATCTTGTCAGGATTCAACCTCAATCCATTAGCCGCCATCCATCCTCCCACCACCTCCAGGCACTCATACAGGCCCTTCACCGCCTTCACTGGTTCTGATTTGAAAGAGAGGTAGAGCTGGGTATCATCTGCATATTGATGCAGTTCCAAACCCCCTGATGATCTCTCCAAGTGGCTTCATATAGATGTTAAAAAGCTTGGGGGAGAGGACGGAACCCTGAGGTACCGCACAAGTGAGGGCCCAGGGGTCTGAACACTCATCCCCCCACCACCACTTTCTGAACACGGCCCAGGAGGAAGGAGCCAAACCACTGTATAACAGTGCCTCCAGCTCCCAGCTCCTCTAGACGGTCCAGAAGGATGTTATGGTCGATTATATCAAAGGCCGCTGAGAGATCCAGCAGAACTAAGAAACAGCTCTCACCCTTGTCCCTAGCTCGCCGGAGATCATCAAACAGCATAACCAAGGCAGTTTCAGTCCCATGATGAGGCCTGAATCCCGACTGGAAGGGATCCAAATGGTCTGCATCCTCCAGGCGTGCCTGGAGTTGTTCAGCAACCACTCGCTCAATCACCTTGCTCAAGAATGGAAGATTTGAGACTGGGCGATAGTTGGCCAAATTGGCTGGGTCTAAAGATGTTTTTTTAAGAAGCGGTTTAATGACCGCCTCTTTCAGCGGGTCTGGGAAGGCTCCCTCACAGAGGGAAGCATTCACCACCCCACAGAGCCCATTGCCCAGCCCTTTCCGGCTTGCTTTTATTAGCCAGGATGGGCAAGGATCAAGGAGACAGGTGGTTGGTTTCACGCATCCAAGCAGCCTGTCCACATCCTCTGGGGTAACGGATTGAAATTGATTCCATGCAACTTGACCAGACAGGGCTCTAGCACTCTCCCGCCCCGACCCTGCTCCCACGGTGGTGTCTACCTCCTTCCGAATATGAGTGATTTTATCTGCAAAAAACTTTGCAAAATCATTGCAGGAGATCTTGGGGTCTTTACAAGGCATAGGTGGTAAAGGTGGTTTTGTTAAATTGTGGACCACCTGAAAGAGTCTCCTGCTACTATTTTCTGCAGATGCAATAGAGGCAGTGAAGAAAGTCTTCTTTGCTGTCGCTATCGCCACTTGGTATGCTCGACGTTGAGCTCTTACCTGTGTCCAGTCAGATTCGGAATGAGTTTTCTGTCACCGACGCTCTAGCCGTCTCAGCGATTGTTTCATCGTCTCAGCGATTGTTTCATCGCCTCAGCTCCAAAGAAAACCACGGGGCTGTCAGGGCTCCATGCAGTCGGAGAGGGCGCTTCGGAGCCAGACATTCGATAGCCCTGGTTAACTCCGCATTCCAGCAGGCCACCAGGGAATCAGCTGAAAGGCCATCAACATGGGATAAAGCATCCCCTACCACTCTCTGGAAACCATTTGGATTCATTAAGTGGCGGGGGCGGACCATCCGCATTGGTTCCACCTCCCTGCAGAGGGAAAGGGTCGTGGAGAAGTCCAGTTGCACCAGAAAGTGATCTGACCATGGCGCTTCTTTTCTTTCACATTTACTTAGTGTCAGATCACCCACATCACGAGGTGAAAAACAGGTCTAAGGCATGTCCGTGACTATGAGTTGGGCCAAACGTATTCAGGGACAGCCCCATGGAGGCCATGCTTTCCACGAAGTCCCAAGCAGCCCCTTGTAAGGTCATTTTGGCATGGATGTTAAAATCCCCTAGGACAACCAAACTAGGTATCTCCAGGAGAACATCCGCCATGACCTGAAGCAGCTCGGACAGGGAATCCTTGGTGCAGCGGGGAGGTCAGTACACCAAAAGGAATCCTGTACTGCCCCTATTGCCCAGCTTCCGGAACATGCACTCAGAGAACTGGGTCTTCCCAGTAGGATGCCTGATGCAAGCTAATGACTTCCTAAAAATCACTGCAACCCCCCCCCCCATCCACATGACCTGGGTTGCTGTGCGTAAGCAACCAGAAGATCACCAGGTTGATGGACTCTATGGAGTTGACGGAAAGGACTGGCAGAATCCGAAACCAGGGAGAGGAGATGGTGGAAGAAGATTGGAAAATTTAAAGTTTATATATAGACATATGGTAAAACTAATGAGTGATAGAAAAATGGTGGAATGTTTTTTTATGGGCTTAGCAGAAATGTTATAAGGAGTTAAGCATATATAAGTATTTTAGTTTTAATGGAAAATAAGGTTAAAAAATACGTTATGTACAATATGATAGAAAATGGAGAAAGATGGAAAGGATTTGCTGAAACAATTAATAGAAGTGGAATACAAAAAGGGAGGCGACAGGAGGTCGAGGAAACAAGGGAATGAAAGATAGAGTACGGAAAAGGGATGATGTAGGTTTTTAAATTGTTTTTCTTTTGTTTTATTTAGGGTTAAGGTTAGGGAGTGGGGTTTGTTTAGTTTAGTCTAATGTGTTTAGTTTAGGTTGTGTTTTGCATTGTCTATATATTGTACTATATTGTGTTTTTTTTTCTTCTCTCCTTTTTGCTTTCCTCCTTTGTCTTTTTTTCTGTTTTTCTCTTCTCTTTTTTGTAATCTATAAAAGTAGTAAATATTATTATTATTTTTTTAAAAAGAGAAACCAGGTGGGCAAGCAGCGGCAAGGAAAGGCCCATCTGCTTCATCCAACCAGGTCTCTGTCACACATGCCAGGTCAAATCCTCCATCCACAATCAGGTCGTGGATGGCAGTGGTTTTATTTATCATTGACCTGGCATTACACAGCAACACCTTCAGGTCATGTGGGTTTCCCCTGTTGATTCCAGCATCCCTCCGGTCAAGGCCAGACCCGGAGGCAGGGATAGTCTTCAAACAATGACTAAACCTGCCTCCTCGGTAATGACATGGTCTGGTCTTAGCGTAACTCCTCCTCCTGCCCATGATCACCCAGATCAGATGTCCTAGTGCTTCCCGCCCCCCTGTGGAACTTGTCCCAGCCATTGTGTTGGCTGGGGCCCCACTCCCAGGCAGCCCTGATCCTGCCCCTTAAAAATGAAACACAAACTATACACAACCAATAAAACAACAAAAAACAAAAACAGAACAATTATACTCAAATTAATCCCCAACCAAATATCCATCCCACCCACCCACTCCCAACAAAGGAAAAAAGGGGAAAAAATTTAAATGCCACCGATTGCTTGAGGACATTTTAAAACACATTAACCACTTGGAACAGGGAAGCAGTAGCAGAACAACTTCCCGCACTTTCCCAAAAGTTTGTTCCAAATAAGGGCCTGGGCCACGCCCCCTGGGCCAGTTAGAAAGGGCCCTGGAAGGGAGCAGGCGCTGCAGTCCTCACCACAGCCGATGGTCCAAGGTCTCACCACAGCAGGAGTCTCTTTGTAGCTGGGAGAGTGAGGGCCTGGGCCAGTTGGAAAGGGCCCTGGAAGGGAGCAGGCCCTGCAGTCCTCACCACAGCCGATGGTCTGTTTCTCTTCCACTTCCTGGTTCCACTACAAATAAAAAACAGTAAAACATCAAACATTAAAAACCTCCCAATACAGGGTTGCCTTCAGCTGTCTTCTAAATGTCAGAATGGTGCCCATTTCCTCGCCCTTTGCCTGGTTCCCTGTAACTTCGCTTCTCGCGGGGGGGGGGGGGGGAATCAGCAGAAGACCTTCGAAGAAGGACCTCCCTGTCCAGACTGAGCGATGTTGTTGGAGATGCTCCTTGAGGCCTACAGGGTCGAGGCTGTTGAGGGCTTCAGGTTGCAGATCTTGCTGCTCCATAACAATCTCATTCAACAAATAAATTTATTACTGAAGGCAAAGAAGCATAACAGGATTCAAAAAATAGCAAAAATTTAACTTACATAAAACCCTAACTTAGCATACCAAAACAGCACTCAACTAAGAATCACACAAGCAGAGTAGAGAAATAGCAGACTAGGAAGTGGGACCAGGAGCCTTTCGGCCTTGTAATTTATATTCCATTAAATGTCAGAGTAACCTTGGGACTGGATAACAAGCCTGGCTCACTCCAGTTTAAACCAGCTTCATCTGGTTCCATGAAACAAGAAAGGTTCTTCATAACCTCATCGCAACTTATCCCACCACCAGCTCTCAGCAGAAAGGAAACTGCCGAGTTTCAGGAAGCCTGCATTAGATCAATACTTTTCTTTGCCTGAAAAATGCAACCATGACACTTTAAAGGTCAGCACCAACAGTTTGAATTGTGCTTGGAAATGTGCTGGGAGCCAGGTAAGATCCTTTAAGAGCAGTGATATGTGGTCTCGGTAGCTGCTCCCATTCAGTTTCTGGGTCACCTTCAAAGGTAGTCTCATGTAGACCACATAGCAGTAGCCGAAGCCAGAAATAACCAGAGCATGCACCACTCTGGCGAGACAGTCTGCGGGGAAGGAGGGTCTCAGCCTGCGTTCCATTTGGAGCTGCTAGACAGCTGCCCTGGACACAGAATTGACCTGCACCTCCATGGTCAGCTGTGAGTCCAAAATGATCACAACACTGCGCACCTGGTTATTTAGGGGCACAGTTACCCCATCAGGACCAGGGGGTCCCCACACCTGCCCACCCTCTGTTCCCCAGGGACAGTACTTCTGTCTTGTCAGGATTCAAGCTCAATCTGTTAGCCACCATCCATCTTCAAACCACGTCCAGGCACCAACACAGGGCATTCACCACCTTCACTGGTTCTGATTTAAATGAGAAGAAGAGCTGGGTATCATCCACATACTGGTGAAAACCCAGGCAAAAGCCCCGATGTTCTCTCCCAGCAGCTTCATATAGATATTAAAAAGCATGGGGGAGAGGACGGAGCCCTGAGGCACCCCACAAGTGAGAGCCCAGGGGTCTGAACACTCATCCCCCAACACCACTTTCTGGACATGGCCCAGGAGGAAGGAGGGGAACCACTGCATAGCAGGGCCCCAGCTCCCCTAGAGGGTCCAGAATGATACCAAGGTCACTGGTCTCCAAAACTGCTGAGAGATCCAGCAGAACCACGAAACAGCAGAACCAGGGCAATTTCAGTTCCATGATGAGGCCTGAATCCCAATTGGAAGGTTAATGGTGGCAGAGGCATTCCTGATCCTGCACCCCCAAAAGCTCCAGGCCCAAGAATTTAATTAGCTTTGAAGGGGCCATCGGATACTTGGTGGCCTTTTATTCAAAAGACAAATATTCTGATTACTTTTTAATTGATGTATGATATAAACAGCACTTCTGTTTTACATATTCCACATTGGAGAGATTCTGATACACAGATCTGAGTTCATCGCTCCCCCTGAAACTGCTGTGTTAGCAGCACTGCCTGGGCAGTGTGTTTGGGGGTTCAGGGCTGCCTAGACAACAAGACCCCCTTCTCAGCCTGGCTTATATGGTCCCAAGGAAAGCAGAGCAGTACGTTAGGCACCAGCTTGGCTGCAGGAGTGGCTGGAAGGTGGTGTGCAGGACACCATCTAACCGTCTTAGAGACTCCACTCTGGATTTCTGTAGGTTTTCCTCCATAGCATTTTCTTATCCTGAAGATAACTCAAGAGGAAGTGAGGGAGTGCACCAAAGTATTACGACCAGAGTTTTCCTTCTCGAAGGGTTCCCTTCCCTGGTTTACGAGCCCCATCTCTCCTCACTTTCCTCTGCAGAATGGGCAGAATCTGCCTTCTTGACTGTGGAATTCACTGTTGTTCTCATCCTCTCCATCCACCAAGGCCTGCCTTCACCTGCAACAGAATTCCCCAACCCACCAAGGATTTGAGACCCATCAGGTATCCTCACCTGGTTTAGCCGGCTGATTGAAGCCATTCCTTGGATTATGGCCTCTGTTGCATTCTGACAGCTTCTGGAAGCCACAGGTGAGAACTAGGTGCTGGGTGGGAGCTAATAGTGGATAAATTACCGTATTTTTCGCTCTATAAGACGCACCAGATCACAAGACGCACCTAGTTTTTGGAGGAGGAAAACAAGAAAAAAATATTCTGAATCTCAGAAGCCAGAACAGCAAGAGGGATCGCTGCGCAGTGAAAGCAGCAATCCCTCTTGCTGTTCTGGCTTCTGGGATAGCTGTGCAGCCTGCATTCGCTCCATAAGACGCGCACACATTTCTCTTTACTTTTTAGGAGGGAAAAAGTGAGTCTTATAGAGCAAAAAATACGGTACCTCATAAGGTGCATGACATTTCCCCCACCAGAGGTACTACCGCTCCCCTAACACCACATGATATTGTGTGATTATGATCTTTAAGACAGAACAGGAATTAATTCATGTCCCCAGAAATAACACAACTTCAGTCCATCAATAAATCAATACTACATATTCAAGGTAGTACATATTCCACTAAGTACAGTTTATCTATTTGCCTTGAATATCCTGCTTTTCAGTGTCGTTTCTGGATAGTCCTGCGTCAGAAGACAGGCATGAGATCAGACAGCACATCATTCTTTAAAGAATCAAGCTGCTTTATGAACATTGATTCAGGATTTTGAAAATTGCTCATGAATTACTATCATTTGACATTGCAACTTCACTTCCTAAAAACTGGGAACATGGGTAGGAGGTAAAGGAATGTAGTAGACGTTGAAATAGGAGAAGGTGCTAATGGAGCTTGATGTGTTCTCTTTCCCTTAGTTCTCTTCCTCGAAACCAAAACAGGATTCCCTTTCCTCCCACTCTAAAGAAGGAGATGGAGAAGACAGTCAGAACTCCAGGGGATGGGTCACCTTTCCCTCCCATTAGGAATAGAAATTAAAATGTGTGAAATGCTGAATATGCTTCATTGAATGAGGAAACATAGTTCACATCAACAAACTCCAACGGGGAGAAACCATTTAAAGGTATGGAGTGTGGGGAAAGTTTCACTGACAGTGGAAAACTTAGAACAAATCAGTGGACTCACATGGGCAAGAAAGGATTCCAATGCAGGGAGTGTGGAAAGAACTTCAGTCAACATGGGCACTTAAGTTTACATCAACGGATTCACACAGGGGAAAAACCTTTTAAATGTCTGGAGTGTGGAAAGAGCTTCTATCGGAGTGATACACTTAGAAGACATCAATGGACTCACACGGGGGAGAAACCATTTAAATGCATGGATTGTGGAAAGAGCTTCAGTCAGAATGGACACTTAAGTTTACATCAGCGGACTCACACAGGGGAGAAACCATATAAATGTATGGAGTGTGGAAAGAGCTTCAGTTTCAATGGAAACCTTAGAACACATCAACGGATTCACACAGGGGAGAAACCACATAAATGTATAGAGTGTGGAAAGAGCTTTACTGATAATGGAAACCTTAGAACACATCAACGGATTCACACAGGGGAGAAACCATTTAAATGCCAGGAGTGCGGAAAGAGCTTTAGTGACAATGGACCCCTTAGAACACATCAACGGATTCACACAGGGGAGAAACCATATAAATGTCTGGATTGTGGAAAGAGCTTCAGTCAGAATGGAGACCTTAGAAAACATCAACGGACTCACACAGGGGAGAAACCATTTAGATGTATGGAGTGTGGAAAAGGTTTCAGTCAGATTGGAGAGCTTAAATTACACCAGCAGATTCACACAGGGGAGAAACCATATAAATGTATGGAGTGCGGAAAGAGCTTCACTCAGAGTGGATACCTCAATATACATCAACGGATTCACACAGGGGAGAAACCATATAAATGTATGAAGTGCGGAAAGAGCTTCAGTTTTAATGGAAACCTTAGAACACATCAGCGGACTCATACAGGGGAGAAACCATTTAAATGCATGGAGTGCAGAAAGAGCTTTACTGATAATGGAAACCTTAGAAGACATCAACGGACTCATACAGGGAGAAAACCATTTAAATGCCTGGAATGTGGAAAGTGCTTCAGTCAGAATGGAGACCTTAAATTACACCAGCGGATTCACACAGGGGAGAAACCATTTAAATGCATGGAGTGCGGAAAGAGCTTTACTGATAATGGAAAGCTTAGAAGACATCAACGGACTCATACAGGTGATAAACCATTTAAATGCCTGGAGTGTGGAAAATGCTTCAGTCAGAATGGAGACCTTAAATTACACCAGCGGATTCACATAGGGGAGAAACCATATAAATGTATGGAGTGCGGAAGGAGCTTTAGTGATCATGGATGCCTTAGAAAACATCAACTGATTCACAAAGGGGAGAAACCATTTAAATGTATGGAGTGTGGAAAGAGCTTCCGTCAGAGTGGACACCTCAATATACATCAATGGACTCACACAGGAAAGAAACCATTTAAATGTATGGAGTGCGGAAAGACATTTAGCGATAATGGAAACCTTAGAGTACACCAACGGACTCACACAGGGGAGAGACCATTTAAATGCATGGGGTGCAGAAAGAGCTTCAGTCAGAATGGAAATCTTAGAAAACATCAGCAGACACACAGGGGAGAAACTGTTTAAATGTATGGACTGTGGAAGGAGCTTCAGTCAGAGTGGAACCCTTGATTTATGTCAACAAACTCACACAAAACACAAACCTTATAAATATCAGGAAAGAATATAGAGGTTCGGAGACTTCCGGGTTAGCACCTTTGGTAATGGCGGAATTCCTCTGATCGGGAGGAATTTGCTCTGTGGAAACTGGGTCTGGCCGCCACGGCGAAGGCAGAGACCCCTCAAAAATCACAGGTGGGTGAAGCCTGTGAACGTGGGATTCGGCGGGCACCTTTTGCGCCTCCCCTACTCGCGGGGAAACCTGGTTTCGGGGATCCAGAGCAAAGTGGGGTGAGCGGCGCGGTGCTTTGAATCGACTGCTTCTTCCACGGAGCGAAGCTGCACAGCCGTTGCCGGAGAGCTCTGACTTTTTCCTGTGGACAATCTGATTCTAAAAGCAACTACCCATGAGTAGAATAAATTGGAAGTTCTTAAAGAAAAAAAAGACTTAATTTGGTACCCAAACGGGGAGGCTCAAAACAGGAAGTCCGCCTTCCGCTTTTGTAAATAGATTAAAGCAAAGAGGCTGCAAGCTAAAGTCTTGGAAAGCCTATTGGAAAGGACTAATTTTCCAGCATTAAAAAATAGTGGAACCCCCCCCCCCCTTGGAAGCAGGAGAAGAGGGGGGAAGTTTTGGACCGCATATACCTGCAAGAGAGAGGGAAGGAAGTTAAGATTCCACTGCTCAGCACCTGGAAACGGGCTGCCAATAAGACTGCCGTACTTTGGAACATGCATTGACTGTGAATAGACCGTTCGCTGACAGCTAGATGAATAAGAGAGATACATTGTTTTTAGCTGTCCTCTTCTGATCTTAAAAAGGAGGAAAAGTAGCTGAAAATTGAAACTAACTTTATTGTTTGAACTGTGTCTTAAAAGGCGTTATTATGGATTAATACAAATACAAATAGCAACTGTTTCCCCCTAGAGGAAGTTTCTAAAACTGTTACAAGAGTTGGATCAGGGGAATTTTCCAGCTGTAAGGTAAAACTGTGGGACTGTGTGACTGACCTTGGATTTCTTAAGTGTTATGGCAGATGGAAAAGAAAAAATAGATTCCTCAATCCCAGACAAAACAACAAGGTCTGGAAAGTCTTGGCAGCGAAGAGCGTCAACATCCGGCCCTTCTGCGTCATCTGCGGCTGTACTAACACATTCTAAACCAAGAGGAATGTTATCAGAAGAGGCTTTAGCAGTTGCATTAAGTAAGCTAAATGACTCATTGGAACAGCTAAATAAGAAAGTGGATGCTGCATCTACTAAAATTGATCAAAACACAGAAAGTTTAAATAATTTGGAACAAAAGGTGAATGCCAACACAGAAACCATCGAGAAACTGATACAGGAATCTACTTCGATTCGACAGACCGCAGAGGAAGCCAGGGAAGCAGTTGCTGCCGTGGAAGTTAAGGTAACACAACTGGAAACAGAGAGAGTCCCAGACCTACAGAGGCAACTTGAGGACCACAAGTCGACGCTTTCTATGATTGAGCTCAAGGAAAAACAGATGAATTTGAGGATCAGAGCTGTACCTGAACTGGAGAAGGACAGTCTGATAGACTTTCTCACACAGGAATTTGCAGATTTTTGGGATTTGGATTTGGAACAAGAGGAATTTGCTGATGATTTGGTATTGACTTTACAGGAGCCAGAATCTAGTACTAAAAGAGTATTGGAACTGATTCAAGAATTTGGTCAGGTAGCAGGCTTTAAGTTGAATAAGATGAAAACAAAGGTTTTTGGTAATTAAAGAAGGAGGAAAATGGAAAATGAAACCATATGAACAAGTTAAAGATCAGGTATATGATTGGCTGCACTACCTTCAAGTAAATGAAATGTTTAAAAAAGATCTGAAGGAAAGGGGTTATGTAGAAAAAGAATCAAACTTTCAAAGGGACATAATAAACAATGAATACAAAACGCTGTCAAAAATGTATAAGGTATTGTTGGAATGGCATACGAAAGATGAAGAGGTTAAAACGGTAATGATACAATGGGCAAAAGATTTTGGGTATAACATTCAATTTGAGGAATGGGAAAAATTGTGGAAAGAGAATATAAAATTCACCGCATGCACGTTACTGAAAGAAAATGTTATGAAAATGTTTTATAGATGGTATATTACACCAGTAAAGTTAGCAAAGATGTATAAGATGTATAACAAATGTTGGAAATGCAAAGAAAAAGAAGGGACATTTTTTCATATGTGGTGGGAATGTAAGAAAGTGAAAAGCTTCTGGGAAATGATATACAATGAAATGAAAAAGATGTTAAGATATACCTTTGTAAAAAGACCGGAGGCTTTTCTCTTAGGGATGGTAGGAAAGGATATAAGAAGAAAAGACTGCAAACTCTTTCAATATGCGGTAACGGCAGCCAGAATCCTGATTGCCCAGAAATGGAAACAAGAGGAAATACCGACGATAGAGGAATGGAGACTGAAATTGACAGACTATGCGGAATTGGATAAATTAACTGGGAAAATCAGATATACCAAAGACCAAAAGTTCATCGAAGACTGGGGAAAGTTTGTAGATTATCTGAAAAACATATGTGGTGAGAATACAACGCTAGCGGGATTTCAAGAGGTACTGTAAAAACGGAGAAGTATTGTCAGCAGTAAATAGTGGGAGAAGGGAAGTGTAATGGCAACACGAAAGGAGGAATGTGTAACTTCAGTTATGAATACGGATGATTGCCAGAGACGCTGAGGGAAGTTCAAAAACAAATAAGAAGTAATTTGTTGTATTTTGGAAAACTGTATAAATGTTTGAAAATTAATAAAAAAATATGAAAAAAAGAAAAAAAAGAAAACAAAGGTTTTAGAGAAAAATCTAACTGTGATTGAGAGAGATAAGTTTCAGAAGGAGACAGGATTAATACAGGTTAAGAAAGTGAAATACTTTGGGGTTAACATGACTGCTAAGAATGTGAATTTATTTAAGGATAACTATGAAAAATGTTGGATGGAAGTGAAAAAGGATTTAGAAATATGGTCAAACCTGAAGCTATCATTGCTAGGCCGAATTGCTGTGATAAAAATGAATGTATTGCCAAGGATGCTGTTTTTGTTTCAAACATTGCAAATTTTGGATAAAATGGACTGTTTCAAGAAGTGGCAGAGAGATATTTCTAGATTTGTCTGGCAGGGCAAGAAGCCTCGAATAAAAATTAAGATATTAACTGACGCTAAAGAAAGAGGTGGATTTGCCCTGCCAGACCTTAAACGTTATTATGAATCAGCCGCTTTTTGCTGGCTGAGAGAATGGCTGCTTCTTGAAAATACTGATGTGTTGGACTTAGAAGGATTCAACAATGTATTTGGTTGGCATGCATACCTGTGGTATGATAAGGTCAAAGCACATAATGCGTTTAAAAACCATATTGTCAGAAAAGCACTGTTTAATGTCTGGATAAGATATAAGGACTTGCTAGAAAATAAAATCCCAAGGTGGTTGTCACCAATGGAAGCGAAGGCTCAGAAAAAGCTCAATATGGAGGCCAAATGGCCGAAATATTGGGAAATTTTGGAACAAGAGGGAGATAGATTAAAACTACAGAGTTTTGAAAAATAAAAAAATAGAGTGCGAGACTGCCTCCATTAATACCAAATAATGGTGGCATATAATTTGGACAAAAAACTTGGCTTCCAGGTGGAAAAATCAAAATTGGAAACAGAATTGTTAGATCCCAAAGTTAGAATTTGTCAAGAATGTATAACTTGCTGTTGAAATGGAACACTCAGGATGAAGCGGTGAAATCAGCTATGATTAAATGGGCACAAGATGTTGGAAATAACATTATGATGGCTGACTGGGAACAGTTATGGACCACAGGTATGAAGTTTTCGGCATGTAATGCCTTAGGAGAGAATATAATGAAAATGATCTACAGGTGGTACATGACACCAGTCAAGCTTGCAAAAATCTACCATTTGCCCGATAATAAATGTTGGAAATGTAATGAGACTGCAGGTACATTCTTTCACCTTTGGTGGACATGCCCAAGGATTAAGACTTTCTGGGAGATGATCTATAATGAAATGAAAAAGGTATTTAAATATACCTTTCTGAAGAAACCAGAGGCCTTTCTCCTGGGCATGGTCGGCCAAATGGTGCCAAAGAAGGATAGAACTTTCTTTATGTATGCCACAACAGCAGCAAGAATACTTATTGCAAAGTACTGGAAGACACAAGATCTACCCACCAGGGAAGAATGGCAGATGAAGTTGATGGACTACATGGAACTGGCGGAAATGACTGGCAGAATCCGAGACCAGGGAGAAGATTCGGTGGAAGAAGATTGGAAGAAATTAAAAGATTATTTACAGAAACATTGTAAAATTAGTGAATGTTAGAAGGATGTTGGAATGAAGTTATATGGCTTTAGCAGAAATGTTATAAAGGATTAAGGAAAAATAGATTGTTAATCGGCTAAAGGGGGAAAAGTAAGGTTAGATTGTGTCAAGACAAATTATAGGACAAAAACTGAGAAAGATGGAAAGGATTTGCTGAAATGGCTAACTGAACTAGAATACAAAAAAGGGAGGTGTGAGGAGGTCAATGAAACAAGTAAATGAAAGATAAGTTATGGGAATATTCGTTGTGTTTTTAATTTTTTCTGTTTTTGTTTTTGTTTTGTTAAGATAAGTAGTGTTTTCTGTTGTTGTTGTTTTCTTTATTGTAATGTATTGTTTTGTTTTGTTTAACTTTGTTTTTTCCTTTTTTCCTTTCTGTAACCCTTAAACCTTTAATAAATATTACTTTTTTAAAAAAGAAAAGTAGATAGAGGTTCAGTCCTGGTGGAAATTCTAAATCAACAGACTCACGGACAGGAAGAACTTTAGGAGTTGAAACCCTACAAACCATCAACAAACTCAAAGAGGAGGAGCAGTTTAAATAAAAAGATTGCAAAAAGTGCTTTATTTACAATGGATCGTTTAAGGAACATCCAGAGACTCTCGCATGAAAGAACCCATTTAGATGTATGGAGAACGGGACGTTTTCCTTTCAGTGTCCACTCTTTTCTTCACAGAAATGAACTCAGGAAGAAATCAGTCTTTAACACATGTTGTGTATGTGAAGTTCTGGTATTTATGTGTAAAACTGTATAGTAATGAAATATTGAAGGCAATGCCAAACAATGTCATTATAATCTAAGATGTAAAGTACCTTTCGATAGAGGAAGGGTGAGGGTTTATCTGGATTGCTGGTGGTCAGTGAGGATTAGGGCTGGGCGATATATTGTCCCATACTGGTTTCTAGACCACATCGCGATAACCTTTCAAAAACAATTGATATGGCAACACACCACAGATCACAGTGTGTGTTTCTGGGATGCTCATTTGCCTGGAAGCAGCCGGCAGAAAGCTTTGCTTTGTGAAGCCCCTGCAGATGCCGAGTTGCTGACTTCACTCCCAGACGACAGGAAGCGAAAGACACACATCCATTGCTCTGTGTCCTTCAAGCCTCTTTCCTCCCTCGCTCCCTTCTGCCGGTGTGTGTCCGCCTGATGTAGATATCCTGTGTGCTGTATTTTTTTACTGCTGAAACTGGATTTGCTCTCAGGAGCTAAGTTTTGTGCCTCACTGGGGACCCAGTGAGAACTGCATGCTTTGAAAGCTCAGTGAACTATTACTGAAGAAGTCCTGCTGCCTCTGTGTGTGTTTTTGACCTAAGTGAGGGACTTGCTCTACACGTGGCCCCTACTCCGCTCATGCCCTGGAGTTGCTGTACTCAAGCATGCAAGACGGGTGCATCTTTGTGCACTCAAAAGCAAATAAATTAGAACTCGCCTTTCTATGAGAGTACAGTGGTACCTTGGGTTACAGACGCTTCAGGTTACAGACTCTGCTAACCCAGAAATAGTACTTCGGGTTAAGAACCTTGCTCAGGATGAGAACAGAAATCGTGCGGCGGCAGCTGCAGGCCCCATTAGCTAAAGTGGTGTCTAGGTTAAGAACAGTTTCAGGTTAAGAACAGACTTCCGGAAGGAATTAAGTATTTAACCTGCAGTACCACTGTTGTGCTGGTCCCGGGGGGGGAAGGTACTAATACCGTAGCCGAAGTTCAGTCCAGAGTCACCAGCCGGGTAGACAATCACTAGATGAGACGCGAGGTCCGAAACAGGGAGCCGGGCGGGGGAGCAGGAACGCTGGTAGGGCAGCAGCAGGAAGCCAGGCGGGTAACAGGAACACTGGTAGAGCAGAAGCAGGGAGCCAGGCGGGGAACAGGAACACTGGTGGGTCAGCAGCGGGCAGCTGGGCGAGGAACAGGAACACCGGAGAGTCAGGAGCAGGTAGCCGGGCGTGGAACAAGCACACTGGGAGTGCAGATCTAGGTCTGGGTAAAGCAGGTACTCCACAACGACGTTGCTCCCGCAACCTGGGACCGGGCTGCCTGACCTTTATCTTCTTCTAAGGCCGGGGGCGGTCCCGGCCCCCAGGAGCCCCGCCTCTCTTGGCCTTAAGGCGAGCACTCCTCCTGGGAGAGACCAGTTCCCTTCGCCTCTCTGCCCTAAGCCTCTGCAGTTCAGGAGAGGCCGAAGGGTTACTGGGCCCTGGGGGAGGCTCACCTGTAGCCACTGAGTCCTCCAGCACCTCTGGGGCCAGAATGGTCTCACCTGGTGCCTGCCCCTGAGGATCTGGCACAGGTGCAGGCTCCTCAGCATCTAGGCCTTGCCCCAGTTCAGCCGGCCCTGGAGGCGGGGACTCCTGTGCCGGCTGGGATTCCTCCGGTTCACTCTCAGACTCGGAATCCCAGGCCATCACACCATCCCCCCTCCCAGGCCCCCCCCTCAATTGAGGGTCCAGACCCGGCTTGTTGGGGTACGCCGCATGAAACTCTCGGAGGCAGGCAGGCGCGTGGACGTTGGTCGCTGGTTCCCAGGAACGGTCCTCCGGCCCATACCCCTTCCAGTCTATGAGATACTGCAGCTTTCCCCTGCGGTATCGGGAGTCCAGAATGCGTTCCACCTCGTACTCAGGCTCTCCCTGAACCAAAACTGGCTGCGGTCGGGGACGGTTCGGGTGGAACTCGTCGGGTGGGGCCACCGGACTCAGAAGGGACCTGTGGAATACCGGGTGAACCTTCAGGGTTGCTGGCAACCGGAGACGGAATGCCACCGGCGAGACCTGGTGCACGATGGGAAACGGGCCGGTGAAACGGGCGTCCAGCTTCCGCGAAGGTCGAGAAGGGTGGAGGTGGCGAGTGGAGAGCCATACCAGGTCACCGACATGGAGTTCCGGCCCCACCTGGCGGTGGCGGTCGGCCTGGACCTTGTACGCCTCCTTGGCCTGGCGCAGCTGCTCCATCAACAGCTGTTGCTGGGACTGGAGCTCCTGAAGCCACTCTGTCACCGCAGGGACCGCAGATGCCGGCAGCACATCCGGGAACAACCGTGGATGAAAACCGTAGCTGGCCTGGAACGGGGTCTGCTGGGTGGACGCATTCACCGCGTTGTTATAAGCGAACTCCGCCAAGGCTAGGTGGTCGACCCAGTCATCCTGCTGGTAGCTGCAGTAACACCGGAGGTACTGCTCCAGCACCGCGTTCGCCCGTTCCGTCTGGCCATCAGTCTGTGGGTGGTAAGCAGATGAGAGACAGACCTCTGTTCCGAGGGCCTGGTGCAAAGCACGCCAAAACCGGGACGTGAACTGAACGCCACGGTCGGACACCACACGCTCAGGTAGGCCATGCAGGCGGAAGACATGCTGAAGGTACAGCTGAGCGGTTTCCTTAGCTGAGGGTACGGATGGGCAGGGGGCACAGTGCACCATCTTCGTGAAATGGTCGGAGAAAACTAGAAGGCAGGTGTAGCCCCGAGACGGGGGTAGCTCCACTACAAAGTCCAGAGAAACTGTGTGCCAAGGACGTGGTGGAACCGGCAACGGCTGAAGAAGGCCGGGGGGTCGCCCGGTAGGCCCCTTGGCCCGCCTGCAGACATCACAACCAGCGACGTAGCGAGCCACGTCAGCCTTCAGACGGGGCCACCAAAACTCACGGCTTACCAGATGGGTGGTCCGATACCGCCCAAAGTGCCCCGCTGCTGGAGCATCATGGGTCATCCGGAGAACCTCAGCCCGCAGCGGCCCTGGTGGGATGTACAGGCGCCCGTGGTGCAGCAGAAGACCCTGATGCAAGACCAGCCCTGGATACTGAGGGCATGACCCTTCGGCCAGTTCCCGGAGTCGTTCCTGGGCCCAAGCGTCGACCCGCTGCTGTTCCCGCACCCGAGCCTGCAGTGGCTCAACCTCCTGGGTGGCCAGGAATGCAGCTGGTGGTAGAATCGTGGTGGGTACTGCTTGCTGTACCGTGTCTGCGTTGTCTTCAGGTTTCCGGGACAGGGCATCCGCCTTCTGGTTTTGGGAGCTAGGGATGTAGCGGATCCGGAACTGGAACCGGGAAAAGAACAACGCCCACCGGATCTGCCTTTGGTTCAGCTTGCGGGTGGTCTGGAGGTACTCCAGGTTCCGGTGGTCGGTTCTCACCTCCACCGGGTGTCGTGCCCCCTCAAGATGGTGGCGCCAAACCTCAAAGGCCACCTTGATGGCCAGTAGTTCCCGCTCCCACACGTTATAGTTACGCTCCGCTGGAAGGAGCTGGCGGGAATAAAAGGCGCAGGGTAAGAGTGGCGCTTCCGGTCCGCACTGCTGAGACAAGACAGCACCGAGAGCCGTACTGGAGGCGTCAGTCTCTACCACAAAGGGTCGAGAAGGATCCGGATGCTGCAAGATTGGCGCTCTCTGGAAACAGGCCTTCAACCCTTGAAATGCCTCCTCTGCCTCCTTGTCCCAGGAAAACGGCGTCTTGGGGCGCAGTAGCCGGGTCAACGGGGTGGTGCGATGAGCATAATCCGCAATGAAGGTCCGGTAATAGTTGGCGAACCCCAGGAAACGCTGTAGGTCCTTGCGGTTCCGAGGTGCCGCCCATTCTCGAACCGCTGCCACCTTCCCAGGATCCATCTGCACCCCACCTGGTGAGAGTCGGTGACCCAGGAAGTCCACTGACCGCTGATGGAACTCGCACTTGCTGAGCTTTGCATACAAACGGTGCTCGCGCAAGCGCTGCAGCACGGTCCGGACATGACCCTCGTGGCGCGCCGGGTCACGGGAGTAAACCAGAATGTCATCCAGGTACACCACCACGTACTTGTCTAGCAAGTCCTGGAACACGTGGTTGATGTACCGTTGAAACACAGCAGGCGCGTTGCACAAACCGAAGGGCATAACCAGGTATTCGAACTGCCCGTACCGGGTCCCGAATGCTGTCTTCCACTCATCCCCGGCTCGGATCCGAATCAAATTGTAGGCACCCCGGAGGTCTAGCTTGGTGAACACCTGCGCCCCTTGCACCCGCTCCAGCAACTCCGAAATAAGGGGCAAGGGGTACCGGTCTGGGATGGTAATTTTGTTCAGGGCCCAGTAATCATGGCAAAGGCGGAGCTCCCCACATTTCTTTTTAACAAAGAGCACTGGCGCAGCAGTGGGCGAGGTCGAAGGCCTAATGAACCCACGCTCCAGGTTCTTGCGCAAGAAGTCCTGCAAAGCCTCGCGCTCTGGCTCTGTTAAAGAGTATAAGCGACTCACCGGTAGGGGCGCTCCGGGCTGGAGGTCTATGCCGCAGTCAAAGGACCGATGCGGCGGCAGCTGGTCGGCCCCCCGTTCCTCGAACACGTCGTGATAGTCCCGGTACTCAGCGGGGAGCGTTGCAGCAGCCTCCTCAGTGGGCGCAGCTGCTAGCATTTCAGTCTCAGCAGGAGAACTTGGGTCTGGGAAGTGTACAGTCCGTTTGACCCAGTCAATCTGCACATTGTGAGCCTCCAGCCAGTCCATCCCAAGCACCAGGGGGAACCGGGGCATGGAGGCAATATCCAAAGTTCGCATCTCACGGTGCTGCTGGAGGCACAGGACCAGGGGCTGAGTCTCCTGAGTAACGGCACCCGAACGCAGGAGCCGCCCGTCGATTGCCTCCACCTGTACCGGTTCTGGCTTGTTCTGAAGTGGCACCCGATGATGGGCAGCAAAAGCAGCGTCCATATAGGAGCGGGTTGCCCCCGAATCCACTAGAGCATGGGTAAGAATCCAGGGTCCACCTGGAGGGTATAGACGTACCGGAACCATAAGGTGTTGTAGTTCAATTGGTGCGGCCCCATTCTGTGCTGTTTGGGACCCCAGGTAGCCAGGGCCATCAGCTACTGGGGTTGGCGGTTTCCCTGTGGCTGGCGTTTCTCAGGACAGGACCGGGCATAGTGTCCGCTTCCGCCACAATAGAGACATAAATTCCCCTCCCGACGCCGCGACTTCTCTGCGGGGGAGAGGCGTGGCCGCACTGCCCCAAGCTGCACAGGTTCCTCCAATGACTCAGCTGTGCCTGTGGGGCTGCTGGTAGAAACTGGTGCCGAGAACTGAAAGTGCCGGCGGCCCCGAGCCTGACGACGGTCCTCTAGCTGATCGTCTATCTGTAGACTCCGTTGAATGAGGGTGTCTAGCATGGTGGGGCGTTCCATTGTGGCCAGCTGGTCCAGTATCTCATCTGAAAGCCCCTTGAGATACTGGTCCTGAAGAGCAGAGTCATTCCAGGTCAAGTCCTGTGCCAGCAGCCGGAATTCCGTGGTGTATGCGGCCACCGTGGACTTGCCCTGTTTCAACCACCGAATCGCCCGGTTGGCTTGACTCCCCTTCTGGGGGTTGCCGAACGCGGCCTCCAACAGATTGCAAAACCCCACATAGTCCACCAGCAAGGGGGAGTCTTGCCTGAGCAGCGGCAACGCCCACTGGGCCGCCTGGTCCTTTAACAAACTAATCAAAAAGTGCACCTTGGTGCGGTCGTCAGGGAAGTTCCGGGCGCGCCCCTGAATATACAGCTTGGCCTGGGCAAGGAACATGGGAAAGCTGGCCGGGGCCCCATCAAATTTCTCAGGCAAGGCCACTGGGTACTTGCCAGGAGCCGGGGCGTCGGCCCCAGGAGCCGGCAGGGCGTCCAACCGCTGCTGAAGTGCTGTAACCGCGTTACTGAGCTGCTGCACGGTGTGAGTCAAGGCCTGGTTCTCCTGGGCTATTGCCAACAGTGTAGCCGCTTGGTCGGCCATGGCCTCTGACTCTTCCCGAACGCACCCCAACAAAGAGGGAGTGCGGGTGTGGCGGGAGCAAACTGTGCTGGTCCCGGGGGGGGGGGGGAGGTACTAATACCGTAGCCGAAGTTCAGTCCAGAGTCACCAGCCGGGTAGACAATCACTAGATGAGACGCGAGGTCCGAAACAGGGAGCCGGGCGGGGGAGCAGGAACGCTGGTAGGGCAGCAGCAGGAAGCCAGGCGGGTAACAGGAACACTGGTAGAGCAGAAGCAGGGAGCCAGGCGGGGAACAGGAACACTGGTGGGTCAGCAGCGGGCAGCTGGGCGAGGAACAGGAACACCGGAGAGTCAGGAGCAGGTAGCCGGGCGTGGAACAAGCACACTGGGAGTGCAGATCTAGGTCTGGGTAAAGCAGGTACTCCACAACGACGTTGCTCCCGCAACCTGGGACCGGGCTGCCTGACCTTTATCTTCTTCTAAGGCCGGGGGCGGTCCCGGCCCCCAGGGGCCCCGCCTCTCTTGGCCTTAAGGCGAGCACTCCTCCTGGGAGAGACCAGTTCCCTTCGCCTCTCTGCCCTAAGCCTCTGCAGTTCAGGAGAGGCCGAAGGGTTACTGGGCCCTGGGGGAGGCTCACCTGTAGCCACTGAGTCCTCCAGCACCTCTGGGGCCAGAATGGTCTCACCTGGTGCCTGCCCCTGAGGATCTGGCACAGGTGCAGGCTCCTCAGCATCTAGGCCTTGCCCCAGTTCAGCCGGCCCTGGAGGCGGGGACTCCTGTGCCGGCTGGGATTCCTCCGGTTCACTCTCAGACTCGGAATCCCAGGCCATCACACCTGTGATGTGTTTTCAACTGTTTTTACTGGTTTTTTAAAATTTTGTAATCTGCTCTAGGAGATTCGGATTACAGTGGTACCTCAGGTTAAGTACTTAATTCGTTCTGGAGGTCCGTACTTAACCTGAAACTGTTCTTAACCTGAAGCACCACGTTAGCTAATGGGGCCTGCAGCTGCTGCCGCGCCGCCAGAGCACAGATTCTGTTCTCATCCTGAAGCAAAGTTCTAAACCTGAAGCACTATTTCTGGGTTAGCAGAGTTGTAACCTGAAACTTATGTAACCCGAGGTACCACTGTACAGACAGGGAACTAACAGTAATGATGATGATGATGATGTTACATTGCTTAACATGCCCGCTCCCCAGTCATGAATACTTGAGGGCACTCCTGGGTCCATCATGGTCGCTTGAGGCCCATGTCCAGCTCAGGTTAGTTCCCCACCCCACAGACCTTTTGGGACAGAGAGGACATGGTCCTGGTCCTCTCTGCGCCAGATGGGATGGTGGCAACGCTCTCTGTGTGGAACTGCCTTGAAGGCGACTCTGGGAACTGGCCCAAAACGCAGCAGCCAGATGATTGGCTGGGCTGCCTCTCTTAATGAAGGACTTTGCACTCCTGCCTCTTTGTCCAAGGAGATCAAGGATCTACCCCTCCTCACGGAGTCCCATCCCCCCCCACAACAAACACATTGGATTCCTGTTTTAAAACAGTTGCACTGGTTGTTTCCTTTCCAGCAGGACCTCTCCTGCTCTCAGTGCCTTGGCTTGTGAGACCTCCAGTAGTGCTTTCATGGAACTATAGAGGTGGATGGCACCCCAACGATCATCTAACCCAACCCCCAGCAATCTCAGAGGCCACACTTGCATCTGGAGGAACTACTAAGTGTTAGAATATTTCCGTTCCATCTTAAGGGACAGGCATGACTGTTGTGTGTCACATGCCTGTTTACACTCCAGCACAGCTTGCTGGGAACTTCTGTTTGTGTACAGTGGTACCTCCGGTTACAGAGGCTTCAGGTTACAGACACCACTAACCCAGAAATACCGTATTTTTCACCCTATAGGACGCATTTTCTCCCTCCAAAAATGAAGGGGAAATGTGTGTGCGTCCTATGGGGTGAATGCAGGATTCGCACACCTCTCGGCAAGCAGCGGGAGCCCAGCGCTGGGCTCCCGCTGCTTGCCGAGAGGTGCCTGCATGCTGAAGTCTGTGCGCGCTGAGTTCAGCGCGTCCAGGCTTCGCGGACCTCTGCGCAAGCAGCGGGAGCCAGCGCTGGGCTCCCTCGGCTTGCAGAGAGCTGCCTGTTTGGAGGCTGGGGTCAGGGGAAGCTCGGGCTTCCCCCGCCCCAGCCCCGCGCCTGGGGGGGAAAGAATTTTTCCCCTTTTATTTCCCCCCCAAAAAACTAGGTGCACCTTATGGGACGGTGCATCCTATTGGGCGAAAAATACGGTATTACCTCGGGTTAGGTACTTTGCTTCAGGATGAGAACAGAAATTGTGCTCCAGCAGCGCAGTGGCAGGAGGCCCCATTAGCTAAAGTGGTGCTTCAGGTTAAGAACAGTTTCAGGTTAAGAACGGACCTCCAGATCAAATTAAGTACTTAACCGAGGTACCACTGTATAGCTTTTGCTTATGCTGTCTTGCTTTGGACATGAAGGAGAGCAGACATGATTCCTTTGTCCTGATGTGTGCTGAATAAACTGCTTGTAAATCTGCTCACATATGCCTCTCCAGCCACTTCTGTTGTGCGTTTACTCTGCTGAGTGTGCGTGCCCAGCTTCTGAAGGCTGCTGAAGCTCGGGTCGCAGTTTCATGCTGATCCAAGGACTGGAGAAGGCCCCGCACAGCTGGGGGGCTGCCATTTGCCCCCAATTCCTTGGCTGCATCCCAACACTAAGCACTGGAGGAGAAAATGAGGCCTGCAGGACCAGACCATAGGGCTGCCTCCTATGCGGGAGACAGGGCAGAGGATTCCCCCATCGCCCTCTCCTCCTCCTCCTCCTCCACGGATTGGCCTCCTCCTCTTTTAACGCCACCTTGATTGGTGGCCTTCCTGGCTCTTGTGGGAGGCAGTTCCACAGGTTTTACTTTGTAACCCTTGGCAAGCCGAACGCACCCAACTCACGCCTTTCCCTCTCTCGAGAGCTGGAGCATCGTGCACCAATGGCATCCCGAGAAGGCGGAGTAGGAGAGGTTTATGAATTACTTCCGGCAAGGGATACATTCAGTTATGGACAGCAGCTGAAAGGCCCCCTTACAGCTGGCCCCTGAACAAGGGTCCTAAGAAATCTTCACTGGCTCCCGTTCCGTTTCCAAGCACCATTCAAAGTATTGGTGCTGACCTTGAAAGCCCTACGCCTGAAAGCAGCTTTGTATCGAGAAGCTTTTAATATATCATGTTCGGTTATGTTTTCTTCTATTCTTTTGGAAGCTGCCCAGAGTGGCTGGAGCAATCCAGTCAGATGGATGGGGTACAAAAAAAAGTTGTTGTTTTTGTTAGACACTCAGCTTTTGATAGGGCTGCTTCGTTCTGTGCTTTTGGACTCCTATGTGGGCTTATGGTTTTGGTGCTTGTGGATCTCATGGGATTTAATGTCTTGCCATTATAAATGCACGAGGATAAGTGCATTTACACAGACACATTTCCGCAAAAAGACCAAAACTCTGGCATGTAGCCGCAGGTGATACAATAGGAGCCTTTCTGCAAATGGCCTTTGCAACACAACTCACTGGGTGGTAACAAAGTATACACATTTGCCTCTTTTCGACGGATGTTTTCGCTTAGCCCCGTTTCCTCAATGAATCCACCCATTTCTTGATGAGGTGTAACTTCTGCCAGTAAAACCTGAGCTGAAATAGGAAGGAGAGCAAAACAGCAGCCCTGTCTCTCAGGCTGGCCAGGAAAAGGCCGGGAGCAGGAATCGTCAGACATCCCGACGGACAGACTTGTCATGTTGCCCAAACATGAACTCGGAGTCTGATCTGATTTCCATGTACAACGCATTTTGTGGCGCAAACGGAGATGTTTTTGGGGTGCTCTCTCTGTGACGGGGGGGCTACTATCTTAGGCTGTATAAATTGCAACGCGCTTTAGTTCTGGGCTGCTTCACTCCTTGCATGGGGGGGGGGCTTTGCGCGCAAACAGATCAACAGCTGCCTTGCTTTCTTCCTGGCCTCATTGTGTTGCCTCTGACGGAGACACAAGGGATGAATTTTACCTGGGGGGAGGGGGGGAGGGGGAGGCGTGTGTGCAAAAGCCCAAGCCCCATTTTTTCCTTAACACAGGAGTCACAGAGCCCAACCCGCTGCTCAGTGTGCACCAATACCTAAAACATGGAATGGATCTAAGATCATGGCGTGGGGGGCGGGGGGAGGGAAGGATTTTGCAATGTAAACATTGTAGGGGGGGGACCCCACTTTGCAGCTGAATTGCCGGGATCAGCCCCTCTCCCGCTCTCCTCATCCCCATAAGGAAGTAGGGAGGGGGGGGAACCTTCCTCTCCTTCGTCCTTCAATTCCTCCCTTCCCGGTACATCCTCCTCTCACCCCGCGCCCACAACCCCAAATCCCTCCACCATGCGCTGCACCTCCTCCTCCTCCCCGTAATCCGGCTTCTGTTTCCGAAATGAGCGGAGAGAGCCCCCTTTCCAAACTGCCTGCTTCGCCCGCAAGTGGAGCTTCTACTCCGAATTGCTGCTCTGCAGCGTAGCTCTAGGGGAGCGCGCTTTCGGAAAGGGGAGGAGGATGGGAAAAGGAGGATCCCCGCCCCCCGTGGATGTTGCAGGAAAGAAATGAGACTCGAGAGCGAGGACAAAGAGGTAAAGGGGTCGCGGGTGGCGGAGAGGGGGGGAAGAACCCAGAGACCCCCGCCAGCTCCCCAAAGCGACTTCCGTGGGGCCTGGATCCCTACAGGTGTGCTGCGAAGGGGGCTTTCCTTGGCCCCTTAGGCGCCTTGGCAGCGGCGGACATGGGGCCCCCTTGCCCGTTTCCCCCGCACAGGCATCCCTGGGGACGTGTGGGCTCCGCACGGATAAAGGCGGGCCATGAAAGGGTTAACGGGCGCGAGAGACGCCTGGATAGAGACCCCCCTGTCCCTAAACTGTGCGTCTTCGGGTGGCCCCTCAGGATGGAAAGATGGGGGGTGAGGAGTGAGCCGCGCCAAGGGGGGCCTCTGGGTACAGGGGAGACTCTGGAACAGAGGGAGGGAGTGAAGTGGGGAGGGGGAGCATCCCTGGGGCAGGGAAGGGCAGCATTGGTGGGAGGGGGAGATCGGAAACCAGTCTTTGGGGAGACTTCTCCATGGTGGCGCCTACGGGGATTTTCTGGAGGGGCCGCCTTGGCTTCTCCCTCCCGCCCAAGAATCGGCCACCCCTTCAAGGCGACCAGAGAGGGATCCCTGAAAAGTGGGGGATCCAGTCCCCCCACCCCTCCTTCCTGTAACCTCCATCCTCTTCCCACCCCATAAGCCCCCATAACCCCTGCCCTGTCCAGGAAGAGGGGAGGGGAGAGGCCTTCTCAGAAGCAGCTCTTCGTTTCTGCAATCCCACCCAGGAAGCACCCAAAAACCTTTTCCTCTCTCTCAGGCTTCCATCTTTCTAATAATAATAATAATAATAAATCCAGCTTGCAGAAGTGCAAGCTGGATTTCGAAGGGGCAGAGGAACCAGAGACCAAATTGCAAACATGTGCTGGATTATGGAGAAAGCTAGAGAGTTCCAGAAAGACATCTACTTCTGCTTCATTGACTATGCAAAAGCCTTTGACTGTGTCGACCACAGCAAACTATGGCAAGTTCTTAAAGAAATGGGAGTGCCTGATCACCTCATCTGTCTCCTGAGAAATCTCTATGTGGGACAAGAAGCTACAGTTAGAACTGCATATGGAACAACTGATTGGTTCAAAATTGGGAAAGGAGTACGACAAGGCTGTATTTTGTCTCCCTGCTTATTTAACTTATATGCAGAATTCATCATTCGAAAGGCTGGGCTGGATGAATCCCAAGCCTGAATTAAGATCGCCGGAAGAAATATCGACAACCTCAGATATGCAGATGACACAACATTGATGGCAGAAAGTGAGGAGGAATTAAGGAACCTTTTATTGAGGGTGAGTGCAAAATATGGTCTGAAGCTCAACATCAAAAAAACGAAGATCATGGCCACTGGTCCCATCACCTCCTGGCAAATAGAAGGGGAAGAAATGGAGGCAGTGAGAGATTTTACTTTCTTGGGCTCCATGATCACTGCAGATGGTGACAGCAGTCACGAAATTAAAAGACACCTGCTCCTTGGGAGAAAGGCGATGGCAAACCTATACAGCATTTTAAAAAGCAGAGACCTTACCAACAAAGGTCCGTATAGTTAAAGCCATGGTTTTCCCAGTAGTGATGTATGGAAGTGAGAGGTGGACCATAAAGAAGGCTAATCGCCGAAGTTGTGTCGGACACAACTAAACGACTAAACAACAACATTATTTGTACCCTGCCCATCTGGCTGGGTTTCCCCAGCCACTCTGGGCGGCTTCCACAGAGACCAAAAATACACTAAAATGTCACACATTTTATGTCACAAAAATACACTAAAATGTCACAAAACCTCCCTGAACAGGGCTGCCTTAAGATGTCTTCTGAATGTCAGGTAGTTGTTTATCACTTTGACATGGGAGGGCGTTCCACAGGGAGGGCGCCACTACCGAGAAGGCCCTCTGCCTGGTTCCCTGTAGCTTTGCTTCTCGCAATGAGGGAACCGCCAGAAGGCCCTCGGCGCTGGACCTCAGCGTCGGGGCAGAACAATGGTGGTGGAGACGCTCCTTCAGGTATACTGGGCCGAGGCCGTTTAGGGCTTTAAAGGTCAGCACCAACACTTTGAATTGTGCTCAGAAACATACTGGGAGCCAATGTAGGTCTTTCAAGACCGGAGTCTCGGCAGCCACCCCCAGTCACCAGTCTAGCTGCCGCATTCTGGATTAGTTGTAGTTTCTGGGTCACCTTCAAAGGTAGCCCCACATAGAGCGCATTGCAGCAGTTCAAGCGAGAGATAACCAGAGCATGCACCACTCTGGCGAGACAGTCCGCGGGCAGGTAGGGTCTCAGCCTGTGTACCAGGTGGAGTTGGTAGACAGCTGCCCTGGATACAGAATTGACCTGCACCTCCATGGACAGCTGTGAGTCCAAAACGACTCCCAGGCTGAGTACCTGGTCCTTCAGGGGCACAGTTACCCCTTTCAGGACCAGGGAGTCCTCCACACTAGCCTGCCCCCTGTCCCCCCAAAAGAGTACTTCTATCTTGTCAGGATTCAACCTCAATCCATTAGCCGCCATCCATCCTCCCACCACCTCCAGGCACTCATACAGGCCCTTCACCGCCTTCACTGGTTCTGATTTGAAAGAGAGGTAGAGCTGGGTATCATCTGCATATTGATGCAGTTCCAAACCCCCTGATGATCTCTCCAAGTGGCTTCATATAGATGTTAAAAAGCTTGGGGGAGAGGACGGAACCCTGAGGTACCGCACAAGTGAGGGCCCAGGGGTCTGAACACTCATCCCCCCACCACCACTTTCTGAACACGGCCCAGGAGGAAGGAGCCAAACCACTGTATAACAGTGCCTCCAGCTCCCAGCTCCTCTAGACGGTCCAGAAGGATGTTATGGTCGATTATATCAAAGGCCGTTGAGAGATCCAGCAGAACTAAGAAACAGCTCTCACCCTTGTCCCTAGCTCGCCGGAGATCATCAAACAGCATAACCAAGGCAGTTTCAGTCCCATGATGAGGCCTGAATCCCGACTGGAAGGGATCCAAATGGTCTGCATCCTCCAGGCGTGCCTGGAGTTGTTCAGCAACCACTCGCTCAATCACCTTGCTCAAGAATGGAAGATTTGAGACTGGGCGATAGTTGGCCAAATTGGCTGGGTCTAAAGATGTTTTTTTAAGAAGCGGTTTAATGACCGCCTCTTTCAGCGGGTCTGGGAAGGCTCCCTCACAGAGGGAAGCATTCACCACCCCACAGAGCCCATTGCCCAGCCCTTTCCGGCTTGCTTTTATTAGCCAGGATGGGCAAGGATCAAGGAGACAGGTGGTTGGTTTCACGCATCCAAGCAGCCTGTCCACATCCTCTGGGGTAACGGATTGAAATTGATTCCATGCAACTTGACCAGACAGGGCTCTAGCACTCTCCCGCCCCGACCCTGCTCCCACGGTGGTGTCTACCTCCTTCCGAATATGAGTGATTTTATCTGCAAAAAACTTTGCAAAATCATTGCAGGAGATCTTGGGGTCTTTACAAGGCATAGGTGGTAAAGGTGGTTTTGTTAAATTGTGGACCACCTGAAAGAGTCTCCTGCTACTATTTTCTGCAGATGCAATAGAGGCAGTGAAGAAAGTCTTCTTTGCTGTCGCTATCGCCACTTGGTATGCTCGACGTTGAGCTCTTACCTGTGTCCAGTCAGATTCGGAATGAGTTTTCTGTCACCGACGCTCTAGCCGTCTCAGCGATTGTTTCATCGCCTCAGCTCCAAAGAAAACCACGGGGCTGTCAGGGCTCCATGCAGTCGGAGAGGGCGCTTCGGAGCCAGACATTCGATAGCCCTGGTTAACTCCGCATTCCAGCAGGCCACCAGGGAATCAGCTGAAAGGCCATCAACATGGGATAAAGCATCCCCTACCACTCTCTGGAAACCATTTGGATTCATTAAGTGGCGGGGGCGGACCATCCGCATTGGTTCCACCTCCCTGCAGAGGGAAAGGGTCGTGGAGAAGTCCAGTTGCACCAGAAAGTGATCTGACCATGGCGCTTCTTTTCTTTCACATTTACTTAGTGTCAGATCACCCACATCACGAGGTGAAAAACAGGTCTAAGGCATGTCCGTGACTATGAGTTGGGCCAAACGTATTCAGGGACAGCCCCATGGAGGCCATGCTTTCCACGAAGTCCCAAGCAGCCCCTTGTAAGGTCATTTTGGCATGGATGTTAAAATCCCCTAGGACAACCAAACTAGGTATCTCCAGGAGAACATCCGCCATGACCTGAAGCAGCTCGGACAGGGAATCCTTGGTGCAGCAGGGAGGTCAGTACACCAAAAGGAATCCTGTACTGCCCCTATTGCCCAGCTTCCAGAACATGCACTCAGAGAACTGGGTCTTCCCAGTAGGATGCCTGATGCAAGCTAATGACTTCCTAAAAATCACTGCAACCCCCCCCCCCCATCCACATGACCTGGGTTGCTGTGCGTAAGCAACCAGAAGATCACCAGGTTGATGGACTCTATGGAGTTGACGGAAAGGACTGGCAGAATCCGAAATCAGGGAGAGGAGATGGTGGAAGAAGATTGGAAAATTTAAAGTTTATATATAGACATATGGTAAAACTAATGAGTGATAGAAAAATGGTGGAATGTTTTTTTATGGGCTTAGCAGAAATGTTATAAGGAGTTAAGCATATATAAGTATTTTAGTTTTAATGGAAAATAAGGTTAAAAAATACGTTATGTACAATATGATAGAAAATGGAGAAAGATGGAAAGGATTTGCTGAAACAATTAATAGAAGTGGAATACAAAAAGGGAGGTGACAGGAGGTCGAGGAAACAAGGGAATGAAAGATAGAGTACGGAAAAGGGATGATGTAGGTTTTTAAATTGTTTTTGTTTTGTTTTATTTAGGGTTAAGGTTAGGGAGTGGGGTTTGTTTAGTTTAGTCTAATGTGTTTAGTTTAGGTTGTGTTTTGCATTGTCTATATATTGTACTATATTGTGTTTTTTTTTTTCTTCTCTCCTTTTTGCTTTCCTCCTTTGTCTTTTTTTCTGTTTTTCTCTTCCCTTTTTGTAATCTATAAAAGTAATAAATATTATTTTTTTTTTAAAAAAGAGAGAAACCAGGTGGGCAAGCAGCGGCAAGGAAAGGCCCATCTGCTTCATCCAACCAGGTCTCTGTCACACATGCCAGGTCAAATCCTCCATCCACAATCAGGTCGTGGATGGCAGTGGTTTTATTTATCATTGACCTGGCATTACACAGCAACACCTTCAGGTCATGTGGGTTTCCCCTGTTGATTCCAGCATCCCTCCGGTCAAGGCCAGACCCGGAGGCAGGGATAGTCTTCAAACAATGACTAAACCTGCCTCCTCGGTAATGACATGGTCTGGTCTTAGCGTAACTCCTCCTCCTGCCCATGATCACCCAGATCAGATGTCCTAGTGCTTCCCGCCCCCCGTGGAACTTGTCCCAGCCATTGTGTTGGCTGGGGCCCCACTCCCAGGCAGCCCTGATCCTGCCCCTTAAAAATGAAACACAAACTATACACAACCAATAAAACAACAAAAAACAAAAACAGAACAATTATACTCAAATTAATCCCCAACCAAATATCCATCCCACCCACCCACTCCCAACAAAGGAAAAAAGGGAAAAGAAATTAAATGCCACCGACTGCTTGAGGACATTTTAAAACACATTAACCACTTGGAACAGGGAAGCAGTAGCAGAACAACTTCCCGCACTTTCCCAAAAGTTTGTTCCAAATAAGGGCCCGGGCCACGCCCCCTGGGCCAGTTGGAAAGGGCCCTGGAAGGGAGCAGGCCCTGCAGTCCTCACCACAGCCGATGGTCTGTTTCTCTTCCACTTCCTGGTTCCACTACAAATAAAAAACAGTAAAATAGCAGACATTAAAAACCTCCCAATACAGGGTTGCCTTCAGCTGTCTTCTAAATGTCAGAATGTTGCCCATTTCCTTGTCATCTGCCTGGGTCCCTGTAACTTTGCTTCTCGCGGGGGGGGGGGATCAGCAGAAGACCTTCGAAGGACCACCTGCCTGTCCAGACTGAGCGATGTTGGTGGAGATGCTCCTTCAGGTCTACAGGGCTGAGGCTGTTGAGGGCTTCAGGTTGCAGATCTTGCTGCTCCATAACAATCTCATTCAGCAATTAAATTTATTACTGAAGGCAAAGAAGCATAACAGGATTCAAAAAATAGCAAAAACTTAATTTACATAAAACCCTAACTTAGCATACCAAAACAGCACTCAAGTAAGAATCACACAAGCACAGTAGAGAAATAGGAGACTAGGAAGTGGGACCAGGCGCCTTTCGGCCTTGTAATTTATATTCTATTAAATGTCAGAGTAACCTTGGGACTAGATAACAAGCCTGGCTCACTCCAGTTTAAACCAGCTTCATCTGGTTCCATGAAACAAGAAAGGTTCTTCATAACCTCATCGCAACTTATCCCACCACCAGCTCTCAGCAGAAAGGAAACTGCCGAGTTTCAGGAAGCCTGCATTAGATCAATACTTTTCTTTGCCTGAAAAATGCAACCATGACACTTTAAAGGTCAGCACTAACAACTTGAATTGTGCTTGAAAATGTGCTGGGAGCCAGGTAAGGTCCTTTAGGAGCAGTGATATGTGGTCTCGGCGCTGCTCCCATTCAGTTGCAGTTTTGGGTCACCTTCAAATGTAGTCCCATGTAGACCACATAGCAGTAGTCCAAGCTGGAAATAACCAGAGCATGCACCACTCTGGCGAGACAATCTGCGGGGAAGGAGGGTCTCAGCCTGCATTCCAGATGGAGCTGCTAGACAGTACTTCTGTCTTGTCACGATTCAAGCTCAATCTGTTAGCCACCATCCATCTTCAAACCACGTCCAGGCACCAACACAGGGCATTCACCACCTTCACTGGTTCCGATTTAAATGAGAAGAAGAGCTGGGTATCATCCACATACTGGTGAAAACCCAGGCAAAAGCCCCGATGATCTCTCCCAGCAGCTTCATATAGATATTAAAAAGCATGGGGGAGAGGACGGAGCCCTGAGGCACCCCCCAAGTGAGAGCCCAGGGGTCTGAACACTCATCCCCCAACACCACTTTCTGGACATGGCCCAGGAGGAAGGAGGGGAACCACTGCATAGCAGGCCCCCCAGCTCCCCTAGAGGGTCCAGAAGGATACCAAGGTCACAGGTCTCCAAAACTGCTGAGAGATCCAGCAGAACCACGAAACAGCAGAACCAGGGCAATTTCAGTTCCATGATGAGGCCTGAATCCCAATTGGAAGGTTAATGGTGGCAGAGGCATTCCTGATCCTGCACCCCCAAAAGCTCCAGGCCCAATAATTTAATTAGCTTTGAAGGGGCCATCGGATACTTGGTGGCCTTTTATTCAAAAGACAAATATTCTGATTACTTTTTAATTGATGTATGATATAAACAGCACTTCTGTTTTATATCTTCCACATTGGAGAGATTCTGATACACAGATCTGAGTTCATCGCTCCCCCTGAAACTGATGTGTTAGCAGCACTACAAGCCTGGACAGTGTGTTTGGGGGTCTTGTGCTGCCTAGACAACAAGAGCCCCTTCTCAGCCTGGCTTATATGGTCCCCAAAAAAGCAGAGCAGTACGTTAGGCACCAGCTTGGCTGCAGGAGTGGCTGGAAGGTGGTGTGCAGGACACCATCTAACCGTCTTAGAGACTCCACTCTGGATTTGTGTGAGTTGTTTTCCTCCACAGCCTTATCCTGAAGATAACTCAAGAGGAAGTGAAGGAGTGCACCAAAGTATTACGACCAAAGTTTTCCTTCTCGAGGAGCTCCCTTCCCAGGTTGATGAGCCCCATCTGCCCTTCATTTTCCTCTGCAGAATGGGCAGAATCTGCCTTCTTGGCTGTGGGATTCACTGTTGTTCTCATCCTCTCCATCCACCAGGGCCTGCCTTCACCTGCAACAGAATTCCCTAATACACCAAGGATTTGAGACCCATCAGCTATCCTCACGTGGTTTAGCCGGCTGATTGAAGCCATTCCTCGGATTATGGCCTCTGTTGCATTCTGTCAGCTGCTGGAAGCCACAGGTGAGAACTGAGTGCTGGGTGGGAGCTAATAGTGGATAAATTACCCCATAAGGTGCATTACATTTCCCCCACCAGAGGTACTACCGCTCCCCTAACACCACATGATATTGTGTGATTATGATCTTTAAGACAGAACAGGAATTAATTCATGTCCCCAGAAATAACACTTCTGGCCACTAGAGAATCAATACTATATTTTCAAGATACTACAAATTCCACTAAGTACAGTTTATCTATCTGCTTGAATATCCTGCTTTTCAGTGTCGTTTCTGGATAGTCCTGCGTCAGAAGACGGGCATGAGATCAGACAGCACATCATTCTTTAAAGAACAAAGCTGCTTTATGAACATTGATTCAGGATTTTGAAAATTGCTCATGAATTACTATCATTTGACATTGCAACTTCACTTCCTAAAAACTGGGAACATGGGTAGGAGGTAAAGGAATGTAGTAGACGTTGAAATAGGAGAAGGTGCTAATGGAGCTTGATGTGTTCTCTTTCCCTTAGTTCTCTTCCTTGAAACCCAAACAGGATTCCCTTTCCTCGCACTCTGAAGTGGGTCACCTTTCCCCCCCATTAGGAATAGAAATTAAAATGTGTGAAATGTGGAATATGCTTCATTGAACGAGGAAACATAGTTCACATCAACAAACTCCAACAGGGGAGAAACCATTTAAAGTTATGGAGTGTGGAAAGAGCTTCAGTTTCAATGGAAACCTTAGAACACATCAATGGACTCACACAGGGGAGAAACAACATAAATGTATAGAGTGTGGAAAGAGCTTTACTGATAATGGAAACCTTAGAACACATCAACGTATTCACACAGGGGAGAAACCATTTAAATGCCAGGAGTGCGGAAAGAGCTTTAGTGACAATGGACCCCTTAGAACACATCAACGGATTCACACAGGGGAGAAACCATATAAATGTCTGGATTGTGGAAAGAGCTTCAGTCAGAATGGAAACCTTAGAAGACATCAACAGACTCATACAGGGAGAAAACCATTTAAATGCGTGGAGTGTGGAAAGTGCTTCAGTCAGAATGGAGACCTTAGAAAACATCAACGGACTCACACAGGGGAGAAACCATTTAAATGTATGGAGTGTGGAAAAGGTTTCTGTCAGAATGGAGAGCTTAAATTACACCAGCGGATTCACACAGGGGAGAAACCATATAAATGTATGGAGTGTGGAAAGAGCTTCACTCAGAGTGGATACCTCAATATACATCAACGGATTCACACAGGGGAGAAACCATTTAAATGTATGAAGTGCGGAAAGAGCTTCAGTTTCAATGGAAACCTTAGAACACATCAACGGACTCATACAGGGGAGAAACCATTTAAATGCATGGAGTGCAGAAAGAGCTTTACTGATAATGGAAACCTTAGAAGACATCAACAGACTCATACAGGGAGAAAACCATTTAAATGCCTGGAGTGTGGAAAGTGCTTCAGTCAGAATGGAGACCTTAAATTACACCAGCGGATTCACACAGGGGAGAAACCATTTAAATGCATGGAGTGCGGAAAGAGCTTTACTGATAATGGAAAGCTTAGAAGACATCAACGGACTCATACAGGTGATAAACCATTTAAATGCCTGGAGTGTGGAAAATGCTTCAGTCAGAATGGAGACCTTAAATTACACCAGCGGATTCACATAGGGGAGAAACCATATAAATGTATGGAGTGCGGAAGGAGCTTTAGTGATCATGGATGCCTTAGAAAACATCAACTGATTCACAAAGGGGAGAAACCATTTAAATGTATGGAGTGTGGAAAGAGCTTCCGTCAGAGTGGACACCTCAATATACATCAATGGACTCACACAGGAAAGAAACCATTTAAATGTATAGAGTGCGGAAAGAGCTTTAGTGATAATGGAAAACTCAGAAGACATCAACAGACTCACACAGGGGAGAAACCATTTACATGTATGGAGTGCGGAAAGAGCTTCAGTCGGAATGGAAATCTTAGAAAACATCAGCAGACACACAGGGGAGAAACTGTTTAAATGTATGGACTGTGGAAGGAGCTTCAGTCAGAGTGGAACCCTTGATTTATGTCAACAAACTCACACAAAACACAAACCTTATAAATATCAGGAAAGAATATAGAGGTTCGGAGACTTCCGGGTTAGCGCCTTTGGTAATGGCGGAATTCCTCTGATCGGGAGGAATTTGCTCTGTGGAAACTGGGTCTGGCCGCCACGGCGAAGGCAGAGACCCCTCAAAAATCACAGGTGGGTGAAGCCTGTGAATGTGGGATTCGGCGGGCACCTTTCGCGCCTCCCCTACTCGCGGGGAAACCCAGTTTCGGGGATCCGGAGCAAAGTGGGGTGAGCGGCGCGGTGCTTTGAATCGACTGCTTCTTCCACGGAGGGAAGCCGCACAGCCGTTGCCGGAGAGCGCTGACGTTTTCCTGTGGACAATCTGATTCTAAAAGCAACTACCCGTGAGTAGAATAAATTGGAAGTTCTTAAAGAAAAAAAGACTTAATTTGGTACCGAAACGGGGAGGCTCAAAACAGGAAGTCCGCCTTCTGCTTTTGTAAATAGATTAAAGCAAAGAGGCTGCAAGCTAAAGTCTTGGAAAGCCTATTGGAAAGGACTAATTTTCCAGCATTAAAAAATAGTGGAACCCCCCCCCCCTTGGAAGCAGGAGAAGAGGGGGGAAGTTTTGGACCGCATATACCTGCAAGAGAGAGGGAAGGAAGTTAAGATTCCACTGCTCAGCACCTGGAAACGGGCTGCCAATAAGACTGCCGTACTTTGGAACATGCATTGACTGTGAATAGACCGTTCGCTGACAGCTAGCTGAATAAGAGAGATACATTGTTTTTAGCTGTCCTCTTCTGATCTTAAAAAGGAGGAAAAGTAGCTGAAAATTGAAACTAACTTTATTGTTTGAACTGTGTCTTAAAAGGCGTTATTATGGATTAATACAAATACAAATACAAATAGCAACTGTTTCCCCCTAGAGGAAGTTTCTAAAACTGTTACAAGAGTTGGATCAGGGGAATTTTCCAGCTGTAAGGTAAAACTGTGGGACTGTGTGACTGACCTTGGATTTCTTAAGTGTTATGGCAGATGGAAAAGAAAAAATAGATTCCTCAATCCCAGACAAAACAACAAGGTCTGGGAAGTCTTGGCAGCGAAGAGCGTCAACATCCGGCCCTTCTGCGTCATCTGCGGCTGTACTAACACATTCTAAACCAAGAGGAATGTTATCAGAAGAGGCTTTAGCAGTTGCATTAAGTAAGCTAAATGACTCATTGGAACAGCTAAATAAGAAAGTGGATGCTGCATCTACTAAAATTGATCAAAACACAGAAAGTTTAAATAATTTGGAACAAAAGGTGAATGCCAACACAGAAACCATCGAGAAACTGATACAGGAATCTACTTCGATTCGACAGACCGCAGAGGAAGCCAGGGAAAAAGTTCCTGCCGTGGAAGTTAAGGTAACACAACTGGAAACAGAGAGAGTCCCAGACCTACAGAGGCAACTTGAGGACCACAAGTCGACGCTTTCTATGATTGAGCTCAAGGAAAAACAGATGAATTTGAGGATCAGAGCTGTACCTGAACTGGAGAAGGACAGTTTGATAGATTTTCTCACGCAGGAATTTGCAGATTTTTGGGATTTGGATTTGGAAGAAGAGGAATTTAGAATCGTGAGGGCCTTTAGACTTGGAAGAGGAGGGAAGAAAGAGAAGAACAGAGTAAGAGACTGTTTGATTACCCTCCGATCCAAAGAAGAGAGAGATAAAATTTTGGGTTGGCACTAACAGAAGTCAAGAGTGGAAATATTTAAAGATATCCCGAAACATCTTTTGGACCTTAGGTCCAATTATGGAGATTTGGTTGCCCTGCTGAGAAGGAATAAAATCATCTTCAGGTGGGAATTTCCCCAAGGCCTATCCTTCAGTTTCAAAGGAAGGAAAATAAAAATAAGATCAGTAGAGGATAAAGTAAAGTTTTTGAATAACTACGAAGAAGATCTGCAGAAGGAACTTTGAAAATAGCCAAGAGCATCAGACAAAAGATCACCAGACAGAGGACTAGAGCAAAGAGCATCGGACAGAGGATCAGTAAATAGAGGAATACTGGATATAGCAACATTATCCTTTGGACTGGACCGCCCAGTGAATGTGACACCAACACCACCAACAGAAGAAGAGCAAGCATTGGGCACAGTTGGAGGAAAATCAGAGTAATTACATCATGGCACTGCAAGTACTAAGCTGGAATGTGAATGGACTGAACTCCCCGGAAAAAAGGCGGAGAGTCTTTCATTTATTGAAAAAAGAACAATTGGACTTGATTTGTCTACAAGAAACACATGTGATAAGGCTGCACAGGAAGGTATTGAGTAATAAAAGATTGGGCCATGAATTTATTTCATCAGATAAAGTCAAAAAAAGAGGAGTAGTCCTTTATGCAAAGGAGAGCCTATCACCGAAATTTATATTTAAAGATGACCAAGGAAGATTTGTTGCAATCGAAATTCAATCACAAGGAGAGAAATTTTTGATAGTAGGCATTTATGCACCAAATGAAGGAAAATCGGAATTTTTTAAGAAGCTACATGAGACTCTGATGGACTATATGGATTACAATATGATTTTGATGGGAGACATGAATGGAGTGGTGTCTACAAATATGGACAAAGCACAGAGACAGGTAGTTACGAAGGATGGTAGACTACCAAAAACCTTCTTTGACATGACTGACAATATGGATTTAGTTGACATCTGGAGAATGAAGAACCCTCTGGGAAGAGAGGGAACTTTCTTCTCTGAGGCCAAAATGACATGGACAAGAATTGACCAAATTTGGGTAACTAGAGGATTGGCTCCGAAGATCAGTAAAGTGGAAATCTGTCTTAAAACTTGCTCCGACCACAATGCTGTGAAGATGGAAATGAAACTGACACCAATTGGTTCCTTTAGATGGAGGATGAATGACACTTTGTTTAGGAACGAAGAAGTGACTAAGAAGGCCCAAAAAACCTTGAGAGATTATTTTGAGATAAATATGAATACTACTGTGGAAAAAAAGAGTAATCTGGGATGCAAGTAAAGCGGTTATGAGAGGATTTCTGATACAACAGAATGCAATCAAGAAGAGAGCTCAAAATGAGAAAAAAGACAAAATTCTGGAGAAAATAAAGGAAGGAGAGAAGAAATTGAGAGCGAAACCAAAGTCGCAGGAGATCCTGAAAGAGATAAAGTTATATCAAGTACAATATATGAAAATGATGAATCAGGAAATAGAATGGAAAATTAAACAGATGAGACAAAAGACATTTGAATCAGCAAATAAGTGCGGAAAACTGCTGGCTTGGCAAATGAAAAAAAGACAAAAACTTAATACCATTACAAATTTGGAAGTGGAAGGAAAGAATATACAGAATCCAGTGGAGATCAGAAAGTGCTTCCAGAGGTACTTTAAACAACTATATACACAGGAGACGCAGGAAGAAATGGACATTGACCGATTTTTGAAAACAAATGGACTACAAAAAACCTCTCAAGAAAATAAGCTAATGCTGAATTACCAAAATAACGGAGCAGGAGGTAGAAGGGGCCATTCAGAACATGCAATTAGGTAAATCTCCAGGACCAGATGGTTTGACTTCAAGATATTATAGATCTCTGAAAGAATGGTTAATACAACCTTTAAAGGAAGTCTGTAATGAAATACTGGAAGGGGAAAGGGCACCAGAGTCGTGGAAGGAAGCGTACATTACACTTATACCGAAAACAGAGACACAGCTTAAGAACTACCGCCCCATATCGTTGCTTAATGTGGATTATAAAAAATTTTCCAGATATTTTGGCTAAAAGATTAAAAAAGGTGCTAGTAGAAGAAATTCATAAAGACCAAACGGGCTTTCTCCCGGGCAGACATTTGTCTGACAATACGAGGAACATAATTAACATCTTAAAAAAACTACAAGTGAATATTAATACTAAAGCAGTTCTGATATTTGTGGATGCGGAGAAAGCCTTTGACAATATCTCTTGGAGTTTTATGAAGAAGAATTTACAGGGGATGGGGGTAGGTCAAGGTTTTGGAAATGGTATAGGTGCAATTTACTCAGAACAAAAGGCTAAATTAATTGTGAATAATGTAGTGACGGAAGAATTTAAGATAGAGAAAGGAACACGACAAGGTTGCCCAATCTCTCCATTGCTTTTTATATCGGTCCTGGAGGTTCTACGAAACATGTTAGAAGGGACCAATTGGTTAAAGGTATACAAGTGGGAGCTAAACAGTACAAATTGAAAGCATTTGCTGATGATTTGGTATTGACTTTACAGGAGCCAGAATCTAGTACTAAAAGAGTATTGGAACTGATTCAAGAATTTGGTCAGGTAGCAGGCTTTAAGTTGAATAAGATGAAAACAAAGGTTTTAGAGAAAAATCTAACTGTGATTGAGAGAGATATGTTTCAGAAGGAGACAGGATTAATACAGGTTAAGAAAGTGAAATACTTTGGGGTTAACATGACTGCTAAGAATGTGAATTTATTTAAGGATAACTATGAAAAATGTTGGATTGAAGTGAAAAAGGACTTAGAAATATGGTCAAATCTGAAGCTATCATTGCTAGGCCGAATTGCTGTGATAAAAATGAACGTATTGCCAAGGATGCTGTTTTTGTTTCAAACATTGCAAATCTTGGATAAAATGGACTGTTTTAAGAAGTGGCAGAGAGATATTTCTAGATTTGTCTGGCAGGGCAAGAAGCCTCAAATAAAATTTAAGATATTAACTGACGCTAAAGAAAGAGGTGGATTTGCCCTGCCAGACCTTAAACGTTATTATGAATCAGCCGCTTTTTGCTGGCTGAGAGAATGGCTGCTTCTTGAAAACACCGATGTGCTGGACTTAGAAGGATTCAACAATGTATTTGGTTGACATGCATACCTGTGGTATGATAAGGTCAAAGCACATAATGCGTTTAAAAACCATATTGTCAGAAAAGCACTGTTTAATGTCTGGATAAGATATAAGGACTTGCTAGAAAATAAAATCCCAAGGTGGTTGTCACCAATGGAAGCGAAGGCTCAGAAAGAGCTCAATATGGAGGCCAAATGGCCAAAATATTGGGAAATTTTGGAACTAGAGGGAGATAGATTAAAATTACAGAGTTTTGAAAAATTAAAAAATGGAGTGCGAGACTGGCTCTATTATTACCAAATAATGGAGGCATATAATTTGGACAAAAAACTTGGCTTCCAGGTGGAAAAATCGAAATTGGAAACAGAATTGTTAGATCCCAAAGTTAAGAATTTGTCAAGAATGTATAACTTGCTGTTGAAATGGAACACTCAGGATGAAACGGTGAAATCAGCTATGATTAAATGGGCACAAGATGTTGGACATAACATTATGATGGCTGACTGGGAACAGTTATGGACCACAGGTATGAAGTTTTCGGCATGTAATGCCTTAGGAGAGAATATAATGAAAATGATCTACAAGTGGTACATGACACCAGTCAAGCTTGCAAAAATCTACCATTTGCCCGATAATAAATGTTGGAAATGTAATGAGACTGCAGGTACATTCTTTCACCTTTGGTGGACATGCCCAAGGATTAAGACTTTCTGGGAGATGATCTATAATGAAATGAAAAATATACCTTTCTGAAGAAACCAGAGGCCTTTCTCCTGGGCATGGTCGGCCAATTGGTGCCAAAGAAGGATAGAACTTTCTTTATGTATGCTACAACAGCAGCAAGAATACTTATTGCAAAGCACTGGAAGACACAAGATCTACCCACCAGGGAAGAATGGCAGATGAAGTTGATGGACTACATGGAACTGGTGGAAATGACTGGCAGAATCCGAGACCAGGGAGAAGAGTCGGTGGAAGAAGATTGGAAGAAATTTAAAGATTATTTACAGAAACATTGTAAAATTAATGAATGTTAGAAGGATGTTGGAATGAAGTTATATGGCTTTAGCAGAAATGTTATAAAGGATGAAGTAAAAATAGATTGTTAATCGGCTAAAGGGGGAAAAGTAAGGTTAGATTGTGTCAAGACAAATTATAGGACAAAAACTGAGAAAGATGGAAAGGATTTGCTGAAATGGCTAACTGAACTAGAATACAAAAAAGGGAGGTGTGAGGAGGTCAATGAAACAAGTAAATGAAAGATAAGTTATGGGAATATTCGTTGTGTTTTTAATTGTTTCTGTTTCTGTTTTTGTTTTGTTAAGATAAGTAGTGTTTTCTGTTGTTGTTTTTCTTTATTGTAACGTATTGTTTTGTTTTGTTTAACTTTGTTTTTTCCTTTTTTCCTTTCTGTAACCCTTAAACCTTTAATAAATATTACTTTTTTTAAAAAAAGGAAAGTAGATAGAGCAGTATTTTTCAACCTTTTTAAGGCAAAGGCACACTTGTTTCATGAAAAAAATCACGAGGCACACCACCATTAGAAAATGTTAAAAAATTTAACTCTGTGCCTATATTGACTATATATAAAGTAATTCTCTTGAATAGGAATCAAATAAACACAAATCAAATAAACACAAACACTTAACATCAGTGGTGGGATTCAAAAATTTTAGTAACCAGTTCCGACATTCAAGCATGGTTTAATATTTTTTTCTTTAATGGCAAACAAAAACGTCGCGGACCGTTCTCTGCTCAGTGGGGATCGATCCGCTGATCCCCGCTGAGCCGGCGGATGACAGCTCCGTCTCCGCACTGTGTGCAGAGGGAGATGTCAGAGCCCCGCTGCTCTCTATGGGGAATCGGATGAGAGCAGACCGCCTGTCTGCTCATCCGATCCCATCCGATCCCATCCGATCTGATCCCCACCCAGGACGGATGGAAAATAGGGTGGACACAGTCCGGCGCCCGCATAGTGGGCGAAAATGTGACATTCTTTTTTTAAAAAATCTTTTGAATTTTTCAATTTTTCCCACGGCACACCAGGCAACATCTCGCGGCACACTAGTGTGCTGCGGAACAGTCGTTGAAAAACACTGAGATAGAGGTTCAGTCCTGGTGGAAGTCCTACATCAACAGACTCATGGACAGGAAGAACTTTAGGAGTGAAACCCTACAAACCATCAACATACTCAAAGAGGAGGAGCAGTTTAAATAAAAAGATTGCAAAAAGTGCTTTATTTACAATGGATTGTTTAAGGAACATCCAGAGACTCTCACATGGAAGAACCCATTTAGATGTATGGAGTGTTGGATGTCTTCCTCTCATAGTCCACTCTTTTCTTCACAGAAATGAACTCAGGAGGAAATCAGTCTTTAACACATGTTGTATATGTGAAGTTCTGGTATTTATGTGTAAAACTGTATAGTAATGAAATATTGAAGGCAATGCCAAACAATGTCATTATAATCTAAGATGTAAAGTACCTTTCGATAGAGACAGGGTGAGGGTTTATATGGATTGCTGGTGGTCAGTGAGAATTAGGGCTGGGCGATATATTGTCCCATACTGGTTTCTAGACCACATCGTGAAACAATTGATATGGCAACACACCACAGATCACAGTGTGCATTTCTGGGATGCTCATTTGCCTGGAAGCAGCCGGCAGAAAGCTTTGCTTTGTGAAGCCCCTGCAGATGCCGAGTTGCTGACTTCCCTCCCAGAAGACAGGAAGCGAAAGACACACATCCATTGCCCTGTGTCCTTCCAGCCTCTTTCCTCCCTTGCTCCCTTCTGCCGGTGTGTGTGCCTGACTTAGATATCCTGTGTGCTGTATTTTTTTACTGCTGAAACTGGATTTGCTCTCAGGAGCTAAGTTTTGTGCCTCACTGGAGACCCAGTGAGAACTGTATGCTTTGAAAGCTCAGTAAACTATTACTGAAGAAGTCCTGCTGCCTCTGTGTGTGTTTTTGACCTCAGATATCTCGAAGTTTGTCTGGCAGGGCAAAAAACCCAGAATAAAATTTTAAGATTTTAACTGACGCAAAGGAAAGAGGGGGATTCGCCCTGCCGGACTTAAAACTGTACTACGAATCAGCAGCTTTCTGCTGGTTGAAAGACTGGCTACTTCTTGAGAACACAGACATTCTAGATTTGGAAGGGTTTAACAATGTTTTTGGATGGCATGCATATATATGGTATGACAAGGTTTTGAGACCTCCAGTAGTGCTTTCATGGAACTATAGAGGTGGATGGCACCCCAAGGATCATCTAACCCAACCCCCAGCAATCTCAGAGGCCACGCTTGCATCTGGAGGAACTACTAAGTGTTAGAATATTTCCGTTCCATCTTAAGGGACAGGCATGACTGTTGTGTGTCACATGCCTGTTTACACTCCAGCACAGCTTGCTGGGAACTTCTGTTTGTGTACAGTGGTACCTCCGGTTACAGAGGCTTCAGGTTACAGACACCACTAACCCAGAAATACCGTATTTTTCACCCTATAGGACGCATTTTCCCCCTCCAAAAATGAAGGGGAAATGTGTGTGCGTCCTATGGGGTGAATGCAGGATTCGCACACCTTTCGGCAAGCAGCGGGAGCCCAGCGCTGGGCTCCCGCTGCTTGCCGAGAGGTGCCTGCATGCTGAAGTCTGTGCGCGCTGAGTTCAGCGCGTCCAGGCTTCGCGGACCTCTGTGCAAGCAGCGGGAGCCAGCGCTGGGCTCCCTCGGCTTGCAGAGAGCTGCCTGTTTGGAGGCTGGGGTCAGGGGAAGCTCGGGCTTCCCCCGCCCCAGCCCCGCGCCTGGGGGGGAAAGAATTTTTTCCCTTTTATTTCCCCCCCAAAAAACTAGGTGCACCTTATGGGACGGTGCATCCTATTGGGCGAAAAATACGGTATTACCTCGGGTTAGGTACTTTGCTTCAGGATGAGAACAGAAATTGTGCTCCAGCAGCGCAGTGGCAGGAGGCCCCATTAGCTAAAGTGGTGCTTCAGGTTAAGAACAGTTTCAGGTTAAGAACGGACCTCCAGATCAAATTAAGTACTTAACCGAGGTACCACTGTATAGCTTTTGCTTATGCTGTCTTGCTTTGGACATGAAGGAGAGCAGACATGATTCCTTTGTCCTGATGTGTACTGAATAAACTGCTTGTAAATCTGCTCACATATGCCTCTCCAGCCACTTCTGTTGTGCGTTTACTCTGCTGAGTGTGCGTGCCCAGCTACTGAAGGCTGTTGAAGCTCGGGTCGCAGTTTCATGCTGATCCAAGGACTGGAGATCGCCCCGCACACGGATTCCTTGGATGCATCCCAACACTAAGCACTGGAGGAGAAAATGAGGCCTGCAGGATCAGACCATAGGGCTGCCTCCTATGCGGGAGACAGGGCAGAGGATTCCCCCATCGCCCTCTCCTCCTCCTCCTCCACGAATTGGCCTCCTCCTCTTTTAACGCCACCTTGATTGGTGGCCTCCCTGGCTCTTGTGGGAGGCAGTTCCACAGGTTGTACTCTGCCCTGCAAGAGGAAGCGCTTTCGCTTCTCTGCCTTCCTTCCTTCCTTCCTTCCTTCCTTCCTCCCTTCCTTCCTTCCTTCCTTCCTTGCACCAGTGAGGTTTCAGGGACCAGGGCATATTTCATGTCCGAATGTTTCCATCCGCAGACAACCTCTGTTATACAAGGGGACTGATCCATACATCCGAATGGGGTTTCTCTGCATGCATTTCCCCACTCCTGGACCCCAGACCCCTCCCCAAGGGGCCAGCAGTGCATCCATGCAAAGGAAGAGCAGAGCTGCCGCCCTCCTGTGACCCTCCGCGCCCTGACTTCCCCCTCTCGCCATGCAGCGCTGGGACCCCCGCTCTCCCCTGTAGCAGGAACCCCCCCACCCCAATCATTCTGTTTGTGCAAACTTCACACACACACTCACTCACACATTACATACGCCACATTTCTGTTATAAATTCATAGAAAAATCAACCATACATCGGATTTGCACTGTTCCATTTTTATTTTACTCCATATGACAAGGACTATCAAAGGGGGGTGACTTGGTTCTGGTCAGCCATAATCCCTTCACCATCCCAGCACATCCACAGGAGCCCTGTCCAGTTGCTATGCCAACCCTGATGATCCCAGACAGAAGACAATCAAAATCACAAAGAACTTGCATATGGGAGTGGATTCAGCATGGACTGAAACAAAGGACAATGATCAGATCTTCCCTCTGGGGGCAGGAAACTGCCAACTCCCCTTTGTCTCCTGGAAGTGACTCATGGGCAGGGGGAAAGCCAGGTGACAGGACACTCAGGTTACCACCACAACTCCTCCCTCAACCCCTCCTTTCTGTAATGTATGCATGATGTCAACCCCTTCTGTAATGTATGCATGATGTTTCTGGGGGTGGGCTTGACCTAGAGGATGGGAATTTCAAAAGTTTTTATAAGGTCTGGCACACCATCTTTCTGGGTCTTTCCTCTCTCCTGCAAGTGAGGGGAACACCCTGTTGCAACAGTTCAATAAAGGCCAAGCCTACAGGCTGCTGTTTTGCTCCAAGTTATCCTGGTTGGTGTCTTTGTTTTTGTCCAAGGGAGCCCTCGGATTTTTCCGGTAACAGTTTGGCGACCATGCTCAGGGACACTTAGTTCTCCTGTGAAGGTGAGGAGGGAGATAGAGGGGATTGGGCGCCACTGGGCAACCTTAGCCCAGGGATCCTTCTTCCTCTCCCTGCCTCCTCTTTGCGGGCGGTAATCAATCATCACCAAAAGCTCAACCAGGGGAAGCAAAGGCAAGGTCAAGCCGGCTAAAAAGAAAAGGATCCCGGGATCCGTGGGGGACATCTTCGAATGTGAGTATGGTTTGAAGTAAATACATTGGGAGGGGGGTGGAAAAGGAACATCTCCACAACAGCCAGACTTTCCTTCTTTCATTTCTGACGTTACCCCTCGGAGTTGGCCGGGACGTCCTAAAACTCTCTCCTTTTCTCCCCCGATTCTCCCCCTCGGAAAGTGGCCAGGGAGATCGCGGAACTTTACTGTCTGACGTTACCTCTCGGAGTCGTCCAGGAACGTCTAAAACTTTCCCTTTTCTCCCCCAATTTCTTTTTCGGAACGTGGCCGGGAAATTGTGGTACTTTTACTGTTTTCCGACGTTACCTCTCGGAGTCGTCCAGGAACGTCTTAATCTCTCTCTCCTTTTCTCCCCCGTTTTCCGTCTTGGAATTGAGTCCGGGAAAGCGTGGCTCTTTTACTGTTTTTCTCTGACGTCCCTCTCTCGGAGTCGTCCAGAGGCGTCTTTCAAGTATTCTCTTACTCTCCACCTACCCTAACTATGCAAACGAAGCCGCCCCTCCTGCCTGGTGACCTTTGTTAGGGATGACCCGGGTATGTGAGAACGCAAGGTCGTTTGCTCCCCTTCAAACTTTGGTTCTTCTCGGACCCCGATCTGGCATTGCACTACGCAGGCGTTCAGTAGGGAGCCCGAACTTAGTCCAAAAGGCTAGGCAGGAGGCTGTTGTGGAGGGTAGAGCGGGAGGTTCACAAATTGGGGCCCCACACTAGGATTAGTCTTGTAAACAGCGCTGAGATAATGGAATTCCGGGCAGAGGGACCCGTGGTTTGATTTTCCGGGCAGAGGGACCCGTGGTTTGATTTTCCGGGCAGAGGGACCCGTGGTTTGAGTTTCCGGGCAGAGGGACCCATGGTTTGAGTTTTCGGGCAGAGGGACCCGTGGTTTGAGTTTCCGGGCAGAGAGACCCGTGGTTTTGTTTCAGGTTCAGGTTTGAGATTTCCAGAAATTAATTCGTTGTTTATAGATAAGTAGGAATTGTGTTAGTCAAGGATACTTCAAGTACTGAAAGGATCTTTTTTCTGTCCCCCCTTTCTTTCCCATTGCCCCTCCTCCCTTGTGTGGGTGTGTCCACTCTTTCTGTGTTTTGTTAACGAAAAAAAACCAACAAAAAACCCCCCAATAATAACATATGAGAGAATGGGAGCTCACTAAACACCCTAGCTGGACTCTTCCTGGCAACAAAGCTTCCATGAAGCCTTTTTGCCCCAGAGAGGATTCTAATATGCCCCTCCAGCTTGTCATCTCCAATTGGAAAAAATAAAATAAAATAAAGGGGCAAAAATGGTCAAATTTGTATTGTTAAACTATAACCTAAAGCTAGAACATGAAACCGTAAACTTAATGGTGCTCAGAAGGTAGTAGATATAATAACAGCCCAGCCTGAGAGCCCACGCATTAGAGATCTTAGTTTCTCTTAAAAAAAAATAAAAAATGGAATGAATAAGAGATGTACTCAAAGATTTAGAAATATTTCAAGGGTTTGTATTTACATTGGCCTTGGCATCCACAGACTGTTCTTAAATGCACATAGTTTTAAATTGCAAGCTTGCTTCAAAATTTTAAATCTAAGGAAGCCATGTTGGGCCTTATCAATCTTAAACAAGACAAAATGGAGAATGGAGTGTGCAAATGTTTGTTATTTGAGAGAGGCTCTAAAAGAGAGTTTTCCTCCCAAGTGGTAAAATCCTGTATACGTGCTACTTGTGTTCTGAAAGGGGGATTACCCCACCTCCTTCCTCTAATTTAAGTGAGGAGGGTGATTTTAAGTCTAATGGTAAATGATGTTTTGTTGTAACTTTTGAGTTTGTGATTACACCTGTGTTCCAGTCTATTTTGGAATGTGAAGTTAACCTAATGTTTCTGCTGCAAAAGCCTAGTTGAGCCAATTGCTCTCTCAAGCTAAAATGCAGTGTATGTATTTCATTAAGCATATGCCTATGAAAGTATGGTGTTCATTCTAAGAAAAATATGTGAGTCCAGTTTTAACTTTGATTTGGTTGGACAGAAGAGTTATTGTAAGGCTCCTGATATCAGTCTCTATAAGACTTCCTGGCCTCTTTTGTTAGAAAATGCCCCCCCTTGTTTCATTCTGCCTCTTTCAGTTTTTTTCCCCTTCTTACTTCTGTGCCAGGTAAATTTACTCCCAAGTAAGCTTCCTTTAAAGGAAACTGCAAAAAGGGGAGGGGGGCAATCTTTCCTAAAGTCACCCTGCATCTCACTTTCCAATGTGCAGTTATTAAAATAATAATAATAATAATAATAATAATAATAATAATAATCTAAATTAGGCTTACTATTCCTCTGCAAGTTAAGGGGGGGAAAACAAATCTGTTCACTTCAATCTTCCTTTAAATATTTCTATAGGAACTTGCATTCGTTAGTCTAAGGAAGCAAACTCACTCAAACTATCTCAAGATCTGCTAAAAGGGTTCTGTGTAAAGTTGGGTACTTTTATTTTCCTCTTCCTTAGTACATGATAGGAGCATAGATGTTTCCTTTCCCAGCTGTAAATCTGTACTTAAATGTGTATGTCTCTTTGTTAGTACAAATCTTGCTGTGAAATCTTGCTGTGAACCCTATATTTTGGAGGGTTGGACTAGATCAGTGTTTCCCAACCGGTGTTCCGCGGCACACTAGTGTGCCGCGAGATGTTGCCTGGAGGGAGGCGGGCGAGTCCAAAAAAGGTTGGGAAACACTGGTTTCTCTTTCAAAAAGGAAACGTGGGTTAAAGCGGCGACGCCGCCTCCCACTCACTTTCCTGCTCTGGCTTCCCTAACAGTTTTCCGAGTTGCGTCACTGGATCCAGCCCCCTTTTCCACATGTGACACGGGGCTGGAGGGAGGGAAAGAGGGCTTTACGTCGCGCACAAAGGCAGCCTCCTAGAAGCGCTCTGGGCCGGCGCCGTTTCGCCAAAGGCGCCGGAGGACCCCCACCCTCAGCTCCTTCAGAAAGGAAGCCCCGCCCCTCGGCTCCCTACGCCGCCAGGCAGCTCAGCTGACTGACGAGGACGTTCTGCGGCGGCGGCCGCCGCACAACCACCGCAGTTGCTGGCAGCGTCCGCAGCACAATAAGTAACAGCGCCTGGTGCTGCCAACTCTTTCTCTCTCTCTCCCGCCCCGCCCCCAAGCTCTCGCGCGCCCCGCGTCAACATCGCCGCGCGCAGCTTCCCGAGCTCGAGGCCAGCCGCTGCACGCACGCGCCGGCTCGTCATCGGCTCCGGTTGTTGCCTTTCTCCGCCGAGGTCGGTGGACCCCGAGCCTAGGCTTCCTTCCCGCACCCCGCTTTCCGAAGACCGCACACCAGTTGGGCCAGTACATATTCCCCTCCCGTGACTGGAGCGGAATAGCCCTTTCTCTTCTTCCCCAACCCTTGTCGTTGGAGGAGTCCCTCAGTCCCTCGCTTTGCTGCCTCCTCCCCCCCACCCCCAAAGCTTGGAGGTTCCCCGGCAAGGGGGAGGGAAAAAAATTGAAAGTTACACTTTCGTGCGTCCCTCCCGGCGTGACGCTGCGCGCTGACGTCACGGGGCTGTAATGGTGGTGTGCCTCGAGATTTTTTTCATCAAACAAGTGTGCCTTTGCCCAAAAAAGGTTGGGAAACACTGGACTAGATGACCCCAGGGTCCCCTTCAACTCTCCCAATTTGTGGCTGTGTGGAAGGACATGTGTCTGCAAGCATTGGAGGGTAATTGTTAAATTCTGGTGTCGTGATGGAGTCGAAATTCAGCCTAGCTTTACTCTTTAGTTTTAAAAGGTGAGAGGTGAAGCCGTGATGTTTTTGAAGCACAACTAGTAATATCAAGCATTTGAGTGATTACAGTGTTTATCATTTTGTCTACTATTTAAAGATCAGACTTCAAAGTCAATTCAAAGTTTCAGCACATACAAATACATATACGCCTTGACCATTCGTGTAAATAAAGGGCAGGGGGAAAAAAATTTTTAAAAAAATTGTCTGCAAATGGTAAGGCTGAAATGACTGAGAATGTTAAAAAAATCCTATGAAGACTTCCGGCGAGGCAGCATGGCGGCTGCAACAGCAGAAAAGAGCTCCTGAAGCCAGCCAGAGTAAAAGGCTCTGTCTGGCCACCCCCGGGCTCCCAGGACTGCTGCCGCCAGCACCGCCAGCGGAGAGGAATCGGGGGTGCCCAGGCATCTATCAAAGGAGCCAAAACACACACACACCCCATGACTGAGATTGAGCCGGAAAGGCACCCGACCACCACCCCCCAACAGCAGAGAGGAGCTCCAAAACCAGGAGGACAGTGGAGCTAACGCAAAGAGGGAGAAAGAAAGGGGGAGAGAGGAAGAAAAAGAAAGAAAAAGGAGCCCCAAACTTACCGCTGCCGCCCCCATCTCTGCCAAGGAGAAAGCAGAGGAGAGGTACGTGAGCACGGGAAGGCAAAAAAGGCTCCGAAAAAACAACAGGTGGCTGAGCCCCACCGGGAACACAGAGAAGCCGCATAACAAAGGAGAAACTACCTTTTTTTTCCTTCCCTTTTTTTTTAACCCCCTTCCTTTTTTTTAACCCCTTCCTCCCCCTCCCTCCCCCCTTAAAAAAGCAGAGGAGAGGTAGGTGAGCAGGGGAAGGCAAAAAAGGCTCCGAAAAAACAACACGTGGCTGAGCCCCACCGGGAAACACAGAGAAGCTGCATAACAAAGGAGAAACTACCTTTTTTTCCCCCCTTCCCTTTTTTTTTAACCCCCTTCCTTTTTTTAACCCCTTCCTCCCCCTCCCCCTCATATATATATATATATATATATATATATATATATATATATATATTTTATCCCTCCCCCCCCATATACCTACTTTTATCTCTTTTCTTTTTAAAAGAGGGTCCACTGCTGCTGCAGCCACCCTTTATTTGAATCTTTACCGCTGATATTACTGTACTATCTCTCCTCTCTCTTTCAACTCTCTTTTTGTCTCTCCCTCTCCCTTCTCTTTTACTCCAATCTCCCCTCCCCCCGCCTCCCCCCTTCTTCTTTCTTTCTTCTTCTTCCCTTTCTTCTCCCTCCACCCTTTACATATAGCCTATTTGTCTGTCTCTGTTTCTGAGCGCACTCCCAACCCCAACTTCCACCTTAACTGGACCCCAATACCCCTTTTGGGCATATACAACCCCCTCCTAACACATATTTCCCCTGGCCCCACCCCTCTAATCTCTTGCATCTCAACCTGCTAACCCCCCTCCCTTTATATGAACTGTCTGTCCGTTAGTCTACCCATCTCTGCTTACCTGCCCCCCCGCCTCGGCGGCACCGCTGAGGCATCTACAGAAGCCCTAAAGAAGTTCTTAAAACACAGACTAGAAGTGACACAAATGACCACCTAATCCAAACGCTCTGTAGAAGCCACCAACCAACAAAGCCTGATCAGCTCAGCAACCCAACAATACCCAGGAATCACCACTGCCACAACTCCTAACCACCACACGCCCTACCCCAAGAGGACGCCAAGCCAACCTCAAACCAAAATCAGGGAGACCAAGACGACACCAACCAGGGAGATGGCAAACAATGCTAAGACGGTAACTCCCCTTCAAGATGATGACCACCCAATAACGAAACGAGATCTGAGGGAAATGGAAGCAAGATTAGAAGCATGATTAGAAGAAACACTGAAGGCCACAATGGCTCCCATGCAGGTACTAATCAACAATCTAACCTCCAAAGTGGAAGCTCTAGAGAACAAGAACCAAATGCAAGAAAGAATAATAGAGCAATACCGGGAAGAGAATGCACGTGTGAACAAGAAACTGGACGAACTGGTAAACCAAATGGAAGCAGAACACAGAGAGATGAAAATTAAGCAAGCCGACCTTGAAGACCGCAATAGACGTTGTAACATCCGCTTCCGCAACTTTCCTGAAAAAACAGAGGAGAAAAGCCCAGCAGACCTAATTATACGCTGGCTGAAAAGCACAATCCCAAGCCTGAAACTTGAGGCAGATGACTTGGAGAGGGCTCACAGAGCCCTAAAACCTATGCCAAAACCCAGCGCCCCCCCCCCCAGAGACATCATTGTATGCTTCACACGCTACAAAAAGAAGGAAGAGGTATGGCACCACCTCAAAAACTCAACCAACCTTCGATAGGGAGAGACCCCTATTCTGGCCTTACAGGACCTATCTCAGGATACCCTAAACCGGAGGAAAAGCCTGCGCCCATGCACCCAGCGTCTCCAACAAGCAGGGATCAAATACCGATGGGGCTTCCCCTTCCGCCTCATTGTAACAACCAATACAACGCAACACATGGCTACCAACATACCTGAGGCCCTGCAACTACTAAAGAACCTTGAACTCGACCTCCCACCGGAATGGCAACCGACAAACCCACCAAGTGACAGCCCCAACCACGAGGAAACAACAGCAAACAACTGGACAACGGTACAGAAGAAAAAGAAACAACAGAAGCGGCACAACAACAAAAACCAATACAGGCAAGCATCATGCTCAGAACCGTCCCGCCGGCCATACGACACAAGAAACCAGACCAAGATTAACCAAACCAATTCATCGCAGATGGACAACCCTACAACAACAACAACAACCCCAGCTGAATGAAGCAACCAGGAAAAACCACAAACTGAAGGACTGGTGATTCCCCCCCCCTTTTCCCCCTCCCCCCCAAAAAACCATAGATTTAGTTAACACCATCAACACCCCCCCCAGCCCCGCACCCCCACAGGAATCCCCACCCCAACACCAGTCCAGACGACCTCAACCACATTCCCCATCACCCACACCTTCAACACTCCATACTAGGGAAAAACAACTCCTCCAACCTTAATAACACAACCCACAATCAGGCTAAAATCTGATACCCAACCAGCACTATGGTGGCACCAGAGCGTACCAACACCCACATCCCCACCCCAACACACCAACAATGTTGCTCATAACATTGGCAACATTGCTTATGAACCTTATACCTGACAGCGACGTTACAAAGTCACTTCACACTGTCTCACTGATCACCCCCTATCGCAAACAACAGGGGGGATGGCCTGTCCTTCAACACGGCCTTCCACACCAGCTGAGACCTAGGACCAACTGGCTAAATGCCAGATGGCCTAAAATACCCCAAACAAACACCTATATGACTACATATAGGAAACTCGCTACAACTTACCCCCTACTCTTTAACCCAAATCTTACTCTAATCCCATTAGCCCCCCACCCACCACACCCTAGGTCAGCGCAACCCCACTGGTCCTTTAAACAACACGAAGAGAGAGACACAAGACAACCCGAACGGGTTGGCAGGGAATCGCCCCACATAATAGATAAGCAAGATGGCTAACCTAAAAGCAATTACATTAAACGTGAGGGGGCTGGGAAACCCCATCAAAAGGAAACGCATCACCTCATACATAAACACCATGAAACCACACATCACTTTCCTACAAGAAATACACAACCCACCCAAAGGCAGCAAACTCCTGAGCGACCCCCGCTTCAGTCAACAGTGGGTCGCACGAGGCTCAGGGAAAGCTCGTGGGGTAGCCATAATACTCAGTAGAGACCTGAACTTCACTGCCACAACAGTCCTCAAGGACAAAAAAGGCAGATTCATTTTCGCTAAAGGGACACTAGATGGCAAAATCAAACTGACAATCGGCTCCATATATGCCCCAAACACGAAACAATTGGAATTCTTCCAGAAGACACTAAACAAATTCCTCTCCTTCTCTGAAGGGGAAGCAATCCTAGGAGGGGACCTCAATCTGAATATGAAAGGTATATCTCTGAAAGATATCCACCCCACAACCCCATGGGCAACCTTCCTCTGAAGGAAACCCCCAACAACCAGGAACTCTTACAAGTTACTAAAAATGCTAAAAAACAGGGGTCTCTACGACATTTGGGGTGAGCAAAACCCAGGAGACATCAGCCATACATTCCAATCGGGACGCCATGATACAGTGTCCAGACTGGACAGCATTCTACTCACACAGGGTCTGATCCCCTCAGTAGAATCAACAAACATAGGTAACATTAAAATCACAGACCACGCCCCAGTAGAAGTCATTGTTAAAATAGGAGAAGGAACACAAACCACCCCATCATGGTCCTTCAGTCCCATCCTAACTACAAACAAACAAATTAGAGAGAGTCTCACAAAAACCCTCCAAAACTACTTCAAAGAAAACGATGTAAACAATATAACAACCCCCCTCCTATGGGACGCAATGAAAGCGGTCACCAGAGGAGCTTGCATAAAAGAGAAAACATTCCTTAAAAAACAAACCTCCTCAAAAATTAGCAAAACAGAACAAGACATCATAGCCCTCTCATCACGCTACAAACAAACAGGATCTAAAAAACTCCTCAAACTTATAGAACAAAAAAGGAGAGAACTAGACTCCCTAGAAATTAACAAAACAATGATCAACATTCTATACTCTAAACAACATTTCTACGAATATGGAGGGAAAAACTCCAGATTACTAGCAAATAGATGTAGGAAAAAAGCACTCAAAACAAGAATACACTGCATCACCAAAAAAGACGGCAACATAACATTCTCCCCCGAAGAAATAACCTCAGAATTTGCAGAATTCTACTCCAACCTATACACCTCCCATAACCCACCAGAGAAGGAAATCAGAACATTTCTAGCAGGACTAAACATGCCTACCCTAACTGATGAGGAACAGGAATTCATGGACAGCCCTATCACCCCAGAGGAAATAGATGCGGTCCTCAAAAACCTGAAACCACACAAAGCCCCAGGCCCAGACGGCTTCACAGCAGAATTCTATAAGAAATTCAAAGAACCCTTGATGCCCTACATGACCCACCTATTCAACGACATCATAAAAGGGGGCCCCATCCCCAAAACCTGGACCCACTCCAGAATAGTCTGCATCCCAAAACCACTAAAAGACAGCCTCAAAGTAGAATCATACCGCCCAATCTCATTAATAAACCAAGACTACAAGATATTCACATCAATCTTGGCCAACCGCCTAAAAATCTTCCTACACAAGTTAATAGCCCCAGACCAGACTGGCTTTGTCCCTGGCCGCAATATAACAGACCCCATCAGGAAACTACTGAACCTGATCGAACACAGCAAGGCAACCAAACTCCCATTGACAATTATGTCCCTAGACATCCTCAAAGCCTTTGATTGCTTGGAGTGGAAATACATACTAGCAGTACTAACTAACATGAAATTTGGCCCCAACTTCCTACAAACCCTCAAACAAATATACTCCCAAGCCTCAGCAAAATGCAGAACTAACAATATGGATTCTAACACTATAGCTATCCAAAGAGGCACGAAACAAGGATGCCCACTGTCTCCCTTCTTATTTATCCTGGCTCTGGAACCCCTAGCAATCCACATCCGAGCAGCCACAGACATCAAGGGAGTGGAAATAAAAGGCAGAACCTGTAAATTAGGGCTCTTTGCAGATGACCTAATGGTCACAACACCAGACCCCATAAGCACAGCAACCTCCCTAATCAGAGAACTCAACACATTTGCAATGGTGTCGGGCCTACAGGTAAATTTTACAAAGTCAGAAGCTATGTGCTTCAACACCCCTCCTCACACCCAAAAAGAACTCACGAAGGTCACCAAAATAAAACTTTGCTACACCAAGTTCAGATACCTAGGGGTACAAATAACCAGAAACCTCAATAAATTGTACCTCCACAACTACAAGCCCCTGTGGCGACAAATTAACAAAGACCTAAAGAGATGGAACAACATTAACTTCACTCTCTCAGACAAAATAGCCCTGATCAAAATGATCACACTCCCAAAACTAACCTACCTATTCCAAACCCTCCCAATCTGGATCCCCTCAACCCAACTTCGCAGTTGGCAGAGAAAACTACACTCTTTCATCTTCTCACATAAAAAACCAAGAATAAGCCCCAAATATCTGCACCTCCCCACCTCAGAAGGAGGATGGGGAATCCCCAACATAGAAACATATTACAATGCCAACCAAATACGCCATATAATCCCATATATACTAGAAGATGAGACAAAACAATGGGTACACCTAGAGAGGGACACAATTGAAAACACCTGCACCACAACATACCCACTCCTCCCAAACAAACTAAAGAAAATTCCCACAACACTTAACAGGTACACACAGACCATGCTCAAAGCATGGAAAACACAAATAGGCAAACTATCCCCAACCCCATCCCCACTAATCCCCCTGGCGTACCACCCATTATTCCACCATGCAGCACAAAACCTCAAGATAAAAACCTGGCGAACCAAAGGCTTATATCGCCTAATAGACTTTTATAAAAATAACAAACCCTTGTCAACACAAGAAATACAAGACAAACTAGAAGACACCCAAATGCCCTGGTTAACACAACACCAACTACATGCCCTCTTAAACAACCCAACAGTAAAATCAGCAGCAACTAGGCCCCTGACAACCTTCGAAAACCTCCTCCTAACAACAAAGGGAAACGGTAAAGGGACGGTATCCGCAATATACAAAATACTACTCCAAAATCCCGCAAATCCCCTAGACGCAATCAAAAAACAATGGGAGAATGACATAGGCTATGAGATTAACCCCACTCAATGGACCAGAATGTGGTCTAAACCCCCCTTTAAATCCATATCAACGAAAAGAAAAGAACTCACACTGAAACTCACCTACAGGTGGTACCTAACACCAAGGAAACTAGCGCTAATACACCCAGGAACCTCACCAAAATGCTGGAGAGGGTGCACCTCCACAGGCACATACCTCCACATGTGGTGGGAGTGTCCCAAAATCCAACTATTCTGGACAACAGCCATACAAGAAATATGTAAAATAACTATGCAAGTAATAGACATCACCCCAGAATTGGCCCTACTAAACATCTTCCAAGACAACAATGCCCATTTACACCACAAAGAACTCATAACCCACCTGCTCTCAGCAGCCAGAAACACCATAACCAGACACTGGAGAGACCTGTCAGGAGTAAGCATGGACCAATGGTACCAAATAGTATGGGAAACAGCCCTACTAGAAAAATGAACTAACAAACTGAAACTGACACGGGGACAAACAGAAGAAGACGCCTTCACCCCGGTATGGCTCCCCTTTATCACATACACAGCCCAACAGGACAGTGACAATAATCCACCAACAGCATACAAATCAATATGGCTAACCTGATCCAAAACACCCACCCACCTCACCCACACATGAAAACAAAGATCACCACAGCCAATCACAAGCAAACAATCACACCCTAGGCCAACCCCAACCTCTCTCACCACCAAAGGAACACAAGTGAACAACACAAGCAACGCTGACACCAAACTCTACATACATTAAACATAATAGAAACACCGCCACCCGACCCCACCCCTATCCATCCTCCCTCCCTCCACCCCCCCTCTCTTTTTTCTTTTTTCTTTTCTTCTCCCCCTAATGCCTCAACAAATGAAACGGATTTGTAAAAATGTTACATGAAAAAAAAAAATACGAGGCACTACACTTCTGTAAAACAAGAAAATCCTGAATAAAATATATATTAAAAAAAAAAATCCTATGAATTCTGACCCTCTGGCCATTTTTCCCATATATAAGGGCGTGGCATTGTTCCGCGAATGGCCAGAGGGATATTAGCCCTTTCCTATACATAAAGGAAGCAGTCCCTTTTGCTTGGGCTGCAATTGCTAGCTTTGGTGAATACTTGAATCGCTGAGTTTCTCTTTTTTGTTTTAAAATCTAACCCTATTTTTAAAAAATCTACTCCTTACCCTTCCCTTATTCAAATCGTAATTTAGCCAAAAGAGTCAACATTTCCAATAGTATAAAAGGTTTGCTGACACATGAACTCTGCACATGCACAGAGGCTAGATCAGCTAAAGAAGAGAGAGAGAGAGAGAGAGAGAGAGGAAGGAGAAGGGGGGAACTGTAAGGGGAGAGAGGAGGTTTCGAGAAGCTACAGGGAGAAACTTATCCAAATTTCCTTATGTAAAAGAAAACTTGGAACCATTGAGGGAAATCACCCTTAATGTGTCTTTGCTCCAGGGGTTACGTAAGACAAAAGGGTTAAAAACAAAAAAAAACAACAAAAAAACAAACAAACTAGCCCATCAAAAGTCAAGAGCTTTCCAGGTTCCAAATCTTAACATGCCAAATTCTTTTCACAGGTAAATATCAAAGCATTCCCCCCCTCAATGGGAATTTTAGGAACAGCATTTCCTGACAGGCTTCTCACATGAAATAATTTTCCCTTTTAACAGGATATGTGAACCCCGATAACAAAGTGTTTGTCCCTTTTTTCCCCTCCCACAGCAACTTTCTTTCTGTTCTGTGAAACAAGTCTGAATCCCTGCTATATTAGTGACTTCCATCTCTTTGTGGCTTTGACACTTTTTAAGTTACAAATAATCTGTTTTCATTTATTTAATCCGTTTCTCCATGATATCTATGAAGTTAATCGAAGCACAACCAAACATTGTTTGTGGAATGGTACTTGTTTACCTTTGGCCTGAGCATCTCTTATTAATTCTGTCATTTTGGCTAGTGCAAGGTACTTGAACAACTTTAAACTGCCATTCATTTTTTTCCCTTGGTATTAAGTCATTTTCCAGTATTTTGCTAACATTCTAGCCGATGTTGTCACATCAAGAAACACTCTTTTATTTTCATTGTTACTTCAGATTTCTTAAAATTGTGTGTCTTAGCATTTATTTATTTTTTGTTCCTCATAAGTCAGTGTGTGTGTGTGTGTTTCATTATTATTTTAACCTTGTATTTTTTTACAGTTCTCTTTCTCTCCAAAGTGAAGGAAAGCAAACGAACTTGGCAGATAATAACAGTAATTATATGAAAATGTGATAATAATATTGGAATGAATGAAATGCTTAATTCGCTAAGATTTTTATTATTTGCAGCTTCCAACAGAAACCGAAGGACATCCTTTTTGCCTTTTGCCCCCTCCTTTTCCTAACTCTGTCTTTAAGCCCCCAAAACCCTGCCCCTTACAGGATATCACCTATACAGATGTGCAATGATGAAAAGCAGCAACAACCCCTCAACTCAGTTCTTCGCCATCACAAGACCAGCAACAACAGACACCAGAGTTTTCAAAGTGCCCACAGCTATCTCTTTCAAAGGCTATAGACTGATGGGGGAGTGGGGCTGACAAAGGGGGGAGGAGTTGAATTACAAGGACATTTTTTCACTTGAACCTCAAGCCTCTGTGCTCCAGGATTCAAAAGATACATGCGTAAAAGATCACAATTGTGTCAAAATATGCAACTGATATTTAATTAGTTTGTTTTGTATTATGTGTTATTACGTAGGAATGTTGAAATGTGTCTGACAGTGTGTTATTTCCACAAAAGGGGGGCTATTTTTGTGTGTAATTGTTTTTATGTTTAATGTCTTATTCCTTACACCCCAGTGGAGGATTCTCATACATTTTATGCCTTTTAACAGATCAGGCTATTATGTAGTCCAATGTTTAGAATTAGATAAATTTATAACCACATTTCGTTGTTCCACCTGCCACTCTGCCAACTTCCCTACCCATTTTAAAATGTGCTAAAACTCACTTTACCAAAGAGAAGCTAAGATACATGAAGGTGCATATGCTTTGGTTTAGCAGGAATGATCCCTTATGGAGTTAAATTGACTTATTTGGACAAAGTGCCCTTTTAAGAACGGTTTTCCTTTAACAGACTGGTTTGAAAGGTTGAGAACCATGGCCACATAAATTCAAATTGGACTCAGTTTGAATTGGGCAAGTGTATCCAGGCTGCAATTAGCTTTTTGGTCCTTAAAGTGCAAGTGAGCAACTTCCCATGACTGCAAGACCAGAGCCTATAATAATAAAAAAATCCCATGGATTTTGGCCAAGGCAAAGACATTTCTCTCAGGACGTGTCCAAAACCTGTGCCAGCTGTGGTGGGTGCCAGGCAACATGGTAAATATGAAAGCCCTAAGTGGATTCACCAGGGATTGCCACTACTGTGACACCATGCCGATGTGAGACCACAGAAGAGCTACCTTGACACCTGAGAACACAAAAATGGCGGGGGGGAAAGCAAACTGCACTTTTCAGTCATTAGTGGACCTTCCTGCTAAATGTAAAGCATAGACCACTACTGAGAAAATATTTCTTCCAAAGTGCTAGAATAGCACAAGTAACTGAGCAACAAAATATTAATTTTACGTGATATCCTATGTCTAACTATGTGCACTGTTACACCATTATATTTCTATGCAAATATCCTTAAGAAGCATGATATCCAAGTCCCTTTCAGGTTCACATGGACACACGCATCTGGGACGGAGAATAGCAGGTTAATATTTACCACCATAAATTGTGCGGAGAAAAGGATTGCAAAGTAGCCACCTTTGCAATCTTATCTCCGAAGGGGGGAACTGTAGCAGGAACCCCCCCACCCCAATCATTCTGTTTGCACAAACTTCACACACACTCACACTCACACACTACATACGCCACATTTCTGTAATAAATTCATAGAAAATCAACCATACATCGGATTTGCACTGTTCCATTTTTATTTTACTCCATATGACATGGACTATCAAAGGGGGGCTTGGTTCTGGTCAGTCATAATCCCTTCACCATCCCAGCACATCCACAGGAGCCCTGCCCAGTTGCTATGTCAACCCTGATAATCCCAGACAGAAGACAATCAAAATCACAAAGAACTTGCATATGGTAGTGGATTCAGCATGGACTGAAACAAAGGACAATAATCAGATCTTCCCTCTGGGGGCAGGAAACTGCAAACTCCCCTTTGTCTCCTGGAAGTGACTCATGGGCAGGGGGAAAGGAGGAACCAGCCAGGTGACAGGACACTCAGGTTACCACCACAACTCCTCCCTCAACCCCTCCTTTCTGTAATGTATGCATGATGTCAACCCCTTCTGTAATGTATGCATGATGTCAACCCCTCCTTTCTGTAGTGTATGCATGATGTTTCTGGGGGTGGGCTTGACCTGGAGGATGGGAATTTCAAAAGTTTTTATAAGGTCTTGCAGACCATCTTTCAGGGTCTTTCCTCTCTCCTGCGAGTGAGGGGAATGCCCTGTTGCAACAGTTCAATAAAGGCCAAGCCTACAGGCTGCTGTTTTGCTCCAAGTTATCCTGGTTGGTGTCTTTTTTTGTCCAAGGGAGCCCTCGGATTTTTCCGGTGTAGCAGGAACCCCCCACGCCAATCATTCTGTTTGCACAAACTTCACACACACACACACTACATACGCCCCATTTCTGTTATAAATTCATAGAAAATCAACCATACATCGGATTTGCACTGTTCCATTTTATTTTACTCCATGTGACAAGGACTATCAAAGGGGGGTGGCTTGGTTCTGGTCAGCCATAATCCCTTCAGCATACCAGCACATCCACAGGAGCCCTGCCCAGTTGCTATGTCAGCCTTTATAATCCCAGACAGAAGACAATCAAAATGACAAAGAACTTGCATATGATAGTGGATTCAGCACGGACTGGAATAAAGGACAATAATCAGATCTTCCCTCTGGGGGCAGGAAACTGCAAACTCCCCTTTGTCTCCTGGAAGACACTCCAGGACACTCAGGTTACCACCACAACTCCTCCCTCAACCCCTCCTTTCTGTAATGTATGCATGATGTCAACCCCTTCTGTAATGTATGCATGATATTTCTGGGGGTGGGCTTGACCTGGAGGATGGGAATTTCAAAAGTTTTTATAAGGTCTTGCACACCATCTTTCTGGGTCTTTCCTCTCACCTGCAAGTGAGGGGAGCACCCTGTCGCGACAGTCTTTCTTCAATAAAGACCAAGCCTACAGGCTGCTGATTTGCTTCAATTTACTCTGGTTGGTGTCTTTACTTTTTGTCCAAGGGAGCCCTCAGATTTTTCCGTTAACAGTTGGCGACCACGAAGGGACACTTGGTTCTCCTGCAGAGGTGAGGAGGGAGATAGAGGGGATCAGGCGCCACTGGGCAACCTTAGCCCAGGGATCCTTCTTCCTCTCCCTGCCTCCTCTTTGCGGGCGGTAATCAATCGTCACCAAAAGCCCAACCAGGGGAAGCAAAGGCGAGGTCAAGCCGGCTAAGGGGAAAGGATCCTGAGATCCGCAGGGGACATCTTCGAACGTGAGTATGGTTTGAAGTAAATACATTGGGAGGGGGGTGGAATAGGAACATCTCCATGACAGCCAGACTTTCCTTCTTTCATTTCCGATGTTCCCTCTCGGGGTCGGCCAGGAACATTTTAGCTCTATCCTTTTCTCCCCCGATTCTCCCCTTTCGGAAAGTGGCCAGGGAGGTTGCGGAACCTTACTGTCTGACGTTCCCCCTCGGGGTCGTCCAGGAACGTCAAATCTTTTCCCTTTCCCTTCCCCCAATTCCTTACGCGGAAGGTGACCGTGAAAATTGGGGTACTATTGCTGTTTTCTGACGTTCCCCCTCGGGGTCATCCAGGAATGTCTTAATCTCTCTATCCCTTTTCTCCCCCGTTTTCCGTCTTGGAATTGAGTCCGGGAAAGCGTGGCTCTTTTACTGTTTTTCTCTGACATTCCTCTCTCGGAGTCGTCCAGAGGAGTCTTTCAAGTATTCTCTTACTCTCCACCTACCCTAACTATGCAAATGAAGCTGCCCCTCCTGCCTGGTGACCTTTGTTAGGGATGACCCGGGTATGTGAGAACGCAAGGTCGTTTGTTTCCTTTCCAAACCTTCATTTTCTCGGACCCTGATCTGGCATTGCATTACGCAAGCGTCCAGTAGGGAGTTCCGAACTTAGTCCAAAAGGCTAGGCAGGAGGCTGTTGTGGAGGGTAGAAGGGGTGGTTGAAGTTTTCGGGCCAGGTGTCCCGTGGTAAAAAGTTTTCGGGCCAGGTGTCCCGTGGTAAAGGTTTTTGGGCCAGGTGTCCCGTGGTTGAAGTTTCTCGGGCCGAGGTGTCCCGTGGCTGAAGTTTGAGTTCATGTATAAGATTTCTTGAAATGAGTTTGTAGCTTGAAGATAGGTGAGAGTTGTGTTAGTCAAAGGGATTCCAAACACTGAAAGGATATTTTTTTTCTGTCCCCCCTTTCTTTCCCATTGCCCCTCCTCCCTTGTGTGTGTTTCCACTCTTTCTGTCTTTAGCGTACTTCGTTAACGAAAAAAAGCCCAATAATAACATATGAGAGAATGGGAGCTCACTAAACACCCTAGCTGGACTCCTCCTGGCAACAAAGCTTCCATGAAGCCTTTTTGCCCCAGAGAGGATTCTAATATGCCCCTCCAGCTTGTCATCTCCAATTAGAGAAAAATAGAAATAAAATAAAGGGGAAAAAATGGTCAAGTTTGTCTTGTTAAACTGTAGCCTAGAGCTGGAACATGAAACTGTAAACTTAATGGTGCTCAGAAGGCAGTAGATATAATAACAGCCCAGCCTGAGAGCCCACGCATTAGAGATCTTAGTTTCTCTTAAAAAATAAAAAATAAAAATGAATAAGAGATGTACTCAAAGATTTAGAAATATTTCAAGGGTTTGTATTTACATTGGCCTCGGCATCCACAGACTGTTCTTAAATGCACATAGTTTTAAATTGCAAGCTTGCTTCAAAATTTTAAATCTAAGGAAGCCATGTTGCAACTTATCAATCTTAAACAAAACAAAATGGAGAATGGAGTGTGCAAATGTTTGTTATTTGAGAGAGGCTCTAAAAGAGAGTTTTCCTCCCAAGTGGTAAAATCCTGTATACGTGCTACTTGTGTTCTGAAAGGGGGATTACCCCACCTCCTTCCTCCAATTTAAGTGAGGAGGGTGATTTTAAGTCTAATGGTAAATGATGTTTTGTTGTAACTTTTGAGTTTGTGAGTACACCTTTGTTCCAGTCTATTTTGGAAGGTGAAGTTAACCTAATGTTTCTGCTGCAAAGGCCTAGTTGAGCCAACTGCTCTCCCAAGCTAAAATGCAGTGTATGTATTTCATTAAGCATATGCCTATGAAAGTATGGTGTTCATTCTAAGAAAAATATGTGAGTCCAGTTTTTTACTTTGATTTGGTTGGACAGAAGAGTTATTGTAAGGCTCCTGATATCAGTCTCTATAAGACTTCCTGGCCTCTTTTGTTAGAAAATGCCCCCCTTGTTTCATTCTGCCTCTTTCAGTTTTCTTCCCCTTCTTACTTCTGTGCCAGGTAAATTTACTCCCAAGTAAGCTTCCTTTAAAGGAAACTGCAAAGAGGGGAGGGGGCAATCTTTCCTAAAGTCACCCTGCATCTCACTTTCCAATGTGCAGTTATTAAAATAATAATAATAATAATATTAATAATAATAATCTAAATTAGGCTTACTATTCCTCTGCAAGTTAAGGGGGGGAAAACAAATCTGTTCACTTCAGTCTTCCTTTAAATATTTCTATAGGAACTTGCATTCGTTAGTCTAAGGAAGCAAACTCACTCAAACTATCTCGAGATCTTCCTCTTCCTTAGTACATGATAGGAGCATAGATGTTTCCTTTCCCAGTTGTAAATCTGTACTTAAATTTGTATGTCTCTTTGATAGTACAAATCTTGCTGCGAAATCTTGCTGTGAACCCTATATTTTGGAGGGTTGGACTAGATGACCCCAGGGTCCCTTTCAACTCTCCCAATTTGTGGCTGTGTGGAAGGCCATGTGTCTACAAGCATTGGAGGGTAATTCTTAAATTCTAGTGAGGTGATGAGTTGAAATTCAGCCTAGCTTTGCTCTTTGGTTTTAAGAGGAGAGAGGTGAAAGCCATGATGTTTTTGAAGCACAACTGGTAATATCAAGCATTTGAGTGATTACACTATTTATCATTTTGTCTACTATTAAAAAAAAAAAAAATCAAACTTAAAAGTCTATTCAAAGTTTAAGCACATAAAATTCATATAGTCAAGTAGCATTAGCCTTGACCATCCATCCTGTAAATAAAGGGCAGAAAAAAAAAAAATTGTCTGCAAATGGTAAGGTTGAAATGACTGAGAATGTTGAAAAAAGCCATTTCCCCCATATATAAGGGCGTGGCATTGTTCCGCGAATGGCCAGAGGGATATTAGCCCTTTCCTGTACATAAAGGAAGCAGTCTCTTTTGCTTGGGCTGAAATTGCTAGTTTTGGTGAATACTTAAATTGCTGAGTTTCTCTTTTTTGTTTAAAATCAAACCCTATTTTCAAAATCTACTCCTTACCCTTCCCTTCCCTTATTCAAATCGTAATTTAGCCAAAGGATGCAACATTTTCAATAGTATAAAAGGTTTACTGAGACACAATCACTCTGCACATGCACAGAGGCTAGATCAGCTAAAGAGAGAAAGAGAGAGAGAGAGAGAGAGAGAGAGAGAGGAAGGGGGGAACTGTAAGGGGGGAGAGGTTTTCTTCGAGAACTGCAGAGAGAAACTTATCCAAATTTCCTTATGTAAAAACTTGGAACCATTGAGGGAAATCATCCTTAATGTGTCTTTGCTCCAGGGGCTACGTAAGACAAAAGGGTTAAAAAAACTAGCCCATCAAAAGTCAGGAGCTTTCCAGGTTCCAAATCTTAACATGCCAAATTCTTTTCACAGGTAAATATCAAAGCATTCCCCCCCTCAATGGGAATTTTAGGAACAGCATTTCCTGACAGGCTTTTCACATGAAATAATTTTCCCTTTTAACAGGATATGTGAACCCCGATAACAAAGTGTTTGTCCCTTTTTCCCCCCTCCCACAGCAACTTTCTTTCTGTTCTGTGAAACAAGTCTGAATCCCTGTTATATTAGTGACTTCCATCTCTTTGTGGCTTTGACACTTTTTAAAGTTACAAATAATCTGTTTTCATTTATTTAATCCGTTTCTCCATGATGTCTATGAAGTTAATCGAAGCACAACCAAACATTGTTTGTGGAATGGTACTTGTTTACCTTTGGCCTGAGCATCTCTTATTAATTCTGTCATTTTGGCTAGTGCAAGGTACTTGAACAACTTTAAACTGCCATTCATTTTTTTCCCTTGGTATTAAGTCATTTTCCAGTATTTTGCTAACATTCTAGCCGATGTTGTCACATCAAGAAACACTCTTTTATTTTCATTGTTACTTCAGATTTCTTAAAATTGTGTGTCTTAGCATTTATTTATTTTCGTTCCTCATAAGTCAGTGTGTGTGTTTCATTATTATTTTAACCTTGTATTTTTTACAGTTCTCTTTCTCTCCAAAGTGAAGGAAACCAAACGAACTTGGCAGATAATAACAGTAATTATATGAAAATGTGATAATAATATTGGAATGAATGAAATGCTTAATCCGCTAAGATTTTTATTATTTGCAGCTTCCAACGGAAACCGAAGGACATCCTTTTTGCCCTTTGCCCCCTCCCTTTTCTAACACTGTCTTTCAAGCCCCCAAAACCCTGTCCCTTACAGGATATCACTTCTACAGATGTGTTACTACAGATCCAATGAAAAGCTTCGCCACCACAAGACCTGCAACAACAGACACCAAAGTTTTCCAAGTGGCCACAGCTATCTCTTTCAAAGGATATAGACTGATGGGGGAGTGGGGCTGACAAAGGGAGGAGGAGTTGAATTACAAGGACATTTTCTCACTTTTGAAACTCAAGCCTCTGTGCTCCAGGATTCAAAAGATACATGCGTAAAAGTCACAATTGTGTCAAGATATGCAACTGATATTTAATTAGTTTGTTTTGTATTAAGTGTTATTATGTAAGAATGTTGAAATGTGTCTGACAGTGTGATTTCCACAAAGGGGGGCATTTTTTTTTTGTTTCACTGTTTTATGTTTAATGTCTTATTCCTTACACCCCAGTGGAGGATTCTCATACATTTTATGCTTTTAACAGGTCAGGCTATTATGTAGTCCAATGTTTAGAATTAGATAAATTTATAACCACATTTCGTTGTTCCACCTGGCACTCTGCCAACTTCCCTACCCATTTTAAAAAATGTGCTAAAACTCGCTTTACCAAAGAGATGCTGATAAGATACATGAAGGTGCACATGCTTTGGTTTAGCAGGAATGATCCCTTATAGAGTTAAATTGACTTATTTGGACAAAGTGCCCTTTTAAGAACGGTTTTCCTTTAACAGACTGGTTTGAAAGGTTGAGAACCATGGGCACATAAATTCAAATTGGACTCAGTTTGAATTGGGCAAGTGTATCCAGGCTGCAATTAGCTTTTTGGTCCTTAAAGTGCAAGTGAGCAACTTCCCATGACTGCAAGACCAGAGCCTATAATAATAATAATAAAAAATAATCCCATGGAATGGCCAAGGTGAAGACATTTCTCTCAGGACGTGTCCAAAACCTGTGCCAGCTGTGGTGGGTGCCAGGCAACATAGTAAATATGAAAGCCCTAAGTGGATTCACCAGGGATTGCCACTACTGCGACACCATGCTGATGTGAGACCACAGAAGAGCTACCTTGACACCTGAGAACACAAAAATGGCGGGCGGGGGGGAAGCAAACTGCACTTTTCAGTCATTAGTGGACCTTCCTGCTAAATGTAAAGCATAGACCACTATTGAAAATATTTCTTCCAAGGTGCTAGAATACCACAAGTAACTGAGCAACAAAATATTAATTTTACGTGATATCCTATGTCTAACTATGTGCACTGTTATTTCTATGCAAATATCCTTAAAGAAGCATGATATCCAAGTCCCTTTCAGGTTCACATGGACACACGCATCGGGGACGGAGAATAGCAGGTTAATATTTACCACCTTAAATTGTGCGGAGAAAAGGATTGCAAAGTAGCCACCTTTGCAATCTTATCTCCGAAGGGGGGAACTGTAGCAGGAACCCCCCACCCCAATCATTCTGTTTGCACAAACTTCACACACACACACACTACATACGCCCCATTTCTGTTATAAATTCATAGAAAATCAACCATACATCGGATTTGCACTGTTCCATTTTATTTTACTCCATGTGACAAGGACTATCAAAGGGGGGTGGCTTGGTTCTGGTCAGCCATAATCCCTTCAGCATACCAGCACATCCACAGGAGCCCTGCCCAGTTGCTATGTCAGCCTTTATAATCCCAGACAGAAGACAATCAAAATGACAAAGAACTTGCATATGATAGTGGATTCAGCACGGACTGGAATAAAGGACAATAATCAGATCTTCCCTCTGGGGGCAGGAAACTGCAAACTCCCCTTTGTCTCCTGGAAGACACTCCAGGACACTCAGGTTACCACCACAACTCCTCCCTCAACCCCTCCTTTCTGTAATGTATGCATGATGTCAACCCCTTCTGTAATGTATGCATGATATTTCTGGGGGTGGGCTTGACCTGGAGGATGGGAATTTCAAAAGTTTTTATAAGGTCTTGCACACCATCTTTCTGGGTCTTTCCTCTCACCTGCAAGTGAGGGGAGCACCCTGTCGCGACAGTCTTTCTTCAATAAAGACCAAGCCTACAGGCTGCTGATTTGCTTCAATTTACTCTGGTTGGTGTCTTTACTTTTTGTCCAAGGGAGCCCTCAGATTTTTCCGTTAACACCGGTAACAGTATCAAACCTTCCCCATTTTGTAGTCCTTCCTTCATGGAGTAAAATAAAAGTGGAACAGTGCAAATCCGATGTATGGTTCATTTTTCTATGAATTTATGACAGAAGCGTTGTGTATGTAGTGTGTGAGTGTCCGTGTGTGTGAAGTTTGTAGAAACTGAATGATTGGGGGGGGGGGTGGGGTTCCTGCTACAGTGTCCACGGTCATTGTCCTGGCCTTAGTCAGAGGCTGGGGTGGGGAGCTGGGATTGGGGGGGGGTCGTTTAGCTGCCCCCCGTTCCTGGTTTGAACAGCGCCAAGACCTAAAACACGGAGGGATCTAAGCTCGTGGGGTGGGGGAGGGGTGGATGTTGCAATGCAAACCTTATAGGAGGGACGGGACCCACTTTGCAGCTGGATCTCCGGGATCAGCCCCTCCCCCGCTCTCCTGATCCAGAAGGAAGAGGGGAGGGGGGAAACCTTCCTCTCCCCCCCCCTCAATTCTTTCCCTCCCCTCCCGGCACATCCTCCTCTCACCCCGCCCCCACAACCCCAGATCCCGCCCCCAAACATCCCACCTCTTCCTCCTCCTCCTCCAATCCGGCTTCTGTTCCGGGAATGTTGGGGGGGGGTGAGCCCCCTCCCACCCTGCCTGCTTCTCCCGGAAGTGGAGCTTCCACTCCGGATTGCTGCTCTGCCCCGTAGCTCTAGGGGGGGCGCTTTCGGAAAGGGGAGGGAGGAGGCAGGGGAACCCCCCCCCCGTGGATGTTGCAGGAAAGGAGAATCGGGAGCTAGGAGAAAGAGGTAAAGGGCTCGCGGGGGGGGGGAGAGGGGAGAAGAGGACCCAGAGACCCCTCCAGCTCCCCCAAGCGCCTTCCGTGGGGCCTGGATCCCGGCACGCGTGCTACGAAGGGGCGGAGATGGGGCGCCCACCCACGAGGACTCCCTGGCCCCGTTTCCCCCGCGCAGGCATCCCTGGGGCGCGGAGAGAAGCCAGGATAGAGACCCCCCCTGTCCCCCCTTGCTCTTCTTGGGGGGCAATAGGGACGGAGAGATGGGTTGCGCCTGGCGAGGGGTGAGCCAAGGGGGCTCTGGGTGAAGGGGAGACTCAGGGATGGGGGAGCAAGGGCGGGGGGAGGAGGCGGGAGGAGGAGGCGGGAGGAGACGAGGACCCAGAGACCCGGCCAGCTCCCCAAATCGCCTTTCGTGGGGCCTAGATCCCTGCGCGCGTGCTGCGAAGGGAGCTTTCCTCGCAGGGCGGACCCCTCGCCCCGTTTCCCAGGCTCCGCGCGTCCCATGAAAGGGTTAAGGGGCGCAAGAGACGCCTGGATAGAGACCCCCCAGTCCCTCCCTTCCTCCTGTTCGGGGGGGGGGGCCCTAGGATGGAGAGATGGGGCGCGCAGGGCGAGGTGTCAGTCGCGCTAGTGTGCAGGGGAAACTGCGGGAGAGAGGGAGGGGGAAGGGAAGAGGAGCACTGGGGGGGGGGGAGATAGGAAGACCAGTTTTTTTGGGGGGCGTCTCAATCATGGCTTCCTTGGGCAATCTTCGAAGGGGCCGTCTTGGCTTCTCCCTCAAGCCCAGGAATGCCCCCCCTTCAAGGCGACCAGAGAGGGATCCCTGGAAAGTGGGGGGTCCTGTCCCCTCACCCTTCTTTCCTGCAATCACCATCCTCTTCCCACCCCATAAGTCCCTGCCCTGTCCGGATGCAGCACTTCTGCCCAGTCCAACCATTGGTCCCCTGGAGAGGAGAGGAAATCCCCAGAGGAAGAGGGGAGAGGAGGGGCCTTCTCAGAAGCAGCTCTTGGTTTCCGCAATCCCACCCAGGAAGCAGCCAGAAACCTTTTCCTCTCTCTCAGGCTTCCATCTTTATTGTCTTTTCCACTGAGGATTAGGATAATGTACACCTGTCATCAGAAACAGGGGTGCAGAGTCCATGGAATGGCTCTCAGGATTGATACAGAAGTTGCACCTCAAAAGCATTTCTGTTCCCCCTATTCTTTGTAGGCAATGTCAGAGTGACTGACAAGCTGAGATACAACCCATCAGCATCTGATGACAGTGACTGCATGAATCTTCCCAGTCAAAGGACCCATTTTCATGATAGACAGTGCCTGTGGCTGGAGGCTCTATATACAAGGTGTGCCTATACAGACCAAAGACTGCCAGTATTAGCACAGGTGAGGTGTGTGTCATTCCCAAATTTACAGACTGTATGTGAATGAGAGTTTGTGAGTGGGATTATAATGTATGGCAACCCTGTGATTTTCTCCACCCATAACATTTCGTGAGCTGATATTGCAGTATGAATTCCAAAATGACTACAAAAAAATCACACGATAATAATAATAGTACAGTGGTACCTCAGGTTAAGAACTGAATTCTTTCTGGAGGTCCGTTCTTAACCTGAAACTGTTCTTAACCTGAAGCACCACTTTAGCTAATGGGGCCACCACGCTGCCGGAGCACGATTTCTGTCCTCATCCTGAAGCAAAGTTCTTAACAAAAGGTACAATTTCTGGGTTAGCAGAGTCTGTAACCTGAAGCGCCTGTAACCCGAGGTACCACTCTAGACGTTATAGTATTAGTATTTTCCCCCAGCCGTTCTGGGCAGCTTACAGTACATATAGGTAACGGTAAAGGGACCCCTGACCATTAGGTCCAGTTGTGGCCGACTCTGGGGTTGCGGCGCTCATCTCACTTTAATGGCCGAGGAAGCCGGAGTACAGCTTCCGGGTAATGTGGCCAGCATGACTAAGCCGCTTCTGGCAAACCAGAGCAGCGCACGGAAACGCCGTTTACCTTCCCGCTGGAGCGGTACCTACCGCATTTTTCGCTCTTTAAGACACACCTAGTTTTGGGGGGAGGAATCCAAGAAGAAAAAAAAAATTGAATCCCAGGAGCCAGAACAGCAAGAGGAATCTGGCTTCTGGGATAATGTGTGGCTGTTCTGGCTTCTGGGATAACAGCGCCAAGGGCAGCAGGATGAAGAGGCTAAGGCAGAAGCCAGGACAGGCGCCTCGCTGAAGGGGCGCTGCGCAGTTCTCCCTCTTTGCGCAGCCGAAGACTGAAAGGCATAACAGGATTCAAAAATAGCAAAAATGTAACTCACAGTAAAACCCTGACTTAGCATTCCAAAACAGCACTCAAGTAAGAAACAGACAAGCAGAGTACAGTGGTACCTCGCAAGACGAATGCCTCGCAAGACGAAAAACGCGCAAGACAAAAGAGTTTCGCGTTTTTTGAGTCGTTCCGCAAGACGAACTTCCCTATGGGCTTGCTTCGCAAGACGAAACGTCTTCCGAGTTTGTTTACTTTTTCTTAAAGCCACTAAGCCGCTAATAGCCGTGCTTCGCAAGACGAAAAAACCGCAAGACGAAGAGACTCGCGGAACGGATTAATTTCGTCTTGCGAAGCACCACTGTAGAGTAATATCAGAATATGAAGTGGGAGCAGGCGCATTTCAATACTGTAATTTATATATAATTCAGTGTCAGAGTAACCCTGGGACTAGATAAAAAGCGTCCAGGTGGATGTGCCCCAGCTGCCCTTCACTTTCCTCTTCCGCACGGGCAGAATCTGCCTTCTGGACTGTGGGATTCACGGTTGTTCTCCTCCTCTCCATCCACCAGGGCTTGACTTCAGGTGCAGCAGAATTCCCCAGCCCCCCCCCCCCCAAGGATTTGAGACCCATCAGCTATCCTCACCTGGTTTAGCCGGCCGGTTGAAGCCGTTGCTTGAACCCCTGTTGCATGCTGACAGCTTCTGGAAGCCACAGGTGAGAGTTGAGTGCAGGGTGGGGACCAAGGGTGGAAAAATGACCCCAGAAGGTGTAGGACATGTCCCCCACCAAAGGAACTACTGCTCCCCAACACCCCATGACATCTAGATTCAGGTAGGTAGCCGTATTGGTCTGACGCACTTGAAATAAAAAATTAAAAAATAGTCCAGTAGCACCTTAGGGACCAGCTAATTTTGTTCTAGGTATAAGCTTTGGTGTGTATGCACACTTCTTCAGATACACTGACACAGATATCACCAGACCCTTGTATAACGTGGGAGGGTGGGTTGGGGTTTTTCTCAGAAAGGTACTCCTACTACCATCTCACACTACCCTTCACTATATGAAGAAGTGTGCATGCACACGAAAGCTTATACCTAGAACAAACTTAGTTGGTCCCTAAGGTGCTGCTGCTGTTGTTGTTGTTTATTCGTTTAGTCGTGTCCGACTCTTTGTGACCCCCTGGACCAGAGCACGCCAAGCACTACTGTCTTCCACTGCCTCCCACAGTTTGGTCAAACTCATGCTGGTCGCTTCAAGAACACTATCCCACCATCTTGTCCTCTGTCGTCCCCTTCTCCTTTGGCCCTCCATCCTTGCCAACATCAGGGTCTTTTCCAGGGAGTCTTCTCTTCTCATGAGGTGGCCAAAGTATCGGAGTCTCAGCTTCAGGATCTGTCCTTCCAGTGAGCAGTCAGGGCTGATTTCCTGAAGAATGGATACGTTGGATCTTCTTGCAGTCCATGGGACTCTCAAGAATCTCATCCAGCACCAGAATTCAAAAGCATCCATTCTTTGACGATCAGCCTTTTTTATGGTAAAGCTCTCACTTCCATACATCACGACTGGGAAAACCATAGCTTGAACTATACGGACCTTTGTTGCCAAGGTGATGTCTCTACTTTTTAAGATGCTGTCTAGGTTTGTTTGTTTTTTTTCTCCCAAGACCCTAAGGTGCTACTGGACTATTTTTGTTAATTTTTTACTTCAACTGTGTCAGACCAATATGGCTACCTACCACTAAGTACAGTTATCTCCTTGCCTTGAATATCCTGCTTTTCAGTGCCAGATTAGGATAGTCCTCTGTCAGAAGACAAGCACAGGATCAGGCAGCACATCATCATTATAAAGAACCATTGGGGTGAGTGCTTCCGCCTGGGATTCCCACGGGCCAGCTGCTTTCCTTCTGCTTCTCTGCTCTATCCATGCAATGTGAGGCACGTAGACAGAGGTCCATCTCCAAGAACGGGAGCTTCCCTGAGCACCCATTCAGCTGACCCCAAGCACCAAGCCTTGTCACTAGTTCTCTGACTGACCCAGACCACAGTCCCTGGAAGAAATGAAGGCCTGGGTCTCCCAAAATACTCCATATGGACCTCCTGAGGTCAGTGAGACTGTGCAGGTGATTCATGAAGATCTAGAGGTGGAAACAGGGGCAACCACTTGATTTGAAAGGCAGTCTCAGAGGACAACAGTATTCCAAGATCATACTGTGTTATTAAAGATGATTGAGGATTATGAATGGTTGCTGATGCATTACGATCATTTGACATCATAGGATTTTCATTTCCTAAAAATTGGGAACATGGGTAGGACATGGGAGAATGTAGGAGATGTTGAAATAAGAGAAGGTGCTAATGGCGGTTGATGTGTTCTCTTTCCCTTTGTTCTCTTTCTTGAAACCCAAACAGGATTTCCTTTCTGCCCACTCTGAAAAAGGGGATGAAGAAGACAGAATTGCAGGGGACAGGGCACCTTTCATTTCATTAGGAATAGCCATTAAAATGTGTGAAATGTGGAATATGCTTCACTGAATGAGCACACATAGTTCACATCAACGAACAGAAAAAGGAAAGAACCCACTTAAAGGTAAGGAGTGCGGAAAGAGCTTCTCTTTCAATGCAAAACTTAGAACACACCAGTGGACTCACACAGAGAGAAAACTCACACAGAGAGTATGGGAAGAACTTCAGTCAGAGTGGAAACCTTACATTGCACAAACGGACTCACACAGGGGGGAAACCATATGAATGTATGGAGTGTGGAAAGAAATTTAGTAATAGTGGAAACCTTGGAAGACATCAACGGGCACACACAGGGGAGAAACTTTATAAATGTATCGAGTGTGGAAAGAGCTTTAGTGATAATGGAAACCTTAGAAGACATCAATGGACTCACACAGAGGAGAAACCATTTAAATGTATAAAGTGTGGAAACGTCTACAGTCAGAGTGGACACCTGAGAAGACATCAACGTACTCACACAGGGGAGAAACCATTTCAATGTATGGAGTGTGAAAAGAGCTTTAGTGATAGTGGAAGCCTTAGCAGACATCAACAGACTCACACAGGGGAGAAACCATTTCAATGTATGGAGTGTGGAAAGTGCTTCAGTCACAGTGGAAGTCTTAGAAGACATCAATGGATTCACACAGAGGAGAAACCATTTAAATGTATGGAGTGTGGAAAGCGCTTTAGTGATAGTGGAAGCCTTAGCAGACATCAATGGATTCACACAGAGGAGAAACCATTTAAATGTATGGAGTGTGGAAAGCGCTTTAGTGATAGTGGAAACCTTAGAAGACATCAACATGCTCACATCGGTAAAAAACAATTTAAATGTATGGAGTGCGGAAAGAGCTTTAGTGATAATGGAAAACTTAGAACACATCAACGGACTCACACGGAAGAAACCATTTAAAAGTATGGAGTAAATACTAAATGCTTCACTCAGAGTGGAAATCTTAGCAAACATCAGCAGACACACGGGAGAAACCATTTAAAGGTATGGATTGTAGAAGGAGCTTCATGTCAGAGTGGAATCCTTGATTTATGTCGTCAACCTCACACAAAAGACAAACCATATAAATATCAGGAAAGTAGATAGAGGTTCACTCTTAGTGGAAATTCAAAATCAACAGACTCATGGACAGGAGAAGCAGTTTAAATGAATAGACTGCAAAAAGTGCTTTATTTATAATGGAGTGATTAAGGAACATCTAGGGACTCTCACATGGGAGAACCCATTTAGATGTATGGAGTGTGGGACGTCTTCCTCTCAGAGTACACCCTGAGCAATGAATTCAGCAGGAAATCATTCCTAAAAGCATGAGGTATATGTGAAGGTCTGGTGTTTAGATGTAAAACTGTATAATAATGAAATAATGAAGGCAACATCTCACAATCATGAGTATAATTTGAGATGAAAGTACCTTTGGTTTTTGCACCAAACTCTGTCGCCCCCCCCCACCGCATGATCTCCAAGCACTGCTTCTTCACCAGAACTGCCTCCTGCCCTGCGCGTTCTGAAGAAGACTTGAAATACTGAAATTGAATGGGAGATTTCCCCCAAGCCTAATTTCAAGAGGGGGGAGGAGGGGCTGCAGGGACCAGGGAAATCTCCTGGGGGGGCATCTTCACTCATGAACCCCATGGGGCAACCCCAGAGCTCCTGCTCATTCCGGGGTTTGGGAAAGAGTGTATTTTTCCATAGTCCCAGAAGTTTTGCTTCAATCATGCTACTCGGGAGTTTTCCTACCAGAGGACCACAGTGCTGTGGCTGCTGCTGTTGTCATGGACTGGCTGGTGGGGGGAGGCACCAGCTGGGGGACCAACAAGGGAAGAAGGCTCAGAGTCCAGCGACTGGTGGTGGGATGAGCAGAAAGAGGGGGAAAGGGGAGCAGACCGGAAGGGGAGATGCAGTATGAGATTCCAAATTCTTTGTATATGTGTGTAATTTAAATCAATAAGGATTATTTTAAAAAATAAATAAATTTGTGGCCGGCCTGATCAAGCGTTGCTTCCTCTGGTTAGCCCTGCTGGAACTCCAGTTCATTCCAGACCCTGGGGTCACTAGAGGACTGGTGGCTCCTCCTGGCAAATGGCCTGGTGCGCGCTGGATCACCAGTCCTTCCTTGTCCCCAGAATCCGGCCAACCGAAGGTCCCATCTGGGGTGCCATCTGTTGTAAACAAAAGCTGCCCTTCTTCCCTTATGGGGGACACAAGAGCCCTTTATAGAGTCCCTTGTAGGTTCTCCATCGGTAAGAGAAAACAACAGACACTAACCAGAGACTATTGAGAAGCAAAGCAGCTAGTAAGCCTGATCTTTATTGATCTGTTGCAACAGGGTGCTCCCCTGAGGAGGACCCCCAACCAAGGCGTGCCAGCCCTTATATAGACATTTTAAATTCCCTGACCTGGAGCTCCAGACCACCCCTGCATTCATCACAGAAGGGGCGTAACCCAAGACCACCTACTACAAAAATCATACCTACATCACAGAAAATGCGGTCTACAACCAAAAATTGAATGTTGTTGTTTTCCCTGTCTGGCAGGTTCTCTGATAATGCCTTATCTGATTCCCTTTCCTGGTAGTCTGGCCATTCCTTTGAGATGGTGATTTCCCAATTCCTGAGACAATGGGAAGGTTCCCTCACCCCCTCCCTCCTTGCAGAGAAAACATTTGGTCAGTTTGGGAGTCTAAATGGTTTCAGGACGGTCTTCCTGTGCTGCTCCAGACATGTGGTTGACATATCTATGGATGTGCTTGGTTGGTACATTTATGAACATTTATTATCTATATAAGACATTGTTACGGAAAATCTAGGTGTGAGGCTGCTCTGCCACCTAGCTCGTCTGACTGAGTCTGCAGGTCCCTGCGGAACAAAAGGAGCGCAGCCAGAGACCGAAGCATTCATTCAGCTAATATTCTCCTTTCCCTTCCTGCACCACAACAAACACTCTGTAAGGTGAGTGGGGCTGAGAGACTTCAGAGAAGTGTGACTGCCCCAAGGTCACCCCAGCAACTGCATGTGGAGGAGCGGAGACGGGAACCCGATTCCCCAGATTATGAATCTACGGCTCTTAACCACTACACCCCACGGGCTCTCGACAAGACACTCAGGTTACCACCACAACTCCTCCCTCAACCCCTCCTCTTTGTGATGTGTCAATGATGTAGTCATGATGTAGTCTTGGGGGTGTAGCATGGGGGATTCGGAGCTAATAAAAGTTGGGGTCTTCTTTTGTTGGGGGCTTCCATCTTGTTCCACCTGGGGGCAGGTGGGAGTCCTGTGGCGACAGTCTTCAATCAAGACCAAGCCGACTGGCTGCTCTTTTGCTCTGCTCTTCCTGGCTGGTCTCCTTGTTTCTGGTCCAAGGGATCCCTCAGATTTTGGAATCCGCTTCTGGCTACAATTGTATCGGCTGCTTTTCTGAGCCTCTTGGCTGTTGTGCAGGGACGGGGCCTGTGTCCACGGTCCTTGTCCTGGCCTGAGTTAGAGGCTGGGGTGGGGAGCTGGGATTTGGGGGGGGTCGTTTAGCTGCCCCCCCGTTCCTGGTTTGAACAGCACCAATACCTAAAACACGGAGGGATCTAAGCTCGTGGGGTGGGGGAGGGGAGGATGTTGCAATGCAAACCTTGTAGGCGGGACGGGACCCACTTTGCAGCTGGATCTCCGGAACGTTCTCCCCCCCCCCCAATTCTTTCCCTCCCCTCCCGGCACATCCTCCTCTCACCCCGCCCCCACAACCCCATATCCCGCCCACAAACATCCCACCCCTTCCTCCTCCTCCTCCAATCCGGCTTCTGCTCCAGGAATGTGGGGGGAGGTGAGCCCCCTCCCAACCTTCTCCCGGAAGTGGAGCTTCCACTCCGGATTGCTGCTCTGCCCCGTAGCTCTGGGGGGGGAGGTTCGGAAAGGGGAGGGAGGAGGCAGAGGACACCCCCCCCCCGTGGATGTTGCAGGAAAGGAAAGGAGAATCGGGAGCGAGGACAAAGAGGTAAAGGGGTCGCGGGGGTAGGAGGGGGAGAAAAGGACCCAGAGACCCCGCCAGCTACCCCAAGAGCCTTCTGTGGGGCCTGGATTCCGGCACGCGTGCTGCGAAGGGGCGGAGATGGAGCACCCACCCACGAGGACTCCCTGGGGCGCGGAGAAGCGGGCCAAGAAAGGGTTAAGGGGTGCGGGAGGCGACGGGCTAGAGACCCCCCTGTCCCTCCCCCACTTCCGTTGGGGGGCCCTAGGATAGAGAGATGGGGCTAGCAGGGTGAGGGGCCAGTCGCGCCGGAGTGTAGGGGAAACCACGGGAGAGAGGGAGGAAGGGGAGCACTGGGGGGGGGGAGATGGGAAGAACAGTCTTTGGGGACACGTCTCCATCCTGGCTTCCTTGGGGAATCTCCGGGGGGGCGGCTTGGCTTATCCCTCCCGCCCAGGAATCGACCCCCACTTTCAGGGCGACCAGAGAGGGATCCCTGGAAAGTGGGGGGTCCAGTCCCCCTCCCCTTATTTCCTGCAATCTCCATCCTCTTCCCACCCCATAAGCCCCTGTCCTGCGCTTCTGCCCAGTCCAAGCACTGGTCCCCTGGAGAGGAGAGGAAATCCCGAGACGAGGGGAGAGGGCCTTCTCAGAAGCAGCTCTTTGTTTCCGCAATCCCACCCAGGAAGCAGCCAGAAACCTTTTCCTCTCTCTCAGGCTTTCATCTTTAATGTCTTTTCCACTGAGGATGAGGATAATGTACACCTGTCATCAGAAACAGGGGTGCAGAGTCCATGGAATGGCTCTCAGGATTGATATAGAAGTTGCACCTCAAAAGCATTTCTGTTCCTCTTACTCTTTGTAGCCAATGTCAGAGTGACTGACAAGCTGAGATAAAACCCATCAGCATCCGATGACAGTGACTGCATGAATCTTCCCAGTCAAAGGACCCATTTTCATGATAGACAGTGCCTGTGGCTGGAGGCTCTACATACAAGGTGTGCCTATACAGGCCAAAGACTGCCAGTATTAGCACAGGTGAGGTGTGTGACCTTCCCAGATTTACAGACTGTATGTGAATGGGATTATAGTTTACAGCAACCCTATGATTTTCTCCACCCATAACATTTCGTAAGCTAATATTGCAGTAGAAATTCCAAAATAACTACAAAAAATCACAAGATAATAATAATAGTACAGTGGTACCTCAGGTTAAGAACTGAATTCGTTCTGGAGGTCCGTTCTTAACCTGAAACTGTTCTTAACCTGTGGTACCACTTTAGCTAATGGGGTCTCCTGCTGCCGCCACACAATTTCTGTTCTCATCCTGAAGCAAAGTTCTTAACCCAAGATATTATTTCTGGGTTAGCAGACTCTGTAACCTGAAGCGTCTCTAACCTGAGGTTCCACTGTAGAAGTTCTAGTATTAGTATCTTCCCCCAGCTGCTCTGGGCAGCTTACAGTACATATAGGTAAAGGTAAAGGGACCCCTGACCATTAGGTCCAGTTGTGGCCAACTCTGGGGTTGCGGCGCTCATCTCGCTTTATTGGCTGAGGGAGCCGGTGTACAGCTTCCGGGTCATGTGGCCAGCATGACTAAGCCGCTTCTGAAGAACCAGAGCAGCGCACGGAAACGCTGTTTACCTTCCCGCCGGAGCAGTACCTATTTATCTACTTGCTCTTTGATGTGCTTTCGAACTGCTAGGTTGGCAGGAGCAGGGACCGAGCAATGGGAGCTCACCCCATCGCAGGGATTCGAACCGCCAACCTTCTGATCAGGAAGTCTAGGCTCTATGGTTTAACCCACAACGACACCCAGCTGTCTTCTAAATGTCAGATAGTTGCCTACTTCCTTGCCCTCTGAAGGGAGGGCATTCCATGGGGCAGGAGGCCCTCTGCCTGGTTCCCTGGAACTGCACTTCTAACAGCAAAGGAACCAGCAGAAGACCCTCGGAGGCGGACCTCCCTGTCCGGACTGAGGGATGGGGGTGAAGATGCTCTTTCAGGTCCACAGGGCCGAGGCTGTTGAGGGCTTCAGGTTGCACATCTTGCTCCTCCATAATGATCAATGTATAGTTAGCAGAGTAGGAGAAAACACTCAGAGGCAGCAAAAAAATGAATTCAACTGAGAAATTTTTTTATTTTTTAAAAATAATTTTTATTAACTGGCCAATCACATCAAATTAAATCACATCGTATAAATTCCAAATTACAAAGCCAATTTTTAAAATTTTGTTGGGGGAACCCATACTTCAAGATCCAAAGGGGGATTCAGATCATCTTCTTATTACTGCGTTAATGTCCAAATCAGTCCCAATCAGTCCAAACAAAGTTCATAATTCTATCCAGTCTTATCTTGGTGTTTCCACATCATATCTTATTCATATAATTTCTCTTTTTCCTTTACGATCTCTTCTGTTGGTCTCCTTAAGCCGATAACAAGTATAATCCTGTGTGGATTTCCCGTTCCTCCACTAAGTCCAGGTGGTTTCCATATATCTCCTTCGTAGATAACATCGCTCTTTCCATTGTAAATTTTGGCATTTGTCGCTCTTAAGTCCCACCGAGGAGTTGATCCACGATATGTAAACAACTCTATTTCTCTCTTTCTCCTCCCAGACCCAAGAGCTCCAACAATGCCTCCCAAAATGGCGACGGCATTTTTAACTGCATCATTCCAAAACTCTTAGCTTTCCAGCTTCATCTTGAAACATTGCTTTGGATCGAAAGTTTATCTCCACACAGCCTTAAATCCACAGCTTAAGTCCTTAATTTCTGACTCATTAGGGGAGGGGATTCTTGTTAACTCACATGAAAAAAAGGAAGGCAGGTTTTCTCCCCCCTCCCCCATTTGTCAAACCATATCTTGACGTATCTTCTCATATTTTATTCTTGTCTTGTTATCAGAGATCTCTTCTGTCAGCAGTCTTTACTCCCCTTTTTCCTTGAAGCATGTGCAATTAATCTCATCCAAATTGTTTCTTTTAAAGATCATTGCAACCAGCAGCGCTAATCAGGGACGGCGTCCAGGAGAGCCGGAATCCCACAGGAAGGCTTTGTGCCTAGTGCCCCCACCCCCACAAATTCGGGGGTGGTATAGGGCACAGCAGGCAAGGGCCGCCCCCCCCCCACAATCCTGGGGGGGTAAGGAGGCTACTTACCCCCATCATAGCCTCCAAATTACCTCGTGTGGGTCGGAGAGATGTTATTGTCAGCCATCTTCCGATGCGCCACCTAGTGGCCCCCCCAATTCAACTGAGAAATTTATTACTGAAGACACATATGCATAACAGGACCCAAAAATAGCAAAAATGTAACTCACAGTAAAACCCTGACTTAGCATAAGAAAACAGCACTCAAGTAAGAAACAGACAAGCAGAGTAGAGTAATATCAGAATATGAAGTGTAAGCAGGCGCATTTCAATACTGTAATTTATATATAATTCAATGTCAGAGTAACCCTGGGACTAGATAACAAGCCTCCAGCTGGACGTGCCCCATCTGTCCTTCACTTTCCTCTTCCGCACGGGCAGAATCTGCCTTCTGGACTGTGGGATTCACAGTTGTTCTCTCCATCCACCAGGGCTTGACTTCAGGTGCAGCAGAATATCCCAGCCCCCCAAGGATTTGAGACCCATCAGCTTTCCTCACCTGGTTTAGCCGGCCGGTTGAAGCCGTTGCTTGAACCCTTGTTGCATGCTGACAGCTTCTGGAAGCCACAGGTGAGAACTGACTGCAGGGTGGGGAGCAAGGGTGGAAAATGACCCCAGAAGGTGCAGGACATGTCCCCCACCAAAGGAACTACTTATCCCGAACACCCCATGACATTTAGATTCAGGTAGGTAGCCGTGTTGCACACTTAATCAGATACACTGACACAGAGGTCACCAGACCCTTGTATATCGTGGGAGTGTGTGGTGGGTTTTTTCTCAGAAGTGTACTCCCACTACCCATCACTATATGAAGAAGTGTGCATGCACACAGAAGCTTATACCTGGAACAAACTTAGTTGGTCCCTAAGGTGCTACTGGACTATTTTTGTTACTTTTTTACTTCAACTGTGTCAGACCAATATGGCTACCTACTATTAAGTACAGTTATCTCCTTGCCTTGAATATCCTGCTTTTCAGTGCCAGATTAGGATAGTCCTGTGTCAGAAGACAAGCACAGGATCAGGCAGCACATCATCATTATAAAGAACCATTGGGGTGGGTGTTTCCGCCTGGGATTCCCATGTGCCAGCTGCTTTCCTTCTGCTTCTCCTGCTCTCTCCATGCAATGTGAGGCATGTAGACAAGAGGTCCATCTCCAAGAACAGGAGCGTCCCTGAGCACCCATTCAGCTGACCCCAAGCACCAAGCCTTGTCACTAGTTCTCTGATTGACTGAGACCACAGTCCATGGAAGAGATGTAGACCTGGGTCTCCCAAAATGGTCCATATGGATCTCCTGAGGTCAGTGGGACTGTGCAGGTGATTCATGAAGAACTAGAGGTGGAAACAGGGGCAACCACTTGATTTGAAAGGCATTCTCAGAGGACAACGGTATTCCAAGATCATGCTGTGTTATTAAAGATGATTTAGGGTTATGAAAGGTTCCTGATGCATTACTACCATTTGACATCATACCATTTTCATTTCTAAAAAATTGGGAACATGGGGAGGACATGGGAGAATGTAGGAGATGTTGCAATAAGAGAAGGTGCTAATGGCGGTTGATATGTTCTCTTTCCCTTTGTTCTCTTTCTTGAAACCCAAACAGGATTTCCTTTCTGCCCACTCTGAAAAAGGGGATGGAGAAGACAGAATTGCAGGGGACAGGGCACCTTTCATTTCATTAGGAATAGCCATTAAAATGTGTGAAATATGCTTCACTGAATGAGCACACATAGTTCACATCAACGAACACAAAAAGGACAGAACCCAATTAAAGGTATGGAGTGCGAAAAGAGCTTCTCTTTCAATGCAACACTTAGAACACACCAGCGGACTCACAGAGAGAGAAAACGTTTTACGTGCAGGGAGTGTGGGAAGAACTTCAGTCATAGTGGACACCTCAATATACATCAACGGACACACACAGGGGAGAAACCATATAAATGTATGGAGTGTGAAAAGAGCTTTAGTGATAGTGGAACCCTAAGAAGACATCAACGGACTCACACAGGGGAGAAACCATTTAAATGTATGGAGTGTGAAAAGAGCTTTAGTGATAGTGGAAAGCTGAGATCACATGAACGGACTCACACAGGGGAGAAACCATATGAATGTATGGAGTGTGGAAAGGTTTTCAGTCAGAATGGAAGCCTTAGATCACATCAACGGACTCATACAGGGGAGAAACCATTTAAATGCATGGAGTGTGGAAAGAGCTTCAATCAGAGTGGAAACCTTAGAAATCATCAACGGACTCATACAGGGGAGAAACCATTTAAATGCATGGAGTGTGGAAAAAGCTTTAGTGATAATGGAAACCTTAGAAATCATGAACGGATTCACACAGGGGAGAAACCATATAAATGTATCGATTGTGGAAAGAGATTTAGTGATAATGGAAACCTTAAAAAACATCAACGGTCTCACACAGGGATGAAACCATTTAAATGCATGGAGTGTGGAAAGAGCTTCAGTCAGAGTGGAGACCTTAGAAATCATCAACGGACTCACACAGGGGAGAAACCATATAAATGTATGGAGTGTGGAAAGAGCTTTAGGGTTAATGGACACCTTAGACAACATCAACAGACTCACACGGGATAAACCATTTAAAGGTATGGACTGTAGAAGGAGCTTCAATCAGAGTGGAACCCTTGATTTATGTCAACAAACTCACATAAAATACAAACCATATAAATATCAGGAAAGTAGATAGAGGTTCACTCTTAGTGGAAATTCAAAATCAACAGACTCATGGACAGGAGAAGCAGTTTAAATGAATAGACTGCAAAAAGTGCTTTATTTATAATGGAGTGATTAAGGAACATCTAGGGACTCTCACATGGGAGAACCCATTTAGATGTATGGAGTGTGGGACGTCTTCCTCTCAGAGTACACCCGGAGCAATGAATTCAGCAGGAAATCATTCCTAAAAGCATGAGGTATATGTGAATTTCTGGTGTTTATATGTAAAACTGTATAATAATAAAATAATGAAGGCAACATCTCACAATGGTGAGTATAATTTTAGATGAATGTACTTTTGGTTTTTGCACCAAACTCTGTTACTCCCCCCCACCACCACCACATGATCTCCAAGCACTGCTTCTTCACCAGAACTTCATCGCTGCCTCCTGCCCTGTGCGTTCTGAAGAAAACTTGAAATACTGAAATTGAATGGGAGATTCCCCCCCCCCAAGCCTAATTTCAAGAGGGGGGAGAAGGGGCTTCAGGTACCAGGAAAGTCTCCTGGGGGGTCCACCTTCACTCATGAACCCCATGGGGCAACCCCAGAGCTCCTGCTCATTCTGGGGTTTGAGGAAGATGGTCCCAGAAGTTTTGCTTCAATCATGCTTCTCAGGAGTTTTCCTACCAGAGGACCACAGTGCTGTGGCTGCTGTTGTTGTCATGGACTGGCTAGTGAGGGTGGGGAGGTACCAGCTGGGGACCCACAAGGGAAGAAGGCTCAGATCCTGGGTACTGGTGGTTGCATGAGCTGAAAGAAGGAGAAAATGGAGCAGACCGGAAGGGGAGATGTTGCAAGCTGAGGAGGAAACAGGATTTGGTGAGCGGGAAGAGTCTGGGGCAGAGAGCAGTTCAGGCTCAGAGGGAGGAGAGGAGGGGGCCAGGAGACCCAGAGGAGGCCGGATGCTGAAGCATCCAGGGAGACTCCCCCTCCTGCTGCGACCAGCACATGGATTCATGCAATGAATCATCCCCAAAATGATTTTTTTATTCCAAACAATGCCCATTTTAGGAGGAATGAATTGTTTTATGGAGTGGAAAAGGGAAATATCTAGATTTATATAGAGTGGAAAGAAACCGAGAATTAAACACCTGTTATTAACAGATAAAAAGGAGAAATGAGTTTTTGCATTGCCAGATTTGCAATTCTATCATGCGGAGGCAGGATTGGTTTGGATAAAAGACCTTAAATTTTTTATTACAGGATTCATCCAGCCCAGCCTTTCGCATGATGAATTCTGCATTTATGTTAAATAAGCAGGAAGACAATATACCGTCCTCCTTCTTGTTCCACATAGAGATTTCTCAGGAGACAGATGAGGTGGTCAGGCACTCCCATTTCTTTAAGAACTCGCCATAGTTTGCTGTGGTCAACACAGTCAAAGGATGTTCTGTAGTCTCCATAATCCAGCGCATGTTTGCAATTTGGTCTGTGGTACCGCTGTGCCTTCGAAATCCAGTTTACACTTCTGGGAGTTCTCAGTCCACATACTGCTTGAGCCTTCCTTGTAGAATTTTAAGCATAACCTTGCTAGCATGTGAAATGAGCGCAATTGTGTGGTAATTGGTGCATTCTTTGGGATTGGGATTCATGTGTGGCAGGAACCCCCCCCCCCAATCACTCAGTTTGTACAAACACGACACACACACACTCACACTCACACACGACATATGCAATGCTTCTGTTATAAATTCATATAAAATCAGCCGTACATCAGATCTGCACCGTTCGACTTTTATTTTGCACCCGGAGGGAAGGACTATCAAAGGGGGGAGACTTGACGCAAGGCAGCCAACACGTCCGTCCGCAGTGAGCCCTACCCAGTTGGCATGCCAACCTTGATGGTCCTAGACAGAAGAGCATCACACACACAAAGGAACCGGATATGGAAGTGGATTCAGTAGGGACTGAAACACAGGACAGTGACCAGCCCTTCCCTCTGGGGGCAGGAAACAGTGAACTCCCCTTTGTCCTCAGGAATGTAATCATGGGGAGGGGAAAGGAGGAACCGGACAGGTGACAAGACCCTCAGGTTACCACCACAACTCCTCCTCCTTCAGAGAAGTCACACTTCTCTGAGGTCTCTCAGCCCCACTCACCTCACAGAGTGTTTGTTTGGGGTAGAGGAAGGGAAAGGAGAATGTGAGCCGCTTTGAGACTCCTTCGGGTAGTGATCAAGCAGGATATCAAATCCAAACTCCTTCTTCTTCTCCCTGAACCCCTCCTCTGTGTGATGTGTCAATGATGTAGTCATGATGTAGTCTTGGGGGTGTAGCATGGGGGATTCAGAGCTAATAAAAGTTGGGGTCTTCTTTTGTTGGGGGCTTCCATCTTGTTCCACCTGGGGGCAGGTGGGAGTCCTGTGGCGACAGTCTTCAATCAAGACCAAGCCGACTGGCTGCTCTTTTGCTCTGCTCTTCCTGGCTGGTCTCCTTGTTTCTGGTCCAAGGGATCCCTCAGATTTTGGAATCCGCTTCTGGCTACAATTGTATCGGCTGCGTTTCTGAGCCTCTTGGCTGTTGTGCAGGGACGGGGCCTGTGTCCACGGTCATTGTCCTGGCCTTAGTCAGAGGCTGGGGTGGGGAGCTGGGATTTGGGGGGGGGGGTCGTTTAGCTGCCCCCCGTTCCTGCTTTGAACAGCACCAATACCTAAAACACGGAGGGGGATTACAGCCGTAAAAGATCAAGTAAAAGAAAAGAACAAGGGAAAATTAGATTAATGTAAGGGGGAGGATTTGCTGAAATGAATTTGGAAATAGGGATGCAGAAAGGGGAGGTACGGGGAAGTCGGTGAAGTAAGGTTTATGAAAAGAAAAGATTTGAAATTATACTTGTGTGTTTATGTGTCTTTTTGTTTGTATTGTGTATTGTATTGTATGTGTTTTTATAAATGTTGAAAAACCAATAAAAATTTCATATAAAACAAACAAACACGGAGGGATCTAAGCTCGTGGGGTGGGGGAGGGGAACATTTTGCAATGCAAACTTTGTAGGAGGGACGGGACCCACTTTGCAGCTGGATCTCCGGGATCAGCCCCTCCCCCGCTCTCCTGATCCAGAAGGAAGAGGGGAGGGGGAAACTTTCCTCTTCCTCTCCCCCCCCCTCAATTCTTTTCCTCCCCTCCCGGCACATCCTACTCTCACCCCGCCCCCACCATCCCAAATCCCGCCCCCAATACATTGCTCCTCCTCCTCCTCCTCCAATCCGGCTTCTGCTCCGGTAATGAGGGGGGGAGCCCCCCCCAACCTGGCTGCTTCTCCCGGAAGTGGAGCTTCCACTCCGGATTGCTGCTCTGCCCCGTAGCTCGGGGGGGGGGCGCTTTCGGAAAGGGGAGGGAGGAGGCAGGGGAACCCCCCCCCCCGGATGTTGCAGGAAAGGAGAATCGGGAGCGAGGAGAAAGAGGTAAAGGGGTCGCGGGGGCGGAGAGGGGGGGGTAAGGACCCAGAGATCCCGCCAGCTCCCCCAAGCGCCTTCCGTGGGGCCTGGATCCCGGCACGCGTGCTGCGAAGGGGCGGAGATGGGGCGCCCACCCACGAGGACTCCCTGGCCCCGTTTCCCCCGCGCAGGCATCCCTGGGGCGCGGAGAGAAGCCAGGATAGAGACCCCCTGTCCCTCCCCATCTCGTCTTGGGGGGCCCCTCCGGATGGAGAGATAGGGGCGCATGGCGAGGGGTCAGCCAAGGGGGCGTCTGGGTGCAGGGGAGACTCAGTGAGAGAGGGAGGGGTCGGGGAAGTAGGGGGGAGCAGGGAAGGGCAGCACTGGGGGAGGGGAGATAGTCTGGGGGGGGGCGTCTCCATCGAGGCTTCCTTGGGGACTCTCCGGAGGGGCCGCCTTGGCTTTTCCCTCCCGCCCAGCAATCGACCCCCCCCCCTTTAAGGCGACCAGAGAGGGATCCCTGGAAAGTGGGGGTCCTGTCCCCCCACCCTTCCTTCCTGCAATCTACATCCTCCTTCCACCCCATAAGCCCCTGCCCTGTGCAGACGCAGCGCTTCTGCCCAGTCCAAGCACTGGTCCAACTGGAGAGGAGAGGAAATCCCCAGAGGAAGAGGGGAGGGGAGAGACCTTCTCAGAAGCGGCTCTTGGTTTCTGCAATCCCACCCAGGAAGCAGCCAGAAACCTTTCCCTCTCTCTCAGGCTTCCATCTTTATTGTCTTTTCCACTGAGGGTGAGGATAATGTACACCTGTCATCAGAAACAGGGGTGCAGAGTCCATGGAATGGCTCTTAGGATTGATACAGAAGTTGCACCTCAAAAGCATTTCCGTTCCTCTTATTCTTTGAAGGCAATGTCAGAGTGACTGACAAGCTGAGATACAATCCTTCAGCATCCGATGACAGTGACTGCATGGATCTTCCCAGTCAAAGGACCCATTTTCATGATAGACAGTGCCTGTGGCTGGAGGCTCTACACACCGGGTGTGCCTGTGCAGGCCAAAGACTGCCAGTATTAGCACAGGTGAGGTGTGTGTCATTCCCAAATTTACAGACTGTATGTGAATGAGAGTTTGTGGGTGGGATTATAATTTACGGCAACCCTGTGATTTTCTCCACCCATAACATTTCGTGAGCTGATATTGCAGTACGAATTCCAAAATAACTATAAAAAATCTAATAATAATAATAATTATAATAGTACAGTGGTACCTCAGGTTAAGAACTGAATTCGTTATGGTGGTCCGTTCTTAACCTGAAACTGTTCTTAACCTCTGGTACCACTTTAGCTAATGGGGCCTCCTGCTGCCGTCATGCGATTTCTGTTCTCATACTGAAGCAAAGTTCTTAATAAAAGGTACTATTTCTGGGTTAGCAGAGTCTGTAACCTGAAGCGTCTGTAACACGAGGTACCACTGTAGAAGTCATAGTATTAGTATCTTCTGCCAGCCACTCTGGGCAGCTTACAGTACAGTTGGTAAAGGTAAGGTCCAGTTGTGGCAGACTCTAGGGTTGCAGCGCTCATCTCTCTTTATTGGCCGAGGGAGCCGGCGTACAGCGTCAGGGTCATGTGGCCAGCATGACTAAGCCGCTTCTGGCGAACCAGAGCAGTGCACGGAAACACCGTTTCCATTCCCGCCGGAGCGATACCTACTTATCTACTTGCACTTTGACGTGCTTTTGAACTATTGCTAGGTTGGCAGGAGCAGGGGTCGAGCAATGGGAGCTCATCCTGTCGCGGGGATTCAAACCGCCAACCTTCTGATAGGGAAGCCCTAGGCTCTGAGGTTTAACCCACAACGCCACCCGCGTCCCTACAGTACATATACAAGACAATAAAACATCAAACATTAAAAACCTCCTGATACAGCTGTCTTCTAAATGTCAGGTGGTTGCCTCCTTCCTTGCCCTCTGAAAGGAGGGCATTCCACGGGGCAGGAAGCCCTCTGCCTGGTTCCCTGGAACTTCACTTCTAACAGCAAGGGAACCAGCAGAAGACCCTCGGAGGTGGACCTCCCTGTCCAGACTGAGCGATGGGGGTGAAGATGCTCCTTCAGGTCCACAGGGCTAAGGCTGATGAGGGCTTGAGGTTGCAGATCTTGCTCCTCCATAATGATCGATGTATAGTTAGCAGAGTAGGAAAAAACACAGAGGCAGCAAAAAAGAACTCAGCTGAGAAATTTCTTACCGAAGACAGATAAGCATAACAGGATCCCAAAAATACCAAAACTTAATTTACAGTAAAACCCTGACTTAGCATACCAAAGCAGCACTCAAGTAAGAAACAGACAAACAGAGTAGAGTAATATCAGAATAGGAAGTGGGAGCAGGTGCATTTCAATACTGTAATTTATCTATAATTCAATGACAGAGTAACCCTGGGACTAGATAACAAGCCTCCAGGTGGACGTGCCCCATCTGCCCTTCACTTTCCACTTCCACACGGGTAGAATCTGCCTTCTGGACTGTGGGATTCACGGTTGTTCTCCTCCTCTCCATCCTCCAGGGCTTGACTTCAGGTGCAGCAGAATTCCCCAGCCCCCCAAGGATTTGAGACCCATCAGCTTTCCTCACCTGGTTAAGCCGGCCGGTTGAAGCCGTTCCTTGAAGCCCTGTTGCATGCTGACAGTTTCTGGAAGCCACAGGTGAGAGCTGAGTGCAGGGTGGGGAACAAGGGTGGAAAAATGACCCCAGAAGGTGGAGGACATGTCCCCCACCAAAGGACCTACTGCTCCCCAACACCCCATGACATCTAGATTCAGGTAGGTAGCCGTGTTGGTCTGACGCAGTTGAAATAAAAAATTAAAAAATAGTCCAGTAGCACCTTAGAGACCAACTAAGATTGTTCTAGATATAAGCTTTTGTGTGCATGCACATTTCTTCAGATACACTGAAACTGATGTCACCAGACCCTTGTATATCGTGGGAGGGTGGGGTGGGGTTTTTCTCAGAAGGTACTCCTACTACCATCTCCTACTACCCTTCACTATATGAAGAAGTGTGCATGCACAGGGAAGCTTATTTCTAGAACAAACTTAGTTGGTCCCTAAGGTGCTACTGCTGCTGCTGCTGCTGTTGTTGTTTAGTTGATTAGTCGTGTCCACCTCTTCGTGACCCCCTGGACCAGAGCATGCCAGGCACTTCTGTCTTCCACTGCCTCCCGCATTTTGGTCAAACTCATGCTGGTAGCTTCGAAAACACTATCCAAGCATCGTGTCCTCTGTCGTCCCCTTCTCTTTGTGCCCTCCATCTTCCCAACATTAGGATCTTTTCCAGGGGGTCTTTCTCTTCTCTTGAGGTGGCCAAAGTATTGGAGTCTCTTTTTTTTATAATAATTTTTATTGATTTTTTTTAACACATATTTAACACAAACAAAACACAATACAGTAACAAACAAACACATAAACATGTAAAATTTCAAAACCTTCTTTTCTTAAACCCCGTTTCTCCGACTTCCCCGTACCTTCCCGCTCTGCATCCCTGTTTTCAAATTTCTTCCAGCAAATCCTCACTTCAAAATTTAACAAATTAACCTTTTACTCCTCTTGTCTTTACCAATTCAATACAGCTGTATCCTCTTATTTTCCTAACCTTGGCGTTTTAGCATTCATTAATATTATAATAGTTCTTAAGATAGACTTTAAATTTCTTCCAGTCTTCCTCCACCGTCTCTTTTCCTTGGTCTCGGATTCTGCCGGTCATCTCAGCCAGTCCCATGTAGTCAATCACCTTCGTCTGCCATTCTTCCAGTGTGGGTAGTTCTTGTGTCTTCCAATACTTTGCTACAAGGACTCTTGCTGCTGTTGTGGCGTACATAAAAAATGTTCTGTCTTTCTTTGACACCAATTGGCCGACCACGCCCAGGAGAAAAGCCTCTGGTTTCTTAAGAAAGGTATACTTAAATACCTTTTTCATTTCATTATAAATCATCTCCCAGAAGGCCTTAATCCTTGGGCAAGTCCACCAAAGGTGAAAGAATGTACCTTCAGTTTCCTTACATTTCCAACATTTATTATCAGGCAGATGGTAGATCTTTGCAAGCTTGACTGGTGTCATGTACCACCTGTAAATCATTTTCATAATATTCTCTCTTAAGGCATTACATGCCGTAAACTTTATACCGGTGGTCCATAACTGTTCCCAGTCAGCAAACATAATGTTATAACCGAAGTCTTGTGCCCATTTAATCATAGCTGATTTAACCGTCTCATCCTGTGTATTCCACTTCAGCAACAAATTATACATTCTTGACAAAATTTTAGTATTGGGTTCTAACAATTCCATTTCTAATTTGGATCTGTCCACCTGGAAGCCAATTTTCCTGTCTTGTTTAAACACCTCCATTATTTGGTAATAATGGAGCCAGTCTCGAACTTTAGACTTCAATTTCTCATAGCTCAGTAGTTTCACCTTGTCCCCCTCTTGCTCTAGAATTTCCCAATATTTTGGCCATTTCGATTCCATATTAAGCTTTTTCACCCCCTTAGCTTCCATTGGTGACAGCCACCTTGGGGTTTTGTTTTCCAACAAGTCTTTATATCTAATCCAGACATTATACAATGCTTTCCTAACAATGTGATTCTTAAAACCTTTATGAGCTTTTACCTTGTCATACCATATATATGCATGCCATCCGAAAACATTATTAAACCCTTCCAAATCTAAAATGTCTGTGTTCTCAAGAAGTAACCAATCTTTCAACCAGCAAAAAGCTGTTGATTCATAATACAACTTTAAGTCCGGCAGGGCAAACCCCCCTCTTTCTTTTGCATCCGTTAGTATCTTAAATTTTATTCTGGGCTTTTTGCCCTGCCAGACAAATTTAGATATATCTTTCTGCCACTTCTTGAAACAGTCCATTTTGTCCAGGATCTGCAAAGCCTGAAATAAAAACAACATTCTAGGCAAAACATTCATCTTAATAACAGCAATTCGGCCTAACAAGGAAAGCTTCAAATTTGACCATACTTCTAGATCTTTCTTTACTTCTGTCCAGCATTTCTCATAGTTATCTTTAAATAAATTCACATTTTTAGATGTCATATTGATCCCCAAATATTTCACTTTCTTAACCACAGTTAATCCTGTTTCATTTTGAAACTGCTCCCTTTCCATGGCTGTTAGATTTTTCTCCAGCACTTTAGTTTTTTGTTTATTTAACCTAAAACCTGCAACTTGACCAAATTCTTGAATTAATTCCAAAACCCTTTTCGTACTAGTGTCTGGCTCTTGCAAAGTAAGTACTAAATCATCTGCAAAAGCCTTCAATTTATATTGTTTTGCTCCGACCTCAACCCCATTGACCAGCTGGTCTTTTCTAATCATATTTAAGAGAACCTCCAGGACTGATATGAAAAGCAATGGAGATATTGGGCACCCCTGTTGTGTCCCTTTTTCTAAGTATTGGAGTCTCAGCTTCAGGATCTGTCCTTCCAGTGAGCACTCAGGGCTGATTTCCTTCAGAATGGAGAGGTTTGATCTTCTTGCAGTCCAAGGGACTCTCAAGAGTCTCCTCCAGCACCAGAATTCAAAAGCATCCATTCTCCGTCGATCAGCCTTCTTTATGGTCCAGCTCTCACTTCCATACATCACTACTGGGAAAACCATAGCTTTTACGATACGGACCTTTGTTGGCAAGGTGATGTCTCTGCTTTTTAAGATGCTGTCCAGGTTTCTCATTACTTTTCTCCCAAGACCCTAAGTTGCTACTGGACTATTTTTGTTAATTTTTTTTACTTCAACTGTGTCAGACCAATATGTCTACCTACCATTAAGTACAGTTATCTCCTCGCCTTGAATATCCGGCTTTTCAGTGCCAGATTAGGATAGTCCTCTGTCAGAAGACAAGCACAGGGTCAGGCAGCACATCATCATTATAAAGAACCATTGGGGTGGGTGTTTCTGCCTGGGATTCCCATGTGCCAGCTGCTTTCCTTCTGCTTCTCCTGCTCTCTCCATGCAATGTGAGGCATGTAGACAAGAGGTCCATCTCCAAGAACAGGAGCTTCCCTGAGCACCCATTCAGCTGACCCCAAGCACCTAGCCTTGTCGCTAGTTCTCTGACTGACCCAGACCACAGTCCCTGGAAGAGATGAAGGCCTGGGTCTCCCAAAATGGTCCATATGGACCTCCTGAGGTCAGCGGGACTGTGAAGGTGATTCATGAAGAACTAGAGGTGGAAACGGGGGCAACCACTTGATTTGAAAGGCAGTCTCAGAGGACAACGGTATTCCAAGGTCATGCTGTGTTATTAAAGATGATTGAGGATTATGAAAGGTTCCTGATGCATTACTACCATTTGACATCATACCATTTTCATATCCTAAAAATTTGGAACATGGGTAGGACATGGGAGAATGTAGGAGATGTTGAAATAAGAGAAGGTGCTAATGGCGGTTGATGTGCCGTTTTTTGTGTTCTTTTTCCTGAAACCCAAACAGGATTTCCTTTCTGCCCACTCTGAAAAAGGTGATGGAGAAGACAGAATTGCAGGGGACAGGGCACCTTTCGTTTCATTAGGAATAGCCATTAAAATGTGTGAAATGTGGAATATGCTTCACTAAATGAGCAAACATAGTTCACATCAACAAAAACAAAACAAAAAGGAAAGAACCCACTTAAAGTTATGGAGTGCGGAAAGAGCTTCTCTTTCAAAGCAAAACTTAGAACACACCAGCAGACTCACAAAGGGGAAAAACTATATTTATGTATGGCGTGTGGAAAGAGCTTTAATGATAGTGGAAGCCTTAGAAGACATCAACGGACTCACACAGGGGACAAACCATTTCAATGTATGGAGTGTGAAATGAGTTTTAATGATAGTGGGAGCCTTAGACAACATCAACGGACTCACACAGGGGGGAAACCATTTCAGTGCATGGAGTGTGGAAAGAGATTCAGTCAGAGTGGAAACCTTAGACAACATCAATGGACTCATACGGGGGAGAAACCATTTAAATGTATGGATTGTGGAAAGAGCTTCAGTAGGAGTGGACACCTGAGAAGACATCAACGGACTCACACAGGGGGGAAACCATTTCAATGTATGGAGTGTGGAAAGAGCTTCAGTCAGAGTGCAAACCTTATAAATCATCAACGGACTCACACAGGGGAGAAACCATTTCAATGTATGGAGTGTGGAAAGAGCTTTAGTGAAAATGGAGGCCTTAGGAAACATCAACAGACTCATAGAGGAGAGAAACCATATAAATGTATGGAGTGTGGAAAGAGCTTCAGTACGGGTGGACACCTGAGAAGACATCAACAGACTCACACAGGGGACAAACCGTTTCAGTGTATGGAGTGTGAAAGGAGATTTTGTGATAGTGGAAGCCTTAGAAGTCATCAACGGACTCACACAGGGGTGAAACTATATAAATGTATGGAATGTGGAAAAAGCTTCAGTCGGAATGCAGACCTTAAAAAACATCAACGGATTCACACAGGGGAGAGACCATTTAAATGCATGGAGTGTGGAAAGAGCTTCAGTCAGAGTGGAGACCTTAGATATCATCAATGGACTCACACAGGGGAGAAACCATTTCAATGTATGGAGTGTGGAAAGGTTTTCAGTCAGAATAGAAGCCTCAGATCACATCAACGGACTCACACAGGGGAGAAACCATATGAATGTATGGAGTGTGGAAAGAGCTTCAGTCAGAGTGGAAACCTTAGAAATCATCAACGGACTCACACAGGGGAGAAACCATATGAATGTATGGAGTGTGGAAAGAGCTTTAGTGAAAATGGAAGCCTTAGGAAACATCAACGGACTCATACAGGAGAGAAACCATTTAAATGTATGGAGTGTGGAAAGAGTTTTAGTAATAGTGGATGCCTTAGGAAACATCACACAGACTCACACAGGGGAGAAAGTATTTAAATGTATGGACTGTGGAAGGAGCTTCAGTCAGAGTGGAACCCTTGATTTTTGTCAACAAACTCACACAAAAGACAAACCATATAAATATCAGAAAAGTAGATAGAGGTTCACTCTTAGTGGAAGTTCAGAATCAACAGACTAATGAACAGGAAGAACTTTAAGAGTTGAAATCCTTCAAACCATCAACAAACTCAGAGAGAAGAAGCAGTTTAAATGAAAATATTGCAAAAAGTGCTTTATTTATAATGGAGTCTTTAAGGAACATCCAGGGACTCTCACATGGGAGAACCCTTTTAGATGTATGGAGTGTGGGACGTCTTCCTCTCAGAGTCCACTCTGAGCAATGAACTCAGTAGGAAATCATTCCTAAAAGCATGAGGTATATGTGAAGTTCTGGTGTTTATATGTAAAACATTATAATAATGAGATAAGGCAGCATCTCACAATAGTGAGTATAATTTTAGACGAAAGTACCTTTGGTTTTTGCACCAAACTCTGTCACTCCCCCCCCCACCGCATGATCTCCAAGCACTGCTTCTTCACCAGAACTTTATCGCTGCCTCCTGCCCTGTGCGTTCTGAAGAAAACTTGAAATAATTAAATTGAATGGGAGATTTCCCCCCAAGCCTAATTTCAAGAGGGGGAAGGAGGGGCTGCAGGTACCACGGAAGTCTCCTGGGGGGCCCACCTTCACTCATGAACCCCAGGACAATCTATTGCCATCAGCAAACTTTGCCCCCTCCCTGCTCCCTCCTAAGTCTAGATCATTTATGAACAAGTTGAAAAGCCGCAGGTCCCAATATTGATCTTGAGGGGACTCCGCTTTCTGCTCCTCTCCATTCAGAGACTGTCCGTTTACTCTCTTGGTGTTTCAGAAGGAGGGCTGCCTCCAACAGAGGGGGCACATTTCTTCTAGGGGCACATTTCTGGGGTCCCCACAGTGCCCCCCAGCCTGGCTCCACTCGGCCAGGGCAACTGCATTTTGTTTCGCTGCAAGTGACCCTCCCCCCTGCAACGTGGGGTCTTAAAGGAACTTCATGGGGGGGGAATCAGCGAGAAGGAGCTTCTGGATCCTGTGAAGCCCCCTCCCCATCTGCTCCCTTCAGGTTTCCTGAGCCCCTCCCTATTTCATTTTAAGTATTGTGGGTCCTGCACAGCCCTCAGGGCACCTAAGCATCGGGGGGGGGGGAGCTATTTTGTTTCCTGAGGGCAGGAGTCACAATCCTGGCACACTGCAGGATGTCTGGGTTTTAGGTATGGGGCTGAGGCTCAGGTGGAAAAGAGGTGATAGGGGAAATATCCTGGGGTGTGGGTTTTATTTCATTTTTAATAATTTTTATTGGTTTTCCAAAAAAATCTTGAGTGTTCACTGGAAGTACAGATCGTGAAGCTGAGGCTCCAGTTCTTTGGCCACCTCATGAGAAGAGAAGACTCCCTGGAAAAGACCCTGATGTTGGGAAAGATGGAGGGCACAAGGAGAAGGGGACGACAGAGGACCAGATGGTTGGACAGTGTTCTCGAAGCTACAAACATGAGCCTGACCAAGCTGCAGGAGGCAGTGGAAGACAGGAGGGCCTGGTGTGCTCTGGTCCAGGGGGTCACAAAGAGGCGGACATGACTGAACGACTCAACAACAACAACAACATCATATACTTTAAAAATCAGCACCTAGACCGTTTCAGTAAATGCCTGGGGGCCTAAAACAGATGTGAATGAGCAGCGCAAATCAGAGTGCATTGTGTGCGTGCAACTTGCAAGAGGGCAGAGGGACAGAGTCTCTGCTTCACGCCCCTCTCTGCTCTCCTCCTCTCTTCGACTTCCCACATTAATGGGGAAAGGCTACAGGTCCACCTCATAGGCATGTTGTAAAGACAGCAGAGTTGGGTTTTATGAAGCGCTTTGTACTCTCCGAGTGTCCTCTAGTTTATCTCCCCATGTTGAGCCCCCACAGCCTTTGCTCAGAGGGGCTCTGGCCCTGCCCACCCATCCCTGGGCCACCTTCCCGTTTCATTCAAGGTGCACGGCTAGGAGATGGATCTTCCGCCAAACTCCCCTTTATTCCTGTTGCCACAACAGAGGACTCTTCAACACTTCACCCCAAACATAACAAAGACGGAAGTGTGCATCGATTTATTAAACTGGTTTATTTAAAAAATAGACCTAAACATGTGGTTTCAAATGTTCTCATTTCTTTTCTTTTTCTTTTGAAACTTTGCTACAGCTCCAAAGAAGTCAAGTGTCCAGATCAAGAAAACTAATAGCCCCACTTTCTTCTGCCTTGTTCAGACCACACCTGGAGTCCTGTGTCCAGTTCTGGGTGCCCCAATTTAAGAAGGATTTTGACAAGCTGGAAGGTGTGCAGAGGGGTGTGAGCAAGACAATTAAGTGTTGGGAAACCAAGCCTTCTGAGGAACAGGAAGGGCTGTCAGGTGGAAGATTGAACAAGCTTGGGTAGGCCAAGGTTTTGAAAATGGTATAGGTGCAATTTATTCTGAACAAAAGGCTAAATTAATTGTGAACAATGTAGTGACAGAAGAGTTTAAGATTGAGAAAGGGACACAACAAGGCTGTCCAATTTCTCCATTGCTTTTTATATCGGTCCTTGAGGTTTTGTTAAATATGATTAGAAAGGATCAAGAGGTTAAAGGTATACAAGTGGGAGCTAAACAGTACAAACTGAAAGCATTTGCTGATGACTTAGTATCGACTCTACAGGAGCCAGAATCTAGTACTAAAAGGGTACTGGAATTGATACAAGAATTTGGACAGGTAGCGGGTTTTAAGTTGAACAAGATGAAAACTAAGGTTTTAGAGAAAAACTTAACTGTGAATGAGAGAGAGAAATTTCAGGAGGAGACAGGATTAACATTGGTTAAGAAAGTGAAATACTTAGGGGTTAACATGACTGCAAAAAATGTGAATTTATTTAAAGATAATTATGAAAAATGTTGGTCTGAAGTGAAAAAGGATTTAGAAGTATGGTCAAATTTGAAGTTATCATTGTTAGGCCGAATTGCTGTGATAAAAATGAACGTGCTGCCAAGGATGTTGTTTCTGTTTCAAACATTGCAAATCTTAGATAAGATGGATTGTTTCAAGAAGTGGCAGAAAGATATTTCCAGATTTGTTTGGCAGGGCAAGAAGCCTCGAATAAAATTTAAGATATTAACCGATGCTAAAGAAAGAGGTGGATTTGCCCTGCCAGACCTTAAACTTTATTATGAATCAGCTGCTTTTTGCTGGCTGAGAGAATGGCTGCTTCTTGAAAACACAGACGTGTTGGATTTAGAAGGTTTTAATAACGCATTTAGGGACGCGGGTGGCGCTGTAGGGACGCGGGTGGCACTGTGGGTAAAAGCCTCAGTGCCTAGGGCTCGCCGATCGAAAGGTCGGCGGTTCGAATCCCCGCGCGGGGTGTGCTCCCGTCGTTCAGTCCCAGCGCCTGCCAACCTAGCAGTTCGAAAACACTCCCGGGTACAAGTAGATAAATAGGGACCGCTTACTAGCGGGAAGGTAAACGGCGTTTCCGTGTGCGGCTCTGGCTCACCAGAGCAGCGATGTCACGCTGGCCACGTGACCCAGAAGTGTCTCTGGACAGCGCTGGCCCCCGGCCTCTTGAGTGAGATGGGCACACAACCCTAGAGCCTGTCAAGACTGGCCCGTACGGGCAGGGGTACCTTTACCTTTACCTTAATAACGCATTTGGCTGGCATGCATATTTGTGGTACAATAAGGTAAGGTAAAGATAAAGGTACCCCTGCCCGTACGGGCCAGTCTTGCCAGACTCTAGGGTTGTGCGCTCATCTCACTCTATAGGCCAGGAGCCAGCGCTGTCCGCAGACACTTCCGGGTCACGTGGCCAGCGTGACAAGCTGCATCTGGCGAGCCAGAGCCGCACACGGAAACGCCGTTTACCTTCCCGCTGGTAAGCGGTCCCTATTTATCTACTTGCACCCGGGGGTGCTTTCGAACTGCTAGGTTGGCAGGCACTGGGACCGACCGATGGGAGCGCACCCCGCCGCAGGGATTCGAACTGCCGACCATGCGATCAGCAAGTCCTAGGCGCTGAGGTTTTACCCACAGCGCCACCCGCGTCCCGGTACGATAAGGTAAAAGTACATAAAGCTTTTAAAAACCATATTGTTAGAAAAACATTGTTTAACGTTTGGATAAGATATAAGGATCTGTTAGAAAAGAGAACTCTAAGATGGTTGTCACCAATGGAAGCGAAAGCACAGAAAAAACTCAATATGGAGGCCAAATGGCCAAAATATTGGGAAATTTTGGAGCATGACGGTGATAGAATAAAATTGCAGAGCTTTGAAAAATTGAAAAACAAAGTGAGAGATTGGCTCCATTATTATCAAATGGAGGCTTACAATTTGGACAAAAAAGTTGGTTTCCAGGTGGAAAAATCAAAATTGGAAACAGAATTGTTGGATCCAAAAATTAAGAATTTGTCAAGAATGTATAACCTGTTGTTGAAATGGAACACTCAGGATGAAATGGTGAAATCAGTTATGATTAAATGGGCACAAGATGTTGGGCATAACATAACATGACATTGAAGGCAATGTCAAACCATGTGAGTATAATCTAAGAGGTAAAGTACCTTTTGATAGAGAGGATGAATCTGGTTTGCTGGTGGTGAGTGAGGATTAGATATTGATATCTTGTCCAATACTGGTTTCTAGAGCATATTTGAAGAACAGCTGATATGGCAATACACCGCGAATCACAGTGTGTGTTTCTGGGATGTGCCTGCAAGCAGCGGCAGAAAGCTTTGCTTCGTGAAGCCCCTGCAGATGCCGAGTTCCTGACTTCCCTCCCAGACGACAGGAAGTGAAACACACACATCCATTGCCCTGTGTCCTTCCAGCGTCTTTCCTCCCTTGCTCCCTTCTGCCGGTTTGTGTGCCTGACTTAGATATCCTGTGTGCTGTATTTTTTTACTTCTGAAACTGGATTTGCTCTCAGGAGCAAAGTTTTGTGCCTCACTGGGGACCCAATGAGAACTGTATGCTCTGAAAGCTCAGTAAACTATTACTGAAGAAGTCCTGCTGCCCTGGAGTTGCTCTACTCAAGCATGCAAGACGGTTTTTGCACCAAACTCTGTCACCAACCCCCCCACCGCATGATCTCCAAACACTGCTTCTTCACCAGAACTTCATCCCTGCCTCCTAAGCATTCTGAAAAAAACTTGAAATGCTGTAATTTAATGTAAGATTTTGCTCTATTAGCCTTTGCCCTGCTTCGTTTTGATCTCCAAGGCCAAACTTGCCAGTTGTTCCTTTTATCTCTTGATTCCCTACTTTAGCATTCCAATCCCCTATAATGAGCAGAACATCCTTCTTTGGTGTCACTTCTATAAGGTCTTGTAAGTCTTCATAGAATTGGTCAATTTCAGTTTCTTCAGCACCAGTAGTTGGTGCATAAACTTGGATTACTGTGATGTTAAAAGGTCTGCCTTGGATTCGTATCGAGATCATTCTATCATTTTTGAGACTGCATCCCAGTACAGCTTTCACCACTCTTTTGTTGACTATGAGGGCCACTCCATTTCTTTTACGGGTTTCTTGCCCACAGTAGTAGATATGATAGTAATCCGAACTGAATTCGCCCATTCCTGTCCATTTTAGCTCACTGATGCCCAGGATGTCATAGATAGTTTATTACGGCCATAGGCCCATATTCAATACATCATACAGCAACACGGGTATAACAAGATAAAATTAATAAATTAAATTACGTTTAAATCAAGTACATCTCCAACCGTAAATTTCTAAATTCCATTAAAATAAGAACAATATAGCGCTTAAAATATCAAATTATCAGTATAAATCAATGTTATTTAGGCAAAATCAATAATCATAGAGTAATCCATTTTTCCTTTTATAAGCTAATACTGTTATCAGAAATCTGGCAACAGAAAGGGACCTACTCGGATCAGAATCTTGCAATAAATGTATTAGCTGTGTTTCCAAGGAGTCACCTGAGATTTCCAATAATAAAGGGGACAAAAATCTGATCCGAGAAACTGAATGTAGTGAACAACAGAATTGTATATGTTGTAAAGATTCTATAGATCTATTATCACATACACACACCGCTGAGATCCGACCATTGGAAGATCTATTATTCAAGACATTGGAAGGAAAGGCGTTAAATCTTGCCTTAATAAAGGCATATCTGTGGGCCGCTACAGACAAAGAAGTCAAATAAGATGGTATCTGCTGTGAGGGCACTATGCCAAGATTTAATGGTGAGCAAGTGCCACTACCCAAAATGGTGTTTTGTTGTAGGTCAATCTCCTCAAGTTTTTGAGTGAGGGTTTTTTTTGCTGTGGCTAGGTCCAATTCCAATAATTCTGATGGAGACAATCCATAGGTCACTACTTTGGAATGGATCTCTTTTGCCCCTAGGACGGGAAAATTATCTCTCCAGAGGCATTGGATCAAATACAGATTCGGGAGCCTAGGCCTTAAGGACAGCCAGTAACAAAGGCTGCGCCTCCAAAGAGTATTTTCTAAAGATGTAGTTTTTAATTCTAAGCGAATAGCTGCGTTACTAACGCACTGAGGAAGTTTTAGCAGTCGTCTTAGAAATTGATTTTGAATTACCTCCAAGGGCATCAAGTTTACTGCGGTCCCCCATAAAGGAACAGCATATGCCAATGTTGCAATTACTTTAGCTTTGAATACTTTCAAGGCAGATGGAACATGAAGAGCCCCGTCCGAAAAGAAAAAGCGCAAAAGCGCAAAGGATAGGGCCTTGGCCTTGTTTAAAATATGTGCAATATGCGCCTTCCAACCCAGATTATATTGGAGAAAAACTCCCAGGTATTGAAATTTATAGACCTGTTCAATAGGTTCTCCATCTAATTGCCACTTATAGGATTTCCGACTTTTTGAGAAAATTAGTACTTTTGATTTAGATTGATTTATAGTGAGGGAATTTGTTTTACAATATGAAACAAAGAATTTTAATGCTCTCCTGAGGCCAATTCTTGAGAAGGATAAGATCACAGCATCATCAGCATAGAGTAATAATGGGCAACGATAGTTTGCGAGGCGGGGGGCATGGGTCATTTCCTGAGATTCAGCCAATGGTATCCTCCTGTCACTAATGAATAAATTGAAAAGAAAAGGAGCTAGGATACATCCTTGCCGGACTCCTCTGTTGATGGGCACAGAGTTTGTGAGATCGCCGGCTGGGGTTATTCTCACCCTAGCAGCCGACCCCTCATGCAGCTGGATTATTAACCATAAAAGTCTTCTATCAATTCCCCATCGGGCCAACTTTTCCCAGAGTAACCTTCTGGGGATGCTGTCAAATGCAGCCTTAAGGTCGATAAAAGCCACACAAAGTTGGCCCCGATTTGAAGAGGAGTATTTCCGGGCTAGATGGTGCAAGACTAAAACATGGTCCGTAGTTGACTGGTTCGGTCTGAATCCTGCTTGCTCTGGGCCTATCAGTTTCTTTTCTTCAGCCCATTGGGTAAGTCTATTCAGCAGAAAACGTGCGTATATCTTTCCAACTATTGTCAGTAAACTAATATTCCTATAATTCTCCGGATCGTCTGGGGAGCCTTTTTTATATATTGGAATTATAATAGCGTCCTTCCATATTTTTGGCACCCTTCCGGTTGCATTAATAGCATCGAAAGTAACAGCCAGGATTTTTGCCCACCAGTCGGAATGTAGTTTTATGGCTTCCGCCGGAACCAAATCAGGCCCAGGGGCTTTGCCGATTTTAAGTTTAGAGATTAAATTCAAGATTTCATCGGGGTCAGTAGGAGGCCAGATGGGGAGATGGTCAAATACATCATCAAGAGCGTTGGTATTGGAATCTGGTGACGCGAAATATTTCCTTAAAAAGGATTCCCAGACCGGGGCAGGAATTATTGTTAAGGGGTATCCTTGATCTTCTATTAACCAATTGCCAAAATTGCCCTGAGCTACATGAACTAGATGCGACTATTAGCGCCTGCCAGCGATTTTGTTGCCACTCTTGCTTAGCCATTCTCTGGGCTTGCTTATATGCTCTTTTTGCTTGTTGGTAATTCCTGGGTAATACTAAAGCACCAGAAGATTTATATTCATTGTAAATGGCACAGAGATGTCGTCTAGCTTGTTTGCATTTTAAGTTAAACCAAGGGGCACCGGTCTTAAAATGGGCCCGATTTACTTGGATGGCTGGTACTGTAAAAAAGGACATAAGATCTTCTGTAAGCAAAGAGAATGAATTAATAATTTGTTCATGCCCATACGGATCTAAATCTAAAACAACATGAGTTTGAATTATCTCTTGTTGGAAGAATTCCATATATTTTTGGGCTTGAGTTACTGACCATTTTACTCCTCTCACTTGTTCTGCAGTATTTATTCTCATATATATGGGGTGTCTAGACTCGATAGACTGCCAGTCTAGGGAAAGCTTGGCACTCAAGGGCAGATGGTCGCTCATTTGGATGTTTTCTATTTTAAAATAAGAAAAATTTGGGAATAAATCTCTGGAAACAATAAAATAATCGAGAACACTATTTGTAAGTGTGCTCAAATGAGTAAACTCACCCGGAATATCCGGGGGACAATTTCCGTTTAAAATTATCAACGTTAAAATCAGCTGATAAAGAAGGGTTCCCGCTTCGTTAACCCTATTATCTTTCGATTTTCTCTGTATATGGGGGGAGAAATCCAAGTTCTGGTGATCAGGTATGACCCACCATTTGGCCTTGCCTAGCGCTTCCCAGTTTGCAGCTGTACGAGCATTAAAATCACCTCCCATGACTGCTGAAATGTTTGGGAACTTAGTGTAACAGAAAGCTAGGTGTTCTTCAAGTGTTTCCCATTTGGAATGGAGGTCCACTACCTGCCCCCCAGGGGGGAAATAAACATTTGTTACCAGTAATTCAAATTTCCCTCCTGAAATCAATCCTGTAATCGCGTAAGGAGAGGAAGATTTAACAAGTGTAAGTTTTGCTTGCAATTAGAGGGAAATGGCTATTACCAAACCTCCCCTAGGGCGTCCACCTTTAAGAGAGGGGCTAGCTGGAAGCAAAATGGTATCGTATCCATTTATGTCAATCGCCTCCTCTTCCCAAGTTTCTTGTAGGAGAATTACTTGAAATAAATTAACAAATTTTAAGAAGTCTGGATCAGATTTCTTCCCCCTCCATCCCGCAATATTCCAGCATAAAAATGACATCGAGGAGTGGCTGGGCTGGTCGTTAGGTAGTCAGATCATGTGGGGATGGGATTCTAACTTTGGGGGAGTTTCAGCTTCAAAAAAATCAGTAATTTTCCTCTGAGAAGGTGGCAATCGTGCTATACATCCCAACTGTTTAGATTTATTGGGGTGGTTTGGATGTAAAGTCATGCCACTCGTCTCGCTAAAGGCAGATGCTTGGCCTAAGATAGTCGTCTTTTCAGAGCCAGATGGTAGAATTAGGGGGGTATTACTTAGAGAGAGCGAAATTAAGTCAACAGGTATCGTGCCACTAGTTGAGTGATCATTAATTATTTGGATAGTTTTGTTAATACGACCTGTCGGGTCTTCAACCAGATCATTCTTCGGGGCTAAAAATAAAATGGAGTCGTCTCTCATTTGTTGGTCTGGTTCAGCTGGTTCTGTTACTGGTTCAATGGTATCTATGGATTTATTCAGCTTGCACACATTAGAAGAGAGTGGGTTAATAAAGTTACAAGTAGGTGGACCCATATGGGGCACTTTACATGGAGAGCCTAATTCAGATTCGTTAAGTTCTCTCATTTTGTCCCAGGCAGATGTTGTAGTCATATTTGCCTTAGAGATGGGGTGCATAATAGATGGGTCTGGTGATGGGGTTTCCGCCTCCAGAATATGGAAGAGTGGATTCATCTCCGCAACAACCAGTTGGCTGGTAGGGGTGGGTGCCTTCCCAACCCACAGGTCCAGTTCTTGGTGGTATAAGCGTGGGACAGAATCTGAACCACAGTCTCTATCAAGCATATTTTGTTTAGGTAATCTCAGCTGTTCCTCCGTCACTTTTGTCAGGCAGAAGTAAAGGGTATCAATTTTATGAAGTATTTCTTTCTGAACTTCTTGCGGGAGAACACTATAAGAGTGGAGTAAGTTATTATCAAAGCTATCAAGGTCGATTCTCTGATTCTTCGCATACCTGGGCCCAAGGAAGTCCAACCTTTGAGAGTCCTTGGCAACCAGACCAGAAGGATGTTTGGAGATGTCCTCCGCAGAGTTTATATCAATTAGAACATGCTGGTCAATCTCATGTTGAGTTTTTGGCAAATTTACAATATGGGGGATAAGTGGAATTGGAGGTACTTCATTTTTAAAGTACCTTGAGATTCTTATACCACTCGTCTCCAGATGTTCTCTACATTTGTACACTAGTTTTGCCAGTCTCCCCTCATAGAATGAGACCACCGCTCTGGCAAGGAATCCGTTGAAGTATAGATATTCCACTTGGGCCAAATCAGTAGGGTTATTAAGGATACCCGGCATATAGATCTTTAAAAGGTTCAATAGATGGGCTTTATGCTCTTCTTGTGACAGGAGTCCTGGGGGTTTAGGATAATTTGATAAAACGAGTTTGTTTCGGTACAGAACCAGATTCCAGTTTTTATTTGTTAGATTTGTCAGATTTCTCTTCTTAGAGGGATTGGTTTCATCTACAGATAGAATGTAAGACCATGGATCTTGGATCAAAATGTCTTGCTTGGAGTTAGGTGTTGGGGTAGGTGTTAAGGGTTCCAAGCAATCCATCGCAGCGTCAGGGCAAGGGTTTATAGAACGTTCTTGCTTAGAATATTTCCTGGTTAGAAGTTTCTCAGTGTTCCCACTGGTCTCGGTTATTGGGATACTCTTGAGAAGATTAAAGAGCTTTTTAAAATCCCATTTTTTTTGTAACGCACTGCCTTAAAATTTTTAACATTTCTGCTCTTTTTTTACCCTTATGGGCCTCCTTTTCAAGGCAGTAGCCCTACAAGATCTCTTGGCCTTCCTTGGTGATCTGTTTTTGCAGGTGGTAGGAAGGAAGTTGTTATTACTTTCCAATTCTACAGTCACCCCGCTGGATCCCTACAGAGAGTTTTGCAAGTGTCTATCATTATAGTGAGGATTTTTGTACAGGTGGCCAGATGAGATTTTATATTTTCGATATCCTCAGTTAAAAGCACAAGCCATTTGATAACTGATAAATCCTCATCCTCATTTGTCTCAAGTTGGAAGCAGGAGTCTCTTGATGTTTTAGGGTTTCCCGAAGACATCTCTGCAATTTGTTTTAACATTAGTTCTTCCACTTCTTGGACTTGGGATGGTTCAGGAGAAGCTTGGGATTTAAGTCTCTGTTTTGGGAGTACTTCGGTGACTGTACCAATTATGTTTGGATTTACTTTGGGCTTTATTGGTCCTTTGTCGTGCCATTCTTCTACACAATCCTCTCTCTGCACAGCCGGCCCTTCATTGCAGGAGGGAGAAGTTTCAGTTTCCTGCTGATTCTCACTCGGCTTGACTTTACCCCTATTCTTAAAGGGCCGAGTGCTTTTTGTTTGAGCTCCCTTTAGGGTAGCTCTTTTAGAGAGAGATCTTATGTCACTCCGATAAAAACCTGGTGTTCTACCGCCACTCCTGGTCGTCACCATTATTTATCTTGTAAGGGTCAAGTTGGTAAAAATCTCACCTCGGTTCACTAGCTCCGTCGGGTGTTGCAGGAGGGTTCTCCGTGAGACTACTTCCAAGATAGGCCCCAGAGGACGACAGTTCATATTACCATCACACTGATTTTACTCTTGTTTCTGCTTTTGCTGTCATGGAACTGCTGGGTGTGGGGGGGGGAGTGCCAGCTGGGGAAGAAGGTGTCCACAAGGGAAGAAGGCTCAGAACCCAGGGACTGGTGGTGGGATGGCGATGAGCAGATAGAGGGAGAAAGGGGAGCAGACCAGGACGGGAGGTGTTGCAAGCTGAGGAGGAAACAGGGTTTGGTGAGCAGGAAGAGGCTGGGGCAGAGAGCAGTTCAGACTCAGAGGGAGGAGAGGAGGGTGCCAGGAGTCCCAGAGGAGGCCGGCTGCTGAAGCATCCAGGGAGACTCCCCCTCCTGCTGCAACCAGCTCCCCTCTCCCCTGGTCTCCTAGAGCACACAAAGAAACCCTGTTCAGACCCCATGAGCTTGTACATTATATTAATGGGCATAGGGTTTTTTTGTCCCAACATGCATCACTTTAATCTCATTGACAATGAATTGTATTTTCTGCCCATTCACCGCGTTTGGAGAGGTCCTTTTGGAGCTCCTTGCAATATCTCTTTGTTTGAACAACCCTGGACAATTTGCTGCCATGAGCAAACTTTGCCTCCTCCCTTCTCACTCCTACCACTGTAATCTGGAGCAAACTGGCGATCAGTAGACCACAATCTTTATTGTTGTGCAAGAGATTCCCACACAGAGCAAGAACCCTGAGCCTGGGGTGACATCAACCTTTATAGCTCCCCCCCCCACTCAGATTTATTCATAGTAGCATCTTCACTAGTATGTCACGTGGGGAGGAGTATCAAAGGGTTACACAAGTTCAGCAGTTCATCATTCTATCAGATACATCTCTGGACACCTCTCAAGTACCCACCACCCAGAGAACAATAAAACTATCGACATACATCCTTGCACTCAGGGCTTCTCCTGAGATGGGCTTTCAGAACGCCTGGCTTGGTCAGCTGCCTCTGTGGAAGTCTATTGTCGCCCCTTGGTCACTCCCTGGGTGGGGTGAAGTGTACATGCTCTCACGCTCAGGGGATTATGGCAGGAGGCCCTGTTCTCACTGCCTACGTGACTATCTGCTTCCAGGGTCATGGAGGAGGGTGAAGCCTAAATTCACCTTAAAATGGCGTCGGAATGGGAAGAATTGGTTATAGAATGGCTATTATATGAATTTGCAAAGTTAGGTATCTTTCCCTGAGCTGTCAAGCTGAAAGGATACATTCAGACACAATCTTTGTAACAGTGTAGAAACTTTAGGCAATCGAAACCAAAATGGATACATTTCATATACTTTGTCCATAGTCAGAGCAGGAGGAGGGCGCTGAGACAATCGTGCAAAGGCTGAGCTGAAAGGCTGGTTTGGAGGCAGTTTCAGCCGTCTACGGATTCCCCCATTGGCTAGTTGTCAAAACAAAGCGCTCTTGATTGGTGAGTTTCAGTTATTCATAAATCCCATTCATAAAACACAAAGTCCGTAAATCCCATTAATAAAATACAGATGCCGTGTTTTCCTGTATTTATACGATGTGTGTGTTGTTCTTGTGCGACTGAGGAGAGAGGGGTTTTCGACCCAGGGCATAATGTCAGATGGTAAACACACACACCCTTGTAATTTCCGTAACACCAGGACGGAATTCCCCCACCCTTGTCACATGCAGCTTGGCTCACATGCCAGAGCCACCTGGAGGGCATGACTACAATTCCCATCATCCCTGACCACTGGTCTTGCTAGCTCAGGGTGATGGGAGCTGTAGTCCAAAAACAGCTGGAGACCCAAATTTGGGAAACCCTGTTCTCCCTGAAGTACAAAGGAGTATTCACTTGCATTAGAACGTCAGGTGAGCCCTGCAGGATCAGGCCCAAGGGGCCCCTGTCCTGCCAGGGGCCAAGCAGGGGCCTCTTCTGGGAAGCCCACCGGCAGCACTTGAGCACCAGAGAAGGGGGGCTGCATCCAACTGGGGGGCGCATTTCTTCTAGGGACACATTTCTGGGGTCCCCACGGTGCGCCCCAGCCTGGCTCCAGTCTGCCAGGGCAGCTGCGTTTTGTGTCGCTGCAGGTGAGCCTGCCCCGTGCAACGTGGGGCTCTTAGAAGGAATTTGAGGGGGGGGCGGAGGGGCTGCAGCTTCCCCGCACTTGCAAAGGACCAGTAGAAGCAGAGGGGAGGCAGGCAGCAGGAGGGCGATGGGGAGGAACCAGCGAGAAGGAGCTTCTGGAGCCTGGGCAGCCCCCTCCCCACCTGCTCCCTGAAAGTTTCCCGAGCCCCCCCCCCCCTTTTCATTTCAAGGATTGGGGGACCTCAGCATCCCGGGGTTGCTTTGCTTGGGAGGGGGGAGCTATTTTGCTTCCTGAGGGTAGGAGTCACAATCCTGTCACATTGTGTTGTGTCTGGCTTTTAGATAAGGGGGTGAGGCTCAGGTGGGAAAGAGTTGAGAAGGAAGATATCCCGGGGTGCGGATTTACTCCGCTGCCCAGCTCCTCAGGGTGCCACTCCCCGTGGGTCCCTCCTGTCAGCAAAAGAAGGAGAATCCAGCCAAGTTAAAGAAGCAAACAGTGGTCAGTTGACCTGATCTTTATGTGTTGCAACAAGGTTCAAACACACAAAAAGTAGGAACATATGGTTGCATGAACTTTTAATGGCTTTTACCCCCTTCCCCATAATAAATTTTCCAACAACTTCATCGATATGACATGGGGTTTCCCCCCACAATTTTTTCTCCCCATTTCCCACAATACATTTTTCAACAGGGTCATCTATACATCACAAATATGTCACAAAGTAGGAGTCTATGGCATTTAGAAACATGAGCCTGTCACCCACCCCGTCAATAACCCCAATTTCCCAAACCTTTTAACTGCCCTCTTCCCCAAAGAACATAATAGTATTTGCCCATCCCCCAGTTGAAAGGCTTTCCTGCCCTTCTCCCTTCAAAGTATCAGGATTCAACCCGCCATCCCGATGGATTTCTGCCTGGGGCATGTGCTGCCCTTGATCGCCTCCTGCCTGCTAAGGGATTATGGAGTCAGGGGGAGCCCTGGATCCCCTAATTGGAGAGGAGTCATTAGACTTTGGAAGCAAGGAAACCGGTCAAACCGTAGAATTTTGGAAATTATTTGACATTTCTTCAGCTTTCTATATTGGATAGTCGAGGAAACAGTCCGATTCACGGTATCCGCTTCTGGCTACAATTGTATCGGCTGCTTTTCTGAGCCTCTTGGCTGTTGTGCAGGGACGGGGCCTGTGTCCACGGTCATTGTCCTGGCCTTAGTCAGAGGCTGGGGTGGGGAGCTGGGATTTGGGGGGAGTCGTTTAGCTGCCCCCCTCCATTCCTCGTTTGAACAGCACCAAGACCTAAAACACGGAGGGATCTAAGCTCGTGGGGTGGGGGAGGGGAAGATGTTGCACTTGGGGGGGGGACCCCTCTTTGCAGCTGGATCTCCGGGATCAGCCCGTCCCCCGCTCACCTGATCCCCAGAAGGAAGACGGGAGGGAGGAACCTTCCTCTCCCCCCCCCCCCAATTCTTTCCCTCCCCTCCCGGCACATCCTCCTCTCACCCCGCCCCCACAACCCCAGATCCCGCCCCCAAACATCCCACCCCTTCCTCCTCCTCCTCCAATCCGGCTTCTGCTCCGGGAATGGGGGGGTGAGCCCCCCTCCCAAACTGCCTGCTTCTCCCAGCAATTCACTCCGGATTGCTGCTCTGCCCCGTAGCTCTAGGGAGGCGCTTTCGGAAAGGGGAGGGAGAAGGCAGGGGACCCCCCCCCCGGTGGATGTTGCAGGAAAGGAGAATCGGGAGCGAGGACAAAGAGGTAAAGGGGTCGCGGGGGGGGGGAGGGGAGAAAAGGACCCAGAGACCCTTCCAGCTCCCCCAAGCGCCTTCTGTGGGGCCTGGATTCCGGCACGCGTGCTGCGAAGGGGCGAATATGGGGCGCCCACCCACGAGGACTCCCTGGCCCCGTTTACGCCGCGCAGGCATCCCTGGGGCGCGGAGAGAAGCCAGGATAGAGACCCCCCCCTGTCTCTCCCCGGCTCGTCTTAGGGGGGGGGGCAAAAGGGGCGGAGAGATGGGTCGCGCCTGGCAAGGGGTGAGCCAAGGGGTCGTCTGGATGCAGGGGAGACTCCGGGAGAAAGAGAGGGGGTCGGGGAAGTAGGGGGACAAGGGAGGGGGCATCCCCGAGTCAGGGAAGCGCAGCAATGGGGGAGGGAGGGAGATAGGAAGACCAGTCTTTGGGGGGGGCGTCTCCATCGTGGCTTCCTTGGGGAAGCCTTGGCTTCTCCCTCCCGCCCAGCAATCGGCCCCCCCCTTCAAGGCTACCAGAGAGGGATCCCTGGAAAGTGGGGGTCCAGGCCCCGTCCCTCGCCTTCCTGCAATCTCCATCCTCTTTCCACCCCATAAGCCCCTGCCCTGTCCAGACGCAGCGATTCTGCCCAGTCCAACCATTAGTCCCCTGGAGAGGAGAGGAAATCCGGAGAGGAAGAGGGGAGGGGAGAGGAGGGGCCTTCTCAGAAGCGGCTCTTTGTTTCCGCAATCCCACCCAGGAAGCAGCCAGAAACCTTTTCCTCTCTCTCAGGCTTCTATCATTATTGTCTTTTCCACTGAGGATGAGGATAATGTACACCTGTCATCAGAAACAGGGGTGCAGAGTCCATGGAATGGCTCTCAGGATTGATACAGAAGTTGCACCTCAAAAGCATTTCTGTTCCCCCTATTCTTTGTAGGCAGTGTCAGAGTGACTGACAAGCTGTTATCCGATGACAGTGACTGCATGAATCTTCCCAGTCAAAGGACCCATTTTTATGATAGACAGTGCCTGTGGCTGGAGGCTCTACACACCGGGTGTGCCTGTGCAGGCCAAAGACTGCCAGTATTAGCACAGGTGAGGTGTGTGTCATTCCCAAATTTACAGACTGTATGTGAATGAGAGTGTGTGGGTGGGATTATAGTTTACGGAAACCCTGTGATTTTCTCCACCCATAACAATTCGTGAGCTGATATTGCAGTACGAATTACAAAATAACTACAAAAAAATCACAAGATAATAATAATAGTACAGTGGTACTTCGGGTTAAGAACTGAATTCGTTCTACAGCTCCGTTCTTAATCTGAAACTGTTCTTAACCTGAACAATAACTTTAGCTAATGGGGCCACCACGCTGCCGGAGCACGATTTCTGTCCTCATCCTGAAGCAAAGTTCTTAACTAAAGGTACTATTTCTGGGTTAGCAGAGTCTGTAACCTAAAGTGCCTGTAACCCGAGGTACCACTCTAGACATTATAGTATTAGTATTTTCCCCCAGCCACTCTGGGCAGTTTACAGTGCATATAGGTAAAGGTAAAGTGGCCCCTGCCCATTAGGTACAGTCGTGGCTGACTCTGGGGTTGTGGCGCTCATCTCGCTTTACTGGCCGGGGAGCCGGCATACAGCTTCTGGGTCATGTGGCCAGCATGACTAAGCCGCTTCTGGCAAACCAGAGCAGCACACAGAAACGCCGTTTACCTTCCCACCGGAGTGGTATCTATTTATCTACTTGCACTTTGACGTGCTTTCGAACTGCTAGGTTGGCAGGAGCAGGGACCGAGCAACGGGAACTCAGCCCATCGTGGGGATTCAAACTGCCGACCTTCTAATCGGCAGGTCGTAGGCTCTGTGGTTTAACCCACAGCACCACTCGCATCCCTACAGTACATATACTGTACAAGACAGTAAAACATCAAACATTAAAAACCTCCTGATACAGCTGTCTTCTAAATGTCAGATGGTTGCCTACTTCCTTGCCCATAGAAGGGTGGGCATCCCATGTGGCAGGAGGCCCTCTGCCTGCTTCCCTGGAACTTCACTTCTAACAGCAAGGGAACCAGCAGAAGACCCTCGGAGGCGGACCTCCCTGTCCGGACTGAACGATGTGGGTGAAGATGCTCCTTCACGTCCACAGGGCCGAGGCTGATGAGGGCTTTGGGTTGCAGATCTTGCTCCTCCATAATGATCGTTGTATAGGAGAAAAGACAGAGGCAGCAAAAAAATAATTCAGCTGAGAAATTTATTACTGAAGACAGAGAAGCATAACAGGATCCACACAAAAAAAGTAACTGACAGTAAAACCCTGAGCATACCAAAACAGCACTCAAGTAAGAAACAGACAAGCAGAGTAGAGTAATATCAGAATAGGAAGTGGGAGCAGGCACATTTCAATACTGTAATTTATATGTAATTCAAGGTCAGAGTGACCCTGGGACTAGATAACAAGCCTCCAAGTGGACGTGCCCCATCTGCCCTTCACTTTCCTCTTCAGCACGGGCAGAATCTGCCTTCTGGACTGTGGGATTCACGGTTGTTCTCCTCCTCTCCATCAACCAGGGCTTGACTTCAGGTGCAGCAGAATTCCCCAGCCCCCCAAGGATTTGAGACGTATCAGCTTTCCTCACCTGGTTTAGCCGGCCGGTTGAAGCCGTTGCTTGAACCCCTGTTGCATGCTGACAGCTTCTGGAAGCCACAGGTGAGAGCTGAGTGCAGGGTGGGCATCAAGGGTGGAAAAATGACCCCAGAAGGTGCAGGACATGTCCCCCAGCCAAGGAACTACTTATCCCAAACACCCCATGACATCTAGATTCAGGTAGGTAGCCGTGTTGATATGACGCAGTTGAAATAAAAAATTACAAAATATTCCCGTAGCACCTTAGAGACCAACTAAGTTTGTTCTAGGTATAAGCTTTCGTGTGCATGCACACTTCTTCAGATACACTGAAACAGATGTCACCAGACCTTTATATATCATGGGAGGTGGGGGTTTTCCTCAGAAGGGTACTCCTACTACGATCTCCCACTACCCTTCACTATAAGAGGAAGTGTGCATGCATATGAAAGCTTTTACCTAAAACAAACTTAGTTGGTCCCTAAGGTGCTACTGGACTATTTTTTTACTATTTTTTTCAGCTGTGTCAGACCAATATGTCTACCTACCACTAAGTACAGTTATCTCCTTGCCTTGAATATCCTGCTTTTCAGTGCCAGATTAGGATAGTCCTCTGTCAGAAGACAAGCACAGGATCAGGCAGCACATCATCATTATAAAGAACCATTGGGGTGGGTGCTTCCACCTGGGATTCCCATGTGCCAGCTGCTTTCCTTCTGCTTCTCCTGCTCTCTCCATGCAATGTGAGTCATGTAGACAGAGGTCCATCTCCAAGAACAGGAGCTTCCCTGAGCACCCATTCAGCTGACGCCAAGCACCAAGCCTTGTCACTAGTTCTCTGACTGACCCAGACCACAGTCCCTGGAAGAGATGAAGGCCTGGGTCTCCCAAATTGGTCCATATGGACCTCCTGAGGTCAGTGGGACTGTGCAGGTGATTCATGAAGATCTAGAGGTGGAAACGGGGGCAGCCACTTGATTTGAAGGGCAGTCTCAGAGGACAACAGTATTCCAAGATCATGCTGTGTTATTAAAGATGATTGAGGATTATGAATGGTTGCTGATGCATTACTACCATTTAACATCATACCATTTTCATTTCCTAAAAATTGGGAACATGGGGAGGACATGGGAGAATGTAGGAGATGTTGAAATAAGAGAAGGTGCTAATGGCAGTTGATGTGCCCTTTCCCCCCCTGTGTTTTCTTTCCTGAAACCCAAACAGGATTTCCTTTCTGCCCACTCTGAAAAAGGTGATGGAGAAGACAGAATTGCAGGGGACAGGGCACCTTTCGTTTCATTAGGAATAGCCTTTAAAATGTGTGAAATGTGGAATATGCTTCACTGAATGAGCACACATAGTTCACATCAACGAACAGAAAAAGGAAAGAACCCATTTAAAGGTATCGAGTGCGGAAAGAGCTTCTCTTTCAATCCAAAACTTAGAACACACCAGCGGACTCACACAGAGAGAAAACGTTTTACGTGCAGGGAGCGTGGGAAGAACTTCAGTCAGAGTGGAAACCTTAAATTGCTCAAACAGACTCACACAGCGGGGAGACAATATGGAGTGTGGAAAGAACTTTAATAATAGTGGAAGCCTTAGAAGACATGAACAGACTCACACAGGGGAGAAACCATTTAAATGCATGGAGTGTGGAAACGTCTTCAGTCAGAGTGGACACCTGAGAAGACATCAACGTACTCACACAGGGGAGAAACCATTTCAGTGTATGGAGTGTGAAAAGAGCTTTAGTGATAGTGGAAGCCTTAGAAGACATCAACGGACTCACACAGGGGAGAAACCATTTAAATGTACAGAGTGTGGAAAGGGCTTCAGTTGCAGTGGAAATCTTGGAAGACATCAATGGACTCACACAGAGGAAAAACCATTTAAATGTATGGCGTGTGGAAAGCTCTTTAGTGATAGTGAAAGCCTTAGACAACATCAATGGACTCACACAGAGGAGAAACCATTTAAATGCATGGACTGTGGAAAGAGTTTTAGTAATAGTGTAAGACTTAGAAGACATCAGTGGACTCACAAAGAGGAGAAACCATTTAAATGTACAGAGTGTGAAAAGAGCTTTAGTGATAGTGGAAGCCTTAGAAGACATCAATGGACTCACACTGGGGAGAAACCATATAAATGTATGGAGTGTGAAAAGAGCTTTAGTGATAGTGGAAGTCTTAGACAACATCAACGGACTCACACAGGGGAGAAACCATTTAAATGCATGGAGTGTGGAAAGAGCTTCAGTCAGAGTGGAGACCTTAACAATCATCAACGGACTCACACAGGGGAGAAACCATATAAATGTATGGAGTGTGGAATGAGCTTCAGTAAGAGTGGATACCTCAATAAACATCAACGGACTCACACAGGGGAGAAACCATTTAAATGCATGGAGTGTGAAAAGAGCTTCAGTCAGAGTGGACACCTCAATATACATCAACGGACTCACACAGGGGAGAAACCATTTAAATGTATGGAGTGTGGAATGAGCTTCAGGCAGAGTGGACAACTCAATATACATCAACGGACTCATACAGGGGAGAAACCATTTAAATGTACAGAGTGTGAAAAGAGCTTTAGTGATGGAGGATGGCTCAGGAAACATCAACGGACTCACACAGGGGAGAAACCATTTCAATGTACGGAGTGTGAAAAGAGTTTTGGTAATCGTAGATACCTTAGAGAACATCAACGGACTCACACAGAGGAGAAACCATATAAATGCGTGGAGTGTGGAAAAAGCTTCAGGCAGAGTGCACACCTTAGAAGACATCAACAGACTCATACAGGGGTGAAACCTTTTAAATGTATGGAGTGTGGAAAGAGCTTCCGTTGTAATACAAGCCTTAGATCACATCAACGGACTCACACAGGGGAGAAACCATTTAAATGTATGGAGTGTGGAAAGTCCTTCAGCTATAGCGGAAACCTGAGAATACATCAGCAGTCTCACATTGGTGAGAAACTATTTAAATGTATGGAATGAGGAAGGAGATTTGGTGATAATGGAAAGCTTAGAACACATCAACGGACACAAACAGGGGAGAAACCATTTCAGTGTATGGAGTGCAGAAAGGTCTTCAGTCAGAATGGATATCTGTATTTACACCAACGGACTCACACAGGGGGGAAACCATTTCAATGTATGGATTGTGAAAAGAATTTTAGTAATAGTGGATGCCTTAGGAACCATCAACAGAGTCACACGGGGAGAAACCATTTCAATGTATGACATGTGGAAAGGGCTTTAGTTGCACATCAACCCATCAACGGACTCACACGGGAGAAAACATTTAAAGGTATGGTGTACAGTAAATGCTTCAGTCAGAATGGAAATCTGAGAAAACATCAGCCGCACACACAGGGGAGAAACTATTTAAATGTATGGACTGTAGATGGAGTTTCAGTCTGAGTGGAAACCTTGATTTATGTCACCATACTCAAACAAGGTTATGCTTAAAATTCTACAAGGTAGGCTCAAGCAGTATGTGGACTGAGAACCCCCAGAAGTGCAAGCTGGATTTAGAAGAGGCAGAGGAACCAGAGACCAAATTGCAAACATGCGCTGGATTATGGAGAAAGCTAGAGAGTTCCAGAAAGACATCTATTTCTGCTTCATTGACTATGCAAAAGCCTTTGACTGTGTCAACCACAGCAAACTATGGCAAGTTCTTAAAGAAATGGGAGTGCCTGATCACCTCATCTGTCTCCTAAGAAATCTCTATGTGGGACAAAAACTACAGCTAGAACTGGATATGGAACAACTGATTGGTTCAAAATTGGAAAAGAAGTACGACAAGGCTATATATTGTCTCCCTGGTTATTTAACTTATATGCAGAATTCATCATGCGAAAGGCTGGGCTGGATGAATCCCTAGCCGGAATTAAGATTGCCAGAATAAATATCAACAACCTCAGATATGCAGATGACACAACCTTGATGGCAGAAAGTGAGGAGGAATTAAGGAACCTTTTAATGACGGTGAAAGAGGAGAGCGCAAAATATGGTCTGAAGCTCAACATCAAAAAAACAAAGATCATAGGCACTGGTCCCATCACCTCCTGGCAAATAGAAGGGGAAGAAATGGATGCAGTGAGAGATTTTACTTTCTTGGGCTCCATGATCACTACAGATGGTGACAGCAGCCACAAAATTAAAAGACGCCTGCTTCTTGGGAGAAAAGCAATGACAAACCTAGACAGCATCTTAAAAAGCAGAGACATCTCCTTGCCAACAAAGGTCCATATAGTTAAAGCTATGGTTTTCCCAGTAGTGATGTATGGAAGTGAGAGCTGGACCATAAAGAAGGCTGATCACCGAAGAATGGATGCTTTGGAATTCTGGCGCTGGAGGAGACTCTTGAGAGTCCCATGGACTGCAAGAAGATCAAACCTCTCCATTCTGAAGGAAATCAGTCCTGAGTGCTCACTGGAAGGACAGATCCTGAAGCTGAGGCGCCATTACTTTGGCCACCTCATGAGAAGAGAAGACTCCCTGGAAAAGACCATGATGTTGGGAAAGAGGGAGGGCACAAGGGGACGACAGAGGACGAGATGGTGGGACAGTGTAGGCAAAGCTACCAGCATGAGTTTGACCAAACTGTGGGAGGCAGTGAAAGACAGGAGTGCCTGGCGTGCTCTGAAGCTCAACATCAAAACCCATGAAGAGTTGGACACAGCTAAATGACTAAACAACAACAACAACAACTCACACAAAAGACAAACCATATAAATATCAGGAAAGTAGATAGAGGTTCACTCTTAGTGAAAGGTCAGAATCAACAGACTCATGGACAGGAAGAACTTTAAGAGTTGAAACCCTTCAAACGATCAACAAACTCAGAGGGGGGAAGCAGTTTAAATGAAAAAGACTGCAAAAAGTGCTTTATTTATAATGGAGTGATTAAGCAACATCCCGGGACTCTCACATGGGAGAACCCATTTAGATGTATGTAGTGTGGGATATCTTCCTCTCAGAGTCCACTCTCAGCAATGAACTCAGCAGGAAATCATTCCTAAAAGCATGAGGTATGTTTGATGTTCTGGTTTTTTTATGTATAACTATAATAATGAAATAATGAAGGGAACAACTCACAATCGTGAGTATAATTTTAGATGAAAGTACCTTTGGTTTTTGCACCAAACTCGCCCCCCCCCCCACCGCATGATCTCCAAGCACTGCTTCTTCACCAGAACGTCATCGCTGCCTCCTGCGCGTTCTGAACCCCATAGCTCCTGCTCTTTCTGGGGTTTGAGGAAGATAGCATTTTTCCATAGTCCCGGAAGTTTTGATTCAGTCATGCTACTCGGGAGTTTTCCTACCAGAGGACCACAGTGCTGTGGCTGCTGTAGTTGTCATGGATTGGCTGGGTGAAGGGGGGGGGAGGCACCAGCTGGGGGACCCACAAGGGAAGAAGACTCAGAGCCCAGGAACTGGTGGTGGGATGGCAATGAGCTGAAAGAGGGAGAAAAGGGAGCAGAGTGGGAGGGGAGGAAACAGGGTTTGGTGAGCAGGAAGAGTCTGGGGCAGAGAGCAGTTCAGGCTCAGAGGGAGGAGAGGAGGGGCCCAGGAGACCCAGAGAAGGCTTGCTGCTGAAGCATCCAGGGAGACTCCCCCTCCTGCTGCGACCAGCACATGCCTTTGCGTCTGGCGGTTAGAAGTCTTGGAATGTGGGGATCCCATTTTTCAACCAAAACCAAAACCCGCTAGCCTTTTCCTAGGTCTTTTCTGACCTGACAGTCGTTCGTCTTCTCTACGAAGGACTCTACAAAGCCCTTCTCCCCCTTTATCCCATGGGGTCCCAGCAACCTTTTCTGCCTCTAACACGCAATGGAAAAGAGTCCCTTTCCACTGGACGCCTGGCAGCCCAGTGCCCAATCCGGCTGCTCCAGAGAGAACGGAAAGGACCTGTAAACGCCCTTGCACTCTGACGTGCACCAGTCACTTCCTTCTGGATCTTGGTGCTGCCGGTGCAGCTGCATTCACGAGAAAAAGAGAAATTGGGAACTGAGCCCAAGTCCCCTGCTATGCAAACTGGCCACTTGGACCAGCCTTGGGGCGTCTTCCTTGGGAAAAAGGAAAAGTTTCAGATCTCAGGTTCCCCAACAGGGAATGAGAGCTTTGATTGGCGTTCTCCTCTTGCAGTTAATTGCCTCTCTAATTTGAGAACCCCAAGTCTCCCCCTCTGTGGGAGTCATAAAGCCAAGGCAGAGGCTTGTAAATACTGCAGGGTACCTCCGGACCTCGTGACCAGCACTCTGAGCTTTACAAGGTCTTGGAATGCAATGGCCTTCTATGGCATGGGTGCAATAAAAGCTTGACCGGATGAGGTAACGTGAGACATTGGAATGCAGCCATGAGGCTGGACAGAACAAAGGAGAATAAAATCGGAGGAGAGGGAGGAAGGAGCTTTTTTACCCTCCTGAAAATATTGCTGCCTTTGTGTGTGTTTTTCTTTGCCTTGCACCCCAAAATGATGGCTGGCTTCCATCAATTGGTTCCCACAAGTGGTGCCCCGTGTGAGGCAAACTTAAAAGTGTCAGGATACTTAAAGAAAAGAGGCAAAATTAAAGCAAACAGTCTGAGGCAGACTAAGAGGATTTTAAAAGAAACCATGAGAGGTTTTTCTATCCAAGCAGTGGATATCATCGGCTCACCACGCCCGGCAAGGGTTGCACAGCGCTGAAGCATCTTAGGATCCCTGGTGAGTCCGATCCCTTATTATTATTATTATTATTATTATATTGATGTTTGAAAAATGGGCAGCTCCTTGACTACTCCACAACAGAAGTTTTTAAAAGACTTAAAATTTCTCCTCTCCTCCAACAAATTGGAAGTTCCTGAGGGTGATTTGATACAGCTTATTCTGTGTATTGATGAACATTGTCCTTGGTTTCCTTTGAATGGAACATGTGAATTAAAACATTGGGACAAGATTGGTGAACATTTTCATGGGCTCCCCAGCAGTAGTGCTCGGATTTTAAATGCTTGGTGCAAGGTTCGATATGCTATGGGTTCTTTATCACCAAAAAATACCTCCCTGGCTGCATTGCCAACACAACCTCCAGCTTCCTTAATCCAGCCTGCTGTGTTAGAGTCTGCTGTGTTAGAGTCTGTTCCAATACTTGCTTTGCTGCCAGCAGCAGCTCCAGACCCCAAACCTCCAGACTACAGTTCCTCACCAGAGGACCCAATCCTGCAAAAATACAGTGGTCTGGCTGGAAATGACCCTGCTCTTTCAGCAGAACCAGCTACCCCTTTTCAACGTGCAGCCCTTGCCTGTTCCTTGTCTCTGGATACTATGGCATTCCCTGTTATTGTGCCCGCTGCTGGTGCTCCAGCAGGAACTCAAGCCCAACTGTTGGTTCCAGATGACATCAAGCTTTTGGCACGTACAGTTTTGCCCCCATCAGCTGGTGTATTGTTTGCTTATGAATGGGAAATCGCCTGTGGTGCTTATGCTCCTGCTTTACTGCAACAAGCAAGAGGAAATAATCCTAATTTTACCCTCGCAGATGTGATGGATGCTATGATGGGGCATGGCCCTTTTGCTCAGGCTTCAGTACAAGCCACACTGCTGCAGATCTTATTGAGGGATACTGCTCTTGCTGCTCAACAAGCAATGAGAAAAATCCCGGAACCCACCAGTATCCAGTCTAGGTGGGGTTCAATCAGACAAGAACCTAGAGAATCATATTCTTCCTTTATGGACAGGCTGATTACAGCAGTGAGTAGCCAAATTGAAAATCCTGAAGACAAACAAATAATTATCAAACAATTGGCCTTTGAAAATGCTAATGAGGATTGTAAAGTTGTATTGAGACTGATCATTCACAATCCTGCCACAGACACAGCAGCCATGCTTCGCATTTGTCAGTCTGTACGTACAGCAGCTCATCTGCTGGTGGCAGCGCAAAATAAAAACCAGCCTGTAGCCACCGATACAACGTTTCCAGCGTGGCAAACCAAGATCACCGATACCTCAGTGTGGGTAGAACGGTGGCCTCCACCAAAAGAAAAATCTGCAGCACCAGCTTGTTTCTGAACAGCTTATTTATGAACAATTGACTTTCGGCCACATTGAACCATCTTCATCCCACTGACCACAGCAGACAGGAACGGTTTGCTTTTATATTGCTAGTATATAACAATTTGCAGCCCACCCAGCGATGTCAGTGGATTGTCCTGCCTCACAGCATGTGGAACTCCCCTACACTTTGTCAGCATTTTATGGATGAAGCATCAAAACCTTTCCGCATGCGCCACCTAGAGGTGCTGAACACCAGCTGCATCTGACAGTATTTGCTACACCATTGTTGCCAACAGGAATTTTATATGCTCAAGACGGACAAGAAGAAGACTATCTGCATTATAGAATGGATACATTTACCTCATACCCCTCCAAAAAACATTTATTCCGTAATTGAATCCACATCAGACATTGTGATCAAAGGACGTTCACATGCTATAGCTTTGAGCGGTTTTGATGTTGCATCAATTTATTTGCCTTTTTCACAGACTGAACAGCAGCATTTATTGATCACAAATGCTGCCGTGCAAATTCCCTTGGCTGATTTTATAGGTGTCACCATTTTTAACCCCCCAAAGGATGACTGTTTGACATTTTTGACACAGGTCACCTATGTCTTGGCTATCCCCTTGTCTCTCACACCTCTCCCCTCTGCACTAACCCTTTTCACGGATGGAACAAGAAGTAGGGGGGTGGTGACATGGGAGGAGGGAGGAAAATGGAAATGTTATTTACCCCTCCACAGTCTTCTGCCCAGCGAGCTGAGCTAGCAGCTGTGATTCTTGCCTTTCAATCCTTTCCTACTCAAACTTTCAATCTTATTGTGGATACTCAGTATGTATATCGCCTTTTTGCTATTTTACCAGTATCTTATATAACTCCTTCCTTGGATTCTGACTTGTTTTCCTTGTTTTTTGCCCTGCAAGCTTTACTTCAGCACAGAGAGTTCCCTTATTATGTTGCACATCTTCGCTCCCACACATCGCACCCAGGGTATTTAGCAGAAGGCAATGCAAGAGCAGATGAAGCGTTGAAGAACATTTCTGCCTTTTCTCTCTTTTCTGATCCTGTACTATGTCATAACACCTTTCATCTCCCTGCGAAAGCATTGGCTAAGCAGTTTTCTATTCCTTTGGCCCAAGCTAGGGATATTGTGTCCCAAGGTGCTTCCTGTTCCCAAGGATGGCGTGCGGCCATGGCGAGCATCTTCAACCACGGAAGCGCCTTCCTAACCATTTGCCTTGCCTTGCCATCTTTTGCTGCACCGTTATACAAGGAAGAGAAGCAGACGACCCAGTCCAGTTGAAACCACCATATTTCACCTTATCAGCTGGCAAGCCGCTGTCATCAGAATCCTACTCTGGCTGGCAGCAACCACGGCTCAGCCACTCTCGAACTAGAAGACTTTTAGGGGAGAAAATTATCATAAGATATGGAGGAATAATATTTTTGTACAAGATATGATTATGTTTACCAGTTTATTGCATGCTTCTAAATGTTGGCTGTGTATACCTGCCCCCATTTGTTTTCAAATTAAAGAGGGGAAAGAATCATGGGGCATATATCCAAACTGTCAATATACTTTGGAATTCATGTTTAATAGCTCTTGTTCTCTTACAGGAACATACAGTGACCAATCTCAGTGCTATAGGAGTGACACCAGTGCATGGCTAATAAACTAGAAAGGAAGCCTACCATGCAGCTTGGAATCAAAATTCTTATATTCTTGGCTTCCGGATGGAAGTTGGCTTCGACATTTATTGATTTTAGTGAGCATTCTAGTAGTTATTTGCATTATTTTGTGTTGCTATATACAATGTATTCCTTCTTTAATTTCTCTATGTACTGCATGGTTCTCCAGTCTCACAAGAGTCGCTTATCGCGCTCGACATAACCATATATATGGCTCTGATTAAAATATAAAGAAAGAGGGCATGTGGGAGTCATAAAGCCAAGGCAGAGGCTTGTAAATACTGCAGGGTACCTCCGGACCTCGTGACCAGCACTCTGAGCTTTACAAGGTCTTGGAATGCAATGGCCTTATATGGCATGGGTGCAATAAAAGCTTGACCGGATGAGGTAACGTGAGACATTGGAATGCAGCCATGCGGCTGGACAGAACAAAGGAGAATAAAATCGGAGGAGAGAGAGGAAGGAGCTTTTTTACCCTCCTGAAAATATTGCTGCCTTTGTGTGTGTTTTTCTTTGCCTTGCACCCCAAAATGACGGCTGGCTTCCGTCAATTGGTTCCCACACCCCTCCCCCTCCTATCTACCTCTTGCCAGGAAGGCTGGGAGTGAAGACCGTAAGCAAAAGAGACAGCCAAGGATGAGAATCTGGGTTGCTGGGTGTTTCAGAGAAGCCCGCCCACAATCTTCTCCATTCCTAGACTCACGTCCGCATGCGCTACTCCTGGCCATCCCGGGGTCTTTTGCTAGATTGATTTATGGCCGGCCTAGGGCTGAAAATAAACTACCAAAAAAACTAAATTACTGACAAAAAACCTCACAATTGAAGGGGGAAAAAGAACTTAAAAAAAAAAAAAACAGGCCTGGAAATTTTAAAAAAAGGTTAAATACCTAGGGATCTGGATTTCAAATAAAAGTTTAAATGTATATGAGGATAATTCTAGTAAAGTATGGAAAGAAATTTTAAAAATATATATGGAAAATGGAAACCTAGACCAAACTCCATCTCTCACTCTGGGGAAGAGTCTCGGTTGTGGAAATGAATATCCTCCCCAAAATGATTTTCTTATTCCAAACAATGCCCATTTTAGGAGGAATGAATTGTTTTAAGGAGTGGAAAAGGGAAATATCTAGATTTATATGGAGTGGAAAGAAACCGAGAATTAAACACCAGTTATTAACAAATCAAAAGGAGAGAGGAGGTTTTGCATTGCCAGATTTGGAATTCTACCATGCGGCGGCAGGATTGGTTTGGATAAAAGACATTATTACACTAAAAGATATGGACCTATTAGACTTGGAAGACCACGAGAATCGGTCTGGATGGCACGCTTCTTTAATATACGAAAAAGTGAAGGTCCACAGGGGATTTTTGAGCCATGTGATAAGAAAATCATAAAATAAAATCTGGAATAAATATAAAGGAATACTTGAGCCAAAAATACCCTTGTGGACATCACCAAGAGAAGCCATATACTCATGTTAGAATAGTTACAACTAGCAAAACTGATGAGAAGAGTTAGAGGAGTATTGAACCAGAAAATACTGGAGAAGGGAGAATATTTAAGGATTATATAAGATCATATTGCACCAACCACACCATATTAGCAGAACTTGAGTGATACTTGTAAACACAACAAATGCTGTTTGTGGAGTAGACTGGAACAATATTAAAGAATATAAAACTGTGGGGGGAAACAACGGCAGTATAAACAGTACCATGAGAATGATTGAAAGTCTCATTTTGTCAAAAGTCTTTTTTATTTAATTAGGAAGATTAAGTTTTTTTATGCACATAAATCTGCTTTTTCTGCTTTCCTTTTTCTGTATTTTCTTTCCTTTTTTCTTAATTGTTTTTTCTTAATTGTCTTTTTTGCAGTATGAGATTGTAAATTCTTTGTATATGTGTGTACGTAGTTTAAATCAATAAGGATTATGTTAAAAATAAATCAATTTGTGGCCGGCCTGATGAAGCGTTGCTTTCTCTGGTTAGCCCCGCTGGAACTCCACTTCTTTCCAGACCCTGGGGTGGTCTGGACTGGTGGCTGCTCCTGGCAAATGGCCTGGTGTGCGCTGGATCACCAGTCCTTCCGTGCCCCCAGAATTCGTCCAACCGAAGGTCCCATCTGGGGTGCCATCTGTTGTAAACAAAAGCTGCCCTTCTTCCCTTATGGGGGACAGAAGAGCCCTTTATAGAGTCCCTTGTAGGTTCTCCATCGGTAGGAAAAAACAACAGAGGCAACCAGAGAATATTGAGAGGCAAAGCAGCTAGTAAGCCTGATCTTGATTGATCTGTTGCAACAGGGTACTCCCCTAACACGCAGGAAAGGAGGAGGACCCAGAACAAAGGTGTGCCTGCCTTTATATAGACATTTTAAATTCCCTGCCCTGGAGCTCCAGACCACCCCTCCATACATCATACATACATCACAGAAGGGGTGTAACCCCAGACCACCCCCCAGAAACATCATACCTACATCACAAAAAAGGTGGTCTACAACAGAAATTTGAATGTTGTTGTTTTTCCTGTCTGCCAGGTTATCTGATAATGCCTTATCTGATTCCCTTTACTGGTAGTCTGGCCATTCCTTTGAGATGGTGATTTCCCAATTCCTGAGACAATGGGAAGGTTCCCTCACCCGCTCCCTCCTTGCAGAGTAAACATTTGGTCAGTTTGGGAGTCAAAATGGTTTCAGGGTGGTCTTCCTGTGCTGCTCCAGACATGTGGTTGACATATCTATGTATGTACTTGGTTGGTAAATTTATGAACATTTATTATATATATGACCTTAAATTTTTTATTACATGATTCATCCAGACCAGCCTTTCACATGATGAATTCTGCATTTATGTTAAATAAGCAGGAAGACAATATACAGCCTTGTCGTACTCCTTTCCCAATTTTGAACCAATCAGTTGTTCCATATCCAGTTCTAACTGTAGCTTCTTGTCCCACATAGAGATTTCTCAGGAGACAGATGAGGTGATCAGGCACTCCCATTTCTTTAAGAACTTGCCATAGTTTGCTGTGGTCAACACAGTCAAAGGCTTTTGCATAGTCAATGAAGCAGAAGTAGATGTCTTTCTGGAACTCTCTAGCTTTCTCCATAATCCAGCGCATGTTTGCAATTTGGTCTCTGCCTCTTCTAAATTTGGTTCCTCTGCCTCTTCAAAATCCAGCTTGCACTTCTGGGAGTTCTCAGTCCACATACTGCTTGAGCCTGCCTTGTAGCATTTTAAGCATAACCTTGCTAGCGTGTGAAATGAGTGCAATTGTACAGTAGGTAGAGCATTCTTTAGCACTGCCCTTCTTTGGGATTGGGATTCATGTGTTGCAATCATTCAGTTTGTACAAACACGACACTCACACACGACATAGGCAACACTTCTGTTATAAATTCATAGAAAATCAGCCGTACATCGGATCTGCACCGTTCGACTTTTATTTTGCACCATGAGGGAAGGACTATCAAAGGGGGGAGACTTGACACAAGGCAGCCAACACGTCCTCAGTGAGCCCTACCCAGTTGGCATGCCAACCTTGATGGTCCTAGACAGAAGATCATTCCACTCACAAAGGACCTGCATATGGAAGTGGATTCAGTACGGACTGAAACACAGGACAGTGACCAGCCCTTCCCTCTGGGGGCAGGAAACAGGGAACTCCTCTTTGTCCTCAGGAACGTAATCATGGGGAGGGGAAAGAAGGAACCGGACAGGTGACAAGACCCTCAGGTTACCACCACAACTCCTCCTCCTTCAAAGAAGTCACACTTCTCTGAAGTCTCTCAGCCCCACTCACCTTACAGAGTGTTTGTTGTGGGGGAGGAAGGGAAAGGAGAATGTTAGCCACTTTGAGACTCCTTTGGGTAGTGATAAAGCGGGATATCAAATCCAAACTCCTCTTCTTCTTCTTCCTGAACCTCTTTGTGATGTGTCAATGATGTAGTCATGATGGAGTCTTGGGGGTGTAGCATGGGGGATTAGGAGCTAATAAAAGTTGGGGTCTTCTTTTGTTTGGGGCTTCCATCTTCTTCCACCTGGTGGCAGGTGGGAGTCCTGTGGCGACAGTCTTCAATCAAGACCAAGCCTACTGGCTGCTGTTTTGCTCTGGTATTCCTGGCTGGTCTCCTTGTTTCTTGTCCAAGGGAGCCCTCAGATTTCTCCCTTAAGACATGGAATCTGCTTCTTGCTACAATTGTATCGGCTGCTTTTCTGAGCCTCTTGGCTGTTGTGCATGGACGGGGCCTGTGTCTGTTAACGGAAAAATCCGAGGGCTCCCTTGGACAAAAACAAAGACCCCAACCAGGATAACTTGGAGCAAAAGAGCAGCCTGTAGGCTTGGCCTTTATTGATCTGTTGCAACAGGGAGCTCCCCTCACTTGCAGGAGAGAGGAAAGACCCAGAAAAATGCTGTGCAAGGGCTTATAAAGACTTTTGAAATTGCCACCCTGTAGATCAAGACCACCCCCAGAAACATCATACATACATCACAGAAAGGAGGGGTTGAGGGAGGGGTGGTGGAGGTAACCTGAGTGTCCTGTCACCTGGCTGGTTCCCCCTTCCCCCCTCCCCATGAGTACTTTCCAGGTGACAGAGGGGAGTTTGCAGTTTCCTGCCCCCTGAGGGAAGAGCTGATTATTGTCCTTTGTTCCAGTCTGTGCTGAATCCACTCCCATATGCAAGTTCTTTGTGATCTTGATGGTCTTCTGTCTAGGACCATCAGGGTTGGCATAGCAACTGGGCAGGGCTCCTGTGGATGTGCTGGGATGGTGAAGGGATTATGGCTGCCCTGTATCAAACCTTCCCCATTTTGTAGTCCTTCCTTCATGGAGCCAAATAAAAGTGGAACAGTGCAAATCCGATGTATGGTTCATTTTTCTATGAATTTATGACAGAAGCGTTGTGTATGTAGTGTGTGAGTGTGAGTGTGTGTGAAGTTTGTAGAAACTGAATGATTGGGGGGGGGTTCCTGCTACAGTGTCCACGGTCATTGTCCTGGCCTTAGAGGCTGGGGAGGGGAGCTGGGATTGGGGGGGGTCGTTTAGCTGCCCCCCGTTCCTGGTTTGAACAGCGCCAAGACCTAAAACACGGAGGGATCTAAGCTCGTGGGGTGGGGGAGGGGAGGATGTTGCAATGCAAACCTTGTAGGAGGGACGGGACCCACTTTGCAGCTGGATCTCCGGGACCTTCTCCTCCCCCCCTCAATTCTTTCCCTCCCCTCCCGGCACATCCTCCTCTCACCCCGCCCCCACAACCCCAGATCCCGCCCCCAAACATCCCACCCCTTCCTCCTCCTCCTCTTCCTCCTCCCCTCCCAAACTACCTGCTTCTTCCGGAAGTGGAGCTTCCACTCCGGATTGCTGCTCCGCCCCGCGGCTCGGGGGGGGGGCGCTTTCGGAAAGGGGAGGGAGGAGGCAGGGGACCCCCGCCCGGTGGATGTTGCAGGAAAGGAGAATCGGGAGCGAGGAGAAAGAGGTAAAGGGTTCGCGGGGGGAGGGGGGAGAAGAGGACCCAGAGACCCCGCCAGCTCCCCAAAGCGCCTTCCGTGGGGCCTGGATCCCGGCACGCGTGCTACGAAGGGGCGGAGATGGGGCGCCCACCCACGAGGACTCCCTGGCCCCGTTTCCCCCGCGTAGGCATCCCTGGGGCGCGGAGAGAAGCCAGGAGAGAGACCCCCCCCCTGTCCCCCCTTGCTCGTCTTGGGGGGCAATAGGGACGGAGAGATGGGTTGCGCCTGGCGAGGGGTGAGCCAAGGGGGCTCTGGGTGCAGGGGAGACTCAGGGATGGGGGGGCAAGGGCGGGGGGAGGAGGCGGGAGGAGACGAGGACCCAGAGACCCCGCCAGCTCCCCAGATCGCCTTCCGTGGGGCCTGGATCCCGCCACGCGTGCTGCGAAGGGAGCTTTCCTCGCAGGGCGGACCCCTCGCCCCGTTTCCCAGGCTGCGCGCGTCCCATGAAAGGGTTAAGGGGCGCGAGAGACGCCTGGATAGAGACCCCCCCAGTCCCTCCCTTGCTCCTGTTCGGGGGGGGCCCTAGGATGGAGAGATGGGGCGCGCAGGGCGAGGTGTCAGTCGCGCTAGAGTGCAGGGGAAACTGCGGGAGAGAGGGAGGGGGAAGGGAAGAGGAGCACTGGGGGGGGGAGATAGGAAGACCAGATTTTTTGGGGGGGCGTCTCAATCATGGCTTCCTTGGGCAATCTTCGAAGGGGCCGCCTTGGCTTCTCCCTCAAGCACAGGAATGCCCCCCTGTTATGTACTGAGTTGAATAGGATCCAAACTGTAGCAGTCTGATTGGTCCTAGAACAATAGGATCCAAAAGGCAGCAGTCTGATTGGTCCTAGAACAATAGGATTCAGAATGCAGCAGTCTGATTGGTCCTAGAACAATGCAGCAGTATGATTGGTTGGCAGGAACCACCCAATCCTGCTCCAGATAGAAGTGAATCCACAACCTGATTGGCTTACAGTAGAATTCCAGAATTAGCCAATCATGTGCAGCCCATTGTGTAAATAATGTATATAAAGCAGATACTGTGAGGGGACAATTATTCATTCCTCCTCACCACTATGAGCTGAATAAAGAGCATGAAATCACTTTGCGACTCTGAGTATATTTCACTGGCGACGAAGGTGGGATCCCGCTGAGCTGACTGCCACACACAGCACCGCAGCACCGCCAACTGCCGCACCGCTGCCTCGCACCGTGTATCCAAGCTTCAGCTCCGGGGCACAAGGAACTCAGAATGGCAGCCAACAGCAGCTTCTCGCCATTCAACCCAGCATCTGGAGACTGGGAAGCGTACGCCTCCCGTTTCACCTTCCTCCTAGAAGCCAAAGGGGTCACCGACGAAGAAGACGCCAAGAAGAGGGCGATATTCTTCAGCGTCTGCGGAGAGGAGACGTTTGAAATCGCCCGGGCTCTCCTTGCGCCTGAAGACGTCGCTACTGTTCCATACAAAACAATAATGGAACAGCTGAAGGGGCACTTTTCGCCGCAGCCCTCAGTGGTGGCTCGTCGAAATGCCTTCTACGCAAAGCGGCAAGCCCCTGGGGAAACCATAACTGGGTTTGTGACCTCTCTCCGCCAAGCCGCCCGGTTCTGCAACTTCTCAGAGCTGGAGAACATGCTTCGTGACCGCCTCGTCGGTGGCCTGAAGGATGAGAAGCTGCAACGACGCCTCTACGCTAAGAAGGACCTAACGTTCCAGGTCGCTCTGGAGGAGGCCCTGGCAACAGAAGCTGCCGAGAGGTCGACCCAAGAGGCACGGCCGAGCCTGCCATCCCAACCGAGGGTCCACCATGAAGACCTCACCGACGACTCAGGATCCGACAGGGAGGAGGTGCACCGAGTACAGCAGCGCACTCAAGCAGCGCACAGACCACAGCTGCCTCGACGAGAAGGAGGGAACTGCGCAAGCTGCGGGGAGAGTCACGAGAGGAGGACCTGCCGTTTCCGCAACGCAGAGTGCAGGCAGTGCAGAAAATCGGGACACATCGCCCGGGTGTGTCGGGCTCGGCCCACCCGACACCAGGCATCAGATGACCAATCCAAGAGCCCCAGGTCCCGGGGCCCAACGCACCAAGGCAACTCGACGGAGCTCACGGACTTCCAGGTATACCAGTTGCCCCACCCCAACGTAGAGAAAATTTATGTAGAGGTACAGATAGAGGGGGCCCCATGCCGCATGGAGCTTGACACGGGTTCAACTCTATCCATAATCTCGGCAAGGACCTTAAGGAAACTGTGTCCCACTGGGGGTCCCAAACTCAGGCCGGCCCCATTCACCCTCCGGGACTTCCAGAAACGTAAGGTCCCCACAATGGGGGTGGGGACCTTCAGGGTGCAATACCGAGGGCGGACGCGGCAACTGGACTTGCTTGTGGTCAAGGGCCCCTACATTAGCTTACTGGGATTGGCATGGTTTGGACCACTGGGGCTAGCTGTCACCGGGGTGAACCACACTAGCTTACAAGTGGACGTGGACGCCATATGCAAGGAATTTCCAGGGGTTTTCGATGGGAAATTGGGACAGTATACGGGCCCCCCCATTGCGCTACAGCTTGACCCCGCAGTACGACCGGTCAGGCTCAAGGCCCGCCGGGTCCCGTTCGCCTTGAAACCCCGTATAGACGAGGAATTGGACCGACTCGTAGAGCAAGGAGTGCTGGAGCCGGTGCCTAATGCTCCCTGGGAAACCCCAATCGTCACACCCGTCAAGCCTAATGGTTCGGTCCGCATCTGCGCAGACTACAAATGTACCATAAACAAGGCCCTCACGGCCCACGCATACCCAGTGCCAGTGGTCAGCCATGTCCTTGCCACCCTGGCTGGGTCGAAAATTTTTGGCAAGCTGGACTTGGCCCAAGCATATCAACAGCTGCCAGTAGATGAGGCCACAGCAGAGGCACAGACGATTGTGACGCACAGAGGAGCGTTCAGGGTAAAGCGGCTGCAATTCGGTGTCAGCGTGGCACCAGGCATATTCCAGAATATAATGGACTCTCTCCTTAAAGGGATTCCTGGCGTCACCCCCTTCTTCGATGATGTGTTGATTGCCGGCCCCACACCAGAGGAGTTTGAGGACCGCCTCCGCACCGTTCTGCACCGTTTCCAGACGGCGGGTCTCAAGGTGAAGCGGGAAAAATGTCTACTAGGAGTGCCTCAGGTGGACTTTCTGGGATTTATGGTGGACGCAGAAGGGGTCCACCCGACTGGGGACAAGGTACGGGCCATTTGTGATGCCCCAGCGCCCGAGAGCAAGACTGAACTTCAGGCCTTCTTGGGACTATTGAACTTTTACCATTCCTTCCTTCCCCACAAGGCGGCGGTAGCGGAGCCCCTACACAGACTCCTGGACAAGCGGGCCCCTTGGGTGTGGGGCCAGCGCCAGGAGGCCGCATTCCAGGCAGTCAAGGACTTGCTTGTCTCAAACTCGGTCTTGGCACACTTCGACGAGAGGCTGCCGGTGGTGCTAGCATGCGACGCCTCACCCTATGGCATTGGAGCTGTCCTGGGGCACCAACTCCCGGATGGAAGAGAGGTACCGGTGGCGTACTTTTCCCAGACACTCAACACAACCGAGCGGAACTACTCGCAAATCGACAAGGAGGGTCTGGCAATCGTAAAGGGAGTAAAAAAATTCCATGATTTCTTGTACGGGCGGCCCTTCACCGTGGTGACTGACCACAAGCCGTTGCTTGGCTTGTTTGCCCCCGAAAAGCAGACCCCCCAAGTGCTGTCTCCTCGCGTCCTCAGGTGGTCAATTTTCCTTGCCAGCTACCAGTATGCACTGATTCACCGACCTGGGAAGGCGATGGGCCATGCGGACGCCCTCAGCAGGCTACCACTACCGGAAACAGGCCCTGACCCAGCACCTGCACAAGAGGTTATGAGCCTGGAGCTGCTTCCCGACCGCCCCATTCAGGCACAAGAAGTTGCACACCATTCCAAGAAAGATAGGGTCATCTCCCGGGTCCTGGACTGGGTGTGGAGGGGATGGCCCAGCAGCAGCCCCGGGCCAGAATTCGCCGGCTACACAACCCGCAAACATGAACTGTCGGCCCACAAGGGGTGCCTGTTATGGGGAAGCAGAGTCGTTGTTCCCCAGCCCCTCTGCAAAAGGGTCCTCACAGCCCTACACGAGACACATCCAGGGGTAGTAAGAATGAAGGCCCTTGCCAGGAGTTATGTGTGGTGGCCGGGGATTGATGGAGAGATAGAGGCCTGGGTCAAACACTGCCAGGCCTGCCAAGAATCCCGCCCAGATCCCCCAAGGGCCCCAGTCCAGTCCTGGGAGTCCGCCCGAGCACCATGGTCACGCCTGCATGTGGATTTCGCTGGCCCCTTTCAGGGGAAAACATTCTTCATAGTGGTGGACTCCTACACCAAATGGCTGGAAGTCGCACTGGTACCGTCCACTTCCACGTCCGCAGCCATCCGGGTACTACGCAGGCTGTTTGCAACCCACGGGCTCCCTGACACTCTCGTCTCAGACAACGGGACTGCATTTACGTCAGGAGAATTCCAAACCTTCACAGCGCAGAACGCCATCCGCCACATCCGTTCGGCGCCGTTCCACCCTGCCACCAATGGCCAAGCAGAACGCATGGTGCGGACCACCAAGGACACCCTTCGCCGCATGACGCAAGGGGACTGGGAGTACCGCCTTGCCACATTCCTTCTAGCACAGCACAGCACCCCCAGCTCAACGACTGGCCGGAGCCCCGCTGAACTACTAATGGGTCGGCGCCTTGCAATCAGATTGGACCGCCTTCACCCCGATAGAGCTCAGGATGAGGTAGTGGTGGGGGAAGGCAGGAACCCCCGGACCTTCGAGGCCCAGGACCCAGTGTACGCAAAGAATTTTGGGGCAGGCCCAGCATGGGTACCCGCCACAATCACCAGGGTCACTGGCCCCGTGTCGTACGAGGTGCTAACGGATGGGGGGCAATGCTGGCGCCGCCACTGCGACCAGATACGGCGACGATTCCCGGGAGAAAACCAGGAGGAGGACAGGTCAGAGGAGTCCCAAGGGAACAGCGGGGCAGTGAGGCCCATAGAGCAGGAGGGGCCAGCAGGAGAGGCAGAATCAGTAAATACAGAGAGGACCCGTGAGGCCGAAAGGACACCGGAACCAGAACCACGACTGAGCGAGCCGGTTGCACCAGACCAAACAGCCGCATCACAGCCAGCATCCTTGGAACACGAGCCAGAACCCGGAGCCCGGACCAGGGAACACCCCAGGCCACAACGCACACGTAGGCCGCCGGCATACCTTGAGGACTATGAATGCGACCTCCCGGGCAGGACTGGAACTTAGAGGGGAGGGGTGTTATGTACTGAGTTGAATAGGATCCAAACTGTAGCAGTCTGATTGGTCCTAGAACAATAGGATCCAAAAGGCAGCAGTCTGATTGGTCCTAGAACAATAGGATTCAGAATGCAGCAGTCTGATTGGTCCTAGAACAATGCAGCAGTATGATTGGTTGGCAGGAACCACCCAATCCTGCTCCAGATAGAAGTGAATCCACAACCTGATTGGCTTACAGTAGAATTCCAGAATTAGCCAATCATGTGCAGCCCATTGTGTAAATAATGTATATAAAGCAGATACTGTGAGGGGACAATTATTCATTCCTCCTCACCACTATGAGCTGAATAAAGAGCATGAAATCACTTTGCGACTCTGAGTATATTTCACCCCCCCTTCAAGGCGACCAGAGAGGGATCCCTGGAAAGTGGGGGGTCCTGTCTCCTCACCCTTCTTTCCTGCAATCTCCATCCTCTTCCGACCCCATAAGTCCCTGCCCTGTCCGGACGCAGCACTTCTGCCCAGTCCAACCATTGGTCCCCTGGAGAGGAGAGGAAATCCCCAGAGAAAGAGGGGAGAGGAGGGGCCTTCTCAGAAGCGGCTCTTGGTTTCCACAATCCCACCCAGGAAGCAGCCAGAAACCTTTTCCTCTCTCTCAGGCCAATGTACACCTGTCATCAGAAACAGGGGTGCAGAGTCCATGGAATGGCTCTCAGAATTGATACAGAAGTTGCACCTCAAAAGCATTTCTGTTCCTCTTATTCTTCATAGGCAATGTCAGAGTGACTGACAAGCTGAGATACAACCCATCATCATCCCATGACAGTGACTGCATGAATCTTCCCAGTCAAGGGACCCATTTTCATGATAGACAGTGCCTGTGGCTGGAGGCTCTACACACCGGGTGTGCCTGTGCAGGCCAAAGACTGCCAGTGTTAGCACAGGTGAGGTGTGTGTCATTCCCAAATTTACAGACTGTATGTGAATGAGAGTTTGTGGGTGGGATTATAATTTACGGCAACCCTGTGATTTTCTCTGCCCATAACATTTCGTAAGCTAATATTGCAGTAAAAATTCCAAAATAACTACAAAAAATTACAAGATAATAATAATAGTACAGTGGTACGTCGGGTTAAGAAGTGAATTCGTTCTGGAGGTCCGTTCTTAACCTGAAACTGTTCTTAACCTGAAGCACCACTTTAGCTAATGGGGCCACCACGCCGCTGGAGCACGATTTCTGTCCTCATCCTGAAGCAAAGTTCTTAACTAAAAGTACTATTTCTTGGTTAGCAGAGTCTGTAACCTGAAGCTCCTGTAACCCGAGGTACCACTCTAGACGTTATAGTATTAGTATTTTCCCCCAGCCACTCTGGGCAGCTTCCAGTACATATAGTTAAAGGTAAAGGGACCCCTGACCATTAGGTCCAGTCGTGGCCAACTCTGGGGTTGCAGCACTCATCTCGCTTTATTGGCTGAGGGAGCTTGCGTACAGCTTCCGGGTCATGTGGCCAGCATGACTAAGCCGCTTCTGGCAAACCAGAGCAGCGCACGGAAATGCCGTTTACCTTCCCGCCGGAGCGTTACCTACCGTATTTTTCGCTCTATAAGACACACCTAGTTTTGGGGGGAGGAATCCAAGAAAAAAAGATTTTTGAATCCCAGAAGCCAGAACAGCAAGAGGAATCTGGCTTCTGGGATACTGTGTGGCTGTTCTGGCTTCTGGGATAACAGCGCCAAGGGCAGCAGGATGAAGAGGCTAAGGCAGAAGCCAGAACAGGCGCCTCGCTGAAGGGGCGCTGCACAGTTCTCCCTCTTTGCGCAGCCGGAGACTGATAAGCATAACAGGATCCAAAAATAGCAAAAATGTAACTCTGACTTAGCATTCCAAAACAGCACTCAAGTAAGAAACAGACAAGCATAGTAGAGTAATATCAGAATATGAAGTGGGAGCAGGCGCATTTCAATACTGTAATTTATATATAATTCAATGTCAGAGTAACCCTGGGACTAGATAACAAGCCTCCAGCTGGACGTGCCCCATCTGCCCTTCACTTTCCTCTTCCGCACGGGCAGAATCTGCCTTCTGGACTGTGGGATTCACGGTTGTTCTCCTCCTCTCCATCCACCAGGGCTTGACTTCAGGTGCAGCAGAATTCCCCAGCCCCCCAAGGATTTGAGACCCATCAGCTTTCCTCACCTGGTTTAGCCGGCCGGTTGAAGCCTTTGCTTGAACCCCTGTTGCATGCTGACAGCTTCTGGAAGCCACAGGTGAGAGCTGAGTGCAGGGTGGGGACCAAGGGTGGAAAAATGACCCCAGAAGGTGTAGGACATGTCCCCCACCAAAGGAACTACTGCTCCCCAACACCCCATGACGATCTAGATTCAGGTAGGTAGCCGTATTGGTCTGAAGCACTTGAAATAAAAAATTAAAAAATAGTCCAGTAGCACCTTAGAGACCAGCTAATTTTGTTCTAGGTATAAGCTTTTGTGTGCATGCACACTTCTTCAGATACACTGACACAGATGTCACCAGACCCTTGTATATCGTGGGAGGCTGGGTTGGGGTTTTTCTCAGAAAGGTACTCCTACTACCATCTCACACTACCCTTCACTATATGAAGAAGTGTGCATGCACACGAAAGCTTATACCTAGAAAATCTTAGTTGGTCCCTAAGGTGCTGCTGTTGTTGTTGTTGTTTATTCGTTTAGTCGTGTCCGACTCTTCGTGACCCCCTGGACCAGAGCACGCCAGGCACTCCTGTCTTCTACTGCCTCCCGCAGTTTGGTCAAACTCATGCTGGTAGCTTCGAGAACACTGTCCAACCATCTCGTCTTCCGTTGTCTCCTTCTCCTTGTGCCCTCCATCTTTCCCAACATCAGGGTCTTTTCCAGGGAGTCTTCTCTTCACATGAGGTGGCCAGAGTCTTGGAGCCTCAGCTTCAGGATCTGTCCTTCCAGTGAGCACTCAGGACTGATTTCCTTCAGAATGGATAGGTTTGATCTTCTTGCAGTCCATGGGACTCTCAAGAGTCTCCTCCAGCACCATAATTCAAAGCATCCATTCTTTTGCGATAAGCCTTCTTTATGGTCCAGCTCTCACTTCCATACATCACTACTGGAAAAACCATAGCTTTAACTATACGGACCTTTGTTGGCAAGGTGAGGTCTCTGCTTTTTAAGATGCTGTCTAGGTTTCTCATTGCTTTTCTCCCAGGACCCTAAGGTGCTACTGGACTATTTTTGTTAATTTTTTACTTCAACTGTGTCAGACCAAAATGGCTACCTACCATGAATATCCTGCCTTTCAGTGCCAGATTAGGATAGTCCTCTGTCAGAAGACAAGCACAGGATCAGGCAGCACATCATCATTATAAAGAACCATTGGTGTGGGTGTTTCTGTCTGGGATTCCCATGTGCCATCTGCTTTCCTTCTGCTTCTCCTGCTCTCTCCATGCAATGCAAGGCATGTAGACAGAGGTCCATCTCCCAGAACAGGAGCTTCCCTGAGCACCCATTCAGCTGACCCCAAGCACCAAGCCTTGTCACTAGTTCTCTGACTGACCCAGACCACAGTCCCCAGAAAAGACGTAGACCTGGCTCTCCCAAAATGGTCCATATGGACCTCCTGAGGTCAGTGGGACTGTGCAGGTGATTCATGAAGATCTAGAGGTGGAAACGGGGGCAGCCACTTGATTTGAAAGGCAGTCCCACAGGACAACAGTATTCCAAGATCATGCTGTGTTATTAAAGATGATTGAGGATTATGAAAGGTTGCTGATGCATTACTACCATTTGACACCTTACCATTTTCATTTCCTAAAAATTGGGAACATGGGTAGGACATGGGAGAATGTAGGAGATGTTTAAATAGGAGAAGGTGCTAATGGCGGTTGATGGGCCCTTTTTTCTGTGTTGTCTTTCCTGAAACCCAAACAGGATTTCCTTTCTGCCCGCTCTGAAAAAGGTGATGGAGAAGACAGAATTGCAGGGGACAGGGCACCTTTCATTTCATTAGGAATAGCCATTAAAATGTGTGAAATGTGGAATATGCTTCACTGAATGAGCACACATAGTTCACATCAACGAACAGAAAAAGGAAAGAACCCATTTAAAGGTATCGAGTGCGGAAAGAGCTTGTGTTTCAATGCAAAACTTAGAAGACACCAGTGGACTCACACAGAGAGAAAACTCACACAGAGAGTATGGGAAGAACTTCAGTCAGAGTGGAAACCTTAAATTGCACAAACGGACTCACACAGGGGGGAAACCATATGAATGTATGGAGTGTGGAAAGGAATTTAGTAATAGTGGAAACCTTGGAAGACATCAACGGGAACACATAGGGGAGAAACTTTATAAATGTATTGAGTGTGGAAAGAGTTTTAGTGATAATGGAAAACTTAGAAGACATCAATGGACTCACACAGAGGAGAAACCATTTAAATGTATAAAGTGTGGAAACGTCTACAGTCAGAGTGGACACCTGAGAAGACATCAACGTACTCACACAGGGGAGAAACCATTTCAATGTATGGAGTGTGGAAAGAGCTTTAGTGATAGTGCAAGCCTTAGCAGACATCAACAGACTCACACAGGGATGAAACCTTTTAAATGTATGGAGTGTGGAAAGAGCTTCAGTTATAGTGGAAACCTTAGAAGACATCAACATGCTCACATCGGTAAGAAACAATTTAAATGTATGGAGTGCGGAAAGAGCTTTAGTGATAATGGAAAACTTAGAACTCATCAACGGACTCACACGGAAGAAACCATTTAAAAGTATGGAGTAAATACTAAATGATTCACTCTGAGTGGAAATCTGAGAAAACATCAGCAGACACACAGGGGAGAAACCATTTAAAGGTATGGACTGTAGAAGGAGCTTCAGTCAGAGTGGAAGCCTTGATTTATGTCAACAAACTCACACAAAAGACAACCCATATAAATATCAGGAAATTAGATAGAGGTTCACTCTTAGTGGAAGTTCAAAATCAACAGACTCATGGACAGGAGAAGCAGTTTAAATGAAAAGACTGCAAAAAGTGCTTTATTTATATTGGAGTGATTAAGAAACATCTAGGGACTCTCACATGGGAGAACCCATTTAGATGTATGGAGTGTGGGACGCCTTCCTCTCAGAGTCCGCCCTGAGCAATGAATTCAGCAGGAAATCATTCCTAAAAGCATGAGGTATATTTGATGTTCTGGTGTTTATATGTTAAACTGTATAATAATGAAATAATGAAGGCAACATCTCACAATCATGAGTATAATTTTAGATGAAAGTACCTTTGGTTTTTGCACCAAACTCTGTCACCCCCCCACCGCATGATCTCCAAGCACTTCTTCTTCACCAGAACTTCATCGCTGCCTCCTGCCCTGCGCGTTCTGAAGAAAACTTGAAATACTGAAATTGAATGGGAGATTTTCCCCAAGCCTAATTTCAAGAGGGGAAAGGAGGGGCTGCAGGTACCAGGGAAATCTCCTGGGGGGGTCATCTTCACTCATGAACCCCATAGGGCAACCAAAGAGCTCCTGCTTATTCCAGGGTTTGGGAAAGAGTGTATTTTTCCATAGTCCCAGAAGTCTTGCTTTAATCATGCTACTCGGGAGTTTTCCTACCAGAGGACCACAGTGCTGTGGCTGCTGTTGTTGTCATGGACTGGCTGGTGGGGGGAGGCACCAGCTGGGGGACTCACAAGGGAAGAAGGCTCAGAGCCCAGGGACTTGTGGTGCGATGGCAATAAGCCGAAAGAGGGAAAAAGGGGAGCAGACCGGAAGGGGAGATGCAGTATGAGATTCCAAATTCTTTGTATATGTGTGTAATTTAAATCAATAAATATTATTTTAAAAAATAAATAAATTTGTGGCCGGCCTGATCAAGCGTTGCTTCCTCTGGTTAGCCCCGCTGGAACTCCAGTTCATTCCAGACCCTGGGGTCTCCAGAGGACTGGTGGCTCCTCCTGGCAAATGGCCTGCTGCACGCTGTATCACCAGTCCTTCCTTGCCCCCAGAATCTGGGCAACCGAAGGTTCCATCTGGGGTGCCATCTGTTGTAAACAAAAGCTGCCCTTCTTCCCTTATGGGGGACACAAGAGCCCTTTATAGAGTCCCTTGTGGGTTCTCCATCGGTAGGAGGAAATAACAGAGACATCCAGAGACTATTGAGAAGCAAAGCAGCTAGTAAGCCTGATCTTTATTGATCTGCTCCAACAGGGTGCTCCCCTGAGGAGGACCCCCAACCAAGGTGTGCCAGCCCTTATATAGACATTTTAAATTCCCTGACCTGGAGCTCCAGACCACCCCTTCATTCATCACAGGAGGGGCGTAACCCCAGACCACCCCCCCACAAACATCATACCTACATCACAGAAAAGGCGGTCCACAACAGAAATGTGAATGTTGTTGTTTTTCCTGTCTGCCAGGTTATCTGATAATGGCTTATCTGATTCCCTTTCCTGGTAGTCTGGCCATTCCTTTGAGATCGTGATTACCCAATTCCTGAGACAATGGGAAGGTTCCCTCACCCGCTCCCTCCTTGCAGAGAAAACATTTGGTCAGTTTGGGAGTCTAAATGGTTTCAGGGCGGTCTTCCTGTGCTGCTCCAGACATGTGGTTGACATATCTATGTATGTGCTTGGTAGGTACATTTATGAACATTTATTATCTATATAAGACATTGTTACGGAAAATCTAGGTGTGAGGCTGCTCTGCCACCCAGCTCGTCGGACTGAGTCTGTGCGTCCCTGCAGAACAAAAGGAGCGCAGCCAGAGACCGAAGCATTCATTCAGCTAATATTCTCCTTTCCCTTCCTGCCCCACAAGAAACACTCTGTGAGGTGAGTGGGGCTGAGAGACTTCAGAGAAGTGTGACTGGCCCAAGGTCACCCAGCAGCTACATGTGGAGGAGCGGAGACGGGAACCCGGTTCCCCATATTACGAATCTACGGCTCTTAACCACCACACCCGACTGGCTCTCGACAAGACACTCCGGTTACCACCACAACTCCTCCCTCAACCCCTCCTCTTTGTGATGTGTCAATGATGTAGTCATGATGGAGTCTTGGGGGTGTAGCATGGGGGATTAGGAGCTAATAAAAGTTGGGGTCTTCTTTTGTTGGGGGCTTCCATCTTGCTCCACCTGGTGGCAGGTGGGAGTCCTGTGGCGACAGTCTTCAATCAAGACCAAGCTGACTGGCTGCTGTTTTGCTCTCCTCTTCCTGGCTGGTCTTGTTTCTTGTCCAAGGGATCCCTCAGATTTTGGAATCTGCTTCTTGCTACAATTGTATCGGCTGCTTTTCTGAGCCTCTTGGCTGTTGTGCATGGACGGTGCCTGTGTCCACGGTCCTTGTCCTGGCCTGAGTCAGAGGCTGGGGTGAGGAGCTGGGATTTGGGGGGGTCGTTTAGCTGCCCCCCGTTCCTCGTTTGAACAGCGCCAAGACCTAAAACACGGAGGGATCTAAGCTCGTGGGGTGGGAGAGGGGAGGATGTTGCAATGCAAACCTTGTAGAGGGACGGGACCCACTTTGCAGCTGGATCTCCGGAACCTTCTCCTTGCCCCCCTGAATTCTTTCCCTCCCCTCCCAGCACATCCTCCTCTCACCCCGCCCCCACAACCCCAGATCCCGCCCCCAAACATCACACCCCTTCCTCCTCCTCCAATCTGGCTTCTGCTCCAGGAATGTGGGGGGGGGTGAGCCCCCTCCCAACCTTCTCCCGGAAGTGGAGTTTCCACTCCGGATTGCTGCTCTGCCCCGTAGCTCTTGGGGGGGGCGCTTTCGGAAAGGGGAGGGAGGAGGCAGGGGACACCCCCACCCTTCGTGTATGTTGCAGGAAAGGAGAATCGGGAGCGAGGACAAAAAGGTAAAGGGGTCCCGGGGGGGGGAGAGGGGAGAAGAGTGTCAGCATCGCCCTTGAGCCAGTGCACCAACTGGACTCATGCACCTCAACCCCGACTGGGCTAGGCGAGCTGGGTAGCACCGCCAGAGACCTCCTTTCTCACAGGAACAGGTCACAGTGCTGTGGATTCACAGCTTAGAGCTGAGAGCACCGGATTCACCGTCTCAATAATACAGTCATTGCGCAGCAGAGTTTTGCAGAGTCTTGCAGAGTATAAACCACTCGAAAAAAAGCCCAGAATAAAATTTAAGATATTAACTGATGCTAAAGAAAGAGGGGGGTTTGCCCTGCCGGACCTGAAATTATACTATGAGTCGGCGGCTTTCTGCTGGCTGAAAGACTGGCTACTTCTTGAAAACACGAACATTTTAGATTTGGAAGGGTTCAATAATAGGTTTGGTTGGCATGCATATATTTGGTATGACAAGGTAAAAATTCATAAAGGTTTCAAAAATCATATTGTTAGGAAAGCTTTGTACAATGTTTGGATTAGATACAAGGATTTGTTGGAAAACAAAACTCCTAGGTGGTTGTCACCAATGGAAGCTAGAGAGGTGAAAAAGCTTAATATGGAAGCCAAATGGCCTAAATATTGTGAAATTTTGGAACAAGAGGGTGAAAAAGTGAAACTACAAAGTTATGAGAAGTTGAAGTCCAAAGTAAGAGACTGGCTTCATTATTTTCAGATTAATGAGATGTTTAAACAAGACAGGAAAACTGGCTTCCAGGTGGAGAGATCAAAACTAGAAACTGAATTGTTAGAACCCAATACTAAGAATTTGTCAAGAATGTACAACTTGCTGTTGAAGTGGAACACACAGGATGAAATAGTTAAATCAGCTAAGATTAAATGGGCACAAGACATTGGTCATGACATTATGTTTGCTGACTGGGAACAGTTATGGACCACTGGTATTAAATTTACGGCATGTAATGCCCTAAGAGAGAATATTATGAAAATGATCTATCAGTGGTACATGACCCCAGTCAAGCTTGCAAAAATATATCATACGCCCAATAATAAATGTTGGAAATGTAATAAAGCTGAAGGTACTTTCTATCATCTTTGGTGGACATGCCCAAAGATTAAGGCTTTCTGGGAAATGATCTATAATGAAATCAAGAAGGTTCTTAAGTGCACCTTTCACAAGAAACCAGAGGCTTTTCTCTTGGGTATGGTCGGCCAAATGGTACCAAGGAAAGATAAGACCTTTTTTATGTATGCTACAACAGCAGCAAGAGTTCTTATAGCAAAGTATTGGAAGACACAAGAACTACCCACACTGGAAGAATGGCAGATGAAGGTGATTGACTATATGGGACTAGCCGAGATGACTGGCAGAATCCGCGACCAAGGAAGAGAAACGGTGGATGAAGATTGGAAGAAATTTAAAACTTATCTTAAAAATTATTATAAGATTAATGAATGCTAAAAATGTCAAGGGTAATGTAAACCTAGATTACAGCTGTAAATGATTGGGTAAAATAAGAAGAAACAGAAAAAAGTTTAAAAATTGGCAGAAGTGAGGGGTTGCTGGAAAAATTATTAACTAGAGATGCAGAAAAGGGAGACATGGGGAAGTCGGTGAAAGAGGGTTAATGAAAAGAGGGTTATGAACTTATATGTGTTCTATATGTTGTGTTTGTTCATGTATTGTGTTGAGTATGTTTAAAAATTTATGTTGGAAAACAAATAAAAATTTATTTTTTAAAAAAATAAACCACTCGAAGAGCAGCTCTGTAGAATATCTTCCTTTTATTCTGTAACTACAACTATGATACAAAACTATATACAGAGCTGAATATTCTAAGCATAAATCAATGCTACATTGAGAGTCTGCAGCTGCACTTAGCAGCAACCTTATCTCTACGATCTCTAACACTCTCTCTCTCTCTCTCTCTGATACACTGACTGACTGACTCTCTCACACACACACAGATGTGGTGCTGGGCAGAATAAGTAGATAGCAGGACACGCCTCCTCCTCTCTGGAGAGTCAGCAGAGACCATCAGGAGATCATCAGGAGATTCTTGGGTATGGGAGGGGTGAAATCTCATCATCCTCCCCCATTTCATCCGACCATTCAAGAATCTTTTACATGACTGCAATTTGCACACACACTCCAAAAGTTGTTCTCTGCTTACAACCTTGGTTTACATATTTGCAGGTATCTCTTTCCCCCCTTATCTAAGACACTTTTATCACATCATTAAACAGTTACTACAACCACTCTGTGTCCATTAGGAAAGAGTTAAAACATAAATCTCAACCTGTAGTTTACACAAAATACACATTGTGAACACACAAAAGAATAAGCAGCTTCTGGAAAAATCTTCACACACATTTCTTCCTCTCAGATACAAATTGACATCACTAATTAGGCAGATTTGAACAAACCATTTTTCAGAACTCAAACACACGCTTGCTCCTTCAAATATCAGGTAAGGAAATAAATAAAGCGTTTTGTGCTACTACTCTCAACATACTTCATGTCTGGTTTAAAAACCCCACCAGAGTTGCTCGTGACCGCAGTCTTTGCAAACTCTTCAGAAAACCTTTTCGGTGGTACACCCTTGGTTGTTCTCTCGGATCTGCGCAAAACTCTCTGATCCTCTTGTTCTGGTGCTTCCTCTTTGGGAGAATGGGGAGCTAAAGTATATGAAGCTGCTAAGTCTGAATCAGCGTCAGACTCACCTGAGGCTTTTGGGCTCTGATAATCTGTGCCATCATCTGGAACTACATTGGCATCAGAATTATCAATCACATCAGAACTTGCCTCCCTCTTAACTTTCTTTGCCCCTTTTGCACCATCATCACAAATGGGATGGCACTGAAATACGCCAACTCTGTCCCATTGTGGATTGTCGTCAATACTCCTGGTCAGCCTTATTATTTTTGTGTCTGTGATCAGGACACGATAAGACCCTTTCTCATACCCCAGGAAAACACCATGTTCTCCACGCTTGCTCAGTTTGTCACCCTGTGAGGTGTGCACCCAAACCTCCGAACCAAAATTTTTTAAAATGCTTTACACATGGCTTTCTTCTGTGAAGCATCTCATATGGGGTGCAATTTACTGCGGACTGGTACCTTCTGTTATACACGTGACAGAAAAACAAAAGAGCTTCGGCCCAAAAGGGATTGGGCAGCCCCGAATCATGTAATAGTGTTCTGATTCCTTGCTGCAGGGTCTGGTTTATTCTCTCACATAAACCATTCTGCCAGGGTGATCTGGGCGTGGCAGTCCTATGCTCAATGCCCTGTTCAGAAAGAAAAGCCTCAAACTCTTCTGAACAAAACTCTCCACCCCTGTCTGTGAAAATACAACGTACATTCTCATTATGTACATTCCTGAGCCATTTACAAAACTGAAGAAACTTAGTAAAGGCTTCAGACTTTTTCTGCAGCATATAGACCCAAACATATTTCGAATAGGAGTCTATCAGAACCATGAAAAACCTTGAATTGCCTCTAGAGAGCGCTAGAGGCCCCACTAAGTCTGCATGAATGACTTCGTATGGTTTCTTGGCCTCTCTCCCAGACTCTGTACCTTTGGGAGCTTGCCTTGCCTTACTCTCAGCACAAGAAACACATTTCATGTGGTAGGGACATTCTTTCAACTTCATACCCTGAACCATATCAGGCATTTTTGCCACAGCCTGGAAATTCAAATGACCATAAACACGGTGGTAGTAATGAATACATCGGTCATGCATCTTCTCATTCTTATTAACAGACAAATTGCAACACTCTTTCACAGTTGCTTCTGCAGTGCCTGTACCTGTAACAAAAGGCAACTGGTACAAATCATTAACACATTTTGCATATAGAATGAGCTTGCCATCTCTAAGAATTTCACAGCGAGATTTAGCAAACACCACCTTAAACCCCTGACGATCAAGCTGGGAAACACTCAACAAATTGTCCTGAATATCAGGTGCATACAGGACATTCTTAATAGTTGCATTCAGGCTCTTTAAGAACACAGTTCCCTTTGCCACACTCGTGAGAACTGTCCCATCTGCTTGATGAATTTCTTTCTCTTGCTTCTCAAGCTGAACAAAGAGATCCTTATCTTTGGCCACGTGGTTTGAACAGCCAGAGTCGATCACGAAGAAACTCCGCCCACGTTGATTGGAACAGCGAGAGATCAAGGCCTTTGAAGTAGCAGGTGCTTGGGGATTTCTTCCTCCCCCTCTGCCTCTGAAGTTTCCCTTCTTTTTTGAAGATTTCTTGCACTGGAAACTCAAATGGCCTTGTGCTCCACACGAAAAGCACTACTTTAATTTCAAAGCTTTAACAGCAGCAGTTTCACTTTCATTTTCCCCTGCTGAAGACTCAGGCACATTTTCAAGCACATTTTTAACAGCACCATTGTCCAATCTGGCTTTTCAGTGCCAGATTAGGATAGTCCTCTGTCAGAAGACAAGCACCGGATCAGGCAGCACATCATCATTATAAGGAGCCATTGGGGTGGGTGTTTCCGTCTGGGATTCCCATGTGCCATCTGCTTTCCTTCTGCTTCTCCTGCTCTCTCCATGCAATGTGAGGCATGTAGACAGAGGTCCATCTCCAAGAACAGGAGCTTCCCTGAGCACCCATTCAGCTGACCCCAAGCACCAAGCCTTGTCACTAGTTCTCTGACTGACCCAGACCACAGTCCCTGGAAGAGATGAAGGCCTGGGTCTCCCAAAATGGTCCTCCTGAGGACAGTGGGACTATACAGGTGATTCATGAAGATCTAGAGGTGGAAATGGGGGCAACCACTTGGTTTGAAAGGCAGTCCCACAGGACAACGGTATTCCAAGATCATGCTGTGTTATTAAAGAAGATCGAGGATTATGAAAGGTTGCTGATGCATTACTACCATTTGACATCATAGCATTTTTATTTCCTAAAAATTGGGAACATGGGGAGGACATGGGAGAATGTAGGAGATGTTGAAATAGGAAAAGGTGCTAATGGCGGTTGATGTGCCCTTTTTTCCCTTTGTTCTCTTTCTTGAAACCCAAACAGGATTTCCTTTCTGCCCACTCTGAAAAAGGTGATGGAGGAGACAGAATTGCAGAGGACAGGGCACCTTTCATTTCATTAGGAATAGCCATTAAAATGTGTGAAATATGCTTCACTGAATGAGCACACATAGTTCACATCAACGAACACAAAAAGGACAGAACCCATTTAAAGGTATGGAGTGTGGAAAAAGCTTCTCTTTCAATGCAACACTTAGAACACACCAGGGGACTCACAAAGAGAGAAAACGTTTTAAGTGCAGGGAGTGTGGGAAGAACTTCAGTCAGAGTGGAGACCTCAATATACATCAATGGACACACACAGGCGAGAAACCATATACATGTATGGAGTGTGAAAAGAGCTTTAGTGATAGTGGAAAGCTGAGATCACATGAACGGACTCACACAGGGGAGAAACCATATGAATGTATGGAGTGTGGAAAGGTTTTCAGTCAGAATGGAAGCCTTAGATCACATCAACGGACTCATACAGGGGAGAAACCATTTAAATGCATGGAGTGTGGAAAGAGCTTTAGTGATAATGGAAACCTTAGAAACCATGAACGGATTCACACAGGGGAGAAGCCATATAAATGTATCGATTGTGGAAAAAGATTTAGTGATAATGGAAACCTTAAAAAACATCAACGGTCTCACACAGGGATAAAACCATTTAAATGCATGGAGTGTGGAAAGAGCTTTAGTCAGAGTGGAGACCTTAGAAATCATCCACGGACTCACACAGGAGAGAAACCATGTAAATGTATGGAGTGTGGAAAGAGCTTCAGGGTTAATGGACACCTTAGACAACATCAACAGACTTACACGGGATAAACCATTTAAAGGTATGAACTGTAGAAGGAGCTTCAGTCAGAGTGGAACCCTTGATTTATGTCAACAAACTCACATAAAATACAAACCATATAAATATCAGGTAAGTAGAAAGAGGTTCACTCTTAGTGGAAGTTCAAAATCAACAGACTCACAGAGAGGAAGAACTTTAAGAGTTGAAACCCTTCAAACCATCACAAACTCAAAGAGGAGAAGCAGTTTAAATGAAAAGATTGCAAAAATTGCTTTATTTATAATGGAGTATTTAAGTAACATCTAGGGACTCTCACATGGGAGAACCCATTTAGATGTATGGAGTGTGGGATGTCTTTCTCTCAGAGTCCACTATTTTCTTCACAGAAATGAACTAAGCAGGAAATCATTCCTACAAGCATGAGGTATATGTGAAGCTCTGGTGTTTATATGTAAAACGTTATAATAATGAAGGCAACATTTCACAATGGTGAGTATAATTTTAGATGAAAGTACTTTTGGTTTTTGCACCAAACTCTGTCACCCCCCCACCGCATGATCTCCAAGCACTTCTTTTTCACCAGAACTTCATCGCTGCCTCCTGCCCTCCGCGTTCTGAAGAAAACTTGAAATACTGAAATTGAATGGGAGATTTCCCCCAAAGCCTAATTTCAAGAGGGGGAAGGAGGGGCTGTAGGTATCAGGGAAGTCTCCTGGGGGGCCCACCTTCACTCATGAACCCCACGGGGCAACCCCAGAGCTCCTGCTCATTCTGGGGTTTTAGGAAGATAGTATTTTTCCATAGTCCCAAAAGTTTTGCTTCAATCATACTACTCGGGAGTTTTCCTACCAGAGGACACAGTGCTGTGGCTGCTGTTGTTGTCATGGACTGGCTGGTGGGGGGGGGGAGGCACCAGCTGGGGGACCCACAAGGGAGGAAGGCTCAGATCCTGTTGACTGGTGGTGGGATGAGCAGAAAGAGGGAGAAAAGGGAGCAGAATGGGAAAGGAGGTGTTGCAAGCTGAGGAGGAAACGGTTTGGTGAGGTGGAACAGTCTGGGGCAGAGAGCAGTTCAGGCTCAGAGCGAGGAGAGGAGGGGGCCAGGAGACCCAGAGGAGGCCGGCTGCTGAAGCATCCAGGGAGACTCCCCCTTCTGCTCCAACCAGCTCCCCTCTCCCCTGGTCTCCTAGAGCACACAGGTAAATCCAGTTCAGACCCTATAAGCCTGTACATGATATTAAGAGGTGTTTGGGTTTTTTTCTCTCAACATGCATCACTTTAATCTCATTGACAATGAATTGTATTTTCTGCCCTTTCACGCCGTTTGGAGAGCCCCTTTTGGCTATAAATCTGCCATCCAGTCGCTTCTGCTGCGCCAACATCTGCTGGAAAAACGACCTAGGCAGAAAATTCAGAGTCGCAGCGGTTTGCCTTCCGTGTGAGGGAAAAGGAGTAATAAAGTCCAGAGACAGCTTATTCTATCTCTAAAGCGTTTATTTACAGGAGTAAATCAGTCTGTACAACCATCAGAGCTTTCCGACATCATCTCTGTGCTCAAAGCACGCTCAGACTAAAAACTGAAAGTAACTCACAAAGACTGTGACGATAGCGTCGCGTAGACGCTTCTCCCCCCAGTTAGAGAGCATCACAGGAGGTTAACCCTATAACCAGCATACTCCACAGCCCTTTTTGGAGCTCCTTGCAATCTCTCTTTCTTTGAACAACCCTGGACATTTTGCTGCCATCAGCAAACTTTGCCCCCTCCTAAGTCTAGATCATTTATGAACAAGTTGAAAAGCCACAGGTCCCAATACTGATCTTGAGTGGACTCCACTTTCTGCTCCTCTCCATTCAGAGAACTGTTTACTCTCTTGGTGTTTCAGAAGGAGAGCTGCCTTCCTGGTGGTGGGATGGCGATGAGCCGAAAGAGGGAGAAAGAGGAGTAGACCGGAAGGGGAGATGTTGCAAGCTGAGGAGGAAACAGGGTTTGGTGAGCGGGAAGAGGCTGGGGCAGAGAGCAGTTCAGACTCAGAGTGAGGAGAGGGGGGGGCAGGAGACCCAGAGGAGGCCGGCTGCTGAAGCATCCAGGGAGACTCCCCCTCCTGCTGCAACCAGCTCCCCTCGCCCCTGGTCTAGAGCACACAGGGAAATCCAGTTCAGACCCCATGAGCCTGTACATGATATTAAGAGGTGTTGTTTTTTCGTCCTAACATACATCACTTTAATCTTATTGATAATGAACTGTATTTTCTGTCCATTCACTCCCTTTGAAGAAGTCCTTTTGGGGCTCCTTGCAATTTCTCTTTCTTTGAACAACCCTGGACAATTTACTGCCATCAGCAAACTTTGCCCCCTCCCTGCTCCCTCCGAAGTCTAGATCATTTATGAACAAGTTGAAAAGCCACAGGTCCCAATACTGTTCTTGAGGGGACTCCGCTTTCTGCTCCTCTCCATTCAGAGACTGTCCGTTTACTCTCTTGGTGTTTCAGAAGGAGGGCTGCCTCAGACAGAGGGGGCACATTTATACTAGGGGCACATTTCTGGGGTCCCCATGGTGCCCCCCAACCTGGCTCCACTCAGCCAGGGCAGCTGCATTTTGTTTCGCTGCAGGTGAACCTTCTCCCAGCAACTTGGGATCTTAAAGGAACTTTGACGGGGGCAGAGGGAGCACAGCTTCCCCACACTTGTGAAGGAGCCGTAGGAGGGGGAAGGCAGGCGTAATTGGAGGGGGGAGAGGTGTGGAGGAATCAGTGAGAAGGAGCTTCTGGAGCCTGTGCTGCCCCCTCCCTGCCTGCTCCCTGAAACTTTCCTGAGCCTCTCCCCGTTTCATTTCCATGACTGGGGGTCCCGCACAGCCCTTAGGGCACCTCAGTATCTTGGGGGGGGGGAAGCTATTTTGTTTGCTGAGGGCAGGGACACAATCCTGTCTCATTGCGGGGTGTCAGGCTTTTAGGTAAGAGGCTCAGGGGGAAAAGCACCGAGAAGGAAAAAATCCTGGGGTGCTGATTTCCTCCACTGCCCAGCTCCCCAGGGGGCCACACCCTGCGGTCCCTCCGGGGTCAGCAAAGAAGGAGAATCCAGGCATGTTAAAGGAGCAAAACAGTGGTCAGGAGACCGGAGCTTTATTTGTTGCAACAAGGTTCATCCCCACAAAGAGTAGGAACCCCGAGAAGATGGCTGCATGAACTTTTAAGAGTTCTACCCCCTTTCTCATAATAAATTCTCCAACAACTTCATCAATACATGACATGGGGCTTTTTCGGGGGTTGTTGCTGTTGGTGTTTTGTATTTATATTTTAGATCTTGTTGTGATTCATGTGGAAATTGTTCAATTTTTCAATCCCAGCATTCCAAACTACCCCTATCGCCGTCTAGCATTACCTAAAATTTACTCTTCTACTGTAATTACATTAATATATTAATGTCATTGATACATGTGTACACAATTTTAAATACAAACACCAAGACATTTCACTGAAACTTTAAGTAAACGCGCATGCATGCACTTTCCAAGAGTCTCATTCGAGAGTCAGTGTGGTACAGTGCTTAAGACTTTTGGACTAGGGAGACCTGGGAGACCTGGGTTCAAATCGCCACTCAGCCATGCAGCTCACTGGGTGATGGCTTCGCGGCCCAACCTACCTCACAGGGTTGTTTTCAGGATTAAACAATGAGGGGGAGAACGACTTAAGACCACACTGAGCTTCTTGAAGAAACAGGTGGTATATAAAGGCATCCAATAAATTTCAGTAAGAAGAAAGGTAAGATTCTGCTCTTAGGCAAGAAGAATCAGCTGCACAAATATAAGATGGGGGATACCAGGCTTGCCAGTAGTACATGTGGAAAAGGGGTCTTAGACTAACATGAGTCAACAGTATGATGCAGCAGCAAAAAAGGCTGTTATTCTAGGCTGCGTCCAAAGAACTCCAAGTGTCCAGATCAAGAGAAGTAACAGCCCCACTTTCTTCTGCCTTGTTCAGACCACACCTGGAGTCCTGTGTCCGGTTCTGGGTGCCCCAATGTAAGAAGGATTTTGACAAGCTGGAAGGTGTGCAGAGGGGGTTGACCAAGACAATTAAGCGTTGGGAAACCAAGCCTTCTGAGGAACAGGAAGGGCTGTCAGGTGGAAGATTGAACAAGCTTGTTTTCACTGGCTCTGGAGGCTGGGACCCAAACCAATGGCTTCAAATTAGAGACGCCCTTGGAAGGTTGTGGACTCTCCTTCCTTGGAGGTTTGTAAGGAGAAGTTTGAAGGCAATGTGTCATGGAAGCTTTAGTTGAGAGTCCTGCAGTGGACTAGATGACTCAGGGGTCTCCTGCAGGTCTAAAATTCTATGATTCTCCCCTGTATGAATTCTTTGATGGGCCATGAGCGTGGTCCTCTTACCGAAGCTCTTTTCACATTCCAAGCACTGATATGGTTTCTCACCACTGTGAATTCTTTGATGGAAAGTGAGACCGGAGCTCACAGTGAAGCTCTTCCCACATTGGGAGCACTGTTATGGTTTCTCACCACTGTGAATTCTTGGGTGTGCCACGAGACTGGCACAGTGACTAAACGTCTTTTCACATTCCAAGCACTGATATGGTTTTCCCCCTGTGTGAATTCTTTGGTGGGAAGTGAGATCGGCTCTCTGGAGGAAACTCTTTCCACAATCCAATCATTGATAGGATTTCTCCCCGGTATGAATGCTTTGATGGGTAGCGAGATGGGCGCTTTTACAGAAGCTCTTTCCACGTTCCAAGCACTGTGAATTCTTTGGTGGGAAGTGAGATTGGCTCTATGGCAGTAACTCTTTCCACATTCCGAGCACTGATAGGGTTTCTCACCAGTGTGACATCTTTGATGGGAAGTGAGATTTTGCTTCCGACTGAAGCTCTTCCCACATTCCAAGCACTGATAGGGTTTCTCACCACTGTGAATTCTTTGATGGGAAATGAGACTTGCCTTCTGACTGAAGCTGTTTCCACAAGTCACGCACTGATAGGGTTTCTCCCCAGTATGAATTCTTTGGTGGGAAGCGAGACCGGAGCTCACAGTGAAACTCTTCCCACATTCTGAGCACTGATAGGGTTTCTCACCACTGTGAATTCTTTGATGGGCCGTGAGATTCGCCCTGTGATTAAAGCTCCGCCCACATTCCGAGCACTGATAGGGTTTCTCACCTGTATGAATTATTTGATGGGCTGTGAGATGGGTGCTCTGACTGAAGCTCTTTCCACACTCTCGGCATTGAAATGGCTTCTCTCCCCTGTGAATTCTCTGATGTTTACGGAAGGTTGTGCTTGTATTAAAGCTTTCCCTACAATCCAAGCCCTGATAGGGTTTCTCCCTGCTGTGAGTTATTTGATGTGAAATGAGATGTGCACTGTTACTGAAGCTCTTTTCACATTCCAAGTATTTCAGTGGGTCCTCCCCTGTGGGAATTATTTCCTGTGAAGTGAGGCTTTCATTCCAACAGAAAGTTCCCCCCCATTCAGAGAACTGAGAGGGTTTCTTCTCAATAGCATTTCTTTGGTGGGTAGTCGAATGGGAGCTGTGACTGAAGCTCTCTCCACACTCCAAGAGTGGCAATGGCTTCTCCACTGTGTGGATTCTGTCATGGGTGTCCTCGCTCTCAATTTCCAAATCATCACCACCTGCAGTGAAGAAATGGATTAGAGCTGCAGGAAGAAATGGAGTGCCACTGTATTTAATATTGATCTCTAACCCTTGTGATAGAGGAAGAATTCCATGCATCAACATTGGTGACCACACACTAGAGGCGGTCAGTGTTAGAAACAGAGATAGGACAGCTACGACAGAAAGAGGACCTTAAACCTAGGATACGGGCGCAACAATGGAATGTCTAGGTGCACTCTCTTATGACAAAAATACAAAGCTGAAAAGGAATGAACAGCAGCTAAAATAATATGTTCATTTTTCACATGGTCTAATCCTTCCCCTGCCCACCCCCCTGATTTTTAAAGGAGGTCTCTCCTTCAGTCTTCAGAGAGTAGCTGGAAGTGGGGAGGCAGAAAAAGGTCCTTCTTTCCTTCCACTCTGCAGTTTTAATCCGAAATCCTAGGTGCAGTTCTGCACTCAGAGCTCAGAAACTACTCTTGTCTATGACATTCCCTGTTGCAAAATGCACCTAGAACCATGCGAGTTTCAGACACTGGAGGTGGTGGATGATTGTGTCTACCTAAGAAACCAACAACCTCTTCGTTGATGCTGACCTGGACAAGTGTACTGGCGAGGAAGCTATGGCAATGGCTCACCTCTCCAAAAGAGTACAGTGGTACCTCTGGTTAAGAACTTAATTCATTGTGGGGGTCTGTTCTTAACCTGAAACTGTTCTTAACCTGAGGTATCACTTTAGCTAATGAGGTCTCCTGTTGATGTCGTGCCGCTGCTGCATGATTTCTGTTCTCATCCTGAAGCAAAGTTCTTAACCCGAGGTACTATTTCTGGGTCAGCGTACTCTGGAACCTGAAGCGCCTGGAACCTGAAGCGTCTGGAACCCAAGGGACCACTGTATGGGAGAATGGGATGCTAACCATTCAATACCAAGATGAAGGTCTATCAGGATTGTGTGTTGAGCAAGCTGCTTTGTGAAGTGAGTCATGGACAATTACAACCATCTGAAACAACCCCTCAATGCCTTCCACAAGCTCTGTGTCAGGAAGATTTTGGGCAATACAAGGCAGGACAGTGTCAAACAAAGATGTGCTCTCCTAACCTCAAATTCCCAGCATGTTCCCATTCCAATCTCAGCAATGTCTATGCTGGCTAGATCATGTCCATGGTCAAAACAGTCAATAGCCCTCCATTTAAGGTGAGTTTAAGGGGTATTAGAATCCCAGATGCTGCAAGTGGCCCTGTAGAGCTCCCTCAAAACCAGGGAGGCTTATCACAGAGAGAGATGCATGGAATTTCCAAAGAGAGATTAGGATCCACAAGGGAGCCTTACTGAGAGAGGCCACAATCCCACGATTCTCCTCCATGACTTCCTTATGCAGAGCTCTCTGGTCAGGAAACAGCAACGCCCATTCCTCGTCTGTGAAATGAACAGCGACATCTTCAAAGCACACTGGACCCTAAGAGAGAAAGGAAAAGGTCCTCTTTAGACAGCACTAAGGTTGTCTGCTACACATTGCTCTGTTTCTTTCTGCTCATTAAATGGTGTTTTGTTTCAATGGGATCGTCCTGCTGCACATTTTAATTTGGGTGCTCCTTTTAATGTCTTAATGGAATTCTTTTCTTGTGTGATTTAGTGATGGACATTAATCTTTGTGTAAATGGGTGGAACACTTCATTGTGTTCTTAAAACCCTTCTGTCTGTGCCAGATGGAAGGATCCCCTCTCTGCTCCCCATGTGCTGTTCTTGGGGGGGGGACCCTTCTGATGCCCTAAACACAACTTCAAGAAGTGCACTGGGGGAATGGAGGGGAGGAGAAGGTGGGGAAAACCCCATTGTGCAACTGATGTAACAGGATAGGTGAATCCTGGGAACTGTTTTTTAGGCATGATGAACTGCTTATAAGTCTATTTTAGCATTCAATGATAACTCTAGAAATAAAACTACAATGATTTATTGACAATGACCTTCAGAAGGCGAGTTAAGGCAAGGTGGCTGTTCCTTATTCTCAGCACATTAAGCTTTTCGAACAGCATTCCCTGTTGGATAAAAGCACCAATGCAAAAGCCAGCAGCAGGTGGCTGGAAAGCAAAACAGGATGTTGCTGTCTGGAGATGTACTGTTGGAGAAAAGGGGGAGTCTTTTCTCTGTACTGAGCACCGGATGTTAGCTCAGAGTGCCATCTGACCTGTGCTGGAAGTTCAGGGGCGGAGTTTGTGACTCTTCTAATGGAGTCTGAAGGGTGCAGTCACGATTCAATGTACTGCTGAATGACAGGAATAAAAAGTCATGTAAAAGGACTCCTGTCTGTCTCATTTACCCTCCTGGGGGGGGGGGAAGCAAGGTGAGAGAAGCAGAGGGTGTGTTCTCCTCACGTCTAATGAGGAGAATCGCCAGTTTACGACCTAGTCTGCCGGGAGACGCAGACGGAAAGTAAACAAGTATCTCACTCAGTTCGCCTCGGGGGAGGCCAGCTACCTCTGGCTGTGAGCTGAGATACTGACATATGGCAGCATTCGGTGGTTGCGATTCATCGAACATCTGCATGAGAGGCTGGTGAATTGTCCTCCTCTGCTCCGAGGGAGAAGATAAGCGTCTGAGGCAGCCAGAGGCTGAAATGACGGATGGACCCAGAGGAACGTGTTTTTAAAGCAACGGAGCTCAAGGTATGCTGCATTTTGGGCTAAAAGTGTGAACACAGATTGATTTTATTCTCTGGTTCATGGGAGAGCTGCGTTTGAAAAAGCAACAGTCCGGGAGGAGAGGCCTGCAGCTCAGAGGCTAAGCCTGCATTCCACAAATTCCTGTGGTTAAGATAAAGCCTTCCCGCATGCACGGTAGCTAAAAGAAGCCCGTCAGAGACGTGGAAATTTACTGGCTACGCAGATGGTTCTGAGATGAGCCTGGGAAGCGAAAGATTGTTTTGTCTATGTTGCCGAAGCTGTGCAAGGTCTGAGAAACAGCTTGCAGCCTGCCTGGAAAGGCGTAAACAACCCAGCAAAAGGCTATTGGAATTTTAGCAAGGCTGGACTGTGAGAGAGAGGCTTGGCTTCAAGATGGATGCCAAGAAAGGGGGAGCGCTGCCTTACCCACCTCTCTTAAATAATGACAATTATTCATCTTGGTCTGTAAAGATGAAGGCCCTGCTGCAGAATCAGAGGCTTTTTGACGTAATTGAAAACCCCATCCCTGCAGCACCAACCAGAGGTTGGGAATCACAGAACGTGAGGGCCAGGACTGCTATAATTCTGTGTGTCTGAGATGAGCAGCTTGTGCATATCCAGCATTTAGAAAATGCGAAAGAGGTTTGGGATACACTGCGTACAACGCATCAGAGAGATGCTGGTTCTTCAGCGTTGCTGTATTTTGAGAAGTTGACCAATCTGAGATTAGCGCCTGATGGAGATGTTCAAGCGCACCTGACAGAAATGAAGTTTCTGCGTCAACAGATGGTGGAACGCAATTTCCGTCTACAGGAGGAAGTGTTTTGCTTCATGATGATAAACAGCCTGAACCGGACTTACAAGGTTGTTGCCAGTCAGCTTGGTTCCCTACCAGCGGCAGACCTGACTGCGGAGAGAGTGTGTGCGGTGGTTCTGAATGAACACGACAGACTTGCTGCACTGGAAGTGAAGGACAGGGGGAGGCAAGAACAGAGTTCAAATCTTCCCACTGCTGATGCTACTGGAGAGCATGCTGTAGCATTGAGTGCCGTCCGATGCTACAATTGTGGACAGACTGGGCATCTACAGCGGAACTGTAGAAAGCCGCGACAGTCAAAAGGAGTCAAGAACAGCTCAACGAAGTCTGAGGCATCAGGCAAAAGCCGTACCAAGTGCCAGGTGAAACCTGCAAAGGCTATGATGGCGAAAGGAACCACGCCAGATGTTGGGAACGCATTCATAATCGACACTGGCGCCACGAAACACATGTGCCCGCACCGAGAACTGTTTTCGACGTTGAAGAAGCAAAGCTTCACTGTGAATCAGGCCAACGGTCAAGAGCTGGAAGCAACCGGAATTGGGACTGTGTATCTTGAGAGTCTGAACTTGACTATAAGCGATGTTTACCTGGTTCCAGAACTGAGTTTTAATCTGCTGAGTGTGTCGCAGATCGCAAAGAAAGAACTGAAACTGTCCTATGATGCTAAAAGATGCAAGATCTACAAAGATGGAGAACTGTTTCTTACTGCCAGAGAGAAAGATGGACTGTATTTGTTGACTTTTGATCAAAGTGATTACATGAAATGTAATTCTTCTGATTCTAACGAAATTTCTCTTGCAGGTGTGACCAACACGGACACCAGGAAGGTGACCAAGAAGGTCGACAGAGCATTTCAGCGGGTGTATGCTGATGTGATTGGTCCTCTAGCACCATCTAGGGGCGGTGCAAAATATTACCTTGTGTGTGTTGATTGTTTCACAAATTATTCTTGGGTTTTTATGATGGAGAAACCACAAGAGATCTTAGAGAGGTTTCAGGAGTTTTGTGACAAGGTTAAAAATATGCATGATGCTAACATTGATTGTCTCTTCACAGATGACAAACAAGTTTTTCTGTTACAGAAGTTTCAGAAGTTCCTGGATGGAAAAGGGATAGACCACAAAGTTTCAGTTTCAGCCGAAGCGTGGAACAGGGGGGTCTGTGTAAGAGTGAACAAAGAATTGCAAAAGGGGATGAATGCGCAATTGCTGAGTTCACATTTGCCACATGAGTATTGGGCCGAGTCACTAGCGTCCTATCTTCACGTGTGGTTGAGAAAAGTCTCAACAGAGTTGGGATGTTCTCCTTTTGAGAAGCTGTTCAAAAGAAAACCTTCTGTTGCCTATTTTAAGGTTTTCGGATCTCATGTGAGAACAGAAGCTCCAGGTGGAGTAAAGAATGCCAGAGGCATTTTTGTGGGTTATGAAAAGGGTCTCTACAGAGTAATTTTGTCTGATTCTGGTCAGGTGATTCTCACAAAGTTTCTAGAGAGTGCTCCAGAAAAGGAGCGGGTTATAGAACACACATTTCCCACAGAGAGCGATTCAGATGATGATTTTTCTGATGTCACAGATTACAGTGGTACTGATGATGACAGTGAGAGCTCAGAGAGTTCAGTTGACACAGTCATTGAGAGGAAATCTCACACAATGGATAGACCTTCACAGGTGAAGGAAGAACCACTGTTAGCTATTGCTACTGGTTCTCAACAGAGTCCAGAGGTTGAACCAGTGAGCACAGAGGATCAGCACCTCACACGCAGGTCTGAGAGAGTTACAGGGTGTACCACCAAAGAGGTACTCAAAAGAGTTTGCTAACTTAGCTGTTGCATGTGTTGCTATTGTTAACAACTCAAAACAGGTTAAAGCAGTGTCTAAGTCAGAGAAAAAGACACAACAGAGAGTAGCAAGCCAAGGCAATGCAGAAGCACTCATTCCTTGGAAGCCAGACAACCAGAGAGGTACACTGGTGAAACCAGTGGTGGGGAGTTCCAAGGGTGGAACTGAAACAACAGGGGACTGTTATATGTATAACAACTGTTTGTTTTCTTCTCTGGATCATGTTTTGCCTATTGATGCTTTTGGGGGAGATTGTTGGATAAAAGCACCAATGCAAAAGCCAGCAGCAGGTGGCTGGAAAGCAAAACAGGATGTTGCTGTCTGGAGATGTACTGTTGGAGAAAAGGGGGAGTCTTTTCTCTGTACTGAGCACCGGATGTTAGCTCAGAGTGCCATCTGACCTGTGCTGGAAGTTCAGGGGCGGAGTTTGTGACTCTTCTAATGGAGTCTGAAGGGTGCAGTCACGATTCAATGTACTGCTGAATGACAGGAATAAAAAGTCATGTAAAAGGACTCCTGTCTGTCTCATTTCCCCTCCTGGGGGGGGGGGGAAGCAAGGTGAGAGAAGCAGAGGGTGTGTTCTCCTCACGTCTAATGAGGAGAATCGCCGGTTTACGACCTAGTCTGCCGGGAGACGCAGACGGAAGGTAAACAAGTATCTCACTCAGTTCACCTCGGGGGAGGCCAGCTACCTCTGGCTGTGAGCTGAGATACTGACATTCCCAGCCTCTTGGCTTCTGTCCAGGCTGCCCTTGACAAAGATGCCTTCAGAGAAGCTTGGACAGAAGCCAAGAGGAGGAGAGAGATTCCTTGGGGGCCAGAGGCACCCTGGCTGCCCCACCCCTCAGCCCCCTTCCCCACAGGGCTCCCTCCCTCTACCTGAGCTGCTTCCACAGCCGTTGCTTCTCCTTCCCCACCAGGAATAGATGGAAGAGGAGGTCTTGCTGGCATCATCTGGTCACCTGCAAGAGACAGAGGTAAGTGGGAAGCCAGGAGTGCAGCTGCTCTCCAAAAAGTCTCACCTTCTGAGTGCGTCTGGACATTTGGAACCATTTCATAATTTAGTTGGGTTAAAAAATACATCTCCCTCCTTGGTGCTCTTGGCCCCAAGTGTCTCCCCCCCCCCCCAAAAAAAAGATGACAAGAACCCATGGAAAGGGACCAAACAGAGAACGGACTCCTTCCTTACCCAGCAGCCTCTCTCTGGTGTCCAACGGAGTCCTTTTGGTCTCAGAGGAATCTGGGCCCATTTCTGCAAACAGATCCTGTCTCTGAAATAGCAACGAAGATTCAAAACAGAGAATATGAAGAAGAGTTAGAAAAGGAAGACAGAGGCAAAAACTGAAGGGCAATCTGATAATATTCAATGGCTGCTTTCCAAAAAAGGATGGTATATTAACAGAGAATTTTCAGATATTGTCACTCACGTTCGGAGCCCCTTTGGAGTACCTAGAGGAAAGTCTCTCTCACCTGCCTTCTCTCTGCCTGCTTTCTCTCCTCTGCCTGACTCAGGAGGAAGCCTTCGGCCAGGGCCACTGCTTGGGAACTGGTCTCCGCTCCGCATTCCCTCACCCAGTTCTCCATCTCCAGTGGAAGGACAGCCAGGAACTGCTCCAAGATCACCAGGTCCAGCATCTCAGCTTTTGTGTGCCTTTCTGGCTTCAGCCATTGATGGTAAAGGTTGTAGAGTCGGCTGCAAACCTCTCGAGGTCCTTTGGCCTCCTGGAAGCAGAACTGCCTGAACTGCTGACTCTGAGCCTCTGAGCAGATGGTGTCCTCCTCACTCAGGATCTTCTGCACAGTTTTTCCCCAAAATTCCCCACGGCTCCCGGTTCTGATGGCATGGCTTCTTCCTGCTTCAGGGCCAGCTGAGTTTTTCTCATCCATCTGTGCTCTCATGAAGCCTCCAAGAGAGATGAAGGAATCCCTTGATCTTCTGCCAAGTTCTGTCTGTCCGAATTACAGGTCCTTGCAAATTCTACAAAGCAAATACATTGTTCTGTTACAAAACTGACATATTGCCTAGAGGAGAAAAATGTTCCGTGAGGAAGTATGTATGAGTTTTGGAAGAGCCAGCTCTGGACTGCACCACTACCCAGACTCTGAGGTTTCTATCAAAAGGAGAAGGAGAAGTAAGTCTCCAGCCCTCCTAGAGGGAAAGTGACCATGCAAAATGTGCAGGGAACTGTTGGTCTTTCTGAGAGATGAATCACCCTGGTTACTCCTGCCTTTCAGAGTTTTCAATCAAGGAATGAAGTCAGAACTGTGATTGACATGTGACTCATTTGTACTGAGTGTTATCTGAGCATTGGGTTATAGTGGAGGGCCTAACCCAGGGTTCCTCAAGAGTTGCTCTCCTGCCCAAACCCATTTCAGAGCACATTTATTCCCTTATCTGGCTAACTCCTGAGGGCCAAGTGGATGAGGCCAAATGACATGTGGGTGGGGTCAAAGGACAGCACTCAAAAACAAATAAAGTGGGATTCGCCTTTCTATGCGTGCCGTGCGTTTTCAACTATTCTTATTGCTTATTTCAACAGTTCTTATCAATCTGCTCTTGGAGATTCAGATGACGAGCAGGGAACTAACAATAATGATGATGATGATGATGATGATGATGTTACATTGCCTAACACTCCCCCTCCCCCGTCATGAATACTTGGGGACACCTGGGTCCATCATGGTCGCTTGAGGCTCAGGTGCCCGTGTCCAGCTCAGGCTAGTTCCGCACCCCACAGACCTTTAGGGACAGAGAGGACACCAGATGGGATGGTTGCAACGCTCTCTGTGTGGAACTGCCTTGAAGGCGACTCTGGGAACTGGCCCAAAATGCAGCAGCCAGATGATTGGCTGGGCTGCCTCTCTTTATGAATGGCATTTCTCTCCCACCTCTTTGTCCAAGGAGATCAAGGTGGCATCTGTGGGTCTACCCCACACCACTGAGTCCCCTCACAACAAACACGTTGGATTTCTGTTTTAAAACAATTGCACTGGTTGTTTCCTTTCCAGCAGGACCTCTCCTGCTCTCAATGCCTTGGCTTGTGAGACCTCCAGTGGTGCTTTCATAGAACTATAGAGGTGGATGGCACCCCAAGGATCATCTAGCTCAACCCCAAGCAATCTCAGAGGACACACTTGCATCTGGAGGAACTAAGCACTGGAGGAGAAACTGAGCCCTGCAGGATCAGGCCATAGGGCTGCCCCATAGAGCAGAGGAAACCCCCCCCCCATCGCCCTCTCCTCCTCCTCCACGGATTGGTCTCCTTCTCTTTTAACGCCACCTTTATTGGTGGCCTCCCTGGCTCTTGTGGGAGGCAGTTCCACAGGTTTTACTCTGCCCTGCAAGAGGAAGCGCTTTCTCTTCTCTGCCCCCTTCCTTCCTTCCTTCCTTCCTTCCTTCCTTCCTTCCTTCCTTCTCCTTGCACAGGTGAGGTTTTAGGGACCAGGGTATATTTCATGTCTGAATGTTTCCATCTGCGGACAACCTCTGTTGTAAAAGGGGACTGATCCATACATCGGAATGGGGTTTATTTGCATGCATTTCCCCGAGACCCCTCCCCAAGGGGCCAGCAGCGCATCCATGCAAAGGAAGAGCAGAGCTGCCGCCCTCCTGCGACCCTCCGCGCCCTGACTTGCCCCCCTCTCGCCATGCAGCGCTGGGACCCCCGCTCTCCCCATGGGCCCTATGCTGGGAGAGAAGAGACTCACCGGATCCCAGCAGGCGCCCCCAGGCAGCCTCTGCAGAGCCGAACCAAGGGGACCCCCACACGCCCGACTTCTTGTAGGAAAGGGAGGGGTTGGGCTTTCGCTCTGGAGGACCCTGCCCCCCCCCCCGTCTTACTTTCTTCTCTAGGAATCTAGCTCGTTTCCGTTTAACCCTTGGCAAGCCGAGCTCAGTCAACTCACGCCTCTCCCTCTTTCGAGAGCCGGAGCATCGTGCAGCAATTGCATCCCGAGACGGCGGAGTAGGAGAGGTTTATGGATTACTTCCGACAAGGGATACATTCAGTTATGGACAGCAGCTGAACGGCCCCCTAACAGCTGGCCCCTGAACACGGGTCCTAAGAAATCTTCACTGGCTCCCGGTCCGTTTCTGAGCACCATTCAAAGTGCTGGCGCTGACCTTGAAAGCCCCAAATGGTCTCAGCTCAGTAGAAGGGGAGGAGCGTCTCCACGTCCATCGCTCAGCCCGGACACTGAGGTCCAGCTCCGAGGGTCTTCTGGCAGGTCCCTCATTGCGAGAAGTGAGGTTACAGAGGGCCTTCTCGGTTGTCGTGACTGCCCTGTGGAACGCCCTCCCACCAGATGTCAAGGAGACAAACCTCCATAGACGCCTAAAAGCAGCTCCGTATCGGGAAGCTTTTAATATTTCATGTTGGGTCATGTTTTCTTCTATTCTTTTGGAAGCTGCCCAGAGACAATGTTCTTGTTCTTGTTGTACATGTTGTTGTCGTTGGACATCCAGCTTTTCATAGCCAACAACACAGAGATAAAGGGCTGCTCTGTTCTGTGCTTTTGGACTCCTATGTGGGCTTATGGTTCTGGTGCTTGTGGATCTCATGGGATTTAATGTCTTGCCATTATAAATGCACAGGGATAAGCGCATTTACAAAGAGACACATTTCCGCAAAAAGACCCAAACTCCGGCATGTAGCCACAGGTGATACAATAGGAGCCGTTCTGCAAATGGCCTTTGCAACACAACTCACTGGGTGGTAACAAAGTAGACACATTTGCCTCTTTACAACGTAGCCCCGTTTCCTCAATGAATCGACCCATTTCTTCATGAAATGTAACTTCTGCCAGTGAAACCTGAGCTGAAATAGTACGGAGAGCAAAACAGCAGCCCTGTCTGACCCCAGTCAGCCTCCTGGCTCCCCCAGTCACGTGGCAGGAGATTCTTCCTGAGGGCCCCCCCCCCCGTGAGAAGGGTATGACATCATGGATGATCCATTGATGATCCACATGATCCAAGCAGACTTGTCCAAAGAGCAGGTCTCTATGCCTGAATGAAACGGGTCTGCGGTGATGGATTCTGGAGTCAAGAAATCCGCCCTTTCCGACGATCTCTCAGGGTGGCCAGGAAAAGGCAGGGAGCAGGAATCGCCAGGCATCCCGACGGACAGACTTGTCATGTTGCCAAAACACGAACTCGGAGTCTGATCTGATTTCCGTGTACAACTCATTTTGTGACGCAGCCGGGGATGTTTTTGGGGTGCTCTCTCAGTAATAGGGGGGCTACTATCTTAGGCTGTATAAATTGCAACGCGCTTTAGTTCCGGGCTGCTTCATTCCTTGCAGGGGGGGGGGGGGCTCTGCGCGGAAACAGATCTCTTCCTGGCCTCATTGTGCCACCTCTGACAGAGACACAAGGGATGAATAGTGCCGGGTGTGTGTGTGTGTGCGCGCGCGCGTGTGTGCAAAAGCCCAAGCCCCATTTTCCCCGTAACACAGGAGTCACAGAGCCCAACCCGCTGCTCAATGTGCACCTATACCTAAAACGTGGAATGGATCTAAGATCATGGCATGGGGGGCAGGAAGGATTTTGCAATGTAAACATTGTAGGGGGGGACCCCACTTTGCAGCTGGATTTCCGGGATCAGGCCCTCCCCCGCTCTCCTCATCCCCAGAAGGAAGAAGGGAGGGAGAAAACCTTCATCTCCTTCGCCCCCCACAATTCCTCCCTTCCCGGTACGTCCTCCTCTCACCCCGCCCCCACAACCCTCAACCCCCCCCCCCGTATGTCGCACCTCTTTCGCCTCTTCCTCCTCCTCCAATCCGGCTTCTGCTTCCGGAATGAGGGGGGAGAGCCCTCCTCCCAAACTGCCTGCTTCTCCCGCAAGTGGAGCTTCTGCGCCGGAATGCTGCTCTGCGGCGTAGCTCGGGGGGGGGCGCTTTTCGGAAAAGGGAGGAGGGGCGGCAGGGGACCCCCCCCCCCCGTGGATGTTGCAGGAAAGGAAAGGAGAATCGGGAGCGAGAACAAAGAGGTATAGGGGTCGCGGAGGAGAGGGGAGAAAAGGATCCAGAGACCCCCGCCAGCTCCCCCAAGCGCCTTCCGTGGGGCTTGGATCCCTGCGAGCGTGCTGCGAAGGGGGCTTTCCTTGGCCCCTTAGGCGCCTTGGCAGCGGCGGACATGGGGAATCTACGCAGGGGGTCCCCACGAGGGCCCCCTTGCCCCGTTTCCCCCGCGTAGGCATCCCTGGGGTCCTGTGGGCTCCGCACGGATAAAGCCAGGCCATGAAAGGGTTAACGGGCATGAGGGACACCTGGATAGAGACCCGCTGTCCCTAATCTGTGCGTCTTGGGGTGGCCCCTCAGGATGGAAAGATGGGGGATGAGGGCTGAGCCGCGCCAAGGTGGGCCTCTGGGTGCAGGGGAGACTCTGGGACAGAGAGAGGGAGTCGAGGAAGTGGGGAGGGGGAGCATCCCTGGGGCAGGGAACGGCAGCAATGCGGGGGGGGGGAGATAGGAAGACCAGTCTTTGGGGACACTTCTCCATCGTGCCGCCCGCAGGGAATCTCCGGAGGGGCCGCCTCGCTTCTCCCTCCCGCCCAGGAATCGGCCACCCCTTCAAGGAGACCAGAGAGGGATCCCTGGAAAGTGGGGGGACGTGTCCCCCCACCCCTTCCTTCCTGCAAGCTCCATCCTCTTCCCACCCCATGAGCCCCCACAAGCCCCTGCCCTGTCCAGGAAGAGGGGAGGGGAGAGGCCTTCTCAGAAGCAGCTCTTCTTTCCGCAATCCCACCCAGGAAGCAGCCAGAAACCTTTTCCTCTCTCTCAGGCTTCCATCTTTAAGTTTCTCTTCCACTGCCTGGTTCCAGTACAAATAAAAGGCAGTAAAACATCAGACATTAAAAACCTCCCGATAATAATAATAATAATAATAATAATATCTTTATTGTCATTGCCCCCTCTCGGGGACAACGAAATTACTTGACTGCTCCATAAAAACACTAATTAAAACAATACAGTATAGTACAGCAAGGAAGATTAGATGACTTTCAAAGTCCAGGCTGCCTTCAGCTGTCTTCTAAATGTCAGAATGTTGCCCATTTCCTCACCCTCTGCCTCGTTCCCTATAACTTCACTTCTCGCAGGGGGGGAATCAGCAGAAGACCTTCGAAGGAGGACCTCCCTGTCCAGACTGAGCAATGTTGGTGGAGATGCTCCTTCAGGTCTACAGGGCCGAGGCTGTTGAGGGCTTCAGGTTGCAGATCTTGCTGCTCCATAACATTCTCATTCAGCAAATAAATTTATTACTGAAGGCAAAGAAGCATAACAGGATCCCCAAAATAGCAAAAACTTAACTTACGTAAAACCCTAACTTAGCATACCAAAACAGCACTCAACTAAGAATTACACATGCAGAGTAGAGAAATAGCAGACTAGGAAGTGGGACCAGGTGCCTTTCGGCCTTGTAATTTATATTCTATTAAATGTCAGAGTAACCTTGGGACTAGATAACAAGCCTGGCTCACTCCAGTTTAAACCAGCTTCATCTGGTTCCCCAAAACAAGAAAGTTTCTTCATAACCTCATCACAACTTATCGCACCACCAGCTCTCAGCACAAAGGAAACTGCCAAGTTTCAGGAAGCCTGCATTAGATCAATACTTTTCTATGCCTGGAAAATGCAACCATGACACTTTAAAGGTCAGCACCAACAATTTGAATTGTGCTTGGAAATCTGGTGGGAGCCAGGTAAAGTCCTTTAAGGGCAGTGATATGCGGTCTCGGTGGCTGCTCCCATTCAGTTGCAGTTTCTGGGTCACCTTCAAAGGTAGCCCCATCTAGACCACATAGCAGTAGTCCAAGCTGGAAATAACCAGAGCATGCACCACTCTGGCGAGGCAGTCTGCGGGGAAGGAGGGTCTCAGCGTGCGTTCCAGATGGAGCTGCTAGACTGCTGCCCTGGACACAGAATTGAGCTGCGCCTCCATGGTCAGCTGTGAGTCCAAAATGATCCCTAGGCTGCACACCTGGTTATTTAGGGGCACAGTTACCCCATCAGGACCAGGGGGTCCCCGACACCTGCCCACCCCCTGTTCCCCAGGGACAGTTCTTCTTTATTGTCAGGATTCAAACTCAATCTGTTAGCCACCATCCATCTTCAAACCACCTCCAGGCACCAACACAGGGCATTCACCACCTTCACTGGTTCTGATTTAAATGAGAAGAACAGCTGGGTATCACCCACAAACTGGTGAAAACCCAGCCAAAAGCCCCGATGATCTCTCCCAGCAGCTTCATATAGATATTAAAAAGCATTGGGGTGAGGATGGAGCCTTGAGGCACCCCACAAGTGAGAGCCCGGGGGTCTGAACACTCATCCCCCAACACCACTTTCTGGACATGGCTCAGTAGGAAGGAGGGGAACCACTGCATAGCAGGGCCCCCAGCTCCCCTAGAGGGTCCAGAAGGATACCATGGTCACAGGTCTCCAAAGCCGCTGAGAGATCCAGCAGAACCAGGAAACAGCTTTCCCCTCAGACTCTAGCCCATCAGAGATTATCAACGAGCACAACCAGGGCAGTTTCTGTCGTATGATGAGGCCTGAATCCCGATTGGAAGGATAATGGTGGCAGAAGCTTTCCTGGTCCTGCACCCCCAAAAGCTCCAGGCACAAGACTTCCATTAGCTTTGAAGGGGCCATCCAATACTTGGTGGTCTTTTCTTCAAAAGACAAATATTCTGAATACTTTTTAATTGATGTATGATGTAAATAGTGCTTCTGTTTTTCTTGTTCCACATCGTAGAGACTTTGATACACAGATCTGAGCTCATCTCTGTGCCTGAAACTGCTGTGTTAGCAGCACTGCCTGGGCAGTGTGTTTGGGGGTCCTGAGCTGGCTTGACAACAAGACCCCCTACTCAGCCGGGCTTATATGGTCCCAGGGAAAGCAGAGCAGTACGTTAGGCACCAGCTTGGCTACAGGAGTGGCTGGAAGGAGGTGTGCAGGACACCATGTAACTATCTTAGAGAGTCCACTCTGGATTTGTGTAAGTCCCCCCCCCCCCCCAATAGCCTTTTCTTCTCCTGAAGATAACTCACGAGGCAGCAAAGTATTACGACCAGAGTTTTCCTTCTCGATGGGCTTCCTTCCCCGGTTGATGAGCCCCATCGGCCCTTCACTTTCCCCTGCAGAAAGGGCAGAATCTGCTTTCTTGACTGTGGGATTCACTGTTGTTCTCCTCCTCTCCATCCACCAGGGCCTGCCTTCACCTGCAGCAGAATTCCCTAATAAACCAAGGATTTGAGACCCATTAGCTATCCTCACCTGATTTAGCCGGCCGGTTGAAGCCGTTCCTGGGATTGTGGCCCCTGTTGCATGCTGACAGCTTCTGGAAGCCACAGGTGAGAGCTGGGTGCAGGGTGGGGACCAATGGTGGATAAATTACCCCATAAGGTGCATGACATGTCCCCCAGCAAAGGTACTACAGCTCCCCTAACACCCCATGACTCTGTATGATTATGATCTTTAAGACAGAACAGGAATAAACTCATGTCCCCAGAAATAACACAACTTCAGTCCATTAGTGAATCAATACTACATTTTCAAGGTACTACATATTCCACTAAGTACAGTTTATCATTTTGCCTAGAATATCCTGCTTTTCAGTGTCATTTTATGATAGTCCTGCGTCTGAAGACGGGCACGAGATCAGACAGCACATCATTCTTTAAAAAAATCAAGCTGCTTTATGAACATTGGTTGAGGATTTTGAAAGTTGCTCATGAATTATTATCATTTGATGACATTGCAACTTCACTTCCTAAAAAATGGGAACATGGGTAGGAGGTGAGGGAATGTTGGAGACGTTGAAATAGGAGAAGGTGCTAATGGAGCTTGATGTGTTCTCTTTCCCTTTGTTCTCTTCCTTGAAACCAAAACAGGATTCCCTTTCCTCCCACTCTGAAGAAGGAGATGGAGAAGGCAGTCAAAACTCCAGGGAATGGGGCACCTCCCCCCCCATTAGGAATAGAAATTAAAATGTGTGAAATGTGGACTATGTTCATTGAATGAGCACACATAGTTCACATCAATGACCTCCAACAGGGGAGAAACCATTTAAAGGTATGGAGTGTGGGAAACTTTTCACTGATAGTGGAAACCTTAGAACACATCAACGGACTCACACAGGGGAGAAACCATTTAAATGCCTGGAGTGCAGAAAGAGCTTCAGTCAGAATGGAGACCTTAAATTACACCAGCAGATTCACACAGGGAAGAAACCATATAAATGCCTGGAGTGCGGAAAGAGCTTTACTGGTAATGGAAACCTTAGAACACATCAACAGACTCACACAGGGGAGAAACCATTTAAATGTATAGAGTGCGGAAAGGGCTTTAGTCATAATGGAAACCTTAGAAGACATCAACGGACTCACACAGGGGAGAAACCATTTAAATGCCTGGAGTGCGGAAAGTGCTCCAGTCGGAATGGAGACCTTAAATTACACCAGCGGATTCACACAGGGGAGAAACCATATAAATGTATAGAGTGCGGAATGAGCTTTAGTGATAATGGAAGCCTTAGAAGACATCAACGGACTCATACAGGGGAGAAACCATTTAAATGCCTGGAGTGCGGAAAGAGCTTCAGGCAGAGTGTACACCTTAGAAAACATCAGCAGACACACAGCGGAGAAACCATTTAGATGTATGGACTGTGGAAGGAGCTTCAGTCAGAGAGGAACCCTTGATTTACGTCAACAAACTCACACAAAACACAAACCTTATAAATATCAGGAAAGTAGATAGAGGTTCAGTCCTAGTGGAAGTTCTAAATCAACAGACTAATGGACAGGAAGAACTTTAGGAATTGAAACCCTTCAAACCATCCACAAACTCCTAGAGGAGAAGCAGTTTAATGAAAAGATTGCAAAAGTGCTTTATTTACAATGGAGTGTTTAAGGAACATCCAGGGACTCACACATGGAAGAACCCATTTAGATGTATGGAGTGCGGGACATCGTCCTCTCAGAGTCCACTCTTTTCTTCACAGAAATAAACTCAGCAGGAAATCAGTCTTTAACACATTTTGTGTATGTGAAGTTCTGGTATTTATGTGTAAAACTGTATAGTAATGAAATATTGAAAGCAATGTCAAACAGTGTGATTATAATCTAAGATGTAAAGTACCTTTCAATAGAGAAGGGGTGAGGGTGGTGGTCAGTGAGAATTAGGGCTGGGCAATATATTGTCCAATACTGGTTTCTAGACCACATTGTGATAACCTTCCAAAAACAATTGATATGGCAACATCCCACAGATCACAGTGCGTGTTTCTGGGATGCCCATTTGCCTGGAAGCAGCCGGCAGAAAGCTTTGCTTCATGAAGCCCCTGCAGATGCTGAGTTGCTGACTTCCCTCCCAGACCAGGGGCGCCGACTTATAAAAAATATTGGGGGGGCCCATACCGGGGAGGGTGGAGCCAACTAGGCTGGCGGGGAGCGGGCGTGGCCGGTGCAGAGAAAGCCGGAGCGGCGACTGCGCTTTGAACCCGCTGTCAGTCAGCCGGGGCTGAAAGGCAGACTTTCTCCCTCGGCTCGTCATTTGCCCGGCCGCCCGTGCGGGATCCCACCGGGGAGGCGGAGTGCTGAATGCCGTTACAGTTTTATGTTGGGCACCTCCAGTCTCCTCCTCCTGCTTTTCCCGTGCTCCATCCCCTTGGCGACTTCGCGCTTCCAGCAGAGAAGCTGTGCGCAGCTCCGGGCGGCGGATGGGAAGACCCCCTCGTGGGTTTTTCACGCCTGGAGAGCGCCGGTTCGGAGCGGGTCGCAGTCTCCGCTGTTGCCGGCTGACTCGCAGGAGCGCCGGTCGGAGCGGGTCGCAGTCTCCGCTGTTGCCGGCTGACTCGCAGGAGCGCCGAAGAACCAAGAGTGGGCGGGGACGAAGGGAGACGAAGCCGGGAAGTGACGGAGGCGACAGAAGGTAGCCTCTATCCGAGGCGCGTGGAAGCGGAATGAAGCGGCTGGCAGAGAATCGCCGGGGGGGGGGCGTAATGAGGCCGAACTAATACCGTATTTTTCGCTCTATAACACGCACCTGACCATAACACGCACATCGTTTTTAGAGGAGGAAAACAAGGGGAAAAATTCTGAATGAAACAGTGGATGTATCATTTTTGTGCTTCATGCTGTGGCCACAGACATGTGATCGGATGGTGAATTTGGGGTGACCCAATGCAAAGATCCTGAGGATCCATGTGGATCCATGCTTTTTAACCACATTTTTGCACCATTGCAGTCCCAGGCAACAGTGGGTGTGTGATTTTTGGGGGGCAGGCTATGTGATCTGATGGTGAATTTGGGGTGGCCCAATCCAAAGATCCTGAGGATCCATGTGGATCCATGCTTTTTAACCACGTTTTTGCACCATTGCAGCCCCAGGCAACAGTGGGTGTGTGATTTTTGGCGGGCAGGCTGCTATGTGATCTGATGGTGAATTTGGGGTGGCCCAATCCAAAGATCCTGAGGATCCATGTGGATCCATGCTTTTTAACCACGTTTTTGCACCATTGCAGCCCCAGGCAACAGTGGGTGTGTGATTTTTGGCGGGCAGGCTGCTATGTGATCTGATGGTGAATTTGGGGTGGCCCAATCCAAAGATCCTGAGGATCCATGTGGATCCATGCTTTTTAACCACGTTTTTGCACCATTGCAGCCCCAGGCAACAGTGGGTGTGTGATTTTGGGGGGGCAGGCTGCTATGTGATCTGATTGTGAATTTGGGGTGGCCCAATCCAAAGATCCTGAGGATCCATGTGGATCCATGCTTTGTACCTACATTTTAAGTGGGGAAGGAAGAACACAGAAGGGACAAGGAGAACGAGAGCGGGGTGCAGAGAAGCAGCTGGCTAAGAATGCAGGAGAGGGATTTAAGGGGAGGGAGGAAAGAAAGGCAAAAGTTTCCCCAAACCGAAGCCAGCTCTCTCTCTCCTGCATGTTTTCTGGCTGCCTGCGAGGAGCACAGAGAGGAATTAGAAGGAAAGACCTCTGCTTTCCCCTCTGCTTGCCTGGAGGGGAGGTGATTTGCCTGCTCTTTGTTCCGTTTGAGCAAACACAGCAGTGAAACACAAGCGGGTGGGCAGTAAGACCCTGAGGCAGAATGCAGGAAAGCAGCCACTTCCTCTTTTCAGGTTTCCCTCTCCGATGCAACGCAGGATTTGATTTTTGCTGATTTTTGTTCCTGCGCTCCCCTAATCGGCTCCAGGGACCCCCGCCCCCCCACATTCGCTCCATAACACGCACAGACATTTCCCCTTCCTTTTTAGGAGAAAAAAATCTGCATGTAATAGAGAGAAAAATACGGGTAATTTTCTTAAATTATTGGGGGGGCAGAGCCCCCCCAAAAGAATTTTTGAGGGGGCTCGGGCCCCCTCAGGCCCCATGGAGTCGGCGCCTATGTCCCAGACGACAGGAAGCGAAAGACACACATCCATTGCCCTGTGTCCTTCCTGCCTCTTTCCTCCCTTGCTCCCTTCTGCCGGTGTGTCTGCCTGACTTAGGTATCCTATGTGCTGTATTTTTTTTTACTGCTGAAACTGGATTTGCTCTGAGAAGCAAAGTTTTGTGCCTCACTGGGGACCCAGGGAGAAGTGTATGCTTTGAAAGCTCAGTAAACTATTACTGAAGAAGTCCTGATGCCCCTGTGTATGTTTTTGACCTCAGCTTGGGAATTGCTCTACACGTGGCCCCTACTTAACTCATGCCCTGGAGTTGCTGTACTCAAGCATGCAAGGCGAGTGCATCTGTGTGCACTCAAAAGCAAATAAAGTAGGACTCGCCTTTCTATGAGAGTACAGTGGTACCTTGGGTTACAGATGCGTCAGGTTACAGACACATCAGGTTACAGACTCTGCTAATCCAGAAATAGTACTTCGGGTTAAGAACTTTGCTTCAGGATGAGAACAGAAATCGTGCGGTGGCAGCGGGAGGCCCCATTAGCTAAAGTGGTGTCTAGGTTAAGAACAGTTTCAGGTTAAGAATGGACTTCCGGGAGGAATTAAGTTCTTAACCTGAGGTACCACTTTAATGTTAGTTTAAAGCAGAGTCCCGTGCCCAGCGGAAGGATGAGGAGTACGTGCTGCATACTCTTGGTTGCTTTATTTATAGTTCAAAGCTGGTATATTACAGAAAGACATCTTGCCTCTGCTGGAGCAGAAATGCATCCTCTCTCCCTGACAGCTCGGAGAGAATCACAAAGTGAAACTGCAAAGTACAGTGAAAAACAGGAAACCAGTGTACGTCACATCCAGTCTCCCTTTCCCGTGAGAAACTCCAACAGTACAGACTGTGGAATGTAAACACCTGTCTCGTGACAAGCCCTTTCGCTGCACAGTGAAGGAAAGCAGAAACCAACATCCTCCCCCTTTCTGTGAACATCACTGGGCAGCGTGTTTGTACAATATCAGTACAAACCCAACTTCTGCACATAGGTACAGTGTTGATCCCTTGATACAATCTTGGACAATACATCAGCAGGAATTTCATTACCTGGCATATAGGACACCGTTATGAGTCCCTTCTGAATACATTCCCTAGCATGCTGCAACTTTAATTGCAAGTGCTTCGTGCTTTGCTTACAACCTTCAGACTTCAGCAAAGCCAAACATGCTTTGTTGTCCTGGTAAACCTGGATTGGACATTTGACAGGAATTTTCATATCTTTGCACAATTGTATTAACCATTCACAATCCTTAAGTGAATACGATAGTGCATTCAGTTCGGCTTCACAAGTACTTAAACTAACTGTTGTTTGCTTCTTGCATGACCAATCAAACAGACCTTGATTGTACATGTAGCAAACTCCAGACGTACTTTTCCTGTCTGTAGTGTCACTTCCAAAACTTGCATCTGCAAACATCTCAAGACCACCAGACTTCTGATTGTTAAATCTCAGTCTGTAATGCATAGTGCCTTTCAAATACCGCGCTATGCGTTTCAGAGCTTTCCAATCCTTGACACTAGGATTGTTGACTTGTCTGCTTAGCAAATTACAGCTAACAGCAATGTCTGGTCTTGAACATCTGGCAATGAAGTTTAGCTTGCCTAGCACACTCCTGTACAGTGTAGTGTCAGAAAATGCTTCTTCAGTGTCATCTACCTGATAACCTGTTGTCATCGGTGTGTCTACAGGGTTAGCATCCATCAGATTTAGTTTGCTTAACACATCAGCAATTTTCCGTGACTGGTGTACTAGAATGTTACCATCTTGATCTCTCTCTATTTCCAGAGATAGGTAGTTGTTTACCTCACCAAGATCTTTCATGTCAAAGTGCTCTTTCAGTTGAGCTAGGGCGTTATTGTACATTGCGACATCTTTCCAAAAGAATAATAAATCATCAACATAAAACAAACAGTACAGTTTCTTTTGCCCCTCCTCTTTGACAAATACACATGGATCAGCTTTCCCTTGCTGAAAACCTAGAGAAAACAATACTTCAGTGAGTTTTGTGTGCCAACACCGTGCACTTTGTTTGAGACCATAAAGGGATTTCTTCAGAGCACAAACAAATCCCTGTTTTACCTGTACGCCATCAGGTGGAAGCATATAAAGTGATTCATCTAGAGATCCGTACAGAAAAGCTGTATTAATATCATGGTGACTAATGTGTAGATTTTCCTCTGCAGCTAGCTTGAGCATAAGCCTAATGCTTTCATATCTCACTGTGGGTGAATAGGTCTCGTGATAGTCTTCACCTGGTACCTGTGCAAAACCTCTGGCTACCAATCTGGCTTTGTGTCTGACTATCTTGCCATTTTGATCTGTCTTCGCTTTGAAGACCCATTTGCTTCCAAGCAGTTTCATTCCTGGAACTACTGGAACTAGCTCCCATGTTTTGTTCCTTTCTAAGGAATCAAGCTCAGCCTTCATGGCATTTAACCATGGCTCAGCTTCCTTTGAATCCAAACCCTGGATGTCTTGGAAACTTGAAGGTTCAAATACCTTCTTGGAGCTTTTAACAGCTGTTACTGCTATCGTAGCAAACTCATCAGCAAATCTCTTTGGAGGTCTGCCTTTTGTGGCTCTCTGTGACCTACGAATTAGCCTTAAGTCTTCAACACTCTCCTCTTCCTTCTTAGGAGAAAAACGACCTACTGTGAACAATGGTTCCTCCAATTCTTGATCAGAGCTTTCAGAGGGTCGCATAGAGGCTTTCGCACTCTTGAAATCCTCTGAATCACCCGATTCAGTTTCAGATTCAGACTCAGAACTTTCATTAGTGGGTGTGGGTTGTTGTGGTTGCTCTTGACTATCCTCAGTCTCATCACCGTCATCAGGATAACATTGGAAAATTCCCACATTCTCCCCCCACTTTGCATTGTACTCAACACTTCTCGTGAGCTTAATTGTCTTAGAGTCAGTCATCATTATTCTGTAAGACCCTTTCTGATAACCTAGAAAGATACCATGCAATCCACGCTTGTCTAACTTGGAATTTTGTGGTGATTGAACCCACATGTCAGAACCAAAAATTTTCATGTGTTTGATGTATGGCTTCTTGCCAAACATCTTCTCATAGGGGGTACAACCAATCGCTGAAGATAACCTGCGATTGTAACTGTAAACAAAACACGAGAGAGATTCGGCCCAATAACTCTCTGGAAGATTGGCATCATGCAGCAAGGTTTTTAACCCTTGAAGCAATGTCTGATTTGCCCTTTCCGCAAGTCCATTCTGCCATGGCGAGCGAGGACTAGACAAATCGTGTTGAATTCCTTTCTCAGTCAGAAAAGCTTCAAACTGCTGAGAAGTGAATTCCCCCCCGCGATCACTGAAAAGAGTCTTTATCTTCTTACCGTGCACATTTTCCAACCAAGCACAGAATTCCTTGAACCTAGGAAAAGCCTCCGATTTCTGCTTGAGATTGTACACAAAAATATATCTAGAAAATGCATCAATGAGAACCATGAAGTACCTATTTCCACCCAAAGAGGGCGCTAGTGGTCCAACCAAATCTGCATGAACAACCTGGTATGGTTCCGTAGCTTGCCTACTAGACACCTTACCTTTCGCAGCCATTTTCACCTTGTTTGCTGCGCATGCTTTGCACTTCATGTGGTACCTGCAGGGTTTAATAGTCATACCTTCAACCAAGGCAGGCATTTTAGATACTGCCTCAAAATGCAAATGACCAAATTTTCTATGAAAATCGTGAATACATTCTGCATGCAAACTTTTGTTAGAACCTGCAATGCAACAAGTGTCATCCTGCACAACATCATCATAATACAAAACAAACAAACGATCAACATTTTCTGCATGCAATACATAATCATTTTTCTTTGTGATGATGCACTTCTTGTTCTTGAAGGAAACGTCAATGTTCCGCTCATTCAGCTGTCCAACGCTGAGCAGATTATGTTTGGCGTCTGGCACGTAAAGCACATTCTGTATCGATAAGTCCAAACTGTGAAGAACAACAGTTCCGTAGCCTTTACTGGGAATAGTGTGGTCATCCGCCTGGTGAATCGCACCTTCCTGCGGTGTAAAAGACACAAACAGTCTCTTATCGTTGCACATGTGGTGGGTCGCCGCTGAATCAACAGCGAAGAAAGATCTAGACGTCTTCTGGACCTCTGCAACCTTTGGAGTGAAGCGTGAAACCATAGCCTTGTGCTGCGTTGTCTTAGACACCGGACCTTTGCCTTTGCCTCGGCCTTTTCCGCGCGATGAGCTTTCGCTGTGCTGCTCTGTCTTGGCCCTGGGATATCTGCACTCCCTCTTCATATGGCCTAGACGTCCACACGAGTAGCATTTCACTGCCTTCAAAGCTTTGGCACCATCTGGTGGTTCCACTGCACTATGGGATGACGTCTGTGAAGACTCCCCCTTGCCCATGCAGCTAGCACCCCGGCGATCTGCTTCATTTAAAATCACGGCAGTAACAAAGTCCACTGTCAGCTGAGCAGTTGGCTGCACAGCAATCTGGGTTGCAACAGACTCCCAACCTGAACCCAAAGATTGTAGTATCATGAAAGAATACACAGCCTCTGGAAAGTTGAGTCCTCTCTGTTGCAGCTCATGTCTCAGATTTTGCATCTCCATCAGATGTAAACGCACATCTCCACCTTCAGCAAGAGCCATATTATGCAGCTTGTTAAAGTAAAACATAGTGGATCCAGCTTCTGTCCTTAAGTGAGCCTCTCTCAAAGCGTCCCAAATTTCTCTGGCTGAGGTCTTATCACGCAATAGACAGAGCTCTTCTGGGGATACTATCAATGTAAGAGTTCCCCTTGCTTTGGAATCCTTAGCTTCCCATGCATCTGTAACTGGAGCTGGGGGGGTTTCTGTAATCACCTCAAACAAACCCTCTTTCCGCAGAATTGCCTCTGCATACAGAACCCAGTCCGCATAATTTTTCTTGTTGAGCTTAGGAATCCCACAAGCATCCTGAAGGGCCATCATGACTCTGGCATTAGCCTTCAGCGTCATATATGCTGCTTTAAATCTTGCTGCGTCACTGCTGCAGCTGCTTTATTCCAAAAGCGCACTTAAAAGTTACTTTCGATTTCCCCAGCATAGTAACTTGTGCCTGGGAGCCTTTTGCCTATTCCCGGCAAAACGGCTTTAAAAGTTCAAAGTCCAGCCATAAAGCCATTAACTAGAAGCTGGCAGGCTGCCCGGAGCAGTAGCACATACCTCATCAATCACCTTTACGCGCAGAGCAGATTCTGTTCCGATCTGTCCCTCTGCATTCCGATGCTTTGCCGGCACTCCGATTCGACTTCTGGAGCCCATAACCACGTGTTGGTTTAAAGCAGAGTCCCGTGCCCAGCGGAAGGATGAGGAGTACGTGCTGCATACTCTAAATTGCTTTATTTATAGTTTAAAGCTGTTATATTACAGAAAGACATCTTGCCTCTGCCGGAGCAGAAAAATGCATCCTCTCTCCTCGACAGCTCGGAGAGAATCACACAGTGAAACTGCAAAGAACAGTGAAAAACAGGAAACCAGTGTACGTCACATCCAGTCTCCCTTTCCCGTGAGAAACTCCAACAGTACAGACTGTGGAATGTAAACACCTGTCTCGTGACAAGCCCTTTCGCTGCACAGTGAAGGAAAGCAGAAACCAACAGCATCCAGGACTTGTTACCATATTATAGCTGCCACAAAATCTATCGGCATGCCACCAGAACCAGGGAAGCCTTGCCAGTTGCAGCTCACACAGTTGAAGTGAAATAAAAGACAGAAGAGTAGATCAGGAAGGAAGTTTCCTAGACTGCAGGAAAAGATAACAGTAGCTCCAGCATCTGATTCAGTGCAGGCTGCTGAGGGATTTGACTCCTTAAGATCACCAACTGACTATGAGACACCTGGAAAGCACTCAGCCTCAGATTACCTCCACTCCAAAAAGTGGGAAAGAGGATTTAACAGTGACCAATATTGATTCTTTTGATAGCAGCCCCATATTCTCAACACAAAGTGAGAAGTGTTTGCACAAATCACTGATTTGTACATCAGTTCCCCCATGGCACAACTGTACCTTCCCCACACTCAGTCTACAAACCATGGGACTTGTGGGTTCAGTTGGCAACATCTGTGTGTATGACTATGACATAAACACACTGAAAGGATCAAACTGGATAAATGATCGCATAATAGATGCCTTTCTTGCCTCCAGGGTGATCATGGCCAAAGAGCTAGGTCACGATGGAACAATTTCCCCAGTTACCGTACTTGCCACTTCATGCAGATATGTCAAAGATTGCCAGTGCAAGTTCTGAAGAACTGTTTGAGATTTGGAGTGCTAAAGAAAGATGTTTTGATTATTCCAGTAAATGACAGAGAAGTCCACTGGATTCTGATAGTAATCATTTTTAAAAAGAAGACCATGCTCTATCTAGATTCCAAACATGGATTGAACCACTCTGTGATTGATGCAATAACATCCTTCTTAGCATGTCTGTATGAGATTGATTCAAAATATCCCTATAGTTTTGCGGACTGGTCATTTTTTGCACCAACTGATATACCCATGCAAGGTAATTCCAGTGACTACGGTCCTTTCACATGTGCCATTGCCCATCTGATTGCTTCTGCTGCCCAATTACAGTTCACACAAAAGGATATGGCTGCCATTAGACCCTGGATTGCAAAAGAAATAATACAGTACAGTGGGGAAACCTATTTTGAAGGACAAGACAAATATTTTCAAGTGGAAATTGATGCTGTTCCTCCCAAGAAGAGACAAATCTTGAACGAGAGTTACATTACTGTGTCTCGATCATGCCCAGAGGGATGGAAGGATACACTAACCTATTGCTCAGATATTTTACCTTCCTTGTTTGAAGGCTGCTGGTCACTATGTTTCTTGAAGGAAGGGTACAGGAGGCCCAGTGGTGACCTAACTATGGTTTACTGTGAAGGAAACTGCAAGGACTGGTACCACTGCTTTCGCATAGGCATTGATTCAAAAGATCTTCCAGAGGTTTTCATGTCCAGACTGTCAACCCACTGTGGCCAAATAGATTTTGAAACTGCGAACTGTCATATTCCACAGGTTGGTATAATACAGCAAAATCCAAACATATAGTTTTCATCATCATGGCAGGGGTGGTCCTTTTCCACAGAATTCTTATTTATGAAGTTAGTTTTTATATCCTGCTTTTCTCTACTTGAAGGAGTCTCAAAGAGGCTAAAAATCTCCTTTCCCTTCCACCCCCACAACAGACACCTTGTGAGGTGAGTGGGGCTGAGAGAGTTCAAAGAAGTGTGACTGGCCCAAGGTCACCCAGCAGCCTGCATGTGGAGGAGCGGGGAAGCGAACCCAGCTCACCAGATTAGAGTCCACCGCTCTTAACCACCACACCACAGAAACGTATCTCTTAAAACTCTGGAGCAAGCTGTTCAGTTCAGCCTCATAGTGATACTGATTTGTGGAGGGAAGGTTGGTGATGAGCAAGATCTGTTCCCATTTCCCAATGCAGAGACCATAGAGCAGTTTCTGTTGGGGGCTGAACCTGCAGAGTGTTTCTGTTCAGAATTTCTGTGGCAGAAATTGGCTAAGTGCCTTTCTAAACATTCAGCTTCTCAAATTGAACCCCATCATGAAACTTTCAGGTGTAGCTGTTGGAGGTGGAGGGCAGAGAAGGTGCTAATGCTTATCTCCCTCCTCCCAGCCCCATGATCAGTTGCCCAATGGGCTGAATTTCAGGGCTTTTGCATGTAAAGGGCAAGCTTGTTCTTTACTTGTTTAGACTCTTTAAACTTGGGAACAGATATTTGGCTCCATGACCAAAATGACCAAAAGGGTCAGCTTCTAGAGGACTGGAAAGATCATGATTGTACTTCCCCTTCCCTCAGCCCTAACTCCGTTGAGTATTTTTTGTTATGAGACTGAGTGTTTGGGGCTGATGCTGTAGCATTCTTGTCTGGGGGCTTGATGGAAAAACAGAAAAGTGTCCCTCACCTAACTCTCCAATGCCCTTCAACAAGAATGCTGTAGGAAATATTGCTAAGGGAGGCAAGAATTTGCTTCAGCTCACCTTGTTAATGGCAGAGCAAAAGCTATGTGTGTGTCATTCTCAATCAATCTACTTTCAGGACTGATTTTAGAACCCCATCATGCAAACATGACTATCCACACAGGGACCATCTATTTTTATTTTTTCCTGACACTGGATTTTAAGTTACAGTTACATCTTTTAAAACAGCTGTCAGTATATCACACTGTATTCCACTTGCCTTCCAAAGGAAGACGTGGCTCTCCCCACATAGCGGGTTAGGTTGAGACTGCTGATCCAAAGTGATCGGTAATTTTTACGGTAATTACAATCCTGCTTTCCCTTGTACCAGCTTGCCTTGACTTCAGTAAGGCCTTTGAAAAGCTCCCCCATGATATTATTGCAAAAAAAAATAGTAAAATGTGGGCTAGACAAAGCTACTGTTAGGTGGATTTGTAATTGGTTGACGGGCTGAACCCAAAGAGTGCTCATCAGTGGCTCACCTTCATCCTGGAAAAAAATGACTATTGGGGTTCCACAAGGTTCTGTCCTGGGCCTGGTGCTATTAAATGTTTTTAAAAATGATTTGGATGATGGAATAGAGGGTGTGCTAATCAAATTTGAAAATGACTGCAAACTGGGAGGGGTTGCGAATACACCAGAGGACAGGGTCAGAATTCAAAATGACCTGAATAGCCTAGAGAGCTGGGCCAAAACCAACAATATGGAGTTCAACAGGGAGAAATGTAAGGTACTACACCTGGATAGAAAAAATGAAATGCACAGGTGAGGGACACTTGGCTTGACAACAGTACCAGTGAAAGGGATCTGGGTGTCTTAGTCGACCACAAGCTGAATATGAGTCAACAGTGTGATGTGGCAGCTAAGAACAACAATGCAATTCTGGGCTGCATCAATAGGAGTATAGTGTCTAGATCAAGTGAAGGAATGCTACCACACTATTCTGGTTGGACAGACCACACCTGAAATACTGTGTCCAGTTGAAGAAGGATATTGTCAAGTTGGAGCATGTCCAGAGGAGGGTGACCAAAATGTAAAAGGTCTGGAATCCAAGCCATATGAGGAAAGACTTAGGGAGCTGGATTTGTTTAATCTAGAGAAGAGAAGATTAAGGAGTGACATGATAGCCATGTTTAAATATTTGAAGGGATGTCATGTTGAAGAGGGAGCAAGCTTATTTTCTGCTGTTCTAGAGTCTAGGATGCAGAATAATGGATTCAAACTATGGGAAAAGAGATTCCACCTGGGCGCGGTAATCCAGTCAGGGAAAAAGGGAGGCATACTATGTTTAGGGCACCGTTTCCAGCCCCTTCCCCTTTTCGGGGTGAGCATAGTGGATCCTAAAAAGGGCTGCTCAGTCATGGATACAGCTGCTGAGCTGCTCAACTGCCTCATTCCTTGAGTCAGAACACCTGACCGCCCATGTGTCGGTTCATGACTAGGGGCTTCACATTCCTGCCCCCGTAGCCATTTAGTGATCGCCATGGGGGGAGGGTTTGGGGGGGCTGGGTTGGGTTTTTGGAAGATGCCTGTGCGTGAATTTGTTTTATGTGTGTAGATCAGTGCACGCTGACCAACGCACAGTCTTTGCAGTAGGGCTCTGTTCTGATGGCATGAGTAGTCACGGCGAACTGGTGGATCCTTTCTCATGCAGCCTTCATCCGCCTTCACAGCCGTTGTAACACACTGCTTGTTATCACCCGCCTGTTCTGCCATTGAAGACTTCTTGGATCATTCTTTGTCTAGCTCTTTCCCTGTTATGTACTAAGCTTGGATCCTAGAACAAGGATCCTAGAATGCAAGAACTGATTGGCTTGCAGGAAAAGACCAATCAGGCTCCAGGAGGGAAGCAGAATCAGCCAGTCAGACGGGACTCATTGTGTAAATAATGTATATAAAAGCCTGAGGTTTGGGGGGAAATTCAGTCACTGTTTTACAAGCTGCAATAAAGAGCATGAAATCACTACAGGACTCTGAGCATATTTAATTTTCTTTGACCTTACCGCCTTGGGTGACCCTGCTGGGAGTATGAGATTCCCAACGTCTTCGCTCACAAGGGTCATAGGAATGTGCAAGCCCACTCACCACGACAAGTGAGAGAACTGAGATAGATTGCACTGAGCCCTGGTCTCATTAGACAAAGCGTTCCACCCAAAAGTCTCTGGCTCTGGTTGAGGACAGCTGGATATGTTTTGGGCCAGGGACCACCAGTAGGTTGCTGTTAGATGAGCGTCACACTCATGGGGGGTGTATTGGAAGATAATTCCCACAGATAAGAAAGGTCACAGACTGTTTAGGGCTTTAAAGATTAGCACCAAAACATTGAACCTGATTTGATACTGCACCTGGAGCCAATCCAGCTGATGAACAACCAACTGAATGTGGGCTCTCAACAAAGTCCAAGTCAGAACTCATGCACCTGCATTTTAGACCATATGGAGTTTCTGGAGCAGTCTCAAGGGTAGCCCTGCATCTCTCTCTCTCTCTCACTCAGTAAACTATTAGTAATCAGTAATCAGTAATCAGTAAACTCAGTAATCTCAGTAAACTATTACTATAGATGTCCCGCTGCTTCTCTGTGTGTTTTTGACCTCAGCATGGGAATTGCTCTACACGTGGGCCCTACCCCGCCGATACTTGGCTCAGGCCTTGGAGTTGCTGTACTCAAGCATTCAAGATGGGTGTTTGTGTGTCAGAGTGGTTTTTGCACCAAACTCTGTCACCCCCGGAAGGGACACGGGTGGCGCTGTGGGTAAAAGCCTCAGCACCTAGGGCTTGCCGATCGAAAGGTCGGCGGTTCGAATCCCCGCGGCGGGGTGCGCTCCCGTTGCTCGGTCCCAGCGCCTGCCAACCTAGCAGTTCGAAAGCACCCCCAGGTGCAAGTAGATAAATAGGGACCGCTTACTGGCGGGAAGGTAAACGGCGTTTCCGTGTGCTGCGCTGGCTCGCCAGATGCAGCTTTGTCACGCTGGCCACGTGACCCGGAAGTGTCTCTGGACAGCGCTGGCCCCTGGCCTCTTAAGTGAGATGGGCGCACAACCCTAGAGTCTGTCAAGACTGGCCCGTACGGGCAGGGGTACCTTTACCTTTACCTTACTGTCACCCCCACCACCATATGATCTCCAAACACTGCTTCTTCACCAGAACTTCATCCCTGCCCCCTGCACGTTCTGAAGAAAACATAAAATTTAATGGGAGATTCCTCCTTCCCCACCCACAATAGTGGGAAGGATGGGTTGCAGGTACCAGGGAAGTCTCCTGCGGGGCCCATCTTCCCTCATGAACCCCCTGGAGGAGCCCCAGAGCTACTGCTTATTCTGTGGTTTGGGGAAGATAGTATTTTTCCCATTGCACCTGAAGTTATTATTCTTCCTACTAGAGGACTAGTGTGCATATTACTATCGTACTGAATTTACTGTTGTTGTTGCTACTGCTGTTGTCATGGACTGGCTGGGTGAAAGGGGGGCACCAGCTTGGGAACCCCCAAGGGAAGAAGGCTCAGATCCCGGGTCTTGTATGCCCCCTATCAAAACTCCTAGGTCTGTTCAATAAAAGGCTAATTTGGTGTTATGGGGGGGGGGACCCAGGTGTGAGGCTGCTCAGCCACCCAGCTCATCGGGCAGAGCCCGTGGGTCCCTGCGGAATAAAGGAAGGAGTCCAGCCACCAACTGGAGCAAATAGCTATAGATCAAAGTTTATTGCTGGTAGCTTCGAGAACACTGTCCAACCATCTCGTCCTCCGTCGTCCCCTTCTCCTTTTTTTTTAAAAAAAATAATATTTATTAGATTTTCAACAATATAACAAAAGTGAACAATCACACACACAAAAACACAAAAAGAAAAGAAAAAAGAAGAAAACAAAACATTACATAAAGATAAAATGTACTTCAATAATGTAACTTTCTTTAGCTTAGTTCTTTGACCTCCTCACACCTCCCTTTTTTGTATTCTGCTTCAATTGATATTCTAGCAAATCCCTTCCATCTTTCCAAAATTTTTACATATACATAACATACTTTTCTTGACCTTATTGACTTTAGATTCTTAACTTATGAATGCATAGCTTCTCACAACAATTCTGCTGAAACCTATGGATATCTATACACCATTATCCAAATTCTCTTACAGTTTGCTTTACTTTAAAATAATCTTTAAACTTTATAACACATTTCAATAAAAACTAAATTTCCCAATCCTCTCCCCACAGCTCCTCCCCTGGTCACAAAAAAACCCCTGCCAATCCTTTCCGCCAATTCCCTAAAGCTCATTAATCCGGAAACCTGATGTCAGAGGCTCTTAGGTCCCCCCTAGGCCCCTTCTGGCGGTTTTGTTCATACTCTTTAATTCCCAGAAACACATCTCTGGGGAATCCCATTAACACATAATATCTGCACCATTTAAACCCTTCAACCAAATTTTCAAGTTTAAATTTTAAGAGGTCTTTCCAAAGGTGTTTCCCAATGCATCTAAATCTAGTAGCCCCAAAACCTTCTTTCATTTCCAAACACATATCCATCTTCCAACAGTCCAAAGATCCCTGTGTAATGGGATCCTTCCATCCTTTCAGTCCAAGCTGAGGTCCAACCATCACAGTCAGGTCTTTACCAAAGTCCATCATATATGGTCTTAATTTGTAGTCCATAAATGATATTGATTTGAAGTCCTCAGTTGCGTTAAGTTTTTCCTCTTCTTCTTGCCCCGGCTCTCCCTCCAGCACCAATTCTTCCATCAATTCCTCTTTTGCCACCGGTTGTGTCGACAAAATCAATTCCTGAAATTCCAACTTCCTGTGGAGCTCCTCCAACAAAAAGTTTGTTCTTTGCAATGCATTCATCATTGCTTCAGAGATCTGCATTTTGGATATTTTAAGGTTAGATTCTAATTCCCAGGCTTGTTATCTGCAGCTGACAGTTGTTCATGCAACAGTTTCAAGTTCCCCCACTAGAGGGATACAATTTCTCAACAATAACAATTTCCAAGAGTCAACTCAGCTTCAAGATACAAAGACATAACATAGTTACATTCGCCATCTTTAAGGCAGAAGGTTACGGGGAATTCTGTATACAGTATTTCCATTAACTATCAAAGTCCACCTGTCAAAAGTTTTTAAAAGTAATTCCTTAGCGTCAGACAGCTCGTTCCCAGGTTTAAGCTGTAAGGTTTCCGATCTCAGAAATTTATCAAATTCAAAGTCTCCCCCTGCTTCTTCGAAAGGGGGGGGGGGGTAGTTACTTCAAACAGTGAATATTTGGATTTTCAAGTCAAAGTTTCCAAGATTTTAGCCTGTAGTATCTTTGCTTTAGTCTATATACAAAAGCGGAAGGCGGACTTCCTGTTTAGACCTCCCCGCTTTAAATCCAGATTAGATCTTACTTTTTAGGAATTTCCAATTACGATTTAATTTCTTTAAGCCTCTGTCCTTGTCTTAATTCTTCTAATTGGTTCTACTCACGGGTAGTTGCTTTTGGAGCCAAATTGTCCCAGAAAGAAATCAGCGCTCGGGGAGGCTTTGCCCTGCCAGATTTGAAGTTATACTATGAAGCATCATGTCTTTGCTGGCTAAAAGAATGGATTAAACTAAAAAATACAAAGCTCCTAGATTTGGAAGGATTCGATAACAGATTTGGATGGCACGCGCACCTTTGGAAAGAAAAGAAGAAGGGTCACAAAACATTTGAAAACCATATCTTTCGCAGATCGTTACTGGAAGTCTGGGACAGATACAAAAACATACTGGAAACAGGGGTTCCACATTGGTTATCCCCATTAGAGGTCATAGGTGTTAAGAAAATTAATATGAGAAGCGATTGGATTACCTATGCAGACTTGGTGGTGAAGGAAGGAGGAAAGTGGAGGTTAAAACCATATGAACAAGTAAAGGAATATGTCTATGATTGGTTGCACTACCGCCAAATAAATGAAATGTTCAAAAAGGAAGAGAAAGAAAAAGGGTATAAAGAAAAAGATTCAAAATTCCAAACAGAGATAGTGAATAACGACTGCAAAATAATTTCTAAAATGTACAAAATTTTGTTGGAATGGCATACAATGGATGAGGAGGTAAAAGTAGTTATGATTCAGTGGGCCAAAGATTTAGGATATAACATAGAATTGGATGATTGGCAAAAAATATGGAATGAAAATTTGAAGTTTACTGCATGTGTTACATTAAAAGAAAATACAATGAAGATGGTTTACAGGTGGTATATGACACCAGCAAAATTAGCAAAAATGTACAAAATTTGTAACAAGTGTTGGAGATGCAGGGAGAAAGAAGGTACATTTATGCATATGTGGTGGGATTGCAGGAAAGTAAGGGGGTTCTGGGAGATGATATACAATGAACTAAAGAAAATGCTAAAATATAGCTTTGTTAAGAAACCAGAAACCTTCCTGTTGGGAATAACAAGAATGGATATAAGTAGGAGAGACTGTAAACTGTTTCAGTACGCGATCACCGCAGCAAGGACATTGTTGGCCCAAAGATGGAAACAAGAAGAGGTTCCGACCTTGGAAGAATGGAGGACAAAATTAACAGATTATGCAGAACTGGACAAATTAACTGGAAAAATTAGATACCAAAAAGACCAAAGATTCTTTGAGGACTGGGGGAAATTTACGGAGTATTTGAAAAATATATGTGAGGATTGTACAACGCTAGTGTGTTTTAAAGAAGCTTTGTGAAAATATAAGGAAATATTACCAAAAGGCAAATAAGAATAGGAATATAAAATTTGATGGAAATATTGAAACAAAGGAATGTGAAGATAGGATTTGAATTACGAATGAATGTCAGAGAAGTTGAGGGAGGTCCAAATAAGACAAATTATGTGATATGTAAATGGATATGTTTGGTGTTTTTAATGGAAAATCTCAATAAAAATTTTTTAAAAAAAAAAGAAAGAAAGAAATCAGCGCTCTCCGACAACAGCTGTGCGGTTTCACTCCGGGGACGAAGCGATCGATCCGAAGCACCACGCTGCTCACCCTGCCTCGCAACGGAGCCTCAAAAAGAGGTCTCCTCACGAGCAAGGGAGGCGCAAAAGGTGCCAGCCAGATCCCAGGTCCACAGGCTTCACCCGCCTGTGGTTTTTTGCGGGTCTCCACTTTCGCCGCAGCGGCAGACCCTAAATCCCCGGAGCGGTTCCCCTGAGAGTTCAGGGGAAATCCGCCATTGTCGCTGGTGCTGACCGGAAGTCCCTCCGTCGTCCCCTTCTCCTTGTGCCCTCCATCTTTCCCAACATCAGGGTCTTTTCCAGGGAGTCTTCTCTTCTCATGAGGTGGCCAAAGTATTGGAGCCTCAGCTCTCTCTCACACACATGCTCCAGTGAGCACTCAGGGCTGATTTCCTTAAGAATGGATACGTTTGATCTTCTTGCAGTCCATGGGACACTCAAGACGGAGAGATGGGGGCGCAGGGCGTGGGGTAAGCCGCGCCAAGGGGGGCCTCTGGGTGCAGGGGAGACTCTGGGACAGAGGGAGGGAGTCGAGGAAGTGGGGAGAGGGAGCATCCCTGGGGCAGAAAAGTGCAGCAATTGGGGGGGGGGGGAGCTAGGAAGACCAGTCTTTGGGGACACGTCTCCATTGTGGCACCCGCGGGAATTCTCTGGAGGGGCCGCCTTGGCTTCTCCCTCCCACCCAGGAATCGGCCACCCCTTCAAGGCGACCAGGAGGGATCCCTGAAAAGTGGGGATCCAGGCCCCCCACCCCTTCCTTCCTGCAACCTCTATCCTCTTCCCACCCCATAAGTCCCTGCCCTGTCCAGACTGTTGCAGGAACTGTTGTGTTTCCCCTCCAGCAGATATCATGCACATGCAGCCCACCACCAAAATCAGCACCCTCACTTTTGTGACTTTTGTGATTTGTCCCCACAATCATCACAGTTTCTTCCTATCTATTCAAAGGGCCTTTGCTGCACGATACCAAATGTAGGAATTCACTGATAAATGTCTCTATGCACTGGCTCGCTGGGGAAACTTCAGAAATTCATACAGACATGTGAACTCAGCAGCCCCTCTGCCTGAGTGATAATCCCTGGCATCCTGATACCTGAGTGCCAGACAGGTAGCCATTCCAGAAAGAACCAACCCAGATGAAGACAAAAGGGTGGGATTAACTTGGCTGGGAAACAGGTCAGGGAGGACAATGGCTGGCCGGCTGGGGGTGGGGCAAAGGGCAAAGAAAAGAGGCCGACCCCTTTGTCCAAGCCCCTTTTGGTTTTCTTCCTTCCAGGATCAGGATCCTTAGGAGCGGCCGGATTAAGGTAAGTTCTGACCTGATTGGAAGGGGCATGGCCCCTCCACCAGGCTAGGCTGCAATTTTGTGGCTATTCTTTCTGGGCGGGGGGCCAGCTAGGCCGCGGGGCGGCCCTCTTGGTTTTTAGTAGTGGCGCGGGGGGGAGGCATGGCTCCCTTGCCCCTGCCATCCGCCGCCCTCCAGCTGTAGGCCATATGGCGGCTGATTCCTTTCTTGTTGGGGGGGGCATAAGTCAGGCCACGTGGCGGTCGTATTTTTTGCACTCCCCCCCCGTTCTGCTCTGCCTACTGACGCACTTCTGCTCCTAGCAGTGAAATGTAAATGTCTCTTTTGTTACACTCAATGGGTGTTTGGTGGAGGACAAGGGGAACTATGGACTATGGTCCAGGATGCTCAGATTACTGCCACCAGACCTCCCCTTCCACGATGTAACCATGATGTAGTTTAGGGGGGTGTAACATTGGGATTAGCAGTGAAATAAATAAATTAAGGTCTTATGTATATAATGAAGGTTCATAAATGTACCAGGCAAACATGTACATAGATATATAGGCCCCATGTCTGAACATGCACAGGAGAGCAGCCATGGAGCCATTTTGACTCCCAGGCTGACCCGGTGTTTTCTCTGCAAGGTCAAATGGAGCAGCCTCCCCATTGCCTCTTCCTTCACAAATCCTGTCTTAAGGGTATTTCTGTGCATGAATAGGGCGTGAGCCTGTGATCTGGCTCAGGAACTAAGTACTTATCATGACAAAAGACTGGCCAGGCTCCCCAGGGTATCAATCAAGTAAGCATTAGCAGGTAACTTGCCAGATAGGGGGTAAACAACCCCCTCCGATTTCTGCTTTAGCCCACCCTTTCTGTGAAGTAGTTATGATGTTTCTGGGGGTGGTCTTGGACTCCAAGGTGGGCAATTTAAAATGTCTATATAAGGGCAGACACACCTTGGTTCAGGGTCCTCCTCCTGTGTGTGAAGGGGGCACCCTGTTGCAACAGTTCAATAAAGATCAGGCTTTGCTTCTCAATATTCTCTGGTTGGCCTCTGTTTTTTTCCTCTGACCGATGGAGAACCTGTTACCATAAAGCACCAATGCTGCAGCAAGCAAAGGCTCTAGCAGCTCAGCCAGCTGCTTGTGGCTGGAAAGCCAGACAGGATGTTTGTGACTGTTGCCATGGGAACAAAGGGGCAGTCCATTCTGTACTGAGCACCGGATGTTAGCTCAGTGTGTGTGTGTGTCATATGACCCGTACTGGATGTACTTGGGAGGAGTTTTCTTCTTGCTGTTGTTGAGTGCAGACATGATTCTCTGTACTGATGTAAGAGGCGGAAATAAATGATGTGAATAGTTTTCTGTCTGCTTCTTTCCCCTCCCTGGGGACACCAAAGGGGAGAGAGGAAGAACGGTGTGTTCCTCTCATACATCTGAGAAGAATCGCCGGACCTCGCCTGCTTATCAGCAGAGGTTGGGAGACGCGGGGAGGTCGACAGGAATATCTGCCGGTGCCTGCTTGTGGCACATTCCTCTGACCCAGGCAGAATTCCAACAGTGGCAGCCTTCGGATGGTTGCGATTCATCGGACATCTGCATGAGAGGCTGGTGGATTGTCCTCCTCTGCTCCAAGGGAGAAGGAAAGCGTCTGAGAAATGCCAGAGGCTCCACAGACAGCTGATGGAAAGAAGAGGTGTTTTCCAAGCAACGGAGCTCAAGGTATGCTGCATTTCGGGCTAAAAGTGTGGACGCAGGAAGATTAATTCCCTGGTTCACGGAGCTGCGTTTCAAAGAAAACAAAAGCTCCGGAGGAAGAGGCCTGCAGCTTGAAGGCTGAAGCCTGCATTCCACAAATTTTTGTGGTAGATAAGATGTCCTATTGAAATGCATTGTTGCTAGGTAACGGAAAGTTACTGGCAAAGGGGCTGGACTCTGAGTGTAAGCCTGGGAAAGCGAAACAAAATCAGAGAATGTTTCGGCTACAAGGTTTACGAGCTCTTGGAAGGGACTTTTCAATAGCAGCCTGAGTTTAGCTGCCAGGTGCAAAGAGCGTAAACAATTTGCAGTTTGCTGCGTGAGAAAGAAAAAAACAGCTGTTGGATTTTACAGTTTGTTTGACATTGTGAGCTGGAGGCTTGGCTTCAAGATGGATGCCAAGAAAGGGGGAGGTTTGCCTTGCCCTCCTTCCTTGACCAATGACAATTATTCATCTTGGTCTGTAAAGATGAAGGCCCTGCTGCAGAATCAGAGGCTTTTTGATGTAATTGAAAACCCCATCCCTGCAGCACCAACCAGAGGTTGGGAGTCACAGAATGTAAGGGCCAGGACTGCTATAATTCTGTGTGTCTCAGATGATCAGTTGGTGCATGTTCAGCATTTAGAAAATGCGAAAGAGGTATGGGACACGCTGCGTACAACGCATCAGAGAGATGCTGGTTCTTCAGCGTTGCTGTATTTTGAGAAATTGACCAATCTGAGACTTGCGCCTGATGGAGATGTTCAAGCGCACCTGACAGAAATGAAGTTTCTGCGTCAACAGATGGTGGAACGCAATTTCCGTCTTCAGGAGGAAGTGTTTTGCTTCATGATGATAAACAGCCTTAGCCGCACCTACAAGGTTGTTGCCAGTCAGCTTGGTTCCCTACCGGCCGCGCAGCTGACCGCGGAGAGAGTTTGTGCTGTGGTCCTGAATGAACACGACAGACTTGCTGCACTGGAAGAAAAAGACAGGGGGAGGGAAGAACAGAGTTCTAATTCCCCCACTGCTGATGCTACTGGAGAGCATGGTGTAGCATTGAGTGCTGTCCGATGCTACAATTGTGGACAGACTGGGCATCTACAGCGAAACTGTAAGAAGCCGCGCCAGTCAAGAGGAGCAAAGAGCAGCTCTACGAAGCCTGAGGCGTCAGGCAAAAGCCGTACCAAGTGCCAGGTGAAACCTGCAAAGGCTATGATGGCGAAAGGAACCACGCCAGATGTTGGGAACTCGTTCATAATTGACACGGGCGCCACGGTTCATATGTGCCCGCACAGAGGACTATTTTCGACGTTGAAGAAGCAAAGCTTCACTGTGAAACAGGCCAACGGTCAGGAGTTGGAAGCGACTGGAATTGGGACTGTGTATCTTGAGAGTCTGAACTTGACTATAAATAATGTTTACCTGGTTCCAGAACTGAGATTTAATCTGCTGAGCGTGTCGCAGATTGCAAAGAAAGGACTGAAACTGTCCTATGATGCTAAAAGCTGCAAGATCTACAAAGATGGAGAACTGTTTCTTACTGCCAAAGAGAAAGATGGACTGTATTTGTTGACTTTTGATCAAAGTGATTACATGAAATGTAATTCTTCTGTTTCTAACGAAATCTCTCTTGCAGGTGTGACCAGTCTGAGCACCAGGAAGGTGACGAAGAAGGTCGACAGAGCATTTCAGCGGGTGTATGCTGATGTGATTGGTCCTCTAGAACCATCTAGAGGCGGTGCACGATTTTACCTTGTGTGTGTGGATTGTTTCACTAATTATTCTTGGGTTTATATGATGGAGAAACCGCAAGAAACTTTAGAAAAGTTTCAGGAGTTTTGTGACAAGGTTAAAAGTATGCATGATGCTAACATTGATTGTCTTTTCACAGATGAGAAGCAAATTTTTCTGTTACAGAAGTTTCAGAAGTTCCTGGATGGAAAAGGGATAGACCACAAAGTGGCAGTTTCGCAAGAAGCGTGGAACAGGGGGGTCTGTGTAAAAGTGAACAAAGAATTGCAAAAGGGAATGAATGCACAATTGCTGAGTTCACATTTGCCACATGAATATTGGGCGGAGTCGTTAATGTCCTATCTTCATGTGTGGTTGAGAAAGGTCTCAACAGAGTTGGGATGTTCTCCTTTTGAGAAGCTGTTCAATAGAAAACCTTCTGTTGCCTATTTTAAGGTTTTCGGGTCTCATGTGAGAACAGAAGCTCCAGGTGGAGTAAAGAATGCCAGAGGCATTTTTGTGGGATATGAAAAGGGTCTCTACAGAGTAATTTTGTCTGAATCTGGTCAGGTGATTCTCACAAAGTTTCTAGAGAGTGCTCCAAAGCAAGAGCGGATAGTACAGACATTTCCCACAGGTGACGATGCTGATGATGATGATGAGTTTGATCTTATTGAGTTCAGTAGTACTGATGATGACAGCGATAGCTCAGACAGCTCAGTTGTCACAGTCATTGAGAGGAAATCTCACATAATGACTAGACCCTCAGAAGAGGAGGATGAACCATTGATTAAGCTTAGTACTGGTTCTCCAGAGAGTTCAGAGGCTGAACCAGTGAGCAGAGAGGATCAGCACCTCATACGCAGGTCTGAGAGAGTTACAAAGGGTGTACCACCAAAGAGGTACTCAAAAGAGTTTGCTAACCTTGCATATGTTGCTATTGTAAACGACCAAGGACAGATTGAAGCTGTGTCTGAGTCAGAGACAAAGGCACAACAGAGAGTTGTTAACCAAGGTAATGCGAAGTCACACAACCAGAGAGGTACATTGGTTAAACCAGTGGCGGGTAGTTCCAAGGGTGGAACTGAAACAACAGGGGAATGTTATAAATATAACAACTGTTTGTTTTCTTCTCTGGATGACGCTTTGCTCGCAGCACACATTGATACTTTAGGGGGAGTATGTTACCATAAAGCACCAATGCTGCAGCAAGCAAAGGCTCTAGCAGCTCAGCCAGCTGCTTGTGGCTGGAAAGCCAGACAGGATGTTTGTGACTGTTGCCATGGGAACAAAGGGGCAGTCCATTCTGTACTGAGCACCGGATGTTAGCTCAGTGTGTGTGTGTGTCATATGACCCGTACTGGATGTACTTGGGAGGAGTTTTCTTCTTGCTGTTGTTGAGTGCAGACATGATTCTCTGTACTGATGTAAGAGGCGGAAATAAATGATGTGAATAGTTTTCTGTCTGCTTCTTTCCCCTCCCTGGGGACACCAAAGGGGAGAGAGGAAGAACGGTGTGTTCCTCTCATACATCTGAGAAGAATCGCCGGACCTCGCCTGCTTATCAGCAGAGGTTGGGAGACGCGGGGAGGTCGACAGGAATATCTGCCGGTGCCTGCTTGTGGCACATTCCTCTGACCCAGGCAGAATTCCAACAGAACCTACAAAGGACTCTATGAGGGCTCTTGTGTCCCCCATAAGGGAATAATGGCAGATTTTCGTTTATTGTAGCAGCTGATAAAGTTTGGGTTCTCTTTTGTTTGGGGCTTCCATCTTGTTCCACCTTGTGGCAGGTGGGAGTCCTGTCATGACAGTCTTCAATAAAGACGAAGCCTACTGGCTGCTGTTTTGCTCTGGTATTCCTGGCTGGTCTCCTTGTTTTTTGTCCAGGGGAGCCCTCAGATTTCTCCTTTAATAAGACACAACTTCTTTCTTGCAAGCTCCACCCAATTCCCACCCCATAAGCCCCTGACCTGTCCAGATAATAATAATAATAATAATAATAATAATAATAATAATAATAATTTATATCCTGCCCTTCCCAATTAAAATGCATTCTAAAATCAATTCGTTCTAATATCAATTCAAAATCAAATTAATGGCAGATACAGCGGTTCTCCCAAGTCCAACTATTGGTCCCCCTGGAGAGAAGAGGAAATCCCGAGAGGAAGTGGGGAGGGGAAAGGCCTTCTCAGAAGCAGCTCTTGGTATCCGCAATCCCACCCAGGAAGCAGCCAGAAACCTTTTCCTCTCTCTCTCAGGCTTCCGTCTTTAAGTGTCTTTTCCACTGCCTGGTTCATTGAGGATGAGGAAAATGTACACCTGTCATCAGAAACAGGGGTCCAGAGTCCATGAACGGCTCTCAGGCTTGATATAGAAGTTGCACCTCAAAAGCATTTCTGTTCCTCTTATTCTTTGTAGGCAGTGTCAAAGTGACTGACAAGCTGAGATTCTTCCCAGTCAAAGGACCCATTTTCATGGTAGACAGTGCCTGTGGCTGGAGGCTCTGCATACAAGGTGTACCTACACAGGTCAAAGAGTGCCAGTATTAGCACAGGTGAGGTGTGTGACCTCCCCTAATTTACAGACTGTATGTGAATGAGAAGTTGTGGGTGGGATTACCGTTTATGGCATCCCTGTGATTTTCTCCAACCATAACATTTCATGAACTGATATTGCAGTATGAATTCCAAAATAACTACAAAAAAACAACAATAAAATAAGAATGATGGTAGTATTTCTACGCTGCCTATCTGGCTGGGTTTCCCCCGCCACTCTGGGCAGCTTACATTACATATAAAAGCCAGTAAAACATCAGACATTAAAAACGTCCCGATAAATGGCTACCTTCAGCTGTCTTCTAAAAGTCAGATAGTTGCCCATTTCCTTGCCCTCTGCCTGTTTCCCTGTAACTTCGCTTCTCATGGGGGGGAGGTGAACCAGCAGAAGACCCTCGAAGGAGGGCCTCAGTTACAGACTGAGCGATGGGGGTGGAGACGTTCCTTCAGGTCTACATACCTGAGGCTGTAGGGCCTTAGGTTGCAGATTTTGCTCCTCCACAATCATCTCCAGAGCAAGTCCGACATACAATTAGCAGAGTAGGAAAAAATGCTTAGAGACAGCAAAAAATTCCTTCAGCAAATCAATTTGTTACAGAAGGCATAATAGGATTCTATGCCTGAAAAATGCAACCACGGCAATTTAATGGTCAGCACCAACATTGCGAATTGTGCTCAGAAATGTACTGGGAGTCAGTGAAGATCCTTTCAGACAGGTGTTATGTTGTCTCAGCAGGTGCTCCCCTTCTGTTCTCTAGCTGCCACATTCTGGATTAGTTGCAGTTTCCGGGTCACCTTCAAAGGTAGCCCTGTCAGCATCACCCTTGAGCCAGTGCCACCGACTGGACTCATCCACTTCAGCCCCGACTGGGCCAGGCGAGCTGGGGTAGCACTTCCAGAGACCTTCTGCACAGGAACAGGTCAAAGTGGCGTGGACTCACAACTCAGAGTTGTGAGCACCAGATTCACTCCCGAAGACAGTCGTTGCACAGCAGAGTACAGCAGAGCATAAACCACTCGGAGAACAGCTCTGTAGAATAACTACTTTTATTCTATCTACAACTATCATACAAACTATATACAGAGCTAAATGGAGAAGCTAGACTGCACTGAGAGTCTGCAGCTGCTCTTAGCAGCAACCTTATCTATACAGAGATAACACACACTCTCTCTAACACTCAGTCTCTCTCTCTCTCTTGTGAGGCTGGAGCGAAATAAGTGGAGAGCAGAAACCGCCCCCCTCCTTTCTGGAGAATCAGCAGAGAACATCAGCAGATTCTTGGAATGGGAGGGGTGAAATCTCCTCAAGCCCCATGTATCACATGGCAGTAATCCAAGCAGGAGATCACCAGAGCATGCACCACTCTGGGGAGACAGTCTCCAGGCATGGAGGGTCTCAGCTGGCATACCAGATGGAACTGGTAGACAGCTGCACTGGACACAGAATTGACCTGTGCCTCCATGGACAGCTGTGAGTCCAAAATGACCCCCAGGTTGTGCACCTAGTCCTTTTGGGGCACAGTTACCCCCATCAGGTCTAGGGAGTCTCCCACACCTGCCTGCCCCCTGTCCCCCTGGGACAGTATATCTTTCTTATCAAGATTCAACCTCAATCTGTTAGCCGCCATCTATCCTCCAAGTGGCTCCAGACACTTACCCAGGACCTTCACTGGTTCCAATTTAAAAAAGAGGAAGAGCTGGGCATCAGCCACATACTGGGGAACACCCAGCCCAAACCCCCTGATGATCTCTCCCAGCGTCTTCATATAGATATTAAAAAGCATGGGGAGAGGACGGAGCTCTGAGTCACCCCACAAGTGAGCTCCCAGGGGTCAGAACACTCATCCCCCAACACCACTTTCTAGACATGGCCCAGGAGGAAGGAGGGGAACCACTGCATAGCAGGGCCCCCAGCTCCCCTAGAGGGTCTAGAAGGATACCATGGTCAAGGGTCTCCCAAGCCGCTGAGAGATCCAGCAGAACCAGGAAAGAGCTTTCCCCTTGGTCTCTAGCCCATCGGAGATGAGTTTCAGCAGTTTCAGTCCCATGATGAGGCCTGAATCCCAATTAGAAGGATACTGGTGGCAGAAGCTTTCCTGGTCCTGCAGCCCACAAAATCTCCAGGCACAAGACATTCATTAGCTTTGAAGGGGCCGTTGGATTTGTGGTCTTTTCTTCAAAAGACAAAAATTTTGAATACCTTTACAGTGACGTATGATGTAAATAGCGCTTCTGTTTTCCAGAATTCCCCAGCCCACCAAGGATTTGAGACCCATCAGGTATCCTCACCTGGTTTAGCCGGCCGGTTGAAGCCGTTCCTGGGATTGTGGCCCTTTTGAATGCTGACAGCTTCTCTCAGGTGAGAGCTGAGTGCAGGGTGGGGACCAAGGGTGGAAAAATTACTCCAGAAGGTGGACTACGTTTCCTCCACCAAAAGCACTACCGCTCCCCTAACACCCCAAGACATCCTATAATTATGATATTTAAGACAGATCAGGAATAAATTCATATCACAAGAAATAACACAACTTCAGGTTGTTAATGAATCAACACCACATATTCAAGGTTGACATTTCCACTAAGTACAGTTATCTCCTCGCCTTGAATATCCTGCTTTTCAGTGCCAGATTAGGATACTCGTCTGTCATAAGGCAAGCACAGGATCAGGCAGCACATCATCATTATAAAGAACCATTTGGGTCGGTGTTTCCGCCTGGGATTCCCATGTGCCATCTGCTTCTCCTGCTCTCTCCATGCAATGCAAGGCATGTAGACAGAGGTCCACCTCCAAGAACAGGAGCTTCCCTGAGCACCCATTCAGCTGACCCCAAGCACCAAGCCTTGTCACTAGTTCTCTGACTGACCCAGACCAGAGTCCCTGGAAGAGATGTAGACCTGGGTCTCACAAAATGGTTCATATGGACCTCCTGAGGCCAATGGGACTGTGCAGGTGATTCATAACGATCTAGAGGTTGATGGAGGATTATGATGCAGAGAATGGGAAATGTCCAAAGGAACAATGAACCAGAGACAGAGAGGGCCTTTTCATGGAGAGAGAGCAGCTGCCTTTCCTTTGAGGAAACAATTGATTTGAAAAGGCTGTTTTCCAAGATCATGCTGCTTTATTAATGATGATTGAGGATAATGAAAGGTTGCTGATGCAATACTAAATACTATCATTTGGTGACATTGCATCTTCATTTCCTAAAAACTGGGAACATGGGTAGGAGGCAGGGGAAAGTAGGAGATGCTGAAATAAGAGAAGGTGCTAATGGTGCTTGATGTGTTCTCTTCCCCTTTCTTCTTTTCTTTGAAACCCAAACAGGATCTCCTTTCCTCCCACTTTGAAGAAGGTGATGGAGAAGACATTCAGAATTCTGAGGGATGGGGCACTTTTGTTTCATTAGTTATAGACATTAAAATGTGTGAAATGTGGAATATGCTTCACTGAATGAGCACACATAGCTCACATCAGCGATCTCAAGAAGGGGAGAAACCATTTAAAGGTATGGAGTGTGGGAAAAGTTTCACTGATAGTGGAAAACTTAGAACACATCAGCAGACTCACATGGGCAAGAAAGGATTCCAATGCAGGGAGTGCGGGAAGAACTTCAGTCAACATGGACACTTAAGTTTACATCAACGGACTCACACAGGGGAGAAACCATATAAATGTATGGAGTGTGGAAAGAGCTTCTGTCGGAGTGATACACTTAGAACACATCAATGGACTCGCACGGGGGAGAAACCATATAAATGTATGGAGTGTGGAAACAGCTTTAGTAATAATGGAAACCTTAGAATACATCAACGGACTCATACAGGAGAGAAACCATACAAATGTATGGAGTGCAGAAAGAGCTTTACTAATAATGGAAACCTTAGAATACATCAAAGGAGTCATACAAGGGAGAAACCATATAAATGTATGGAGTGTGGAAAGAGCTTCAGTCAGAATGGACACCTCAATATACACCAGCGAACTCACACAGGGGAGAAACCATATAAATGTATGGAGTGTGGAAAGACCTTAACTGATAATGGAAACCTTAGAATACATCAACGGACTCATACAGGAGAGAAACCATACAAATGTATGGAGTGCGGAAAGAGCTTTACTAATAATGGAAACCTTAGAATACATCAAAGGACTCATACAAGGGAGAAACCATATAAATGTATGGAGTGTGGAAAGAGCTTCAGTCAGAATGGACACCTCAATATACACCAGCGAAGTCACACAGGAGAGAAACCATATAAATGTATGGAGTGTGGAAAGAGCTTTACTGATAATGGAAAACTTAGAATACATCAACGGACTCATACAGGGGAGAAACTATATAAATGTATGGAGTGTGGAAAGAGCTTCAGTTTCAATGCAACACTTAGAATACATCAAAGGACTCACACAGGGGAGAAACCATTTGAATGCCTGGAGTGCGGAAAGAGCTTCAGTCTGAATGGAAACCTCAATATACATCAACGGACTCACACAGGGGAGAAACCATTTGAATGCCTGGAGTGTGGAAAGTTCTTCAGTAAAAATGGAGACCTTAAATTACACCAGCGGATTCACACAGGGGAGAAACCATTCAAATGTATGGAGTGTGGAAAGAGATTCAGTAAGAGTGGAGAGCTCAATATACATAAACGGACTCACACAGGGGAGAAACCATTTAAGTGTATGGAGTGTGGAAAAAGCTTCAGTCAGAGTGGACACCTCAATATACACCAGCGAACTCACACAGGGGAGAAACCATATAAATGTATGGAGTGTGGAAACAGCTTTAGTGATAATGGAAAGCTTAGAACACATCAACGGACTCATACTGGGGAGACACCATATAATTGTATGGAGTGTGGAAAGAGCTTCAGTCAGAGTGGAAACCTTAGAAGACATCAACAGACTCACACAGGGGAGAAACCATTTGAATGCCTTCAGTGCGGAAAGTTCTTCAGTCAGAATGGAGGCCTTAAATTACACCAGCGGATTCACTCAGGCGAGAAACCATTTAAATGCATGGAGTGTGGAAAGAGCTTCAGTCAGAATCGAAATCTTAGAAAACATCAGCAGACACACAGGGGAGAAACTGTTTAAATGTATGGACTGTGGAAGGAACTGCAGTCAGAGTGGAACCCTTGATTTATGTCAACAAACTCAAACAAAACACAAACCACATAAAAATCAGGAAAGTAGATAGATGTTCAGTTCTAGTGGAAGTTCTACATCAACAGACTCATGGAAAGGAAGAACTTTAGGAGTTGAAACCCTACAAACCATCAACAAACTCAAAGAGGAGAAGCAGTTTAAATGAAAAGATTGCAAAAAGTGCTTTATTTACAATGGAGTGTTTAAGGAACATCCAGGGACTCTCACATGAAGAAACCATTTAGATGTATGGACTGTGGGACGTCTTCCTTTCAGTGTCCACTCATTTCTTCACAGCAATGAACTCAGCAGGAAATCAGTCTTAAACACACGACGTGTATTTGAAGTTCTTGTGTTTATATGTAAAACTGAACAGCAATGAAATATTGAAGGCAATGTCAAACAATGTGAGTATAATCTAAGAGGTAAAGTACCTTTTGATAGAGAGGATGAATCTGGTTTGTTGGTGGTGAGTGAGGATTAGGGCTGGGCGATATATTGATATCTTGTCCAATACCGGTTTCTAGACCACATCGCAATAACCTTTGAAGAACAACTGATATGGGGCAATACACCGCAAATTACAGTGTGTTTCTGGGATGTGCCTGCAAGCAGTTTCTGGGATGTGCCTGCAAGCAGCTTTGCTTCGTGAAGTCCCTGCAGGTGCTGAGTTGCTGACTTCTCTCCAAAACGTCAGGAAACAAAACACACACATCCATTGCCCTGTGTCCTTCCAGCCTCTTTCCTCCCTTGCTCCCTTCTGCCGGTTTGTGTGCTTGCGTTAGATATCCTGTGTGCTGTATTTTTTTACTGCTGAAACGGGATTTGCTCTCAGGAGCTAAGTTTTGTGCCTCACTGGGGACCCAGTGAGAACTGTACACTTTGAAAGCTCAGTAAACTATTACTGAAGAAGTCCTGCTGCCTCTGTGTGTGTTTTTGACGTCAGCGTGGGACTTGCACTACATGTGGCCCCTACCCCACCGATGCTAGGCTAAGGCCCTGGAGTTGCTGTACTCATGCATGCAATATGGGTATTTATGTATCAGACTGGTTTTTGCACCAAACTCTGTCGCTGTGGGTAAAACCTCAGCGCCTAGGACTTGCCGATCGCATGGTCGGCGGTTCGAATCCCCGCGGCGGGGTGAGCTCCCATCGTTCGATCCCAGCTCCTGCCCACCTAGCAGTTCGAAAGCACCCTTAAGTGCAAGTACATAAATAGGTACCGCTTTATAGCGGGAAGGTAAACGGCGTTTCTGTGTGCTGCTCTGGTGCCGGTTCGCCGGAGCAGCTTCGTCACGCTGGCCACGTGACCCGGAAGTGTCTGCGGACAGCGCTGGCTCCCGGCCTCTAGAGTGAGATGAGCGCACAACCCTAGAGTCAAGACTGGCCCGTATGGGCAGGGGTACCTTTACCTTTACCTTTACCTTTACCTTTACTGTCACCCCCACCACGCATGATCTCTACACACATCTTCTTCAACAGAACTTCATCCCTGCCTCCTGCACGTTCTGAAAAAAACTTAAAATTCAATGGGAGATTCCCCCCCCCCAAGCCTAGTTTCAAGAAAGGGAAGGTGGGGCTGCGGGTACCAGGGAAGTCTCCTGGGGGGTCCATCTTCACTCATGAACCCCATGGGGCAACCCCAGAGCTCCTGCTTATTCTGGGGTTTGGAGAAGATAGAACTTTTTCATAGTCCCAGAAGTTATTAGTCAATCATGCTGCTAGGGAGTCTTCCTGCCAGAGGACTGAGGAGATTTCACCCCTACCATTGGTAAGAATCTGCTGATTTTCCAGAGAGGAGGGGGCGGATTGTGCTTGCTACAAGGGGAGACTGAGTGTTATCTCTGTGTAGATAAGGTTGCTGCAGAAAGCAGCTGTAACACTCAGTGCAGTCCAGCGTCTCCATTTGTATATAGTTTGTATAGTACAGTAGCTGCAGTGAATAAAATAAGATATTCTTCAGCGCTGTCGTCCGAGTGATTTATGCTCTGCTGTACTCTGCTGTGCACGACTGTCTTCTGGAAGTGAGTTCGGTGCTCACAGCTCTGAGTTGGGAGTCCACAGCACTTAGACCTGTTCCTGCAGAAGAAGGTCTCTGGAAGTGCTACCCCAGCTCGCCTGGCCCAGTCGGGGCTGAAGTGGTTGAGCCCAGTCGGTGGTACTGGCTCAAAGGCGAAGCTGACAAGGACCACAGTGCATATTACTATCCTACTAATTTTATTGTTGTTGCTGCTGTTGCTGTCATGGACTGGCTAGGTTGGGGGGGGGGAGGCACCAGTTGGGAAACCCACAAAGGAAGAAGGCTCAAATCCTGGGGACAGGTGGTGGGATGGCAATGAGCAGAAAGAGGTAGAAAATTGAGCAGAACGGGAGGGGAGGTGTTGCAAGCTGAGGAGGAAACAGGGTTTGGTGAGCAGGAAGAGGCTAGGGCAGAGAGCAGTTCAGGCTCAGAGGGAGGAGAGGAGGGGGGCCAGGAGACTGAGGAGGCCGGCTACAGAAGCATCCAGGGAGACTCCCCCTCCTGCTGTGACCACCTCCCCTTTCCCCTGGTCTCCTAGAGCACACAGAGAAATCCAGTTCATACCCCATGATCCTGCACATGATATTAACAGGTGTTTGTGGTTTTTTTGTCCCAACATGCATCCATTTAATCTCATTGACAATGAACTGTATATACTGCCCATTCACCCTGTTTGGAGAGATCTCTTTGGAGCTCCTTGCAATCCCTCTTTGTTTGAGCAATTCTGAACAATTTACTGCCTTCAGCAGAATCGCCATTTGGCAATGATGGAGCTGAATGGAAGTGGGCGAGCAAGCCCCACACTCACTCCGGTTGGAGGAATAGAGTCACTGAACCCTATATTCAAAGGTAATGACCACTTCTGGAATCCAGGAAGGAATTCCCCCACTCTTGTCAAACACAGTTGGGCTCACTTGCCAGAGCCACCTGGAGACTGTGACGGCAATAGCCATCATCCCTGACCACTGGTCTTGCTAGCTCGGGGTGATGGGAGCTGTAGTCCAAAAGCAGCTGGAGACCCAAATTTGGGAAACCCTGTTCTCCCTGAAGGACAAAGGAGGGTTCACTTCCATCAGAACATCAGGTGAGCCCTGCAGGATAGGCCCAAGGGGCCCCTGTCCTCCCAAGGGCCAAGCAGGGGCCTCTTCTGGGAAGCCCACCTGCAGCATTTGAGCCCCAGAGAAGGGGGGAGGTGCATTTCTTCCAGGGACACATTTCTGGGGTCCCCACGGTGCCCCCCAGCCTGGCTCCACTCTGCCAGGGCAGCTGCGTTTTGTTTCGCTGCAGGTGAGCCTGCCCTGTGCAATGTGGGGCTCTTAAGGGAACTTCGGGGGGGGGGGCGGAGGGACTAGAGCTTCCCCGCACTTGCAAAGGACCAGTAGAAGCGGAGGGGAGGCAGGCAGAAGGAGGGCGATGGGGAGGAACCAGCGAGATGGAGCTTCTGGAGCCTGGGCAGCCCCCTCCCCGCCTGCTCTCGGAAGGTGTCCCGAGCCCCTCCCCTTTTCATTTCAAGGACTGGGGGACCTCAGCATCCCGGGGTTGCTTTGCTCCGAGGGGGGGAGGGGGTCCTATTTTGTTTGTTGAGGGCAGGAGTCACAATCCTGTCACCCTGTGTTGTGTCTGGCTTTTAGGTAAGGGGGTGAGGCTCAGGTGGGAAAGAGTTGAGAAGGAAAATATTCCCGGGTGCGGATTTACTCCGCTGCCCAGCTCGTCAGGGTGCCACTCCCCGGGGGTCCCTCCGGTCAGCAAAAGAAGGAGAATCCAGCCAAGTTAAAGAAGCAAAGGGCGGTCAGTTGACCTGATCATTATTTGTTGCAACAAGGTTCAAACACACCAAGAGTAGGAACCCCGAGAAGATGGTTGCATGGATTTTTAAGACCTCTCCCCATTTCCCACAATACTTTTTTCAACAGCATCTTCGATGCATCACAGATTTGTCACAAAGTAGGAGTCTTTGGCATTCAGAAACATGGATCCGTCACCCACCCCTGTCAACAACCCCAGTTTCCCACACCTTTTAACTACCCTCTTCCAATAAGTAGCATAATAGTATTCAGACATCCCCCCAGCTGCAAGGCTTTCCTGGGCTTCTCCTTTGGAAGTATCAGGATCCTCCTCCTCCAATCTGGCTTCTGTTCCGGGAATAAGGGGGGGTGAGCTCCCCTCCCAACCTGCCTGCTTCTCCCGGAAGTGGCTCTTCTACGCCGGATTGCTGCTCTGCGCGTTGCTCTAGGGGAGCGCGCTTTCGGACAGGGGAGGAGGGGCGGCAGGGGACCCCCCCCCCAAAGAAACATCGATGTTGCAGGAAAGGAAATGAGAATCGGGATCGAGGACAAAGAGGTAAAGGGGTCGCGGGGGGGGGGGGAGAGGGGAGAGAAGGACCTATAGAGGGACCCCGCGCCAGCTCCCCAAAGCGCCTTCCGTGGGCCCCACTGGCAGGACATGGATCCCTGAACGTGCGCTGCGAAGGGGGCTTTCCTTGTCAGGGGAGGACATGGGGCGCCCACCCACGGGGTCCCACGAGGACTCCCTGGCCCCGTTTCCCCCGCGCAGGCATCCCTGGGGCCCTGTGCGCTCCGCGCGGAGAGAGGCTGACCATGAAAGGGTTAACGGGGCGAGAGACGCCTAGATGGAGACCCCCCTGTCCCTCCCCATCTCGTCTTGGGGGGGCCCTCCGGGTGGACAGATGGGTCGCGCATGGCGAGGGGTGAGCCGCGCCAAGGGGGCCTCTGGGTGCAGGGGAGACTCCGGGAGAGAGGAAGGGGGCCAAGAGTGGGGGCAGCCGGGGGGAGGAGGGAGGGGAGCATCCCCGGGGCAAGGAAGCGCAGCACTGGCGGGGGGCGGGGAAGGAAGACCAGTCTTTGGGGAGACGTCTCCATCGTGCGCCCACGGGGAATCTCCGAAGGGGCCGGCTCGGCTTCTCCCTCCCACCCAAGAATCGGCCACCCCTTCAAGGCAACCAGAGAGGGATCCCTGGAAAGTGGGGGGTCCTGTTCCCGCACCCCTTCCTTCCTGCAAGCTCCATCCTCTTCCCACCCCGTAAGCCCCTGCCCAGTCCAACCTTGGGTCCTCCTGGAGAGGAGAGGAACTTCCAAGAGGAAGAGAGGAAGAGGGGAGGGGAGAGGCCTTCTCAGAAGCGGATCTTGGTTTCCGCAATCCCACCCAGGAAGCAGCCAGAAACCTTTTCCTCTCTCTCAGGCTTCCATCTTAAAGTGTCTTTTCCACTGCCTGGTTCATTGAGGATGAGAATAATGTACACCTGTCATCAGAAACAGGGGTGCAGAGTCCATGGAATGGCTCGCAGGATTCATATAGAAGGTGCACCTCAAAAGCATTTCTGTTCCTCTTATTTTTGGTAGGCAGTTTCAGAGTGACTGACAAGCTGAGATGATCTGATGATAGCAATTGCATGAACCTCCCCAGTCAAAGGACCCATTTTCATGATAGACAGTGCCTGTGGCTGGAGTCTCTACATACAAGGTGTGCCTATACAGGCCAAAGACTTCCAGTATTAGAACAGGTGAGGTGTGTGACCTCCCCTAATTTACAGACTGTATGTGAATGAGAAGTTGTGGGGGGGATTACCGTTTATGGCATCCCTGTGATTTTCCCCCCTCATAACATTTCGTGAGCTCATATTGCAGAACGAATTCCAAAATAACTACAAAAAAACCACAAGAAAATAATAATAATAATAATAATAATAATAATAATAATAATAATGTTTTTACCCTGCCCACCTGGCTGGGTTTCCCCAGCCACTCTGGGCAAATGACAGTACATATAAAAGACAGTAAAACATCAGACATTCAAAACCTCCCTATACAGGGCTGCCTTCAGCTGTCACCTAAATGTCAGATAGTTGCCCATTTCCTTGCCCTCTGCCTGCTTCCCTGTAACTTCGCTTCTCAATGGGGGTGGGGGGGTGAACCAGGAGAAGACCCTCGAAGGAGGACCTCAGTGTACAGACTGAGCGATGGGGGTGGAGACGTTCCTTCAGGTCTACATACCCGAGGCTGTTTAGGGCTTTAGGTCAATGATCTTGCTCCTCCACAATGATCTCCAGAGCAAGTCCAACATACAATTAGCAGAGTAGGAAAAAACGCTCAGACAGCAAAAAAATTCCTTCAGCAAATAAATTTGTTCCTGAAGGCATAACAGGAATCTATGCCTGAAAAATGCATCCACGGCAATGTAAAGGTCAGCACCAACAATGTGAAATGTGCTCAGAAATGTACTGGGAGTCAGGACTGGTGTTCTGTTGTCTCAGCGGCTGCTCCCATTCTGTTGTCTAGCTGCCACATTCTGGATTAGTTGCAGTTTCCGGGTCACCTTCAAAGGTAGCCCCATGTAGCGCATGGCAGTAGTCCAAGCGGGAGATAACCAGAGTATGCACCACTCTGGTGAGACAGTCTGCGGGCATGGAGAGTCTCATCCTGCGTACCAGAAGGAGCTGGCAGACAGCTGCCCTGGACACAGAATTAACCTGCGCCTCCATGGACAGCTGTGAGTCCAAAATGACCCCCAGGCTGTGCACCTGGTCCTTTTGGGGCAACAGTTATGAACCGGAGAAAGAGAGGGCCTGTTAATGGAAAGGGGGGGCAGGGGACCCCCCCAAAAAAACATCGATGTTGCAGGAAAGGAAATGAGAATCGGGAGCGAGGACAAAGAAGTAAGGGGGTCGCGGGGGGGTAGAGCGGAGAAAGGATCCAGAGAACCCCTCCAGCTCTCCTGGCAGGGCCTGGATCCCTGAGTATGTACTGCGCGGGGGCTTTCCTTGGCAGGGGTGGACATGGGGCGCCCACCCAGGGGGTCCCACGAGGATTCCCCGGCCCCGTTTGCCCCGCGCAAGCATCCCTGGGGCCCTGTGCGCTCCGCGCAGAGAGACGCAGACCATGAAAGGGTTAACAGGCGCACAGTTTGAGTTCCATGGAATGTCTCTCAGGATTGATATAGAAGTCAAAAGCATTTCTGTTCCTCTTATTCTTTGTAGGCAGTGTCAGAGTGACTGACAAGCTGAGATACAACCCACCAGAATCCGATGACAGCAACTGCATGAATCTCCCCAGTCAAAGGACCCATTTTCATGATAGACAGTGCCTGTGCCTGGAGGCTCTACATACAAGGTGTGCCTATGCAGGCCAAAGACTGCCAGTATTAGCACAGGTGAGGTGTGTGACCTTCCCAAATTTACAGACTGTATGTGAATGAGAGTTTGTGGGTGGGATTATCGTTTACGACAACCCTGTGATTTTCTCCACCCATAACATTTTGTGATCTGATTTCGCAGTACGAATTCCAAAATAACTGCAAAAAATCACAAGATGATAAGAATGGTTGTAGTATTTATACAGTGTAGTCCATCTGCATATGTATATGTAGTCCATCTGGTTGGGCTTCCCCAGCCACTCTGGGCAGCTTCCAGTACACATAAAAGACAGTAAAACATCAGACATTAAAAACCTCCAGATACAGGTCTACCTTCTGCTATCTTCTAAATGTCAGATAGTTGTTCATTTCCTTGACTTCGGAAGGGAGGGCGTTCCACAGGGTGGGTGTCACCACCCAGAAGGCCCTTTGCCTGGTTCCCTGTACCCTCACTTCTTGCAGGGAGGGAACCAGCAGAAGACCCTCAGAGGAGGACCTCAGTGTTCAGACTGAAGGATGGGGGTGGAGACGCTCCTTCAGGTCTACAGGGCCAAGGTTGTTTAGGGCTTTAGGTCACAGATCTTGCTCCTCCATAACGATATCCAAGACCGATATATAGTTAGCAGAGTAGGAAAAAACACTCAGAGGCAGCAAAAAATTCATTCAGCAGAGAAATTTAGTACTGAAGGCAAAAGCTAGCAAAAACTTAACTTACAGTAAAACCCTAACTTGGTATATCAAAACAGCACTCATGTAAGAAACACACAAGCAGAGTAGAGAATTGCAGATTAGGAAGTGGGACCAGGCGCCTTTCAATACTGCGATTTATAAAAAATTCCATGTCAGAGTAACCTTGGGACTGGATAACAAGCCTGGCTCACCCCAGTTTAAACCAGCTTCTTCTGGTTCGCAGAAACAAGGAAGGTTCAGCATAACCTCATAACCACTGATCCCACCACCTGCTCTCAGCAGAAAGGAAACTCCCTTATCAGCTAAAATGTTCCAGCTAGAGAAAACACCACTTTGAATCACACAGAGTAAAACCACCAGAACCTTCTTGAACCTGTAGACCAAGAATGATCTGTATACATTAGATCAACACTTTTCTTTTTCTGAAAAATACAGCCAGGACACTTAAAGGTCAGCACCAACAGTTTGAATTGTGCTTGGAAACACACTGAAAGCCAGGGAAGATCCTTTAGGACCAATGATATGTGGTCTTGGCAGCTGCTCCCAGTTACTAGTCCAGCTGCCGCATTCTGGATTAGTTGCAGTTTTGGGGTCACCTTCAAAGGTAGCACCAAGTAGAGCGCATGGCAGTGGTCCAAGCAGGAGATAACCAGAGCATGCACCACTTTAGTGAGACAGTGTGCAGGCTGGTAGGGTCTGTCTCTCACCTGTCCCACAGGGACAGTGCTTCCGTCTTGTCAGGATTCAACCTCAATCTGTTAGCCACCATCTATCCTCAAACCACCTACAGGCACCAACACAGGGCATTCACTGGTTCATCTTCACTGGTTCCAATTTAAAAGAGAAGAGCTGGGTATTATCCACATGCGTGTGAACACCCAGCCAAAACTCCCCCAGCGGCTTCATATAGATATTAAAAAGCATGGGGAGAGGACAGAGCCCTGAGGCACCCCACAAGTGAGCACCCAGGGGCCTGAACACTCATCCCCCAACACCACTTTCTGGACATGGCCCAGGAGGAAGGATGGGAACCACTGCACAGCAGTGCCCCCAGCTCCCCTAGAGGGTCCAGAAGGATACCATGGTCAAAGGTCTCCAAAGCAGAGATCCACCAGAACCAGGAAAGAGCTTTGCCCTTGGACTCTAGCCTATTGGAGATCATCAACCAGCGCAACCAGGGTAGTTTCTGTCGTATGATGAGGCCTAAATCCCAATTGGAAGGATAATGGTGGCAGAAGCTTTTCTGGTCCTGCACCCCCAAAAGCTCCAGGCACAAGACTTTCATTAGCTTTGAAGGGGCCATTGGGTACTTGGTGGTCTTCTCTTCAAAAGACAAGTATTCTGAATACTTTTTAATTGATGTATGATATAAACAGCACTTCTGTTTTACATATTCCACATTGGAGAGATTTTGATACACAGGTCTGAGTTCATCGCTGCCCCCGAAACTGCTGTGTTAGCAGTACAGCAAGTGTGGACAGTGTGTTTGGGGGTTCAGGGCTGCCTAGACAACAAGAGCCCCTTCTCAGCCTGGCTTATATGGTCCCAAGGAAAGCAGAGCAGTACGTTAGGCACGAACTTGGCTGCAGGAGTGGCTGGAAGGAGGTGTGCAGGACACCATCCAACCCTCTTAGAGACTTCTCTTCTCCTGAAGAAAACCAGGCAGCGAAGGTTTAGGACCACAGTTTTCCTTCTCGAGGACCTCGCTTCCCAGGTTGACAAGCTCCATCTGCCCTTCACTTTCCTCTGCAGCATGGGCAGAATCTGCCATCCTGACTGTGGGATTCACTGTTGTTCTCATCCTCTCCATCCACCAGGGCCTGCCTTCACCTGCAGCAGAATTCCCCAACCCACCAAGGATTTGAGACCCATCAGCTATTCTCACCTGGTTTAGCCGGCTGGTTGAAACCGTTCCTGGGCTTGTGGCCCCTATTCTATCCTGACAGGTTCTGGAAGCCACAGGTGAGAACTGAGTGCAGGTTGGGGACCATTGATGGATAGATTACCCCATAAGGAGCATGACATGACCCCCACCAAAGGAACTAATGCTCTCCTAACACCCCAAGACATCGTATAATTATGATATTTGAGACAGAACCGCAATAAATTCATCTCTAGAAATAACATATCTTCAGGCCATAAATAAATTAATACTACTTATTCAAAGTACTACATATTCCACTAAGTACAGTTTATCTATTTGCCTTGAATATCACCTTTATTTTTTTTAAAAAATAAATTTTTATTAAGATTTTAAAAGTTACAGGAAAAAAAGAAAAAAGAGCAATCAAAAATGAAGAAAAAAATGAAAAACAATACACATCCAAAAACCAAAAAAAGAGAAAAAAGAGAAAAACAAATAAAAAACAAGTCAAACCTTTAACTCACTTACTTACAGTCACTTATTTTCTTGACTTCCTCACACCTCCCATTTTTGTATTCTAATTCAATTAGATATTCCAGCAAATCCTTCCAGCTTTATTTTAATCCCAATAATTTATCTTAACATACTATAATTCCCCTCTTTATATTCTAATTCATATAAATATTCCAACCAGTCCTTCATCTTATTTTTATCCTTATATCTTATCTTATTATACTATAATTTCCCATTCTTTCTTTCACCAAATAACCATCCACTTTTACTTTATCCAATCTTAACTCTCATCCAAACCTATATATCTATACTTATTCTTAAGACGTTTCCCTAAGGTCAAAAAAGATTCCATTCCACGAATTTCCCATCTCTCATTAAGAAAACAAAAAACAAATTATATTATATACACTTTAAATTCCCAATTTCCTTCCACCAGATCCCCTCCCCGGTTTCGGTCCCCAGCAAAAGTCCATCAATCTCGTAAAGCCATCAACCCGGAGATTTTAAATCCGAGGCTCTTAAATCTCTTTCATGTCCCCTCTGCCGGTCTTTTTGATAGTCTTTGGTATTGAAAACCAGATCTCGAGGAAGCTCCAACCCAACGGTAATCATATTCCTTCCTGCCAAACTTCCATGGTTAAAAATAGAGCCTATAGGATATTCCAAATCTTGTTTCATGCTCCTTTCAAATCCAAAGGCCCCCGAAACTCCAACCTCCACCTGGCTCAGATTTGTAATCCAAAGGCCATCTGATCTCCACATAAAGTGATCTCTCCATCTTTCATTTTCCAAACCAGGCCAGGCTTCCATCTCCAAAAATTTGCTTCTCCTTGTTGCCATCATGTCAGGCCTCAAATTGTAGTTCACCATTTGCATCTGTAGGGTTACGGCTCCCCCTTTCTTCACTTCAATCACAACATAATTCTCCTTCTCAAATTTTCCGGTTTGTTCAGTTGAAGGAGGTTCCTGTGCTGAATTCTTATCGAGTTCTTTACTAATACCCACTTTTGTTCCCAAAGTTATAACATTAGTAGTCAAAACATTTATCTGGTTTTGCAGCTTTCCCAAGAGAAAAAATGTCCTGTTCAATTTAGACTCAATTTCCTTCCCGACCGCCATCCTTAAACAGTCCAAGGTCAAAAAACAATTTCCCAACTGCTCCTTAAAACAATGTCCCAAAGCTCCCTCTAGAGGGATTCAAGTTCCTTTTCATTCCTTTCAGCACAGACCCAAAAGTCCCATACGTTAAATTGTAACAGTCCTTCCTTCGTTTTAAACATAAGCTTGTAACAAAGATAGACAATAGAAGCAAAGTCCTCTTTTGTATCTTGACAGCTAACTTGACAGCTGTCAAATTGATCTATTCATCGTCAACGGGCTCTCACGGACCACTCCTGGGTTCAGGGAAGTGGCACTTCAAATCGCAAATTTTGTCCTTCTCCTGCAGGCTCCCCTGCTTCCAAGAAAAATTGATGGCAATTTTAATCAGTAGAATTAAAATCCTTTACATAAAACTCTCCACGACCTTAGTTGACAGGTTCTTTGCTTCAGTTTATTTACAGAAAGGGGAGGCGGACTTCCTGTTTGGACCTTCCCCAATCGGTGCCAATTTAAAAATACTTTAAAAGTCCAATTTCCGTTCTACTCACGGGTTGTTGTTTGAAATCCAATTGTCCACAAGAAAAAGTCAGCGCTCTCCGGCAACGGCTGTGCGGCTTCACTCCGCAAAAATAGCGGTCGATTCGAAACACCACGCCGCTGACCCCACGTCACTTCAGAACCCCCGAAAAGGGGTTTCCCTGTGGGTAGGGGGGGCACTCCTGGTGTCAGCCGAATCCCACGTTCCCAGGCTTCCTCCGCCTGGGATTTTTAGAGGGTCTCCGCCTTCGCCGCAGCAGCAAGACCCGATTTTCGCGGAGCGGGTTCCTCTGGATCAGAGGAATTCCGCCATTGCCGATGGCGCTAACCCGGAAGACCTGAATATCACCTTTAAAGTGTCATTTTAGGATAGTTCTGTATCAGAAGACGGGCACGAGATCAGACAGCACATTCTTTTAAAAATCATATTGCTTTATTAACATTGATTGAGGATTATGAAAGTTGCTCATGAATTACTATCATTTGATGACATTGCAACTTCACTTCCTAAAAATTGGGAACATGGGTAGGAGGTGAGGGAATGTAGGAGGCGTTGAAATAGGAGAAGGTGCTAATGGAGCTTGATGTATTCTCTTTCCCTTAGTTCTCTTCCTTGAAACCAAAACAGGATTCCCTTTCCTCCCACTCTGAAGAAGGAGATGGAGAAGACAGTCAAAACTCCAGGGAATGCGGCACCGTTGGTTTCATTAGGAATAGAAATTAAAATGTGTGAAATGTGGAATATGCTTCATTGAATGAGCACACATAGTTCACATCAACGACCTCCAACAGGGGAGAAACCATTTAAAGGTATGGAGTGCGGAAAGAGCTTTAGTGATAATGGAAGACTTAGAACACATCAACGGACTCATACTGGGGAGAAACCATATAAATGTATGGAGTGTGGAAAGAGCTTCAGTCAGAGTGAACACCTCAATATACATCAACGGACTCACACAGGGGAGAAACCATTTAAATGCCTGGATTGTGGAAAGAGCTTCAGTATCAGTGTAAACCTTAGAACACATCAACGGATTCACACAGGGGAGAAACCATATAAATGTATGGAGTGTGGAAAGAGCTTCAGTCAGAGTGGACACCTCAATATACATCAACGGACTCACACAGGGGAGAAACCATTTAAATGCCTGGAGTGCGGAAAGAGCTTTAGTCAGAATGGAACACTTAAAACACATCAACGGTCTCACACAGGGGAGAAATCATATAAATGTATGGAATGTGGAATGAGCCTTGGTGATAACAGAACCCTTAAAAAACATCAACGGACTCACACAGGGGAGAAACCATTTAAGTGCCTGGAGTGCGGAAACTGCTTCAGTCAGAATGGAGTCCTTAAATTACACCAGCGGACTCACACAGGGGAGAAACCATTTAAATGCATGGAGTGCGGAATGAGCTTTAGTGATAATGGAACCCTTAAAAAACATCAACGGACTCACACAGGGGAGAAACCATTTAAATGCATGGAGTGTGGAAAGAGCTTCAGTCAGAGTGGACACCTCAATATACATCAACGGACTCACACAGGGGAGAAACCATTTAAATGCCTGGAGTGCGGAAAGAGCTTCAGTGAGAATGGAAAACTTAGAGTTCATCAACGGACTCACACAGGGGAGAAACCATTTAAATGCCTGGAGTGCGGAAAGTGCTTCAGTGAGAATGGAAAACTTAAAACACATCAACTGTCTCACACGGGGGAGAAACCATTTAAATGCATGGAGTGCGGAAAGAGCTTTAGTTTCAATGCAAACCTTAGAGTTCATCGACGGACTCACACAGGGGAGAAACCATTTAAATGCCTGGAGTGCGGAAAGTGCTTCAGTCAGAATGGAGAACTTCGAAGACATCAACGGACTCACACAGGGGAGAAATCATATAAATGCCTGGAGTGCGGAAAGTGCTTCAGTGAGAATGGAGAACTTCGAAGACATCAACGGACTCACACAGGGGAGAAACCATATAAATGCCTGGAGTGCGGAAAGTGCTTCAGTGAGAATGGAGAACTTCGAAGACATCAACGGACTCACACTGGGGAGAAACCATTTAAATGCCTGGAGTGCGGAAAGTGCTTCAGTGAGAATGGAGAACTTCGAAGACATCAACGGACTCACACTGGGGAGAAACCATTTAAATGCCTGGAGTGCGCAAAGTGCTTCAGTGAGAATGGAAAACTTCGAAGACATCAACGGACTCACACAGGGGAGAAACCATTTACATGCATGTAGTGCGGAAAGAGCTTCAGTCAGAATGGAAATCTTAGAAAACATCAGCAGACACACAGGGGAGAAACTGTTTAAATGTATGGACTGTGGAAGGAGCTCCAGTCAGAGTGGAACCCTTGATTTATGTCAACAAACTCACACAAAACACAAACCCTATAAATATCAGGAAAGTAGATAGAGGTTCAGTTCTAGTGGAAGTTCTACATCAACAGACTCATGGAAAGGAAGAACTTTAGGAGTTGAAACCCTACAAACCATCAACAAACTCAAAGAGGAGAAGCAGTTTAAATGAAAAGATTGCAAAAAGTGCTTTATTTACAATGGAGTGTTTAAGGAACATCCAGGGACTCTCACATGAAGAAACCATTTAGATGTATGGACTGTGGGACGTCTTCCTTTCAGTGTCCACTCATTTCTTCACAGCAATGAACTCAGCAGGAAATCAGTCTTAAACACACGACGTGTATTTGAAGTTCTTGTGTTTATATGTAAAACTGAACAGCAATGAAATATTGAAGGCAATGTCAAACAATGTGATTATGATCTAAGATGTAAAGTACCTTTTGATAGAGAAGGAGAGAGGGTTTATCTGGATTGCTGGTGGTGAGTGAGGATTGTGGCTGGGCGATATATTGTCACATACTGGTTTCTAGACCACATCATGATAACCTTTCAAAAACAATTGATATGGCAACACACCAAGAATCACAGTGTGTGTTTCCAGGATGCTCATTTGCCTGGAAGCTGCTGGCAGAAAGCTTTGCTTCGTGAAACCCCTGAATATGCTGAGTTGCTGACTTCCCTCCCAGGCGACAGGAAGCGAAAGACACACCTCCATTGCCCTGTCTCCTTCCAGCCTCTTTCCTCCCTTGCTCCCTTCTGCCGGTTTGTGTGCCTGACTTAGATATCCTGTGTGCTGTATTTGTTTACTGCTGAAACTGCTGTACTCAAGCATGAAAAATTGGTGCATCTGTGTGTGACTGGTTTTTGCACCAAACTCTCTCACCCCCACCACGTGTGATCTCCAAACACTGCTTCTTTGCTAGAACCTCTCCCTGTCTCCTACACATTCAGAAGAAAACTTAAAATACTGTAATTTAATGGGAGATTCCCCCCCAAGCCTTATTGCAAGAGAGGGAAGGAGGGGCTGCAGGTACCAGGGAAGTCTCCTGATGGGTCCCATCTTCACTCAAGAACCCCATGTGGCAACCCCAGATCTACTGCTTATTCTGGGATTTGGGGAAGATAGTACTTTTCCATAGTCCCAGGAGTTATTAATCTTCCAGCCAGAGGACCAGTGTGCATATTATTATCATACTTATTTTACTGATGTTGCTGCTGTTGCTGTCATGGAGTGGCTGGGTAAAAAGGGGGGGAGGCAGCAGCTGGGGAACCCCCAAGGGAAGAAGGCTCGGATCCCGGGTCTCGTATGCCCCCCAAGTCTACTCCTAGGTCTGTTCAATAAAAGGCTAATTTGGTGTTATTGGGGGGGGGACCCAGGTGTGAGGCTGCTCAGCCACCCAGCTCATCAGGCAGAGCCCGCGGGTCCCTGCGGAATAAAGGAAGGAGTCCGGCCACCAACCGGAGCAAATAGCTGTAGATCAAAGTTTATTGCGCAACAGGTCCAAAGAGGAATTGAACCCCGAGGATGGGGTGACAAGGACTTTTCAAAGTTTCTATCTTATCCCAGCATGCAGTTCGTGGAGCATCATCACTACATCATCGCTACATCAGGAGGTGAAAAAACCTATCTGAGGATGTACAAATTCCAACGCACTTTAGTTCTGGGCTGCTTCACTCCTTGCATGAATTTTACCTGGGTGTCGGGGCTGTGTGTGCAAAAGCCAAAGCCCCATTTCCCCCCGTAACACAGGAGTCACAGAGTCCAAGCCGCTGCTCAATGTACACCAGTACCTAAAACACGGGCGGATCTAATCTCGTGGCGTGGGGTGGGGGAGGGAAGGATTTTGCAATGTAAACATTTTGGGGGGAAACCTTCCTCTCCCCACCCCCATTCCTCCCCTCCCGGCACATCCTTCTCTCACCCCGCCCCCACAACCCCAAATCCCGCCCCCATATGTTGCACCTCCTCCTCCTCTTCCACCTCCTCGCCATCTGACTTCTGTTCCGGGAGTGGGGAGGGGGGAAAGAGCCCCCACCCAAATTGCCTGCTTCTCCCACAAGTGGAGCTTCTGCACCGGACTGCTGCTCTGCCCCGCAGCTCTAGGAGCACGCGCTTTCGGAAAAGGGAGGAGGGGCGGCAGGTAAATCCCCCACCCACCCACGTGGATGTTGCAGGAAAGGAAAGGAGAATCGCGAGCGAGGCCAAAGAGGTAAAGGGGTCGCGGGGGAGGCGAGAGAAGGATCCAGAGACCCCCTTGAGCTCCCCAAAGCGCCTGTCGTGCATCTGGATCCCTGCACGCGTGCTGCAAAGAGGGTTTTCCTTGGGCCCTTAGGAAGCCCACCCAGGGGATCCCAACGAAGCCCCCTCGCCCCATTTCCCCGCGCAGGCATCCCTTGGACTCTGTGGGTTCCGCGCGGAAAGAGGTGGGCCATGAAAGGGTTAACGGGCGTGAGGGACGCTTGGATAGAGACCCCCCTGTCCTCCCCTGCTCGTTTTTGGGGGGGCTCCATACGGAGAGATGGGGGGCGCGGGGCGACGGGTGAGCCACGCCAAGGGGGGCCTTTGGGTTCAGGGGAGACTCTGGGACAGAGGGAGGGAGTCGAGGAAGTGGGGAGGGGGAGCATCCCTGGGGCAGGGAAGGGCAGCAATGGGCGGGGGGGGGGAAGAGCTAGGAAGACCAGTCTTTGGGGAGACGTCTCCGTGGTGGGGCCTGCAGGGATTCTCTGCCTTGGCTTCTCCCTCCCACCCAGGAATCGGCCACCCCTTCAAGGCTACCAGAGAGGGATCCCTGGAAAGTGGGGGGTTGTGTGCCCCCACCCCTTACTTCCTGCAACCTCTATCCTACTCCCACCCCATAAGCCCCTGCCCTGTCCAGACTGTTGCAGGAATTTATGTATAAGTTGGGGGGGTTGCACCTTCAGGAGATATCATGCACATGCAGCCCACTACCTAAATCAGCACCATCACTTTTGTGATTTGTCCCCACAATCATCACAGTTTCTTCCTATCTATTCAAAGGGCCTCTGCTGCACAATACCAAATGTAAGAAGTCACTGATAAATGTCTATGTACTGGCTCACAGGGAAAACTTCAGAAATTCATACAGACATGTGAACTCAGCAGCCCCTCTGCCTGAGTGATCATCCCTGGCATCCTGATACCTGAGTGCCAGACAGGTAGCCATTCCAGAAAGAACCAACCCAGATGAAGACAAAAGGGTGTGATTAACTTGGCTGGGAAACAGGTCAGGGAGGACAATGGCTGGCCGGCTGGGGGTGGGGCAAAGGGCAAAGAAAAGAGGCCGACCCCTTTGTCCAAGCCCCTTTTGGTTTTCTTCCTTCCAGAATCAGGATCCTCAGGAGCAGCCGGATTAAGGTAAGTTCTGGCCTGATTGGAAGGGACATGGCCCCTCCGCCAGGCTAGGCTGCAATTTTGTGGCTATTCTTTCTGGGCGGGGGGCCAGCCAGGCCGTGGGGTGGCCTTCTTGGTTTTTAGTAGTGGGGGGGAGGCATGGCTCCCTCGCCCCCGCCATCCGCCACCCTCCAGCTGTAGGCCGTATGGCGGCTGATTCTTGTTGGGGGGGGCATAAGTCAGGCCACGTGGCCGTCGTATTTTTTTGCACTCCCCCCCCCTGTTCTGCTCTGCCTACTGACGCACTTCTGCTCCTAGCAGTGAAATGTAAATGTCTCTTTTGTTACACTCGATGGGTGTTTGGTGGAGGGCAAGGGGAACTATGGGGCAGGGTCCAGGATGCTCAGATTACTGCCACCAGACCTTCCCTTTCATGATGTAACCATGATGTAGTTTAGGGGGGGTGTAACATTGGGATTAGCAGTGAAATAAATAAATTAAGGTCTTATGTATACAATGAAGGTTCATAAATGTACCAGGCAAACATGTACATAGATATATAGGCCCCATGTCTGAACCTGCACAGGAGAGCAGCCATGGAGCCATTTTGACTCCCAGGCTGACCAGGTGTTTTCTCTGCAAGGTCAAATGGAGCAGCCTCCCCATTGCCTCTTCCTTCACAAATCCTGTCTCAAGGGTTTGAATAGGGTGAGCCTGTGACCTGGCTCAGGAACTAAGTACTTATCATGACAAAAGACTGGCCAGGCTCCCCAGGGTATCAATCAAGTAAGCATTAGCAGGTAACTTGCCAGACAAGGGGTAAACAACCCCCTCCGATTTCTGCTTTAGCCCACCCTTTCTGTGATGTAGGTATGATGTTTCTGGGGGTGGTCTTGGACTCCAAGGTGGGCAATTTAAAATGTCTATATAAGGGCGGACACATCTTGGTTCGGGGTCCTCCTCCTTCTCCTGTCTGTGAAGGGGGCACCCTGTTGCAACAGTTCAGTAAAGATCAGGCTTACAAGCTGCTTTGCTTCTCAATATTCTCTGGTTGGCCTCTGTTTTTTTCCTCCGACCAATGGAGAACCTACAAAGGACTCTATGAGGGCTCTTGTGTCCCCCATAAGGGAATAATTGCAGCAGCTAATAAAACTTTGGGTTCTCTTTTGTTCGGGGCTTCCATCTTGTTCCTCCTGGTGGCAGGTGGGAGTCTTGTCACGACAGTCTTCAATAAAGACCAAGCCTACTGGCTGCTGTTTTGCTCTGGTATTCCTGGCTGGTGTCCTTGTATTTTGTCCAGGGGAGCCCTCAGATTTCCCCATTAACAAGACACACCTTCCTTCCTGCAAGCTCCACCCAATTCCCACCCCATAAGCCCCTGACCTGTCCAGATAATAATAATAATAATAATAATAATAATAATAATAATAATTTATATCCTGCCCTTCCCAGCCGAAGGTGGGCTCAGAGCGGCTTACAACAATAAAAGTAACACAGTTTACATAATATCACAATCAATTAATTAAAATGCATTCTAATATCAATTCATTCTAATATCAATTCAAAATCAAAATTAAAATAATTGGTCCCCCTGGAGAGGACAGAAAATCCCGAGAGAAAGGGGGGGCGGCTTCTTGGAAGCGACTCTTTGTTTCCTCAATCCCACCCAAGAAGCAGACAGAAACCTGTTCCTCTCTCTCAGGCTTCCATCTTTAAGTGTCTTTTCCACTGGCTGGTTCATTGAGGCTGAGGATAATGTACACCTGTCATCAGAAACAGGGGTGCAGAGTCAATGGAATGGCTCTCAGGCTTGATATAGAAGTTGCACCACAAAAGCATTTCTGATCCTCTTATTCTTTGAAGGCAGTGTCAAAGTGACTGAAAAGTTGAGATTCTTCCCAGTCAAAGGACCCATTTTCATGATAGACAGTCCCTGTGGCTGGAGGCTCTACAAACAGGGTGTGCCTATACAGGCCAAAAACTGCCAATATTAGCACAGGCGAGGTTTGCGACCTCCCCCCCCCCCAAATTTTCAGACTGTGTGTGAATGAGAGTTTGTGGGTGGGATTATCGTTTATGGCAACCCTGTTGCTCCTACAAGAGAGCACCCAGGGGTCTGAACCTTCATCCCCCAACACCACGTTCTGGACATGGCCCAGGAGGAAGGAGGGGAACCGCTGCATAGCAGGGCCCAGAAGGATACCATGGTCAAAGGTCTCCAAAGCCGCTGAGAGATCCAGCAGAATGAGGAAACAGCTTTTCCTCTAAGCCTCTAGACCATCGGAGATCATCAGTCACAGCAACCCGGGCAGTTTGAGTTCCATCATGAGGCCTGAATCCCGACTGGAAGGATAATGGTGGCAGAAGCTTTCCTGGTCCTGCACCCCCAATTAGTTTTTAATTGATGTATGATATAAAGAGCACTTCTGTTTTACATATTCCACATTGGAGAGATTTTGATACACAGGTCTGAGTTCATCGCTGCCCCCGAAACTGCTGTGTTAGCAGTACAGCAAGTGTGGACAGTGTGTTTGGGGGTCCTGGGCTGCCTAGACAACAAGACCCCCTTCTCAGCCTGGCTTATATGGTCCCAAAAAAAGCAGAGCAGTACGTTAGGCACCAACTTGGCTGCAGGAGTGGCTGGAAGGAGGTGTGCAGGACACCATCCAACCCTCTTAGAGACTCCATTCTGGATTTCTGTAGGTTTTCCTCCATAGCATTTTCTTCTCCTGAAGATAACTCAAGAGGAAGTGAAGGAGTGAACCAAAGTATTACGACCAGAGATTTCCTTCCCATTGGGCTCCCTTCCCTGGTTGACGAGCCCCATCTGCACTCACTTTCCTCTGCAGAATGGGCAGAATCTGCCTCCTTGACTGTGGGATTCACTGTTGTTCTCATCCTCTCCATCCACCAGGTCCTTTCTTCACCTGCAACAGAATTCCCTAATACACCAAGGATTTGAGACCCATCAGGTATCCTCACCTGGTTTAGCTGGCCGGTTGAAGCCGTTCCTGGGATTGTGGCCCCTGTTGCATGCTGACAGCTTCTGGAAGAAACAGGTGAGAGCTGAGTGCAGGGTGGGGACCAATGGTGGGTAGATTACCCCAGAAGGTGCACAACATGTGCCCCATCAAAGGAACTAATGTTCTCCTAACACCCCATGACATCGTATGATATTTAAGACAGAAGAGGAATAAATTCATGTCCCCAGAAATAACACACCTTCAGGGCATTAGTGAATCAATACTACATTTTCAAGGTACTACATATTCCACTAAGTACAGTTTATCTATTTGCCTTGAATATCCTGCTTTTCAGTGTCCTTTTAGGATAGTCTTGCATCAGAAGATGGGCACAAGATCAGACAGCACATCATTCTTTAAAAAATCATGTTGCTTTATTAACATTGATTGAGGAATTTGAAAGTTGCTCATGAATTACTATCATTTGATGACATTGCAACTTCACTTCCTAAAAATTGGGAACATGGGTAGAAGGTGGGAGAATGTAGGAGACGTTGACATAGGAGAAGGTGCTAATAGCGGCTGATCTGTTCTCTTTCCCTTTGTTCTCTTCCTTGAAACCCAAACAGGATTCCCTTTCCTCCCAGTCTGAAGAAGGAGATGGAGTAGACACTCAGAACTCCAGTGGATGGGGCACCTTTAGTTTCATTAGGAATAGACATTTAAATGTGTGAAATGCAGAATATGCTTCATTAAATGAGCACACATAGTTCACATCAACGACCTTCAGCAGGGGAGAAACTATATGGATGTATGGAGCGTGGGAAAAGTTTCACTGATAGTCGAAAACTTAGAACACATCAGCGGACTCACATGGGCAAGAAAGGATTCCAATGCAGGGAGTGTGGGAAGAGCTTCAGTCACAGTGGAAACCTCAATATACATCAATGGACGCACACAGAGGAGAAACCATATGAATGTATGGAGTGTGGGAAGAGCTTCAGTCAGAGTGGACAGCTCAATAATCATCAACAGACTCACACCGGGGAGAAACCATTTAAGTGTATGGAATGCGGAAAGAGCTTCAGTTTCAATGCAAACCTTAGAAGAAATCAACTGACTCACACAGGGGAGAAACCATTTGAATGCCTGGAGTGCGGAAAGTGCTTCAGTCAGAATGGAGACCTTAAATTACACCAGCGGATTCACACAGGGGAGAAACTATATAAATGTATGGAGTGTGGAAACAGCTTCAGTCAGAGTGGACAGCTCAATAATCATCAACGGACTCACACAGGGGAGAAACCATTTGAATGCCTGGAGTGCGGAAAGTGCTTCAGTCAGAATGGAGACCTTAAAGTACACCAGCGGATTCACACAGGGGAGAAACCATATAAATGTATGGAGTGTGGAAAGAGCTTCAGTAAGATTGGAAACCTCAATATACACCAACGGACTCACACAGGGGAGAAACCATTTGAATGCCTGGAGTGCGGAAAGTGCTTCAGTCGGAATGGAGACCTTAAAGTGGATTCACACAGGGGAGAAACCATTTAAATGCATGGAGTGTGGAAAGAGCTTCAGTCAGAATCGAAATCTTAGAAAACATCAGCAGACACACAGGGGACAAACTGTTTAAGTGTATGGACTGTGGAAGGAGCTGCAGTCAGAGTGGAACCCTTGATTTATTTGAACAAACTCACCCAATACACATACCATATAAATGTCAGGAAAGGCGATACAGGTTCAGTCCTAGTGGAAGTCCTACATCAACAGACTCATGAAGAGGAAGAACTTTAGGAGTTGAAACCCTACAAACCATCAACAAACTCAATGAGGTGAAGCAGTTTAAATGAAAAGATTGCAAAAAGTGCTATATGAAGTGTTTAAGGAGCATCCAGGGACTCTCACAAGGAAGAACCCATTTAGATGTATAGAGAACGGGACGTTTTCCTTTCAGTGTCCACTCTTTTCTTCACAGCAATGAACTCATCAGGAAATCAGTCTTAAACCCACGACGTGTATTTGAAGTTCTTGTGTTTATATGTAAAACTGAACAGCAATGAAATATTGAAGGCAATGTCAAACAATGTGAGTATAATCTAAGAGGTAAAGTACCTTTTGATAGAGAGGATGAATCTGGTTTGCTGGTGGTGAGTCAGGATTAGAGCTGGGCGATATATTGATATCTGGTCCAATACCGGTTTCTAGACCACATCTCGATAACCTTTGAAGAACAACTGATATGGCAATACACTGTGAATCACAGTGTGTGTTTCTGGGATGTGCCTGGAAGCAGCGGCAGAAAGCTTTTCTTCGTGAAGACCCTGCAGATGCCGAGTTGCTGACCTCCCTCCAAAACAACGGGAAGCTAAAGACACACATCCATTGCCCTGTGTCATTCCAGCCTCTTTCCTCGCTTGCTCCCTTTTGCCGGTGTGTGTGCCTGACTTAGATATCCTGTGTGCTGTATGATTTTACTGCTGGAACTGGATTTGCTCTCAGGAGCTAAGTTTTGTGTCTCACTGGGTAACCTGTGAGAACTGTAGGCTTTGAAAGCTCAGTAAACTATTACTGAAGAAGTCCTGCTGCTTCTGTGTGTGTTTTTGACATCAGTGTGGGACTTGCTCTACACATGGCCCCTACCCTGCTGCTACTTAGCTCATGCCCTGGAGTTGCTCTACTCAAGCATGCAAGATGGGCATTTGTATGTCAGACTAGTTTTTACACTAAACTCTGTCACCCACACCACCACACGATCTCTACACACATCTTCTTCAACAGAACTTCATCCCTGCCCTCTCCACGTTCTGAAGAAAACTTAAAGTTTAATGGGAGGTCCCCCCCCCCCAAGCCTAGTTTCAAGAAAGGGAAGGTGGGGCTGCAGGTACCACGGAAGTCTCCTGACGGGCCCATCTTCACTCATGAACCCCATGGGGCAACCCTAGAGCTCCTGCTTATTCTGGGGTTTGGAGAAGATAGTACTTTTCCATAGTCCCAGAAGTTATTATTCAGTCATGCTACTAGGGAGTTTTGCTACCAGAGGACCAGAGTGCATATTACTATCATACTGATTTTACTGCTATGGTTGCTTTTGCTGTCATGGACTGGCTGGATGTGGGGGGGAGGCACCAGATGGGGGACGCCTATGCGAAGAAGGCTCAGATCCTGGGGGCTGGTGGTGGGATAGCGATGAGCAGAAAGAGGGAGAAAAGGGAGCAGAATGGGAGGGGAGGTGTTGCAAGCTTAGGAGGAAACAGGGTTTGCTGAGCAGAAAGAGGCTGGGGCAGAGAGCAGTTCAGGCTCAGAGGGAGGAGAGGAGGGGGCCAGGAGACCCAGAGGAGGCCATCAGCTGAAGCATCCAGGGAGACTCCCCCTCCTGCTGCGACCAGCTCCCCTCTCCCCTGGTCTCCTAGAACACACAGAGAAACCCGGTTCAGACCCCATGATCCTGCACATGATATTAAGAGGGTGTTTCCCTGCCCCCCAACATGCATCACTTTAATCTTGTTGACAATGAACTGTATTTACTGCCCATTCACCCTGTTTGGAGAGATCTGTTTGGAGCTCCTTACAATCCCTCTTTGTTTGAACAACCCTGGACAGTTTACTGCCACCAGCAAACTTTGTCCCCTCCCTGCACATTCCTAACTCTAGTTCATTTATGAACAAGTTGACAAGTTGACAATGAACTGTATTTTCAGTCCAATCACCCAGTTTGGAGAGATCTTTTTGGAGCTCCTTGCAATCCCTCTTTCTTTGAGCAACTCTGAACAATTTACTGCCTTCAGCAGGATCACCATTTGGCAATGATGGAGCCAAATGGAAGTGGGTGAGGAAGCCCCACACTCACTCCGGTTGGAGAAATAGAGTCACTGACCCCTATATTCAAAGGTGATTTCCACTTCTGGAATCCAGGAAGAAATTCTCCCACTCTGGTCACACGCAGCTGGGCTCACTTGCCAGAGCCACCTGGAGAGCCTGATGGCAATAGCCATCATCCCTGACCACTGGTCTTGCTAGCTCAGGGTGATGGGAGCTGTAGTCCAAAAACAGCTGGAGACCCAGATTTGGGAAATCCTTCAAGGTGAAGGACAAAGGAGGGTTCACTTGCATCAGAACATCAGGTGAGCCCTGCAGGATCAGGCCCAAGTGGCCCCTGTCCTCTGTGGAATTGATTGATTGGTTTGGCGTGACCCCTGCTAATTGATTTACGATCCACAATTAGCTCTTTATGCCCGGCGCGCTTCCTCCGAGCTGCGCCACTCAGCTCCGTCTCCAGTAGCTCTCCAGTCACGCCTCAGCAGAGTTGAACACAGCAGCGAAAACTGTCACGTAGCTTCACTTAGCTTCAGACAAACACACACAGAGACCAGGTTTGTCCATTTCAGTTCTTTATTCCGACTTTATTCCGACTTTCCCCAGGAATCTCCTGGGCTCACCGCAGCCATGACTAAACTGCGACCTCTTCCCTCAGAGACCAGAGGGTAAGAGAGTAAACGAAACTCCTCCCAGCTCCTCCCAGCTTCGAAAGCTGACGTCAGAATGTTGAGGCATCATGGGAACTTCTTAACCTGTTAAGTTCCAAACCCAACACCCCCTCTTGCCGAACCATTCTGACAAGACCTTTTTGAGTTCAACACCTTTCCCTTTGCCTTGTGCCCCTTCCCGGCATCTTTCCCAGGCACCTGTTGAACCCCTTCAACACTCCCAGAATCACACTGTGCGACACTTTTCCACGCACTTGTGACCTGAAACCCTACTGACCCATTTGGGCCAGCAGTTGTGTCTTCTCCGTCAGATCCTTCCCCCTCTGACTTGACACCCTGTTTGTGAGCTTTCTCCATTACGCTAACCGGAGATGAAGCCTCACACCTGGACACTCCTTTCACAACCTTTGGAGATGCCCAGACCTGCCCTGAACCCTGATCTTGGACCTGGTCCCCATCACCGGGTTCTGAACCCTGATCTTGGACCTGGTCCCCATCACCGGGATCAGCCTCTGCCTCCCTTTCCTCCTCAGAATCAGACAGACATTCTGAGAGAAAATCAGGACTATCCCTGAGTCTTGAACACCCATCCTGTTCACAGAACTCAGCCTGCTTACTGACCAGCAGCTTGGTTTGATCACCCTCTGGGTATGCAAACTTCCACCCATTGGTTGCAGGATCATATCCACAGAAGATCATTTCCTGAACCTTTGGACCACCTGCCCCAAAGAGCTCAAAGGGCTCTTTGGCTACCCTCCCAAACCCGGGAAAACCATGTACCTGTGCACCCTTGCATGCCCTGCACCCTAGGGACCTCCCACATTTCCGGAGTTTACACCCTTTTGTGCACCTGTGCAGCTTTTGCACATGACTGGGAACCTTAGCACACTGCGCCTGTGCTTTTCCAGCATTCCCACCACCCTCCAGAGGTGACTCCAGAACAAAGAGATTGTTCTGCCCCCTTTTCACGTTGGCCACTTGTTTCCCCCCTCTGAAAATGGAACAGGTGTCATTTTCAAAGCAAATTTTTGTATCCCTGCTTCATTAGAGCTGATACAGATAACAAACAACAATTCAGTCCCGGCACAACGTAGACCTCTAGCTCCTCCTGTAAAGGAGAAAAAAACATGTTAGCCACAGCAGAAACCGACTTTCTCATTCCGTCTGCTAACATCACAGTTGTTCCTGTTGAAAACAGCTCTGCAGTTCCGCATTTTGCCAGCAGGCTCGCTTAGCAGGTGCTGACCAACAGCAGTATTCAAAACCCAGCGTGTCACCGTGTCCTGGCTGGAGTTGTTCTTCACAGTTGCCATAGAAGCAGTGATAAGAAAACAACCCTCCCCAGCGTCTGAACCACGTCTTTCCCTTGCGTTCCCACGCTGGCCTCCTCTCCGAGACTGATTCCCATGGGAACTCAGCTGGTTGACCTTGGGACCTTCCTGCCCAGCTGTCTCCACTCTCCATGGGCACACGTAGCAAGCGTCGCGTCAAATTGCACACATAGCAACGACGAACTCCAGTGGAAAAACACTGCCCGGGGCTCCTCCCAGCTGGCCTGGCCCTCCTTCTTCCGGAAAAGCACTCCTTGCCAGCTCCGCCCCCTCTGGCCTGGCTCCCACTGCGGCTTTCTGGGAACCTGCTTTGTTGACATTCCACTCCAGCACGCACAGTGGACAAGCCTTTACACTTGCCTTTGGAATCCTTCGCCCCCCCGATCTGCTCACTAGCACTCCTTGAGGCTAAAGCATCAGGAACAGGGGCACCAGCCATCTCTAGACTTTGGCAATACTTTCTCCAGGGCTCTGGCCTCCTGCTGAAGCTTCACAGCACATCCCAGGCAGCCCTTGCTGACTTTACGCCCTTGCCCAACTTCTTAGAGTGAGCTGTTCAATCGGAACGTCCTCCAAGACCTGGCTGTCTGCCATCGTCTTCCGTTCTCCCAAGGGGCCCCAAGCTGTACTCACAGATCACAAGCTCCTCCGGCACCCATCCGTGGAGAAACGATTTTTCAGCTGCTCTCTTAGCTCCGCAGCTACTCCTTTGCCTCCTAGCAACAGGCAAAAACTCCTGCCAGCGTCTCTGCTTCAGACTGCAGACTTCAAACGCATTCCGGCACTTCAAAGCGTTCCTGTGACAGTTTTTACGATCGGTGATTAAGCACCCATAACCTGTGGAATTGATTGATTGGTTTGGCGTGACCCCTGCTAATTGATTTACGATCCACAATTAGCTCTTTATGCCCGGCGCGCTTCCTCCGAGCTGCGCCACTCAGCTCCGTCTCCAGTAGCTCTCCAGTCACGCCTCAGCAGAGTTGAACACAGCAGCGAAAACTGTCACGTAGCTTCACTTAGCTTCAGACAAACACACACAGAGACCAGGTTTGTCCATTTCAGTTCTTTATTCCGACTTTATTCCGACTTTCCCCAGGAATCTCCTGGGCTCACCGCAGCCATGACTAAACTGCGACCTCTTCCCTCAGAGACCAGAGGGTAAGAGAGTAAACGAAACTCCTCCCAGCTCCTCCCAGCTTCGAAAGCTGACGTCAGAATGTTGAGGCATCATGGGAACTTCTTAACCTGTTAAGTTCCAAACCCAACATCCTCCCAGGAGCCAAGCAGGGGCCTCTTCTGGGAAGCCCACTGGCAACACTTGAGCACCAGAGAAGGGGGGAGGCGCATTTCTTCCAGGGACACATTTCTGGGGTCCCCACGGTGCCCCCCAGCCTGGCTCCACTCTGCCAGGGCAGCTGCGTTTTGTTTCGCTGCAGGTGAGCCTGCCCTGTGCAACGTGGGGCTCTTAGAAGGAATTTGAGGGGGGGCGGAGGGACTAGAGCTTCCCCACACTTGCGAAGGACCAGTAGAGGCGGAGGGGAGGCAGGCAGCAGGAGGGCGATGGGGAGGAACCAGCGAGAAGGAGCTTCTGGAGCCTGGGCAGCCCCCTCCCCGCCTGCTCTCGGAAGGTGTCCCGAGCCCCTCCCCTTTTCATTTCAAGGACTGGGGGACCTCAGCATCCCGGGGTTACTTTGCTCTGGGGGGGGAGGGGAGGGGGTCCTATTTTGTTTGCTGAGGGCAGGAGTCACAATCTTGTCACATTGTGTTGTGTTGGGCTTTTAGGTAAGGGGGTGAGGCTCAGGTGGGAAAGAGTTGAGAAGGAAAATATCCCGGGCTGCGGATTTACTCCGCTGCCCAGCTCGTCAGGGTGCCACTTCCTGGGGGTCCCTCCGGTCAGCAAAAGAAGGAGTCTCCAGCCAAGTTAAAGAAGCAAACAGTGGTCAGTTGACCTGATCTTTATTTGCTGCAACAAGGTTCAAACACACCAAGAGTAGGAACCCCGAGAAGATGGTTGCATGGATTTTTAAGACCTCTCCTCATTTCCCACAATACTTTTTTCAACAGCATATTTGATGCATCACAGATTTGTCACAAAGTAGGAGTCTTTGGCATTCAGAAACATGGACCCGTCACCCACCCCTGCCAACAACCCCAGTTTCCCACACCTTTTAACTACCCTCTTCCCCTAAGAACCATAATAGTATTGATACGGAAGGGTGGGGGGGCATGTCTTCTTCACCTTCTTCTTTGCTACAATATATCCATTTATTCCCAATTGTCAATGTCAAAAGGGACTAAATCTATAAAATCCATAGAAAATCAACGTGCCAATTTGCTCAATTTCTCTAGGACTCCACACACCTCCCCTGTCCTCCATAATCCCTCAAGCAAGACCCTAATCCTGTCAAATCACTCTGCCAAGCCTTTCCTTGGGCAATGCCAGGTGGCAGACTATGCATACATGGGCCATTGTCTTCCCATCACCGGCACTCAGGAAGCGCTTATCTACGCATATCTCCAGCTCTGCATATTCCCCCCTCCCTCCTCCATATGTTAATCCGGTGTAACCCAACCTCTCCTTAATGTATTCATGATGTAATCTGTGTAACCCAACCTTTCCTTAATGTATTCATGATGTAACTGGGATGTATTTTGCACTGTATTCTGGGACATGGAGGGAGTTTCAAAAGTTCATGTCACCCCTTTCTTGCTGTTCAATCTCGCCTTGAACCTGTTGCGCAATAAACTTGGATCTTCTGCAGTTTGCTCCTGTGCCCGGCTGAGTTCATTTTCTTCCGCAGGGACCCGCGGACTTACCTAGTCTGACGAGCTGGGTGGCAGAGTAACCCTGCACCCAGATTTTAGCCGTAACAGTTGGCGCCCCAACATGGGGCATGTGGTTCTCCCGCGTTGCTGACCGGGGCCTCCGAAATCTTCAGCCGGCACCGGGCCATTTTGCCTGGGAAGATCCTTTGGACCCCCGGCCATCTTCCGGGCAGTAATCGAAAGCCCCAGGAGTTCAGCCAGGGAGCAAAGAGGGATCCAGCCGGCTTATTCATCGATCCTGGGATCATCATAGAAGACGCGTGAGTATAAGGAAAAATCCAGTGCACTGGTGGGAAGGGGGTGGAAATCTCCTGGCAACTGAATTCTCTGCCCTCCTCTCTATCGATCCTTCTTACCTTTCTCTTGGTCTGGTTAGTGAGAGAGACCGTGGACCGCTGCTCGACCCGAAAGGGGGGTTCTGAGCTCTATCTCTTTCTCTAACACCCTCCAGCCAGCCGCACCAATTGGGAGCCCGAAAGTAAGACGGAGAGAGCCGACTTGAAAGACAGCCGACTCTCCGCAACGGACATCCCAGTTGAAAGCAAGGGGTTGGAGCTCTCTTTCCGAACTTCTTTAGCGCCCGGCAAGGGGGCGGGAAGCGGTCTTGCTTTCTGTCTCAATCCCAGCCGCACTGGTCGGTGCCACGTAACACGTGTATCGTGCGTGAGCCCGCTTCCAAAAGCAAGGGGGATTTTCGGTTCAAAACTCTATCCAGGGATCACCCGATCTGGCACCGCACGGCACGGGCGTCCAGTAGGGCCCCTTTTCCTGAGATTGTGACGATAGGTAGGAGGTTGCCAGGAGGGATAGCCCAGGAGGAATTGGGCGGGATCGGCAGAGTGGAAAAGGACCCCAGGTTATTAAATAGGAAATAGGAAAGGAATAGAAAAAGGAACCGAGTGGGTGAAGCTCGTTAAATTGTTAGGAAGTTGCCAAGCAACAAGGAAAAGGAACAAACCCTAAATAGCCCCCTGTACAAGTTACCCAAATCCAAATCAACCCCTCTCTTTCTCCCTTCTCTATCCCCCCCAAAAAAGAGGGGGAAAAGCAACAATGCATGCATATATAAAGGGGTACCCAGTCAACTAAGCATTGTGAGCCCTGCCAGTTTGGTTAACTGGTTGTGTTTGAAGAGGCAAGGAGGCTCTTAAAACTATGTGGGACCTTCCTACTAATTTCACTTAATGAAGCCAAAGGGAGCGGCCCAACTCCTTGCAATAACCAACTAAAGAATGAGAATATATATGTTTACATGTTGTCTGTTATGTGTGTTGTCTGTTAATACATATATGAAAATATGTATGTTTACATGTTGTCTGTTATGTGTGTTGTCTGTTCCTTCTGTCTCTGACAGACTGCCTTTCTTAAGTGCGCATAGTTTAAACTGCAAGCTTGCTTCAAAATTTAAATCTAGGGAAGCCATGCTGGACCTTATCAATCTTAAAAACAGAAAAAACAAAACAAAATGAGAATGAAGGGTGCAAATGTTTGTTATTTGAGAGAGGCTCCGAAGAGTCTTTCTCCAAGTAGCTTAAGTGAGGAGTATGATTTTAAGTTGATGGTAGATAATGTTATGTTGCAACCTTTGAGTTTGTGATTCTACATCCGTGTTCCAGTCTTTTTTCCAGTATTTTGAAATATGCTGTGAAGAAACTAATGTTTCTGCTGCAAAAGCCTAGTTGAGCCAACTGCTCTCTCAAGCTAAAATGCAGTGTATGTATTTCATGAAGCACATGCCTATGAAAATAGGTGTTCCTTCTAAGAAACTTGTTAATAAAAGGTAGAAGCTTCGATAGACAACAATTGTCTATCTATAGAGTCCAGTCCTGATATCAGTCTCTAAGATCAGCCAGGGTTTCCTGGCTTCTTATTGGAAAATGCCTTCCCCACTTGTTTCAGTCTCTCTCAGGTCCCCCCCTCCCTTTTTCTTACTTCCGTGCCAAATGAATTTACTCCCGAGTAAGCTTCCTTCAACAAGGGAGGGGGGCACATTCTTTCCTAAGGTACCCTGCATCTCACTTTCCTATGTGTAGTTAAAAAAAACAACCACAAAAAACACACCATAATCTAAATTAGGTTTACTATTCCTATGCAAGTTCAGAGACATTATTAACTTTTGTATCCCGTTTAAATCAAATCCAGGACTGGTTTTATTATTTGAGTGGGTATATCAACTGAAATAACCCTATGCTTATAAAATATTCTCTCCCAGATTCTCTTCCTATCTTATCTTAGCACATACAAATTCATAATCAAGCAGAATCAGCCTTGACCAATCCTGTAAATAAAGGGCAGGAAAAAAAATTATGTCTGCAAATGGTAAGGCTGAAATGACTGAGAAAATAATAATAATAATCCTATGAATTCTGACTCTCTGGCCATTTCCCCCATATATAAGGGCATGGCATTGTTCCGCGAATAGCCAGAGGGATATTAGCCCTTTCCTGTACATAAAGGAAGCAGTCCCTTTTGCTTAGGCTACAATTGCTAACTTGATTGAATACTTGAATTACTCAGTTTCTCTTTTTTGTTAAAAAAATAAATAAATAAAATCTAACCCTATTTTTTTAAAAAAACTACTCCTTACCCTTCCCTTCCCTTATTCAAATGGTAATTTAGCCAAAAGATTCAACATTTTCAATAGTATAAAAGGTTTGCTGAGACATGAACTCTGCACATGCACAGAGGCTAGATCAGCTTAAAAAGAGAGAGAGAGAGAGAGAGAGAGAGAGAGAGGAAGAAGGGGGGAACTGTAAGGGGGGAGAGGAGGTTTCGAGAAACTTATCCAAATTTCCTTATGTAAAAAAACTTAGAACCATTGAGGGAAATCACCCTTAATGTGTCTTTTGCTCCAGGGGCTACGTAAGACAAAAAAAGTTAAGTACTGGACCATCAAAAGTCAAGAGGTTGCCAAGTTTCAAATCTTAACATGCCAAATTCTTTTCACAGGTAAATATCAAAGCACTCCCACTGTGAGCTCCACTCATGACTAGTTCTCCTCCCCCCCATTGAGATTTAACTTTTATAATAGGCTTTGTGTGCATTTTAGGAACAGCATTTCCTGACAGACTTCTCACATGAAATAATTTTCCCTTTTAACAGGATATGTGAACCCCGATAACAAAGTTTTTGTCCCTTTTTCTCCCACAGCAACTTTCTTTCTGTTCTGTGAAACAAGTCTGAATCCCTGCTATATTAGTGACTTCCATCTCTTTGTGGCTTTGACACTTTTAAAGTTACAAATAATTTGTTTTCATCTATTTAATCCGTCTTTCCATGATGTCTATGAAATTAATCAAAGCACAACCAAACATAGTTTGTGGAATGGAATTTGTTTACCTTTTGCCTGATCATTTCTTATTAATTCTGTCATTTTGGCTAGTTCAAGGTACTTGTACAACTTTAAATTGCCATGCATTTTTTCTTGGTATTAAGTCATTTCCCAGTATTTTGCTATTAACATTCTAGCCGATGTTGTCACATCAAGAAACACTCTTTTATTTTCATTGTTACTTCAGATTTCTTAAAATTGTGTGTCTTAGCATTTATTTATTTTGGTTCCTCATAGGTAATGTGTGTGTGTGTGTTATTATTATTTTAACCTTGTATTTTTCTTACAGTTCTCTTTCTCTACATATGGAATAATTTTTTTTTATTTAATAATATGGGAGGGAGAAGGAAAACCAAAGTGAAGGAAAGCAAACGAACTTAGCAGATAATAACAGTAATTATATGGAAATGTGATAATAATATTGAAATGAATAAAATGCTTAATCCGCTAAGATTTTTATTATTTGCAGCTTCCCACGGAAACTGAAGGACATTCTTTTGCCTTTCACCCCTTTCCTTTTTTTTTAACTCTGTCTTTAAGCCCACCCTGCCCCTTACAGGATATCACTTCTACAAAGGTGTTACTACAGATCCAATGAAAAGCTTCACCACCACAAGACCTGCAACAACAACAGACACCAAAGTTTTCAAAGTGGCCACAGCTATCTCTTTCAAAGGATATAGACTGCCCAGGGAGTGGGGCTGACAAAGGGGGGGAGGAGTTGAATTGCAAGGACATTTTCTTTCTTTTGAACCTCAAGACTGTGCTCCGGCATTGAGAAGATACATGCGTAAAAATATCACAATTGTCTCAAGATATGCAACTGATACTTAATTAGTTTGTTTTGTATTATGTGTTATTACGTAGGAATGTTAAAATGTGTCCAATAGTGTGTTATTTCCACAAATTGGGGGGGGGGCTATTTCGTGGCTATTTTTGTGTGTAATTGTTTTTATGTTTAATGTCTTATTCCTTACACCCCAGTGGAGGATAATGTCTTATTCCTTACACCCCAGTGGAGGATCCTCATACATTTTATGCCTTTTAACAGATCAGGCTATTATGTAGTCCAATGTTTAGAATTAGATGAATTTATAACCACATTTAGTTGTTTCACCTGGCACTCTGCCAACTTTCCTACCCATTTTAAAATGTGCTAAAACTCACTTTACCAAGGAGAAGCTTCAGGAAGGTGTATATGCTTTGGTTTAGCAGGAATGATCCCTTATAGAGTTAAATTGACTTATTTGGACAAGTGCCCTTTTAAGAATGGTTTTCTTTTAACAGATTGGTTTGAAGAGTTGAGAACCATGGGGCAAGATAAATTCAAATTGGACTCAGTTTGAATTGGGCAAGTGTATCCAGGCTGCAATTAGCTTTTTGGTCCTTTAAGTGCAAGTGAGCAACTTCCCATGAGTGCAAGACCACAGCCTATAATAAAATCCCATAGAAAGGCCAAGGCAAAGACATCTCTCTCATGAGATGCCCAAACCTGTGCCAGCTATGGTGAGTGCCAGGCGACATGGTTAAATGAAAGCCCCGAGGGGATTCAACAGGATGTGTTGCTGTAGCACTATGCCGGTGTGAGACCACAGAAGAGCTAGCTTCGCACCTGAGAACACAAAAACGGTGGAGCTAAAAAACAACAACAAAAAAAACCTGCATTTTTTTTTCAGTCAGTAGTGGACCTTCCTGCTAAATGTAAAGCATAGACCACTATTGAACAAAATACAACAGGTGTTCTTTTATATCCAGCTATCTGCACTACTATACTTGCAAATGACCTTAAGAGGCATGGTTTGCAAGTCCCTTTCAGGTTTGCATAAACCCACACATCTGGTACGGTAGATACCAAGTTATTATTTAGCGCACATCTATATAACACGCGCGTACATTGTATTGGTCTGTGTTGCTCCCTCCTTTGCTGCCCTGCTCAACCCACCTCCTTTTCCATTACATCCTATTCCCACTCACAGGGCACCCCTACCTTCACCGAGATTTAGGGGTGCGGAGAAAAGATTTGCAAGTTCTTACAGAACTTTAATGCAAATCTATCTCCGAATGGGGGACTGATACGGAAGGGTGGGGGGGGCATGTCTTCTTCACCTTCTTCTTTGCTACAATATATCCATTTATTCCCAATTGTCAATGTCAAAAGGGACTAAATCTATAAAATCCATAGAAAATCAACGTGCCAATTTGCTCAATTTCTCTAGGACTCCACACACCTCCCCTGTCCTCCATAATCCCTCAAGCAAGACCCTAATCCTGTCAAATCACTCTGCCAAGCCTTTCCTTGGGCAATGCCAGGTGGCAGACTATGCATACATGGGCCATTGTCTTCCCATCACCGGCACTCAGGAAGCGCTTATCTACGCATATCTCCAGCTCTGCATATTCCCCCCTCCCTCCTCCATATGTTAATCCGGTGTAACCCAACCTCTCCTTAATGTATTCATGATGTAATCTGTGTAACCCAACCTTTCCTTAATGTATTCATGATGTAACTGGGATGTATTTTGCACTGTATTCTGGGACATGGAGGGAGTTTCAAAAGTTCATGTCACCCCTTTCTTGCTGTTCAATCTCGCCTTGAACCTGTTGCGCAATAAACTTGGATCTTCTGCAGTTTGCTCCTGTGCCCGGCTGAGTTCATTTTCTTCCGCAGGGACCCGCGGACTTACCTAGTCCGACGAGCTGGGTGGCAGAGTAACCCCGCACCCAGATTTTAGCCGTAACAGTATTTACATATCCCTTAGCTGCAGGGTTTTCCTCCGCATCTCCTCTGAATGCATCAGGATTCAATCTGCCATCCCGATGGATTTCTGCCTGTGGCATGTGCTGCCCTTGATCGCCTCCTGCCTCCTAAGGGATTATGGAGTCAGGGGGAGCCCTGGATCCCCCTCTTCCAGAGGAGTCATTAGTCGTGGGGACCAAGGACATCCGTCAAACCGTTGAATTTTGGCGATTATCGGACATTTCTACAGTTTTCTATATTGGATACTCGGAGGACAAAGTACGATTCATGGTATCCGCTTCTTGCTACAATTGTATAGGCTGCTTCTCTGAACCTCTCTGCTGTTGTGCATGGAAGGTGCCTGTGTCAACAGTTTTGGGGGAGTCGTAGAACTGCCCTTCCCCGGTCTGGTCTGAAGAGCGGCAATACCTAAAGCACGGGCACACGGCGCATGGCGTGAGATGGGCGAGGGAAGGATTTTGCAATGTAAACTCTTCCGGGAATAAGGGGGGATGAGCCCCCCTCCCAATCTGCCTGCTTCTCCCGGAAGTGGCTCTTTTACGGTGGATTGCCTCTCAGCGCCGTAGTTCTAGGGGCGCGCCCTTTCGGAAAGGGGAGGAGGAGCGGCAGGGGACCCCCCCCACACAACAAAACATCGATGTTGCAGGAAAGGAAATGAGAATCGGGAGCGAGGACAAAGAGGTGAAGGGGTCGCGGGGGGAGAGGGGAGAGAAGGACCCAGAGAGGGACCCCGCGCCAGCTCCCCAAAGCGCCTTCCGTGGGCCCCACCGGCAGGGCCTGGATCCCTTCACGCGTGCTGCGAAGGGGGCTTTCCTTGGCAGGGGTGGACATGGGGCGCCCACCCACGGGGTCCCACGAGGACTCCCTGGCCCCGTTTCCCCTGCGCAGGCATCCCTGGGGCCCTGTGCTCTCTGCGCCGAGAGAGGCAGACCATGAAAGGGTTAACAGGCGCGAGAGACGCCTAGATAGAGACCCACGTCCCTCCCCATCTCATCTTGCGGGGCCCCTCTGGATGGAGAGATGGGTCGCGCATGGCGAGGGGTGAGCCGCGCCAAGGGGGCATCTGGCGCAGGGGAGACTCCGGGAGAGAGGGAGGGGGCCACGGGTGGGGGGAGCCGGGGGGAGGAGGGAGGGCAGCATCCCCGGGGCAAGGAAGCACAGCATTGGCAGGGGGAGGGGGAGGAGGAGACCAGTCTGTAGGGAGACGTCTCCATTGTGCGCCCACGGGGAATCTCCGGAGGGGCCGCCTTGGCTTCTCCCTCCCACCCAGGAATCGACCCCCCCTTCAAGGCAACCAGAGAGGGATCCCTGGAAAGTGGGGTGGGGGTCCTGTCCCCACCACCCCTTCCTTCCTGCAAGCTCCATCCTCTTCCCACCCCGTAGACTCCTGCCCTGCCCAGACACAGCGAATCTGCCCAGTCCAACCATTGTTCACCCTGGAGAGGAGAGGAAAGAGGAAGGGGGGAGGCCTTCTCAGAAGCGGCTCTTTGTTTCCGCAATCCCACCCGGGAAGCAGCCAGAAACCTTTTCCTCTCTCTCAGGCTTCCATCTTTATTGTCTTTTCCACTGCCTCGTTGATTGAGGATGAGAATAATGTACACCTGTCATCAGAAACAGGGGTGCAGAGTCCATGGAATGGCTCTCAGGCTTGATATAGAAGTCAAAAGCATTTCTGTTCCTCTTATTCTTTGTAGGCAATGTCAGAGTGACTGACAAGCTGAGATACAATCCTTCAGCATCCAATGACAGCAACTGCATGAATTTTCCCAGTCAAAAGACCCATTTTCATGATAGACAGTGCCTGTGGCTGGAGGCTCAAGACCCAGGGTATACAGGCCCAAGACTGCCAGTATTAGCACAGGTGAGGTGTGTGACCCTCCCCTCAATTTACAGACTGTGTGTGAATGAGAGTTTGTGGGTGGGATTCTAGTTTACGACAACCTTTTTTTAAAATCATTTTTTCAACACAAACATCAACCACAAAAAACACATAAAAACCACAATAACACTAATAACGCACTTTAGCAATTCAGATTTGAGTACTGATATACGTATAACTGCACCTTTTAAACAATATTTCTGGACCTCTCCTCCCCCTACTTCACACTACTTTCTGCCTTATCTCTTAAGTAATCCTTCCAGATTTCCTCATATTTATCCATTCTTATGGACGCGGGTGGCACTGTGGGTTAAACCACAGAGCCTAGGACTTTCATTTCTTCTAGGGACACATTTCTGGGGTCCCCCCAGCCTGGCTCCACTCTGCCAGGGTAGCTGCATTTTGTTTCGCTGCAGGTGAGCCTGCCCCGTGCAACGTGGGGCTCTTAAAGGAACTTGGGGGGGGGGGAGCGGAGGGCCTGCAGCTTCCTCGCACTTGCCAAAGACTGACAGTATTAGCACAGGTGAGCTGTGCAACCTTCCCAAACTGTATGTGAATGAAAGTTTGTGGATGGGATTATACTTTACACTGGGAGCCAGTGTGGTGTAGTGGTTAAGAGCCATAGACTCGTAATCTGGGGAACAGGTTCGCTTCCCTGCTCCTCCACATGCAGTTGCTGGGTGACCTTGGGTCAGTCACACTTCTTTGAAGTCTCTCAGCCCCACTAACCTCACAGAGTGTTTGTTGTGGGGGAGGAAGGGAAAGGAGAATGTTAGCTGCTTTGAGACTCCTTAGGGTAGTGATAAAGCGGGATATCAAATCCAAACTCCTCCTCCTCCTCCTCTTCTTCTTCTTCTTCTTTACGGCAACCCTGTGATTTTCTCCAACCATAACATTTCGTGACCTGATATTGCAGTACAAATTCCAAAATAACTACAAAATATACAAGATAATAAGAATGATTGCAGTATTTATACCCCGCCCATCTGGTTGGGTTTCCCCAGCCACTCTGGGCAGCTTAAAGTACATAAAAAAGACAGTAAAACATCAAACATTAAAAACATCCTAATATAGCTGTCTTCTAAATGTCCGAGAGTTGCCCATTTCCTTGCCCTCTGAAGGGAGGGCATTCCATAGGGCAGGAGGCCCTCTGCCTGGTTCCCTGGAACTTCATTTCTGTCCATTAAACTTTAATTAGTTCAATGTTAAGTAAACGTCCAGTGCGCTTCCAATGCCCTAAGTCTTATCTCAGCAGAGAATTTCGTGCAGCGGCTGAAGAAGGCAGGAGAGTCAGTACCTTTCAATGAAGAATCCTGGAGCAAGCACTTTGCCAAGTGAATTTTTATTGTTTTCCTTACATATTCTTTTTCAACAAATTGTAGTAGCACCATACATTCCCTTTGACTCTGCCGAGTCGCGACCCCCCTCCCTCCCCACAACTGGTATATTTATCCTCTTTCCATCATGCACATCATTCTCATATTAGTACTATTATACATTGGAGGTATTATGTCAATCCTGCTAGTGTTTTGACCTCTTTACAATTCTTCTTCAAATATTCAATAAATTTACTCCAGTTATTTTGGTATCTTTGATCTCCCTGGTCCCGGATCCTCCCTGATAGTTTGGCAAGTTCTGCATATTCTGTCAACTTTGCCTGCCACTCCTGAATAGTTGGTATATCTTGTACTTTCCATCTTTGGGCCAGAAGGGTCCTCGCGGCAGCTGTAGCATACATGAACAAATTTTGATCTTCTATTTTAATTTCTGTTCCTATTAAGCCTATTAGACACGCTTCCGGTCTTTTGGGGAAAGTATATCTAAATATTTTTTTGAGTTCATTATAAATTGATTCCCAAATTTTTTTTACCTTATCGCAGGTCCACCACATATGGAAATAGTCCCCATCTGCCTTTTTACATTTCCAACATTTTCTTTCTTTTTTCCTATACATTTTAGCTAATTTTACTGGCGTCAAATGCCATCTATACATCATTTTTAGCAAGTTTTCCTTTAAAGCCATGCATCCTGTAAATCTCAAACCCTCCTTCCATAATCTTTTCCACGCATCCAATTCAATGTTATGCCCAATATCAATTGCCCATTTTATCATTGATTCCTTTACTTCTTCGTCTTTTGTGTACCATTCTAGCAATAAACCATACATTCTTGATAAAATTTTATCTTTACAATCTATTAACTCGATTTGGAATTTTGATTTTTTATCTTCGAACCCATTTCTCTTTTTATCTTCCTTTAATAAGTCACTAATCTGGTGGTATTGCAGCCACCCTGTTAACATCTTTTCAATTTGGTCATATGGTTTGAGCTTTATCCCTTGATCTGTTTTCCTAGTAATATCCTCGTATGTTACTCTTTCCTCTTCCATGTTTACTTTTTTGTTGTCAACACCTCAATTGGTGATATCCACCACGGTGTCTTTCTTTCCAGGTGGTTTTTATTCCGATCCCATACTTCATATAAAGATTTCCAAACACATGTTTTAGAAAACCTTTATGTACCTTTACTTTGTTGTACCATAGGTATGAATGCCAACCGTATCTATTGTTGTGGCCCTCTAGATCTAATAGGTCAGTGTTTTCTAAAGTCAGCCAATCTTTTAACCATACCAAGCACGAAGCTTCATAATATAAAGTCAGGTCTGGTAAATCAAAACCTCCTCTCTCTTTCTTATCTACTAATATCTTCATTTTTATCCTTGGCCTTTTCCCCTGCCAGACAAATTTCGCTAATTTTTTTGCCAATCCTTAAATTGTCTTATCCCTTTTACCACTGGTATTGCTTGAAATAAAAATAACAGTCTAGGTAGTATATTCATTTTTATCACAGAGATTCTGCCTAATAATGACAATTTTAGTCTGCTCCATATATCCATATCTTTCTTAATTTCTTTCCATACCACCTCATAGTTGTCCTTGTACAGGTTTATATTTTTTGTTGTCATCCAAATTCCTAAATATTTTATTTTTTTAGCTATCGCGATTCCTGAGTCTACTTGTAATTCTTCCATCTCTTCTTTCTTCAGATTTTTTGCTAGCATTTTCGTCTTGTTTTTGTTGAGTTTAAACCCTGATACCTTCCCAAACTCTTCCATTCTTTTTATTGCCTCTTTCACACTTTGTCTTGGTTCTTCCAACGTTAAGACTCCCGTATTTTTCGCTCTATAACACGCACCTGACCATAACACGCACATCGTTTTTAGAGGAGGAAAACAAGGGGAAAAAATTCTGAATGAAACAGTGGGTGTATCATTTTTGTGCCTCATGCTGTGGCCACAGACATGTGATCTGATGGTGAGTTTGGGGTAGCCCAAAGCAAAAATCCTGAGAATCCCTGTGGATCTGTGCTTTGTAACCACGTTTTTGCACCATTGTGGCCCCAGGCAACAGTGGATGCGTGATTTTTTTGGTGCAGGCTGTAGCCATGGACATGCTATGTGATCTGATGGTGAATTTGGGGTGACCCAATGCAAAGATCCTGAGGATCCATGTGGATCCATGCTTTGTAAAGACGTTTTTGCACCATTGCAGCCCCAGGCAACAGTGGGTGCATGATTTTTTTGGTGCAGGCTGTAGCCATGGACATGTAATGTGATCTGATGGTGAATTTGGGGTGACCCAATGCAAAGATCCTGAGGATCCATGTGGATCCATGCTTTGTAACCACGTTTTAAGTGGGGAGAGAAGGAAAAACACAGAAGAGACAAGGAGCACAAGAGGGGTGTGTGGAGAAGCAGCTGGCTAAGAATGCAGGAGAGGGGTTTAACGGGAGGGAGGAAAGGAAGGCAAAAGTTCCCCCCCCCCACACACACCCAAGCCAGTCCCCCCTCTCTCCCCCCCACCTGAATGTTTTCCGGCTGCCTAAAATGTCCCTAAAACGCTTCCCTGGACCCAGCAGCACCGGAGCACGGAGAGGAATTAGAAGGAAGGACACGATTCTTTCCTTTCCCCTCTGCTTGCCTGGAGGGGAGGGGATTTGCCTGCTCTTTGTTCCGTTTGAGCAAACAGGAACCGAAACAGAACAGGGTGGGCAGTAAGACCCTGAGGCAGAATGCAGGAAAGCAACAGCTTCCTCTCTCACGGAGCTCCCTTCTCCCTGACGCGTGTGATTGGATTTTTGCTGGCTCGAGGGCTTCAGGGACCACACATTCGCACAATAACACGCACAGACATTTCCCCTTATTTTTTAGGAGAAAAAATCTGCGTGTTATAGAGAGAAAAGTACGGTAGGTCATCTGTGAAGGCTCTTAACTTAAATTCTTTTCGTCCCACCTTAATGCCTTTGACTTCTGATGATTCTCTTAGCTTCTTGTTCAAGACCTCTAGGACTGTAATAAATAGCAAGGGAGACAAAGGACATCCCTGCCTAGTACCTTTAGTTATCTCAAAGTTGTCTGATATGTTGTTATTAATTATTAACTTTGCTTTTTGGTCCGAATAAATCGTGTCAATACCTCTCAAAAAAATTTCACCAGTTCCTAGTACTTTTAAGTTTTCTTTCATGAAATACCAAGAAACATTATCAAATGCTTTTTCCGCGTCTATAAACATTAGTACTGCCTGTTTCTCATTTCTGACTTCAAGGTATTCAATTATGTTTATCAGGTTTCTTACATTGTCCCTTAATTGCCTCCCCGGCAGAAAGCCTGTTTGGTCCTTGTGTATCACCTTATTTAACACCATTTTTAGTCTATTCGCTAGTATATCCGCAAACAGCTTATAGTCGTTATTCAATAACGAAATTGGTCTGAAATTTTTTACATCTAATATATCCACCTCTTTCTTCAGGATCAGTGTAATATAGGCTTCTTTCCAGGTGTTTGGCATCTTTCCTTCTCTTAAGACTTTATTCATTACTTCACTTAGAACAGGTGTCAGGTATTGCGATAATGTTTTATAATACTTTGCTGAGATACCGTCCGGTCCTGGGGTCTTCCCTATTTTCATTCTTTTTATTGCCTTCATGACCTCTTGTTCTGTTATCTCCTGGTTAAGCACTTTTTTTTCTTCTTCTGAGATTTGATGCAATTTATGGTCATGGATATACTTTTCTATTCTCTTATTGTCTTCTTTATCTTTCCTACAAAGATCTCTATAGAATCTCTGAAATGCTTTTCTAATTTCTTTCGGGTCCTCAATCATTTTATCCCCATATTTTATTTTACAAATTGTGTTCTGTTTTTGTCTTGCTTTTATTTGCCACGCCAAGAATCTCCCAACTTTGTTGGCTGACTCAATTTTTTTTTGTCTCATGGCTTTTATTTTCCATTCGATTTCCTGTCCCACCACCATGGAGAACTGAGACTGCAACATTTTTATATTTCCTTTTATTATTTCATCTTTAGGTTTTGTTATAAGCTGTTTTTCGTTCCCCATGAGCTGGGACAGGATCTCTTCTTTCTTCTTCTCTCTCCCTCTTTTCTGGAAGCTGTTTTTTTGAATTAGGAAACCCCTTATCACCGCTTTGCTCGCGTCCCAGACTGTTTCAATTGGTGTTTCTTTGTTTAGATTCCATTTAAAATAGTCTGTTATTGTCTCTTTTGCAGTTTCCACTACTCTCTGGTCATTAAATAAGCTCTCATTCATTCTCCATCTATGTGTAGAAGGGTCCTTCCCTTTTAATTCCATATATAGAGGATTATGATCTGACAGGGTTCTTGGAAGGATTTCAATTCTAGTTACTCTCGGTGTTAGAATCTTAGAAACCCAGATCTGATCTATTCTGCTGAAGCTTTGGTTTGGTTCAGAGTGGAATGAAAATTGTCTTACTGTTGGATTCCTTAATCTCCAGATGTCAATTAGTCCCAATATATTGGCCATATCAAAGAAGGCCTTCGGCAGTTTACCTTCATATGTATTTCGCCTCTTTGTTAATCTGTCTAAATCCGGTACCACCACTCCATTAAAGTCTCCCAGTAGTATCAATTTCTGATCTAAATACTCTAACATTATTTCATCCAACTTTGTATAAAATTCAGCTTTCTTATCATTTGGTGCATAGATCCCCACAATCAGCCATTTCCCCCCTTGAAACCCAATTTGTACAATCAATATTCTTCCCTCATCCTCCTTAAAAATTAATTTTGGATCATGCTTCTCTTTTACATATATTACCACACCTCTCTTTTTGTTCGAATCTAATGCGATAAACTCTTGGCCCAGTTTTTTATTACTTAAAATTCTTTTATGTTTTTTTGCTACATGTGGAGCAAGCACTTTGGAACTCAGGGAAAAACTTTATTCACAAAAGAAAAACCCTGGCGATAAAGCACACATGCTTTTATCTCCGGCATAAAGAAAACTTTAAACTTGACTCATATCAGCAAACACGCCCATGGCCACAAACTGAGTCTGCGAGTCAGGTCAAAGGGGGAAGAAGAGACAGAAACACGGGTGAACTGACTCTTTATACAAACTAACTCACATTCCTGGATGCTTAATGACTTCCAGCTGCTCAGTGATTAGAGCGACTTGTTACCTCTTAACCCTTTAGTACCAAGACCCTCGGAGGAGGACCTCCCTATCCAGACTGAGCGATAGGGGTGGAGACGCTCCTTCAGGTCTACAGGGCCGAGGCTGTTTATGGCTTAAGGTTGCAGATCTTGTTCCTCCATAACGATCTCCAGAGCAAGTTCCACGTATAATTAGCAGAGTAGCAAAAAATGCTCAGAGGCAGCAAAAAAAAATTCAGCTGAGAAATCTATTACAGTGGTACCTCTGGTTGCAAACGGGATCCATTCCGGAGGCCCGTTTGCAACATGAGCATAACGCAACCCACGTCTGTGCATGTGCAGGTCGCGATTCACTGCTTCTGCGAATGCACGTGATGTCATTTTGCATGTCTGCGCATGCATGAGCGGCAAAACCCGGAAGTAACTGGGTTGCCACGGGACACAAGACAGAAACGCACAACCTGAAGCAAACGTAACATGAGGTATGACTGTACTGAAGACAAATAAGCATAACAGGATCCAAAAAAATAGCAAAAATGTAACTTACAGTAAAACCCTGACTTAGCATACCAAAACAGCACTCAAGTAAGAAACAGACAAGCAGAGTAGAGTAATAGCTGAATATGAAGTGGGAGAAGGTGCATTTCAATACTGTAATTTATATATAATTCAATGTCTGAGAAACCCTGGGACTAGATAAAAAGCCTCCAGGTGGACGTGCCCCATCTGCCCTTCACTTTCCTCTTCAGCACGGGCAGAATCTGCCTTCTGGACTGTGGGATTGACTGTTGTTCTCATCCTCTCATCCACCAGGGCTGCCTTCACCTGCAGCAGAATTCCCCAACCCACCAAGGATTTGAGACCCATCAGGTATCCTCACCTGGTTTTGCCAGCTGGTCGAAGCCGTTCCTGGGATTGCAGCCCCTGTTGCATACTGACAGCTTCTGGAAGCCACAGGTGAGAGTTGACTGCAGGGTGGGGACCAATAGTGGATAAATTACCCTATAAGGTGCATGATGTATTTTCCACCAAAGGAACTACTAATACCCCATGACATCTAGATGCAGGTAGGTAGCTGTGTTGGTCTGACACAGTTGAAATAAAAAATAAAAAAATAGTCCAGTAGCACCTTAGAGACCAACTAAGATTGTTCTAGGTATAAGCTTTCATGTGCATGCACACTTCTTCAGATACTCTGAAACAGATGTCACCAGACCCTTGTATATCATGGCAGGGTGGGGTGGGGTTTTTCTCAGATGGGTACACCTACTACCATCTCATACTACCCTTCACTATATGAAGAAGTGTGCATGCACACAAAAGCTTATACCTAGAACATACTTAGTTGGTCCCTAAGATGCTTCTGGACTATTTTTTTTACTTTTTTATTTCAGCTGTGTCAGACCAACACGGCTACCTACCATTAAATACAGTTATCTCCTTGCCTTGAATATCCTGCTTTTCAGTGCCAGATTAGGATAGTCCTCTGTCAGAAGACAGGCACAAGATCAGACAGCACATCATTATTATAAGGAGCAATGGGGGTGGGTGTTTCTGTCTGGGATTCCCATGCACCACCTGCTTTCCTTCTGCTTCTCCTGCTCTCTCCATGCAGTGTAAGGCATGTAGATGGAGGTCCATCTCCAAGCTTCCCTGAGCATCCATTCAGCTGACCCCAAGCACCAATCCTTGTTACTTGTTCTCTGACTGACCCAGACCACAGTCCCCGGAAAAGACATAGACCTGGGTCTCACATAATGGTCCAAATGGACCATTGGGACTCTGCAGGTGATTCATAAAGATCTAGAGGTGGATGGAGGATTATGATGCAGAGGATGGGGAATGTCCAAAGGGACGATGAACCAGAGAAAGCGAAGTACGTTTCATGGACAGAGAGCAGATGCCTTTTCTGTGAGTAAACAATTGATTTGGAAAGGCTGTATTCCAATATCATGCTGCTTCATTAACGATGATTGAGGATTATGAAAGTTTGCTGGTGCATTACTATCATTTGGTGACATTGCATCTTTATTTCCTCAAAACTGGGAACATGGGTTGGAGGCTGGACAAGGTAGGAGATGTTGAAATAAATGAAGGTGCTAATGGTGGTTGATGTGTTCTCTTTCCATTTGTTCTCTGCCTTGAAACTCAAACAGGATTTCCTTTCCTCCCACTCTGAAGAAGGAGATGGAGAGGACAGTCAGAACTCCAGGAGATGGGACACCTTTCGTTTCATTAGGAAGAGAAATTAAAATGTGTGAAATGTGGAATATGCTTCATTAAATGAGCACACATAATTCACATCAATGACCTCTGACAGGGGAGAAACCATTGAAAGGTACAGAGTGTGGAAATAGTTTCACTGATAGTGGAAAACTTAGAATACATCAGTGGACTAACAAGGGCAAGAAAGGATTCAAATGCAAGGAGTGTGGGAAGAACTTCAGTTATAGTGGACACTTAAGTTCACATCAACGGACTCACACAGGGGAGAAACCATACAAATGTATGCAGTGTGGAAAGAGCTTTAGCCAGAGTGGACAACTCAATATACATCAACAGACTCACACGGATGAAAAACCATATAAATGTATGGAGTGTGGAAGGAGCTTCAGTCGGAGTGGAAACCTTAAATTACACAAACAGACTCACACAGGGGAGAGACCATTTAGATGTATGGAGTGTGGAAAGAGCTTCAGTCAAAGTGGACACCTTAAAAGACACCAACAGACTCACACGGGTGAAAAACCATATGAATGTATGGAGTGTGGAAAAAGCTTCCATTTCAATGGAGACCTTAGAAGACATCAACGGACTCACACAGGGGAGAAACCATATAAATGTATGGAGTGTGGAAAGAGCTTCAGTGAGAGTGGAAACCTCAATATACATCAACAGACTCACACAGGGGAGAAACCATATAAATGTATGGAGTGTGGAAAGAGCTTTTGTGATAATGCACACCTTAGAAGGCATCAATAGACTCACACAGGGGAGAAACCATTTAAATGTATGGAGTGTGGAAAGAGCTTTCATTATATTGGAAACCTTAGAACACATCAACGGACTCACACAGGGGAGAAACCATTTGAATGTATTGAGTGTGGAAAGAGCTTTAGTGATAATGGAACACTTAGAAAACATCAACGGATTCACACAGGGGAGAAACCGTTTAAATGCATTGAGTGTGGAAAGAGCTTCGGTTTCAATGCAGACCTTAGAAGACATCAGCGTACTCACACAGACGAAAAACCATTTAAATGCATGGAGTGCGGAAATAGCTTTCGTGATAATACAACCCTTAGATCACATCAACGTATTCACACAGATGAGAAACCATTTAAATGCATAGAGTGCGGAAAAAGCTTCAGTCATAGTGGAAATCTTAGAAAACATCAGCAGACCCACATGGGAGAAATCATTTAAACTTTTGGCCTCTGGAAGGAGCTTCAGTCAGAGTGGAACCCTTGATTTACATTAACAAACTCACACAAGAGACACACCATATAAATGTCAGGAAGTTAGACAGAGGTTGAAGTCCAGTACTAGTGGAAGTTCTAAATCAACAGACTCATGCACAGGATGAACTTTTAGAGTTGAAACCCTACAAACCATCAACAGAAATGAGGAGAAGCAGTTTAAATGGAAAGATTACAGAAAGTGATTTAATTATAGTGGAATGTTTAAAAAACATCTAGGAACTCTCACAGGAATGTTTAAGAAACATCTAGGGACTCTCACAAGGGAGAACCTATTTAGATGTATGGAGTGTGGGACATGTTCCTCTCAGAGTCCACTCTTCCTCACAGCAATGAACTCAGAAGAAATCCGTATTCCTGCTTCAGGGCCAGCTGAGTCTGTTTCTCTTGTCCTTATCTCTTAGCTAGGTATCTCCTGTCTAATCTGCTCTGTATTGCTGTCACTCCCTGCTTCTGAGACCACTGCAAAAGAGGGGGGAGAATCCTCCCCTTCAGCTCTCAGGAAAGCTCATCTGCCTGAGAATGGATTCCCCCATACTCAGCTTCAGACCATTCCCTGATGCATCGCGAGAACCCTTGAAAAACAACTGATATGGCTCACCATTGGAAGCTAAGCCCTATAAAAGGTTGACTACGAAAGATACGTGGGGGCTCTGCTATGGGTGCCTTGGAAGATGGCCGACAATACCATCTCTCCAGCTCACACAAGGTAATTAAGGGGCTGATATGGGAGTAAATCAGCCTCCCATTTTTCTTCCTGGTGTAAGGGAAGATGCAGCCTCGTCCGCAGTTGCCCATAAATCACCCCCGAGTTCGAAAGAAGGAGAGGGTGAGGGCACTGGACGGAAAGCCCTCGAGCGAGCTTGGATCTCCCGGACACTGTCTCCGAGCGCAGCCCAAGTTGCATTTCTTCAGATAAAAAATTGGAAATAAGAATTATTGCACATGCTTCGAGTGAAGAAGAGGGTACTTTAGCTGCTAATTAAACCTGCCACTGAGAAGTTAAGATTGGGGGGCCGCTAGGGGCGCCTTGGAAGATGGTGGATATTAACATCTATCCAGCTCGCACAAGGTAATTAGAGGCTGATTATGGGGAATAAATCAGTCTCCCTTCATCTCTCCAGGGGGGAGAGATGCAGTTTTCACCCGCTGTTGCCACAAATCACCCCCGAGTTCAGAAGAAGGAGGGGGTGAGGCACTGGGTGCACAACCCTCGGTGGGCCTTGGAACTCCTCTGAAGCTGCTTCCAGGTGCAAAACTACTTGCGTTACTTAAAAAGAAAAAAATTGGTGAAAGATAATGCACATGCTTCAAGAGAGGCAGGAGGTTCTTATCTGCTAACAATTTTACCACTGAAATGAAGAAGACTGAGACGGAAGATTACATCAAAGTACTACAGACATGGTATGTGGAATGGAATGCAACGGAACTGAAAGGGGGGGGATGACTTTTTATCTTTTTTTGCTCTATGTGATTAAATAATAACCCTCCCTCTTAGAAGATCCGTCACAGCAACTAATTGGCAAATGGGACTAAAAATGAACTGTGTGGGAATAATATGAACTTAAAGGTTTTACTCTGTAAAAGATTTGGAAAGAAGAAGAAGGGCTCTCTTTGTGACGCAGTAAGAATGGAGATTTGATACGAGACCTGTGTTGCAGGAGGTTTGGTCTTGGGGAGGGCGAGCCAAAGATTTATTATTTTCAATGAGATTGTGAACTGGAAGGGGCAGCCCTCCTGGAAAAAGACTAATTTACGATGCAACAGGTCGGGAAAGTTAAACAGCGAGCTTTAAGACTGTATTTCATCGGGACGAGAAGATGGCAATTGCTTGCTCGAGCGGAAATGCCTGGACTATTGGATGAGAGTGATTTACGAGAGAGCAGTACAAAGCCCACACAGAAACACAAATAAGACTGTTTTTTTCAACCCACTTGCGGAGCAATTCGGAGGTGAATGAAAAGGAAAATGAGTAACGACAAGGATTGAGAAGAAGGGACTGGAAATATCATTCTTAATATGAAAGCAGCAGAAATATTCGAGGATTGGACTCCTGCTGATCAAAAAGCATGGATACTGCCCACAAAAAATTATAATTTGGAAAACAATTGGATTATATGATATGTATTGTTATAATTTGGATTAATTGGTTTGATGTGTTTAATTTTGTAATATGAAACTTAATAAAAATTATTTTTTTAAAAAGAGAGAGAAGTTAAGATAGATGGAGTGGACTGGAAAGAAGATAACATCAAAGAATAACATCTATGCCGGTATGTTGAAACGGAACAGAAAGGGGGGGGGCTTTTTCTTTTCTTTTCTTACTATGATATTACCTAACACCCCCCCCCCCCCAGAAGAACTGTCAAAATGACATAGAGCAAGTGAGACTGGAAAATAAACTGTGTGGAAATAAAAATATCAACTAAAGCCTTTGTTTTTTGAAATATCTGGAAAGAAAATAAAAGGCTCTCTTGTGACGCAGTTTTTAATCAGGGTCCGCCATTATGAGACAGACTATGTTGCAAGATTAATAGCCGTAGGGAGAGGCAAGCCATTACTCTATTAACATGTTTGGAGCCCGGACAGCTCCGTGGTTTTCCACGGATCTGAGGGCAATGAAATAATCGTTGAGACGGCTAGAGCGCCGGTGGCGGATAACCCATTCTGAATCTGACCGGATACGGGTTAGAGCTCAGTGTTGAGCCTACCAAGTGGCGATAGCGACAGCGAAGAAGACTTTCTTCACTGCCTCTATTGCATCTGCGGAAAACAGCAGCAGGAGACTCTTTCAGGTGGTTCACAATTTAGCAGAACCACCTGTCACATTGGGGCCCAGTACGGGCCACATGATCTGCAATGATTTTGCAAAGTTTTTTGCAGATAAAGTCGCTCAGATTCGAGAAGAGGTAGACTCCACCGTGGGAGCAGGGCCGGGGTGGGAGAGTGCTAGAGTCCTGTCTAGTCAAGTTGTGTGGGATCAATTCCAATCTGTTACCCCCGAGGATGTGGACAGGCTGCTTGGACAAGTGAAACCAACCACTTGTCTCCTTGATCCTTGCCCATCCTGGCTCATAAAAGCTAGCTGGGAAGGACTGGGTGATGGGCTTCGTGGGGTGGTGAATGCTTCCCTCCGTGAGGGAGCCTTCCCAGAGCCGCTGAAAGAGGCGGTTATTAAACCGCTTCTTAAAAAACCATCTTTAGATGCAGCCACGATGGCCAACTATCGCCCAGTCTCAAATCTTCCATTCTTGGGCAAGGTGATTGAGCGAGTGGTTGCTGAACAACTCCAGGCACGCCTGGAAGAAGCGGACCATTTGGATCCCTTCCAGTTGGGATTCAGGCCTCATCATGGGACTGAAACTGCCTTGGTCGCACTGGTTGATGATCTCCGGCGGGCTAGGGACAAAGGTGAGAGCTGTTTCCTAGTTCTGCTGGATCTCTCAGCGGCGTTTGATACCATCGACCATAACATCCTTCTGGACCGTCTTGAGGGGCTGAGAGCTGGGGGCACTGTCATACAGTGGTTCCGCTCCTTCCTCCTGGGCCGTGTCCAGAAAGTGGTGTTGGGGATGAGTGGTCAGACCCCTGGGCTCTCACTTGTGGGGTGCCTCAGGGTTCTGTCCTCTCCCCCATGCTTTTCAACATCTACATGAAGCCGCTGGGAGAGATCATCAGGGGATTTGGGCTGGGTGTTCATCAGTATGCGGATGATACCCAGCTCTACCTCTCTTTCAAATCAGAACCAGTGAAGGCAGTGAAGGTCCTGTGTGAGTGCCTGGAGGCGGTTGGAGGATGGATGGCGGCTAACAGATTGAGGTTGAATCCTGACAAGACAGAAGTACTGTTTTGGGGGGACAGGAGGCGGGCAGGTGTGGAGGATTCCCTGGTCCTGAATGGGGTAACTGCCCCTGAAGGACCAAGTACACAGCGTGGGAGTCATTTTGGACTCACAGCTGTACATGGAAGCACAGGTCAAATCTGCGCCCAGAGCAGCAGTTTACCAGCTCCATCTGGTACGCAGGCTGAGACCCTATCTGCCCGCAGACTGCCTCGCCAGAGTGGTGCATGTTCTGGTTATCTCCTGCTTGGATTACTGCAATGCGCTCTACGTGGGGCTACCTTTGAAGGTGACCCAGAAACTACAACTAATCCAGAACGCGGCAGCTAGACTGGTGACTGGGAGTGGCCGCAGAGACCACATAACACCGGTCTTGAAAGATCTACATTGGCTCCCAGTACGTTTCCGAGCACAATTTAAAGTGTTGGTGCTGACCTTTAAAGCTCTAAGCGGCCTTGGTCCAGTATATCTGAAGGAGCGTCTCCACCCCCATCGTTCTGCCCGGATGCTGAGGTCCAGCGCCGAGGGCCTTCTGGCGGTTCCCTCATTGCGAGAAGCAAAGCCACAGGGAACCAGGCAGAGGGCCTTCTCAGTAGTGGCACCTGCCCTGTGGAACGCCCTCCTTTCAGATGTCAAAGCAATAAACAACTACCTGACATTCAGAAGTCATCTTAAGGCAGCCCTGTTCAGGGAAGTTTTTAATGTGTGATATTTTAGTGTATTTTTTGTTTCTATGGAAGCCACCCAGAGTGGCTGGGGAAACACAGCCAGATGGGCGAGGTATAAATAATAAATTATTATTATTATTATTATTATTATTATTATTATTATTATGTTTGCATTCTAAGTTCGACTTGGCAAATCTTCCCTGGAAAGGCTAATTTATGGTGCAACATGTCTGGGAAAATTAATGGGCAAACACCTAGATTTTATTTCATCGGAACTGAAAAAGATGGCGTCTGCCACCCAAGGAGGACTTTTGGATCAGCATGTGAGGATTTATTGCAAACAAAAGACTTACCAGCTTTAAAAAAAGGGAGAGCCTTACAAAGTTCACACAGAAGCATAATATAGCTTACTTTAATTCGTCTGTGGAAACAATTCAGAGGCTATTAAGAAGAAAAAGGAAAACAACAGGAAGATCCAAAGATGGGACTGGTGAACACTAAAAGCAGCAGAAATATAAGATGATTGGACCCGACTGAACTCGAAGCATGGGAACCCCAACAAAAAATTATAATTTGGCAAAATATTTGGACTTTATGATATGCATTGGTATAATTTGGAATAATTAATGTGATATGATTGGATTGTTAAATGGAAAACTTAATAAAAATTATTTTTTAAAAAATATGAAAGATACGTAATTGAAGTATAACGATATTCTGATGGAAGTAGGGGACCAATTTAGATTAAAATCTTATGATCCGTTGAAAGATAAATTAGATGATTGGTTCCAGTACATCCAGATAAATGAAGTGTTTAAAATGGATAAGAAAACTGCTTTTCAAAGAGAGAAATCCAAACAGGAAATGGAATTATTAGATACAAAAACAAAAAACCTATCTAAGATGTACAATTTATTGCTGGAATGGCGTACAAAAGATGAACAAGTGAAATCTGTAATGATTGAATGGGCCAGGCATGTGGGGCACAATATCATGATGGTAGATTGGGAGAAATTGTGGGAAAAAGGAATCAAATTTACAGCTTGTAAAGTATTAACAGAAAAATTGATGAAAATGATGCATAGATGGTATTTAACACCAGTGAAGTTAGGAAAAATGTATCATACTCATGATAATAAATGCTGGAAATGCAGAGAAAAAGAAGGAACCTGTGATGGGACGATGAGCTGCTTGTGTGTAAAATCCTAGTCCCTCAGAGTTTGGTCAAGTTTGCAAACCTCTGTCTGTAACTGAGCCCCTTAAACATGGCTCCGTCAGTCGCTGGCAGATTCCGACAGTGGTTGCTTTCGGAATCGCTTCCAACATAAAAGCTCCTTAACGGAAACACGTCTTCTGGACTCTCTGCGTGACAGTTTCCGGCGAGGAGTGGGTGTCCCTACAGGAGGTCCTGAAACCTCCCCACTGTTTTCGCTGGAAGTGTCTCTGAGCCATCCCTCCAGCTCCCTTTCCCTCAGCTCAGCTCCTCTCCCCCTACTGGTTCCCTCTTCAGCTGCTGAGTCTCTCCCAACCTGTGTGAGCCCTTTCACTTCCCTTCCTTCCGATGGCAGTTCCCTGACATCCACCTCCCCTCCAGGGCCCCCTTCATCCCCTCTCGCCCCCTCCTCTACGGGCGGTGAGGAGGCAAAACCCCGGAATGAACTTCCTTCATCTTCCGATGTCCCGAACACTTCTCTCCACCTGTTGCGGTTCCTGGTCTCGAAGTACTCCTCCTCCTCAGAGTCCATCTCCCCTTCCCCTTCCGATTCCGAGAATCCTTCCAACTCCTCCTCCTCATCGGTGGTCCCAAAGTATTCCCTCCGGAACCTCTCCACAGGCTGAGGTTTCCTTGGGAACCTTTGATGGAACGTTTCTATCAATACCTCGTCATTGATATCTTCTGCCATTACCCAAGTGTTTTCTGACTCCGGTTCTCCTTCCCACGCTACCAAATACTCCACCTGATCCCCCTTCCACCTGGCGTCGAGGATTTCTGCCACATGGCTGCTGCATTCCCTTTCTTCTATGATCGGTCCCCGAGTGGCCATCCCTTCTCGTCCCCCCTCATACGGTGACAGTAACGACCTGTGAAATACTGGGTGCAGTTTCATGTGGTTGGGTAACCGGAGCCTGAAAGCCACTGGGTTGACCTGTTGAATGACCTCAAAGGGACCCAATCTCCTGGGTCTTAATTTCTTACAACCTCCTTTGAACGGCAACCCTTGGGTTGACAGCCACACCCTATCTCCCACCCTTATGGTTTCACCTTCCCTTCGGTTCTTGTCTGCCTGCCTCTTGTATTCTTCCTTCGCCCTTTCTAAGTTGAGTTGGAGCTGACGATGGATTGCTTCCATTTCTTCTACAAAAAGCTCGGCTGCCGGGACACCCCATCTCTCCCCTTCTCCCCCTGGGAAAGCCCTGGGATGACACCCATAATTAGCCAAGAAGGGGCTCATCCCTGTGGACACATTCTCGGCATTGTTGTAGGCAAATTCCGCCAGCGCCAACTTTTCTACCCAGTCATTCTCTCTGTCATTGACATAACACCTCAGGTATTGCTGGAGGACACCGTTTGCTCTTTCCGCCTGCCCGTTGGTTTCAGGGTGCCGGGCAGTCGAAAAGTTGACCTCCACCTGCAGTAAGCTCATGAGCTTCCTCCAGAACCTGGAAGTAAATTGTTTTCCTCGGTCTGAGACCACCCTCAATGGCACCCCGTGCAACCTAAAAATGTGTTCTACAAATAACTTCGCTGTCTCTTCCGCCGTGACTGCATGCGAGCAGGCTACAAAGTGGCACATCTTTGTTAGTAGGTCTACCACCACCATGATGGCTGTTTTCCCCTTGGACTTCGGCAGATCAGTCATAAAATCTATCGACACTGCCTCCCAAGGTCGTTCTGGGGTTGGTAAGGGTTCTAATAGCCCCGCCGGTGCCCGCCTCTCCCCTTTGGCTCGCTGGCATTGCTCACACCCTCTTACATACTCCCGTACATCTTCCCTCACCTTAGGCCACCAAAATTCCCTGGTGACCAACCACATGGTTTTGTGTTGTCCAAAATGCCCCGCCGTGGGGCTGTCGTGCAACTGCTTGAGTACCCTCCCCCTTAAGTCTCCTTCAGGGATATACAGTGCCCCTTTGTAATACAAAGCTCCATTTCTTTCCTCGAAACCCCCTGGTTCCTCTCCCTCACCCCTAAGACCTCTGAGCTTATTCTGGGCGTATTCATCATTCTCTGTTTCCTCTACCAGTTCTCTTTGTCCCACCAATGCCGCCCCACACACCCAGCGGTCCTCTGGAATGACATGTCTCTCTTCGGGTGCTCCCTCCCCCTCCAAATATTCAGGTTTGCGTGAGAGAGCGTCCGCCCTAATGTTCTCTGGGCCTGGCACGTAACAAATCTCAAAGTTAAATTTGGAGAACTCCTGGGCCCATCTCACTTGCCGTTGGTTGAGCACTCGTGCCGTCCTCCAATACTCTAGGTTCTTGTGGTCAGTGCACACTTGCACCTTATGTTGTGCGCCAATTAGCAGGTGCCTCCATCTCCGGAACGCCTCATGAATGGCTAGTAGTTCTCGGTCATACACCGTGTAGTTCCTCTCGGATTTGTTCAGCTTTCGCGAAAAAAAGGCACACGGTCTCCACTCTGACTCCTCCTTCCCTGGCTGCAGAAGCACCGCCCCAATCGCTCTGTCTGATGCGTCAGTTTCCACTCTCATCGGTTTTTGTAAATCCACATGCAGGAGTTGTTGTTCCGAGGCGAAGGCCCTTTTTAGTTCCTCAAATGCTCGCTCCGCCTCCTCAGTCCAAACGAACTTCTTCTTACTGCTGAGACAGTCCGTAATGGGCGCCGTCAGGTGGGCAAAGTTTCGGATGAACTTACGATAGAAGTTCCCAAATCCTAGGAACCTCTGCACATCCTTCCTTGTTTTGGGTGTTTTCCATTCCAGCACCGCCTGGACCTTGCCGGGATCCATGGCCAATCCCTTGTCTGACAGGCGATACCCCAGGAATTCCACCTCCTTGGTATGAAACTGACACTTCTCCAGTTTCACCCACAGCTGGTTGGCTTGCAGCCTGCTCAACACTTCTCTGACGTCTCTCACATGCTGCTCCTCATTCTCAGAATACACCAACACGTCGTCTAAGAAGGCCACACAATTCTTGTAAAGCAAAGGCCCCAGGACGTGGTTCATAAACGATTGAAAGCACGCGGAGCCTCCTTGTAGGCCGAAGGGCATAACTAAATATTCAAATGCCCCCAAAGGGGTGAACATGGTGGTTTTCCATTCATCCCCCTTCCTTATTCGTATCAGGTTGTACGCCCCCCTTAGGTCCAGTTTAGTAAAAATCTTTCCCTTCCTGACCCTTGTCAAAATGTCGTCAATCCTGGGCATAGGGAAAGCCACTGGTTCTGACACTGCATTTAAGGCCCTGAAGTCACACACAAGCCTCGGCTTGTTCGTGTTTTTTTTTATCCACAAAAAACACTGGGCTGCCCCCCACCGCCCTGGACTCTCTGATGAACCCTCTCTTCAGGTTCTTGTCAATGAACTCTCTTAGCTCCTGCATCTCTCTGTCTGACATGGCGTACAGCTTGCCTACAGGGAGCTGTGCCCCAGGGAGTAAATTGATTTGACAGTCAAAGGGTCTATGCGGGGGTAGTTGGTCAGCTTCCCTTTCGCTGAAGACGTCGCGGAGATCTGCGTATTGTCGTGGTACCTTCACGTTCTCCGTTACTTCAGTCCCTGCTAGGGTGGCTTGGGCCCCTGCCAAACCCTTTCCCTCTTTGCAGTGTTCTAAGCAATGTGCTGAACCAAAAGAAACCACTCTCTGATGCCAGCCCACCAGCGGATCATGTAACGCTAGCCAGCTCATCCCCAATATAATGGGAGCTCCTCCCAAGGTGGCCACATTAAACGCTATCAGTTCGGTGTGCCTTGCCACCTTCATTATCATTGGGACGGTCTGCAAGCTGACTTCTCCTCCCAACAGCTCCCTGCCATCGATCGTGGTCACCTGCAGGGGGTTGCTTAAAGGGATCGTCTGTATCTGGTGTTCAGCTGCAAACTCTTGCTCATGAAATTGCAGGAGCTGCCTGAGTCCAACAGCGCCTTTATCTTTAGAGGGTGTCCGTTTGGCAGCTCTAGCGCCACTTCTATCACTAGGGCGGGTTTAGGAGGTTCTGGCGTGGGCACTTTCACTGCTCTTTGGCCTGGCTGCTGTGCCCCGACGGTGGCAGCCAGGCGTTGGCTTTTACTTGCTTCGGTATTTCTTCCTCTCTTCCCTCCACAGCTCCTACCATCCCTTGCCATTCCTTCCTCTGGGGGCAGACTCTGGCAAAGTGACCTGGCTGTTGGCAGAGATAGCATTTCCGGGCGCCTTTTCCCTCCTTCTTTCCCCCCTCACTGGGCTTTGAAACTGCGCGCGCGCGCGCTGTTCCGATTTCCATCGGCTCTGCCGGCGGGAAAGTTGGCTCTGGAATGTCTGGAATGCGGAACTCCTTCCAACGTTCCCCCTTCCCTTCCCGCCTCTCCAATGCTCTCGCCTCCTGGCGCACTCCTATGGTCAGCGCTGATTTGGTCAGCTGGTCCATAGACTCCGCCCTGGGCGCCCGGGAAAGTTCGTCTTTCACAGCCGAAGAAAGCCCTTCTTCAAAGAGCATTTGAATGGGTTCCGCCGATAGATCCCACCCCAATTTATGGATCAACATGGTGAACTCAGTCCAGTACTCACGGACAGATCGGCTCCCCTGTTTGCAAGCCATTAACTGTCTGCGGACCACTCCCTGTTCAATATCGCTGGAAAACATCAGATCCATGGCGCGAAAGAACTTCATCGTGTCCTTTAGGACGTCACTATTCGCTGCCATCAGGGGTCTAACCCAGTCTCTCGCCCCCTTTTCAAGATGCCCAATCACGAAAGCCACTCGTGATTCCTCGTCAGGGAATTCATCAAACTGCAGATTGAGGGCATATTGCATCTCTGTCCGAAAGCCATGATAGTCTTTGGGCTCCCCCCCAAACTTCTGCACCAATCCTGGTACCTTTCTGACGAGCTGGGTGTCTTTCCCCTTTTTGTCTGCATCCTGAGCCCTCCTCTCCTCAAGCCTCGCCGTCTGCAGCGCTAGCTGGACCTCCAACACCCGGTACCTTTCTTCCAGGCTTGGACCCGCTCCAGCTCCTGCTTCTCCGGTTCCGGCTGGGTTGCTCATGATGCCTTCTCCTGCACAAGCTGCTCACGGAGACTGTCGGAATGCTGTGATGGGACGATGAGCTGCTTGTGTGTAAAATCCTAGTCCCTCAGAGTTTGGTCAAGTTTGCAAACCTCTGTCTGTAACTGAGCCCCTTAAACATGGCTCCGTCAGTCGCTGGCAGATTCCGACAGTGGTTGCTTTCGGAATCGCTTCCAACATAAAAGCTCCTTAACGGAAACACGTCTTCTGGACTCTCTGCGTGACAGTTTCCGGCGAGGAGTGGGTGTCCCTACAGGAGGTCCTGAAACCTCCCCACTGTTTTCGCTGGAAGTGTCTCTGAGCCATCCCTCCAGCTCCCTTTCCCTCAGCTCAGCTCCTCTCCCCCTACTGGTTCCCTCTTCAGCTGCTGAGTCTCTCCCAACCTGTGTGAGCCCTTTCACTTCCCTTCCTTCCGATGGCAGTTCCCTGACAGAACCTTTTACCACATGTGGTGGACGTGCCCCAAGGTAAAAGACTTCTGGGAAAGGATTTATAATGAACTGAAAAAAGTGTTGAAAAACACATTTATTAAAAAACCAGAAGCCTTTTTACTTGGTACTTTGGGGGGGGGTGAAATCCCCCAAAAAGGATGTTATTTTTTTTCTGTATGCCACAACAGCTACGTGAATATTGCTAGCGAAGAATTGGAAGAAACAAGATTAACCAACTATCAAAGCAGGGCAGATGAAGATGACGGACTATATGGAACTTGCCGAACTGACCGGGAGACTCTGACACCAGAGAGAAGAGATGGTGGAAGAAGATTAGAAGTTTAAGGAATATTTGAAAAAATATGTTAATATTTAAATCTTAGAATAGCTTTGGAAGTGGATAGAGGCTGTAGGCTTAGAAGTAGAAGATAGTGTATTTTAAAATAGTATTATTTGTAAGTGATAAAATGTGAAGTTATTTTAAGTGTGATATAAAAAAATATGGTTAGAAACGATGATATATGTAAACTGCTAAAGATGAAGTAAAATGAAAATCAGATAGGTGGGACTTGGAGAACCCCACTTAACAATGTTTAGGAAAATAAGGATATGACAAGAATTTGTTAGAATTGTTTGTTTTTCTGTTTGTGTTCTTTATTTGTGTTATAAAATGAATATTTTTTTTTAAAAAAAACAAACTGATATGGCAATACACCACAGATCACAGTGTATGTTTTTGTGTTGCATGTTTGCCTGGAAGCTGCCAGCAGAAAGCTTTTCTTTGTGAAGCCCCTGAATATGCTGAGTTGCTGACTTCCCTCCCAGGCAGCAGGAAGCGAAAGACACACATCCATTGCCCTGTGTCCTTCCAGCCTCTTTCCTCCCTTGCTCCCTTATGCCGGTGTGTGTGCCTGACTTAGATATCCTGTGTGGTGTATTTTTTTACCACTGAAACTGGATTTGCTCTCAGGAGCTAAGTTTTTTTTTTTTTTTTTTTCCCCGCAGATAAATATTTATTGATTTTTCAAAAAGAAAAGAAAACCACATACAACAGACAAAAAGAAAAACAACAACAAAACACAAAACCAATAAGCAATCTACACAATAAAGAAGTTTTCACCTACAATTTTACATTGTCATTTCTTTCTGGGCTTCCTTCAGCTCGTCCGTAAATCTTCCGTAGTCGAAATCAAAATTACGCATTACCTGGTTTGTATTGTCATTATACATTTCTCTTCCTCTATTTTCATTAAACAATAACTCTTAGTCTTTCACAGTACTTCTCTGAATCCCCTTAACGTTATTTGTCCTTTGCTAATATGTTCCAGGTAGTCTACATATTTTCCCCATTCCTTGATAAACTTTTGGTCTCTTAGATATCTAATCTTTCCCGTCAATCTATCTAAGTCCGCGTAGTCTAGTAACTTTAATCTCCACTCCTCTATTGTTGGTACTTCCTGTTTTTTCCACTTCTTGGCGAGGGTTATCCTTGCTGCTGTAACTGCATAATATACAAATTTATGATCTTTCTTTTTTATTTCGTTCCCTAATATCCCCAACAGGAAAATTTCAGGTTTTTTTATAAACGTATACTTTAACACCTTCTTTAGTTCATTATATACTTTTTCCCAGAATTCTCTCACTCTCCCACACTCCCACCACATGTGGTAAAAGGAGCCCTCCTTCTCTTCACATTTCCAGCATTTGCTATCTACTTTATACATTTTCGATAGTTTCGCAGGTGTTATATACCACCTGTAAAACATCTTCATAACGTTCTCTTTCACCGTTATACACGCCGTAAAGTCCAAACCTTCCTTCCATAGATTCTCCCAATCCTCAAATTGTATGTTGTGACCCACATCTCTAGCCCATCCAATCATCACTGTTTTAACTTCCTCATCTCCCAAGTTCCAATCCAGCAGTATCTTATACATTTTAGATATTATTTTCACATCGTTGTTTATGATTTCCATCTGAAATTTTGATTCTTTATCTGCATACCCTCTATCTTTGATCTCTTTTCTAAACATCTCATTAACTTGGAAGTGATGGAGCCAATCATACACATACTCCTTAACCTGCTCATATGGCTTTAGTTTCCATTTCCCATCATCTTTCATTAACAGTTGACCATATGTTGCCCAATCATTTCTCATATTGATTTTCTTGACACTCATCATTTCAAGGGGTGAGAGCCAGTGCGGTATTTTGGGTTCTAGTATGTTTTTATACCTTTCCCATGTTTCAATAAGTGGACCTCTAAAAATATGATTCTCAAACCCCTTATGCACTTTCCTCTTGCCACACCATAGGTAGGCATGCCAGCTGGCATGCCTCAGGAGCTAAGTTTTGTGCCTCACTGGGGACCCAGTGAGAACTGTATGCTTTGAAAGCTCAGTAAACTATTACTGAAGAAGTCCTGCTGCCTCTGTGTGTGTTTTTGACCTCAGCGTGAGCCTTGCTCTACACGTGTCCCCTACCCTGCCGATGCTTGGCTGGAGCCCTGGAGTTACTGTACTCAAGCATTCAAGATGGGTGTTTGTGTGTCAGACTGGTTTTTGCACCAAACTCTGTCACCCCCACCACCGCATGATCTCCAAACATTACTTATTCAACAGAACTTCATCCCTGCACGTTCTGAAGAAAACTTAAAATTTAATGGGAGATTCCTGCCCCCCCAAGCCTAACTGCAAGAGGGGGAAGGATGGGTTGCAGGTACCAGGAAAGTCTCCTGACGGGCCCATCTTCACTCATGAACCACTTAGGGGAACCCCAAAGCTACTGCTTATTTTGGGGTTTGGGGAGGATAATATTTTTCCATAGTCCCAGAAGTTATCAGTCAATCATGCTGCTAGGGAGTCTTCCTGCCAGAGGACCACAGTGCATATTGCTATGCTACTGATGTTACTGTTGTTGTTGCTGTTGCTGTCATGGACTGGAGGGGTGCAGGGGGGGAGGCACCAGCTGGGGGAACACAAAAGGGAAGAAGGCTCAGAGCCCAGGGACTGGGGTTGGGATGACGATGAGCAGAAAAAGGGAGAAAGGGGAGCAGAACGGGAGAGGAGGTGTTGCAAGCTGAGGAGGAAACAGGGTTTGGTGAGCAGGAAGAGGCTGGGGCAGAGAGCAGTTCAGGCTCAGAGGGAGGAGAGGAGGGGGCCAGGAGACCCAGAGGAGGCCGACTGCTGAAGCATCCAGGGAGACCCCCCCCTCCTGCTGCGACCAGCTCCCCTCTCCCCTGGTCTCCTAGAGCACACAGAGAATCCCAGTTCAGACCCCATGATCCTGCACATGATATTAAGAGGGTGTTTCCCTGCCCCCCAACATGCCTCACTTTAATCTCGTTGACAATGAACTGTATTCATTGACAATCACCCCGTTCGGAGAGCTCTTTTTGGAGCTCCTTGCAATCTGTCTCTGTTTCAACAACTCTGGACAATTTACTGCCATCAGCAAACTTTGCCCCCTCCTTGCTCACTCCTAACTCTAGATCATTTATGAACAAGTTGAAAAGCCTAGGGGTCCCAATACTGATCTATAGGGGACTCCACTTTCTTCTCTCCATTTATCGGAGTCTCCGTTTATTACTATGTGTTCCTCCCTCCTCCCATCCTTCTGTGCTGCAGAGGGAACTCTGCGGAAAAGTTCTGGGGTGAATTGTGCTTCCCCACACATCAGCTGCCCTGGACACAGAATTGACCTGCACCTCCATGGACAGCTGTGAGTGCAAAATTTGGTTTTACTGCTCTGGCTGCTTTTGCTGTCATGGACTGGCTGATTGCGGGGGCGGGGGAGAGGCACCAGCTGGGGGACCCACAAGGGAAGAAGGCTTAGAGCTTGGGGGCTGGTGGTGGGATGGCAATGAGCAGAAAGAGGGAGAAAAGGGAGCAGAACGGCAGGGGAGTTATTGCAAGCTGAGGAGGAAACGGTTTGGTGAGCGGGATGAGGCTGGGGCAGAGAGCAGTTCAGGAGAGGAGGGAGGAGAAGAGGGGGCCAGAAGACCCAGAGGAGGCCGGCTGCTGAAGCATCCAGGGAGACGCCCCGCCCCTGCTGTGACCAGCTCCCCTCTCCCCATGTCTTCTAGAGCACACAGAGAAACCCGGTTCAGACCCCATGATCCTACACATGATATTAAGAGGGTGTTTCCCTGCCCCCCCCAACATGCATCACTTTAATCTTGTTGACAATGAACTGTATTTTCAGCCCAATCCCCGTTTGGAGAGCTCTTTTTGGAGCTCCTTGTATTCTGTCTTTGTTTGAACACTCCTGGACAATTTACTGTCAACAGCAAACTTTGCTCACTCCTAACTCTAGATCATTTATGAACAGGTTGAAAAGCCACAGGTCCCAATACTGATCTATAGGGGACTCCACTTTCTGCTTCTCTCCATTCACAGGAGTGTTCGTTTATCACTACGTGCTCCTCCCTCCCCCCATCCTTCTGTGCTGCGGAGGGAACCCTGCAGAAAAGTTATGGAGTGAATTTCACTTCCCCACACATCCAACACTGCTCAGCATTCAGGGAAATGGAAGAGGAAAGCTGGCCGCAATCCAAGAGGCTGAGGTCAACAGAAAGGGAAGCAAAGCCTACTCCAAGGCAAGCCGCTTCAGCTTCCAGCCCGTCTGCTCCCACAATGGCTAAAGAAGAATTGCCCTTTGGGAATGGCGGAGCTGAATGGAAGCGGGCGAGGAAGCCCCACAATCGCTACTGCTGGAGGAATAGGGGCACTGACCCTATAATCAAAGGTGATGGCCACTTCTGGAATCCAGGAAGGAATTCTCCCCTCACTGGTCACATGCAGCTGGGCTCACTTTCCAGAGCCACCTGCATGGCCTGCCAACAATTCCCTTCATCCCTAGTCTTGCTAGCTTGGGATGGTGGGTTCTATAGTCCAAAAATAGCTGGAGACCCAAATTTGGGAAACCCTGTTCTCCCTGAAGTACAAAGGAGTATTCACCTGCATTAGAACGTCAGGTGAGCCCTGCAGGATCAGGCCCAAGGGGCCCCTGTCCTCGCAGGGGCCAAGCAGGGGCCTCTTCTGGGAAGCCCACTGGCAGCACTTGAGCACCAGAGAAGGATGGCTGCCTCTGATTGGGGAAGCACATTTCTTCTTGGGGCACATTTCTGGCGAAGTTTAGGAAAGAGCAGTGTACAGAAACGCCATTTACCTTCCCGCCGGACCAGTACCTATTTATCTACTTGCACTTTGACGTGCTTTCAAACTGCTAGGTTGGCAGGAGCAGGGACCAAGCAACAGGAGCTCACCTCGTGGGGATTCGAACCGCCGACCTTCTGATCAGCAAGTCCTAGGCTCTGTGGTTTAACCCGCAGCGCCACCCGCGTCCCTTATTCATGTCTTCTTGTTGTTTAGTTGTTTAGTCGTATCTGACTCTTCGTGACCCCATGGACCAGAGCACGCCAAGCACTCCTGTCTTCCACTGCCTCCCGCAGTTTGGTCAAACTCATGCTGGTCTCTTCAAGAACACTGTCCAACCATCTCGTCCTCTGTCGTCGTCTTCTCCTTGTGCCCTCCATCTTTCCCAACATCAGGGTCTTTTCCAGGGAGTCTTCTCTTCTCATGAGGTGGCCAAAGTATTGGAACCTCAGCTTCACGATCTGTCCTTCCAGTGAGCACTCAGGACTTATTTCCTTAAGAATGGAGAGGTTTGATCTTCTTGCAGTCCATGGGACTCTCAAGAGTCTCCTCCAGCACCATAATTCAAATGCATCAATTCTTCGGCGATCAGCCTTCTTTGTAGTCCAGCTTTCACTTCCATACATCACTACTGGGAAAACCATAGCTTTTACTATATGGACCTTTGTTGGCAAGGTGATGTCTCTACTTTTTAAGATGCTGTCTAGACAATGGGGAGGTTTCCCACTATGACCTTGCAGAGAAATATTTGAGGTTAATTTGGGAGGGACAAAATGGTTCCAGAAATTTTTCTATTGGATTCAGACATGTGGTGTGTGTGTGTTCTTAGAACATTTATTTTGTATATATTAGACCTTAAAATTCTTACAACAATTGCATATGGTTGCAAGAACTTATAACACCTCTCCCCATTTAACACAAAACATTTTTCAACAGGGTCATCGATACATCACAAATATGTCACAAAGTAGGAGTCTTTGGCGTTTAGAAAAATGAGCCCGTCTCCCTGCCCGTCGGTAACCTTATTTCCCCACACGTTTTAACTACCCTCTTCCCCAAAGAACCATAATAGTATTCGGACATCCCCCCAGCTGCAAGGCTTTCCTGCGCTTCTCCTTTAAATGCATCAGGATTCAATCCGCCATCCCGAGGGATTTCTGTCTGGGACATGTGCTGCCCTTGATCGCCTCCTGCCTCGTAAGGGATTATGGAGTCAGGGGGAGCCCTGGACCCCCCAATTCCAGAGGAGTCATTAGGCGTATTGGATAGTCGGAGGAAACAGTCCGATTCATGGTATCCGCTTCTTGCTACAATTGTATAGGCTGCATTTCTGAGCCTCTTTGCTGCTGTGCATGGGAGGTGCCTGTGCAAATGGTCATTGTCCTGGCCTTAGTCCGAGGCTGTGGTGGGGCCTTGGGGTGTTGTTTAACCGCCCCCCCCCCCCCCCATTCCTGGTTTGAAGAGCATCAATACCTAAAGCACGGACGCACGGCTAGTGGCGTGGGGTCGGCGAGGGAAGGATTTTACAATGTAAACATTGGGGGGGAACCCCACTTTGCAATTGGATTGCGGAATCAGCCCCTCCCCGCTCTTCTGATCCACAGATGCAAGAGGGGAGGAGGGAAACCTTCCTCTCCCTCCCCCCAATTCCTCCCCTCCCGGCACATCCTTCCCTCACCCCGCCCCCACAACCCCAAATCCCCTCCCCAATATGTTGCTCCTCCTCCTCGCCATCCGACCTCTCCTCCGGGAATAGGGGGGAGAGCCCCCCTCCCAACGTGACTGCTTCTCCCGGAAGTGGAGCTTCCACTCCGGATTGCTGCTCTGCGCCGTAGCTCTAGGGGGGGCGCTTTCGGAAAGGGGAGGAGGGGCGGCAGGGGAGGACACGCCCCCCGTGGATGTTGCAGGAAAGGAAAGGAGAATCTGGAGCGAGGACAAAGAGGTAAAGGGGTCGCGGGGGGGGGAGGACAGAAAAGAAACCAGAGACCCCCGAAAGCTCCCGAAAGCGCCATTCGTGGGTCCCGTCGGCATGGCCTAGATCCCTGGACCCGTGCTGCGCCTTGGCAGCGGCGGACATGGGGCGCCCACCGAGGGGGTCCCAAGAGGGCCCCTTTGCCCCGTTTCCCCCACGCAGGGGTCCCTCGGTCCCTGTCGGATCTGCACGGAGAAAGGCGGGTCATGAAAGGGTTAACGGGATCGAGGAAGGAGGTGGGGTAATCCTCCTTTCAGAACACAAGTATACAGGATTTTACCATTTGGGAGGAAAACTCTCTTTTGGAGCCCCTCTCAAATAACAAACATTTGCACACTTCATTCTCAATTTTTGTCTTATTTAGGACTGCTAAGGTCCAGCATGGTTTCCTTAGATTTAGAAATTTGAAGCAAGCTTGCAGTTTAAACTATGCACACTTAAGAAAGGCAGTCTGCCAGAGACAGAAGGAACAGACAACACACATAACAGACAACATGTAAACATACATATTCTCATATATGTATTAACAGACAACACACATAACAGACAACATGTAAACATATATATTCTCATCCTTTAGTTGGTTATTGCAAGGAGTTGGGCCACTACCTTTGGCTTCCTTAAGTGAAATTAGTAGGAAGGTCCCACATGGTTTTATGAGCCTCCTTGCCTCTTCAAACACACCACCAGTTAATCAAACTGGCAGGGCTCACAACGCTTGGTTGACTGGGTACCCCTTTATGATTCACGCGTGTCTAGACAGAAAAGGGGGAAAGAAAGGGGTCTGTAAGGATTGGTATGTCTAGGGGTTTGGTATGCTTAGTACAGGGACGTATAGTAAAGAAGAGAAGGGACTTCTAGTTGCCTGGCAACTTCCTTAGTGGGTTTTAGAGAGCTCTAGCTATCCGGTTCCTTGCGTTCCCTTTCCTATTTCCTTATTTCCTATTTCCTTATTTCCTTATTTCCTTATTTCCTTATTTCCTATAACCTGGGGTCTCTTTCCACTCTGCCGGTCCTGCCCAATTCCTCATGGGCTATCCCTCCTGGCAACCTCCTACCTATCGTCACATCTCAGGAAAAGGGGCCCTACTGGACGCCCGCGCCATGCGGTGCCAGATCGGGTGATCCCTGGATAGAATTTTGAATCGAAAATCCCCCTTGCTTTCGGAAGCGGGCTTACGATACACGTGGTACGTAGATCCGACCGGTGCGGCTGGGATTGATACAGAAAGCAAGACCACTTCCTGCCCCCTTGCCGGGCGCTAAAGAAGTTCGGAAAAGAACTCCAACCCCTTGCTTTCAACTAGGATGTCCGTTGCGGAGAGTCGGCTGTTTTTCAAATCGGCTCTCTCCGTCTTACCTTCGGACTCCCAATTGGTGCGGCTGGCTGGGGAGTTTAGAGAAAGGGATAGAGCTCAGAGCCCCCCTTTCGGGCTGAGCGGTGGTCCACGGTCTCTCTCACCACTTGGACCAAGAGACAGGCGAGAAGGAGCGATAGAGAGGAGGGCAGAGAATTCAGTTGCCAGGAGACTTCCACCCCCTTCCCACCAGTGCACTGGATTTTTCCTTTTCCTTATACTCACGCGCCTTCTATGATGATCCCGGGATCGATGAATAAGCCGGCTGGATCCCTCTTTGCTCCCCGGCTGAACTCCTGGGGCTTTCGATTACCGCCCGGAAGATGGCCGGGGGTCCAAAGGATCTTCCCAGGCAAAATGGCCCGGTGCCGGCTGAAGATTTCGGGGCCCCCGGTCAGCAACGCGGGAGAACCGCATCAAGCCCCACGTTGGGCTGCCAACTGTTACGGCTAAAATCTGGGTGCGGGGTTACTCTGCCACCCAGCTCATCGGACTAAGTCCGTGGGTCCCTGCGGAAGAAAGTGAGCTCAGCCGGACGCAGGAGCAAACTACAGAAGATCCAAGTTTATTGCGCAACAGGTTCAAGGCGAGATTGAACCGCGAGAAAGGGGTGACAGGAACTTTTGAAATTTCCCTCCATATCCCAGAATACAGTGCAAAATACATCCCAGTTACATCATGAATACATTAAGAAGAGGTTGGGTTACACAGATTACATCATGAATACATTAGGAAGAGGTTGGGTTACACAGATTACATCATGAATACATTAGGAAGAGGTTGGGTTACACTGGATTAACATATGGAGGAGGGAGGGGGGAATATGCAGAGAGCTGGAGATATGCGCAGATAAGCACATCCTGAGAAGACAATGGTCCATGTACGCATAGTCTGTCACCTGGCATTGCCCGGAGGAAGGGCTTGGCAGAGCGATTTGACCAGATTAGGGTCTTGACACCTTACTTGAGAGATTATGGAGGACAGGGGAGGGGTGATGGAGTCCTAGAGAAATTGAGCAAATATATTGTAGTGAAGAAGACATGCCCCCCCCTTCCGTAACAATAGAGACCCCCCCCCCCCGTGTGGCTTCCTTCTTGCAAGCTGCATCCTCTTCACGCCCCCATAAACCCCTGCCCTGCCCAGTCGCTGCGGTTCAAATCCGGAGAGGAAGAGGGGAGGGGAGAGACCTTCTCAGAAGCGGCTCTTGGTTTCCCCAATCCCACCCAGGAAGCAGCCAGAAACCTTTTCCTCTCTCTCAGGCTTCCATCTTTAATGTCTTTTCCACTGCCAGCTTCATTGAGGATGAGGATAATGTACATCTGTCATCAGAAAAAGGGGTGCAGAGTCCATGGAATGGCTCTCAGGATTAATGTAGAAGGTGCACCTCAAAAGCATTTCTGTTCCTCTTATTCTTTGTAGGCAGTGTCAGAATGACTGACAATTTGAGATTCTTCCCAGTCAAAGGACCCATTTTCATGATAGACAGTGCCTGTGGCTGGAGGTTCTACATACAAGGTGTGCCTATACAGGCCAAAGACTGCCAATATTACCACAGCTGAGGTGTGAGACCTCCCCTAATTTACAGACTGTATGTGAATGAGAGTTTCAGGGTGGGATTATCGTTTATGGCATCCCTGTGATTTTCTCCACCCATAACATTTCATGAACTGATATTGCAGTACGAATTCCAATATAACTACAAAAACAACAACAATATAATAAGAATGATTGTAGTATTTCTACCTTACCTAACTGGCTGGGTTTCACCAGCCACTCTGGGCAGCTCACAGTACATATAAAAGACAGTAAAACATCAGACATTCAAAACCTCCTGATACAGGGCTGCCTTCAGCTGTCTTCTAAATGTCAGATAGTTGCCCATTTCCTTGCCCTCTGCCTGCTTCCCTGTAACTTCGCTTCTCAATGGGATGGGGGGGGGTGAACCAGCAGAAGACCCTTGAAGGAGGACCTCAGTGTACAGACTGAGCGATGGGCATGGAGACGCTCCTTCAGGTCTACAGAGAGTGAGGCTGTAGGGCTTTAGGTCAATGATCTTGCTCCTCCACAATGATCTCCAGAGCAAGTCCGACATACAATTAGCAGAGTAGGAAAGAAAGGTCAGAGACAGCAAAAAATTCCTTCAGCAAATAAATTTGTGACTGAAGGCATAACAGGAATCTATGCCTGAAAAGTGCAACCGAGGCAATTTAAAGGTCAGCATCAACAATGTGAATCGTGCTCAGAAATGTACTGGAAATCAGTGAAGATCCTTTCGGACTGGTGTTATGTTGTCTCAGCGGCTGCTCTCATTCTGTTGTCTAGCTGCCACATTCTGGATTAGTTGCAGTTTACGAGTCACCTTCAAAGATGGCCCCATGTAGCACATGGCAGTAGTCCAAGCGGGAGATCACCACAGCATGCACCACTTTGGGGAGACAGTCTCCAGGCATGTAGGGTCTCAACCAGCATACCAGATGGAGCTGGCAGACAACTGCCCTGGACACAAAATTGACCTGGGCCTCCATGGACAGCTGTGAGTCCAAAAGGCCCCCCAGGTTGTGCACCTGGTCCTTTGGGGGCACAGTTACCTCCATCAGGTCTAGGGAGTCTTCCACATCTGCCTGCCCCCTTTCCCCCTGGGACAGTATTTCTGTCTTGTCAAGATTCAACCTCAATCTGTTAGCCACCATCCATCCTCCAGCTGCCTCCAGAAACTCATACAGGACCTTCACTGGTTCCAATTTAAAAGAGAGGAAGAGCTGGGTATCATCCACATACCTGTTATTCTTTGAAGGCAGTGTCAGACTGACTGACAAGCTGAGATACAACCCATCATCATCCAATGATAGCCATTGCATGAATCTTCCCAGTCAAAGGACCCATTTTCCTGATAGACAGTCCCTGTGTGGCTGGAGGCTCAACATACAGGGTGTGCCTATACAGGCGAAAGACTGCCAGTATCAGCACAGGCGAGGTGTGTGTTCCCCCCACCAAATTGACTGGCTGTGTGTGAATGAGAGTTTGTGGGTGGGACTATCGTTTACGGCAACCTTGCTACCACAAGTGAGAGCCCAGGTGTCAGAACACTCATCCCCCAACACCATGTTCTGGACATGGCCCAGGAGGAAGGAGGGGAACCACTGCATAGCAGGCCCCACAGCTCCCCTAGAGGGTCCAGAAGGATACCAAGGTCAAAGGTCTCCAAAGCCGCTGAGAGATCCAGCAGAACCAGGAAACAGCTTTCCCCTCGGACTCTAGCGCATCGGAGATCATAATCCAGCGCAACCAGCGTAGTTTCAGTCCCATGATGAGGCCTGAATCCCAATTGGAAGGATAATGGTGGAAGAAGCTTTCGTGGTCCTGCACCCACAAAAGCTCCAGGCACAATATTTTATTAGCTTTGAAGGGGCCATCGGATACTTGGTGGTCTTTTATTCAAAAGACAAATACTCTGATTAGTTTTTAATTGATGTATGATATAAACAGCACTTCTGTTTTACATATTCCACATTGGAGAAATTTTGATACACAGGTCTGAGATCATCGCTCCCCCTGAAACTGCTGTGTTAGCAGCACTGTGAGCCTGGGCAGTGTGTTTGGGGGTCCTGGGCTGCCTAGACAACAAGACCCCCTTCTCAGCCTGGCTTATATGGTCCCAAAAAAGCAGAGCAGTACGTTAGGCACCAGCTTGGCTGCAGGAGTGAGTGGAAGGAGGTGTGCAGGGCACCATCCAACCATCATAGAAATTACACTCTGGATTTCTCTAGGTTTTCCTCCATAGCATTTTCTTTTCCTGAAGATAACTCAAGAGGACGTGAAGGAGTGAACCAAAGTATTACAACCAGAGTTTTCCTTCTCGATGGGCTCCCTTCCCTGGTTGACGAGCCCCATCTGCCCTCATTTCCTCTGCAGAATGGGCAGAATCTGCCTTCTTGACTGTGGAATTCACTGTTGTTCTCATCCTCTCCATCCACCAGGGCCTGCCTTCACCTGCAGCAGAATTCCCTAATACACCAAGGATTTGAGACCCATCAGGTATCCTCACCTGGTTTAGCTGGCTGGTTGAAGCCGTTCCTGGGATTGTGGACCCTGTTCCATGCTGACAGCTTCTGGAAGCCACAGGTGAGAGCTGAGTGCAGGGTGGGGACCAATGGTGGATAAATTACCCCATAAGGTGCATGACATTCCCCCCACCAAAGGTACTACCGCTCCCCTAACACCCAATGACATCGTATGATTATGATCTTTAAGACAGAACAGGAATAAATTCATGTCCCCAGAAATAAAACAACTTCAGGCCATTAGGGAATCAATACTACATTTTCAAGGTACTACACATTCCACTAAGTACAGTTTATCTATTTGCCTTGTATATCCTGATTTTCAGTGTCATTTTAGGATAGTCCTGCATCAGAAGACAGGCACGAGATCAGACAGCACATCACTCTTTAAGGAATCATGCTGCTTTATGAACATTGATTGAGGATTTGGAAAGTTGCTCATGAATTACTATCATTTGACATGGCAACTTCATTTCCTAAAAATTGGGAACATGGGTAGGAGGTGAGGGAGTGTAGGAGACGTTGAAATAGGAGAAGGTGCTAATGGAGCTTGATGTGTTCTCTTTCCCTCAGTTTTCTTCCTTGAAACCAAAACAGGATTTCCTTTCCTCCCACTCTGAAGAAGGAGATGGAGAAGACAGTCAGAACTCCAGGGGATGGGTCACCTTTCATTTCATTAGGAATAGAAATTAAAATGTGGAATATGCTTCATTGAATGAGCACAGATAGTTCACATCAACAACCTCCAACAGGGAAGATACCATTTAAAGGTATGGAGTGCGGAAAGAGCTTTAGCAATAATGGAAAACTTAGAAGACATCAACAGAATAACACGGGGGAGAAAACATATAAATGTATGGAGTGTGGAAAGAGCTTCAGTCAGAGGGGACACCTCAATATACATCAACGGACTCACACAGAGGAGAAACCATATAAATGTATGGAGTGTGACAAAAGTTTTAGTGATAATGGAAAACTTAGAAAACATCAACGGACTCACACAGGGGAGAAACCATTTAACTGTATGGAGTGTGGAAAGTGCTTCAGTCAGAGTGGACACCTCAATATACATCAACGGACTCACACAGGGGAGAAACCATTTAAATGTATGGAGTGTGGAAAGTGCTTCAGTGAGAATGGAAGCCTTAGAACACATCAACGGACTCACACCGGGGAGAAACCATTTAAATGTATGGAGTGTGGAAAGTGCTTCAGTGAGAATGGAAGCCTTAGAACACATCAACGGACTCACACCGGGGAGAAACCATTTAAATGTATGGAGTGTGGAAAGAGCTTCATTCAGAGTGGACACCTCAATATACATAAACAGACTCACACAGGGGAGAAAACATTTAAATGTTTGCAGTGTGGAAAGTGCTTCAGTGAGAATGGAAGCTTTAGAATACATCAACGGACTCACACCGGGGAGAAACCATTTAAATGTATGGAGTGTGGAAAGTGCTTCAGTGAGAATGGAAGCCTTAGAACACATCAACGGACTCACACCGGGGAGAAACCATTTAAATGTATGGAGTGTGGAAAGTGCTTCAGTGAGAATGGAAGCCTTAGAAGACATCAACGGACTCACACCGGGGAGAAACCATTTAAATGTATGGAGTGTGGAAAGTGCTTCAGTGAGAATGGAAGCCTTAGAACACATCAACGGACTCACACCGGGGAGAAACCATTTAAATGTATGGAGTGTGGAAAGTGCTTCAGTGAGAATGGAAGCCTTAGAACACATCAACGGACTCACACAGGGGAGAAACCATTTAAATGTATGGTGTGTGGAAAGAGCTTCAGGCAGAATGGAAGCCTTAGAAGACATCAACGGACTCACACCGGGGAGAAACCATTTAAATGTATGGAGTGTGGAAAGTGCTTCAGTGAGAATGGAAGCCTTAGAACACATCAACGGACTCACACCGGGGAGAAACCATTTAAATGTATGGAGTGTGGAAAGTGCTTCAGTGAGAATGGAAGCCTTAGAACACATCAACGGACTCACACAGGGGAGAAACCATTTAAATGTATGGTGTGTGGAAAGAGCTTCAGGCAGAATGGAAGCCTTAGAACACATCAACGGACTCACACCGGGGAGAAACCATTTAAAGGTATGGAGTGCGGAAAGAGCTTTAGCAATAATGGAAAACTTAGAAGACATCAACAGAATAACACGGGGGAGAAAACATATAAATGTATGGAGTGTGGAAAGAGCTTCAGTCAGAGGGGACACCTCAATATACATCAACGGACTCACACAGAGGAGAAACCATATAAATGTATGGAGTGTGGCAAAAGTTTTAGTGATAATGGAAAACTTAGAAAACATCAACGGACTCACACAGGGGAGAAACCATTTAACTGTATGGAGTGTGGAAAGTGCTTCAGTCAGAGTGGACACCTCAATATACATCAACGGACTCACACAGGGGAAAAACCATTTAAATGTATGGAGTGTGGAAAGAGCTTCAGTGAGAATGGAAGCCTTAGAACACATCAACGGACTCACACAGGGGAGAAACCATTTAAATGTATGGAGTGTGGAAAGTGCTTCAGTGAGAATGGAAGCCATAGAACACATCAACGGACTCACACCGGGGAGAAACCATTTAAATGTATGGAGTGTGGAAAGTGCTTCAGTGAGAATGGAAGCCTTAGAACACATCAACGGACTCACACAGGGGAGAAACCATTTAAATGTATGGTGTGTGGAAAGAGCTTCAGTGAGAATGGAAGCCTTAGAAGACATCAACGGACTCACACCGGGGAGAAACCATTTAAATGTATGGAGTGTGGAAAGTGCTTCAGTGAGAATGGAAGCCTTAGAACACATCAACGGACTCACACCGGGGAGAAACCATTTAAATGTATGGAGTGTGGAAAGTGCTTCAGTGAGAATGGAAGCCTTAGAACACATCAACGGACTCACACAGGGGAGAAACCATTTAACTGTATGGAGTGTGGAAAGTGCTTCAGTCAGAGTGGACACCTCAATATACATCAACGGACTCACACAGGGGAAAAACCATTTAAATGTATGGAGTGTGGAAAGTGCTTCAGTGAGAATGGAAGCCTTAGAACACATCAACGGACTCACACCGGGGAGAAACCATTTAAATGTATGGAGTGTGGAAAGTGCTTCAGTGAGAATGGAAGCCTTAGAACACATCAACGGACTCACACCGGGGAGAAACCATTTAAATGTATGGAGTGTGGAAAGAGCTTCATTCAGAGTGGACACCTCAATATACATAAACAGACTCACACAGGGGAGAATACATTTAAATGTATGCAGTGTGGAAAGTGCTTCAGTGAGAATGGAAGCTTTAGAATACACCAACGGACTCACACAGGGGAGAAACCTTTTTAATGCATGGAGTGCGGAAAGAGCTTCAGGCAGAATGGACACCTTAGAAAACATCAGCAGACACACAGGGGAGAAACTGTTTAAATGTATGGACTGTGGAAGGAGCTTCAGGCAGAGTGGAACCCTTTATTTATGTCAACAAACTCACACAAAAGCCAAACCTTATAAATATCAGGAAAGTAGATAGAGATTCAGTCCTAGTGGAAATTCTACATCAACAGACTCACAGACAGGAAGAACTTTAGGAGTTGAAACCTTTCAAATCATCAACAAACTCAAAGAGGAGAAGCAGTTTAAATGAAAAGATTGCAAAATGTGCTTTATTTACAATGGATTGTTTAAGGAACATCCAGAGACTCTCAGATGTAAGAACCCATTTAGATGTATGGAGTGTGGAATGTCTTCCTCTCAAAGTCCACTCTTTTCTTCACAGAAATGAACTCAGGAGGAAATACGTCTTTAACACATGATGTGTATGTGAAGTTCTGGTATTTATGTGTAAAACTGTATAGTAATGAAATATTGAAGGCAATGTCAAACAATGTGATTATAATCTAAGATGTAATATATCTTTCAATAGAGAAGGGGAGATGGTTTATCTGGATTAGTTGGTGGTCAGTGAGGGCTGGGCGATATATTGTCCAATACTGGTTTCTTGACCACATCGTGATAACCTTTCAAAAACAATTGATATGGCAACACACCAGAGATCACAGTGTGTGTTTCTGGGGTGCTCATTTGTCTGGAAGCAGCCGGCAGAAAGCTTTGCTTTGTGAAGCCCCTGAATATGCTGAGTTGCTGACTTCCCTCCCAGGCGACAGGAAGCGAAAGACACACATCCATTGCTCTGTGTCCTTCCAGCCTCTTTCCTTCCTTGCTCCCTTCTGCCGGTTTGTGTGCCTGACTTAGATATCCTGTGTGCTGTATTTTTTTCCTGCTGAAACTGGATTTGCTCTCAGGAGCTAAGTTTTGTGCCTCACTGGGGACCCAGTGAGAACTGTATGCTTTGAAAGCTCAGTAAAGTATAACTGAAGAAGTCCTGCCTGCTGCCTCTGTGTGTGTTTTTGACCTCAGCATGGGAATTGCTCGACACATGGCCCCTACCCCGCTGATACTTCGCTCATGCCCTGGAGTTGCTGTACTCAAGCATGCAAAATGGGTGCATCTGTGTGTGACTGGTTTTTGCACCAAACTCTCTCACCCCCACCACCGCATGATCTCCAAACACTGCTTCTTCACCAGAACTTCTCCCTGCCTCCTACGCATTCTGAAGAAAACTTAAAATACTGTAATTTAATGGGAGATTCCCCACCCCAAGCCTTATTGCAAGATGGGGAAGGAGGGGCTGCAGCTACCAGGGAAGTCTCTTGGGGGCCCCATCTTCCCTCACGAACCCCATGGGGCAACCCCAGAGTTCCTGCTTATTCTGGGGTTTGGGGAAGATAGTATTTTTCCATAGTCCCAGAAGTTATTATTCTTCCTGCCAGAGGACCAGTGTGCATATTATTATCATACTGAATTTACTGTTGTTGCTGCTGTTGCTCTCATGGACTGGCTGGGTGAAAGGGGGGGAGGCACCAGCTGGGGAACCCTCAAGGGACGAAGGCTCGGAGTCCGGGTGTTTTATGCCCCTGTTACGGAAAAATCTGGGTGCAAGGCTGCTCTGCCACCCAGCTCGTCGGACTAAGTCCGCGGGTCCCTGCGGAAGAAATAAGCTCAGCCGGAGACAGGAGCAAACTGCGGAGATCCCAGTTTATTGCGCAACAGGTTCAACGTGAGATTGAACCCCGAGGAAGGGGTGACATGAGTTTTTGAAACTTCCCTCCGTGTCCCAGAATACAGTGCAAAATACATCATCATTGCATCATGAATATATTAAAGAGGAGTTGAGTTACACAGAAACACGTCATGAATACATTAAAAGGGGGTCGGGTTGGACAGGATTAACATACGGAAGAGGGAGGGGGAGATATGCAGAGCCAGAGATATGCAAAGATAAGCACTTCCTGAGCACCAGTGTCAGAGAACAATGGTCCACATATGCATGGTCTGCCACCTGGCATTGACCGGAGGGAAGGCTTGGCAGAACAATTTGAGGGGATTAGGGTCTTCCTGAGTACGTGACTCCTCGCTTGGGGGATCATGGAGTCCTGTGAGGTGTCATGGAGCCACTGGAAAACTGAGTCAATCGGCGCAAAGACTGAAGAAATCGGAGCAGTGGATGATTTTATATGATTTTTCAAAGGTTTTCAGTCATTTTGCCCATTGTACGTATAGGGTAATTGATAGCGGAAAGGAATAGACATATTCGGAAACAAAATAGATACAAAATAGTAACCAGAATTGAAAGTTTTACGAGGTCGCAGGTTTCGATTCCATTGTTCTCCCAGCGGGGAGCCGTCAGCAGCTTGTCAGGAGGTTAAATGAGGCATGCAAGAGCTCGCTGAGCTAGCTCTGCAGAATAAATGCACGGTTCTGATTGGACAGAACGTGGCCATTGAAAAGAGCGGGGAATACAAATCTGTACGGTCTACTCAGGATACAGATAGAGCGGGGAAAAGCATAGACATTGGGCTTATTTCTCCCTAAGGAAAGGAGAAAGGCACTTTATTATTGGGGTTTGGGGTAGTGTATGGTGCTTGTGGAACAGTGTGGGGGGGCGAGGTGGTCGGACTGGGGAAGGGTCCCTCGAGGTCATCGCCTCGGATCGTGGAAAAGGGTCCCCCCCCTTCCGTATCAGCCCCCAAAGGCTATCAAAACTCCTTTTGTTGTTGTTTAGTCGTTTAGTCGTGTCCGACTCTTCGTGACCCCATGGACCAGAGCACGCCAGGCACCTCTGTCCTCCACAACCTTCCGCAGTTTGGTCAAACTCATGCTGGTAACCTCGAAAACACTATCCAACCATCTCGTCCTCTGTCGCCCCCTTCTCCTTGTGCCCTCCATCTTTCCCAGAATCAGTGTCTTCTCCAGGGAGTCTTCTCTTCTCATGAGGTGGCCAAAGTACTGGAGCCTCAGCTTCACGATCTGTCCTTCCAGTGAGCACTCAGGGCTGATTTCCTTAAGAATGGATGCGTTTGATCTTCTTGCCGTCCATGGGACTCTCAAGAGTCTTCTCCAGCACCATAATTCAAAAGCATCAATTCTTCAGCGATCAGCCTTCTTTATGGTCCAGCTCTCACTTCCATACATCACTACTGGGAAAACCATGGCTTTTACTATACGGACCTTTGTTGGCAAGGTGACGTCTCTACTTCTCAAGATGCTGTCTAGGCCTGTCATTGCCCTTCTCCCAAGAAGCAGGCGTCTTTTAATTTCGTGGCTGCTGTCACCATCTGCAGTGATCATGGAGCCCAAGAAAGTAAAATCTCTCACTGCCTCCATTTCTTCCCCTTCTATTTGCCAGGAGGTGATGGGACCGGTGGCCATGATCTTCGTTTTTTTGATGTTGAGCTTCAGACCATATTTTGCGCTCTCCTCTTTCACCCTCATTAAAAGGTTCTTTAATTCCTCCTCACTTTCTGCCATCAAGGTTGTGTCCTCTGCATATCTGAGGTTGTTGATATTTCTTCCGGCAATCTTAATTCCAGCTTGGGATTCATCCAGCCCAGCCTTTCGCATGATGTATTCTGCATATAAATTAAATAAGCAGGGAGACAAAATACAGCCTTGTCGTACTCCTTTCCCAATTTTGAACCAATCAGTTGTTCCATATCCAGTTCTAACTGCAGCTTCTTGTCCCACATAGAGATTTCTCAGGAGACAGATGAGGTGATCAGGCACTCCCATTTCTTTAAGAACTTGCCATAGTTTGCTGTGGTCGACACAGTCAAAGGCTTTTGCATAGTCAATGAAGCAGAAGTAGATGTCTTTCTGGAACTCTTTAGCTTTCTCCATAATCCAGCGCATGTTTGCAATTTGGTCTCTGGTTCCTCTGCCTCTTCTAAATCCAGCTTGCACTTCTGGGAGTTCTCGATCCACATACTGCTTGAGCCTTCCTTGTAGAATTTTAAGCATAACCTTGCTAGCGTGTGAAATGAGTGCAATTGTGTGGTAGTTGGAGCATTCTTTGGCACTGCCCTTCTTTGGGATTGGGATGTAGACTGATCTTCTCCAATCTTCTGGCCACTGCTGAGTTTTCCAAATTTGCTGGTCAAAACTCCTAGGTCTGGCCAATTAAAGGCTGATATGGGAGCCATTGGGGGCCAGGTCGGTTCTTTCATTTTCTCCTCTCCTCTGGAAAAGTGCTCTTTCTTTTGGGGTTTGATTACTTCTGCCTCCTCCAGAGCCCACAGTTGTGCCAAGAGGAGAGAGAGCCTGATCTCTGCAGCCCCCAGCCCTCAGCCGGACAGGAGCCTTCAAGCAAAACACAAAGTGAGAAAACTTTCCCCTCTTTCCTCACAGCCTCAGTCCATCTTGGCCCAGAAAGAGACAATAAAATACATAGACATACATAGAGCTGGGAGCCTCTTGTTGCGGGGGGGGGGGGTCCTCCCCTCACACACACACAAACACACACATAGCTGGCCCTCCAGCCCCAGCTCCCCTGGCTGAGCTGGAAACACAAGTCTCAATGCAAAGCACACAAAAAGAAAGCTCTTTCCCCAAAATGTACAATTTAACTGTTACCAAAACACACAGAGCACCCCACCTTTTGCCTGAGACACACAGCCCATGGCTCTCTCTCCATTTCAAGGAATGGGGGTCCCGCACAGCCCTCAGGGCACCTCAGCACCCCGGGGATTGCTTTGCTCCGGTGGGGGGGGGAGTATTTTGCTTGCTGAGGGCAGGAGTCACACCCTTGTCACATTGCGGGCTGTCAGGCTTTTAGGCAAGGGGGTGAGACTTGGGTGGGCCAGTCCTGTTCACAGTGAATTCTCAGTCCTTTGGGGTTCATCGCTCCACCACAACCCCAGTTTCCCACACCTTTTAACTACCCTCTTCCCCAAAGCACCACAACAGTATTCACACATCCCCCTAGCTGCAAGGCTTCCCTGCGCTTCACCTTGGAAAGTATCAGGATTCAATCCACCATCCCGATGGATTTCTGTCTTGACTGCGCCTCCCCCACTTCCTGGATTTAACAGCAGCAATACCTAAAACGTGTAAGGATCTAAGCTCGTGGCGTGGGGTGGGGGAGGGAAGGATTTTGCAATATAAACATGGGGGGTGGGGGACACCCCGCTTTGCAAGTGGATTGCCGGGATCAGCCCCTGCCCCATTCTCCTGATTCTCAGGAGGAAGAGGGGAGGGGGGACACCTTCCTCTCCTCCCCGCCCCCCAAATTCCACCCCTTCCGGCACATCCTTCCCACACCCCACTCCCACAACCCCAAATCCCCTCCCCAATATGTTGCTCCTCCTCCTCGCCATCCGACTTCTGCTCCGAGAATGTGTGTGGGGGGGTGAGCCCCCTCCCAAACTGCCTGCTTCTCCCGGAAGTGGAGCTTCTGCGCCGGATTGCTGCTCTGCCCCGTAGCTCTAGGGGGGCGCGCTTTCGGAAAGGGGAGGAGGGGCGGCAGGTAAATCCCCCCCACCCACGTGGATGTTGCCGGAAAGGAAAGGAGAATCGGGAGCGAGGACAAAGAGGTAAAGGGGTCGCGGGGGGAGGCGAGAGAAGGATCCAGAGACCCCCTTGAGCTCCCCAAAGCGCCTTTCGTGGATCTGAATCCCTGCACGCGTGCTGCGAAGGGGGTTTTCCTTGGGCCCTTAGGAAGCCCACCCAGGGGATCCCAACGAAGCCCCCTCGACCCATTTGCCCGCGCAGGCATCCCTGGGACTCTGTGGGTTCCGCGCGGAAAGAGGTGGGCCATGAAAGGGTTAACGGGCGTGAGGGACGCCTGGATAGAGACCCCCCTGTCCTCCCCTGCTCGTCTTGGGGGGGGGGCCCTCCGGACGGAGAGATGGGGGCGCAGGGCGAGGCGTGAGCCGCGCCAAGGGGGGCCTCTCAATGCAGGGGAAACTCTGGGACAGAGGGAGAGGGTCGAGGAAGTGGGGAGGGGGAGCATCCCTGGGGCAGGGGATGGCAGCAATGGGGGGTGGGGGAGAGAGCTAGGTAGACACGTCTTTGGGGACACGTCTCCATCTTGGCGCCCGCGGGGATTGTCTTGGCTTCTCCCTCCCACCCAATTATCGCCCCCCCCTTCAAGGCAACCAAAGGGATCACTGGAAAGTGGGGGGTCGTGTCCCCCCTCCCCTTCCTTCCTGCAAACTCCATCCTCTTACTGCCCCACAAGCCCCCACAAGCCCCTGCCCTGTCCAGACGCAGCGATTCTGCCCAGTCCAACCATTGTTCCCCTGGAGAGGAGAGGAAATCCCGAGAGGAAGGGGGGAGGGGAGAGGCCTTCTCAGAAGCAGCTCTTTGTTGTTGTTTTTTTAATGAATTTTTATTAATTTTCCAAATATAAAACAAACACAACAAAAACAGAAACAGAAACATAAACAAACATAAACAAACATAAAATGGACCTCCCCATACCACCCCTTTTCTGCATCCTTATTTCAAATTTTTCCAGCAACCCTTTAGTCATAAAAATATTTTATCTATTTCATAAATTTAATTTCTTTAACTTATTAGTAACAGCTGTAGTTCTTTGTCTCTTATCTCCCTGACCCCTAATTTTCATCCAAATTACAACAGTTTTTAAGATATGCTTTAAATTTGTTCCAATCTTCTTCCACCGCCTCCTTCCCCCGGTCTCGAATTCTGCCAGTCATCTCTGCCAGTCCCATGTAGTCAATCACCTTCGTCTGCCATTCTTCCAACGTGGGTAGTTCTTGTGTCTTCCAATATTTTGCTAGAAGAATTCTTGCTGCTGTTGTGGCGTACATAAAGAATGTCTTGTCCTTCCTTGGCACCATTTGGCCCACCATACCCAAGAGAAAAGCTTCTGGTTTCTTAGAAAAGGTTCTCTTAAGAACTTTCTTAATTTCATTATAGATCATTTCCCAGAAAGCCTTAATCTTCGGGCAGGTCCACCAAAGGTGATAGAAGGTTCCCTCCGTTTCATTACATTTCCAACATTTGTTATTGGGCAAATGATAGATCTTCGCTAACTTAGCAGGAGTCATGTACCACCTATAGATCATTTTCATAATGTTTTCTCTTAAGGCATTACATGCCGTAAATTTAACACCGGTGGTCCATAACTGCTCCCAGTCAGCAAGCTCAATGTCATGTCCCATGTCCTGCGCCAGAAGCAGCTCTTTGTTTCTGCAATCCCACCCAGGAATCAGCCAGAAACCTTTCCCTCTCTCTCAGGCTTCCATCTTCAAGTGTCTCTTCCACTGCCTGGTTCATTGAGGATGAGGATAATGTACACCTGTCATCAAAAACAGGGGTGCAGAGTCCATGGAATGGCTCTCAGGATTGATACAGAAGTTGCACCTCAAAAGCATTTCTGTTCCTTTTATTCTTTGTAGGCAGTGTCAGAATGACTGACAAGGTGAGATAAAACCCATCAGCATCCAATGATAGTGATTGCATGAATCTTCCCAGTCAAAGGACCAATTTTCATGATAGACAGTGCCTGTGGCTGGAGGCGCTCCTTCAGCTTGGTCAGACTCATGTTTGTAGCTTCAAGAACACTGTGCAACCATCTCGTCCTCTGTCATCCCCTTCTCCTTGTGCCCTCCATCTTTCCCAACATCAGGGTCTTCTCCAGGGAGTCTTCTCTTCTCATGAGGTGGCCAAAGTATTGGAGCCTCAGCTTCACAATCTGTCCTTCCAGTGAGCACTCAGGGCTGATTTCCTTCAAAATGGAGAGGTGTGATCTTCTTGCAGTCCATGGGACTCTCAAGAGTCTCCTCCAGCACCAGAATTCAAAAGCATCAATTCTTCAGCGATCAGCCTTCTTTATGGTCCAGCTCTCACTTCCATACATCACTACTGGGAAAACCATGGCTTTAACTATACGGACCTTTGTTGGCAAGGTGATGTTTTTAAGATGCTGTCTAGGTTTGCCATCGCCTTTCTCCCAAGGAGCAGGCGTCTTTTAATTTCGTGACTGCTGTCACCATCTGCAGTGATCATGGAGTCCAAGAAGGTAAAATCTCTCACTGCCTCCATTTCTTCCCCTTCTATTTGCCAGGAGGTGATGGGACCAGTGGCCATGATCTCAGTTTTTTTGATGTTGTGCTTCAGACCATATTTTGCGCTCTCCTCTTTCACCCTCATTAAAAGGTTCTTTAATCCCTCCCTACTTTCTGCCATCAAGGTTGTGTCATCTGCATATCTGAGGTTGTTGATATTTCTTCCAGCGATCTTAATTCTGGCTTGGGATTCATCCAGCCCAGCCTTTCGCATGATGAATTCTGCATATAAGTTAAATACAGCCTGGCCGTACTCCTTTCCCAATTTTGAACCAATCAGTTGTTCCATATCCAGTTCTAACTGTAGCTTCTTGTCCCACATAGAAATTTCTCAGGAGACAGATGAAGTGATCAGGTACTCCCATTTCTTTAAGAACTTGCCATAGTTTGCTGTGGTCGACACAGTCAAAGGCTTTTGCATAGTCAATGAAGCAGAAGTAGATGTCTTTCTGGAACTCTCTAGCTTTCTCCATAATCCAGCGCATGTTTGCAATTTGGTCTCTGTTTCCTCTGCCCCTTCGAAATCCAGCTTGCACTTCTGGGAGTTCTCGGTCCACATACTGCTTAAGCCTGCCTTGTAGAATTTTAAGCATAACCTTGCTAGCGTGTGAGATGAGTGCAATTGTGCGGTAGTTGGAGCATTCTTTGGCACTGCCCTTCTTTGGGATTGGGATGTGGACTGATCTTCTCCAATCCTCTCGCCACTGCTGAGTTTTCCAAATTTGCTGGCATATTGAGTGTAGCACCTTAACAGCATCATCGTTTAAAATGTTAAATAGTTCAGGTGGAATATCATCACTTCCACTGGCCTTGTTATTAGCAGTGCTTTCTAAGGCCCATTTGACTTCACTCTCCAGGATGTCTTTCTCAAGGTCAGCAACCACACTACCTGGGGTGTACGAGCCATCCATATTTTTCTGACATAATTCCTCTGTGTATTCTTGCCACCTCTTCTTGATGTCTTCTGCTTCTGTTAGGTCCTTTCCACTTTTGTCTTTTATTATGGTAATCTTTGTACGAAATGTTCCTTTCATATCTCCAATTTTCTTGAACAGATCTCTGGTTTTTCCCATTCTATTGTTTTCCTCTATTTCTTTGCATTGCTTGTTTAAGAAGGCCTTCTTGTCTCTCCTTGCTATTCTTTGGAAATCTGCATTCAATTTCCTGTATCTTTCACAATCTCCCTTGCATTTTGCTTGCCTTCTCTCCCCCGCTATTTGTAAGGCCTCGTTGGACAGCCACTTTGCTTTCTTGCATTTCCTTTTCATTGGGATGGTTTTAGTTGCTGCCTCCTGTGTAATGTTACGAGCCTCCATCCATAGTTCTTCAGGCATTCTGTCCACCAAATCTAAATCCTTAAACCTGTTCCTCACTTCTACTGTGTATTCATAAGGGATTTGACTTAAATTGTATCTTACCGGCCCAGTGGTTTTTCCTACTTTCTTCAGTTTAAGCTTGAATTTTGCTATAAGAAGCTGATGATCTGAGCCACAGTCAGCTCCAGGTCTTGTTTTTGCTGACTGTATAGCGCTTCTCCATCGTTGGCTGCAGAGAATATAATCAATCTGATTTCGATGCTGCCCATTTTGTGATGTCCATGTGTAGAGTCGCCTCTTGTGTTGTTGGAAAAGAGTGTTTGTGATGACCAGCTTGTTCTCTTGGCAGAACTCTATTAGCCTTTGCCCTGCTTCGTTTTCAACTCCAAGGCCAAACTTGCCAGTTGTTCCTTTTATCTCTTGACTCCCTACTTTAGCATTCCAATGAGAAGAACATCCTTCTTTGGTGTCATTTCTATAAGGTGTTGTAAGTCTTCAAAGACTTTCTTCAGCACCAGTGGTTGGTGAATAAACTTGGATTACTGTGATGTTAAGAGATCTGCCTTGGATTCGTATCCAGATCATTCTATCATTTTTGAGATTGCATCCCAGTACAGCTTTCGCCACTCTTTTGTTGACTATGAAGGCCACTCCATTTCTTTTACGGGATTCTTGCCCACAGTAGTAGATATGATGGTCATCCGAACTGAATTCGCCCATTCCCGTCCATTTTAGTTCACTGATGCCCAGGATGTCAATATTTATTCTTGCCATCTCATTTTTGACCACCTCCAACTTACCAAGGTTCATGTTTCTTACATTCCAGGTTCCCATGCAGTATTTTTCTTTACAGCATTGGAGTTTCCTTTCGCTTCTGCATTAGATCAATACTATTCTATGACTGAAAAATGCAACTATGACACTTTAAAGGCCAGCACCAATAGTGTGAATTGTGATTGGAAATGCGCTGAGAGGCAGAGAAGATCCTTTAGGACCAGTGATATGTGGTCTTGGCGGCTGCTCCCATTTACTAGTCTATCTGCCCCATTCTGGATTATTTGCAGTTTCTAAGTCACCTTCAAAGGTAGCCCCATGTACAACACATGGCAGTAGTCCAAACTGGAGATAACCAGAGCATGCACCACTCTGGTGAGACAGTCTGAGGGCAGGGAGGGTCTCATCCCGCGTACCAGATGGAGCTGGCAGACAGCTGCCCTGGACACAGAACTGACCTGCGCCTCCATGGACAGCTGTGAGTCCAAAATGACCCCCAGGCTGTGCACCTGGTCCTTTAGGGCCAAAGTTACCCCATTCAGGACCAGGGAATCCTCCACATCTGACCAAAACAGGGCATGCACCGTCTTCACAGGTTCCAATTTAAAAGAGAGGACGAGCTGGGTATCACCCACATACTGGTGAGCACACAATCCAAACCCCTGATGATCTCTCCCAGCAGCTTTGTATAAATATTTAAAAGCATGGGGGAGAGGATGGAGTTCTGAGGCACCCCACAAGGGAGCACCCGGGGCTGAGAACACTCATCACCTAACACCACTTTCTGGACATGGCCCAGGAGGAAGGAGGGGAACCACTGCACAGTAATTCCCCCAGCTCCCCTAGAGGGTCCAGAAGGATACCATGGTCAAAGGTCTCCAAATCCACTGTGAGATCCGGCAGAACCAGGAAACAGCTTCCCTCTCAATATCTATCCCATTGGCCAGGGCAGTTCAAGTCCCATGATGAGGCCTGAATCCCCATTGGAAGGATCATGGTGGCAGGAGCGTTCCTGGTCCTGCAGCCCACAAAAGCTTCAGCCACATTACTTTTATTAGCTTTCAAGGGGCCACCAGATACTTTGTCTTTTCAAATACTCTTACAGTGATGTATGATGTAAACAGCACTTCTGTTTTCCTTGTTCCACATCGGAGAGACTTTGATACACAGGTCTAAGCTCATCTCTCCGCCTGAAACTTCTGTGTTAGCAGCAATGGAAGCCTGGGCAGTGTGCTTGGGGGTCCTGGGCTGCCTAGACAACCAGACCCCCTTCTCAGCCTGGCTGATATGGTCCCAAGGAAAGCAGAGCAGTATGCTTGGCACCAGCTTGGCTGCAGGAGTTGAATGAAGAAGGTGTGCAGGGCACTATCCAAGCATCTTAGAGACTCCACTCAAGATTTGTGTAGGTTTCCCTCCATAGCATTTTCTTCCTCTGAAGATAAGTCATGAGGCAGCAAAGTTTAGGATCAGAATTTTCCTTCTCAATGGGCTCCCTTCCCTTTCCTCTGCAGGATTGGCAGAATCTGCCTTCTTGACCGTGGGATTCACTGTTGTTCTCATCCTCTCCATCCACCAGGGCCTTTCTTTACCTGCAACAGAATTCCCCAACCCACCAAGGATTTGAGACCCATCAGGTATCCTCACCTGGTTTAGCCGGCCGGTTGAAACCGTTCCTGGGATTGTGGCCCCTGTTGCCTCCTGACAGCTTCTGGAAACCACAGGTGAGAGCTGAGTGCAGGGTGGGGACCAATGGTGGATAAATTACCCCAGAAGGTGCATGACATTTCCCCCACCAAAGGTACTACCGCTCCCCTAACACCCCAAGACATTCTATAATTATGATACTTAAGACAAATCAGGAATAAATTCTTGTCTCCAGAGATAACACAACTTCAGATTGAGGTTGAATCCTGACAAGACAGAAGTACTGTTTTTGGGGGACAGGACGTGGGCAGGTGCGGAGGATTCCGTGGTCCTGAATGGGGTAACTGTGCCCCTGAAGGACCAGGTGCGCAGCCTGGGAGTCATTCTGGACTCACAGCTGTCCATGGAGGCGCAGGTCAATTCTGTGTCCAGGGCAGCTCCATCTGGTACGCAGGCTGAGACCCTATCTGCCTGCAGACTGTCTCACCAGAGTGGTACATGCTCTTGTTATCTCCCGCTTGGACTACTGCAATGCACTCTACGTGGGGCTACCTTTGAAGGTGACTCGGAAACTACAACTAATCCAGAATGCGGCAGCTAGACTGGTGACTGGGGGCGGCCGCCGAGACCATATAACACCGGTCTTGAAGGACCTACATTGGCTCCCAGTACGTTTCCGAGAACAATTCAAAGTGTTGGTGCTGACCTTCAAAGCCCTAAACGGCCTCGGTCCAGTATACCTGAAGGAGCGTCTCCACCCCCATCATTCTGCCCGGACGCTGAGGTCCAGCGCCGAGGGCCTTCTGGCGGTTCCCTCATTGTGAGAAGCAAAGCTACAGGGAACCAGGCAGAGGGCCTTCTCGGTAGTGGCGCCCGCCCTGTGGAACGCCCTTCCAGCAGATGTCAAAGCGATAAACAACTACCTGACATTCAGAAGACATCTTAAGGCAGCCCTGTTCAGGGAAGTTTTTAACGTGTGATATTTGTGGTTTTTATGGAAGCCGCCCAGAGTGGCTGGGGAGGCCCAGCCAGATGGACGGGGTATAAATAATAAATTATTATTATTATTATTATTATTATTATTATTATTATTCAGGCCATCAATGAATCAATACCATATATTCAAGGCTGATGTTTCCACTCAGTTATTTCTTTGCCTTTAATATCCAGCTTTTTCAGTGCCAGAAAAGGATAGTCCTGCATCAGAAGAGGGGCTCGAGATCAGGCAGCACATCATTATTATAAAGAACCATTGGGGTGGGTGTTTCTGTCTGGGATTCCCATTTGCCAGCTGCTTTCCTTCCGCTTCTCCTGCTCTCTCCATTCAATGTGAGGCATGTAGATGGAGGTTCATCTCCAAGAATAGCAGCTTCCCTGAGCACCCATTCAGCTGACCCCAAGCACCAAGACTTGTCTCTAGTTCTCTTACCGGCCCAGACCACAGTCCCCGGAAAAGATGTAGACCTGGGCCTCCCAAAATGGTCCACTTGGACCTCCTGAGGCCATTGGGACTGTGAAGGTGACTCATGAAGATCTAGAGGTGGAAACGGGTGGATGGAGGATTATGATGCAGAGGATGGGAAATGTCCAAAGGAATCATGAACCAGAGAAAGAGAGGGCCTGTTCACGGACAGAGAGTAGCTGCCTTTCCTTGTGAGGAAACAATTGATTTGAAAAGGCTGTATTCCAAGATCATGCTGCTTTATTAATGATGATTGAAGATTATGAAAGGTTGCAGATGCATTACTATCATTCGACATCATTGCATCTTCATTTCCTAAAAACTGGGAACATGGGTAAGAGGCGGAGGAATATAGGAAATGTTGAAATAAGAAAAGCTGCTAATTACATTTGATGTGGTATCTTCCCCTTTCTTCTCTTCCTTGAAACCCAAACAGGATTTCCTTTCCTCCCACTCTGAAGGAGATGGAGAAGACAGTCAGATATCCGGGAGATCGGGAACCTTTCATTTCATTAGGAATAGCCATTAAAAAGTGTGAAATGTGGAATATGCTTCACTGAATGGGCACACATATGTAACATCAATGAACTCAAACAGGGGAGAAACCATTTAAAGGTATGGAGAGTGGAAAGAGCTTAAGTCAAAGTGATGAACTTGGAATACATCAACAGACTCACACAGGGCAGAAATTATTTAAATGCAGGGAGTGTGGGAAGAACTTCAGTCAGAGGGGACACTTAACTTTACATCAACGGACACATACAGGTGAAAAACCATATGAATGTATGGAGTGTGGAAAAAGCTTCCATTTCAATGCAAGCCTTAGAACACATCAACGGACTCACACAGGGGAGAAACCATTTAAATGCATGGAGTGTGGAAAGAGCTTCAGTCAAACTGCGCACCTTAGAACACATCAATGGACTCACACAGGAGAGAAACCATTTAAATGTATAGAGTGTGGAAAGAGCTTCAGTCAAACTGCGCACCTTAGAACACATCAACGGACTCACACAGGAGATAAACCATTTAAATGCATGGAGTGTGGAAAGAACTTCAGTCAGATTGGAAACCTTAAATTACACCAACGGACTCACACGGGTGAAAAACCATATAAATGTATGGAGTGTGGAAAGAATTTCAGATTTAGCGGAACCCTTAGAAGACATGAAGAGACCCACATAAGTAAAAAACAATTTAAATGCATGGATTGTGGAAAGTGTTTCAGTCAGAGTGCATACCTTAGAAGACATCAACGGATTCACACAGGGGAGAAACCATTCAAATGTATGGAGTGCGGAAAGAGCTTCAGTGACAGTTCAAGACTCCATTTACATCGACGAACACACACAGGGGAGAAACCATTTAAATGCATGGAGTGCGGAAAGAGCTTCAGTTTCAATGCAACCCTTAGAACACATCAACGGACTCACACAGGGGAGAAACCATTTAAATGCATGGAGTGCGGAAAGAGCTTCAGTTTCAATGCAACCCTTAGAACACATCAACAGACTCACACAGGGGAGAAACCATATAAATGTATGGAGTGTGGAAAGAGTTTCAGTCGGAGTGGACACCTCAATATACATCAACGGATTCACACAGGGGAGAGACCATTCATATGTATGGAGTGCGGAAAGAGCTTCAGTGTCAGTTCAAAACTTCATTTACATCGACGAACACACACAGGGGAGAAACCATTTAAATGTATAGTGTGTGGAAAGAGCTTCCGTCAGTTCGGACACCTTAGAATACATCAACGGACTCACACAGGGGAGAAACCATTTAAATGCATGGAGTGCGGAAAGAGCTTCAGTTTCAATGCAACCCTTAGAAGACATCAACGGACTCACACAGGGGAGAAACCATTTAAATGTTTGGAGTGTGGAAAGAGCTTTAGTGATAATGGAAGCCTTAGAAGACATCAACGGACTCACACAGGGGAGAAACCATTTAAATGCATGGAGTGCAGAAAGAGCTTTAGTGATAATGGAAGCCTTAGAACACATCAACGGACTCACACAGGGGAGAAACCATTTAAATGCCTTGAGTGCGGAAAGAGCTTCAGGCAGAATGCAACACTTAGAAGACATCAACAGACTCACACAGGGGAGAAACCATTTAAATGTTTGGAGTGTGGAAAGAGCTTCAGTTTCAATGGAAACCTTAGAACACATCAACGGACTCACACAGGGGAGAAACCATCTAATTGCATGGAGTGCGGGGAGAGCTTTAGTGATAATGTAACCCTTAGAAGACATCAGCGGACTCACACAGGAGAGAAACCATTTAAATGTTTGGAGTGTGGAAAGCCCTTCAGTCAGAGTGGACACCTCAATATACATCAACGGACTCACAAAGGGGAAAAACCATTTAAATGTATAGAGTGTGGAAAGAGCTTCAGTCAGAATGGAGACCTTAGAACACATCAACAGACTCACACAGGGGAGAAACCATTTAAATGCATGGAGTGTGGAAAGAGCTTTAGTGGTAATGGAAATCTTAGGAAACATCAGCAGACACACAGGGCGGAAACTGTTTAAATGTATGGACTGTGGAAGGAGCTCATTCAGAGTGGAACCCTTGATTTATGTCAACAAACTCACACAAAACAAAAACCTTATAAATATCAGGAAAGTAGATAGTGGTTCAGTCCTAGTAGAAGTTCTAAATCAACAGACTCACGGACAGGAAGAACTTTAGGAGTTGATACCCTGCAAACCAACAAGAAACTCAGAGAGGAGAAGCAGTTTAAATGAAAAGATTGCAAAAGTGCTTTATTTACAATTGAGTGTTTAAGGAAAATCCAGAGACTCTCACATGGAAGAACCCATTTAGATGTATGGAGTGTGGGACATCTTCCTCTCAAAGTCCTCTCTTTTCTTCAAAGAAATGAACTCAGGAGGAAATCAGTCATTGACACATGATGTGTATGTGAAGTTCTGGTATTTATGTGTAAAACTGTATAGTAATGAAATAGTGAAGGCAATGTCAAACAATGTGATTATAATCTAAGACGTAAAGTACCTTTCGATACAGAAAAGGTGAGGGTTTATCTGGATTGCTGGTGGTCAGTGAGGATTAGGGCTGGGCGATATATTGTCCCATACTGGTTTCTAGACCACATCGTGAAAACCTTTCAAAAACAATTGATATGGCGACACACCACAGATCACAGTGTGTGTTTCTGGGATGCTCATTTGCCTGGAAGCAGACGGCAGAAAGCTTTGCTTTGTGAAGTCCTTGCAGATGCAGAATTGTTTACTTCCCTCCCAGACGACAGGAAGCGAAACACACACATCCTTTGCCCTGTGTCCTTCCAGCCTCTTTCCTCCCTTGCTCCCTTCTGCCGGTGTGTGTGCCCGACTTTGATATTCTGTGTGGTGTATTTTTTTATGGCTGAAACTGGATTTGCTCTCAGGAGCTAAGTTTTGTGCCTCACTGGGGACCCAGTGAGAACTGTATGCTTTGAAAGCTCAGTAAACTATTACTGAAGAAGTCCTGCTGCCTCTGTGTGTGTTTTTGACCTCAGTGTGGGACTTGCTCTAGACATGGCCCCTACCCTGCCGATACTTGGCTCATGCCCTGGAGTTGCTTTACTCAAGCGTGCAAGACGGGTGCATCTGTGTGCACTCAAAAGCAAATAAAGTAGGACTCGCCTTTCTATGAGAGTACCTTGGTACTTTGGGTTACAGACGCTTCAGGTTACAGACACTTCAGGTTACAGACTCTGCTAACCCAGAAATAGTACTTCGGGTTAAGAACTTTGCTTCAAGATGAGAACAGAAATCGTGCAGTGGCAGCGGGAGGCCCCATTAGCTAAAGTGGTGTCTAGGTTAAGAACAGTTTCAGGTTAAGAACAGACTTCTGGAATGAATTAAGTTCTTAACCTGAGTTACCACTGTAATGTGTTTTCAAATGTTTTTATTGTTTTTTTAAATTTTGTAATCTGCTCTAGGAGATTCGGATTACAGTAACGATGATGATGATGTTACATTGCTTAACATGCCCCCTCCCCAGTCATGAATACTTGAGGACACTCCTGGGTCCATCATGGTCGCTTGAGGCCCATGTCCAGCTCAGGCTAGTTCCCCACCCCACAGACCTTTTGGGACAGAGAGGACATGGCCCTGGTCCTCCCTGCTCTGCACCAGATGGGATGGTTGCAACGCTCTCTGTGTGGAACTGCCCTTGAAGGCGACTTGGGAACTGGTCCAAAATGCAGCAGCCAAATGATTGGCTGGGCTGCCTCTCTTTATGAATGGCATTTCTCTCCCACCTCTTTGCCCAAGGAGATCAAGGCGGCATCCATGGGTCTTCCCCTCTCCACTGAGTCCCCCCACAACAAACACATTGGATTCCTGTTTTAAAACAGTTGCACTGGTTGTTTCCTTTCCATGGTTGTTTCCTTTCCTTCCCCCTATAGAGGAGACAGAGCAGAGGAGCCACCCATCGCCCTCTCCTCCTCCTCCACAGATTGGCGTCCTCCTCTTTTAACACCACCTTTATTAGTGGCCTCTGCCTCTTGTGGAAGGAGGAGGGGCCAAGATGGCGACAAGTAAGACGCGCTTGCCGGAGCTCCCCTTTCCAGTTCATGCTGTAAGTTACTCCACTCCTATTTTTCTCTGGAAGTTGGCACGATAATGTTTTGATGATAACGCCAGGAACTCACCCTGTGGAAGCTTGCAAAGTCAGCGCCATAAATCTCCTTAATGAGCTTCACTAACAACCTGATTAGCTGTAACTTGGGCAGCCACTGGCCGCGCTTCCCTGGCCTTCCACCAGCTCTTGCTTGGCCTTTGTGGGAGGGAGTTGCACAGGTTTACTCTGCCCTGCAAGAGGAAGCGCTTTCTCTTCTCTGTCTTCCTTCCTTCCTTCCTTCCTCCTTGCACAGGTGAGGTTTTAGGGACCAGGGTATATTTCATGTCTGAATGTTTCCATCTGCGGACAACCTCCGTTATACAAGGGGACTGATCCATACATCTGAATGGGGTTTCTCTGCTTGCATTTCCCCACTCCTGGACCCAAGACCCCTCCCCAAGGGGCCAGCAGCGCATCTATGCAAAGGAAGAGCAGAGCTGCCGCCCTCCTGTGACCCTCCGCGCCCTGACTTGCCCCCCTCTCACCATGCAGCGCTGGGACCCCTGCTCTCCCCATGGGCCCTATGTTGGGAGAGAGGAGACTCACCAGATCCCAGCAGGCGCCCCCAGGCAGCCTCTGCAGAGCCGAACCAAGGGGACCCCCACACGCCCGACTTCTTGCAGGAAAGGGAGGGGTTGGGCTTTCGCTCTGGAGGACCCTGCCCTCCCCGTCTTACTTTCCTGTCTAGGAATCTAGCTTGTTTCTGTTTAACCCTTGGCAAGCCGAGCGCACCCAACTCACGCCTCTCCCTCTCTCGAGAGCTGGAGCATCGCGCACCAATGGCATCCCGAGAAGGCGGAGCAGGAGAGGTTTATGGATTACTTCCGGCAAGGTATACATTCAGTCATGGACAGCAGCTGAAAGGCCCCCTAACAGCTGGCCCCTGAAGCCGGGTCCTAAGAAATCTTCACTGGCTCCCGGTCCGATTCCGAGCACCATTCAAAGTGTTGGTGCTGACCTTGAAAGCCCCAAATGGTCTCAGCCCGAGGAAAACATTTCCGCAAAAAGACCAAAACTCTGGCATGTAGCTGCAGGTGATACAATAGGAGCCTTTCTGCAAATGACCTTTGCAACAGAACTCACTGGGTGGTAACAAAGTATATACATTTGCCTCTCTACAACGGATGCTTTCGTTTAGCCCCGTTTCCTCAATGAATCTACCCATTTCTTGATGAAATAGAACTTCTGCCAGGAAAACCTGAGCTGAAAGAGTAAGGAGAGCAAAACAGCAGCCCTGTCTGACCCCCGTCAGCCTCCAGACTCCCCCAGTCACGTGGCAGGAGATTCTTCCTGAGTCCCCCCCCCCTCCGTGAGACGGGTATGACATCATGGATGATCCAGTGATGTTCCAAGCAGACTTGTCCAAAGAGCTATGCCTGAATGAAACGGGTCTGTGATGATGGATTCTGGAGTCAAGAAAGGGGAGCAAAGGATTTTGCAATGTAAACATTGTAGGGGGGGGGACCCCGCTTTGCAAATGGATTGCCAGGATCAGCTTCCTCCCCCCCCAATTCCTCCCTTCCCGGTACATCCTCCTCTCACCCCGCCCCCACAACCCCAAATCCCTCCACCATGCGCTGCACCTCTTCCTCCTCCTCCTCCAATCTGGCTTCTGTTTCCGGAATGAGGGGAGAGAGCCCCCCTCCCAAGCTGCCTGCTTTTCCTGCAAGTGGAACTTCTGCTCGGATTGCTGCTCTGCGGCGTAGCTCTAGGGGAGCGCGCTTTGGAAAGGAAAGGCGGGGCGTCATGGGAGGCGACACCCCCCCCGCCCGTGGATGTTGCAGGAAAGGAAAGGAGAATCGGGAGCGAGGACAAAGAGGTAAAGGGGTCGCGGGCAGCGGAGAGGGGGGGAAGGACCCAGAGACCCCCGCCAGCTCCCCAGAGCGCCTTTCTTGGGCCCCACGGGCAGGGCCTGGATCCCTGCACGTGTGCTTCCTTGGCCCCTTAGGCGCCTTGGCAGCGGCGGACATGGGGAACCTACGCAGGGGGTCCCCACGAGGGCCCCCTTGCCCCGTTTCCCCCGCGAATGCATCCCTGGGGCCCTGTGGGCTCCGCACGGATAAAGGCGGGCCATGAAAGGGTTAACGGGCGTGAGGGACGCCTGTATAGAGACCCCCGTCCCTAATCTGTGCGTCTTGGGGTGGCCCCTCAGGATGGAAAGATGGGGGGTGAGGAGTGAGCTGCGCCCAGGGGGGCCTCTGGGTTCAGGGGAGACTCTGGAACAGAGGGAGGGAGTCGAGGAAGTGGGGAGGGGGAGCATCCCTGGGGCAGGGAAGGGCAGCATTGAGGGGGGGGAAGATAGGAAACCAGTCTTTGGGGAGACTTCTCCAACGTGGCTCCCGCAGGGATTCTCTGGAGGGGCCGCCTTGGCTTCTCCCTCCCACCCAGGAATCGGCCACCCCTTCAAGGCGCCCAGAGGGATCCCTGGAAAGTGGGGGGTCGTGTCCCCCCACCCCTCCTTCCTGCAACCTCCATCCTCTTCCCACCCCATGAGCCCCTACAAGCCCCTGCCCTGTCCAGGAAGAGAGGAGGGGAGAGGCCTTCTCAGAAGGAGATCTTCGTTTCCGCAATCCCACCCAGGAAGCAGCCAGGAACCTTTTCCTCTCTCTCGGGCTTCCATCTTTAAGTTTCTCTTCCACTGCATGGCTCCAGTACAAAGAAAGGACAGTAAAACATCAGACATTAAAAACCTCCCCATAGAGAGTTGCCTTCAGCTGTCTTCTAAATGTCAGAATGTTGCCCATTTCCTCGCCCTCTGCCTGCTTCCCTGTAACTTCGCTTCTCACGGGGCGGGGGGGGGGATCAGCAGAAGACCTTTGAAGGACCACCTCCCTGTCCAGACTGAACGATTTTGGTGGAGATGCCCCTTCAGGTCTACAGGGCCAAGGCTGTTGAGGGCTTCAGGTTGCAGATCTTGCTGCTCCATAACAATCTCATTCAGCAAATAAATTTATTACTGAAGGCAAAGAAGCATAACAGGATCCAAAAAATAGCAAAAACTTAACTTACGTAAAACCCTAACTTAGCATACCAAAACAGCACTCAACTAAGAATCACACAAGCAGAGTAGAGAAATAGCAGACTAGGGGAAAAAAAATATTCCTTCCAGTAGCACCTTAAAGACCAACTAAGTTAGTTCTAGGTATGAGCTTTCGTGTGCATGCACACTTCTTCAGCTTTAGTGATAGTGGAACCCGTAGAAAACATCAACAGACTCACACAGGGGAGAAACCATTTAAATGTATGAAGTGTGGAAAGAGCTTCCGTCAGAATGGAGACCTTAAATTACACCAGCCGATTCACACAGGGGAGAAACCATATAAATGTATGGAGTGTGGAAAGAGCTTCAGTTTCAATGCAACCCTTAGAAGACATCAACGGACTCACACATTGGAGAAACCATTTAAATGCATGGAGTGCGGAAAGAGCTTCAGGCAGAATGGACACCTTAGAAAACATCAGCAGACACACAGGGGAGAAATTGTTTAAATGTATGGCGTATGGTAGGAGCTGCAGTCAGCGTGGAATGCTTGATTTATGTCAACACATTCACACAAAAGATAAGCCTTATAAATATAAGGAAAGTTGATAGAGTTTCAATCCTAGTGGAAGTCCTACATCTACAGACTCATGGGCAGGAAGAACTTTAGGAGTGAAACCCTACAAACCATCAACAAACTCAAAGAGGAGAAGCAGTTTAAATGAAAAGATTGCAAAAAGTGCTTTATTTACAAAGGAGTGTTTAAGGAACATCCAGGGATTTTCCCATTGAAGAAACCATTTAGATGTATGAAGTGCAGGATGTGTTCCTTTCAGTGTCCACTCTTTTCTTCACAGCAATGAACTCAGCAGGAAATCAGTCTTAAACACATGACGTGAATTTGAATTTCTTGTGTTTATATGTAAAACTGAACAGCAATGAAATATTGAAGGCAATGTCAAACAATGTGAGTATAATCTAAGAGGTAAAGTACCTTTTGATAGAGAGGATGTAAAAGGATAGAGAGGGTGTAAAAGGAGCTTCAGTCAGAGTGGAACCCTAGAGTTATGTCAACAAACTCACACAAAAGACAAACCATATAAATGTCAGGAAAGTAGACAGAGGTTCAGTCCTAGTGGAAGTCCTACATCTACAGACTCATGGACAGGAAGAACTTTAACAGTTGACACCCTACAAACCCATCAACCCTCGAAAGAGGAGAAGCTGTTTAAAGGGAAAGATTGCAGAAAGTGCTTTAGTTATAATGGAGTGTTTAAGGAACATCTAAGAGCCAGTGTGGTGTTAGTGGTTAAGAGTGGTAGACTCATAATCTGGGGAACCGTGTTTGCGTCTCTGCTCCTCCACATGCAGCTGCTGGGTGACCTTGGGCCAGTCACACTTCTTTGAATTGTCTCAGCACCACTCACCTCACAGAGGAAGGGAAAGGAGAATGTTAGCCGCTTTGAGACTCCTTCGGGTAGTGATAAAGCGGGATATCAAATCCAAACTCTTCTTCTTCTCAGAGGGGAGAAGCCATTTAGATGTATGGAGTGAGGAACGTGTTCCTTTCAGAGTTTACTCTTCTTCACAGCAATGAACTCAGCAGAAAATCCATCTTCAAAGCATGTCATGTATTGGAGGTTCTGCTGTTTATGTGTAAAACTGCATAGTAATGAAATAATGAAGGTACCATCTCACACTAGTCTACATTTTAGATGTAAGGTACCTTTTGATAGTGAGGGGAAGAGGGTGAATCTGTATTTCTGGTGGTGAGTGAGGATTAGGGCTGGGCATATATTGATCTCATCCTATACCGGTTTCTAGACCACGTTGTGATAACCTTTGGAAAACAATGGATATGGCAATACACCACGAATCCCGGTGTGTGTTTCTGGGATGCTCATTTGCCTGGAAGCAGCTGGCAGAAAGCTTTGTTTTGTGAAGCCCCTGAATATGCCGAGTTCCTGACTTCCCTCCCAGACGACAGGAAGCGAAAGACACACCTCCATTGCCCTGTGTCCTTCCAGTCTCTTTCCTCCCTTGCTCCCTTCTGCTGGTTTGTGTGCCTGACTTAGATATCTTGTGTGCTGTATTTTTTTTCTGCTGAAACTGGATTTGCTCTCAGGAGCTAAGTTTTGTGCCTCACTGGGGACCCAGTAAGAGCTGTATGCCTTGAAAGCTCAGTAAACTATTACTGAAGAAGTCCTGCTGCCTCTGTGTGTGTTTTTGACCTCAGTGTGGGAATTGCTCTACATGTGGCCCCTACCCTGCTGCTACTTGGCTGGAGTTGCTCTACTCAAGCATGCAAGACGGTTTTTGCACCAAACTCTGTCACTCCCCCCACCGCATGATCTCCAAACATTGCTTCTTCACCCAAACTTCATCCCTGCCTCCTAAGCATTCTGAAGAAAACTTATAATACTGTAAGTTAATGGGTGATTCTGGGGTTTGGGGAAGATAGTACTTTCCCATAGTCCCAGAAGTTTTTATTCAGTCATGCTGCTAGAGAGATTTCCTACCAGAGGACCACAGTGCTGTGGCTGCTGTTGTTGTCATGGACTGGCTGGGTGCAGGGGGTGGGGAGGCACCACCAGGGACTGGTGGTGGGATGGCAATGAGCAAAAAGAGGGAGGAAAGGGAGCAGACCGGAAGGGGAGGTGTTGCAAGCTGAGGAGGAAACAGGGTTTGGTGAGCAGGAAGTGTCTGGGGCAGAGAGCAGTTCAGACTCAGAGGGAGGAGAAGAAGGGGCCAGGAGACCATCAGAGGAGGCCATCAGCTGAAGCATCCAGGGAGACTCCCCCTCCTGCTGCAACCAGCTCCCCTCTCCCCTGGTCTCCTAGAGCACACAGAGAAACCTGGTTCAGACCCCATGAGCCTGTACATGATATTAAGAGGTATTTTTTTCTCCCAACACTTTAATCTCATTGACAATGAACTGTATTTTCTGTCCGTTCACTCCCTTTGAAGAAGTCCTTTAGGAGCTCCTTGCAATCTCTCTCTGTTGGAACAACCCTGGACAATTTACTGCCATCAGCAAACTTTGCTCCCTCCTAAGTCTAGATCATTTATGAACAAGTTGAAAAGTCACAGGTCCCAATACTGATCTTGAGGGGACTCCGCTTTCTGCTCCTCTCCATTCAGAGACTGTCCGTTTACTCTCTTGGTGTTTCAGAAGGAGGGCTGCCTCCAACTGGGGTGGCACATTTCTTCTAGGGGCACATTTCTGGGGTCCCCATGGTGCCCCCCAACCTGGCTCCACTCGGCCAGGGCAGCTGCATTTTGTTTCGCTGCAGGTGAACCTTCTCCCTGCAACTTGGGATCTTAAAGGAACTGTGACAGGGGGCAGAGAGGGCGCAGCATCCTCACACTTGTGAAGGAGCCATGGGGGGGAGGCAGGTGTAATTGGGGGGGAGTAGTGTGGAGGAATGAGCGAGACGGAGCTTTGGATCCTGTGCTGCCCCCTCCTTGCCTGCTCCCTGAAACTTTCCTGAGCCTCTCCCCTTTTCATTTCAATGACTGGGGGTCCCGCACAGCCCTCAGGGCACCTCAATATCTTGGGAGGGGGGAGCTATTTTGTTTGCTGAGGGCAGGGACACAATCCTGTCTCATTGCGGGGTGTCAAGCTTTTAGGTAAGAGGCTCAGGTGGAGAAGCACTGAGAAGGAAAAAATCCTGGGGTGCTGATTTCCTCTGCTGCCCAGCTTCCCAGGGGGCTACACCCCATGGTCCCTCTGGGGTCAGCAAAGAAGGAGAATCCAGGCAAGTTAAAGGAGCAAAACAGTGGTCAGTAGACCTGATCTTTATTTGTAGCAACAAGGTTCATCCACACAAAGAGCAGGAACCCTGAGAAGATTAAGACTTTTACCCCCTTTCCCATAATAAATTCTCCAACAACTTCATCAATACATGACATGGGGCTTTTTCGGGGGTTGTTGCTGTTGACCTTTTGTATTTATATTTTAGATCTTGTTGTGAGTCATGTGGAAATTGTTCAATTTTTCAATTCCAGCATTCCAAACTAACCCTATCGCCGTCTACCATTACCTAAAATTTACTCTTCCACTGTAATTACCATTAATATATTAATATATATATATTAATATATTAATGTCATTGATACATGTGTACCCAATTTAAAATACAAACACCAAGACATTGCACTGAAACTTTAAGTAAATGCGCATGCATGCACTTTCCAAGAGTCTCATTCGAGTAGAGTGCTTAAGAGTTTTGGACTAGGACCTGGGACATCTGGGTTCAAATCTCCACTCAGTCATGAAGCTCACTGGGTGATGACTTCACAGCCTAACCTACCTCACAGGGTTGTTGTCAGGATGAAACGATGAGGGGGAGAATGACTTAAGACCACACTGAGCTTCTTGAAGAAACAGGTGGTATATCAAGGCATCCAATAAATTTCACTAAGCAGAAAGGTAAGATTCTGTACTTAGGCAAGAAGAATTAGCTGCAGAAATATAAGATGGGGGATACTGGGCTTACCAGTAGTACATGTGGAAAAGACCTGGGGTCTTAGACTAACATGAGTCAACAGTATGATTCAGCAGCAAAAAAGGCTGTTATTCTAGGCTGCGTCCAAAGAAGTCAAGTGTCCAGATCAAGAGAAGTAACAGCCCCACTTTCTTCTGCCTTCTTCAGACCACACCTGGAGTCCTGTGTCCAGTTCTGGGTGCCCCAATTTAAGAAGGATTTTGAGAAGCTGGAAGGTGTGCAGAGGGGGTTGACCAAGACAATTAAGCTTTGGGAAACCAAGCCTTCTGAGGAACAGGAAGGGCTGTCAGGTGGAAGGTTGAACAAGCTTGTTTTCACCGGCTCTGGAGGCTGGGACCCAAACCAATGGCTTCAAATTATACACGCCCTTGGAAGGTTGTGGACTCTCCTTCCTTGGAGGTTTGTAAGGAGAAGTTTGAAGGCAATGTGTCATGGAAGCTTTAGTTGATACGACCACAGGGTCTCCTGCAGGTCTAAAATTCTATGATTCTCCCCTGTATGAATTCTTTGATGGGCCATGAGCTTGGTCCTCTTACTGAAGCTCTTTTCACATTCCAAGCACTGATATGGTTTCTCACCACTGTGAATTATTTGAAGGGAAATGAGACCAGAGCTCACAGTGAAGCTTTTCCCACATTGGGAGCACTGATATGGTTTCTCACCACTGTGAATTCTTGGGTGTGCCATGAGATTGGCATGGTGACTAAAGGTCTTTCCACATTCCAAGCACTGATATGGTTTCCCCCCTGTGTGAATTCTTTGGTGGGAAGTGAGATCGGCTCTCTGGAGGAAACTCTTTCCACAATCCAATCATTGATAGGATTTCTCCCCGGTATGAATGCTTTGATGGGTAGCGAGATGGGCGCTTTTACAGAAGCTCTTTCCACGTTCCAAGCACTGTGAATTCTCTGGTGGGAAGTGAGATTGGCTCTATGGCAGTAACTCTTTCCACATTCCGAGCACTGATAGGGTTTCTCACCACTGTGAATTCTTTGATGGGAAGTGAGATTTTGCTTCCGACTGAAGCTCTTCCCACATTCCAAGCACTGATAGGGTTTCTCACCACTGTGAATTCTTTGATGGGAAATGAGACTTGCCTTCTGACTGAAGCTGTTTCCACAATTCACGCATTGATAGGGTTTCTCCCCAGTATGAATTCTTTGGTGGGAAGCGACACCGGAGCTCACAGTGAAACTCTTCCCACATTCTGAGCACTGAAAGGGTTTCTCACCACTGTGAATCCTTTGATGGGCCGTGAGATTCGCCCTGTGATTAAAGCTCTTCCCACATTCCGAGCACTGATAGGGTTTCTCACCTGTATGAATTATGTGATGGGCTGTGAGATGGGTGCTCTGACTGAAGCTCTTTCCACACACTCGGCATTGAAATGGCTTCTCCCCCCTGTGAATTCTCTGATGTTTATGGAAGGTTGTGCTTGTATTAAAGCTTTCCCTACAATCCAAGCCCTGATAGGGTTTCTCCCTGCTGTGAGTTATTTGATGTGAAATGAGATGTGCACTGTTACTGAAGCTCTTTCCACATTCCAAGTATTTCAGTGGGTCCTCCCCTGTGGGAATTATTTCCTGTGAAGTGAGGCTTTCATTCCAACAGAAAGTTTCCCCCCCATTCAGAGAACTGAGAGGGTTTCTTCCCAATAGCATTTCTTTTGTGTGTAGTTGAATGGGAGCTGTGACTGAAGCTCTCTCCATACTCCAAGAGTGGCAATGGCTTGTCCACTGTGTGGATTCTGTCATGGGCGTCCTCTTTCTCAATTTCCAAGCATGCAAAAGGAAGGGAGATAGTAGTAATGAGGGACTTCAATTACCCAGATATTTGTTGGATGTCAAACTCAGCCAAGAGCATAAGGTCAAACAGATTCCTCACTGGCCTTGCAGTCAACTTCATTGTCCAGAAAGTGGGAGAAGCAACAAGAGGAAGAGCCATTTTAGATCTGGTCCTAACCAATGTTGATGACCTGGTTAGTGGGGTAGAAGTGGAAGGATCATTAGGCACGAGTGATCATGCTCTTCTGAAGTTTACTATACAGCGGAAAGGAGCAGCCAAGCATACTAGGACTCAATTTCTTGACTTTAAGAAAGCTGACTTCATAAAACTTAGGGAAGTGCTGGGTGAGATCCCATGGACAGTAATACTAAAAGGAAAGGGAGTTCATGATGGCTGGGAGTTTGTTAAGAGGGAGATAGTAAAAGCACAACTTCAGGCAATACCAATGAGATGGAAACATGGAAGGTGCCTAAGGAAGCTAGGGTGGCTATCTAAAGAACTTTTAACTGAGTTAAGATTAAAAAAGGATGTGTACAAAAAATGGAAAAGGGGGGAAACCACCAAAGAGGAATTCAAACAAATAGCCAGCACATGTAGACACAAAGTCAGAAAAGCTAAAGCACAGAATGAACTCAGGCTTGCTAGAGAGGTTAAAAGCAACAAAAAAGGCTTTTATGGGTATGTTCGTAGCAAAAGGAAGAACAAAGAAACAGTGGGGTCACTCAGAGGAGAAGATGGTGAAATGCAAACAGGGGACACAGAAAGGGCTGAACTCCTCAATGCCTTCTTTGCCTCAGTCTTCTCCGATAAAGAAAACAATGCCCGACCTGAAGAATTTGGAGCAAATGATTCAGCAGAGGAAACACAGCCCAGAATAACTAAGGAGATAGTACAAGAATACTTGGCTAGTCTAGATGTATTCAAGTCTCCAGGGCCAGATGAACTGCATCCAAGAGTATTAAAAGAACTGGCAGATGTGATCTCAGAACCACTGGCAGTCATCTTTGAGAATTCCTGGAGAACAGGCGAAGTCCCGGCAGACTGGAGGAGGGCAAATGTTGTACCTATTTTCAAAAAGGGGAAAAGAGAGGACCCAAATAATTATGACCCAGTGAGTCTGACATCAATACCAGGGAAGATTCTGGAGCAGATCATTAAGCAAACAGTCTGTGAGCACCTAGAAAGGAATGCTGTGATCACCAATAGTCAGCATGGATTTCTGAAAAATAAGTCATGTCAGACTAACCTGATCTCGTTTTTTGACAGAATTACAAGCCTGGTAGATGAAGGGAACGCAGTGGATGTAGCCTACCTTGATTTCAGCAAGGCATTTGACAAGGTGCCCCATGATATTCTTGTAAAGAAGCTGGTAAAATGCGGTCTTGACTATGCTACCACTCAGTGGATTTGTAACTGGCTGACTGACCGAACCCAAAGGGTGCTCATCAATGGTTCCTCTTCATCCTGGAGAAGAGTGACTAGTGGGGTGCCACAGGGTTCTGTCTTGGGCCCGGTCTTATTCAACATCTTATCAACGACTTGGATGATGGACTCAAGGGCATCCTGATCAAATTTGCAGATGACACCAAACTGGGGGGTGGGCGGTGGCTAACACCCCAGAGGACAGGATCACACTTCAAAACGACCTTGACAGATTAGAGAACTGGGCCAAAACAAACAAGATGAATTTTAACAGGGAGAAATGTAAAGTATTGCACTTGGGCAAAAAAAATGAGAGGCACAAATACAAGATGGGTGACACCTGGCTTGACAGCAGTACATGTGAAAAGGATCTAGGAGTCTTGGTTGACCACAAACTTGACATGAGCCAACAGTGTGACGCGGCAGCTAAAAAAGCCAATGCAATTCTGGGCTGCATCAATAGGAGTACAGCATCTAGATCAAGGGAAGTAATAGTGCCACTGTATTCTGCTCTGGTCAGACCTCACCTGGAGTACTGTGTCCAGTTCTGGGCACCACAGTTCAAGAAGGACACTGACAAACTGGAACGTGTCCAGAGGAGGGCAACCAAAATGGTCAAAGGCCTGGAAACGATGCCTTATGAGGAACGGCTAAGGGAGCTGGGCATGTTTAGCCTGGAGAAGAGGAGGTTAAGGGGTGATATGATAGCCATGTTCAAATATAGAAAAGGATGTCACATAGAGGAGGGAGAAAGGTTGTTTTCTGCTGCTCCAGAGAAGCGGACACGAAGCAATGGATCCAAACTACAAGAAAGAAGATTCCACCTAAACATTAGGAAGAACTTCCTGACAGTAAGAGCTGTTCGACAGTGGAATTTGCTGCCAAGGAGTGTGGTGGAGTCTCCTTCTTTGGAGGTCTTTAAGCAGAGGCTTGACAGTCATATGTCAGGAGTGCTCTGATGGTGTTTCCTGCTTGGCAGGGGGTTGGACTCGATGGCCCTTGTGGTCTCTTCCAACTCTATGATTCTATGATTCTAACCTCTTCGTTGATGCTGACCTGGACAAGTGTACTGGTGAGGCAGTTACGGCAATGGCTCACCTCTCCAAAAGAGTATGGGCGAATGGGATGCTAACCGTTCAATACAAAGATGAAGGTCTATCAGGATTGTTTGTTCAGCAAGCTGCTTTGAGAAGTGAGTCATGGACAATTACAACCATCAGAAACAACTCCTCAATGCCTTCCACAAGCTCTGTGTCAGGAAGATTTTGGGCAATACAAGGCAGGACAGTGTCAAACAAAGATATGCTTTCTTAACCTCAAATTCCCAGCATGTTCCCATTCCATTCTCAGCAAGGTCTATGCTGGCTTGATCATGTCCACGGTCAAAACAGTCAATAGCCCTCCATTTAAGGTGAGTTTAAGGGGTATTAGAATCCCAAATGCTGCAAGTGGCCCTGTAGAGCTCCCTCAAAACCAGGGAGGCTTATCAGAGAGAGATATGCATGGAATTTCCAAACAGAGGTTATGATCCACAAGGGAGCCTTACTGAGAGAGGCCACTATCCCACAATTCTCCTCCATGATTTCCTTATGCAGAGCTCTCTGGTCAGGATCCAGCAATGCCCATTCCTCGTCTGTGAAATGAACAGTGACATCTTCAAAGCACACTGGACCCTAAGAGAGAAAGGGAAAGATCCTCTTTAGACAGCACTAAGGTTGTCTGCTACACATTGCTCTGTTTCTTTCTGCTCATTAAATGGTGTTTTGTTTCAATGGGATCGTCCTGCTGCAGATTTTAATTTGGGTGCTCTTTTTAATGTCTTAGTGGAATTCTTGTGTGATTTAGTGATGGACATTAATCTTAGTGTAAATGGGTAGAACTCTACATTGTGTTCTTAAAATCCTTCTGTCTGTACCAGATGGAAGGATCCCCTCTCTGCTCCCCATGTGCTGTTCATCCCAGGCTCTGCTCAGCGCTCCCTTTCACGAGCCGTGTGGAGCGTGTGTGTGGTGCTTGCAGGCTTTTCCCCAGGAGGGAGAAGCCCCCAAGAGCCGCACACATGCTCCACGCGGCTAGTGAAAGGGAGTGTGGCTCTTGGGAGCTTCTCCAGGAGGTGGGGGAAGGGACTGAGGGGCAGCCCCTCAGTCCCTTCCCCCACCTCCCACAAAAGCCAGCAAGAGCCGCACGCTCTTTAAAGGGTGCACGGCTCCTGCGGGCTTTTCTACGAGGAGGGAGAAGGGACTGACTGGCCGCGTCAGTTCCTCCTCCCTCCTCTGGGAAAAGCTTGCAAGAGCCGCGCGGAGCGTATGTGCAGCTCTTGGGGGTGTTTTCTGCCTGCCTCCCGCCTGCATTCCCTCCATAAGACGCACACACATTTCCCCTTTTTAGGAGGCAAAAAGTGTGTCTTATGGAGAGACAAATACAGTAAGTCTCCAACCTTCCTAGAGGGAAAGTGACCATGCAAAATGTGCAGGGAACTGCTGGTCTTTCTGAGAGATGAATCAGCCTGGTTGCTCCTGCCTTTCAGAGTTTTCAGTCAAGGAATGAAGTCAGAACTGTGATTGACAAGTGACTCATTTGTACTGAGTGTTATCTGAGCATTGGGTTATAGTGGGGGTCCTAACCCAGGGTTCCTCAAGAGTTGCTCTCCTGCCCAACCCCATTCAGAGCCCATTTATTCCCTTACCTGGCTAACTCCTGAGGGCCAAATGACATGTGGGTGGGGTCAAAGGACAACAACACTCAAAAGCAAATGAAGTGGGACTTGCCTTTCTATGCGTGTAATGTGTTTTCAACTGTTCTTATTGCTGTTTTTTAAATTTTGTAATCTGCTCGTGGAAATTCGGGTGATGGGCAGGGAACAAGCAATAAGGATGATGATGTTACATTGCTTAACATGCCCCCTCCCCAGTCATGAATACTTGAGGGCACTCCTGGGTCCATCATGGTCGCTTGAGGCCCATGTCCAGCTCAGGCTAGTTCCCCACCCCACAGACCTTTTGGGAAAGAGAGGACATGGCCCTGGTCCTCCCTGCTCTGCACCAGATGGGATGGTTGCAACGCTCTCTGTGTGGAACTGCCCTTGAAGGCGACTTGGGAACTGGTCCAAAATGCAGCAGCCAGATGATTGGCTGGGCTGCCTCTCTTTATGAATGGCATTTCTCTCCCACCTCTTTCCCCAAGATCAAGGCGGCATCCATGGGTCTACCCCTCTCCACTGAGTCCCCCCACAACAAACACATTGGATTCCTTTTTTTAAAACAGTTGCACTGGTTGTTTCCTTTCCAGCAGGACCTCTCCTGGTCTCAGTGCCTTGGCTTGTGAGACCTCCAGTGGTGCTTTCATAGAACGATAGAGGTGGAAGGCACCCCAAGGATCATCTAGCTCAACCCCAAGCAATCTCAGAGGACACACTTGCATCTGGAGGAACTAAGCACTGGAGGAGAAAATGAGCCCTGCAGGATCAGGCCATAGGGCTGCCCCATAGAGCAGAGGAACCCCCCCCATCGCCCTCTCCTCCTCCTCCACGGATTGGTCTCCTCCTCTTTTAACGCCACCTTGATTGGTGGCCTCCCTGGCTCTTGTGGGAGGCAGTTCCACAGGTTTTACTCTGCCCTGCAAGAGGAAGCGCTTTCTCTTCTCTGCCGCCCTTCCTTCCTTCCTTCCTTCCTTCCTTGCACAGGTGAGGTTTTAGGGACCAGGGTATATTTCATGTCTGAATGTTTCCATCCGCGGCCAACCTCTGTCATAAAAGGGGACTGATCCATACATCTGAATGGACCCAAGGGGCCAGCAGCGCATCCATGCAAAGGAAGAGCAGACCTGCCGCCCTCCTGCGACCCTGACTTGCCCCCCTTTCGCCATGCAGCGCTGGGACCCCCGCTCTCCCCATGGGCCCTATCCTGGGAGAGAGGAGACTCACCGGATCCCAACAGGCGCCCCCCCCAGGCAGCCTCTGCAGAGCCGAACCAACGGGACCCCCACACGCCCGACTTCTTGCAGGAAAGGGAGGGGTTGGGCTTTCGCTCTGGAGGACCCTGCCCCCCCCCCCGTCTTACTTTCCTGTCTAGGAATCTAGCTCATTTCTGTTTAGCCCTTGGCAAGCCGAGCGCACCCAACTCACGACTCTCCCTCTCCCGAGAGCAGGAGCATCGCGTACCAATGGCATCCCGAGAAGGCAGAGTAGGAGAGGTTTATGGATTATTTCCGGCAACGGATACATTCAGTTTTGGACAGCAGCTGAACAGCTGGCCCCTGAACACGGGTCCTAAGAAATCTTCACTGGCTCCCGGTCCATTTCCGAGCACCATTCAAAGTGCTGGCGCTGACCTTGAAAGCCCCAAATGGTCTCAGCCCAGTAGAAGGGGAGGAGCGCCTCCACGTCCATCGCTCAGCCCGGACACTGAGGTCCAGCTCCGAGGGTCTTCTGGCAGGTCCCTCATTGCGAGAAGTGAGGTTACAGAGGGCCTTCTCGGTTGTCGTGACTGCCCTGTGGAACACCCTCCCACCACATGTCAAGGAGACAAACCTCCGTAGATGCCTAAAAGCAGCTCCGTATCGGGAAGCTTTTAATACAGTATTTCATGTTGGGTCATGTTTTCTTCTATTCTTTTGGAAGCTGCCCAGAGACAATGTTCTTGTTCTTGTTGTACATGTTGTTGTCGTTGGACATACAGCTTTTCATAGCCAACAACACAGAGATAAAGGGCTGCTTCGTGTGGGCTTATGGTTCTGGTGCTTGTGGATTTCATGGGATTTACAGTAATGTCATGCCATTATAAATGCATGGGGATAAGTGCATTTACACAGACACATTTCCGCAAAAAGACCCAAACTCCAGCATGTAGCCACAGGTGATACAATAGGAGCCGTTCTGCAAATGGCCTTTGCAACACAACTCACTGGGTGGTAACAAAGTATACACACTTGCCTCTTTACAAGTAGCCCCGTTTCCTCAATGAATCCACCCATTTCTTGATGAAATGTAACTTCTGCCAGGAAAAGCTGAGCTGAAATAGTAAGGAGAGCAAAACAGCAGCCCTGTCTGACCCCCGTCACGTGGCAGGAGATTCTTCCTGAGGGGCCCCCCCCCCCACGTGAGATGGGTATGACATCATGGATGATCCATATGATCCATTGGTGATCCCCACTGATACGGAATGGGGGGGGGCATGTCTTCTTCACCTTCTTCTTCGCTACAATATATCCATTTATTTCCAATTGTCAATGTCAAAAGGGACTAAAATCTATAAAATTCATAGAAAATCAACGTGCCAATTTGCTCAATTTCTCTAGGACTCCATGACACCTCCCCTGTCCTCCATAATCCCTCAAGCAAGGTGTCAAGACCCTAATCCTGTCAAATCACTCTGACAAGCCTTTCCTCCGGGCAATGCCAGTACATGGACCATTGTCTTCTCATCACCAGCACTCAGGAAGCGCTTATCTGCGCATATCTCCAGCTCTGCATATTCCCCCCTCCCTCCTCCATATGTTAATCCTGTGTAACCCAACCTCTTCTTAAAGTATTCATGATGTAATCTGTGTAACCCAGCCTCTTCTTAATGTATTCATGATGTAACTGGGATGTATTTTGCACTGTATTCTGGGACATGGAGGGAAATTTCAAAAGTTCATGTCACCCCTTTCTCGCTGTTCAATCTCGCCTTGAACCTGTTGCGCAATAAACTTGGATCTTCTGCAGTTTGCTCCTGTCTCCGGCTGAGCTCATTTTCCTCCGCAGGGACCCGCGGACTTAGTCCGACGAGCTGGGTGGCAGAGCAGCCTCGCACCCAGATTTTACCATAACACCATGATGCAAGCAGACTGGTCCAAAGAGCAGATCTCTATGCCTGAATGAAACGGGTCTGCGGTGATGGATTCTGGAGTCAAGAAATCCGCCCTTTCCAATGATCTCTCAGGCTGGCCAGGGAGCAGGAATCGCCAGGCATCCCGGATGACAGACTTGTCATGTTGCCAAAACATGGAGTCTGAGCTGATCTCCATGCAGAACTCATTTTGTGACTTCGCTGTTGGATTGTCGGGATCAGCCCCTCCCCCGCTCTCCTGATCCCAGAAGGAAGACGGGGGGGGGTTTCCTCCCCTCCTTCCCCCCCACCCGCTCAAAACTTTCCCTCCCCTCCCGGCACATCCTCCTCTCACCCCACCCCCACCATCCCAAATCCCTCCCCCAATACATTCCTCCTCCTCCTCCTCCTCCTCCTCCTCCTCCAATCCGGCTTCTGCTCCAGGAATGTGGGGGGGGGTGAGCCCCCTCCAACTCTGCCTGCTTCTCCCGGAAGTGGAACTTCCACTCCGGATTGCTGCTCTGCCCCGTAGCTCGGGGGGGGGGGCTTTCGGAAAGGGGAGGGAGGAGGCAGGGGACCCCCCCACCTCATGGATGTTGCAGGAAAGGAGAATCGGGAGCGAGGACAAAGAGGTAAAGGGGTCGGGGGGGGAGGAGAAGGAGAGGGGAGAAGAGGATCGCGGGATGGGGAAGGGGGGAGATAAGGACCCAGAGACCCCTCCAGCTCCCCCAAGCGCCTTCCGTGGGGCCTGGATCCCGGCACGCGTGCTGCGAAGGGGGCTTTCCTCGCAGGGCGGACCCCTCACCCGTTTCCCAAGGCTCCGCGCGGCCCATGAAAAGGTTAAGGGGCGCGAGAGACGCCTGGATAGAGACCCCCCCGTCCCTCCCTTGCTCCTGTTGGGGGGCCCTGTGGATGGAGAGATGGGGCGCGCACGGCGATGGGTCAGTCGCGCCGGAGTGCAGGGGAAGCTCCGGGAGAGAGGGAGGGGTGAGGGAAGTGCAGCACTTGGGGGGGGGGAGAGATAGGAAGACCAGTCTTTGGGGAGAAGTCTCCATCGTGGCGCCCGCTGGGAATATCCGGAGCGCTGGGGGCTCAGCGCAGAGAGAGGTGGGCCACGAAAGGGTTAACGGGCACGAGGGATAGAGACCCCCCTGTCCCTCCCAGGCTCGTCTTGGGGGGCCCCTCCGGCTGGAGAGATGGGGGCGCAGGACGTGGGGGGAGTGGTGCCAAGGAAGCCTCCGGATGCAGGGAGACTCCGGGAGAGAGGGAGGGGGTCGAGGAAGTGGGGGGAGGAGGGAAGGCAGCATTGGCAGGGGGGGGGAGGTAGGAAGACCACTCTTGGGGGGGGGCGTCTCCATCATGCCTTCCTCGGGGAATCTCCGGAGGGGCCGCCTTGGCTTCTCTCTCCCGCCCAGCAATCAACCCCCCCTTCAAGGCGACCAGAGAGGGATCCCTGGAAAGTGGGGGTTCTGTCTCCCCACCCCTTCCTTCCTGCAACCTCCATCCTCCTTCCACCCCATAAGCCCCTGCCCTGTCCAGACACAGCAGTTCTGCCCAGTCCAACCATTGGTCCCCCTGGAGAGGAGAGGAAAACCCGAGACAAGGGGGGAGGGGGGAGGCCTTCTCAGAAGCGGCTCTTGGTTTCCGCAATCCCACCCAGGAAGCAGCCAGAAACCTTTTCCTCTCTCTCAGGCTTCCATCTTTATTGTCTTTTCCGCTGAGGGTGAGGATAATGTACACCTGTCATCAGAAACAGGGGTGCAGAGTCCATGGAATGGCTCTTAGGATTGATACAGAAGTTGCACCTCAAAAGCATTTCTGTTCCTCTTATTCTTTGTAGCCAATGTCAGAGTGACTGACAAGCTGAGATACAATCCTTCAGCATCTGATGATAGCAATTGCATGAATCTTCCCAGTCAAAGGACCCATTTTCATGCTATACAGTGCCTGGGGCTGGAGGCTCTACACACCGGGTGTGCCTGTGCAGGCCAAAGACTGCCAGTATTAGCACAGGTGAGGTGTGTGACCCTCCCCTCAATTTACAGACTGTATGTGAATGGGATTATCTTTTACGGCAACCCTGTGATTTTCTCCACCCATAATATTTCATAAGCTAATATTGCAGTAAAAATTCCAAAATAAATACAAAAAATCACACGATAATAATAATAATAGTACAGTGGTACCTCAGGTTAAGAACTGGATTCGTTCTGGAGGTCCGTTCTTAACCTGAAACTGTTCTTAACGTGTGGTACCACTTTAGCTAATGGGGCCTCCTGCTGCCGCCGTGCGATTTCTGTTCTCATCCTGATGCAAAGTTCTTAACCGAAGGTACTATTTCTGGGTTAGCAGAGTCTGTAACCTGAAGCGCCTGTAACCCGAGGTAGCTTACAGTACATATAGGTAAAGGTAAAGGGACCCCTGACCATTAGGTCCAGTCGTAGACGACTCTGGGGTTGCGGGGCTCATCTCGCTTCACTGGCCGGCCCCCCTGCACCCCCCACGCTACGCCACTGGCTCCTCCATAATGATCGATGTATAGTTAGCAGAGTAGGAAAAAACACAGGGTCAGGAAAAAAGTAATTCAGCTGAGAAATTTATTACTGAAGACAGAGAAGCATAACAGGACCCAAAAAATAGCAAAAATGTAACTCACAGTAAAACCCTGACTTAGCATTCCAAAACAGCACTCAAGTAAGAAACAGACAAGCAGAGTAGAGTAATATCAGAATAGGAAGTGGGAGCAGGCGCATTTCAATACTGTAATTCATATATAATTCAACGTCAGAATAACCCTGGGACTAGATAACAAGCCTCCAGGTGGACGTGCCCCACCTGCCCTTCACGTTCCTCTTCCACACAGGCAGAATCTGCCTTCTGGACTGTGGGATTCACGGTTGTTCTCCTCCTCTCCATCCACCAGGGCTTGACTTCAGGTGCAGCAGAAATCCCCAGCCCCCCAAGGATTTGAGACCCATCAGCTTTCCTCACCTGGTTTAGCCGGCTGGTTGAAGCCGTTGCTTGAACCCCTGTTGCATGCTGACAGCTTCTGGAAGCCACAGGTGAGAGCCGAGTGCAGGGTGGGGACCAAGGGTGGAAAAATGACCCCAGAAGGTGCAGGACATGACCACCACCAAAGGAACTACTGCTCCCCATGACATCTAGATGCAGGTAGGGAGCCGTGTTGGTTTGACGCAGTTGAAATAAAAATTAATCCAGTAGCACCTATGATTTTTCTAGATATAAGCTTTTGTGTGCATGCACACTTCTTCAGATACACTGACACAGATGTCACCAGACCCTTGTATATCGTGGGAGGGTGGGCTGGGGTTTTTCCTCAGAAGGGTACTCCTACTACCATCTACTACTCTTCACTATATGAAGAAGTGTGCATGCACACAAAAGCTTATACCTCGAACAAACTTAGTTGGTCCCTAAGGTGCTGCTGCTGCTGCTGTTGTTGTTGTTAATTCATTTAGTCTTGTCCGACTCTTCATGACCCCCTGGACCAGAGCACGCCAGGCACTCCTGTCTTCCACTTCCTCCCGCAGTTTGTTCAAACTTATGCTGGTAGCTTCGAGAACACTGCCCAACCATCTCATCCTCTGTCTTTCCCTTCTCCTTGTGCCCTCCATCTTTCTCAACACCAGGGTCTTTCCTGGGGAGTCTTCTCTTGAGGTGGCCAAAGTCTTGGAGCCTCAGCTTCAGGATCTGTCCTTCCAGTGAGCACTCAGGGCTGATTTCCTTCAGAATCTAGAGGTTTGATCTTCTTGCAGTCCATGGGACTCTCAAGAGTCTTCTCCAGCACCATAATTCAAAAGCATCAATTCTTCGGCGTTCAGCCTTCTTTATGGTCCAGCTCTCACTTCCATACATCACGACTGGGAAAACCATGGCTTTAACTATACGGACCTTTGTTGGCAGAGACCTTAAAATGTCTCTGCATTTTAAGATGCTGTCTAGGTTTGTCATTGCTTTTCTCCCAAGACCCTAAGGTGCTACTGGACTATTTTTGTTAATTTTTTTACTTCAACTGTGTCAGACCAATATGGCTACCTACCATTAAGTACAGTTATCTCCTTGCCTTGAATATCCTGCTTTTCAGTGCCAGATTAGGATAGTCCTCTGTCAGAAGACAAGCACAGGATCAGGCAGCACATCATCATTATAAAGGACCATTGGGGTGGGTGTTTCCGCCTGGGATTCCCATGTGCCAGCTGCTTTCCTTCTGCTTCTCCTGCTCTCTCCATGCAATGTGAGGCATGTAGACAGAGGTCCATCTCCAAGAACAGGAGCTTCCCTGAGCACCCATTCAGCTGACCCCAAGCACCAAGCCTTGTCACTAGTTCTCTGATTGAGCCAGACCACAATCCCTGGAAGAGATGAAGGCCTGGGTCTCCCAAAATAGTCCATATGGACCTCCTGAGGTCAGTGGGACTATGCAGGTGATTCATTAAGTTCTAGATGTGGAAACGGGGGCAACCACTTGATTTGAAAGGCAGTCCCACAGGACAACAGTATTCCAAGATCATGCTGTTATTAAAGCTGATTGAGGATTATGAAAGGTTGCTGATGCATTACTACCATTTGACATCATACCATTTTCATTTCCTAAAAATTGGGAACATGGGGAGGACATGGGAGAATGTAGGAGATGTTGAAATAAGAGAAGGTGCTAATGGCGACTGATGAGCCCTTTTTTTTCTGTGTTCTTTTTCCTGAAGCCCAAACAGGATTTCCTTTCTGCTCACTCTGAAAAAGGGGATGGAGAAGACAGAATTGCAGGGGACAAGGCACCTTTTGTTTCATTAGGAATAGCCATTAAAATGTGTGAAATGAGTAATATGCTTCACTGAATGAGCACACATAGTTCACATCAACAAACACAAAAAGGAAAGAACCCATTTAAAAGGTATGGAGTGTGGAAACAGCTTCTCTTTCAATGCAAAACTTAGAACACACCAGCGGACTCACAGAGAGAGAAAACGTTTTAAGTGCAGGGAGTGTGGGAAGAACTTCAGTCAGAGTGGACACCTCAATATACATCAACGGACTCACACAGGGGAGAAATCATTTAAATGTATGGAGTGTGGAAAGAGCTTTAGTGATAGTGGAAGCCTTAGAATACATCAACGGACTCACACAGGGGAGAAACCATATAAATGTATCGCGTGTGGAAAGAGCTTTAGTGATAGTGGAAGCCTTAGAACACATCAACGGACTCACACAGGGGAGAAACCATTTAAATGCATGGAGTGTGGAAAGGACTTCAGTCAGAATGGACAACTTAGATCCCATCAACGGACTCACACAGGGGATAAATTATTTAAATGCATGGAGTGTGGAAAGGACTTCAGTCAGAATGGACACCTTAGATCCCATCAACAGACTCACACAGGGGAGAAACCATTTAAATGTATGGAGTGTGAAAAGAGCTTTAGTGATAGTGGAAGCCTTAGAAGACATCAACGGACTCACACAGGGGAGAAACCATATAAATGTATCGAGTGTGGAAAGAGCTTTAGTGAAAATGGAAGCCTTAGGAAACATCAACGTACTCACACAGGGGAGAAACCATTTAAATGTATCGAGTGTGGAAAGAGCTTTAGTGAAAATGGAAGCCTTAGGAAACATCAACGTACTCACACAGGGGAGAAACCATTTAAATGCATGGAGTGTGGAAAGAGCTTTAGTGAAAATGGAAGCCTTAAAAAACATCAACGGACTCACACAGGGGATAAATTATTTAAATGCATGGAGTGTGGAAAGGACTTCAGTCAGAATGGACACCTTAGATCGCATCAACAGACTCACACAGGGGAGAAACCATTTAAATGTATGGAGTGTGAAAAGAGCTTTAGTGAAAATGGAAGCCTTAGAAGACATCAACGGACTCACACAGGGGAGAAACCATATAAATGTATCGAGTGTGGAAAGAGCTTTAGTGAAAATGGAAGCCTTAGGAAACATCAACGGACTCACACAGGGGAGAAACCATTTAAATGTATCGAGTGTGGAAAGAGCTTTAGTTATAGTGGAAGCCTTAGAACACATCAACGGACTCACACAGGGGAGAAACCATTTAAATGCATGGAGTGTGGAAAGGACTTCAGTCAGAATGGACACCTTAGATCCCATCAACAGACTCACACAGGGGAGAAACCATTTAAATGCATGGAGTGTGGAAAGGACTTCAGTCAGAATGGACACCTTAGATCCCATCAACAGACTCACACAGGGGAGAAACCATATAAATGTATCGAGTGTGGAAAGAGCTTTAGTGAAAATGGAAACCTTAGGAAACATCAACGTACTCACACAGGGGAGAAACCATTTAAATGTATCTAGTGTTAGCTTCCGGGTTAGCGCGATCGACTAATGGCGGATTCCCTCCGAGCTCCGGAGGGAATCGGCTTGACAGGGGGCTGGGTCTTGCCGTGCCGGCGACACGGGGACCCTTAAAAACCACGGGCACGGAGCCCGTGGACATGGTGACTCAGCGGGCACCGTTAGCGCCCTCCCGACTCGTGAAGGAGCCTTTTTAAAGGCTACGGAACGGGTGCCGGGGAGCGGCGTGGTGCTGTGAGTCTACTGCTTCCCCTGCCGAGCGAAGCCGCATGCCATTTGTTGGAGAGCGCTGACTTCTTCCTGCTAAAATTTGGACTTAAAATCAAGAACAACAACCCGTGAGTAATTTGGAAATTGGATTACAAATAATTCGGTTTTGGATTTGGTACGAGCGGGGGAGGTGGAAAAAAAAAGGGAAGTCCGTCTCCCCCCTATTGTAAACAGTTTAAAGGAAGGATCTGTCAACTAAGGTTGCGAGAAGAATTGTTGTGATTGGATAAAAAATATAAATTCCACGGATTTAAAGGACTAAGCTAATGTGCTGGAGGACAAGAGTTCATTTGTTTGGATTAAGTACCACTTTTCTCAAGCCCGGGAGTAACCCGTGAAAAGAGCCTGCTGAGGATCTACAGAAAACTTTTGACAGCTGTCAAATTAGCTGTCAAAGTTGGGAAAAACCGAAAGCTTAAATTTTAACCGGTTATATTGTTACAAAATATTGAAAGTAAAGAAAGACTGATACAAATAAATCTGACTTTTGGATCGGAAGGGAAAAGAATACTAAGTAACCAGAATCCCTCTAGAGGGGATTCTTGGACATTACAAGAATGGAACTAGGTCGGGAAATACGAGCTGACTTGCAAGAGCTTATCTTTTTCATGGGAAAGCTGCGAGAGATGAGCGAGCAAGGCCATGTTTTGTCTACAAGCCCCACAAAACCGAAGTTAACAGAAAATATACCTACTGAGTTGGAAAGGGACTTGATGCTCAAAACACAGGCAGCTGGACAAGAAATGAAATCAAAGATTGAAGAGGAGGAAAAGACACCTGCTGAACAGGAGGAGCAGAAAGAAGGGATGGCTGAAATGTTACAGAAGACAAAAGAGAGCCGGAGATCTGCCAAGATGAACTCTAATTCGACCAAGGTGAAAGCTGGACTATTTGGGACATATAGACTTAAGAAACAGAGCTGGAGCTCCACCTTTAAACAAGTAGGCATGGCTGGAAGAAACATGGTCAGCACTGAGAAGGTACCTCTTCGACCTTGGATATTTAGTATGAGAGACCTCCAAAGAAGCCGGCTGAAAGGGACTGAGAGAGATTTGAGAGCCTCGGACGTAAGGTCACCAGGCTAAAAAGATGGACTAACCGGACTTTGGTTTGGGACTGAAACCGGGGAGAGAAGGGTGGGGTTTAGAAGTCCAAAGGCGGCCTGATTCTTACTTTGCAGTGTAAAAATTATATGTTCTTTATTATTATAAGAATGGGGAATCCGTGGATGGGAACTAGGGACAGCCTTAGGAAAGGTATCTCTTTTTATGTTTTTATATCTCTTTTCTCTTTTTTCATATATGATTAAGGTATATATTTTAAAAATTGCTAAATAAACTAAATTAAGGATAATAATGAACTAAGGTTTAAACCTACTATAAAGAATTATATTAACAAATTATGGTTAAGTAAATTAACAAATTATGGTTAGGACACTAAGGATAAAAACTTGTTTGAACAAACAACTGGAGTTGGAATACAATAAGGGGAGGCGTGGGGAAGTCATGAAAAGAAGTTATTGAAAATGAGACCTAAAAGGTGGAATTTTTTTGTTGTTTTTTGTGTTTTCTTTTGTTTTTCTGTTTTGTTTTTTGTAACCTTTTGAAACTTTAATAAAGATTATTTTAAAAAAAATGTATCGAGTGTGGAAAGAGCTTTAGTGAAAATGGAAGCCTTAGGAAACATCAACGTACTCACACAGGGGAGAAACCATATAAATGTATCGAGTGTGGAAAGAGCTTTAGTGAAAATGGAAGCCTTAGGAAACATCAATGGACTCACACAGGGGAGAAACCATTTAAATGTATCGAGTGTGGAAAGAGCTTCTGTCAGAGTCAAAATCAACAGATTCACGGACAGGACAGGAAGAACTTTAAGAGTTGAAACCCGTCAAACCATCAACAAACTCAAAGAGGAGAAGCAGTTTAAATGAAAAGACTGCAAACAGTGCTTTATTTATAACGGAGTATTTAAAGTACAGGGATTCGAGTGGCGCTGTGGGTTAAACCATAGACCCTAGGACTTGCCAATCAGAAGGTCGGCGGTTCGAATTCCTGTGACGGGGTGAGCTCCCGTTGCTCGGTCCCTGCTCCTGCCAACCTAGCAGTTCAAAAGCACGTCAAAGTGCAAGTAGATAAGTAGGTACTGCTCCGGCGGGAAGGTAAACGGCGTTTCCGTGCACTGCTCTGGTTCGCCAGAAGCGGCTTAGTCATGGCCATATGACCCGGAAGCTGTACCCTGGCTCCCTCGGCCAGTAAAGCGAGATGAGCGCCGCAACCCCAGAGTTGTCCTTGACTGGACCTAATGGTCAGGGGTCCCTTTACCTTTACCTTTATTTAAGGTATATCCAGGGACTCTCACATGGGAGAACCCATTTAGATGTATGGAGTGTGGGACGTCTTCCTCTCAGAGTCCACTCTGAGCATTGAACTCAGCAGGAAATCATTCCTAAAAGCATGAGGTATATGCAAACTTCTGGTGTTTATATGTAGAACTGTATAATAATGAAATAATGAAGGCAACATCTCAGAATAGTGAGCATAATTTTATATGTAAAGTACCTTTGGTTTATGCACCAAACTCTCTCACCCCCCCCAACCACATGATCTCCAAGCACTGCTTCTTCACCAGAATTTCATCGCTGCCTCCTGCCCTGTGCGTTCTGAAGAAAACTTGAAATACTGAAATTGAATGGGAGGTGTCCCCCCAAGCCTAATTTCAAGAGGGGGAAGGAGGCTGCAGGTACCAGGGAAATCTCCTGGGGGGCCCATCTTCACTCATGAACCCCATGGGGCAACCCCAGAGCTCCTGCTCATTCTGGGGTTTGAGGAAGCTAGCATTTTTCCATAGTCCCAGAAGTTTTTATTCAATCATGCTACTCGGGAGTTTTCCTAGCAGAGGACCACAGTGTTGTGGCTGCTGTTGTTGTCATGGACTGGCTGGTGGGGGAGGGGAGGCACCAGCTGGGGGACCCACAAGGGACGAAGGCTCAGAGCCCAGCGACTGGTGGTGGGATGGCAGTGAGCAGAAAGAGGGAGGAAAGGGAGCAGAACAGGAGGGGAGGTGTTGCAAGCTGAGGAGGAAACAGGGTTTGGTGAGCAGAAAGAGGCTGGGACAGAGAGCAGTTCAGGCTCAGAGGGAGGAGAGGAGGGGGCCAGGAGACCCAGAGGAGGCCGGCTGCTGAAGCATCCAGGGAGACCCCCCTCCTGCTGCGACCAGCCCATGCCTTTGCGTCTGGCGGTTAGAACTCTTAGAATGTGGGGATCCCAATTTTCAACCAAATCCAAAACAAAAACAAAAAACCCCTAGCCTTTTCCCAGGTCTTTCCTGACCTGACTGTCGTTCGTCTTCTCTACGAAGGACTCTACAAAGTCCTTCTCCCTCTTTTTCCCATGGGGTCCCACCAACCTTTTCTGCTTCTTACACTCTAGGGAAAAGAGTCCCTTTCCTTTTAAAAAAAAAAAAGATATTTATTGAAAGTTTTTAAGATATAACAAAAAAAAGAAAAATAAACATACAAAATAAAAAACAGTTAAAAACACACATTAATTTTCAGTAACATAAGTTCCGTACACTTATTTCCTCGGACCTCCTCATACCTCCCTTCTTTGTATTCCAGTTCGATTTGTTAGTTCAGCAAATCCTTACCATTAAACTTTTACCCATTTGTGAAACCTTTTTTTATATATATCTCTTAAAGCATTACAGCTGGAAACCGCTTAGTTTCTATCCAACATCCTTCTAACATTCATTAATTTTACAATATTTCTGTAAATAGTCTTTAAATTTCTCCCAGTCTTCTTTCAACGACTCTTCTCCCTGGTCTCGGATTCTGCCAGTCATTTTTGCCAATTCCATGTAGTCAATCACCTTCATCTGCCATTCTTCCAGGGTGGGTAGATATTGTGTCTTCCAATACTTTGCAATGAGTATTCTTGCTGCTGTTGTTGCATACAGAAAAAAGGTTCTGTCCTTCTTTGGCACCAATTGGCCGACAATGCCCAGGAGAAAGGCCTCTGGTTTCTTCAGAAAGGTATATTTAAATACCTTTTTCAATTCATTATATATCATTTCCTAGAAGGCCTTAATCTTTGGGCACGTCCACCAAAGGTGGAAGAATGTACCTTCAGTTTCTTTACATTTCCAGCATTTATTATTGGGCAAATGGTAGATTTTTTGCAAGCTTGACTGTGGTCATGTACCACCTGTATATCATTTTCATAATATTCTCTCTTAAGGCATTACATGCCGTAAACTTCATACCTGTGGTCCATAACTGTTCCCAGTCAGCAAACATAATATTATGTCCAACATCTTGTGCCCATTTAATCATAACAGATTTCACCATTTCATCCTGCGTATTCCATTTCAACAGCAAGTTATACATTCTTGACAAATTCTTAGTTTTGGGTTCTAACAGTTCTGTTTCTAATTTTGACTTTTCAACCTGGAAGCCAATTTTCTTATCCAAATTGTATACCTCCATTATCTGATAATAGTGAAGCCAGTCTCTCACTTTGTTTTTTAATTTTTCAAAACTCTGCAATTTCAGTTTATCTCCTTCTTGTTCCAAAATCTCACAGTATGTCGGCCATTTGGCCTCCATATTAAGCCTTTTCAAAGCTTTCGCTTCCATTGGTGACAGCCACCTTGGGGTTTTATTTTCTTTTTTAAAAAAGAATATTTATTAAAATTTCACAAATTATATAGACAAACACAAAAAAACAGACAAACACAAACCAAATAACAAGTATAATTTCAAACCCTTATTTTCTTATAACTTACTTCTCCGACTCCCCCATACCTCCCCTTTCTGCATTCCAATTTCAAATTTTAATTCAGCAAATCCTTACTCTTAATTTTATCTAGTTTGTAACCTTTCTTTTCTTTTAACTTAATCCTTACAGCTATAATCCACTTAGTTTCTAAACCAGCATCCTTCTAACATTCATTAATTTTGCAATGTTTCTTAAGATAGTTCTTAAATTTCTTCCAATCTTCTTCCGCCGTCTCTTTTCCCTGGTCTCGGATTCTGCCAGTCATTTCTGCCAGTCCCATATAGTCTATCACCTTCATCTGCCATTCTTCCAAGTTGGGTAGATCTTGTGTCTTCCAATACTTTGCGATGAGTATTCTTGCTGCTGTTGTGGCATACATAAAGAATGTTCTATCTTTCTTTGGCACCAATTGGCCGACCATGCCCAAGAGAAAGGCCTCTGGTTTCTTAAGGAAGGTATATTTAAATACCTTTTTCATTTCATTATATATCATTTCCCAGAAAGCCTTAATCTTTGTGCATGTCCACCAAAGGTGAAAAAAAGTACCCTCAGTTTCTTTACATTTCCAACATTTGTTATCAGGCAAGTGGTAGATTTTTGCAAGCTTGACTGGGGTCATGTACCACCTATAAATCATTTTCATAATATTTCCTTTTAAGGCATTACATGCCGTAAATTTCATACCGGTGGTCCACAACTGTTCCCAGTCAGCAAACATAATGTTATGACCAATATCTTGCGCCCACTTAATCATAGCTGATTTGACTGTTTCATCCTGCGTATTCCATTTTAACAGCAAGTTATACATCTTTGACAAATTCTTAGTTTTGGATTCCAACAGCTCTGTTTCTAATTTTGACTTTTCCACCTGGAAGCCAATTTTCCTGTCCAATTTATAAACCTCCATTATCTGATAATAATGAAGCCAATCTCTCACTTTGTCTTTCAATTTTTCAAAACTCTGCAATTTCAATTTGTCTCCTTCTTGTTCCAGAATTTCCCAATATTTCGGCCATTTGGCCTCCATATTAAGCCTTTTCAAAGCTTTCGCTTCCATCGGTGATAACCACCTTGGGGTTTTATTTTCCAATAAATCCTTATATCTTATCCAAACATTAAACAATGCTTTCTTCTTGGGGTTTTATTTTCCAACAAGTCTTTGTATCTTATCCAGACATTAAACAAAGCTTTCCTGACAATATGATTTTTAAATGCTTTATGAGCTTTGACCTTATCATACCATAAATATGCATGCCATCCAAATACATTGTTAAAACCTTCTAAATCCAAAATGTCAGTGTTTTCAAGAAGTAGCCATTCTTTCAACCAGCAAAAGGCTGCTGATTCATAATAAAGTTTAAGGTCTGGCAGGGCAAATCCACCCCTTTCCTTTGCATCTGTCAGTATCTTAAATTTTATTCTAGGCTTCTTGCCCTGCCAGACAAATCTAGAAATATCTCTCTGCCACCTCTTAAAACAATCCATCTTGTCCACAATTTGCAATGTCTAAAATAAAAACAACATTCTCGGCAATACATTCATTTTTATCACAGCAATTCAACCCAACAGTGAAAGCTTCAAATTTGACCAAATTTCTAAATCTTTTTTCTTTTCTTTTTTTCTTTTTTTTTTAATAAATTTTTTATTGGTTTTACAACATTTTTTTTAGAGAGTACAAACAAATAAAAAGACAAACATGTATAATTTCATAACCTTTTTTCCATAATCCTCCTTTCTCAGACTCCCCCATACCTCCCCTTTCTGCATCTCAATTTACAGAATTATTTCAGCAGCTTCTAAGCAAATTTATCAAATATATGTCCTCTTAGTCCTTTCTTTAACTTTATCTTATGTCACTGTATCCCTTTTTCTCTCAACACCTCAACATTTTAGCATTCCTCAATTTTATAATAGTTCTTAAGGTAAATTTTGAATTTCTCCCAGTCCTCTTCCGCCGTCTCTTTCCTCTGATCACGGATTCTGCCAGTCATCTCAGCCAGTGTCATATAGTCCATCACTTTCATCTGCCATTCTTCCACGGTGGGTAAATCTTGTGTCTTCCAATACTTTGCGATGAGTATTCTTGCTGCTGTCGTAGCGTACATAAAAAAAGTTCTATCTTTCTTTGGCACCAATTGGCCGACAATGCCCAAGAGAAAGGCCTCTGGCTTCTTAGGGAAAGTACATTTAAGTACCCTTTTCATTTCATTATATATCATTTCCCAGAAAGCCTTAATCTTCGGGCATGTCCACCAAAGGTGATAGAAAGTACCTTCAATTTCTTTACATTTCCAACACTTATTGTCAGGCAAATGGTATATTTTTGCTAGCTTGACTGGGGTCATGTACCACCTGTAGATCATTTTCATAATATTTTCCTTTAAGGCATTACATGCCGTGAATTTTATCTCGGTGTTCCACAACCATTCCCAGTCAGCAAACATGATGTTATGCCCAATGTCCTGTGCCCACTTAATCATAGCCGATTTAACTGTTTCATCTTGTGTATTCCATTTCAGCAGCAAATTATACATTCTTGATAAGTTCTTAGTATTGAGTTCTAACAGTTCAGTTTCTAATTTTGATTTCTCCACCTGGAAGCCAGTTTTCCTATCTTGTTTGTACATCTCCATTATTTGATAATAATGGAGCCAATCTCGTACTTTGGGTTTCAATTTCTCATGACTCTGTAGCTTCAATTTATCTCCATCTTGTTCCAAAATTTCCCAAAACTTTGGCCATCCGGCCTCCATATTGAGCTTTTTCAATGCCTTAGCCTCCAAGGGTGACAACCATCTAGGGGTTTTGTTTTCCAGCAGATCTTTATATCTTATCCAAACATTATATAAAGCTTTTCTAACAATATGATTTTTGAAGGCCCTTTGCACCTTGATTTTGTCATACCACAAATATGCATGCCAACCAAATTCATTATTGAAACCTTCCAAATCCAAAATGTCTGTATTCTCGAGGAGCATCCACTCTTTCAGCCAGCAAAACGCTGCTGCTTCATAGTACAATTTTAAGTCCGGCAGGGCAAATCCCCCTCTTTCTTTTGCATCTGTAAGTACTTTAAATTTTATTCTGGGCTTTTTGCCCTGCCAGACAAATTTCGAGATGTCTTTCTGCCACCTCTTGAAACAGTCCATCTTGTCCAAAATCTGCAAAGTTTGAAACAAGAATAACATTCTAGGCAATACATTCATCTTAATAACTGCAATTTGGCCTAACATAGACAATTTCAAATTTGACCATATTTCTAGATCTTTTTTTATTTCTGACCAACATTTTTCATAATTGTCTTTATACAAGTTCAAATTTTTAGATGTCAAATGAACCCCTAGGTATTTCACCTTCTTAACCACTGTCAAACCTGTCTCATCCTGAAATTTCTCCCTCTCCATGACTGTTAAATTTTTTTCCAAAACTTTAGTCTTTTGTTTATTCAATTTAAATCCGGCTACCTGGCCAAATTGTTGAATTATCTCCAGCACTCTTTTCGTACTAGTGTCTGGCTCTTGTAAAGTCAATACTAAGTCATCTGCAAAGGCCCTTAACTTGTAATGTTTAGCTCCGACCTGTACCCCTTTAACCTGCTGGTCTTCTCTAATCATGTTTAGCAACACCTCCAGAACAGAAATAAAGAGCAATGGGGAAATTGGGCACCCCTGTCGTGTCCCTTTTTCTATCTTAAATTCTTCAGTTATCACATTATTTACAATCAGCTTAGCTTTTTGTTCAGAGTATATCGCACCCATACCATTCTCAAATCCTTGTCCTACCCCCATCCCATGAAGATTCTTTTTCATAAAACTCCAAGAAATATTGTCAAAGGCTTTCTCCGCGTCCACAAATATCAGCACTGCTTTAGTGTTTATATTCACCTCCAATAGTTCCAGGATATCTATTATATTCCTCACGTTATCTGATAGGTGCCTTTTTGGGAGAAAGCCTGCTTGGTCCTTATGAATCTTTTCCATCAAAACTCTTTTCAGTCTTTTTGCCAAAATGTCTGCAAAGATTTTGTAATCCACATTAAGTAATGATATTGGGCGGTAGTTCTTAAGTTGAGTCTTTTCAGTCTCTGTCTTTGGTATGAGAGTAATATACGCCTCTTTCCACGACTCTGGTGCCCTTTCCCCCTCTAGAATCTCGTTACAGACCTCCTTTAACGGTTGTATCAGCCACTCCTTTAAAGCTTTATAGTATCTGGAAGTCAATCCGTCTGGTCCTGGAGATTTGCCCAGTTGCATATTCTGAATGGCACCCTCTATCTCTTGCTCTGTTATTCTCTGGTTTAGATCCACCTTGCTTTGATGAGAGATTTTTTGTAATCCATATTTTTTAAGAAATTCGTCTATGTCCTCTTCATTCTGTAGTCCTTGTGAGTATAATTTTTTAAAATAACTCAGGAAACAGTTTCTAATCTCGTTAGGTTTTGTTATATTCTTTCCATCCACTTCTAAATTTGTAACTGTGTTTAATTTCTGTCTTTTCTTCAATTGCCAAGCCAAAAGTTTACCACATTTATCTGCCGATTCAAATGTCTTTTGTCTCATTTGCTTTATCTTCCACTCAATCTCTTGATTCATCAATTCCATATATTGTGTTTGATATAACTTAATCTCTCTCAAAATCTCCTGGGACTTTGGTTTTGCTCTTAATTTTTTCTCTCCTTCTTTTATCTTTTCCAAGATCTTTTCCTTCTTCTCATTTTGCTTTCTCTTTTTTATTGAGTTTTGTTGAATCAAAAATCCTCGCATCACAGCTTTACTTGCGTCCCAGATCACTCTTTTTTCCACATCAGCCTTTAAGTTTATTTCAAAATAGTCCTTTAAAGTTTTTTTATATATATATATATAATATTTATTAGAGTTTACAATAGAAATACATGTAACAGACAATATAGCAAATATCTTAACATAGTTTCACATTTTTTTTTTGGACTTCCTCACATCTCCTGCTCCCACTTTCATCGTTATAACTTTTTAGCAGCAATTTGTTATCTTATTTGCATTCTTATATCCCTTCTATATTTCATAGTCTTCTAGTTCTCAAAAAAGAAGAGTTATATTTTCTTAATCTCTCTTATTTTCTTAAATCATCTAAGTTAGTGGTGCTCAATTATTTATGATCTAGCATCCTGCTTAGCATTCACTCAAATTGCAATGTTTTTGTAAATAGTTCTTGAATTTCTTCCAATCCTCCTCCATCCTCTCTTCTCCCAGGTCACGGATTCTGCCAGTCATCTTGGCTAGTTCCATATAGTCTATCAGTTGCATCTGCCATTCTTCCAGTGTGGGTAGATCTTGAGTTTTCCAGTACTTTGCGAGAAGTATCCTTGCCGCTGTTGTTGCATACATAAAAAATGTCCAATCCTTCTTTACCACCCCTTGGCCGACAATACCCAAAAGAAAGGCCTCTGGTTTCTTAGTGAAGGTATACTTAAATACCTTTTTCAGTTCATTATAGATCATTTCCCAGAACGCCTTCACTTTAGGGCAAGTCCACCAGAGGTGGAAGAATGTTCCTTCGCTCTCTTTACATTTCCAACACTTATTGTCAGGCAGGTGGTAAATTTTTGCAAGTTTGACTGGGGTCATGTACCATCTGTATATCATTTTCATTACATTTTCTTTCAAAGCATTACATGCAGTAAATTTCAATCCGGTACTCCACAACCTTTCCCAGTCCTCAAACATAATATTATACCCAATGTCCTGTGCCCACCTTATCATAGCCGATTTGACCATTTCATCTTGTGTATTCCATTTTAACAGCAAGTTATACATCCTTGAAAGTACCTTAGTCTTTGGTTCTAACAATTCTGTTTCTAGTTTCGATTTCTCCACCTGGAACCCTAGTTTCTTATCATTTTTAAAAACTTCTTTAATCTGAGCATAGTGTAACCAGTCTCGCACTTTATCCTTCATTTTCTCCAAACTCTGCAATTTCCAATTGTCTCCATCTTTTTCTAATATTTCCCAATATTTAGGCCATTTAGCCTCCATATTGGGTCTTTTTCGGGCCTTAGCTTCCAAAGGTGAAAGCCACCTTGGAGTTTTATTTTCCAGCAAGTCTTTATATTTTGTCCAGACATTAAACAGTGATTTTCTGACAATATGGTTCTTAAAGGCCTTATTTGCTTTAACCTTGTCATACCATAAGTATGCATGCCATCCAAAAGCATTGTTAAACCCTTCCAAATCCAACACATCAGTGTCTTCAAGAAGTAGCCAGTCTTTTAGCCAGCAGAACGCTGCGGCCTCATAATACAACTTTAGATCTGGCAGGGCAAAGCCCCCTCTTTCTTTCGCATCGGTTAATATCTTAAACTTAATTCTGGGCTTTTTGCCCTGCCAGACAAACTTAGAAATATCTCTTTGCCACTTCTGAAAGCACTCCGTCTTGTCCAAAACCTGAAGTGTTTGAAACAAAAACAACATCTTTGGCAATACATTCATCTTAATAGCAGCAATTCGGCCTAACAAAGAAAGTTTCAATTTTGACCAACTATCTAAGTCTCTCTTAATTTCTGCCCAGCATTTTTCATAGTTATCCTTAAATAGACTTAGATTTTTTGATGTTATGTTTACCCCTAGGTATTTTACTTTTTTAACCACATTAAGTTCTGTCTCTTTCTGAAACCGTTCTGACTCTGTATCTGTTAAGTTTTTCCCCAAAACTTTAGTTTTCTGTTTATTCAATTTAAATCCAGCCACCCGACCAAAATCATTAATCAGTTGTAATACTCTTTTCGTACTAGACTCTGGCTCCTGCAAGGTCAAAACCAGGTCATCTGCAAAAGCTTTTAATTTGTATTGTTTCTGTCCGACCTGAATTCCTTCCACCAACCGGTCCCCTCTGATCATATTCAATAGCACTTCCAGAACCGAAATAAATAACAAAGGGGAAATAGGGCAACCTTGTCATGTTCCTTTTTCAATTTTAAACTCCTCTGTAACCACATTGTTAACTATCAGTTTAGCTTTCTGCTCTGAATATATCGCCTCAATCCCATTCTCAAAACCCCGTCCCACTCCCATTTCTTTTAAGTTTCCCATCATAAATTTCCAGGAGATGTTGTCAAAGGCCTTCTCCGCATCTATAAAAATTAAAACTGCTTTTGTGTTTATATCTGTTTGCAAAAGTTCCAAAATGTCAATAATGTTCCTTGTATTAGCAAACAAATGTCTACCTGGGAGAAAGCCTGCCTGGTCCTTATGGATTACTTCATTTAAAACTTTTTTAAGTCTACTTGCCAAAATGTCTGCAAATATTTTGTAATCCACGTTTAAAAGAGAAATGGGACGATAGTTCTTAAGTTGTGTCTTTTCAGCTTCCGTCTTTGGTATTAATGTGATAAACGCTTCCTTCCACGACTCCGGTGCCCTCTTCCCCTCCAAAATTTCATTGCTGACCTCCATCAAAGGTTGTATCAAGTAGTCTTTTAATGTCTTATAGTACTTGGAGGTCAGCCCATCTGGCCCTGGAGATTTGCCCAATTGCATGTTCTGAATGGCTTGTTCAATCTCTTGTCGTGTTATTTTGCAATTCAGGATTATCCTATTTTCTTGTGACAATTTTGATAATCCATTTTTTGCCAAAAATTGTTTAATCTCAGCCTCGTCTTGCGGCCCTTGGGTGTATAGTTTTTTAAAGTATCTCTGGAAACACTTTCTAATGTCCACAGGATTCTGAATGCTTTTTCCTTCAATCTCTAAATTTGTAACTGTATTTAATCTTTGTCTTTTCTTCAACTGCCAAGCTAGCAGTTTTCCACATTTATTCGCCGACTCAAACGTTTTTTGTTTCATTAATTTGACCTTCCATTCTATTTCCTGATTTATCAATTTAGAATATTGTGTTTGATAAAGTTTAATTTCTCTCAGAGTTGGCTGTGACTTCGGATTTAGTCTTAACTTCTTCTCTAATTCTTTTATTTTATCCAGGATCTTGTCTTTTTTCTCATTTTGTGTCCTTTTCTTTACGGCATTCTGTTGTATCAAGAATCCCCTCATTACAGCTTTACTTGCGTCCCAGACGATTCTTTTTTCCACCGTAGTATTCATGTTTATCTCAAAATAGTCCTTCAAAACTTTTTGGGCCTTCTTGGTAATTTCCTGATCTCTGAACAAATTGTCATTCATTTTCCATCTAAAAGAGCCGGTTGGTAGTAATATCATATCCATCTTTACTGCATTATGGTCGGAACAGGTCTTTGGGCAGATTTCCACTTTTCTGGCCTTAGGTGCCAGGCCTCTAGATATCCATATTTGGTCGATTCTTGTCCAGGTCAGTTGGGCTTCAGAAAAGAATGTTCCCTCTCTTCCTAGTGGGTTCTTTGTCCTCCAAATGTCAATCAAATCCATATTGTCTGTCATTTCAAAAAAAGTTTTAGGTAGTCTGCCGTCTTTTGTAACATTTTGACTTTGTGACTTGTCCATGTTAGTTGATACGACCCCATTCATATCTCCCATCATTATGATGTTGTTGTAGTCCAGATAATCCAGCATAGTCTCATGCAGCTTCTTGTAAAATTCCGATTTCCCTTCGTTAGGTGCATAAATTCCTAATATCAAAAGTTTCTCTCCTTGGTGTTGTATCTCAATTGCCAAAATTCTTCCATGTTCATCTTTAAATAAGAATTTGGGTGACAGGCTCTCTTTCGCATATATCACCACGCCTCTCTTCTTCACTTTGTCCGAAGATATAAATTCCTGGCCCAATCTTTTATTTATTAACACTTTTCTGTGGAGCCTTGTCACATGTGTTTCCTGTAGGCAAATAATGTCCAATTGTTCTTTTTTTAATATATGAAATATTTTCTTCCTTTTTTCCGGAATGTTACAGCCATTTATATTCCAACTCAACAGTTGCAGAGACATCCTGAATTAATCTGATTATTTTTCAAGGGGTGGTATCTTGTTCACAGGATCTTCAGGTTCCACAGGTGCTGGTACTGCCGTTACTCCAGGCCCAGAAGGTAATTCAATTCCTTTTTGAAGGTCCTCTCCGTATGTAGACAGAAATTTGTCTCTCTCTTCCGGTGTTCTAATTTTAACCTTTTTCCCTCTAAAGGTAAAGGATATTCCTTGGGGGAATTCCCACCTAAAAGCAATTGCGTTGCTCCTTAATAATTTGGCAAGTTCAGAATAGGCGGCTCTAAGGTCCCAATCCTCTAAAGGGAGCTTAAATGTCTTTCAGAGTCTAATTTAATGTCCAAGAACCTTCAAATACAAGTATTTAGCAGAGTTGATATTAATAGACACTTTGTTTCAAACAGTGCTTACTGGTCTCCAAAAGATGTTTCAAATTAGGAGGTCTAAGTACCCTCAGATTGTTGCAAGTTCCAATACACAGTAGCCAAATCTGCAAAACTGACAGCTCAGTCTCTCAAAGCTCAGGCAGTTCCGGACCCTGGGTTTCACCTTTTAATTGTAATCCAATGAAAGAAGGATAAGTCAAATGCAAATAATAGTTCCAAGTCATAAACTTATAGTCTTTACTTTAAATTGCAGGTTCAGTGGGTGCTTAGATCAATAAAGTTAAAAGTTCTTTTTTCAGCCTCCACTTCTCCAGCTCTTTGCTTTTTAAAGTTCAATGGCAGCGGAAGACGGACTTCCTGTTTCCACGTCTCTCCGCTCTCAGCCAAGTTCAAGTCTTTTAATTCAGCTTTTAGTCTCAAATTTAAAGTGTTTCAGTCTTTACTCACGAATAAGTTGATTTTTGATTCCGGATCCAGAATTTGCAGGAAAAGGGATCAGCGCACACCGGCAGCAGCAGCGCGGCTTCGCTCCGCAGATTGCGAAACGGCTCACAGCGCCGCCACCCCCCTCCACGCTCCGGAGCCCCTTACGGGGTTCCTTTGACGTTTGGGAGGTCGCTTCTGGCGCCCACCGAGCCTCAAGACCACAGGCTCTTGCCGCCTGTGGGTTTCCAGAGTGGGTCTCCGCTTCGCCGTAGCGGACGACCCAGTTTCTGCGGAGCCTCCTCCTCACAATTGGAAGAGGACCGCCATTGCCGTTCGCGCCGCCCCCGGAAGTCCAAAATAGTCCTTTAAAGTTTTTTGGGCCTTCATGTGGATCTCCTCATCTCGAAACAGGGTGTCATTCATCCTCCATCTAAATTGACCAGTTGTTGTAAGTTTCATTTCCATCTTCACGGCGTTATGGTCGGAGCAAGTCTTTGGGCAGATTTCTATTTTCTTAATCTTTGGAGCCATCCCACTAGTAATCCAGATTTGGTCGATTCTGGTCCAGGTCATCATTGCTTGAGAGAAAAAAGTTCCCTCTCTCTCGAGAGGGTTCCTTGTTCTCCATATGTCTATTAAGTCCATATTTTCAGTCATTTCAAAAAAGGTCTTCGGAAGTCTCCCTTCCTTGGAGATTGTCAGTCTTTGTGCCTTGTCCATGTTTGTAGAAACCACACCATTCATATCTCCCATAATTATTACATTATAATCCAAATAATCCATCAGAGTTTCATGGAGCTTCTTAAAAAATTCCGCCTTACCTTCATTTGGTGCATAAACTCCAACTATTAAATTTTTTTCTCCTTGTGCTTGTATTTCAACTGCCAGGTATCTTCCTTGTTCATCTTTAAACATCATTTTTGGGGCCCATTTCTCTTTTACATAAATCACAACTCCTCTTTTCTTAACTTTGTCCGATGAGATAAATTCTTGTCCTAGTCTTTTATTTATAAGTAGTTTCCTGTGTACCCTGGTCACATGAGTTTCTTGTAGGCAAATCAAATCCAACTGCTCTCTTTTCAAAATATGAAACACTTGACGTCTCTTCAAAGGCATGTTCAGCCCATTACAATTCCAACTAAGGAATTGCAGGGCCATCTTGTTATTTCTCAGTTGCTCCTCCTACCGCTCCAAGTTGTTGCTCTTCCTCTGATGGTGGTGGTTTGAGTCCAAACGATAAATTCAAAATATCTACTGCTCTCCTTTGTTCTGAAATTGGATCCACCGTTCCCTTCTGTAAATCCTCGTGGTTTCTCTCCAAGAACTTCTCTTTATCTTGAATTGTCTTTATTTTCACCTTCTTTCCCTTGTAATTGAAGGACAGTCCTTGTGGAAACTCCCACCTAAAGAGAATGTTGTTCTTCTTCAGCAGGTAGACCAGATCCTTATAGAAGGTTCTCAGCTCCAAGATGTATTTAGGGATGTCTTTAAAGATTTGTATAGGTGAATTTTCAATTTCCAAGGCCTTTTGGTAATGTAGTTTTAATATTTTGTCTCTTTCTTCCTTGGATCTGATTAATTAATTCAACTGAGAAATTTATTACTGAAGACACATATGCATAACCAGACCCAAAAAATAGCAAAAATGTAACTCACAGTAAAACCCTGACTTAGCATACCAAAACAGCACTCAAGTAAGAAACAGACAAGCAGAGTAGAGTAATATCAGAATATGAAGTGGAAGCAGGCGCATTTCAATACTGTAATTTATATATAATTCAATGTCAGAGTAACCCTGGGACTAGATAACAAGCCTCCAGGTGGACGTGCCCCATCTGTCCTTCACGTTCCTCTTCCGCACGGGCAGAATCTGCCTTCTGGACTGTGGGATTCACGGTTGTTCTCCTCCTCTCCATCCACCAGGGCTTGACTTCAGGTGCAGCAGAATTCCCCAGCCCCCCAAGGATTTGAGACCCATCAGCTTTCCTCACCTGGTTTAGCCGGCCGGTTGAAGCCGTTGCTTGAACCCCTGTTGCATGCTGACAGCTTCTGGAAGCCACAGGTGAGAGCTGAGTGCAGGGTGGGCACGAAGGGTGGAAAAATGACCCCAGAAGGTGCAGGACATGTCCCCCACCAAAGGAACTACTTATCCTGAACACCCCATGACATTTAGATTCAGGTAGGTAGCCTTGTTGCACACTTAATCAGATACACTGACATAGATGTCACCAGACCCTTGTATATCGTGGGAGGGTGGGGTGGGGTTTTTCTCAGAAGGGTACTCCTACTACGGTCTCCCACTACCCATCACTGTATGAAGAAGTGTGCATGCACACGAAAGCTTATACCTAGAACAAACTTAGTTGGTCCCTAAGGTGCTACTGGACTATTTTTGTTACTTTTTTACTTCAACTGTGTCAGACCAATATGGCTGCCTAGCATTAAGTACAGTTATCTCCTTGCCTTGAATATCCTGCTTCTCAGTGCCAGATTAGGATAGTCCTCTGTCAGAAGACAAGCACAGGATCAGGCAGCACATCATCATTATAAAGAACCATTGGGGTGGGTGCTTCCGCCTGGGATTCCCATGTGCCATCTGCTTTCCTTCTGCTTCTCTGCTCTCTCCATGCAATGTGAGGCATGTAGAGAGAGGTCCATCTCCAAGAACAGGAGCTTCCCTGAGCACCCATTCAGCTGACCCCAAGCACCAAGCCTTGTCACTAGTTCTCTGACTGACCCAGACCACAGTCCCCAGAAAAGACGTAGACCTGGGTCTCCCAAAATGGTCCATATGGACCTCCTGAGGTCAGTGGGACTGTGCAGGGGATTCATGAAGATCTAGAGGTGGAAACAGGGGCAACCACTTGATTTGAAAGGCATTCTCAGAGCACAACGGTATTCCAAGATCATGCTGTGTTATTAAAGATGATTTAGGGTTATGAAAGGTTGCTGATGCATTACTACCATTTGACATCATACCATTTTCATTTCCTAAAAATTGGGAACATGGGGAGGACATGGGAGAATGTAGGAGATGTTGAAATAAGAGAAGGTGCTAATGGTGGTTGATGTGTTCTCTTTCCCTTTGTTCTCTTTCTTGAAACCCAAACAGGATTTCCTTTCTGCCCACTCTGAAAAAGGTGATGGAGAAGACAGAATTGCAGGGGACAGGGCACCTTTCATTTCATTAGGAATAGCCATTAAAATGTGTGAAATATGCTTCACTGAATGAGCACACATAGTTCACATCAACGAACACAAAAAGGACAGAACCCATTTAAAGGTATGGAGTGCGAAAAGAGCTTCTCTTTCAATGCAACACTTAGAACACACCAGCGGACTCACAGAGAGAGAAAACGCTTTAAGTGCAGGGAGTGTGGGAAGAACTTCAGTCATAGTGGACACCTCAATATACATCAACGGACACACACAGGGGAGAAACCATATAAATGTATGGAGTGTGAAAAGAGCTTTAGTGATAGTGGAACCCTAAGAAGACATCAACGGACTCACACAGGGGAGAAACCATTTAAATGTATGGAGTGTGAAAAGAGCTTTAGTGATAGTGGAAAGCTGAGATCACATGAACGGACTCACACAGGGGAGAAACCATATGAATGTATGGAGTGTGGAAAGGTTTTCAGTCAGAATGGAAGCCTTAGATCACATCAACGGACTCATACAGGGGAGAAACCATTTAAATGCATGGAGTGTGGAAAGAGCTTCAATCAGAGTGGAAACCTTAGAAATCATCAACGGACTCATACAGGGGAGAAACCATTTAAATGCATGGAGTGTGGAAAGAGCTTTAGTGATAATGGAAACCTTAGAAATCATGAACGGATTCACACAGGGGAGAAACCATATAAATGTATCGATTGTGGAAAAAGATTTAGTGATAATGGAAACCTTAAAAAACATCAACGGTCTCACACAGGGATGAAACCATTTAAATGCATGGAGTGTGGAAAGAGCTTCAGTCAGAGTGGAGACCTTAGAAATCATCAACGGACTCACACAGGGGAGAAACCATATAAATGTATGGAGTGTGGAAAGAGCTTTAGGGTTAATGGACACCTTAGACAACATCAACAGACTCACACGGGATAAACCATTTAAAGGTATGGACTGTGGAAGGAGCTTCAGTCAGAGTGGAACCCTTGATTTATGTCAACAAACTCACATAAAATACAAACCATATAAATATCAGGAAAGTAGATAAAGGTTCATTCTTAGTGGAAGTTCAGAATCAACAGACTTATGGACAGAAAGAACCTTAAGAGTTGAAACCCTTCAAACCATCAACAAACTCAGAGAGGAGAAGCAGTTTAAATGAAAAGACTGCAAAAAGTGCTTTATTTATAACGGAGTATTTAAGGAACATCCCGGGACTCTCACATGGGAGAACCCATTTAGATGTATGGAGTGTGGGACATCTTCCTCTCAGAGTCCACTCTGAGCAATTAACTCAGCAGGAAATCATTCCTACAAGCATGAGGTATATGTGAAGCTCTTGTGTTTATATGTAAAACTGTATAATAATGAAATAATGAAGGCAACATCTCACAATGGTGAGTATAATTTTAGATGACAGTACCTTTGGTTTTTGCACCAAACTCTGTCAACCCCCCCCCCCCACCGCATGATCTCCAAGCACTGCTTCTTCACCAGAACTTCATCGCTGCCTCCTGCCCTGCGCGTTCTGAAGAAAACTTGAAATACTGAAATTGAATGGGAGCTTTCCCCCCAAAGCCTAATTTCAAGAGGGGGAAGGGGGGCTGCAGGTACCAGGAAAGTCTCCTGGGGGGCCCACCTTCACTCATGAACCCCATGGGGCAACCCCAGAGCTCCTGCTCATTCTGGGGACCCACAAGGGAAGATGGTCCCAGAAGTTTTGCTTCAATCATGCTTCTCAGGAGTTTTCCTAGCAGAGGACCACAGTGCTGTGGCTGTTGTTGTTGTCATGGACTGGCTAGTGAGGGTGGGGAGGTACCAGCTGGGGACCCACAAGGGAGGAAGGCTCAGATCCTGGGTACTGGTGGTTGCATGAGCTGAAAGAAGGAGAAAATGGAGCAGACCGGAAGGGGAGATGTTGCAAGCTGAGGAGGAAACAGGGTTTGGTGAGCGGGAAGAGTCTGGGGCAGAGAGCAGTTCAGGCTCAGAGGGAGGAGAGGAGGGGGCCAGGAGACCCAGAGGAGGCCAGCTGCTGAAGCATCCAGGGAGACTCCCCCTCCTGCTGCAGCCAGCTCCCCTCTCCCCTGGTCTCCTAGAGCACAGAACGAAACCCTGTTCAGACCCCATGAGCTTGTACGTTATATTAATGGGCGTAGGGTTTTTTTTCCCCAACATGCATCACTTTAATCTCATTGACAATGAATTGTATTTTCTGCCCATTCACCGTGTTTGGAGAGGTCCTTGCAATATCTCTTTGTTTGAACAACCCTGGACAATTTGCTGCCATGAGCAAACTTTGCCCCCTCCCTTCTCACTCCTAACTCTAGATCATTTATGAACAAGTTGAAAAGCCACAGGTCCCAATACTGATCTTGAGGGGACTCCGCTTTCTGCTCCTCTCCATTCAGAGAACTGTCCCTTTATTAGTACATGTTCCCCCCTCCCTCCTTCCTTCTGCACAGTGAAGGGAACCCTGCAGAAAAGTTCTGGGGTGAATTTCGCTTCCCCACACATCCAACACTGGTCAGCATTCAGGGAAATGGACGAGGAAAGCTGGCCACAATCCAAGAGACTGAGGTCAGCAGAAAGAGAAGCAAAGCCTACTCAAAGGGAAACCTCTTCAGCTTCCAGCCTTTCTGCTCCCACCATGGCTGAAGAAGACTTGCCATTTGGGAACGGCACAGCTGAATGGAATCCCCACAATCGCTCCTGCTGGAGGAATAGGGGCATTGACCCCTATAATCAAAGGGGATGGCCAGTGATAAGGAAAATCCCGGGTTGAGAGGGCCCAGCTCGTTGGGGTGCAAGTCCCCCATGAGTCTGTGAGGTCAGTGAAAGAAGGAAGTTCCAGCCAAGTACAGTGGTACCTCGAATTACAAACAGCTCATGTTACAAACGCTTCACATTACAAACTCCGCTAACCTTGAAGAGTTACAGACCTCTGGAATGAATTAAGTTCATAACTAGAGGTACCACTGTAATCTGGAGCAAACTGGCGATCAGTAGACCTCAATCTTTATTGTTGTGCAAGAGATTCCCACACAGAGCAAGAACCCTGAGCCTGGGGTGACATCAACCTTTATAACTCCCCCCCCCCCTTCACTCAGATTTATTCATAGTAGCATCTTCACTAGTATGTCACAAGTGGGGAGGAGTATCAAAGGGTTACACAAGTTCAGCAGTTCATCCTTCTACCAGATACATCTCCGGACACCTCTCAAGTACCCACCACCCAGAGAACAATAAAACTATCGACATACATCCTTGCGCTCAGGTCTTCTCCTGAGATGGGCTTTCAGAACACCTGGCTTGGTCAGCTGCCTCTGTGGAAGTCTGTTCTCGCCCCTTGGTCACTCCCTGGGTGGGGTGAAGTGTACGTGCTCTCATGCTCAGGGGATTATGGCAGGAGGCCCTGTTCTCACTGCCTACGTGACTATCCGCTCGCTTCGAGGGCCATGGAGGAGGGTGAAGCCTAAATTCACCTTAAAATGGCGTCGGAATGGGAAGAATTGGTTATAGAATGGCTATTATATGAATTTGCAAAGTTAGGTATCTTTCCCTGAGCTGTCAAGCTGAAAGGATACATTCAGACACAATCTTTGTAACAGTGTAGCAACTTTAGGCAATTGAAACCAAAATGGATACATTTCATATACTTTGTCCATAGTCAGAGCAGGAGGAGGGCGCTGAGACAATCGTGCAAAGGCTGAGCTGAATGGCTGGTTTGCAGACAGTTTCAGCCGTCTACGGATTCCCCTATTGGCTAGCTGTCAAAACAAAGCGCTCTTGATTGGTGAGTTTCAGTTATTCATAAATCCCATTCATAAAACACAAAGTCCGTAAATCCCATTAATAAAATACAGATGCCGTGTTTTCCTGTATTTATACGATGTGTGTGTTGTTCTTGTGCGACTGAGGAGAGAGGGGTTTTCGACCCAGGGCATAATGTCAGATGGTAAAGACACACACCCTTGTAATTTCCGTAACACCAGGACGGAATTCCCCCACCCTTGTCACTTGCAGCTGGGCTCACATGCCAGAGCCACCTGGAGGGCATGACTACAATTCCCATCATCCCTGAACACTGGTCTTGCCTGCTAGGGGTGATGGGAGCTGTAGTCCAAAAGCAGCTGGGGACCCAAGTTTGGGAAACCCTGTTCTCCCTGAAGGACAAAGGGGGGTTCACTTGCATCAGAGCGTCAGGTGAGCCCTGCAGGATCAGGCCCAAGGGGCCCCTGTCCTCCCAAGGGCCAAGCAGGGGCCTCTTCTGGGAAGCCCATTGGCAGCACTTGAGCACCAGAGAAGGGGGGAGGCGCATTTCTTCTAGGGACACATTTCTGGGGACCCCCAGCCTGGCTCCACTCTGCCAGGGCAGCTGCGTTTTGTTTCGCTGCAGGTGAGCCTGCCCCCTGCAATGTGGGGCTCTTAAGGGAACTTTGGGGGGGGGGGCGGAGGGGCTGCAGCTTCCGCGCACTTGCGAAGCAGCCCTAGGAGCGGAGGGGAGGCAGGCAGCAGGAGGGCGATGGGGAGGAACCAGCAAGAAGGAGCTTCTGGAGCCTGGGCAGCCCCCTCCCCGCCTGCTCCCTGAAGGTTTCCCGAGCCCCCCCCCCCTTTTCATTTCAAGGATTGGGGGACCTCAGCATCCAGGGGTTGCCTTGCTGGGGGGCGCTATTTGGTTTGCTGACTGTAGGAGTCACAATCCTGTCACATTGTGTTGTGTCTGGCTTTTAGGTAAGGGGTGAGGCTCAGGTGGGAAAGAGTTGAGAAGGAAAATATCCCGGGGTGCGGATTTACTCCGCTGCCCAGCTCCTCAGGGTGCCACTCCCAGCAGATCTCTCCGGTCAGCAAAAGAAGGAGAATCCAGCCAAGTTAAAGAAGCTAACAGTGGTCAGTTGACCTGATCTTTATGTGTTGCAACAAGGTTCAAACACACAAAAAGTAGGAACATATGGTTGCATGAACTTTTAAGGATTTTACCCCCTTCCCCATAATAAATTTTCCAACAACTTCATCGATACATGACATGGGGTTTCCCCCCAAAAAATTTTCTCCCCATTTCCCACAATACATTTTTCAACAGCATCATAGATGCATCAGAAATATGTCACAAAGTAGGAGTCTTTGGCGTTTAGAAACATGAGCCTGTCACCCACCCCGTCAATAACCCCAATTTCCCAAACCTTTTAACTACCCTCTTCCCCAAAGAACGTAATAGTATTTACCCATCCCCCAGCTGAAAGGCTTTCCTGCCCTTCTCCTTTCAAAGTATCAGGATTCAATCCGCCATCCCGATGGATTTCTGTCTGGGGCATGTGCTGCCCTTGATCGCCTCCTGCCTGCTAAGGGATTATGGAGTCAGGGGGAGCCCTGGATCCCCTAATTGGAGAGGAGTCATTAGACTTTGGAAGCAAGGAAACCGGTCAAACCGTAGAATTTTGGAAATTATTTGACATTTCTTCAGCTTTCTATATTGGATAGTCGAGGAAACAGTCCGATTCACGGTATCCGCTTCTGGCTACAATTGTATCGGCTGCTTTTCTGAGCCTCTTGGCTGTTGTGCAGGGACGGGGCCTGTGTCCACGGTCATTGTCCTGGCCTTAGTCAGAGGCTGTGGTGGGGAGCTGGGATTTGGGGGGAGTCGCTTAGCTGCCCCCCTCAATTCCTGGTTTGAACAGCACCAATACCTAAAACACGGAGGGATCTAAGCTCGTGGGGTGGGGGAGGGGAAGATGTTGCACTTGTGGGGGGGACCCCTCTTTGCAGCTGGATCTCCGGGATCAGCCCCTCCCCCGCTCACCTGATCCCCAGAAGGAAGACGGGAGGGGGGAACCTTCCTCTCCCCCCCCCAATTCTATCCCTCCCGGCACATCCTCCTCTCACCCCGCCCCCACAACCCCAGATCCCGCCCCCAAACATCCCACCCCTTCCTCCTCCTCCTCCAATCCGGCTTCTGCATAAGGAATGGGGGGGTGAGCCCCTTCCCACCCTGCCTTCTTCTCCCTGAAGTGGAGCTTCCACTCCGGATTGCTGCTCTGCCCCGTAGCTCTAGGGAGGCGCTTTCGGAAAGGGGAGGGAGAAGGCAGGGGACCCCCCCCCCCGTGGATGTTGCAGGAAAGGAGAATTGGGAGCGAGGACAAAGAGGTAAGGGCTCGCGGGGGGCGGAGAGGGGAGAAAAGGACCCAGAGACCCCCGCCAGCTCCCCCAAGCGCCTTCTGTGGGGCCTGGATTCCGGCACGCGTGCTGCGAAGGGGCGAATATGGGGCGCCCACCCACGAGGACTCCCTGGCCCCGTTTACCCCGCGCAGGCATCCCTGGGGCGCGGAGAGAAGCCAGGATAGAGACCCCCCTGTCTCTCCCCGGCTCGTCTTGGGGGGGCAAAAGGGGCGGAGAGATGGGTCGCGCCTGGCAAGGGGTGAGCCAAGGGGTCGTCTGGATGCAGGGGAGACTCCGGGAGAAAGGGAGGAGGTCGGGGAAGTAGGGGGAGAAGGGAGGGGGCATCCCCGAGTCAGGGAAGCGCAGCAATGGGGGGGGGGAGGGAGATAGGAAGACCAGTCTTTGGGGGGGGCGCGTCTCCATCGTGGCTTCCTTGAGGAATCTCCGGAGGGGCCGCCTTGGCTTCTCCCTCCCGCCCAGCAATCGCCCCCCCCTTCAAGGCTACCAGAGAGGGATCCCTGGAAAGTGGGGGTCCAGTCCCCCTCCCTAGCCTTCCTGCAATCTCCATCCTCTTTCCACCCCATAAGCCCCTGCCCTGTCCAGACGCAGCAATTCTGCCCAGTCCAACCATTAGTCCCCTGGAGAGGAGAGGAAATCCGGAGAGGAAGAGGGGAGGGGAGGGGGGAGGCCTTCTCAGAAGCGGCTCTTTGTTCCCGCAATCCCACCCAGGAAGCAGCCAGAAACCTTTTCCTCTCTCTCAGGCTTCCATCTTTATTGTCTTTTCCACTGAGGATGAGGATAATGTACACCTGTCATCAGAAACAGGGGTGCAGAGTCCATGGAATGGCTCTCAGGATTGATGCAGAAGTTGCACCTCAAAAGCATTTCTGTTCCCCCTATTCTTTGTAGGCAATGTCAGAGTGACTGACAAGCTGAGATACAATCCATCATCATCCTATGACAGTGACTGCATGAATCTTCCCAGTCAAAGGACCCATTTTCATGATAGACAGTGCCTGTGGCTGGAGGCTCTACACACAGGATGTGCCTGTGCAGGCCAAAGACTGCCAGTATTAGCACAGGTGAGGTGTGTGTCATTCCCAAATTTACAGACTGTATGTGAATGAGAGTTTGTGGGTGGGATTATAATGTACGGCAACCCTGTGATTTTCTCCACCCATAACATTTCATGAGCTGATATTGCAGTACGAATTCCAAAATAACTACAAAAAAAATCACACGATAATAATAATAGTACAGTGGTACATCGGGTTAAGAAGTGAATTCGTTCTGCAGGTCCACTCTTAATCTGAAACTGTTCTTAACCTGAAGCACCACTTTAGCTAATGGTGCCTCCTGCTGCCGCCACGCCGCCAGAGAAGGATTTCTGTCCTCATCCTGAAGCAAAATTCTTAACAAAAGGTACTATTTCTGGGTTAGCAGAGTCTGTAACCTGAAGCGCCTGTAACCTGAGGTACCACTCTAGACGTTATAGTATTAGTATTTTCCCCCAGCCGCTCTGGGCAGCTTACAGTACATATAGGTAAAGGTAAAGGAAAAGGGACCCCTGACCATTAGGTCCAGTTGTGGCCGACTCTGGGGTTGCGGCGCTCATCTCGCTTTTTTGGCCGAGGGAGCCGGCGTACAGCTTCCGGGTCATGTGGCCAGCATGACTAAGCCGCTTCTGGCGAACCAGAGCAGCGCACGGAAATGCCGTTTACCTTCCCGCCAGAACGGTTGCTATTTATCTACTTGCACTTTGACGTGCTTTCGAACTGCTAGGTTGGCAGGAGCAGGGACCGAGCAACGAAAGCTCACCCTGTCGTGGGGATTCAAACTGCCGACCTTCTAATCGGCAGGTCGTAGGCTCTGTGGTTTAACCCACAGCGCCACCCGCATCCCTACAGTACATATACAAGACAGTAAAACATCAAACATTAAAAACCTCCTGATACAGCTGTCTTCTAAATGTCAGATAGTTGCCTACTTCCTTGCCCTCGGAAGGAAGGGCATTCCATGGGGTAGGAGGCCCTCTGCCTGGTTCCCTGGAACATCACTTCTAACGGCAAGGGAACCAGCAGAAGACCCTCGGAGGCGGACCTCCCTGTCCGGACTGAGCAATGGGGGTGAAGATGCTCTTTCAGGACCACAGGGCTAAGGCTGATGAGGGCTTGAGGTTGCAGATCTTGCTCCTCCATAATGATCGATGAATAGTTAGCAGAGTAGGAGTAAACACAGAGGCAGCAAAAAAATAATTCAGCTGAGAAATTTATTACTGAAGACACATAAGCATAACAGGACCCAAAAAATAGCAAAAATGTAACTCACAGTAAAACCCTGACTTAGCAAACCAAAACAGCACTCAAGTAAGAAACAGACAAACAGAGTAGAGTAATATCAGAATATGAAGTGGGAGCAGGCGCGTTTCAATACTGTAATTTATATATAATTCAATGTCAGAGTAACCCTGGGACTAAATAACAAGCCTCCAGGTGGACGTGCCCCCTCTGCCCTTCACTTTCCTTTTCAGCACACGCAGAATCAACTGTGTCAGACTAATACGGCCACCTACCATTAACTACAGTTATCTCCTTGCCTTGAATATCCAGCTTTTCAGTGCCAGATTAGGATAGTCCTGTGTCAGAAGACAAGCAGAGGATCAGGTAGCACATCATCATTATAAAGAACCATTGGGGTGGGTGCTTCCGCCTGGGATTCCCATGTGCCAGCTGCTTTCCTTCTGCTTCTCCTGCTCTCTCCATGCAATGTGAGGCATGTAGACACAGGTCCATCTCCAAGAACAGGAGCTTCCCTGAGCACCCATTCAGCTGATTCCAAGCACCAAGCCTTGTTACTAGTTCTCTGACTGACCCAGACCACAGTTCCCAGAAAAGATGTAGACCTGGGTCTCCCAAAATAGTCCATATGGACCTCCTGAGGTCAGTGAGACTGTGCAGGTGATTCATGAAGATCTAGAGCTGGAAACAGGGACAACCACTTGATTGGAAAGGATTTCCCACAGGACAACAGTATTCCAAGGTCATGCTGTGTTATTAAAGATGATTGAGGATTATGAAAGTTTGTTGATGCATTACTATCATTTGACATCATACCATTTTCATTTCCTAAAAATTGGGAACATGGGGAGGACATGGGAGAATATAGGAGATGCTGAAATAAGAGAAGGTGCTAATGGCGGTTGATGTGTGCTTTTTTTTCTGTGTTCTCTTTCCTGAAACCCAAACAGGATTTCCTTTCTGCCCACTCTGAAAAAGGTGATGGAGAAGACAGAATTGCAGGGAACAAGGCACCTTTCGTTTCATTAGGAATAGCCATTAAAATGTGTGAAATGTGGAATATGCTTCACTGAATGAGCACACATAGTTCACATCAACGAACACAAAAAGCAAAGAACTCATTTAAAAGTATGGAGTGCGGAAAGAGCTTCTCTTTCAATGCAAAACTTAGAACACACCTGCGGACTCACACAGAGAGAAAATGTTTTAAGTGCAGGGAGTGTGGGAAGAACTTCAGTCAGAGTAGACACCTTACACAACATCAGCGGACTCACACAGGGGAGAAACCGTTTCAGTGTATGGAGTGTGAAAAGAGCTTTAGTGATAGTGGAAGCCTTAGGAACCATCAACGGACTCACACAGGGGAGAAACCATATAAATGCATGGAGTGTGGAAAGAGCTTCAGTTATAGTGGAAACCTTAGATCACATCAACGGACTCACACAGGGGAGAAACCATATGAATGTCTGGAGTGTGGAAAGAGCTTTAATGGTAGTGGAAACCTTAGAAGACATCAACGGACTCACACAGGGGAGAAGCCATTTACATGCATAGAGTGTGGAAAGAGCTTCAGTCAGAGTGCAGATCTTAGATCACACCAACGGACTCACACAGGGGAGAAACCATATAAATGTATGGAATGTGGAAAGTGTTTTCGTGATAGTGGAAGCCTTAGATCACATCAACGGGCTCACACAGGGGAGAAACCATTTCAATGTATGGAGTGTGGAAAGTGTTTTCGTGATCGTGGAAGCCTTATATCACATCAACGGGCTCACACAGGGGAGAAACCATTTCAATGTATGGAGTGTGGAAAGAGTTTTAGTGATAGTGGAAGCCTTAGATCACATCAACGGGCTCACACAGGGGAGAAACCATATGAATGTATGGAATGTGGAAAGAGCTTCAGTCAGAGTGGAACACTTAAAAAACATCAACAGACTCACACAGGGGAAAAACCATTTAAATGCATGGAGTGTGGAAAGGACTTCAGTCAGAGAGGAACACTTAAAAAACATCAACAGACTCACACAGGGGAGAAACCATTTCAATGTATAGAGTGTGGAAAGAGTTTCCGTTGTAATACAAGCCTTAGATCACATCAACAGACTCATACAGGGGAGAAACCATTTAAATGTATTGAGTGTGGAAAGAGCTATAGTATTAGTGGAAGCCTTAGATACCATCAATGGACTCACACAGGGGAGAAACCATATAAATGTATAGAGTGTGGAAAGAGTTTCCGGTGTAATACAAGCCTTCGAACACACCAACGGAGACACACAGGGGAGAAACCATTTCAATGTATGGAGTGTGAAAAGAGTTTTAGTAATAGTGGAAGCCTTAGAAGACATCAACAGACTCACACAGGGATGAAACCATATAAATGTATGGAATGTGGAAAGAGCTTCAGTCAGAAAGCAGACCTTAAAAAACATCAACAGATTCACACAGGGGAGAAACCATATGAATGTATGGCGTGTGGAAAGAGCTTCAGTCAGAGTGCAAACCTTAGATCACATCAACAAAGTCACACAGGGGATAAACCATTTAAATGTATGGAGTGTGGAAAGAGTTTCCGTTGTAATACAAGCCTTAGATCACATCAACGGACTCATACAGGAGAGAAACCATTTACATGTGTGGAGTGTGGAAAGAGCTTCAGTTATAGTGGAAACCTGAGAATACATCAACAGACTCACATAGTGTGATGGGACGATGAGCTGCTTGTGTGTAAAATCCTAGTCCCTCAGAGTTTGGTCAAGTTTGCAAACCTCTGTCTGTAACGGAGCCCCTTAAACATGGCTCCGTCAGTCGCTGGCAGATTCCGACAGTGGTTGCTTTCGGAATCGCTTCCAACATAAAAGCTCCTTAACGGAAACACGTCTTCTGGACTCTCTGCGTGACAGTTTCCGGCGAGGAGTGGGTGTCCCTACAGGAGGTCCTGAAACCTCCCCACTGTTTTCGCTGGAAGTGTCTCTGAGCCATCCCTCCAGCTCCCTTTCCCTCAGCCCAGCTCCTCTCCCCCTACTGGTTCCCTCTTCAGCTGCTGAGTCTCTCCCAACCTGTGTGAGCCCTTTCACTTCCCTTCCTTCCGATGGCAGTTCCCTGACATCCACCTCCCCTCCAGGGCCCCCTTCATCCCCTCTCGCCCCCTCCTCTACGGGCGGTGAGGAGGCAAAACCCCGGAATGAACTTCCTTCATCTTCCGATGTCCCGAACACTTCTCTCCACCTGTTGCGGTTCCTGGTCTCGAAGTACTCCTCCTCCTCAGAGTCCATCTCCCCTTCCCCTTCCGATTCCGAGAATCCTTCCAACTCCTCCTCCTCATCGGTGGTCCCAAAGTATTCCCTCCGGAACCTCTCCACAGGCTGAGGTTTCCTTGGGAACCTTTGATGGAACGTTTCTATCAATACCTCGTCATTGATATCTTCTGCCATTACCCAAGTGTTTTCTGACTCCGGTTCTCCTTCCCACGCTACCAAATACTCCACCTGATCCCCCTTCCATCTGGCGTCGAGGATTTCTGCCACATGGCTGCTGCATTCCCTTTCTTCTATGACTGGTCCCCGAGTGGCCATCCCTTCTCGTCCCCCCTCATACGGTGACAGTAACGACCTGTGAAATACTGGGTGCAGTTTCATGTGGTTGGGTAACCGGAGCCTGAAAGCCACTGGGTTGACCTGTTGAATGACCTCAAAGGGACCCAATCTCCTGGGTCTTAATTTCTTACAACCTCCTTTGAATGGCAACCCTTGGGTTGACAGCCACACCCTATCTCCCACCCTTATGGTTTCACCTTCCCTTCGGTTCTTGTCTGCCTGCCTCTTGTATTCTTCCTTCGCCCTTTCTAAGTTGAGTTGGAGCTGACGATGGATTGCTTCCATTTCTTCTACAAAATGCTCGGCTGCCGGGACACCCCATCTCTCCCCTTCTCCCCCTGGGAAAGCCCTGGGATGACACCCATAATTAGCCAAGAAGGGGCTCATCCCTGTGGACACATTCTCGGCATTGTTGTAGGCAAATTCCGCCAGCGCCAACTTTTCTACCCAGTCATTCTCTCTGTCATTGACATAACACCTCAGGTATTGCTGGAGGACCCCGTTTGCTCTTTCCGCCTGCCCGTTGGTTTCAGGGTGCCGGGCAGTCGAAAAGTTGACCTCCACCTGCAGTAAGCTCATGAGCTTCCTCCAGAACCTGGAAGTAAATTGTTTTCCTCGGTCTGAGACCACCCTCAATGGCACCCCGTGCAACCTAAAAATGTGTTCTACAAATAACTTCGCTGTCTCTTCCGCCGTGACTGCATGCGAGCAGGCTACAAAGTGGCACATCTTTGTTAGTAGGTCTACCACCACCATGATGGCTGTTTTCCCTTTGGACTTCGGCAGATCAGTCATAAAATCTATCGACACTGCCTCCCAAGGTCGTTCTGGGGTTGGTAAGGGTTCTAATAGCCCCGCCGGTGCCCGCCTCTCCCCTTTGGCTCGCTGGCATTGCTCACACCCTCTTACATACTCCCGTACATCTTCCCTCACCTTAGGCCACCAAAATTCCCTGGTGACCAACCACATGGTTTTGTGTTGTCCAAAATGCCCCGCCGTGGGGCTGTCGTGCAACTGCTTGAGTACCCTCCCCCTTAAGTCTCCTTCAGGGATATACAGTGCCCCTTTGTAATACAAAGCTCCATTTCTTTCCTCGAAACCCCCTGGTTCCTCTCCCTCACCCCTAAGACCTCTGAGCTTATTCTGGGCGTATTCATCATTCTCTGTTTCCTCTACCAGTTCTCTTTGTCCCACCAATGCCGCCCCACACACCCAGCGGTCCTCTGGAATGACATGTCTCTCTTCGGGTGCTCCCTCCTCCTCCAAATATTCAGGTTTGCGTGAGAGAGCGTCCGCCCTAATGTTCTCTGGGCCTGGCACGTAACAAATCTCAAAGTTAAATTTGGAGAACTCCTGGGCCCATCTCACTTGCCGTTGGTTGAGCACTCGTGCCGTCCTCCAATACTCTAGGTTCTTGTGGTCAGTGCACACTTGCACCTTATGTTGTGCGCCAATTAACAGGTGCCTCCATCTCCGGAACGCCTCATGAATGGCTAGTAGTTCTCGGTCATACACCGTGTAGTTCCTCTCGGATTTGTTCAGCTTTCGCGAAAAAAAGGCACACGGTCTCCACTCTGACTCCTCCTTCCCTGGCTGCAGAAGCACCGCCCCAATCGCTCTGTCTGATGCGTCAGTTTCCACTCTCATCGGTTTTTGTAAATCCACATGCAGGAGTTGTTGTTCCGAGGCGAAGGCCCTTTTTAGTTCCTCAAATGCTCGCTCCGCCTCCTCAGTCCAAACGAACTTCTTCTTACTGCTGAGACAGTCCGTAATGGGCGCCGTCAGGTGGGCAAAGTTTCGGATGAACTTACGATAGAAGTTCCCAAATCCTAGGAACCTCTGCACATCCTTCCTTGTTTTGGGTGTTTTCCATTCCAGCACCGCCTGGACCTTGCCGGGATCCATGGCCAATCCCTTGTCTGACAGGCGATACCCCAGGAATTCCACCTCCTTGGTATGAAACTGACACTTCTCCAGTTTCACCCACAGCTGGTTGGCTTGCAGCCTGCTCAACACTTCTCTGACGTCTCTCACATGCTGCTCCTCATTCTCAGAATACACCAACACGTCGTCTAAGAAGGCCACACAATTCTTGTAAAGCAAAGGCCCCAGGACGTGGTTCATAAACGATTGAAAGCACGCGGAGCCTCCTTGTAGGCCGAAGGGCATAACTAAATATTCAAATGCCCCCAAAGGGGTGAACATGGTGGTTTTCCATTCATCCCCCTTCCTTATTCGTATCAGGTTGTACGCCCCCCTTAGGTCCAGTTTAGTAAAAATCTTTCCCTTCCTGACCCTTGTCAAAATGTCGTCAATCCTGGGCATAGGGAAAGCCACTGGTTCTGACACTGCATTTAAGGCCCTGAAGTCACACACAAGCCTCGGCTTGTTCGTGTTTTTTTTATCCACAAAAAACACTGGGCTGCCCCCCACCGCCCTGGACTCTCTGATGAACCCTCTCTTCAGGTTCTTGTCAATGAACTCTCTTAGCTCCTGCATCTCTCTGTCTGACATGGCGTACAGCTTGCCTACAGGGAGCTGTGCCCCAGGGAGTAAATTGATTTGACAGTCAAAGGGTCTATGCGGGGGTAATTGGTCAGCTTCCCTTTCGCTGAAGACGTCGCGGAGATCTGCGTATTGTCGTGGTACCTTCACGTTCTCCGTTACTTCAGTCCCTGCTAGGGTGGCTTGGGCCCCTGCCAAACCCTTTCCCTCTTTGCAGTGTTCTAAGCAATGTGCTGAACCAAAAGAAACCACTCTCTGATGCCAGCCCACCAGCGGATCATGTAACGCTAGCCAGCTCATCCCCAATATAATGGGAGCTCCTCCCAAGGTGGCCACATTAAACGCTATCAGTTCGGTGTGCCTTGCCACCTTCATTATCATTGGGACGGTCTGCAAGCTGACTTCTCCTCCCAACAGCTCCCTGCCATCGATCGTGGTCACCTGCAGGGGGTTGCTTAAAGGGATCGTCTGTATCTGGTGTTCAGCTGCAAACTCTTTGCTCATGAAATTGCAGGAGCTGCCTGAGTCCAACAGCGCCTTTATCTTTAGAGGGTGTCCGTTTGGCAGCTCTAGCGCCACTTCTATCACTAGGGCGGGTTTAGGAGGTTCTGGCGTGGGCACTTTCACTGCTCTTTGGCCTGACTGCTGTGCCCCGACGGTGGCAGCCAGGCGTTGGCTTTTACTTGCTTCGGTATTTCTTCCTCTCTTCCCTCCACAGCTCCTACCATCCCTTGCCATTCCTTCCTCTGGGGGCAGACTCTGGCAAAGTGACCTGGCTGTTGGCAGAGATAGCATTTCCGGGCGCCTTTTCCCTCCTTCTTTCCCCCCTCACTGGGCTTTGAAACTGCGCGCGCGCGCGCTGTTCCGATTTCCATCGGCTCTGCCGGCGGGAAAGTTGGCTCTGGAATGTCTGGAATGCGGAACTCCTTCCAACGTTCCCCCTTCCCTTCCCGCCTCTCCAATGCTCTCGCCTCCTGGCGCGCTCCTATGGTCAGCGCTGATTTGGTCAGCTGGTCCATAGACTCCGCCCTGGGCGCCCGGGAAAGTTCGTCTTTCACAGCCGAAGAAAGCCCTTCTTCAAAAAGCATTTGAATGGGTTCCGCCGATAGATCCCACCCCAATTTATGGATCAACATGGTGAATTCAGTCCAGTACTCACGGACAGATCGGCTCCCCTGTTTGCAAGCCATTAACTGTCTGCGGACCACTCCCTGTTCAATATCGCTGGAAAACATCAGATCCATGGCGCGAAAGAACTTCATCGTGTCCTTTAGGACGTCACTATTCGCTGCCATCAGGGGTCTAACCCAGTCTCTCGCCCCCTTTTCAAGATGCCCAATCACGAAAGCCACTCTTGATTCCTCGTCAGGGAATTCATCAAACTGCAGATTGAGGGCATATTGCATCTCTGTCCGAAAGCCATGATAGTCTTTGGGCTCCCCCCCAAACTTCTCCACCAATCCTGGTACCTTTCTGACGAGCTGGGTGTCTTTCCCCTTTTTGTCTGCATCCTGAGCCCTCCTCTCCTCAAGCCTCGCCGTCTGCAGCGCTAGCTGGACCTCCAACACCCGGTACCTTTCTTCCAGGCTTGGACCCGCTCCAGCTCCTGCTTCTCCGGTTCCGGCTGGGTTGCTCATGATGCCTTCTCCTGCACAAGCTGCTCACGAAGACTGTCGGAATGCTGTGATGGGACGATGAGCTGCTTGTGTGTAAAATCCTAGTCCCTCAGAGTTTGGTCAAGTTTGCAAACCTCTGTCTGTAACGGAGCCCCTTAAACATGGCTCCGTCAGTCGCTGGCAGATTCCGACAGTGGTTGCTTTCGGAATCGCTTCCAACATAAAAGCTCCTTAACGGAAACACGTCTTCTGGACTCTCTGCGTGACAGTTTCCGGCGAGGAGTGGGTGTCCCTACAGGAGGTCCTGAAACCTCCCCACTGTTTTCGCTGGAAGTGTCTCTGAGCCATCCCTCCAGCTCCCTTTCCCTCAGCCCAGCTCCTCTCCCCCTACTGGTTCCCTCTTCAGCTGCTGAGTCTCTCCCAACCTGTGTGAGCCCTTTCACTTCCCTTCCTTCCGATGGCAGTTCCCTGACACATAGGTAAGAAACCATTTAAATGTATGGAGTGCGGAAAGACCTTTGGTGATAATGAAAATCTTAGAACACATCAACGGACACACACACGGGAGAAACCACTTCAATGTATGGAGTGTGAAAAGAGTTTTAGTAATAGTGGATGTCTTAGGAAACATCAACAGACTCACACAGGGGAGAAACCATTTCAATGTATGGAGTACAGTAAATACTTCACTCAGAGTGGAAATCTTAGAAAACATCAGCAACACACAGGGGAGAAACCATTTAAAGGTATGGACTGTGGAAGGAGCTTCAGTCAGAGTGGAACCCTTGATTTTTGTCAACAAACTCACACAAAAGACAAACCATATAAATATCAGGAAAGTAGATAGAGGTTCACTCTTAGTGGAAGTTCAGAATCAACAGACTTATGGACAGAAAGAACCTTAAGAGTTGAAACCCTTCAAACCATCAACAAACTCAGAGAGGAGAAGCAGTTTAAATGAAAAGACTGCAAAAACTGCTTTATTTATAACGGAGTATTTAAGCAACATCCCGGGACTCTCACATGGGAGAACCCATTTAGATGTATGGAGTGTGGGACATCTTCCTCTCAGAGTCCACTCTGAGCAATTAACTCAGCAGGAAATCATTCCTAAAAGCATGAGGTATATGTGAAGCTCTGGTGTTTATATGTGAAACATTATAATAATGAAATAATGAAGGCAGCATCTCACAATGGTGAGTATAATTTTAGATGAAAGTACCTTTGGTTTTTGCACCAAACTCTGTCATTCTCCCACCGCATGATCTCCAAGCACTGCTTCTTCACCAGAACTTCATCGCTGCCTCCTGCCCTGCGCGTTCTGAAGAAGACTTGAAATACTGAAATTGAATGGGAGATTCCCCCCCCCAGCCTAATTTCAAGAGAGCGAAGGAGGGGTGCAGGTACAAGGAAAGTCTCCTGGGGGGCCCACCTTCACTCTTGAACCCCAGGACAATCTACTGCCATCAGCAAACTTTGCCCCCTCCCTGCTCCCTCCTAAGTCTAGATCATTTATGAACAAGTTGAAAAGCCGCAGGTCCCAATACTGATCTTGAGGGGACTCCGCTTTCTGCTCCTCTCCATTCAGAAAACTGTCCGTTTAGTCTCTTGGTGCTTCAGAAGGAGGGCTGCCTCCACCTGGGGAGGCGCATTTCTTCTAGGGGCGCATTTCTTGGGTCCCCACGGTGCCCCCCAGCCTGGCTTCACTCAGCCAGGGCAGCTGCATTTTGTTTCGCTGCAAGTGAGCCTGCCCCCTGCAACGTGGGGTCTTAAAGGAACTTCATGGGGGGGGGGAATCAGCGAGAAGGAACTTCTGGGTCCTGTGCAGCCCCCTCCCTGCCTGCTCCCTTCTGGTTTCCTGAGCCCCTCCCTTTTTCATTTCAAGGACTGTGGGTCCTGCACAGCCCTCAGGGCACCTAAGCATCGGGGGGGGAGCTATTTTGTTTGCTGAGGGCAGGAGTCACAATCCTGACACACTGCAGGATGTCTGGGTTTTAGGTAAGGCAATGAAGCTCAGGTGGAAAAGATGTGATAGGGGAAATATCCTGGGGTGTGGATTTTGTTTTATTTTTAATCATTTTTATTGATTTTCCAAAAAAATATTGAGTGTTCACTGGAAGGACAGATCCTGAAGCTGAGGCTCCAAGACTTTGGCCACCTCATGAGAAGAGAAGACTCCCTGGAAAAGACCCTGATGTTGGGAAAGATGGAGGGTGCAAGGAGAAGGGGACGACAGAGGAGGAGATGGTGGGACAGTTTTCTCGAAGCTACCAGCATGAGTTTGATCAAACTGCGGGAGGCAGTGGAAGACAGAAGGGCCTGGCGTGCTCTGGTCCAGGGGGTCACGAAGAGGCGGACATGACTAAACAACTAAACAACAAATATCAAGATGTGGAAAAATGGATACAAAATGTGGAAAATATGGAAACAACAAGGATAAGCAGGACTAAGATGTGGAGATCTGCTCCAGAGATCCAGACTGTGGGGAGCCCCAAGAAATTAATAAATACAATTTGGACTATAATTTGATCTTTTTTAACCCCAAGGTGGTTGTCACCAATGGAAGCAAAGGCTCAGAAAAAGCTCAATATGTAGGCCAAATGGCCGAAATATTGGGAAATTTTGGAACAAGAAGGAGACAAATTGAAATTGCAGAGTTTTGAGAAATTAAAAGACAAAGTGCGAGACTGGCTTCATTATTATCAGATAATGGAGGCATACAATTTGGATAAGAAAATTGGCTTCCAGGTGGAAAAATCAAAACTAGAAACAGAACTGTTAGAACCCAAAACTAAGATTTTGTCAAAGATGTATAACTTGCTGTTGAAATGGAATACTCAGGATGAAACGGTGAAATCTGCTATGATTAAATGGGCACAAGATGTTGGACATAATATTATGTTTGCTGACTGGGAACAGTTGTGGACTACAGGTATGAAATTTACGGCATGTAATGCCCTAAGAGAGAATATTATGAAAATGATATACAGGTGGTACATGACACCAGTCAAGCTTGCAAAAATCTATCATTTGCCCAATAATAAATGTTGGAAATGTAAAGAAAACGAAGGTACATTCTTTCACCTTTGGTGGACGTGCCCAAGGATTAAGGCTTTCTGGGAGATGATCTATAATGAATTGAAAAAGGTATTTAAATATACCTTCTTGAAGAAACCAGAGGCCTTTCTCCTAGGCATGGTCGGCCAATTGGTGCCAAAGAAGGATAGAACTTTTTTTATGTATGCCACAACAGCAGCAAGAATACTCATTGCAAAGTACTGGAAGACACAAGATCTACCCACCTTGGAAGAATGGCAGATGATGGTGATGGACTATATGGAACTGGCAGAAATCACTGGCAGAATCCAAGACCAGGGAGAAGAGTCGGTGGAAGAAGATTGGAAAAAGTTCAAAGACTATTTACAGAAATATTGTAAAATTAATGAATGTCAGAATGATGTTGGATAGAAACTAAGTGGTTTTGAGCTGTAATGTTATAAGGGAATATGAAAAAATGGACTATTAATAAGCAAAAATCTAATGTTACAATACTTTAAGATTGAAGACTAGGATAAACAAAGAGGGGAGGGATTTGCTGAACTAACAAACTGAATTGGAATACAGAAAAGGGAGGCGTGAGGAGGTCCGGGAAATAAGCAAATGAAAGATAAGTGATTGAAAGACTGAATTGTTTTTAACTACTTTTATTTTGTATTTTTCTTTTTTCTGTTTCTTTTTTGTAATATTTTGAAAATCCTAATAAATATCTTTAAAAAATATATATATAATTTGATCTTTTTTATTCTTGTTTTTTATTTTTTAATTGAAGTATTATGATTGGGTATTTAATTGGGGTGTGGGTATTTAACTGAGGTGAACCAAAGCGGTGGCGGTGGGGGCAGGCCACCCCAGTGCCCACGCCTTTGCCACCTTGCTCTCGGCTGGAGGAGGCAGGCAGGGAAGAAGACGGGGCGGAATGGAGGCAGGTGAGCCAACAAGTGAGGGGGCAGAGTTGGCTGCTGGGGGGGGGATGCACTTGAGCTGCTGCCTCTTGAGTTGCTCTGTCTGTCAGGTTTCCCTCCTGTGCCCCCCCCCCCCAAGCAGGGCTCCCGTGCCTTGTTTGTTGTAATTGAAAGCAGGAGCTGAAGATTTTGCAAGTGGTAAACTATGAGATAAAATAAGAAACTCCTAGAAGTAACAGATGAGGCTAAGGGATAGAAAAAGATCAATAATTGTTGGGATACTGCCAGGGAGACAAAGTCCATCATGGCCCCAAGCCGTCTGCCGGATGATCCATCGATCTCCCGTAGGCACGCAGTATCAGCAATTAGTGACATGAGTTTCTAGAAAATATCTTGCCACATTCCAGAGCTCATGCACACTCTATCAGCAGATAGTCACAGCAAAAGTCGCACTCAGGAGAGCATTATTTACAAGTTTTATTCAGCGTTGATCAGAACAAAGAAAAACATGACTGCCTGCTTTAGTGTCTACGACACAGAGAGAGAAAACGAAAGCAATAGAAAACATAAACATCCTGTGAACAGGAAATACGCAGACTCTGTGACTCACAGCCTGCTCCCTTTTAAGGTGGAACGGAAATATCCTAACAATAATAATGATTATTATGGATTACAATTGGAAGTAGGGATAAGGAGTTTGTAATGAAAGAGGATACTGATTTTTCAGATATGAAATTGGGAACTGCTAAATATGTGTTATGTTGAAATTCAGATTGGAAGGTGTCGAGGAAGTCTTCTAGCAATGTAAATATACCAGGGAATAAGAAGGGGGGGGGGATATTCTTTTATCTTTTGCATTTTTATTGTTGTTAAGTTTTTATGTTGTGTTAAATGTAATGTTCTTTTCTGTGTTTATGTTTATTTATTATAAGAGCCTGGCGTGCTCTGGTCCACGGAGTCATGAAGAGTCGGATACGACTAAACGACTAAACAACAACAAAATTACAAGAGAAAACCAATAATTTGGGGGGGGGACCCAGCACCTTCTAGCTTCGTCAGGGCAAGCATATTGTTAGGTGGGCGTGAGCTCCGTCTTCCTTGAGGCAAGTGTGCTTTGCGGCAGCTTTGCTTCATGAGAAGTCAAGCAGCAATTTGGAGCTCAATACGCCAAGGAGCAAACCAAAATTCTTGGCGTCCTCAGTTTAGGGCTAAACTACTGAAAACCCTGCAATAAAACCCTGCATATGTTTGCCCAAAAGTATGCCAGATGGACGCTAGTGTAGACTTTCCCCCAGCAAGTCTGCTTAGTAAACTCTGCAGTTCTGCAGCCGAATCCCAACGCATAAATAATGTTGCAGTCCTGACCCCTGACTCCACTTCCCTGGGTATATTCTGCACAGGACTGAGCAGACGGGGGAAGATGGCACTCCAAGTGTACCTAGGATTGACCCTTAAACATCTTCCATCCTGTTCTCTATCGTCTTTCTACTACACCTTTAAATGCTGACAGTTATCTTGTCTGGATAAAAGAGAACATGTTCCCGACAAGTGTGTGCGCATAAGTGCATGTGTAGGCTGGAATTTGAACTGCTGAGGCTGGGAGGTTTGCAAAAGAAAACAAGGTGCAGGATGTCCAGTGGTAGCTGGCCAGGGGATTGCTTGCAACTGAGACAGGGGACTGCTTGGGCATGAAGGTATCGCTGGACATGACTTTATAAGGGAATATGAAATTCTGTTAAGAAGCTCACTGGTACAATTCATGGGAACAAACCAACTTCGTATGAAACGTGAATAGGGCGCTGTGTTTGCTCTGTAATCTTTTGACTCAGGCATGGTTCCACGCCACTCTCCCCCAAAACAATGATTTCTTTCTGAGGTCTCAGGTGATCCCAACTGGAGATGAGAATGTTGTGTGAGATGCACATGAGGAAGCTTCTCTGGTGATGCCTCAATCTCAGGGGTTTTGTTTTTCAAGCTCAGAATCTTAACTACTGAGCCTTGGAAGAAGTACGCTTGCAAATGATTATTGGATAGTGAAGGTGTGGGGTGTAAAATTGTATTGCAGTCAAATGCAACATTCCTACAATGCACATGCTGGGGAATGCACATGCTGTTTTCAGGATCTGGAGTGCAAGGATTTGTGAGGACTGATGTAGTGTAGCAGTTAAAGTGTGAGATGTGAGTCAAACTCCTCTTCCTGCAACCTCAACTCTTCGTATGCATGGGGATTATAACACTGGACAGCCTTGCAGGGCCGTTGCTTAGATTACTGAGATAATATATGTTATATTTTGTAATGCTTTAAATGTGCTACATAAATGCTAAAGTATTCTTAAGTAAAGCTGAGTATTGGTTGGTGCAAAGTGCAAGGGCCGAGAGGCAGAGCCAATAGAAGAAGACAAAATCCAACGAGTAATAAAAGAATCAAAAACTGTGGAGGCCCCAGGACCAGATGGATTTTCGGCAAAATATTATAAAAAAACTAAATCAAACCCTGATTGCACCCTTGAAAGAAGTACTGAACAGCATTTTAAGGAGGGGAGAAGTACCTGGCAGGTCAGACTCAGAGGAAGGAGAGGAGGGGGCCAGGAGACCCAGAGGAGGCCGGCTGCTGAAGCATCCATAGAGACACTCCTTCCTGCTGCGACCAGCTCCCCTCTCCCCTGGTCTCCTAGAGCACACAGGGAAATCCAGATCAGACCCATGAGCCTGTACATATTAAGGGGGGGGGGTTGTCCCAACATGCATCACTTTGATCTCATTGACAATGAACTGTAATTACTGCCCATCCACCCCGTTTGGAGAGCTCTTTTTGGAGCTCCTTGCAATCTCTCTTTGTTTGAACTGTGGGGTGTGAAACACAGAGCAGTCAAATACAACATTCCTAGAGTAGACATAAAAAGGGGATGTCTGGACCAGCCAGTCGGAACTTCTTGTTTCCTCCTGGGCTGGGACAAACTTCCTCTACATGTGACCAGAGGTGGGCGTGACCTCACCTATGCAGGTAACAACATAGCACAGGGGAGGCAGCCATCTCTCTCTGACTCCATTCCTCGAAGAAGCAACATCTCCTTAGCATGAGATGCTCTCTTGGCTTCAAGAGAGGACAAAGGAACTATCTCCTTATGGGATAGATTCCAGGTGCATATATTTTGTAACCTAAGTCTGCCTTCTGGGATCCTTCTGTGAACAGAATGTGAGTAAACTATTTTATATACTTTTATTTTTTTAAAAAAAACATTTTTTTATTAGCAATTCAACAACATATCAAAAAAAATATTCATTATTTACCCCTTTTTTCCCACCCACCCTCCCCTCCCCCAAAGACTTCCCTCAGCTCAGCTTCCAATTATCAGCACAGGTTCTAATAAGTGTCTACCCACCGTGAGGCAGAATTTCATTAGTGCCCCACAAGCTTCCTGCACTTTAAGTTTTGCAGCCTCCAGATGCCCCTTCCAGAAAAGTGTCTCATTGAAAGTGACTCTCAGGGATCCAAAGGAGTGTATTGAGCCAGGTTATTCATTGCTCCAAACTTTGGACTTCTGTCTGTCCGCTGGGAGAGGCTGGCCTGCCCCTTCTTCAGGGCAACTTCCTTCCCTCTGCTCCAGTATGAGGACAGCATACATAGCTCACAGCCCCCTCTTAAATCCCTTCAACTATAAAAAAAGCAACCACTATCAAATACTTGACAAACCTAGACAGCATCTTAAAAAGCAGAGACCTCACCTTGCCAACAAAGGTCCGTATAGTGAAAGCCATGGTTTTCCCAGTAGTGATGTATGGAAGTGAGAGCTGGTCCATCAAGAAGGCTGATCGCTGAAGAATTGATGCTTTTGAATTCTGGTGCTGGAGGAGACTCTGGAGAGTCCCATGGACTGCAAGAAGATCCAACCTCTCCATTCTGAAGGAAATCAGCACTGAGTGCTCGCTGGAAGGACAGATCCTGAAGCTGAGGCTCCAAGACTTTGGCCACCTCATGAGCAGAGAAGACTCCCTGGAAAAGACCCTGATGTTGGGAAAGGTGGAGGGCACAAGGAGAAGGGGACGACAGAGGTCGAGATGGTTGGACAGTGTTCTCGAAGCTACAAACATGAGCCTGACCAAACTGCAGGAGGCAGTGGAAGACAGGAGTGCCTGGCGTGCTCTGGTCCAGGGGGTCACGAAGAGTCGGACATGACTGAACAACTCAACAACAACAACATCAAGTACTTTAAAAATCAGCACCTAGACCATTCCAGTAAATGCCTGGGGGCCTAAAACAGATGTGAATGAGCAGTGCAGATCAGAGCGCATTGTGTGCGTGCAACTTGCAAGAGGGCAGAGGGACAGAGTCTCTGCTTCATGCCCCTCTCTGCTCTCCTCCTCTTCTCTTCGACTTCCCACATTAATGGGGAAATGCTACAGGTCCACCTCATAGGCATGTTGTAAAGACAGCAGAGTTGGTTTTTATGACGCACTTTGAACTCTCCGAGTGTCCTCTAGTTTATCTCCCCATTTTGAGCCCCCACCGCCTTTGCTCAGAGGGGCTTTGGCCCTGCCCACCCATCCCTGGGCCACCTTCCCGTTTCATTCAAGGTGCACGGCTAGGAGATGGATCTTCCGCCAAACTCCCCTTTATTCCTGTTGCCACCACAGAGGACTCTTCAACACTTCACCCCAAACATAACAAAGAAGGAAGTGTGCATCGATTCATTAAACTGATTTATTTAAAAAATAGACAAGGGTGTCAAGGTAACTTTGTGCGCATAGACATGTGGTTTCAAATGTTCTCGTTTCTTTTCTTTTTCTTTTGAAACTTGACTACAACTCCAGCAATTGGGATTATAATGCTGTCTCGTTACTACTGATCTAACCAGCCCTGCTCCGCAATTGCCACCACTCTCCCATTCCATTCCACCCTCCAATGGTCTCTGCTGAAGAGGCCAGAAACCATCTTGGGTGCAAGTCCTGGAAGATGTACTCCCTCCTTAGAGACCTTTCCATTTGGCTTGGGAAGGCGAGGCCCAGAGTGACTGATGGGCGGACAGACTCCAGCTACAAAGGCTGAAGCTGCTGAGAGGCCTGTTGAAGAGGACTGTCTTGACATGAGTCCTGGAAGAGCAGCTTCCTGCCTTGCATGTTTTTTCTACCAGGCCTGGGAGGGTGGAGCCTGGATTGACTCCAGCTGCAAAACCTGAGCTGCTGAACAGACTCTTGAATTTTTGGGGTTTTTCCAGGGGTTGTTGGTGGTGGTGTTTTATATCTTTATTTCAGATCTTGTTGTGATTTATGTGGAAATTGTTCAGTTCAATTGCTCAATCCCAGCATTCCAAACTACCCCTATCACCATCCAGCATTTCCTAAAATTTACTCTTCTACTGTAATTATCATTATTATATTAATGTCATTGATACATGCGTATAAATCTTTAAATACAAACACCAAGACATTGCACTGAAACTTTCATTAAATGCGCATGCATGCACTTGCCAAAAGTCTCATTCGAGAGTCAGTGTGGTACAGTGCTTAAGAGTTTTGGACTAGGACCTGGGAGACATGGGTTCAAACACCCACTCAGCCATGAAGCTCACTGGGTGATGGCTTCACAGCCCAACCTACCTCACAGGGTTGCTGTCAGGATTAAACGATGAGGGGGAGAACCACTTAAGACCACTCTGAGCTTCTTGAAGAAACAGGTGGTATATAAAGGCATCCAATAAATTTCAGTAAGAAGAAAGGTAAGATTCTGTACTTAGGCAAGAAGAATTAGCTGCACAAATATAAGATGGGGGATACCGGGCTTGCCAGTAGTACATGTGGAAAAGACCTGGGGTCTTAGACTAACATGAGTCAACAGTATGATGCAGCAGCAAAAAAGGCTGTTATTCTAGGCTGTGTCCAAAGAACTCAAGTGTCCAGATCAAGGGAAGTAATAGCCCCACTTTCTTCTGCCTTCTTCAGACCACACCTGGAGACCTGTGTCCGGTTCTGGGTGCCCCAATTTAAGAAGGATTTCGACAAGCTGGAAGGTGTGCAGAGGGGGGTGACCAAGACAATTAAGTGTTGGGAAACCAAGCCTTCTGAGGAACAAAGGGCTGTCAGGTGGAAGATTGAACAAGCTTGTTTTCACCGGCTCTGGAGGCTGGGACCCAAACCAATGGCTTCAAATTAGAGACGCCCTTGGAGATGGCTTCAAATTAGAGATGCCCTTTTTAAGGAGAAGTTTGAAGGCAAAGTCATGGATGCTTTAGTTGAGAGTCCTGCATCGGACTAGAGGCCCCAGGGGTCTCCTGCAGGTCTAAAATTCTATGATTCTCCCCTGTATGAATTCTTCGGTGGGAAGTGAGATTGGTCCTGTTACCAAAGCTCTTTCCACATTCCAAGCACTGATATGGTTTCTCACCACTGTGAATTCTTTGGTGGGAAGTGAAGTTGTCCTTCCGGGTGAAGCTCTTCCCACATTCCAAGCACTGATAGGGTTTCTCCCCTGTGTGAATTCTTTGGTGGGAAGTGAGATGGGCTTTCTGGCAGAAACTCTTTCCACATTTCACACATTGATAGGGTTTCTCACCACTGTGAATTCTTTGGTGAGCCATGAGCTTGGTCCTCTCACCAAAGCTCTTTCCACATTCCAAGCACTGATAAGGTTTCTCCCCTGTGTGAATTCTTTGGTGGGAAGTGAGACTTTGCTTCTGATTGAAGCTCTTCCCACATTCCAAGCACTTATAGGGTTTCTCCCCTGTGTGAATTCTTTCATGGCAAGTTAGATTGGCCCTTTGGCTGAAACTCTTTCCACAATCCAAGCATTGATAGGGTTTCTCACCACTGTGAGTTCGTTGATGGGCCATGAGCTTGGTCCTCTTACCGAAGCCCTTTCCACTTTCCAAGCACTGATAAGGCTTCTCACCACTGTGAATTCTTTGATGGGAAGGGAGACTTTGCTTCTGACTGAAGCTCTTTCCACATTCCAAGCACTGATAGGGTTTCTCCCCTGTGTGAATTCTTTGGTGGGAAGTGAGGTTGACTTTCTGGCGGAAACTCTTCCCACATTCCAAGCACTGATATGGTTTCTGCCCTGTGTGAATTCTTTGGTGGGAAGTGAGGTTGACTTTCTGGTGGAAACTCTTCCCACATTCCAAGTACTGATAGGGTTTCTCTCCTGTGTGAATTCTTTGGTGGGAAGTGAGATCCGCTCTCTGGCAGAAACTCTTCCCACATTCCAAGCATCGATAGGGTTTCTCCCCAGTATGAATGCTTTGGTGGGAAGTGAGACTTTTCTTCAGACTGAAGCTCTTGCCACATTCCAAGCACTGATAGGGTTTTTCACCTGTGTGAATTCTTTGGTGATGAGTGAGGTTGACTCTCTGGCAGAAACTCTTTCCACATTCCGAGCACTGATAGGGTTTCTCACCACTGTGAGTTCTTTGGTGGGAAGTGAGACTTTTCTTCAGACTGAAGCTCTTTCCACATTCCAAGCACTGATATGGCTTCTCCCCTGTGTGAATTCTTTGGTGAGAAGTGAGATTGGCTCTCTGGCAGAAACTCTTTCCACATTCCAAGCACTTATAGGGTTTCTCACCACTGTGAATTCTTTGGTGGGAAGTGAGACTTTGCTTCTGGCTGAAGCTCTTTCCACAATTCACACATTGATAGGGTTTCTTCCCAATATGAATTTTTTTGTGGGAAGTAAGACCAGCGCTCACAGTGAAGCTCTTCCCACATTCCAAGCACTGATATGGTTTCTCCCTTGTGTGAATTCTTTGGTGTGAAGTGAGATCAGCTCTCTGTAGGAAACTCTTTCCACAATCCAAGCATCGATATGGTTTCTCCCTGGTATGAATGCTTTGATGGGTAGTGAGATGGGCCCTGAGACTGAAGTTCTTTCCACATTCCAAGCACTGATGTGGTTTTTCCCCTGTGTGAATTCTTTGGTGGGAACTGAGATTGGCTCTCTGTGAGAATCTCTTTCCACATTCCAAGCACTGATAGGGTTTCTCACCACTGTGAATTCTTTGGTGGGAACTGAGACTTTGCTTCCGACTGAAGCTCTTCCCACATTCCATGCATTGATAAGGTTTTTCACCACTGTGAATTCTTTGATGGGAAGTGAGACTTGCCTTTTGGGTGAATCCCTTTCCACAATTCACACATTTATATGGTTTCTCACCACTGTGAATTCTTTGGTGGGAAGTGAGATGGGAGCTCACAGTGAAACTCTTCCCACATTCTGAACACTGATAGGGTTTCTCACCACTGTGAATCCTTTGATGGACCGTGAGAGTCGTCCTGTGATTGAAGCTCTGCCCACATTCCGAGCACTGATAGGGTTTCTCACCTGTATGAATTATTTGATGGGCTGTGAGATGGGTTCTCTGACTGAAGCTCTTTCCACACTCTCGGCATTCAAATGTCTTCTCCCCCCTGTGAATTCTCTGGTGTTTACAGAAGGTTGTGCTTGTATTAAAGCTTTCCCTACATTCCAAGCCCTGATAGGGTTTCTCCCTTCTGTGAATTATTTGATGTGAAATGAAATGTGCACTCGTACTGAAGCTCTTTCCACATTCCAAGCATTTCAGTGGGTCCTCCCCTGTGTGAATTATTTCCTGTGAAGTGAGGCTTTCATTCCAACAGAAAGTTTTTCCCCATTCAGAAAACTGATAGTGTTTCTTCCTAATAGCATTTCTTTGGTGGGTAGTCGAATGGGAGCTGTGACTGAAGCTCTCTCCACACTCTAAGAGTGGCAATGGCTTATCCACTGTGTGGATTCTGTCATGGGTGTCCTCTCTCTCTATTTCCGAATCATCACCACCTGCAAGGAAGAAAGAAATGGATTAGAGCTGCAGGAAGAAATGGAGTGCCACTCTATTGAATATTGATCTCTAACCCTTGTGATAGAGGAAGAATTCCATGCATCAACATTGGTGACCACACACTAGAGGCGGTCAGTGTTAGAAACAGAGATAAGAAAGCTAAGAGCTAAAGGCACCTTAAACCAAGGATACGGGCGCAACAATGGAATGTCTAGGCGCACTCTTTTATAACAAGAATACAAATCTGAAAAGGAATGAACAGCAGCTAAAATAATATGTTCATTTTCCACATGGTCTAGTCCTTCCCCTGCCCACCCCCCTGATTTTTTAAGAAGGTCTTGTCACGGGACAGACAGGCAAGGGGAGAATAGAGAGAGAAGTTTTAAGGAAAGAGAGGGATTGCTCTATTACAAGGAGGGGCTGTACGTGCCGGGGGAAGAACTGCGGGCCAAAATTCTTAGACAGCATCACGGCAGCCCGACTGCAGGGCATTTTGGTCAGAACAAGACTATGTACTTAGTTACCAAGGAATTCTGGTGGCCCAAAATAAAGGAGGAGGTAGAGGAGTACGTTAAAGGCTGCGAAGTCTGCCAGAGGGCAATAGGGGAAACGACAGCATCTGCCGGGTTGTTGTAACCCTTACCCACCCCTAACAAACCGTGGGAAGTGATAGCCATGGATTTTATTACTGACCTACCAGCGTCGCAAAAAATACCCCAGTCGTTTTGGTAGTAGTAGATGTGCTAACAAAAATGGCACATTTTGTACCTTGCACTAAAATACCTTCCACTCAAGAAACAGCATGGTTGTTTGTAGACATTGTTTCCAGGTCGCATGGCACGCCTTCAAGGCTGATCACAGATCGTGGAAGTCAGTTTACTTAGCATTTTGGGAGGATGTTGATGGAGTTGTTACAGGTAGAAATAAGTTTCCCCGTCAGCTAGACATCCTCAGACAAATGGACAGGCAGAGAGGGCAAACGCTGCCTTGCAACAATACGTGACATGCTATGTGAATTACCAGCAAGACAATTGGGTAGAGAAATTGAGCCTGGCAGAGTTCGCGTACAACGCAATGCATGCACCCACAGGTCTATCACCACTTGTTTCAAGTTATGGGGAGCATCCTAGGGCATTTCCAGGTAGGAAAGAGAGACTGTCAGTACCTGCAGTGGACTAATTTGTAGAAGAGATGGAGTATCTGCATCAGATGCTGAAAGAGAACTTGGAGATTGCCAAGGCAGCCTACAAGTGGGCCTCCGATGCACATAGACAGGGGAGGGAAAGAATCCAGGTAGGAGATAAGGTTTGGTTATCCTCAAAAGGGTCACCCTCACTGCAAGAAGCCAAGTTACAGGGAACCAGGCATAGGGCCTTCTCGGTAGTGGCGCCCTCCCTGTGGAATGCCCTCCCACCAGATGTCAAAGAGAACAACAACTACCAGACTTTTAGAAGACATCTGAAGGCAGCCCTGCTTAGGGAAGCGTTTAATGTTTGATGTATTACAGTATTTTAATATTTTGTTGGAAACCGCCCAGAGTGGCTGGGGAAGCCCAGCCAGATGTGCGGGGTATAAATAAAAAATTATTATTATTATTATTATTATTATTATTATTACCCTTTAAGGGTAGATGCAGAAAGTTGGAACCAAGAAAGTTAGGACCTTTTGAAGTTATAGAGCGGATTAATCCAGTGTCTTTCCGACTCCTTCTGCCAGGGACTATGAAGATACACCCCGTATTCCACAGGGCATTGCTGTCGCCATATAATCCATCACACAGGTATCAAGGTACTACTCAAGAACCTCCCCCGCCTCCCATACTGGTGGAAGGGGAGCAAGAGTGTGGAGGAAATTCTAGACTCCAGGTGGCACAGGAAAAGACTGCAATATCTAGTAGCTTGGAAGGGTTATTCGGCAACTGAGAACTCTTGGGAACCTGTAGAAAACATCCATGCACCAGTTACAGAAAGATTTTCATGAACGTTACCCCCACAAGCCCAAACCCCACAATTGGCGACTTAGGGAAATATTTGGAGAAAGTGACGAGGAAGAGGAAGAATTTGTAGGTTTCAGATCCTCAGAAGACAGCAAAAGCGAGACAGATGGGGGGGCTTAGTGGGGGGTGATGTCACGGGACAGAGAGCCCTTGGGTCAATGGAAGGGGGAGTATCAGAGCAGGGACAGTCAGACAGGGAAAACAGGGAAATGATGGACGAAGTAGGGGAGGAGAAGGCGGAGAGCAGTCAAGTGGTGTCAGGGCTCTGCAGTACTGGAGAGCCCTGCCATCAACCAGGGAGTTCAGGAACAGAAGGGGAAGCGGTGCCTTTGGCACAGGCGAGGAGAGAATCAAAGACGTCTTGCGAGATTCCCACATCTGCTGTGTTGGAGAAGGAGCCGAAGGAAGCCACTCCCCGAATCTGACTCGTCGGATTCAGAGGCATGATTTTGAACTGTAGCTGTTTGTACATATGTAAATAAAGAACTGTAAATATCTCTCTGAGTGAGCAGAGGGTGTTTACTGCGAAGAGCAGACACCACCTTGACAGGTCTCTCCTTCAGCCTTCAGAGAGTAGCTGGAAGTGGGGAGGCAGAAAAAGGTCCTTTCGGGGGGCCACTAGGGGGTGCATTGGAAGATGGCCGACAATACCATCTTTCCGACCCACACGGGGTAATTAAGAGGCTGTTATGGGAGTAGGCAGCCTCCCTTGTTGCCCCAAGGAAATGGGGAACACTGCCCTTGCCTGCTGTGCCCATAAATCACCCCCTAATTTGAAAGAAGGAGATGAGGGCCCTAGGCAGAATGCCCCCGTGTGGACATCGGCTCTCCTGGATGCTGTCTCTGATCGCGCACTAGTTGCAGCAATTTGGAATAATTAATTACAAAAGAAGCAAATGCACATATTTCAAGTGAAGAAGGGGAGTGAAGTCTGCTAATTTAAGTGACCTCTGCGAAAGAAGACGACGGGCTGGAGAAACAGGAATATTTTACTATGAAGATACACCAAAGGCGGGGTATGTTGACAACGGGGCTGAATGGGGGGGGGACCTTTTTTACTTTCCTTCTATGTGATTTACAAGAACCCCTCCTCATTAGAACTGTTGGTTGAACTGACCCAAGCAGGATGATTAAGGTCTGTGTGGAGATAAACTTTAACCAAAAGTATGCTTTATGGAGACCGAGAAGCAATAAGAGCTTTTGGGAATGGCGCAGCAATTAATTCGGAGTCGCCATCTTGCCAAAGGATTTATAGCCGGGAGGAAGAACGGATTTGTTTTCAGACTGCATTCCTAGTGAATCTCCTCAGAGGTTTTGAGAAAGGAGGCAGATTGGTGAAGATTAATGACGCTAAGACTGTTTTGATGTATGGAAGTGATGTTATATGGAAAACGTCTGGATATGGCTACTGGATAAAAAAAAAATATTCACGCAGGATTACAAACTGTTCTAACCAGCTTGTGGAGACTATCAGAGGTCACAAAGAGAAAGGAAAAATATATGAAAATAACAACAAGAGATGTGGAAAAATAATAAGAAAGGACAGGATAGTACTGTGAACATCATAAGGTTAGATTTGTGGACATTAAAACAGCAGTAAGAAGCAAGAAGTTGATTGGATCTCCTTCGGAACTTGAAATATGGGTACCCCCAACAAAAATTTAAAATTCGGCTGAGTAATTTGGAATTTATGTAATTTGATGTGATTGGTTGGTTAATAAAAAAATATTCTTAAAAAAAATAAAAAAGGTCCTTCTTTCCTTCCACTCTGTAGTTTTCATCCAAAATCTTAGGCGCAGTTCTGTGTGCAGAGCTCAGAAACTGCTCGTGTCTATGACATTCCCTGTCGCAAAATGCACCTATGGGAGTTTCAGACACTGGAGGTGGTGGCTGATTTTGTCTCCCTAGGAAGTTCTAACATAACCAACAACCTCTTCATCGATGCTGACCTGGACAAGTGTATTGGCAAGGCAAATGTGTTGCTAACTGTTCAATGCCAAGAGGAAGGTCTATCAGGATTGTGTGTTGAGCAACCTGTTTGTGAAGTGAATTGTGGACAATTACAACCATTAGGGGGGGGAAACCCTCAATGTCTTCCACATGCTCCAAGTCAGGAAGATTTTGGGCAATACAAGGTAGGACAGTGACAGTGTGTTCTCCTGACCTCAAATTCCCAGCATGTTCCCATTCCAATCTCAGCAATGTCTATGCTGGCTAGATCATGTCCACGGTCAAAACAGTCAAAAGCCCTCCATTTAAGGTGAGGTTGGGGGGTATTAGAATCCCAGGTGCTGCAAGTGGCCCCGTAGAGCTCCCTCAAAACCAGGGAGGCTTATCACAGAGAGATATGCATGGAATTTCCAAACAGAGCTTATGATCCACAAGGGAGCCTTACTGAGAGAGGCCACAATCCTGTGATTCTCCTCCATGACTTCCTTATGCAGAGCTCTCTGGTCAGGATCCAGCAACGCCCATTCCTCGTCTGTGAAATGAACAGCGACATCTTCAAAACACACTGGACCCTAAGAGAGAAAGGAAGAGGTCCTTTTTAGACAGCACTAAGGTTGTCTGCTACACAATGCTGTTTCTTTCTGCTCATTAAAAGGGGGAGGAGAAGGTGGGGAAACCCCATTGTGCAACTGATGCGACAAGATAGGTGATTCCTGGGAACTATTTCTGAGGCTTGATGAACTGCTTAGAAGCCTATTTTAGCATTCAATGATAACTCTAGAAATAAAACTACAATGACTTATGAATCATCCTATTGACCGTCAGAAGGCGAGTTAAGGCAAGGTGGCTGTTCCTTATTCTCAGCACATTAAGCTTCTCGAACGGCATTCCCAGCCTCTTAGCTTCTGTCTAGGCTGCCCTTGACAAAGATGCCTTAAGAGAAGCTTGGGCAGAAGCCAAGAGGAGGAGAGAGATTCCTTGGGGGCCAGAGGCACCCTGGCTGCCCCACCCCTCAGCCCCCTTCCCCACAGGGCTCACTCCCTCTACCTGAGCTGCTTCCACAACCATTGCTTCTCCTTCCCCACCAGGAATAGATGGAAGAGGAGGTCTTGCTGGCATCATCTGGTCACCTGCAAGAGACAGAGGTAAGTGGGAAGCCAGGAGTGCAGCTGCTCCCAAAAAAGTCTCACCTTCTGCGTGCATCTGGACATTTGGACCCATTTCATAATTTAGTTGGGTTAAAAAATACATCTCCCTTCCTTGGTGCTCTTGGCCCCAAGTGTCTTCCCCCCTCCCACACCAAATGAAAAGAACCCATGGGTTTGTTTTGATATCCACAGAAAGGGACCAAACGGAGAACGGACTCCTTCCTTACCCAGCAGCCTCTCTCTGGTGTCCAACAGAGTCCTTTTGGTCTCAGAGGAATCTGGGCCCATTTCTGCAAACAGATCCTGTCTCTGAAACAGGAACAAAGATTCAAAACAGAGAATATGAAGAAGAGTTAGAAAAGGAATCACAGAGGCAAAAACTGAAGGGCAATCTGATAATATTCAATGGCTGCTTTCCAAAAAATGATGGAGAATTTTCAGATACTCTCACTCATGTTCGGAGCCCCTTTGGAGTATCCAGAGGAAAGTCTCTCTCACCTGCTTCTCCGCCTGCTTCTTCTCCTCTGCCTGACTCAGGAGGAAACCTTCGGCCAAGGCCACCGCCTGGGAACTGGTCTCCGCTCCGCATTCCCTCACCCAGTTCTCCATCTCCGGTGGAAGGACAGCCAGGAACTGCTCCAAGATCACCAGGTCCAGCATCTCAGCTTTCGTGTGCCTTTCTGGCTTCAGCCACTGATGGTCAAGGCAGTAGAGTCGGCTGCAAACCTTCCGGGGTCCTTTGGCCTCCTGGAAGCAGAACTGCCTGAACTGCTGACTCTGCACCTCTGAGCGGAGAGTGTCCTCCTCACCCAGGATCTTCAGCACAGTTTTCCCCCAGAATCCTCCACTGCTCCCAGTTCTGATGGCATGGTCTCTTCCTGCTTCAGGGCCAGCTGAGTTTTTCTCATCCATCTCTGCTCTCAGGAAGACTCCAAGAGAGATGATGGAACCCCTTGATCTTCTGCCAAGTTCTGTCTGTCCAAATCAGAGGTGCTAGGAAATTCTACAAACCGAATACATTGTTCTGTTACAAAACTGACATATTGCCTGGAGGAGAAAAATGTTCCATGAGGAAGTATGTATGAGTCTTGGAAGAGCCAGCTCTGGACTGCACTACAACCCAGACTCTGAGTTTCTATAAAAAGGAGAAGGTGAAGTAAGTCTCCAGCCCTCCTAGAGGGAAAGTGACCATGCAAAATGTGCAGGGAACTGTTGGTCTTTCTGAGAGATGAATCAGCCTGGTTGCCCCTGCCTTTCAGAGTTTTCAGTCGAGGAATGAAGTCAGGACTGTGATTGACAAGTGAGTCCATTGTACTGTGTTTATAGTTTGGGCACTGGGTTATAGTGGGGGTCCTAACCCAGGGTTTCTCAAGAGTTGCTCTCCTGCCCAACCCCACTTCAGGGCCCATTTATTCCCTTATCGGGCCAACCCCCTGAGGGCCAAGTGGGTGAGGCCAAATGACATGTGGGTGGGGTCAAAGGACAGCACTCAAAAGCAAATAAAGTGGGACCCGCCTTCCTATGAGTGTAATGTGTTTTCAACTGTTCTTATTGATGTTTTCAAAAAATTGTAATCTGCTCTTGGAAATTCAGATGATAGGCAGGGAACAAGCAATAACGATGATGACGTTACATTGCTTAACGCTCCCCCTCCCCAGTCATGAATACTTGTGGGCACTCCTGGGTCCATCATGGTCGCTTGAGGCTCAGGTGCCCATGTCCAGCTCAGGCTACTTCCCCACCCCACAGACCTTTCGGGACAGAGAGGACAAGGCCCTGGTCTTCCCTGCTCTGCACCAGATGGGATGGTTGCAACGCTCTCTGTGTGGAACTGCCCTTGAAGGCGACTCCACTACACATTCACAGCAACAACACAACGCAATACTACTCAGCTCCTGAGGCCCACAGAGAGACTGGCTACTTTTCTAGGGAGAATGAGTCATCACTTGAGATGAGTCCTGGGTCACAGTGACTCAGCAATTAGCTGTTAACCGTTAACAGCCAGCAGGCTTGAAAGATGTAGGCCTTACTGCTCCTGCTCTCAAGAATCTTTGTCTCATGACAGCCTCCTATGGGGGAGACAGAGCAGAGGAGCCCCCCATTGCCCTCTCCTCCTCCTCCTCCTCCACGGATCGGCCTCCTCCTCTTTGAACGCCACCGTGATTGTACTAACAGTGAAATCTGAGGGCTCCCTTGGACCAAAAACAAGGACACCCGCCAGGAATACCGGAGCAAACAGCAGCCAGTAGGCTTGGTCTTGATTGAAGACTGTCGGGACAGGACTCCCACCTGCCACCAGGTGGAACAAGATGGAAGCCCCCAACAAAAGAGAACCCAAACTTTTATTAGCGGGTGGCGCTAATAAACCACAGAGCCTAGGGCTTGCTGATCGGAAGGTTGGTGGTTCGAATCCCCGCGACGGGGTGAGCTCCCGTTGCTTGGTCCCTGCTCCTGCCAACCTAGCAGTTTGAAAGCATGTCAAGTGCAAACAGATAAATAGGTACTGCTGTGGCGAGAAGGTAAATGGTTCGCCAGAAGTGGCTTAGTCATGCTGGCCACATGACCCGGAAACTGTCTGCAGACAAATGTCAGCTGCCAATAAAGTGAGATTGAGCGCTGCAACCCCAAAGTCGTCTGCAAGTGGACCTAACGGTCAGGGGTCCCTTTACCCTTTATCTTTATTCCCCATTTTACGCCCCCCCCAACTACATCACTCATCACTAATCATCATGGTTACATCATGAAAGGGGAGGTCTGGTGGCAGTAATCTGAGCATCCTGGACCCTGCCCCATGGTTCACCCTGCCCTCCACCAAACACCCATCAAGTGAAACAAAAGATATATTTACTTTTCCCAGCCAAGTTAATCACAGCCAAGTTAATCACACCCTTTTGTCTTCATCTGAGTTTGGTATTTCTGGAATGGCTACCTGTCTAGCACTCAGGTATCAGGAGGCCAGGGATTATCACTTAGGCAGAGGGGCTGCTGAGTAGCTGAGCTCACATGTCTATAGGAATTTCTGAAGTTTTCCCAGTGAGCCAGTACATAGAGACATTTATCAGTGAATTCATACATTTGGTATTGTGCAGCAGAGGCCCTTTTAATAGATAGGAAGAAACTGTGATGAAGTGTTTTGCGTGTGGGGACAAATCACAAAAGTCACAAAAGGGATTGTGCTGATTTTGGTAGTGGGCTGCATGTGCATGATATCTGATGGAGGGGCAACCCCCCCAACCTGTACATCAAGTCCTGCAACCACTGGTGCCCTCTGCCTCTTGTGGGAGGGAGTTCCACAGGTTTTACACTGCTTTCTCTTCTCTGCCCTCTTTCCTCCTTCCTTCCTTCCTTCCTTCCTTGCATAGGTGAGATTTTAGGGACCAGGTATATTTCATGTCCGGATGTTACAAGGGGACTGATCCATACATCTGAATGGGGTTTCTCTGCATGCATTTCCCTGCTCCTGGATCCAAGGGGCCAGCAGCGCATCCATGGAAAGGAAGAGCAGAGCTGCCGCCCTCCTGCGACCCTCCGCGCCCTGACTTGCCCCCCTCTCGCCATGCAGCGCTGGGACCCCCGCTCTCCCCATGGGCCCTATGTTGGGAGAGAGGAGACTCGCCGGATCCCAGCAGGCGCCCCCAGGCAGCCTCTGCAGAGCCGAACCAAGGGGACCCCCACACGCCCGACTTCTTGCAGGGAAGGGGGGGATTGGGCTTTCGCTCTGGAGGACCCTGCCCCCCCCCCGTCTTACTTTCCTGTCTAGGAATCTAGCTCGTTTTCGCTTAACCCTTGGCAACCCAACTCAGCCTCTCCCTCTCTCGAGAGCTGGAGCATCGCGCACCAATGGCATCCCGAGAAGACGGAGTAGGAGAGGCTTATGGATTTCTTCCGGCAAGGGATACATTCAGTTTTGGACAGCAGCTGAACGGCCCCCTAACAGCTGGCCCCTGAACACGGGTCCTAAGAAATCTTCACTGGCTCCCGGTCCGAGCACCATTCAAAGTGTTGGTGCTGACCTTGAAAGCCCCAAATGGTCTCAGCCCAGTAGAAGGGAAGGAGCGTCTCCACGTCCATCGTCCAGCCCGGACACTGAGGTCCAGCTCCGAGGGTCTTCTGGCAGGTCCCTCATTGTGAGAAGTGAGGTTACAGAGGGCCTTCTCGGTTGTCGTGGCTGCCCTGTGGAACGCCCTCCCACCAGATGTCAAGGAGATAAAATAGACGCCTGAAAGCAGCTCCGTATCGGGAAGCTTTTAATATTTCATGTTGGGTCATGTTTTCTTCTATTCCTTTGGAAGCTGCCCAGAGACAATGTTCTTGTTCTTTAGTTCTTGTTCTTGTTCTTTAGTTCTTGTTCTTGTTCTTGTTCTTGTTCTTGTTCTTGTTCTAGTTCTACATGTTGTTGTTGTTGGACATCCAGCTTTTAATAGCCAACAACACAGAGATAAAGGGCTGCTTCGTTCTGTGCTTTTGGACTCCTATGTGGGCTTATGGTTCTGGTGCTTGTGGATCTCATGGGATTTAATGTCATGCCATTATAAATGCATGGGGATGAGTGCATTTACAGAGACACATTTCCACAAAACACCAAAACTCCGGCATGTAGCCGTAGGCGATACAATAAGAGCCTTTCTGCAAATGGCCTTTGCAACACAACACACTGGATGGTTACAAAGTATACACGTTTGCCTCTTTTCAACTGATGCTTTCGCTTAGCCCCGTTTCCTCAATGAATCCACCCATTTCTTGATGAAATAGAACTTCTGCCAGGAAAACCTGAGCTGAAATAGTAAGGAGAGCAAAACAGCAGCCCTGTCTGACCCCAGTCAGCCTCCAGACTCCCCCAGTCACGTGGCAGGAGATTCTTCCTGAGGGGCCCCCCCCCCACGTGAGATGGGTATGGCATCGTGGATGATCCAGTGATGATCCATATGATCCATTGATGATGCACATGATCCAAGCAGACTGGTCCAAAGAGCAGATCTCTATGCCTGAATGAAACGGGTCTGCGATGATGGATTCTGGAGTCAAGAAATCCGCCCTTTCCAGTGATCTCTCAGGCTGGCCGGGAAAAGGCAGGGAGCAGGAATCGTCAGGCATCCCGACGGACAGACTTGTCATGTTGCCAAAACATGAACTCGGAGTCTGATCTGATTTCCAGGTACAACTCATTTTGTGGCGCAACCGGGGATGTTTTTGGGGTGCTCTCTCTGTGACGGGGGGGCTACTTTCTGAGGGTGTAAAAATTGCAACGCGCTTTAGTTCTGGGCTGCTTCACTCCTTGCATGGGGGGGGGGGCTCTGCCTGCAAACAGATCCAACAGCTGGCCTTGCTTTCTTCCTGGCCTCATTGTGTTACCTCTGAGGGAGACACAAGGGATGAATTTTACCTGGGTGTCGGGATGTGTGTGTGTACCCCACTTTTTCCATAACACAGGAGTCACAGAGCCCAACTTGCTGCTCAATGTGCACCAAAACATGGACGGATCTAACTTCGTGGCGTGGGGGAGGGAAGGTTTCTGCAATGTAAACACTGAGGGGGAGGGGACCCCACTTTGTAGTTGGATTCCCGGGATCAGCCCGCTCTCCTGATCGCAAAAGGAAGAGGGGAGGGGAAAACCTTCCTCTCCTCCCCCCTCAATTCTTTCCCTCCCCTCCCGGCACATCCTCCTCTCACCCCGCCCCCACAACCCCAATTCCCACCCCCATACGTTGCACCCCTTCCTCCTCCTCCTCCTCCTCCTCCTCCTCCAATCCGGCTTCTGCTCCAGGAATGGGGGGGGGAGGTATCCCCCTCCCAAACTGCCTGCTTTTCCCGGATGTGGAGCTTCCACTCCAGGTTGCTGCTCTGCGCCGTAGCTCTAGGGGCGCGCGCTTTCGGACCTCCCCCGCCGTGGATGTTGGAGGAAAGGAAAGGAGAATCGGGAGCGAGGACAAAGAGGTAAAGGGGTCGCGGAGGGGAGGAGAGGGGGGGAAAGTACCAAGAGACCCCCGCCAGCTCCCCAAAGCGCCTTCCGTGGGCCCCACCGACAGGGCCTGGACCCCTGCGCGCGTGCTGTGAAGGAGGCTTTCATTGGCCCCTTAGGCGCCTTGGCAGGGGCAGACAGGGGCGCGCACCCAGGGGGTCCCCACGAGCGCCCCTTGCCCCGTTTCCACTGGCTCCGTGCGGAGAGAGGCGGGCTATGGGAAGGTTAACTGGCGCAAGAGAGGCCCCCTGGATAGAGACCCCCCTGCCAGTCCCTTGCGCGTGTTGGTGGCCCCCTCCGGATGGAGAGATGGGACCGCCCGGCAAGGGGTGAGCCGAGCCACGTGGGGTCTTTGGGTTAATATAAGTTTTAAAAACTGCTCCTTTTCCCTTACGGGGGACACAAGAGCCCATATAGAGGCCTTTTGTAGGTTCTCTATCGGTAGGAGAAAATTAACAAAGACCAACCAGAGAATATTGAGAAGCAAAGCAGCTAGTAAGCCTGATCTTTAATACTGAGAATAATAATAATAATAATAATAATAATTATTATTATTATTATTATTTATATCCCGCCCTCCCCAGCCGAAGCTGGGCTCAGAACGGCTAACAACAGTAAAATAGACAACATTCTGAAATCATTTCATTATAAAATCAGTTTAAATCAGATTCATGGCAACTGTTAACAGGGTCCTCACTCACCACATGCAGTAGAGAGGAGGACCCAGAACAAAGGTGTGCCTGCCCTTATGTAGACATTTTAAATTGCCCACCCTGGAGTCCAAGACCACCCCCAGAAACATCATACATACAACACAGAGAAGGTGGTCTACAACAGAAATATCTGGGTTTTATAAATACTTAATTCATTAATCTAGGTCACAGGCTCACACCCTGTTCATATCTTGAATGTGCTCTTAAGACAGGATTTGTGAGGAAAGAGACAATGGGGAGGTTTCCCACTTTGAACTTGCAGAGAAATATTTGACGTCAATTTGTTCAAGAGCTTTTCAGTGGGGTTTCAGACATGTGGTTTATATATACAGTTATGAACATTTTTATTATTATTTATGACCTTAAAATTCTTCTAACAGGATGCAGGGGAGGCTCCAGGAGAAAAGGAGGGAGCAGAGGAAGTGGGGGGGGGGGAGAGATGTCTCCTTCGTGGCACCCAAGGGGAATCTCCAGAGGGTCCACCTTGGCCTCTCCCTCCTGCTTAGGAGAGAGACCTTCAAGGAGACCAGAGAGGGATCCCTGAAAAGTGGGGTCTATGGAAGTGGGGGGAGAAGAGAGGGGGCACCCCCGGGTCATGGAAACACAGCAATGGTGGGGGGAGAGGAAGACCAGTCTTTGGGGAGACATCTCCATCAAGACGCCCACGATAAACCTCCGGATGGGCCGCCTTGGCTTCTCCCTCCCACCCAGGAATGCCCCCCCCTTCAAGGCAACCAGAGAAGGATCCCTGGAAAGTGGGGTCTAGTCCCCCCACCCCTTCCTTCCTGCAACCTCCATCCTCTTCCCACCCCATAAGCCCCTGCCCTGTCCAGATGCAGCGATTCTGCCCAGTCCATTCCTTGGTCCCCTGGAGAGAAGAGGAAATCAAGAGGGGAGGGGGGAGGCCTTCTCAGAAGTGGCCCTTGGTTTCTGCAGTCCCACCCAGGAAGCAGCCAGAAACCTTTTCCTCTCTCTCAGGCTTCCATCTTTATTGTCTTCTCCACTGAGGATGAGGATAATGTACACCTGTCATTAGAAACAGGGGTGCAGAGTCCATGGAATGGCTCTCAGGGCTGATATAGAAGTTGCACCTCAAAAGCATTTCTGTTCCTCTTATTCTTTGTAGGCAATGTCAGAGTGACTGACAAGCTGAGATACAACCCATCAGCATCCAATGACAGCGACTGCATGAATCTTTCCAGTCAAAGGACCCATTTTCATGATAGACAGTGCCTGTGGCTGGAGGCTCTACACACCGGGTGTGCCTGTGCAGGCCAAAGACTGCCAGTATTAGCACAGGTGAGGTGTGTGACTTTCCCAAATTTACAGACTGTATGTGAATGAGAGTTTGTAGGTGGGATTATAATTTACGGCAACCCTGTGATTTTCTCCACCCATAACATTTTGTGAGCTGATATTGCAGTAAAAAATTCCAAAATAACTACAAAAAATCACATGATAATAATAATAGTACAGTGGTACCTCGGGTTAAGAACTGAATTCGTTCTGGAGCTCCGTTCTTAACCTGAAACTGTTCTTAACCTGTGGTACCACTTTAGCTAATGGGGCCTCCTGCTGCCGCCGTGCTATTTCTGTCCTCATCCTGAAGCAAAGTTCTTAACGTAAGGTACTATTCCTAGGTTAACAGAGTCTGTAACCTGAAGCGTCTGTAACACGAGGTACCACTGTAAAAGTTATAGTATCCGTCTTTTCCCCCAGCCTCTCTGGGCAGCTTACAGTACATATAGGTAAAGGTAAAGGGACCCCTGACCCTTAGGTCCAGTCATGCCCGGCTCTGCGGTTGCGGCGCTCATCTCGCTTTATTGGCCAAGGGAGCCAGCGTACAGCTTCCAGGTCATGTCGCTAGCATGACTAAGCCGCTTCTGGCGAAACAGAGCAGCACACAGAAACGCCGTTTACCTTCCCGACAGTACAGTACATATACAAGACAGTAAAACATCAAACAATAAAAACCTCCTGATACAGCTGTCTTCTAAATGTCAGATGGTTGCCTACTTCCTTGCCCTCTGAAGAGAGGGCATTCCATGGGGCGGGAATCTCCTTGCTATTTTTTGGAAATCTGCATTCAATTTGCTGTATCTTTCACTATCTCCCTCGCCTTTTGCTTGCCTTCTCTCTCCCGCTATTTGTAAGGCCTCGTTGGACAGCCACTTTGCTTTCTTGCATTTCTTTTTCATTGGGATGGTTTGCGTTGCTGCCTCCTGTATAATGTTGCAAGCCTCCATCCATAGTTCTTCAGGCACTCTGTCCACCAAATCTAAATCCTTAAACCCGTTCCTCACTTCCACTGTGTATTCCTAAGGGATTTGATTTAGATTGTATCTTACGGCCCAGTGGTTTTTCCTACTTTCTTCAGTTTAAGCTTGAATTTTGCTATAAGAAGCTGATGATCTGAGTCACAGTCAGCTCTAGGTCTTGTTTTTGCTGACTGTATAGAGCTTCTCCATCTTTGGCTGCAGAGAATATAATCAATCTGATTTTGATGCTGCCCATCTGATGATGTCCATGTGTAGAGTCGTCTCTTGTGTTGTTGGAAAAGCGTGTTTGTGATGATCAGCTTGTTCTCTTGACAGAACTCTATTAGCCTTTGCCCTGCTTCGTTTTGATCTCCAAGGCCAAACTTGCCAGTTGTTCCTTTTATCTCTTGATTCCCTACTTTAGCATTTCAATCCCATATAATGAGAAGAACATCCTTCTTTGGTGTCATTTGACATGATAGGATTTTCATTTCCTAAAAATTGGGAACATGGGGAGGACATGGGAGAATGTAGGAAATGTTGAAATAAGAGAAGGTGCTAATGGCGGTTGATGTGTCCTTTTTTCCTTGTGTTCTCTTTCCTGAAACCCAAACAGGATTTGCTTTCTGCCCACTCTGAAAAAGGTGATGGAGAAGACAGAATTGCGGGGGACAGGGCACCTTTCGTTTCATTAGGAATAGCCATTAAAATGTGTTAAATGTGGAATATGCTTCACTGAATGAGCACACGTAGTTCACATCAACGAACACAAAAAGGAAAGAACCCATTTAAAGGTATGGAGTGTGGAAATAGCTTCTCTTTCAATGCAAAACTTAGAACACACCAGCGGACTCACAGAGAGAGAAAACGTTTTACGTGCAGGGAGTGCGGGAAGAACTTCAGTCAGAGTGGACACCTTAAATTGCACAAAGGGACTCATACAGGGGAGAAACCATATGAATGCATGGAGTGTGGGAAGAGCTTTAGTGATAGTGGAAGCCTTAGAAGACACCAACGGACTCACACAGGGGAGAAACCATATAAATGTATCGACTGCGGAAAGAGCTTTAGTGATAATGGAAACCTTAGAAAACATCAGCGGACTCACACAGGGGAGAAACCATTTAAATGTATGGAGTGTGGAAAGAGCTTTAGTGATAATGGAAACCTTAGAAAACATCAGCGGACTCACACAGGGGAGAAACCATTTCAATGTATGGAGTGTGAGAAGAGTTTTAGTAATAGTGGATGCCTTAGGAAACATCAACGGACTCACAGAAGGGAGAAACCATTTAAATGCATGGATTGTTTAAAGAGCTTCAGTCAGAGTGGAGACCTTAGAAATCATCAACGAACTCACACAGGGGAGAAACCATTTCAATGTATGGAGTGTGAGAAGAGTTTTAGTAATAGTGGATGCCTTAGAAAACATCAACGGACTCACACAGGGGAGAAACCATTCAAATGTATGGAGTGTGAAAAGAGCTTTAGTTATAGTGGAAGCCTTAGACAACACCAACGGACTCACACAGGGGAGAAACCATATCAATGTATGGAGTGTGGAAAGGACTTCAGTCAGAATGGAAACCTTAGATCACATCAACGGACTCACACAGGGGAAAAACCTTTTAAATGTATAGAGTGTGGAAAGAGTTTCCGTTGTAATACAAGCCTTAGATCACATCAACGGACTCACACAGGGGAGAAACCATTTAAATGCATGGAGTGTGAAAAGAGCTTTAGTGAAAATGGAAGCCTTAGAAGACATCAACGGACTCACACAGGGGAGAAACCATATAAATGTATGGAGTGTGGAAAGAGCTTTAATGTTAATGGAAACCTTAGGAAACATCAACGGACTCACACATGAGGGGAAACCATTTCAATGCATGGAGAGTGAAAAGAGTTTTAGTAATAGTGGGTACCTTAGGAAACATCAATGGACTCACACGAGGAAGAAACAATTTAAATGCATGGAGTGCGGAAAGAGTTTTAGTGATAGTGGAAGCCTTAGAAGACATCAAAAGATTCACACAGGGGAGAAACCTTTTAAATGTATGGAGTGTGAAAAGAGTTTCCATTGTAATACAAGCCTTAGATCACATCAATGGACTCACACAGAGGAGAAACCATTTACATGTGTGGAATGTGGAAAGAGCTTCAGTCAGAGTGGAACCCTTGATTTATGTCAACAAACTCACACAAAAGACAAACCATATAAATATCAGGAAAGTAGATAGAGGTTCACTCTTAGTGGAAGTTCATAATCAACAGACTCATGGACAGGAAGAACTTTAAGACTTGAAACCCTTCAAACTATCAACAAACTCAGAGAGGAGAAGCAGTTTAAATGAAAAGGCTGCAAAAAGTGCTTTATTTATAATGGAGTGATTAAGGAACATCCAGGGACTCTCACATGGGAGAACCCATTTAGATGTATGGAGTGTGGGATGTCTTCCTCTCAGAGTCCACTCTGAGCAATGAACTCAGCAGGAAATCATTCCTACAAGCATGAGGTATATGTGAAGTTCTGGTGTTTATATGTAAAACTGTATAATAATGAAATAATGAAGGCAGCATTTCACAATGGTGAGTATAATTTTAGATGAAAGTACCTTTGGTTTTTGCATCAAACTCTGTCACCTCCCCACCGCATGATCTCCAAACACTTCTTCTTGTCCAGAACTTCATCCCTGCCTCCTGCGTGTTCTGAAGAAAACTTGAAATACTGAAATTGAATGGGAGATTTCCCCCCCAAGCCTAATTTCAAGAGGGGGAAGGGGGGGCTGCAGGTACCAGGAAAGTCTCCTGGGGGCCCCATCTTCACTCATGAACCCCATGGGGCAACCCCAGAGCTCCTGCTCATTCTGGGGTTTGAGGAAGATAGTATTTTTCCATAGTCCCAGAAGTTTTGCTTCAATCATGCTTCTCAGGAGTTTTCCTACCAGAGGACCACAGTGCTGTGGCTGCTGTTGTTGTCATGGACTGGCTGGTGAGGGTGGGGAGGTACCAGCTGGGGGACCCACAAGGGAAGAAGGCTCAGATCCTGGGGACTGGTGGTGGGATGGCAATGAGCAGAAAGAGGGAGAAAAGGGAGCAGAATGGGAGAGGAGGTGTTGCAAAATGAAGAGGATACAGGGTTTGGTGAGCAGGAAGAGTCTGGGGCAGAGAGCAGTTCAGGCTCAGAGGGAGGAGAGGAGGGGGTCAGGAGACCCAGGGGAGGCTGGCTGCTGAAGCATCCAGGGAGACTCCTGCTGCGACCAGCACATGCCTCTGAGTGTGGCGGTTAGAACGCTTAGAATGTGGGGATCCCATTTTTCAACCAAAGCCAAAACAAAAACAAAAACACGCTAGCCTTTTCCCAGGTCTTTTCTGACCTGACAGTCATTCGTCTTCTTTACGAAGGACTCTACAAAGTCCTTCTCCCTCCCTTTATTTACCATGGGGTCCCAGCACCCTTTTCTGCCTCTTACACTCTAGGGAAAAGAGTCCCTTTCCATTGGACGCCTGGCAGCCCAGTGCCAAATCCGGCTGCTCCAGAGAGAACGGAAAGGAACTGGAAACGCCCTTGCACTCTGACGCGCACCAGTCACTTCCTTCCAGATCTTGGTGCTGCCGGTGCAGCTGCATTTACGAGAAAAAGAGAAATTGGAAACCGAGCCCAAGTCCCTTGCTATCCAAACTGGCCACTTGGACCAGCACATAAATCTGCTTTATCTTCTTCCTTTTTTCTGTATTTTCTTCCTTGGGAAAAAGGAAAAGTTTCAGATCTCAGGTTCCCCGACAGGGAATGAGAGCTTTGATTGGCATTCTCCCCTTGCAGTTAATTGCCTCTCTAATTGCAGAACCCCAATTCTCCCGTTCTCCCCTCCCCCTCCTAGCTACCTCTTGCCAGAAAGGCTGGGAGTGAAGACCGTAAGCAAAAGATATAGCAAAGGATGAGAATCTTGGTTGCTGGGTGTTTCAGAGAATCCCGCCCACAATCTTCTCCATTCCTAGACTCACGTCCTCATGCGCTGCTTCTGGCCATCCCGAGGTCTTTTACTAGATTAATTTATGGCTGGCCTGGGGCTGAAAATAAACTACCAAAAAAACTAAATTACTGACAAAAAACCTCACAATGGAAGAAAAAAAAGAACTTCAGGAAAAAACAGGCCTGGAAATTAAAAATAAGGTTAAATACCTAGGGATCTGGATTTCAAATAAAAGTTTAAATGTATATGAGGATGATTCTAGTAAAGTATGGAAAGAATTTTTAAAAGAAATATATGGAAACCTGGACCAAACTCCATCTCTCGCTCTGGGGAAGAGTCTCGGTTGTGAAAATGAATATCCTCCCCAAAATGATTTTCTTATTCCAAACAATGCCCATTTTAGGAGAAATGGATTGTTTTAAGGAGTGGAAAAGGGAAATATCTAGATTTATATGGAGTGGAAAGAAACCGAGAATTAAACACCAGTTATTAACAGATCAAAAGGAGAGAGGAGGTTTTGCATTGCCAGATTTGGAATTCTACCATGCGGCGGCAGGATTGGTTTGGATAAAAGACAGGATTACACTAAAAGATACTGTCAGGGGTTCAGGAGCAGAGGCAAGGGCAAGGGAGGAAACAGAGAGCGAGGGGGAGGAGGCAGAAGAAAAGATGAGTGATGACGACGACCCGAGATCTCCGAGTCTTTCCAGTGAATCAGAAGATTCACAGAAAGGAGCACCAGTGGCCAGGGCAAGGGGGGAGCCTAGGGGGACACCCCAGGAAGATAGAGCCAGAGGGGACTCAGAGGGGAGCAGTTGGAAATCGGGACCAGCGTCACCGCCAGAGAGCAGGGAAGAAGAAGGGCGCCAGGGATCAAGCGCTGGCAGCTCACAACAGGGGGGAGGGCACGAGTCAGGAGTGGCCACACCTCCATCGGGGAGCGAAGAAACGGTCAGACGGAAGGTGGAAGGTTTGGCGCGCGCGCCAAGTTCAAATGCACAGGAAGGTGGCGCAGTAGGCAGCCCGGAAAGGGAGCCAGGTCCTAAAGCCCGGCGCAAGGAGACAGGAGGGTCCGGGGGGTCGGCGTCAGAAGAATCCCGGAAGGAAGAGACCCCGGGGGGCAGAGGGACCCAGAGAAGAACAGTCAGGCGGAAAAGGTGGAGCAGGGCTAGGATATTAAGTTGGTGTACAAGGGGCGGAGACTCAGACGGAGCTTCGCCGATCTAACCATGAGACGTAGAGTTGCACGCAGCAGATTGAGAATGGAAACTGTAACTCAATAAAGACTTTTATTTAATGATCGCTGGCTAGCGTGATCCTCTGTGAGCTAGGATCTGGAAGCAGCTCTGACAGTAAGCTCCGTCTCTAAATTGTGGGCATCTACAGCCTCGCGGAGAGGAGAGAAAGCGGGTGCCTACTAGCGAGCTCACGAACGGCAGACAACATGACGGCCGAACAGCAGATAGCGGAACTCAGAGAAGCAGTGACACGACTGAATGCCGAGGCTCTTGCATCCAGGAAGAGAGAGGAGGACGCAGCTGCCGCCTACAGGGATCTCCAGGTCAGGTTGGAAGTGCTTACGAAGCAAGGGCAACTGACACCCAAACCGGAGGGGATTGGGTTGGGGAGACGAACAGGCGGTCTGGTCTCTCACTTCGATGGGAATTTGCAACAGTACCCCAACTTTAGAGCAGATGTAATGTGTGCACTGCAACTGCTGAACAACGACTTTAGAGATGAGCAAGAGAAGGTGGGATTCATCATGTCCCATTTGCATGGAGATGCTAAAGCATGGCTGCGCAATTTGTGGAGAGATAAGGATCCGGCGCTCCAAAATGCGGATGCCTTTATTAAAGCGATGGATGGGTGCTTTTTATCAAGCATAGACGTGGATCTTGCTCGGAAGCAGATACATGGACTGAAGCAAGGGAGGGCCAGCGTAAGGCAGTACCATGCCCGCTTTTTCGCTTTGGTCAGTGCCCTGGAATGGGACAGAGATTCGGCTCCAGTAAGAGACCTGTTTTGGGAGGGATTGCACAGCTCGGTTAAAGATGAAATTGCGAGGGGGGAGAGACCCCGGACCACGCAGGAGATCGTTCAGAGGGCGCTGGCGGTGGGGGTGCGGCTGGAAGAACGTCCGTGGAGCAGGGACGAAAAGCGTGGGGGGCGCGAACCAGCCAGGGGCTCCTCCTTCCTTCCCAGAGAAGCAGCGCGTGCCCAATTCACGCCTCCGCCAGGAGGAGGAGCGGAACCTATGGAGGTTGGAGGTGCAAGGGCTCAGTCAGCAGCCAGAGCCCTAGCACCGGCACCAGTGAAAGCGAAGCCTCCTAGAGGGAACAGGAAGTGTTACATCTGCGATGATCCACAGCATATGGCGAAAGAGTGTCCCCAGAGGCTCCACAAGCACACTGCAGCCTCAGCAATGGTAACTGCAGCAACGCAGCAAGGAGAACCACAGCAGGGAAACGATGGAGTCTGGCTGGAGGAAGAGGCACTGGGGCCCAGCCAGACGTGTCTGTGAAGCAGTCCCCAGAGATTTTACAGCCCATGGACCCCCTCCCGCCCAAACCAGTAGTGAAGCTCACCGCATCTCTCCAGCTGCCCAATGGAATCACCATGGACGTGCCAATCACCATTGACTCAGGAAGCAATGCGGACTTTATAGGGCAGGACTTTGTCGACCGGCACGCCATACAGTTGCTGCCTGCCACGCTGCCCCTGCAGGTTGTCACGGTGGATGGCAGGGAGCTGCTAGGGGGGCAAGTGGTGAAGCAGACGCCACCAATGGTGATGCGACTTGGGAATCACAGGGAAATCATCAGCTTCAACGTCACTCAACTATCGGACACGCCCATTGTATTGGGCATGAGTTGGCTGGACAAGCACAGCCCGACGCTGGCTTGGTACCAGAGGCAGCTGACCTTCGGCTCTTCCTTTTGCGCTGAACACTGCATCGTGCCCCGGCAGGAAGGAGAGGAAGAGGAGTCACAGCTGCAGCTAGGCACGCTGCAAGCGGTCCCCCACAAGTACGCAGAATTTTTGGAGGTTTTCTGCGAGAAGGAGGCAGACAGGCTACCCCCCCACAGACCATATGACTGCAAAATTGACCTGCTGCCGGGGGCGGCGCTGCCCAAAGGGAAGCTGTATTCCATGTCTGAGGACGAACTGCAGGAACTCAAAGAGTTCATAGATCATAATTTGGAGCGCGGTTTCATCCGGGAGTCCAAGGCAGCGGGGGGCAGTCCTGTATTCTTTGTTAAGAAGCGGGACACGCCCCAAAAAAGACTTGTAGTGGACTATCGCACCTTGAACAGTGTGACCAAGCCATCGGACTTCCCCATGCCCCGAATCGACGACCTCCTCGCAAAGGTACGCAAGGGCAGCGTGTTCACCAAGTTGGACCTGCGAGGGGCGTACAACCTCATTCGCATGCGGGAAGGAGATGAGTGGAAGACAGCCATGTTCACGCCCCTGGGCACCTACGAATATAGAGTTATGCCGTTTGGATTGCAAAATGGCTCCCACGTTTTTCAAGCTTTCATGCATCACGTGTTGGCGGGGCTCCTCTACAAGACGTGCGTCTGTTTCTTGGATGACATCCTGATCTTTTCGGAATCGCAGCAGGAGCATGACAGGCACGTCAAGGAAGTGCTGAGCAGGCTACAGCAGCATAGGCTTTACGCCAAGCTGGAGAAGTGCCAATTCGACGTGACGGAGGTGGATTTCCTGGGCTACAAGTTGTCTGACAAGGGGCTCGCCATGGACAGCGCCAAGGTTCGAGCAGTGTTGGATTGGAAAAGCCCACGCAACCGGAAGGAGGTCCAACGGTTTGTCGGCTTCGCGAACTTCTATCGCAAGTTTATCAAAGGCTTTGCCATGCAGACAGCGGCCATCACGGACACGCTCAGCTCCAAGAAGAAGAAGTTCATCTGGACAGAGCAGGCGGAGCAGTCCTTTCAGGCACTCAAGCGTCTCTTCGCGTCGGAAGAGCAGCTGCTTCATGTCAACCCCAGCAGGCCGATGAGGGTGGAGACAGACGCTTCGGACAGAGCCGTGGGAGCAGTCCTGCTGCAGAAAGACCCGCAGGGGGCTTGGAGGCCGGGAGCGTTTTACTCCAGGAAGCTCAGCAAGTCTGAACGGAACTACACCATCTGGGACAGGGAGTTGCTGGCCATTCATGCAGCATTCAAAGCGTGGAGGCACTTCCTGATCGGTGCCAAGCACACGGAGCAGGTCTGCACGGACCACAAGAATCTGGAGCACTGGCGCACGGCACAGTTCCTGAACCAGAGGCAGATACGTTGGGCTGAGTTCTTTGCGAATTTCGACTTCCGAATAGAGTATGTCCCGGGGGACACCAACATCATGGCGGATGCTCTCTCCCGTAAGCCACAGTATCTGGAGGAGGCAACGCCAGCGGCCGCCATGCACATCTTCGCACCGACAGTGTGGGCGTGCGCTGCGGCAACAGTTGACCTGGAGGCGGTGCGACGAGCGTTGCAGGATGACTCCTTCGTGCAAGCAAAGATGGCAGAGGTGCACAGGGGCACGGCAGCGACCGACGAGTTCCAACTGCGAGATGGATTGCTCATCCGTAAAGGGGCCATCTACGTGCCGGGAGACGAACTTCGCGCCAAGGTACTGCAGCAGCTGCACGACGCGCCCACTGCCGGGCACTTTGGCAAGGAGAAGACGGTGGAATTAGTCGCCAGAGACTTCTGGTGGCCCGGAATGAGAGGGGAAGTCGCGGACTACGTGGCGAGGTGTGACACCTGCCAGAGGGCCAAACCAGTGCACAGACCGCCGGCCGGACTGCTGGAACCGCTGCAAACTCCGTTCGAACCATGGGAGAGAGTGGCCCCGGACTTTGTCACGGATCTGCCCAGCTCGAGGGGCAAGACAGCTGTGCTGGTGGTGGTGGACTTGTTCTCCAAGATGGCACATTTCATTCCGTGTGCGAAGGTGGCCACGGCGGAACAAACCGCCAAACTGTTCATAGACCACGTGTTCAAGGTTCACGGTCTGCCGCGGTCTATTCTGTCCGACCGAGGGCGACAGTTCATCTCGAACTTCTGGCAGAAGCTGATGGGCTTCCTGAACGTCAAGATCAACCTGGCGTCGGCTAGACACCCGCAGACCAACGGGCAAGCGGAGCGAGTCAATGCCATCATGCAGCAGTACCTGAGATGTTATGCGAATCAACAGCCTGCGACGTGGGTGGATTACCTGCCTCTCGCCGAGTTCGCCTACAACAACACGAAGCACGTGTCCACGGGGGTCACGCCGTTCTTCGCCAACAACGGGAGGCACCCCAGAACCTTCCCGGGACTGGAAAGAATGGGGGAGGGGGAGCCGCAGACAGCAGATGCGTTCGCGTCGGAGTTGCAGGAGGTCCACGATCAGCTGCGGCGGCACCTGGAGCTGGCTAAACACGCATACAAGGTACAAGTGGACAAACACAGAAGGGTTGGCGAAGAGATCCATGTGGGAGACTGGGTCTGGTTAGCAGCCCACGCAGTGCCGGCCAGGTCGTTGGCGAAGAAGAAACTAGGGCATAAACAACTGGGGCCCTACCAAGTCGAAGAGCAGGTCAACACGGTGGCTTTCAGGCTGGCGCTTCCGGAGGGTTCCAGGATGCATCCGGTGTTCCACAGATCGGTGCTCACTCCCTACAAGGCACCTCACAGGTTTCAGGAACCAGGAACGGCACCGAGTCCGCTCCGAGAGAGAACCGGGCAAGGGGGAGTGGCACAGGAGGAGCGCATCAACGAAGTCACGGAGATTTTGGACTCCAGATGGGGGGAAGAGGGGGTAGAATACTTTCTCGCCAAGGAGGGCACCCCGGCCAGTGCCAACAGCTGGGTGCCGGGCTACGCTTTAGACGAACCTCTGCTCAAAGAAGAGTTTCATGCCCTCTTCCCACATAGGCCCATGCCAGCAGACTTTTTCGACGACTGGCTTTTCACGCCCACGCTTTCAGCCAGCACGTTCCGGGGGTTCGACTCGGACGAGGAACCGACACGAGACGCCCGTTCCCCGGAGGGGTCACCCTCGGGATCTGCTTCAGAACCCTCGTATTGGTGGGATGATCGACCAGAGGAGCAGTTCCGCAGAAAGTGGCTGGAGGGTCCAGGACGAGCAACGTCTCCAGAAGGAAGCGAGGGAGAGACGGACATGGACGTTTTCGGGGACGACCCGGGTTTCGAGCACGGCGGCACAGAGATGGAAGCGGAGGTGACCGTCGTCGACGAGAGCAGGGAGGAAGAACCGGAAGACTTCAGATGGAGGCCCGCCACGGGGAGCGAACTGTATCCGACATTCGTCCCCCGGACACGGCAGCACCCAGCTCCCGCACCGGAAGGAGGGGAGGGGGGAAGAGGGGGCTTCGAGGGGGGGATGGATGTCAGGGGTTCAGGAGCAGAGGCAAGGGCAAGGGAGGAAACAGAGAGCGAGGGGGAGGAGGCAGAAGAAAAGATGAGTGATGACAACGACCCGAGATCTCCGAGTCTTTCCAGTGAATCAGAAGATTCACAGAAAAGAGCACCAGTGGCCAGGGCAAGGGGGGAGCCTAGGGGGACACCCCAGGAAGATAGAGCCAGAGGGGACTCAGAGGGGAGCAGTTGGAAATCGGGACCAGCGTCACCGCCAGAGAGCAGGGAAGAAGAAGGGCGCCAGGGATCAAGCGCTGGCAGCTCACAACAGGGGGGAGGGCACGAGTCAGGAGTGGCCACACCTCCATCGGGGAGCGAAGAAACGGTCAGACGGAAGGTGGAAGGTTTGGCGCGCGCGCCAAGTTCAAATGCACAGGAAGGTGGCGCAGTAGGCAGCCCGGAAAGGGAGCCAGGTCCTAAAGCCCGGCGCAAGGAGACAGGAGGGTCCGGGGGGTCGGCGTCAGAAGAATCCCGGAAGGAAGAGACCCCGGGGGGCAGAGGGACCCAGAGAAGAACAGTCAGGCGGAAAAGGTGGAGCAGGGCTAGGATATTAAGTTGGTGTACAAGGGGCGGAGACTCAGACGGAGCTTCGCCGATCTAACCATGAGACGTAGAGTTGCACGCAGCAGATTGAGAATGGAAACTGTAACTCAATAAAGACTTTTATTTAATGATCGCTGGCTAGCGTGATCCTCTGTGAGCTAGGATCTGGAAGCAGCTCTGACAGATACGGACCTATTAGACTTGGAAGGCCACGAGAATCGGTCTGGATGACCAGACATTTTTTATGTATGCAACAACAGCAGCAAGGATACTTCTCGCAAAACACTGGAAAACTCAAGATCTACCCACACTGGAAGAATGGCAGATGCAACTGATAGACTACATGGAACTGGCTGAAATGACCGGCAGAATTCGTGACCTGGGAGAAGAGAGGATTGAGGAGGATTGGAAGAAATTTAAGAATTATTTACAAAAGCATTGTAATTTGAGTGAATGCTAAATAAGATGCTAGACCAAAATAACTGAGCACCACTAAATTTAGAAGTTTTTAAGAAAATAAGTAAGACTGTGAAAATTTAACTCCTTTCGAGAATTATAAGATTATGAAATATAGAAGGGATATAAGAATTTAAATAAGATGATAAATTGCTGACAAAATGTTACAACGATGAAAGTGGGAGCGGGAGATGTGAGGAAGTCCAAAGAAAATGTGAAACTATGTTAAGACAAATGTTATATTGTTTATTATGTTTACTTTTATTGTAAAACCCAATAAATTGCTTTAAAAAAAAAGAGAGAGAATCGGTCTGGATGGCACGCTTCTTTAATATACGAAAAAGTGAAGGTCCACAGGGGATTTTTGAGCCATGTGATAAGGAAATCGTGATATCTGGAATAATATCTGGAATAAATATAAAGGACTACTTGAGCCAAAAATACCCTTGTGGACATCACCAAGAGAAGCCATATACTCATATTTGAATATTTACAACTAGCAAAACTGATGGGACGAGTTAGAGGAGTATTGAACCAGAAAATATTTGGAGAATGGAGAATATTTAAGGATTATATAAGATCATATTGTACCAACCACACCATGTTAGCAGAACTTGAGTGATACTTGTAAACACAACTAATACTGTTTGTGGAGTAGACGGGAACAATATTAAAGAATATAAAACTTGGGGGGGCAACGGCAGTATAAACAGTACAATGAGAATGATTGGACGACTCGTTTTGTCAGAAGTCTTTTTTATTTAAGTGTTTAAGTATTAATTAGGAAGATTAAATTTTTTAATGCACATAAATCTGCTTTTTCTTCTTTCTTCTTTCTGTATTTTCTTCTTTTCTTTTTTCTTTAATTTTCTTTTTGCAGTATGAGATTGTAAATTCTTTGTATATGTGTGTAGTTTAAACCAATAAAGATTATTTTAAAAAATAAATAAATCTGTGGCCGGCCTGATCAAGCGTTGCTTCCTCTGATTAGCCCCGCTGGAACTCCACTTCTTTCCAGACCCTGGGGTCACTAGAGGACTGGTGGCTCCTCCTGGCAAATGGCCTTGTGCGTGCTGGATCACCAGTCCTTCCTTGCCCCCCTTGAATCCAGGCAACCGAAGGTCCCATCTGGGGTGCCATGTGTTGTAAACAAAAGCTGCCCTTCTTCCCTTATGGGGGACACAAGAGCCCTTTATAGAGTCCCTTGTAGGTTCTCCATCGGTAGGAGGAAATAACAGAGGCCAACCAGAGACTATTGAGAAGCAAAGCAGCTAGTAAGCCTGATCTTTATTGATCTGTTGCAACAGGGTGCTCCCCTGATGAGGACCTCGAACCAAGGCGTGCCTGCCCTTATATAAACATTTTAAATTCCCTGCCCTGGAGCTCCAGACCACCCTTGCATTCATCACAGAAGGGGTGTAACCCAAGACCACCCCCCACAAACATACCTACATCACAGAAAAGGTGGACTGCAACAGAAATTTGAATGTTCTTGTCTTTTCCTGTCTGCCAGGTTATCTGATAATGCCTTATCTGATTCCTTTTCCTGGTAGTCTGGCCATTCCTTTGAGATGGTGATTTCCCAATTCCTGAGACAATGGGAAGGTTCCCTCACCCCCTCCCTCCTTGCAGAGAAAACATTTGGTCAGTTTGGGAGTCAAAATGATTTCAGGTCGATCTTCCTGTGCTGCTCCAGACATGTGGTCCACATATCTATGTATGTGCTTGGTTGGTACATTTATGAACATTTATTATATATATAAGACTTTAATTTTTTTATTACAGGATTCATCCAGTCCAGCATTTCGCATGATGAATTCTGCATCTACGTTAAATAAGCAGGGAGACAATATACAGCCTTGTCATACTCCTTTCCCAATTTTGAACCAATCAGTTGTTCCATATGCAGTTCTAACTGTAGCTTCTTGTCCCACATAGAGATTTCTCAGGAGACAGATGAGGTGATCAGGCACTCCCATTTCTTTAAGAACTTGCCATAGTTTGCTGTGGTCAACACAGTCAAAGGCTTTTGCATAGTCAATGAAGCAGAAGTAGATGTCTTTCTGGAACTCTCTAGCTTTCTCCATAATCCAGCACATGTTTGCAATTTGGTCTCTGGTTCCTCTGCCCCTTCGAAATCCAGCTTGCACTTCCTGGAGTTCTCGGTCCACATACTGCTTGAGCCTGCCTTGTAGAATTTTAAGCATAAGCTTGCTAGCGTGTGAAATGAGTGCAATTGTGCGGTAGGTGGAGCATTCTTTGGCACTGCCCTTCTTTGGGATTGGGATTCATGTGTTGCAGGAACCCCCCCCTCCCAATCATTCAATTTGTACATAAACGATGACACACACACAAGACATACGCAATGCTTCTGTTATAAATTCATAGAAAATCAGCCATACATCGGATCTGCACCGTTCCACTTTTATTTTACACCATGAGGGAAGGACTATCAAAGGGGGGAGACTTGACACAAGGCAGCCATAATTCCCCAAGCCTACAAACACGTCCGCAACGTCCGCAGATTTCTGTTGGGATACTGCCAGGGAGATAGCGTCCATCTGAGCCCCAAGCCGGCTGCCGGACGTCCATCGATCTCTGTAGCCACGCAGATCCAGCAATTAGCGACACGAAGCCTTAGAAATAGACTGCCACATTCCAGGCTCGTGCACATCCTTTATCAGCAGAAACACAGCCAGAAAGCTTGCACCGCAGAAGAGCAGAAGAGCATATTTACAGACTTTATTTAGCGTTGAACAGAACAAAGAAAAACATGACCGTTCTGAGTCAGCATCTCTGCCCGACTGAAATCGAAAGGAAACAGCAAGCATAAACATCCTGTGAACAGGACATGCGCAGACTCTGTTACTCACAAAGCCTGCTCCCTTTTAAGGTGGAACGGAAATATCCCAACATCCTCCCCCTTTCCGTGTAACCTGTAGTACCTGTGGTTCAACCCAATTGCAACCTTTGTACATAAACCTTAAGTTGTTCTTTGTTAACAACCTTAGACAACAGATCAGCAGGAATTTCATTTCCTGGCATGTAGGACACCTGAATCAGTCCTTTCTGAATACACTCCCTTGCACGATGTAGCTTAATCTGCAAGTACTTGGTTCTTTGCTTGCAACTCTCGGAGTTCAGCAAAGCCAAACAAGATCTATTGTCTTGATACACTTGTACAGGACATTTCACAGAAACCCCGATGTCCTTAAACAGTTGCATCAACCATTCACAATCCATGAGTGAAAATGACAGGGCATTGAGTTCTGCTTCACAGGAACTTAGGCTCACTGTTGTCTGCTTTTTGCACAGCCAGTCAAACAGGCAGTGGTTGTACATGTAGCATACTCCAGAAGTGCTTGTACCATCCGTGGTGTCACTTCCAAAACTTGCATCAGCAAAGATTTCAAGACCTCCAGTCTTCTGACTGGTGAACCTCAGCCTGTAGTGCATAGTCCCTTTCAAATAGCGGGCTATGCGCTTCAGAGCTTTCCAATCCTGAACCGTAGGATTGTTGGCATGTCTGCTAAGCAGATTACAGCTTACAGCTATGTCAGGTCTTGAACATCTGGCAATGAAATTCAGCTTGCCTAGAATGCATCTGTACAGCGTTGTGTCAGAAAACGCTTCAGCAGTACTGTCTACCTGGTAACCTGTCACCATCGGTGTGTCTGCTGGGTTTGCATCAGCCAAATTCAACCTGGTTAACACATCAGCAATTTTCTGTGTTTGGTGTACCAGAAAATTACCTGTTTGGTCCTTCTCCACCTGCAGAGAAAGATAGTTGGATACCTCACCAAGATCCTTCATGTCAAAGTGCTCCTTCAGCTGAGCTAGGGTGCTTTGGTAAAAAGCCTGATTCTTCCAAAACATCAGAAGATCATCAACAAAACATAAACAATACAGTTTGTTTTGCCCCTCCTCCTTGACAAACACACATGGATCAGCTTTGCCCTGGTGAAAACCTAGAGAAAGCAATGTCTCAGTGAGCTTGGTGTTCCAACACCTGGCACTCTGCTTAAGACCATATAAGGATTTCCGCAGTTTACAGACCATTCCCTTCTGTATCTCCATCCCATCAGGTGGAAGCATGAACAGCTCCTCGTTCAAAATCCCGTACAAAAAAACTGTATTAATGTCATGATGGGAAACATGCAGTTTCTCCTCCGCAGCGATCTTGAGCATCAGCCGAATGCTCTCATATTTGACGGTGGGAGAGTAGGTCTCATGGTAATCCTGTCCTGGTACCTGTGAAAAACCTCTGGCAACCAATCTGGCTTTGTGTCTGACAACCTTGCCATTCTGGTCTGTCTTGGCCTTGAAGACCCATTTGCTGCCAACCAGTCTCATTCCTGGGACTACCGGTACCAGTTCCCAAGTTTGGTTCCTGTTCAAGGAATCAACTTCAGCCTTCATGGCATTAAGCCAAGGCTCAGCATCTTTAGAGGTTAACTCCTGAACCTCTTTGAAGCTTGAAGGTTCCCACACCTTCTCTGAGCTACTAAGAACAGCAGTTGCTGTCTTAGCAAACTCATCAGCATACCTCTTTGGAGGTCTGCCTTTGGTCGCCCTTTCAGACCTACGTACTAGACGCAAGTCTTCTGGACTCATCTCCTCCTTCTTAGGAGAAAATTGACCAATGGTGAACAGTGGTTCTTCCAGTTCATTGTCAGACGCATCAGATGGTCTGACTGAGGCCTTTGCGCTCTGGTAGTCTGCTGTGTCATCACTGTCACTGACACCAGCAGCAGCACCGCCCACTGAACTGGAATCCGAACTCTGATCATCATCATCATCCTCATCATCATCATCCTCATCCTCAGCAGCTTCCTCAGCTTTAGCTGCTTGCTTGACATCACCTTCATCCTCCTCTGGGTAACTCTGGAAAATTCCCACATTTCCCCCCCACTTAGGATTGTACTCAACACTCCTTGTGAACTTAATGGACTTAGAGTTAGTCATCCATACCCTGTATGCACCTTTTTCGTACCCCATGAACAAACCATGTGCCCCACGCTTCCCAAGCTTGTTGGTTTGTGGGGAGTGTACCCACATGTCAGAACCAAAGATTCTCATGTGTTTGGTGTTGGGTTTCTTGCCAAACATCTTCTCATAGGGGGTACAGCCAATGGGTGATGACAATCTGCGATTAAAGGAGTAAACCAAATTCCCCAAAGCTTCCCCCCAAAACTTATCAGGGAGATTGGCATCATGCAACAAGGTTTTCATTCCTTGCAGCAATGTCTGATTTGCTCGCTCCGCAAGCCCATTCATCCATGGCGATCTGGGCGTTGACATGTCATGCTGGATTCCCTTCTCAGTCAGGAAAGCTTCAAACTGCTGAGAAGTGAACTCCCCGCCTCGATCGGTAAACAAACAGGCGATACGTTTACCGTGCACATTCTCCAACCAAGCACAGAATGCCTTAAACTTCGGAAACGCTTGCGATTTCTGTTCGAGCAAAAACACATGAATGTACCTGGAAAAAGAATCAATTAGAACCATGAAGTACCTTGCTCCTCCTAAAGAGGGCGTAAGTGGACCAACCAGGTCCGCATGCACTAGCTGGTAGGGCTTGGAAGCCTGCCTGCTAGATTCCTTGCCTTTTGGAGCAACCTTCACCTTGTTCTCTGCACAAGATACACATTTCATGTGAAATTTACAGGGTTTGATGTTCAAACCCTCAACCACCTCTGGCATCTTGGCCAGTGCCTTCCAAGAGAGATGACCAAACTTTCGATGCGCATCGTGAATGCAACCTGCATGAAGAACTTTGTTAGTTTGTGCAACACAACAAGAATCAGCATTAGATACAACAGCAGTGTCATCATAAGTTATATGGAACAAACCATCCATAAACTTTGCATGCAAATAGTCCTCTTTGCCTTTACTGATGACACAGACGCTCCTCTTGAAGGAAATCTGAAAACCACGCCCAGTAAGCTGTGGGACACTTAGCAAATTGCTTGCAGCGCCTGGAACATAAAGTACACCGCTGATGGTTGTGTGCAAACTTGCAAGTTTCACAGTCCCTTCTCCTGCGATTTGCAACGTCCTTCCGTCAGCCAGGTGGATCTCACCTTCCTGAGGCTTGAAGGAGATGAACAGGTGGCGATCCTTCGTGACGTGGCGGCTCGCACCTGAATCGATAATAAATCTGCCTTTGGCTGTTGGAGCAGTCTTTTCAGCAAGCAAACCCTTGTTTTTCACCGGCGTGGGATTTTGCAGCTTGCCCCCCTGCTGCTCCTGGCCACCAGACGTGCCTTTAGCCTTTGGTGAAGCTGTGCCAGCAAACATAGCCTTGTTTTCCACTGGCGTGGGCTTTTGCAGCTTGCCCCCCTGCTTCTGGTCAGCAGACGTGCCTTTAGCCTTTGGTGAAGCTGTGCCAGCAAACAATGCTTTGTTTTTCCCTGGCGCGGGCTCTTCACCCTCCCTCTGCTTCTGGCAATCTGCAGGCATCTGTCTTTGTTTACCTTTGCCTTTCCGGCCTCTGCAAAGGCGATGACCTTGGTTCCCACGAGAAACAGAGCTCTCAGCTGCCGACTCCTTGGCTCCCCCTGGAGGCTGGAATGCTGCCTGGGATGACGTGACGGTCAGCTCCCCCTGCAGCTTGCAACCGGTGCCCTCAGCATCCCTGCATTCACTCGCATTCTGGGAAACAGCTAGGACCTCCGATGCAGTCAAACTCTGGGCTGGGATGACTGGCTTGTGAGCTTTCATCAAAGCATTCCACATCCCACGTGCAGTCAGATTGCCAGCTAGCGTCTTTATTTCCTCCAGAGAGACGGACAAGACGATTACGTCAATCGCCTTCGAATCATCGGCTTTCCATTTCTCTGTCAGAGGAACTGGGGGGGGGGGCTCAGATACGGTATGCCACACCCCAAACTGACGCAGCAAAGATTCACACCATTTTGCCCAGGTTTCATAATTCTGCCCATGTAACTTAGGGCAGTGAATGGCCTCTGAAGCTTGGAAAAACTCCATTTCAGCTTTTCCTTTGAGCCGGGAGTCTCTTATGCCTTCAAAGACTCCTTATCTTGGCAGCTCATTAATCACGAACTCTCTGGCTTGGCTCCCAGAGCCATTAATCTGCCGGAGTTCCAAAGGCTCCTTCCGAGGTAAACAGAGAAAAACCTCTCTTTCGCTTTTGACATACCTCTCAGACGCAGTCTGTTGCAGCTTTACTCTCCTGTAGGTGCTGTGAATCTGGGCCCGAAACCTTGTTGTTGGGATACTGCCAGGGAGATAGCGTCCATCTGAGCCCCAAGCCGGCTGCCGGACGTCCATCGATCTCTGTAGCCACGCAGATCCAGCAATTAGCGACACGAAGCCTTAGAAATAGACTGCCACATTCCAGGCTCGTGCACATCCTTTATCAGCAGAAACACAGCCAGAAAGCTTGCACCGCAGAAGAGCAGAAGAGCATATTTACAGACTTTATTTAGCGTTGAACAGAACAAAGAAAAACATGACCGTTCTGAGTCAGCATCTCTGCCCGACTGAAATCGAAAGGAAACAGCAAGCATAAACATCCTGTGAACAGGACATGCGCAGACTCTGTTACTCACAAAGCCTGCTCCCTTTTAAGGTGGAACGGAAATATCCCAACAATTTCTCCCTTAACACATGGAATCCGCTTCTGGCTACAATTGTATCGGCTGCTTTGCTGAGCCTCTTGGCTGTTGTGCATGGACGGTGCCTGTGTCCACGGTCATTGTCCTGGCCTTAGTCAGAGGCTGTGGTGGGGAGCTGGGATTTGGGGGGAGTCGTTTAGCTGCCCCCAGTGGCGTAGCGTGGGTTGTCAGCACCCGGGGCAAGGCAAGTAATTTGCTCCCCCTAACCCGTGGATTTGCGCCCCCTAACCCGTGGATTTGCGCCCCGTAACCCTAACCCCCAGATGTTGCGCCCGGTGCGGCTGGCCCCCCCTGCACCCCCCACCTACGCCACTGGCTGCCCCTCCCATTCCTGGTTTGAACAGCACCAATACCTAAAACACGGACGGATCTAAGCTCGTGGGGTGGGGGAGGGGTGGGTGTTGCAATGCAAACCTTGTAGGAGGGACGGGACCCACTTTGCAGCTGGATCTCCGGGATCAGCCCCTTCCCCGCTCTCCAATCCACTAAAGGAGGGGGGAAACCTTCCTCTCCTCCCCCCCTCAAACGTTCCCTCCCCTCCCTGCACATCCTCCTCTCACCCCGCCCCCACCATCCCAAATCCCTCCCCCAATACATTGCTCCTCCTCCTCCTCCTCCTCCTCTAATCCGGCTCTTCTGTTCCAGGAATGGGGTGTGTGAGCCCCCTCCCAAACTGCCTGCTTCTCCCGGAAGTGGCTCTTCTGCGCCGGATTGCTGCTTTGCGCCGTAGCTCTAGGGGCGCGCGCGTTCTTAAAGGGGAGGAGGGGCGGCAGGTAAATCCCCCTCACCCACGTGGATGTTGCACGAAAGGAAAGGAGGATCGGGAGCGAGGACAAGGAGGTAAAGGGGTCGGAGGGAGGGGGGAGAAAAGGACCCAGAGACCCCCTCCAGCTCCCCAAGCGCCTTCCGTGGGGTCTGGATCCCGGCACGCGTGCTGCGAAAAGGCGGAGATGGAGCACCCACCCACGAGGACTCCCTGGGGTGCGGAGAAGCGGGCCAGGAAAGGGTTAAGGGGTGCGGGAGGCGCCTGGATAGAGACCCCCCTGTCCCTCCCCGGCTCGTCTTGGGGGGGGCAATAGGGACGGAGAGATGGGTCGCGCATGGCGAGGGGTGAGCCGGGCCAAGGGGGCGTCTGGGTGCAGGGGAGACTCCGGGAGAAAGAGAGGGGGTCATGGAAGTGGGGGGAGAAGGGAGGGGGCACCCCCGGGTCATGGAAACGCAGCAATGGTGGGGGGAGAGGAAGACCAGTCTTTGGGGAGACATCTCCATCATGACGCCCACGATAAACCTCCGGATGGGCCGCCTTGGCTTCTCCCTCCCACCCAGGAATGGGGCCCCCCTTCAAGGCAACCAGAGAAGGATCCTTGGAAAGTGGGGTCTAGTCCCCCCCACCCCTTCCTTCCTGCAACCTCCATCCTCTTCCCACCCCATAAGCCCCTGCCCTGTCCAGATGCAGCGATTCTGCCCAGTCCATTCCTTGGTCCCCTGGAGAGAAGAGGAAATCCAGAGGGGAGGGGGGAGGCCTTCTCAGAAGCGGCCCTTGGTTTCTGCAATCCCACCCAGGAAGCAGCCAGAAACCTTTTCCTCTCTCCCAGGCTTCCATCTTCATTGTCTTTTCCACTGAGGATGAGGATAATGTACACCTGTCATCAGAAACAGGGGTGCAGAGTCCATGGAATGGCTCTCAGGGCTGATAGAGAAGTAGCACCTCGAAAGTATTTCTGTTCCTCTTATTCTTTGTAGGCAGTGTCAGAGTGACTGACAAGCTGAGATACAATCCTTCAGCATCCGATGACAGCGACTGCATGAATCTTCCCAGTCAAAGGAGCCATTTTCAGGATAGACAGTGCCTGTGGCTGGAGGCTCTACACACCGGGTGTGCCTGTGCAGGCCAAAGACTGCCAGTATTAGCACAGGTGAGGTGTGTGACCTCCCCAAATTTACAGAATGTATGTGAATGCGCGTTCGTGGGTGGTATTATTGTTTATGGCAACCCTGTGATTTTGTCCACCCATAACATTCTTGAGCTAATATTGCAGTACAAATTCCAAAATAACTACAAAAAAATCACAAAAGAATAATAATTGTAGTATTTATACCCTGCCCATCTGGTTGGGTTTCCCCAGCCACTCTGGGCAGCTTCCAGTACACATAAAAGACAGGAAAACATCAAACATTATAAACCTCCTGACACAAGGCTGCCTTCAGCTGTCTTCCAAATGTCAGGTAGTTGTTCATTTCCTTGTCCTCTGAAGGGAGGGCGTTCCACAGGGAGGAACCACCGAGAAGGCCCTCTGCCTGCTTCCCTGTACCCTCACTTATCACAGAGAGGGGACCAGCAGGAGGACCTCAGAGGAGGACCTCAGTGTTCAGAGTGAAGGATGGGGGTGGAGACGCTCCTTCAGGTCTACAGGGCCAAGGCGATTGAGGGCTTTAGGTCGCAGATCTTGCTCCTCCATAATGATCTCCAAGTCCGACATATAGTTAGCAGAGTAGGAAAAAACACTCAGAGGCAGCAAAAAATCCATTCAGCAGATAAATTTAGTACAGAAGGCAAAGAAGCAGAACAATCCAAAAACTGAATTTACAGTAAAACCCTAACTTGGTATATCAAAACAGCCCTCAAGTAAGAAAGACACAAGCAGAGTAGAGAATAGCAGAATAGGAAGTGGGACCAGCCGTCTTTCAATACTGTAATTTATAAACAATTCAGTGTCAGAGTAAACTTGGGACTGGATAACAAGCTTGGCTCACTCCAGTTTAAGTCAGCTTCTTCTGGTTCCCAAAACAAGGAAGGTTCAGCATAATCTCATTACAACTTATTCCACCACCTGCTCTCAGCAGAAAGGAAACTGCCTTATCAGGTAAAATGTTCCAGCTAGAGAAAACATCAGCTTTGTATCACACAGAGTAAAACCACCAGAACCTTCTTGAACCAACAGACTAGGAATGATCTCTATATGTTAGATCAATACTTTTCTTGCCTGAAAGATGCAACCATGACACTTTAAAGATCAGCACAAGCAGTTTGAATTGTGCTCGGAAATGCACTGAGAGCGAGTGAAGATCCTTTAGGACAGTGTTACAAGGTTGAACTTTTCATTAAGTACAGTTATCCCTTTGCCTTGAATATCCAGCTTTGTCAGTGCCAGATTAGGGTAGTCCTGTGTCAGAAGAGGGGCTCGAGATCAGGCAGCACATCATTATTATGAGGAACAATTGGGGTGGGGTGTTTCCCATTTGCCAGCTGCTTTCCTTGCGCTTCTCCTGCTCTCTCCATGCAATGTGAGGCATGTAGACGGAGGTCCATCTCCAAGAACAGGAGCTTCCCTGAGCACCCATTCAGCTGACCCCAAGCACCAAGCCTTGTCACTAGTTCTCTGACTGACCCAGACCACAGTCCCTGGAAGAAACTTAGACCTGGGTCTCCCAAAATGGTCCACTTGGACCTCTTGAGGCCATTGGGACTGTGAAGGTGACTCATGAAGATCTAGAGGTGGAAACAGGGCTGGATGGAGGATTATAATAATATAATCATAATAATAATTTATTATTTATACCCCGCCCATCTGGCTGAGTTTCCCCAGCCACTCTGGGCGGCTCCCAATCAAATATTAAAAACAGTACAGCGTTAAATATTAAAAACTTCCCTGAACAGGGCTGCCTTCAGATGTCTTTTAAAGATAAGATAGCTGCTTATTTCCTTCACATCTGAAGGGAGGGTGTTCCACAGGGTGGGCGCCACTACCGAGAAGGCCCTCTGTCTGGTTCCCTGTAACCTCATTTCTCACAATGAGGGAACCGCCAGAAGGCCCTCGGAGCTGGACGTCAGTGTCTTTATGATGCAGAGGATGGGGAATGTCCAAAGGAACGATGGACCAGAGAAAGAGAGGGCCTGTTCACGGACAGAGAGCAGCTGCCATTCCTGTGAGGAAACAATTGATTTGAAAAGGCTGCATTCCAAGATCATGCTGTGCTATTAATGATGTTTGAGGATTATGAAAGGTTGCTGCTGCATTACTATCATTTGATGACATTGCTTTTTCATTTGCTGTGCGTAAGAGGGGGTGGGGTGGGTGTTTAGTTGGGTGCGGGAATTTGTTTAATTTAATTTAATTATGGTGTGTTTGTAACATTCTCTTTTTTTGTTGGTTTTTTTGTTTTGTTAGTTTGTTTTTTGTATAGGTTTTAATTTTATTTTAAGGGGAGGGGTCAGGGCTGCCTGGGAGTGGGTCCCAGCAAACAAAATGGCTGGGGCAAGTTCCACGGGGGGGGGGGGGTGTGTGTGTGTGTACTGGGGCAACCGATCTCAGTGATCATGGGTAGGAGGAGAAGTTACGCTAAGACCAGACCACATCATTGCTGAGGAAGTGGGCTTAGTCATTGTTTAAGGACTATCCCTGCCTCCAGGTCTGGTCTTGACCGGACGGATACTGGAATCAGCAAGGGATACCCACATGACCTGAAGGTGCTGCTGTGCTTCATGCCAGGTCAATGATCCAAAAACCATTGTGATCCATGACTTGGTAGTGGATGGAGGACTTGACCTGGCATGTGTAACAGAGGCTTGGTTGGATGAAGCAGATGGGCCTGTCCTTGCCGCTGCTTGTCCACTAGGTTTCTCTTACACACAGCAACCCAGGCCTTGTGGGCGGGGAGGGGGGGTTGCAGTGATTTTTAGGAAGTCATTAGTTTTCACCAGGCGTCTTATTGGGAAGACCCAGTTCTTTGAGTGCATGTTCTGGAAGTTGGGCAATAGGGGCAGTACAGGATTCCTTCTGGTGTACCGACCTCCCAGCTGCACCAAGGATTCCCTACGTGAGCTACTCCAGGTCATGGTGGATGTTCTCCTGGAGACACCTAGTTTGGTTGTCCTAGGGGATTTTAACATCCATGCCGACACGACCTTACAAGGGGCCGCTCGGGACTTCGTGGAAAGCATGGCCTCCATGGGGCTGTCCCTGAATAAGTCTGGCCCAACCCATAGCCGTGGACATGCCTTGGACCTGGTGTTTACCTCTATGGATGTTGGTGATCTGACACTAAGTAAAAGCGAAACGAAAGAAATGCCATGGTCAGATCACTTGCTGGTGCAACTGGACTTCTCCGCGACCCTTCCCCTCTGCAGGGAGGTGGGACCGATTCGGATGGTCCGCCCCTGCCACTTAATGGATCCAAATGGTTTCCAGAGAGTGGTAGGGGATGTTTTATCCCATGTTGATGGCCTTTCAGCTGATTCCCTGGTGGCCCGCTGGAATGTGGAGTTAACCAGGGCTATTGACCCTTTGGCCCCGAAGCACCCTCTCCGATTGCATGGAGCCCGGACAGCCCTGTGGTTTTCCACGGATCTGAGGGCAATGAAACAATCGCTGAGATGGCTAGAGTGCCGGTGGCAGATAGCCCATTCTGAATCTGACCAGACATGGGTTAGAGCATAGTGTTGAGCCTACCAAGTGGTGATAACAACGGCGAAGAAGACTTTCTTCACCGCCTCTATTGCATCTGCGGAAAACAGCAGCAGGAGACTCTTTCAGGTGGTTCGCAATTTAGCAGAACCACCTGCTCCATCAGGGCCCAGTACAGGCCACATGATCTCCTGCAATGATTTTGCAAAGTGTTTTGCAGATAAAGTCGCTCAGATTCAAGAAGAGGTAGACTCCACCGTGGCATCAGGACCGGGGCAGGAGAGTGCTAGAGAGTGCTAGTCAAGTTGTGTGGGATCAATTCCAATCTGTTACCTCCGAGGATGTGGACAGGCTGCTTGGACGAGTGAAACCAACCACTTGTCTCCTTGATCCTTGCCCATCCTGGCTTATAAAAGCTAGCCAGGAAGGGCTGGGTGATGGGCTTCGTGGGGTGGTGAATGCATCCCTCCGTGAGGGAGCCTTCCCAGACCCGCTGAAAGAGGCGGTTATTAAACCGCTTCTTAAAAAAACATTTTTAGATGCGGCCACGATGGCCAACTATCGCCCAGTCTCAAATCTTCCATTCTTGGGCAAGGTGATTGAGCGGGTGGCACGCCTGGAAGAAGCGGACCATTTGGATACCTTCCAGTCGGGATTCAGGCCTCATCATGGGACTGCAACTGCCTTGGTCGCCCTGGTTGATAATCTCCGGTGGGCTAGGGACAAAGGTGAGAGCTGTTTCCTAGTTCTGCTGGATCTCTCAGTGGCGTTTGATACCATCAACCATAACATCCTTCTGGACTGTCTTGCCAGAGTGGTGCATGCTCTAGTTATCTCTCACTTGGACTACTGCAATGCAGTCTACGTGGGGCTACCTTTGAAGGTGACCCGGAAACTACAACTAATCCAGAATGCAGCAGCTAGACTGGGGACTGGGAGTGGCTGCTGAGACCATATAACACAGGTCTTGAAAGACCTACATGGCTCCCAGTACGTTTCCGAGCACAATTCAAAGTGTTGGTGCTGACCTTGAAAGCCCTAAACGGCCTCTGTCCAGTATATCTGAAAGAGCGTCTCCACCCCCATTGTTCTACCCGGACACTAAGGTCCAGCACCGAGGGCCTTCTGGCGGTTCCCTCACTGCGAGAAGCCAAGTTACAGGGAACCAGGCAGAGGGCCTTCTCGGTGGTGGCGCCCTCCCTGTGGAATGCCCTCCCATCAGATGTCAAAGAGAACAACAACTACCAGACTTTTAGAAGATATCTGAAGGCAGCCCTGTTTAGGGAAGCTTTTAATGTTAGATGTATTACAGTATTTTAATATTTTTCTGGAAGCCGCCCATAGTGGCTGGGGAAGCCCAGCCAGATGGCGGAGTATAAATAATAAATTATTATTATTATTATTATTATTATTGGGAACATGGGTAGGAGGCAGGGGAATGTAGGAGATGTTCAAATAAGAGAAGGGGCTAATTGTGTTTGGTTTGATTTGTTCTTTTCCCTTTCTTCTCTTCCTTGAAATACAAAAAGGACTTCCTCTCTGCCCACTCTGAAGAAGGTGATACAGAAGAACGTCAGAATTCCGGGGGACGAGGAACCTTTCATTTTAATTTCATAGGAATAGACATTGAAATGTGCGAAATGTGGAATATGCTTCACTGAATGAGCACACCTAGTTCACACCAACAAATTCACAGGAGAGAAACCTTTTAAAGATTTGAAGTGTGGAAAGAGTTTCACTGATAGTGAAAAACCTAGAACACATCAGCGGACTGCCATGGGTAAGAAAGGATTCAAATGCAGGGAGTGTGGGAAGAGCTTCAGACAGAGTGGACAACTTAAATTACACCAACGGACTCACACAGGGGAGAAACCATATGAATGTATGGAGTGTGGGAAGAGTTTCCGACGAAGAGATACCCTTAGAATACATCAACAAACTCACACAGGGGAGAAACCATTTAAATGTGTGGAGTGTGGAAAGAGCTTCAGTTCCAATGCAACCTTTAGATTACATCAACGGACTCACACAGGGGAGAAACCATATGAATGTATGGACTGTAGGAAGAACTTCAGTCAGAGGGCACACCTTAAGTTACATGCACAGACTCACACATGGGAGAAACCTTATAAATGTATGGAGTGTGGAAAGAGTTTCCGTCGAAGAGATACACTTAGAATACATCAACGGACTCACACAGGGGAGAAACTATTTACATGTACGGAATGTGGATTGAGCTTCAGTCAGAATGGAAACCTCAAAAATCATCAAAAGACGCATTCAGGGGAGAAACCTTTTAAATGTGTGGAGTGTGGAAAGAGTTTCCGTCGAAGAGATACACTTAGAATACATCGACGGACTCACACAGGGGAGAAACCATATGAATGTATGGAGTGTGGAAAGAGCTTTAGTTCCGATGCAGGCCTTAGATCACATCGACGGACTCACACAGGGGTGAAACCATATGAATGTATGGAGTGTGGAAAGAGCTTTAGTGATAGTGGAACCCTTAGAATACATCAACAGACTCACACAGGAGAGAAACCATTTAAATGCATAGAGTGTGGAAAGAGCTTTAGTGATAGTGGAACCCTTAGAATACATCAACGGACTCACACAGGAGAGAAACCATTTAAATGTATGGAGTGTGGAAAGAGCTTCAGTTTCAATTCAAACCTTAGACAACATCAACGGACTCACACAGGAGAGAAACCATTTAAATGCATGGAGTGTGGAAAGAGCTTCATTCAGATTGGAAACCTTAGAATACATCAACGGACCCATACAGGGGAGAAACCATATACTTGTATGGAGTGTGGAAAGAGCTTCAGTCACAATGCAGGCCTTAGATCACATCAACGGACTCACACAGGAGAGAAACCATTTAAATGTATAGAGTGTGGAAAGAGTTTCAGTCACGATGCCGGCCTTAGATCACATCAACGGACACACACAGGAGAGAAACCATTTAAATGCATGGTGTGTGGAAAGAGCTTTAGTTATGATGCCGGCCTTAGATCACATCAACGGACACACACAGGGGAGAAACCATTTGAATGTATCGAGTGTGGAAAGAGCTTTAGTTCCGATGCAGGCCTTAGATCACATCAACGGACACACACAGGAGAGAAACCATTTGAATGTATCGAGTGTGGAAAGAGCTTTAGTTCCGATGCAGGCCTTAGATCACATCAACGGACACACACAGGAGAGAAACCATTTAAATGCATGGAGTGTGGAAAGAGCTTCATTCGGATTGGGCACCTTAGAATACATCAACGGACACATACAGGGGAGAAACCATTTAAATGTATGGAGTGTGGAAAGAGGTTCAGTTGCAATTCAATCCTTAGATCACATCAACGGACTCACACAGGCGAGGGGAAACCATTTGAATGCATGGAGTGCGGAAAGAGCTTCAGTTACACATCAACCCTTAAAACACATCAATGGACTCACAAAGGCGGGGGGGAAACCATTTAAAGCTTCAGTCAGAGTGGAAATCTTAGAAAACGTCAGGAGACATACAGGAAAGAAATAGTTTAAATGTATGGCGTGTGGAAGGAGCTTCAGTTAGAGTGGAACCCTTGATTTACGTCAACAAACTCACACATGAGGCAAACCATATAAATGTCAGGAAAGTAGACAGAGGTTCAGTCCTAGTGGAAGTCCTACATCTACAGACTCATGGACAGGAAGAACTTTAACAGTTGACACCCTACAAACCCATCAACCTTCAAAGAGGAGAAGCTGTTTAAAGGGAAAGATTGCAGAAAGTGCTTTAGTTATAATGGAGTGTTTAAGGAACATCTAAGAGCCAGTGTGGTGTAGTGGTTAAGAGTGGTAGATTCGTAATCTGGGGAACCCTGTTTGCGTCTCTGCTCCTCCACATGCAGCTGCTGGTGACCTTGGGCTAGTCACACTTCTTTGAAGTCTCTCAGCCCCACTCACCTCACAGAATGTTTGTTGTGGGGGAGGAAAGGAAAGGAGAATGTTAGCCACTTGAGACTCCTTCGGGTAGTGATAAAGCAGAATATCAAATCCAAACTCTTCTTCTTCTCAGAGGGGAGAACCCATTTAAATGTATGGAGTGAGGAACGTGTTCCTTTCAGAGTTAACTCTTCTTCACAGCAATGAACTCAGCAGAAAATCCATCTTCAAAGCGTGTCATGTATTTGTTCTGGTGTTTATATGTTAAACTGTATAGTAATGAAATAATGTTCTGATGTTTATATGTAAAACCTATATAGTAATGAAATAATGAAGGTAACGTCCCACAATAATGAGTATAATTATTATACTCATAATTATTATATAATTATGAAAGAAGACTGGAAGAAATTTAAAGACTATTTACAGAAATATTGTAAAATTAAGGAATTTTAGAAGGATGTTGGATAGAAACTAAGAGGTTTTTAGCTGTAATACTTTAAGAGATATGAAAAAAGGTTTGCAACTGGGTAATTTTAATGGTAAGGATTTGCTGAACTAACAAATTGAACTGGAATACAAAAAAGGGAGGTATGAGGAGGTCCGGGGAAATAAGTATAGGGAAGATAGGTTATGGAAAATTAATGTCTTTTTAACTGTTTATTTGGTATGTTTCTTTTTATTTTCTTTTTACTTTTTTTGGTTATATATTTTTTAAAAAAAACTTTATTCTTTTTCTTTTTGTATTCTGTATTTTTTGTATTTTTTGAAACTTTAATAAATATTATTTAAATAATAATAATAATAATAATAATGAGTATAATTTTAGATGTAAGGTACCTTTTGATAGTGAGGGGGAGAGGGTGAATCTGTATTTCTGGTGGTGAGTGAGGATTAGGTCTGGGCATATATTGATCTCATCCTATACCAGTTTCTAGACTACATTGTGATAACCTTTGGAAAACAATGGATATGGCAATACACCACGAATCACAGTGTGTGTTTCTGGGATGCACATTTGCCTCAAAGCAGCCGGCAGAAAGCTTTGCTTCATGAAGGGCTTCCGGTCAATCGCTCGCCATCACAGTCGGAGATCTCTTTATCAGAGGAGACCGCGGTATATCAAAGGCAGGGGAAACTGCTCCAGCACAGCAGACCCCGAGGAAAAACCTCAAATTGAGCATTTTGAGGATGTGGAATCCGGCAGGTGTCCAAAAGTGGGCTCCCCCCTCCCTGGCAAGTTCTGTTTTTGAGCTCCGAGAGCGAGGGGGTTGGAGCTGCGACACATCGGACAAAACACTTCCTTTGATTATACGAAGCTGCGAGACTGTGAGGCATTAGCAGTCAATTCTTCCAACATCAAAAGCATTTAAGGACTGTATTGTGAGTACCTTTTACGTTTGGATTATATATGGCTAACTAAAGGCCTTACCCCAAGGGTCACTAAATCTGAGATTTGCCCAAGGCCTTGTTCTGATCATAATGCTGTGTTGACAGAGTTAAAATTGTCTTTACAGGGTACTTTTAGATGGCAGATGAATGATGATTTACTGAGAAATGAATTGATTGTAAATAAAGCTCAAAAGACCCTTGTCAGGGAACTGCCATCAGTGCCGGAGGGAGAGAGCAAAAGCCAGAGGGATTCCAGAGAGCGTCCCGGGATTGGGAGAGGCAGCCCATCTTCTGGGGAAGAGAATCAGCATAGCACCAGTGGAGAAGGGGGGCAGATGGGGGAAGCGGCGAGGCGGTCCCATGACTCCTTGCCAGGGACCAGCGGGAAGAGTAGGGGTCCTCCGCTGCCTACGCCCTCCTTGCACAGAAGGCTTTCGCGCTGAGAGAGTAGGAGGAGACTAGGCGTCAAAGAGCTTCTTTGCTGGAAGAAGTTTAAGAAACGCCCACTGACGGATTCTGCCAGCGATTGAGACAGCCATGGATGAGTGGCTGTCCGGACAGAAAAGGTTCACTCAGGCAACCCAGCCAGGTGTTTGCACCGGTTTACGCACGAGCAACCCCTAAAACCATTACAGCAATCCGTCAGTCTCTGACGTTGCTTGTGCGCAGCCCCGGAGAGGCAGCACGATGAGCCAAACAGGGCCGGCCGGAGAGACAGAGCAAGAAGCCATGGTGCAAGGTCTGGTCGAGAGGAACCGAGACCTGGAGGCGCATGTCGCTACCTTGTCTGTGCGGCTGGAGGAGAGACGGGCTCAGGATGCACAGGTCAGAGCCACCCCGATAGGGAGGAAGGTCCTGGGGCTGGTACACAAGTTTGGTGGAAAGCCCCAAGACTACAATTCCTTCCGAACATTGTGGGACATCTGTAGGATGGGGCGCGCGAATGGATCAGGTCCCTAATGGCGACGCAGAATGATGCATTGAAAGATCTTAAGAAATTCTACCAGGGAATGGACGCGATGTTCTCCAGCGGGGTGGAGCAAAGCGTGACACAGAGGGAGCTGATGGGGTGCAAGCAGGGGAGCCTGTCCGTCAGAAACTACTGGTCGCGTTTTGTGATGTTAGTCCACAAGCTCGGGTGGGATCTGGACTCTGAACTAGTACAAATGTTGTTTGAAGGGGGTTTGGCCCCCGAAGTGAAAGACAAGTTGTCCCGAGCGCCCCGCCCGCGGTCGATGGATGAACTCACAAAGACTGTGCTTGCGATCGGTGTATGCCAGGAAGCGCGGGCTCAGGAGAAGCGGGAGATAAGGGCGGAACGTTTCCATGACAACCGCATTCCGGAGATGCCGAGGGAGCCTTCCCAGGCGGCAGAGCTGATGGAAATTGATGGAGCGCGTGCGAAGTTTCAAACGCTGGTGAAGGTCGGGAAAAGGAATGGAAAACTACCAAGAAGTGTTTCCTCTGTCAGCGACTGGGACATTTTGCAAAGGTCTGCCCTCAACGAAAAGCCTGGCAAGGCATGATGGGGGCTGCAGGCCACAACGAGAAGGGGGAGGAAGAGCCGGTGCAGGGAAACGACAACGCCTGGCTGCCAACGAGCAGGGGCAGCAGCCAGGCCAGCAACCAATAGAAGTGCCCCAGCCTGACCCTCCCAAGGCAGCTATAGCCATAGAGGTGGTGCTAGAACTCCCAAATAGGCACCCCGTCAAAGTGGGGGGGCTGCTAGATTCTAGCAGCTCGTGTAATTTCTTCAGCAGAGACTTCGCTCTGGAGCACCAGCTCCACCTGTTGCCACTAGATTTTCCCTTGCAGGTGACCACCATCAATGGCAGGGAACTCCTGGGAGGGGAAGTGACACACCAGACACCGCCAATGCGAATGAGTGTCTCCAGGCACACAGAAACCATTGCCTTTCACGTGGCCACGCTGGCAGGACCCCCAATAATACTGAGAATGAGCTGGCTGGCAATACATGACCCAGTGGTGTCATGGCATCAGCGGTCAGTCACCTTTGGGTCAGCTTACTGCTTAGAACACTGTCTGGGAGGGAAGGAACCAAGAATGACTGTGGCCAGGGTGGCTGGGCTGGCCCTGGAGCAAAAAACGGAGGAGCCACCACAATATGCTGATTTGAAGGAGGTCTTCAGCGAGACGGGGGCAGACAGACTGCCCCCCAGGCCCTTTGACTGCCAAATCAACCTGCTTCCAGGGGCTCAGTTACCGGTGGGTAAGCCGTATGCCATGTCCGACCGGGAGATGCAGGAGTTGCAGCAGTTTATTGACAAGAACCTGAAGAGAGGTTTCATAAGGGAATCAAAGGCGGTGGGGGGCAGTCCAGTGTTCTTTGTGGACAAAAAAGAGACTAATCAGCCCAGATTAGTTGTGGATTACCGGGCCCTAAGCCTGGTGTCAGAACCCGTGACTTTCCCAATGCCCAGGATTGACGATATTTTGACACGTGTGAGGCAGGGGAAGATTTTTACCAAGCTGGACCTCAGGGGAGCATACAATCTGATTAGGATAAGGGAGGGGGACGAATGGAAAACGACCATGTTCACCCCCCTGGGGGCTTTTGAGTACTTAGTCATGCCATTTGGATTACAATCGGGGTCCGCCTGCTTTCAAGCCTTCATGCACCATGTGTTGGGGCCCCTGCTGTACAAGAATTGCATAGCCTTTTTGGATGACATCTTAATCTATTCGGTCAATGAAAATCAACACGTCAGAGAAGTCAGGGAGGTGCTACAGAGATTGAAGAAGCATCAGTTGTGGGTCAAGCTGGGAAAATGCCAATTCCACGCCAGGGAGGTCGAGTTCCTGGGGTACAGGTTGTCAGACAAAGGACTAGCCATGGATCCAGGCAAAGTGAAGGCAGTGCTGGAATGGAAAGCCCCCCAAAACAGGAAGGATGTGCAGAGGTTCCTAGGCTTCAGCAACTTCTACAGGAAGTTCATAAAGAACTTTGCTCACTTGACAGCGCCCATAACGGATTGTCTTAGTAGCAAAAAGAAATTCACATGGACAGAGGATGCGCAGCAATCCTTTGAAAAACTGAAGAAGGCGTTCGCCTCGGAAGAGCAACTCCTGCATGTGGATCCGGAGAAGCCCATGAGACTGGAGACGGACGCGTCCGACTGCGCGATTGGAGCGGTCCTTTTGCAGCCCGGGGCCAAGCAGAACTGGAGGCCGTGTGCCTTTTTCTCTAGGAAGCTGAGCAAGTCGGAGCAAAACTACACAGTGTATGACCGAGAACTGCTTGCGATCTATGCGGCATTTCGGCAATGGAGACATCTATTGATAGGGGCGCGGCACAAGATCCAGGTCCAAACTGACCACAAGAACTTGGAATACTGGCGGACTGCGCAAGTGCTCAACCAGAGACAGATCAGATGGTCCCAGGAGTTCGCCAAGTTTTTCTTCGAGATCCGATACGTGCCGGGAGAGGAAAACGTAAGGGCAGATGCCCTCTCCTGGAAACCGGAGTACATGGAAGGAGAGGGGCCACCAGAGACCAGGCACGTGTTCCCCAAGGACCGGTGTGGGGGGGGAGCATTGGTTGGGAAACGAGAACTGTCAGGGCTCACCAGAGACGATGAGTTTGCTCAGACAAAAATCAGGGAACTCAGGGACGGAAAGGAAGTCAATGGAGGGTTTGAGGAAAAGGAAGGGCTACTGTACTATAAGGGGGCACTGTATGTACCAGGGGAGACTTTGAGGGGGAAGGTACTTAGACAACTCCATGACAACCCAACAGCTGGGCACTTTGGGCAGCACAAGACCATGCTACTTGTCACCAGGCAGTTCTGGTGGCCAAAGGTGAGGGAAGACGTACGAGAATATGTACGAGGGTGTGACCGATGCCAGAGGGCAAAGGGGGAAAGGGCTGTCCCCGCGGGGCTACTGGAACCCTTACCTACACCGGAAAAGCCCTGGGAGGTGGTGTCCATTGATTTTATGACAGATCTGCCCAAGTCAAGGGGAAAGACAGCGGTCATGGTAATGGTCGATCTACTGACTAACATGCAGCAACGGCAGAGGAGACAGCCAAGCTGCTTGTGGATCACATTTTTAGACTGCATGGGGCTCCACTGAGGGTAATCTCGGATCATGGGAAACAATTCACTTCCCGGTTCTGGCGGAGACTCATGAGCTTGCTACAGGTCGAGGTGAGCTTCTCGACGGCGAGGCACCCAGAAACCAACGGACAAGCCGAAAGAGCGAATGGTATACTCCAGCAGTACCTACGCTGCTATGTCAGCGAGAGACAGAACGATTGGGTAGAGAAATTAGCTTTGGCTGAATTTGCGTACAATAACGCTGAACACGTGTCCACGGGAATGAGCCTGTTCATGGCCAATTACGGGTGTCACCCCAGGGCCTTCCTGGGGCGGGGGGAGGAAGGATGGAATGTACCTGCAGCTGAGCAATTTGTGGAGGAAATGGAGGCCTTACACCAGCAACTCAGGCTGAACTTGGAGCGGGCCAAGGAAGTTTACAAGAGGCAGGCGGACAGGCACCATCGGGAGGGGGAGGCCATACGGGTGGGAGACCGGATGTGGTTGTCATCCCAAGGGTTGCCCCTAAAGGGAGGGTGCAAGAAGTTGCAGCCTAGGCGGCTGGGGCCTTTTGAGGTGATACAGCAGGTTAACCCAGTGGCATTTAAACTCAAGTTGCCTGACAGCATGAAGATACATCCGGTGTTCCATAGGTCCCTACTTTCACCTTACAGGGAGGGGCAGGAATTCCCGGGACGGGAGGGAGGGGTTACCACCCACCCGCAGGTAGAGGAGAGGGAACACTGTAACGAAGCCACGGAAATACTCGATTCAAAGTGGCGAGGTCGCCAGGTAGAGTACTTGGTAGCCTGGGAGGGGGAACCTAGGTCTGAAAACACGTGGGTCCCTGCTGAATCAATCACTGACAGGTATCTGGTGGAAGAATTCCACGGTTTGTTCCCGGATAAGCCCAAACCATTAGCTAGATTCTGGGAGGAAGAATTTAGACCCACAGACGACCAAGGGGACTTTGTGGGTTTCCCTGCCTCCAAAGAGGAGGGAGAGGTGTCCGAGGGGGAAGAATCAGACTGGGAGGTTCAACCAGCGGGAAGAGATCCAAGCAGATGGGAGGCTGGTTTTGAATCCTCAGAAGATGATGACAGTTCCTTCAGGGGATTCCCCGCATCATCAACCGAGGAAAGAGAGGAGGTTGTATCGGAAAATCGCGCCAGGGGTGGGGGGGTCCTGAGGAGGAGGTGGATGTCAGGGAACTGCCATCAGTGCCAGAGGGAGAGAGTAAAATCCAGAGGGATTCCAGAGAGCGTCCCGGGATTGGGAGAGGCAGCCTATCTTCTGGGGAAGAGAATCAGCGTAGACCAGTGGAGAAGGGGGGCAGATGGGGGAAGTGGCGAGGCAGTCCCATGACTCCTTGCCGGGGACCAGCGGGGAGAGTAGGGGTCCTCCGCTCCCTAAGCCCTCCTTGCGCAGAAGGCTTTCACGCTGAGAGAGTAGGAGGAGACTAGGCGTCAAAGAGCTTCTTTGCTGGAAGAAGGTTAAGAAACGCCCACTGGCGGATCCTGCCAGTGATTGAGACAGCCACGGGTGAGTGGCTGTCCGGACAGAAAAGGTTCACTCAGGCAACCCAGCCAGGTGTTTGCACCGGTTTACGCACGAGCAACCCCTAGAACCATTACAACCCTAAAGGACTATTTTGAATTGAACCTGAATCAAGACAAGAAGTTGAAGAGGCAATTGCTCAAATGAAAATAGGCAAAGCACTGGGACCTGATGGTTTAACTTCCAAGTATTATAAAATATTAAAGGATTGGCTCATACAACCATTGATGGATGTTTGTAACAAAATATTAAAGGGGGACAAAGCACCCGAGTCCTGGAAAGAGGCCTTCATCACTCTGATACCCAAACCAGATACAGATAGAGCTCAAGTAAGGAATCAGCGACCAATTTCCTTGTTGAATGTGGATTATAAAATATTTGCAAATATTTTGGCTAAAAGATTGAAGAAGGTTTTGAATAAGCACATACATAAAGATCAATCAGGTTTTTTACCTGAAAGGCATATGAAAGATAATATTAGGAATGTACTGAATAATATTAGGAATGTACTGGAAAGATTAGAGGCAAAAAAGAATCCTAAAGCAATGTTAATGGTTAGTGATGCAGAGAAAGCCTTTGATAATGTTTCTTGGAGTTTTATGAAACAGAACTTGTGTAATATGGGGATCGGTCAAAAAATTTAAAATTAATGCAATTTACTTTGAGCAGAAAGCAAAAATTATAATTAACAATGTGGTCTCAGAAGAAATTGGGATTGAGAAGGGAACCAGGCAAGGGTACCCACTCCCCCCCCCCCCCGCTTTCTATTTCTGTCCTAGAGGTGCTGTTGAATATGATAAGGAATGATGAGGAAGTTAAAGGCATAGTAGTGGAACTAAACAATATAAGTTAAAAGCCTTTGCTGATGATTTGGTATTGACTTTACAGGACCCTGAGATCAGTGCAATCAAAGCACTGAAGATAATCCAACAGTTCGGACAAGTTGCAGGTTTCAAATTGAATAAGAATAAAACCAAAGTTTTAGGGGGGGAAATAATGATACATGATAAACTTAACTTAGAGGAACCCACAGGGCTGAAGTTTGTGAAAAAGGTGAAATATCTGGGTGTAAATATGACTGCAAAAAAATTGCATTTGTACAAAGACAACTATGAAAAGTTATGGAAAGATATCAAAAGAGATTTGGATATTTGGACAAGGTTGAAACTATCTTTGCTGGGCCGAATTTGTGCGATAAAGATGAATGTATTGCCTAAGTTGATATTTTTGTTCCAAGTACTCCCTATCATTGATAAGTTGAATTGTTTTAAGGAATGGCAAAAGGTATTGTCTAAATTTATCTGGCAGGGGAAAAAACCCAGAATTAAGTTTAAATCATTAACAGATGTAAAAGAGAGGGGGGGTTTCTCCCTGCCAGATTTAAGGATTTACTTTGAAGCTGCAGCCTTTTGCTGGCTGAAACAATGGTTTTTATTGGAAGATACAGATGGTTTGGATTTAGAAGGTTTTGACAATGTATTTGGTTGCCATGCATATTTATGGTATGACAAGATAAAAGCTCATAAAGGATTTAAAAATCATATAATTAGAAAATCTTTGTATGATGTTTGGATAAGATACAGGGATTTGTTAGAAAGGAAAACACCCAGGTGGATATCACCATTGGAAGCTAAAACTCATAAAAGGTTGAATATGAAAGCTACGTGGTTGAAGTATTATGATCAGTTGAAAGATAAATTAGATGATTTAATCCAGTACATCCAGATAAATGAAGTGTTTAAAATGGATAAGAAAATCGGTTTTCAAACAGAGAAATCCAATCTGGAAACAGAATTATTAGATACAAAACCAAAAAATCTATATAAGATGTATAATTTATTGCTGGAATGGCATACGAGAGATGAACAAGTGAAATCTGTAATGATTGAATGGGCCAGGGATGTGGGGCACAATATCATGATGGTGGACTGGGAGAAATTGTGGAAAAAAGAATTGGAAGAAACAAGATTTACCAACTATCGAAGAATGGCAGATGAAGATAATGGACTATATGGAATTTGCCAAACTGACCGGGAGACTCCGAGACCAGAGAGAAGAGATGGTGGAAGAAGATTGGAAGAAGTTTAAGGAATATTTGAAAAAATATGTTAATATTTAAATCTCAGAATAGTTCTGGAAGTGGATATAGGCTGTAGGGTTAGAAGTAGAAGATAGTGTATTTTAAAATAATATTATTTGCAAGCGATGAAATGTGAAGTTAATTTAAGTGTGATAAAAAAAAGATGGTTAGAAACTATGATATATGTAAACTGCTAAAGAAGAAGTAAAATGAAAATCAGATAGGTGGGACTTGGGGAAGCCCACCTAACAGTGTTTAGAAAAAATAAGGATAAGACAAGAATTTGTTTGTATTGTTTGTTTTTCTGTTTGTGTTCTTTATTTGTGTTATAAAATGAATAATTTTTTTTGAAAAAAAGAAGAAAGCTTTGCTTCGTGAAGCCCCTGCAGATGCTGAGTTGCTGACTTCCCTCCCAGAAGACAGGAAGTGAAACACACACATCCATTGCTCTGTGTCCTTCCAGCCTCTTTCCTCCCTTGCTCCCTTCTGCCGGTTTGTGTGCCTGACTTAGATATCCTGCGTGCTGTATTTTTTTATTGCTGAAACTGGATTTGCTCTCAGGAGCTAAGTTTTGTGCCTCACTGGGGACCCAGTGAGAACTGTATGCTCTGAAAACTCAGTAAACTATTACTGAAGAAGTCCTGCTGCCCTGGAGTTGCTCTACTCAAGCATGCAAGACGGTTTTTGCACCAAACTCTGTCACCCCCCCCCACCGCATGATCTCCAAGCACTGCTTCTTCACCAGAACTTCATCCCTGCCTCCTAAGCATTCTGAAAAAAACTTGAAATGCTGTAATTTAATGTAAGATTTTGCCCCAAGCCTAATTGCAAGAGGGGGGAGGAGGGGCTACAGGTACCAGGGAAGTCTCCTGGGGGCCCCATCTTCACTCTTGAACCCCATGGGGCAACCCCAGAGCGCCTGCTTATTCTGGGGTTTGGGGAAGAAAGTAGTTTTCTATAGTCCCAGAAGTTTTTATTCAGTCATGCTGGTAGGGAGTTTTCCTACCAAAGGACCACAGTTCAAATTACTATCATACTGATTGCACTGTTGTTTCTGCTTTTGCTGTCATAGAGCAGGTGGGTGCGGGGGGGGGGGAGGCACCAGCTGAGGGACCCACAAGGGAAGAAGGCTCAGAGCCCAGGGACTGGTGGTGGGATGGCGATGAGCAGAAAGAGGGAGAAAAGGGAGCAGAATGGGAGGGGAGGTGTTGCAAGCTGAGGAGGAAACAGGGTTTGGTGAGCAGGAAGAGGCTGGGGCAGAGAGCAGTTCAGGCTGACCCAACATGCATCACTTTAATCTTATTGATAATGAACTGTATTTTCTGCCCATTCACCCCCTTTGAAGAAGTCCTTTTGGAGCTCGTTGCAATCTCTCTTTCTTGGAAAAACCCTGGACAATTTACTGCCATCAGCAAACTTTGCTACCTCCTAAGTCTATATCATTTATGAACAGGTTGAAAAGCCACAGGTCCCAATACTGATCTTGAGGGGACTCCGCTTTCTGCTCCTCTCCATTCAGAGAACTGTCCGTTTACTCTCTTGGTGTTTCAGAAGGAGGGCTGCCTCCGACAGAGGGGCACATTTTTCTTCTAAGGGCACATTTCCGGGGTCCCCACAGTGCCCCCCAGCCTGGCTCCACTTGGCCAGGGCAGCTGCATTTTGTTTCGCTGCAGATGAGCCTGCCCCCTGAAATATGGGGTCTTAAAGGAACTTTGATGGGGGCAGAGGGGTCGCAGCTTCCCCACACTTGTGAAGGAGCCATGGGGGGGGGGAGGCAGGTGTAATTGGGGGGGAGTAGTGTGGAGGAATGAGCGAGACAGAGCTTCTGGAGCCTGTGCTGCCCCTCCCCACCTGAAACTTTCCTGAGCCTCTCCCCTTTTCATTTCCATGACTGGGGGTCCCGCACAGCCCTCAGGGCACCTCAGTATCTTGGGAGGGGGAGCTATTTTGTTTGCTGAGGGCAGGGACACAATCCTGTCTCATTGCGGGGTGTCAGGCTTTTAGGTAAGAGGCTCAGGTGGAAAAGCACTGAGAAGGAAAAAATCCTGGGGTGCTGATTTCCTCCGCTGCCCAGCTCGCCAGGGGGCCACACCCCGCGGTCCCTCCGGGGTCAGCAAAGAAGGAGAATCCAGGCAAGTTAAAGGAGCAAAACAGCGGTCAGTAGACCTGATATTTATTTGTAGCAACAAGGTTCATCCACACAAAGAGTAGGAACACTGAGAATATGGTTGCATGAACTTTTAAAACTTTTACCCCCTTTCCCATAATAAATTTTCTAACAACTTCATCAATACATGACATGGGGCTTTTTCGGGGGTTGTTGCTGTTGCCGTTTTGTATTTATATTTTAGATCTTCTTGTGATTCATGTGGAAATTGTTCAATTTTTCAACCCCAGCATTCCAAACTAACCCTATCGCCGTCTAGCATTTCCTAAAATTTACTCTTCTACTGTAATTACCATTAATATATTAATGTCATTGATACATGCTTATAAAACTTTAACTACAAACACCAAGACATTGCACTGAAACTTTCATTAAATGCGCATGCATGCACTTTCCAAGAGTCTCATTCGAGAGCCAGTGGGGTGCAGTGCTTAAGAGTTTTGGACTAGGAACTGGGAGACCTGGGTTCCAATCTCCACTCAGTCACTGGATGATGGCTTCACAGCCCAACCTACCTCACAGGGTTGTTGTCAGGATTAAACAATGAGGGGGAGAACGACTTAACACCTCACTGAGCTTCTTGAAGAAACAGGTGGTATATAAAGGCATCCAATAAATTTCACTAAGAAGAAAGGTAAGATTCTGCTCTTAGGCAAGAAGAATTTGCTGCACAAATATAAGATGGGGGATACCGGGCTTGCCAGTAGTACATGTGGAAAAGGGGTTTAGACTAACATGAGTCAACAGTATGATGCAGCAGCAAAAAAGGCTGTTATTCTAGGCTGCGTCCAAAGAACTCAAGTGTCCAGATCAAGAGAAGTAACAGCCCCAATTTCTTCCGCCTTATTCAACCACACCTGGAGTCCTGTGTCCAGTTCTGGGTGCCCCAATTTAAGAAGGATTTTGACAAGCTGAAAGGTGTGCAGGGGGGGGGGGACCAAGACAATTAAGAGTTGGGAAACCAAGCCTTCTGAGGAACAGGAAGGACTATCACGTGGAAGATTGAACAAGCTTGTTTTCACCAGCTCTGGAGGCTGCGACCCAAACCAATGGCTTCAAATTAGAGATGCCCTTGGAAGGTTGTGGACTCTCCTTCCTTGGAAGTTTGTAAGGAGAAGTTTGAAGGCAATATGTCATGGAAGCTTTAGTTGAGAGTCCTGCAGTGGACTAGACGACCCAGGGGTCTCCTGCAGGTCTAAAATTCTATGATTCTCCCCTGTATGAATTCTTTGATGGGCCATGAACTTGGTCCTCTTACTGAAGCTCTTTTCACATTCCAAGCACTGATATGGTTTCTTACCACTGTGAATTCTTTGATGGGAAGGGAGACTTTGCTTCTCCCACATTCCAAGCACTGATATGGTTTCTTACCACTGTGAATTCTTTGATGGGTAGGGAGACTTTGCTTCTGACTGAAGCTCTTTCCACATTCCAAGCACTGATAGGGTTTCTTACCACTGTGAATTATTTGATGGGAAGGGAGACTTTGCTTCTGACTGAAGCTCTTTCCACATTCCAAGCACTGATAGGGTTTCTCCCCTGTGTGAATTCTTTGGTGGGAAGTGAGATTGGCTTTCTGGTGGAAACCCTTTCCACATTCCAAGCACTGATATGGTTTCTCACCACCGTGAATTCTTTGATGGGAAGGGAGACCGGAGCTCACAGTGAAGCCCTTCCCACATTGGGAGCACTGTTATGGTTTCTCACCACTGTGAATTCTTGGGTGTGCCACGAGATTGGCACGGTGACTAAAGGTCTTTCCACATTCCAAGCACTGATATGGTTTTCCCCTTGTGTGAATTCTTTGGTGGGAAGTGAGATCGGCTCTCTGGAGGAAACTCTTTCCACAATCCAATCATTGATAGGATTTCTCCCCGGTATGAAGGCTTTGATGGGTAGCGAGATGGGCGCTTTTACAGAAGCTCGCTCCACGTTCCAAGCACTGTGAATTCTTTGGTGGGAAGTGAGATTGGCTCTATGGCAGTAACTCTTTCCACATTCCGAGCACTGATAGGGTTTCTCACCACTGTGAATTCTTTGATGGGAAGTGAGATTTTGCTTCCGACTGAAGCTCTTCCCACATTCCAAGCACTGATAGGGTTTCTCACCACTGTGAATTCTTTGATGGGAAATGAGACTTGCCTTCTGACTGAAGCTGTTTCCACAGCTCATGCATTGATAGGGTTTCTCCCCAGTATGAATTCTTTGGTGGGAAGTGAGACCGGAGCTCACAGTGAAACTCTTCCCACATTCTGAGCACTGATAGGGTTTCTCACCACTGTGAATCCTTTGATGGGCCGTGAGATTTGCCCTGTGATTGAAGCTCCGCCCACATTCCGAGCACTGATAGGGTTTCTCACCTGTATGAATTATTTGATGGGCTGTGAGATGGGTGCTTTGACTGAAGCTCTTTCCACACTCTCGGCATTGAAATGGCTTCTCCCCCCTGTGAATTCTCTGGTGCTTATGGAAGGTTGTGCTTGTATTAAAGCTTTCCCTACAATCCAAGCCTGATAGGGTTTCTCCCTGCTGTGAGTTATTTGATGTGAAATGAAATGTGCACTCGTACTGAAGCTCTTTCCACATTCCAAGTATTTCAGTGGGTCCTCCCCTGTGTGAATTATTTCCTGTGAAGTGAGGCTTTCATTCCAACAGAGAGTTTTTCCCCATTCAGAGAACTGAGAGGGTTTCTTCTCAATAGCATTTCTTTGGTGGGTAGTCAAATGGGAACTGTGGCTGAAGCTCTCTCCACACTCCAAGAGTGGCAATGGCTTCTCCACTGTGTGAATTCTGTCATGGGCGTCCTTTCTCTCAATTTCCAAATCATCACCACCTGCAATGAAGAAATGGAGGGCCACTGTATTGAATATTGATCATTAACCCTTGTGATAGAGGAAGAATTCCATGCATCAACATTGCTGACCACACACTAGAGGTGGTCAGTGTTAGAAACAGAGATAGGACAGCTAAGACATAAAGAGGACCTTAAACCTAGGTTATGGGCTCAAAAATGGAATGTCCATATGCACTCTCTTATGACAAAAATACAAAGCTGAAAAGGAATGAACAGCAACTGAAATAATATGTTCATTTTTCACATGGTCTAGTCCTTCCCCTGCCCACCCCTCTGGGTTTTTAAGAAGGTCTCTCCTTCAGTCTTTAGAGAGTAGCTGGAAGTGGGGAGGCAGAAAAAGGTTCTTCTTTCCTTCCACTCTGCAGTTTTAATCCGAAATATTAGATTCTGTGAGCAGAGCTCAGAAACTGCTCGTGTCTATGACATTCCCTGTTGCAAAATGCGCCTAGCACCATGCGAGTTTCAGACACTGGAGGTGGTGGATGATTGTGTCTACCTAAGAAACCAACAACCTCTTCATTGATGCTGACCTAGACATGTGTACTGGCGAGGCACTTATGGCAATGGCTCACCTCTCCAAAAGAGTACAGTGGTACCTCTGGTTAAGATCTTAATTCGTTCCGGAGGTCCGTTCTTAACCTGAAACTGTTCTTACCCTGAGGTACCACTTTAGCTAATGGGGCCTACCGCTGCCGCCATGCCGCTGCCACACAATTTCTGTTCTCATCCTGAAGCAAAGTTCTTAACCCGAGGTACTATTTCTGGGTTAGCGGAATCTGTAACCTGAAGCGTCTGTAACCTGAAGTGTCTGTAACCCGAGGGACCACTGTATGGGTGAATGGGATGCTAACCAATACCAAGATGAAGGTCTATCAGGATTGTGTGTTGAGCAAGCTGCTTTGTGAAGTGAGTCATGGACAATTGCAACCATCAGAAACAACCCCTCAATGCCTTCCACAAGCTCTGTGTCAGGAAGATTTTGGGCAATACAAGGCAGGACAGTGTCAAACAAAGATGTGCTTTCCTAACCTCAAATTCCCAGCATGTTCCCATTCCATTCTCAGCAAGGTCTATGCTGGCTTGATCATGTCCACAGTCAAAACAGTCGATAGCCCTCCATTTAAGGTGAGTTTAGGGGGTATTAGAATCCCAGGTGCTGCAAATGGCCCTGTAGTGCTTCCTCAAAACCAGGGAGGCTTATCACAGAGAGAGATGCATGGAATTTCCAAAGACAGATTAGGATCCAGAAGGGAGCCTTACTGAGAGAGGCCATGATCCCATGATTCTCCTCCATGACTTCCTTATGCAGAGCTCTCTGGTCTGGATCCAGCAACGCCCATTCCTCGTCTGTGAAATGAACAGCGACATCTTCAAAGCACACTGGACCCTAAGAGAGAAATGAAAAGGTCCTCTTTAGAGAGCATAAAGATTATCTGCTACACATTGCTGTTTCTTTCTGCTCATTAAATGGTGTTTTGTTTCAATGGGATCGTCCTGCTGCACGTTTTAATTGTGGGTGCTGCTTTTAATGTCTTAGTCGAATTCTTTTCTTGTGTGATTTAGTGACGGACATTAATCTTTGTGTAAATGGAAGGAACTCTTCATTGTGTTCTTAAAATCCTTCTGTCTGTGCCAGATGGAAGGATCCCCTCTCTGCTCCCCATGTGCTGTTCTTCGGGGGGGGGGGGTGGAGAGACATTTCTGATGCCCTAAAGACAACTTCCAGAAGTGCACTGGGGGGAAAGGGGGGGAGGAGAAGGTGGGGAAAGCCCCATTGTGCAACTGATGTGACAGGATAGGTGAATCCTGGGAACTGTTTTTTAGGCTTTTTGAACTGCTTAGAAGTCTATTTTAGCATTCAGTGATAACTCTACAAATAAAACGACAATGACTTATGAATGATCTTATTGACCTTCAGAAGGTGAGTTAAGGCAAGGTGGCTGTTCCTTATTCTCAGGACATTAAGTTTCTCGAACGGCATTCGCAGCCTCTTCGCTTCTGTCTAGGCTGCCCTTGACAAAGATGCCTTAAGAGAAGCTTGGGCAGAAGCCAAGAGGAGGAGAGAGATTCCTTGGGGGCCAGAGGCACCCTGGCTGCCCCCCCCCTCAGCCCCCTTCCCCACAGGGCTCACTCCCTCTACCTGAGCTGCTTCCACAACCGTTGCTTCTCCTTCCCCACCAGGAATAGATGGAAGAGGAGGTCTTGCTGGCATCATCTGGTCACCTGCAAGAGACAGAGGTAAGTGGGAAGCCAGGAGTGCAGCTGCTCTCCAAAAAGTCTCACCTTCTGAGTGCATCTGGACATTTGGACCCATTTCATAATTTAGTTGGGTTAAAAAATACATCTCCCTTCCTTGGTGCTCTTGGTGTCTTGCTCCCCCCCCCCCCCCAAAAAAAGAAAAAAGATGACAAGAACCCATGGATTCGTTTTGATATCCACAGAAAGGGACCAAACGGAGAACGGACTCCTTCCTTACCCAGCAGCCTTACTCTCGTGTCCAACAGAATCCTTTTGGTCTCAGAGGAATCTGGGCCCATTTCTGCAAACAGATCCTGTCTCTGAAATAGCAACAAAGTTTCAAAACAGAGAATATAAAGAAGAGTTAGAAAAGGAATGACAGAGGCAAAAACTGAAGGGCAATCTGATAGCATTCAATGGCTGCTTTCCAAAAAAAGGATGGAGAATTTTCAGATACCCTCACTCACGTTCGGAGCCCCTTTGGAGTATCCAGAGGAAAGTCTCTCTCACCTGCTGCTCTGCCTGCTTCTTCTCCTCTGCCTGACTCAGGAGGAAACCTTCGGCCAGGGCCACTGCCTGGGAACTGGTCTCCGCTCCACATTCCCTCACCCAACTTTCCATCTCCGGTGGAAGGACAGCCAGGAACTGCTCCAAGATCACCAGGTCCAGCATCTCAGCTTTTGTGTGCCTTTCTGGCTTCAGCCATTGATGGTAAAGGTTGTAGAGTCGGCAGCAAACCTCTCGAGGTCCTTTGGCCTCCTGGAAGCAGAACTGCCTGAACTGCTGGCTCTGCACCTCTGAGCGGAGAGTGTCCTCCTCACCCAGGATCTTCAGCACAGTTTTCCCCCAGAATCCTCCACTGCTCCCAGTTCTGATGGCATGGCCTCTTCCTGCTTCAGGGCCAGCTGAGTTTTTCTCATCCATCTCTGCTCTCAGGAAGACTCCAAGAGAGATGAAGGAATCCCTTGATCTTCTGCCAAGTTCTGTCTGTCTGAATTAGAGATCCTTGCAAATTCTACAAAGCAAATACATCATTCTGTTACAAAACTGACCTATTGCCTGGAAGAGAAAAATGTTCCGTGAGGAAGTATGTATGAGTCTTGGAAGAGTCAGCTCTGGACTGCACCACAACCCAGACTCTTGAGGTTTCTTTAGAAAGGAGAAGCAAAACGTATTTTTCGCTCCATAAGATGCACCTGACTATAAGGCACACCTAGTTTTTAGAAGGGGAATGCAAGAAAAAAAAATATTTTAAAGGGAGCGCTTGTAGGGATCAGATGAGATTACCATGTGGAATTATAAAATATACATCAAGCCATTGTGTCCACGATGAATGCATTGTGTTGACTGGGATTGATATATTGATGATAATTTCTGATTAAATCTCATAAGATTCTACATCCATGCCCTTTTTCCTCTACTGCCCATTTCTCTCTCTTCACAAGTCACGTACACACTTAGACAGGCAGGCGTCCTGGGTCCTCAAAGACAATGGGCAGTTTCGTCGATGTAGCTTTTCTGACATGTTAATCTTAGGATGTTAATCTTAGGGCCAGGAAACAGGTTTCACATTAAGGTGATAATGATCGCTGTCCTCCTGGCCATCCTTCTTATCACGTGTACTGATTGCTTATGACCTCCGGGGTTGCTGAATGCGCTCCTTTGTAGTTTTCATTCATTTACTCCAAAGTATGCATGCCTAACTAGTATTTATAGTTTAACTTTGTCCCCACTTGGGGTTTGTTTAAATGCTCAGAGGAAATCTGATTGGTTCTTACGAGCACTGTGTAAAAGATTCTTTTGCTAATAAAATGGCCTGGTGAAATGCGGCTAGTGAAAGGGAGTGTGGCTCTTGGGAGCTTTTCCGGGAGGTGGGGGAAGGGACTGAGGGGCTGGCCTCTGTCCCTTCCCCCACCTCCCACAAAAGCCAGCAAGAGCCGCACCCTCTTTAAAGGGTGCACGGCTCCTGCAGGCTTTTCTACGAGGAGGGAGAAGGAACTGACTGTCACTCCCTCCTCGGGGAAGAGTCCGCAAGAGCCGCGCGGAGCGTGTGTGCGACTCTTGGGGGCGTTTGCCGCCTGCATTCGCTCCATAAGACGCACACACATTTCCCCTTTTTAGGAGGGAAAAAGTGCATCTTATGGAGAGAAAAATACAGTAAGTCTCCCGCCCTCCTAGAGTGAAAGTGACCATGCAAAATGTGCAGGGAACTGCTGGTCTTTCTGAGAGATGAATCAGCCTGGTTGCCCCTGTCTTTCAGAGTTTTCAATCATGGAATGAAGTCAGAACTGTGATTGACAAGTGACTCATTTGTACTGAGTGTTATCTGAGCATTGGGGTTGGGGGGGGGGTTCCTAACCCAGGGTTCCTCAAGAGTTGCTCTCCTGCCCAAACCCATTTCAGAGAACATTTATTCCCTTATCTGGCTAACTCCTGAGGGCCAAATGACATGTGGGTGGGGTCAAAGGACAGCACTCAAAAGCAGATAAAGCGAGACTCGCCTTTCTATGCGCGTAATGTGTTTTCAACTGTTTTTATTGCTGTTTTTTAAATTTTGTAATCTGCTCTTGGAGAGTTGGATGACGGGCAGGGAACTAGCAATAATGATGATGATGTTACATTGCTTAACATGCCCCCTCCCCAGTCATGAATACTTGAGGGCACTCCTGGGTCCATCATGGTCGCTTGAGGCCCATGTTCAGCTCAGGCTAGTTCCCCACCCCACAGACCTTTCGGGACAGAGAGGACATGGCACTGGTCTTTCTTGCTCTGCACCAGATGGGATGGTTGCAACCCTCTCTGTGTGGAACTGCCCTTGAAGGCAACTCGGGAACTGGTCCAAAATGCAACAGCCAGATGATTGGCTGGGCTGCCTCTCTTTATGAAGGACTTTCGTCTCCCACCTCTTTGTCCAAAGAGATCAAGGCGGCATCCAGGGGTCTACCCCTCCCCACGGAGTCCCCCCACAACAAACACACTGGATTCCTGTTTTAAAAACGGTTGCACTGGTTGTTTCCTTTCCAGCAGGTCCTCTCCTGCTCTGAATCCCTTGGCTTGTGAGACCTCCAGTGGTGCTTTCATGGAACTACAGAGGTGGGTGGCACCCCAAGGATCATCTAGTCCAACCCCCAGCAATCTCAGAGGCCACGCTTGCATCTGGAGGAACTAAGTGTTAGAATATTTCCGTTCCACCTTAAGGGACAGGCATGACTGTTGTGTGCCACATGCCTGTTTACACTCCAGCACAGCTTGCTGGGAACTTCTGTTTGTGTACAGTGGTACCTCTGGTTACAGACGCTTCAGGTTACGGACACCGCTATCCCAGAAATATTACCTCGGGTTAAGAACTTTGCTTCAGGATGAGAACAGAAATCGTGCTCTTGCGGCGTGGCAGCAGCAGGAGGCCTCATTAGCTAAAGTGGTGCCTCAGGTCAAGAACAGTTTCAGGTTAAGTGCGGACCCCCAGAACGAATTAAGTACTTAACCCGAGGTACCACTGTATAGATTTTGCTTATGCTGTCTTGCTTTGGACATGAAGGAGAGCAGACATGATTCCTTTGTCCTGATGTGTGCTGAATAAACTGCTTGTAAATCTGCTCACACATGCCTCTCCAGCCACTTCTGTTGTGCGTTTACTCTGTTGAGTGTGCATGCCCAGCTTCTGAAGGCTGCTGAAGCTCGGGTCGCAGTTTCATGCTGATCCAAGGACTGGAGATCGCCCAGCACAGCTGGGGGCCTACCATTTGCCCCCAATTCCTTGGCTGCATCCCAACACTAAGCACTGGAGGAGAAAATGAGCCCTGCAGGATCAGGCCAGAGGGCTCCCTCCTATGCGGGAGACAGGGCAGAGGATTCCCCCATCGCCCTCTCCTCCTCCTCCTCCACGGATTGGCCTCCTCCTCTTTTAACGCCACCTTGATTGGTGGCCTCCCTGGCTCTTGTGGGAGGCAGTTCCACAGGTTTACTCTGCCCTGCAAGAGGAAGCGCTTTCTCTTCTCTGCCTTCCTTCCTTCCTTCTCCTTGCACAGGTGAGGTTTTAGGGACCAGGGTATATTTCATGTCCGGATGTTTCCATCCGCGGACCACCTCTGTTATACAAGGGGACTGATCCATACATCCGAATGGGGTTTATTTGCATGCATTTCCCCACTCCTGGACCCCAGACCCCTCCCCAAGGGGCCAGCAGCGCATCCATGCAAAGGAAGAGCAGAGCTGCCGCCCTCCTGCGACCCTCCCCGCCCTGGCTTGCCCCCCTCTCGCCATGCAGCGCTGGGACCCCCGCTCTCCCCATGGGCCCTATGTTGGGAGAGAGGAGACTCACCGGATCCCAGCAGGCGCCTCCAGGCAGCCTCTGCAGAGCCGAACCAACGGGACCCCCACACGCCCGACGTCTTGCAGGAAAGGGAGGGGTTGGGCTTTCGCTCCGGAAAGTCTTACTTACTTTGCCCCCCCCCCCCGTCTTACTTTCCTGTCTAGGAATCTAGCTCGTTTCCGTTTAACCCTTGGCAAGCCGAGCGCACCCAACTCACGCCTCTCCCTCTTTCGAGAGGCGGAGCATCGCGCACCAATGGCATCCCGAGAAGGCGGAGGAGGAGAGGTTTATGGATTACTTCCGGCAAGGGATACATTCAGTTTTGGACAGCAGCTGAACGGCCCTCTAACAGGTGGTCCCTGCTGGAACACGGGTCCTAAGAAATCTTCACTGGCTCCCGGTCCGTTTCTGAGCACCATTCAAAGTGTCGGGGCTGACCTTGAAAGCCCCAAATGGTCTCAGCCAGAGGAAAACATTTCCGCAAAAAGATCAAAACATGTAGCCGCAGGTGATACAATAGGAGCCTTTCTGCAAATGGCCTTTGCAACACAACTCACTGGATGGTAACAAAGTATACACGTTTGCCTCTTTGAAACGTAGCCCCGTTTCCTCAATGAATCCACCCATTTCTGGATGAAATGTAACTTCTGCCAGTAAAGCTGAGCTGTAATAGTAAGGAGAGCAAAACAGCAGCCCTGTCTGACCCCAGTCACGTGGCAGGAGATTCATCATGAGCCCCCCCCCACGTGAGATGGGTATGACATCATGGATGATCCAATGATGATCCACATGATCCAAGCAGACTGGTCCAAAGAGCAGATCTCTACGCCTGAATGAAACGGGTCTGCGGTGATGGAATCTGGAGTCAAGAAATCCGCCCTTTCCAGTGATCTCTCAGGCTGGCCAGGAAAAGGCAGGGAGCAGGAATCGTCAGGCATCCCGATTGACAGACTTGTCATGTTGCCAAAACACGAACTCGGAGTCTGATCTGATTTCCGTGTACAACGCATTTTGTGACGCAACCGGGGATGTTTTTGGGGTGCTCTCTCTGTGACGGGGGGGGCTACTATCTGAGGGTGTACAAATTGCAACGCGCTTTAGTTCTGGGCTGCTTTACTCCTCGCATGGGGGGGGGGGGCTCGGCGCGCAAACAGATCAACAGCTGCCTTGCTTTCTTCCTGGCCTCATTGTGTTACTTCTGACGGAGACACACGGAAATTAATGAATGTTAGAATGATGCTGGATTGAAGTTAAGTGGTTTCTAGCTGTATTGGTATAAAAGAATATGAAAAGAATTGGATTTTTAACAGGTAAATTAATGTTATAATATACTAAGATTAAAGATCAGGATAAAATAAGGAGGGAAAGGAATTGCTGAACTAATAAATTGAACTGGAATACAAAAAGGGGAGGTATGAGGAGGTCCGGGAAACAAGTAAATGAAAGATAAGTGATGAAAAGTTTGAATTGTTTTTAACTATTTTTACTTTGTATTTTTTCCTTTTTCTTTTTCATTTTGTAATATTGTAAAAATCTTAATAAATATTTATAAAAATAATAAAAAAGACACACGGGAGGCATTTTACCTGGGTGTCGGGGGTGTGTGTGCAAAACCAAAGCCACTTTTTTCCCCTAACACAGGAGTCACAGAGCCCAACCCGCTGCTCAATGTGCACCAATACCTAAAACATGGAATGGATCTAAGATCATGGCGTGGGGTGCGAGGGGAGGGACGGATTTTGCAATGTAAACATTGGGGGGGGGGACCGCACTTTGCAAATGGATTGCCGGGATCAGCCCCTCTCCCGCTCTCCTCATCCCCTGAACGAAGAAGGGAGGGGGGAACCTTCCTCTCCTTCGCCCCCCTCAATTCCTCCCTTCCTGGTACATCCTTCTCTCACCCCGCCCCCACAACCCCAAATCCCTCCACCATGCGCTGCACCTCTTCTTCCTCCTCCTCCTCCTCCTCCTCCTCCAATCCGGCTTCTGTTTCCGGAATGAGGGGAGAGAGCCCCCCTCCCAAACTGCCTGCTTTTCCCGCAAGTGGAGCTTCTGCGCCGGATTGCTGCTCTGCGGCGTAGCTCTAGGGGAGCGCGCTTTGGAAAGGAAAGGCGGGGCGTCATGGGAGGGGACCCCCCCCCCCCCGCCCGTGGATGTTGCAGGAAAGGAAAGGAGAATCGGGAGCGAGGACAAAGAGGTAAAGGGCTCGCGGGGTGGGGGGGAGAGGGGAGAAAAGGACCCAGAGACCCCCGCCAGCTCCCCAAAGCGACTTTCATGGACACCACCGGCAGGGCCTGGATCCCTGCACGTGTGCTGTGAAGGGAGCTTTCCTTGGCCCCTTAGGCGCCTTGGCAGCGGTGGACATGGGACACCTACGCAGGGGGTCCCCACGAGGGCCCCCTTGCCCCGTTTCCCCCGCGCAGGCATCCCTGGGATCCTGTGGGCTCCGCACGGATAAAGGCGGGCCATGAAAGGGTTAACGGGCGTGAGGGACGCCTGGATAGAGACCCCCCTGTCCCTAATCTGCTCGTCTTGGGGTGGCCCCTCAGGATGGAAAGATGGGGGATGAGGGCTGAGCCGCGCCAAGGAGGGGCTTTGGATGCAGGGGAGACTCTGGAACACAGGGAGGGAGTGAAGTGGGGAGGGGGGAGCACCCCTGGGGCAGCGAAGGGCAGCATTGGGGGGGGGGAGATCGGAAACCAGTCTTTGGGGAGACTTCTCCATGGTGGCGCCTACGGGGATTTTCTGGAGGGGCCGCCTTGGCTTCTCCCTCCCACCTAGGAATCGGCCACCCCTTCAAGGCAGCCAGAGGGATCCCTGGAAAGTGGGGGGTCATGTTCCCCACCCCTTCCTTCCTGCAACCTCCATCCTCTTCCCATAAGCCCCTGCCCTGTCCAGGAAGAGAGGAGGGGAGAGGCCTTCTCAGAAGCAGCTCTTCGTTTCCGCAATCCCACCCAGGAGGCAGCCAGAAACCTTTTCCTCTCTCTCAGGCTTCCATCTTTAAGTTTCTCTTCCACTGCATGGTTCCAGTACAAATAAAAGACCGTAAAACATCAGACATTAAAATCCTCCCGATAGAGGGTTGCATTCAGCTGTCTTCTAAATGTCAGAATGTTGCCCATTTCCTCACCCTCAGCCTGCTTCCCTGTAACTTCTGTTAAGGAAAAATCTAGGTGCGAGGCTCTTCAGTCACCCAGCTGGTCGGGCAGAGCCCGCGGGTCCCTGCAGAATAAAGGAAGGAGTCCAGCCGACCGGAGCAAATAGCTGTAGACCAAAGTTTCTTGCGCAATAGGTTCAAAGAGCAAATTTTGAACCCCGAGGATGGGGTGACAAAGACTTTTAAAACTTTCCCACCACATCCCAGAATACAGTTCGAAGGGGAGGGGTTAACCTTGGCAAACATGTCCAGACAAGTCCTTGGTACAAGATTAGCATAAGCAGACATGGCAGGGCAAGACTCAGGTATAAGATTGTTATTATTATTTTTTAATAATCTTTATTGCTTTTAAAACTTACAAGAAAAGAAAAAAGAAGAAAAGAGGTGAGAGAGGAAGACAAAATAGAGCAGAGAAGAAAAAAAAGAAAAGAAAAAACAATACAATAAACAATACAAAACACAACCTTAACACGCTAAACTAAACAAAGCAAAACAACAACAATTTAAAAACATATACCATACCATTTCATCACTCTATCTTTCATTCCCTTATTTCATCGACCTCCTCTCACCTCCCTTTTTGTATTCCACTTCTATTACTTGTTTCAGCAATTCCTTTTCATCTTTCTCTATTTTTATCATGATGAATATCTTAACATATTTTTTACCTTATTTTCTATTAATACTGAAATACTTATTTATACTTAACTCCTTATAACATTTCTGCTAAAGCCATAAAGTTTCATTCCAACAATTTTCTAACACTCATTAAATTTACAATATTTCTATATATAAACTTTAAACTTTCCCAGTCTTCTACCACCATCTCTTCTCCCTGGTCTCAGATTCTGCCAGTCATTTCCATCCATTCCATATAGTTCATCAACCTGGAGATCTTCTGTCCGAGGCTCTTAAATCTTTTCCAAGTCCCTTCTGCAGTTTTTCTTCATATTCTTTGATGCTGAAGATGCTGAAGCGCAGGTCTTGGGGGGGCCCCGACCCAACCATGCCCCCATTCCCTCTCGACAGGCCAACCAACTCTCCACAGCTAAAACCAGTGTCCATACAATGTCTCAAATCATGTTTCAAGGCTCCCCCAGATCCAAAGGCCCCCACAACTCCAATCACCTCCTGACCCAGATTCAGGACCCAAAGGTCAGCAAATCTCTGCATGAAAGAGTCTATCCAACCTTCCTTCTCCAATCCAAGCAGGGCTCCAATCTTCAAATTCTGACTTTTTCTATATTCATTCATAAAAGGCCTCCACTTATAGTCCTCAATTTGCCTCTGTAAAACTGGGGCTTCCACTTGTATTATTTTAGGTTCAACAACACCAACATTCTCCTTCGTCTTCTCCCCAGTTTGTCCTGTCAAAGTAGGTTCCTGTGTCAAATCCTGAACAATTTCTGTATTAATGATCACTTTTTGTCCCAAATTAATCACTTTTTGTCCCAAGTTCTCAAGTTTGGTATTCATAGCATCCGTATTCTTGTGGAGCTGTTCTAACGAATAGCTTATCTTACATAATACAGTCACTAAGGCTCCTTCTGTCAACATTCTTAAAATCCAAGGTCAATCTCTGATTCACACACTTCTTATCTTGCAGCTGGAAAAGCCCCAGCTCCACTCTTGTAACAGTTTCAAAAGCTCCCTCTAGAGGGAAACAGTCTCCACTTGTATCAATCCTTTCAAACACAATTTAAACTATAAATTTAGTTTCAGTTTTCAGTTACTTTTCCTGCTTTTTAAACGCAGATGAGGACAATGGAAACAATATATTTCTCTTATTTAGCTAGCTGTCAAAAAACGTCACTCTTTCTGGCAGCCCGTTTCCAGGTTCGGAGCAGTGGTAATTTGGTTTTTCACTCTCTCCTGCAGGCTCACTAGGTCCAAAATTTTCCCCCTCTTCTCCTGCTTCCAAGGGGGGTTTAATAGTTTTAACCGATGGAGATTTAATCCTTTACAAAAATAAACTTTCCAAGGCTTTAACTTGCAACTTCTTTGCTTCAATCTATTTACAAAAAAGGAAGGCGGACTTCCTGTTTAGAACCTTCCCGTTTCGATGCCAAATTAATGAATTTAAGGATCCAATTTTCCGTTCTACTCACGGGTAGTTGTTTAAAATCCAATTGTCCACAGGAAAAAGTCAGCGCTCTCCGGCAACAGCGATGCGGCTTCACTCCATGAAAGAAGCAGTCAATTCGAAGCACCGCGCCACTCACCCCACTTCGCTCCGGATCCCCAAATCAGGGTTTCCCCACGAGTAGGGGAGGCACAAAGGGTGCCAGCCGAATCCCAAGTTCACAAGCTTCTCCCACCTGTGATTTCAGTGGGTCTCCGCCTTCACCGTGGCGGTCAGACCCTAATTTCCACGGAGCAAATTCCTCCCAATCGGAGGAACTCCGCCATTGCCTGGAGGCGCCAACCCAGAAGTCAACTCAGGTATAAGATTAGCATAGACAAATATGTCTTTTTTTTAAAAAAAAATTATTTTTATTAACAGACCAATCATATCAAATCACATAAATTCCAAATTACAGAGCCTAATTTTAAATTTTGTTGGGGGTACCCATATTTCAAGTTCCAAAAGGGGTCCAATCCTCTTATTGCTACTGCTTTAAAAGTCCACAAATCTGTCCAAATAATGTTCAAAATTCTGTCCAATCCTTTCTTGCTGTTTTCCACATCTCTTCTAGTTGTTTTCAAATATTTTCCCTCTCTCTTTCTCTTTGTGGCCTCTGATTGTCTCCATAAGCAGGTTCAAACAAATTTGTATTCCTGTGTGGGTTTTTCCATTCGTCCAAGAGTCGTATTTCAGACAGCCGCCGTATTTCATCGCTTCCATAAAGAAAAGCATTCTTGCTGTCTACTTATTCACTTTTCGCAGGTTTGTCCCTCTTTCTCAGTCCTCGAGGAGATTCTACCAGGTTCTACCAGGAATCCAGTGTGAAAACAAAGCTTCCTCCTCCCGATAAATCTTTCGATAAGACCTGTCAAAATGGCAACTTCCTTTTTGTTGCTGCGCCATCAAAAGCCCTTGTTCTTTTTCTCGATCTCACATGTCAAGCTTTTGGTAGTAAATTATTTCCACACAGTTTTTAATCATCCTGCTTAGGCAGGTTATGCAGCGGTTCTTTTTGAGAAGGGGTTATTGAAGAAAAGAAAAAAAGTTTCTCCCCCTCCATCCAGTCCCACTCCAGCATACTGAACCTGATGTAATTTCTTCATGATGTATTCCGTTAAATCCAAACCCGTTACTCTCGTTTCACAAAGGCCACTTCAGTTAGCAGTTTTCACTCCCGTTCTTCACTTGAAATATGTATATTTGCTTCATTTCCAATTAAATATCTCGAGCTTATGCAAACCAGTGCGCGATCAGAGACAGCGTCCGGGAGAGCCGGACTCCACCCGAGGGCTTTATGCCTAGTGCCCTCACCCCCTTCTTTCGAATCTGGGGGTGAATTATGGGCACAGCAGGCAAGGCAGTCCCCCCATTCCCTTGGGGGGGCAAGGGAGGCTGCATACTCCCATCACAGCCTCTTAATTACCTCGTGTGGGTCGGAGAGATGTTATTGTCAGCCATCTTCCAATTCGCCCCCTGGTGGCCCCCCCCCCCGCATAGACAAATATGTCTTAAGTACCCATCACCCAAAAGTACAATCAAGGTTCCTTTGCATGTCTGGAGCCTGAGGCGAGTCAGGTGATGAGATTTGGCTTCCTTTGGCTAACAATGAGCCCAGCAATTTTCACCTCTGAGAACTTCCTGGAGTCCTTTTGCCAGGGGAAAATAGCTTTGGAATGGGGGGAACTGGGAAAGGAGATGATTTTATATTATTTTTAAAGTTAGGTGACTTCCCTGAGCTGTCAAGTTGGAAGGATATATTCAGGCATAATATTTGTAATATTTAACTTTAAAGATGTGCCCCCCCCCCCGTAATTTCCGTAACACTTCGCTTCTTGCATGGGGGGGCGGGAATCAGCAGGAGACCTTCGAAGGAGGACCTCCCTGTCCGGACTGAGCGATGTTGGTGGAGATGCTCCTTCAGGTCTACAGGGCCGAGGCTGTTGAGGGCTTCAGGTTGCAGATCTTGCTGCTCCATAACGATCTCATTCAGCAATTAAATTTATTACTGAAGGCAAAGAAGAATAACAGGATTCAAAAAATAGCAAAAACTTAACTTACGTAAAACCCTAACTTAGCATACCAAAACAGCACTCAAGTAAGAATCACACAAGCGGAGTAGAGAAATAGCAGATTAGGAAGTGGGACCAGGCGCCTTTCGGCCTTGTAATTTATATTCTATTAAATGTCAGAGTAACCTTGGGACTGGATAACAAGCCTGGCTCACTCCAGTTTAAACCAGCTTCATCTGGTTCCCCAAAACAAGAAAGGTTCTTCATAACCTCATCGCAACTTATCCCACCACCAGCTCTCAGCAGAAAGGAAACTGCCAAGTTTCAGGAAGCCTGCATTAGATCAATACTTTTCTATGCCTGGAAAATGCAACCATGACACTTTAAAGGTCAGCACCAACAGTTTGAATTGTGCTTGAAAATGTGCTGGGAGCCAGGTAAGGTCCTTTAGGAGCAGTGATATGTGGTCTCGGCGCTGCTCCCATTCAGTTGCAGTTTCTGGGTCACCTTCAAACGTAGCCCCATGTAGACCACATCGCAGTAGTCCAAGCGGGAGATAACCAGATCATGCACCACTCTGGCGAGACAGTCTGCGGGGAAGGAGGGTCTCAGCCTGCGTTCCAGATGGAGCTGCTAGACAGCTGCCCTGGACACAGAATTGACCTGTGCCTCCATGGTCAGCTGTGAGTCCAAAATGACCCCTAGGCTGCACACCTGGTTATTTAGGGGCACAGTTACCCCATCAGGACCAGGGGGTCCCCCACACCTGCCCACCCCCTGTTTCCCAGGGACAGCACTTCTGTCTTGTCAGGATTCAAGCTCAATCTGTTAGCCACCATCCATCTTCAAACCACCTCCAGGCACCAACACAGGGCATTCACCACCTTCACTGATTCCGATTTAAATGAGAAGAAGAGCTGGGTATCACCCACATACTGGTGATCACCCAGCCAAAACCCCTGATGATCTCTCCCAGCAGCTTCATGTAGATATTAAAAAGCATGGGGGAGAGGACGGAGCCCTGAGGCACCCCACAAGTGAGAGCCCAGGGGTCTGAACACTCATCCCCCAACACCACTTTCTGGACATGGCCCAGGAGGAAGGAGGGGAACCACTGCATAACCATTTCCCCAGCTCTCCTAGGGGGTTCAGAAGGACACCATGGCCAAAGGTCTCCAAAGCCACTGAGAGATCTAGCAGAACCAGGAAACAGCTTTCCCCTCAGACTCTAGCGCATGCGAGATCATCATCCAGCGCAACCAGCGCAGTTTCAGTCCCATCATGAGGCCTGATTCCCAATTGGAAGGATCATGGTGGCAGAAGCTTTCCTGGTCCTGCACCCCCAAAAGCTCCAGGCACAATATTTCATTAGCTTTGAAGGGGCCATCCAATACTTGGTGGTCTTTTCTTCAAAATACAAATATTCTGAATACTTTTTAATTGATGTATGATGTAAATAGCGCTTCTGTTTTCCTTGTTCCACATCAGAGAGACTTTGATACACAGGTCTGAGTTCATCGCTCCCCCTGAAACTGCTGTGTTAGCAGCACTGCCTGGGCAGTGTGTTTGGGGGTCCAGGGCTGCCTAGACAAAAAGACCCCCTTCTCAGCCTGACTTATATGGTCCCAAGGAAAGCAGAGCAGTACGTTAGGCACCAGCTTGGCTGCAGGAGTGGCTGGAAGGAAGTGTGCAGGGCACCATCCAACCGTCTTAGAGACGGTGCCACTCTGGATTTGTGTAGGTTTTCCTCTATAGCCTTTTCTTCTCCTGAAGATAACTCAAAAGGAAGTGAAGGAGTGCACCAAAGTATTACGACCAGAGTTTTCCTTCGTGATGGGCTTCCTTCCCAGGTTGATGAGCCCCATCTGCCCTCACTTTCCTCTGCAGAATGGGCTGAATCTGCCTTCTTGACTGTGGGATTCACTGTTGTTCTCATCCTCTCCATCCACCAGGTCCTTTCTTCACCTGCAACAGAATTCCCTAATACACCAAGGATTTGAGACCCATCATCTATCCTCACCTGCTTTCGCTGGCCGGTTGAAGCCGTTCCTGGGATTGTGGCCCCTATTCCATCCTGACAGTTTCTGGAAGCCACAGGTGAGAGCTGAGTGCAGGGTGGGGACCAATGGTGGGTAGATTACCCCAGAAGGTGCACAACATGTCCCCCATCAATATCATGACATCGTATGATATTTAAGACAGAAGAGGAATAAATTCATGTCCCCAGAAATAACACACTTTCAGGGAATTAGTGAATCAATACTAGATTTTCAAGGTACTACATATTCCACTAAGTACAGTTTATCTATTTGCCTTGAATATCCTGCTTTTCAGTGTCCTTCTTTTAGGATAGTCCTGCGTCAGAAGACGGGCACAAGATCAGACGGCATATCATTCTTTAAAAAATCATGCTGCTTTATTAACATTGATTGAGAATTATGAAAGTTGCTCATGAATTACTATCATTTGATGACATTGCAACTTCATTTTCCTAAAAATTGGGAACATGGGTAGGAGGTGAGGGAATGTTGGAGACGCTGAAATAGGAGAAGGTGCTAATGGAGCTTGATGTGTTCTCTTTCCCTTAGTTCTCTTCCTTGAAACCCAACAGGATTTCCTTTCCTCACACTCTGAAGAAGGTGATGGAGTAGACACTCAGAACTCCAGGGGATGGGGCACCTTTAGTTTCATTAGGAATAGACATTTCAATGTGTGAAATGCGGAATATGCTTCATTAAATGAGCACACATAGTTCACATCAACGACCTCCAACAGAGGAGAAACCACATAAATGTATGGAGTGTGGAAAGAGCTTCAGTCAGAGTGGACACCTCAATATACATCAACAGACACACACAAGAGAGAAACCATTTAAATGTATGCAATGTGGAAAGAGCTTTAGTGATGCCACGGTGCCACTCTGGATTTGTGTAGGTTTTCCTCTACAGCCTTTTCTTCTCCTGAAGATAACTCAAAAGGAAGTGAAGGAGTGCACCAAAGTTTTACGACCAGAGTTTTCCTTCGTGATGGGCTTCCTTCCCAGGTTGATGAGCCCCATCTGCCCTCACTTTCCTCTGCAGAATGGGTAGAATCTGCCTTCTTGACTGTGGGATTCACTGTTGTTCTCCTCCTCTCCATCCACCAGGGCCTGCCTTCACCTGCAGCAGAATTCCCCAACCCACCAAGAATTTGAGACCCAGCAGCTATCCTCACCTGGTTTTGGCGGCCGGTTGAAGCCGTTCCTGGGATTGTGGCCCCTATTCCATCCTGACAGCTTCTGAAAGCCACAGGTGAGAGCTGAGTGCAGGGTGGGGACCAATGGTGGATAAATTACCCCATAAGGTGCATGACATTTCCCCCACCAAAGGTACTACCGCTCCCCTAACACCCCATGACATCGTATGATTATGATATTTAAGACAGTCCATCAATAAATAAATACTACATTTTCAAGGTACTACATATTCCACTAAGTACAGTTTATCTATTTGCCTTGAATATCCTGCTTTTCAGTGTCATTTTAGGATAGTCTTGCGTCAGAAGATGGGCACGAGATCAGACAGCACATTATTTTTAAAAAAATTAAGCTGCTTTATGAACATTGGTTGAGGATTTTGAAAGTTGCTCATGAATTACTATCATTTGATATTGCAACTTCACTTCCTAAAAACTGGGAACATGGGTAGGAGGTGAGGGAATGTGGGAGACGTTGATATAGGAGAAGGTGCTAATGGAGCTTGATGTGTTCTCTTTCCCTTAGTTCAACTTCCTTGAAACCAAAACAGGATTTCCTTTCCTCCCACTCTGAAGAAGGAGATGGAGAAGACAGTCAGAACTCCAGGGGATGGGTCACCTTTCTCCCCCATTAGGAATAGAAATTAAAATGTGTGAAATGCGGAATATGCTTCATTGAATGAGGACACATAGTTCACATCAACAAACTCCAACAGGGGAGAAACCATTTAAAGGTATGGAGTGTGGGAAACGTTTCACTGATAGTGGAAAACTTAGAACAAATCAGCGGACTCACAAGGGCAAGAAAGGATTCCAATGCAGGGAGTGTGGGAAGAACTTCAGTCAAAATGGACACTTACGTTTACATCAACAGATTCACAAAGGTGAAAAACCTTTTAAATGTCTGGAGTGCGGAAAGAGCTTCAGTTTCAATGGAAGCCTTAGAAGACACCAACAGATTCACATGGGGGAGAAACCATTTAAATGTATGGAGTGTGGAAAGAGCTTCTATCGGAGTGATACACTTAGAATACATCAATTGACCCACACAGGGGAGAAACCATATAAATGTATGGCGTGTGGAAAGAGCTTTAGTGATAATGGAAAGCTTAGAATACATAAACGGACTCACACAGGGGAAAAACCATTTAAATGTATGGAGTGTGGAAAGAGCTTCAGTCAGAATGGACACCTTAGAAAACATCAATGGGCTCACATGGGGGAGAAACCATTTAACTGCCTGGAGTGCGGAAAGTGCTTCAGTCAGAATGGAGACCTTAAATTACACCAGCGGATTCACACAGGGGAGAAACCATTTAAATGTATGGAGTGTGAGAAGAGCTTCAGTCAGAATGGACACCTTAGAAAACATCAACAGACTCACACGGGGGAGAAACCATTTAACTGCCTGGAGTGCGGAAATAGCTTCAGTCAGAGTGGAAGCCTTAGAACACATCAACGGACTCACACAGGGGAGAAACCATTTAAATGTCTGGAGTGTGGAAAGAGCTTCAGTCAGAGTGGAGGCCTTAGAACACATCAACGGACTCACACAGGGGAGAAACCAATTAAATGCCTGGAGTGTGGAAAGAGCTTTAATGATAATGGAGGCCTTAGAACGCATCAACGGACTCACACAGGGGAGAAACCATTTAACTGCCTGGAGTGCGGAAAGTGCTTCAGTCAGAGTGGACACCTCAATATACATAAACAGATTCACACAGGGGAGAAACCATTTAAATGCCTGGAGTGCGGAAAGAGCTTCCCTAACAGTGGATATCTCAATATACATAAACAGATTCACACAGGGGAGAAACCATTTAAATGTTTGGAGTGCGGAAAGAGCTTCAATTTCAATGGAAACTTTAGAGAACATCAACGGACTCACACAGGGGAGAAACCATTTAAATGCCAGGAATGCGGAAAGTGCTTCAGTCAGAATGGAGACCTTAGAAAACATAAACGGACTCACACAGGGGAGAAACCATATAAATGTATGGAGTGCGGAAAGAGCTTCAGTTTCGATGGAAACCTTAGAACACATCAACGGACTCACACAGGGGAGAAACCATGTAAATGCATGGAGTGCGGAAAGAGCTTCATTCAGAATGGAGACCTTAGAAAACATCAACGGACTCACACAGGGGAGAAACCATATAAATGTATGGAGTGTGGAAAGAGCTTCAGTCAGAATGGAGACCTTAGAACACATCAACGGACTCACACAGGTGAGAAACCATTTAAATGCATGGAGTGTGGAAAGTGCTTCAATCAGAGTGGACACCTCCGTATACATCAACGGACTCACAAAGGGGAAAAACCATTTAAATGCATGGAGTGTGGAAAGAGCTTCAGGCAGAGTGCACACCTTAGAGGACATCGGCAGACACACAGGGGAGAAACTGTTTAAATGTATGGCGTGTGGTAGGTGCTGCAGTCAGAGTGGAACCCTTGATTTATGTCAAGAAACTCGCACAAAAGACAAACCTTATAATTATCAGGAAAGTAGATAGAGGTTCAGTCCTAGTGGAAGTTCTAAATCAACAGACTCACAGACAGGAAGAACTTTAGGAGTTGAAATCCTACAAACCATCAACAAACTCAAAGAGGAGAAGCAATTTATATGAAAAGACTGCAAAAAGTGCTTTATTTATAATGGACTGATCAAGGAACATCCAGGGACTCTCACATGGAAGAACCCATTTTGATGTCTGGAGTGTGGGACATCTTCCTCTCAGAGTCCACTCTTTTCTTCACAGAAATGAACTCAGCAGGAAATCAGTCTTTAACACATGTTGTGTATGTGAAGTTCTGGTATTTATGTGTAAAACTGTATAGTAATGAAATATTGAAGGCAATGTCAAACAATGTGATTATAATCTAAGATGTAAAGTACCTTTCGATAGAGAAGCAGTGAGGGTTTATCTGGATTGCTGGGGGTCAGTGAGGGCTGGGCGATATATTGTCCCATACTGGTTTCTAGACCACATCGTGATAACCTTCCAAAAACAATTGATATGGCAAGACCTCACAGATTACAGTGTGTGTTTCTGGAATGCTGATTTGTCTGGAAGCAGCCGGCAGAAAGCTTTGCTTCGTGAAGCCCCTGCAGATGCCTAGTTGCTGACTTCCCTCCCAGACGACAGGAAGCGAAAGACACACATCCATTGCCCTGTGTCCTTCCAGCCTCTTTCCTCCCTTCCTCCCTTTTGCTGCCTGATGTGTGTCCACCTGATCTAGATATCCTGTGTGCTGTATTTTTTTTACTGCTGAAACTGGATTTGCTCTCAGGAGCTAAGTTTTGTGCCTCACTGGGAACCCAGTGAGAACTGTATGCTTTGAAAACTCAGTAAACTATTACTGAAGAAGTCCTGCTGCCTCTGTGTGTGTTTCTGACCTCAGCATGGGAATTGCTCTACACCTGGCCCCTACCCTGCCGATACTTGGCTCGTGCCCTGGAGTTGCTGTACTCAAGCATGCAAGACGGGTGCATATGTGTGTGACTGGTTTTTGCACCAAACTCTCACCCTCACCACCGCATGATCTCCAAACACTGCTTCTTCACTAGAACTTCTCCCTGCCTTCTACATGTTCTGAAGAAAACTTAAAATGCTGTAATTTAATGGGAGATTTCCCCCAAGCCTTATTGCAAGAGGGGGAAGGAGCGGCTGCAGGTACCAGGGAAGTCTCCTGGGGGGCCCATCTTCCCTCACGAACCCCATGGGGCAATCCCAGAGCTCCTGCTTATTCTGGGGTTTGGGGAAGATAGTCCTTTTCCATAGTCCCAGAAGTTATTATTCTTCCTGCCAGAGGACCAGTGTGCATATTATTATCGTACTGAATTTACTGTTGTTGCTGCTTTTGCTGTCATGGACTGGCTGGGTGAAGGGGGGGGGAGGCACCAGCTGGGGGACACCCAAGGGAAGAAGGCTCGGAGTCCTGGTCTTGTATGCCTCCAAAGGCTATCAAAACTCCTAGGTCTGGCCAATTAAAGGCTGATATGGGAGCTGTTGGGGGCCAGGTCGGTTCTTTCTTTTTCGCCTCTCCTCTGGAAAAGTGCTCTTTCTTTTGGGGTTTAATTACTTCTGCCTCCTTCAGTGCCCACTGCACCATCAGCAAGGTTATTCCCTCCTGCTTAAGTTGTTACACAAGGGGGACTCCCTGCCCTTCCGACATGTTGCAGATAAAATAAAAGGTGGGGCGAAAGCATTTTGAAAAGACTGGTGGCCAGCAAGGCCCACAGTGAGAAAGCCTATAGGAAAAAAAAGACTCATAACCCCCTCGGCTGCACAGCCCGCCAGTCCTGGGCAGAGAACTCGCAGTTGTGCCAAGAGGAGAGAGAGCCTGATCTCTGCAGCCCCAGCCCTCAGCCGGAGAGGAGCCTTCAAGCAAAACACAAAGCGAGAAAACTCCTCTTTCCTCACAGCTTCAGCCCCTCTTGGCCGTGCTAGAGACACTACATAGACATTCACAGAGCTGGGAGTCTGCTGCTGCCTGCTTGAGGCACCCACAGCTGGCCGAGACACACAGAGCCACAGCCCATGGCTCCCTCGGTTCAGGCACCCACAGCTGGGTGGGCTCAAAGAAAGCCTCGATTTATCTGAGTCACGCCACCAAATGTTGTGCAGTGGTTCCTTGGTTTGCAACCGCTTTGGATTACAACCGTTTTGGATTACAACCACGTCAAACACCGAAGTCCGTGCCCCTTTTTTTGGATTACAACCCATTTTTTTGGGGGGGGAGGCCCCATTGGCGAAAGCACGCCTTGGGTTACAACCTGTTTTGGTTTACAACCGGACCTCCGGAATGGATTACAGTGGTACCTCGGGTTACATACGCTTCAGGTTACATACACTTCAGGTTACAGACTCTGCTAACCCAGAAATAGTACCTCGGGTTAAGAACTTTGCTTCAGGGCGAGAACAGAAATCGTGCAGCGCGGCAGCAGCAGGAGGCGCCATTAGCTAAAGTGGTGCTTCAGGTTAAGAACAGTTTCAGGTTAAGAACGGACCTCTGGAATGAATTAAGTACTTAACTCAAGGTACCACTTTATGGTTATAAACCAAGGTACCACTGTATACCCCCAAAGGCTATAAAAACTCCTAGGTCTGGCCAATAAACTCAGGAGCCAGGAGGAGATAAGAGTCCAACGATTTTATCACAGGCAGTCAATATTGGGAATGGGAAAGGACTTTTCAACATGTTAAAGAAAATTATGGGTTGAGAGACTACTCAACAGCCCAGCTCGCCAGGGTACAAGTCCCCCACGGGTCCATGCGGTCAGTAAACAAAGGAAATTCCAGCCAAGCAATTTGGAGCAAAGAGCAGTCAGTAGACTTAGATCCATTATTGTTGTGCAACTGGTTCAAACAGCAGTGAGGGAACTCTGACGCTGGGGCGACATTGACTTTTAAAACTTTCCCACCAAATCCCAGGATACAGTTCGCACAGCATCATCAATACATCATTGCTACATCATTAAAATGTCAGAAAGGGGAGGGTTACACAAGATAGACAGGTATGTCAGGGCAACACCCAAATACAAGATTCGCACAGGCAAACATGTCTCAAGTGCCCACCACCCAAAAGTAAAACAGAAGTTCCTTTGCATGTCTGCAGCCTGAGACAAGTCTGGTGATGAGATTTGGCTTCCCTTGGCTAACAGTGAGCCCAGCAATTGTCACCTCTGGGCATTTCCTGGGGTAGGAGGTGTGTCTACACATCTTCACCCTTGGGGAGGGGGTGTTGGTTTCTGTGTGTTGCCACTGTGCCATGCTCTTGGAGTCACAAGACTCTGTGTTTTGCATTCCAGAGACATTCCAGACTGTTGGAAGTCTCACGGAAGACAGGAGACGGATGTGATGTTACTGTTTCCTGTTCCTTTGTTTTTCAGTTGCTCTCTGCTTTCACAGAGAGAGCATGTATATTTCTTTTCTGTCTGAGTAGTTAGAAATAACACTTTTTAGCAATGTAGCTAATAAACTTCTCGTCCTTCCCTGCGTTCTGGATACTCTGCTGAGTGGGGAGTGTGCTTGGAGCCTCATCAAAGGCTCAGGTCATTAATCATCATTGGAGGAGCTTGGTTGAACCCAAGTCCGAAAGGTGGCAGGAAAAAGAGTCCTTTTTCCAAGGGCAAAATAGCATTGGAATGGAGGAAACTGGCAAAGGAGTTGATTTTATATGATTTTTTAAAGCTAGGTATCTTCCCTGAGCTGTCAAGCCAAAAGGATACATTCAGGCATAATATTTGTAACATTTAACAACTTTAAGGATGTGCCCCACCCCGCCTTGTAATTTCTGTAACAAATACCTTCCTGAGATTTTTTCTTTTGGGGTGTGTGTCACAGTTCAGCTTCATTCAGAAGAAAACATTCAGAAGAAAACATTGCTAAAGGAGGGGAAATATAAAATGCACACTGAAAACGGCATAATCAGCAAGAGAATAAAATATTATCATAATCCTAGAACACAGACTATATCTTGCTTTTCACCACTTCTGGGTCTTAAAGCAGCTTCCGGGATCCTCATGCCTGAGAATTTAACTCCCTGTGTCCTCTTATATGTCACTCCCCTCCTTCTATAGCACAAAATTGTCACATTTAAGAAATGTAGCAAATGGTATATGCAGAAGATAAAGATAAACTCACAGTCTCATTCTTAAATGCCATGCAGCCATAATAATAATAATAATAATAATAATAATAATAATTTATTATTTATACCTGGCCCATCTGGCTGGGTTTCCCCAGCCACTCTGGGCGGCTCCCAATAGAGTGTTAAAAACAGTGAAGCATTAAATATTAAAAACCTCCCTAAACAGGGCTGCCATCAGATGTCTTTTAAAGATAGGATAGCTGCTTATTTCCTTCACATCTGAAGGGAGGGCGTTCCACAGGGCGGGCGCCACCACCGAAAAGGCCCTTTGCCTGGTCCCCTGTAACCTTACTTCTCGCAATGAGGGAACCGCCAGAAGGCCCTCAGTGCTGGACCTCAGTGTCCGGGTTGGACAATGGGGGTGGAGACACTCCTTCAGAGATACAGGACCGAGGCCATTAAGGCTTTAAAGGTAAGCACCAACACTTTGAATTGTTCTCGGAAACGTACTGGGAGCTGTTACGGTAAAATCTGGGTGCGAGGCTGCTCTGCCACCCAGCTCGTCGGACTAAGTCTGCGGGTCCCTGCGGAGGAAAATGAGCTCAGCCGGAGACAGGAGCAAGCTGCAGAAGATCCAAGTTTATTGCGCAACAGGTTCAAGGCGAGATTGAACAGCGAGAAAGGGGTGACATGAACTTTTAAAACTTCCCTCCATGTCCCAGAATACAGTGCAAAATACATCCCAGTTACATTATGAATACATTAAGAGGTTGGGTTACACAGATTACATCATGAATACATTAAGAAGAGGTTGGGTTACACAGGATTAACATATGGAGGAGGGAGGGGGAATATGCAGAGCTGGAGATATGCGCAGATAAGCACATCCTGAGTACCGGTGATGAGAAGACAATGGTCCATGTATGCATAGTCTGCCGCCTGTCATTGCCCGGAGGAAAGGCTTGGCAGAGTGATTTGACAGGATTAGGGTCTTCCTGAGAGTACGTGACACCTCGCTTAAGGGATCATGGAGGGCAGGGGAGGTGTCATGGAGTCTTGGAGAGACTGAGCCGATTGGCACCAAAAGCAAGAAAATCGGAGTTGTGGTTGATTTTATACAAATTTTTAAAGATTTTAGTCCATTTTATATTGATAATTGAGGTCGGAAACAAAATAGATACATTGTAGCAAGATTTGACACTTTTATGAGTTCACAAGTGGGGAGCCGTCCCAGCGGGGAGCTGTCAGCAGCTTGTCAAGAGGTTAAATGAGGCGTGCAGGAGTTCGCTGAGCTAGCTCTGCAAGGCAAATGCATGGTTCTGATTGGGTAGAACGCACCCATTAAAAGGGTAGGGAATACAGCTTCATACGGTCGACCCATAGTAAAGATAGAGCGGGAGGGAAGGCATAAGGTTTTGGGCTTATTTCGCCCGTAATAGCGGAAAAAGGAAAAGGCACTTTATTTATGGGGCTTGGGGTAGAGTGTGGTGCTTGTGCAACGGTGTGGGGGCTGAGGGGTCCATGTGGGGCTGGGTGCCCTTGAGGTCATCGCCTTGGACCCTCTGGTGACCGGCGGAAGGGTGATAATAATGGAGCCAATCTCGCACTCTGTATTTCAATTTTTCAAAGCTCTGCAATTTTAATCTGTCTCCATCTTGTTCCAGAATTTCCCAATATTTCGGCCTTTTGGCCTCCATGTTGAGTTTTTTCTGTGCCTTCGTTTCCATTGGTGACAACCATCTTGGGGTTTTCTTTTCTAACAAATCCTTATATCTTATCCAGACATTAAACAATGCTTTTCTAACAATATGGTTTTTAAACGCTTTATGTGCTTTTACCTTATCGTACCACAAGTATGCATGCCAACCGAATACATTATTGAAACCTTCTAGATCCAACATGTCAGTACTTTCAAGAAGGAGCCATTCTCTCAGCCAGCAAAAAGCAGCTGATTCATAATAAAGTTTAAGGTCTGGCAGGGCAAATCCACCTCTTTCTCTGGCATCAGTTAGTATCTTAAATTTTATTTGAGGCTTCTTGCCCTGCCAAACAAATCTGGAAATATCTTTCTGCCACTTCTTGAAACAATCCATCTTACCCAAAGTTTGCAATGTTTGAAACAAAAACAACATCCTTGGCAGCACATTCATTTTTATCACAGCAATTCGGCCTAGCAATGATAGCTTCAGATTTGACCATATTTCTAAATCCTTTTTCACTTCAATCCAACATTTTTCATAATTATCCTTAAATAAATTCACATTTTTAGCAGTCATGTTAACCCCTAAATATTTCACTTTCTTAACCAATGTTAGTCCTGTCTCCTCCTGAAACTTCTCTCTCTCATACACAGTTAAGTTTTTCTCTAAAACCTTAGTTTTCATCTTGTTCAACTTAAAGCCTGCTACCTGTCCGAATTCTTGAATCAGTTCCAATACCCTTTTAGTACTGGATTCTGGCTCCTGTAGGGTCAATACTAAATCATCAGCAAATGCTTTCAGTTTGTACTATTTAGCTCCCACTTGTATACCTTTAACCTCTTGGTCCTTTCTGATCATGTTTAACAAAACCTCAAGGACCGATATAAAGAGCAATGGAGAAATTGGGCAACCTTGTCGTGTCCCTTTCTCAATCTTAAACTCTTCTGTCACTACATTGTTCACAATTAATTTTGCCTTTTGTTCTGAATAAATTGCACCTATACCATTTTCAAAACCTTGACCTACCCCCATCCCCTGTAGATTCTTCTTCATAAAGCTCCAAAAAATGTTGTCAAAGGCTTTCTCTGCGTCCACAAATATCAAGACTGCCTTAGTATTTTCACTTGAAGTTTTTCTAGAATATTAATTATATTCCTCATGTTGTCAGACAAATGTCTGCCCGGGAGAAAGCCCGCTTGGTCTCAAATTGTTAGCCACCATCCATCCTCCAACAGCCTCCAGACACTCACACAGGACCTTCACCGCCTTCATAGGTTCTGATTTGAAAGAGGTAGAGCTGGGTATCATCCACATACTGATGAACACTCAGCCCAAACCCCCTGATGATCTCTCCCAGCGGCTTCATATTGATATTAAAAAGCATGGGGGAGAGGACGGAACCCTGAGGCACCCCACAAGTGAGAGCCCAGGGGTCTGAACACTAATTCCCCACCACCACTTTCTGAACACGGCCCAGGAAGAAGGAGCGAAACCACTGTATAACAGTGCCCCCAGCTCCCAGCCCCTCTAGACGGTCCAGAAGGCTCTGTGGTTTAACCCACAGCGCCACCCACATCCCATACCCAGCCAGATAGGCGGGGTATTATTATTATTATTATTATTATTATTATTATTACCCACTCCCAGACATCACCTGCAAGGTCCCCCATCGCTCCTTTGCAAACCTGTCCAGGGGGCAAAGCCTTTCCCCCCTTCTCATTCTGTTTGGCCCAAGGGTTGAATCGACCAGGGCTTGTGCAAAACTAGACAAGGAAGGGGGTTGTTGTTGTTTAGTCGTTTAGTCGTGTCTGACTCTTCACGACCCACTGGACCTGAGCATGCCAGGCCCTCCTGTCTTCCACTGCCTCCCGCAGTTTGGTCAGACTCATGCTGGTAGCTTTGAGAACACTGTCCAACCACCTCGTCCTCTGTCGTCCCCTTCACCTTGTGCCCTCCATCTCTCCCCATATCAGGGTCTTTTCCAGGGAGTCTTCTCTTCTCATGAGGTGGCCAAAGTATTGGAGCCTCAGCTTCAGGATCTGTCCTTCCAGCGAACACTCAGGGCTGATTTCCTTCAGAATGGAGAGGTTGGATCTTCTTGCAGCCCATGGGACTCTCAAGAGTCTCCTCCAGCACCAGAATTCAAAAGCATCCATTCTTCCGTGATCAGCCCAGCCTCCCATAATTAGTTGTTGTTGTTGTTGTTGTTGTTGTTGTTGTTGTTGTTGTTGTTGTTGTTGCAGATTGGCTGTTGTTAAGGAGTTGTTGCACGCTTCCACAGTATTATTTACTTATTGCATTTGCACCGCACCGCCTTTTCTCTCTCAAGGTGAAATTATGCAAGGAAGGGGGAGAAACGGTGCAAGTGCAATAAGTAAATAACACTATGGAAGCGTGCAACAACTCCTTAACAACAGCCAATCTGCAATAATAATAATAAAAACTAATTCTGGGGGGAAAGAAAAAGTCAGCCCATTCCCCCCCCCCCTCGCGCGGCGCTGGAGCTCCCT